>NC_057849.1:76190933-78690933 GCF_015237465.2 Chelonia mydas | reverse complement strand
CCTGCAAGGCACCCCAACCCCAGCGCAGCCCGCAGCGGGGAGACAGACAGGCAACCCCTCACAGCCTCTTCCCCCCGCCCCATACATACACAGACCCAGAGATGGACACCCCCCACAGTCACCCCAGAGACTGATGCCCCCAAAACGACTTACATTCAGATACACAGAGACCCCAGTGACTGACACCCTCACAACCATACACATTGCTACACGCAGAGACCTTCTGACTGACACCCACACAGAACTCCCCCAGTGACTGACATCTTCCACACAAGCACTCCAGAGACTGACCCCACAGAACCACAGGCATCTATACACATAGACCCCAGTGACTGACACACCACAGTGACTGATGCCCTCACAGAACCACACATCTATACACACAGATCCCTTTCTTATTTGAACACTCCCTTTCTCTCCCTGATCTTCAACCTGAGTGTTCACCCCAAAAACCTATCACTAAGTGTTTGTAACAGAAATAAAACATACTTACATATTAAAAATAAACTCACAGAACAAAACATAACATGAATCTGTCATCTGCTTACACATTGTACATACCTTTCCCTTTTTGTTTTATTTTATTTTACACCTTGATCTTTCCAAGATTTACACACATGCTTAATTGTATTCACTGAATTAATCCCATTGACTTCAAATTCAAAGGTGACATCTAGTATGCAAAAATAGAGGGATCAAATGAAGTGGATGGCTATGGCAGGAAGGTAGACAGAGAACTTCTTCCCAGTCTTGTTAGTCTTGTGAGAGGGAAATAAATATGAAGAATCAAGACAAGGACACATCTTCACTCGCTTCCCTGTTACCTTGGCCACAGGAAGCATCAGCAAAAACTCACATCCCATTCTGCCTCTGCCAAAGAGAGCAGAGCATCTACTTGGGGTTCTTTCTGACTCCAGAACAAGTGATTTCCTCCTTCTCACTCATCAGGAGTGGATAACAAACTTCAGAGGACTCAGGACTCCTAGCCACAGTCAGAATAAAGAGTTCTGAACTAAAAATGGGGAAAGTGACAATTCATCAGCAATCTGAGCAATGACCAAATGGGTCTAAAATGAATGATGAGAGAACCTTAGTGAATTGCACAATGCAGGTGTTTTGATAACCATGAGATTATGGAGGTGTGTAACCTCCACCTTCATATAACATAAACACAAATTATTATATCATTGGGAAAGGAGAGGGCAAGACCAAACAGGAATCTGACTCATAGGTATAGTGCTTCTTATTAATAACAATAAACAAGTACATAATGTTGCACAATAATTGCAAACCTAGGATGGGGTTGCAAAATATTATACCTGATTTGACTAAAAGGGGCTTTAGTTAAATATGATGCAAAACTGTGGGGTATAGATTAACCAGCACCGCCAGTCTTTTACAGTTTTACTAATCAGTTCATTTTCAATATGAACAAATTCATTATTTTGAGATCATGGTAATATGGTAATGTTAAAAGCAAACTGCAAATAGAACACCTATAAAACCTGCATCACGAGGAATATCTGATGTCAGATTATTCCATATATTAGACATATGGATGAGAGGAGATAACCAGGGTTCTGACCAATCTTGGTTTTGGGAATACTGTACTGAATTGGGGTAGGTTTTCCATATATCCTGTAGGCCAGGCGTGACTGATTTTAAGGGTCCCAAATTCGGTTTGACACTGATGCAGCTTCGTGACACCAACATGCCCCCAGTGCATCAAACTGCGCTGTGATTTGACTGTGCCACACAGCATCGCGTTGCCACACCAAGCAGCCACACACTGTGCCACACAGCATCTCGTTGCCACACCAAGACGAAGAAAGTATTCTGCTGCAGGACGGAGCCTGGCGACAGCCCCTACATGTTGCATATGTACTAAGGTTTCAGAGTAGCAGCCATGTTAGTCTGTATTCGCAAAAAGAAAAGGAGTACTTGTGGCACCTTAGAGACTAACCAATTTATTTGAGCATAAGCTTTCCTGAGCTACAGCTCACTTCATCGGATGCAACTAAGTACCTCTCGGATCCCTTTTGATTTAGTGACTGTACCGACTGAAATCCGGAGTCTCATCCAACAGGTTTTAAACGTGGGGAGGGGGGGGGGAGAAATGCCCTTTCACTCCGGGAACGCCGCCGGAAAGGGAAGACGTCACAGATCAAGGACACAGAGCGGCAGCCCGCGAGGAGGTTCAGGCCATGCGCCGCGCGAGACAGGCTGAGTCAGCGGCTCGCTGAGCTAGACGCACACAAACCGCTGGGGCCGGACAAGCGCCCTGGGAGCCTAGCTCCGCGCGATCGCCTCCGACGGAGTCGCGTGGTTGGCGCCGACCCCACCCCCTGGCGCTCGATTTCAACGCCATAATGAGCAACCAGTGAGAGCTCGGGAGCGGGGCGGCCCGCGGACCCAGCAGCCAATAAGCGTGAAGTGTGGCGGAAGGTAGCCGACTGATGATTGGACAGCGGAGGGTGGGTCTGTAGTTGCTAACCAATGAGGTGGCCGCTCGCGGGTGTTGTTAGCGGAAGCAGCCTGACGGGGTCACTGGCGGGAGGATGGCTGCCGGAGCTGCCGTGGTGGGGGCGCCCTCCTTGGAGCCCTGTGGTGAGAGGGCGGGGCTGGAGGGGCCCATGGATGGACGGGTGGAGGTGGGGTGTTGGCTAGGAAGAGATTGATGGGGCACGGGGGGGGAGGAGTGGGTGAGGCAACAGGGAAGGGGAGCTCAGGGCAGCGGGGTGCTATATGGGGGCAATGGGGAGGGAGTTAGGGCGGTACATGGAGGGGGTGGTGGTGGGACCCAAGGTGGAGATGGGTCTGGAGTTGTGTATACACACACGCCTATCTCTGAGCTTTGCTGACACCCTAAGAGAGGGCCGAGGCCTGCCGTCATGTGGCTATCATTTCTTGGAAGAAACTGAACATTTTTGGATTCAGGTTTTTAACAGTGAGTCGTTTCAGAATAGCGGCTGGGTTAGTCTGTATCCGCAAAAAGAAAACGAGTAGTTGTGGCACCTTAAAGGCTAACATTTATTAGAGCAGGTTTCAGCAGCAGCTTTCGTGAGCTACAGCTCACTTCATCGGATGCATACAGTGGAAAATATAGTGGGGAGATTTTATATACACTGAGAACATGAAACAATGGGTGTTGCCATACACACTGTAACAAGAGTGACCAAGAAAGGTGAGCTATTACCAGCAGGAGAGCAAGGATGGGGGGAAACCTTTTGTAGTGATAATCAAGGTGGGCCATTTCCAGCACTTCACAAGAACAGTAGGAGGGGGAATAAACAAGGAGAAATAGTTTTACTTTGTGTAATGACACATCCACTCCCAGACTTTGTTCAAGCCTAAATTAATTGTATCCAGTTTGCAACTTAATTCCAATTTAGCAATCTCTCCTTGGAGTCTGTTTTTGAAGTTTTTTTGTTGAAGAATTGCCACTTTTAGGTCTGTAATCGAGTGACCAAAGAGATTGAAGTGTTCTCCGACTGGTTTTTGAACATTATAATTCTTGACGTCTGATATGTGTCCATTTATTCTTTTACGTAGAGACTGTCCAGTTTGACCAATGTACATGGCAGCGGGGCATTGCTGGCACATGATGGCATATATCACATTGGTAGCAGTGCAGGTGAACGAGCTTCTGATAGTGTGGTTGATGTGATTAGGCCCTATGATGGTGTCCCCTGAATAGATATGTGGACACAGTTGGCAATGGGCTTTGTTGCAAGGATAGGTTCCTGGGTTAGTATTTTTGTTGTGTGGTGTGCGGTTGCTGGTGAGTATTTGCTTCAGGTTGGGGGGCTGTCTGTAAGCAAGGACTGGCCTGTCGCCCAAGATCTGTGAGAGTGGTGGGTTGTCCTTCAGGATAGGTTGTAGATCCTTGATGATGTGTTGGAGAGGTTTTAGTTGGGGGCTGAAGGTGATGGCTAGTGGCGTTCTGTTATTTTCTTCGTTGGGCCTGTCCTGTAGTACGTAACTTCTGGCTACTCTTCTGGCTCTGTTAATCTGTTTCTTCACTTCAGCAAGTGGGTATTGTAGTTGTAAGATAGAGATCTTGTAGGTGTTTGTCTCTGTCTGAGGGGTTGGAGCAAATGTGGTTGTATCCTGGAGCTTGGCTGTAGACAGTGGATCGTGTGGTGTGATCTGGATGAAAGCTATAGGCATATAGGTAAGTATAGCGGTCAGTAGGTTTCCGGTATAGGGTTTCCATCATAGGGCCCTGCTCTCCTGCTGGTAATAGCTCACCTTTCCTGGTCACTCTTGTTTTAATAGTGAGTGTAACTAACCCTTAGAACAACTTATCTGGGGAGATGATTCTCAGTCACTTGAAGTCTTTCAATTAGGACTGATTGATTTTTTTTTTTTTTTTTTTTAAAGTGCTGTAGCTCAAATATAAGGTATTGACTTAATGTAGAAATACCAGATAACGTTCTGAGAGTTATGCAGGAAGTCAGTCTAGAGATCATAATGGTTCTTTCTGACCTTAAAATCTATGTCTCTATGGATTCAATTGTTGTTAAAATTTACCTTTAATGCGGTCATTAGGTATTTTTTAATAGGTTTAGTTTTTGTTCATGAAGCAGAAATCTGGCAATAAACTCCTGGATCTTGACCAAAGATTTTGTTTAAAATGCAAACCCTGTCAGTGCAGAGGGGATGAGCTGAGAGCCTTCCCATGAGCTGAGAGGATTTTTTTTTTTTTATTTAAGGGCACACAGCTAATTTTTTTTTTTTTTTTTTTTTTTTTAGATTTTGGTAGTACTGCTGATATTATTAAACTAATACCTAAGGATCTATTTGCTGAGCTAGTAAGTAATATTTCTATATTTAGCTCTTATGCTTTTGTGTATTGTAAAATGTTTGAAGTGATGGTTATGTTACTAGCTGTTTGAGTAAAAATTTCCCTGATAGGGTAATAGTAATGTCCCCCACCTTTGCCTTAGTAGACTAAGTCAATTTTGTATTTTTAGAAAATACTGATTTTGCTTTTGAATAGTACACACAGGAACAGCTAGGCTGGCAAACAATCCCTTTCATGTTTTCTATTAAATCATTGGAAAATGCACCCTTAGTGCTAAATAGTATCACTAGTTGCAGCTGTGTGTTGTAAGTAGTGCAAAGCAGGTAGGCTAGTGGTTTGAACATTTTTTTTTTCCCCGCTCTTGTGGGTTTGATGGTATTTAAATGTAGTTTTAGCAGCAGCTACTGACTTAATACATCCTTTTCCTTTTCACTTAGTATATGTGTAAAGTGGTATAGCACACTATTTGTATATTGCCACAATAGGCTTCTTCGCTTGGCCACTCTGTATTGAAACCACATGACTCCAGGTGTACACCCACTGTACAGATATTTTTAAAGCATGATATTTTAATAATTTCACTAGTTATTGTCCATGTAACTTTTTCTTTGCAGTGTGAGCGAATTATTCAGCATCTTCACTGTCAGATCCCAGGTGTAAATACAGTAGAACTATGCCAGGTAAGTTATGATTAGTGGTCATCCAAAAGCAAATCACTTACATTCATTGTATATAGCATGTCACGTGAATTACAGAATGTTTCTAAGACTTACATTTGTTTGTGTTTCTAGAGATTTCAAACAGCTGGAGTTGAAATGAACGTTGCTGACCTAGCAAAGATAATTAATGTTGTTTCCTTTTTATTCAGGTAAGCCAGAACCCATCCTCCCTATACCTCTTAATTTTATTCTTTCTTTAAAGAATAAAAAAATGGGGGGGGATCATAAAAGGTGGAAAGGTATAAATTAAAGCGGAGGAGCCAGAAAATTTTGACTTTGAGTACTTGAGAGGATCTAAAGGGGCTTGCAAACTTGTATTAACTCAATTTTTTAAATTCATAAATCAGAAACTAGTCTGTTTTTCCACTTAGAATATTTATGAATATTAAATATATGGGGTATACATAAATAAAAGGAAATTGCTCCCTTGTGGGGACCTTGCATGCAAATTCTTAGCACAGTTTACTTTGGGGGAAATTAAGTAAAATCCTTTGCGAAAAGAGTGTGTAGGTTGCATTACACAATTACTATGTAAAATAATATTAATGAACAGAACATTAATGGAAATGTTTGCCTATTTTAAAAAAACCCTGGATTTCTTGAACATCACTCTTACAAAAAGCTACAAATTGTTGGTTTGTTTTTTAAATTTATCTACAGCACAGCAGCCAAAAACAACCTCTCTGCAGAAGAACTCTCCACTGGTCTGGGTAATGTAATCAGTATGCTGCCAAAACATGCAGTTCAGGTTATTCGCCATATGTGGAATGAACAGGGCAAATCTATCATTATGTCAGAAGATGCTAGAAATATGGCCACAGTGGGACAGGTAACTAGCTCAGACTTCTAATTCAATCGCATTAACTTTCCAAAAATGTCTACTTCATGGTGGATGCTGCTGCAAAAGTGGCAAACAATATATTTAATGGACCGTTGGATGCCTGCCCATTGTGATTAGACCTGGCTAATATTAGTTTCCCCTTAATACTTACAAATAGTTAAATGCTTAAACATATAGAGCTAGGTGGTTCAAATATTTTTCCAACAAGTTTAGAAGACTTCCATTAATACTGCATTTTCATTCTGACAACATAGATTTCTACTTAAAGTTGTATATAGGTTTTATAACTTGAAAGAAGTGAATGCCACTAAACACACTTGGCACTTTTAATTACAAAAAAAAAGTTTGTCTGCTTATTCGTACAAGTGACAGTCTGTTCAAACTACGCTTCTCATCGTTGTTAGTGAGTTAAAATGGAGCTTTAATATTTTAACTTCCATGAGTTTAACATTTTACTTAATGTATAGCACAATAAGGCTCTGACATTCATGTACTTAAGCAAAACATTCTGATGTGAATTCTTACATTAATACTTATGCATGATCTTTATATAAAACTGTTACGGTCATGTTATGGACTTTCATGCACAAAAATAAAACAGTAATTCTGCCTCTTTTAATGCGTGAATAGATCAAGTTGAGTATTTGAAAAAATTCAACATGTGTTTCTGAAAGTCTAGAGTTAGCTAAGAATACTTCTAGCTCCTAAATTCTTGATGAAGATTACAAAGAATACAGCCATAGCAAAAAGGTTTCATATAGGCATTAGTACAGTCTTGTGCCTCTTATCAGGGGCTTAGGAGTGATGTTACCTGGATTTTCTTTATCAATTAAAGATGGGTGGATAAAATCCTCCTGCCATTAAAAATTGCACTGGCAGCAGAAAAATCTGTTCCTGCTTGTATACTTACAAACAACAACAACAGAGCACTAAGAGCTCAACATAAGCAACCTCATAAGTAGGTTTTGCTCTTGCCCTTCTTTAAGGACTTAATTTTTGGTTGTGTGTGTTCATTTAAAAAAAAAAAAACCCTTAGGATTTAATGCCAGTGCCTTTCAGTGATGTGTATCTGCTAAATTATTGGAGCTTATGTTGTTGAAGAAACATTTCATTGCAACACAATTGTGAAGACCTAGACGTGTCCTTAACCCTTTTTGTTAAGAATCAAAAATAAAATCAGTGAAGCTTGAGTGATACTAGAACCCTGGAATTGTCAGTAGAACCATGCTTTTGAATATCTGTATCTAATCCTCTTTCAAATAACAATCTGACTTCGTAGTAATTGCCTAGCAAGTAACAACAAACAGTTGAAAATGTTTTTTCTTGAATTTGTGTTATCTATGAAACTTCAGTCAAATCTAACTTCACCAAAAATTTGCAATTGTAAATTTATAATTATGGCTATTGACGGATGATGATCTCTGCTATGCCAGGAAAAAGCCTGTTGTCTGGGCAAGTGAAATGTAACTGCTTAATGTCAAGCTGGAAACCTGTGCCTAAATCCTGGTTGTATTGACTGACTGGTAGAGTCTTCAAATGAAAATGGACCCATAAATGCTACCGAATGGTAGAAGAAATGGATGATGTATTTGCCTCTCCCACTGACTTATTGAATTCTCCAGGGCCTCTTTTTTTCCTGAAATTGTGTTCTATATAGTAATTTGAAGCTATGTTTGCATGGCTACAAAGTACTTTGGAACAACAACTTTTTGGGGGGAGGAAGGGGAGCTGCAGTTGAGACCCAGGTTTATTTAAGGCAGTGGCTCTCAACCTTTCTAGACTACCGTATCCCTTTCAGGAGTCTGATATGTCTTGAGTACCCCCAAGTTTCACCTCACTTAAACTACTTGCTTACAAAATCAGACATAAAAATACAAAAGTGTCACAGCACACTATTACTAAAAAATTGCTTTTTTTAACCATATAAATAAAAAATTGGAATATAAATATTGGGGGTGGGGGGAAGCTCTTCCTGTGAGAGAAGCCTGCATGTGAGTAGTTTAATGTGGGGGAGCCGTAGTGCACCAACAGCCACACAAATCTTGGCAGAAGAGGCACTTGTGTCTTGTGGCAAGGAAGTCCGAGACACCTAGGGGTTTCTCCTCCTTTGCAGCCATTGAGATGTGATCCTGCTTCATCTGCCTGCTCTGCCATTGAGGTCTTTTACTGGGTTGTGTTGAGTTGGGCTGCACTTTGTCTGGTACCTTGCCTTCGACCTTACTGCAAAGAGTGACCCTATCAGAAGTACAGGACTCCCAACAGCATCGGTCTTAGGGTCTTAAGTATACGCAAGCTTTTCCACCATGTCAAGGTGGCAGCCCAAGGAGAAGATTTATTTACAGTAAACATTGTACTTTATTTCGGTGTATAGTATATAGAGCAGTATAAATAAGTCGTGTGTGTGTGTGAAATTTTAGTTTGTATTGACTTGCCAGTGCTTTTTATGTAGCCTGTTGTAAAACTAGGCAAATATTTAGATGAGTTGATGTACCCCCTGGAAGACCTCTGTGTACCCTGAGGGATATATGTACCCCTGGTTGAGAACCACTGATTTAAGGGGTCAGGATAGGGAAGAATTTAGTCTTGTTTAGAGCATCCAGTAGGTGACTCTTTATGATACAACATTTCTTAACGTTATCTTCCATTTTCTGCAGTTTTAGCTATAGTTTAATAGATACTTGAGGCCAGTGATGTCTCAACCAGAGGTACATGTACCCTTGGGAGTACGCAGACATCTTCCAGAGGGTACATCAACTCATCTAAATATTTGCCTAATTTTACAACACGCTACATAAAAAGCACTAGCAAGTCAGTGCAAACTAAAATTTCATACAATGACTTCTTTATACTGGTCTATATACTATACATTGAAATGTAAGTATAATATTTATATTCAATGAATTTATTTTATTATATGGTAAGTGAGAAAGTAGGCATTTTTTTCTGTAATAGTGTGCTGTGACACCTTTGAATGTATGTCTGTCTGATTTTTGTAAGCAGGTAGATTTTTTTTTTTTTCTTTTTTTTTTTTAAGTGAGGTGAAACTCAGGGGTACACAAGACAAATCAATCTCCCAAAAGGGGTACATTAGTCTGGAAAGGTTGAGAACCACTGCTTTAGGCCACAAGGGATTGTTAGTCTGACCTCCAGCAATAAACAGACCACAGAATTTTACTCAATAGCTCCTACGTCAAGCCCACAACTTCTGGGTGAGCTAGAGGATGGTGGGCTAATGTATTACTGATAAGGCTGCAAGTTCGTCATGGATTCTGTGACTTTTGAGCAGCTCGGGCAGCCCCCAGGCCAGCCGCTGCTGGGGCAACGTCGGGCCACCGCCTCCCACCAACAGCAGCAGCAGTTCAGGTGTGGGAGGGGACTCAGGGCTGGGGGTTGGGGTGAGGGCTCTGGGCAGTGCTTACTTCCAGGGAGCTCACACACCCCTACCTGAAGTGGTGACATCCCTCAGGTCCTAGGTGGAGGTGTGGCCAGGTAGCTCTGCACACCGCCTGCATGCACTGCCCCCGCTGCTCCCATTGGCCACAGTTCCCAGCCAATGGGAGCTGCAGAACCGGCGCTCGGGGCAGAGGCAGCGCACAGAGCTGCCTGGCTCTGCCTAGGAGCTGAGGGAGTGTGATGTTGCTGCTTCCAGGCAAGTGTGGAGCCAGGTAGGAAGCTTGCCAGCGCCACCAACTGCACCCCCCCACACCCCAGCCAGCACTAGCAGGGGTCCTGGGATGCACACTACACACCACCTCCTCTCTTCTCTTTCCCCCCCCTTAAAAAATTTTTTTTTGTCAGGGGTATATAGTACAAGTCATGGACAGGTCACCGGCGGTGAATTTTTGTTTACTGTCCATGACTTTCACTAAAAATACCCATCACTAAATGTAGCCTTAATTACTGATAGTATAGTTTAATGTCAGTAGGATTGATTGGAAGTGTTTAAAAACTGTTTGGTTGCTCTCTCTCTTTTCTTCAGATTATAGATATTCAGTGGAAACTGGGAATGGCAGTGAGCTCTGACAGCTGCAGGTCTCTTAAGTATCCTTACGTTACAATGACACTAAAAGTGGCAGAGCCGTCGGGCCAGATAATGAGCAGATCTTTTGAATTGACAATCCCACAGTTCCAGGTTTGTAATCCAGTTTCATAAAAGTGTTATTTCTCTAAAAGAGTTGCATACAACACTACTTTCTTAATAGATAAGCAAATGTTTACATGTACGAAAGCACATTTCTGAGACATTTAATTACATATGTGGTAATGGAAAGATGAGACGTCTACATATGGTTCAGATTAAAAATCTATTTGTTTAAGCAACTGAACCTGAACATTGTTAATTTAATAAGAACTCTGACTTAAGAATTCCAAGTTTAAAATTGCTTTGCCCTTATCAAAACTATCCTGTTTCAATGAGTAAAATTGTAACCAAAGACTACTAGATCTTAGTATGTTAACTCGCTTTATGATCTGTCTAGTTTGCTACCCAGCTGCCTCTCCTGCAGTCACTGAGTGTGTTCGAAGTTCAAGAGGTCTGTGGGACCGCTCCAGCCTTAAAAACTGAAATTTGAATTAAAGCCTAAAACCAAACTTCCAGGAAAAAAATCCTTTAATGCTTAGAGCAGGGGTTCCTGAACTTGGTTCGTGGCTTGTTCAGGGTAAGCCCCTGGCAGGCCATGAGACGCTTTTTGTACCTGCGGATGCTCAGGTAACCAGCTGCTTGCAGCTCCCAGTGGCCGTGGTTCTCCGTTCCCGGCCAATGGGAGCTGCGGGAAGTGGCGTGGGCTGGGCCACCACTTCCCGTAGCTCCCATTGGCCGGTCACTGGGAGCTACAAGTGGCCGTACCTGCAGACGCTTAGGTAAACAAAGCATCTCACGGCCCGTCAGGGGCTTACCCTGAACCAAGTTTGGGAACCCCTGACTTAGAGCAATAGCCGGTGCCAGAAGTCAGATTGCTGGGAGTTTGAAGGGTTCTGTGAGATCATTTGAAATGGCCAGGGTCAAATGGGTAAGGAGCTAATGTATGATAAATCCTTAACCTTAAAAATTGTTTTGCATTTCTTTAGTCTTGGGCCTAATAAGAGCTTTCTGGGTTCTTTTATGGTACTTAAAGAGGCAGAGGGCTAGCGGCTCTTTCAGAGAGTTTAATCTGGTGAGACGGTCCCAAATTTAAACATAACTGACCTGAACATATTCCTCATGAAGTGGAATTGTCAATTTAAAAAAAAAAAAAAAATTGTGCAACTCTCCTAGCTTCTTCAAAATAAACATGGATCTCCAAATCACTTGAATCATCATAGCTGAATGTACACTAACTTTTGGAACCATTTATGACTATATAGTTAAACAGCAGCTGCTAATTAAGTCTCTTCTGCTGCTGCTCTCCCTTCCCCACACAATAAACACGGAGAGGTGAAAGTAGACTACCAATTGGTTGAGCTTGCTGCAAGAGACTTCCTAATGCTGAACAGAGCGACCTCTCAGTGTGATTATATAGCTTATATTTTACAGGCTTACATTTATAAAAGTAAAAAAGTAGCACAAATCACTAGGAACAATGCCATTTAAAAATAGCACTTCACTCTGAGGTAGGAGGATGTTACTAATGCTATAAATGAAAAAAAAATCCAAGGGGTGGGGGTGTTAAGGTATCTGCTTGGTTTGTTTACTTTGTGTAGTTGGTTTCACTGTGGTCTCCCATATAATCAGGTAGTCAGTCACATTCTCTTTCTTGATTGTGTGAGTCTGTTACTTGGTTGTTGTGTGAAAGAGTAGTAAAAAAATATGGCTGTAAAGCCACAAAAATTGGCTGGGGTTCTCTGGGCAGGTGTAATACTTGAAACGAAACATTGTTTTTAAATGACTAGTCAAGTTGATTCTATTCCTCTAAGGCTGAAAAATCTTGGTTCTTCATATAAAATATTGTACACTCCTTTTTGCTGGCATTTGTGGACCTACTGTAACAGCCATTAAAGGAAGATTTTATTTTGGTTTATTGGTGGGTTCCCTCCCCCCCCGCCCCCCGCCAAAATGTTCCAGCTCTGGTGCCCCACTGTGTTCTACTATTGCCATATCTTCTGTTCAGTCACAGCATACCTGCACCCCAGTCCAATTTTACTATTCTCCTCCTTCCTTCCCCCCCCACAGCAGTCTTATCATGGTGGTCCTTAATTCCTTTATCTACAGCTGAAAACGTGGGTGGTGGTGGTGGTGAGAGCTTTTGTTTAGCTATCAGAGTTCAGTTATGTTAAAGGGTCATTACATCTCCTTTGTTTTTAAACTAAACTTCTACAAGCCTAACTATCAATAAACCCCTTTAGTGAAAAATATATTAAAGGCAAGGGATGACTGGTGATTTTTCTGAATCTAGATCCGCTCAAGTCTCAACTCTGTTGATTGGAAACTATTTAATATATTGCTGTTCAATTGCTATGTGAAAGGGACACTGTAAACTGAATATCGAGGTTATTTCAAACTGGGAATAAAAGTACTTTCAGGTATTACTCCTATCAATTTCTGTGGTCTTACAACCACATTTTCCTACTTCTAAAACATTTTTTTTTTCTCTCCTGTTCCCAAAGGCATGAGATAAAACCACACAAATATGGCATCAGACTATAGTGAAAGTGACTTTACACAAAGTGCTGACTAATACATAAAGCAATCTGGAATAAAGTTCTCATATTTTAGATACTATAATCTTGGGTGCTACTTGTAAACATAGGAAAAAAATTCCAACAAGAAGCTGTTGGCTTTAACTACAATGCAAATTGTTAAAGTGCAATTTAATATTGCCTCTTCTTTTTCAGGACTTCTTCAGACATTTCAAGGAAATGGCAGCTGTTCTTGAAACAGTTTGAGCAAAACTGTTTAAACACTTCAAAGACACACTTTACTTGATCCAAATAAGCCTTCCTATCTTGCACAAGTAATTAAAGTGTCAATGTTTAAGTAAGGTATGTATTCTCATGGTCCTGTCAAGAATATTTTTCAATATCTTCCTTTTTTTTGGATCACGCTGAAAGCTTTTTTTATTTATGTAACTTTTCTTCTAAATATATGAAAGAACAAACTCTGCAAGGTGGTAATCTGAGTAAAAGTATATTTAGCTCTATTCAGGCAGAAGATTGTGACATATCCTTAGCTATGTAACAACCTCAGACTTTTCCTACTGTTCAACAGCAGAAGCTACGTACTATATATAAACTCGGCCATGTGGAAACACCCATGAAAATGCTAACTGAGGAAACTACTGGAAGAAGTGTAAAGCCCATGTTTACACTTTTCTCTATAAAATCAATGATGCCATTGGTGTGCACATGGAATCAATTATATCATTATCTATGTAGAGTACATAAAATTACAGTCAGCAAGCATATTGTTAGCCATGAGTAGTGTTGTCAAACTGCTAAATTCCAGTTGTATCAAGTAGGTTAGAAGCCTAATTTTTACTCCCTTTTGTTAATTATTGGAGAACATCTTCCATCATTCTATTAATAAAAGATTAGTATCACTGAAATATTTCCATAAATCTGGATTTACCGTCTCTCCTATTGTAGAAAATATCTCTAGTAACAGAGTCTAAAATCTTAGTTCTGTGCAGGGAAGTTAACATTGACTAAGCAGAACTTATAGGTTAGTTTAAATTTAAAAAAAGTGAGTGTGTTAAATATGTTTTGGAGCACATAAATTCAGTTGATAGCACATTATTTTGTTGTGCATGTATGTTCTGTAGTAAATTCAACTTTAAACTTTTTGTGGCATTTACTTACTATTCTGATCAGCAGATTTTGTTTCCTAATTAAAGTGGAAGCTTGATGCAGTTGCATCACTTGGTCTTCTGAACTGGAAATTTCAAGTCAAGAAATGGAAACTTAAGGTCAGCCTGAGCTAAACAAATCACTTACGACAATATTAAGAGTCCGACAGACTCTTTGAGCTGCGGTACTCTTTCTGGTAGGAGTCCACAGTACTGCATTGCTTTCTGTCCAGAGACTAGTTGTCCTTGTCAGTCAGCAGTAAGATTCTGACTTAGTGGCCATCTGTGATCAAGAATGAGGGTAACTTCAAATATGGAATAATCCAGCTTTCCATTTTTGAGTGTCTTCATATAAACAGAATAATTAATTTAAAATGGAAGATTACAACTAAACGGAATTAGACATACGGAAAACAAAATATTCTGATATGTAATAAGTATGCTGCAGGTATTCAAATCAGATCATGCTTTGCTTGTGCAATGGAGCAAATAAGTCCTGTATGAAAACCGAATGGATGAGGGTTACTGGACTGAGGCTTAGTCTTGATAATAAGACCAGATGAAAATAGGTTGAAAGCAATGGGGAAAAAATTGGCAACAGTCATCTATGTGCTACTGAAAGAGGGGTTGCATCCACCATTTGACCTAGTTTCACAATATTGAAGGTGGTTGGAACAAGAGCTGCTTTTAAAAGATCAAGTAGCAGTGCCAAAAGGTGTTTGTGTTTTTTTTTTTTTTTTTTTTTTAAATCTATAAGTGGCTAGAAGAGTTCAAGCTCTTCTTCTGATGCAGCTTTTGCTATCATCATCCCTGCCTTTTGTCACCTCAGGACAATATGATTGTAATGCAGTCCATGTTGTGGGTGCACTCTGGAACCATTCAAACTCAAGGCTGTGCAGAGTGTGTCTGCTCCTTCGAGCATAATGCAGGGAGTACAGCACCAATACTCAGAGTTGCACTGGATTCCAGATGAACTGCAAGGTGATGGGTTTAACCTTTCAAACTAAATAGTTTGGGACCTGGAACCTTACTTGAGGGACTGTCTGTACAGTTCAGATCAGTAGGCATGTGCAAGTGGCACTTGATTGATCTGAAAATGAGAGGCGGCTGCTTGCAGAATATTCTCTGGGAGAGGGCCTGGCCTCTAGAATGTACTTCCTTCCTCATTCTGCGAGAGCCTGGGTTTGTCAGCCTGGGCATACCCCGAAGTCCACTTTTTATGAGCCTTCAGGGAGATGGTTGGTACAGAGTCTCATCACATGGTCAGTTGAAGGATTTCTAGAAGAGCCTACATTGGTGTTTGTAATTGAAGCCTATTGTTTTGTGTTTTAGGTGACTGCATTTAAGAGTTTTGGGGACTGTTCTTAGACATGTGCATAGGTGACAAAAGTAAAATAAAAACAAGTAACCAGATGAACCACAAATTTTGGGGTGACACTTAAATTTGCTGTTACAAACTCTAGTCAGACTTTGTATAGCTGATAATGTTTGTGCTGACATTGGAACATGAGTGGAGAAAAGACGCTTTGGTTATTGATGCCTTTTTGTCCAGCAACATTAAACTAGCATTAATAGCAGCTTCTCCAAGTGAAGATTGAGAGTTTTGGTTACCAGTTCTGTTTACCTCTCTCCACAATGTGGCAGACCTGTGCAGTTGGAGCAATTTGCAGTAACCCTATTTCCAGTACAGATGGGGAAATGTTCATACCATTATACAAGGCACTGGTGAGACATCATTGGGAATACCGTGTGCAATTCTGGTCTCCTATCTTTAAGAAAGAGATGAGTTCAAACTGGAACAGGTGCAGAGAAGGGCTACTAGGATGATCAGAGGAATGGAAAATCTGCTTTATCAGAGGAGACTCAGAGCTTGACTTGTTTAGCTTAACCAAAAGAAGATTGAGGGGAGATATGATTGCTCTCTCTAAGTATATTGCAGGGGTCAGTACCAGGGAGGGAGAGGAGTTATTTAAGTTAAGCAGAAGAACAAATGCATATGAACTGGCCAACAACTTTAGGCTCAAAATTAGGCGAAGGTTTCTAACCATCAGAAGAGTAAAGTTCTGGAATAGCCTTCCAAGAGGAACAGTGGGGGCAAAAAACCTAACACGCTTCAAGGCTGAGCTTGATAAGTTTATGGAGGGGATGGTATGATAGGATTGCCTGCAATGGCATGTGGCCCATTTTGCCAGTAGCAAAAATCCCCAACAGCTGGATTTGGGACACTAGAGGGGGAGGGCTCCCAGTTATTACAGAGAATTCTTTCCCAGGTATCTGACTGGTGGGTCTTGCCCACAAACACAGGGTCTAATTGATTGCCATATTTGCGGTTGGAAAGGAATTTCCCCCGGGTCAGATTGACACAGACCCTGGTGTTTTTTCACCTTCCTCTGCAGCATGGGCCATGTGCAGTTTTAAACTAGTGTAAATGGTGAATTCTCTATAACTTGAAGCTTTAAACCATGATTTGAGGACTTCAGAAACTCAGCCTTAGTTGAGGAGTTATATTTTAGGAGTTGGTGGGTGAAGTTCTATGTCCTGTAGTGTGCAGGTCAGAATAGATCATGATTGTCCCTTGTGGCCTTAAAGTCAGAGTCTAAAACTGTCACATTATGGCAACCTGAGACCATAATGCCAGAAACGTTAATGAATACTTTGTGAAACATCTCTGCAGGCCAGGATATTGAAACTTGTTAGAAGAACTCCAGAAGCATGTGTCTGGTATGACTGTTCTGATAAATCTCAATGAACACCTTTTTGATTTATATTGTTTTAAATAGATGGTGACTGAGAGTTGGCTGTTGAGGCAAATCCCAGATGTTTTATTCAGTCATCTGTAAGAATTACACCATTAAACAATGGAGCAATTAAATACTCAAATTTGTTTTAGAAATTGAATTGTGTGGAATAGTAATACTGGCGAGTTAGACAAAAGCAACTTTTTACTATTGTGCCTGTGTAGAACCAGATTTGTAGCAGAATAAAGAATCATATCTTATCTTTAATATTACTTTCCATTTTAATACAGATTTCTATACCATGCATTTTTGTATGTTTACAAACTAAGTTATTAAATATTTGGATAACAAATTTAAAAGTGGTCTATATTTGTTCATGACAGTGCTTATTTGTTGCATGAAAGTCTATCTTGACTCCCTTGAGGACACACACACTTTTTTTTTTTTTAACAAAACAAAAGACAGGTAGTCTAACTAAACTTCTCTCCAAACTGAATTAGGTAAAACTTGCCAAATTCTTCCATCTATTTATCTTGCTGATCACACACAAATGAGTAGGGAAATGGAGGAATTCAAAGCTAAATTCGAAAGACTACAAGGATTATTTCCACCACTGAGAAATAAATATGTTGGAAATGCACTGTATGAGCCTGGAAAATGATATAGGCACAGACTCCATGGGTGCTTTTGTGGCTGGAGCACCGGGGGGTGGGGGGGAATAGTGGATGCTCCACACCTACCAGCAGTGCCCCCAACCAGCTCCCTCTCCCCCCATGTCTCCCACCCCCCAGTGGGCCTCACCTATCAGCTCCTCCTCCTCCCTCTAGGTGCCTCATGTTGATTCCGATCATCTGTTAAGGGGTGTGCAGGAGGTGCTAGAGGAGTAGGAGTGGGGAGAGGCAAGAGCTTGGAGCAGAGCAGGAGTCAAGCATTCCCCCTCCCTCCCCCCAGCAACTAAAAGACAGCACCTCTGGAAAAGGGAGAGGCATCAGAGACTGAAATTAGCAGGGCCTGTATTTAAAGATTTTTATTTGAGTTGAATAAAAGACCACATTAGCATTGCTCAATTCTTTTCTGACTTTAACGTTTTATAGGGGAGGGCAAGGAATATCAGTCTTACGCAAGGAATTGTATTTAAAGAAATGTGGCTGTTAAAGTAAATAATGTTCTGTCTTCACAGCACTACCACACTTGCAAACTCTTACTGGACAATGAAGATATCTTTTCCAAAGAGCATCTGCATTAAGGCCTAGATTATCCTTCTGATCACTTGCTCCTGGGCATGTCCCAGTTTCATCCAGATCATGGCCAAAGCAAAAACATGGCTCCATTTAGTCTTAGTCAAGGTCCCCAAAATGCCATTGCCTTTCTTTCTTTCTAAATTGCATTCTGAACAGATAGTTATGTGTTTGAAATAGCTCCTGGCCTTTTTAGCTTTCCTCTTTCCAGGTTTCTCCTGCTTTTTGAATGACTTCTGGATTATTTTTCTTCAGAAATATTAGCTTGTATTTTATCCTCCAAGCTTGATAAACTTTTCTGCTCATATTTTCTAACCATTCTAGCTCTCTTTAATTTCTCCTTCCTGACACAAATATGAAGGGCAGTTTCTAATCTTTTGCATAGGAGTGTAGCGTTCTTCTATTTAGCTACTATGACTAGTTTAGGGGGCCCAGATTCATAAAGGTACTTTGCTGATGAAGAGAGGGAATTTAAACTGGGATCTGCTGTGCTTTAATTACTAGATAGAGGGACCCACATCAGAATATCCCACAGTTTCTCCTATTGAAGTTGTTCTATTTCAGTTAAGTCATTTAATAATTAAATAGTCATTAGGCTACAGAGAGTGAAAATCACTCTACAGTCCAGTAGTTAAAGCACTTAACTGAGCCGTGGCAATTCCTGTTCAAATCCCTTCTCAGGCAGAGGAGTGAATTGAACTGTGGGTCTCCCACATCCCAGGTGAGTACCCTAACCACTGCTCTAAAGGTTATAAAAGAGGTTCTGCTCTCCCTGACCATTTTATATGGAGATAAAGGTCTGCCTAACTCATTGCAAGAAATACCCTAGGTGCCTAAAAGAAAAGGAGTACTAGTGGCTCCTTAGAGACTAACCAATTTATTTGAGCATAAGGTGCCTAAGCTGTTTGTCTCCAGGAGAGGAGTTCCTGGATGTGGATGGCTAGCAGAGATAGGCATCTCCCTACAGCACAGATTTAAGCACTGATCTTCATGAGAGGGGTGGGTCTTAGGACACACCCCCTGTCATTGGCATCTCCCATTGACTAGTTTAGGCAGCTCCCTGCCTCCTATGCTGGCCTTTTTGGATTATAGTCTAAAATGTGTCTCTCTCCCCATTCATTCTATAGGGAGCCTGGGCACTTAACTCAGGCTTTGTGGATCACATTGTTCCAGTGATTTTTCTAGACACCTAAAAGTCAGGTGTTGTCGTGCTCAGCATCATGATGCCTACATCCCTTTGTGAAGCTGGGCCTAGAACCCTCTATAAAGATGCTGAGTAATTACAGCTGATTCCTGGTAGTAGGTGGGGCTTGTTAGCTCTATCCAAGCTACCAAAGTTGTTAGAATGGCCCTTTCTGAGGCAGAGAGAAGATCCTAAGGCTTATTCTTGTACTGCTCTGCTCCTCTCCACAACTCTGCCTGTTATTACCTTTTATTTACAGTCCTTCAGCCATTTTCAATCCACGTGGTAATGTGTGTCCTAATCAATTTGATTTAATTTTGAGTCAAATGTCATGAGATCTACCACATGCTTTACTAAAAGCAAAATAAGTGAAAGCTGTGCTGCCACCACACACTCTCTTAAATTAAAAAAAGCAATTGTGTCTGGGAAGACTTGTTCTTAAGGAAGCTAAGCTACTTTTAGTATTTTTGACTCTAATCATATAGAAATTCAGATTTTTATCATGTTTTAAGTATGTTTCATGTTACTTTGAGGGATTGAGATAAAACTTTGTGGAGGGTAACGTCTTGGATCACTTTCTCTCCTCAGAAGATTCACACCACTTCCTCTTCAGTCTTTTGAAAAATCCTTTGTTCTCCAGGACTTATACTCAGTGGTTCAATTAGGCTATTAGCTAATGAGCTTAATCCTGGATGTGTGTTCTCTGGATCCACTGGTTTATATTCCCTTACCTGTTCCTTATCAAAATTTTATGTTTTGGAAGTTCCTACTTCCTAATTGTCATTCTTCCCTTATTTTTCTTGTTAAAAACACTTTAAAAGAAACTACCTCTGAATTCCTTCCCCTCTCCCTTTTTAGTGAGTCTTCTTACTGTCCAGTTCTGCATTCCCTCCTTAAATTACAGTAGGTAAGATTTTCAAAAATGGGTGTCTAAATCTTTATTTAGGCATCTAAGCGAGAGGCCTGATCTCAAAAAGCCTAAGCATCTAGAAGGTCCCATGGATAGCAATGAGGCTGCTAGCTGTGTGGACCTTTTGAAAACCAGGCCTCTTATTCAGGTGTTACTCTGAATATACGTTATGTTGAACAGTTTCTGATTTATATACCTCTGTTTATGTTGCCTGCGAAATAGAAATCAGGTTATAATTTTAATTTTCTGTTGTAAGAGAACAGTTTTTAAGATCTAAGTTCGTTATTTCAACAGACATCTCTCATTGAAGTCAGTGGCAAAAACTGATGCTGACTTGAATGGAAACAAGGTTGAGCCCTAATTTAGCAAATGGTTTACCAGTCTGCTCATAAAATTCTGGAGCAAATCAAAATGTAAAAAGCCCATTTGGTCCATTTCATTAAGCAGCCTTTGAAATAGAGCAGATACGTGCACTTGGAGAGCTGCCTGAAAAAATATTGCTGTTTAAAGGGATGACAGTTGTCTCTGAATATGTCCATACCAAAGCCTCCTAAAACAGTGTACTTTGAGAATATGCTGACAGATTCTCTGAAATGACTTTTTTTTTTTAAGGCTCTAAGGCAGTGGTGGTGGGGAATATACTGCCTCTTGAACTGAGAGTCATGGGATACTCCTAATGGTAATAGATTTCAGCTTTTTGTCTCTTCGCACTAGTGATTGGGTCAGTTTGGGAATTTGGATATTATCTGTCAGCTGTCAGGAGCTACTATTTATGAGCTTTTGCAGGTTTTCTAGTTACTTTTCCTGGTCAGGTAGCTGAGAATGGTACTGGGTAAACTCCATCCTGTTTCACTTGGCATCCCAGTAACTTCTTGTTAAGAATGAGTGAGTGTCATCCTTCCCAAAACAGTCTATTAGTGTTATACGTATATACGCAATGGCATGTGGTAATGTAAAATGGAAATATTTTATTAACTTCATACTCTATGTGCAAAGGTCCAGTTAAATAGCACACAAATGATTTTGAAGCAATGAGTTTTTTAATACACTTTTTGATTTAAAAAAAATGGGGGGAACCATTAGTTTTAGTTCACTTGCTGTGGTGCTACATCATAAGGTTGCCTATTCTATGACTGGTAGCAGTCACTAGGTGACAGGTTTCAGAGGGGTAGCCGTGTTAGTCTGTATCAGCAAAAACAACGAGGAGTCCTTGTGGCACCTTAGAGCAGAGGTGGGCAAACTATGGTCCGCGGCTCACATCAGGGGACGGGGAAAGGGGGAGGGAGGGTGGGGGTTGGGTAGGCATGGGAGTCCCAGGAGGTGTGGAGGTGTGAATAGGGGTTGCGGCAGTCAGGGGACAGGGAGCAGGGGGGTGGAATAAGGGGTAGGGTCTGTGGGGGGGCGGTTAGGGGTGGGGGGTCCCGGGAGGGGGTGGTCGGGGACAAGGAGCAGGGGAGGTTGGATAGGTCAGAGATTCTGAGGGGGGCAGGAAGTAGGAGGGGGTGGTGGCCAGGCTGTTTGGGCCCTCTATACAATTTCAGAACCCTGATGTGGCCCTCTGGCCAAAAAGTTTGCCCATCCCTGCCTTAGAGACTAAAATTTATTTGGGCATAAGCTTTTGTGGGCTATAACCCACAACTCATGTACTGTTTATTGTATTTTCCACTCCATACAGCTGATGAAGTGGGTTATAGCCACAAAAGCTTGTGCCCAAATAAATTTCTTAGTCTCTAAGGTGCCACAAGGACTCCTCATTGTTTTAGTCACTAGGTGGTGCTGTTACACAGTGTAAGAAATGTTTCTTATGTAAACAAGAGTCTTTGAATAAGTACTGTGGTGTTAGTGTTGCAGTGCAGCAGTCCTTTGAGAGATGCTGTGGCAGACAATGGAGAGTTCACTCTGCTTTATTTTTTATGGGTGGAGGCATTTCCTGAGAGAGACTAGCTTCTTGGGAAGCTGAGTGGGGTTGGGCTGAGATTTCTGGAAGAAGGGATTGATTGCCTGCATGCTGTTTGTAATTACCTGTTACAAAACTAGTGTGCAGATGCAAATAAAGCAAGTTACATTTGGAATATACCCAGACTCTGCCATTGATTTTCTCCTCCACTGGAAATTGTCCTGTAAGGCTCCACAATTCTGCTACTATTTGGCAAAGTTGATGTTAACAGTGGGACACTGGTGTTGAAAGAAGGGATCACACTATTTATAAATGTCTTACTTAGTGCTCCTTGTTTCTTCCGGGAGACTATTTCTCAGTCTAACATTACTTTTTAGAATTTTTCCCAATGCTCAACCTAAATTTCCCTTTGCTTGGTTTTATCCTATTCTGTAGTTTATCTCAAGTATACCAATACAAATAAACCCAAAACTACATGAGATCTACCTATCTCGTACTCCTGTGGGTCCTGCATTCTTCCAGGATTTTGTACCTGTAGTATGTCATATATGGATCACTTCTGAAGAAACCTTTGTAAATGTGGGTTTAGTTTTACATCTTCCCTGTTGCTTACTTAAATTTATTTAAAATTCACACACAAATTTCCAGCTGCATCTACAAAATATTAATAAAAATCCAGTGCCTTGATGATAAAATGAATACTGTGCATTGCAGTAAAAGTGATACACTTTTAAAATAAAATTAATAGCCATGTATGATGTGTAACTGTTGTTACAAGTAACTTTTTTTAAGTTACAGTGTAAGAGTAACAGCTGTAGTTTAGCTTACGTAGCTGAACATACTTTTTTCCTATATTTCAAGGTTATGGAATAAACATTTGTATTTCCTTGTCTTACACTCATGAAATTTAACCACCCTATTATTTTTCTAGCATACTGTATTATTCAAGTTTCAGAGTAGCAGCCGTGTTAGTCTGTATCCGCAAAAAGAAAAGGAGGACTTGTGGCACCTTAGAGACTAACAAATTTATTTGAGCATAAACTTCTGAGAGCTACAGCATCCGATGAAGTGAGCTGTAGCTCACAAAAGCTTATGCTCAAATAAATTTGTTAGTCTCTAAGGCGCCACAAGTCCTCCTTTTCTTTTTGTATTATTTAAGTTGTTTAATTTATTGTCAGGCCTACTGCTCTCTCTAAGCTTTCACTTTTCAGCTACTGAAGATGGCACTCTTACTTCTGTTCCCAGCTTAGTTCCATTTAGAATTACCTCTGAACCTAGTGTTCACAATAATGTTTTAGGGTGAAATCCTGGCTCTGTCAATGGGAATTTTGCAATTGACTTCAAAGGGGCCAGGATTTCATCCCTAATGTTTTAGGTGGATATTTTCTTGCATTGGTTTGGCATACCTCTTAAGCAAAAGATTTTTCTCTCCAGTGATCTTCCAAACTATTGTCAAATACTGCATCCACAATTCAGTGGTGTTAAAATGTGTGTATGAAATGGGCACAGGAAACAAGTTATACATCCCATATGAGGTGCTGGCATATTCCTACTTGTTACATGGCTGTGTAAAATACTGTCCACTCCTTTCCAAGCACTCTGAAACTAAAAGGATGGTGACCAGCGCTGTATAACTTCGAGATATGGTTCTGTGCTGCCCTCTTAGTTATTCTCAGGAAAATTGCAACTTCAGCAGCACCTATAACAATTTAAGTGTACTAACCATTGCCACAAAGTTACCATAGGTATCTCCTTCTCTAAATAGAGGGAAACACTGTGGCATTTCTAATAAATGTGGTAACTTTTGCCAACTGCTAACTTTTTAAATGGTGGTTTTGGTTACTTACAGTAAGTGACATTTTGGCAGTGATGTGTTTAATGAGACTTTAAGAAGGGGATCCTTTGTTTTTCATCTCAGTCAGCCATGGCTGTGATGCTCCCTGATTATAATACTCTTCCTTCCAAAAAAAAATCCATCTATTCCCAATCCCATACCTTACCCCAAATCCACCAGTCCTTCTCAACTCACTATGCTCCATCCACCTCAGCAGCCGAGAGAGGCTTCTGATGGTGGCTCTGCAGAGCAACAGCAATGACAGAGATGCTAATAGCCTCTGCCTGTGGGGCAGAATAGGGAGCAAGGCTCCAGATCCCTCCTAAATTTCAAGGTGAGGCTGGGCAGCCAGGCCCTGGCAGAGAGAAGTGGACTCCAGGAGCTGCAGAATTTCCATTCACTGTAGCAGTTGGTATTTTGGCCCTTCCTCTTTTATTTTTCCTCCTCATATAATATTCAAGTGGCTGAAGAAAGGCACAGGGATTAAGTGATGTATCCCCCATGTGCTCCAAACAGCAATGGTGAGGAATGTAGAAGCAGAGTTCTCCTTGCAGCAATAAAAATAGTATACCTGTGTGTGGCAGCCATCTAGCAGCCTGTTTACTCCCAGACTCAGAGAGGGCTGAAAATTTTAATAAGCAGAGCTAGCCTTAGCATATTTTGGGGGGAGGGAGGCACTGCAAAACAGCATTTCACCACATTCCCACTCCACAGCCATAACAGATCCACCAGGATCACAGTTGCATGCACAAGGCCAGGCTAAACATTCTGGGGAGAGTTAATGGGAAGGCTCTTTGGAATCTACTCTAAACATAACTGACTCACATTATGTATGGTGAGTGTCTGTGGAGTGGGAGATGTTTTGGTCCTCCCCACCCTCCTACTGCAGAAATAGTCCAGCTACTTGTTCCTTTAAGCTCTTATAATTAACTTGCATTGGTTTACATTTTCACAGCTGTATTTACTAGAAACTTTCTTTTGTAAACAAAATCTAATATTCATCTTTGGTGGCCTCAAAGCCTGTGCTGTTAATGCAGCTCATGGTGCCATCTTTGACTAAATAACGGCAGAAAACATGGCTGCTACTTAAATCAAATGTCTCCTTGAAGCAAACATTTAATATTTGAATGTGTATTTTCATTAGTGTTATTTTAAATTGTGTATACACTGAACATAGAAATCCTAACCAGGATCCCTGGGGCTTTGGAGACTTAGCCTATCAGTCTCTTAGAACAAGATAAGATGATGAATTTAATAAAAAGTTCAGTGAAAAACAATGTCCAGATCTTATATGTTACTTGAGGGTGACCCAAGACTAAAAATGAAATTGATGTAGTTCAAAATAATGCAAATAAGTGATTGGACTCTGGAATACATATGGGTTGAGAGAGGATGCTATTTTCTAGATGGGTGATAGATAAGGAGATATCCCAATTATTATTAATGGACATATCACAGAATTAAGGTATTCTGGTCTGATGTAATTATGGTTATACATAAAATATAGGAGTATAAACAAACATCTTTGTCTAGTTGTTCTTTCTTAATACTTTTTTCCACACTTAAAAATGCAGCTAAAAACATAACCATTGCTGGCTAAGGGCTTGGTATAAGGCAGGTGTTCCCAAAATTAGTTCGCGGCTTGTTCAGGTTAAGCCCCTGGCGGGTTGCGAGATGCTTTGCTTATCTGAGCGTCCACAGGTACGGCTGCTCGCAGCTCCCAGTGGCCACAGTTCACTGTTCTTGGCCAATGGGAGCTTCAGGAAGTGGCGCGTGTCGGGCCGCTGCTTCCTGCAGCACCCATTGCCCGGGAACAGTGAACTGCGGCATGTGAAAGTAGAATGAATTATACTGAAATTATAATTCATTAAAGAAATGCTACTTGAAGGGTTTGTTGAAATATAGTTGTTGGGAAGAGAAACATTAAGGAGTGTGAGACAATGGGTCCTCAAACTAATTAACTTAGAGCTCCTGCTGAGCTAGGAGATTGGTAAACGTTAGTATGCAAATAAGATATGTATGTATGTATATTTCTCAGTTTCTGCTTTTTTTTTGTCTCTTATGTTAAATTGGCTTTGGCTTATCTATATAAATAAGTTAGCTTGAGCCTCAGAGAGGGGCTCACATATCTGGGTGCATTGGCAAAGCGCTTTACTAATAAACAGAGTGGTCTGACAAATTATGTGAGTCCTGAATCTGACTTTGACAGGCAACTGGGAGCTGCAAGCACCCGTACTTGCGGACACTCAGGTAAACAAAGCGTCTCGCGGCCCGTCAGGGGTTTACCCTGAACAAGCCGTGAATCAAGTTTGGGAACCCCAGTCTAAGGCTTGGTCTCATTTAAGTTAGTGAAAACTGCAGTTTCTCAGCACCTTGCAAGATCAAGTTCTGCGAGAGTGGTTTTAAGGAAGTGGAAATCCAATACTGATACATGGAGATGGCTGATGTAGTGTCATGTGAAGACCTAGCATATTGAGTTAGAGGGATTGTCTGAATCTTCTTATTTATCATCAGAACTTATTTGCTTCATTAAACAGAAAAAAGACAGCCATCCTAATAGTGTCTAAATGAAGTTGCTCCAATAAAAGATATTACCTCACCTGCCTTGTATCTCACATCATGGGATCAATATGACTACAACAACACTGCAAACAATGAAGATACTGAATTTTGTCATCTGAAATAAAAACTCCAGATGGGACTGGAGACCTCAGTCTTACGACTCCAATTTCCCCCAGATAAAGCTTAAGCAGATCTGAGATGAAAGAATCGGGTCCCAAGAGTTTTTATAGAGATTTTTGCAGCCTCTTGACAGCACCAGTCTTTGGGTGAACAATAGGCTTTTGAAGTAACCTATTTCCTAAGCATCACCGGTAGTTAGCTACATGGATTAACATAAGACAATAGCCTATCTCCAAGAATACGCAGGTGATTTGCTACACACTTCAAAGAGAAATTAAGACCGTGATATCAGAACATTTAAATGTTAACGTCTCCTTTTGATCTCTGAATTAACAGAATACAGCTACAGAGAGGAACTGTTTGGTTACGTTGTTAACCTCTAACAATATACATGTAAACACACAAAACATCTACTAATATGTCACTAAAGGTTGAATCAGGGTCAATTAGTCTGCAAGTTGCTTAAACCTTTTTGGCCCAGCATCACAAGAGTAATTATCTTTACATCTTTCAGATCCTGGGGTATATGGCTTTCTTCCCAAGAGGTTCAGAGACGGGCATAGATGTGACTTGCAAGCTTCCTACCTCTGGAGCTCCTAAAGGCAGCAGGGGATCTGACTGTAGCCTTCTCTACATCTTCAGGAGTTGGTATTTGGGCCAGCTCCTGCATTGTTGGAAGCTGGTGATGACTGCTTTGGTGAAAGTTGGAAGCTGGTGATGACTGCTTTGGTGAACGCGTCATTGAGGTGCCAGGCCTACACTGGGAATGGCAGTTAAGGACAAGTCTACACTCCAGCCTAAGTCGATATAACTTACGTTGCTCAGGGGTGTGAACCCCCACCCATGAGCAACAAGTTTTGCACTGTCCACACCAGCGCTATGTCGGCGGGAGACGCTCTCCTGTCAGCATACCACATCTTTACCAGATGCACTACAGCAGCACAGCTCAGTGCAGCTGAGCCAACGTAGCACCTAAGGCAGTGTCACAGATAATGACATCCTTTGAGTAGAGTTCTTTGTAATGCTCAATCCATCGGTCAAGTTGTTTTTGCCTGTCAGTTAATATGGTATGATCTTTTGCTTTTAGGTTTGCGGTCTTTTTACAAGATGGACCCAGTGCTTCTTTAATTGCACTATAGGTACCACAAAGGTCCCCTCTTTCAAACAGATCTGAATCTTTCTGCACAGGTCTTGCCAATACTTCTGGGCACTTTCTTTGGTGGCTTTCTGAACCTCAGCCTTACCCTCTTTAAACTTGAGAGTTCTGGTCTTAGGTGGTTGTTAAAGTAAAGTTAGGTGAGGATTTTTTCCCCCCCTATAAGTGGGAGCAGCAGATGTTCAGATGCTGCAAACCAATCAAGATGTTTTTTCTCTGTTGTTCCAAAGCCATCCTTGGCAGTAACCAGAATCATCTTATTAAATTTTTCCCACAAGGTGTCAAAATCAGGGGAATCAGGTTGATCATTTTAAAAAACAAGCTCATGCACACATTGAAACTTTGCACAAGTATCAGAATCCTTCATGTTAGTGATGTTGAGGCAAGGTTTACCTTTTCGCTTTGCATAACAGATCTTTTTATGATGCAATTGGAGCTTGGCCCTCAAAAGAGCATGCTCAGTGTCACAATCAGCACTAGGCATTGATTGAACGTGCAATACATTGCAAATGTTTCTGCGACAGATCAGGATAAGATCAAGCTGACGCCCATGTGCTGAGTGAGGGTGCCTCCATATGACCTTTCTGCGGCTGCTGCCACCTGCCAGCAAAATAGGTGTTTGGGACTATCTGCTCACAAAAGGCACAAAGTTCAAGAACAGCTGGCCATTTCTGTTGAGGCTACTTGTGCTGTATTGACCAATGATGTGTCCCTTGTGCTCCCAATCCTTACCCACACAGGTGAGTCTGTCCCCGGAAAAAAAATTAAGTATTTATTCCAGCTGAGAATAAAACTCATCTTTTTGCTGTTTGGAATAATCAAGTGTTGGGCCATAAATGGACAGAAGAGTCAGTCACACAGAGTTTGTGTTTGTATCCAGCTGCATGATCCTCTTATTGATAGGTACTGGAAGGGGTACATACACTGAGGACAGACTTCTTGACAGCATATCCAACATCACGTATCATTAGTTCATTGTCAGGTTTCCCAGATGAGTAGAACTGATAATTTCTTAGATCCAATTTCTGAAAGCCTCGTCTCATTGAGGGCTGCAATATCAATGCCCAATTGATGTATTCTCTATCAGTTAGAATCTTTCAGTTCAAGTCTGGTTAACATAGTATGAACATTTCAGCAAGCACTGATTAGTTTAGTTTAGAGCCTGGAAAGAAACTGGAAGGGAGCTTTTTTAACCCACCGTTCCTAGTGCCTTCCCCAGATTGGGGCAAGCAGGCCACTCCTAAATAGGGCTGCTTGGAGATTTGAGCCACTGCTGAACACCTGGGTCCTTCTCCACCAGAAGGAGCAATGGTCGAGCACCACCAGCTTAGGTTAAAACTTCCCCAAGGCACAAATTCCTTTCCTTGTCCTTGGACGGTATTGCTGCCACCACCAAGTGAATTAAACAAACATTTAGGGAGGGCCACTTGGAGCCCTATCCCCACAAAATATCCCCCCAAGCCCCTTCACCCCATATCCAGGGGAGGCTTGAGAATAATATACTAACCAACTGGTTACAATGTAAGCACAGACCAAATCCCTGGGTTTTTAGTACACTGAACATTAATCAGGTTCTTAAAAGAAGAATTTTTTTTTTAAAAAGTAAAAGAATTGCACCTGCAAAATCAGGATGGAAGGTAACTTTACAGGGTAAATAAAAAGACTTAAAACACAGAGGATTCCCCTCTGACTCTGCTTCCCAGTTACAAAACAGGAATGAAATTACCTCTTAGCATAGGGAAAATTCACAAGCTAAAAGAAAAGATAATCTAACGCATTTCCTTGCCTTACTTACAATTTTTTAAATTTTAGATGCTCATTTTAGGTATGTTTTTAGGAGATGTTTTTCCTGTCCGGACCCTCTCTCTCTTGCGAGAAGGGACACACAAAGAGAGCACAAACAAAACCTCCCCCTGATTTGAAAGTATCTTCTTTTCCCATTGGTTCTTCTGGTCAGGTGCCAACTAGGTTAATTGAACTGATTAACCCCTTACAGGTAAGGTGATTCTGTATCTTTGGCCAGGAGGGATTTTATGTTACTGCATACATAAGGGTTATTACCCTTCCCTTTATATCTATGACAAGGCTCATCTGCTTTTCTGGGAACATTTCCTTCCCCCATTGGTTCCACTACTCCACCCCTTAGCACAGCTCGGCCTGAAGCCGTTGGAGCTTCTCCTGATATTAAGCGCCACCTGTCACTCCCCATTGCATCGCTGGCTGCACCATCTAAACATTCATTGGTGAATCCCAGGAAAGGGCCTGGTTCGATGCTGAAAGATGTGTAAAAGAATTAAGTTGAGAAGAGAGAGGACTGGTTTTGAAAACTGAAACTGTGGTAGCTGGATTAAAGGTTTAGAACTTAATTATCTCAAAAATACTAATGTTTATGTAAATGTGTAGGTTTATAAAGAATTTAGCACTAAAAATAAATTGTGTGGATCAAAATAACCAAATCTAACATCACATTAAGCAAGTCAGCCAAATGAAACATTAAATCAACTAGCTTTACATAAGTGAGCAGCAACAGTAATAAAAAGATAAATCTCTGGCTATTTTACAGATGCTATACGAAGACACACACATATATTAGAATAAACCCCAGAATTTCAATCTCAAGTTTCATATATTTCTAGTTTTCCCCATTTCTTCACCATCTGCCTTAGAGAAACATTCAATAAAACTGGAGTATGTCCTTAGGAGATGAAATACACACCCTATCTATAATTGTATCTAAAATACAAAATGCTATTTTGTTGAGAAAACCAGCAAACAATAATTATTTGCAGTTTCTACTTTCCCAACTGAAAAGACTGCTTGCTCTTGTTGAGCAATATGGAGGTATGATTTACTGCTGCTGCTTGCAGGAGGCACCTTGTCCAATCTCAGCCACTTTCAGAATTATATTTTAACAATGAGATTCATATGTTATTAGCCCTGCCTTCTCCCTTCCTGATTAACATTATTATTTGTATTACTGCCTAAGTGCTGCCCTAGTCATATACCAGGACCCCACTGAGCTTGCCCAGAGTAGTATGGTAGCGTGTGGAATTCCAGTGTAGGAGATAGAAAATGCAACTGACCATCAACAAAACAATACTGACTACATAAAGTAAAGAAACTCAAAAAAGGAAGAGTATATTTTTCTCTATGTGTCTTCTAGTAACATGGGGGATTGTTTGTAACTATGTATTGTAAAAAATAGTGTTAGTGAAACAGTTTTGTGCCACATCTGATACTTCCTACAAAAATACCACTATAACCCTATTGAGATGAAGTGCATCTGATGAAGTGAGCTGTAGCTCACACAAGCTTATGCTCAAATAAATTTGTTAATTGCTAAGGTGCCACAAGTACTCCTTTCTATTGCGATGTTAACTCGTGTCTGATTGGCCCATGATACCCATCCTCCATCACCCACTTGTTACATTTTCAAACAAGCACCTTCATGCTTCCTCCCATACTGCACGCACACTTTGGAGGAGTTCCCCATAAACATCTGCAAAACCAACTAATTTTTCTCCTTCAAACCCTTCCTTTCTGTGTTTTGAAAACAGTTAGGATGCTGTAGTGCTGTTCAATATTGTCTCATGATTCCCTTATACTCCCCTCTATCTGTATTAATTTGTTGTCTCTTGTCTTATAGACTGTAAACTCTTTGTGGCAGGGGCTGTTTTTTGTTCTGTTTGTACAGTGTCTAGCACAAAGTGGTCCTTGACTAGGGCTCCTAGCCACTACAGTAATGCAAATAATAAATAATAATCCACTGCTCAGTGTGTGTTACATGTCCTTGAGTCAGGATGTAAACCTGTTGAATTCCCCAGCACGAAAGACTGCTTCTTTAGTTCAAGTTGTAGATACTTAAGCTTTCAGCTCCAGAAGTTCCTGGTTCAAGCAACTGTGTTGGTCAAGACAATAACCATTACACTATATTACTATGAACTAACTAGGGCTTGAAGCTATTGCTATTTGATACCGCAAACGTGTACAAAAGGAAATAGTCAAGAAAAATATTTCAATGTCATGAACATGGGTTGTATGGGATTGAAAAGGAATTGTCCATATGTGTCTTCAAGCAAAAAAAAACAACAACAACAAAAAAATTTGTGGTAGGTGGCAAATTTGACATCAAAAGAGGCATCATAACAAGAAAAATAAGCCTAAAAATCCAACACTCGCAAAAATGAAAATATTTAAGCAAAAAAAAAAAAAAAATTAAATGAAAATCTGACCTGAAAATCACTCAACAAAATATTTTTCTTACCGTGTGGGGTATGCAAATTCGTTACAACAATACTGCAAACAAAACAGTTACATTAATGGGGGGCGAGGGAGGGACTGGTCAGGCACAAGGAGATAGCGAGCACGGCCCTGATCCATGAGGGCTCAGGGATCCGCCCGCACAGCTCAGCTTGCCGCATTGAATCTAATTATACTTTTTCTATCGCTCTGGATGTTTTCGATCCCAGCATTGGAAATAGAGATCCGGATTTTAAAGCCTATACATATTTCTATAATCCTTCTCTTCTATTCCCTGCCCCTTCTCGGATCTGCTCCGTTCCCTCACAGCTCAGCTCCTTTCCCCCATACTGAGCCCTCCCTGCTCCTGTGGGTTTCAGGGAAACCGAGCCTCACAAGAGCTGAGGGAACAGTACAGCACTGGTAAGAGGCAGCAGCCTCTCCTCCCTGGCGGGCATGTGCAGGCCCTTCACACATGCTCGTTGGGCTGCCCTTGGAGCGCGAGCATGTGCAGAAGCAGGAAGGGCGCGCTCGGAGCCGGAGCGGAGCCTGTTCTTACACCTGGCGGGGCGGGAGGAAGAGCAGCCGCGGCGCCGGCGGCGGTGGGGGCGGGGAAGTGGACAGGCCACGTTTGGTTTTGTTTTGATTATGGGGCGGGCGAGTTCCCTCCTCCTTGGCGGGGGCTGCGAGTGGAGCGCCCCGGCTGGAGCGTAGCTCCCTCCCTCCGCCCCCAGAGCCACTAGGAAGAGGGAGAATCAGCCCCCTCCCTTCGCCTGCGCTCGCACTAGTGCTGACCCCGCATGGCTGGGGAAGGAGGCGAAGGCGGAGGCTCTGCACCAGCCAGGCGGCGGCGGCGGCGAGACAGCGGCGAGAAACAGCGCTTGCTTGCTTGCGCCGCTGCCTGCGGCGCGGGGGCTGCCCGCGGGGCTCGCTGGGGCCCTTGCAGCCCAGTCGGGGCGGAGGGGGTGTGACAGCCGCGAGCTCAGGCGTAGGAAGGCTGAGGGGCAGGAGCAGCTCCCGCCGAGTCCTGCCCTGCCAGTGTAGCGGGGGGAAGCCGAGCAGGATGCACGGGTAGGGGGTCCCCGCTCCCCGGATCTGCTGTGCCTGCATAGGCCCCTCTGACTGCCCTTGGGGGCCGCTCTCCCCTTGCCCGGGTCAGCGGCGGGAGGCTGCTCCGCAGCACTTTGCACGCCCCGGCTGCTGTCTGGGAACGTAGCATGGAGAAACAGGGTCAGGACGAGACGCTCCCTCACCCCCTGGAGCCGGAGCCGCAGCCGCAGCCGGTGGGGAGGGCGATGGGGGAGAAGCGGTTCAAGCTGTGGTATGTGGGTTGGTCCTGCCTGGACAGACGGACCACGCTGCCCATGCTCCCCTGGCTGATGGCCGAGATCCGCAGGCGCAGCCAAAGGCAGGACCCTGGCGGACCCCTGGGTAGCTCGGTGCCCGCCCGGGAGGTGCTGCTGCTCCTGGGCTTCCCGAACCTCCGCTGCGTCCCCGCCACCTCCAGCGGCAGCCCGGGCAGCGCCAACCCGGCCGTCTTCATCTTCGAGCACAAGGCGCAGCACATCTCCCGCTTCATCCACAACAGCCACGACCTCACCTACTTCGCCTACCTGATCAAGGCGCAGCCCGACAACCCCGAGTCACAGGTGGCCTGCCACGTCTTCCGGGCCTCTGACCCCAACCAGGCAAGTGCTGGGGCTGCCCCGAGTAGGCGGCTTCTCGGGGGACAATAGGGTGGTGGGAACGTAGGTGATATATAGATTTCGTCCCCCCCTCCCAGTGGTGGTTCGGGAATAAAGAGGCTGCTCTTCAGAGACTATAGACATGGAGATCCTTCAGGGGCCACTAGTATATGGGCACTTGGGCTGTCAAAGAGGGTAATAGAGAAAAGGAGGGTATGGAGATGACTTCTTTGTGGAGCGCTTTGAGATCTAGTCAGTGGTATTATGGGCAGGGTCCCTGGGATCAGTAGAAGGGACTGGGAAAAGGGAGGCTTTCCAGAGGGCTGTGGGTAGAGGGTCTTTTTAAAGGCTTCATTGCCCAAAGTGGAAGGAATATTCACAAAAGCTTCTGGTTAACTCTGCATGTGGGTGTGTATGGATCATAGTTCAGGTTCTTACACCAAGCTCACCCTGGGGGGTATTAATACAGAGGTGAGCAGCAGGCTTCATAATGCTGTGGGTGGTTGGCAGAACACTTTGTATCTACTTTTGTTCCATAATGTAGTGCATGCCCAGGAGCTAGTTCACGGCTTCTCAACCTTTCCATAATGTGGACATGCAAAGAGTGGACCATCTCCACTTTTTCTTTCTCGTGGACCACCTGGTCTTATTCATGATCACATAACATCACTGTGGTAACCACAGCAATTGCTTCTGAAGAGAAGTAAAAATATTTAATGTATTTTAAATTATCCTTAATGTGGCATAGCCATTGGAAACCAACAGAATAGCCAACACTATGTGACCCATCTGCTCTTTACAGACCACCATAAACCACAACAGGACCATATTTCACTTTCAAGGCATGGTAAGGACACCTGGCTGTGCCAGGCACATTCAGGAGTGTTATAAAAAGTTTTATCTGGGAGGGGACATTGTTGAGCTGGTGCCATCTGAAAGAGCTAGCTAAAAGTATGTATTTTTGCAGGATCTGTAGGAGGCTTTGGTTGTTGCATCTAATGCACAGAGGGCTCCTTTCTCCTGGCTATACTAATCATGTGGGGAACAACAACCTTGACAAGTAGGGCCCATAATTATGTTAATATGGTAATGGCAAGAAAGCAATCTTTCAGTGATAGTATTTTATTTGAGCAACATGAGCAGCTCTCCCAGAGGTTTACACAGATATATGGGGGTGGAGAGAATATGACTGGTTATATGCACTGGAGTCTATCGAAGCCATTTAATCAGCACATCTAGATCTACTGAACAGATTTTTTTTGAAGTGAAGGGAGCAAGGGGGTGGCAGGAAAAAGGAGTGTAAAACAACTGACTGCCAAGGTTCTAGAATACTAACTTGGGTTTCAGCAAATTAAGTGCTCAAGATTAAAGAAGTAGTTAATGTGGAGTAGTGTAGGTGTATACATGGTACTAATTCATATACAGGGCTTGATGCAGCACACATCAAAGTCAACAGAAAGATTCTCTTTGACTTGAGTGAATGCTAAATCAGAATCATTAAGTACATCACCTATATAGATCCATGCTGGTCCTATTATTACGGGGACAGAAGGGAAATAACAGGGACAGAAGGGGGTTGTAAAATATCCATTCACTATTACTCCTTATATGCCTGGCTCTTATTTCTTTCATTCTATTTTGGATGCTACTTTTTATTGATCATTCACTATAGATTCTCCCCTGCCCTCCACAGAAGAAAACATAATAGTTTGCACAAAATTAAATAAAAAAAATTTGTTATACGCAAAGCACTCTTATGCTAGGGAATTAGAATGGATACTTTGATTGGAAGTTATTAACAGAAACAAGTTTTGTTATAAAACACCTGCCCACTTTTGACTATGTATCATCTTAAGATATATCCTAGAAGTAAGATTTTTTTTTTTAAGTTCTCACTTAATTAACCGCCAACTGGTAATGAGTTTTATTTTTATTTAGTATTGGCATTGAAGACAAAGAATAAAACTAACTGATGTAGACACAGGGCTAGCCTTATGATCTGTAAAAAGAAAAGGAGTACTTGTGGCACCTTAGAGACTAAACAATTTATTTGAGCATAAAATGCATCGGATGGTTTTCCACAGTATGCATGCGATGAAATGAGCTGTAGCTCACGAAAGCTTATGCTCAAATAAATTGGTTAGTCTCTAAGGTGCCACAAGTACTCCTTTTCTTTTTGCGAATACAGACTAACACGGCTGTTACTCTGAAACTTATGATTTGTGGAACTCCAAGCACATTAATGGCTTCAGTCTGCCCTGAGGGAGATCAGGCAGAAAGCTGTCTCCCTCCCCAGTTCTGCTGCCAGTGGGAGAGATTGGGCTAACATGTTATTTGCCAAGTCTATACAGGTCTTAAGCAGTTAACCCGTAGCTCTGAGCAAACAGAATGAGGTGTGAGTTGCTGACTTGAAAAAGCACAGTGTTCCTCCTAGAATTACAAGTTCTACAACTGATAATATCCTTGCAGTTTCTCAAAAGATGGTAGAATATACAAGCATGGTTCTCTGCAGTAGTTGAGCTGTGTGGTGTTTATGGTGTATGTTATCCTAAACAGTTTTTTATGCTCCTTTTTCAAGACTACTTTGCTTTCGCTGTAAATGTTTGAGCTGTTAGTGCGAATAACAGGTCAAGTTATTCTGGAGTGGAGGAAGGGAGTCAGAGGAGTGTTGTAAAAAACAAAACAAAGAAACAAACCAAAAAAACTCGAAAACCTCAAACCAATGGTCTATGAACTGTAAAGGTAAAATAGTAATTATGGACTTTCAAGAGAGCAGTGCTTAGTATTGTAGTTGAGACCAAACAATGGCAGATCTGGGAACAGAACACAGAAGCCAGTGCCTCCCAGCCTGTTGCTCCGTCCACTAGTTATACCAGGGTGGCCAACCTGTGGCTCCGGAGCCACATGCAGTTCTTCAGAAGTTAATATATGGCTTCTTGTATAGCAGTGGCTCTCAAACTTTTGTACTGGTGACCCCTTTCACATAGCAAGTCTCTGAGTGTGACCCCCCCACCTTATAAATTAAAAACACTTTTTTATATATTTAACACCATTATAAATGCTGGAGGCAAAGTGGGGTTTGGGGTGGAGGTTGACAGGTCGCAATCCCCCATGTAATAACCTTGTGAGCCCCTGAGGGGTCCCGACCCTCCAGTTTGAGAACCTCTGTTGTATAGGCACCGACTCCGGGGCTAGAGCTACAGGTGCCAACTTTCCAATCTGCCAGGGGGCACTCACTGCTCAACCCCTGGCTCTGCCACAGGCCCTGCCCCCACTCCACCTCTTCCCGCACCCTCCCCTGAGCCTGCCATGCCTTTGCTCCCCCCCCCAGCCTCCTGCACACCATGAAACAGCTGATCAGGAGGGAGAGGGAGGCGCTGATCGGTGGGGCTGCCGGTGGGTGGGAGGGGCTGCTGACGTATTACTGTGGCTCTTTGGTAATGTACATTGGTAAAATCTGGCTCCTTTTCAGGCTCAGGTTGGCCACCCCTGAGTTAGACCATGCAGCCTCATGCAGGCACACACCCCCATGTTGGAACAAACAGCTGTCACTCACAGTAAAATGTTCAGAAGAGTGTATATTTGAATACATAGCCTTTTTAGATTTTTCACCTGCAACAATGGTCCAGAAATTCCACGCAAACAACATGTGATTGTGCACCCTGAAATTTAATTTGTTTTTTTTTGTTGTTGGTTTTTTTTGCCAGTTTCACCCAGTTCTGGCAGTGAAGTTTTTTTTTTCCCCCCACTCAGGGAATCCCATTTCCGAAGTACCACTTCTACAATTTCTTTGTTTCTCCTTCCTTTTATTTTTTAACAAATGTTACCATAAGCACCTGTTCCATAAAGGCCAGTTCTATACTGCAACAGAGATCTAGAAATGTTATTTACGATTGCTGAAGATTTAAAGATAGATCTTGAAAAATTTCACTGCGTGTCATTTGAAACACCCACTAGTCTTAGGCAGATCTGAAAAATATGAGGGTGGAAGGAGGGTTCTACCTGGATTCAGGGATAGTACTATAGCAAGAAGCCTAGCTAAGAAGCTCTGAGCTGTGGGGATGACTGTGAATACTGAGATTTTTACAGGGTTTCTGTCCCTGGCCACTGTGTAGGATCTCAGTATTTTGCTCTCGTGCTGCTGGAAATGGGAGCGGGGAAGAGTCCCAGAACCTTCTGATTGATGGGCTTGGAAAGGAAAAAATCTGCTGCTCTTCTCTTCTCTTTCTGAAGAGCTGCAGTGCTTGCTGCTGCTCATACCTTTCCAAAGCAGCAGCTGACTGAAATAGACTAGGATTCTTGTTCATTTCAGTGCTGGCTACTGAATAGCAGAGATGTTAGTTTCACATAGCTTTCTCTTGGGAATAATTTAGGAGGCATGGGGTCTATCTGAGTCTTCAAGATGACAGCACTGTCTCACTTTATATTTAGAATGTTTTCTTCGCAACTACTGAAACTAGAAGCTTTCAAAAAAAAATGAATGGAATCTAGAAATTGATGGTTTAGCCCCTACTTCCCTCTTTTCATCATCTGGGAAAGCCTCAGATTGATCAGCAAAGTCTTCAGACCCCACCTGAGCTCATAAAATGAAGTATACAAAACGGGCATGTTTGTTTTAAATGTGGAGTCTGAATACAAATCTTAATGGTATTTGACAATCATCTTAAATTTCTTAAAGTCGCATACTACTTCCTTAGGAAAAGGTTCAGAGTCTGATTTGCTGTTTCACATGATGAAATAGAATTCTCATTTTCTTCATGAAACATGAACAAGACCAGTAACTTGTATAGTACCAAATACAAATCATTTGTAAACAATCTTATTGTTATGATTGATAGTTATTAGTGACGACTGTTACACAATAATGACATTTCCTTCGTAGACAAGTACTTAGCTGACATTTTAAAAAATGTTACCATACGTTTTAGGTTTCATTTAAAGATCCTCATAAAGAGTGATCAAAGTGTGTACCTCTCCAGCATTTCAAATGTAACCCAAGGACTGCATCAGCTGGGAAGAAGGAAATTTTCTACTGTACAGCCCTCTGTATAGCATAGCGTTATCAGTAGCTCCAGCATTCTGTTGTTGCTGTGAGTTAATGGGACTAGACTGGCCTAAGGCAAAGCAGAAATAATGGAGCATTTTGCCTATAAAGTAAGAGTGAGATAAGAACTATAGTGGGTAGGCTGGCAGAGTCAGGAGCCTGAGGCAGCCCAGTTGTAACGCAGATCCTTGCTCTGTAATCGCTGTACAGGCTGTAAATAAAATGGTAGACCTCTTCATATATATGTTAGTTGTCTGATAGAATTAAAAAAAGAAAAAAGGCACTGCACTAGAACAATTCTGTAAGATGGCTCATGCTGAGAAACTAAATGTCAGGACAAAACCTTTGCTTTTATCTTAACCCCAGGAGGGCTCTACCCTGACATTTCTTATCAATACAAATAAACAGGAAGCTGTAATTATATTGGAAAGTGACCCTTATATTTAGAATTTTTTTATGTTGTCACTTTGATTTATATGTCCCCTTAAAACGTCCCATGGCTTGCATCACAGCAAATGCCTGGAAAGCAAGTTCACATCAAGTGAAACTGAATGTTGCACAGGTTAGTATTAATGTTGAGTTTTGGAAGCTGGATCTAGATTTTGTACACATGACAAACAGGTTGTTCTGGGTTTTGAAGGGCTCTGTCTGAAGTAAGATGTATAGTTGAACTGTTGAGTAGACTTGTTATAAGCCACATAGGCTTTGTCTGCAGCGGGGAGTTGTAATTCCCAGCTCTTGCAGATGTACACATGCTAGTTCTGCTTGCACTGGAGCACTAAAAAATAGCAGTGTGGCTGTGGTGGCACAGGCATTGGATGGGACAGATGCTTTAGTGCCACCCTGTCGGAGATGATAGGCACATACTCAGGTGGCTAGTCTGAGCTGCTTCCCTGGACTGCCGTGGCCGCACTGCTATTTTTTAGCACGCTATCTCAAGTAGAGCTAGAGGAGGTATGCCTACCTGAGCTGGGAATTACACCTTACAGCTTCATTGTCAACACACCCAGAGTGTACCTGGGTTTGGGGTTGGGGGAAAGAAGAGGTCGGTCATACTAATGGTGTGGCCTCCCAGTTTTGTCAGTGAAAGCAAAGTTAGGGTGAGGGGCACCAGGGGAAGGGTTTTTTTTTCAGGTGTGTTGAGTTCAGGGGAAGATGCAAGAAGAGAAGTTGAAGAACCTTTACTCCAAAACAAAACATGAACACTGGAGGCTTATGGCAGAGTGAAAAATTGTTCTGTTGCCAGACAACATTTTGATTGCAGCCTGTCAGAAATAAAAAAGCATGTGTGTTTTAACGAGAGAGAGAGCCTCAGTTGTAGAGTGAAGTGACAGTCTGGTGGCAAACTATTTTATGTTTGTTTGTTTTTTGTTTTTAAAAAAGGTTTGGTTAAGATTTTCAATATTGGAACATAAAGTTAGGCTTCTGAATCCATATTCACATACCTGTCTGACTTTCAAAAGTATTGAATTCATTACTTTTGAAAATCATGCAGATGCCTACTTATGGATTTAGAAGTCCCGTTTTAGAGTCCTAATGCTAAAGATCTTGGCATTCGTCATCTTTGTCATTGACAGACAAATGGGGGAAATACCAAAAAGGTGTTTAAACAAAATATTTAAAAATCCTCACATAAGATCCCAGCTGCTCCTACTGCTATCTAACCTGGTATGTCTACTGACAGCTTCCACGAGGAAGGAAAATGTTTAAAGCCAGCTCCCCTCTGCTGCCTTCATCGGTTGTCATTTTCCCCTCTCCAATTCCCCCCTAGCATCTAATTGTCAGTCGGAAGGGAAGGACGGTCACTGGAAAGAAGACTTCTTATATTTAAAAAGGGATAGCTTTTATAGGTAAGACTTGGCAGAATGATCAAATGATCTTTGAGGCCATTTAAAGGTAATATAAATGACTAGAAAATAGAGCCATATGAAGAAAGATAGTGTAGGTTCATTAGCTCTGTGTAGACTATTATTTGGCCTCCTCCTGAGGAAGAGGATCCATCTACACTGTTTTTTTTTACACATTAGAAGACCCCTTCAGTTTAAAATAATATTTTGTAGCAAGGTTTGGCCAGTCTGTGCAGATGGGGCAAAGTGTTTAAAAAATATATACTGGCATAGGTAACAGCCTGGATTTAAATATGGGAAAAATCTGTCTGAAATGCCACTGCCCAGTGGTCACTAAAGGGTATGAAAGAGGGTACATTTCATTACCCACCATCCCTGCAGAATCAGAGCGTGACTTCTTAACTTCCTTTACAGCTCCCTCATCTCACCACCCTACTTGTACATCTGTTGGCCCTAGCAGATAGATTAGCTTCTAGTGCATGCTATTTATACTTATTTCCCTTTTTCATATCCAGTACTTGTTTCCATTTTCCTCTCCTATGGTTCCTTCTCCCCCCACCCCCCTTTTATCTTTGTGTAAAGTGGTGAATTCTGCAAGGTGAATTCTAGACGAGATGCGATAAATTGATCTCCGATAGATCGATCACTACCTGCACGTTTTTCAAGCCCTGATAATATGCCAACAACCCCCAGTGTCTCATTAGATGCAATTCGTTATGATCACTGCTTTAGGCTGCCGAGGAAGACTTGATCATACTGAATTATTTTGCATGGTTTGACAGTTATCTCATAGCACTGCTCCTGGTCAAGCTGCTGTTTTGTCACTTCTGATATTCCTTCAAGTTCAGAAACAAGGAAAGAAGGTATCGTTATTATCCTGATGCAAGATGGCTTTTCATTTGTCTTATGTACAACATATGGCTTCATCTGTCGTCACTTACTGTAGCATTCTGAAACAGCTTTAGAGAACACAAATATTGGTGAAGGTGGTTGATCTACACAGGGAATAAGGAATGCAGTGTTTTTTAAGGGTAGTCTCAATTATCTGAATTAACTTCATACTACACAAAAGGTAAAATTAAATGAGTCATTTTTCTTAAGATCTGTCAACTCTGTTCTTTTCTACTTAGGTTCTTATACCACACTCCTTCCCTTAGTGTCCCATACAAATAATAGATACAGCAGAAGCATATTGCAGTAGTTCCTGGAGATCCCAACCAAGATAGGGGCTTCATTATGCTAAGTACTGTACAAGGACATAGTAAGAGACAGTCCTGCCCTGAAGAGTTTACAATGTAAATGGACAAGACAGGCAATGTGTCGGAGGGGTTCTAGAGGTGCAGGCATGGTGAAGTGACTTCCCCATTGTCACACATTAGTTCAGTGGTAGAGCTGGAAAAACCCAGGTGGCCTGAAAACCAGTCCAGTGCCCTGACCACTAGACCCGTGTTTTACACACTTTCTTCACTGAGGAATTCTCTCCCTCCACCCCCCCCCCCAACTATATTAATGATGTTACTGTTTTACATCTGGGTAACAGTGAGGTGGACAAGCATACATACGGATATTACACTTGATTGTCCTGTAAGCCTATCTCTAGCCTAGAAATCTTAGACACATTGCATTGGTAATATTCTCCTGTCTCAGCATGCATCCACAGAGACACGCTTGTATGCATGGCAGTATAGCTAAGACTATTAGAACTAATCACTTTCTGCAAAAACAGTTTAAGAATTAACAAATGTATCAGTATACGTCTAGGACCGGTTGAGGCCCAGGAGGTGAATGAGATGGGAGTCTTAGCCCTGGTCTACACTCAGGCGGGGTCAACCTAAGATACACAACTTCAGCTTCTGCCTCTTGCGAGCTGGAGTTCCAGAGTCAACGGGGAGTGCATTCGGGGATCGATTTATCGCATGTAGACGAGACACGATAAATTGATCCCCGATAGATCGATCACTACCCGCCGATCTGGCAGGTAGTGAAGACCTGCCCTTAGGTTTTTCAAGCCCTGATAATATGCCAACAGCCCGTGGTCCACCAACTAAGCCTGTGTTCAAGGCTAAAGTACACCAGTCCTCAGGGTATGCTCCCTCCCGAAACTACCCTCTCCCGTTGATCAGGTACGCCCTACTGCTTGAAGCCAAATACCCTCCTGTGCTGCTGACTGAAGGGAGGTCCCAGTTAAAGCCAGCCCTCTCACAAGCAAGACTAGCTAATCAGCCTATCCACCACCAAGTCAATGAATACTTCCCCCAACAAATCAATGAAAGTCTGTCTCCACTCCCACTTGTCCACTGCTAGGATAGGCTGGGGACTGAGGTTTCTCTTCTCCTGGACCAGATCCTAGCCTGCACAAAAAAAGAAAAAAGGAACAGCAGGATGAGGGGCAGGGAGGCGCAAGAAACCAAGCGCTTGCTTGCACCCTAGCAGAGTGCTATGTGTGTTGAATCCAGCTGCTTATTAACAGATTGCTTGTACTATAACATGGAGATATGCAGCATCTAACCCAGAAACTTAAACATGACTTATTCAGTATCTTTTGCACTTTTTACAAGCCTTAATTTAACAGTAAATATTTGATTAATGTGTTCTGTGAGATTGAAGATTTTAACACTTTAATAATTTGATAAGAATTATCCAGATGTACCTTGTGTTAGTTCAGTTTGAATCAGCTCTGAGAGCGGTGGTGTACACCACTTTAACTGCTGCAACAAAGGACAAATGAAAGAATTAGAATCAGTGGATGCAGGGCCTCTCAACTTGAAGTACCATGTTCAAATCTTGCCTAGTAACCAAAAGTCATTCCATACTTCAGCTTGTTGGTGCTGTATGAAATAAATTGGTAGCTTTAGCCCACTTCCTAATGCCCAAGCGTCCTCATTGCAGCTAATTCCTTGGTTGCTTTGGCATAGTGGCCATGATTTGATTTTTTTTTTTTTTTTTTTTTTAAAGCTAGTTTAGACCTAGCTTTAGTAATGATCCCTCCTGGTCTGTATTAGGGAACGTTGGAAGGGTAGCTTGGTAAAGGCTTCATTGTTCTGCCCATGCTGTATCTGGTGAGGATAAATAAGACTTCAGTCTTTAGGGCTGGTTAACTGGCACTTTTCATAAGCACTAAATTAATTTTAAACAGTTGTGAAAGAAAAACCTTATGAAAAAATATACAACAGTATGAAAAAAATATATAAGCTGACCTCCTTCCCGGGTATGGCTTCAAAGCTTCCTTTTTTTGTTTACTTTATTTAACAGTGGGTTTTATTTTCTAGCCATACAATTTGTTTCTATCTGACCTACCAACTTCATGCTAGGTAAAAAATGAAACAAACCTAGTTACCACTGTGCCCAATAACACATGGAATCGGAAATTCTTAAAGCCATGTTGTATAAAGAGTGATCTGTAACGTATCATGGGAAACGTTTCATGGGAAATAGAACTGTTATTTTCTGGGGTATACTAGTGATGCTTTTCAAAATAGTTGATAACTGTTTCTAGCTGGATTTTAATACATATTCTATTTTTTTAATGCTGACGTTAATTGCACTTCATGTACTCAGTGAGACTGATCTGGGGTTTCCTGTTTTTTTTTTTTTTTTATATATATATATATATTTAAAAAAAAATTCTCCCAGGAGCTCTCTGGGAATAGTTAGTGCTCTGTGGGTTATTTTCTTTAAAGCTACAAAAACGTAGTAATATCATGAAACGTTGGTAGGTTCAAAGATATGTCATATACAGTGAATAATGTTTTCTTAGAGCTCACTTCTTGCATTTAATTCAGAGTTATACTTATAAGCTGTAAGTGACCCTCAATTACAATATGACTTTTAAACAAAAGGAGAAATGAGATGAGACCTGAAGAACTGTATTTGCTAGAAAGGAACAATAGTTACATGTGCCTGATATTTCCTTTCTTTTTTGATCAGTCTGCTGCTAGAGTAGGAAGAGACAAAGGCATATGAGAAATTCTAGCTACACAAACTTTCACACGTGACATTGAGTAACATACTGATACGGGCCCTAGTCCTGGAAGCTGATTTGTGCAGGCAGACCTCAACACCCGTGTGGGGCCCTGTTGAAGTTCACATGGCTCCAGGCACGCACCGGGGTCCACCTATACATATAATCTTGTGGAATCAGGGCCTTAGTCGGGGGCTATATCTACGCTTCCTGCAGCATGTAAGGTTACGGATACTGCACGCCCTGCTAACACGGGTATAAATAGCCGTGTGGACCGTGAGACATGGCTTAAGCAAGTAGAGAGCCCTACACACCTGAACCACAGGATGTATACTCTAGTCTACGTGGCGCTCTACACATCTAGGCAGTGCCTCCCATGCCTCACTGTTGTTTTTAGCAGTGTAGCTTCCCACTGCATCCCTGCTGTCTGAGCCTTTCCCTGCCACAGTGAAAGGCTCTGGTAGCAGGCAAAGATCCAGCAGCAGGGAACTGCCAGAGTCTTTTCCTGCTGCCAGAGCTTTTCATTGTGGTGTGTAGCTGCATGTGTAGTGCCTGGATTCTGCATGCCACCATAAGTGTAGACACAGCCTGGGAGGTAACTTTTATATTCATTATTACTGGTATCAGGATTAGAGGGATGCTATTGAGTGTAGATTCTGAGGACTACTATTCTCAGCTGCATAAGTTAACTCTAAACAGTTGCACCGAATACCACTGTGGTAATCTAAATGTGTTAAGATATCAGTTCACAGGTGAACAGTCAGAACTGTTTCCCTGTGAACTTCCTTTGAGCCACGACTACAGACTTCTGTTAGCATAGCTATGTTGGTGAGGGGTGTGAACAGGTTGGATTTCTGACTGACTAGCTGGGCCAGCAGAAGCCCCTAGTGTAGATGTAACTATACCAGCAAAGCTGCACTTTTTTCCAGTGTAATTTGTTTCACTCATGTGGGGGGGTTACTATATCATCACAAAGTGCAACTGTGCTGACATAGTTGCATCCATGCTTGGAGCGCTTTGCCAGTATATTATACCAATATTCGTGTACTGGTAAAGTGCTCCAAGTGTAGATGTGGCCTTAGATTGTGGCCTGTTGGTCTATCCTATATCGTAGGACCTAATAATTCACAACCAGATCCTATATTTATTTTCAGCTTTGCAGGCAAAAGTATTGCTCTATCAGTTCTAAATGTATGTATGTAAATAATTATTTTGCTATTGTAAGATCTTACTTCCTGGCTTAGCTTTATGAATAAGGCTTTCTTTTTTAAAAGATAGACTTGTTGAAAATCTCTGGCTTTGTAAAAACATACAGCCTGATTTTTGCAGTCAAAACTTCACCGAGGGTCATTCGGCTTTCCCTGCAGAAGGACTGCAGGGCTGAGCCCGATGAAGTGAACGAACACACTATAAATAGAGGCAAGAGCTTGGTACTGTTCAGTAGCATTTCGGGGCGGGGGAGGGGGGAGGGGTAAACCCTGCCAAAATAAAGAGTCAGCTGATGGTTTCACTCGGAACAGCACATCATGCTTTTTTTTGAATTCTTCATGAAAAACATACAGATGGAGCTTGCAAACGTTTGCCGCAAGTGTGTGTGCAACATAAAGCTATTTTGAGAAGACTTATTTAAAATGATTGAGATGCAGAGCAAGCCATGGTAGTTAATACATAGGATGGGGGTTCAGGAGAACTGGGTTTACATCCTAGCACTTACTCTCTGTGTGCTTCATTTTCCCCGTCTGTACAATGTGAGAGGGAGGGAGGTAAAAATAATGCCCACGTTTTATGGGGCTGTTGTGAGATTTACAAACAACAAGTTAAAGTCTTTGATACCTTTTGATGGAAGGTACTCCAGAAAATGAAGTGAAATAGAAGGAAGCAGTTCTATAGATAACCTAGAAAAACAGGACAGAGCAAGGCAAACCAACTTGTTCTTTACTTAGAAATATTTCTGCATTATACTCAGGAGTATTGAGAAATATGGACTCGTGCCCAGAAGAGTAATGTATGCTTCTGGTATTGCTCACTAAAAATAAATGTTTGCCTGCATGCATTCAGCTCCAGTTCTGCATTTCATCTACATCACTTACCATCTCATCCTTTTATTTTTATTCTTCACTGAGGATGACAGTGGGATGTTGAAGTCCCCAACATTTTACGGTTGACTGTAATTATCTTATGCATCTCTATTCAAATTGTTAGGGTGCTTTTGGAGACAGATTAATACAGTAGTATAAAATATCCTATTGTTAAGAAATTTGCATATAATGAAAAGTATTGGTATAGTCTGTATTAAAAATGTGTTTAATGCTAAATCTGAAATCCAACCAATATATAAATCCTAGGCTTAAACTCTTTACCTTCATTCTTGTTCTTTTCAGCACTGCTGAAAAGAAGCTGGCCCTAATTCCATATAGCTTCTTGATGTCCGTCCCTCCCCCCCCGGTGACTCTGGGTGCCTCTGCTTAAGTACCCATCTTGACACATTAAAGGGGCCTGATTTTTTTTCAGAGGGTGTGTACTCAGCACTTTCTGAAAATGTAAGCCTCGGACAGGCTGTATAGATCTGGATTACTACTTCTCTTATCCCCAGCCAAGCACTATGACCATGCATGATGCACCCCCCAAAAAATCTCATTTTGGAATTGCTGAAATTAAACCTAAATACTGTGGTTAAAGTTTGAAATTTCACCCAAATGTTTTCCTAACAGGATTTTTGCATTTTGTCCAATTTATTTAGGCAAATTTGAAGAAGCCTTTTAAAACTCTTTTTATGTAGTTAATCCTGCTGCTGCGAAAACTATCAACATCATGCTGCACATTCTTTTTGCACTCCATTTACATACGCAGTATGGTATCTGCTGAAAACTACAGATGTTGGTAATAATTTGGTTGAGTACCAACATCTTTTCTTGGCATTTCAAAAAACTCAAAATACCCATTAGGATCTTAGAAATAGTTAACTATCTTCATCATGGAAATACAAATAACGTACCGCAGCTTGTGTGCCTATGCTCAGCACAGGACGTATTCATTATATCAGATAAGCACATTTTGTTAATATGCTTTCTGGTATTGAATTTACTACATGTTTGCACCCTGTCAGTGATAATTTTGATGTGTGCCTGCATCAGCTTTAATGCATTTGAATAGGGTTAGATTACTGAATATGTGAAAAGTTCTACAGTCCGTATGAAACCAAAACCCAGAACTTCCTAAATTGCGTTGAATAGTTAGTCCATGCTTTTCAGTTTTGCAGATATTTCTCTTTCATCTGTAATTGGGAGCTAAATCTGTATTATACATAATTTATTCTAGGTAAAGCCACTGCCACCCTCATGACCACGCTGTAGTGGGCCAGTTTTATGGAACCAAAGTATGGATTTCATAGTTTCCTATTCCAGGAGTGAAGCAAAATTTACTGTGGCGTTCTTTGATTAGGGGGTTCTGCACCTCACTCCAAAGACAGTTCACACCAGTTGTAGTGGATCAAAACTTACCCTTCTTGTGGAGGGTTGGTTGGCTGTTTAGGATGAAACTATTTAAAAAAAAAATACAGTCCAAGTCTTCTGTTGAGGTTTAGTTGTTTTCTGGGATTCTCTAAGGACTGCCCAGCCTACACGCTGCGACCGCTCTCTAGAAAGCCACTCGGGTGGGGTCGGAAGCCAGCTGCAACAGTGAATCAGGAGAATCCATTTACCACTTTTCAGCAGGATAACTATGGACTAAGAGGGTGAAATTTTCTGGCACATTCTGTCAGCCTGTTATATGTCAGTTATTAATCCTAGAATAGCCTGCTGTGTGATGGAATAGGATATTCTAGTACTGTTTTAGAAAAGTAATAACCTGTAACCTTTTGTTGTAATGATATGCCTATTTAAAAATGTCAAATCATCTACCAACTTCTATGGTGCTCTACTTAATAAGTAAAAAGAAAAGGAGTACTTGTGGCACCTTAGAGACTAACCAATTTAAATCTAAATTTAAGTCTCTAAGGTGCCACAAGTACTCCTTTTCTTTTTGCAAATACAGACTAACATGGCTGTTACTCTGAAACCCACTTAATAAGTAGTTTGATATGAAAGGTATGGCAGATTCCTGATTGACTCAATCTGAACATGCCACTCAATGCTTTTTGGAACCGTGCAGAGAATCTAAGAACATATATTTCTCAATCTTGCAACTCTTGGAATGCAGATGGGCCTGCTCTGTTTTCAAAGTGAGCAGTTGGTACACATGGCAAAGACATTTCAACTGAATGCTATATCTGGTTACTGAACTCTAGCTATGAGAACGCATGATGAAACCAAACACCTGGAAGCTAACAGAACCATTATTGTAAAGGTAACAGGCAGCATTGTGTTGAGAATTTCAAATGATCCACAAACATGAAGAACACTATCAATGAGTGTGCAAGGCAGAAGGAACCATAGAAAGTGGATTCTCTGGAAGCTTGTAAAGTTCATATTGTTATGGGCAAATGATGTGGTGATTTGATGTCACGCCAGTTTGTATTATGGAGGATTGGGGCTTCAGGAGACTGAGAGCTTATCAGTTCTACTCCTACGCATTTTTTAGATAATGAGTTAACCTGAAAGTGAATAAGGCTGGAGACCACAAGTTGCTACCCATTATATTTCATAAAGACAAATCTCCATGCAAACAGTTCATTCACCTGTTGCTTTTGTCACAACCCAAGATGGTACGCTTGTTGGGGCAGGGACTCTCCTTGCTTTATGCAATATTACCAACCCCAACCATTCAAAGTCATGGGGCAGGCGCCCGCCCCCCCCATGTGATTTTTAAAAATGTTTGGGTTTTTTATTAGCTATCTGTTTTTCAGCCTTTAGGATTCACACTTAAAAGTTTCTTCTGAAACCCCCAGGGCTAGAATCTTCTTACTGAATGAAATATGAGCATCTCACAGTCACATTATGTGAGGAGCCGGGTCCTTAAGAAAAAAAACAGATAGTAAGATTTGTGATAAACAGTGTTGCCAACTCATTTTATCTGCCACACCAAGCACAATAATACCCTGAGTGTGCTAAGTAAACACAACTGTGATTTGTGTAGTAAGGCTTATCTGAAAGCATCAATTTAACATTTATCTTATTTTCAAATTCCTAGTGTAAGCTTTCATATTTTGGAGAAGCATAACCTTGAGACTGTAGACTGCTGTCCTCTTTCCTTATTACTGACCTTGCTTTTTATCTGAGAGTTGGTAACAGCTGTATATTGAATTGAATGATAGTTGAAGTATATGTTTACTAAACTGTGTGTAAAAAGCTTAAGTACACAGTCCTGGTGAATTTCAATTTTAATAGAGAAAAAGATGCTTTAATGTGTTTTAAAAATTTCTTAATATTCAAGGTCCAATATACATTTTTTTAAAAGAATATTTGTCAGGCTATACCAATGTTGGTTTAGTCAATCACATGACTTTAAGTTATATTTAGACTTAATTTTAAGTCAACATTATGCAAAGTTTCCCTCAATACAGCCATTCATAACGTATTACAAAGTGAAAACTTAACAATGGTAACTTCCATCTTGCTTTAACTTGGGAAAGAAAGTAAGTAAAATACTTCTACTTCATAGAAAAAATCTGATATTAAGCCACCTTTTGCAGAGGAGGAATGCACTGTAATGTGAACAAATTACTTGTTATATAGTTTACTGCAATTGGCAAACACTGGTACTGAGCCAGTAATTACTTAAGAGCTGCTAAAAGATACCAGTTATTGCATGAATGTAATTGAACGATCTGGTGGTTTCCTTGGTTATCTAGTTTGTTTTGCTTTTGCTTCCCAGAACCTTCATTGAACTGCTGTGTAAAAACAAACGCAGATAACAATACTCTTAATCTTTGGAAAGTTTAATTGGATCAGCTACATACCCTAAAGCCAACACAATTCAGTTGTGCAGACTTGTTCCTTGACATTAAAAAGCCAGTTTGATTTGATTTTTCAATGTCAAGGCCTGAGAATTTATTTCAGAAGACATTTTAGTTTTGCCTTGTTCATTTAAAAGCCGCTGAAGTTTAACTTTTTTCTTTTTTCCTCTTCTGGTCAACTTGCTACAGATTCAAAATACTTATCCTTAAAAGCGTTCTGATTATTGTTACAGTTTACTTCAGTGTAGCAGAAGACTACGAAATCATTGCACAGATCTCCTGACGTGTACACCCCATGATATTTTACGGATGTAAATACAAACTTAGGCGCATTCTTTTACCTAGAATTAGTTGAAATGCGTACTCAGACTCTTCTGTATTTAAACCCACCTACAGTATCCTATGAACAGCTTATTTTGTGGGCCCGGACCATGGCCCTGCCCCTGCTTGGCCTCTTCCCCGCAAGACCTCACCCACTGCTTGCACGGGGGGGACACACCAGGCAGAGGGGAGCACCCACCGGCAAAACCAAAAGTCAGCGCCTGTGCTGTCAAGCTTTACTTGCACAACTAGTCCCAGTGACTTTCAGTGGGGTTACTCATGCGAATAAGGCTTGCAGGGTCAGGCTTTAAGACTAGAATTTTGCTCAAAGGGATCATTTTAAAAAGATGAACATCCACGTGAGCTTACTGTTATTAGAGGAGTCTTACAAAGTATAAGACATGCTATTGCCAGTTTTAACTCCCTTTGGCAAAGTTTTTTAAGAGTCTACATGAAGATCGGTCTCTATTTTCATGTTTTTATACATTTATCAGCTGTTCTGAAACATGGTTTAGTTGGGGACACATCTTGAATCTTTTCCCCCCACTAAAAAAGGAAATGTGTTTCACTTAATTATGTAGTGCCTGCATTCAACTAATTATGAAAAATATTCCAAAGAAATGCTGTTAATTGATGATTTATCTGATACTATGAACACCTTGCTCAGTCTTGGCAATGAGCAGCTGACTTGCATACAATGGTCAGTAATCTAATTTTGGGCCTAATCTTGCATTGGGCTTTTCATTGTGAAATGTGTCTTTGTATAAAATGATATTTTACAGTTTCTTAGTAGCTTTTGAGATTACACACACTAGAAGTATGTTTTATATTTTTATTTTGTTCATGGTGATTATACCAAACATTGTCATGCTCACTTATGCTGAAAATCCCTTTCCTCATTGCAGAACAAACAGAGAAGAGTCAAAGATGTTACATTCATAGAAATAAAACTTTGGCTAGACAACATTTCTTTCCTACCTTCCACTTCCTCCATATTCTATAACTAAATTACATACACACAACTGTTAAAGGAGCATTGAGATTGCAAACTCAAGTACTCAAATTAAGAAGTGCCAGGAATCAAGATACTGTATATTCCCTTGTACATGTGCTGTTAATTACATGACCACTGCCTCAGTGCACAGGATTGACATATGCTGAGGATGAGTCAAGATTGTGTAGTGAAAGAAAACTGTCTTTAGGACACCTAGTTTATTTGTTGTATTTGCCTGGAGATAGCAGGCCTAAGACTGCCCAAAGCTAAAGGCCTTCCCCCTCAAATGAGTGGAAGGGGACATTGAGCCCAAACTACAAATAAATAGTAGGGACACATGGAAAAAACAGTGTTGGGAGCGAAGGTCAAAGGGCAAAAATCAGGGAACCGAAAGTGGACATGGAGTACTAAAGTCCCCCTAGCTAATGGGGTCAAACCCAGACTACAAGTGATTTGTGAGGACAGCAAATGAAAAAACAGGGATGGGAGTGAAGGTCATAGGGTTAAAATCAGGGAATCGGAAGGGGACACTAAGTAAAAAACCCTCGACAGCTTGTAGAAGGTGTGTAGTGACTGGCGCAGGGGAGAGAAAGGATGGCTTAATTGCTTAATTGTAAGGGAGTAGAATGCTGCCCTGGAGAATTGGATTCTATCCCTGCCTCTGCCAAAGATTTCCTATGTGATCCTATTGGGATCCAGGAAGTGGGCAGGCAAAAGCCCACCCACTGCTAAAGGACCTCCCCCCAGCTAAGGGGAGGATCCACAGGACCTGGAAGCCAAATGATTCCGGGGGACAACTAATGAGATAACAGGGACAGGAGTGAGGTCAAAGGGTCAAACGAAGGGAACCTGATGGGGATACCGAGCAGAGAACCCCGGACAGCGCCCACTGCTCTTCAAAGGCATCAAGGGAGCCAGCAGACACCACCCAGAGGAACTCTGATCAGACGCGTGAACGAATGGAGGATCGGAAATAGGCCCCACAGTCACAGGAGACCCCATCAGCCAACCTCCTCTCCCTGGTTTTATAGATGGCCACTTTAGCCAGGGCTAGGAGGAGGTTGACCAGGAGGTCCCGTGACTTTGTGGGGCCATGGATAGGGAGTGCATAGATAAGAAGGTGAGGGGGAAAAGTGCAACCAGAAACATAACAGGATATCTGGAATAGGGGCTGCAACCTGACGCACTTCAGGTAAATGTGCGCCAGGATCTCCCTCACACCGCAGAAGGGGCAGGTGTCCGGGACGGGGGTGAACCGCGCCAAGTACACACCCGTGCTCATGGCCCTGTGAAGGAGCCGCCAACTGATATCCCCGGTGAGCCTTGGGACTAAGGTGGAATATAGGCTGGCCCACTGGGGCTCCTCACCCTCCAGAGGTGGCAGGAGGTCCCGCCACTTTGTGTCGGGGCGGGACGCAAGGGTGAGGAAGTGAAGAGTGTGGAGCATGAGCGTGTATAGATGTTTCCTCGGTGCGGTCTGGAAACGAACCGTCTGCAAATCGTGCAGCCGGCTCACGGTGAAGGGGGGAGCCTGTTGGGTCCACAGGGCAGGGGCCTGATGAAAAGATCCAGAGATGGTAGGCAAGTCATTTAAACCAGAGTTTTCAGAGGTGCTTAACACTAACAACTTCATCTGAAGTCAATGGGAGCTGTGCTCTGAACATTTGAAGTGCTATATAATGCTAAGTACTCTGAGAAATCAGGTCCTACGTATCTCAAAGTGGGCACCCAAAGTTAGTGGATAATTTTGATCATAATTTCTGTGCCTCACTTTCGTCTCTGTACAAATACGGATAATACCACCTCACATCTCATGGAAGTTCATGTTTGTGAACAACAGTAATTAGTGACATTGAAAAGCAAATGAGAAAATGATTTATTTTCAGAACAGTGTGTGAGTAGTGCAGTAAATAAGGCCTAAGGCCACACACTTAACAATGAGAACAAAACCGAAATACTGAATAGGCTAATTAAGTGAGCAATATCCATCCTGTGTACTGAATGAGGCAAGGTCCTGTGGAAAAAAGTAGGATATGAGCATTTAATTAGACAGTAGGGCAGATTAGAAGAAAGTGTTTGTTTATCTTTTTTGGCTTCTCTCCTGGGGCATTGGTTCACAGAAGCTGTCCTCTTTCTGCAAGGAAAGTAAAGTGGCAATTTACCTTTGCCAAAGCCTAGAGGATTAGATGTGTGCGCCCAACTGTGGGAAAGCAATTTATGTAAACATCCTTTGGATAAAGAAGAGGTGGGGGTTAAATGTCTTTGTATACCTCATTCAGAGTTACTGTTCTGAAGATGAACAGAAAAAAAGGGAATAAAAGCCACATTGTTTTTCACGCAAGAGGCAAAGCCTTTCAGTACCAGTGATTCCCAGCTGCCAAGTTTCACTTGTCCATAATTAGATTCTGTTTTTTGAACCAGCAGGCAGCAGAAAGAACTGTCATCTGAACACACACCACCTAAATGTGGATGATAGAGGGAATCTTACAGTTCCCTCATGTTAATTACCAATGTACATCAGGGAGGAGCTGCTTCCAATCTTCTTTCTGCATTGAGCAGATAGCACTGCTCCCATGTCATTATTTAGAAGTATTGATTGTTTCCAGTAATACTCTTTCAGGCAAAGGCTTCATGGTCTCTGGAGACACCTCAAGCAGTGACCACGTCACACTTAATAATGATGACTTTCAGCCAGGACAGCTTATAGCCTCTGCAGACAGCAAGCCACCGGGACTGACAGACCATGAAGATTGACTGGCAAAGAAAAATTGTTCAAATGGATAGGAGAGGCTCCAAGAATGGAGGCTTTTGTATCAGGTGAGAACATCTCCAGGGAGTGGGAGGGTAAAGTATCTTCTCCCTGTTGCTGAACAAGGAGTAAACATCTGAGGCTGAGGACCTTGTAGGGAAGTCAGATGTTCCAGGTTGTAGAACAAGTTTCAACACCATACGTCTTTGGGTCATCTTTAGTGAAGTTGTAATTCAAGCTGTGGCCTAAGATACTTTGCCTTTGATCTATAATCTCAGCGCTTGTTCTATGCAGTCAAGAAAACTTGCATGTAAAGTGGGTGAGCTCCTCTAAAGAGCCATTGTTGCAGGCCCTAGTTAAAAATTCAGCTATGAAAGAAAAGTAGGCCATATGGGTTTGATGATGAGCTCCAGGTGCAAGGGTCCCCACTCACCTGATATCAAGTTCAGGGCTAGGAGGATATTTTAAATGGGTAAAGTCGTGTCCTCCAATTCTCTTTCTTTATTTATATACACACACAAAGGGATACTTGATATATTTTCTGCAACAGTAGAGCTGTTAAATGTTATATGCTGGCAGGTTTACTAGACAATGCATGTCTAAGATGCTTTGGTAATGGTAATTTCACATTCAAGGCAAAACAAACTTTCAATAATTATATTAAATGCAATTTTACATTATAAGTGGACTTAATCATGTTGCTATTTTGAAGATTATTAGCATTTACATTACAAGCTTCATTTTTAAATCCTTCCAATGTGAATAGAAAATTTTCCATGCTGCAAACAGAGAGTCAGAAAGGAAAAGACTGTGTTTAGTATATTTTTAAATATAAAACAAGTCTATATAGTTTAGTTCTGTAGAATGTAGCCTAATATATACTAAAAAGCAGGTGTGTACGTGTGTGTAATTGTGTATATACCTATATCTTTTAAAAGGTGAAATTTAGTTCTTGTGAAAGGAGCTGGACCGTCAGCTCTTAAAAGCCTCAATTTATCCACAACACAGGTTGACATAGGTAGCAGCCATGCAAAGTTTCCAGTGTAAACTTGTAAAAATATTTCAGTTCAGACTTTGAGTGATCACCCGTAGTGGTGAGAGGGCAATTTAGTCATCTCTACATTCAGTCTTTTTCCTACTTAAATCTCCAGTAGTGTTTGAAGTGAGTACATGTACACTATCAAGGGTGAGACCAGCCACTATTTTCACACACATTATAGAGCAATCAGAATCTAATAGCTTTTACTTACTAGTAACTAAGGCTGGATTAGAACAGTGAACAGATAAAATGGTCCATATTCATTTGCTAGTTCTGAGTCATTCAGTGGATTTCTAATGCAATATTTAGAGTTTAGCTTGACTATGTTAATACATACACAGCTGACTCCTCCAGTACTTATTATACAATAGGCCACAGCCCATTTTAGACTTGGGCTTTTAAAAAAACAAACATGATTTACCCAACAGCTCTAATTAAGCTATTCAGGTGTTTGAGTGAAGTTTCTTACAAACCTCTACCATTACAACATTGAACTATGCCGAAAAAAATTAAATTTAAACGAACAATGAACATGCAGAGGTGAAATTGAAATTCAGCTCCTCTCTCATCAGGTATGCCTAGATAGTGCAGCATAGTCTGGAGACCAGCATAGTAAAGGATGAATCTCCAGTCATTCTAGTTTTAGGGAGACACGTTTAGTTTTAGGGAGACATGTGGTTGAACATGTGCAGCTATATCTTATAAATGTGACATGTTTTAGTTTTTGTATCCCACTATTGTCTGGGATTGCGTTATTCTGGAATTCAAAAAGCAATATTCTAAATATTTCCATTATAGAAGTGGGTGGAGAAATTCTTGCAGTAAAACATGCATATCCTCACTTTCTCACACAGCAAGCTCCTTTTCTATAGAGCAGATTATTGAAATTGCATTTCAGATATTAATCTAAAGAATAGACCATACAGAATTAACAATAAAAAATTGATTAATTGTGTTTGTCCTGTTGACAAAGTAGCACATTGATGTGCTGCAGAACTTTGGATATTTTAGAAACCCTTTCAGTGTAGGGAAAACTTCAGACTCCCCCTTTCAAATTATAGCAGCTTGTTGCATGATTTCTAAAACTGAGCACTCCGATTCCTCACGGCTGCTACTCTGAAACCTGTCATTAGAAGCTGTCATTTGAGTTACGGTTGGGACAAGGGAGTAGGCGCTTTCATGGAAGAGCAGTATTTTGATAGAACCTTTTCTAAATGTATTGATATTTTCAGTTACTCTGTTCTAGCTTCCAGTAGATGTAATTTACATAAGTACAAATTACTGTTCTTTCCTCCTTACTTAATGATTAGTCCAGTGGGTGAATGGCTCTGCATGTGAAAAGAATCCCCAGCAAACCAATATGGGAAAAAACACACAAACAAAAAAATGTGTGTCTTTAATAGTGACGTTCCCAAGTTTCCTCTTCAGAATTTGAGAAAGAGTTCCCCAAATCCACTTGTCTCGTGATTAAGAAAAGCTGAGCGCAACCCTGAAAAGAGGGAATCAAAGTAAGTCCCAAATTCCTTTTCAGCAGAATTTTTTTAAAAAAAATCAGGGAACCCAAGTCTTGACTTTCAAGACACTCCCAGCAGCTGACAGCTTGTCTTCCAGGATTTTAGCCTGGAGTTTTTGAAAGGGACAGACTGATAGGCTCCAGCTGACTTAGGGTATGGCTAATGGAAAGAAACCAATCAGCATAGAGTCCTGGCCCAGAACTGAGGGTTCTTCATTCTTCTAGTCCCAAGACAAGTATGTGCTTATGGCCATTAATATATTTTCAGTTGATCAATTTCAGAATCCTCCTATCTGTATAGTTTTTCATAATCATTTCATTTCACTCTATATTGCCTCCCTTCTGAAAACTGCATATCTGTCTTGTTTGGTTCTGATGGATATTGTAGTAACTGGTTTCAGTGGCACCAAATATGAATAAAAGACTTTAAAAGAATGTGACTCTTTTGGTACTTCGATTACTAATAAAGACTTAGAATATTCTATCAAACAGAACATTTAAGAAGAAAGTATGAGCAATTTAATCAGTATTACCTAAAACCTCACTCCCCTTTTTTCCCTTCATTAAGCAACCTCCATTTGACCTCTTTCTTGATTCTACTACCCCTGTTATGGGTTCATTGTATGCTAAGAAGCCTGTGAGTGAGAAATTAACAACTATGGAGTGTGCACAATTAGGGAATTTATAGTGTGATGGGGAATCCATTCATGTTGTAGGGTTTTTTTTCCTGAAATCCCCTTTAATTCTGCCTGTTGTGTATTCACCTGTTTATAAAAGTTATGTTTACCCTTAAGAGTTTCCCAGCATTTGGTTTTTACTTCTATTTGTAAGGGCTGCTGAATCAGCTGTAAAAATCTGCCGTTGGCCAAAACTTGCCACCTACAGCCTACTGTAAGAGGAGGAATATTTTTAAAAATTGCTTTGGAGTTTAAAGTAATTGTTTTTAGTTCTGAAATTTAATTTGCCTTATTACAATGATTTGAGGATTTTTTTTTAAATCCCCCCACCCAACCATTGTTGCATGTTTGCTCATTGCATAGCAACAATTATCAATTAAGATGATGATTAGATAGAGATGTTTTGGAATGGCAAGATTGGCATGGTACATCTTTAGAATAAAAACTCCTCCTTTGGGCATAAAAGGTGCATTTGTTTTTTAAATCACTTAATAGCAACACACACACACACACACACTAAGCATTTGATCTTCCAAAGAACTCCATGTGAGTGGACTGCTGTGCATACACAGAGTACCACTGGCTTTCAGCACAAGTGCAGGAGACCAGTCAACCACAACTTGTCATAGGATTAAGACCATAAGGGTCTACATAAGTAGAATGTTAACAGCCATAATAGTTTGTTCCATAAGAGATGCTGGGAAAAGTGATGCAAATGAAATTGCTCAGTCATCAGACACAATTTCACTGTGGAATTTCCATAAGTATATTAGAAACTTTCGTAGAAAAAAAAAAGTGGGGGGGGGACTATTAATGTATTGCTATATTTGAAAGTTTAAACATCCACTAATCAGGAAACAAAGACAAAATACTGAAAAAACACACAGTCATTTATTGGGACAGCCTTTCATGTATACCAGAAAAGTCCAGAAGTTGAAAGATTTTTTTTGTTTTCATTTTGATTGTTTGCATCATGGTAGCTCGCTATACTGCCAGTCAGGATCAGGGTCCCATTGTAAACTCAATGTAATTTTAAAATAAGATGCACTAAATGAGTGTAAAACTGGGAAGCAGGTGAAGAAGAGTAACAGTAAGCAATAGAACTAGTTGAAAAGTTTCTAATTTTGAAATTTTCTCATGGAAAAGGGGAAAACACCTTCCCCCCATCCTGCACTAGCAATAAGATCACAACATATAATTGGTCAGCAAGTGCACTTATTTCTAAGCCACAGTTCTTCAGAAGTCAAAAGCATTGAGAACTAAGTACAGAGAGTGACATTTTAAAAAGCTGTTTGAGTTATCAGAATAAAAACAGCACACATTCTTAAATAGGCAAAACTATTTTTTAAACAGTAATCTGAAATTAGGCAGTTAAATCAAGGAAAAAATTCACCACCGGGAAAGAACAAAAAAAAAAGTTTCAGCTCAAACACACCTCCTCTGCCCCAAGTTGTAAATCTGTGATAAAGGATTAAAATGAAAGTGTTTCCTCCATCATAGCTACAAATTAGATGCCACGATCCTGTGACATTTATTTTGTATTGGTTTGGTGTTTTAAAAGACTAACTTAACACTAGGAGGACCAAAATTTGGTCTGCCTTTTTCATATTACCAGTATGTGTACAAGTCCATGTAATTTATGGTTTCTTCAACATGTCAGTGTGCTTGCTTAAAAAACCAGCACTCTCAAGGAGCCTTGCAAACCCATGCATGTACAATTTTGATAGAGACATTTTAAACTAGATCTACAGGAAACTAAATGGTTAGTAATCAGTTTGCCATCGAAAACCATTGATTAGGTCATTGTAAAGTTCTTTTGAGATGTCCAATTTAAAACGATGACATGCAAAAGATTAAAAATATAGGCTTAGGCTCATTTTGTGCTGAGACCAAGGCAACCTTAAAATTCTTAATATTTCCAAGTCTGGGCTTGCCTGGCAGAGCTTTCAGTATTAAGTGATATATGTTAGCTCTCCCACCCTCACGGAAGGGGCAGGGCGCCGATACTTTAAATCAGACTTCCTTTCTCCAAAATTTTACCTGTTTGAAGTTAAGTTTGTGTTTTGTTTTGTTTTTTTAAAAAAAATCAAAAGTTTTAAGCCTTAGTGTTGCAAAAGTTTAACTTTTTTTTTAAATGTTTTGTTAAACTGGTGCAACTTTTATGCATCAGGCACAGATCTTTTCCTTTCTCATTTTGTTTGGCTTTCACTTGTCATTCCATAAATTCAAGAACCGTCAGAACATCTTCCTGCCTAGATAAGACCTAAGCTAAATAAATGTAAAGATTGCCTTCTTTTTAAATCAAAGAAGCACAAATGGAGACACACCTAGTATGCAAGATGATTCTAGTAAAATAATGCCATTTAAGTTATTTATACTCAATTCGCTTCTGTATTTAGTTGTGTGTTGCAACTTAAGTTCCTGCATACAGCTACAAGATGACATGCAATACTTTAGCACTATTATAATTATTAGTTCCTGGAAAAACATAATTATATTTCAGCGGCAATTAAGGGAAATGAATCTCTACAGTGAATTTTTGGCTATTTGTTCAGAGACAACCAGATTCTGAAAAATCTGGACTTGCATGTGAATGCATGCTGTTAGTGTTTTGCAGGATAAAAATTGTAAAAAGTTTTCTCCCTATTCAGTCTCTGCAACTGTGAACACTACTTGTTCAAAGGAGTTTACTCCAATACATTTCTTACTACTTATACTAGATAAATATTTTTAAAAAGTAGCTCTCAAAACGAGTGAGCTAACATGTATTTTATAATGCAATGTACAATGTAACTTACTGAAGAAGTTCAAATCAAGATGTGCATTTTATTAGTTACCCCACAACACAAAAAAACAAGGAAGGTTTATTTTTCCCTCTACTCTGCACTTTTAATCACAAAATGCTGTGACGTAAATATCCATTCTGTACAAGACCTTCATTTTTAAATAAACTCTGTGCTCCTAAAAAGGTGCTGTAGTTCTAGAGATTGAAATCCTCTGTCCACAGCATCGGTAGAATGTCTGCAGCTGTATCAGCTTTCCTACATTATCCCACATACCTCAAACCTGATGAGGAGAGAGAATGTCAGTTCACCTCTTTAACTTCATTTACTTGTTGGCCTCTGAGTTGAGACTAAGAGGAAAAGGAGAGAATAAATGTGACTTAAATATTTATCCACAAAAATCTTGACTGAGATCGGCTTGTTTCATGTAGATGAGTGAACCTGCAACGGGAATTACTTTGTCTCTCCCCACTTGGGCCAGATTCAGATAACTGAGCTAGAGATTGTGGCTTTTCCAATTACCTGTGCCTAAGACGTCCATTCTCTTAACGAGTTCACATTTATAGTGGTAACCTGACCATGAGGGCTTGTAATTTGCAGTATATTGTATTGCTGATGGATATGGAAACCTCCTAGACACACTGCAATACATAAATCAATGATTTAAACCACAAACTTAAAACATTACTTTTATATCATAGCACCTCTCATTTAAGGTTATGTATATACTTAAAACGATACAGTGGGACAGCTGCATTGTTGTAGTGCTTCAGTATAGATACACTATGCCGACAGGAGGGATTCTCCCATTAGTGTAGGCAGTCTACTTCCCCGAGAGGCGGTAGCTAGGTCGACAGAAGACTTAAGGATCAGAATGTGCTTTTAAAAAAAAATGTACGCTGATGTCAAAGTCAGATTCACTTTGTATTTTGTCAGACCACTGTGTTTATTAGCAAAGCGCTTTGCCAATGCACCCAGATATGTGAGCCCCTCTCTAAGGTTCAAGTTAACTTATTTATACAAATAAGCCAAAGCCAATTTAACATAAGAGACAAAAGGAAGCAGAAACTGAGAAATATACATACATATCTTATTTGCATACTCACGTTTACCAATCTCCTAGCTCAGTAGGAGCTCTAAGTTAATTAGTTTGAGTACCCATTGTCTCACACTCCTTAATGTTTCTCTTCCTGACAACTATATTTCAACAAACCCTTCAATTAGCATTTCTTTAATGAATTATAATTTCAATATAATTCATTCTACTTTCACACTGACAACCCAAAAGAAATTTTGCTCCTTATTTTTACTGAACGGGGAAGCAGGATTTGACCTACTCCAGGTCTGACATCAAGTGAGAGAGATGGGGGTATAGAATCCTGGGTTTAGGAGTTTCATTCCAGGACCTGACCAACTACAGTACTTGCTCACAGATGGAAGTTAAGGTCACACAGATCACGTCTTTAATAACTGCAGGACACCGATAGAAATAGTTTGGTTTAAATTATGTTCCAGCGCTCCATCTCACAATTGCTGAATTTATTCAGGAGGCTCGCTGGTGGAGGATCATGGAAATCTGAAAATGTGGTTTTACTTTGGAGGAAGTGACCGTGGAAAAATAGTACCAGTTCAATCAACTGATATTCTCCCTGTGTGTGTTCAGAACCCTGTGTGCTTATTTAGTGACAAAACCAAATACCCTTTTTTATTTTACTCCAGTTAGCCAACAAAGAGCCAAAAAACTGTGGGAGAGTGAATTAGAGTCAGTTCCCCCCCCCCCCCCCCCCCCCCCGGATCAGCAGAATTAGCCAAATTCAAAGAGCATGGCCCAGTTCTACTCTAATTACACTTTCTATATCACATCAAACATAAGGTGTTTGTCTTCACTTTCACTGCCTTTCGTGGTCTATCCCCACTCTCCTGATCATCTCTCATTCGTTATCAAGCTGTCAATGATCACATCAATTTATTAAATTTTTAAACAGGTACCTTAATGCTTTTTCTCACACTGTCCCACATGTTTGTGAGGTGCTTCCTATAAACATCTGCAACACGACCTCATTATCCTCCTTCAAAACTCCTTGACAATGGTTCGGGTGCTGAGACCACAGCCTATCATGCTTACCAATATTATCTCATTGTTTCCTGGTACTACTCATCTGTCTATGTATCTGTCCAAGTATACTTAGATTGTCAGCTCTTGGGGACAGGGACTGATTTTTTTTGTCCTTTTTGTACAGAACCTAGGACAATGGGGTCCTGGACCATGACTAGAGCTCCTGGGTGCTGCAGTAGTAATACAGATAATAAATACATGACTAGAGATAGAATTGGTGACCAGGGGGCTGTACAGTTATAATTGAAAACAGAAGTTTGCCTGCAGTTTTTTTTTTTTTTAATAAAATGTGAAAGCCATGACCTCCACAACTTGACTTTTAAATCCCAGGTTGAGTTTGCAGGATTAGCAATTAGAAGTAACATCCTGACTTGTAAGAAGAGTACATTCCATATTGATATTACAGAGAGTCAACTCATGATGCCATTTTTCAGAATGTAGCTGCTCTTTAAGAGTAATTGACAAGTAAAATCAACTCTTAGATGATCCATTGCTGACGAAAGCATGCATATGATTTTAATATAACTTGGCCTTTCATCTCTGTGATGCAGTGTGGCAGGCACCTATCAGTGCTGAAGTAGAGCAGTTCAATACACTGTTAAATCTAGTGGTTGAATACTAGAAAATATCCCAAGATTTTCAATACATTTCTAGGGAACAATCTCCAGTTTATCATTTTAAGTTCAAAGGTCATTTAGACTAGCTGTTAGGGATCAGGATTTGAAACAGGATCTTTTACAACACAGCAGAGCAATTTTGATTTTCTTTGAATTTGAATTTTTAAGGTTGTAGTTAGAGTAGTAAGGACCCAGTGAAGCAAGTGCGGCTGTATATTGGGGCAAACAGAGCTCTATGATGCTTTCCTGGGGTGCCCAGGACTTAGTCACCTTATTACCGCCTTGTCTCCAGAAAATGGGAGTCTTTATTGTGGCAGCTAAGTATTAGCTCCCTGACACTGTCACAGTCACTCAAGAAGTCTTCAGTGGGCTTATGCCAGCCCTAAGATTGTCTTGCAGATTAACACCAGGGGCATCCCTGCCCCTGAGCTCCTCTGAAGTGTCCCTCTGCAGTATCCTGTCACTGCACACTCACAAACTTAGCAGGTAAGCTGTCCCCAAAGGAACAGTGTACACAGCTTGACTGGTACAACTCAGGACCTTTATAACATCACAGCACAAATATATTTATAGTGAAACAATTGTAAGTCTGTCATCAAAGGTTTAGATTTAAGAGATAGTGAGTAAGGATAATACATGGAAACAAATGATTACACCCATAAAACAAAACACAATCCTGGGTCAATACTTATCAGTGATCACCTTTCCTATTTAATAAAGTAGAGTTTTTCCCAAGTATTCTTTGACAGAGCTGCTGGTTTTCAGTTAAAACCAGGATCCAAGCATTCATAGACAACCCATGCCTTTCAAGGAGTTTTCTTAGTAAATGGATCCCAAAACGTCTTGTCCTGCAGTTATAGTCCAGCAAACCTTTGAAGTGCACCTCCAGATACGTCTCTTCTCCCCCATTGCTTGTTTTTCATGTTGACTTCACATCCCCATGAAAGAATCTTTATTGGCATTCAGTTCAAACCGGTGATGAGAGGCTCATTGTGAAACAATATAAAGCTTAATGTACATGTCAGTTCATTACATGGACAAACACTACTAGCCTGAGAGAAAATCTGTCTCTCCTGGTGACTCATACTTTGATATAGATTCTCAGGATATATTTTCATACATGTCCACAACTCCTTAAATAGTATCTGTACGTACATTGTGCAATGATATTAATGACCAGCATGCTCTTGGCTTTCATTTAAGATCTTACATGGCCCTCTTTATGGAAAAAATGCCATGAAAGCAATGTGTTATGTGCATGAGCTTATCGGGCCTGATAGGAGTTGCTGTTCTAGAACAGTGAACCAACCCTTTGCCATTTAACGTGAGAAGCTCTAGGGGTAACAAGTTCATTGCAAAAAGAACAGGAGTACTTGTGGCACCTTAGAGACTAACACATTTTAGCCCACGAAAGCTTATGCTCAAATAAATTTGTTAGTCTCTAAGGTGCCACAGGTACTCCTGTTCTTTTTGCAGATACAGACTAACACGGCTGCTACTCTAAAAGCTCATTGCAGGATCCTAAAGGTGGATCTTTCAGTAGTTGGAAGAACCTGACAGTAACTAAGTAGAGCAAAAATAATGGAAGATAACAAAAAGTTTTCTCCCTTCCCCAGAAGAAATCAAGCTCATTTCCATCACAGCTACATGATTTTCTTTCCTTCTAAATTGAGAGAATCCATTTCAGAAACTGCTGTATAAAACTGAATGAGACTAGAGCCAGAACTATCCTTATTTAGAGTTACTGTAGGTTATGGAAACTTGAGTTTGTATTTGAAGTGTCAAAACTGTAGCAGCCTTTTTTATTGAAAGTGATTAAAATCTTCCCATCTCTTGATTAATGTTAGAATAAACTCTTTTAGGAAGACAAAATAATACGGGTTTATTTTTTTTAAATAGACTTGCACCAATTTCCATTGACTCTGATGGGGTTTGTGGTGGTCAACAATTCTGAAAAATCAAAACATTAGTGTTAGAGTTTTTAAAAACTCTGACTTCAACAATTTGCTTATACATACTTAATTTACCTAAAAAAACCAAAAACCTCCTTACCAATTCTGTTCCATAGTTGTTCAATTTTCCAAATCAAGATTTTTCTATGTAAAATTTCTGTAAGATAATGATCAAATCTTAGGCCTGGTTCTGTCTTTAACCCTAAAGAGTCCATTTTTTATTACTTAAGCTATGATAATACAAACATACATATAAATCAGTGACCACCTATTTCCTGAGATGGAAGTCAAGATAAGAGACTATTGAAATAATTGGGACCGCTCATGATAGCGAAGACGAACATGCCACGAACTGCATGATTGGGGTCTTATGTATCAAGATGGGAATTAAATCAGTTTGTCTAAACAACATTGTGACCTTTTGGGAAAAGGCTAACTAGAGTTATTCTAACTTTTAGGCTTTTAGAAATTGTTGAGTTTTTTCATTATCACTCAAGTTTACACAGTGCAGTTATTACAGGCACAAAACAGTGTTTTAACAGTACTAATAAAATCGTATCAAACCAATGAACACTGATTAAAAGTACGTTTAAGGAAGTAATTCTTCACTTGGGTCACATACAAGCAAAAATTTAAGACTGGCACTTCCCTTGAGAGAGCCCTTTTAAAAAAGTCTAGAGCCAAAGGGCTCCAATGACCAGCCAAAACAGAGCAGAGCAGAGAACTAACATAACCATATATGGAATATTACAAATCAAGTCTCATAAGGAACTAGATAAAAGGCCAAGCAAAGTCTTGGATAACATGAATAAAACAGTTAAATAAACTCATTGTCAACAGAGGCTTTTTCAGAGCAGTCTAACCAGCTGAGCCACTTGAGTTCTTGTAACCTTTACTGTAGAAGCTGGAGGCAGATTAGGGTGATATGGAAAAAAAAACCAACAAGTCATAGAGGACCAGAGTATGAACACCAATTCTTACATATGAGCAAGTATTATTCAGAGTTTAGACACACTCATTCTTAAATATAGTAAGAATTAGTGTTTTTAAGTTTTGGAGTAGAGACTTGGATTTAGGACTTTCACACCAAACACTAGTTTTAGTCCGTCTCTAGGGACAATGGTGGGCCCTTATACTGCAAATTACTTCATGTAAACTTAAGGGCCAATTAGTATGAAGTAGGTTACTGCATCAGGATATTAGATGGCATCTGCACAAAAATCTGAGGAAGCAAAGTCAGTTCTGTCACTTACAGTCATCCAAACATTAAGAAGGAAACCTCAGTAAAAGCCACAAAAACAACAGTAGCTTTGTGTTTTTGTATCATGAGCATGAAGACTAAATACACTAAGCGGTAAGCTCGTAGGTCAGGTTAAGGAATGAGGGACCAGTTGTTTCTGATATTAATTCTAGTATCTAGAAAACTACATACAAGAAATGTTAAAATACACAGCATACAGGAAGAAAAAATTAATAGCTAAACAACCCTAAGGATCTCCCTTTTCATAAGTCTTCCTTTAACCAAAACATCAATTTCTCCTATTTCACATATTACCTTTACACTGTGATGTGGGACTTGCTGCCTGGCGCTGTATATATAGAACCCTAGCTCCACCTCTTTTAGGGTCTGTCCACTACCAGCATTCCCACAGAAGACCATGAAGAACCTACTGGGCATGCTCTGTAAAAGTAAATTTCCTTAAAAAGGACCCTGTCTATGTTTATTTATCCTCAGGAATAAGATGGAAGCTTATGCTATATTTCAGTCTATAACCAGAAACAGAAGAAGAGTTTTCCCTAAAGTAAGTTTTTAAATATCTACTTGCTCTAGTATCCCATGTTTGAGTATGATACCTGTAAAGCTATGAGGGATAATACAGATTGGGAGAAAATGTATCAGTTTATGGTAGTCATCTCAGCTGAGCAAGTATTTAGTATAAAGTGTTCTGCTTGTTGGCAAATTAACTCTGGAACTTTTCTTGTTAATTACTTTATCCTTTATCAACTACAGCTGATAAAGAATAACACCACCTCAGTGTGATTTGTCTCCTACTCTTACAGAGATGCAACCCCCCCACTCCTCAAAACAGAAAACAAAAACAAAAAAAACCCTCTCCCAATAACAACAAAAACCTATCCAAAGCCTGATCGTGTTAGTTGCAAAGTCCCCCAAAATAAATAAAACATGGATATAGTTGTAACTTCTCTAGGTCTGGAGGTTCAGAGCTTTACTTTTTTTTCTTTAATGTTGTTTTAAATAGCTGACTATTTGGGGAATGCTTCCTTACAATTCATCTTGTTAACTTCAGTAGGATTTTCCCTTCCCTTCACCATGTATGACTTTAGAATAGCTGATTTTATTTTTTTTTTTAAATGACTGAGGTTAGTAGCCAAGACACTTGTATACACTTTTCTAAGCACCTACTTTTAAACTTTTTTTTTCTCTGAATGTCTAGTTTTCCCTTTATCCATTGCTCTATATGTATTTTTAGCCTCTTCTCATTTTAGCATTCTCCCCCACCTCTTAGTTTGAAAGCTGTTATTCATGCTTTAATTCTCTTCCATAGTAGTGGTTGCTGTCAGGATCTGTTACTACTTTTCCCTCTCTTCTTTTCTTCTTCATAACAATGATTTTTCCTTTGGAGGAGTGAACTGGAAGCTGTTTCCTTCAGAGCCTCTCTGTGCTACTCTTTCAGCAACTCCTCTAGCTAACTGAAAGTATAGTTTTACCTCAAGAGCTATGCACGCCGCCTCTGCAGAACTCTGACAACCCTCCATCTCCCATTGCTGGTGCAAGGAGCAGGGATCAAACTCAGTCATGGTTATGGGCTACCAGTAGAAGAGTGGGACATTTTCCCCACTGCTTTCATCTGCCTCAGTCTTTTTAGCACTTCTATGCCACATTCCATGCAAAGTTCTTAAAGTGCTTGTAGACAATTAATATTAGCCTGGCAACACACCTGTGAAGGATAGAAGTCCTATGAGGGAATTGAGGCATGAAGAAGATCTTTCCCCAAGGTCCTAAAGGAGATTTGTGGCTGAACAAAGAATTAGAACCCTGATTTTTCTGAACACAAGACCTGTATGCTTTAGTCACAAGACTATCCTTCCTCTATCATTTCCCTATCCCCATTTGTTTGTCTACCTTTCTCTTTATTTCTGTTTCTCAATCACCTGTTTGTTCGCCTGCTAGGGCTGCTGCTGTGTCCTTATGACCTTGTTAGATGGAGAAATTGTTTACATATCTATTGTGGAATGACCTTAGCTCTCCATATGTCCCGCTGTGGGGACACTATTACAGAGTGATTGCTCACAAAGCGGAGTAATTATTTGGGAATAAAGTGACTTATTCTGGACTAGAGTGTGCAGAGGAGGAGCTATTCTGCAATAGCTTTGCCAGTCAATTTCCCCATCTAGACAAAGCCAGCAGCATAGGAATAATAGTAAAACCAGCAGTATAGGAACAATTCTCTTCTGTTGGATCTCCTGTGGGGTAACTTCAAAAATGCACTAAGTGTGGGAAGAGTATGTGTGTGAAAACAAAGGGTATGTACAAGCCCACCCCCAAATTTCAGTCTCTGCCTCTCCAGACAAACTCATTTGTTCAAATGCTGATGATTGTTAGGTGACTTAAGCACAGTGTATGCTGAGGCATGCAATGGAGCTAGAAGTGTTTGTTGTGGAAGTGTTTATGTAATGGTCTACAAACATCTGGGAAGAAAAGCACATTTGGAGTACAAATGCACTGAAATGTTTTTTTACTGTTCATCAGGGTATTAATTCAGCAACTAACAAAGTTGGTATGTTTCATCTTTTGTTTTCAGATAACACTTGGAAATAATAATTCACTGTTACAAAGGGTCTGAGGAGCTTAAAGTGTGCAGATGTAATCCCCTTCTTACAGACTATTGAATTTCTTAGCCTCATTCTATTAGCTGGCCTATAGTCCTAGAATCAGCGTCAGGGTTGGGAATAGAACTACGTTCCCTTGACTCCTAGGGCCCTACCTCATGGGGGAAATAAAACCTTGAACTAGTTTAGACAATGCTAACTTTAATAATTGAATGCAGCTAAAATCTTTCTGTCTCTAAAGCTGATCAGTCTGCTGCCATCTCAGATCCCAAGAGCACATAGTCAGTGTCTTCATTAAAGCTGGACTTTTAAATATAGTGAGTTGTGCTTTAAGAACCAAATGTGAAAAACCTTAAAACAATGCTAATTATTTCATGAAATGCTGTCCTCCCCTGAGCCATAGTAACTCTTAAGTGTTTACTAGCATGGTGTGTGAAGCCTTCATCAAAGCACCTATTATATAAGTCTCCAGGACCAAAAGAGATTGAAGATTAGTCATACATTCCTATTTATTTAATTCAGAATGTTACAATTCCCCTTGCCTACTGGGTACTCTCTTTCCCCTAGGAATATTATGTGAGAAGAAAATTTCTGAACACATTTAAAAAAGATAGTGGGTTTTTTTTTTGGTTTTTTTTTTTTAGGGTTTTTTTTTTTTTTTTTTTAAATTATTGTAAAGCATGTCAAGGCATTTCACAGGCATAGGGCAGCATAGAGGTTGAAGGTGTAAAGCCAAGAACACATGTTTCAGAGTAGCAGCCGTGTTAGTCTGTATCCGCAAAAAGAAAAGGAGGACTTGTGGCACCTTAGAGACTAACTAATTTATTTGAGCATAAGCTTTCGTGAGCTACAGCTCACTTCATCGGATGCATTCAATGGAAAAAAGTACATGGTAGCACATGCCTGATGTCTCTTTGGTGAGTAGTATCATGAGCTGTTGCAGGTGCTGTCTTGAATGGCAAATTGAGACCAGTTCTGCTATGACCAAAGTATCCTGTTAAATAATTAATACGTGTATTACAGTTGCAGTCAGAGGCCACAGTTGAAATCAGGGGCCCCATTATGCTAAGTTCTATACAAACACAAAAGGAGACATGATCCTTTTCCCTGAAGAGCTTGCAACTTAAGAAGGCAAGTGATAGACAAAAAGGGAACCAGTTGTGGGGCTGGGGGGAAGAACAATACAATCAAACATTTGCTATTTTAAATAAAAGTGTAGTTCTGTATGTCCATCTGTCTCTCCATGGATAACTGGCCGGGACTATTTACAGGGATTGTGGCAGAGGTGGATCTTAAGCAGGGATTTGAAGGATCAGAGTGTAATTACTTATGGATCAGTTCAGGGAGGGCGTTCCGTATATAAAGGGTAGCATGGAAGAATGCAAAGAGACATTTATGATAAGCTGCCAAGTGGGAATGTGAGGCTGGTGAGCAGAGGAAGTGGGGGTGGACACAATAAGAGAAAAGTGGACAAATTTTAAGAAGCTTGAAGATAAGGAAAAGTGTGAACTTGATGCATGGGCAGCCAAAAGAGGGGGGAAAGGTAGTCAAAGCAACAGGCAAGGAACATGATCTCAGCAGCTATGTTGTGAGTGGGTTGGTGGGAGTTGATATGTGTGTCAAGAGGTTGGAGAGGAAGGAGTTTACAGTGATAAAGATGTGGATAATGAGGACCTACATCAGAGTTTTGGCTGTCTGGACAGAAGGCAGTAAAGAAGACACAGACGTCGATGACTTCATTTTATGGATCACAAATTAATTACATAGTCATAATCTGTTTTATTATTGAACAGCTCAACTTCACATGCTTTGAGAACTACACACTTCCAAAGATCATTTACAGACAAAACTAGGAACCTATCATACAGTACAGGACTGGATTTTTCATTCCTCCTCAGAGCGAAATTGAATTTCAAGATGTGAAAATGGATGATGCTTTAAACGGTTATGAAAGTAATTCACTGGGACAGCTTGGTTGGTTGGTTTTCATAATGAACAATAGTGGCTGCATTTTTATGGGTAGACCTGGGGTTCCCTTACAACACTGAAATGTAAATACAAAGCTTGTAATGTCTTGAACATCAAACACCACGTTTTAAAAAATCTATTAGCTGCTTACTACTTCTCTGAGCTCTCTTTCTCCAACCATCTACTGCAGTTCAGAGATGAGCTGTGCCATTGGTTTCTCCCTCTCTCTCTCTGGGCACTCTTGCCAAGTGAGAGGCCTATCCTTGTGCATCTCTTAGGGGAATTCTATGATTCAACCCATTTTAGATTGCACTGAGCAGGTAACAGCGCCCCCTGTTTATCAACTGTATTACCTCAGCAGATCCAGCTGGCTTTGGCCCTTGCTATAGCCCTCTCTCCAGGGATTTGTGACTAGTATGAAATTGTTTTGAAAAAGCTATGCTGTGTCAGTACAAGCGTTGTTTGTTTGTCCATAGGAAAATAACAAAGAAAAAGGGGTTAAAACAACAAAAGCCGACATGCATATTGGCTTACCTAAACTTAGCCTTCCATGCCTGTTTAAGTTGGTCTTACCTGATGCAGGCACCCCCAGCACTGGAGTTGGATGAGACACACAGCATCTCTAACAGTAGGACCGTATTCCTCAGGTCACAGCCTGTCTTTTTATCCATTTCAATTTTTTTTTTTTGTTCATGAGTTCTTGCCTGAAGATCTCCTGAGATTTCAAATGGAGATCCTGAACCTGATCAGACTGGTTGGACTTTCTCCAGAGGGGGTTGCAGGTAGTTTTCAAACAGTGGATTCATTGTATTGTCTATTTGAGCGCCAGGCAATTCAATTAGTCATTGCTGGGTCCTTGGATATCTGGGGAGAGTGCCAGCTAGAATTAACCCATAGGGATCCATAGAGCCAGTCAATACACAGTGACCCCCCCCCCCAAATCCATAGATACACATCTGTATTAATTGTACAAATTTTATATATTTCCCACATTTTTCAGATGTCCTGTATTGTCTGTTCTTTTCCTGTGATGGTTTTATCTTTCAGTCTAGAATTAAATATCTCTGCATCAATAAAGTCTCTTAATACTTTATATTCCCGGCAAAGGACATTAAGAAGTTATCCAATTTAATGTTTAACTTGCAGAATTGGCATAGTACAGCCATAATTTTTTTTTAATTACATAGAACAGGACATTCATTTTCATGAGCCTCTTCTCTTGCCCATGAAGTATTTTCAAATCCTTTTTACTAACATAGATACACATTTCCTCCATTATCTCCCCCCCCCCCCCCCTTCCATATTTATCTAATGTTTTGAAGGTCACTGTCTCACGAGATGTCTCCTTCACTTGACTATTTGGAACCTGTTGTTTTTCCACAGGAGAATCAGGACTAGTGATAAATCATTACCTTGTGATAAGTCTTTCTTTACATCCTTAGTCCTGGAGGTCTGGAATTCTGCCTCCTTTAAGTATACTTAGATATCTTTAGGGCTGCACAGTGCAATACTGCTTAGTAACAGTGAAGAAAGGAGCAGTACTCTAATTGGGACAGCATTGTGATTATGGTGTCCACTTTTTGGGGGAGAGTGGGAAGTGGCTCGTGGAGCCCTGTTTTAAGACGAATAGGGATTTTTGCTTGTGAGTCAATGAGGAATATTGTTGTAAGAAGTCAGAAAATAGTTTTTAATCTTATGGTGTAATACAATACCTAATCTAGAAACCTTTTTTCAGTCCTTTCAGCAAAGCAGTTCCATTTCCCACCAGATGAACTAACAAACACTGAGTAAAGAAAGTTAATCTGTATTTAGAAAGCTTTTTTTTATCTATTAAAAAGTTAAAAACTATGCAAACATAAGGCTTTTGCAAGTTCTTGTCTGAATTGGAGTGAATCATAGAATATCAGGGTTGGAAGGGACCTCAGGAGGTCATCTAGTCCAACCCCCTGCTCAAAGCAGGACCAATGAGTGAGTGTGAATAATACTGCATGTAATACTCTAAGGGAGGTATATGCACAGTGCCTAGTTACTGATTGGCATCTCCATTGATTTACATTGTGTTCCATTAGTAATTCACCCCAGTACCCAGCTTTGCTTTCATCAGAAAATTGTCTGCAAAAGTGACTTAGAATATTGTAAATTCTTTGTTCACTCATTGAATACAATGGGACTACTCACATGAGTAATGGAGGCAGGCTTTGGTACTTAAACCTTTCCTCTGATTCTTTGCTTTAAGGCTTCTATATTATGTGTTTTGCATTAATCAGTAGTCTTTTTCTGTTTAATTGCGCTTGCTTTTATTTTGCATAGGTTATGGCAAGTTATGTGCTTTAAAAACAACTTAAATTATCCTCTGTCTCATTGAAATATTTCTTATTTCATTGCTCTTTTCAATTCAACATAGTATGCAAATGTCAGAGGTTTGATTTCACTGCCACAGGACCTGTCCTACAAAGATTAAAAAACTGGATTCCCAATTCTAATGCCAGCAGTACTATGTAACAGTAAACTTTTATCATAAAAATGCATCTTCGATAGGCTACCAAATTTAATGCAAGTTGGCAAACTTTCATCAGATATACAATTTTCATCTTCTTTGTTGCCACAGTATATTCACTATTAACTCTGAAATCATGAGGAACTTGATACTGTGTAACTAAATATAAAATATATATATGAGTGATATGTGCCAGCAATGCCTCTCTGCCATGTACTCTGGCCAAACCAGACAGTCTCTACGCAAAAGAATAAATGGACACAAATCTGACCTCGGGAATTATAACATTCAGAAACCAGTAGGAGAACGCTTCAGTCTCGCTGGTCACTCAACAGACCTAAAAGTGGCAATTCTTCAACAAAAAAACTTCAAAAACAGACTCCAACGTGAAACTGCAGAACTGGAATTAATTTGCAAACTGGACCCCATCAGATTAGGCTTCAATAAAGGCTAGGAGTGGTTGGGTCATTACAACACCTAATTTCCCTCTTGTCAGCTGTTTGAAATGGGCCACTCTCATTACCACTTCAAAAGTAATTTTTCCTCCCTTTGTATCCTACTGTTAATTGACTTGCCTCGTTAGACTGACTTCCTACTTGGTAAGGCAACTCCCATCTCTTCATGTGCTGTGTATTTCTACCTGCTACTGTATTTTCAACTCCATGCATCTGATGAAGTGGGTTTTAGCCCACAAAAGCTTATGCCCAAATAAATCCGTTAGCCTCTAAGGTGCCACAAAGACTCCTCGTTGTTTTTGTGTATAAACTGGAACCAATAGGCCCAATCCTGTAGCCATCTCTCAGACAGGACTACAGGATTGGACCTTATTGAAGTCGAATCCCTCTTTTTTTTTTTTTTTTTGGTTTTGGGTTTTTTGTTTGGTGGTTTTGTTGTTGTTGTTCTTAGCTATCTAATTGATTTTCCTGGCATGGATTAAGCAAAATTGTAAGATGATAATAGCAACAGCCACTGTAGATCACATGAACCTAAACCATTCTTCTGTTGTATTTTTATTTTTGTTCCTCCAAGATTGTTTCATTATGTTTGCCAAGGGGTTCCGTATGGCTTTGACAGGGACAAACAGAGCTCTAGTTCTGCAAAGAGGTAATCTTGCAATTATGGCAAATATGTGATTGTGCTGTGGCAAGACAAAACACTTTGCTGTGGTCATGTCTGTACCAGATGGTCTATCAGGCCCCACACGATACATTTTTAATGTCCCCAGAGGGACAAATTCATGTATCCCTGATAGCAGGAGTGCAACAAATAAGAAATATTAATTCTGGGCAGTTGAAGACTTCATATAGGCTTCTTTTTTTTTCTTCTGAAGAAATAGTCATTTTTGTTTTGTTTGTTTTTTTTTGAAAAAAATGAGACTCTTAATGAAAGATGAATACCTTAGTACTTCTCTGTGTTTTGCAAAAGGAGTCTGACTTTCTGCTATGCAGTATTTCAATAGCCTGCTGTAGATTACCTTATCAACCTCTGAAAATCTCCCCAGCCTCACTCAGGGCCTTAACTTTTTTGGCCCTCTATTTAGAGGACGGGCATAGAATCCAAACTGAAGTTCAGTGACGTAAATGGTAGTGTAAATTACATGTTGGTGTAAGTTACATGCAGAGGGTGGAGTTGTAGCAGGAAAATATTAAAATTAATGCATATTCCCCCTGCTTTGCCACTTCTTGTTTACTCTTCTTTTCCTGCTACAACCTTTCCATACCTTACACTGATTTACACCATCATTTTATATCCTCTCTGAATTTGTCCACAGTGAGCCCGAAGGAACCTGCACATAACCCAGGCAGTCTAGAGGTCAGACTACCTGTCGAACACAGCACAGACTTTTTGTGAACATGGCTCTATCTCTGATCTGTCTGACTATTTTTAGTGTGCCAACCAGTGTGACCTCTAAGAGCCAGGTATCCTGAACTGTGTTACATCCCTCAAGTGAAGTGACTGTCTTTCCTCCAATGTTTTATGTTTTGAAATGAAGGAACTTTAGGCGCACTTAGTAAAATAATGTAAATGGGAGTCCAGGAAAGGAATTTTTAAAGGCTGCTAAGATTCACAAGGAAGTCCAGTAGCAAAGCATATAGCTGGCAGCTGGTTCTACAAGTGACTTAGAATGAAAAACTGGGGGAGGACGAGGAAAAGGAAAAATAAATGTCACATGAAAAACTGAAGTGTTGGAAGGTGTTTGTGTTTGGGGAGGTCAGGATGTAACAAAATTTTAGACTGATGCAATATGAAAGTATCTTAACTCCCCATTTTCCTTCAGTCCATTCCTATCACTTCAGTGTCTTTGAGTTGGCTCCTCCTGAGGCATTGCCTCCTGCCTGACTAGAGGCAGTATTTCAGATCAGAATTAGTCTTAAAACGCTGTTTCCATTTTTAGCCTTCATGCTACCTACTTTCCATCTCCTTGTTTCCACAGCATACAGGAAAACAATGTGCCCATGTCAGAAGCACAGCACCCAGCCTTTTGTTTGTCTTCCAAGGTCTAAACAGCACTGCTATGAAATTCCAGATATTTACCTGCAAATGAACACATTAAATTTATTTGACTTAATTTCCTTTAGCCTGAAGTAACATGTATTTTAATAATTTGTAAATGATTTAATCAAATTAAAAGGTTTTGACCTATAATAATCCAAATACAGTCAATAGTGCTAAATTTCTTCCTGAAAAATGTTACATTTTAACTTCTACAGATAGCTATATATTAGTTACATATTCAAAACTTTTTATTGTGAGTCGCACGTTTTTGTGCTTAACTGTGTGCTCCAGTGTATTGTTTTGTCTTTTTTAAAGTTACATAGCACATTCTTATTTGGTATTTCATTTTTTATTATAAATATTACTGCAGCAGGGCCTAGATGCATGAGGTTACAGTCTCACTGTGCTTGGTACTGTACAACCACATAGAGATGGCTCCTGTCTTGAAGAGCTTACAATCTAAATAGAAAGAACAGGAGTACTTCTGGCACCTTAGAGACTAACAAATTTATTAGAGCATAAGCTACAGCCCACTTCGTCGGATGCATAGAATGGAACATACAGTAAGAAGATACATAATACACATACAGAGAAGGTGGAAGTTGCCATACAAACTGTAAGAGGCTAATTAAGATGAGCTATTGTCAGCAGGAGAAAAAAACTTTTGTAGTGATAATCAAGATGGCCCATTTAGACAGTTGACAAGAAGGTGTGAGGATACTTAACATAGGGAAATAGATTCAATATGTGTAATGACCCAGCCACTCCCAGTCTCTGTTCAAACCCAAGTTAATGGTATCTAGTTAGCATATTAATTCAAGCTCAGCAGTTTCTCCTTGGAGTCTGTTTCTGAAGCTTTTCTGTTGCAAAAGTGCCACCCTTAAGTCTTTTACTGAGTGGCCAGAGAGGTTGAAGTGTTCTCCTACCGGTTTTTGAATGTTATGATTCCTGATGTCAGATTTGTGTCTACTTATTCTTCTGCGTAGAGACTGTCCGGTTTGGCCAATGTACATGACAGAGAGGTATTGCTGGCACATGATGGCATATATCACATTGGTGAAAGGAGCAGCTGTAGCACAAAGAGATGTAGCGACTTGTCCAAGATCTCACAACAGTGGCAAACTCCAAAATAGAACCCAGGTGTCATGAGTTCATCAGGTGTCCTATCCATTGGACCATACTGCCTATCTGTCATGTGTTTTCCCTAATTCACTAGACTGCAGAGCTAAAATAGCTGAAACATGTTTCTAGTATCTTCCTATATGCCTGCTGTGCTCCCCATTTTATCTCCCCAGGACCTAATCTCTTTAAAGAGTGACATTCCTGAATAGGTAAAACTCCTGAAGATAAATAAAACAAACTTTCTGTCTGTAGACTGTAGTGATACTTTGATGCAAAGAAAGATTGCCACCTTGATGAGTACTCAAAAATATTAAAATGAGCAAAGTATGAGTGTATAAACAGTGATTGTCAAACAAGGATGGACAGGTAAACTTGGGACACGAAGAAAAATCATATTCATAGTGACTGAATAATCAGAAGTCTTTGTACAAAACCAAAAAACTGATGACTGTGCAATAGCTGCCTTTCCTACTATCACCATAATAAAACTATGAAAATATAAAGTTAAGAAAATATATTCTTTACTGTATATTCACATTTTATAACCCTAAACCTTAAATATAAAAGTGCAGTAAGACAAAGTGAGTGAATCTCCATCCTGATAAAATATTAAACTGCACTGTTACAGCATTTCAATACAAGTGTAGAGAATAGTAACATATATTGCTGGTCACTGCAGCCTTGAGTTGCTTAGATCTGGTTTTAGATTTTTTTTTCTTCTGAAATGTACAAAAAAGTCTGAGTTCAGTTATGTGAGCAAAGTTTTATTGGCAAACATGTCTTCTAGAGAACAAGAAAGGAGATGAGAACGTTGCAGAATGTTAAAGTTGCGGCCTAATTAAACCACATCCAGTGTCTCCTGTCCTTCTTCCCACTCAGTGAGGCTCGTGGGCCGTCTCTATCCAGGATCCCACAGAATCTAGTTAATTTCATACTGAAAACTGAGTTAGTTTCAGAGTCAAATACTGCTCTGGGCATAAGTGTAGATCTCATTGTTCATAGCACAGCAAGAAAAACAGCCCTTCACCATGGTGAGCAGAGGGCAAACAGTAGGAGCTAAAATAGTTATTTTGAATTGTATTTAAAAAAATAAATAGAGGGGGGGAAAAAAGTTGACAGTGGCTTGGCAGTTGGCCAGGATTTTTTTTTTTTTTTTTTTTGTCAAAGCAAGTGGTTTGATGATGGATTGCAAACTGGTGTCTGATGTTTGTTTTTCCTTTACAAGTTATTTGGATGCAGCGTTAGCTTCCAATGCATATATACAGCAGAGATGCAATTCTCAAGGAGCAGTCTTCTCTTCCAGACCCAAGGGAGTGACTTTGGGGAAACACATGACAAAATAACTTTCAGATGTTATGGATTTTCTTTAGTTTACCCTGGCAGTCATTCAGTAAATAGGTATATATTTGTTTTCTTCTATATGTGAGAAATCTTTCTATGCTTAATGGGAATCACCTGTGTGGTGGACTTGTTTGAGATTGGTTTTTGTTTTTGTTTTGTTTTCTTCAGGGTGGGCATAATCTCCTCTGTTCTGTTGCCAGGAGGAGGCTCTACTCCCGAGTGACACCCCATTCCATTCCCCTTTTATTTTTTAACTGACTCCCAGGCTTGGAGGTCCCTGACACCGAGAGCCACCTTTGGTGAGTCTGGCTCTTTATGACCTGTCAATTCAGTTTCTTCAGCTGGCTTTGCAGGAAGAAGGAGTGTTGCTGAGCAATTCATGGCGCTTTCAGTCTTGTTTGGGATGAACCAGGCTAACTCCTGCACTTCTGAGGGTGAAGGACCAGTGTGTGGGTTTGGGACCCGTGTGTGTGACTTTTTGTTCTGCCTTTGGGCCACTCTAATGGTCACTTGAAAAATAATGCTTCCATCCTTTTTGCATTAAAGCTTTAAACCACTATGAGATCTCTTAGTAAGATAGCCCAGTTCAGGGAAAAATATAGCTTTTTCTTTATTAGGAACTGGTTAATAACAAGCATCGTTACCATATGTGACTTAGCTTTCTGACTTGACCTCTTGTCTGACTTCAGCATTTATTTTGAGTTAATAATGTGTTCCAAAATCTGTTTATGCAAACACTTAAGTGAGAAATACTTCCTTTCAAGCTTTAGAAGACACTGTGCATGCCTCATCTTTGTAGGATTTTACATAAGATTACTTCATCGAATGGCTGATGCACTGGTTTAATTTTCCTGCCCCCCAATATGAAGTTTGTTAAGCATATTGCTAGATTGAGTCTACAGTGTGCCAGGAGAAGTTGAATATGAGCGCTCTACCCACAAGAAAAAAATTTTAAAAGTTCCTGATTCCTGTTCTGGGCAAATTAAACTATCCTTGTTTTCTTGCAAGGTTGTTCTGTTCTGCTATCAAGCCTCTTGTACTTGAAGCCAAGATGTCAAATACCTAGATCAGCACTACTACTTCATGAGCAAGATTTTTTTTTTTTTTTTTATGTTGGCAGTGCTACAGAGCTCTCTGGGCCAGAATGTGAATCACTGAGGCAACAGTAATATATCACAGTACGGCAAGACAGTTGTTCCCTCAATTTATCATTTTCAAGAGCAAAATCTGGCAAGTAATTCTCTGGTGGCAGCTAATGTCAGTGTTGCATACAGCTTCTTCTGAAATGGTATCTGTTGTGAAGTGTTCAGTTAATTGTAGAAATACTTCTGAACACATTATATATCTGTATATATACATTGCTGTTTTGCTGAGCAGCAGCAGGTGTCAGCAGGCCTTGCAGGTCAGTTTCCTATTGGAAGAAAAACGAGTGACTAAAAGTCTGGGCATAATATTTAGTGCAGCTTATCTTATTTTACAATGTGTGTACCGGTCCTCGAAAAGAGGTGGCCACTAACAGCATGCAGATAATCCTCTTTCAGGGATCTCCGAGCAAGCACAGAGTTGCTCCTTGAGAATCAGGGAATGCCATAAGAATTGACTTTTGTTAGAGAGATTAAGGCCAAGAGCAAATTCCTTTGCTTCTTACACAGCTCCCTCAAAGAAACCGCACCCAAAAGTGAACAACACAGAGTTTTCTTCAAAGACTGAAAAATTTGCTTGCATGCTTTTTAAAAAAAAAAAAATGAGAGAGAGAGGAATTTATCAGAACATTTTTATCCTCATCTGGTGACCCCTGTCATAATCATACTTACTGAAAGACTACATTGTCAGAAAGTCTAAATCACTTTATAGTTAAGAGAATTGTGTGTCGTTCTAAGTCTGAGGCTGTTCGCACATAATGTGTCGTGTGGACTTTTCTCATATATTTCTGATTGAGCTTTTTCTGTATAGCAAAGCTGTAGTGCTTTAAGGTAAGGATTATTATTTATTTATTTATTATTTAATTATAAAATTATTGATGGGGAAAACTAACTGGCTTTCACCCCCCCTCCCCCCAAGTACTTTCTTGGGAGCTAGTACAGGAAAGTGTTAAATCAGTGAAATGTAATACATGAATTTATTACCCTGCTGAATGCAGGCTCTGTCAGTCAAAGAACCAAGTAATTTGTTGTGGGAATATTATGTGTAATTTAAGATTATATTTTGTTTATTAAATGATAAGATTGGAAGATTTGCCCATTAACTAGCTAGATTTCAATAACTTTCTATTAGTGGGTTAAATCCTGTTGTAGTATAAGAGAGCTAATTTAATCGGCTTCTCAACACCTTTTATTGAATTGTGATAAATTCACCATCCTTCTTTCATTAGAGGTAAGTAAGAGTATTTTTACATTGTTAAAACAAATCAAGGGCCAAATTGCCTCAGTTTTGCATCCACAACTGATGATGATTGAAATCCCTTTTGCAACTCGCTTCGGCAGCACATATACTAAAATTGGAAGGATACAGAGAAGCTTAGCATGGCCCCTGCACAAGGATGACACGCAAATTCGTGCAACTTGGCCCTAAACTTGGAATGTATGCTTTCTGTTTTTTACAGCCATATTCAACTACTTTTCAGGTTATGATCTTCCCATTTCACACAATTCACTGTGCATAATGTGAATTCTTGTTTTAATAACATGCTCTTGCTTTAAAAACTGCTACATTTTGATAGTTTTATATTTTTTTTAAAAAAGAAAGAAAAATCTACCTTCATTATGTCTAACATGCCCTTCTGGCAAATCAGATTTCTTACAAAATTTTCTGATTTAGATTTTTAATCAAATTCTATTTTAAATTCAGTAAAAATACTCTACCACCCTACACTTATTCATCCAAAAAATTGCTGTTTTGATTTTTACCTTTCAGTCTTATCGGTCTCTTAGTTACAGTGTGGTTTATTAATCTTAACGTGAATCATGTGTAATGCAGAAAGCTAAGAAGTATTTGTTTTCGAATAACATTCATAGGAATTAAGTGGCTGCCAGTCAAACTTGGCATGTTACTGGCCTTAATTTGAATCTTGCTCTTGGAAAAAGTAAAACAGAACTGCTGAGGTTCAAGGGAGTGGTTCTCAGATTATGGTCTGTGGATCCTCAGTGGTCATCACCTTTTCTGGTGTTAAATTTCAAGGACTCATGTGATGAGCTTGGTAGAAATAGATGGAGATATTCTGAGGACCAAGAAGTGATAGACTGGTTATCGGAGCTCTTTTTTTCTGGAAAAGATCTGTGGGATGAAGAAGCTCTGGATTGGTAATGGAATATGTAGTTTTTTGTTATAGTTTCTTGGTTTGAATACAGCATTCATTGCTAGTGGCTAAAATGCCTCCCAATAGCTTTTGGGTTATAACGATAAGTAAATTGAGGCTGCAATTCTGGTTCTAGTTTGCACTTGAAGTGTTGAAATAACACCAGAGGCCATACTTATGATCTGTCTGGCTCAGCCAGAGGTGGGACTTCAGGGCTGTAAGTCTGGTACCTTTGCTGACCACTAAATGTATTGCTAAAAATCAGTTCATATTGAAACTGTTACATTTGTGTTATGAATCTGTAGACAAAACTTTTTTTTTTCCCTGTATTGCGACAGCTGCGTTGGCATGAAATGGGCTTGTGAACTAACTTGCGTAATTTGTGAACTAATGATTTACACTGAAATACATTGTAATATATTTACATTAAATAGTTTGCTAGTAATCATTATGCTTTCCTAAAATACTTGTCATAAAAATCCCCATATTCTAGGTTATTATTAAAGTGGCTAGACACTTCCTATTATTAGACCCTGTTTTCAGATGCTTATAGCTTTGCTAAACTTGGGCTGAAATTGTAAATGCAAGGTGTATGCCTTAGGCTGAAAACTTTTGGAGACCTTGAGCCAAACCATTCTCAGAAACAGCTAAACTGAGGCTGGAGAAAAATACATTCCCTCCTCCTTGCTGCTGTGCTAAACTTAAAGAGAAGGCTGCCAGAGAAGGTCTAGCACCCACCTGCTGTGGAGCAGAGACTGGAAATTTGGCGAGGATGTCTTTACATCAGGGGCCTGCTTTTTGTCATCTCCGTGAAAATATGCCCATATTTGGCCAAGTTTATAAGCTTTTGAAGAATCTATTTGCAAACGTTTAATGGAGACTTGCTGGAGCTTTGCAGCTAAAAACTCTGAGGGTTCTGTCTGCATTGAGATGCTCAGACCCAGGTTGGAGCATGTACTTTTTCTTGCAATTGAAACTCTGGGGTGTGGTGAGAGACTGGATCTGAGAGCAGGGAAAGTTTCTCTCCTGTGTTCTCAAACCCCACCCCCCAACCCTGCTGGGCCCAGGCAATGAGGAGGAAGAAACTGCCTGATTTTCAGTGCAGAGGGAGAAAGGGTGGTGGGGCGGGGCAGGGGGAATAGATTGGACCAAGAACCCTCGGGGTGGATGTAATTCAGAGCTGAGGACAGAGGGATTCATAGATTTTGTTTGTTTTTGTTGATGCCAGAAGGAACCGTTAGATCATTGGTTCCCAAACTCGGGGGTGCATCCTCCTCGGGGGGGCGTAAAGAAATTCCAAGGGAGAGCAAGGCTGCCCAGGCTTTGAGCTCCTGGCAGGGGGGGCTAGCCCCTAGCCTCTCCCCTCCTGTCCACCCTCCCCTGTAGGTGCACTGCCGCGCGGGTAGCATGGTTTGTGCCCACCCACCTCCCAGGCTTTCCAATAAGCCAGTCCTGCCACTCCAAGTGGCCTGGTAGGGGTGTTGGATAAGGGGCAGGAGGTCCCGGAGGGCAGTCAGGGGACATGGGGTGGAGGTTTTGGGGGGGCAGTCAGGAGACAGGGAGCAGGGGGGGTTGGATAGGGGGTGAGGTCCGGGGGGGGGCAGGGGGTCCCAGGAGGGGGCAGTCAGGGGACAAGGAGCAGGGGGGGTTGGATAGGGGGTGGGGTCCCAGGAGGGCCAGTTAGGGGTGGTGGGTCCCGGGAGGGGGCGGTCAGGGGACAAGGATCGGGGATGGGGGGCTGGATGATGGTAAAGGAGAGGTGGGGGGCGTGAGGGTTTCTTGAAAATTAAAAAGGGAGCGTGATGCCAAAAAGTTTGGGAACCACTGCATTAGAGCATCCATCTAGTCTGATCACAGAGGAGCCTGGGATTGTGTAAAAAATGGCAGAATTGAGGTTTGCGTGTGCTTGAAATATGATACAGTCTTTAATTACATGATCACATCCTTAATTCTGGCACTTCCTAACTTATGAGTACTTTACTTTGCATCTTTAATGTTCTTGTAACATAGTTTTTGTGTGTGCAATATAAGTCTGTTTGAGACTTTAATAATACAAGAAGGACTCATCACAACATAATATCGTGTAACTCTTCAAGAAAGTGTAAATATGATTTTTAGCTAATCTTGCCTTTATTTTCTTTACAAAGTCGGTGGCTACATGATCAGGTGGTACAGAGCATACCCCTTTCATGCAGGGCAGGCTTCTTTGATCCATAGATAGGAGATTATGCTGTGTGTGCTAGTTATCTGCCTTATCTATGTGAACCATTTAATTCTGCAAGCATGAAATCTAGGGAAATAGCTGAGTTTTACTTTAAGTTGTTCTTAAACTGGTTAACTTAAGATCAAAACTCTGCTTACCAGTATCCACCTGAGAGCTTATACCATGGTATGCTTCTTTTCCTTGATCTTCTGTTCTCTTCTTGCTTCCCACGCCTTTGCTGTTGTCCTAACGACAGCTCATTATTTAGTGGAGGAACTGTCACATCAAGGGACATTGGTTAATCATAAAGCACAATTTATTTTAGGTCTTTTGCATAAAATATTTGTAACTCTCAGTTCATTTAGTTAAGATGATTTTAAGCCTCCGTGTTTATATGTATGTGTTTATATATTGTATGTATGTGGAGGTCCACAAGGTCTTGGGGAAACTGCGGTCTCTACAGGGAATAGGTGACTTCTTGTCTTAATGACTTTTTCTTAATTATTTGATATCAACTGGGTATCACCTTTAGAATGCTTACATTTATACTTGGAAAGTCAAGTTAGAGGGTTAATTTCGAAACTAGACTACTAAGTCCGCCGGTACGGCCACTTGCAGCTCCCAGTGGCTGCGGTTTACAGTTCCCAGCCAATGGGAGCTGCAGGAAGCAGTGGCCCGGCCTGCGCTGCTTCCTGTAGCTCCCATTGGCCTGGAACGGCAAACCACAGCCACTGGGAGCTGCGAACGGCCATACCTGTGGACGCTTAGGTAAACAAAGCATCTTGTGGCCCACCAGGGTTTACCCTGAACAAGCTGCAAACCAAGTTTGGGAACCCCTGACCGAGATAAGTGATTATAAAAAGGCAATTAGCAATTCTTAATATCTCTTGTTTTCTGCAAACCGCATTACTCTATTGAATATTAAAAGAAAATTTGGAAAGGTGCCAAGTATGTTTAACTGATAGAGCATAATTTGATATATCATATCAATATATCAATTCTTTTTGCACATAAAATGGCAACTAGGTTTGTAAATTTAATCCTATGTAGCAAGCAAGTGGAAGCATGCAAAACTTACACCTGAGGTTGTCTCTGCAAGCACAAGTGAAGGCTGTTTGGAATACTTTTGTCCCAGTTAGAACATAAGATGGTTTTCTGTTGTGATAAAACCATAATTTATAATTCAGTAGCAAAAAACTATGTTAACACCGAGTTGAGGTTGTGTGGTGGTATGTGATTGCCTTGCAAAACACATGAGTTGAGCAAAACTCAAACTTCTGAAAACCAGGAAATGTCTATGCAACCTTAACTCTGACCTCTTTCAGCAATGTCCCAATACACCCTTTTGACATACTTACCTTTTATTCTGCCAACCCCACCATTAAGGTTGCATGGGTATACCTGGTATAGAAGGGTTTCTATTACTATTGCTTCCCCTCCTCTTATAACCCAACTCACATGAAGTGCCTAGAGCAAAGGACAACTCTATTACAGTGGAATGGCATTGCTGGTTGGAGGGTGGAGTTTGTGGTTGGGCCGGTGAGAGAAATCAGACTGTTTCTGTTCCAAAATACTGATAGTTTTATGCCTGAAAGAAAGATCCTCTGACTCTTGTCCAATAGATGTACCACATTTCTGAGAATCAATGAGGTGTCTGTGCCATACAGAATACATGTTCTGGTCAGCCATGAACCCTCCAATTTCCTGATTAATGTTTTTCCAACACTTTATTAATAGCTTTTATATGGTCACTGCAGCAATTATTCAGATGCTCAGCCAACTTCGAGAGAACTCCTGGACACAAATCTCTGATGTGATCCAAATGTGCTGTCAGACACTATATGAGGTATACATCTGGGAGAAGGCCCAGTTCATTTCTGCCTGAGTGAATCAGCACAATATCTGGTAGATCACAACCTCTTAAGTCACCAGTTAGACTCTGCAGAGCGGGCAAAACTTTGTCAAAGCAGCTACCTCTCTCCACCCAAATCAGCCTGTAGTCAGCAATCACCATGTCATGGTGTATTATCTGTTTTTCCCTCAAACCTCAGCAATTTCGTGATCCAGGAATTGACCAGAATCCAGACATTGGTAACCCTGGCAGCACACACGTTTCTTTTACCCTCAGCGCTCAAGGTACCTGTGCTCTGCACTTTGTCTTTAGAAATGCCATGTTAATCTGCCCTGTGGTCAGGGAGTAGCCACTTACCACCCCCTTCTCCGAGGGACTAGTAAAATACAGATTTTTTTTTTCTCAAACATGCAAACCTTGGATTGGTGCCCACCCCCACAAAATCCTTTGTCCAGCTCCTCCCCACCTATATAACAAACATTTTGGTAATACCGCCTGCTGCCTATTCTGCTGTGTTCACAGTAAGTCTCCACATTTGATTAAAAACCTGTTTTATTATTGAAGACTACTTGTAACAAGCAACATGAGATATTAAATCTTTATTGTGCAGGTGCACAAAGATTTTGTACTAAAAATATCAGTGGTGAGGTGTTCACCAGGGGCAATGGCATCAGCACATTCCCTCAGATTACCCAGGCAAACCATAAAAAGGCTGCACAGAAACCCTCTCATGTTTTGTTCTTTCTTGATGCCCATGCAGTGTAATCCTTCCAGACTATACACGTGCACAAGCAAAGAAGTGTACATGTTCTTAAATATTCTCAATTTGGGTGCCCCAAAGATGTAGTGGGTGGCATGCACTACCTTGGGTAAAACTTAACAGATTGAGACCATTTTGACCCTCATCACACCAGTACTTCAATCTCAAACTCTGTGCAAAAAGTGCGGGGGGAAGTACCTAGAAACGTTTTGAAAAACAACTATTTTGAGGGATGGGTGCGGGCTTATAAATCGAACACCTAGCTCAACTCATATTTGGATCAATAACCTACCCTGTCCCCTTCTGAGGCACACCAAATTTGAAACGAGTATGACTCAATATGTCCATTTTAGAGGATGATCTTTAAATAGACATTGTGATGCCCACCTTAAGTGCAGTGGCGCTGCTGCACCACTAGACTGCTGTACACCTAAAGACAAATACTGGAGGTCAAATGGTACACTTGTGTTTATATATCAGGTTTGAAATCCGAGCATCCGTGTTACAAGGTCATATACATATACTTTATATAAAGTATACATTTTAAAAGAAATTATTTCAATCCCAAATTTGTAAACTGCAATATAGGAATATTTAATACTGAGAGCGGAAAAGTAATATAAAATATTTTGTAGAGAATGCCGTATTTATAAGTAATGGAAGTTGTCTTAACTACATCTCTCAGTTACCTGTTCCACACCACTGGGAATATATATTGGATTTAACAACCCGGGGCTGATTTAGTGCTCATTAAAGTAAATAGCAGTCTTTCTATTGACTTCAGTAGCTGCTAGATTGGGGCCTCAGTTCAGTGTAAGTCAGTTATTTATTAAACCACACACAGGTAAATACTACTTTTTATTCCTCTGCCCCTTTTTTCCGAAGTGGGGATAAATACTCCAACACATCTACTTACACAAAGCTCCTGTAGTGAGTGAATAGCTCATTACAGGTTAGCAGATAAACCTAGTCTGTAATGTGGTGAAATTTCAGACTCCTGCTGAAGAGGTTCCTTGAATATTAACATAGTTTCTGAAAAGCATTCTCTGATTCTGACTGGACCATTTAATTTTTGGGTACCCAGTCTGTGATACTTTCAGCAGCCGTAACTGTGCTTTTCCTGGTTTTCAGAATTGTTCAACTCCACATGCTGCAAAGGGACAACATACCACCCAGCAACTTTAACTTTGCATTAACAATTTTTTGCAATTAAATTCTAGTTCTGGTTGTTTTTTGTTTTTTTAATAAGAAAAGGTATTTGTTTGTAGGAATTAGTAGTCATTTAAGCAATTGTACATAGCACGTCCTGTAATATGCATAGCTGTTGATTTCAATTGGAGTTATGGGTGCGCGCATGTCTGAAAACCAGGGCCAGGATGAAGGGCTGGCCCTACGTGTTTTCCCATGGGGGGGGGGGGGGGAGCGGAGCAGAGACTTTTTTGGCACCTTTTCCCCTCCAAGCAGCTGAGTAAGAAAAAAAAGAAGAATGCCCCCACACACTCAATTTGCCCTCCCTCCCGCAACCCCCTCAGCTGTTGATTTGTCCCCCCTGGAAGTTGGCACCCAGGGTGATGCCTGCCCCTAAGGCTGGCCTTGCCATGTGTCTCATGTTGGGCACCCAGAAGTAGAAGCCACTTCCTGAATGTTCTGGCCTTAATGACGGTAGGGAGCAGGAAGGGTGAGCGAGAGGGGTAGACAAGTGAATAAAATTTGTTTGGAAAAGATGGTTTCAACAAACTGATAACCGCCAGTTGTATTCTTAAAATGTCTGGACTTCCGAAATGTTTGTAACTCATTTTTGTATGGCGCTCCAGTCCTGGATTCAAAACAATGGGTTTACCTGAGATATTTTTATTACAAAATCCTCATGCAGGGTTAGTGATGTGTTTCTTGGTGGCTCTCTGGGGTACCTCCAAAGTCCCCTTATTTCCCATGGAGATTTTGCTGCTTTGTTGACTCCAAGTATTTCTTAACAGCTTTCCATTCACTAGTATAAAGATAAGTGTTTACCCATCTCCCTCACCAGTAGATTATAGTACCTGATCCATATGCCTAAGGAATCAGTGGGATATTCATCCTTGGCTTTTGTTCAAGCTGCCCAATACCCCCTAAAAACACAATAATCTGACTCTATTTATGGTTTAGACAAATCTACTACTATAAACAAATATAGCCACGCCCAGTTCAACATCTGACAATTGCTAGAATGTGCCAAACATGAAGGACCAAGTCTTCTGACCCACCCTACCAAAAATGGCAATGGATGATGAAGACCATTTGCACCTACACAGCCATTTTGCATTTACACAGCTTCTTTCATGTAAAAATCTGGGAGTTCTGGGCCACTGAATATTTTTCCAAATTCTGTATTAGTCCATTTATGTGTTATGAGACACTTGGCTGCTCCACCATGTTCTGTTTTTCATACCTTCTTTGGAAGGCGAATATGTAACTCAATGTAGTTATTTTGTTTAATTCCACCCTTTATACTGGAGCTTTGTGTCCAGCTTTATCCCAACTAGCTATGACATAGATGGAAAATCATAGTTTATTGGCTCTGCAAAGATTAACAGAGTTGTGTTTAAGAGCATACAAGCTTTATGGTTAATATTCCTCAAACATTTAATGCTTTTAATCCTTGCAATTGTTTTGAAAGCAAAATAATAAAGTAATAATTTGCCTAACAGATGTTTCAGTTTGTGGTGTAACATAACTGCTTTTAAAATATTGCTAGTGGGAGGAAGTGGGAGTATTTTTTTTTTTTTATAGCTATGTTAGTGAATCATTACATTTGCAAATTAAATGCTTAGAAGTCAGAAAATATAAAACCAAGCATCCTATGCACATAAGCTGAACTGGGCTGGCTTGTAGTGGCTTCGTGCTTTCGTACTTCCTTGTGAAAGAGGTGCCATCTTGTGTTCCAGAATCTAAGATTTCATTTAAAAAAAAAAATCTAGCCACTTTGTGAATGTGATCTTCAGAGGCCATGCCCATATTGGGGGAAAATGTCTTGTTAACACACATTAATGCTTTCTAACATGATGTTAAATACAATTTGGTGCCAACTATAGACAAGGACAGGTTATGTTTAAAGCATGTTGTCCTATCATGATTAACCATGAGCTGAGTTCTTTATCAGATACCAAGATGGATGTTTTATTCTGAAACTAACATGGCAGAACCCCCATTTCTCGGAAACTTATTGGTCTCTGCTTGAGCCTTCTATTCATAAGGGTTTCAACGTGATTTTTATTTTGCAGTCGACTATGTGCTGCCTCCCTTCAGGGTTTTGTTGTAGTAGCCAGGCAAGGTACTAACAAACTTCAAGCAGGACTTTATTTTTTAAAGTGGAAACCTCTTTTCCAAGCTGCTGCTGCACCCTCAGTAGCTCTCCCTCCCTCTTCAACTCCTCCCCCTCCTTCCTGTTTCCTGTCCTTTCAGACTCCCAACAGCCAGTGCTCCCAATTCTAATAATTACAAGCAACATCTAAACACCACATTCCCTTCTCTCTTAAGAAACTCTCCAAGTTATAATAAACATTGTTGTTCTAACCACAGAAACAAATAGGAAACAAGGCACTATACTGTTGACAGAAATATTACACTAAAAACACTATAGATACTACATAACAAAGTCTCAAGTCCAGACAGGTAGTCATCTGGGTCTGACAGGCCGTCTCTCAAGCCCCAGTTCCAGTGCAATGTCTTGTTGTGTTGATACTACGGTGAAGTCATCCAATGCAGACTGGGTGTTGGCATAATCTCCTCTTGGTGCACAGGCAGGTGCAAGATAAAAAAGCATTCCATACCCGCCCATCAGAAAGTCGATAGGTGTAAGGTCCCTTCTTCTCTATGATTTTAAGAGGAGCTGTGAATTTATGGTCCGGTCCCCTTTGCATAAAATTCCAGGTTTTCATAAACTTTGGTTCCTTAGCACCCTGCTGCTTGTCTGTGAAAGCCTTATACTTTGCTTGGTTCTGTTCAACTGTTTTTCTCACATCATCCTCGGTTGGGGCCTCAGGTCGTGCCTTTAACAATCTAGCAATGTTTAGTTTAGTATTCATCCATTTCCCATGCAGTAACTCAATAATTGAAGGAGAGTAGTCTTGCAGACCATCTAGCAATACAATATCCTGCTCTTCCTAGTCGTTTCGTGGTGAGCAATGTCGTCAAAGGGCTATGGTCTGTGCGCAACTTGAACGTGCGGCCCCACAGGTAAGTTCTCCATTTTTCAGTAGCCCAGACACAAGCAAGTGCTTCTTTTTCGACTGTTCAATATTTTCTCTCAGCATTACTTAGTGTCCTTGAAACAAATGCAACAGTCCTCTCTGTGTTGTCCTCATGCAGTTGTGTGAGAACAGCCCCAAATCCATAATCAGAAGCATCAGTAGTTACAATTGTGGGCAATGCAGGACTGAATAGTGCAAGTACTGGACTATGTACAATCAAGTCTTTCACTGTTTCGAAACTAGCTTGTGCATCCATTGTCCACACTAAGGTTGACCTTCCCCGTAGTAATTCTCGTAACGGTTCAATGACAGAAGCATAATTGGGAATGAATTTTGCATACCAGGAGGTAAGACCCAAGAAAGAACGTCAGTCTTGAAAATCTGTTGGAGGAGCATTTGAAATTGCCAGGATATGAGCTGGATCAGGTTTTAGTCCAGCCTGTGAAATTGTATGCCCCAGAAAGGAGAGTTCAGTTTATCTAAATTTGTATTTGGACCTATTGAGCTTGAGGCCTGCTTTGCTGATGCAGTTTAGTACAGACGGCAGGTTATTGTCATGCTCCTCAGAAGTATTTCCAAACACAATATCATCATCCAAATAGCACTGAACTCCATGTTGTTTCTTCAGAATCAATGACATCATTTTTTGGAAGGCACTTGGGGCTGATGCGAGACCATATGGAACACGTTTAAAATGAAATAGTCCCTCATGTGTAATAAATGCTGTGAGGTCTCTGCTATCTTCATGCAACATAACCTGGTGGTATGCGGTCTGCAAATCAAGAGTAGAAAACATCTTTGCTCCACGGAGCTCTGCAAATACTTCTTCTATGTGAGGAAGAGGATGGCTGTCAATCACAATAGCTTTATTTGGCTCTCTTAAGTCCACACAAAGGCAAATGCCTCCACCCTTCTTCTGCGTCACCACTATAGGTGAAACCCATTCAGAGGAGTCGATCTCTTCAATAATGTCCTCTTGAACAAGTTTTCTAAGTTCCTCTGAAACAGCTTCCCTGACTGAAAATGGTAAGCACTGTCATTTCTGTCTTACAGGCATAACATTATTCTGCTTTTTAACTTTATGCAGAAACCCATAAGCACAGCCGAGTTCCTCCTCAACCTGGTGTTGGGTCCCAGCTGAAACTGTGTGTTTGTGTGTTCCACAAGAGTGCTTTGCTGAGGAAGATCAATTCGTCCATTAACCACCCTGAGATTTAAAGCAGCCAATAAATCTCTGCCAAGCATAGGAATGCCTTTGTGGACAAGGTAGAACTCTGCAGTTACACAGCAATCACCAAAAGTAACTATTGTTGGCAGGCAGCCACGTACTGGAATATGGTTTTTCAAATAGCACACCAAGCGAAGCTTGGGTTCAGTAAAAGGCACATCTTTAAAGTAAAGCAAAGAGATGGGATCAAGTAGTATAAATACTGCTGAGCCAGTGTCCAACATTAGCTGAATGGAGTGTGATTTGCCTGAGGATATGGCAGAAATGGTTACTGTGCACTTTATTTGTTCTGGAATACGTGCAGTAGTGATTTTGTCCACGCTCAGCACAGTAACATCTGGTATTGTAACTACATCCACCTGTTGATTGAACTGGCTGCTGCAACATATTTTAGCGAAATACCCAATCTTTTTGCGATGATTGCACTGAGCTACTTTTGCGGGACATCCTGTGTAGCTTGCAAGGTGTTGTGGGGATCCACAGCGAAAGCATGCTTTTACTGTATTTTGAATTTGCTGATTTGGTGGTTTTTTCATTAGTTTTCCTCTTGTAATTGTTTGTCTGCAGCAATAGTGAACTCTTCTTGCAAAGGAGTCACAGCCTGGACTGTGCCCCTGTATCCATGCTCATTATTTTGGCTTCAGCTATAGCTGACTCAATCTGTGTACCAATGGTTATTGCTTTGTCTAGTGTAGTGTAAGTTGTGGTTCTAGAAGTCCGTGTCCTCTTACACAAAGCATGGTTGTTTTCTCAATCTGTTCCCAAAGTCACAAGTTACAATCAGTCTCCTCAGGGAAGCAATATACTGCATTGTAGTCTCCCCTGGCTTCTGCTCACGCTGGTGGAATCTGTAGCGATTAGCTACTACATTCACTTTTGGTACAAAAAGGTTCTTTAATGCAGTGAGTGCAGTCTCATATTTATCATCTGCAAGGGGAAAAGTGTAAAATATACGCTGCCCTTCTGCTCCAAGGCAGTGGATTAGCAGAGCACGCTTTCTTACTTCAGAAATCTCTGTAGCACTGATGGCAAGCAGATAAGTCTCAAACATATGGATCCAGGCAGTAAAAGCAACTGGAGGCTCACCTGGGCTTTGTAGAAAGGGTGCAGGTGGGTTCAGAGGCGGAAGATCCATCCTCGTCGCCAAAATGTTGTTGTAGCCAGGCAAGGTACTAACAAACTTCAACAGGACTTTATTTTTTAAAGTGGAAACTTCTTTTCCAAGCTCCTGCTGCACCCTCAGTAGCTCTCCCTCCCTCTTCAACTCCTCCCCCCTCCTTCCTGTTTCCTGTCCATTCAGACTCCCAACAGCCAGTGCTCTCAATTCTAATAATTACAAGCAACATCTCAACACCACAGGTTTCTTGTCACAGTTTTGCAATGATTGGTAGTCTATTTGGGAAAACTTGCATTGCCTATGTTCATTTTTTAAAGTCAGAGTGGTAGCCGTGTTAGTGTGTATCAGCAGAAAGAACGACGAGTACTTGTGGCACCTTAGAGACTAACACTTATAACAATAAATAAATAAATTTAAATGTTAGTCTCTACGGTGCCACAAGTACTCCTCATTCTTTATATTAAGTCTATAATTAGAAGATTTCAGGTACAGGAGCACTGATATTTTGTACACTTCTTTGGTTGGAACGGACTTATGTATCTCAATTAAAGTTGCTAAAATAAACAATGCATCTGAATATATGTGAAAACTGTATGCATGTGTCTCCTTCTCTTGTCACCCTTAACAATATTTTAGGCCCCAATCCTGTAAATGTTTCCATGTAGTCAAACCCTTGTGCTGGGCTCAGAGACCCACTCAATTGCTCAACTGGGGCTCTGCACCAGTGCAAGGATCCATCCATGTGCAGTCAATTGTGGGTTTGGGGACTTGGATTGTAAACTATTTAGGATCAGGACTGTGTACAGCCAGGGCCTACCACCCTCATTTGAATTGGGGCCTCTGAGCATTATTGTAATAGCCCTTTCGATAATATTTTAGATTATTGAAGTGCACCATTTTAAAATATCTGATCATCTTTTCACAGTTCATGCTGCTTGTTTTACTTTTAGATCTTCCTCAGCTCACACTTTTGAAACTAGAGTGGTCTGTTTGTTGTTGTTGTCTGGGTTTCATTCGCTAGCATAATGCTGCAGTGTTTGTAAATCCAGATACCACTGGGAATGTTTAAATCAGAACAAAAATTCAATCTCTCAAAAGCATGATTAATCCTGTGTAACATGCTTTTAAATACTAATATAAACACAATTCTTTTGCCCTTAGTTTCCTTGTAAGGGGATGTAGTGAAGTACTGGAAGAAATGATTGTCAGTGTCTGAAATATTGTTCATTTGAATGGCCTTGTAAGAATAAAGCGTAAGACTTAAACAAGCTGCTTTTCTCCTTTGAGAAATTAAAGGTCTGAATTTTTACAGAACAAATTTTCCCACTGTTTTATGTGATTTAGATGAGGCTTTGTTTATGGGTCTTAGTCTGCTGTATTTCGCTGTTCTCAAGTGATAAAATTGAACTAACCAACAGATTAGAATTTGAAAATTCTGCAGTGTTTCCTCGAAATGGAACTTGAGTTTATGTGGTGGAGGATGTGGAAGCCACCATTACCACATGCATTCTTTTTTTCACACGAGAATTGATAAATGTGCTAGGAATTAGAGGTTATAACTGAAGTGTAAACAAAAAAATATCTCCTGCTGATGTAGTCCAGCAATCCCAATGACCAAATTTAGACAACCATACTTAAATCTCTTTTTTTTTTTTTTTTTTTTGAGAGCGAGAGGTGAAAGGTTTAATTTTTATTTCTCTCATTAAAGTGAAAGCTCATTGAAACAGAAAATGCATCATGCATGCCCGAAACAGAAAACAAAGTAGAATAATTTTAAAAAACAAAACAAACCCCAACTAAATAAAGAAACACTGGCTTTTAAGAAGCAGAGACTGTGGCTTTGAGGTAAAGCAGTCTACACACTAATACCTTCTGTTCCAGAAACTGTTTCCCTTTGACCCATAAGCCCACTCCTAAAAAGGAATTGCCAAATCTAGGGTACTCCTGTTTTGCATATGTAAGCAGGGGAATAGTCCCGCTATTGTGGGGAACTTTCCTGGCTTCTGCACTACCTCGGTGAAGTGGGCTAGCGAAAGGATCTGAGTCCTCGCTCCCACTTCCTTTACCCAGAGTCCTCCCTGCCCTTGGGGACTTCCCTTCCACTCTCCTGTCTGGCAGAGTCCTCATAACCCTGACAAGGCTGGGCCCAGGATTCCTGGGGGGCTCGACCCCCAACCCTGCTGTGGTCACCTAGGACAGGGGCTAGGATGTCCCCACTCCGGGGTACTCTCTGTGCACTGGGCACTTCTCTGACCCACTGACCATTACATACAAGTTAAAGCAAATGTAAGTTATTTAATCAACAATTAATTTTAAAAAGGAAAAATGGGAAAGGTTAAAGGAAACACATCAACCCGCTCTGTGGCAGGGAACATCACAAACAGTGTCTCTGGAATGCCAGGGCAGTTCACCGTCTGTTCCTTGTAAGTCCCAGGCCTTCTTCTCAGGCCCCGGCTGTGCTGTAGGGATGCTGTGGGTTGGACACTTGCTCTTAGAGCGTGTGGCCACCACCAGGCTCTAAGTGGTAGGACCCTTCTTCCCAGCGCTGTCCCCGCCCTGTCGGGGTTACGATCCAAGCCTAGCCTGCAGAGCCTCTTGGCTGAGGCGTCTCCCTGTGCTGGGCCCGCTGCCCAGGGTCCCCCTCACTCTCCCCGCTGCTCACCGCACCCAGCTCCAGACTGCTCCAGCCCCAGCTCCTCCCCTCTGTCTCAGCGCTGCTGCTGCTGCTCTGCCTCCAGCTCCCTGGGCTGCTTCTTTGGCCCCTCTGGCTCTGGTTGCTCCAGCTCTGCTCCCAGGACAGGGTCTGCTCTCTCTGGGCTGTGCCTCTGGATCTGGCCCAGGTCTGCGCCCCAGCTTACCTTGGGGCCCCTGCTTTCTCCTTACCTCGGCCCCACTCTGTGTGACCCAGGCAAATCCAGCTCACACGGAGGACGGGACCTCCCTGGCCTCCTGACTCTCTGATTAGCCTGCCCGCCCTGTCATTCAGGCTGACCTGGAGCATTGGCCTCTTCCCCATTGTTCCTGGGGGCTGTCAGTCTCAGGGTCCTGATTTCCCATAGACCCTTCCCCTTTTAGTACTGGGAGCTAGCCAACCAAAACACCCCCACTGAATGTTAGTAAGGGGGTAACAGTCACCTTACATATATCACACCAATCCAAATGAATGCTGTTTATATCAAAAAGACTACGGGGTATGTCTGTAATAGTCCATATATTCAAAAGTGTTAGCTACAGTGTTATGATAGCTTCCCAGTTGGAGAGGTTGTAGTACAATAGTATGTCCTTGTTTAAGGTTATGTGTAGGAACTTGGAGAACTATACTTTTTCTGGAAGTATTTTCAAGCATTCAGGGAGAAAATACTTGGCAGGTATTTCAGGTGCCATTTTACAGTGAATCCTTTCTGGAAACTGTGTGTTTTATTGCTGTCTTTCTAGTTACTGTTCCGACTTGCATCTCCAATGTTTTGAGTAGTTTTTGCACAAACTGAGTCAGACTTGCATAAAACATACTGACTTTGATGTTGGCTTTCTGCATCACTGCAGTCTCTGAGGTATGGCATATCTCTTGACCCACATCTCTGACTTTGTGAGTGGTGGTGTTTGTTTTTGTTTTTTAAATTGTAATCCCCAGTGAATGATTTGTAAACTCTTTTTTAAGATTTATAATAATCCTAAACTGGACTCGAGAGCCATCTTGTCTGAGCTGTTGCAGCTTGGAAAGAGCTATGGTGCCTGAGGAAACCTTGACATGCAACAAAAGGTAACTTAAACTGTTTGGCACAAAGGAATTGAATTGGTGGGTGGAATGGAAGAAAATAATTCGCTACTGTTTAATTTTTCTGTGATCTTTATTTTAAAGGAGAATACAGTAGTTAAACCACAGAAAACAAGGAGAATCAAATATATTTGGGAGAGGGAAGAAGACAGAGGGGAAAATATGAAAGCTTATGTTATAGCTTGATTATATCTAGTAGAACTATTGGTATATTATAGAATAAACTTGCATATAATACCACATTAAGAAATAATTAGCTGTCTCTCCTTAACAACAGAATAAAATTGGTAAGTCACTTAATGTCAGCTTGTATATCAAAAAAACTTAACTCTTTTTCATTCTTTATATTAAAAAACCAAATGAGGTGGGGAGAACTGGATGTTTTTACTGATTTGCCTTGAATTGTTTAATGTGCTCTGGTAAAGCAAGTATAGAAGTGTTGAGAGCCTAGTTGGAAAGATAAAATGCCTTTGTGTTCCAAAGTAGTTGCTAAACTTCTTGCTTAACAAGAAGACCTCTCTCTATAACCTAGAAAAGTACTTCAGCTTGTCAAGTTCTTGAGTAAACTCTTGAGTCCTTTTCTGATCTCTTACATGCCTGGAACCACAACTCAGCATGGGCACAACACATCCTCTTCTGGCTAGGCTGCTCAAAGTAAAGAATTCCTTTGAAGCAGTAAAATGCCTCCTGTTTTTAAAAAAACAAAACAAAAAAAAAAAAAAACTGCAGAAGAGGTTTAAACTCTGTGTTTTGGTGCTACAATCAGAGCTGCACTGGCAGACTATTACTAGTCAGCTGAGCATATTTGAACAAGTGTCCTTTTCACACAAATCCAACGTCAGGATCAAGGCTCTGGTTGGTAAGCAAGCCCCATTATGTATTGCACTTAGGTGTTCATCCTTCGCTGTTTAACATCGACAGTAGAATTTTGTAGACTAATTCAAAAGGCTACTTTTATAAACTTAAACTAGATTTTTCTTGGGCAGGGAATGTGTGGAGAGAAATGGCTACATTCATCTGTAAAGTGCCTGTTACCGTAGTACTGGGGTGCTTGTACATCTTCCCCTCTCTCCCACAAACAGGCAATGATCTCTCCCAAAGGGAGCAGAATCTTCCATCTTCTATTCCTTCTTCATAGCCTCCTAACAGAATATCCTTTAGGAAAACACGCGCACTGGGAAGTGTTAATTGTAGTTAATTTTTAAACGCCATTGGAAGAGATTGATTATGAATTAAAGGTTTCAATTTCTTACTGAGGAAGAAGAAAAGGAGGACTTGTGGCACCTTAGAGACTAAGAAATTTATTTGAGCATAAGCTTTCATGAGCTGCAGCTCACTTCATCAGATGCAGTCAGTGGAAAATACAGTGGGGAGATTTATATACACAGAGAACATGAAACAATGGGTATTACCATACACGCTGTAACGAGAGTGATCAGGTAAGGTGAGCTATTACCAGTAGGAGGGGGGGGGGGGGGGGGGGGGGGGGGGAACTTTTGTTGTGATAATCAAGGTGGGCCATTTCCAGCAGTTGACAAGAACGTCTGAGGAACAGCAGGGGGGATAAATGTGGGGAAATAGTTTTACTTTGTGTAATGACCCATCCACAATTGCTAATTTATATCCATGAATATAATACTTCTTAAAATGATGAGTAAGTCCAGTTTTGTTGCTCTTCATCAAAGGATAAAATTCTGGATAGATATGTAACATATTTAACATCTCTATTCATAAAATACACATACCAAACAGTATTTCAGGACACACACGAGCAAAAACCAGTGTGAATTAATAAAACAAAATAACCAGCCCAAGAACTCATTAAGCTCTAACCCACTCTCTTGGTAAAATCCTTAGTAAACAGATAGACTTGAGGTAGGTACTGAAGGACAGTGGATCTGGAGGCTGTTAGGCAAGGGGATGGGGAGACAGTTGTGGTTTTTTGTTTGTTTTGTTTTTTTCCCCAGTTTTGGAGAAGTCACAAAGAACACCTCACTGCCGGTGCCAAACTGTTTAAATATGGGGGCTAGTATTAGTTCAAGCACTTCAAGTGATCACAAATGTCAACATAAAATGTGAGGAGTGAGGCCAAAAGTGAGTTAGGACCCAAAGCATAGAGCACAACCAACATTGAAGTGCGCCTAGAAACAAATCAGCAGCCTTAGCAATACTGCGCTGTTCATAGAGCACAAGTGTAGGGTAACTTTGCAAGAAGCACTTTTAAGTAGCTGTCGGGTTGTTGCATTCTGCATTAGATAATGTTCTTTGAGGATGGGGCTTCATGGGCCAAGCCAAACAGAGTAGCTGACAGACATGTCTGATGGTCAACCATATCAAAGTATGTCACAGAGCTAAAAGGAAACCATAGGGATACTTAATCTTTGTCCATCACTAAAAGGAGACGGGTATAGCCTCTCTATATATTGAGGCTTAAAACCAGATTGGAGGCGGGTAAGGAAATGTGAGTACTCTGGACTTTATTTTCAGATTTGCTGCAGTGGTCTCATTCTTCCCCAAAAACAGAGATTCGATAAATTAAATAATATTGAGAAGAATGAATAATAGTGAATGGATGTCACTGTTAGTTATTTAAAAAAATGGCTCTATATTTGAGGACTGGAGGGTTTACAAATATTTTAAAGGAGAAAAGATATGGTTAAAATTTTCAAAAAACATAATTCCCATTTTTGAAAGTGATGTAGGCATTTAAGATCCTAAGTCCCGTTGCCTCAGTCACATGTAAGCTTCCAAAGGCTTATGTCACTTTTGAAAATGGGATTTGGGCTGCTAAAGGTACTTAGGCTCTCTTAAAATGTTTATCCTACATCTTATTTTCCTAGCTTCTTTAACTGCCTTGATTTTGAAAGTTGATTGAGGATGGGATGGATGGCAATGGTTAAATGGCAAGGTAAAGGGTAGGTGGTCTGTGGCAGTACAACTTAATTTCCCTATGTTGGTTTCATTTGTGCTGCTGTTCTTGGGTTGAAGGTTTTGGGAGTAAATTGATCTTGGAAGAGTTTACTTCCCTCTTCTTGACTGTCTTCTTTCTTGCATGCAGTTATGCTAGACTATCAATTTAAATGAGAAACTTTAAATATCTCTTGCTGAAGTTATTAGGAGATACACATCAATACATGCCATGCATAGTGGGCAGAAGAGTTTGTTTGCAAATTGTCATCCCTGAACTAGAGAGCCAAGGAATATGGTGAGTTACCTTCTCAGCTCTGTGTATTGGTTTTTGTTTTCTTTATTTTGAGTTTAACCAGCATTTACTAGTTTAAAAGAACAGCTTGTATTCCTGTGTTGCCTGGAGGGTTTAAAGTTGTTCAGTCAACATGTTCGCAGTTTGGTGCTGGGTTCTTTATCGCACAAGAGCAGTGCATGTTTTGCTAGAAAATGTAGTGTAGAGTTCAGATAAGTGGTGAAGTAATAAATACACCTTTGTTCTTAAAGGAATGGTGAAAGGGGCCTCTTGTGCAATGTAGAACAGATCTTTCCAGTGTTCAGTGTGACGTTAATCTCAAAATCTTTAGATACTGTAATTCAGATTTTGAAACTAGTGTTTCAGGGAAGTTTTTCAAAGCAGCCTTTGGTTTACATGGCCCTAGTTTTACATCAAGTTTTTGCGTAGGGAAAACCTTGCAATGACATCTCTCTGTAAATGCTTGCTCAAAAAATAACCTTGCAGAATTTAATCAACAGTTTTTGAAGCAGATTTTGCAAAGCTTGCCTTTATACAGGGCTTGTAAAGTGATCTACTTCTAAATAGCAGTCTGTGTTCTCCCTTTCACCTGCAAGCCCCATTTTAAGGTAGAACTTCTATTGGAGCTAGTAATAGTTTCCAGCCAAATAATTGGAGGTGGGAGGCAATGGTTGACTTTTTTTTTATTATTATTTTTATTAAACTACTGAGTGTGAACTACAATTACATAACTATTACAATTACATAAATATTAGAAGAAATTGTAAAATATCATTCTTTTAAATTTAAGCTCAATTTACTATTTTGTATGCTAAAATCATGCAGAACAAGGCAGTGAAAATAAAATGTTAATATTATGTACCATAGTAACAAAATAAACAAAAGAACGTAGTATTTGGCTGTATTTCCTTGATGCTCGTTTGGCGAAGGTGGAAGATTTGTACCAATTTAAAAACTACAAAAATTAAGTATTCAAAAAATCTCTGAGTCATATACACTGGTACCTCAATTAAATATTATTTAGCAAGTTATTAACCCAGATGGCTTAGATGTATAGGTATTAACATAACCCAGTAAAAGTTGACAAACCAGGGAACCATGTTTTGTCCAACTATAAATATAAGAATTTGTATCCAGAAATATTAAAATTCCTCAAAGTGAGTCGTACTGAAACATTAGAGAAGTTGCCACCTGGCAACTTCGAGTCAAGTCTGATTTTCAGAATTTTTCTGTTGTGCTACAAATGAGAAACTCTCATGTCTAAAGGTAAACTCTTTCAAAGTAAGAGTGATGTTCATTTGGGAGGATTCTCTCTCTCTGTCTGTCTTTTTTTTAATTAAAAAATAAAATAAAATTCCTAGTTAAAAGATTTGTCAACTTTGTTTCCCATTAGCCTGGATGTAAATGACCATTACTGTGAAATACCAGAAAGTTCAAAGACATGTTTATTAAAGGTTATAAAATATAAATAAGTACTGTTTGGGGAGGGGAGGGGATCTCTAATTCTTGTTTAAGTACATAAATAACGTCTCAAAACCCAGATCTGATGTTTCTTTCTTTCCTAGAGGATAAATGGAAAGAACAGAATGTTTATAAATCATAAAAGAAATATATTGGCTTTCCATAGCAGAACGTGTCATAGACAGATCTCATATACTGTATGTGATAACACACCAAAATAATTCTTTGTTTAAATCATAATGTAGAAATTTACAAAACTTGGTTATTTCTTAATAGAAATCAGAAAGGGTCTAATAACCTGGTCTAACATGGAACTTTCTCATGGACACTGGAGTGTGGGAATTCGGCATCCTGAATTTTACTAGGAAAGTGTGTGTGTGGTAAATCTTCCACATCTTCATCGGAAATTCTTAACCCAACCAATCAGGAACCTGCAACAAGTAAATGAGCATAGTTAGGAATTAATCTTAAGGAAAGTCTAGAAAGGCTCCCTGCGAGAGTGATCTCCCTCTGAGGGTAGTCTGCTGTCTAACTAATAATTTACTGGAAATTTATCTTTTTACAATTGAAATAATAGCCCAGTATTCTGACTTTAACAGCATGTGATGCTTGCAGTCTCCATTTCATACCACTTCTGTAGGGTAATTGCCGAAAAAGAAGCAAATAGAAATGCTAGTTGGAGGCAACAACAGGTAGCACGGGGCCTGAATCAGATCAGTGTTCAGGTCTGGATGCAGAAGATTTTTTAACAATGTACATATTTCACTTCTATTTTATTTCATATTCCTCAGCCCTCTGTTCTTGTGCCCTGTTAATACTTTAGCCATGATGCAGATGATGACAGAACAAAACTTTGTGACTATCGGAACTATTAAGGACTAAAATCTTTCATACCCGGATGCTTAAAACAAGGCTCCTAAATCCTTTTAGCCACCTAAATCTATGCCTTATTTTCAGAACAGCTGAGCACTAACCAGCTAAGAAGTTGGCTTAGCACTCTTTTTTGCAAAATCTTGAAAGAGTGCAAAGTTACTCTGTCATTACAGCTACAACCCACTGATGATCATCTTTTTCTTTTCAGAAGTACTAATTTTAGCACAGGGATTATATTTTAGCACCTCTCATGAGGCATTTCATCTTGTGGTGTTGTACTCTATTTTTGTAAAAATCTGAGAACTTAAGTTTTTGCTACTTTCACGCCCTTGGAATAATATTTTGTACATGCACAGAGCACCTGTCACGTGAATCTCAAAAGTGCTTTTCAACTGTTGAGTCTTACCAACATCTCTTTGCAGCAACTATATTATGATGGCAAATTCATTTGTGAAGTTTTCATCCCCCCCTCCCCCATATTATGAAGATGTAAGACAGTAGAACTGGGAACAGAACCCATGAATGTTTGACTGTTTTGTTTGTTTGTTTTTAAACCACTAGACCAGTGTTTCCCAAACTTGTTCCGCCGCTTGTTCAGGGAAAGCCCCTGGCGGGCCGGGCCAGTTTGTTTACCTGCCGCTTCCACAGGTTCGGCCGATCACGGCACCCACTTTCATCCCTAATTTCTGTAACGCTTGATGTGTTTTGTTTTTCTGTAGCCCATGTTCCATGCCGAAAAATGTTTCACAATAGTCTCCTGCCCTCCTGACAGACACCTAAACTGCATTCTCTTTAATGAAGGACAGTTCTGTCAACCTAGTCCAGCATCTGTGTAATTTGGCAGGGGCTAATGGTCTGACAAGTTTTGGTCTGTGTGCTCCTCATCAGGAAGCAGTCAGTGAATGGAAGAAAGGGAGTTCCAGAAACTCACAGTACTGTCATTAAGAATTGAGTTCGTTTGTAGAGCCAACAGTCATGGTTGTAGTGATGTATGAGCTCTTCTCCTAGATTCTTCCAAGACTTTCAAGGTGATATACTCTTATTCTTACATTGCTGCACTTAGAGTGCTTCATATTTCAATACAATGGACAAATATTAATCTGATATTAATTTAAGCCCCAAGGCTCAATTATCCACGAACTAGGAATTTTTATTCCTTTGAGGTTTTTTTTCAAATGATCCTTAATAAAATGTGTACGTGTCTGATTGTGAATCAGTAAGTGCCTTTCTCTTGAATTAATCTGGACAAGCCACATACCAGATCAGTTGATGTCAAAAGTGGCCTTTGGTCCTACAAATTGGTCAATCCGGTAGCTGCCTCAGTCAACAGGTCTGCAGATTATTTGTTCCTGGGAATTCCATTTACTTTATCTTAGCAACAGAGTAGGTGTGCAAGTGGAGGTTTTTGCTGATTGGTTTATTTGGTTTCTTTTTGGGGAGAGTGAAACCGATGAAATATGGTTTTTGGTTTTGTGGTTTTTTTTTTTTTTTTCTTTTCCTTCTGGGAATCTAGCAACAACAACAAAATTGCTGCTGACAAGGTGGAAAAGTATGGCAACGTATACGCTCCAGTACTCTAACAGCCAGGACATAGCAATATGGCTTAACATGGATAATCACAGTCGCTGCTTATCTCTGGAGGAAATATTTGCTGCTTTTTCAAAAGGCTGCAAGAGCAAAGTGTGGTGGAAATGAAGTGCATGTCTAAAACATACTGTATTCCAACATAGCAGATAAAATCAGGAGTCCGCACAGTACTGCTTTGGGACATGAAAATGTAGCTTGTTAGAGAATGGAAGATTAGGCAAATACTTCTTAAAATTCAATAGTCAAGTCCTAAGGTGCCAATATGTCCTTTTACAGTCCCATGACCATGGTATGTAAAAGGTGAAAAATGTCCACTTACAATCATTAATGTATACTAAGGCAATATGGGCAAACTTCTGACTTTTCTTCTACTTAGTGATGAGGGAAAAACAGAAAATTCCCCTCATCCTGGTTAGCTTCAGAAGAGATACCATCTACAGGCCCAAGCCATGTTGCTGTCACATTGCACTCTATATGCTTTATGAAAATATGCTTTGGAATATGAATATAATGTAACTAGAATATGCTTTATGCAAAAGGTCTCTTGTAAGGTATCATTACAAAGTTTATAATCTACTGAGTGTGTTCATCCTATTTGTATGAATGTAGCATTCTTGTATCTGAAGCTAGAAATATAAAGTATTACTCTGAAGTCCTATTGTAACTATGCAAAGTGTGGGCCATTAATGGTGGCTTGAAATCTTGATGGCTCCCATTAACTAGGACAGTTGGTTGTAATTGTCTCTGTTTACTTGTAAGCCTTCCTGTATATATGGGTGCCAGCCAGTGAGTAATGAAGTCTCACAGGACATGTGAACATGTTATATGATACTGGAATCTATCTTAAACTTGGTCCCTTTCCATTTAGAAGGAAGGATGAAAACCCAGAGAGAGACAAAGGATTCCTGCCTTGTGCCAAAGATATAAAAGGGGGTGGAACAGAACAAAGGGGCCTGCCAGTCATGAGGAATCCCCTAGTTACCACCTAAGCTGGAACGAACAAGAACTGTACCAAGGGAATGGATTGGGCCCAGCCTAAGAAGGAGTCTAGTCTGTGAAAGAAGCTTAGTGGAACATCTCTGAGGGTGAGATTTACCTGCATTCAGTTTCTTAACACGCAAATCTAAGCCTAATACATTTTTGTTTTATTTTGCTTGGTAACTTACTTTGTTCTATCTGTTATTACTTGAAACCACTTAAATCCTACTTTTTATACTTAGTAAAATCACTTTTGTTTATTAGTAAACCCAGAGTAAGTGATTAATACCTGGGGGAGCAAAAAGCTGTGCATATCTCTCTATCAGTGTTATAGAGGGCAGACCATTTGAGTTATCCTGTATAAGCTTTATACAGAGTAGAACAGATTTATTTGGGGTTTGGCGTCCATTAGGAACTGAGTGTCTGGGTGCTGAAGACAGGTGATTTGCTGAGCAGTTTTTGGTTAAAGTCTGCAGCTTTGAGGGCGGAAACCAGACCTGGGTCTGTGTTGCAGTGGAGTAGCATGTCTGGCTCGACAAGGCAGGGTTCTGGAATCCCAGGCTGGCAGGGAAAATGTGCTCAGAGGTAGTTTCAGCATGTTTCTGTGACCAAACCCATCATAGTTGCATCCTTAGGCAGTCCTAAGTCAGGCTATTCATGATGCTAACACATGCTGAATCTCTGAATCATCACATGTTTGGTAGGAAGATCCTGGGATAGTTAATGCTACAGGTGCTGACAGATCTGGCATCTAATTTAAAGTACTGTGACAGGCTATGAAAGGATCATGGATCCCAATAAAGTCAATGAACACAGCATATTTGTCTTTTATGGACAAATACAGAATAGGCCAAAGAACAAATTAAAACTTGTTACTCACTTACAAAAAAAAAAAAACAGTTGGGGAGATGGTGTTGGGAAAATAAAAGTCTCTGTCTCTTGGTAGTGAAACACAATTTTGCTCTCTGATACAGCATAGAGCCATGAAATTTTTTTTGCAAGAACTCAAGCTAGTTTGCAACCTTTAAAAAGAAGTATTTTTCAGGAGTATGTGTGTGGAGGAGGAATTCTGTAAAGTGCTTAGAATTTACCTTGATGTGCATTTCGTGGCATCTGACTAATAAGCAGAAAGAACTGCTGTTATTTAGCATTGATCTAGACCGTGGCTGTCAAACACATCACATTCCTTCTGCAGAATCTGAATCTTTATGCTCCTTTTATTTCTTAGACTTAACCTTATTTCTTTTATCTCTTTGACTTTTGCTTTCCAGTTGGGATCATTTACGGTTGAAGATTTATTCAGTATTGCTGGTTTGTTTGATTAATGTTCGGCATTAGAGAGACAAGGTGGGTGAGGTGATATCTTTTATTTGGACCAACATCTGTTGGTGAGAGAGACAAGCTTTCGAGCTTACACAGAGCTCCTAGAAAGCTTATCTCTCTCGTCGAAAGATGTTGGTCCAATAAAAGATACACCTCACCCACCTTGTCTCTCATATCCTGGAACTGACGCGGCTACAACAACACTGCATACAGTAATGCTGTCAAACTGTTAAACTCAGTTGATGTTTTTTTGTAACTTCCTTTAAGAAGCTAGCTAGAGAATGAGAGTAATATTTCAGTTGCCTGTGAAAGAAAATTTTCTTATTTTGACAATGTAGGCACGCATTTCCCTAGGAATTGTGTTGAGCTAGACCCAGATTCCTGAGACTTGTGAAAGAAGCAGATACTAGAACACACATGGCCTATGCCAAGTATGGTAAAGGAGTAAAGTATTAGAAACCCAGTTAATTAAGTACTGTAGGTCTTTTTTCCTACTTGGCTACAAGTTCAGTGTCCTGCAGTGTGTGTATTGGTGGCTGTCTGTGTAATTGTCTAACTACATCAAATCACAAAAAAGTCTTGCTCTTGTTTATTGGCCCCTCTGGGCAGTGTCACAGCTGTAACTCGAAGGCATGCATGCTTGAGTTCCACTTTTATCAGGTAATGTTAATAATCTCTCCTTTGAAAGTGAACAACACCAGAGATCTCAGTTAGCACAAACACCTGAAACATATGCCATAAAGCTAGATCACAGAAGAGAAAATGTTATAGCATGTCTGAATCATAGAATATCAGAGTTGGAAGGGACCTCAGGAGGTCATCTAGTCCAACCCCCTGCTCAAAGCAGGACCGATCCCCAATTAAATCATCCCAGCCAGGGCTTTGTCAAGCCTGACCTTAACTTCTAAGGAAGGAGATTCCATCACCTCCCTAAGTAACGCATTCCAGTGTTTCACCACCCTCTTAGTGAAAAAGTTTTTCCTAATATCCAACCTAAATCTCCCCCACTGCAACTTGAGACCATTACTCCTTGTTCTGTCATCTGGTTTTAATGCTGATGATTGGGTTTGGAATAAATTTTAGAATAGTTCTATTCTGAGGATTTCTTGTTTTGTGGTCAGTAATGCTTTTGCTAACCACCACTTAATAGTCTTGTTGAAGAAAGCTTGCTGCCCAGACTAAGTGAAAGAAAAGCTCTAAAATCCAGCTAGGTTGGCATTCAGTGCCTTCCTGGATATGACATTAGGAGGTAACTTTCTGAAACATAATTTGACAGTTCTAGAAAGAGTTCATTCACTTTCACTGAGACAACAGTTGACATTCTACCTTATTTTTCAGTCTTTGAATCTTTCTGCTAAAGGCCAAATTCTGCTTGCTAAAAGTCAGTGAGAACTTTATTGGGAACAGGATCTCCAGACATTCACAATATGAAAATTCTGTTGACATGCTGTTGGTTAAGAACTTGTCAGCTTCGTCTTTTCTTGTGTTCTCCCATTTTAATAAATGGCTCAATGCTTATAGTAATTTCTCAGTGTGTGAATAAGCAAGTTACCTCATCCCAGTGTTCATGATATAGATCAGCAAGCCAAATGTTTCACCATCCAAAGTGACACTATATAGGTTATGTGATACAGGAGGGCCAGGGAGCAGTGGGAGAGTGCTAGAGGGGAAATATATAAGCTCAAGGCAAATTAAGGCACGGTTCCCTGTAGACTAGGGAAGGTGGCTGCAGGTTAATTGGAGCACCTGCAGTCAATTAAAGCCCTGTTAGGAACCTAATAAATCCCCCCTCAGTCAGGCACACAGAGGTGGAGGAGGAGGAAGGACTGGAGCTTGGAGGTGCATTGAGAGATTTGGAAGACCTGAGAATTGGAGTAAGGGAGACGCTGCCCAGCAGGACAGGGAGACTCCCTTCCCCCCAGTATCTAAGGACCGAGGGTAACCCCACCTAAGGGGGACGAGGGTAAGAAACCCACAGGGGCTGGGACTCGGAGCAAGGAGCAAACCCAGACCCCTCCCCTGCTTCCCTCCTCTACCACCTTCCCGGGCTAGTAGCGGGGCCCTCGGCACCCAAGAGCAGGGGCAAAGGATGGCATCTTAGCTCCCCACCAAGAAAAGTGCAGGACCCACCAAACTAAATCGGCCATCTTGCCACTGAATAATAATAATTATAGGAAGAAAACAATATAATAATTTCTTGATTGTGGCTTATACTGGAAAAACCCACACATCTATTTTTAACATCTTAAGTTTTTCAGAATGACAACAACTGATGTAATGGTTTTCACACTACCCAGGCAGTTACTTCAAGTAACTTATCAACTGCCACCCGCCAAGAGTGTTCCTTTGGGTCAATGGCATTTACAGCATGCTTCAAAATAAAGACCACACTGAAATGTCATGCAATTGCTGCTGTTTAATCTAGCATAACGAGTGCAACATACTATTTTCGTTTTGGAAAATGGATTTTTAGATCCATGTCTAGACAGGAACCTGGGACTTGCCATATTACACCAGTGGCATATGGATTCACCAAGCTCTCAGGACTCTGCCTTTGCAGCATCTGATCCCTGGCAGAACTAGGGAGCATGACTAAATCCAGAAGCTTGAAGAAGTTTTGGATCTTTCACGACAGCGTGGAGAACTAACCACAAGGAGACCCGATTGCCTGAAATAGTGAGTGCTGACCTATAGACTGTTAAAGTATTGTGCAACTGCAAACTCAGTATTAACTATTGTGCACTAAATGTTTGAATATTCACCTAGACTAGTATTTACTACAGAATGCTGACTACAAATGCTTCTTCCTTCAGTGCAACTTTTTGTCATTGGACTGCACAAGCAGTTGTCTCAGAATATTGTAGTGCTGCATTTTAAGACTTTCCAGGAACTTGCCTCTTATCCCTCTTCTTTCTTCACCCCCTTTCCTTCACCTATCCATCAGTAGCCTCGGTCCATCCACAAACTCTTCATACTTGGTGCAAGAGTCTTCTCCTATAGGTCTCTCTTTCTCTGTGGAATGAGCTTAGTGTCTTTGTCTCATCAAGTCCTTTCATTTCAAAACTCCTTTAAGTGTAGTGCCTCTCCTTTGCATATAATACTTCATTTTTTTTCTTCCTGCTGATCAGTTCTCTAACTGTTTTAGTGTAAAGTTATTTTGCAATTTCAATGATGGAAGCAAAATGAAATAAAATTATATGATATCATGGCCAAGTTTTTCATCACTAAAAACCATTTAAAAACCAATATTTCTCCATTTTAAAATCTTTGCTTGAAGTAATTTTGAACTTTCAAACTCACTTTAAATGTATTAGCTAAAATTTTGTTCACAATTAACTTAAGAGCAATTCAGAAAGTCTTTATATGGTAGCCTTAGGAATAATAATCAGTGATTGAAGGCTGTAACTAGATTATCACATTTTTGAATGAGGTCACTTAGCTTTTGGTGTTCCATCACAGATTGAATAACAGCACATTATCATTAATTTGATTTTTCCTTTGCCTCTGACAGATACTCAACAATCATTGAAGGTTTTGTTGAAGAAAGTCCATTCCAGTGAGAAATAACTGCCACACTCAATATTTTTGTTCATGTTCTAACACTTCAGGCTATTTTGCAAGAATCTGCTAAAATTGTGGAAGTGTGTGTGTGTGTGTGTGTGTATATGTATATATAATTTTTTTTTTGTTAGTGGAACCCATGTGGCTCAAAATGCCATATTCAAGATCACCTTTATAGCTGTCTTGTTCTTTGTTTACAGTACAAGGCTTATGCTGACATTGAATTATAGCATTTGCTGTCTGTTTTAGTGGTTTCAGAAGAAATTATACTACCATGTTCTCGTCATCTACGATGTTTGTAATATTTCAACCACTAACTTTGTAGCTGAATAAATCTTTAACATTACAGGATCATCCCAACTTCTGACTAGTGAGGGCTTGTGTCATAGTTGTACATAGGGAGATTTTTTTAAATACTGGCAAACATTACCATACTTTACCTGACAGAGAGAACTTGTTTTCAAGGTCATTAGGCAATGCAGCTAATAATATAAAGTTGAAAATGTGAATGTTTTAGTAAGAAGTGTGCATCTGCTTCTTAGCATTCTTTCTCTATATTCTGATTCCCTCCTGGTAGATAACTTCTTTGCCTAATAGCAATGCAGGTCCTGTCATGATACCACGTACTGATGAATTTTGAAGGATATCACTCACTTCCTACAAGTGCAGGTAAAGTAGTCAAAGGAAATTGTTCTTTGGATTGGGGATCCAAATTCTTTACTAATCACTGGTGAATTACTAGCCTGATGTGGAGGCTCACAGTTAATGATTCCACTGGAAAAGTTTCTGACTTTTCTAGGAAGTGAAGACTGTCCTCTGTCTACTTAAACCTTTGTATTGGTGCCGCCTTTATAGTAACTGAGCATCTCCAAGGTCAATATATTGGCCTAGTGAGATCCCTGGAGGACTATGAGGTGTCTGAGGCTCTTGCTGGGGTACATTTTTCTTCACATTAATCCTTTTTGACAGAAGGGGAATAATGAGTAAGATGCAAAGGCCCCAAATCATTGCTGGCATCCACTGAAGTCAGAATTGTACCCACGTACATAAGGGGTGAATTTGTCTCAGACCAATTTACTTGGAATGCTAATGAAATTCTAGTTGTAAGAGTGGGGGGAGAGGAGAGAGAGAGAGGGGTAAAATAAGATCCATGCCTACCTTGAATAGGGGGAATATTTTGATAGTTCTTGAAAAGAATTGTATCTTGAATCCTCATCTACCAGTTTTTCATGTAAGAAGATGAATTTTAATCAGAACCTTGATATCTTGATATAATGGATTCATTATAAAATACATACAACTTTTGGTCTGTCTGGCATGCCCCTGTTAGCTTACTCTACAACTTCAATAAAGTTTGGCTGTACAGTACCATTATTATGCAATGAACAGTGGACAGAGTGGGATCTATTATTCCCTTGCAAAATTTATGACTTGGAATGCAGCAAATGCATTAGCCATTCAGGAGATAAATTAAAAAAAAAAAAGTTAAGACTTTAAAGAAGCACACACATGTTAGCAGTGGTAGAGGGCTGAAAGTTGCATGACATACTTGCATCTTTAGTCAAAAGGACAGTAATAAATGCTCTGTTTTCACTAGCAATGTGTATATTTAATATCTAGTGTAAGGTACGAAAGCACAAAATTTCAAAGACTGAAGGAGAAATGGAGGACACATAAGACTGAGGAGATACAGTATGAAACTTCAAGTCAAACGAGCTACTCTTAAACCCTGAAACCTCCCCTTTTCTAAGGGTTTATCTGTTTTGGAAATCGAATCCTGAAATTATTTCCACATGCTCAAAATAAATAGTTTGATGTTTTAGATGTTTACTTATTTAAATAATGCTATCGTGCTCATAGGACACTTGCTTCCGGGGGACACATGATTTTTCTATTGATTTATATAATGCTTAAAAGGAAGACTGGTATAAAAACATAGGTTTTGTTTGAAGGAAGGAGAGTAATAAACTTGAATTTCAAACACTGGCTACCAATTTCAAAATACTTAGTGGAAGAATTGAGAAAATTCCCCAGTAAGAAAATATTTCTGTATATATTCCTTGTAAAGAGTTGAAAACTATTAACAATTTATCTAGGTATGTTGTGTTTGCCACAGTATTTCCTTAAATGGTTTGGATTTTCTCTTTTAATGTCTACTCAACCAGCCAAGTAGTCACCTGTTCCATGTATTCTTTTCCTCCCTAATAATCCCTTTTGCCTGTTGACTTCTTTCTCTTATGGTCTGTGTACTTTATGGTATCTATTTAGATTAAGAGCTCTGAGGAAGGAACATGTCTTACTTTGTCCACTCAAAATAAGCTAGCTGCTTTATGTGTGTTTCCACAGGCAAATCATGTAATACTGTTGTCTGATTTTATGTATTACACAGCAATTACAGTCTGACTATGCTCAGAGTTTCATTAAAATCAAAATGCATCAGTCATTTCTAAAATGAGATTAAAATAAGTATTTCATGACAATTTTAAAATTTCTAGCTTCCCTGTTTAAAATGTTTCTTTCCCCTTTGCACTGTGGAAGTACTCTGCTTTGCTTTTGGAAATAGGCTGTATTGTCTTCACATGTAGAATCTTACTATGTGTGAGTGTGCATTGGTAGTATAATGAAGACCTACATCTCTGTGTAACAGTTCTTGCCCACAGCTGAGAAGCAGTTTTGTCAAGACCTGAATGGAAACATCCACTTGAAGCCAGGCGGAAAGCTAGGGTTGCCAGGCATCCAGTTTTCGACTGGAATGCCCGGTCGAAAAGGGACCCTGGCAGCTCTGGTTGGCTCTGCTGACTGGGCTGTTAAAAGTCGAGTTGGCGGCGCAGCAGGAACCCGGGGCTAAGGCAGGATCCCTGCTTGCCCTAGCTCCACACAGCAATCGGAAGCAGCCACCAATTCCCTGCGGCCCCTAGGCACTGTGGCGGCCAGGGAAGCTCCACACGCTGCCCTCGCCCTGAGTACTGGCTCCACAGCTCCCATTGACCCGGGAACTGCAACCAATGGGAGCTGCAGGAGGTGGTGCCTGCATTTGCGAAGGCAGTGCACACCATGCAGAGCTGCCTGGCTGTCCATGCACCTAGGGGCCGCAGGGACCTGGCGGCCACTTCCTTGAAGCTGCAGTCAGTGCCAGCCCAGTCTGGAGCCCCCTTTTGCAACCCAAAACCCACATTCCAGAGAGTCTTCTCCCCCCCCCCCCCCCCACCCCCAGTCCCTGGGCTTTTTTCTCTGCTTTTGGATTTTCATGCTGCACCTTGATGTTTCTTTCTTTAACAAGTCGTGTGTTTTAGGTTTTCTGTCTCAGTCCAAACTGACAGTAGAACAAAGTAGAAGTTGATGGCAAACATTTCTTGATATTTGTTCTGATCTGTATTTGTTTCTGTTAATTTGTACTACAGATACTGGGCCAAATTCCAGTATGATATAAAAGAAGACTTGCATATTGATTAATATGTATTTTATATAAGGCGGAGTAGAAGAGTAAGATTGTAGAAAAACAAGAGGAAGGCTTAAGAACACCTAACACAGGCATCCGTCACCACTCCTGTTGGTTGGTTCTCCTCAAACAACTTCACCTTTCTACCCCTCAACATAAATTACACCGAATTACTGATGTATAATTAAATCATTTTAACCAATTCTGTATTTAGGCCTTTATCTGGCTATTAGCAAAGAATGCAGCACAATTAGTAATGAGCAGCAATACTCTGAGTACTGCCAGGAGCGTGTTTTGGGGGTTTTGTAAAGCAGGTTTCTATAGTTTCAGACTTTCAAAAGATCTGAATGCTTGCTATGTGGAATTGTATTTTGAAGAGTTATAGCTGCACCACCGGCAGCAAGCAGAAAAGTACACGGAGTAACTTCAGCCAGGTTGCCAATAGGGTTATTAGATGAGTTGGGTGAAGGTTTTTTGGTGACTGGTACATTTGCTGGAAAATGCATTTTGGGGGACCAGAGTTGTGAGGCACTTTGCTACCACCTGCTCTTAGCATGAGGAAGCCTTTTCCGTTCTGGCCAGGGGTCACCTCCTGAACTTCACAGGCAATGCAAGCACTCCCCTCTCAGATTGTGTAAGCTCTGCTGTCCCTCTGCAAGTTAGTGATAGGCACACTCCAGCCCTCGAATCTTCCAAGCGTCCCCCTGGAGTGTCCAGCCCCTGGTCCACTGGGCCCTCACAGAATTCACAGATCCACTACTCCCAACGGAACAGTACCCCCAAGTTACTGGCTTCACCCCAGGATTACTGCTCTGCTTAACTCGCAGCGCTTAGATTTGTTAATAGTGAAAACGGGTAGTTCTTTAATGAACAAAGAATAGAGATTTGAGAAGTACTTTCTAGAGCCTAGATTTAACTAACGAGACATTTTACTGTGTAAAGAAGTTTTAGCTCATCCAAAGTCTTTCTCCCAAAATTAAATAGCCAGGCTGGCTGTGACCCTCTGTTCATAAGACAAGCATGTTGGCAGCTTGTCCCCTAGGTGAAGGATATCATGTGACTCCTTGCATTGTCCTGATACACCAGACAAATTTTTTGATCTTTGTCATAAACAGGACACCCTCCCTGCTGTGTGTTCTTCCTTCAGATTTTGTGATCTCTTGTCAGCTTTGCAATCTTGATCAGCTGGTGGCTCCCTATGCAAGTAGACTTACATTGTAAGTCTCACAATACACAATAACCCACCAGGGTGATAAGTATCTACTACCGCTTGTCTGACCAGAACCTGTTTGTCACCTCCTGGTGACCTATCTTAACTTATAGATTTTAAGAATGTTGTTTGCAATGTTGTAGTCGTGTTGGTCTCAAGTTTCCAAGTCTCACAGAGAAGAGCTCTGTGAAGCTTAAAAGCTTGTCTCTTACACCCCTAGAAATTGGTGTACTAAAATATATTGCTATATCCACCTTGTCTCTTATATTTTAAGAACACAGTATAGATACATAACTTTTTAAAAATAATATCCTTACATACATTTTCCAGTTATGATGACCAGTGGGGTGCGGGCTCCCAATAAAGACCTTACATGCCACCCTTTGGTAACTATTAAGTAGATATCAGTTGCAGGGGATTCCTGTAAACGCCAATGCACCATTTATGCCCTCTGCCACTTGTGACCCAGTTACCCCTGGATGCCAGGGGGCTCTGAAATTATTTGCAAATTTGGGTTGAATTTGGCAAATAATTTTGGCTGGAAATAAAACAGAAATTTTGGAAATGTCAAAATGGATTCAAAAATATTATTTTAAACAAAATGTTGAATAGAAATGACATTTTTGAAAAGTAAGATTGAATCAACCCAAACAAACTTTTTTTTTTTTTTTTTGCTTTGGTGAGAAATTGGAAAAAAATTAGTTTTTGCTTCTAAATGAACCAAACTTTCTTCAGATTTTTTTTTGGTTAACCATGAAATTGAAAAACAATTTGCTCAATTCTTCTTATTAGCATGCAGATTCAAATTTGAAATGACAATGTAGCTTGTAAATCGTAAGGTGGCCTTTTCCTTATTACTGTATAATTTATATAAGATTCCTTTAGGTAGAATTTAGTAAATCAGACTTATCTTCTGTTGCACCAGTGTAACTGAGTAAACTTTAGCCTGGGGTGGGAAAACTACAGCTTGCAGGCCACATCCAGCACATCAGACTTTTAAATCTGGCCCTCAAGGTCTCACTGGGGAGCGGGGTTAGGGGCTTGCTTGCCCTGGTCCACATGTGCCGTGACTCCTTGCAGCTCCCGGGAAGCAGTCGGCATGTCCCCCCTCCAGCTTCTATGCGTATGGGGCAGCCAGGGGCTCCACATGCTGCCCCCACCCCAAGCCCCACCCTGCAGCTCCCATTGGCCAGGAACCACAGCCAATGGGAGCTGTGGAAGCTGTGCCTGCGGACAGGGCAGTGCGCGGAGCTGCCTGGCCACACCTCTGCTTAGGAGCCGGAGGGAGAACATGCCGCTGCTTCTGGGAGCTGCTTGAGGTAAGCGCTGCGAGGAGCCTGCACCCCTGAGCCACCCCCCTTCACCCCAGCCCAAGCTCTGGTCCCCATCCTGCCTTCAGAACCCCTTGATCCCAGCCCAAACCCCTCATCCATGGCCCCACACCAGAGCCTGCATCCCCAGCCGGAGTCCTCACCTCCCACCACCCTCACTCCAACCCTCAGCCCTAGCCCTGAGCTCCTCATTTCTGGCCCCACCCCAGAGCCCGCACCCCCAGCCAGAGGCCTCACCCTTTCCTGCACCCCTATCCCCATGGCCCGCCATACAATTTCCATACCCAGATGTGGCCCTGAGGCCAAAAAGTTTGCCCACACCTACTTTAGCCCTATGTTATAAAATGTCTTCACTTGCTTCTGTGCAGCTAACTATGAATATGAACATAAAAGAATTTCACTTCTTCACCAGTTATTCTTTTGAAAGTTTTCTAGCTTCAGCAGACCATATGGATTCATTCCTTGTTTCATTATACTGGTCCTCTCTTGTTTTTTAATTATTTTGTGAATTTTCAATCTGTCAGAGGTTGAAAGCCTCATAAAGAGACTCTTATAAGTGTTATGTAAATATGATCTCTGTACAGGTTCCCTAAAAATATGATTTTGATGCTATTATTTCCCAAATCAGTAGATGTCAGAAATCTCTCTGTTCCTGTTAACTGTAATCAGAACATGTACTGTTTGTTTATTTTTTAAGATAAAAATGTGGCTGTTCAAATCCTATGTAGCCTGTGTGGTTCCAGTGGCAAATCAGGGAGCACTTGACTTTTGAAGCACCAACGATTACTGTCTAGAGGCATTGTGACGGGCTGGAGTATGATATAATGAACTGAGTTTGTCTGAGGAAACGTAGTGAAATTACTCCCAGCTTCTGTAGTGGGAGAAGCTTTCTGTGCTTTTATTCGTAGCAGAAATCTATTAAGTGCCCCCTATTCATTAGAAACATTGTCATTTACTTCAGTGTACCCTGAGAATGCCTTGGCTATTCAACTGGGATCCAAACCCAAAGGTACCACTCTTCAAATGTTGATGTATGGTGTTCTTTCTGCTTCCTATGTATTTTGAAAATATGTCTGTGATTAGGTGGGATGGGATAACCCACCTTGTCTCTCTAATATTGTGCGACTGACAAGGCTACAACAACACTGCATACAAAATATATCTGACACACACAGAGCTTCAACTTTACTAGTATATGTGTGATTCAATTTAGAGCTGAGTGACCTCTACTCACAACAGAAGGTGTTCAATACATTAAACCTGATTGAGTAATACTAGGCTGTAAGTCTCTCTTACACATCGTAAGAATAGTGGACTTCTGTTGTTTTTAAATAAACTGGGACAATTTGCCTTCGTGATGCTTAAATTCCCTTTAGAAGCTTTATGAAGTTAGAAATCAACTTAATAAGGCATTACAGTTTCCCTATATTTCACAGTGAAATCTAAAAACCCATTTAGCTGTTTTTTATGCCAATATGTAACAAGTATGAATTTGTGCTTTTTGAATCTTTGTGAATAACCTGCTTGTAGTTAGTTTTTTGGTGGAAACTGGAAACTTTTTTTCTGATTTTTGTACTATATATTGTTTTGGGGTTCATTCTTCCACTCAGTGAATGTAGTTGTGAATACTGAAGGGAGAACAGTCTACTAGGACTCTAAACTCTTTAGTCGCTTGTATTCTTGAAGAGAAGATCCAATGTTGCCATGGAGTTACTTGTCCCATTCTAGAGCTGTAAGAATGGTTTTCCTTTGTGCTGTTTTCTTTGCTGCAGCATGCATCATTTATCAAAACTGGTAGTCTCTAAAGTCTAAACTTTTATCAGCTCTGCCACTTTAAAAACAACAAGCAAAACTATTATATACTTGATATTAATGCTAGACACCTACGCTAAAACTTTCACAAACACTACTTGAACTTGTTTGCAAGTCCTGTCAGTAAGTTTTAATATGTTTTTTTCCCCACTGTATTTGTCTTTTTAAAACGATCGTATGCTTTCATCTAATACCATAATGGGTAGTTAAACTGGGATACATAAGGATTCCGGCGTGAAAGTGTATCTGTAAAGCACACAGAGATTCCTAACTTTTACTTTAATCTATTTATTTAAGTATCTATCCAAAGTTCTGAGAACTTCTACATTTAAAATTACACTATACAAAATAAAAAGTGTGTGTGTGTGTATACACACCTTTTGTAATACTTTCTGCACAAAAAAGATATTTGCCCTCCATTCCAAAAGGCTTGTAATAGCCCCTTATCTAACCTCTCTCTCTCTCTCAACCTGCTTCCACTCTCAAACCCACAAACAAAGATATATATTTGGAGCATGTCCAAAATGTTTAATAAATCTGACCTCTGGCTAAGGTGGAGCGCTGGTGTCAGATGCTCCCATTGAGGAGCATTGCAACCCCGTTCTATGCTAGCTTTAGTTTCTACAGTAAATGGTTTTAAGATGCAGCCTGCAGATAGTGCATTGCAGTAGCCTACAAGATCCATATCCCATAGGAAGATCATATTTGCTTTGCCAGGTGCAGGAGGGGTGAGAAAGTGCTTTTTCACAACAGCTGCTACTTGTGAATCCAGCAGCAGCCTTGGCTCTAATATGAGCTCTAAATTGTAAGTGAAGCCTGCGTTACAAGAGGCAGTCACACGTCCTCACAACAGTCCCCCTGATTAATCTTTTGTAATTTTCTTCTGGTTGGCTTTCAGAGCTGCCTCCTCTGGGCTGAGCTGCAGCTAGTTTGCCTACTTTCAAGCTGCTGTCTCATGCGGACCTTGGGAGATGCAGAGCGGAGTATCATCAGCACACTGAAAATATCACAGCTCCTCTCTCCTCGATCACTAGCAACTACATCCAGTTTGATGAAGTGGATTAATTAATAAAATATTTACAGCCTATTAAAATCCTTACGTAAATCACCAGCTTTAAAAGTCCACCTCCCTTTTAGTTTAAAGGTATTTTGCCTATTAAATTCTGGTATATGCTGATCAGATTCAGCATGACCCCAATACAGTGGAACATGGCTATTTAAATTTCACTGTACTCTTTTTGAAGCCTGCACTTGTGGTAATGTGCAGTACAGTATTTTTAACTTGATTTCTAAACCAACATTTTCCAAAAGTATCAGAGGCCTTTGTTCTCATTGAGGACTACATCTGTTATCTTCCATCCATCTTGATCTGTGTCTCTTTCCCCCTCCCACCCTCCCATGTACCAAGGAATACCGCATCCTACCCCAGTCCTTCATGACTGAGTTTCTGTGTCCACTGTTTTGACAGAGCTTCCAGAGATGTATCTTCTGTTCTTAGTTAGACTTCTGACTCCTGAGTCTTGTTTTCCAGACTTCGAAGAATGTGTCTCAGCACTTATCCCCAAAGGCCCTCTCAGTAATTCCAGAGGATAATGATCTTGCATCCAGCTTTATGCAAGTTAGAAAAGTAAATGAATGAAGCAGAATACAGCATGCCTATTCTATGTTCTCTAAGAGCTTCCAGGGCTTCACTCAAAAGAATACTCTTAGACTGGCTAAGCAAGACTAAAAGCTTTAAACAGAATTTTTATGTGCCTGTTCCTGCACTCATGCTGACAGGGGTGAGCATTTTGGGGTCAGTCTGGCACATCTGTCATTGAAGTGCTTACTCACTATTCCCTTTGGCTAATGTCCCTTTATTACTTGGCAGTTTTTTGATATAGAAAGTGTTCAAAGTCCATATTACCAGTTTAGACATGAGGTCATTTTGTATTAGCGCACAGACAATGATCTTTCTCCATTACAACACATCTGAGTAAGCTTATTTTTTGTCAGTCTCCATTTCTATGCAATCTACCATTGTACCCAATATTCCATGAGGCTCACAGTTTGACAGATAGCTTTTCAATTTACCTCCAGTTAACATGCAGTGTTTCAGAGGACTTCTTCAGTTTCATGAGAGACCTTCTCTGATGAGTATCTTTTTTAGAATAAGGCCTATTATATGTTGATGACCAAGTCCAGCACTATAAATTGATCCTGGAACCAGAGCTGGGACATACTTCTAGCCCTGAAAGTTTTGTACTGGTCTATCTACTGTTTTCATTGGTGGACCGAAAAGCACTGCTGACAAGTAATTTAGTAATGTTGTCAGTATAGTACTTTTCAGTAACTTTAAGTAAATGCTATTTGGAGTATGAGGAAACATTCCCCTCAAGGAAATCTGAAAGGTCTGTTGAGACCGATTCATAAGTAGTTTTTTCCTGTGGACTCAAGAGGAGCTACAACAGCCCTATGAAATTAAGCATAGAAAATATTCTATTTCCGTCATAGTTTAGCCACTTCATTTCATTTGTCCACTGTAGGTCATCTTGCACTTGGAAACATTTAAATTTGAAAGTACTTTTGAGAGGATTTATCAATACTAAATACATAACTTTTTAACTAATTAGATGAGAAGTGCGATCCTTTAAATTTTCATTCTGATTACTACCTTGCCTAATTGTCATCACCCTTCCCCCGCTCCCCCCCAGCCGCAGTTCCAAATTTTAACAGCTGGTACCTCATGAAATGACAAGCGTTAGATTAATGCTTCGAGATCTGAAAGCTTAGATCAGGGTGTCAGAAGGCTTTTACAGTAAACCATAATGTAGAGAAACAATTTCAAAGGTGATGAGATGCTGCTTTTAGTATAGTGTTAAATGCTGTAAACAGATGGGTCATCCTGAATAGAAATAGGAAGCAAGTTCCACAATTAAGCATCTCTGTAAGAATACCTTTGCCATACTTTGCTCAGACTGCCTTTGAGGCCAAAACATAACTGGGAGCACTTAAAGAAATCAACGTACTGAAGGGGGAAAAAAATCACTCTAGTCAGTAAAGCTACCAGGTTTTAGTAACTGATGGAAAAATCAGGATTTTCAGATATGAACTTGCAACTCCAGTGAAGTTAATTATGTTGTGGCCAATAATGTAAGCTGTGAATGTAGCCCACTATTTCTATGCACTGATAGGATTAACAGGGTAGTATTTTGAGAGACTACAAAATTCACGTGTATGATTAATATCCCTGAAATGCACGCATCTTGCTCTGTTGCCTTTGTATACGTGAAGCTTTGCATTGTTCACCTTGCTCCCAAGGAAATCAAAACCACAATTTCCTCTGCAGCTGTACAAAGCACCACAATTAGACGTTGGAGCTGGTATGCCTGATTTACTGTATTAAAGGGTTTGTTAGTAGCTTAATTGTAAGGCTCTAGAAAAATACTTGACATTGTTTCCCCGTCTGAAAGGGTGCATACGGGATTCAGGAATGACTAGTTACGTATTTCAAGGCATGAAGCTGGTAGCACATACTGCAGTAGCTAAACTGTTAGTTGCATGAATATTTATGTTGCCTAAGACTGAAATCTTATTGGGAACATCCTTGGGGCTGTACTAACAAAGCCGTTTCTGCCAAATCCAGTTGAGGATCATGATGGATTTTCTCTGACATTCTATTACTCAGTCAAATTCTAATCCATTTTTTTAAAGGCCTTGCGTGTTGGACATTTGTGGCTTTGGTCTTTAATTTCTGGTTTCCTTAATGAAGATTTTTAATTGTCACCCAGGTTCCTGATGTGATCAGCAGCATAAGGCAAGTGTCCAAAGCAGCCCTGAAAGAGGATGCCAAGCCTGGTAAGGATAGTGAAGATGCCTTCTACAATTCCCAAAAATTTGAGGTTTTGTACTGTGGAAAGGTGACTGTGGCCCATAAGAAAGCCCCCTCCACTCTAATTGATGAGTGCATTGAGAAATTCAGTCTACATGAGCGCCAGCGCCTGAAACTGTTGAGTGAGCAGCGGAGCACAGATTCCAGCTCAGACTTAACCTTGTATGAAGGAGACGTGCCAACTTCTCCGTCAGATAGTCCATTTGAGGAGTTAGATGGCACGAGCACCACCACCGGGCACACTGGGATCTTTACAGTTGGAGGCCAGACCAACCTGGCTGGCACCCGTGTCTCTTTCCCCGAGCGAATTTTGGAGGATTCTGGCTTTGATGAGCAGCAGGAATTCCGCTCCCGGTGCAACAGCGTCACTGCAGTTATGCAAAGGAGGGTTCATGATACCAGCCTGAAAACACAGCCACGCAGGAGACATGCAAGTGCACCCAGTCATGTTCAACCCTCAGACTCTGAGAAGAACAGAACAATGTTGTTTCAGGTAGGTGCCATAGCAGTACTCACAATTTCATGCATACAATAGAATTAGGAGAGCTTGACTTAGACAATTATTGTCACTGCTGCATATTGAAACTTCTTATGCAAACAATTTCTGTTAAGCCAAAAATCGTTTGCTTTTCTACTTTGTATTACAATACATGAAACCATACTGGGGAGACTCTAAATAATATTGAATAATTTGTATCCCAGTTACTTTGGGGGAAGCTAAAGTTTAAAACATATGAGTTTCGTAAACTTGAAGGGAATATAATTGCTTATCTGTTAATTTGACAATATTAACATCAAATTTAAGAGACCAGTGTATTTTGTCTTAGAATCTGATGCTAATATTCAGACTTCTTTCAAGTGCTTTTGTGGATTGATTTCTCTATCCATAACATTTTTGAACAGAGCGAACAAAATCTCCCTTTTGTGTTACTAAAATGAACAAGTAGTTAAAGCTGTGAAAAATAATGTGCAGTTTGACTCCTTCTCTTTTTATGTTAAATTTCAGTGATGCTAAGAAGTTCCTCATTTCCAGAATAGGAATAATCTGTCTTGCAAAAAGTCCGTTGAAAAATTATACTTCTAAGATCTGCTCAGTGGCTTCATCCCCAAATCCTTTAGTCTTTCTTCTCTCCCCTGAAGTACGTTTAAAGATTTCAGAGCATATGCGCTAAGGAAACAAGAGAAAATTATTAGAACAGGTGACCCATAAAAGCCAAAGATCTTTTGCTTTTTAAACTGATAGGCTGCTAAATGCTTAGGAATTCCCACCCCCACCCCATTTTAGAGAACAGACTTGCATTTTCATCCTCTTGAGAAACACTAACGGATGTGAGGAAATATATTGCCATTTAGAAACCCACAGCCCATCACTGGTGGTGAAAGGGCCTTAGCTGAAAAACCCCTCAAGCTCCATAGACTATATTCATGTGCCCTTGGAGAGCAGTTCATGAGAAAGCAGAAGGGAAATTCACTGCAGCAAATAATCTGTTCTCGTTGACAATTAAAAAGAGGCTAAATACATCACCTTTATTTTAAAATAAACAGCAGCAAAGAACTGAAGACCCAAACTGTTTGTATTTGTATTTTAAAAACTCATCTGGATGGTGGTTTTTGGTGTAATAAGACTTGTAACTTACCTTGATTGTTTCAGATCAGTCTAACGGAGCTTTAATTAGGGCCCGTCAAAAACTGACTTTTGATGGAATAAAACTTAAACTGTGTCTGATTCCTGCAACTTTATTTGTTTGGTTTTTTTTGTTTGGTTTTGTTTTACCCCCAAACTGAATACTTTGCCATTTTTGTTGAAATTTTCTGCAATTCCCCTCCCTCATTTTCCTTTTTCCTAAAATGCTAAATTCTGCCATGTTCGTTCACTCGGTAAGTAGGGTGACCAGATGTCCCGATTTTATAGGGACAGTCGCGATTTGGGGGTCTTTTTCTTATATAGGCTCCTATTCCCCCCCAGCCCCCTTCCTGATTTTTCACACTTGCTGTCTGGTCACCCTATGAGTAAGCTACTATTCAACATGAGTAGCAAATGCAAAGATGGCAGAATCTGCCCAGTCATTGAACTTCATTTGGTGTATTATTCATTTGTGCCTTATAAAACAGTCTGATTTAAATTTTGTTTTGAAGGTTGGACGATTTGAAATTAACCTTATCAGCCCAGACACCAAATCTGTTGTGCTTGAAAAGAATTTTAAAGATATCTCCTCATGTTCTCAGGTATGTATTTGTTGAGTAGCTTGCAGTACATCCGGGAAGGGACTTTTTTGATTTGGAGACACTCTGATGGCTTTTTTAGTCAGTGGGCAGCAGAAATAGTCAATCAGAGCTTTTGCTGATTATAGAAGATTAAATGAAAACACAGTACAGAATATCCTTAAACATAGTGGTTGTACATCATATGTCTTTTTTTTTTTTTTTTTAAACAATTATAACTTTGTTTTAGTTAACACCTGTATAACTAGATTTTGGCTTTCTCTATAGAACCCTAATAAAAACATGGTAAGACAGCTATTCTGTGCCCCTTCTTCCCCACCTGAGTACTTTGGAAATGTTAAATATTATCTATAGAGTGATGTTTGAGGTAATCATATTTTGAATGAGAAGAACACATGCTACAGTTTAGAAGTGGTAAACCGCAGTATAGTTTTGGTGACGGCACTGGAGGAAGATGGATTTTAAAATTTGATCAATCATCCGGTTGCTACTATTGTAGACTACAGGGGTAGACCCTCCTTCTTGCAATAGATCAGGCAACAGTAATTCAAAGTGTAGAAATTCTGTGCCTCCAAATGCCACTTACTGGTTTGTGTTAACTCCCACAAAGTGCTAAGAATGGCACAGATACAAAGGAAAGCACAGTCCCTGCCTCAGAGCTCACAATCTGAAGATGTACACAGAACTAGTGAATTTCTGTGAATTGTAGCATTCTGTAACTGTGAATTGATGAATAGGTCATCATTCACCTGCAGCTAGATGTGAATTTTGTTAACTTAAGGAAAGAGACCACTCGGTTCAATTTAGGCAGTCGCCTGAAATCTCCAGTTTGGAGGTGCTCTATGGTGGTGACACTGTGTTTCAGTGAGGGCTTTCGCGAGGAGCACAGCTGTTCTGCTACCTTGGGACAGGATACAGAGTGTGCCTCTCCCCAGTGTGGGACTAGCTGTGCCTCTGAGGTGGGGACAGAGCCATGGCTTCTACCTCATTTGGAGAATTTAGTGGTAGCAGCAATGCTAAAGTTGGGAATTCCATGTGGTCAGTACAAGAGCTATTAAAGGTCTCCAAATGCATTTTCTGATGGTTCTTAGACCAGCATCTGATCCAAAGCACTCTTTTCAGATGTTCAAATAACACCAGTCAAATCTTCCCTTGTATATGTGTTGCGTGGCTATATAGCTTGCAAATTAGAACTGGGATTAGCATATACTGTTGTTTCGGATGGAGGGCAAAGGGGACTGCAAGAGGAATAGGGAAATCTGGCCTACATAGGCAAATGATAAAGATGAAATAATAGTATTTGTAGCATACACTGATCAGGTAGGCACACAAGAAGGAGAGGTAAGAAAGAAGAGAACCTGTGGATGCCCTGGGTCCAAAAACTTTGTTTCCTGGGGGAATGTCATGAGTGGCAGCTGCTAGTTTCCATGAGGGTCCTGGTAGACAGCAGGTGAACCCATGGGCAGCTCAGGAGAACAACACAGGTAGTGAAGTCACTGATATTTAAAGTATGGTAGGAACTGGCCTTGTATCTTAGACAGTCCTCTTTGTTCCTGCTTTCTTCTTAACTGAGACAAGGTGCTTGAGGTTATATCTTTTATTAGACCAACTTACGTTGATGAGGGAGACAAGTTTTTGAGCTACACGAAGCTCTTCTTCAGGTCTGGGAATCTCACTCAAAGCGTCACAGCTAAGTACAAGGTCGAACAGATAGCACATACATTCAGACTATGTGCTAACTACTTATGCTAAACTATATGTTCGACCTTGTACTTAGCTGTGATGCTTTGAGTGAGTTTCCCAGATCTGAAGAAGAGTTCTGTGTAACTCAAAAGCTTGTCTCACCAGCAGAAGTTGGTCCAATAAAAGATTACCTCACCCGCCTTAGCCCTGTCAGACCCAGGATCCCTATTTTTATAGGGACAGTCCCGCTTTTTGGGTCTTTTTTTTTTTTATATATATAGGCTCCTATTACCCCCCCCACCCCCACCCCCTTCCCGATTTTTCACAATTGCTGTCTGGTCACCCTTTCTTAGAGAGATATCTACAACTTCTTCCAAACCGGGCATTTGTAAGCCATAAATCACTTCAGACTAGGTTTCATACTGGTGTTTATGTAGTCTTTCACTAGAACTTGAGTGGGTGGGGAAAAATAAAAGCCTTATTGAGAACTAAACTGAATAGGTGCTAACAAAATGTTCTGTGTTTCCAAAACATCTGTGGCATATTAGTGAAAGATTTGGTTTAAAAAACACAAAACAAGCCAACCTTGCCCGCCCCACCCCTCAAACCCAACAACTCTGGAGAATTCTTATGCTCAATAGAAATGAAATATTAATTTATTCAAGCCAAGTACTTGGTTCCACAGAGCTCATCAGCATTTGTTCACTGTTAAACACCCTGTGTTTATTGTAGATTTATTAGCTAATGTTATAGCTTGGAATATTTACCCTTATGAGCTTAAAACTGATTAAAATGAAAGAGAGGAACAATCTCTCCAGAGTGTATTCAGGGTTATTTTATTTCTGCACTAGTAAATGTGTTGCTTTTCTGTGGCATGAGTACGCTAGGGTGCTTCATTTCAGACTGGAAAATGCATGTCTGTAATTTCTATAATTGACCAAGCCACAAATATAAATGATAAAATTTTATATATCTACATGTATAATCTTAAGTGTCACAGGCAGCTGTGTGGGTTTCTTGTTAAGCCTCACTGACTTTGTGGGTGACCCAGAATAATAAACAATCGTCACATGTCCCATTGGAATGACAAGTTGAGACGCCCTGTTAGAGAACAGTGCTGGAAGTACAGTTAACAGACAAGCTTGCTGTACTATTTTCAGGTACAGTGACGCAAGTGTCATCCCACCTCCCCCATACACCTTCCCCTATGCAAGGAAATGAGAAAATTCAGAAAACAGCAATAGATTTTGCTGTAATTCTTTCTAGAGTTGTGTTTAAAACAGTTTTATACTGAGTTTGGGAACTGGTCTGCTAGGGACTCATTTTAAGAAAATATGTGAGTTTAACCAAAATAAAGTTCAGAATGGTGGCTCTTTCATATGTATAAAGTCTGTCCCTTCCTATTTAATGAATTGAAGGTCCTAAACTGCCACAGGGGAAATGGTTTGAATTACCTCCCAGTGTTGTAAGGTGAGAAGATAGGGGCTGATTTGAACAAATAAGTCAGAGAAATGTAGCGAAGGTCAAATTTTTTCATGAGGAAAGAAACTGAGCATTATTCATTGCTGTTGCTTCAGGGTTTTGTGTGTGTAAGAAGTCCTATGACTTACAGGCATATTACACTTTTTTCTTTGATAGATGGTGGCAGCCATTAAAGAAAGAGTTACCATACTTGATATCTGCGACTGCCTAGCTTTCTTATTCACTGCAAATTCTCAGTATGGGGAAAGTGGTGGTATCTCAGAGATGACTGTTGGCAAGAACTGAAATACAATTATCACAGTATTTCTGAACTGATTTTAAAATATATTTTAAAATAAATACGTCACTAATGCTTTTGAAAAAATTTTCAGGGCATACAACATGTTGATCACTTTGGTTTTATTTGTCGGGAATCTATTGAACCTGGGATAAACCAGTATGTTTGCTACGTGTTCCAGTGTGCAAGTGAATCTTTGGTAAGTAATTTTACATAAACTGTTAGGCTTGGTCTACACTACCAACTTATGCCAGTATAACCACGTCACTCAGGGGTGTGGCAAATCCTAACCCCCGACGTAGACAGCGCTATGTCGGCAGGATGGCTTCTCCTGGCAACGTAGCTACCACCTCTTGGGGAGGTGGAGTACCTGCACTGACAGGAGAAGCTCTCCCCTCGGTGTAGGTAGTGTCATCACTGAGCGCTACAGTGGCACAGCTGCAGCGGTGCCGCTGCAGTACTATAAGTGTAGATAAGCCCTCGGTTTTTCACATTTTGATAGCCTCTTTCGTCAGTGAATCTCAAAACACTTAATAATCCCTGAATCTCTGCAGCTATATGAAGGTGATAAGTGTTGTCCTCACTTTGCACATGGGTAAACTGAGGCTCAGGGATTCGTCTCTGCACTCTATTGTGAATGCACACCTACAGACAGGTACAAGTACACGTGGCAATAGTTAGCATCTGGACATGTCCAGGTGTTAGAATTTGCAGACACAGATGTTTACACAGGCAAAGTTCAGGTGTATGTGTTTGAGTGCACAAGTGGTGGCTAGATAAAGGCTTAGCTGAATATTTGACCATAAGTAACTTGCACATTTTTTATCTGTTGAGACATAGAAATGTAGGACTGGAGGGGACCTTGAGAGGTCATCGAGTCCAGTCCCCTGCACTCAAGACAGGACTAAGCATTATTTTAGACCATCCCTGACAGGTGTTTGTCTAACCTGCTCTTAAAAACCTCCAGTGGTGGAGTTTCCACAGCCTCCTAGGCAATTTATTCGCATGCTTAACCACCCTGACAGGAAGGTTTTTTCCTAATATCCAACGTAAACCTCCCTTGCTGCAATTTAAGCCCATTGCTTCTTGTCCTCTGAGGTTAAGGAGAACAATTTTTCTCTCTTCCTTGTAATAACCGTTGACATGTACTTGAGTACCTTGGTGAACTGGGGCCAAATTACTAAATTTAGTAACAGAGCCAGAAATAGAACTTGGATGTACTGAGTTCCAGTCCATGGTTTCTACTACTAAGTTGCCACACTCCTTGCCTGTGCTATGCACATCCTCCCACTTTCCAAATGTGGTTGCTCTCCTTTTTATTCCTAACTACTCTGAGAAGTGAAATAGAAACGTCCGGTTTGAAGCAGAAATTTTGATCTATAATTGTTCTGCATAATGGACAGTTGAAATGTGTGACATAAAGGATGTGTCAGTCAATTAGCTATTGTGGTTGTAAGACTCAGCATACTCAATATTTAGATATGACATATATAAAGTAATGTCTTTGCTATATTTTCTGAGGGAGAGAGAGACAAGATGCGTGAGGTAATAACTTTTATTGGACCTACTTTTTGTTAGTGAAACAGACAAGCTTTCAGGCTGCACATAGCTCTTTTCTTAATGTCCGGTACAAAGAAACCATATTAACTGATCGCTTTCTAACTTATTAGTGTTTCAAAGTGAAAGGTAAAATGCCATGAATTTATAGAAGAGATGCACTATTTCCCCTAATAAAGCAGGGCCTAACTGCTCATAATTAGAACTAGTTTTAAACAAACAAACAAAAAACCTCTAAAATGTTTTTCAAGTTTTTTTTTTTTTTACTTTAAACAATTTTCAAAAATCAAAAAAATTGAACCCGTTCTTTAGCTGTCTCAAAAATAAAAAAAACTTGATGAAAATGTTTGTCAAAATTTTTTCATTGAAATTCAAATTTTTCATAAATATGTTTAACAGATATAATTTTGACCAGCTCCACTCACCTCAGAGCACTAAACAATGCCTAGTTATTTGAGCATTATGGAGGACCACAGCAGTTGTTATGGGCTAAGCATTCTTAGCAATGCTTCAAACAATGTAGGGGTAGATCCTCAGCTGGTGGAAACCAGGTTTGCCATAGGTGCTGGAACTAGGGATATGAGAGGTGCCGCAGCACCTCTGGCTTGAAGTGGTTTCTGAGCATAGCTTTATTGGAGTCCATGGAACTATGCTGCTTTACACCAGCTGAGGATCTGATCCACTGTCAAAATTTGAGGGGAGAGAGAACCTATTGCACGGCCAGCAGAATGTCATTTAAAGGAAAATTATGCCTTCATCTGACCTTTTGGTTAATTTGATCCCTGATAATTCACAGGTGACCTAAAAGAAAGGAGGTGGTTTACAAATAAATAAAAACCCTTCTCAACTCCCTCACATATTTTAAGAGTAATAATATTACACTCAAGTAAGTATTTAAATGGGCAGAGTCCATAGAAAAGAGCCCTGCCATTTGTAAAAGCCAACTAGAAGGCTTTGCTGTTGTAGTCATGTCTGCATTCCACGAGCCTCGTGAAATCTTACAGTGACAGGACAAGAATAAATTGAATTGTGAGATGTGGGTTTCTGTCAATAACCTTAATCAAATAATTTTCATTTAACAAAATTAAACGATATGCCATGGCACACAAACGGACTAATTCAAGCTTCCATGCCCATGCAAAGCTTTGTTTGAACAATTATGCTGGAGACCTGACCTACAGAACACTTTTTTTATAATCCTACTTTGAATGTTAGCAGACTGCTTGTAGACCGAAACCTGAACATGCAGTCACATTTCATCCCTCACAAACGTGCTCCACAGAAGAGTGATAGATGGCAGCAAAGGACAGGATCTAAAGTACAATATTTGAAAGCCTTCTAAGAACTGAACAGGAAATTTCAACACAATTTCCTTCTGCCAGGCTGAAACAAGGACGTGGGTTGGTTTGCTTTTAATAGCCATGTGTCCTTAAAATACATAAGGGAAAGGAGACACTAAGAAGTCTGTCTACAAAGGATGAAAGTGCATTTGAATATCTATCCCAGCTGAGGAGAAAATGATCACCTCTGACCTCTTTCCCATGCAAAATAGATTTTGGCCCTACTCAGTGCTGCAGTGTGTGGGGACGCTGCATTGCCGTATTTGTGATGCTGTGAGAGGGAAAGAGCAGGGCATAGACTGGAATCTGGAAAACAATACATAAGGATTATTTGTTGGTTACAAAGAAACTTATAGCTTGTCTTTCAAATCCTTTGATCCAAGTGAGTGAGGGACCAAGAGACTAAATAGGCTGGTCCCTAAAGTTCCCATACCAACAGGCTATAACTGCAGCAACAGATCAAAAGCATTTTGATCATAGAGACTTGTATCAGGGCAAATGTATGGCTTTTTTCCTAGAATAGTTTTCATAACTGTCTCTGTGAAAGGGGGCAATACAGGTCCTTTACTCTTAGTAAGACTACTGCAAGTTATGTACCCAACCAAGCTAAAATCTAAATTGCATAGAAGCAAATTGGCAGAAGTGGAGGTCTTAATATGCTCGTTTGCAGCTACTGGAAGGTAAAACGTTGTAATCTCTGGGCGCAATAAGAGACCCAATTTTCAAGCCTGAGTGTTTAAAGTTACATGTTTATGGCCTGATTTTCTCCCCCCACTCCCCAGGGGTGCTTGTTTTCAGTGAGAGCTGTGAATGTGCAACATTTCAGAAATAGGCCACTAAACTCCCACAGATTCCCACTGGGAACTAGAGACCTGTATTGTAAATTTTCAAAAGTGCCTAAGGGCCAAATTTTTTAAGGTGTTTCGGCACCTAAAGATGTAGATAGTCATGTAGGTGCCTCGTGGGATTTTCAATGTCCCTTGTCTAAAATCCTCTTGAAATCAGTAGTAATTTAGGAATAGGACCTTGTTCTCTTGACCCCTAGACGACTGAACTTTTATGTTAGGTCACTGTATGTAGTATGAACAGGAAACAACATTCCTAATAAAAAAGCACTCCGTCATGGAATGACTTAAAAGTCCAATAGGATGTGTATGACATATTTTCACTTTTATACTGTTTTGTAAAACACCCAGATTTTTTCATAGCCTGTTTTGTTTTTCTTTTCCTTCTAGGTTGATGAGGTAATGCTTACCCTCAAACAAGCCTTTAGCACTGCTGCAGCTCTACAGAATGCCAAGACTCAGATTAAACTGTGTGAGGCCTGTCCTATGCACTCATTGCATAAACTCTGTGAAAGGATTGAAGGTAACAATTCTATTTATTTTAAATTTATATAGAAGATGTTCTGTTTTCACTCCAGAATCATCACAGTGCATCAGCTCTTAGTTTAATTAAAACTTACCTAATTGCTTGAATCTCAGTTCAGTTAAAGAAAAGAAAAATTCACATGACCATGATAAATGGCCAATAAATTGAGTAAAGTGGTGGCTATCGCAATAATTTTCCAACTGGCCCCTCAAAGTTCTTGCTATAACTGTAACATGTTTCTCATATTTTTTTTTTTTGTCTTTCCTTTTGCCCTATTATTTTAGCATGTACAGAAATTCTCAGCATAGTGCTCTGAACACATTTGGAGCTTTTAAAGATGGTAGTAAATGAAGGGACAGTAAGGATGGAACTGACGTTTTAGCCTTTCTTTTGGTTTGTTCTTTTTCTTTTGTAATCTCGTTGATGATGATTTTTCTCCTGGGGCTGATTGCTTTATGTACTTCATTACCTTGTTCTAGTATATAAAATATCTTCATAAAATATGAGGTTAATGTCAAATTGAACAAGGATAATAAAGAATTTAGGGCTAGTGCCTGACTTCAGATCTTCACACATAGCTCTGACTTTAACGACAGTTAAATATGCCACGATATGGCTTTTTAATATTTGACAGGATGGTTAATAAAAATAACATAAGCTGGCAGATGGAACCAACATCCATAATTAAATATGAGATGCTCTATTCACTAAAAAGTAGTGGTGCGTTCACACAAAACTTGTCTGTTTTTGTATGAGGCATTTTAATAAACACCACAAAACTTTTGAATTTGTTAAATAAAAATGATTATCACTTAGAGTTATTAGTTCCCTCTGGTGGGTGAAAAGCATGAGAAGTCTTGGCAAGAAAATACAATTTTATAGTTTGTGTTAAGCACTAGAGTGTTCAGAAGTGGCAAACCTTGGTTGGAAATTCCCTGTTTCTCAATGAAAAGCTACAAATGCATAAGCTGCTGTTTCATCCCACTGATATGCATGGAAAAGGAGCCAACACTGAGATTTTTCACAAGTGACTTATGAGTTTGGGTGCCTCAGCTTTTTGGATACCCTAACCTGAGACACATTAAGAGAGCCCGATATTTTAAAAAGTACAGAACATCGACCATCTGAAAATCAGGGCCTTCTAATATGTATATCAAGTTGGGCATCTCAATGACCTGTCACTTCTGAAAATCTTTCCCTAAGTAATTGTAAAATATTTTGCTACAGTGTTTTTGTTTTTTTTTCTTCTTCTTTTTTTATATTTTGAGGCTGCTGGGCTTCAGACAGAACCAAGGGGTGTCATATTACCAAAGGATTTATTATAGGGGAGGCCTAACCATTTTTATTATAAGACCCTATATTCAGTTGCTTATAACACTCTGCCAAACTTGAACCATTCAGGTTGAAATCCTCCATGCTGGGTGTCTGCATCAGCCTAAACATTTTTTAAAAATTTCAAATAAAATCATTCAGCGGCTTGAGAATGAAGTTGGGGGAAAATGTGGTGTTTGGCCAAGGTTAAAAATCCTTACCTTTCTAAGTTAAGAAGCTCTAGTGCTTGTATTCTTTGGAGCAGGGGCATGGAGGTTGTCTTGCCCCCTCCACCCCCCCCCCCCCCCCGGTGAAAATCCACCCAATTTTGGCTGGGGTATAAATCTCTGAAGATTGCTGCTTTCACAGAGCATAGTGTGCCCTGGGGCTGAACTGGACCTCTTTTTAAAGTTGTTACTCCCAGCTGCTGAAGTTGCTGTGGCCCAGGAACTGAGAGTAGATAGACTGTTTCTCCTGTACATTGAGTGATCCCCCTCCTGGAACCCAGAAAGCATTGAGGAGAAGAAGGAAGCAGCCTGACTTGAATGTAGAAGAGTAGATGGGGACAGGAGCAAGTTGAGGAATGTTCGGGGAGGAAGGGGGACAGCTTTGCACCTCGATACAGGGTCCTAGAGCTTATCATTGAGGTGTTCTATTCAAATCCCTCCCAGATGGGATTCCCTATGCATTGTTAAAATAAGGCACTGAATTCTTACCTCAGTATGATCTAGTGAGAGTAGACAAAGTAAGAGGTTTATACTTTAATAGAATTTGAAAAGTACTTTGTAAATATGTTAATAGCTTTTTAACTGAAAAGCCTTCTAAAATATCTCCTCTTTTAGAATAAATGAAAGTGTAATATACTTACGTAGTTTTTATAGCAGCATAGATAGGAATCATAGGGTAGTCTGGTAAATGAATTTAGTTTTAGTAGTTCTCAAAGGATCTATTTAATATTTGTTTTTCCTGAAGGTCTTTACCCACCAAGAGCCAAACTTGTAATTCAGAGACACCTGTCATCACTTACTGATAATGAGCAAGCAGACATTTTTGAACGTGTTCAGGTAATAAAGTCAACGCAGTTCTTGCATCCCTCCCATATCTACATAGGTTTTGACTTTCTTCATATTCTGGAAATCTTTTTAGCGTATATACGCTTGTGTGCAAAGTTTTATGCTCAAGTTGCTGACTTTTCTGTGGTCAGTGGACTATATTTTAAATTGGAAAGTACCCACATTCTTCTTTTCAGCTGTATTTGGCTTGCTTTCTTATAGTCATCTGCATGGAATTAATACTGTACATTAATTCATTTCTCAAAACTATTGTACTATAATAGTATACTCCAGTCTAAAGTGATTTGAAAAGATGCTGGTATGGGAACAGTTCAGTTCCTAACTCTGCTACAAACTTCTCATGTGACAGTGGGCAAAGTTATTTAATCTGTCCGTGCTTCCATTCCTCATGTGTAAAATAAGGAAAATAATACTTCCCTATCTTGTGGGGTGATGTGGGGCTGAGTTCTATGAAGTATGTGAGACGTTCAAATAATGAAGTGATGTGGGCAATAACAAAAGGCTAGAGATAAAGTGATTCTAGTATAGGATAAAATAATACATGGTTCCAAAATTCCTCTTAGAATTATTTACACAGAGTGTTGACTCTGGAAGCTTATCGTATAAGTGGAGCTACTTTTTTTAATCCTGTTCCCATCCCGCAGTCTGGGGGGTTTTTTGCCCACCCAATCCCACCTGCAACAAAGTACATTTTACTCCCGCTATTATGGCAGTAGGTCCTGCGGCACCCGTGGGATCCCAGTGCTGCTTCAGGACTCTATAAGCAAGTATATTTAATGTGCAGATGAAGAATTGGTGCAATGTGTAAGAGCATTTTGGCACATATGAAAATCTTATCCCAAGTCCCATTTTCGTTGTAGAGATATTTAGTCATTGCTCCACTCCATGCTGCAGTGTCTAAGTCTCATTTTCAAAATGAACTTAGAGCTCATTTTGAAAATAAGACTTTGGGAGTCTGCAGTGCCTAATTCTAAGTCTCATTTAAGGTCAGTTGGACATTGCAAGTAAATACCTGCATTACTTTTGAGAATGAGTCTCTGCAATGCCTAATTCTTTCTCAAAAGTAACGCAGGTACTTAGAAGCCATGTCCCATTGAATTCAAAAGTCAGTTATGCATTGTAATCCTGATTTGGAGCAATACCTAAATACCCCTAAAAGTCTGAGGTAAGGGTGCAGATAGGCACCTCCATGGTATCTTCAAAAGCACCTAGCAACTTCTGAAAATGGGACTTATGCCACTTAAGTGCTTTTGAAAATTGTGCCTGTGAACTTCTTTTATGCTTGCATAGTGCAAGGCACACCTGCTGTACGGTGCTACATAAACTTTTGTACAAGTTGTTATTAGAAGTAACTGAATGATATTGATAGTGTATATGCAATGCATATTCTAAATTGCTGGCATCTGGAGCATCAGGAATAGCTTAACTTCCAAGAACACTTACTAATAGAACATTCATAGTATTTCTAATCAGAAATCAAATCAAAAGTGATGTATTGAAAGAGATTCTTTTATTTATTTGTCTATTCTTGACAGAAAATGAAGCCTGTCAGTGACCAGGAAGAAAATGAGCTTGTGATCTTACATCTGCGACAGTTGTGTGAAACTAAACAAAAGACTCATGTCCATATTGGCGAGGCACCATTGGTACAGCCTAATACTTTACTTTCTTTATTTATTCATATACAACCTTCGATAACACTAGCAGGATGGTGCTAGAGTACAGCAGTGAGAATTGAACCTTTTATATTATGAATGAGAGAGGACTCCTTATCTGTTTTCCATAACTATACTGTTTTTGATTCACTTTGGCATGTTTGATTAAAGTTATTAAAGTTTATGTTTGGGTTTGCTTTTCTGTTTTTCTGTTCACTTGGAAAAAGCAGACAGGTAATTTTTGTTGCAGTTTTTAGTACAATATAAGCAATGCCAGAAAAACCTTAACCAGCCTAAACCACAGTAAGAAATATTTGTGGTACAGAGGAAACTGTACAGAAGGTTACTTTTTTAGGCCATATGCTTCCTTTCTTTTAAATAAATAACAAAAAACAAAGTTTGCCGGGGTGGGTGGATCTTAGAAGCCCATTTTAATCCGGCCCTCGAGCTCCTTCTGGGTAGCGGGGTCTGGGGCTTGCCCCGCTCTGTCACTCCAGCCAGGGAGCAGGGTCGGGGGCCTCTCCACACAACGCCCAGAAGTAGCGGCATGACACCCCTCTGGTGCTCCAGCCGGGGAGTAGGGTCAGGGGCCCCAGAAGCAGGGGGCTCTGCTCTGAACTGTACCCCCACCCCAAGCGTGCCCCTCCCCCCCCCACAGTTCGCATTGGCTGGGAACCACAGCCAATGGGAGCTGCAGGGGTGGTGCCTGCAGATGGGGCAGTGTGCAGAGCCACCTGGCCGCACGTCCACATAGGAGCCAGAGAAGGGACATGCCACTGCTTCCGGAAGCCGCTTGAGGTAAGCACTGCCCGGAGCCTGCATCCCTGAGCCTCTCCCTGCACCTCAGCCCCCTGCCCTAGCCCTGATCCCTCTCCTGCCCTCCAAACCCCTTGATCCCAGCCCAGAGCACCCTCCTGCACCCCAAACCCCTCATCCCCAGCCCCACCACAGAGCCCACACCCCCAGTTGGAGCCCTTCCTCTTCCCCAGCCCAGAGCCTCCTCCCACACCCTGAACTAATTATTTCTGGCCCCACCCTGGAGCCTGCACCCCCAACCAGAGCCCTCACCCCCTCTCACACCCCAAAACCAATTTTATGAGCATTCATGGCCCGCTGTACAATTTCTATTCTGAGATGTGGCCCTTGGGCCAAAAAGTTTGCCCATCCCTGTCCTGTAGGCTAGATTTGTTAAGTAAAGGGCACATTGCTTGTTATGTGATCAGGTTTAGCTTTAGGTTTCAGAGGCCTTCAGTTGCCCAGGGTACTACCAAAGCTAAAAGTGTTCTTGCTTACTTCAACAGAACATTTCAAACAGTGCAATCCCAGAAAACACTGCCAGCAGTGGCCGGTTTAAACTCGACATTCTGAAAAACAAGGCCAAGAAATCCTTGACTAGTTCTCTGGAAAACATCTTCTCAAGGGTAAGATTAACAGCTCATTGTCAACAGCTCTTCAGATATCATTAATGATAAGGTTCTACAGTGTTGGTTTGTTTTCATATTTAACAACAGTTCAGATTTATACTAAAAACTAGACAAGCTAAGATCATATGCATGAAACCTAAGTGCTTCCTATGGGGTTAATTTGGTTGGATTATGTTGATGTTAAATGCAGGAGGAGCACACGTTCACAGAAGCAGGAAGACAGTCTTTCAGCAAATATTTCTGAAAATAGATTGAGTTCCCATCAACAGCAAGTAGTGCACAAAGTTAACCTTGCAACACTTACAGATATTTTGAAGCACAATAGGTTAATCGTAATTTTTGCATTAGGTTTGTGACAGACTGACCAATATCCGGCCATATCCTGGGCAAACCTTATGGAACAAACTTTACTAAATAGGTTAAAACTTAGTGACTTAGGGTTAATACCTTTTTGGTGTCTATTATGTTCAAAACTCCATTGGGTATGGGTTGTTGTGGAATTGTATGTAACTCCTCTAGGAGGAGGGGGGTGCTAATATAGTTCTTCCGGTTATCGGCCCTTTGAAGCCATCTGCTGAAGAGGTAGGCATATATGTGATCAAACTGGATTCTCCAAGGACCAGCTGACAAAGGATTTTTGGATAAATAGCCTGGTTTTAAACAGGCTCGGAGTCGTCTTGTGATCCAGCACACCGACAGGATCCCTAGTCCACTGAGGGCCTCAATTCTTAAGGAAGGGTTGGAAGGTCTGGGCTTGCTGAGATGCCATGAGCTGGGGGCTTGTTCTGAGTTGAAGCTGTGATGGACTGGAAGCCACAAGGAAATTCCTTGGCTGGGATCTGGAAGGACTGCTACTGCCAGAGCCCAGGGTAGATTGGGATGCTTTTATTATTGCAGGTTCTTTTACTGTTTTTTAAATGTTTTCTGTGGTTGTACTTTTTACCTTAAGAATAAAATAGGCTTGCTTAGAAAGAACGGCATTGTAACTTACAACGGTGGGCAGTCACACTGCTAAAGAGAAAGCAAGCAACTGTGCTGGGAATAACGCAATGAAGGCAGGGAACTGTACAGCTTGGAAACACTCCAGTCAGAAAGGAGTGAGATGCAGATCTCCACCCAAGAAAGGAACAGTTGGGGAGCAGGAAGTCTGGGAGTGGTTGCCCTTGCTGGACCACTGAAGGGAAATACAGGTGCAGTTGCTCTGAACTGTGACAACATTCATTAAGTAAACATGGTCAGTCCCTTCTGAAAGAGCAGTGAAAAAACAGCATCACGTGTAGTCTGTTGTAACTCTTCTCCCTCGTGAAATAAATACTTGAGCACTATTGCTTCTAGCTCCATGAAGCCCGTGTCAGAGGGCGCTCCCTCAGCTCGCTGGTGTGCCGCACTGCCTGGCCCATTTTGGGTTGTCTCTTACTCACAACATGCACACAGGCCGTTTCTTTTCCCCATGTATAGCTTTAATCTTTAGATTCCCAGCTTCGCAGAGCATAGTACAGGCAGGTATTGGGAGGAACCTTCTACCCAGGTGTATCTAGTGCACACAGCTCACTCTCTCATCCACCCATAACTTCCTATTCCTGCCAAATATATATCATCCCTTGTTGAGCTAATTACCTCATTAGCCCAACCATTGCCCCCATATGTCAGCAATCTCACCGTCACAGGTTAATTGCCTCCATTAAGCCTGTAATCTTCCCTGTCACACAATTACCTAAGTGACCAGTAGCAAAAATTGTGAAATATTAAGGTCATGGCTATATTATGTGCAATAAGAGGTACCCAGATAATGATGAATGGCATCTCATTTCATCATCAATGTTAGCCAAGGTGCAATTTGTAATTAAAACAAAGTAACAATTGGAAAAGTTGAATAATTCTAAAAGGTATAGCATGATAGTATTTTCTCTCCTCTCCCCTCAGCTCCCTTTTCCCCCACAGTGTGGTGTTCTAAAATCCTATTTAAGCTCAGACTGCTAAAAGTGCTGTAACTGAATGATGGCAGGCAGCCTAGGAGCAGAGAGAAGAGGTGTAAAGAGGAACAAGGGAGGGAGGTCTATGAGTTATTGGACTGAGAGCTGTAAATCCTGATGGACTGTGATAGTGAGGTGTAACTGTTGTGCTGATGATGATATGCCTAAATATGTTGCCTGGGCCATCAGAAGTTGTTGAACTACAAATGGGAGAAACTTAGGTATCAGTTCGGCAAGGTACTTAAGCCCTTAACTTCAAGCATAGGAGTCATCCCATTGTAGTCCTTGTGCTTTAAAGTTAGGCATGGGGTTAAGAACCTTGCTGAATTGGGACCACACCTATCATTAATTCTTGGATCAGATTAATCTGACGACATTTGGAAAGTTAAGAAGCAATTGTAACACCCTAGAAGTCATGACCCAAGTATGGGGGAATGACCCTTAGAAGATCTGGGTAATTTCAGCAGTTAGAAATATCATCAGATAGTGACAGTAACAACAATGCCTTGTGATTTGAATCTTTTATTTTTGTTTAACGTCCATAGAGCATATGACTCGGGAGGGGGAGTATTCTGGGCTCTGATAGTTCAGTGCTTCACTAGGGGATGCTGCTATTGAACAGACATGTCCTGGAGATGGAATATGAATCTAGGAATGACCCAATAAATATTATGAAACAGTCTTTACTGCATAACTCAGTCAGGTATGTGGACACATTAACATTTTGTGGCTCACAATGTTAGAAATTGTTTCCACTAAACTGGTACTACAGGTGAGTCGGCTGTTTTCTAATTGGTCTACTAAAGATACAGAAACCACTCTTAAGAATTGCTCTGTAAGTAAGATCATTTTTCTCCATGATGGCTTATTTCACCATTTAGAATATGGTATGTCTCTCTTCTGACCAGGGTCATTGTGACATAAGGCAGTGCCTTGCAGTGTGCGTGCGTGTGTGTATATGTATATATGTGTGTGGGTGTATGTGTGTATATATATAGTCTTGTCCATTTATCCTCTGATATGATGAGTATATTACATGACCAAATAAAACTGCTAATTTTAGGTGCCAAAAATGTATCTACAATTGATTAAAAACGATCAGTATGTCACAAAGCATCTTGCAAAAAAACTAGAAATTGGCCAACAGGGCCTTGCACTTCCAGTAATGGCTTCATTAATGCAAGAATTGGAAAAGTAGTATCTTACAAGATTGACATGGCCATTTCATCTAATTAGATTTGGGACAGGGACTTGTTGTTGTGTATGTACAGTGCCTGGCACAACAGGGCCCTGATCCAGGACTGGGCCTTTAAGAACTACTGTAAGACAAATTATAAAAAAATAATACATTGTAACTTATCTTTGTCTTTTTTGCCATCTACCTTTTAAAAGGCTGCTGCTCGTTTCATGTTGGATTGCAAGCTCCCTGAGGCAGGAAATGTATTTCTCTCTGTGTTTTTCTACAGTGTCTTGCACAATGTGGCCCTAATAATGGTCCAAGTCATTTAACTGTACCATGATGTAAATACTGATGACATCACTTGTCCTCTTTATTTTAAAGTTTTAGTAATCAAAAGATTTATGTAGTTTTATAACCATGAAAGAAGACCGTCCTAGTTCAAGTATCAGAGAGGTAGCCATGTTAGTCTGTATTAGTGTTAGTCTCCTCATTGTTTTTATCATAGTTCAGATCAACTGCACCTGTTTTTTTTCCCCCTGTATGGTACAGCAAGAACACCTGCTCACAGGCTTCCGGCTCCCTAAGCTGTCAGCTCTCTTGGGTGCAGATGTCTGTCTCTGTCTCTCTCGCTCGCTCTCTGTCTCTCTCGCTCGCTCTCTGTCTCTCTCGCTCGCTCTCTGTCTCTCTCCTTTCTGACTGGAGTATCTCCAGGCTGAACAGTTTCCTGCCTCCACTGTGTCATTCTCAGCAAAAGACAGGCTGCCTTAAGCAAGCTTCTCTTGCCTTCTGTTCACTAATAACAGAATGATTGCCAACAGTTAATAAGTTACCACACAGCACTTCCTATGCAAGCCTATTTTATTCTGAAGGTAAAAGCGATACAGAGAAAACACATTAAAAGCAATAAAAGAACCTACATGCATGCTAATAAGCTTGCATGAGCTAAACACAACCCTAATATGGGCTCTGGCAAGAGCAATCCTTCAAAACCCCACCCAAGGAATTGCCATGTGGTTTCACATTCATCATAGCTTCAGCTCAGAACAAGCACCTTCATGACATGTTTAGTCCACCCTTCGTACAGTTCAGGGGTCTTTGATCTGGAGTTTCCAGGAGAAGGTAATTAGCAAAGAATTGAGTTCTCTCCCCAGGGCATACCTTCAAAAGGATGGATTCACCCCCTCACCCCCAGGTATTTCCTAGGAAATCCACTTTACGCAGGTTGTCACCAAAAATCCTTTGAGGTTCCTCATGTCTCCCGCAGATTACATTAATCCTGTCTTCTTGGTAAAGAAGTTCCATACAATCCCACAGCAATACACAAACGTTTTCATTTTTAATGCAATGAACTCCAAAAATACTAAACCTAATTCAGTAAGGTTTGTCTAGGATAATACAGGATAATTGCCTAAATTGTCATAAAAACAAATTAAAAGTTTCTATTCAGAAAGTTGCTATGTTCGTAGTCTGAGAAAATCTGTTCACATATTTGATTAGTAGATCATGAAAGAAGAAAGACCAAGAAATCCATGGAATGTAAAATCCTTCTTTGTCCTCTGATTGTACATGCAAAGTTTTCATGTTTGTCCATTTTTAATTTTTTTTGAAAGATGCATTTATTATAAAGCCTCCATCATAATGGATTAAGAAATACATACTTATAAAACACTCAAGCAATACAGTAAGGACAGGATCATGAACAGCTACTTGCCCAGATAGTCCCATTGGCATCAATGGCACTACTTGAGTAAGAAGAAAAGGAGGACTTGTGGCACCTTAGAGACTAACCAATTTATTTGAGCATAAAAGCTTTTGTGAGCTACAGCTCACTTCATCGGATGCATCCCATGAAGTGAGCTGTAGCCCATGAAAGCTTATGCTCAAATAAATTGGCTAGTCTCTAAGGTGCCACAAGTACTCCTTTTCTTTTTGCGGATACAGACTAACACGGCTGCTACTCTGAAACCTGTCATAACTTGAGTAAGTGCTCACTAATGTCAGTAGAGGGTTTACAGTCTAACCCTAAATGAGAAGCCTGTTTTATTAAAAATAAAAACCTCAAAAGTATGGCTCTTTCTCATTTGCTTAGTTTGCTGAAATTTCTGGAATTTGCCAGGGCTGCACTGAAAACAAGCTGTGGCTTCATAACTGTGTATCCCCGAAAAATAAATGTAACCTGTGCTTGACCTCAAACCTCATAAGCACTGTTTGTGAATTTTGTTCCTAGTGCACATACCAGACTAAGAAAACAAAGGTTTTTCTCCGGCTCAAAAATGTAATATTTATAGTAGCCATATTTTTTTTGAATGTCAAAAGAATAACCTGATCCTTCCTTAAACTAAAATAATGTGTTAATTCACTGTAATCATTCATATCTCTGTTACGTGATATGCCACTGAAGAGAGATGGTTCAGGGCCAGCATTCCTTTCTGTTGGGAACGGGCTTTAGGAGGTCGTGTGCGCATCCATGGCACCGTTAGTGGTTTTCAGGACTAAAGCTCTGGCAGGAAAAAGTAACCTGAAGCAATTCTTAACATTGTTGACATTATAAAACATTACCTATGGCTGTGAGTACAGCAAGAGGAGCTACTGTGCCTTAAGTCTATCAAGAATTTCTATAAAATATTTATTTATAATTGTATTACTGTAGCACCTATGGGCCCTGTCAATGACCAGGACCCATTGTTCTAGGTGCTATACAGTCAGAACAAAAAGACAGTCCCAAAGATCTTACAATCTCGGTATAAGATGAGATAATAGACCAATATAGTCAGATCAGATGGGGCAGTACAAAAAAACCCCAATGAGACAACATTGGTCAGCATGATAGGCTGTGGTCTCAGCAACCAGCAGCCTAATCACTGTTACACTTTTGTAGCCATCACAGAAAAAGGAGTGTTTTGAAGAAGGATAGCGAGTTAGTTTTTTGGATGTTTATGAGGTGCTTCTCCCAGGTGCGAAAAGTAGCCTGGGAGAAAGCAAATGGGTCTGCTGTTGCGTGTCTGATTAAGTATCAAAGTAGCATGCTTCAGGAGCTGGGGGATATCCATTCCCGTCAGATAATAAAACAATGTAACATCATGTACTCTGATAGCATATTTCACCCAAAGGCTTGCAGTGTTCACTGACTATTCTCAGTAAATACGGTTGTGTTATAACTGGATAGATAGCAGAACTGCAGAAAAGAATGTGAGGGTCATAAAGGATCATCAGTAGTGTGACACTATTGCAAAAAATGCCAGTGTCATTCTGGGTGTATTAACAGGAGTGTCATGTAAGACATAGTAGGTAACTGTTTTGCTCTACTTGGCACAGATGAGGCCTCATCTGGAGGACTGAGTCTGGTCTTGGGCATGGCACTTTAAGAAAGATGTGGACAAATTGGAGAGAGTCCAGAGGAGAGAAACAAAAATAAGAGGTTTAGAAAACCTGTCTTAGGGGAAAGTCTGGAATACTTGGGCATGTTTAGTCTAGAGATGAGAAGGCTGAGGTGGGACATAAGTTTTCAAAGAAGTAGAAGGTGATGTTATAAAGAGGACAGTGATCAATTGTTTTCCCATGTTCACTGAAGGTGGGACAAAAAGTAATAGACGTAGTTTGCAGCAAGGGAGACTTAGGTTAGATATTAAAGAAAAACTTCTAACTATGTAATAAGCGCTGGAACAGATTACCTAAAGAGATTGTGAAATCCACATCGTTGGTAGTTTTTTAAGAACAGATTAGATAAACACCTGTCAGGGATGATCTAGATATGTTTGGTCTTCCTTGTAGCGGGGAGATAAACTACATAACCCCTGGAGGTCCCTTCCAGCCTTACAGTTCTGTGAATCTGTTCTGCAATAGATCATGCTAACACCAACTGTAAATGGCTTGTAGAAGAAAAGAAAGGTACCTTACACAAGTGTAGGATGGAATCCCTTACCCCCAGGGAAAAGTGGGAGACCCACAGTAGAATTTGTAGGTTTGTGACTCCAAATCCACTCGAATAAATCTATCATTCTCAAAACAGGATTTGAAGAGTCAGGGAATTCGGTGCAGTCTGTTTGTTCCAGAGGGTTGTTGGACTGGGAATGGGAGAGGAAGCCCTCTAAGAGAAGATTCTACTCTGTTAAAGGTTCTGGGCAGATGGGGAACAAATGAAGTCTGATAAATTTGAGGAATATATAGAATGTTTTGTCAAATAGGAAAAGATTCTTTCAGAAAGACATGAGGGCACGAGACAGGTCCTAGAAATGTCTTAATGATTATGAGAGAGATTCTGTGGGTTTGAATGGACAGGAATCCAATTAAAAAAAATTGTATCTCTCTTCTGGTAATTCTGTTTTTGATTGCAGTAGGTCATGTATTTAGATTTCAAAACAACTCTTTGTGACTTTGCATGTTTAAACTAAGTTGCTAATCACTACACCTACTGCCTTCAGGAAGATGAGGCATAGGTATGTCCCTATTTGGAGCATGTCCCTGTTTGGTCCTTATTGCGATCAGGGCCTCTTCCTAAAGTTTGTTGTATTTTTCCCTTCAGGGGATGGCATTTTTAATGCAGAAATTCTTTCTTGCCTCTGCCAAGAGGTAGCTTATTTTTCCTTGTCAAAAACCTTGACGTGGAAGCAGGCAATTCTTTTTACTTGCAACGGATTTTTATGCTTCAAAATCTTTCCCTTCTTCACTGCAGAAAAAGACCAGTGATGACTTTCCATAATGGAGAGAGGGCTTAATGGACTGTAAATTTCACTGTATAACTCTGAGATGATGGAACTGTACTACACAGATGTAAACATACGATAGACTGTACATTTGAGGCATACTCTGGTTGCAACCATGCTGGATTGGATTGTAAAAAATATATGTAATGCACGTGTATAAAAATCCCAAACATTTATAGCTTCTATTTTATAATCCATGAACGCCATCAGAATTTAAGATAAAATTCCATACGTTTTTTCCTTGCAAATAACTTTATTTAATATTTGAACCCATTGCATAGCATGCTAATTAAAAAAATTAGTGAGTGAATTTACTGCTCTGAAATCAAAGGATAGATTGAATTAGATAAAGATACATAGTACATGCAGTTATTACGTGGACTTTTTTTATATAGCACTTTATAGCACCTCACTGTTCACCTGCAGGATCACTGCTATTTTTTCCAGTCTTCTCTTAAACAATTTATTTAATCTTACTATGAAGAACAAAACTCAGGATAAAATGGAACACTCTCATTCCTGTAGGGAGCTAGCAGAATGCGAGGCCGTCTGGGCAGCATGGACAGCTTTGAACGGTGCAGCAGCCTTACTTCTGACAAGGTATGTAACAAAATTAAGTAAAACTGGAATGTGCTGTGGTTAATGCTGAATCATAGTAACACAGCAACTCTCCTTCTTTGATTTCAAGGTGGCCACATAAAGAACATATGTATTTTGCAAAGTTCAAGTAAGATACATCTACAATGGAGGAAAATCCTCCTTGGCCATTGTATGTATTTTATTTCAGTTTTCTAAACCACATTATTGTGAAAGCTCAAACCTAAAGAAAATCTTGCTGTTTTTCATTTATGCTGGCTGTTTATTTTTTAAACTTCACGTAACTTGCTTTTGTGAGCAAACTAAACCAGGGAATTTATAGTCTGTTTCTGCTTCATAACTTTTCAGAGGGATGTTTAAACTAAAAAGAAAACACAATTAAAAAAAAATTATTACTTTTTTTCAAGTAAAAAAAAAGCTGCTTTTACCACATTAAAATGGTGAATGCAAAACTAGCTAACAGTCGCCATTGTTAAAAAAAGAATGTACATAAAGATGTTGAAACACAAAACATTTGTTACTGAATAAAAGAGAGGCTTGAATCTTTTTTTAAGTAGTTCAAAACCCCATGTGTAATGCCAGTTTTGTTCACTTTCATTTTATTTCCTGTTTTTAATGTCTTTTTCCTTTTACCTCGCACAACATTTGAATGAATGATAGCTTTTCCCAGGAGAAGGAGGATCCATAACAGCTTTTATTATTTGATTTTCCTGCTGCTGTTACTCGGAATCTGGCTGTGTAGTAATAATCTTTTTTCCAGGATATTGCTTTGACAGTACAGGAAATATGTTCATGTTATGTCGAGGAAGCTAGTATAAACCAGCTTTGGCCGTGATACTTTCTTTTTCATGAAAGAGCTAGAAGTATAGCAGTTGCAATTGTTAGTAGCCAAAGGGTGTTCAAGAGAGGAGCTTCTGATCTATTATGAATGCTTTGTGTACACCCTCTTTGTTGCTTTAAAAAGGACATTGCTATTTCAGAGCTAATTATCAAAGGATGTCTGGTGTTGGTTGCGCAGCTGATAATTAGCATACAATAGGCCGTGACCAAGAAGGGGAGAGGCTTTAGTCCTTCCAGACCCTTGATGAGCTGTAGGATTTGTTCAGTTATGTTACCAGTTGTACAGTGCAGGGGGGAAAGTGTCACTCCTATCTGATTTCCTTTCAGGACTGTTCACCCGGGGATTCTCCTCCGGCCACTCCTCCAGCTTCCCCCGTGTCCTCGGTCTGGCAGCCATTTCCCGAAGAGGACTCTGATTCTCCTCAGTTTAGAAGGCGTGCACATACTTTCAGCCATCCAACGTCCAGTGCCAAGAAGAGGATTACTTTCCAGGACGGGAGGTCCCAGAGTGTTAAGTCTCCACTTCTGAGGCAGAATTCTATAGAGCAGAGCAGGTGAGTTTTCAGAGCTCTCCTGATCAGGAAAAATAGAATGAAATGAATAATATAAATAAGGCCCATCCATGCATTTAAGCCACAGTTGTTAATGTTCACATAGGCTGCTTGTGCGAATGTTTAGATTTCTAAATAATTATATTCAGAAAATTTCTCCACAGCTAAAGTACTTGTTGCTGAACCCCAGTTAATACAGACAATAATTAACTGACCAAAGAGCTAGTTCTCATCTCAGCGGCCTTGGGCAAACCACTTAACCTTTTTGGCTGTCTGCTTTAGAGAATTTTAGGGGGTGGGAAATTCCCATCAGTTCAGCTTCACAGGTGGCCACACGGCAGGAGTTCTAATGTAGGCAAGGCTCTAGTGCCTCCCATTGTCTCCCACCAGGTCAGTTAAACCTCCTGAGGAAAGGTTTGTAGGAATTCAATACGACCACATTGTGAGACTCCTCAGCTATATTTAACTTTTTTGAGGGGATAGCATGTGTAGGTTCCATAGTGCCCTTTCCCAAACATCTCCCTTTTAAACTCTTTTCCTTTTATTCTGGAAACCTTGGGAGGCTGTTCCCATTGGAGACAATCATGGCTTCTTCATTTTGGTCAGAAGGAGCCACCACAATTCTTTTCCAGTTCTTCTTGGATACTCCTTTACTCTCCCCATGTCCAGTAGTGAGCATACAAGCACAACATCACTTAGTCTTTGTTTGCTTGCTCATGCCCATGACCAGTGGTGGGCAACCTGCGGGCCACATGCAGCCCATCAGGGTAATCCACTGGAGGGCCGCCAGACAGTTTGTTTACATTTTCATGGCCGCCCGCAGCTCCCAGTACCCGTGGTTCGCCATTCCCGGCCAATGGGAGCTGTGGGAAATGGCAGGCAGCATGTCCCTGTGGCCCGCACCACTTCCCGCAGCTCCCATTGGCCGGGAATGGTGAACCGCGGCCACTGGGAGTTGCTGGCGGCCGTGCAAATGTAAACAAACTGTCTGGTGGCCCGCCAGCGGATTACCCTGATGGGCCACATGTTGCCCACCACTGCCCTAGACTCTGATTCCTCTTACCTGGTAACATTCTTTTCCCAAACTACTGAGGTGGCCTCTACATTTTACACGTTTACATTTTTAGAAATATATTTTTAAAAATCATGTTGGGTGAAATGGTAGTAATTCTTTTTTCCATTCAATATGCTTATTAAAATGACGAGGTTAATACCACAAGTGACTCTCTTACTTATGAAGTTGATTCTGTTTCATACAGAGGTGCGGGGGAGGACAAGAAAAAGAAGCTTTGAAATGAGTTCATCAGAATGTTGTTGTTCCTGTGTTTGGCAGATAAGTTTAGTATTTTTTTTTCACTGACCAAGATGGTGTGCAGACAGGAAACCTTAGCAATTAGTATTTAAAGACTTGCTGACTTCACTGCTTTGCAATAGTCTTCAAGAAGTCACTGATTTAAGTTGCATGATCAGCAAGCTTCCAGTCAAAACAACAGCTTCACAACAACTTGATCTTAGGTTGTTCTTCCTTTCTGTCACAGAATGAAATATTTATATCAAAGCAACTGAAATGATTCTAATATGTCTTCAAATAGGTTTTTATTTTTTCCTTAATTATTGAAACGTTATGTGATTGTCGTCTTTGTAACATATATGTAGGATTTGAATTTTCCAAAATTTTTGAAATTGGTGTTGAGTAATTCAGTAGCAATTTCTACAATAACCTTGCACTTGAATTTTCTGAAAAAATTTTCACCTTTTAAATGTACTGAGAAAATATTCTTCTTAAACTTCTCTATAATGTGTTCACTTTCCTAGTTCGTTCCCACTCTAATCTTTTTTGGTATTTTTTATTTATCAAAGCAAGTTTTGCTATAAATGTGGAACCACTGAAGTGCATTACAAACACTGGGTATTTCTCTGTCTTGTTGAAATTAACTAAAACTAAAGAAATAAGAGGTTTTCTTAGCTGCCTATACTTTAGTTTCATTCTGGTGTCTCTAATTTCATCATAATGCAATAATTTGATTTATTAAACCATTTTTTGCCCCAATTTATATCCTGTACAATTCTATTGACTTTGTTGGGGACACAGTCAATGTAAGTCAAGGCCGCAGCTGGTGCAATATCTATAACAGTTGTAGGTATTTTAATTGTGTAACCAGCACACTTAAACACATTTACTACATTTTGTCGTCTTGCCTGCACTCAGTCCTGTGCCTGTAGCCCGACGACGATATCGTAGTGAGAGTGGACTTCCCTCTTCCTTCTCTGCCCCCTCTTTCCTGAAAAGCTTTTACCAGAGCTCAGGCAGGCTGCTCCAGCAGTCTGAAAATGATGTTTCCAAGAGGTGAGAGGACTGTCTTATGCCTGCAGTGCAGCGCGTTCTTCAGTGCAGCTGGCTTATGACATGGAGTTGTCAATTAAATGGCATTTTGGTGTTTTGAAACATGTCGCTTGTGCTAACAGGTTGTCTCAATAGTTGATCTGAATTGATGAACTGACTGTAGAAATGCTCATTAAAAGTAACAAGGCACGTCCGATTCCAGGGGGTAACCACGCATAGTTACAGTTGTCATAGTGCTGCAAAACTACTGCGTTGATTTGTAATACCAGTACATGAGGCTTTTTGTGAGCATTTCACCAATTAACTTCTCCTTTCTGTGTTTTGTGGGACAGCATGGAAAGTGTCATAGTTTGGCTAACCACCAGCATGAATCATTCTGTAAAGCTTTTAAAATGAGGGGAGAGAACCACGAAACATGCGTAATATGCTAGTCCCTTGCTAACGTGCAGCCTTGATACGTGTGGTAGAAAAGGGGGTACCTTGTTGTTTACAGTGTTTCATTCACTAATTAGTCAAATCCCTCACTGCTAGGGGCTTCACAAACGTATCATGGCCCTGAAGGGTTTACAGCCTAAAAGAGGCAAAAAGAGGATGCTGTGGGAAGGCCACATAAGCACCTTGATAGACCAAACAAACAAAACCTCAAGCTTGCAAACATAGGCCCTGATTCAGGAGAGCATTGAAGCAAATTCTTAAGTGTTTTCCTGAATCAGAGCTGTAGTGATTGAGATATTGGTCTCGCACTCTGATTTCATGATTTTTGCAGCTGCTTTTTAAAAAAGACTCCCTTTCTTCTCTCAGTCCCTCTTCCAATCGGCCTTTTGTGCACTCCACTACTTACTGGCTTTTCTTCTGTCACCCTGCAGACTGTTGCAATAACTGCTGATTCCCCTTGATGTGGGGAAGAAACCATTCTCCTGTTGGGGCCATGACAGGGGCTATCTTGACTGTCCATCCCCCACCTTCCTCCACTGCACAGGCACCAATGTCTGTCAGTTGTTGTCTTAGATGGTTTATTGTCAAATCCTGATCTGAAATCTGTCTGCAGACAGAATGTTTATGCATAAATGTCCAGTCATGTGATACGTAAGGGGAAGTTGCTTTTAAAGTTTTTGGGGTGTCTAAAGGAAATCATATTCCCACTTGCTTTCTAATGAACTTGCAATCACTCATTTAAATTAGGTTATAAACTGTGGGGGGCAGGGACACTATCTAGTTGCATATCTATCCAGTTCCAACATAGAGAGGCCCTGATCCTGAGTGAAGCTTCACAATACTGACTACAATGCCAGCATTTTACCGTCCTTTATTCTAGCATAGAGTTTTTTTCCGATAATATATTGATCGGGTTAATTAAAGGTGAAGGAAGTGCCCTCTTCTCGTAAGACTCAGAATCCTACTTCTGTTTCACTGCAGTAGATTGATTTGGGAGTTATAACTTTGTTAGACAATAGGTGTCAACAGTCATCTACATTCGGTTAATGCTGAGGAGTCTCCATAAATCCCACAATTCTACCACAAAGTGGAAGTATTTGTTTATCACTTTATATTTAAATGGCCCTGCCTTTCTGTCTATAAACATAATGCAGGCCTGCCCCGGGCTTACTAAGGATAAGCACCTGTGTTTCCGGCAGTTGGGGAAGGGTGAATGTTAATTCCACACAGAGTGAGATACGGTCATTGCCAGAAGTCAGTTTTTTATTTTTCTGTTATGTTGTGGGCCAGAGTCTAATCTCAATAATGCCGGTGTAAAAATCTCCATTGAAGTCAATGAAGTTGTTTCAGATTTACACTAGTGTAATAGATCAGAATGTGGCCCTCTGTCTCAAAATCTGTTTTTGTAAAACACCACTTTTTGAATAATACATTAGATAAGGATCTTGTGCACTGTAGTGTGGAGTTTTTAAATGAAAATTAGTGGTTAATCCTAGCAACAGGGTTTATCTCGTCTGTCTGTCAATATAAATAGTGGGGAAAAATGCAGAGGTTTTATTAGAAAATTCTGTACTGATGGTGTTTCATCTGCATTACTTTGAGCTCTGCAAAACATTTCACATCCTGTTCTTTCTGTTCCTCTCCTTTTTTGATCCAGAGTGTATGTTTGTGAAGATGAGATATCACAGTCTTTAGGCAGTTAAAACTGAGTGATGATAAAGTAGCTATGTAATAATCAGCAGTCACCCAAACATTCAAATCCATATAATTTGGCTTGGTTTAAAGAGGAATTAAGTGCATCATCCAAATGATGTTCTCTTCCTAGATTAGATTTTCTCTGATTCACATTACTTTGAAACTACCATAACACGCCATCAGGTTGAGGCATGAAAGAGGAAGTTCACATCTTTCTTGTGGTTTGATTGATATGTTTTTTTGCTGACAACTTTCTGTCTTGATAGGTTCATGTAGCAAAAGTCTGCTTTTTTTTTTTTCCCCCCTTTCCTGGGATGTCTGGAAACTTCATATTAAAAAAAACAAAACAAAAACGAAAAAACAGGTTGTGTAATACAACAGTTCTTTGAAAGGCAAAAAGCTGTAGATTTTTGTTTTAACTTCTAAGGCCCTTAATTATAACTTCAAACCACTTGTATCTTTTCACAAACCTGGCTGTTGTAGTAAGAGAGATCCTTGCAGAGATCAGTAGGAGTTTTTCATGTATATCTTGGCTCACACCACCTTTTTCCATATTAAGAAAATGCAGTATCCTCTGATACAGGTTTTCGAACCTTTGAAGGCTTGTTCACAACACCTAGTGGTTAATGTAGATGTTACTGGGGAAATTCTTGTTCGTCTTCCCCTTGTGCAATTTGAGGTTTCATGTAAATTATATGTAGCTTGGGGGGTGTGTGTGTGTGTGTGTGTGCATGCTACTGGCAGTTCTACTGCAACTCTTAATGGGCAGCAGGAGTGTGTCAGCTTACTTTTCACAGAGCTAATTTTAACAGCTATGTTTGATTTATAGTAGTTGGATGGGTTTATTCAAATACAGTAAATACCAGTTAAACTGTACAGCTGTTGAGTAAAAAGCAGCCCTGCTTAAACTGTGCAGCTATTTTAGGTGGTACCAAAGTGAGAATTCAAGATACACAAATGTGATCCTCTGAGTATTTTGTTTTCCACATCTTCATTGCAATACCCATAGTCAATTTAAAAAATATATATATATACTGAGGTATTAGAGACCTAATGTCTGTTTCCCACAACAAACCTATCTCATTTTAGCTGGACAATGTGTGTTCTTTGTGAAAGTATCTTGGTGATAATTACTGGCTTTTACGAAAAAACTTTAGTGTGTGTTAAGCACTTCGGGCCAGATTTTAAAAGGTATTTAAGCGCCTTGTGAGATTTTTCAAAAGCACCGTGGTGCCGAACCCCACCCCAACACTTTTTGAAAATTTCACTAGGCACCTGAATACCATTAAAAATCTGGCCCTTTTAGAATAAAATGTGCAATGTTATTGGAAGTACTCTATTAAAATGCCATCATTAGGACAAATCCTTTGGTCCTTATCCACGTCTTATTCTGTCATACTTCAAACTTGGTTTCATTAGAAGACTGAGTAAGGCTCTTCAGACTTTCCCCATTGTTAACAGGGTTTGTCCATTAACAGATACCATAGCTTCATAGAGACGATTCCTGAGTGATAACGAACACCCTCAACTCTGCCTTAGTCCATGGATGTTGCTAGTGCTCGGAACCTCTCAGAATTCAATATGGAAAGATTTTGCTTGCAGTGGTAAACTGCTTTCTGCCCAAGTGCAAGTTTAGGGTGGAATTTGTACTCCGAGCTCTTTTTGTTTAAGACCATTTTTAGGTGTTAACAGGGTGGGGGTGAGGGTGTTTTAACTGACTGTTTAAAATAACCCTTTTGAAGCTTGAAAGCAAAATCCAGTTTTTCGTTTGTCTTGTTTCCTTCATCTCAGGAATCTTTGGTTGTTGTAGGGTTGCTCCTGATGGCTAGACTATTGACGTGGATTCTTATTTTTTCTGTGCAAGACACGAATAATTACATGGACTTTGCAACAAGGAAAGAAGTTAATTCCAGTTTAGAGCTTACCAGTTTAAATTGTGTCCCAGCTGCAGCATGCTGTTTTACCTGTTGTGTTTTGACTGGCTACCAGTGAGTTCAGTGTGTAATTTAGTTAGTATGCTTTCCAAATCTTTGAAATATTTTATTGCTAACAATAAATTATTAGTGCTCTTTGCTTTTCTTAGTTGCTAGGATTTAGGAGCTATCTCTGAACAAAACAGCAGCAGAAAAATCATCTTTCAGAATAAAGATAACTGACAGCAAATATGACCAAAAGAGATTTAAACTGAGGGAGGAATACTTTATTTCTTAACCTTATGCCAGCCCAAGTCAAAGAATTTAAATTCCATGTGATCATTTGTACTGGATTTGTTTGTCCATTTAGTTTTCAAACAGTGAAGCAGGTTGTCTGTTTACCCAACTGCTATTTAGTTAGTTGCATCAAAGAAAAGAAAAGCAGAAGTTGAAGTGAAAGCAAATTGAAGAAAATGCAAATCTTGACATGAACAGCAAGAGTAAAGAGTTACTCCTGGGTCAGTTGTAATGAAGTGATTTTAAGTACAAAAAATTTCAGGTAAGTATTGTAATTCAACATGATCTTATTTCTTGGTAGAGCAATCTTGGGAGGGTACTTTAAAGATTTTATTTTGAAAGTAAGCTTTAGATAAGGTGAAGAACAGTTTTTATTTGCAGTTAAATGAAAATAAGCAGTAAGTTACAAAGTGTGTCGTACATAACAGCTGTCTCAAGAAGCTGTCTAGTTTTCAACATAGCATGTACTGTCTAGCATGTAGTATCTAACAAAGAGGTAGCAGACATACTGGTGTGCTTTAATATAATATAGTTTGCCAAAATGAGAAAATGGGTTATTGATCCTTCAGACAGATACTTGAAAATTTTCCTATAAAGCATGTCTTAAAGCTCTGGTTAATGTACATTCTGTTTCTACAAGGCAACTATCTTCACATTATGTTCTGGCTGTTGAAAAGTTAAAGTACAAACTGATAAATGTCTGAGGCATTTCATTGTATTTCTAATTTCATTTTTTGCGTTATATATATATGCAAAAGATTTCAGTATTAAGGATCAAAGAGTATTTGTTCAGCAGCTTTACTGAGAATGATCATTCCTTATTTAGACTTGAGCTGCGAAGAGAGTGCCTAGTAGAAACAGAATGTAGAATACTGTACTGTATATTAACCAGAGCTCTAAGTCATGCTTCAGGGAAAATGTTTTAGCAGGCAATGACTACCACATACAAACATGCTTCACCTTGCCAGAAGCCTTGTTTGTGCTTGCTAGACACAGAAAGGACCATTATAAGCAAAATCCCAAACTGTTTTTTTCTATGGAGTCGGAAAGAGTCAACATATCAGAATTTTTAAAAAATTTTTATTTTACTTCAGTCAGTTACATTTTTAGGGATCTCTTTGCATTTGCATGACTTCCAAATTGAGCTCTTTATGTATGGAATCTTTACTATGAGAATGCACGCTGAACATTTTTAATGAGGAAATTGTTCAGATGCCACAGCAACATCCATGTTTTTAGTTCAGCTGTTTGCAGTATTCTTCAACCCTTTCCTTTCTAGCGATTCTACTTTTTGGCTGTTTAACAGTTTATAGTGTCAGATATTACCTACCTATGTTTGAAAATGCAGAGCATTTTAATTGCATGTACAAATCCCTGCATGCCTACGTGTGGCTGGGCAATTAATATTACATAGCATACAGTTGCAGTTTTAGTTTTACTAGTGCACATGTTATGATACAACAAAAAGAACTGGGGTGGGGACGGGGGAGAGGGAGTGTAGGGAAGGAATTACGTAGCTTTTGAAGCAATTATAAAATACCCCTTCTCGAAGCAACTTGTTTTCAATTCATGTTGAAAAATCATAGAATCATAGAATAACAGAGTTGGAAGGGACCTCTGGAAGCCATCTAGTCCAACCCCCTGCCCAGAACAGGACCAATCCCAACTAAATCATCCCAGCCAGGGAATTGTCAAGCCTGACCTTAAAAACTTCTAAGGAAGGGGGTTCCACTACTTCCCTAGGTAACGCATTCCAGTGTTTCACCACCCTCCTAGTGAAAAAGTTTTTCCTAATATCCAACCTAAACCTCCCCCACTGCAACTTGAGACCATTGCTCTTTGTTCTGTCATCTGCTATCACTGAGAATAGTCTAGATCCATCCTCTTTGGATCTACCTTTCAGGCAGTTAAAAGCAGCTATCAAATCCCGCCTCATTCTTCTCTTCCGCAGACTAAACAATCCCAGTTCCCTCAGCCTCTCCTCATAAGTCATGTGTTCCAGACCCCTAATCATTTTTGTTGCCCTTCGCTGGACTCTCTCCAATTTATCCACATCCTTCTTGTAGCGTGGGGCCCAAAACTGGACACAGTACTCCAGATGAGGCCTCACCAATGTCAAATAGAGGGGAACGATCACGTCCCTCGATCTGCTGGCAATGCCCCTACTTATACACCCCAAAATGCCATTGGCCTTCTTGGCAACAAAGGCACACTGTTGACTCATATCCCGCTTCTCGTCCACTGTCACCCCTAGGTCCTTCTCTGCAGAACTGCTGCCTAGCCATTCGGTCCCTAGTCTGTAGCGGTGCATGGGATTCTTCCATCCTAAGTGCAGGACTCTGCATTTGTCCTTGTTGAACCTCATCAGATTTCTTTTGGCCCAATCCTCCAATTTGTCTAGGTCCCTCTGTATCCTATCCCTACCCTCCAGCGTATCTACCACTCCTCCCAGTTTAGTGTCCTCTGCAAACTTGCTGAGGGTGCAATCCACACCATCCTCCAGATCATTAATGAAGATATTGAACAAAACCAGCCCCAGGACCGACCCTTGGGGAACTCCGCTGGATACCGGCTGCCAACTAGGCCTGGAGCCATTGATCACTACCCGTTGAGCCCGACAATCTAGCCAACTTTCTACCCACCTTGTAGTGCATCCATCCAGCCCATACTTCTTTAACTTGCTGACAAGAATACTGTGGGAGACCGTGTCAAAAGCTTTGCTACAGTCAAGGAATAACACGTCCACTGCTTTCCCTTCACCCACAGAACCAGTTATCTCATCATAGAAGGCAATTAGATTAGTTGGGCATGACTTGCCCTTGGTGCATCCATGCTGACTGTTCCTGATCACTTTCCTCTCCTCTAAGTGCTTCAGAATTGATTCCTTGAGGACATGCTCCATGATTTTTCCGGGGACTGAGGTGAGGCTGACCGGCCTGTAGTTCCCAGGATCCTCCTTCTTCCCTTTTTTAAAGATGGGCACTACATTAGCCTTTTTCCAGTCTTCCGGGACTTCCCCCGATCGCCATGAGTTTTCAAAGATAATGGCCAATGGCCCTGCAATCATATCCGCCAATTCCTGTAGCACTCTCGGATGCAGCGCATCCGGCCCCATGGACTTGTGCACGTCCAGTTTTTCTAAATAGTCCCGAACTACTACTTCCTTCACAGAGGGCTGGCCACCTCCTCCCCATGCTGTGCTGCCCAGTGCAGTAGTCTGGGAGCTGACCTTGTTCGTGAAGACAGAGGCAAAAAAACCATTGAGTACATTAGCTTTTTCCACATCTTCTGTCGCTAGGTTGCCTCCCTCATTTAGTAAGGGGCCCACACTTTCCTTGGCTTTTTTCTTATTGCCAACATACCTGAAGAAACCCTTCTTGTTACTCTTAACATCCCTCGCTAGCTGCAACTCCAGGTGTGATTTAGCCTTCCTGATTTCATTCCTACATGCCCGAGCAATATTTATATACTCATCCCTGGTCATTTGTCCAATCTTCCACTTCTTGTAAGCCTCTCTTTTGTGTTTAAGATCAGCAAGGATTTCACTGTTAAGCCAAGCTGGTCGCCTGCCATATTTACTATTCTTTCTACACATCGGGATGGTTTGTCCCTGTAACCTCAATACGGATTCTTTAAAATACAGCCAGCCCTCCTGGACTCCTTTCCCCCTCATGTTATTCTCCCAGGGGATCTTGCCCATCAGTTCCCTCAGGGAGTCAAAGTCTGCTTTTCTGAAGTCCAGGGTCCGTATTCTGCTGCTTTCCTTTCTTCCTTGTGTCAGGATCCTGAACTCGACCATCTCATGGTCACTGCCTCCCAGGTTCCCATCCACTTTTGCTTCCCCTACTAATTCTTCCCGGTTTGTGACATGCAACAAATCATTTATTTTTTTTTTGCCCCCTCCCTGTGTCCTATGAAAAGTGTCTTCCTAACAGATGCTTATTGACTAAGCATAATTTGAAATTAGAACTACAGTGATCACCCTTAGTGTTTTTATGAGGAGGGATATTAGTAGAACCTGTATAAGCTTTCTAGCATGTAGAAATGTTTGCCCAATGGTACCCTCCTGTGATAAAGCCTTGGAAGACTCCTTTGAATTTTCCCCTCAGGTAGACATTCAGTTTGATGGATCAGTGGTAAGGATAGTGCTTCCCAACCCTGGTAGCTGCAAAGACCTGGTGCTTCAGTTCTCCGTGCTGGTGGCTGGCCTGTTGTTGCCCCCATAGCAGCAGAGTCTCTGGAGCCATACTGTCATCAGTAGGGCCCTACCAAATTCATGGTCCGTTTTGGTCAATTTCATGGTCATAGGATTTTAACAATTGTAAATTTCATGATTTCAGATGCTTAAATCTGAAATTTCAGGGTGTTGTGACTGTGGGGGTCCTGATGCAAAAGAGGTTTTTTGGGGGGAGGTTACAAGGTTATTGTAGGGGGGTCATGGTATTGCCACCCTTACTTCTGCACTGCTGCTGGCAGCAGCGCTGCCTTCAGAGCTGGGCGGCCAGAGAGCGGTGGCTGCTGGCCGGGATCCCAGCTCTGAAGGCAGCGCCCGGCCAGCAGCAGTTCAGAAGTAAGGGTGGCATGGTATGGTATTGCCACTCTTACTTCTGCGCTACTGCCTTCAGAGTGGGGCACCCGGCCAACAGCCGTCGCTCTCCGGCCACCAACTCTGTAGGGAGCAACACAGAAGTAAGGGGTGGCAATACTGCGACCTCCTCCCCCCCCCCCCATGACTCCCTTTTGGGCAGGACCCCCAGTCTGAGAAACGCTGGTCTCCCCTGTGAAGTCTGTATAGTATAGGGTAAAAGTACACAAAAGACACATTTCACAGGGAAGACCAGATTTCATGGTCCGTGATGCATTTTTCAGATGTGAATTTGGTAGGGCCCTACCCATTAGCATCTATATCCATGCCTGGACAACTTCTCCCTCTGAGGAGAGCTGGGAGTTAATGTTTGGCTGTCCACTGAGTTCAGAGTGGGGTAACTATAGTGGTATTGATCCTCTGACCTCCAGCATGCACCTGCCTAACCTAGGTACTAAAGTTTTGGGCTAGTACACATCTGAAGTAACTCCTCTGAAATTAGCTAATCTGGATTTTCATTAGTGTAACTGAGAGCAGATTCCAGCCCACTAGGCCTAGATACTGAGTTGAACGGTTTTAGCAATACCTAAGATAGTTGTATAGAAATCTATCACCATATACTTGAAAGTTTGGGAATATATGGTAGAGCTGGTATGACCATTTCTGCAACCATCTTGGCCAGCTTCTGGTTCCATCTGCTCATCTTAGTGGTGGAGCTTATAAATAACATTAACATTTGTTTGAGGTGTGGGTTACTTTTCCTGTTACCCTATAATACATCCTTACATGCCTTACAGATCAGACTTTAAATTTAGGTCCTCTTAGCTCAGAGAGGCAAACTATCAAAGTAGAATTTAAGAAATTCCAAGGCACTCTATTTTATGGTTTGTTTGTTTTTATTTTATTTGAGGGATTATCAGAAAAAATACTCTACACTTTTTTAAATAGCCATGTGTATCCCATTGTATGCTTCAAGCTGTGTGCATAAGTCTGACACCAACTACCTCTACAATAGTCAATTGTTTTTGGAAAAGGAAATGAGGAACTAAGATAGTCATTCAGAATTACAGGGGAATTTTGGAAGATAATGCATAATTACCAACTTTATCTTAAATGTCCAAGGATGTGAGACTTATTGTGTGAAGTACATAATGGTAGCCATGTTTGTCTACAGAGAAACAACCAGTGAAGCACAAGTAACTCATCACATTGTACATACTGAAGGTCAGAAAGGTGCGATATTAAACCATAGACTAAAATGTGTGGTAGCTATCTCTCCACCTCTAATTTTTCTATGCATATTAAATACTGAAAATAAAACACTGGTGATGTTTCACTTTTCTTCTCAGTCACTTGCCCCAGAATTGTATGTCCCCAAACTGCATCCCCCTTCTGAGGGCTTGTGCTAGAATAATGGTTTTGTTTTTATTATTTGTATAAAGAATGATAAAAAGAAGAGGTTATGCTTCTTTTCTTGTTCTCAAGGTTACATTTTTGTAAGATTTGTAATGATTGAGCTTTATTTTCTAGTGCACGATGCAAACATTTGAATAAATGTAAATAGTGGTTGTAGTTTGCATCCTTAGTAATCCCTCTGTACCAAATTAATTAATAGACCCAAATCCTAGTGCTTTACCTGCATGACTTGTCCCATTGACACTCTCATAAAGCGAGCAGATTTTGGCCCAAAATGAATTGTATCTTCTGCAGTTACATGTCATGATTTTCAGACTACTCTTTTCATCACTTCATTTAGATTAGTATTCACATAACATTCTCTGTAGTTGTATACAATAGAAATAGTATTCCTTTTATTATCCACAGAAAATGTGTAAGGCAACTATTGGGCCTTACATTAAAGATAAAAACTGGGATTTTTCAGTGTTATTTTGGTAGGATGTGGCACTAGCTAATCCAAAAGCCAATCCTAGCTTTTACAATGGATCATTGTTCAGCTTACGATATTCGATAGAAGAGTTTCCCAACTGGTGCTAAATCTCTGTTGAACCTGCAGTCCATGAATTGGCAGACAAAACAAAAAACAGGATAGATTGGGTACATACAGACTTAATGTGGTCCTTCTGTTCAGATGATAAACCGCATAATCATTCTGTTTTAAAGTTCAGTAAACTGAAGTTTTTCAAAGACCAGAACTGGCTCTGATGAAGGTACATATGTGACCTTGATTCAGCATGTTGCTTAGGGCAACATAGCTAACATAACTGTAGCTTTTAATATGACATGGTCTAGCTTACTTGCATGCTTTCTCTTTTTTACCAGTTGAGAGGTCAGAGATGCTGATTACAATTGGCAAATTGTTGTAACATTCCGTTACAGACTTGCTTCCTAAATATCATAGTGAGCACTTGTTGATCTGTCAGCCCTCCCTTTTCTATAGATCCAGGAGTCTGTAGCAGCAGTACCCATGGAGGATTAACAAAATTATATAAGTACTGTAGGTCCTGGGGGCATGAAAAGTTCTGGTTCTTTTAGAACTTTCCTGCCAAAAGCTGCATCTATAGATGCAATGTTCTGTAGTGTCCTGACAACCCGTTATGATACAGTTGGAGCCTTGCAGTATTCCTCATTTGACACTTTCAACCTGTATTCCTGATGCATCGTCATCCCACTGGTTGAGCGTGCAGTGATAGTTACCTGTGACATTGCCCTGCTAGCTTTGTAAACCTCTAAAATACACCCTTTTAATTTTATCTTAGTATTGAGGCTTTGGTGGTCTTCTTTCCCCAGATGGCAGTGTGGGGTAAAGCACTGTAAAAGGACTGCAGACTTTCTGTAACCCAGAGTCCTATGCAGGTGTTCTTTGAGAAACTCCAGTGAGTGCCACCCACCTCCTTTAGGGACAAATATCTCAGATTCTTATATATCACAGACCTGAGGTGCTGCAACTGAATGCTAACAGAGTACACGGTAATCCTCTGGCAAGCACCGGCAAATCTCTGGCATCCCCCTTTTAGAGGACTTCCATATAGTACAGAAACCCCATCACTTCTTTGAGATAAATGGTCCATTTTACCCCTTCTTCCTCTGCTGAATGTGTTCCAGCAGCCTATTCCAGGAGTGTAGTCATACCTCTGTGGTTAAGGGTTGTCTCAGGTCCATTTGGGGATGGCTGGTGCTATTTGTCCTTATCAGCTGCTACTGCAAGTGCTTTGTCCAAGCAGTATTCTGCCTAAATAATTAGGATTGGTAAAGATTTGTTTGACTTGTACATCTGCCTTCTGCTAATGAAGCTGTAGGTGTCTGCAGGCCAGTGTAACTGCCACGTGCTGAGCCATGGAAGGAGTGCAGGGATGGATCAGTTGCAACAGAGTCAGCCAAGATTTTTTTTAAGAACAGAGCTGGATATAGTCACTGCCCTCATGGATTCAACCAGTGGTTTGTTTGGTTCAGTGTCCTGGGTAAAACTTTCAGATAATGAAACTCAACAGGACTTGAGTTCCTATTTGACTTAAGTGCTTTTGAAAATTTTACCCCTTGTCTCCAGCAATGGCCAGTGCCAGATGCTTTAGAGAGAGTGTACTACCTCACCTAAGTTCCTTCTAAGCTGTGCAGCTGCCTATTAAGTGCCACGCAGGCGCTCAGGGCTGCAGCAGGGAGAGATGCCTCTCCCCAAGCCCCGGACCTGCTGCGACACCCCTCCCCCGGTCCTGATCCAGCTCAACCCTGGACTGGCCGGGGGACAGGCCCCTCCCCCTCATCCCCTGCCCAGATGCTGCTGTGGGGAGAGAGCTGGGGGGGGAGTCCTCTCTCTCCCCCCTGTAGCCCCAGGGAGCCCCACGGCACCCAAGCCCCTCATCCCTGGCCCCACTCCCAAAACCCACACCCCCAGCTGGAGCCCTCACCACCCCTGCACCCCCGCCCTCTGCCCTAGCCCTGAGTCCCCTCCCACACCCCGCCACATGAATTTTGTTATGTGCACCAGTACGGAGGTGATATGTCACACATAACAAAATTCATTCCACACATGGGTGGGGAAAAATTAGAGGGAACACTGTACCTCACAGGGGAAAGTTTCCTTCTAATCTCCTGCTCCACCTTGCTCTCTGCTGCCTCTTCCTCCATCAGTATTATCTGCTCAGCCAGCTTCCTGTGGCCCATTTCTACGTGCCAGTTGGGGGTGAGATCAGTCTCCTCTGGAGCACTGTGACAGGATCTCTCTCCCCTGCTTCCTGGCCTCTGCTCCTTCTGCTGGGAATGCTGGTACGGAATGCAGACTCCCCCTTTAGTGTGAGGCGGCGGGGGGGGAGCACTCTCTAGTTGTCCCATTGTTCCCTGTCACTGTCAGCCATCTCCCTGAAGAGTGGGAAGAGGGAATGATTCATGAGGGGGTTGCTGAAGCCATAAGCACTTCCACCTTTGGGCTCATGAGTCTGCTTGCTTTTAGTCTGTCCTGCCAATTAAATGAGGAGTTGGGTTTTGTGCTCAAGCGATGTCCTCGCCTCAATGTGTTGCATCAGATCCTCTTCAGTCTGAAAGGAAAACAAATTGCAGCCTTTTGAAGGCTGAATATTAGTTTATTTTGCTGCACTGGAATGTCTCTTAGTTTTTCAAATGGAATTTTGAAAAAAAGATAAGCTTTAATTCTGAACACTAGGCTAAGCACTCCTTCTACCTGCTGTCTGGCGTGAATTTCGCAGCATCATTTGGCAATTGCATCCGATGAAGTGAGCTGTAGCTCACAAAAGCTCATGCTCAAATAAACTGGTTAGTCTCTAAGGTGCCACAAGTACTCCTTTTCTTTTTACGAATACAGACTAACACGGCTGTTACTCTGAAACCTACCTAACGCTGACCCAGCATATGCGTGTGTGTTTCTATGTACTAAATGAACCTTTATCAACTTGTTTTCAAGCTGATTTTTTTTGGTTGTGCTCTCTGCTTGTTTTCCTCCAGTGATGGGGAGGGAAGGAAAAGGACCTCGTCCGTCTGCAGCAACGAGTCTGTAAATGCCAGCGGGGTCACTCTTACCCCCCGCCGCATCTCCTGGCGGCAGCGAATCTTCCTGCGGGTTGCTTCACCCATGAACAAATCTCCCTCAACAATGCAGCATCAAGGTCGGTGGGCTTCAAAGAAAGCAGACTGTTCATATGCTATTGCTGGTTACTCCTGGAAAGAAAAGTAGATGTTTAACGAGAAGCAACTTAATGCAACATTGTAATGTACTTGCTGAACCAGATTTGGAAAATATCTCGTTGGGGTGACTTTGAGACTTTGTTTTGAACTGGTGTTTCTAGCAGCAGAGGCAAACTAATTGCATGTTGCTATAGTTGTCATCAAGGGCAGAGAAACTGCAAGAACTGCCTTTAAGTGATCAAAATATCTGTCAGCAAATATTGCCACACCCTGCTTACATAAGACACAAGAATATTTATTTTTTAAAAAGAGCATTTTGTCAGTGTTCTGTCCCAAACAGAAAACAATCTGGATGTTAAGCACCCTTCCCTATTTTCTGCTTTAGTTCTAGATGTTAATCTACTGGTCTCCTAAATGCACTAATGCATGAAATTGCTTCTAAAAATTCAAAATTCTGACTAGTTAATATGGCTCCGATATCACTCTTCACAGCTGTGGATCCACTACAGAAGTTCTCTCAGTTCAGCAGTTGTAGATGAACTGATAGATTTATTGCACAAATACTGTGTGTTAGCAGACAGAAAAACATGGCTTCTCTGCTAGGCGGAACATATAGCAAACTATGGCAGTTAACAAGCTTAACTGTAGAAAGAGGTAATAAGGATGCAGTGGGAGTGGTCAACTATTAAACTGCCCTTTGTAACTTGGAGTGAAGTTTGTGGAGGGGTGCTCAATATAGCCATTGACTTTAACGCTTCATTTAAAATGTTGCCTTCACTGTTAGAAACGTGTGGTTTTCGCTTCTAACCAGGTGCATTGTTGCTGAACGTGACAGTAGAAATTGCTGTCTTCACTGTGGCATGTATAGCCAATGTAATCTGGATTTCCAGTGATAGTTATGTGATTCTTTGCAGATGGGCTTGAGGGGAATGAATTGTTGCCACTGTCCCCTCTTGCTCCAGCCTTGGAGGAGGACCCTCTTTCTTTGATATTGCAAAATGAGGATGCCCCAGATAAGGCTGGCGGGAGGAAAAAATCGGAAGAGTTGCAGAGTCTGTGGAGAAAAGCTATCCATCAACAAATCCTACTGCTTCGAATGGAAAAAGAAAACCAGAAGCTGGAAGGTTAGCCACTCAGAGAAACAACTGGACCTGGTTTTCAGAGGCCCAGACCACAAGCAGCTCCCATTTACTTCAGCTGAAAATCAGGGCCAGTGCTGTTATAAGTTATGCAGTAGTTTCAGAAATAGAATTGCGTCAAGACTGAGGTTTACAATCTTAGAAGCACTGCTGTTCCATGCAAAACTTGCAGTTTTTCTTTGGTTTAGTGATTAAAATACTTGAAAAGACTGGTCATATTAAAACATGACACAGCTGGCATATGAATTACTGTTCTGGTCTTTTCATGGCAAGAATTGTCAAAAAAAAGGCATAGATGCGAAATCTTCCATGATTTAAACAGTCTCTTTTCATGAGGTGGAGCAAACATATAGCATATACTGCAGCACATTCTCCATCAAGTTCCCCTTCTTTATAAAAGTACATGCTTTATATGTCAGTTTTGCAATTTAAAAACATGCTTTCTGTCAGAATAAGATTCAGCATACTTGTGTATACTAAATATATACAAACCATTACAATTCATATCCTGGGCAACCAGCTTCTGGAATACCAGACCACCATACAGGATTTATTCCTCTTTCATCTCATAGCAAACTGGCATGAATACTTAAAACAGTGGTGGACTGGTCCCTTCATGCCTCATTTCAACAGGATAGTGAATGATTTTCTATTGCACTGTCCAGATAGGTGTTATAAATCATAAAAACATATGATGTTCCAGCAAAATGTTTCTTGTATATTTTTCCAGTCTTTCTTACTTTCTTACCAGAGAAGTAATTAAGGTCTTAAATTTTCAAAAGCAATTAGTATTTTGTTGCCTCAATATTTTGAGTGCCCAACTTAAAATACCCTAAAGGTGCTTCATTTTTCAGAAGACGAGTGCTCAGCACTTTATGAAAATCAGATCCCGATAAGCGTCTAAAGTTGGACACTCACTTTCTCTCTCTCTTCATTTATCAACATTTTGGCCAAGATTCTTACCACTGTTATTCAGGATTCCTTCTACAAAAGGTAGTAGTCAACATCCTGGTCTAAATGTAAAACTTGTAGAAATCAAAACAGATTTAATTTACACTTAGTGCCTTTACGCTAAAGAAACTGCAAATGGTAATTTGCATATGTTGTCCTGTGAAGCCTTTAATTTTCCAGAGGCTGGCATTATGCTGCAGTGTGATTCTTTCAGCATAGATATCCTTACCATCCTCATTTGTGAAAGTCTCATGCCCACCTTCCATTTCTTTAGTGCACCATATATGCACCAGTCCATGCTAAGAATACTAGGGGTGAGGAAGGAAAAAAATGGCAGAAGCCTTTCCATGTGCCTGCAAACGCATGCCCTTGAATACACTTCTTTAGCACATAGTGTGTTACCCTCCCAGTTTGCCTACTACTAGAAATACTAGAGGCCTGTTGGGGTTTGTAGGGAACATGGTTATTCCTTTAGATTCTTTGTACCGCTGCAAGGGCTGTTTGTATCTTGAAATCTCAAACCTTGCAGGTATTCCAGACACTTAAAACTAATCTGACCTCTGCAAGAACAAATGATAAAACAGCTAAAGAAGTAAGTGGTTTATAGAGTAAAGAACATAAAGCTAATGCCTCTTTCTTAGTTAATGATTAACACTAAATGTGCATGTCTGGTCTCCCTGGTGAAAACCAGAAAATAACAGTGTAGTGATGGGTGCTGTGTAACTGCATTCCAGTTTTTAACCCACTGTGTTCTCTGACTTGTGGAGATTTATCAGCTGAGAATGCATTGCTGCCAATATATCGGACTTAATCTCACCAAGTAAATGTAGGTGACTTTGCTTAAGGAACCTAGGCATTGGTTACCTAGTGTTAGAGGAGACAAGATGACTTGAAACAAGGTATAGGTTGTTCTGGAAACTTTCCCAGTCTCCATATTAATTTTGCATTTGTTTGGTTGAGATATTATAGTCCAAGCATGTGGTATTGTATTGAAAGCACCTATTGAAAGCTGACACACATTAAAGCTAGCAGGGTATTTCATTATTACACCTTGATTCAAGTGGTGATTGGTATCCCAACACTACAGTCCATTACAGACTTGAGAAAATGTAAACCCAGAAAGGGCTAAAACCTCTAGTGGCAGCCTGATTCTTAATTGTATATTCATCGCACTGATTATTGCTTTGTTTTTAATATGCAACTTCCACCCCTTTATGAAATAGCTCTCAGCAATTCTTATCTGCGAATGTGTTGTATTAAATGTACTGATTAAAATATTAACAGATTATCTCCCACTGTTCTTTATGCCTTCGAGGAAACTTGAATGCTAATAGCTATTTGTTCTGCAGAAGGTAAGATTTGTGAAGCAAATACCTATTGCTTTAATTTTGATAGTGGCTAAAGGCTACTTTTTTAAAACACAATATTTCTAGGTGATTTCACAACAGGAAAATTTAAAGAAGATGGTAGCAAGCAATTAAATCTATAAGAAGCCTAATTTTGATGCCCTTATTGTCACTGAGTAGTACCTTACTCCACATGCACTGGGACTAGCTGCGGAGCAAAGTGTACTACTCAATGTAAATAAGGGTGCCAGAATCGAATGTCTTTTTGGCAGTACAGGCATTTCACATTCTTATGGTCTTGCATTTATGCAACAGTTTGCATTAAAAAAATCAGTGGGTTTTTTTGGCCTTTGAAGAACAACCGTTGTTCCCTAAAGGTAACTTTTAAAAAAATCCAAGTGTAATATCCAAGTTTAGATTGAAGCTCATTGAAGTAGGAGCTCTCCTAAATGCTTCGTGCCTAGCACAAAGCTACTGGGTCCCCTAGACACTACCACAATACAAATAATTACAAGAATTTTTTATTGCGCCCTTGTCAGTCAGATAAAGATGAGGACGAATTATAAAGCACTTGGGGATACTCAGCAACTAAACTTGTGGAATGGCCTAGACATTTAATTTCTGATCCTGTACGTGTCCTAATTAACTGAGGCTTGTCATGCGTTTCTTCCACTTTTCGCTGAAGCATCGGGTATTGGCCATTTCTGGAAATAGGGTAGCTAGTTTGAGGGACAGAGGGTCTGATTTGGATTTGCAAGTCCTATGTTCCCATAGAATCCCCAGTGTTGGTTTGTATCACTCTGATCTGGGAAAAAAATCATGGTTCCTCAGTGAACCATGTAAACTTACTTCCAACAGTTATCATGGTAAATGTGTAAAACTTAGTTATTGGAATCCTTGAGGGATCATATTGTGCAATAATGCAGTAAGTAACCTGCTCAAATGATTATCAAAGACTATTTGCAACAATTGGACTCTGGAACTGCATGTGGGTTAAATCTCAACATCAGTAGCATAGTGTGTGCATTAAACCCTCCACTTCCTAACAAATGCACAGTAAAAGAGCTACTGTGACATTCCCAGGTAGAAATCGAAATTTGGCCTCCATGAAAATCCAGAATTACCTGACAGCTCTTCTAGAAAAGTTAGTCTCCAGGAGTTGCTAGAAGAAATGAGCATAAAGCAGGACCTAATGAGAAGAATAGGTGGTAGAGCATCAGACTGGATTTAGCAAACGGTGCACCTTAGAGTCAAGGAGATTAAAAACTCTTATAACTTTCTGCTATCCTGCATTGTGACTCTGAGCAATGGTGGTAAGGGGAAAGGATACTAAAATAAGAATCTCATTGCTGTGCGAAGCATCTATTTAAAACTGTCATGATCTATTAGGACCACTATGAACAGTGCAGCTGGTGGGACCACATAATGATAATCTTGACTTTGTCATTTAAAAGAGAAGTTTCCTAAAAACACTTCACCAAAGCTCTTGCAGTTCCAGAAGGAGCATTCAAAGTCTGAGGTTTCTCACACTGAAGTTATTTTAAAGTGCAATATACATAAAGTAAAAATTATCTGATAAATCGCTTTGCACGATTGTTTGTTGCTGAGATGTCAACATTTAGCCACAGAAAGACATCTGATAATATCTTTCCATCATCAGCAGAACTCCAGATCATGTCTTTTGAAATATGGAAAGATGATCCTTTGTTCATTCCATCAACATTGGTTTAAGGATTATAAGGATTCTGTTGTGGAATAGTCATTTCACTCAGCAAAGCTTTGCTAAAGTTAAGAGAAGGAGCAGTTGTGGGAAGGGGAGGAAACACATCTGATTTTTTTTTTTCTTTTATGTTTCTTGTACATTGGTTTGTGACTTTATCATATACTTTACTCAGCAATCTGAGTCATATGTGTCAATAGAGGTATAGCCCAACAGTTCATTTAAAATCTGTCTCCTATTATTTGTCCATTGATTCAAAGTGTCCTATGCAGTAACAGAAGAGAGATTCTGGATACTACATTGGCTGTATTGAGATATTTGATTTCTGATATGATCTCTCATATACTCTCCATCATGTTCTATATTCCAGCAAGCAGAGATGAACTCCAATCGAGAAAAGTTAAATTGGACTACCTTGAAGTTGGTACATGTCAGAAAGATGTCATAAATATCTGGGATAAGAAGTTATTAAACTGCAGAGCCAAAATCAGATGTGAAATGGAGGATATTCATACCACTCTGAAAGAAGGTATTTATTATGTAGGATGTGTTTTGTCCGGGGCATTTGGGAGCCTTTTTTTGTTCAGTCTTTAAGATTATTTAAACCAAATCTTACCTTCAGTAAGCTTGTTTCAATAGCACCAAATCAGTAAAAATTGCCCGTTGCCTTTTTTTCCCCAACACCAACTAACTGTTGTGCAGTGAGAACATATACTGATTCCGTTGTGCCTACAATATATTGAAACAGTGCTGCAGAAAGATCAAGTGAATGATTACATAGCTGTACTACTGTATCTAAGGTGATGTCCCGAGATAGGTTAGCATTGGTGGGGATTTCTCCCAGGGCCTCTGGATTTAAAAGCGGGAACCTCTACTCTGAGACAAAAATTCCAGTTCTTTGGCTCAAGGCTGTAGCAGACTCATAAACCTCTATACGTGGACTAGTCACTAGACAGGGGACAGAGGGCCACAGTTCATCAGTGTGGGTTACACATTTGGCTATGGAAGCTCACCCTAACAATTCCCATATGGGTTACCCCTTGTAACACAATGCCCCAGTTGGGAATTGAATCTGAGATATCTGGGCCTAAAATCATGAGCCTTTGTTTAAGCACAAAGACTAAGTCCATTAGCTTGAAGTCAGTAGTAGACTTATAAACCTCTAGATGAACTAGCCAATACATGGAGACAAAAGGACTATACTATTATTGTGAGGTACATATAGATTAAGTCTTTATCGTGGTTCTCAACCTTCAAGTTAGGAACCTTAGCTATAATGCATTGTATGACATTATCTTTATAAAACAGAAATCACTATTATGGATAAAAGCTTTCAGACTGTTCAGCTGCTCAGGGCATTCGTTTTCTCTCTCCTCTGATTTTAGGTGTACCAAAAAGCCGCCGGGGAGAAATTTGGCAATTTCTAGCTGTACAACATCGCGTAAGACATGGACTGCCAAGCAAACAACAACCTCCTGACATCTCGTACAAAGAACTCTTGAAACAGCTGACAGCTCAGCAACATGCTATCCTTGTAGATCTAGGTACTTTTGTGGTGGTTGATAGATGCTCTAAAGTGTACTTTGTGTCCTATTGCTGAGGTGAATAGAAAATGTTGGTTTTTAGTTTAAGTTTTGGGTTGTTTCATGTTGGCACAGAAACAAAGATGCTACTGTACATTAACACACGTTCTGTCTAGGCTGCCTTCGGTGTTGTCTTTGCCAAACACTCCTGCTCCTTTAGTTTGTGCTGTATGCACACCATGTCTGCAATGGGAGACACTTAGCCTGCAAAATTGCACTCATCAAATTCATGGGTAACTGCAGAGCAGAAAGAAAATGGACTGGTGTGGAGCAGGAGTGAACCACAAACTTGAAGGATATAATTCTGGCACTATTGAAGTCAGTGGTGAAATTCAGTGTGACTTCAGTTGGGGCAGGATTTCACCTGAAGGATGAAAAGAAAAACAGCTGTGTGAAGAGAGGACAGGGCTATGTAGGCTGGCTGACTTATGAGAAAGCAATGGATCAGTCAGTAATGGTTGGAGGGAGATGACAGAAAAGCAAATAAAAATGAAGCGAAAAAGGGAGAGAGGAGATCAGGGTAACCTTCAGAATAATTATTCTTGGAGAACATGAATTCAAGTGTTACTTTATTGACTCTGTTTTTTAAAAATTACAAATGCATGAAATTGATCCTCCTCTCTCCTCTCCCACCCTCTCGTATGTCAGTTGTCTTAGATTGTAAGGGGCTATCTTTCTGTGTGTTTGTATAGAATCTAGCACAATGGGGCCTGATCCTGATTGGAAACTCGGTGCTACTGAACTAGAAAGAATTGGATCCTGCAGCTTGAACCTAGCCCTAACCTGAAGTAGCTATAGTACAACTTTGGGGGGAAAATAATAGGTTCCAGAACTTCTATTTTTTTTTTCTGTTTCATAAATAAAAAAATAAAATAAAAATAAATGAAGTGTATAACAAACAACTATCCAGAGCTTAGATACAACAGCAATGGGTGCCCTAGAACTACCCAAGATATGGTTTTATTCAGTACAACTTTGATATTGCCCTAGTCAGAAAGTATGACCAACTATCCAAATTTTGTTTCATAATTTAAATCCAATTCTAAGGATATGTTCTGGGAAGGCGTGATAAGAGAAACTTCTACAAATACAGAGGAGAGGAGTTTTATGGGTTTCTTCTCTCTAGAAAAGAGAACTGAGAATTAAATACCTCTTTTATTTATTTTTACACCAGGCAGGACATTCCCTACACATCCTTACTTCTCTACCCAGCTGGGAGCAGGGCAGCTGTCACTCTTTAATCTCCTGAAAGCTTATTCTTTGCTGGACAAGGAAGTGGGTTATTGCCAAGGTATCAGCTTTGTGGCTGGAGTGCTGCTTCTACACATGAGTGAGGAGCAAGCCTTTGAAATGCTGAAATTCCTCATGTATGATCTTGGCTTCCGTAAACAGTACAGGCCAGACATGATGTCACTACAGGTAAGTTGGTCCTTTCTCCTAAAACAAACTAAACTTGAATCTGCTGTAGGGTTTCCTAGGGGCTGTGCCTGTTCTAATACTTGGAAAGTTGCAGTTTGTTATGATGATAAGTGCTAGAGGTGAGTAAAATGCATATAGTTAACCTTGCCAAACATCTCTCTTCTTTTCTCATTTAGAATAAAATAGATAAAAGAATCTTAAGAGTTGTAAAGTTCTTCCCATCACAAATCGTGATACTCTTTCATTTGGAACCTGTGCTTTTTCTTTTCATCCCTTCCTTTCCTGCTCATTTTTCTGTCCTCCCCTCAAAAAACAAAGCAAAAGCAACCACTCTCCAAACCCCATATAAACCATGATCATTTTTATCTGTCTGCTGGCCCCGGCCTTCACGCAGAGAATGAGTAAAAACAAGGAAACCCTCAACTAAAAGGTGAAGATTAAAGGCCTCGCTCCTGTCTTTACGTCATTTTGTTAACTCTGTCCAGCAGGGTTTAGAATTTAAAAAAAAACCAAACGTGCCCCCACTGCTGCTTCACTTTGGGAAGCCTTTAAAGCCTTCATCAGAGGCTGTGTCATCTCTTACGCCACCTTTCAAAGAAATGGGGAGGACATAGAATTGATACACTTGTGAAGGAAATTAAGGTCTTGGATGTGGACTATCCTTGTGCGCCCTCCCCAGAGAAACTCCAGGTCCCTCATCAATCTAAGATATGAAATCAACAAACTTCTGTCCCAAAAGGTTAAGTTTGCTTTATTTTGTTTGATGATGTTGCCGCTAATCGCAATAGTAGCAATAAATGATATACAACAGACATTAATCAACAATTTCAAAAGTTTTATTCAGAACTATATTTATTTACCTGGAGGGAATCCGCCCTAGATAACTTTTTTAGTGGATTGTCTCTGTCACAGACCTGACTGTTAGAAGGAACGTTTAGATGCTCCTCTAGAAATCGCAGAACTAACTCTGGCTATCAAGGAAATGAAGGTTGGAAAGACTTCTGGCACAGATGGGTTCCCAATTGAATTAAACGCCTAGATTATTGAATGTTCAATGAGGCCAAGCATGAGCAAACTCTCCTGTCTGCTCTAAGGGAAGCTGTAATTTCAGTTATTTCTCAATCTAGAAAAGATTTTGGAATATGTAATAATTACAGGCCTATTTCTTTAATCAGTTGTGACGCTAAGAATTTGGCTAAAGCTCTTGCTATGTGACTGGCCAAAGGTCTTTCACACATCATACACATGAATCAGGTAGCTTCCTTCATAACAAGCATAGCTCAGATGATACTGCCGCTTCAGGAAATTCTAAAGAATCCTGAGCTGTCGCTTCTTGAGAGCCCTTTGACCACATAGCCTGGGCCTATCTTTTTCATGTGTTAACAAAGTTTGCATTTGGTAACCAATTGATTGCTTGGATTAAACTTTTATACTCTAACCCAACTTCCAAGGTAGTTATCGATGGTATTATTTCCACCCCTTTTCTATTACAGAGAGGTATGAGGCAGGCCTGCCCCCTTTCCCTCTTCCATTTGATTTAGCTCCAGAAACTTCAGCCATTGCCATCTGAGGAAATCAACATATTCATGGCATCAGGGTGTGCCAAACAGAGCACAAAACTACGCTGTCTGCGAACGATGCTCTTGTATTTGTATCTAAGTCCAAGGTTACCATTCCTAACCTTCTGAACACCATTAATAAGTTTGGACTCTTCTCAGGATATAAAATTAATGGGTGGGAATCAGAAATCGTGTGCTTTAACAAATATACCCACAAAGGCATTTTTTCAAATTAGGACTTTCAGTGGCAATCCTTTTATATGAAATATTTATGAATACTGATCACCAAAAATATTCCAGGACATCCCTAAAATAAATATGTCTGGGAGGCTTTTGTTTTCCCAACTTGGAAAATTATCATATCCTTTTTGTTAAGCCAGGCATCTTTGTGGCTGGTAAAGATGACCATGTGGACCGCACCTTGTGTTTAGATTGAACAAGAATTGGTATACCCTCTCCCCCTTTCAGGCATTGTAGGATCCAATTATTATGGATTTGATGGCTCCAGAGCTCCCACAATGACAGTGGTCGGGCAAGCTTGGTCAAAATTGGCTAGAAAGCTCTGCTTCCATCGATGTGGAGGCAGTCCTAGCCTTAAAATCAGAGGCAAAACCTTAATGTGGAGAGATTTGATGGAGAGAGGAATTATGACTGTGTTGCAGCTAACTGACCATGATGAATTGAAACCATTTGTAGATCTTCAGCAACAATTTGGCTTGCCCTGTTGCAGACTATGGAAATATCTCCATTTAAAGCATTTACTTACAAATGTGTTTGGACAGGATGCATTGGGAGCTCAAGAACCTCCAGAACTTTTATTGTTTCGGTTTTCTTGGCCAGTTGTGTCCTTTTACAATTTTGTGGCCCCAAAAACCTCTGCCTTGATAATTTGAGAGTTGCTTTTTTAACATTAAATACAATTGTATTCCATTGGGTCGGAGATAGTTGTGTATCCAAATCTCTATTCCAAGCAACTATAGGCCTGAGACTGCAGCTTATTCATCAAAAGGTAACTTTTTCAAATACACTGGTTCCCACATAGAGTAATGGTAATAGGCCTCATAAATGCTGGCCACTGTTAGATGCATCCGATGAAGTGAGCTGTAGCTCACAAAAGCTTATGCTCAAATAAATTTGTTAGTCTCTAAGGTGCCACAAGTACTCCTTTTCTTTTTGCGAGTACAGACTAACACGGCTGCTACTCTGAAAACTGTTAGAAATGTAATTCCCCTGGTGCTACATTAGTTTATATGTTTAGGCAGTGCCCCTGTATCAAGAATTTCTGGTAAGAAGTGGGTCAAAGGACCAATTTGGTATTGGATGCTAAATTGGAGCTCTCCCCCTTAAGTTTCATTCTTGGGCAGTGGCCAGTACCAGATTTCTGTAAGGAAGGTGCAAGAAACCTCCTAGGGGGTAATTACGGAAGTACTTGCCCATACAGAAAATTTCTTCCTCACCCTCAGCTATTGCTTTACTTATGCTCTGCAGCATGAGAGTTTATATCCATTTCAATTTTAGAAAAATCCTTACTAATTTAACTCTGTTTACCCTTCTTTTTATCCATAAAAATATCCAGCCCTTATTAGAATCCTGCAAAGCTCTTAGCTTTAATCATACTTTGGACAATGAGTTCCACATGCTGATTGTGCATTGCATAAAATAATTTTCTTTTATCAGTTTTTCATTTTGATGCCTTTCAGTTACATGGAACATGCCTTTGTTCTTGTAATGTGAGACAGAGTAAACAGAAGTGCCTGATCTGTGTTCTCTGTACTATTCATTTATTTTGTATTCTTCCAGCCTGTTTTCTTTTAATTTGTCTCCTCTCTCAACTAAACTATCTCAATTTCTGGCTTCCACCTGGGTGGAATACACTTTTTAGACCCTTTTTAAAGGAGGCTAGATGGCCTTTGAGTAAATGGCTCTCACCTTTAGAAAATGAAGATCTGAATTCTGCTTTCATTGCAAACAAATGTGGGTTCGGTTTCATCTCAGTCTTTTGGAGACATTTGCCTGCGTCTTGAAGCCACAACCTAATGTGGCATGATTGGCAGTCTTCAGTTGAGAGGCTTACGTTCTTTGCAGGGGAATTGTGAGCTAAGACTGATGAGCTCTGTCACACCTGTACTGTATGGGGAAAACATGCACAACTCCTGCCCATGTCACACCTGGAGCTGTAGCATTTTATACTAGAACTCGCTCAGAATAAAATCTCTCTCAAATTAGATCAACAGTGACATCCAGTGGTCAGTTAAGCTACTGATAGGGCATTACCTCTTCTGGCTATTCTAAATGATATATCAGTTCACTGATTTTTCTGATATAAAAATGGCAGAGAGAAGAAATGTTTAATCATCAGGCTATAACCAGCACACTTCTGTATTATTCACATAGATAGTATACATTTTTTCAGTGAAAAAATGTAAAGTTTAGGCTACAAAGTTTAAAAGTATCCTAAGCAACTAGTGATCCAAAATTCAGCCCCTCTTTAGGAAAGAGCCGTTTTCTGAATCTATGTAAACTGTAGTATTCTAAGTTTGATGATCTTTTTTTATTATGAGTTTTACAAAAACTGTAGCTGTCTGAGTCCCTTGGAATACTAGATTTTTAAAACAGGAATTTCTGTGACTCTTTAAAAACTGAAACCTGGTATAGTAATTCCACTAAGTAAACTCTGAATCTATTTGGTATCATATGCTTGCATTAGATATAATTCATTATTGAACATAACAAATTGAACCATTATTCAATGGCGAATGAAAAGCAGCAGGTCATATATTATATGCTCTCAGACAAGTTGTGCATTTATTTTCTTTCCTGGAATGGCTATTTCCAGTAGTGGATTTTCTGTATTCAAAGTAGGAGGGCCATGCTGTTAGACCCTTCACTTACAAATTTGCTTCAGACACTCATGAAAAGGATCTAGTCTAACTGTGTCTGTGTTACCTGACTTACCCATCTACATCCTGGTGGATATGGGCCCTGATTAACCTTGAACTGTCTCTGCATATGGCTCAAAAAGAGAAAGCATTGGGTGTTTACGGTGCTTTATTTCATGGAATGCTGTTCTGACTAGTGAATACAAAACCCTAGTCTCTCTTTAAAGCTTGAATTGTCTGAGACACAGACAGGGATATGTAGTCATATTTTCAATCTTTTCACACGCACAAATCTATAAAGTCTGAGTTTCAAATTGGGCTTCCTCCTGCTCTGCATGTGTTTGACTGGGCCAATTTCACATTAAGGGGGAGTTGTCTTTTTCATATTTCTGCAGGAGGAATTTAAGACCATAGTGTGAGGTGTGATTCATACCTCAGGCTTATGCTTGATGACACTGTATATCTCTTCTGAATGTCTGTTCTGACTCAGTAAATGTGTTTTTTTAGAATATGGAGTCCCTGGGAGCAGGTGGTAAATACACAGCAATCAGAAATAATGACAGCATGAGGTTTGCACTTCTGACTCACAACTGAGAAAATAGAGGCTGAGAGATATATGAAACCAACTTCCATTTTGCTTGTGTAACTTCAGCAAAGTATGAAAGTGGCATATCTAGAAGACAACCTTTGACTGAGAGGCTTGGCAATCAGATATATAGCTGGCAATGGACATCTAATAAAAGATAGTCAAAACTTAGATTAAAAGTGGGTTTTTTTCCCCCTACCCCTTCACCTGCAACCCATTGGTAGAGAACTTTGAGAGTTAACTGAATTTGTCTAGACCCATTTGGAGGATGGGGGGGCAGGAGGTTGAGGTAGGGCAGGACAGGCCCGGTCTTAGGAATTGTTCCATTAAATAAATAAGAGGAGTATTTCTCCTTTTTGAGTCTTAAGCAACCTGTAGTTTAAAAATAATTTGACTATCTTATAATGAAGTAGAGAGTGAAAAGGAATAAAGAATTACTTCATCTGGGAAAAGTACTTTATCCATTGCAACTTCTGTGGTCTGAACTCTGATGGAGTCAAACAGGATGGACATATATCCACAAATTCCTCCTTTTTTAAGAAGAACATTCATGCTCATTCTTGTTTGTTTTTTTATGGGAAAGTGTTATCATTTCTAGCTTTGCTTTCCATCTATTAAAGAAAAATGACTTTTGATAACCAGCACTGGCTTCTAGGTGAATAGCTTATTTTAGACAAAAATACACAAGTTTTCTCTGCTAAAGAGATTATAGAAGATGATTTAGCGAGAGGATCGAAAGCTAATTAAATGGAACATGTAGTTAAAATCTCAGGAGTAGAAAGCTTGCATAGCTTAAGTGCATAAGGCTTTACTAAGATGTGAACAATATTTTTTCCCATAGAAAGAATTACTGATGGATTTATAGGTCACTGCTAACGGTTTTATTACTCTCCTTTGCCCATGGAATTCTAGGAGTTCTAAATTAATGCATCTCTTGCTTGGCAAGGAACAAGGAGTAAAATTTTCAAAAGCGCCTTAAATAGACTACATCCCATTTTCAAAAGGATTTGAGACTTCTATCTCATTGAAAGCCACTTGGATTTAGGCTCCTAAGGGCTAGATTCAAAGAGGTTATTAGATGCCACTGACATTCTCAAAACTATCGTTCAGCTACCACCTAACCTTGTAGGCACCTAAGTCCCCATGGCACCTACCTTTCTGCCAGTAGCTATGTGCAAAGTCACCTAAATTCTGCCCCCCCCCCTCCAGCTATTGAGCTGCTCAGAGCCCTTACTGACACCTAAGCCCCAGCAAGATTCTCAAACTAATTGTTCCCCCACCTATTTTGTCTGCGGGACCCAATCCAGTAGGCATGCTCTGAGCACAGCTACTGGTTTGGGCTGCCACAAAAGACAGATGGGGTGAGAATTTTGGGGTCTGGCTGGCATCCATGTGTCCATCCATCCCAGTCTATCCAGTAGCCCAGTGGTTATCTGGGATGTGGGAAACCCAGATTTGAATCCCCACTCTGCCTGATTTGGAGCAAGGACTCACATCCTAGGTGAGTGCCCAAACTACTGGGCTATAGTCAATTGCTCACTTCCTCCCCCTCCACCCCCCCAGCATAAAGAATATTTAACTATTTATCCAAAGTGCAACAGCTCCAATGGGAAAGAATGAGACCGACCCTACTATAGACAATAGCCCATGGGTTAGAGCACTCACTTGGGCTGTGGAAGAGCTGGGTTCAAGTCCCTGCTCTAAATCATACAGAGCTGAGATTTGAATCTGGCTCTCCCACATCCCAAGTGAGTGCCCTGACCGCTGGGCTATTCTCCATAATGGGATAGGGGTGATTTCTCTGTGGGGTTTGTTTTTGTGAGAGAGGGCTGACCTGGAGGGTAATCTGGAGTAATTGGATTTGATGCAAGAATTGCTGGATGAGGTTCTATGCCCTGTTAAACAGGAGTCTAGATTAGATGATCATAATGGTTCTTTCTGGCCTTAAAATCTAGAAACTGAATGTAGATGATACTTCAGTAATAAAATGGTCTGGTTCAGACTGCTCCTTCTTACTTCAAGTGTTTGGTTTTAGTTCATGAGACTGAAATTTACTCAAAGGTAAAGGATCCACACAAGCCCTATACTCCACTTAAGATCCACTTTACTGGGCCTTCTGTGCTTGGGTTAATTTCACCTGAAGCGCATTGTGAAGTGATTGAAAAATTCAGAGAGCTCAACAGTTGGTTTTTTTGTTTGTTTGTTTCTCCCCCCACCCCCCTTTCTCAACACTTACTATAGATTCAGATGTATCAACTTTCAAGACTCCTCCATGACTATCACAGAGACCTCTATAATCATCTTGAAGAGAATGAAATCAGCCCCAGTCTTTATGCTGCACCCTGGTTTCTCACGTTGTTTGCTTCTCAGTTTCCGTTAGGATTTGTAGCCAGAGTTTTTGGTAAGAGAGAGTGTTTTTATCACCGTCATAAGCAGCACAATATCCTGTACAATGTAAGGAAAACATGCATGGGAATATTTTGCACTTTGTTTTATATATGAATAGATAAATGCCAGATAAATTGTTCCAGTTGTCAGCCACAATTTGATTTATTTATTTATTTTTAATAAAGTCAGACTGAAAGCTGATAAACTGAAGGAAAAAACTGGCAACAACAAATTGTTATGGTGTAGAGACTTCATTGCTGAAACTTTTAGTCACTTGTACTGACATTTAAAAATAAAGGGTTTTTTTTGTTTTGTTTGTTTTTTAAACGGTAAGCAGACATCAGAAACTTACCTCATTAACCGTGATGATTAAGGCTGCGAGTTTGTCACGGAAGTCATGGTTTCCGTGACTTCGGCAGTGGCTGCTGCAGGGGCAGTCTTGGGCCACCATGCGCTGCTCCCCCACAGCAGAGTTTTGATGTGGGAGGGGGCAGGGGTTTGGGGTGAGGTGGGCTCTGGGGGGCACTTACCTAGGAAGCTCCCCGGAAGCGGCGACATCCCCCTCGCTCAGCTGCTAGGCGGAGGCGTGGCCAGGCAGCTCTGTGCGCTGCCTCTGCCTGCAGGCACTGCCCCCACAGCTCCCATTGGCCACGGTTCCCAGCCAATGGGAGTCGCAAAGCCAGCGCTCTGGGCGGAGGCAGCACACAGAGCTGCCTGGCTGCACTTCCACCTAGGAGCTGAGTGAGCGGGATGTGGCCCCCCCCCCAGCCAGGTAAGCGCTGCCCAGAGCCTGCCTCACCCCACCCTGTGCCCCTGCCCCCTCCCACACTGAGACTCTACTGCTGTGGGGGGAGGCACGGAGCCAAATAGGGAGGCTGCAGGCCTCGCCAACCCCCCCCCCCCCGCTCCCCGCCGTAGCACCAGTGGGGTTCCCAGGCTGTGCGCCGCCGCCCTTCCCCAGCCCCCCACCCGGGCCGCCCTCCCCCCAGCACCTGCAGCGCCCCCAGGCAGTCCCTCCTCCCCCCCCCCCCCCCCCAAAGTTTAGTCACAGGTATTTTTTAGTAAAAGTCAGGGACAGGTGACTGGCCATGAATTTTTGTTTACTGCCTGTGCCCTGTACGTGACCTTTACTAAAAATACCCATGACTAAAAGTAGCCTTAGTGATGATACAGGTATTAAACCTGTTTTGCATAGGGCTACTCAAGAGCAGTATGTCTATCTCAAGAGGTACAGTATTGTTTTGGGACTTCTAAACTCTGAATTGTATCATTATGGAGAAAAGGATGATGCAATAGGTTTTCAGTGCACTCCATTTCTTTCTGTAGATTTCATTAAAGTAAGCCATTGAATCCAGAAACTTGAACACTATACTCAGTTTTGATTTCATGAATATTTTAGCTATTTAGGTATTAAACAGTTTCAACTTTAGTACATTTCATATTCTATTTAGATAACCTTTTAGAGTCTGATGTACACAGGGCAGTGTTTAATACAATAACTTCAATAGAACTACTCATGGTAGTAAGTGTTTATAGGATCACATTGATAGTTAGCAATATCTGCATCTTAACAGGTTAGGAATAATAATTTCAAATTTCTTCATTTCAAAAATTACTTTTTATGCATGCAGCTTTGTGAGAGTTTGTCCAAAAATACAACAGATATCTAGATACTGTAATATACTACAGTTATCAAGAAATGAGAAAAATATATCTCATACTTTGATATCTCTTAAATCAATAGTAAGTTGCTTTTGATTTTTCCTTTGTAGCATTTGTGAAGTGTTTCTGCACTCTCAATTTTTTTTTTCAGCTCCTACATTATTCAAAGTGGCTGCTTAATTTCCATCCTTTTGTTTGTTTTTGAATTATTTTTTCCTAAGTCACATTCATATTTTTTCTCCTTTTTGCTTTTATAACAAAAATAGACATAATTACATTTTATTTCCTATTTTGGGGCCAATTTAGAAAATTAGATGGTGGTTCACTTATTTCTCTATAATTGTGAGTGTTTAAATACTTTTTTTAATTCATTATAATCATGCTTTACAGAAGCAAAATAGTAAAAATAAGTACTCTGGTTTATTTTGCATTTTGTTTAAAAATATTATTCTAATGTTTTGTTGCTTCAATAGACTTTGAAGTCCGGGAGTTGCCTTTTTTGGAGGGAGGATCATAGGTGGTTGTTCCTTAAATAAATATAGCAAGGTACATCATCTGGATCTACACCAGAAACATTGTGTTTTAGTCCCCACTCCTGCAATCTCATCTGTTCAGACAGACTCCTGAACCCTTGCAGAGCCCAGCTTTCTTTAATGAGACTCCCTGGGTGAAATCCTGGCTATGCGGAGGTAATTGACAAAAATTCCATTGACTTCAGTGGGGCTAAGACATCACCCCATTTGGGCATAAGGATCTGCCCAAGCTGATCAGATTGCAGGATCAGGGCCTTAAATTATAGACAACAGAAGCATTGCTATGGGTTTTTATGAGTAGGGTTTTTAGTCTTTTAAAGAGCTTATAAAGCTTCCAGTAATGAAGTAGCTATTTACTACCTTGTGAACAGTAGGATAAAATAGTCATTTCTTAACTGTCATTCTGTATTACATTTAATGATCAGCTCCCAATAATAAATGTATGTTAAGGTTTTTTTAAATTAACAATATACATTCCTCTTAATATGGTTAATATCACGTACATTATAATGATACTCAAATGCCTTTCACACTTCTTAGCTCTTCAGAGTGTGCTTGTCCAACAAGCATAAAATCTTTTTTTTCCTAAAGCACTGTATTTGTAAAAAGGCAGTAAAAGTTTTGTACATTTTTTTCATTTATTAAACTGATGCTGAAATATTGGTGTCTTCTAAATAATGAAAATAATATGGTCAAAATATGATGGACCCTATATTCGTTTCCCTCCACAGTTTACTACTGCTCAAATATAGAAAGGCAAAGGAAAGTATCCCAGCACAAAAATTAACCCAAATAATTTTAATACTTATTTTCAATGTATTTACAATTTTTTTCTGTTTTAGACATTATCTTTCTTCAAGGAACTGAAGTCATATTTAAGGTAGCTCTGAGTCTACTTAGCAGCCAAGAAGCACTTGTAATGGAATGCGAGAGCTTTGAGAATATTGTTGATTTCCTTAAAGGCACTATCCCAGACATGACTAAGCTTCAAATGGAAAAGATTATTACCCAGGTAAAGTTGGGGGTTTTTCCCCTTTATTTCTTTCCGTGTAACTTATAAATAAGATATTAATCCTAAAATGAATACAGGGGTTTCGGCTAATGATGAATCACTTACTTCAATTTATACAATATCAATTAGTTCCCCTCTCAGTTGCTATAACACTAAATTCAAGGAGTCATTTTCTGGACTATCCTTGTAATCTGTAGGTCATATCAATTTTTTTTATAGTTTTGATGGCCTCTAGTCTGATCAAGAAATCCATCACTATAGAAAATCCTTATGAGCCAATTAACACTATGCTTAAAATCGCATTAGTGACAAACCCATTCAGACATGGCTGTTGCTAGCAGTTTCCCTGACCAATGGGAAAAGGATATTTTTCCAGAAAACAACGCTAGCCATCCCGTGCCTCAGCCTATCTGCTCTACTCTAGTATGCTTTTTCTAACATGGTTCTCAAATTCCTGACCTCGTTGGTTGGGATTACCATGTTAGAGCCTTACAATCCCCATGGACATTGAATTGGTATGTATGCTTCTTACTGTGCCTAACAGTATATGATAAAAAGCAATAAAACATAACAGTAACATGCATCATCATTAACGTCATTGGGTTATCAGGTATTAAGTGTATCTCTAAATTAGAGGGAGAAGTTGCTCAGTGTGTATGCATTCAGTAATTAACACAATCTAGAGTTGCTTAGATTTGAGTCACCTGAAAAACAGCAAACGTCAATCTGAGCCTGAGTTTTCTGCTGAGCTGACAGTTTCTGAGACTTTCCCTTGCAAGGCTGGTGTCACCCTAGCCTTTGTCTCTCTCTTACCTTAGAGCCTCTCTAAAGCCATATTTCAAAGGCTCAGAAAGGCAGTCTATCTGTTCGGTGCTTAGGTAGCCCCCATCAGTGTAATGTGCCAGTGCCTCACAATCTCTCTGAATATTGTTCCTTTCTAGTTGGGGCAATGAAGTCTATGCTAGATGGCAATTAAACTATTAAGTAAACCAAGTAGAATTGCCAATTAACCAAATGAAGTTAATGCTCCCTGTTGTAAGCAAAGCTATTTTTTCCCTCTCCTGGTAGGTTTTTGAGATGGATATTTCCAAACAGCTTCATGCATATGAAGTAGAGTACCATGTACTACAGGATGAGCTGCAGGAAGGTTTGAATCCCTGTGATGATGTTGAACCTTTGGAGAAATTGGAGAGGGCCAACAGTCAGCTAAAGAGGCAAAATATGGACTTGTTGGAGAAGCTACAGGTAAATGGCCAAAGATAATTGGATCACCATGCATTAACTTTTTCCTAAAATTCAGCAAACAGGGGATTTTCTTTTAAAGTCATTTAAGAAATTGATTTTTTTTTTTAATGTTTAAAAACTTGGCATTGGGAGATTGTTCCATAGCCTAATAGCCTTTGCAATCAAGAAGTTCTTGTTTTGTGTGTTCGATGTAATTTTTTTTTCTTTTACTCCATTTGTAATCCTCTGTACCCATTTAAATAATTCCTCTTCCTTCTTGATGTTTCTTTCTCCAAATACCTGTAGGTTGTGTCCATCCTCACCTGCTTAATTATCTCTTGGATAATTTGTACATCTTCAACATTTTTAATCTTCTCATAAATCAGTTCCTCCAGCCCCCTCATTTTTTGTTTTTTCTTCAGTTTGTAAATATCTAGCTCCTCCATACCCTGTATCACACTGGGTTTTGGCTGACTGTCTTTTCACCAACTTAAATACAATTGGATGTTCCGTATCAACTCTAAAGCATGATTTCATTCTAAGTTCGTACCTCCCATTGGCTATCTGGACTTTGATTATTTTCCCCGTTTGTATTATCTTGCATTATTACAAAATACAATACCCTTCTTTCCATGAGACCAGACCAATTAATCTTTAGTAGTGATCTACTTATTTATTTTCATATAGCAATGGAAGGATCTGTACAACTCCTGTACAAGATCACTGAAGAATACCATGGAGTCCTACCAAGATATTGTAACTCCGTCCTCTAGCAGAGATGTGAAGAAGTAGGGAGGTACCTTGTGGCTGACAATGCTGCTAGTATCACCTTAGGGAGCTGTATGCTTCTGAGGGGAGCAGGGGCCTGTTCCCCAGTAACTATGGTACCAGAACCTAGGAATTATTTCACAACTCGCTGAGGCACATGATGTTCACTTTCCCTCTGAGCTAATGCAAATTGCTGAAAACTCCAAATAGATCAGTTCCTTCCCTTTTATAACCTTCCAGTTCCTCTGTCAGGTGACTCCCAGATCACCTGCCCTTAGCAGGTATCTTCATTACCAGGCAACTGCTCTCTTGGCAAACCAATTCTCCTGGATGAAGCCAGTCAGTTGTCTAGGATGTTTGTGTTTGAATAGAGGACCATCCCAATTTAATGACCTTGCATTAGCAGCCCTATATCACTCCCCTTTGGAATTTCAGTCTAGCATGAGAGAGGCAAAGGAGAGTAGACAAAAACCTGCAGCATACAGAAAATTCCTAATCTCACACAATTGTACAGATCATCATATTATGTACATGAGTTGTATGGAGGCAAATGGGTACAACCACATATTGTGGTAAAGGTCTTAATCTGAATCTCTTAGAAGGTAATGTAAAGTGATATTCTCACTACTTCTTACAGATAGCTCATGCTAAAATTCAGAGTCTGGAATCCAACCTGGAAAACATATTGTCTCGAGAGAACAAAATGAGGAGCTTAATCCAGTCGCTGGAACAGGAAAAGATGGCATATCAAAAGACTGTTGAGCAAATAAGTAAATACCTGCCAGTAGAAGCACTGTCTGACTGTGAACTGTTCCTGAAGGAAGTAAATGCCAACCCAAACAATAAAACAAAGCAAGGAAATAAGCCATAAGTAAGAGTTTCAGGCAGTATAATTTCAAATATGAAGGGAAAGCAAAGATATGTATGCTGCTATAACAGAACTCAGAAAGCAGCAGGTAGTGGTTTGCCTAAAACCGGTGCTGGGACACTCATAGCAGCAGATGGGCCTTGTCACTCTCATTATGCAAATCCCAGGTTATCAAAATAGATTTTTTTTTTTAATGGTTGTGTACATATATCACAATGGGAAATAAAGGACTGTTGCATTTAATTGTGACAAGTAGATGTATATTTAGAGTTGATTTAAAGGAAAAGGTCAGAACTTCACTAATGAAAGCCAAAGTGGTGGTAAATTAAAATTTAATTCTAGATGCCTATCTTTTGTCTTGTAGCAAAATGAAGATAATGTGTCTCATATATATATATATATATATATATAGTATAATACTTGAAAAAGATGAATGTATTTTTTCCTCCAAAGAACAGCATGTTTCACATGTTTTGTGGAATTCTGTGTAAACGAGTGTGTTTGTCATTAATTCTACTGACGTGTGTATATAACAATAACTAAGGCTGACTGTCACCATGTGGCTCTTATAGGGAGAATTATAATGCCATATGCTGCCTGGAATGTGCCAGTCAGGAAGTTACTCCCCCATGCCAGTTGAAATTGACAGGCATTATGTCACAGTTATGCCTAAAGAACTCAAAAGACTGAAAAGTCAGGAAAAAGCAAGAGCCAGAAAATGGTTGTTACCTCACTTCCTGCCTCTCCCACCCCGGGAGTTTGACAATAGGAGTTGAAGGAAGGAAACAGGGCTGCAGAGTGGTCTGGACTCTGAGCTTAATTTCCTGCAGGTGACATGTTGTGGTAATGTATTTAAAACTGGACAGGGTTTTCAAATTGCAAAAGAAACCTTGTAAGACCTTCTGTTGTCAGACAGTTCACTGATTCCCCCAATAGTTATATAGCTAATTTTTGGGGGGTGGGGAGGTATAATGGGGCACTGGATAAAGTGGGGAGCTAGGATTTCTAAACATTCTGAATCCCCAAATACATTGTGAAAGACATACATCGGATAATTTTCAGGCTTGTGCTGTGAAACTGAATAGGGAGAGGATTAGCTAGCCAGACTTTAAATGTCATGTACCTTTCAATTTAAAGCATTGGTTTGAAACACATAATTGAAAGGACATATTATAAATGCAGCTTAACGCTTTCAGGCTGTTCCTGTATTCTGTTACCACCACTTCTTTGTAAACTTGTTTTAATTATCCTGTCATGAGTGAATCTGTCCTAGACAGAGGAAGGTAAGCCCAGGTAATTTCTTAGATTGTATGTATGTCAACCAAAAGACAATAAATAAGATGTCTACAGATTTGAAAAATCTAGTTGTGATTAGTGTAAATCTGCAAGAAGGTTTGTTTGTATGTAGGAGACATGTATTTTGGAATTCATGTCAGAGTTGTTACTTGAATGTTAAAATGGGTCACGTTATCTTACCATTTATGCTATATTCCAGGCAGGTGGCTTTTTTTGTTTTGTTTTTTGTTTTTGAAGTATAAAAATCAAGCCAAGTGCCAAATTCAGCGAAGTGTCATTTACGCATAAGATTGTTTGATTGGAAAGCAAATGTTGAACCTAACTGCTTTCTGTGTCACAATGCTTTGTTAATTTCAAGGGAAAAAAAGAGCAACAGAATCACTGCTTTGCTGCTCATTGCTGCAGAGTTTAGTTTTATTTCCATGGTGGTTTTCTTATTTGGTAGTACTCATTCAATTACTGTATTTATCTTTCTTATTACTGTCGGGTGCAAGCTCTTACACTGTGCATAAAATTACATGGAATCTGACTTGGTATTTCAATAATGTTTCATTGCACCAGATGGAAAAATGCCAAGTGAAGAGGCAATTCTTTGCAGTTTGTTCAAAGTAAATTTTAGCTAATATGTATATACAGAACTAATCCCAGGGAACTGCAGTACAGTGTAGTACAAGACCAAGGGTGTTCAGATACATACTGTTACTTTTTCTTTTTTTTTTAGATGCACTGAATGTGCTTTATCCTCTGTTTTACTTATATCAATTTTTTTCATGTGATGCCTGGAGAATTTCCAATAAATGTAATTTGCTGCATTTCCCATGGCCTCTGGCTTTTTTTCATTTCTCCTCATTTCTAGGACCAGTTTTTCACTTGTAACAGTGCTGTCTTCATGGAAAAATTAAGGAATCTGTTTAGTCTCTGTGTGTGAAAAACAGGATTTGCAAAAGGACACAGGAAAAATGAAAATTATGACAATTTAAAATATACAAACAATATATTTTTCAAAATTTCAAAGCCTGAATTCTTTTTTTTTTTTAATTTTTAAGCTGTTCACTTTCAATAGACAGACATGTTAGGAATGATAAATATGGGAATTTGTTTAATTCAGAGGAAGGAATCTGAATCTCTAGCGTTTTGTGCCCTCATTTGAAAAACCTACACAAGTGGTGACAAACTATTTTTCACGGTGTATTCTATGTTATCAGACATTCATCATGGTCTTTGTTCTGCACACATGCATAATTTGTAACATGTATCTCTGGGGTGCCCTGCTTCAAATATAAAACCTACAAAGATCTGTTTAAGATGAATAACAATCAAAAGTATAATTGAAGTTTGTCGTTTAATTACAGGTTTTTCAGGGTGTTTGTGTGTGTATGTATGTATGTTTATAACAAATCACTATAGGTGATCGTTTACATCCCATATCCCCAGATTTTTATTAATTTCTCGTTTTATTTTAAGAAAATCAAATTAGTAGTTTAGGCCCAAAAGGTAGATGAGTTGAAATAAACAATAAAACCTAATACCAATAAAACTGTGTTCATGGTTTACAGAAAAAAAATATTAAGGGGTTGAGCATATTGCTTGAGGTTTAAACATTTCCTTGCACTATTTGCAAAGCTAATACATGAGGATCAGACATTGAAAATGGCCAGTCCATTTTTACTAAGATTAGGGAAATCCAAAAAATAAACTAGATTTTTTTTAAAATTCCTTTAGTTTTAATAATTTAAGGTATTAGCTACACAGATAAGAAATTTGCTCATTAAAATATATGGACTCAAACTCCACTCTGATACATGTGTGCAGAACAATGGAGGATGATGTATGAATGTAGCAGAGCAGCATTTTCCCTTGATTTTTAACCTGACAGCATCCCTTTTACAAATGTCTGTACAGCTTATTACTTTCATGTGTAAAGCTACTGTTAGTTTAAAGAACCTGTATGCCACATTCACCTTTTACGCACATTCACCTGTTACACACACACCCCACACCCCCCAAGATGAAATTCTGAAACTGTTGATCAGTGCACACCAATTCCACTGGAAGTGAATGATGCCTTATGCAATTTAAACTGAGGGTATGGGGAAGTTAAGGTAAGAAGTTTTGGAGAAGGTGCTCCCAGTCCGTCAATGCTGAACATTGCCAAAGAGTTTGGGATATGGACCGTGCCTCACTATATACTTGGAAAGCATGTAGCACTTTGGGAGTGCTAATATAATACAAATAGGCACTGGATTTTGCCCCTTCTTGGGAAAAGTGTTGGATCCTTATTGACTGCAAGTGATCAGAACTTCATTTCTTCATCTTACCTGAAATGTGGCAGCCCACTATGCTATGGCTCTAACTGAGAACAGGTCAGAAGGATGAATGCAGCTACTGTATCTTCCGCACTACATCATGCAGCATCTAGGAGGAACTAACTCTAAATTATTGAACCTCTCAGATAGCCGAGGGCTTCCTTGAAAGGGCTGTGAAGGTTTCAATATTTTTAGCTCACAAGTTATAACTGAAAACTACTTATCTCTGCCAGGATTCTGATTACACCAGGCGGGATCTTGGAGAAGAGCTAGAGCTGGGTGAATTTTCTAAAAAACCTTTTGTGTTGGAAAATTTTCTTTTTGACCAATTTTTCCGGTTTTTAGGGGAAAAGAATTGAACTGACAGCCAAAGTCTTTTAAACCGAACTTTTTTTACCCAAAAGAAAAACCCAAAGAGTTGTTTTGTAACCTTTTTGTTGAAAAACAAAAATTAATATTTTGAAATAATAACATTGGCATTTTTCAACCAGCTGTAAGAAGGGCCTCTTTGAAAACAGGAATGGTGACCTGTTATCTTCAGTTAAACTTAAGCGTGGAGGTCATCCTGCTATTGAGTTAGACAGGTTTCCTTGCTTCTTAACCTCCTCACTGCAATGCTGCCCAGGTTGCTCAGAGTTGCCTAAATGGAGGCAATCGAGGGTGTAACAGAGGTTCTGAGGTCCAGCAATTTGAAGCACCCAGTTGTCCACAATGAGGACTTCAGATTCTTGCATACTTAGCAAATGCTGCATCCCACCTAAGAATGAAAAATTGCATCTGTTTGCTTAGAACTCCTAGAGACAGAATCTAGCATCTTCAGAAGACACCTCCACTCGTGTCTGCCACTGGACCAGACATCATAATGAAACAGCTCACCCTCCCTTCAGCTTGGTGTCTTTCCTTCATGGACATTAGATATAAAACTTTGTCTAAGTTGGGCATATTGAGGGAGTCCAAATTCTGAGTGCCCACTGTCCCCTTCAGCTTGGTTCAGCATCAGGTTATTAAAGATGATTGTGTAGAAGCCTGAAGATTTCTGCATCCACACTTCCTTGATGGCACTAAATTTGATTTTAGGTAACTTAAAGGATTGTAACTGATCCTACCGTTTGTAGTTAGTTCAGATTTTAATATTGATGCTAGCTTTCGAACCCATCAGTATATGATGCTGCTTCATTTCCCTTGTGATATTAATCTCCTACCTAGCTTGTGGATGGGTGAGGGAGGGATTCTGAGCCCCCTTCTCTCTGTCCCCCACTACCATTATTTATTTTGCCTGAGAGATGCATCATTCAGCACGTCACCATTTTAAACTCCACTGGGACAATGGGCAAAGCTAAAATGAGGGGAGTGGGGTTTATGTTAGAAAGCATTAATGGCTACCTTCAATCAGTTCTTTGATCTGTACAAATACCATCCTGGTTGAGATGATTCTGTCAATCCAATGCCAGAGGCACTGTTTGTCCCCCATTTCCCCCTTCTCGTTTTCTGATTTTCACCAAAATCAGTAAGGTGCTGCCTAGAACATTTCCAATTTTGGAATTGATCAGCTGCAAAGTTCAACAGTTAATGCATTATATACTGATGGAGACTTGCCATTAAGTTGAGTGCAGGGTTTCCATATTCTTGGCCAATTACATATAAAACTATCATATTAAAGAACAGCAAGATTGCAAAATCAAGCAATCAAGTTAAGAATTGCCAGTGCGGTGAATGTGGAGATGCTCAGTGATGAATATTATAATGTAGTAAGTATTTTTGGTGTGCTTATTTCCACCTGGTGGCCAAGATGAGAATTGCTATTTACTGTTAAGAAGTCCTAAGATTTTACTTGTGGCACCTTAGAGACTAACCAATTTATTTGTTACAGCTCACTTCATCAGATGCATACTGTGGAAAATACAGAAGATGTTTGTTTTTATACACACAAATCATGAAAAAATGGGTGTTTATCACTACAAAAGGTTTTCTCTCCCCACACCCCACTCTCCTGCTGGTAATAGCTTATGTAAAGTGATCACTCTCCTTACAATGTGTATGATAATCAAGGTGGGCCATTTCCAGCACAAATCCAGGTTTTCTCCCCAACAGCCCCCCAAACAAACCCACCTTGGTTATCATACACATTGTAAAGAGAGTGATCACTTTACATAAGCTATTACCAGCAGGAAAGTGGGGTGGGGGGAGAGAAAACCTTTTGTAGTGATAAACACCCATTTTTTCATGATTTGTGTGTATAAAAACAAACATCTTCTGTATTTTCCACAGTATGCATCCAATGAAGTGAGCTGTAGCTCACGAAAGCTTATGCTCAAATAAATTGGTTAGTCTCTAAGGTGCCACAAGTACTCCTTTTCTTTTTGCGAATACAGACTAACACGGCTGTTACTCTGAAACCTAAGATTTTACTGAAGTTGTTCCAACAATTGTGTGAGGAAGTTTTTTCAAGATGTAGGCTGATTAGTGGTCTGTGAACCTGTACCAGAATAAAAGATTTCCTTTTCCAGTTCTAATTGGTCTTGGATCTCCATATGCTATGTTGGCCACAAGGATAAACTAAAAACAACAACCAGCTAGCTCTACATACTGTTTGCATAAGTGACAAACTTTTTTTTATTGCAAAGAAAAATGGCTGTATATGGAAAATGAAGGTGTATGATTCAAAGTAGGAGGACTAGACTCAGTACTTGGAGACTCTCCCAGAACTTTATTACAAATGATATAGAGGATGATAAAAAGAAACATGCCATTTTATTGAGTGTTTGTGGAGCAAAAACATAGTTTAATTAGATTTTTGGTGGCACTAGAAAAGCTCAGTGCCAAATACTTTAATTCGTTCAAAGTGGTCATGCGCCATCATAACCCAATGCCATCTGAGATTGTGCAGCGTTTAAAATTTAAGTTTCTCCCACCAACCTGGAAAATCGGTGGCAGGTTTTGTACCAGAACTATGTTTGTTGGAGTGCTGTGGTTTTGGAGATACATTAAAGGCCGTGGCTATGGTATCAGTGTTGGCAGAGTCCACCTCAGATTTTAAAAAAGCTCTGGAATTAGCGCAAAGCATGGAAGTAGCTGCAGAGTATGCTTTAAAGTTACACAGACGCACTAAGCAGCATGTAGCTAGCCAATCACAGGTACCATGCAAAAAATATCCAGCATTTCACACAGAGCAAATGAATCATTAACAGAGGTACCGCCTTAAGAACACACAACTGCTTTAGGTGTGGGGAGAAACATACAAGGATACTGAGTGCTGGGTTTGCCAGAAGTGAGGTCATCTTGTAAATGTGCACCATAAAAAAGAAAGACACATGGAAGGGAAAATGTGGGTCATGAGAGGTGCATCATATTGTAGAGGAGAAAGAGAAGCCAAAAGCTGAAGACTGGGTGCATGCTATGTTTACTGTTAGCAGTAGCCAAAAGAAGAAATCCCCTTGAGTGGATGTTACAATTAATGGACAAAGAATAACCATAGAGATTGATATAGGAGCTTCACTGTCTATAATCAGCCCAGACCTGAAGAAGACGTCTTTGTAAGCTTGAAAACTGCGCGCTCTCTCTCTCTCTCACCAACAGAAGTTTGTCCAATAAGAGGCATTACTTCACCCATCATCCGGCCCTCTGACTACTACCCCATGCCACTCATCCATGCGGGCACTCATGATACTGCGAAGTAGGACCCTCAGTAGATCAGAAGTGACTACAGGGCTCTGGGAGTAAGGGTGAAGGAGTTCAGTGCACAGGTGGTGGTCTCTTCGATCCTTCCGGCCAAGGGTAAGGGGCCCAGGCAGAGGGACATGCATCCTGGAGGTGAATACCTGGCTGCGAGGATGGTGTCACCAGGAGGGCTTTGGCTTCCTTGACCATGGGATGCTGTTCTAGGAAGAAGGACTGCTAAGCAGAGATGGGGTCCACCTATCGAGGAAGATGAAGAGCATATCTAGATACAGACCAGCTAACCTACTGAGGAGGGCTTTAAACTAGGTTCGAAGGGGGCAGATGACCAAAGCCCACAGGTAAGTCAAGAACATGGAGTCCTAGAAGAAGGTTTGGAATTGTGGGGGGGGGGCATGGGCTGTCATAGCAGGGATAAAGGCGAAACAAGACCGAACTGGGGGGGAGGGAAATCAAATCAGTATCTTAGATGTCTGTATACTAATGGAAGAAGTATGGGGAATAAGCAGGAAGAACTTGAAATGCTAGTAAATAAACACAACTATGACATAATTGGCATCACAGAGACTTGGTGGGATAATACACATGATGGGAATATTGGTATAGAAAGATACAGCTTTCTCAGGAAGAACAGGCAGGGAAAAAAGGGAGGAGGTGTTGCCTTATATATTAACAATGTATACACTTGGACTGAGGTTGAGATGGAAATATGAGACAGACTTGTTGAAAATCTCTGGGTAAGGATAAAAGGGGTAAAAAACAGGGGTGATGTCATGGTAGGGGTCTACTACAGACCACCTAACCAGGAAGAAGAGGTGGATGAGGATTTTTTAAACAACTAACAAAATCATACAAAGCACAGGACTTGGTGGTGATGGGGGACTGCAACTACCCAGACATCTGTTGGGAAAATAACACAGCAGGGCACAGATTATCCCATACATTCTTGAAATGTACTAGAGACAATATTTTATTTCAGAAGATGGAGACAGCTACTAGGGGAGAGGCTGTGCTAGATTTGATTTTGACAGATATGGAGGAACTGGTTGAGAATTTGATGGTGGAAGGCAGCTTGGGTGAAAGTGATCATGAAATGATTCTAAGGAATGGTAGGAGGGAGAACAGCAAAATAAAGACAATGGATTTCAAGAAGGCAGACTCTAGCAAACTCAGGGAGTTGGTAGTAAGATCCCATGGGAAGCAAGTCTAAGGGGAAAAACAATAGAAGACAGTTGGCAGTTTTTCAAACAGACATTATTAAGGGCACAAGAGGAAACTATCCCACTGCGTAGGAAAGATAGGTAGTATGGTAAGAGACCACCTTGGCTTAATCAGGAGATCTTCAATGATCTAAAACTAAAAAAAAAAAATCCTACAAAAAGTAGAAACTAGGTCAAATTACAAAGGATGAATATAAACAAACACAAATATGTAGGGACAAAATTAGAAAGGCCAACACACAAAATGAGATCAAATTAGCTAGAGACATAAAGGGTAACAAGAAAACATTCTACAAATACATTAAAAGCAAGAGGAAGACCAAGGACAGGGTAGGCCCATTACTCAAGGAGGGGGAAAATATAAAAACAGAAAATGTGGAAATGACAGAGGTGCTTAATGACTTCTTTGTTTCGGTTTTCAACAAGAAGGTTGGTGGTGATTGGCTGTGTAACATAGTGAATGCCAGTGAAAATGAGGTAGAATCAGAAGAGGCTAAAATAGGGAAAGAACAAGTTAAAAATTACTTGGACAAATTAAACATCTTCAATTCACCAGGGCCTGATGAAATGCATCCCAGAATACTCAAGGAGCTGACTGAGGGAGATATCTGAGCCATTAGCGATTATCTTTGAAAAGTCACGGAAGACCAGAGAGATTCCAGAAGACTGGAAAAGGGCAAATATAGTGCCAATATATAAAAAGGGAAATAAGGACAACCCAGGGAATTACAGACCAGTCAGCTTTAACTTCTATACTCGGAAAGATGATGGAGCAAACAATTAAGCAATCAATTTGCAAACATCTAGAAGATAATAAAGTGATTAGTAACAGTCAGCATGGATTTGTGAAAAACAAATTCTGTCAAACCAACCTGACAGCTTTCTTTGACAGAGTGACAAGCCTTGTGGATTGGGGGTGGAGGGGAGCAATAGACGTGGTATATCTTGACTTTAGTAAAGCTTTTGATACTGTCTCCATGACCTTCTCATAAACAAACTAGGGAAATGCAACCTAGATGGAGCTACTATAAGGTGGGTGCAAAACTGGTTGGAAAACCTTTCCCAGCGAGTAGTTATCAGTGGTTCACAGTCATGCTGGAAGGGCATAATGAGTGGGGTCCAGCAGGGATCAGTTCTGGGTCCAGTTCTGTTCAATATCTTCCTTAGTGATTTAGATGATGGCATAGAGAGTACATTTACAAAGTTTGCAGATGATACCAACCTGGGAGGAGTTGCAAGTGCTTTGGAGGATAGGATTATAATTCAAAATGATCTGGAGAAATGGTCTGAAGTAAATAGGATTAAATTCAATAAGGACAAATGCAAAGTACTTCATTTAGGAAGGAACAATCAGTTGCACACATACAAAATGGGAAATGACTGTCTAGGAAAGAGTACTATGGAAAGGGATCTGGGGGTCATAGTGGACAAGTTAAATATGAGTTAACAGTGTAACGCTGTTGCAAAAAAAGTGAACATCCTTCTGGGATGTATTAGCAGGAGTGTTGTAAGCGAGACACAAGAAGTAATATTTTCACTCTACTCTGTGCTGATTAGGCCTCAACTGGAGTATTATGTCCAGTTCTGGGCACCACATTTCAGGAAGGATGTGGACAAATTGGAGAGAGTCCTGGAAGAGCAACAAAAATGATTAAAGGTCTAGAAAACAGGACCTATGTGGGAAGATTGAAAAAATTGGGTTTGTTTAGTCTGGAAAAAAGAAGACTGAGAGGAAACATAAGTTTTCAAGTTTGTAAAAGGTTGTTACAAGGAGGAGGAAGAAAATTTTTTGTTGTTAACCTCTGAAGAAAGGTCAAGAAGCAATGGGCTTAAATTGCAACAAGGGAGGCTTAGGTTGAACATTAGGAAAAACTTCCTAACCGTCAGGGTGGTTAAGCACTGGAATAAATTGCCTAGGGAGGTTGTGGAATCTCCATCATTGGAGATTTTTAAGAACAGGTTAGACAGACACTTGTCAGTGATGGTCTAGATAATTAGTCCTGCCATGAGTGCAGTGGACGGGACTAGATGACCTGCTGAGGTCCCTTTCAGTTCTATGATTCTATGAAAGGGTTGTTTCATTACACCTGCCTCCCATTTGGAGTGTCAGCAGCTCCAGGTATTTATCAAAGGGTGATGGACAATTTATTCCAAGGGATGCCGCATGTCTGTGTAAACCTTGATGATAGTCTGATTACAGGGGAATCTGAGTCAGAAAACTTGCAAAATTTGGATCAGGTATTACAAAAATTGGCTGATGCAGGTATGTGTCTTAAGAGGGAGACATGTATCTTGCAGGCTGCCAAAGTCATTTACCTGGGACACAAAATTGGTGCAACTGGCTTACAACCAGTAGAGGAGAAGGCATGGGCACCACCACCAAAGTCAGTGTCTGAACTGAAATTCTTTCTAGGCCTGCTAAATTATTATGGTAAATTTTTATCAGCTTGGCATCTGTGTTGGCTCCACTACTCAACTGTTACAGAAAGGGATAAAATCTCCAGTCCAGTCAAAAACAAAAAAAAGCTTTTGCAGAAGCAAATAAATTATTAAAGTCATCAAAACATTTAGTTCATTGATAGCCAGAAAGAACTAATATTGTCTCATGATGCTTCACCATCTGGGGTGAGAGCAGTATGTCAGAGGGATCTGAGCATCTCATCAGTTACGCATCAAGGTCATTAGCTTCAGCAGAAAAAAATTCCTAACTAGAACGAGAAGGGCTAGGAGTGGTTTGGGGGGTAAAGAATTGCCATATTTTACCTATATGGCAGGCATTTTATTTTACATTGAGATCATAAACTTAAAGGTCTGTTTGGTGAAAGCAAGTCTGTACCTTCTATTGCATCTGCCAGAATTCAGAGATGGGCTCTCACCTTTATCATCTTAAGACTACAAATTTGATTATAAACCTGGAAAGCACTGGGTAATGTGGGGGCTCTGACTAGGCATCCTATACCAGCAGCCCCCCAGAAGTTCCTCAGCCTACAGAAGCAATCCTCCTTATTGAACTACTGTCTACTTCTCTAACTGATGCCGCACAGCTAAAAAGAGAGAGAGATCCGTTATTTTCTGAAGTGCAGTAGATGGTTACAAATGGCTGTACAGAGAGGGTAAGTACAGAATTCCAATCTTATTACTCCTGAAACAAGTCTTTAAGTGTCCAGGTGATCATACTTCCAGTAAGTAGACTGGTGGTGCTAAAATTGTTACATGATGCACATCCTGGCATTGTACGCATGAAGGGGCTTTCATGCAGTTGTGTGTAGTAGCCAGGAATAGATTGGGAAATCAAGACTTGTGTGACAGTGAGTGGTTTGCCAGTCCAGCAGCCATGCTCCACTAAAAGTTCCTTTGCACCCATGTCAGTGGCTTCTGTGACCCTGAAAACTAGGTTTTGAATAAGTGATGCTCCATTCAAAATGGATTGAGGTGCACACAGTGCTCTCTACTGCAGCTGAGATTACAGTTGGAAAATGTAAATTGCAGTTTACCAATTTGGTTTGCCTGAGACAGTGGTGAGTGATGATGGTATCCAGTTCACTGGTGCTGTATTTCAGAATTTATGGAAAAAACCCAGCATCAAACCCGTTAGAGCCATACCACCCTTCTTCACATGCCCTAGCACAGTGGGCTGTGCAAATAATGAAGATGATGGCACATAGTAGCATAGAAGCCAACCTGAGCAAGCTTCTTTTCTAGTCTGCTGTGACGTCCACAACAGGAAAGTCATCTACAGAACTCTTAATGGGAAAGAACCCGAGAACTTATGTGGACTCTCTACACCCTGATGAAGCTGCTAAGGTGAGGGAAAAGCAGACAGCCCAAAAGTTATATTATGATGTAAGAGCATCACCAAGAACATTAGGCATAAGTAATGTAGTATATGTTCTTAACCAGCGCGGACCATTGCAAAAATTATCAGGTTGCATCACAGCACATGTGGGACCACTTTTTGGATGACTGAGTTACCGGCGGGTGGGGAGGCACATTCAAAGGCATCAGAATCAGGTTCATCTGTGGTACCATGAAGAATTGCCTATAGAGAATTCTCATTTGGATGTTGAGATACCAGGTATTACGGCATCATTAGACTACCCAATTGCTACATCCAGAAATAGTGAGATTGTGGAGGACCACATACCAGCCACTACAGTTGACTTGGAAGATAAGGCTGTAGAGGTGGTTGTAGTATCAGAGAGCCCTTCTGCACCTGCTGCTGATCAAGGACCACACGTGTTTCAATTGTGCCATTTCAGAAGGTCTCCCTAAGGCAGAGACAGACTGGATTTGTAGTAATAAGACAATTATGCTAGAGAGGGTGTCACACACACACATGCCCCCCCCCCAGGGGGTTCCCTGGGAAGGCAAATCAGCACTGTATGTTGCTAACGCTGTTGTAGGCATTGCAAAGTATTCTGGGAAGGGTTAAAGGTGTAAGTGTGGGTAAAAGGCTCCTTTGCAGGTTGCAAAAGACCAAAGAGGGAGGGAGAGAGCAGAAAACGAGTTAACTCAACACTTCGGCTAGCTCGGTCCAAAAATAAGATGCTGGCTCCAGCTCAAGGCTACAGCACGCAACCGAGGCTCGGTGGCCTGCCAAGAAAGATGGGGGGGGGGGGGGCCTGGATTCCAATTCCGACCAGCCACGAGAAGAAAAAAAAAAAAAGATTCAACTTCATAAACCTGCAGTGGCTGCAAACCGAGCAAGACAGTGAAGGCCAAAGAGGGAGAAAACAACTGATGTAGTGTCCCTAAAGCCAGGATGTTTGGCAAAACTGAAGAAGCCATGAAAGGCCGGCTCGGACCGGTACAGAGAGCACGGGAGGTGGGGGGCAGAAGTCCCGAATCGAGACACCCCCAAAGGACCCTAAGGTTTAAAACCCTCCCAAGAGCTGAAGCAAATTGGAGATTGGCAGCGGACCCTGGACGACCCTGTGCGCACAGGACAGAACTCCATTACACCCAGTCCTGGCCAGCCTCGGGTAGTGCGTATGTGAGTATGAAAGTGGGTTAGGGGTAGGGGCACTAATGCTTTCTTCCTTCCTCCTGAGTGACGTGGGAAGCACCCATCACACTCTGCTGTTATTTTATCATTTTATCAATAAAGCTTTAAAACTCAGTTGCTTGATGTGCTCCGTCATCTCTTCCCCCACAATGATCCTGTGGCCTCAGCCTGATCACCTAACGGCTCAGGCAGATTGATAATAGAAATCTGTCACAGTTTTGGTGGAGATTTGCGGGGTGGGGGGAGCCCTGCAGAGCACACCAACTGCTTTGCCCTTGGTATTTCAAGTTGCTCTGTCTGGCACTGTTACTATTGCATGTTGGGAATTTTATAATTAAAGGTGAGCCCCACCCTCAGTTGTAGTATGACAGAGAACCGGAGGGAGGTTTAGCATTCCTCTCTCCACCCCAGTTGGCGGGGGATGGGTGCAGCTGGGTCTACCCCCGGTCGTAGAAGTACTGGGCAATAGGAGGTGGGCTTAGAGACCCTCACTCCATGCAACAGGTATCCTCGGTGCATACGCCCTCAGTCATAGTATGACTGAGTTAAAAAGGAGAACATAGGGTGTCTCGCTCTGCCCAGGAAGGGTTGTAGTATATGTATCCTCAGTGGGATCGGACTGAGTAATACAGAGGGAGGCTTAGCGTCTCTCCCTCCGGCCCCGCAAAGGCGGGGGTGAGCATTGTAAGCCCCGGTGCCGGTGTGGGCAATGTGAAATCTCAAGTAATTAAGACCTTCAGAGTTGTACTAAGGGATTGTGATAACATGTTCAGGAAACGGAAGGGTACAGCTGCGGACTCGGGAGTCCCACAGTTGTGGGCTATGGCTTCAACAATGGGTTCAAGGCCAGACTTACGGGCATTAGGGAGCATGGACATGGTAGTCTGGCTGCCCGGTCAGCTGGCGTCATGGGAGGCAGGTGGACCTGATGCCCGAGCCACGGGGGAAGGCAGCAAAGAGGGACAGGACCCTCTGCCTCTTTCAAAGGGGGGGATAAAGACCACTCCTGGCTGGAGAGGGCTCTCACCAAAGTGGGATACAATCCCTGGGGTTCCATGGCAGAGCTTCAGAGAGGCATGCATACTTGACAGGATTTACTAGACTTGTATGCCAAGTATAAAAAGCAAAAGGAAAAAAACCTATGGGCAGCTGTGGGATTAATTTGGACTGCAGCAGCCATGTGGTATCAAATGTTGTCGGGACAGAAAGAGGAGTTGGGGAAAAGGGAAGAGGTGTGTACCCGACAGCTGGTGGAAATTGAGCAACTGAAAGCATAAATTACTAACCAGGCAGCAACCCACGCCTATGACCAGGACAAGTTGCAGGCCTTAAAACAGGACATCCAGGCAGAAAAAGCAAAACACACCCACCTGGAAGCACTGGCTAAGCAAATACCGGTCCTTCAAGGACTTGTCAAAGACTTGACCATTCGTGCTCAGGATATGCTGCAATTGGCAGTGTGCCCACCATGAAAAGGAAATTGAACAGTTAAAACCTCAGTTAGCCGTACGTTCAGTCCAGGTGGCGAGCCTCACGGGGGATAATTTGGGTGACCCCTGTGAGGGCTTTGATCTCTCCCTTTGTAAGGATCCTCAATTTTGGGCGGAACCTTGTTGCACCCCTATAGCGGCCCTCATTAAGACCGAGGAGTGGTCCAGTGGGTGAAGGGGGAGAAGATCACATGTACGGAACCCCCAACTATGGAGAGAGCACTCCGTGGGGTAATTATGAAGAGGAAAGGGACCAGGAGGGGTGGGAGCCAATTAAGGAGCCCACCTTCCTTACTAAATTGGTAGTGCAACAAAGCCTGTGCCCATGGAAAGGGACAGTGCAGCAAGAAAAAAGAATTGGGCCCAGACAAGCAGGCAGGCAGCAAACAAAAATATTAGAAAACAGGTTGGAAGCCCTAAAAGCATAGTGGCAGGAGTAAAGGAAGCAGTAAGTACAGGCATAGGAAATTCAGATCCCTAAAATAGTACTTGGAATGGTAAAATCTGAGTTAATAAAGGTGTCAGTTTGGGAAATAAGCAAGTAATTAAAAAAAAAAGTTAACTTTGCAGAGGCTGGAGGGAATTAAGCAGTTAAATGTTGTAACAGTGTTAAAAAGGAAAAGTATTATAGAAAGAAAATTCTTGGTTTCTTTGCAGCCATTCTGAAGGAAAAATGGGCCCTTTTCCAAAGGAATGTCTGTAAATAAGCCAGGCAAAGAGACTATCTAATTAAAATCATTTGACTATGGACAATTTAGTCAAATTTGCTAAAAGAATATAAGGGGGTTCTATTGGAACTTAACTGCCCCAAATGTATAAAAAATGTAATTTATATACAGCTATGTAAAAACAGAGCAGTGTACATTATAGAAAGGATAAAACAATTGCAAACATAACATGCTACTTAATTACAATCCTATTAGGGCTCCAAAGGGAGCCACAATTGGCTGTGTTTTCTTTTTCAAATTTTTTTATGTTTTAAAAGCAGGAGTTGAAAGTGAACAGTAATCAGAACTCTGGTGAAAGTTAATTGTGTCCCTTTTAAGACAGAGTCTCTGAGCTGCTCATGGCTTTGAATCCAAAAGCAAGCCAAAAAGCATTTATGTTAATGCAAATTACCTAACTAATAAAGGTAAAAGCCATTGAAACCTGGCCTGGCTATAAAACAAACACAAGAAAATATAGTGGTAATTCCTCTGTTTTGCCTGCAATCAGCAAGGGTATTTGTAAAAAAAAAAAAAGAAACATTTTAATCAATAATCTGCCACCCCAAAGGGGTAAAAATATGGGGGTTTTTTGTTCTCTCAGAACAACAGGAAAAGTTGATACCAGCTGAAGAGCAATCAAAATATCAGAAATCTACTGTCACAATAAAAATGGTGTTTTGTGTTCTATGTTTTATCTTGTGTTGTCCGTCTTGTAGCTAGCACTGTTGTGTACCAAATGCTGCAGAAAAACCTCCTCAGGTAGCAAACACCATATTAGGAGAAATTGGTTTTGGAGCAGGAATTATAAATACTGTAGACCTGCAAGTAATTAAAAATAAATTAAGCTCTCTGTCCCAGCTACAGGACAGCCTAATACAAAAACAAATGAAAATAAAAGATCATACTGCTATTGCACATGGAATGTACTGAAATGCTGATACTTGCTTTGTCCACCTTGAAATACAAAATGCTTTGGGTAATATCAGGAAACAGTAAGGTATTAATACACTTGCTAAAGCAAAGCAAAAAATCGCTGTTTAATACTTACCAATACAAATGAATGCAGTATGTTTCTGGCATAGTAAGGCCAGACCTTTTAATTGGGAAATTGTTGTTAAAAAAGCACACCAACAAGCTCTGAAAGCAAACATATAAAAAGTTAGCTCACTCCTCAGATGGCACATGGAATCCTTCTGGCTACCCCAGACCTCAAGCCAGTGGTCTGGGGAGGGAGGGAAGTACTGGACACCAGGGGTTGTACCAAGTGGACTCCTCAAAAGTGGGTGTGCTTGTCCTTGCCTGTTGCTCCAAAGCCCTGTAGTAAAGACATTTCACTAAAATCTTGTATGTAAAATAAATTAAATAATAAAACCAAAATACTGTATAATGGCCAATGTGTATGTGTTAATTCCTGAAAAAAGGTGTTTTAAGAGGATGGAAGTGTTAGCAACCCGCTAGTAAACAAATGTAAATGTAATGTAAGTGCTGTGTTTACCAATAATTACATTTACTGTTTGCCACAACCAAAAAAAAAAAAAAAAAAAAGTCTTAGTTCCTCCCTCCACTAAGCAAAGCTATGTAAAAACCTGCAAAGCCATAAAGGCCACTTTAAATAAAGAAAAGGCCAAGTATAAGGGAATCGTTCTTAAAAACATCCGGGGATGGCAAATTAAAAACAAGGTAATGTTGCAAAAGCTGGAAAAGGCAGCCCACGCTCCGGACGCCAAGTGGGTGGGTCTGTACTCCATTGTGAATTGCATCTCCCCGGTAGTGTACCAGCTTCAGCTACCAGGCAAACTAAAATGGGCGCTGCCAATCAGCTCAAAACATATGCTTCTCCCAAGGTTTCTGGTCATGGCGTTGTGGGCCTTGGCTGTGGACCAGCCACCTACCTGGACCATCTGGGTTTCCAGCTATCCATGGAATTATCTAAATCATAACTATAAAAAGGAAAAATACCTCCAGAGGCTCTCCCTAGCTGGAGCTGCCGAGGCGGCCCAAGCCACACTGTGGCACAAGGCTGGAGGGAAGGTGCCGTAAAAACAGTGCATAGTCCGAATAAACACAGCAGGGCCACAGCAAAAAACCTGGTGGGTGGCCCCAAACCTCCCCAGGATCCCATGGGGACATACCCTGTTCCTCCTGTGGTGGTCTAAAATAAAAGTAAAATGGGAAGCCCTTTAGCAAGCAATAGCAATTACTAATCTCGGAATGTAATATTATTGTTGTAACCTCCTGAACCAGGCAAACAACATCCATGCCAAAAGCCAGGGAGGGTTGTAATGGGACAACTAATTTAAAAAGTTTTTCATCCATGCCTCAGTTTCCCCAATAGGCGCATTTGTGTTGTTCTCTTTCTTTCCCTCTTGCTTTGTTAACAGGAAAAGGCAGTAATAGCGAGAGCCCAGGAACATCCTGAACAAAAATGGTGGGACTGCTCTTGCTGCTTCAAGCCTGCAAAATTCGTCAGGGCAAAACAATACAAATGCTTCATCCTTTACCATGTTGCAGCACACGTTTAATCTGGAGAAAGCTGCCTTTGCCACAGCCATCCGGATGGGGGCATCTATGTCAACAAGGGAACGTGTTATGCTATGTTACTAATAAAGCCAGAAGCCACTACTGGCTAGTGTATGCAATTGTTGCTGCTCTAACCATTTTGTTTGTGCTATATTGCTGTTTATGTAGGAGATCAACAGTGACCCTAGCCACCATGTCAGAGGGAGGGTAAAAACCTAAATGGTGACCCTTCACAACAAAATATTGATTCGGGGTCAAGAGGGGGAATGTCACACCCCCACGGCCCCCCCCAGAGGGTTCCCTGGGAAGGCAAATCAGCACTTTGTTGCGAACGCTGTTGTAGGCATTGTAATTTTAATCTTGTAATTTCCTGTGGATTAGGGTAGTTTACCCCAACCTCTTAGTTAGGATGTTTTATTTTGTTGTGTTGATGTTTAAAGTTTATGATTACTAATAATTTAAAGGGGGAGGAATGTAATGTTGTTAGTATTTTTGTTATGCTTATCACCACCTGATGGCCACAGTGAGAAGAGCTATTTACTCTTAGAAGCCCTAAGACTCTACTGAGCATGCTCCAGCCAGTGTGGGAGGAAGTTTTACCAAGATGGAGGCTCATTCATGGTCTATGTGAACTTGTACCAGAATAAAATCTCATTTTACAGTTCCACAGTTTCTATGTACTATAAATATTGATCTCCATCCTAAAATATGATTCATGCATTGGATTTCTGAGATGGTGTTTTGGACTATCAAGGCAGAAAACCGTTTCAGCACACTCCCTTACAGTAACAAGTCCAGTGACTTGGAAGCTATTAAGGCTGTATGGGCCCATATTTTGATAATGGGGAATATAAAATTCTTATTTCTAGATCATTCTAATGAGTATAATTACACAAAGACAATTGGATAAATTAGTTTTCTTAAACTTGCCTACTGGAATAAATGATTTAGCAATGTATTTTACAACTAACATTATTAATTTTGCTTCTTGCCCTTAATCTTTCCAATTTTGCCTTAGTAGACAAGGTTACTGCAGTGTCTGTAGTATTATCAAAATTTTCCTAACAATAAATCCTGAAAATTCAGCAAAAATAAACGGTATACATGGAGGACCATAAAGTACTTTCCAACTAGTTTTTATCCCTAAATTGGCCATTAGATGTCACTGTTTTTACTTATGACATTTTCTTTTCATGTTCACAGTGGTGGTGTAGCTGTGTCAGTCCCAGGATATTAGAGTGACACGGTGCTGGAGGTGATATCTTTTGTGGGACTAATTTCTGTTGATATGAGAGAGAAGCTTTTGAGCTTACACAGAGCTGGAGAAGAGCTCTGTGTAATCTCGAAAACTATCTCTCTCACCTGAAGAAGTTGGTCCAATAAAAGATATTAGCTCACCTGCCTTGTCTCTTTATTTTCTTTTCATGAAAATTTAGTTTAGTTACTGTTCCAGATGCTCTGTCTGAACAATGCAAAACATTGTGCTTACAGAGCACCAAGATTCCGCTTTAAACAAGACACTTCATTTATTTTCATGTATGATGGAATATAACATTTTATTTATATTATCACAATACTGTACAATGTGCCTCTATTGGTCAAATAATTGTTTTTCTAATAGGAACTTCCTGGGGAAGGGTTTCCAGAAAGAGGGTCCTTTATAGTTGGACCTAGACACAGTCAGGCTTGGGTTCAACCTGATGAGTTCTGGCAAGGAGTTGTATACAGATGGTCCTCTTACAGAGAACACTGTGCTCCCCCAGCAACCAGTACCCTGAACGTAGTGTCTCAGTTGCACTGTCCCTCTGCAGAAGTGGAGCACAAGGTGGCCTCTAAGGAAGTTAGCTTCCACTTCACTAATATTTATGGATTAAGATGAAAGCTTTGTATTCCAAAGGGAAATGGGGAATCCACAGAGGGAAAAAATATGGCATTGGGGCTAATGCTGTCCCTACTGAAAGCAATGACAAATCCCCCAACTCACTTCTATCGGGTAGGATGAGGGCCTTACACAGGTTTTTAACAATGTAATTTCCCATTAGAACGCTTACATTCATAGGCTCTACTTGCAGTGGGATTCCCTTTGTTTTGAGTCAGATGGGGGTACTGTACATTTTCAAAGAGTTGGGCATTTTCCCCAAATTTTATTTTCATTAATTCACCGTCATTTTCACTGAACAGAGCAAAATCAAGGAATTTCCTCCCAACCCTTTTTCATGAGACCACTGAGCAATCAACACTTGCCAGGTTCATTTTACAATTTAAACTTATTCTCGGCTTAAAACAGAACAGGCTTTGGGTGTTGCATCTGTTTTAAAAGGCAGGAAACACATTCAGGGTAACAAGATGCTGCTTCAATTGCTATAACTCTAAAGACACAGCTATGACTAAATGTGTTTGGATAATGAAAGAGATTCATGTTTGCCTACCAAACAAAGCCATAATGTTTGAATCACGCTCAGGTAATTATGGCATCAGTGGTTCCCTGGGGACCTCTGGACATAAGCAAAGAGACCACGTCTACTTTATGATGTGTTTGCATTCCTAAGAGCACCAAATTATGGCCAGGACTAATGGGCTGAAGATGCTTAAAGCAGGTCTAGGGCAGGTCATTTGCAATATACCACCATTTTGAAAGCTATCACATTGAGGGAACACCATTCAAAACCTAATTTAAATAATGTTAATGTCTGCCATGAAGATATATTCTGACATTTATAGGTTTTATGTCTATTTCTGCACTTTGCTGAAATGGATGGGCTGTGGCTGGACCTATGATTATTGTTGCACATTAATAATGTTCAGATAAAAATTGTGGAGGCACTTTGCATTATGCCAAGGTAACTACAGATGAGAGAGAGAGAGAATCTACCAAGTAATTTTCTGGTATTACATATTTATGTAAATAACAATTGGAAAGATTCTAGTTACTTATTTTAGCTGCTGAGATGCCTAAAGCTTTGAGTAAGGGGATCTAAGAGAGAGGAAGGAGTTTTCACCAGTATTAAGGGGGAAAAAAATCAAAACCTCCTTTCAGCTCATTACAAATGTTAATAAATTAAACGTTATGACACCCCCTTGGAGTAGGTGTGTGTGTGTGTGTGTATATATATATATATATATTCCCATTTGTATAGCTAGGAGAAATGGGGCACCTTTGTTATGAACAGTCTGTGGGAGAGCCAGGGATAGACCCCAGATCTCCCAACTCCCTTTTCTTTGGTTTAATCAAAGTCTAAATTCTTCCCCTCACTGACATGCACAAACAAAATAAAATGTACCACTGTCATAAATATAGAGGGAAGGGTAAACACCTTTAAAATCCCTCCTGGCCAGAGGAAAAACCCTTTCACCTGTAAAGGGTTAAGAAGCTAGGATAACCTCGCTGGCACCTGACCAAAATGACCAATGAGGAGACAAGATACTTTCAAAGCTGGAGGGGGGAGAAACAAAGGTGGTGTGTGGTATTTTGCCAGGAACAGAAAAGGAATGGAGTCTTAGAACTTAGTAAGTAATCTAGTTAGATATGCGTTAGATTCTGTTTTGTTTAAATGGCTGATAAAATAAGCTGTGCTGAATGGAATGTATATTCCTGTTTTTTTGTCTTTTTGTAACTTAAGGTTTTGCCTAGAGGGATTCTCTATGTTTTGAATCTAATTACCCTGTAAGGTAGTTACCATCCTGATTTTACAGAGGTGATTCTTTCTACTTCAATTAAAATTCTTCTTTTAAGAAAATGATTCCTTCTTCATTGTTCTTAAGATCCAAGGGTTTGGGTCTGTAGTCACCTATGCAAATTGGTGAGGATTTTTATCAAGCCTTTCCCAGGAAAGGAGGTGTAGGGTTTGGGGAGGATTTTGGGGGGAAAGACGTTTCCAAGCGATCTCTTTCCCTGTTATATATTTGTTAGACACTTGGTGGTGGCAGCAATAAAGTCCAAGGGCAAAAGGTAAAATAGTTTGTACCTTGGGGAAATTTTAACCTAAGCTGGTAAAAATAAGCTTAGGGGATTTTCATGCAGGTCCCCACATCTGTACCCTAGAGTTCAGAGTGGGAAAGGAACCTTGACATGGTGGCAGAGCGGTGGGATTAACTTGAAATCATTTTGAGATCAATTTGAGATTTTTTGAACAAGAAGCACAGATTTTAAAAAGGGAAATTTATTTTTCCTTTGGGCTGCTGGAAAGCAGGTCTTCAGCTGAAAGCAGTTAGAGTTTTTTTGTCTCTGCTTGGGGGCCAGAGCAGAGACAAAAGGGAATTGTCTTTTGTGAGCTGGAGTTTTCTCTACCTAAAGGCAGGGTAGTTAACCTCCTGCATGGAAATTCACAAGTCTTCACAGACCTGAAGAAGTTTTTTTTTTACCTAAGAGCAACTAGAGGGGTTTTCTGTCTATTTGCCTGGAGACAAAGGTGTCAGGTTTGTTTTTTTTTAAGGATTTTTCTGAGGCTGACAATCACCATCAGAGAACATAGGTATCTGATTACAACACAGCAAAATTTTACAAGCCAAGTTTTTTGTTTGTTTTATTTCTAACTCTTGGATGTAAAGTTAGTTAAAAACAGAGAGGCAAACATGACTGAGCCCAAAACAGAAACAGCCAAAGAGACTGCACACAGGAGAGCTATGGAGGCAAAGGAAAAAGCCCAAGAGGCTGCCCACAGGAGAGCTATGGAGGCAAGGGAAAAAGAAATGAAGCATACACTGGAGATGGAGAAGGCAAAGGGTCAGCAGAATAGCAATCCTTCTCCAGGTACCACTTCACATCCCAGGAAGTTCCCCACCTACAAGGCAGGTGATGATACCGAGGCCTTCTTAGAAAACTTTGAAAGGGCCTGCCTTGGGTACAGCATCTCTACAAACCAATGCATAGTAGAGCAGAGGCCGCAGCTCAGTGGACCCTTAGCTGAGGTGGCGGCTGAAATATCTAAGGAACACATGAACAAGTATGAACTATTTAAAACCAAGGCAAGAGTCAGAATGGGGCCAACACCCGAGCATTCCCGTCAGCGGTTCAGAGCCCTAAGGTGGAAACCAGACGTGTCATTTACCCGACATGCCTACCACATTGTGAAACATTGGGATGCCTGGATATCAGGAGCAAGTGTTAAATCTCCAGCAGATTTGCCCTTCCTAATGCAAATGGAGCAGTTCTTAGAGGGTGTTCCTGAGGAAATAGAAATATACATCCTAGATGGGAAGCCCAAAACTGTAATCGAGGCGGGGGAGATTGGAGCCAAATGGGTGGAGGTGGCAGAAAAGAAAAAAACTGGTCACAGTTGGAGTGGATACCAGAAAGGACAACTTCAGACCGCACCCTATTACCGGGGGCCACCCAAGCCCCACCTACCCCCCAAGGAACCCTCCAGACACCTTATCATCCCGCCACACTGTTCTCCAGCAACCCACCTCGCCCCAGTGATCCGTCAGCTGGACGACGTTTTAAATGTAATGAGCCGGGGCATGTGAAGGCCAACTGCCCCAAGAACCCCAACAGATTACAGTTCATTGCACTGGAATCACACCAGAGATCCTCAGGCCCAGATACCTCTCAGATACCCTCAGAGCAGAGGGAAACTGTGAGTGTGGGCGGGAAGAAGGTCATCACGTGGAGGGACACGGGACAACAAGTGTCGGCTATCCATGCTTCCTTAGTGGACCCCAATTTAATTGACCCAGAGATCCAAGTGACAATTCAACCCTTCAAGTCAAACTCTTTTGACTTGCCTACAGCCAAGTTGCCGGTCCAGATCAAGGGCTGGTCAGGAACATGGACTTTTGCAGTCTATGATGATTATCCCATCCCCATGCTGTTGGGGGAAGACTTGGCCAATCATGTGAAGCTAGCCAAGAGGGTTGGAAAGGACACCCGCAGCCAGGCTAAACAAGCCGTCACGCCTAGCTATGTTCCGGAAACTTTTACCAGGACCCAGTCAGAGGTGATGGACCCAGACCCCCGGCCAATGTCTGCAACAGCAGTAGTGGATCCAGTCCCAGAGACCCAGACAGAGACAGAACCGGAACCGGTGGAACAACCAGCACCAGACCCATTGCCAGCACTGAATCCAGTACTTGCAACCCCAACACCAGAGGGCTCCACCAAACCTGAACCAGCAGCAGCTGATAACCCTACACCAGAGGCTCAAAAGGAGCCTGGACCCCAACATAGTGCACCAGCGGAGAGCGGTTCACAGTCAACGGAAACAGCCCTATCCCCTACATCGCTTCCAGAGGGACCAAGCATAGGTCCACAATCCAATGAGGAACTGATGTCTCCAGCATCAAGGGAACAGTTCCAGACCGAACAGGAAGCGGATGAAAGCCTCCAGAGAGCTTGGACGGCGGCACGGAGCAATCCACCGCCTCTCAGCTCTTCTAATCAATCCAGGTTTGTTGTAGAAAGAGGACTTTTATACAAGGAAACTCTTTCTGGTGGACACCAGGAAGACTGGCACCCTCAGAGACAGTTGGTAGTTCCAACTAAGTACCGGGTAAAGTTCTTGAGCTTAGCCCACGATCATCCTAGTGGCCATGCTGGGGTGAACAGGACCAAAGACTGTTTGGGGAGGTCATTCCACTAGGAGGGAATGGGCAAGGATGTTTCTACCTATGTCCGGTCTTGTGAGGTATGCCAAAAAGTGGGAAAACCCCAAGACCAGGTCAAAGCCCCTCTCCAGCCACTCCCCATCATTGAAGTTCCATTACAGCGAGTAGCTGTGGGTATTCTGGGTCCTTTTCCGAAAAAGACACCCAGAGGGAAGCAGTACATACTGACTTTCATGGATTTTGCCACCCGATGGCTGGAAGCAGTAGCTCTAAGCAACACCAGGGCTAAAAGTGTGTGCCAGGCACTAGCAGACATTTTTGCCAAGGTAGGTTGGCCCTCGGACATCCTCACAGATGCAGGAACTAATTTCCTGGCAGGAACTATGGAAAGCCTTTGGGAAGCTCATGGGGTAAATCACTTGGTTGCCACTCCTTACCACCATCAAACAAATGGCACAGTGGAGAAGTTTAATGGAACTTTGTGGGCCATAATACGTACATTCGTAAATAAGCACTCCAGTGATCAGGACCTAGTGTTGCAGCAGTTGCTCTTTGCGTACAGAGCTGTACCACATCCCAGTTGAGGATTTTCACTTGTATATGGCTGCGAGGTTAAGGGGCCATTACAGTTGGTGAAGCAGCAATGGGAGGGGTTTACACCTTCTCCAGGAACTAACATTCTGGACTTTGTAACCAACCTACAAAACACCCTCCGAACCTCTTTAGCCCTTGCTAAAGAAAACCTACAGGATGCTCAAAAAGAGCAAAAAGCCTGGTATGATAAACATGCCAGAGAGCGTTCCTTCAAAGTAGGGGACCAGGTCATGGTCTTAAAGGCGCTCCAGGCCCATAAAATGGAAGCGTCGTGGGAAGGGCCATTCACGGTCCAGGAGCGCCTGGGAGCTGTTAATTATCTCATAGCATTCCCCACCTCCAACCGAAAGCCTAAGGTGTACCATATTAATTCTCTAAAGCCCTTTTATTCCAGAGAATTAAAGGTTTGTCAGTTTACAGCCCAGGAAGGAGATGACGCTGAGTGGCCTGAAGGTGTCTACTACGAAGGGAAAAGTGCTGGTGGCGTGGAAGAGGTAAACCTCTCCATGACCCTTGGGCGTATGCAGAGACAACAGATCAAGGAGCTGTGCACTAGCTATGCGCCGATGTTCTCAGCCAGCCCAGGACTGACTGAATGGGCATACCGCTCCATTGAAACAGGTAATGCTCACCCAATTAAAGTCCAACCTTACCGCGTGTCTCCTCAAGCTAAAACTGCTATAGAACGGAAGATCCAGGATATGCTACAGATGGGGGTAATCCGCCCCTCTGGCAGTGCATGGGCATCTCCCTTGGTTCTAGTTCCCAAACCAGATGGGGAGAACCTTACAAGTCCCCCACTTCCCTGTTTTCCAATTCCTCCATTCTCAGATCTCATCATCTGCTTTAATTATTTCCATAATATTTATTTGTACTTCTTTCTTTTTCCTCTCCTTTTCCCCTCCATTAGTTTGTCTTTGCTTTTCTGTTTCTTGAAAGTCAAACATTTCTTCCTGTCTTTCTTTTTTTCAATTTATTTCCCATTCTGTTTCCAATTGTCCAGCTTGTTGCTCTCTCTATTGCTCTGTGCTCTCTTCTGTGACCCCATCTCCTTTTCCCTCTGGCCTTCTGATCTTTTGCATTCAGCTCTCCTGCTGTCTATGTGCCTGTAGTGGTTTTTCTTCCCTCTTCTGGAATAGCTGCTCCCCAATTGTGCAGCCTCCCCTTTCTCCTTTTCTTCAGAAGAGCTGGGAAAAGAAAGCTTAAGAATAGCCAAGGTTCTCTGGCCGTTTCTTTGATTTGTGCTGACTTTATCTGCTTCATACAATGGGAGCACAATGACACCTCTAAATAGAACACACCCAGCATCCTGAGAATTCTATTTCTGAGAGCACCATGGGCACTGGAATTTCTGCCCTGCTTATGAAGAGGCAGATATCCTTGTCTGTCAGTTACTCAGGGATAGTTGGCATACTCATGCTCAGTTTACACACAAGCAAAGGAAGATGATGCATGACAGCTGGCTCCCTGTTAAAGTTCCAGGATTTTGATGCAAATTTAACTAACCCACTCTGTGGTGGTGGTTTTTTCCATCTCTCAGTGAAAATCAGCTTGCCATGGTTAGACCGCACCAGAGTAATCTTTTGTTTTCTGGTTTGTGGGGAAAGGTCGGGGTGGGTGAATTGGTTATGGTGATGATGAAAAAAATTGAAATAGGGCAGAAAAGCCATAAGAAAGCATAAGGACTTTTGGTGTTAGACTGACTGATTCAACTGCATAGATATATCGAACAGCATAATAACGATAGGCAGCCTTGCCAAGTTATGAGTATTTTTGGCCTCTGAACATCTGTCCCGCTTATTCCACACAATACATGTGATCCTGTCTTTTCTAGTACCACCTGAATAAACCATGGCACCCAGAGAAAAGAAAGCATCATTACAGTGCCTTGTTTCACGTGCTAGTTGGCCAACGTGAACTTTGCAGGAAATATTTGTTATTTGCATTACAGTATATACAGAGGCTTCAGTCAGGATCAGGGCCCCATCGTTCAGAGTGTTGTACAAACCAAGAATAAGAGACATGTTGTACCCAAGGAAGTACAATCATATCTAAGGCAAGATGCAACAAGTCGTTGTAATGAACAAACAAGTAAACAAAGGAAGTGAGGGAGGAAGGATTTAGGTGTTAAGAACATGTTTACAGAGACTAGCTCTATGTCCATGTAGGTAGTCTTAGCTCATTCAACATTTTTATTATTTTAATTTAACTATAAGAAATAAACAATGATAGATTGCAGTTACTTACTGGACACTTGCCTAGCCATTACGTAGCCTAGCCAAACCCTTAATTATGTACTCTTCTGTGCAGGAAAGGAAAGTGATGGGGCTGTGGAGGGGAATTGTAATGTTTTATTGCAAACCTGCTGTGTTATGGAGTAGGACCTGTCGACTGGGTCTGAATGTCTAACTCACAAAAACGTTGATTTGTACAATGCTTAAATATCTCTGGTACATTACTGAGTCCATGCTCTGTAAACAAATGATAGAGTCCCCAGACAGAGGATATACCAGATATTAAACTGACACGTTTTATCTCAATGTGGAGGGGAGGTGTCCATGCTAAGAAAAGGCTCACAAACCTCTGAAATAAAACGAATACATAACAAGACAATAGGACACTGGATGTACAAAACTGCATGACCACCCATAATTTACTATGAATAGGATTGTTTGGGGGAAGTGGCACCAGTGCCTTCAGCTCTTGCTGAGAGGGCCTGGACTTAAAAGCATTTAGGAGGAGAGATTAAAAAACAGTGTAAAATTTAGAAACAAAATGGAGACGGTCAGTCTCCCACAGGAATAATTAGCACTTCTGAGATGCTCTTCCTATCCACAGTCTTCCATTTTTTCCTGTAACAAATGGAATTGCAAGTGCTTGTCATTTCTGAGGACCAGGACCTTATGGAGAAGAACCCATGTGACATTCTCTCAATCAGCCTGGAAATACTTAAACTCCTCTGGGATCAAGTTTAGTTCTGAACTTGAAAACCAGCCTTCTTGTATATTAAGGAAATTGGTGGTGGTGTAATTACATCAGCGCAAATATCTAGTGTCGACATGCTGCACTGACACAAACCAGGGCTGACAATGCTGCCGCTTAATCGGGTAACATACAGATGTAAACATCGCCCTGGCCTATGAGCAGATGACACTGCAGCAGTATAAGCCCTCTTTGTGTCAGTGCAGGGTTATGCACTGATGTAGCTACACAGATGCAGTAAGTGGAACAAATTTCCTTAATGTACACAAGGCCTCAGACTGGATTTGTCAAAATGTTTACAAGCCCCTCTCATGGTCTAGAATGATTTATGTTTCTGTAGCAAACACTCATGGCTCTATATGTGTTTTTTCCCCACGTAAAACTAGATGAAACTCAGAAGTTTTCACTGTGTTTTTTTGAATGACAGAACCAGCATTTCGGTGCAGAACTCTGAGTGTGAATGTACAGGAATCAGAGCAGGAGTAAATGTTAGCAAAACCCCTTCCTTTAGGATGACCCCTCCACATCTGTTTTAGCATGTTTGTTTTGCTATAATGGCCACTTCCCAAGTACTGGACACTTACCACTCCCTTGGTATATCTCCCATTTGAAGTGTGGGCAATACAGTAAATATTGTGGTAAAGATAAATCCTGGTATATTAGACATTATTTTTAACGGCCCTTGCTGCATTACACCTTTTATTTAGATAAGATTTTCCTGGTTGGGACTCTGGTAGCAGTATAACAAAATGCTAATGCAGTATTATTAATTTTTGGGGGGTAACTTTAATCATGCATTTGTATTTCAGTGCTAGAATGTATCGTAAAAGTTAACACAGCTCTTCAAATTGTTCCTCTTTCTGTAAGCGCGGGCTACATAATAGAGATTTAGTGGGCTGTAAACAGGATGTTGTACCGTGTCCTCCGTCAAAAATTAATGATGGCAATGAAGATTAAATTATTCTTCCGTGAAAGTACAGCGCATACACGGGAGATGTTTGCAGGCAGGCTTAAAATAGGCCATTCCCTGGGGGCAGTCTGGAGAGCTTGCTGTCTCCTCTCTGTTCCTGGGGAAAGCCTTGGTCTGCCACAAAGGGGAGCTGTGTTTGATTTTTGCAGAAATGCACAAAGGAAGGCTTTTGTTTTTTCTCATTCCAGGTGGGCGCTATTCAGATCTATGTTAGGCTGTGGTATTCTTATAATATGATATTTGGCTACCTGCAGTATAATCCCATTGCTCCAATTTGCACTGCTGGTGTCCTTTAACTGTCCTTCATTGTTAGAACTCTTTGCATTTTGGTCTGTGGGGATTCATTGTGAATTCAACTATGCACATTTGCAGGAGTGGGGGGAGGGGGAGTGTTTCACAATTGGAAATTGAAAACCTCCAACATGTCTATACATATATGCTTCTACTAAAATCATCTTCCTTTGATTATTTCTGGATGCTATGTGGAGAGAAGAAACATATATTTGCTGAGACAGGTTTGTTCTGATGTTGGCCAGTATGAATAGTCTGGTGTCAAGCAAAGCTGTTTAATTTGGGGCATTAATTTCTATCGTGGCAGCTTCTGGGAAACCCGTGCTGTTTCTTGAATTCCATTTTATGCCTGTAGATGGCTCCATGTCTCTATACAGGGTTTCAGTTGCTTGGTTTCAGTTAGTTCAGAGTATTCCCAAAGCTGCCTGCTTTTACATTCCCCAAGCTTGTTTTCCATATTACCACTCTGTAAAGATGTAAATATTAAACAGAAGATTTCATGCTTTTTTACAAGGGCATGGCTTTCTATGTGAATTCACTCTTGATATCATGGAGAATATTGAGAAACTACATCTTCCATGGAACACGTCACTGTGACCTGTTATTCCCTTTTGAAAGAGCTACTAAAACAATTCAGGCTCAATTATCTTTGTCTTCTCACTGCAGTTATTGGTTGGACTCCTGAAAAATCAGCAGATTTTGTTTTTTGCTGTTTTTAAATCCCCCCTCCCTCTTATTCTTCACTGCATCTGTCATAAACATAAAGGGAAGGGTAACCACCTTTCTGTATACAGTGCTATAAAATCCCTCCTGGCCAGAGACAACATACTGTCACCTGTAAAGGGTTAAGAAGCTCAGCTAACCTGGCTGGCACCTGACCCAAAGGACCAATAAGGGAATAAGATACTTTCAAATCTTTGGAGGGGGCGGGAGAAGGCTTTTGTTTGTGCTCTTTGTTTACTTGTTTGTTCTCTCTTGGGACTGAGAGAGGCCAGACAGAAATCCATCTTCTCCAACCCATCCTAATCCAAGTCTCCAATATTGCAAACACTATAGGTAAGCCAGGCAAGGCGGATTAGTTTATCTTTTGTTTTATGTGAATTTTCCCTGTGTTAAGAGGGAGGTTTATTCCTGTTTTCTGTAACTTTAAGGTTTTGCCCAGAGGGGGATCCTCTGTGTTTTGAATCTGAATACCCTGTAAAGTATTTTCCATCCTGATTTTACAGAGGTGATTCTTTTACCTTTTCTTTAATTAAAATTCTTCTTTTAAGAACCTGATTCATTTTTCATTGTTCTTAAGATCCAAGGGTTTGGGTCTGTGTTCACCTGTATAAATTGGTGAGGATTATTAACAAGCCTTCTTCAGGAAAGGGGGTGTAGGGCTTGGGGGGATATTTTGGGGAAAGACATCTCCAAGTGGCCTCTTTCCCTGTTCTTTGTTTAAAACGCCTGGAGGTGGCAGCATACTGTTCAAGACCAAGGCAAAGTTTGTACCTTGGGGAAGGTTTTAACTTAAGCTAGTAAAAATAAGTTTAGGGGGTCTTTCATGCGGGTCCCCACATCCGTACCCTAGAGTTCAGAGTGGGGAAGGAACCCTGACAGCATCCAATTAATTTACTTGTTTCTCTTATTCTATTTTATGTTTCTTCTAACATGCATTCCCGTGTGGGTAAATCTTTATAGCTGTGTCCAGTCCTGGAAAAAAAATCTTCTCCTGTTTATGAAGCCTAATGTTTGAGAGGTTCACATTTTTGGGTACACCTGGGATGTACAGGATGACCGAAGTTACAGAGGGAAAAGACCTGCTATGTCCATCTCTCTGCAAGTGCCGAATGATAGTGCCTTGGTAAAGAATGTATCCGTATTAAACAGATGTTGCACTTGATCTTGGACACACTCAGTATGTTTGGATGGAAAGTATCCTTTGTATGCTTCAAATTCTAATCTGCCTTGAAAACATTTGGTGAACTTTAACACTGTGGTGGGGGGACTAAGAAACATCCTTGTATTAAAATAGTGTAAACTTTTCTGCTGCAATTTCCTCTGTAGTCCGTCACTTAGTTTTTTTTTTCCCAGGAGACATTCAGTCTCTCAGTGATCTGTGAATATTGTTGTTGCTTGTCTCAGAATTAATTAAGTAGCTTGTATCACTGTGTTAAAATGACTCAAATAAATAAAATGTGCAGGAATATAATTCCATTTTGATGTTGGCAGCTGGAAGCTACCAGCACTGGACATCACTATGATAATCCACAGAGTGGCTAGCTATGATACTGAGGATGTCAACCAGGTAAATGACTGCTGAATTCAAGAACATTGCAAAAGTCACTAATGTTGAAGTCACACATGCATAGCCACAATATTTATTGAACAAAAACTTATTTTTGTATGTGTTCTGGAATCATAAAACAGTGGATTTGGGAGAGGAAAGTGCACTTCTTCCATATTATTTTTTTTAGTCATGTTTGCATCCAATTTCATATAGTAGCCATTGGGATTTTCTGGTACAATACCTGGGCTAGATCCAGAAATTGGATGCACCAGTGAGTTCAAGACGTGCAGGGGGCATGCCTGTGTGAAGCCCAATGGAAATCCAGGGTGCAGCTTGGTCGATCTAGTTTAGAATTTAATCCTTTCATTGTGTAGTTGTTTTATCCAAATAATAACCAGAAATCTTTTAGGATCCCATAGGATCCCTTCTACCTCCCAAGCTTGTTTATTTTGGTAGTGGTAATTCCTCCCTAGTCCTGGTCTTCACATCAATAGAAAAGCATTTTTTTGTTCCTTGATATCAAGAACTCTACCTCCATGAGACCTTGCCAAGGGAGATACTCGATCATCGATTTGGATTTACTTGTATCAGAAACCTATGATCCCTGCTGTTCTGACTGAGCCCACTAGGAACAACAGGCAATCTGGATTTCACAGTTATGATGAGATTTTCAGAATCACTCAAATAAAAAAAAAGTGGATCGGCTTTTTTGGGTTAGATGAAGAGGGCCTTCACCGCCCCTTGTGTCATCATTTACACCTTTACACAGTGAATGCAAAGAGAGTATATGACCACCACCAAACGAGATTCCTCCACTCACTTCCACACATGATACCATTTTACATCCGCTTTGCTCAGGTGCAAATGACTGACAGCAGAGGCTGTATCAGGAGGAGAAAAAAGTATCTCTGTATCTTTAGAATGTGGAGCAGACTGGGGGCAGGGAGAAAAGAGGGGCAGCCTGGGGGAAAAAAGAACTTCTTTGAAAGAAAATGGGAGAGTGAGTTGGAGGAGCTCTGCAGGAGACCTTAGTGGGTTTCCACAAAGCTCCATGCAGGGCTTACAGTGGCTGTTTGATCTGTTATGGGAGTGAGAGAGAGGTGAAAACAAGTGGGAACACAAGCAGCAAAAATATCCTGCTTTAAACAACCCTTCACCACAAACATACATGTGTAGTTCAGCTGATCCGACAAACACAGAGGAGAACTGTAGACATTGTAACTGAGGAAGTGGGGGTATTATTTTCAGATGAGCAGCTCCTTTCTTTTCCTTTCTTCTGCATGGAGTCAGCAGAGAAGTAGACCCCCCCCCCCCCCCCCCCCGCATCTACTAGTTCAGCGTTGACCAACCCCTGTAGACAGAGCAGCAGACAATGAGAAATCAATTGATGGTCACTGAAAAATAATACACCCAAAAGGTCAAATGTGGAGGGACCACAGCTCTTAATCTACCATGCTGCATACTTATTTATCAGAAATGCACCCTGCCATAAATGAACATTTCTTGCCTAATTTGTTTTCAGAGAAAAATCATTTGCTTAATACTGGTGGCAATGAACATAAATACAGTACATTAACTGTCTAGTGTCTGCCTAGAAAGACTTGAGTTCTTCAGAGTGTGTGGTTAGTGGCGGAAGAACAAGACAAACTTGAAAGTACAGATTTTTTGAAGTATTTTTGTCTCCAATATCTACTTTTACCCAAAAGTTTAGATAAGTTTCTCATAAATATCCATATTTTTCCAGCCTTATCTAAATGAAACTTCCAACCCTTGTTACATGCCCATCACAATATCTGTTTTTTCTGGTCATGTGACACTGATCTTAGAATAAACTTTTTAAAAATCAGAGACTAACTGAAATATGGTAGAAAGAAAGGATGAAGTAAGTAGTTAAGAAATAATATATTTTCTCTGCACTTACTGGATATCTCAAAGGCATGTACGGTATACAATTTTATTGTGTGGTTTCAGAGTAACAGCCGTGTTAGTCTGTATTCGCAAAAAGAAAAGGAGTACTTGTGGCACCTTAGAGACTAACCAATTTATTTGAGCATAAGCTTTCGTGAGCTACAGCTCACTTCATCGATGAAGTGAGCTGTAGCTCACGAAAGCTTATGCTCAAATAAATTGGTTAGTCTCTAAGGTGCCACAAGTACGCCTTTTCTTTTTAATTTTATTGTGTGTATGTCTGGGAAATATATATCATTAGGGCTGTTGATTAATCATAGTTAACTCAGACGATTAACTCAAAAAATTAATCGTGATTAACCTCCGTTTCAATGGCACTGTTAAATAATAGAATCCCAATTGAAATTTATTAAGTATTTTTGGATGTTTCTCTACATTTTCAAATATATTGATTTCAGTTACAACACAGAATACAAAGTGTACACTGCTCACTTTATATTATTTTTATTACAAATATTTGCACTGTAAAAATGATCAACAAAAGAAATCATATTTTTCAGTTCACCTCATGCAAGTACTGTAGTGCAATCTCTTTATTGTGAAAATGCGACTTACAAATGTAGATTTTTTTTGTGACATATCTGCACTCAAAAACAAAACAATGCAAAACTTTAGAGCCTACAAGTCCACACAGCCCTACTTCTTGTTCAGCCAATCTCTAAGACAAACAAGATTGTTTACATTTACGGGGGATAATGCTGCCCACTTCTTATTTACAATGTCACCTGAAAGTGAAAACAGGCGTTCGCATGGGACTTTTGTAGCCGGCATTGCAAGGATATTTATGTGCCAGATATGCTAACATTCGTATGGCCCTTCATGCCTCAGCCACCATTCCAGAGGACATGCTTCCATGCTGATGACGCTCATTAAAAAAATAATGTGTTAATTAAATTTGTGACTGAACTCCTTGGGGAAGAATTGTATGTCTCTGGCTCTGTTTTACCAGTATTCTGCCATATATTTCATGTTTTATGAACATGGATGATGACTCAGCACATGTTGTTCATTTTAAGAACACTTTCGCTGCAGATTTCACAAAACACAAAGAAGGTACCAATGTGAGATTTTTAAAGATAGCTCCAGCACTCGACCCAAGGTTTAAGGATCTGATCTGAATGGGGTGCGTGGAGCAAGCTTTCAGAATTCTTAAAAGAGCAACACTCCGATTCAGAAACTACAGAACTCAAACCACCAAAAAAGAAAATCAACCTTCTGTTGGTGGCATCTGACTCAGATTATGAAAATGAACATGTGTAGGTCCGCACTACTTTGGATTATCGAGCGGAACCTGTCATCAGCATGCACACATGTCCTTTGGAATGGTGGATGAAGCATGAAGGGACATATGAATCTTTAGCATGTCTGGCATGTAAGTATCGTGCGAAGCTGGCTGCAGCAGTGCCATGCAAACGTCTGTTCTCACTTTCTGGTGACACTGAAAACAAGAAGCAGGCAGCATTATCTCCTGCAAATGTAAACAAACTTGTTTGTCTGAGCAATTGGCTGAACAAGAAATAGGACTGAGTGGACTTGTAGACTCTAAAGTTTTAGATTGTTTTATATTTTAATGCAGTTATTTTTTGTACATAATTCTAAATTTGTAAGTTCAACTTCCATGATTAAGAGATTGCACTACAGTACTCGTATTAGGTGAATTGAAAAATATTATTTATTTTGGTTTTTTACAGTGGAAATATTTGTAATAAAAAATAAATATAAAGTGAGCACTGTACACTTTGTATTTTGTGTTGTAATTGAAATCAATATATTTGAAAATGTAGAAAACATCCAAACATGTTTAAATAAATGGTTTAACAGTGTGATTAATCGTGATAATTTTTTTAATTGCTTGACAGCCCTACATATAATACATATAAAGTGGTAAAAGTTCTGTTACTACCATATTTGAAAAACATTTTGACTATTCTTAATCAGATCAAAAACAGTGGTTGCTTGCCTCCATAATCTTTGCTGCCTTGATCTATTTCCTGAGTTCAGTGTAAGTGTCTTTCTCTGGATTCCCATGTTTAATGATGTGTGCCCACAGAATGAATTTAACTCTGTGTATTTGGCTGCACTAAAGAGGTGAGATATAGCCTATAATGCCCATTATTTGTATTTGTGATGGTGTTTGAGATATAACAAGGTATGGAAGTACATCTGTTTTCATCAGTGAACACTATTTTTGGAAGAACTTGTGCAACTTAACATAGGTTTGCATTGTTAAATCATTACAACAACAAAATTGCAACATTGCTAGAAAATAGATGTCTTCATCTAGTCCATCGGACTCAGCCTGACCTTATTGGATATACTGGGGTTGTACACCTCTTGTGAAGTCTCCACATCTCCTCTTGTAATGAGACCAGATGTTTTGCACTGGAGTTTGTCTTAAGCATTGTCCTGGATACCCAACTAACAGGGATGAACAGATCCACTTAAATAGCATAGATTCTCAGATAATTCTTAAATTATTGTGTGCGCGCTATATACAAGATAATCATGTGTAAGTGGGGTCTGAATGAGCTCTCCTCTAACATCTAGGGATGAGCTTGGGGAAAAGACTTCAGGAGCAGACCATGATTGCATAGACATGCCTACTCTGTTTAGGGGCGCAGCAGACAGAGCTGCTTTGCCAAAATGATCAATTTTCGCTTGTTTTACGTTACAAATCACTCTAGTATTCGAATGCAGGATGTATCAGGCCCTTTGAGGTGCCCTTTTGGAAGCCTTGTGGTCCTACCATACCCTGCCCCAGAAAAGAGCAGTAGAGGTGGGTCCTCCAATCTGCCTAGAGAGGCTGGGGGGAAGGAGCCAATCACAGAAAGGCTGCAGGGAGCAACCAGTCAGAGCCCAGCAGGCTCATATAAAAAGGAGCTGCTTGACAGAACAGATCAGTTATGGCTGGAGTCAGGATTGTGCTCCTGGCTAGGTGCAGGAGTTGCAGTACCTGGGCAGAGCAGTGGCTGGCTGAAGCTAGAGAAGTGAGGAAGGTGGCCTTGGCTGGTGACTGGGACTCAAGCAAGACTTCAGCCCCGAGGTAAGAGTGAAGCTGAAAGTGCTGGGGCTAAGAAGGGAAGTGGCCCAGAGAAGCACAGCAGCAAGTAGCTGAAGGGAAGCAACCAGTGGGAGCTAAATAGAGGGTCCCTGGGTTGGGACCCAGAGTAGTGGGCAGGCCTGGGTTCTCTTCCCCCTCCCCCACCTGCTACAGGCAGAGTGCCCTGAGCCAAGAGAAGGGAGCTTAACCAAACCCAGATAAGGGGGCAGAAGACCCTGAAGAGGGTCAGCCTTTAGTTGAACTGTGTTAACCTCACAAGGGATTGAACTGAACTAGTGACTCAGCTCGGGGTCAGGAAGACTTGCTACAGAGCAAAGAGGCACCAGGGAGGTGCTTTGAAAGTTAGCTCAGAAGGGTCTGAGGCTAATCAGGGAACTGTGATTAGGCCTTGTTAGACTGACTGAGAACCAAGCCCAGAGACAGAGCTATGGACTGAAATGTTACAGAGGGCACTGTGGGATTTGTACCCCCGAAGAGGTCTGTTTTGTTGTAGACCTACAGACTGCGTGACTTGGCTGGAGGATCAAGTCACTGAAAACTGCTCGAGACGTTTAACTATTAACAGGGTCACAGCAAGGAAAGAGTGCAGGTGCAGACAATCCTGGCTGGCAAGAGCTCTCCTGTGAGATAAGTGGCCCTATCACAAGGGGTAATGAGATGTTGTTATCCTTATTGTATGAGTACAGGGCAGCAGACTGTGCTTAGCCTGCCCTCAATGAGGGGGTCACCCTACACCAAACCTCACTTGCTAAGTGGGGGGTAGGGATGCCAAATCCTAGTGGGGAGAAATGTGGGTGAGACAGGTGTTCCTCCTTGAAGTGTAGACTCTGGCCAATAAGCCCTAGGTCCCTCTCTCAGATTTAATAACATCTGATTGGACTCATTTGAGAGTTCTTGTTTTTGACTGGTGATTCCTAGAGCTGACATCACTGCTGAGCTTGTGTGGGGACAATGAAAGACAGCATAGAACCTGCACTGGCTGTGAGGTTCCCCGCTACCTGTGGAAATCACAGAGAGCTGGGTTAAGTGGTAGAACCTCAGAACATGACATTGTGGAAGCAACCAGCGGCGGCGGCTAGTGGTGGTAGAGAAGCAGCAGCAGCAAAAAATGGCAGCAGTGAGCCAGTTGCAGAGACATTGCTCAACACCTCTTCTCTTCTTCTCCCCCTCACCCCCAGCCCAGGTGGAAGGTGAACCCCAGGAATGCACCTTTGAACTCTGCATCTTCACTAACCAAGGCCAGCTAACTGTGAGTGGGGTGCAGTGCAGGGAGAGGGGAGTGATGTGTTAAAGGGATGTTTGTTCATTGGACTTTCCCATTGCAAGGTGGGAAACGGAGGTAAAGGACACTGCCCAACTCACTGTGGGGTTGGGTTTGCTTATGGTCACATGCTTTTGAATGTGGTTGTGGTGTTTTACCAAATTAATTCTGGGTTTGCTTTCCCTTTTAATAAGTTCCCTTTTCTTACACACCTCCCCACTTGCAGACACTGAGTCTGCATTGCCTGAGAGGTGCCGAGGGGTAGGGTTAAGTTTTCCCAGATTACTACATGGGGGCTCGAGCCAGTTCTGTTCTTGTATTAAGAGGAACCTTGGGATATTGAACCTGGCCTTTGTTGCTGCTGACTCTACCTGGGTTACACCCATAACACTGAAAGGAAATGGAAGCATGCAGATAGGAACATCTCAGAGCACCCTAGCCTCATTTGATTCACACCTCACATATCGTGGCAAATCTGAAAGCTATAAGCTATAGTCAAAGGTTGCTCTCGAAAGGAGCATATCCTTATAATGGAGACTCTCTAAAGTCTCCCTCTCTTTACTCAGGAGCTCAGGTAAGCAAAGTTGGCACTTCTGTTAGTTTGTCTCTTTGTTCTTTGTATTTATGCCCCAGCCTCATTCGTCCCCTTTCCCTGATAAGACTGAGATAAAGTGTGATTGATCACCTGCTTGGATCTGCTACAAATTATCATCTCATTTAAAATGTTAATCTGGACTAATTCAAGATAAGGTGATGGGGTTCAATTAAAATGGCTATTTGCTTAGAATGTAATTTCATAGACCCTTCTCCCTGTTGCTAAATCTGCAGGCCAGTTGAAGGTCTTCAACCTTCTGGGGATGTTGGGCCCCCACACACCGTATTGTTTCATCCCATCAGGGCCATAAGATACATGAGGGATCACTTGAAAATATGAGCCATGCAGAAACTTTAACCACTGATGTATTCACACTGGATGACATCCAAAGCCTATTGATTTCATTGGACTCTGCATCAGGCCCATAAAGTAGCTCATAAAATCACAAGTGTATGAAGGTTTCAGAGTAACAGCCGTGTTAGTCTGTATTCGCAAAAAGAAAAGGAGTCCTTGTGGCACCTTAGAGACTAACCAATTTATTTGAGCATAAGCTTTCGTGAGCTACAGCTCACTTCATCAGATGCATCCGATGAAGTGAGCTGTAGCTCGCGAAAGCTTATGCTCAAATAAATTGGTTAGTCTCTAAAGTGTATGAAGAGCTTTAGTTCTCAAAGTTGAAGAAGAAAATAAAATTGTGCAAGGCTCCTGATGTCACTGAAGGGACAAAATTATTACTTATATTCATATGTTCTGACCTTGCATTAATTAGCAGTTTAACTACTGGGAATTTCATTGGAGTATATCATAGACTTGAAGTTAAATATGGGAAAGTTTTAGTATCTCATCTAGTGCATGATTGGTCAATACTAAATATATATATATATATATATTTTTTTTTTTTTTTGCAGGGACCAGTGCATTTCATTGAATAGTTAAATGTCTCCACCAACTGAGAATCCAATATGTCCTTTGGAAGAACATTACACAGCAGAATAGATTTCATATTTTGGATTATATTGATTTTTCTAGTTTAGTTTTGTTTCTGGGACTTTCCACAATGTGTTACAGAAAGATAGCATGATCTTTGCACCAAAGAAGCTACTCTAGAAAAGACAAAAGCAAGATGGAGGTGATTGGTAGAGGAAAAGGAACAACAAACAAGTAAGGTGATGTGATTGGCCATGTCAAATAAGACATGGCTTTTGGTTTTGTTTACATAGAATATATAAAGTTATGTAGGCTACTCCAATTGATGTTTCTACCATGGTGCTATTGGACGGTAGTTATTTGTAGGCATCGTGGTTGAAGTAGCTCTGCAGGAGGGATTTGGATGAGAAGCATGCCATAGCCTTGAGGACTGGCCTTATGCAGGATGCCCTGCAAGTAGAGGAGAGGATGGAAGAAAGTACAGAGATTTGATGAGGCAGGGGACAATGAGCTTGCTGAGTCTGGCATCATTGGCAAAGCTGATGGGATGGGGTGCAATATAATAAGGAGCAGGGTGGGGGCAGAAGAATGCAGGATCTTGAGGGCAAGACTCCAAGCTTGAGTTTCTTACAACAGATGAAAGGAAGCCAATGGGCAAAGAACGGATCCTGCTGGTAGCATTTTTGTATGGACTGATATGGACAACTTAATTTCACCTTATTCTCCACTATCACATCCTAACCAAACATCTTAGATTCATACCTAGATAAAGGAGTGCTGGCAAAAATGGAGAAAACCATACTTCTTACTTATCTGCCAATCTCAATGCACCTCAGAAAGGTAAATAAGTATCATTATGCTCAAGCACAGCAAGGTTGAGGTACATGGAGTCACCATCAAAGCTGGAGACAGACCTTGGATCTCCTGACTCCCAAGCCCATGTCCTCTACTAAACAATGCTGCCTCCCATTAGTCTCTAGGTCTTTGGAAGTAGAAATACCTTTCCTGTCTCATTTTGTGTCCTCCTGACTGTTACCCAGGGTGCATATGGCTCTGCTAGCCCTGCCACTGAAGAAATGCATTTGGGTTTCTGGTCTGAATTCACAGACAGCATGCTGAACTGAATGTTTCTGAAATGAAGCAAATCCAACTGCATTGGCCTTGCCGTGGGCGCATACTAATTAATAGCAAACATTTCCATATGTTACACCTTTTGTGCAGACCTGTCTTTTGTGATTTAAATGCTCTGAGTCGTCTCATAAAAGACTTTCACACTGGGGATAACTTTGACCTGTGTCACTGCACACTTACCTCTCATAGGTTTGATTCTTTTTTTTTTCATGCCCCTCCAGCTAATTATCAGAGATTTGTTTGCTTCATCCACTGCTTTCCCTCTGACAGCCCTGTCACTTTCTCCTTCATTCCGCAGTAAAGTTATAATGCTGAATTTGACACTGCGATCATTTTCATGGCAACAGACTGTGGTGTCATAATGATGGATTATGATGACTTTGCTGCAGCATCAAGCAGGAGAAGCTTAGTTTTGGGCAGGGAAAACTTTTTCACAGAACATCAATGCCTTCCAAAACAGTGGGGAGAAATATTGACAATAAATTTTCTAAATCAAATTGCTACATATATTGCAAAATATTCTTTTTGTTATCTTTGTCCCAGTCTGCAGATCCCACTAATTATGCTTGGTGAATCTTTGTGTATCCCTCAAGTCCTGGAAAACCTTTGGATGGTTATCTGAAGCTTTCTAAATTTATTGGCCTTTTTTTGGTCTTGAAACCTCCAAAGAACAGGCTTTCACAAGAGATTTCTACTGTGGTTATTACTATTAATGTTCTATTATTTATACCATGCTATGGGTGTGCATGATGCTTCACAGACAAATACAATGACAGGTTATTGCCTCAAGTTGCTTGGAGTCTAGTAAACAAAGGGAAGGGGTGAGGTTTGGGTTAGACTGGAAGTAACCTTTCTTGTGGTAGCTTGGTGCTTCAATTTCTAGTTCTTCCCCCACCCCCAGTCTGTTAACGTTTGTTCTGAGCCAAAGGTTCAAATTTTAGATAAATCTTAAGGCTGATTCTAATCTTAGACTAGTTCATCTGTGTTTCCTACACCCCTAAACTTTACACATCTTCTCTAGGCTTCCAAGGAGCTTGACTGCCATAGCATAGGTCAGGTTGCAGAGGCAGATGAGGCTGGAAGCTGGAGTACAGCTGCTGTATAACAAAGACGTATACAGTAAAATTAGAGCATACAGTTTCTCAATTATCTTAGTGCTTCTGAAATATTGTAGTGAATTATCTTGGGAATCTAGGACCCAGCCTGGCACTCCCTCCTCACCTCCAGCACAGGGGGCATACTGGGGGTGGGGAAGGGGCATGACAGAGATCCCCCTTTCAGACTTTATGCTAGTGGTGTACATTAGAGCAGTCCTGTGGCTGCTCTAGCTACCACTGGGGCCAGACTTGTGCAGAATCCCATCCTCTGTCAAAGCTGAATTCAGCTATAGGGGAAAATTAAGCTCTGTTTTTGTGGCTGTGCAGCCACGCTAACACCTAGTGGGCACTACCAGAATACAAATAATAAATAACATGAAAGTGGGCTAGCTCTATAACTCGGTCTCTAGCACAGAAAAATAATCCCTTCCGTAGCCCATGTTCTGCTGTCTGATAATAGCTGTTCCCTCTTGTACAAGGAAATTCCTTTCTAGACACTCCTCCAGGATTCTAGAGTTAGATGCATTTTGTGTTCACAATATTTAGTGTTACTATATGCTGACATTGCATTGGATCTCTTTGGAGCCAATGGTAAATACTATGTACACCCAAGTTATTCTTAAAGGGTGGTATCCTCTTCACACTAAGGACTAATACATGATACATAACAGCGTGGCCAAACTTACTGACCCTTTGAGCTGCATATGACAATCTTCAGAAGGTTGAGAGCTGCGGCACAACTGCTGGGGCTTCAGTTCATGGAAAGCACCTGCTGGGGCTTGGGGATTCAGCCCCACTCCTGTTGAAGCCCCAAACCTCAGCAGGTGCACCCAGTGGGGCTGAAGCCTCAAGACCCTCCCTCCTCCCCCCCCCTTGCTGAACAGAAGCCCCTATCCCACCACCCCACTGCAAGGCAGAAGTCCCAAGCTCTTCCCCCTCCCCGCCCCGTCTGGTAGGTAGAGAATGCGGGGGTTAGGGGGTGTGGTTCTGCAAGCTCCACTTTAACTGTGGTTCACCAGCTGCATGTGGCTCTCTTACAGTTTGGCCACCCGAATATATAATGTTATGGGCTGGGTGACACCTAGTTCTGGGTTAAGATAAACCCTTTGAGACTGATAGATGTGAACTCACCCTTCAATTAACACAATTATAAGCATAAGGTGTGTCTGAAGCTGCCCAGGATTTTTTGGCTGAGTATTGTGTTGGGTAGGGGTGTGTGCGTGTGGAAGAGAGATCACCCACAAACTGAGGCTATGTCGACACTACAGAGTAAAGTCGAGTTAAGTTATGTCTACTATCATAAGTGCCTTTAATTACATTGGTTGTGCACATCCACACAACGTTCCTTGTGTTGGCAAAGCACATCCACAGTCGGCAGTTTTGCATGTACAGAGTGTTGCATTGTGGGTAGCTATCCCACTGTGCAACTCACTACTCTCTGCCATCCTCTGCTTCTGGGAATGGATTGTGGTGCATCATGGGGGCGTGCTTACTGTCCCATATGCAGTTCTTTCCTTCCCATCATTCCATGGGATGGGCTTCCCATGGGCTTCCAACTTCATTTTGTGCCATTTTTCAACAGCCCTTGTTAACTGCGCACCCACCATCTCTGCCTGAAAGCATGGATCCTGAACTGCTGACCAGTCTGGTAATAACCGTTAAGAACACAATGCATCTGATACTGCAGTACTTCATGAGCTGTGAATCACAAAGTGAATTGCCCAGCTGTGTGCTGTGGAAAGAAATAATTCAGTATTGCTGATGGCATTCAAAGGGTAGCTGCACATGGTCGACCATTGGTACTGAGCTCAGGAAACAATCACTGAATGGTAGGATCACACTGCAATGTATGTATGTGATGAGCATTGGCTGCAGAACTTTCGGATGCACAAATCCATCTTCGTGGAGCTGTGTGCAAGGATACCAGAGTGAGAGCTGCCCTCACTGTGGAAAAGCGAGTGGGGAATTGCTGTGTGGAAGCCGGCAACTCCAGACTGCAACCAGTTAGTTACTAATAAGTTTGGAGTTGCAAAGTCCACTGTGGGGGTTGCGGTGATGCAAGTGTTTCGGGCCTTTAATCATATCCTGCTATGAATGACTGTGACTCTCGGTAATGTGCAGAAAATACTTGATGGCTTTGAGGTGATGGGATTCCCTAATTGCAGCTGGGTGATAGATGGAACACGCATCCCAATTTTGGCCCCAGACCATCTTGTGATGGAGTACATCAACTGGAAAGGCTACTTCTCCATGGTCTTGCAGATGTTGGTGGATCACTGGGGCCATTTCACTGACATCTATGTGGGGTGGTCAGGGAAAGTGCATGATGTGTGCATCTTTAGGAACACTGGACAGTATAAAAAGCTACATGTCTGGAAAAAAAGTTCCAGCCAGAAGATTCAAATGGGGGATGTGGAAATGCCCATAGTGATCCTGGGAGACCTCACCTACTCTTTGCTCCCATGGCTCATGAAGCCTTACACAGGGAACCTAGACAGTAGCAAGGAGCACTTCAACAACAGGCTCAGCAGGTGCTGACTTACCATTAAATGTGCCTTTGGCTGATTAAAAGGGCACTGGTGCTGCCTTTTTGGCAGGTTAGACCTCAGTGAGGAAAATATTCTGATGGACATTGCAGCCTGCTGTGCTCTGCATAACATTTGTGAAGTGAAGGGGGAAAAGTTTGCTGTTTTTTGAGCAGCCAGATACCAGGCAATTAGAGGGGCACCATGGGGGGCTATTTGAATTAGGGAGGCTTTGAAGGAGCATTTTGACAATGATTCCCAGTAATGTGTATTTATGTGATGCATTTGGCCAGCCAATGTTTACTTGCTGCCTTGAATGACCCCTGTAGCGCTTGCTTTCTCAGAGTTAATTATACTGAGCAAATATTCTTGCCTATCGCCACCGTGTTTGAACGTTCGCACCAATTAACGTGTGCATGGCACAAATAAAGACTCATTTTATTTCAAAGACTATGTTTAATAACAGGACAAAACACAAAAATGTTGTCAAACAGGAGACATGGTAATGAGGAACAGTCTGTTGGTTATGGCTCTCTCAGCTGTGTGTAACTCCAGCTTTCATTGTGAAACCAGCCATATGGGTAGAGTGCATGGGGTATTGTAAGGGACCAGGAACTTGCGAGGAATGGGATGGGGGAATTTGGGAAGAGCATGGTGTGACAGGTTCGATCACAGAAACCCCTTTGGGGCTGCCAACTGCTGTGCCAAGACTACTTCTGTCTTTGCTTTCCTGCCCTGGCAGCTTGGGACTTCAGTGCCCTGCCTGGTTTGAGCCAGACCCAGGTCTGAACCACATCCCCTAACAGCTGTAGGCTTAAACTGAAAGCAGCTTAAGAAGTGTTCCTGTCTTTAACACTCAGATGCTCAACTCCAATGAGGTCCAAACCCTAAATAAATCCATTTTACCCTGTATACAGCTTATACAGGGTAAACTCAAATTGTTCGCTGTCTATAACACTGATAGAGAGATATGCACAGCTGTTTGCCCCCCCAGGTATTAATACATACTCTGGTTTAACTAATAAGTAAAATGATTTTATTAAATACAGAAAGTAGGATTTAAGTGGTTCCAAGTAGTAACAGACAGAACAAAATGAATTACCAAGTGAAATAAAATAGAACACGCAAGTCTATGGCTAATAGAGTAAGAAAACTGAATGCAGATAAAAATCTCACCCTCAGAGGAATTCAGGTAGGCTTCCTTTTACAGACTACTCTCCTTCTAGTCTGGGTCCAGCAATCACTCTCACCCTCTGTAGTTACTGTCCTTGTTCCAGTTTCTTTCAGGTATCCTTGGGGGTGGAGAGGCTCTCCTTAGCCAGCTGAAGACAAAATGGAGGGCTTACATAGACTTTCTCTTGTGGGTGGAGACCCCCTCCTCTCTATGTAAAGTCCAGCTACAAGATGGAGTTTTGGAGTCACGTGTCCATGCATGACTCAGATTTTACAGGCAGCAGCCATTGCTACCTTGAACACCCTCAGGTAGACTTCTTATGTGGATTGGAGCCTTCCAAGATCCATTGTGTGTTAAGTGCTTCTTGATTGGGCACTTAACTTGCAAATTATTTTCTGAAGAAGCTGACTAAATGCTTTACTAAGGTTATTTAAAATCAAACAAGTATACAGCCAATATTCATAACTTTGAATATGATAATGACACATGCATACAAATAGGATGAATAGATTCAGTAGATCATAACCTTTTCAGAGATATGTTACATGGTATATGGTGGCATAAAACATATTCCAGTTATGTCATATATACATTCATTTCCGTAAAGCCTCATGGGGGACACCGTCACACATGGAACAGAGTTCTGTGTTGGCTGCAGGGGGAGTTGTGTATAGATGTGCTCAGACTGCAGTGTAATGAAGGACTTGAACACCTCTGCATGGCCCTCCAGCAGCTGTATCATCTGCTCCTGCCCCTGTGTCCTTTCTAAGCTATCCAGCCTGAGTCATTCATTGATTGTCTCCCTCTACATTCTTGTTTTGCTATGTGCTGCATATATTGACTCCGGCACTTCGCGAAACATATCTTCCTTACTCCGTCTGGTTAGCCGCCTTATCTGATAGAGGTGGTGCACCAGTGTGGAGGAGTAGGCCCTCTAGGGCGCATCTGCAGAAGCCAAAGAAACAATAATCAAAGATAGTATCATGAGTTTGCTTACAGTCATGAATCTAAGGTTACACACACCTTTCTCACTTTGCTAGCACACAGTTCGGTGAGAGTCCAAACTATGGTGAGTTTGGCAGGAGAGGGCAGTTGGGACAAAGGGTCTTGGTGGCTTATGATGAGGGTCACTATGTGGACCTAGGGAGAGTATTCTGAATATTGGCACCCTTTTCCACAGGCTGGGGTAATCAAACCCACTATCTCTCTCCTGAGGGTAACCCAGGATGCAAGAGTGCATCTCCTGAATGCATACAGCTTTAGAGTGGGTCTGTGTGCTGCTTGTCTGTGCGCTGCTCTGGTCCCTGCAGAAATAATTGCCAGTTGGTGCAGCAAAGTTTCCTTTGACAGGGGGAGAAACAAGGCAGCTCTGTTAAGGAAACTTCATTCAGAGGACTGCAGAATACTTACAGAAAAGTTTCCTAGAGACCATGATCGAGAATTCCCAGGACATCCCAGTGTACGTTAACACAATTTTTATGCAGGGGCCCCACTGCGTAGCTGCATAGGCTCATTTGTTAACTTCTGTTCCTTATCCTTCCTCTACCATATAACAAAGTACATGAGAGCCTAATCTTCTCTCACTGTGTAGTATCAGAGCAAAATGCATGTTTACCAGACCTTGTGTCCCCTGCTTCAGGCACACCAGAGCTGGAACACTGGGATTGACTTGATACCTCCAGAGTCAAAAAGAGGTCCTTACTCACCATGTCCCCGGATGACCGTGTTGTGTGTTCCACATCCTCTTCCAACTCCACTTCACTTCATCATCAGCGTTGATTCTGCTGGCTGCTGCCTCCAGACCCCCCGAAGTATCCACGGAGCTCTTGGTGGTTGAGGTGGGGTCACTGCTGAGGATGGCGTGCAGCTCCTTGTAGAAGCGACATGTCTTCAGCACTGCACCTGAGTGACGGTTGGCCTCCCTTGCCTTCTGTTATGCCTGCTGCAGCTCCTTGATCTTAGCATGGCAGTGCTGTGTGTCCCTTTTGTGCCCCTTCTCCTGCATCCCACTAGCTATTAGCCCGTAGGTGTGAAAGTTCCTATGGCTGGAGCAGAGCTGCAACTGCACAGCCTCCTCTCCCCACCGACCCAGCAGATCCAACAGCTCCAGTGTACTCCATACGGGAGCACATCTGTTGTGGAAATCCAGCATGTTCAGCTGGGAAGATGCTGTGTGAACTGTCGATGCTGAGCAAGCGGGAAGAGGAATTTCAAAAATTCCTGGGCCTTTAAATGAGGGAGGGATGCATGCCTGTGTACCTTCAGGGCGGCGGAGTTCAAATTGCTGACCAGAGCAGTCATGATGGGCATTGTGGGACACCTCCTGGAGGCCAGTTAGGGCAACATAAGCAAGCACAGTGATACTGCATCAAACTAACTTTGTTGCAAAAAGCCCTATGCCTCTCATTGAGGTGGTTTTATTTTGTCGACATAGCAGGAAAGTTAAACTGGCTGGAGGAGCATTGTAGCATGTACATTCCCATTGTTTTGTTGACAAAAGCTGACTTTTGCTGACAAAACTGTCAGGTAGACAAGGCCTAAGAATAAAAAAGAACAGAGAGAGGGAGAGGCAAGAAAGTCAGGCAGGAGTCTATCAACACAGTGTGACTCTGGGAAAAGCTAGAGAGACTTTTTGGGTCTGGTGTTGGCTAAGGAGCCTTTTTGGGCTGTAAGCTAAGGAACTGCCCCTTTTTGTTCTTGGTTCCTTCTGCATTCAGAGATACAGGACTTTGTACATTCCTTGTAAATAAACAAGGCTGCATTAAAGAAATACCATATTCCATCAATTTCTACTTCCATCTGGAACATCTCCAAGGCCCCTGAACTTTAACTAGCTGCTCAGGTCAAAAAGGGGGCAACACTGGTGTCAGGTGCAGGATCAATTTTACAGAGATAGAGAGTATTCCTGTTGAACCAGGCTGGAACACACAATGGAGGTGTTTGCAGAAATGAAAAAAAATAGCCAGCAGTATTTAAAACAAGACCTGAAACAGAAGCTGGAGGCTTCACAAAAGGAATTAAAGCAGCATCTGTAGGATTCCCAGAAAGGGCTGAGGGTTGAATTACAGATGAACATCGAATCTCTGTTGGAGCAACAACTACAAAGAATCTGGACAGGTTAGGAAGCCCAGCTGGAAAGCTCCCAGGCTGGAATGGCAAGACATTGACCTGCCATAGGCGAAAAGTTTTTCTATGAAGTCATGGGAACCAAGTAAGGTTTAGCCACCTTGGAACTTGGTAACAGAGATGAACTGTAGCAAGCAGTTAAGGAGCTGGAAATTCAGCTCCAGAAGCAAATCACAGTGGAAGGCAGCCACTTGGATGAAGAATTGAGCCAGGCAGAGAACAAGGGTAAGACTGGACATTTATGACCCTTTTCTACCCTATTTATAACCCACAGAGGCCCAGAGGGAAGAGGTCAGGTCGTCCCAGCTCAAATAATGCAAAAGCTTGATACATTTAGGGAAATTCTCCCTGGCAGGCTTATTTGGCTCAATGCAATGTTACAGCTCAAATCAATGGCTGGGAAGATAGACAGAGGGGTTACTAGCAGTCAACTTGGGTGGCTCAGCTCTGGAGAACTTATCCCCACAGAAGAGGATGGAGTTATCCAGACCATGTACAAGCCCTTCACATGCAGTATGGAGCTAACTATCAATCTGAGCTGGCCAGGGCACAGTTTAGAGCTAGAAGGACAGGGAAAGAAGAAACCTCACCTGAACTGGCAGAGGACCTGCAGAGACTTGTGTTCCTGGATATCATGAGGTGTTCTAGGATAGACTGGCAATGGACCAATTGATAGATGCACAGCTGGACTACGATAAGTGTCTTGCAAATCTAGATCAGCAAAAGGAGGCCACAGATGCTTTGAGAGGCTCGGTTTGCCACCAAGTACTTAAATCTTTCCCTGTAGTAGTTCACCAGAACAGGAAGCAACTACTACTGAAGAAGAGGGAAGCTGATTGCCATAAGCCCTGTAAGTACAGTTCTGTGTCTAATATGTATGATGAAATGGGGGTGTAGGGATCAATGGGGACAAGTCCTCGGTTTTGGAATATCTTGAACCCAGGGCGGCGGGGGCTCTGGGTCTTTAACGCTCCCTTCTCACCACCAAAGGAGCTAGACAGGGCAGCACCTCAGGCTTACCTCCCAATACCAGCTCCTGCTCTGACCACTAGGTCTGACCGCCTATGCCCTGGTTCCTAATGGGGAGACTAATCTGGTTCATGACCATTTTGAACTATTAGAACAGATGATAAATTTGGTTTTTAAAACCAGGAAAATTGGTAAAAATGCAAAAATTAAAGGAGACAGTTCAGATAAATGCTGGCACAGTAATAAAACTGGCCACAAAAAGAAGGACTGTTATAAATTAAAGGTAGGCCAAGGCTGCTTATCACAGGTGTCTAGTGAAAGCCTCTCTCTCAGTTTGGGAAATGGGGGAAGCTGAAGGGGCAAAATTTGGAGGTACAAGCATTAACTCCACAGTTTTTGTTTAGATCTGGGCAGTTAAACAACAAGAATGGAGTTGGGCTATTGAGTTTGTAATAAGATCTGTGATGTGTATAGGGGATAGTTAACACAGGCTCAAACATAATTTTTTATTAGACCATACGGGCGAAAAAGGACAGGGAACAGGGGATCCAAACCTGAACTGCCTAATTCGTCTGAAATGGAGACAGTGACTAGGGCAGGGCCAACTGTCCAGAAACAGAGACAATTGTGTCTGAAGATTGGACCTCTAAAATTTGAGTAAGAAGTCTGGGTTGCTGAAATAGTGGATGAGCTAATAATTGGCTTGGATTTCATTATGGCTAATAACTGCGAATTCAGTGCCAGGATAGGTGTCTTACAAATTCAGTCTGTGGAAATTCCCTTTAAAGATATGGCCCAGGTGAGACACATGGTTTGTAGGCAACTGGTTTGCAATTAAGGAATTGTCCTGCCCCCTCAGGAAGAAACCATTATATCAGCTACATGCTGTGGTACCGTTCTAGCAAGGGAAAGATGGAGAGTGATTGAAACTGGTTTTGAGACCCAGGATATCAGGGGAATCTTAGCTGCTAAAGCTCTTGTGGATCTGATACATGAACTGATCCATTTACTTGCAGAATGTTTCTGAAAAAGAGAAAATAGTAAAAAGGAAACAGCAGTTACAAAATTTGAGCTGGTAATATTGGTATAGAAGAAAACTACAAAGAGGAAAAGGGTAAGGTGACTCCCAGAGTTTCTACTGGATTTGTTCCAGTGCAGTGCTGTACACTTCAATGGGGAACAGCAGAATAGTCTGAGACTTTCTGGTTAGGAATCAGCAGTTATTCTCTTGATCCAACAGAGAGATAGGTTGTACAATACTGGTCCAGCCAAGATTGATATGTGGGGGAAACAGACCCATTAAGCACCCACCTCACTGGTTACCAGTAGCAAAAAGGGAAGAGGCGCTACAGACCATCAAGGAAATGCATCAGGAGGGCATAACTGGGGCCTCACCCATTGCTCTGGTTAAGAAAAAGATGGCAGAACCACACTCTGTGTGGACTATAGAAAATAAAGGAAGACACTTTAAAGCAGTAGTGAGCAATCTGCAGACCATGGGCCGCACACGGCCCATCAGGGTAATCCGCTGGTGGGCCGCCAGACTGTTTATTTACATTTGCGCGGCCACCCGCAGCTCCCAGTGGCCCCGGTTCGCTGTTCTCGGCCAATGGGAGCTGCAGGAAGCGTCGGCCAGGCCCATGCCACTTCCCACAGCTCCAATTGGCTGGGAACAGTGAACCGCGGCCACTGGGAGCTGCAGGCGGCCGTGCAAATGTAAACAAATGTCTGGCGGCCCACCAGCGGATTACCCTGATGGGCTGCTTGTGGCCCGTGGGCCACAGGTTGCCCACCACTGCTTTAAAGGATTATTATCCATTACCATAAATATATGATAACCTGGATGCTGCAGCAGGTTCAATCTGGTTTTCCACACTGGATCTTAAAAGTGAGTATTGGCAAGTGGAAGTGGATCCAAAAGACGGGAAAAGCTGCCTTCTCAGCAGGACCAGGCTGGTGGCCATTTAAAGTGATGGCTCTGGACTTGTGAAACACATCAGCCGCATTCATGCCTCTCTCAGCCTGTCTGTACCATCTAGGTGATATCAAATGCTAAAACATTTGAGCAGGAACTAAAACATTTACAAAGGATCTGTGAGAAGCTGAAGGCAGCCAATTTGAAATTGAACCCAAGGAAATGTGAGATACATTATCTCTTTTTGAAGCATCTTGGGCACACAGTTAGTGAGGAGGGAATTTCCACTGAGGAAAAAGAAAATTGAGGTGTGCCAGAGCTGGTCAGCTCCCCAAACACTCATTTTTTACAGGGCTCTGCTCCTATTACTGAAGGTTTATTGTTGGGTTTGCTAATATTGCAAAACCAATGCATAGGTAGAGTGAGAAAGGGAAACTGTTTCAATGGTCAATAGTTTGATTAGCATTTTCAGTGTTTGAAAAATGCTCTGGTGACAGCTCCTATCTTGGCCTATCCATATTTCAACCCCCCTTTTCATATTGGACACAGATGCTACTGCTTATGGTTTGGGGGCACTAGTGACACAAGGACACAAGCAGCTTGAAAGGGTGGTAGTTTATCATAGGAAAAGTCTAAATCACTGAGAAATTATTGCAGTATGTGAAGGAACTCCTAGCCTGGGTTAAATCTATAGCAGATCATGCTTCCCTGCAATGACTCTTTAGATTCAGGAATCCTGTGGGACAGCTTCTCAAGTGGTTGGAAAAACTGTGAAATCATAGCACTGCAATCGCATACGGGTCTGGCCATGAGCATGAGAATGCTGGTCTCTTGTCCAGACAGCCTTGTGGGTGACTAATTGCAAGCACTTCCTTGAGCAGGAAAGCAATGAATTAGACGCTCAAGGGGAGAAGTGTCCCTCCACTCCTCCAATTCCCAGAGCCCATGGTCCTGGTCCATCCACTGAAACAATGTGGATGAGGTGGCAGGAATGGACCCCGGATCAACTGAAAACCAAAGAGAGGATCCTGATATCAGGAGAGTGTGTGATTGGAAAATCAGCCAGCAAATGCAGCCACCCTGGAATATAGTGCCCTCACAACACCCCAGTAAAAGCTTTCTGGTCACTGTGGGAAATATCATATGGGAGATGGGAGAAACGAGTGGGTGAGCAATACAAGTGCCAGCAGGTTGTACCAGATGCATTGAAAAAGGGGGTACCGAGGTTATGTCATGATTTTAAAACTATTGAACATTTCTGGGGTTGCAAAAGCCTAAGCTAAGCTAAGGGAGAATTTCTATTGGGTAGAACACAATCAGGATGTAGAAAAGTGGCACAGGAAATGTGATGCTTGCATTGCTAAGAAGGGCCCCCACTCTAAAACTGAGAGAAGCCCTTTGCTATAGTAGTTTGTGTGGGCACCAGAGGAGCACATCCCCACTAATGTTCTTGCACCATTGCCTGAAGCAGGCTGGCAATCAATATTTGCCTCAGTCACCAAATTCCACAGCAACAACAGGCACTCCTCAGAGGCTGTTTGGCTTTTCTCTCTGTGGATTTCTTTGCAGAGATTTAGATGGGAATAAAATTCATTTTGCGTTGGTGATTGTGACAGAATATACCCCAGTGTCCACACCCGATTGTAATAATCTTTGTATAAGGTATGTCATCTTGCAAGGTATCATCTGAAAAGTCATAATTTGCTGGTCCACATTCTCCAGATAAAATGTGTGGCAACATTGTATGTGAAGTTAGAACATTTTGCATGCTGTTATTAACAGATGTTCCAAACTGAGGCAAACAGGTCTGTCTCAATCAAAGAAATATGTGCTCTGCTTAATTTGCATTTAAGCAGTAAACAGAGTCATCAAGCAGGAAGGGGAAAAAAAAGAACCTCCAACAGGTGAGGAAAAGCAGCAGGGGGCACCCTTTCCTGTAGACTTTCTGTCTCCTGAATCTCAGTTGGAAATGTTTTCCAAGGGGGAGGGGGACTGACCCTATTAAAAAGGAGGACAAACACCCCAAGACACCCCTCCTCTTCTCTCACTTTCTGTCTATCAATTCCCTGCATGTGAACGGACAAAGGTAGCAGCTGCTTAACAGAAGAAGGGGTCTTGACTGAAGATATTTGGCCAGTAAGACTATGGAGAGCATGGGGTGAGGAAAACTTTGCTTTGATTTCCACATGGTTTGTTAAGTTAGGCATTAGTTGTGTTTTATCATTTTTTTCCCTTGTAACCATTTCTGACTTTTATGCTTTATTACTTGTATTCACTTAAAATCCATCTCTTCGTGGTTAATAAACTTGTTTTATTGTTTTATCTAATCCAATGTGTTTAAACTGAAGTGTTTGGGAAACTCCATTGGGGATAGCAAAATGTGTGCATACTTTTTCCATTGATGAAATTGCAGACCTATTTAAATTGTATCCTCTAAGAGAGGGGTGGGCAGTACAGGACATACGTTTTGGGAGGGGAATATCTGGGACTGGGATTGGTGTTGGGACCACCCTGCAGTATAATTCAGCCTGGTAAGAGCCTTGGCTTGGCTGGCTGGCTGAAGCATGCACACAGACATAAGTGGGAGTGACATACATGTGTTTGTGAGCAATCCAGGCTGGAAGCTACAGCAGCAAAGCAGTGTAATTGGCACCCCAGGTTGGGGGACGGGGTGACACAGCTGCTCAGTCTGGATTGTACCCTGGGTAAGTCACAATGATGTGAAAACATCTTGACAGAAAGCCACTGTATATATGTGAATGGTAAATCTTGTATCATTTTAAATTTGTCAATTATTTCTTTTTTCTGTTTTGGGATGGGTTGTTGGGTGTAACACTTTTACGCCTTATCAGGATGATGAGCAAAGCAGAGATGGGGGTGGTGGTTTGAGCTGGGCAAAACCTAGTTATGGGTTGAGTTAGAACCCCATTGAGATTGATAGGTGTGCACTCACCCTTCAATTAATATAACTGGAAGCTTAAGTCCCCACCTAAAACAAAAGGTGTGTGAGTGAACCTGCCCGGTAACTTTTGGCTCAGTATTGTTTTGGGTATGTATGTGGGGGTGGGGTGAGGTAACAGGGAAGACAGTTCACACAGAAATTGAGAAGAAACAAGAACAGAGAGAAAAGGAGAGACAAGAAAGTCAAGCAGGAGCCTGTATGCACAGCGTGACCCTGGAAAAAGCTAGAGAGAGAGCAAGAGCTTTAAGATCTGGTGTTGGCTAAAGAGGCTTGGAGGATGTACACTAAGAAACTGCTCCTTTTTTTTTTTTTCTTGGCTCCTTCTGTGTTCAGAGGTACAGGACTTCATACATTCCTTGTACATAAACAAGACTGCATCAAAGAAAATACCAGACTCGATCAACTACTATTTCCATCTGGAACATCCCCAGGGCCTTGAACTTGACTAGCCGCTTGGGTCAGAAAGGGGTAATATTAACACAGTAAATTATAAGCCCTAAGGGCTTAACTGGGATTTATATGTAGCTCTTGTTAGCCCCCTGTACAGGGGTGACTGTTACTCTGATTCTATTTTTAGCTCTTCTGCAAACATCACATCTAATACTTTCCTTTTCCAAGCTCCTCAAACCTTTTTTTTTTGCTGACAACCTGAAGCCCTAATTTGCAATGCCAGCAAAGTAAAAAAGTTGATAGCAATGTGTGATAGAACTCTAGCCAGCCATTACCCTTAGATATAATGAAGACAGTTAATAACTTTTTAACGGGTGAGACAGGAAGGCTGCATGAATCACATTTTTTAATGGTCTACCCTGCCCCTGATTAATACTGGAGGTGCTTCATTAAGTATGCATAGATGTACTGTACTTTGTGTGAACTAGGAAAAGGAATGTCAAATCCTTGCATGTGTAATTCCAAAAGTCTTTTTCACTGTTCTCCCCCTGGAAGGGGTAAGCTAAGATGTCTGACTTTCAGTCCCCTTTAAAGTGATGCATTACGGAAATCGGAACCAACCTTGATAGAACACAGAAATTTGTTATCACTTGCTGCATGCTCAGGGAGTCAGGACTGCTCGGTGAGGCTATATTCACATTAAACTCTGCTTTTTTTCTTTCAAAAGCTGGCAAGAAGTATGTCAGATTGAAACAAAAAGTGCCATTCAAGGAATACAAATCCTAAATGAAACTCAGATTTAGCCAGATATCCAAAAATATCAGATAATTAACAAAAGATGAAAAAACTTCCTGAACAGAGTTCAGAATTTTTTGGCAGTCCTGTAATTCTCGGGCCACTGATGTAACAAATGAACAGAAATCAATGTTAAAGCCTATACCAGTGAGTTCTTTGAGTCTGTGGACCCAATGGTCTACTGCTGACAGGTTTTCTGCAAATACATTGGGGTCTCGCTGCAATTCCACAGGGCTATGGTGTGCAAATTAGCTATTCAGGCTACACTGGCAAAGACAGAGAAAGCAATGCGCAATCTGTTATCCTGTCTAAATATCTGTGGCATAAACAATCACTTTATAATGATTAGTTATTTGATCTTGCAATTTAATTGTGTTATAAAACCCTATTTATTATGTAGCTGCCTGGTTTCTGGGAGCCGCACTACAAAAGACTTGGCATGGTTGGAACCTATATGTTTGTCAGTAATTTGCAAGGCATGCCTATTAAATACTAGAGTATTTAAGAGTGTGAAAAGACTGTCAGCAGAAAGTATGCTTTGTTATACATAAACCAATCCAGCAAAATTAGCAGTATCTGAGGGCTTTTTAGGAAAGCACTCCAGTGAAGAATTCACCAACCTATGCTGAGAGCTGCAGAGGCCGAGGGAAACAAAGAAAAGATAGAAATGCACATCCTAATCTAATGCTGCTGAGGAAACTACTATGCTGTCAATTTACTGAGCTGTAGATGTAGAAACAGAATGGAGCCTTTCAATTCTGCTGCCTTCTCCCTGGGGTTAGAGACTGGTTGCCATGGATATCCTGGATTCCTGCAGCTAATGGGAGGGAATTCTGCAGCTGTGGTATCCTGGGGACTGTCTAGGGTGAAACATGAAATGGAGGCCTATGGGTGTGGTGGTGCAGTACTCCGAAACAGAAGGTCACAGGGTTGGCTTCCAACAGCGTTAAAGCTGAATTTTATTTCAAGTCACATTCATTTGGCTCTTTTTGTATTCCTGAAAATCAGACCTTTTTGTACTTCCCCTACTGTGCAACAGAATCATCACTGCCTTTAAATGGTTACTATCACAGCACTAACTATTGTACATAATTAGATGTGCACCAATGGTTCGCAGGATATTTTTAACCATACCTTCAAGCATTTTTTTTAAAAATAATTTAAACTGGGTTTGGTTTTAAAACTGGTGATTCCAAAACATGTACTGTGTGTGTGTGTGTGTGTGTGTAGATGGGATATACTAGAGATTTGTTTTTCATTTTTTAAAATACTGGTGCCTGATTCTGCAACTCTTACTCCTGCAGGAAATCCTTGCACGTGAGAGCAGTGCCACGGACTTCAGTGGAATGTACTTGTGTATATAACGATAACTCATGTGAGTAAAAATGTCAGGATCAGGCCCTTACCCTGTGTCTGTTTCTTACTCTGCTTCTCACACACTGCACCTCTGAACCCCTTCCATTTTTCTGCCTTTCAAAAAATGCAACACGCTCATGCTTGTGGGAAAATAAATAATCCTCTGTTTTGCTGGAATGGTAGGATGAAGTAAAGGTATAATATTTGGCTATGGTATCAAATACTGATGTGCTCCTGAATGAATTTAAATCCTGCTCTTCATAGTTCTCTAATTGCTAGGGTCCTCTGCTGCTGTAGGAATTAAATTCCCCTCTGCCTTAGCTGCATTGCAATATACTATGATGAATTACACTGCGGGTTAACTGAAGCTGCTCACTGATTTCTGTCTGTCTAATATATGTACAGGAACCAGTAATACTGTCAGCTCATAGCTGTGTCCTGGTTTTAAGGTGTCATGTATTCTCTGCCTAGCACTCAGCATGGGATGGTAAGATGAGGGCTGTGGAGGCAGGACTGGCCTCAGTTGACTTGTGAGTCATGGGAGTGTGTCTGAGGATGGTGCAGTGATGACAAACCAGTCTCACTGAGGACCGAGGGCTCTTTTTAATTTTTTTAAAACATCATTATCTCTTTATTAAATTTTAATAGAAATACATACAAGATTTTTTTATCCCCCACAGTGTGCTCATCTCTCTACAAAACATGTAAGAAGGCAACATTCCTGCTCCTAAAGGCTTATAAACTAAGGCTCCAATCCTTCACTTATGTACCTGCTTAACTTTATGCATGTGTGTAGTCACTGAGTCAAGTGTAACTGAAGTCACGCATTTGCAGGATCGGGGCCTAAAGGCTCAGTCCTGCAGAAATTTTCCCGCAGACAATCCCAATAGGTCAATGGAACTATTCAGGAATAAGGACTACTTTGGGGGTAAGGATTTTTAGGATGGGCCCATAAATAAAATTCATTACACCACAACCACATAAAATATAGCACATGGGAGAATGCAGGGCTATGGGGTTTGTTTTATTTTTGTTTTCTGTGGAGTGTTAGTGGCTATGGTGGATTTTCACTATAGGCTTTGAGCTAATCACCAATATGTTTGTCAATTACATTGATTTATATCCATGTAATACCTAAACATTATGAGCCAAATTAATCCCTGATGTAAATCTATTGACTAATGGAGTTACGCTGGGGATGAATTTAGTCCATTATGAGTAGGATAGATATTCCTTGTTTATAGGATTACAAGGAAGTAGCAATCATAGTCACAATCTGCTTTTACATCTTAACTAATTTTAGTGATAAATCCTGATTTTTCAATATTTAATAAAAAATGGTGTTTTATGAAGCCCACAAGGTCAGGTAATCCATTGAAGTGCTCATTTTCTGTAAATGGAGAAACCAGTGTGATTATTAGATTGATTCAAATCCAAAAGTAGCTATAAACAGATTTTATGTGATGGTAAGAACAGAAAACTAGTTTGGAAGAATAGCCCTGGCTAGATTTGAGATCTTCTCCTGGAACCTCCAGCTGATGCAGTTTTGCACTCACATCCCACTCGGTGCCTGGGGATGTCATCATGCCTGAATTCGGTAAACAACTGAGCTTTTGCTGTGGTAGCCCTGATACTGTGGAATTTGCTCCCTGCTGAAATCTAGCTTTCTTTGTCTCTCCCCACATTTAAAACTACCTAAATGCTTATTATTGTAACCCTTCTGCCCATCAGAGTTGGCAGCAACAAAGGCCGGGTTCAGTATCTAGGGGTTCCGTTTCAATAACACAATGCAAAACCGGCTCGAGCCCCTACCCAGTGACCTATACCATCCCCCTTGATGCATTTAAGAGGCAATACTTAAATTTACTCGCAAGCACAGAGTCTGAGTGTAGCAAAAACCTCTTAATAAAGGAGGGAAACACTGTGGCATTATGTTGGGGAAACATCACAAACAGGATTCATAACACCAGCCATGAGCAACAGACCCACCCCCAAGTAAGTTTGACAGTGTCCTTTTCCCCTCAGGGTTTTAAGTCCAGCAACCCAATAGGCCCCTCCACCCCCCAGTTTCTGTCCTTGGTCAGTACAGCCCCCCCAGAGTTCAGAAGTTCCTCTGAAGAGTTTACCTCCCAGCCTGGGTGGAAGTGGAGGGAGGTATGGGGGGCATCTTACATGCTCCGCTGCTCAGGTTGACAGCCGAGTGCCACACCTCTCCATGGGGGTTCTGCTGCAGTCTTCACCACCAGCTGCACCTCTCCGCCAGCTGTCCTGCTGGCCGCTCCTCTCCGCCAGCTGCCCTGCTACCTGCTCCTTTCCGCACCTCTCCGCTAGCCATCATGCTGGCCACTCCTTTCTGCCAGCTGCCCTGCTATCCAATCCACTCTGCTCTCTGCACCTCTCCACAAGCCATCCTGCTGTCCGCTCCTCTCTGCCAGCTCCCCGCTCCACTCTCTTCCCTGCTGTCTGCTCACCAGCTTGTCTTCAGGCCCCACCCCTTAACACAGCTCTCAGTGATCTCAGCTCTTTGTAACTTGAGCTCTCAGTGATTTTTAGCTGGTAGTAGGGGAACCTCAGTGCTGGTGCACCACAAGCCCAAAGTAGGTCTAATGTTTAGACCTAGGTATCAGTGATTTCAGCTCTGCAGCATGTAACAGACTCCTAAGGGAGCCAAAATTAGCCCTGTTATTACACAGTGGAGAGTCAAAATAATGTTGGGGACCCACACTGTCTACCACTCAGTCAACCCACCCTCTCCATTCAGTGGGAGTTGGAACCCAGTTACCTTGCCTAGTGAGTGCTCCTTAGTTGAGGACGAGTCTCTCTGTCAGAAAATGCCAAGTACAGTTCTACTGTCCTTGATTCACATAACCAGGATAACAACCCTTTATTACTCCTGCCCCAAATTACAAAGAGACTGGGGATCCCACAGCAGCCAACGTGACCATTTGGGCAAGTAATCCATCATGCTAGGCAGGGTGGGCGTGCCCATGCAAATGAGATCAGCCCCTGAAGTCTTTTTCCACAGCTCACCACCAGATGTCAGGGTAGAGCTCATTCTGACTCTGCTTACATTATTTTCAGCATTGTTTTTAAATTACAACCACTGTTGCTATTTTATTGTTCTTATTGATTTTTGTTTACTCTCCCTTGTTTGGAATGTTGTTGAGGTTGGGGTAGTTCTTTTCATTAGTTAACGAGAAATTGTTTGTTGTTCACCACCCCAAGCATTTTTTGGGGGGTGGGGTGCTTTATACATTTATTTATTATTAGAGTGGTGTAACTGAGAAGAGTTTGGCCCATTACATTTAATATCCCTCCTGAAGGAAAAAAAATTCTGTCAACAGGGAAAAATAAATAAATTGTTTATGTAAGAGCTGAAAAAATGAGAAAATATTTCTCTTGCACATATTAGAAAATGTGAATAAAATCTGTGTCTCCCAAAATATATTGGAATTGTAGGTGAATTGTAACTCAAGAGGGGATTACCCGGTCAAACCCAGTCAAACCTTTAGAAGTAGGAGGGAGGAATCCTTGTCTTTAAGTTTCGCACTTGGAAACTGTTTCTTAAAAGGCATGCTTTTTCTTCATTGGGAGGAGGGAGAGGTCCCTGTCTAAACTATGCCTTGTGCTCTGACCCATTTTTTAAAAAACTTTTTCTGGGTGGTGTTGCTGATTGTTGTTTTTAAAGCAATACTATTCCCATTTAGTGGAGTGATGGACAAAGATGGTGATGAAAGTCAGTATCTCACAACAAGGTTCGTTAAATTAAAGCCATTGATGGTTACTTCATCAAGTTCTCAGATGCTGCTGTCCAGTTGAAGAATGGCACTCTTACTACACCACTGTTTACACTCAGTGGACCAATTCTGTGCTCAGTTGCACAAGTGTAACTTCTGTTAAAATCAGTAGGACGCACAGTCATGTAATTAAACACAGAATTGAGTCCTCAGCATCTTGTACTGCTGCTTTATTTAATTATCACTATTCTATTGTCCTACCCTCCCTTCTTTTTATCTTGCTTTTCTATTTCAGCCTTTGTCCTGCCTATCTGGCTTGATACACTACACACAGGCCACCCTTCAAGACATTGCTTGGCAATAATTCAAGGACTTTTATGTAATTCGTCATCTGCAAGGACATCAAATTTCATATGAAATGTGGACAAAATGGAGATGAACCAAGCTAATCTCTTGAGCATTCTTCATCACTTGTTGTGGACATTTAACTCATGAGCAGGGTGTCCTTTCTTAACAGCAGGAACAGGCTAATGGGCCAAAAAGGAAAATCATTTAGAACTTAGTTGCTTCCGAGAAGCATAACATTCTTTGTCCAGCAAAATGGACTCATTTCATAGAAAAGAGTCAAGGAGGACTGTGATAACTGACAAGTCAGTGCAACTTGGGCAATTGAAACACTAAGGAGATCTCATAGGTATATCATCACAGTATCCAGTGCCATTTGTGAAAGATGCCAGACTGATGGCATTGGAAACTGAATTCATCTAGCCTCAGAACATGCACCACACAGAAAGTGGCAGTGCCAGTTTCCATGCACCATTCCATCCAGATGCCTCATTTCATAGTGAGTGGGCCAAATTTATGAGCGAGAGGGTAGTTCAGTCTTTGGCCTCTGGGTTGGGACTTCTCTGAAGGATATCAATGGTGATGGCAGTTCATGAGAACTGCCCTGAGACCATTATACCACTGAACATAGTCCTATAGCTTTGAAATTCTGCTTGACCTGAGGGAGGGAGTACCTTTTTACAGGAATTCAGTGTTACCAGAAATGGGCAATTTTAAGGTTCCAGAACGGCAGGGCACCAACAAATGTTATGTGGTGATGACCTTGTGCCGGAAATGCACCTTAGAGCTGTCACTCATCTAGGATGATTGTGATTTTGATGGGGGTGATCCTGAACTTAGCTAGTGGAACATAGCTGAATACAAATCTTAGGGCTGATAGAATGTCACTACAAGATAGCATCATTTTGTTGCATTGCTATCACGTTTCACTGTGACATGCTGATGTAATGTGCCGTGAATGCCGTGATATTGTGATCTAAGTATTGCCTTATACTGATACATGAGTGTGTTCCATCAGGTTAATTTATGTAAGCAACAGCCTTACCTGTGACTTACACATGAAAGGTATAGTTTTGATAAAATGAACGCTTATATGCATAATTAAGCAGCTATACCACATAATACATCCTACTAATTTGTTGAACAAACGGCCGTGCAATAATTTTTGAACACAAAAAGGAAAAGCAGTACTATAGCTACAACAGGAACAAGACAGCATTGTCATTAGCCTTTGACTGTTAAAACAAGGCAGTGTCCTTGTAAAGCCATAAACAATCTGATTTCAGTAATTTCTGAACTTGGGAACAGATACACAGTTTATTCCCTCCAGCTGCAAGATTTCAATTTTTAACTTCATCTGCAACCAAACAGTGAAGGGGGTGGAGGGTAAGAGGGAGGGGAATTCCCAGACCTACAAAAGTATTATTGTGTTTTCAGAACCCACGTGACACTAGCCAGGGAATTGCTGCCAGTATTGTAATAAGAAGCACCCTTCCCTCCAAAATAACAACAATACATGCCCCCCCCACCCCCCGGCACACCTTTCCTTGTGCTAAGACAGTGTTCTCAGATACCATGGTGAGGCACCCAGATACCAGAGGGATGGGTATGCTATAAGTTCCTAGATGGAGAGAGGATGCTTGTAGACAGGAAAGATGAGGGACTGGGAATCTATTATCATTTTCCAGTTTAAATAAACACATTTTCTCATAACCACCCAGGAGGTCCCTCACTTGCTAAACCCAACTTGCAATATGTTGAGTCAGATTTTCAAGGGGTCAGCACCTAGCAGGTCCCATTAATGTCAATGGGAGCTGCTGAGTGCTGAGGACTTTTTAACAACTGGCCGTAAGCGCACAGGCTAGAAATGTTTATGCTTTGTTCCTGAAAAGAAAATATACGGATTATATGGAAGTAGAGCATAGTGCTCAACTTGTGTCATTTGAAGTGCTGTGTGTGAGAGAAATGCTTGAAGGGGGGCCCTGGGATATCCTGAAAACTGAAGGATAGGAGGTTTCAGGAGAATGTTCTGAAATAGTTGACAGCTGCAACATGGTGCATTCCAAAAGCAGACCATTTGCTCTTCAGAAGCAGCTTTATGAACCCACCGATGAAAGTCTGTCTTTGCAGAAAGTTGCTGAGCTCTATCAGAGGCAGGGAATTCAGCCCTCTTTTCTGTTTAGGCTGAACACTGGTATTGCACATACATACTTTAAACAAAGAACCAGTACCCACATAGGGTATGTATGATCCATAGCACAAGGCCGGTGTGTTTGTATTGTTGTGTACTGCAATAAAAGTGTGACCCACACAGGGATGCTGGTAATAGAATGATATTTACAAAAGTTAGTTACAAAAAGATGCACCTCCATGACATGATAGGGGTCAATATCTGCCGCTTGAGTTTACTGTTGCATGTGCTCTAATTCAATTAACATTAGTTAGACCCATTTTAAATTCAGTTGTTGCTAGCAAGCTAGCACCATTTTCTCTGGTCACTTAGGTGTAAACTCTTTATAAGATGATTTATGAAACATGCTAAAGACTAGGGCCCTGCTATTCTCAGTGGCAAAGGGTGTTTCTCCCCGGGCCCCTTCCATCCCTTACCTAATGAGCAGCTTTATTTGAACTTTACCTCCTCCCCCATCCCCAAACGCTGGATTGATAAGCTGAGGTCAGCTGATGTTGTCATATGCCGCCAGCTATCTCCTCTCTGATCTCCCTCTGCCCGCTCCTCCACACTTGCTGTGCTGTAGTGAAACAGTTCACAAATTAATTCCAATTCAGCACAATGAACTTAGGCTTGAATAAAGACTGGGAGTGGATGTGTCATTACACAAAGTAGAACTATTTCCCCATGTTTATTCCCCCCCCCCCCCACCACTGTTCCTCACACGTTCTTGTCAACCGCTGGAAACGGCCGCCTTGATTATCACTACAAAGGTGGTGTCCCCCCAACCCCCTTCCTGGTAATATAATAGCTCACTTTACCTGATCACTCTCGTTACAGTGTATATGTACCCATTGTTTCATGTTCTCTGTGTATATAAAATCTCCCCACTGTATTTTCCACTGAATGCATCCGATGGAGTGAGCTGTAGCTCACAGAAGCTTATGCTCAAATAAATGTTGTTAGTCTTTAAGGTGCCACAAGTCCTCCTTTTCTTTTTTTGGAGTTTAAAATGTCTCTCCTGTTGATGGCCTTGTGTAAAGCTGCACAGCTCCTTCTGGTGGGGAAACTGAATATTAACCAGGAGCTTCCATGAGCTCCTTCCAGCACATCACTATCTTAGTCAGCACAAGCATATGGATACATAGGCCTTGTTTTCAGACCTTGGTCTCCAGCTTTGTATTTACTTTTCCAGTACTAATAGCTGTGTCTGCAAGAATTAAAATTACATAGCTAGATTCTGTCCTGCTCTGAGCAGGGGGTTGGACTCGATGACCTCTTGAGGTCTCTTCCAACCCTGATCTTCTATGATTCTCTCCAGTGCCAGAACACCACTTCGTATGTGGGGAGTGGGATGGTGGGGGGAGGGAAGAAGGGGCATGTCGGGGATCTATCTCTGCCTTGAAGGGACTTAGATGAGCTTCTGGGCTGTCTAAAATTATGCCATTGGCAAGAGTTCTTAAATGATCCTGTATCAGTGGAGGGTTGGCGTTGTGGAACTCTGCCACACGTCGGGCACTCACCCTCCATCCCTCAACAATTCCCCTTCACTGCAGTAGAGGGGGGAATGGGGCACAGGATCTGGCTACTGCATGCTTGTGCCAGGAGGGATTCCCCTCTTTCAGGGCTATTCTCTGCTGGGTATATTATGGCCAGATTACAACCCCTTAGCACCCCTTGAGCAGTGTGATGGGGTTATGAATGCAGTAGAGAATCTGGGCCAAGTGCTGAGGTCCCAGTAAAAATCAGGCATTGGGGGTTTATTACCCATTTCTGTTCACATGGAGAACTTTTCCTCCCTATCTGACAGAAAAAAATATTACTGTTTGAGTTGTCAGTCTTCACTCTGCCAGTTGTCATAGTGCAGATTTCTTTTGAATACTTCACTCAGGACAGAGAAAGAGAAAATGAAGCTAAGAAATTTTGAAAAATGTATTGTTTTGGGGCTTTCCAGATTTTGCAGATATTTTTTCTGCTCTGCAATACTTTGGGGACAGGCAGTTATAAATGATGGACTACAAAAAAATCCTACCCACTCACAAAGCATGTATTAGTTACTGAGATATCTGGGAGGAGTTGCAGAGGGGATGTTATGGGTTCAGAGAGGAAGAATGACTGCAGAGATGACAAGTTCCCTCTTCTCACTCAAAAAAAATCTTTCATATGGCTTAAAAAAACTTCCTTGAAGAGCAAAACTCCCCTCTATCAGTCAGGAAATGTGAGGCAGTTGAAAAGCACTTGTGGTTTTATGATGTTGTCCAGTGCTTCCATTTAAATAGTGCAGTTTTGTGTCCAAGGGACTAGTATTAGATAGATGTGGATAATCATAAAAGTGAAAAACCTGATTACACAGTATTTATTGTCATTCCCCTTTTTATAGACTAGTCTGTGAAGCTTTGTTCCATTGTGTGTGTTTGCACCCCCAACAGCTGCTCTAGCAATCTTGCATTTACCAGTGCTTTACAGTCTTTAGCTACTACAAAGAAGGACTTTTTTTTCTCTATAGGTCTTTCTGAAGGAAATTATTTTATATAGTGTATGGCAAGAAGCTTGCCATCAGGGTCAATGACCATCTAAGAAATCACAGAATAACTTAAATAAGATATAGGAAGCATGCAGTCCATCATCCTGCTGGCACAGGATCATCCCCTGAGTATATTTTTCTAATGCCTTGTTCAGTCTAATTTTAAATAGAGCGGGAATTTTAAATATGATTTTAAAATAATCTCAATCGATTTGTCCAAAAATATTAATCATGTAGATTAGCTAGCAATCCATTTTCTCCAGGCGATCAATCAGTTTTAATGCAAATTATCACATCCTCAAATCAGGCCACAGAATAGCAAGTAGTACTTTCTTGGTCGATAGGGGTTTGTGAGAAGGAAACTTTCCCCTCAGCTTTTGGGCAAACGAATATCACAGAGACCATTGTTAATTACTGTAAATAGGACACAGCAACAGGTAAAGAATCTTTTTTCTTCTAGGAAAGCAAGGATTGGACTTTAAACACTCACATGATTACAGCAGCATGAGGGCTAGTGCCATCTAGCTAACTACCGAGATAACTCTCATTCCCTTAGCCAGGAATTGCCACCTAGATTCCTGAAGCTTCCCTGCATAGCTTTTTCTCCCTCATGGAGTTTCCTCTTCATTGTTCCCTCAGGAGGAGGGTGGGATTTGACCCCTGCAGATGTGGCAGGTGGTTCAGCCTACAAAAACCACAGATTCCTTGAGATCCACAGTAGAATGCAACCATTCATACAGGGTGAGTCATAGTAGAGAGGGGAAACCCATGGAAATTATTGGTTTGTGTTTCCACAGAACTAATTTATGCCATGATGATCTATGGGTTAGGTGGTAAGGGCTGGTACTGCAGTTTCTCTCCCTTTAAAATGCTGATCCTCATGCAACACCTGTGTAGAAGCTTGTATTGGATTGGGGCACTGGGAGAGGGAGAGAATGGGTAATATGTTGCAGAGCTAGCAATATTCTTTCTCTGTCATCTTCCCCAACCCAGGTCAGGCCAACTTGGTTTTGCTACACTTTGTCTCAGCAGAGGAGGGTAACTTTTGTTGTCGGAGGTTCAATATGGCTATGGGCACTGGAGACAGCTATTCATTTGTCTACCTGGGAGTGGGAAGGTACCACAACTGTTGCTAAATATACAGGAGCAGAAAGACAATGGAGAAAGAGCAACACAAATTTTTAGCTTCAGGAACCTACTTATATGCGTGATTAACATCTCACGAATGCTCTGATTGCTCATATATTGTTTAGTTTTTTCCTTTTTATTTTACCATTAGGAATGCATACCCTGTGATAGTCTCTGGCTTAAAATGAAGGTCTAATTTGAAAAATGACACCCCGTGGTTCCACATTTTTTCCTCTCATTAATTTCCACATCAAATGTGCTCAGTTTACAAGTTAAAAGGTAGAGTTTTCCAACTGTCAAGGCTGCAAACTCAGCCTGAGATTTGAAAGGCAAGCTGTGTGCATTCTGACTTTCTTATAAGCACTGGTTAATTAAAAAGAGAAAAGTGCAGGCCAAATTCTGTCCTCTGTGACACATGTCCAACCCCCATTGTCTTCACTGGGCTTGCACAAGTGTACCTGTTTGGAACTTGCCCAACAATTCTGTTGATACACAATAAGCAGCAGAGTTGGGCTCATTCTCTTTTCTCTGTGTTTGCGTTGCAGGGCCAAGAAGAGTTAAAAAAAAAAAGTGATAAAAACTTATTTTTGTCACCAAAGGGAAGAACCCCGACACTGATTGCACACAGGGAGCAGATCTATGGAATAAGAGTTTGCCAGTTTTACACAGTCTTTTTTACCACACTTTAGGTAACAAAGCTATTTTTAATAGAAATAAAACCCTAAAAGACAAATTCATTGGATTTTGCTTATGCCAGCAAGTGTTTTTCATCAAAGTGGTTTTATATATGCCCCACAAGGGATCCAATGAAGCTATTTTAAAAAATAGTAAACACAAAATCCGTCCGTAAAAAAATCCAGGCACCCTATCCGCATACTAAATACATGGCAGACCTTGAGGAAATCAAACTAATACCAAAACCCAGGGAAGTATCCATGTAAACAGATGGTTCTGCCTCAAGATGTTATTCTCTGATGGCTATCCAAAGAAGAGGATGAAGAATGGAACCACGTGCTATGTTACTGGCTCTCTATTTAGTGCCTTAAAAATGCCTTAAAAATTAAACAATTTGTGCTGATTTAAGCAAAAATGGAAAATATAATAAATTTCATTAGAAAGAAAAAAAAACAAGTTCTGTCTCCTCGAAATCATTAAGCTACAGCCTTTTTTCAAAACTGAAAATGGAGAATGGCCAAAGCCATCTATTATTAGTGCTGCAAGCGTATGCAACTGTGGCATATAAGGACAGCTCTGCATCCAGAAATTGTATCATTTTACATTTGTTTCTAAATTCATGTGACTAAATCAGTGCAATGCCCTTGGGTTGATGCTCAGAAATCAATTTGAGTGGCTAACGTCAATCTAGTTTCATTAGGCTAAATCATGCTTAGCCACTCTTAACCCGGTCTGAGTGTTCACCGGTTTAAGCATATCAATTTAGAAACAGACTTAGTTAAAGTGGTGCAATTTCTGGGTGTAGACCATCCCTCAAAAAGTTTCTCTCCAGTTTAACATGGTCATTTCTCCTTTTGCTCTGTCCCCTTTCTTTCTTCCCCTTTCTCCCTCTTCTTGTTAACTGTTCCCTTCTGTTTCTCCCAACTTCTCCTCTGCTTTTTCTACCTCCCACATTTAAACTTTTATTGCTGCCCATTGGGACTCATGAAGACAGATCCTTATTAAGAATCTTAATAATAGTAGTTATAGTGGTGGTATTAATTCATAATTTCAAAGGAGCATGCCTTCTTTATTGTCAGCAATGAACAATAGCCGGGCAAGGTGAGGAAGCACTTATTTCCCTTTGACGTGCCACTGGAATAGTCTGTCCTAAATTCTTTGGAATTCCTATGTTGAGTTCAAATGGGCACTGAGATTAGATTGTGAAACCACCAAAGTCATTTCAACAGTTACCAAAACCCAAGTCTCCAGGATGAACGGATGAAACTGTCCGCTGGAAAGTTTTATTAGAAATAATAGGCCTATAAACTATACTAAACACAGGAAGCATTCTCGTTTTCTGCAGCTCAGGTACAGTGTAGGCAGGGATTATGTAAATTTATGGTCCTGGCAGAAGTTCTCAAATGATAATGGAATAGGCCTACTGAGAAACAGCCATAGTCTACCAGGAGAGCAGTTGACACACACTAAATTATTTCATTTTCTGACTTAATGTGGATTCAAACTTAAAACAGCAAGAGGGAGAGACCAACAGCATCCCTCAGGTATGCATCTCACAGAGACATATCCCAGGGTTGATAGTTTTGCATGATTTTATTCTGTAGTCTCCTGTGATCATCTGTTTGTGGTTTTAACATTACCCAGGGCAGCAGGAAGAAAATGATACAGCAGCCTTTCGTTTTATGACTCAGAGAAACAAAGCCTTAAGAAAAGAGAGACATTATGGTGCTAATGGTTAGGATTAGTTTACCTCAGCAGAAAATCTATTATAATATTTTTTGAATGAAATGAAATTGATTTTCTCTTCCCCAAAGTCTTACAGAATTTAAGTGTTGGTTTTTCAGTTATCTATTACACAGTACTTAGGACTTCTCTTATCAGCTATCCCGTGTATTCCAACACATAGCAAGCGATGCATACATACAGAGAAAATGAATAGACTTGTATGAGTCAAACCTTTTTATAGAATGCATGTAAAGCACTCTGTGCTTTTTTTAATTTTATTAAACTTTTCTAGGCCAAAAAGCCTGCAGGAATCTATCTATCTATCTATCTCAGGGGTTCCCAAACTTGGTTTGTGGCTTGTTCAGGGTAAGCCCCTCGCGGGCCGTTTACCTGAGCGTCTGCAGGTACGGCCACTCACAGCTCCCAGTGGCTGTGGTTCGCTGTTCCCAGCCAATGGGAGCTGAGGAAAGCGGTGGCCCGGCCTGCGCTGCTTCTCGCAGCTCCCGTTGGCTGGGAATAGTGAACCGCGGCCACTAGGAGCTGTGAGCGGCCGTACCTACGGACGCTCAGGTAAACAAAGCATCTCGTGGCCCGCCCGGGGCTTACCCTGAACAAGCCACAAACCAAGTTTGGGAACCCCTGATCTAGGTCTATAAACTTACAAACTACTACTCCTCTATCTATTCTCTGCTGGCTGGAATCTTTTCAGTAACTGTATTAAGCATACTCACCCAGAAACAAAACAGAATATGTATTTAATTTTGACAAATAATTATTGTAGCACTAACAGATTCCCTCTTCCCATGATATTTACTAAGATTACAAGGGAAATAAACCTGTTAGAGGAAATGTCCTTATTTGACTACCTTCAAAGACTGTTTGACAAATATATACTGGTGTCAACATCCATAAATTTATCAGTTAGGTAGGGATACATTGCACTTACCATGCACATTTGACAGCCTCACCTATAATCTGCCCACTAATGCATCTCCTCTGGGACTGCTTTGAACATTCTCTACTTCTGAAAAGCTTCCAATGTCTGCCATTTTTTATAAAGAAATCTATTTATCACAAATATTTTCTTAATTCCTCCAAATGTAGAATCCCTATAATCCCCTCAAAAATAATGTTGGCTCAAAGCACACCGCACAGACAATATTCAATCCTGGACCAATAATAGGTTTAATATCAGATATCTTGAAATTCTGCAGAGCTAGATATGGGAACTTTATGCCATTGGAAAAGGCAGCTACTCAGCTTTCCAATGGGGTACACAATGTTACAGGAGTGCTATATCAACGGTACATATGTGAACATTACAGATGAAAAGCTACTCTAGCAAAAAATTAATTAGGTTGCAAAAGTCAAGAACTTGCAAGTTAGGAAGCGCATGATTTTTATTATCCTGTGCACCCTTAATTCTGCCCCCTTAAGCATCCCTCCTGTGCACTGAAAAAGTAGTATGTGACTACGTAGTTATATACGGTATCCTAATGCACATGGACAAGGTGGAAGTGAGAATTTAGAATCACAAATTTTTATTGAATTGATCAATTCAGTTTTATCCATCAGAATGTGGTTTTATATAACATGTTCTCTTGGATGTAATTTTTTGTTTGTTTGAAAAATTTTAGATGATAATTTTCTAACTCCAAGGTCGTTTTACTACTGGCAGCAAGTGACTTTCAGCATATGTCCTTTAGATTGAACTCCTTTCCCCGCCCGGATAACACAGCCCCCCTCACCATTATAGAGAGATGCTGAAGAGATGCACCCTGTTCTCTATATAACAATGTTTATCAGAATAGACTGGATCTCCACCAGGCACTTTGCAATTGAAACGTAAATCACCTAGTGCTTAAAATTTTTTAATTACAAAGCAATTGCACTTAAAGTTTTCAATGCTTGAGTTCTGGTAATTCCAAAAGGCAGTGAAGGAGTTGTGTGGCAGAGCTGGGTAGAGCAAGAAGAAGCATTGAACTGAAAGGGGTAGGGCACAGAGAAGGCTCTGGGGTCTGATATGGTTCGGCACCTTCTGTAATTGACAGGTCTGCTAAGGTCTAGTGGAGGGAAGTGCCACTCTGTTGGACTGGGACCATCAGGGCACTGCTTCCCTCTTGGTGACCTTGGCGGAAGGGAGAGAGTGGGATGGGAGCCGTGTCATCAATTGAGATATTTCTTGGGGGCGGAGCAAATTCTGGTCCCCACTACCTCCACCGGCGGGGACTCTGTTGCAGTCTCTGCTCACCTCCCTTCCAGCCTCCCTTCTCTTGCCAGGAGTTGAGTTCTTTGTAGACTCCTCTGCACTCCACCCTACAAGAACAGATATCCCATGCACCAGGCTGCAACACCATTTGGCCTGAACACCCTTCCATCTGAATGGAGGAATAGCCGCGCCTAATTTGAGTCGCCTTGTGATCCTGTACACCAGGTCACAATGACACTCACTGAAATTTGGCTTGGCCACCCGTCCATTTGTATGGGTGGGGGAGAGGTGGAGGCCTGGTCAAATTTCAGTGGTGTTGTGACGAAGCAGCTAGAGCAGTGCTTTTGGACTGCTCTGTCAGCAACCATGCTGATTTAGTACAGGAACTCTTCTTAAAAGTGATCAGGCCATGCCCCTTCGCCCCCCCTCCCTACCCCCCATCTCTGTGGCCTATGGAAATGTGAGCAAGTGCAAAAACCTTGTGGGGGCATTCACCACTTCCACAACCCACTCTAATTGGCGCCACTGGATGGGGGACAGAAAAAGAATGAGGAGGGGGCTTACAGCTTCTGTGTTTCCAGCCTCTGTCAAAGACAAGAACCATGAGATGAAATCCTAGCCCTCTTGATGTTAATGGCAAACCCCCATTGACTTCAGTGGAGCCAAGATTTCACCCATGGAGCCTAGAAATTGCACGTTCCAGAAGCGCATGTCAGGGAGCAGAGTTGGCTTCAGGAGGTGAGCGCTGCCTGATGTCTGCAGTCCAAGGTCACAAAAAGAATATATGACAGACCTGGGATTCAAACCAAAGATTCCTGACTCCTAGGCTCAGGCTTCAATCACTAATCTACATAGCCTCACCTTCAAGGGGGAGGATATCAGCATTCTTATTAAAGGGGAAGATTTTAAATAACTTGCTAAATGAAGCTTTTTCAAATGTTTACTGGTAAGGCAGACTGATGTAACAGAGAGTACTCTCTTTGATTGACTATGGAAATGTTGGGTCTGATTCTGCTCTTAGGTACTGCTGTCAATCAGGAATAACTCAATTGAAATTAGTCTGAAACTGGTGTGAGTTGAGAATTGGGCCTACTGTAGGTGGGATTGCACTGAATGCATTTGACAGCCTGAACTGTACAGGAGCTTGCACAGATCATCATTGTGATTTGTGCAAACAGTTGAACAGGTTGAATCTGGAAGTGGGATGGGACATTCACTGGTTTCAGTTTTGTTGTGTGGGATGGAAGTGATTCATCAGGGTGCATGCCTGTTTACAAAAACACTGCTGTAAATCTTATTGAAAACTAGAGTAACAAAATGCTTTGTAGACAAAGTTTGGCTCAATTCCCTTGTCAGTGTTTACCCAGGCTGCAGACTGTTTTCCAAAAGAAATCAAAGAATAAATATGCTCTAAGGTCGAAAGATTCTCCCAACTATGTAAAACCCAAAATAAGGGCTGGGAAGGGCAGATGCTCATTTGCATTTCTGGCATCCAGTGCTCATGCCTGGAACAAGATGTGGTGCATGTGCATTACTATTTAAAGGAAAAGTGCATCTAATAGAACAGCTACCATGTATGTGTCTTTCTCTCACATGGTAAAAAAGTGCAAACTCCATATTACAAAATGTCAGTTAAGACTGATTCTCAGCACACCGAAGAATCCACTGTGCCAGGGATTCTCAAACTTCATTGCACCGCGACGCCCTTCTGACCACACAAATTACTACACAACCCCAGGAGGGTGGATTGAAGCCTGAGCCCTGCCATCCTGAGGGGAGGCAAAGCCCAAGGGCTTCAGCTCCATGCAGGGGCTTGTAACCTGAGCCTCAGCACCCAGAGCTGAAGCCCTCAGGCTTCATCTTTGGCCCTGGGCTGCGAGGCTCAAGCTTCGGCTTCAGCCTGAGGCTCCAGCAAGTCGAATGCCAGCCCTGACGACCCCACTGAGAACTGCTGCACTATGCTAATGAATGGATGTGCTCTTTGAACAGGTGAAGATTTCTGCAATGGGTTTGATTCATAGTCCATACTAATTGTTATACAGTGTGTGTGTCTGTATGTTTATGGCTGCTATGCTAGGTTCCCCAGATTCTTTCTGTCTAATGCATGCTGAGTTCCCTAATCTGCTCTCCTGCCCTCCTTCCTGCTGCAGCTTCCCTGAGGCTGCCTTCCTGCAAGCCTGATTTATCTCTCGGCTCAGGGCTTCTCTAGGCCTCCAGAGAATTGCTTTGAATAGCTCCTTCCAACCTCTTTTCGTGGCCTATGATGGCTTTTCCCTTGGCCCTGTGAGATGTCATGTCACTCCTAGAGCTGCGGAAAATATTCATAGCAAAATGTTTTCTTTCAGTGGAATGGACTGACCTGTTGAAACTTCCACCAAAACATAGCATTTCATGCACCAGTTTTCACATTTGCAAAGCATTTTAACAAAATTAGGCAGTAAATGTTTTCCACACTTTGGATGGTTTTGATCAACAGCTGCCTGGCTGGCATATGTATTCAGCAACTGAAGTGCACAGCTTGGAGCTAGGACCTCCTGAGGTTTTTTTCCTAATCTCTGCCAGTGACCAGTTCTAAAAATACTTTGCAAAAATGAGACTTAACTATATAACATTTGTAATGTCTCCCGACACTCATCTGAGATGGGAATGATATTTATCTATTTTAGAGGGGTTCATAGAGCCCAAAACAGTAGCATTCATATTATTCTCCAGGGGATCCTACCCATCAGTTCCCTGAGGGAGTCAAAGGCTGCTTTTCTGAAGTCCAGGGTCCGTATTCTGCTGCTCTCCTTTCTTCCTTGTTTCAGGATCCTGAACTTGACCATCTCATGGTCACTGCCTCCCAGGTTCCCATCCACTTTTGCTTCCCCTACTAATTCTTCCCTCTTTGTGAGCAGCAGGTCAAGAAGAACTCTGGCCCTAGTTGGTTCCTCCAGCACTTGCACCAGGAAATTGTCCTCTACATTTTCCAAAAATTTCCTCAATCGTCTGTGCACTGCTGTATTGCTCTCCCAGCAGATATTGGGGTGATTGAAGTCCCCCATGAGAACCAGCATCTGTGATCTAGTAACTTCTGTTAGTTGCCTGAAAAAGCCTTGTCCACCTCATCCCCCTCATCTGGTGGTCTATAGCAGACTCCCACCACAACATCACCCTTGTTGCTCACACTTCTAAACTTAATCCAGAGACTCTCAGGTTTTTCTGCAGTTTCATACTGGAGCTCTGAGCAGTCATATTGCTCTCTTCCACATGTAGTGCCCCCCTCTCTACCTGGTTACTTCATTTAATGCCAATCCGCTTAGTCATCAACAGTGGCAACAGGCTTGCTGGCTTTTAATGCACAGATTACATTCCCTGCAGGTCCTCGCAGGCTTTCTGCCACACATTTCCTCTTTTCAGCATCACTACATTGCCATTCCTGCATCACCTGATTTAGTTGATGCCTCCAAGCGTCATAGTCATCTTCCCCTACAGGCACTGGTTTAATACCTGAAAAGAACTTCAGCTTTCTGGAAGGGCCCGATTCATATGCTGTCTTTATGGACTCCCCTATTGCTTGTCCCATAGCAAAAATTATTTGGTCCGTAGAACTTGGAGGAGGCACAGGACTACTTCCCAAAAGAGTCCTTAATTTAGTCATGGTCTTCCCTTCCTGCCTAAGGAAGTCCCCCAATTTGGACTGAAAATTGATAGTTTCAGATGGTGGGGCAGATGGGGAGGGAAAACGTGATTGTGCTTGTATGGTCACCTTCCATCCGTCCTTCTCTCCATCTGACAGAATTACATGGGGAGTCACTAGAGTAGACAGTATAATCTTGCTCTCTACAAGAAGGGATAAAGTAGCTTCCCCTTTTGCTTGCATCTGACTCCGAACCACACAGGTTCCCCATTCTTTAACATTAGCAATCTCATCTTATCACAGAATCATAGAATCATAGAATATCAGGGTTGGAAGGGACCTCAGGAGGTCATCTAGTCCAACCCCCTGCTCAAAGCAGGACCAGTCCCCAACTAAATTATCCCAGACAGGGCTTTGTCAAGCCTGACCTTAAAGACTTCTAAGGAAGGAGATTCCACCACCTCCCTAGGTAACGCATTCCAGTGTTTCACCACCCTCCTAGTGAAAATTTTTTTCCTAATATCCAACCTAAACCTCCCCCACTGCAACTTGAGACCACTACTCCTTGTTCTGTCATCTACTACCACTGAGAACAGTCTAGATCCATCCTCTTTGGAACCCCCTTTCAGGTAGTTGAAAGCAGCTATCAAATCCCCCCCTCATTCTTCTCTTCTGCAGTCTAAACAATCCCAGTTCCCACAGCCTCTCCCCATAAGTCATGTGTTCCAGTCCCCTAATCATTTTTGTTGCCCTCCGCTGGACGTTTTCCAATTTTTCCACATCCTTCTTGTAGTGTGGGGCCCAAAGCTGGACATAGTACTCCAGATGAGGCCTCACCAATGTCGAATAGAGGGGAACGATCATGTCCCCCAATCTTCAATTTGTCTAACTTCCCATTCAGTGGGTATATCAGTGAGTAGGAAGTGGCGTTCAGGGTCAGCTCCCTCCAGCTCACACCAAGTTACAAGCCTCTTCTGGTAATCCATACTGGGAATTTACTTAATTTCCCAGGAAGACAGCAGAGGTGTATTTAAGGTCTGAGTTTAAAAGACGGGATCCCAGCTGTGCCTCCAATGTAGTGTCCCCGCTCCACCTGGTTACCTCCTTTAATGCCAATCCATTTACAGGTTTTGATGGACAGGTCTGGGTTCTTTTGGATCCTGCCACCCACTCAGCGGGCTGTATCTTCTTTCTTTTTTCCCTATGAAATCATTTGGGGGTGCCTCCACCCCCCTTGCTCCTTCCTGGCAGGGTCACCAGGGCAGCGTGGGTGGAAAATTCTAGCTACAGAGTAATCCCCACTTACTGGCCCCACTTACTTGGAGACTTCCAAGAAATAACACAAACACATAAAAATATATTCAACATAATAATTATATTAAACAGGAGACAAATACAACATAACAGGGTAAAACCGGTGCCCACACTGAAAATACCCGTGACTTGATGTAGCAAATGTAAAATTAGTGTCCTGTTGATACACGTACTTTACTGGGGCTCTTGATGATCTATAATCACAAAATTCTTCTCTGCAGTGGTTTAGCAGCGTGGGTGACTGGGTTCAGTACAGCCCAAAGGACTCACAAGTGGAAGAAGGTGGTAAATCCCTCCACAGATGTAATATGCAGCAGGCTGTAAAATCGTCAAACCCTTACTCCCTGGCTTGAGGACACAGTTCAGGGAGTAGGGGGTCCCCAAAACAAATTCCCTAACTAACTAAAAGATGGTGCACTCACAAACTCCATGAATGATCCTCAGATTCGAAGATGACTCTGGTCTCCTCGGTCACTGCAGAGGGGCTGCTCTCTGCAGGCAGAGATGCTCCTCAGGCAGGAATTGGGCTGCGTCGGTCCCAGGATTTCCCCTCACCACAAAGGGGTGCAGGGCTCAAGGTGCAGATTACACAGCTACAGTAACCTCCAAATGGTAGCCTCCTAGCCTAGCCTCCAGTCACATGCTCAGCAGGCAGCTACCCTGGACTAGTAGACAGAGCAGAGCTGACCATGTGGTGACTGGTCTCACCTAGGAAGCTGGAGGGTGAACTCAGCCTGGCTGGGAAGTTTCCCAGCAAACGCTACAAACTGGGAATGATCAGTGGGGAAGGAAAAACCCAGCGGAGGGATCTGCTGTCAGGTCACTAGAGGCCTGTTCTCAGGGGGAACCCTGCATGCAGGCCTGGGACTCACCAGCTCCCCACACAGCCAGTCCTGCCCTTTCCCTCGCTGGCTCCAGACTGACTACAAAATGGCTTCTCCCTGAGAGGGCCTCTCACTCCCTATTGGTTGCTGGGCAGACTCTGAGTCTGCCTTGGCTCCCCCTCCCTACCAAGGACAGTGTGCCGCTCTCTGAGCTGCCAACAGACAGAGCCCCAGGAATCCATGTAATCTCCTTGGGGGTTACACGTACAATGCAATTCCCCCACCTTTTCTGCCCTGCCTGTCCTCCCAGTTTATATCCATCCATGACAGTACTCCAGTCATGCGAGTTATCCCACCAAGTCTCTGTTATTCCAATCACATCATAATTCCTTGACTGTGCCAGGACTTCCAGTTCTCCCTGCTTGTTTCCCAGGCTTCTTGCATTTGTGTACAGGCACTGAAGATAATTCGCTGATTGTCCTGCTTTCCTCTTGCGCTCTCTTGCTTGTGCTTTCTCCTGGTATCCCACTTCCCCACTTACTTCAGGGCTTTGGTATCCATCCCCCGGTAAACCTAGTTTAAAGCCCTCCACACTAGGTTAGCCAGCCTGCTTGCAAAGATGCTCTTCCCTCTCTTCATTAGGTGGAGCCCATCTCTGCCTAGCAATTCTTCTTCTTGGAACACCATCCCAAGGTCAAAGAATCCAAAGCCTTCTCTCCAACACCACCTGCATAGCCATTCATTGACTTCCATGATTCGAAGGTCTCTACCTGGACCTTTTCCTTCCACAGGGAGGATGAATGAGAACACCACTTGCGCCTCAAACTCCTTTATCCTTCTTCCCAGAGCCATGTAGCCTGCAGTGATCCACTCAAGGTCATTCTTGACAGTATCACTGGTGCCCACGTGGAGAAGCAGGAAGGGGTAGTGATCCGACGGTTTGATGAGTCTCGGCAGTCTCTCTATCACATCGTGAATCCTAACTCCTGGCAAGCAGCACACTTCTCGGCTTTTCCTGTCGGGACAGCAGATAGATGACTCAGTCCCCTTTAGGAGGGCTTTCCCAACCACCACCACCCACCTCCTTCTCTTGAGAGTGCTGGTCGTGGAACCCCCATCCCTAGAACAGTGCATCTCATGCCTTCTAATCGGTGGAGTCTCCTCTGCTCCCTTCCCTCAGATGTATCATCTAGACCACTCTCCTCATTAGCACCTGTGGAGAGAACATGAAAATGGTTACTCACCTGTATCTGCATTGCTGGTACATGGATGCTCCTCTTTCTTCTTCAGGAGGTCACATGCTGCCAATTTTCTTCAATGTCCTTCTGTCCCCACTGCACAGCCTGCTCTGATTCTTCAGAATGATGTGCCTGCAGAAGCACATCCTCATGTCTGTCCAGGAAATCTTCATTTTTCTCTTATGCAAATCAGGGTTGATACTTGTTTCTCCAAACTTGAACCGTCTCAGTGTTCTAATTTTTTTGATTCCACTGGAAGTGATTTTTAGGATTTCCCCAAAGAAAAAGCAATATAGTAATCCATCTTAAAGCTCACCATGGCACAGTTCACCAAGACAATGTTCCCAGCTGAAAGAGATGATTGAAGCTTCTGAATATGTTGGAAATGAAAAACTGGCCTTGTTCATAAATGAAAAGTTGAGCTTCTGTATTGAGCTCACAGACAGAAATAGCGTCTATATTGCAAACCCTATTTTTCCAGCCACATGACACCTCAGTCTGGAAATCTGGAGGGAAGGAGACTGAAAATGGTCCTATGGTTAGAGAGGAAGAGGGGTCAAATAGGCCTTTTTTTAGGACAGTGAAACAGAGAAGGAATGGGAGGTGGCAAAGGAGGTGTACCAAGTGAATACTGCATAGCACTAAATGTCTTTTCAAAATTGAGAAATTACTTTTGGGTTCCCCGAACTTCTTATAACATCTTACCAAAGAATGAAAATAGCTTATTTGACATTATCCTTTTTAACAGCCTCACATTGGCAAATATTTATCACATTATTATTCTGCAGGCATACAATGTGTTATATAGTTCATCTAAATAGCAAAAACACTTGGTTAAGAGGCTATAATATAATTTCTATGCCGAATATAAATTCATCTAATAAGAAGGAATAGTAAAATCAGCATTATATATATTCAAAGAACATAGGGTGTGACAGATAAGATCACTATAAATGTTATTCTGTTACTCACCCTGTTTTTGGTTCTGTGTAGCCACTGAGGGATATTAGCATCAGAAAATGAACCTAACAACCTTTGAAAATAAATTAGTGTCTTGGCTGGAGATATTCATTGAGGAAATGCAGGGTTTTTTTTGTTTGTTTTAAATAAGAACATTTGGGGAAAGGCAAGAACATGTTACCTTGACAGCCGCACCGCTATCTAAGCATGAAATATAGCATCTCTGTTACTTAAGTGAAGATGGACCTTAATCAAAGTACTTCAGATAGAAACTCACAATTTTGTAAGATAATATTAATTAAAATTGTAGTGCAGTTTATCAATGGACATTCTTTGTGTGTCTTACATGTTGTTTATTACAGTTATTTTGAAGCCTTATTCTGCTGAATTGATCCCAGTGATACCTTTATGGCAAATACCTATTTGTTTGATTTGTGTTGTCATTTTTATTGGAGCCCTAGTTTTTCAATTGTAGTTGGAGCTTTTTTAAATGAAGTATAATAAAGGCTTAAGAAAAAAATTCCTCTTCACTGCGTAAATGCATGTCATAGTTTTGTGTTGCACTCTTAATAATAGGTTGAGCAATTATACATACAAGGTTCCAGTCAATTTGGTGGCTTGTGTAAAGAATATATTAGAGAACAAAGTTTATAAAAGTTGCACTGTCTCAATACAGAAGTCGTATACTACATGGAAATAATCAATGAGTGCATTTCTAAAAGCCAGATTGTAGATACTCTTCTCAAAGCCAAAGTACATGAACCTTCATATAAACAGGTTTTGAGCTTCAGACAGATTTAAAGTTGCTAGCAGATTTATCCATCTTGTTCACAGATTATTAAAAGATAGCATATATTTATTAGACCCTTGACTGATCAGAACACAATAGTTTCTGGAATGTATAATGTGAACGGTGCTTAAATGGATTGAACAAAACAAAACCAACTGAATAGCACTTAATTTGGTGTCCTTGCCTTGTTTCTTCTCATCTGAATAGCTATGCAAACACACACACACACACACACACACAAATAGAGACAAATGTACAGTGATGATCTGGCATTACTCTTGTTATCAGTCAAGAGTTTCAATATGACTGATGACAAAAATTTGCTTGAAATTTCTTGAAGCCTAGTCCAGACCTGCAGAAGCCTTAAAGGAGTAAGCTGATGGCTAAATATTATTATTATTGATTATTTATGATTTGTATTAGCATAGTGCCTTGGAGCCCCAATCATGGACCACGACCCCATTGTGCTAGGCACTGTACAAGTGCAGAACAAAAAGATGGTCCCTGCCCCAAGTCTTGCATACAGTTTTGCTGCCCCTATGATGATAGTGCTGGAAACTGTAGTCCTCAGCTTATCCACTAAACTGGTATATCCTGGGCAGCAGCAATGTGAGCCTCACCACATCGATCCACTTGTGTGTCTGAACTCTGACCTGAATAGCCCTCACCTTAAGTGTTAACACAATCTGGTCTTCATATTGACCAAGCATTCCTCAGCCTCAGATATGCTGAGATATGCTAATAGTTATAACAATGGTAACAGGAACAACTGTTGCTTTGGCGTTTTCCATAGATTATCTTAACAGATGGACCAAAATAGCAATAGCCAAGTGTCCATCGGATTAGTGATTGGAGGCCTATCACAAGGACCTGGGGGTGAGACCCCTTATTACTCTGAAAAGGGGTGGGGACTCAACTGACCTAGCAAGAGGGCTGGAGTCATAAAGTGAGACTGAGCTTTATAGGCCACATTTTGGAATTGATACCAAAAGGGAAACTGAGGCAAGGCCACTGTTATCAAACACTTGGCCATGAGGGAGCATATGAAAGTGCGAGAGGTCCAACAACATCAACATGTCAGATTATAGGCCCATAGCTTTATTTATCTGTAGTTTAGGGTTCCATGTTTAAAAAATGAAGCCTCTCCCACTCTGTTGTGGATCATCTCCTGTTCTCTTTTCTTTCATCTCATATTTTACTTTCCTCTTACATTTCTACTTTCTCTTGAACTTGGATCAGCTTCTCCTGAAATGCAGCACAAGGTGCTTCTTGAAGTGGCCCAACAGTTCTGACCCAGCCATCCCCTCTAACTTCCACTGGAGTGGAGTGGCTCTCACTGGAAGTGGTACTGGTGCAGGCTGCTTGGAAGTGTCAAATATTTACTGATCAGGTTAGTTTTATGATAACATGTTTGTAATGTATGCCATATTTTTTTCTTGGACACACTTTGATTCATTGATGTGATGCTAACTCACTCTTGTGGTAGAATGTAAATCAGTTATCCATTAACAGCTATTCATGTCTCTGCAATGGAGTCCATTCTAGGTGGTGATTTGGAATTCAGTAATGGAAAAAATAGCACAAATCAGTAATGTGGGATGTTGAGGTGCTTAGCCCAAAATATAGAGTGATGTGTACTCTTTGGGGATATTAAATATCTGTTATGTACCATTAAAAAGGGAGAGAATTGGGCTAGAAAGCTAAGACTTACACATAGTCTTCTAGGCTGTTAACTAAATAAAAATATGTACTTATAATAACTACATAAATGCTTGATAAGATTATAAATAAAAATGCAAAATATCATGTGCTGCTTATATGTAATAAATATTTATTATTGCTAAACAAAAAGTGAATTTCTATTAAACTGTATCCTGTATGACACACACATTAGCACCAAAAGTTCATTCTAGTTAGTTTTAATGTTGTGAACACCAATAGAATTAGAGAAGAGACAGTGAAAATAAATTGAATCCACGATTTACTGTTGAGATAGCCGTAGTCTTGATCAGGATCAGGACCCTATTGTGTTAGGTGCTGTACAAACACACAGGTAAATATCATCCTTTGCTCTTCTTTGAACTCCTTACTTTTTCTCTACAGTGCTCTGGGACTGAGGTGAACAAAATAAAATTCAGTATTTTACGTGTCATCTCACCAGAGTTGAACAGAGAAGTAGTATGCTGTCCTCAGTATGCAGATGATTCTCTACATTAGTTTGGGGGTTGAAGAGAGCTAGCCTAGAGTAAGGTAGGGTGAGTTGTGTTTAGCTTTTTTAGGGAGCAGCCTGCTTTGTGTGTCTCTGGGTTTTTGGTTCTTTTCTGTTATCATTCTGAATTCTAAGAAATAAAGTAGTGCTATATTGTTACCTTCCAGCAAGAATATGTTCTGTTTTTATCTAACATCTCTGTGTATGCTGTGAACATAACAATATTCATTACATATAAAGATATTTCCCAGTTTATCACACAGTACATCAGGTCATAATTCATGTCTGCTTTTAGGATTTAATATTTACTTTTTAAAAAAAGAACTATGGAGAAAACTCTCTAATGTGTGACAAAATTCCTTCTATGATGGATGAAATGTCAGGAAATGCTCACATGACCTCCAAAAAGGAGCCCTTTATGTAATGACACCAGTTTGTTTTTTAACAGTAGACGAGAAGATGGATTTTGGCAGCTTTGTGCAATGCAGTCTTTCAAATTTCTGTTTGCTCATACTCTAATAGTGAACTGCCCTGTCCTGTATTATTTTTGTACAGCATATTATTGTTATGCATCTTTTAGGTCAAGCAAAGGCTGCCCTAAGCTGGCATGGCATGCGGTCTCTAGAGGATTGCTGAACTAGGGATAAAAAAATGTTTTCCTTGACAGTTCAAATTCCAGGTGATTGCCAGCTTGCAAGTGACAACAGCAGTAACAAAAGCTGAAAGTTCAATTCTGCAACTCTTATTCATGTTGAATGGTATGTTCTTATGTGAACTATCCCACTGAAATCCCATTGAAGAGCTACTCGACAAGACTGTGTTGCAGAATCAGGTCCTCTTTGAATAAGAATTCTTATCTTGTAGAAGAATAGAAGGAATATGGTTTCATCACTGAAGTAAAACAGATGAAAATCAAGAAAAGATTAATTTCTCTGCCCCTTATTGGACCCTTGAAGGCTTTTATAGGAGTTAGTGTGTTTCATGAGCTATGTTTCCAGGAATGCTGGCAGAATACAGGGCAGTCACTATTTCATGCCATCTTGTCAGATTTATTTTAACTTGCTTCAGATGGCTTTTGGAAAATGGGTAGGGAGAAACTCTCAACTAGCTCTATTTAATTACACCTCTATCTGGTTACCTTGCCTAACAAGCTTGGTCCCATTATTGATTTTATGGTAAATGTAGGCCTTATGAAATTATTTCAGAAGGGTGGAGCAGGGCAAAGAACGTAGGTTTTTTTAATTTCAGAAGTGGGAGAGTTCCAAGTAACCTTGCTGGCAAAATAAGACACTGCTTACAAATCTGCAGCTTTATACCTTATTCTTAATTTTCTGTCTTAAACTATTATGTAATATTGCTGTTAAAGTGTTCTTGCAGTTGGCTGGATTTGAGTTTTGGGTGAAAAAACGGATTTAATATATTTTACATGATGGTCTGATGAAGTTGGTGAAGTTACCAGTGGGTTACCAAGTCATCCCAAATGAGTGCTGCACACCATCATATAGTCTGTGTATGCCAGACATTTTACAGAATAATATTTTACAAAAGTTTGAGAGAGTACTCTGTTTAGTATCTCACCAACTCTGGGCTTCCTTGGTGCCATGAGTCCAGCTGTATGAGAGTCAAAGACTGGGAAGACAAATTATAACCAATATATTTTTAGAAACCTAGAAACCTTTAATAATTACTTAAGCTAAGCCAGCCTTTCCATACAGAACGACACTGATTTTTAGGTCCTGAACCTTATGATATGTGGAATCAGGATTAGGAACAAAAGTCTAAAACCGTTAGAAAGGGAGATTCCTGACTTTCTTATGGGGGTAAAGTTCAAGTTTGCAGCCCTGTTGTGTCATGACATACCAGGCTTTAAACATGTAACTGTTCCAGAACAAAATGTTGCCCATTCCTGGCCTCTAGAAGGTATAATATTATTGAAGAAAACCCACATTTGGGGGAATCTTAAACAAACCAACCCCCCAAAAAAACAAAAGCTAGATTTTTACTAAATGACTGCTTAAAGCTGTAAAGAGGTTTGGTATGTTAGAAGTAGTCCTGGAAATATGGATTAGTGAGCCGAAGTGGTCAGCTGTGAATTATAAATTGCATTTATTACATTGCTTTGCAGTCTGTCACATAGACATCCCTATCACAGTTCAGGGCAACTGCACCTGTATTTTCTCCTCACTGGTCCACTCTAGGCTCCCAGCTTCTCAGCTATCTCATCTCTGGGCAGAGACCTGTGTCTCTCTCCTTCCTTACTGTTTTATTTTCCAGACTGCACAGTTCGCAGCCTACACTGTGATTTCCCCAGGAAACCTGACTGTTTAAACAGGCCAATGTCTATGCTTTGCTTTCTCTCTGAAGGCTATGAACATTTTAATTGCCTGCAGTTTCAAGTTACCACACAGCCCTTCTAAGCAAGTACATTTATTATTAAGGTGAAGGCATTACAGAGAAAACATATTTAAAAACAATAAAAGAACCTACAGGTATGCTAATAAGCTTAGGTTTAAAAAAAGAACAAGATAAGTCCCTGGAGGATTAGTCCATCAATGGCTATTAGCCAGGATGGGCAGGGATGCAAAACCATGCTCTGAAGTGTCCCTAGCCTCTCTTTGCCAAAAGATGGAATGGGCAACATGGGATGGATCATAACCTGTTCTCTTCATTCCCTCTGAAGCATCTGGCATTGGCCACTGTCAGAAGACAGGATGCCTGGCTAGATGGACCTTTGGTCTGAACCAGTATGGCCGTTCTTATGTTCTTACCAGAGATCACCCTCCCAACTCCAACCAGGGCTCCGGTTGGAGTCAGTTCTTTGAACCCTTTGTGACCGGTGCCTGGAATGGACCACACTGAGAACTCCACCTCAAGGCAGACTTCAAGAAACAGGGCAGATAATCCCCTCAAACTGGTGGTTCATTCTATAATTAGATTCACCAAACCAGTAACAAAAGAGCTTCTGTAGCACCACACTGGCTAACAAGAAGCCAAACACAGTCCCCTTTAGGCATTCCAGCCCTTGGTTCCCATCCAAACAAATTGGTCTAATATAGTGAGAGGTTACTGAAAACCCAATTCACTATATATGAGGTTCTAACTGTCCCAAAGGACCAGACACACCATCAGGTCAATATATATTTCAGCTCTTACCTCAACATCATGTTGTCAGCCAATCCTTAGTAAACCAAATAAAGATTTATTAATAAAAGAAAAGAAGAGAGTTATTGAATTGTTAAAAGATTATATACATTACAAGTGCTTGCAAGTTCCTTATATCAGATTTGTTCTGTTCCACAAGTATGTTCTGAATGGAACACAGTGGCGCCACACCGTGCAGAAAGCCACAGCTCACTTGTAGGAGAACAGATGTGCTCATGAGACAGAGAAGCAACAAAGGAGGAAAGAAAGGGCACAATAGTCCAGCCAACAACTATGTCTCCTCCAAGATTACACCTGTCACTTCTGTGGGAAAATCTGCAGGGCAAGAATTCGGCTTCTCAGTCACTTAAAAACTCACCAATGAACCCCCTTGGCAGACATCATCCGAAGATCAGATTTGTAGCAGTGATGGATGAGTCTGTTTTCTTGCAAAAGTCTCTCTGGAATCACCCCAAAAGGTTAGAATCCAAATGCAGCTTAGATATAGAGTCTTAGTCTTTCCTTGCATTTTACAAGGTATGCCAAGTATCTACTTGGAGATCCCAGCCCTACGGCTTGGATCTTTTCCTGTTTAAAGTTCAGCAGACTAGAGATGCAGGATCAGGCCAGAGGTTTCACTTTTATAGCTGAAGCAGGCTGTCAAGTATTTTGAGAACAGTACATGACTGAGAATTCTTCTTTGTTGAGCACACACTCATCCACCACTTTGAAGTTAACATTTAATTTCCTAGGCATACATACAGGTTTCAGAGTAGCAGCCGTGTTAGTCTCTATCTGCAAAAAGAACAGGAGTACTTGTGGCACCTTAGAGACTAACAAATTTATTAGAGCATAAGCTTTCGTGGGCTACAGCCAACTTCATCGGATGCGTAGAATGGAACAAATAGTTAGAGATATATATATGTATGTCTCTAGTCTGCTGAACTTTAAACAGGAAAAGATCCAAGCCGTAGGGCTGGGATCTCCAAGTAGATACTTGGCATACCTTGTAAAATGCAAGGAAAGACTAAGACTCTCTCTATATATACAGATAAGTTGGAAGTTACCGTACAAACTGTGAGAGGCTAATTCGTTAAGATGAGCTATTATCAGCAGGAGAAAAAAACTTTTGCAGTGATAATCAAGATGGTCCATTTAGACAGTTGACGAGAAGGTGTGGGGATACTTAACTTAAGGAAATAGATTCAATATGTGTAATGACCCAGCACCTCCCAGTCTCTATTCAAACCCAAGTTAATGGTATCTAATTTGCATATTAATTCAAGCTCAAAACTGGATACTCTCATAAAAAACCTACCTTCCACACAAACTTCCTCATGGATAGATTTTACAAAAATTAGACAAGCCATTTACAACACAAACTTTGCTTCTCTACAAAGGAAAAAGGACACTAAACTATCTAAACTACTACATGCCACAAGGGGCCATAACAGTGGTTCCCTTAACCCACCCAACAATATTGTTAATCTTTCCAGCTATACTCTTAGCCTGGCAGAAGAGTCTGTCCTATCTTGGGGCCTCTCCTTTTGTCCCTCCAGGCCCACGAACATGATACAGTTCTGTGGTGACCTAGAATCCTACTTTCTACATCTCAGACTCAAAGAATATTTCCAACACACCTCTGAACAACATACTAATCCACAGAATCCTTCCTACCAACACTACAAAAAGAAGGATTCTGCGTGGACTCCTCCTGAAGGTTGAAACAACAGACTGGACTTCTACATAGATTGCTTCCGTCAACGTGCACGGGCTGAAATTTTGGAAAAGCAGCATTACTTGCCCCATAACCTCAGCCGTACTGAACACAACACCATCAACAGCCTTAGGAACAACTCTGACATCAAATCAAAAAGGCTGACAAAGGAGGTGGTGTTGTCATCATGAATAAGTTGGAATATGAACAAGAGGCTGCTAGGCAGCTCTCTAACTCCAAATTCTACAGGCCATTATCTTCTGATCCCACTGAGGATTACCAAAAGAAACTACACCATCTGCTCAAGAAACTCCCTAAAAAAGCACAGGAACAGATCTGTGCAGACACATGCTTAGAACCCCAACCAGGGGTTTTCTGTCTGCTTCCCAAGATCCATAAACCTGGGAATCCTGAACACCCCATCATCTCAGGCATTGGCACCCTGACAGCAGGATTGTCTGGCTATGTGGACTCTCTCCTCAGGCCCTACGCTACCAGCACTCCCAGCTATCTTCGAGGCACCACTGACTTCCTGTGGAAACTACAATCCATCAGTGATCTTCCAGAAAACACCCTCCTGGCCACTATGGATGTAGAAGCCCTCTACACCAACATTCCACACAAAGATGGACTGTAAGCCGTCAGGAACAGTATCCCTGATAATGTCACAGCAAACCTGGTGGCTGACCTTTGTGACTTTGTCCTTACCCACAACTATTTCACATTTGGGGACAATATATACCTTCAAGTCAGTGACACTGCTATGGATACCCACATGGCTCCACAGTATGCTAATATTTTTATGGCTGACTTAGAACAACGCTTCCTTAGCTCTCATCCCCTAACACCCCTACTCTACTTGCGCTACATCGATGACATCTTCATCCTCTGGACCCATGGAAAAGAAGCCCTTGAGGAATTCCACCGTGATTTCAACAATTTCCATCCCACCATCAACCTCAGCCTACACCAGTCCACACAAGCGGTCCATTTCCTGGACACTACTGTGCTAATAAGCAATGGTCACATAAACACCATCCTATACTGGAAACCTACTGACCGCTATACTTACCTACATGCCTCCAGCTTCCATCCAGGACACACCACACGATCTGTTGTCTACAGCCAAGCTCTGCGATACAACTGCATTTGCTCCAATCCCTCAGACAGAGACAAACACCTACAAGATCTCTATCAAGCATTCTTAAAACTACAATACCCACCTGCTGAAGTGAAAAAACAGATTGATAGAGCCAGAAGAGTACCAAATAGTCACCTACTACAGGACAGGCCCAAAGTAAGTAACAGAACGCCACTAGCCATCACCTTCAACCCCAACTAAAACCTCTCCAGCGCATCATCAAGGATCTACAACCTATCCTGAAGGACGATCCCTCCCTCTCTCAGACCTTGGGAGACACGCCAGTCCTCGCTTATAGACAGCCCCCCAATCTGAAGCAAATACTCACTAGCAACCACACAATAAAACCATTAACCCAGGAACCTATCCTTGCAACAAAGCCCGATGCCAACTCTGTTCACATATTTATTCAAGTGACAACATCATAGGACCTAATCACATTAGCCACACCATCAGGGGCTCGTTCACCTGCACATCTACCAATGTGATATATGCCATCATGTGCCAACAATGCCCCTTTGCCATGTACATTGGCCAAACCGGACAGTCTCTACGCAAAAGAATAAATGGACACAAATCTGACATCAGGAATCATAACATTCAAAAACCAGTAGGAGAACACTTCAACCGCTCTGGCCACTCAGTAAAAGATTTAAGGGTAGCAATTTTGAAACAGAAAACTTCAAAAACACACTCCAATGAGAAACTGCTGAGCTTGAGTTAATATGCAAACTAGATACCTTTAACTTGGATTTGAATAGAGACTGGGAGTGGCTGGGTCACTACACATATTGAAGCTATTTCCTTAAGTATCCCCACACCTTCTCATCAACTGTCTAAGTGGGCCATCTTGATTATCACTACAAAAGTTTTTTTCTCCTGCTGATAATAGCTCATCTTAATTAATTAGCCGCTCACAGTTTGTATGGAAACTTCCAACTTATCTGTATGTGTATGTATATATATTTTACTATATGTTCCATTCTATGCATCCGATGAAGTGGGCTGTAGCCCACGAAAGCTTATGCTCTAATAAATTTGTTAGTCTCTAAGGTGCCACAAGTACTCCTGTTCTTTTAAGCATACATAGGTAATTTAATTACACTGATCTACATAAGGCAACAGCTGGTCATTCATTATAACAGGGATAGATAAGCTGAAGATAATGTAGATATTATTAGTTTCCCACTGTGTCTCACATCTTTGATCCTAAGATTAACTGAGCACAGTCACATACATAATGTAAGACAATTAAGACATGAAAAGGATTTAGCATCTAAAAGTTAATTTGGTTACATTGGTAAACTTCTAATTGGATACAGCAGGGATCTGCAACCTTTGGCTGGGAAGAGGTGGCCTGGCCCACGCCGCTTCCTGCAGCCCCCATTGGCCTGGAACAGTGAATTGCGGCCAGTGGGAGATGCGATTGGCCCAACCTGCGGATGTTGCAGGTAAACAAACTGTCCTGGCCCGCCAGCAGCTTTCCCTGACGGGCCGCATGCCAAAGGTTGCCGATCGTTGGGATACAGGTACACAGACAAACATCTACCCTTGATTTCTGTTACTACAAATGAATGGGTTAGTGATTTCTGGTCTAATATATCCCTTTGAAATTCACATACAAGTGAATTGTCCTGATACAATTGTAATACCTCTTGTTAAATTGTTATGGGTCATATACAGGTCAGCTGGTTGGCCAGTGTCAGAACACCCAAGGAGTTTTTCTCTGGTTACAAGTTCATAGCAGCCTCAGCTCAGAACAAGCACCCAGACTGCATAAATCTGCCTGTTTCATTACATAGCTTGGGCCTTTAAGCTCCAAACTTTAGGAAGAGGTGATTACAGACAATTCGTCTCTTCTCTGGGTACAGTTTCAAAAGGTTGCATTTATCAATAACCAGTGGAAGGGGTTTGCATTCACCTTCCCCGAGATGTTTCCAAGGAATTCCACTTCATAGGTATTGTCCCAAAAGATCATTCTTTTCTGCCACATTGTTCAATTTAGTCCTTTGATCATGCAGGCCCTCAATAATACATAACCATAATTCAATATATTTAATACAATGGACTCCAAAGTTTATTGATTTAAGTTTATTGCAGGAAATTGCCATTTATGTCACAATCACTATCACTCAAATGGTATATATAAAACTATATATAAGGAAAACTATATGTAAGGTATGATTTTCAGCCTTAGCTCATCTCTTTCCCTCCTTCCCCTTTTTTGCATCCTCACTTTTGTGGGAAGAATTAACAATGAATGTCTCATATGTTTGCTCACCTGACTGCACCTGTATATCATAGATTCAAAGGCCAGAAGAGACCACTGTGTTCATCTACTCTAACCTCCTGCATAGCATAGGCCATAGAACTTCCCAAAATAATTCCTAGAGCAGATCTTTTAGAAAAAAACAACATCCAATCTTGATTTTAAAAAATTATCAGTGGTGGAAAATCTACCATGACCCTTGGTAAGTTGCTCCAATGGTTAATTACCATCACTGTCAATAATTTACACTTCATTTCTAGTCTGAATTTGTCTAGCTTCAACTTCCAGCCACTGGATTCTGTTATATCTTTCTCTGCTAGATTGAAGAGCCCAATCTATTGTAGGTATTTATAGACTGTAATTATCTCCCCTTAACCATCTCTTTGTTAAACTAAATAGATTAAACTTTTAGAGCCTATGAATATAAAGCATGTTTTCTAATCCTTTAATCATTCTTGTGGCTCTTCTCTGAACCCTCTCTAATTTATCAACATTCTTCTTGAATTGTGGACACCAGAACCAGACACAGCATTCCAGCAGCAGTTGCACCAGTGACAAATACAGAGATAAAATAACCTCTTTATTCCTTGTTGATATTTCCCTATTTATGCATCTGTGACCCAAGATACCTCATATACACACCCTACATGGTACTGCAATGATATTTGTACAATATATGTCGTGTAAGATATCATTTGAAAACAAATAACACACTGGTCAATAATATTACTGTGAAATTTATGTGACAATGCTGTATTATCCACTATGACCCCACAACTTTTTCAGAGTCACTGTTTCCCAGGACAGCGTCTCCCACTCTGTAATTATGCCCTACATTCTTTGTTCCTATCAGAAAGTTACATGCCCAAATGGCATAAATTGTAGAGGCAAACAGAAGACAGCTTTTTTTTAAAAAAATAAAAAATAAATGTTAGTGGTTCATAGATATGGTGACAATTATAGCAAGTATCCAAAATATTAAAGTATCATAGAACCTGGAAACAATACTTGAGAAAAGGGTATAAAACAGCATCTTACTGAGACAAAGGGCCACATCTCTTACTGCATCCAGGGTGCTATCTGGGAGCCAGTTACATCTCCCTGATTCTCTACCACCAGTCCTGACTCTCTGCCCCGGGTTAGAACAGCCAGGATGCTACTCTAACTGGAGCCAGCTGGCAATGGTCCCCAAGGGACCCAACACCAGCTCGGGATGGTTCCAACCACACCCCCTCTCTGCCCTGATGTACTCCCTGCACTGGGGCTGCAGATAGGGGGACAGAGAATTGGCAGGGCAATCACAGGTGAGCAGCACAAAATGAGTGGAATGGGGCACAGAATCTGCCCAAATATCTGCATTCTATCATTGTTTTTACTCTCTACATTTCCCCTCAATCCAAATAAATATATTAATACAACAAAAAATGCAGTTCTGACACATACCAATTCATACAGTTCATTTAAAAAGAACAATCTGTACATAAACTAGAGCTCATAGGAAAATAGATTCTATGCAAAGAATTTCCAAAGAAGAAAAATGTGTGTGTGTGTGAGTGTTTTCAAATCTTCACAGAAATTTATCTGTTTTTGTATTAAAAGCTAGAAATGATTCAATTTTTTGAAAACTGAAATGTTTGCTTTTTTCTACAAAAAACTAGAAAATTTTGAAAGAAAGGAAAATTTTCTGTTAAACTAAATCTCAATAAAGGCCATTTTTTCATACAAAAATGATTTGAATGATACATTTAGAGCACTTCTAATATGAGAATTTCCAACTCTATTCAGCACACCCTCATTCTTTTCCATGTAGTCTTAAAATATTTCAAAAGAAAAATACTATTGATATTTGAAAGTAAGAAAAGAAAGCTCACACACCAGACTTAACTATTGTATTTTGCATCCCCACTGTAACTATGAGTTAACTATTTGAAGGAACAGGTGACAGTTTAAAAGCAAAGGACTTACTTACACATAATTTTTGATTTGGTGGACTATTAAAGTGCAGTTTGTATGGTAGAGTATAAACTAAGGTTTGTCGGACTTTTTTGTATAAACTGTTTTTCAACAGAAAATTGGGTTTTCAACTAAAGAAAATTTTTCATTAAAGGTGTCGGCTTCTTAGAGGAAATTTTGATGTTTCGTCAAAAAACCAAACACCCCAAAACCAAAACATTTTTGGTTTTCAGCCAAAATGTGTTTGATTTTCAGTATATCACTGAAAAATTAATATTTGCCATGGAAAATTGCAATGAAAATGAGAAAAACATGCTTTTGTCAAATCTTTTTGGGAAAGGGAAGAAACCCTATTTTTCAATTCACTCTAGTTCAAAGACTGGGCTTTGATGGGTTCTAAGACAAGTATAAAGAGATTTTATCTTAGCTCTTCATCTGGTGTAAACTGGCTACCCTGATTTAGACCAACAGATGATCTGGCCTTTTCAGTTGATATTTTTAGGGTGAACTCAAATTGAGACAGTTATTAATCAATATGCTCTCTTGTGATGGGGTGAACTCACTCTTCACTGGATGGGGAAGGGTTAACTCCTCACTGTGGGCTGAAGAAGCCACACTTCCAGGTTCCTACTGGGAATGCTGCAGATGTAGCACCAGCATAAGAGTGAGCAGCCCAGCTCAGTCTGGGCTGACTGCCAAAGAGGAAGGATGCTCCTTGTTGGTTCCTGCCTGGGAGCAGCTGGAATTCCAGACCGAGGAAGTCAAATGCACCGAGATCCAAGAAGGCATCCAGCTACCTGTGGATGCCCTAGGGAGGTCTGAGCTATAGGGAGTGGCACTGGCAGAGGAACCCGGAGACCCCAAAGATGCACAGACCACCACCATGAGTATCACAGGAGGAAGCAGCCTGGGGACTCGAGCCATTGTCCCGATGATCGTCAGCGTGTTGCAGATGGATCCCTGCTGACTCAGTGGCAGGCACTCTTGCCACTGACAGGGCCCTGGGCTGGGATCCGGTGGAGCAGGGAAAGCCTGAGTCCCCCTACCCTGGCTGCCACCCCTTTCCCCAGTTTGCGGCCCACACACCCCAACTGGCCACTAGGCCATACAGTCCAACCTGGAGGAAAACTCTCTTGACTCTGGTTGCTAGGCCTTGCTGCCCTGCAAACCCTATTGAGTTTAGCCCTTAGGTCTCACTGCCTAGAGACAGAGGGCAGCTCAAAGGACAGGGTAAACTTACTGGATTGGGTCTCCCCACCCTGTCACAGCTCTTATAAACTAAGGTGTAGCCAGAGGAGTGATTGTCATTAGTTGTCACTGTGAATGATTGTATGTAGTTTGTGTTGGATCAGTCTATTAAAAACAACTTTCCTCAAACTCTGCATTTCCAAGGTTTCACCAAGAGGCTCCTTATTTGACAGGTCTTAGGAAATGAAGGATAGGCTTCCAAGTTTCTACTCCTATCTAATATAGTGGATGAGGTTTTATTTTTCTCTTTGCAAGGGGATGTTAGAGGCCATGTACCTCAGAAATTTCAGCAGACCTGCAAGCCTTTGGCTAGGTTAATGTAGAAATTTACAGGTGAAAAATGCCTTTGGATGACTTTTTAAATCAATTTAGAAGTCCTCCAGAATAAGCCATAGCTATTAAATCATCTGCAGTGGGTAATTTAACACCCAGTCTATTCAATGCAGGAGAGTAGTGGGTGACTTTACTGGCCAAAAGAGCAGAGAAAAATATTTCTCTACATACAGGTAGAATAAGAGCTGCAGCAGAGTGGTGGAAAAATCCCCCCATTGCTTTGAGAACATGACATCATGGAAAATTCATTGCCATAAAAATAATGCAGAGCTAGAGTTTCCCTACCCCCTGCAAAAGCAGTTGTGTAGGGGGTTGAAGGGGAAAAAAAAACCTCTTTTTTTAAAATGTATGAACCTCTTTTAGTCTGTGAAAGCTTTAGGCCCTGATGTTTCAAGACTTTGTTCAGGATCAGCTGCCATCTCAACATGGACTCTCTCTCTCTCTCTCTCTCACAGCATTTCCCTTTCAGATTACAGCAGCTACTGTAATAGGGTCAAAAGGCTGAGCAAGTCTAGGGCACATGCCTGTGAGAAACTAGTCCATGTGAACCTTCCCATTCTTTTTTGTTATTTATTATTTTATTTCATTTTTGTCAGCTTGCAGGCTCACATTTTGTGTCTTTACCAGTGTTTCTGGGACAGATTCTGTCCCCCAATCTGGCCTCTAGATGCCACATGCAAGGCAGCCCCATGCTGGGATTCTTCCTAGCCCCTGCAAATCCCAGCACAGGGGACTCTAGGGGAAGGACTGTAACATGGGGATCTGTGGCGATTTCCTAAGGCTCAGGTTGTAGATTAGAGCAATGAGAAGCCTCCAGAATCCTGAGAGCACAAAGGTGACATAAAGATACCCTTTTGTTCTCTTCCCCTGGGCTCCTGGAGGTACAGCATATAATTTCAACCTCATATCCAGTGAACAATGGTGTAAAACATAAAAAATAGCCCTAGGTGAGGTACACTATAATATGAGGAGCCAGGCTGCCAGAAGAAAGTTCTAGAAGATAATGCTAGAAATGTAATAGTGCAAAATCAAGGTCATGTACTTAGGGACTAACAACAAGAAATTTTGCTGTAAAATGGGGAATTATCAGTTGAAAGTGACAGAGGAGGAGAAAGATCTGAGTGTATTAGTTGACCACTGGATGACTGAGCCACCAGTGTGTTGCAGTTGTGAAAAAGCTAATGCAATCCTAAGATGTATGAGGAGAAGTATTTCCAGTAGAGACAGGGAAGTGTTAGTACCGGTATACAAGGCATTGTTGAGACCTCATCTGGATTAGTGTGTGCAATTCTGGTCTCCCATCTTTAAGAAAGATGAATCACACTGAACAGGTGCAGAGAAGGGCTACTAGAATGATCAGAGGAATGGAAAACCTGCCTTATGAGAAAAGACTCAAAGAGTTTGGCTTGTTTAGCCTAACCAAAAGAAGGCTGAGGGGAGATATGATTGCTCTCTATAAACACATCAGAGGGATAAATAACAGGGAGAGAAAGGAGTTATTTAAGTTAAGTGTCAGTGTGGATTCTGTTGTAAATTGTGTGTGTGTGTGTGTTCTTTCCCTATGCTGTCCCAGCTCTGTGTAGATAGCTGGTTCAGCAGACCTCGATAGTACTACCCAGTGTGGTTAAGTGCTGGAGGCTGGAATATTGTTGCCTTGGAAGTGCTGTTTAGGCTGCCCACAGCTTTTCTCCTTGGGACTCCGATGTTATTGGTAGATAGTGCGGCACATTAATTCGGCAGACCTCAGTGCTACTTATAAAGGAAGACCACAGGGCACGGTTCAGTGGTGAAGGTGCTTGGCCAGGTTTATTGTCAGTGAACCACAGTACTAGCTCCCGGGGTCAATGTCTACACTAACACATGTATGCTCATTACAATGGACTCAGCTCAGCCAGCAGCAGGACTTTCCACTTAGGCTGGACAAAGGGTTAAGGTGAAGTACCCTGACACTCATAGGCTGAGGCAAACAACTAGAATACACAAATTACACACCACCTTATTTATTTCATGACATCTGCTTGTTACCTCCCCTTCTTCCTGATATTTTGGACAAAACTTCCCTATGCATCATGTTGTCAAACCATCTGATCTTGTATTAGATTAAAATGTATCTATACTAACTGGAATATATTTACATCAATATCTAATTCCTAGTAATCTAACAACAACTATGTCAACTTCATGTACCGGACAGTGGATTTGTAAGTATCTGTTTTACTACGTGGCCTGACTTTGGTTCAGAGCCTCTGGCTCAGGCCTCAAATCTTGCAACATGCCCAGTGCTCCAGGCTCTCTTTCTTTACTACAGGCACAAGAACAAATGGATATAAACTGGCCATCAACATGTTTATGCTTGAAATTAGATGAAGATTTCTAACCGTCAGAGGAGTGAAGTTTTGGAACAGCCCTCCAAGCACAGTAATGGGGGCAAAAAACCTAACTGGCTTCAAGACTGAGCTTGATACATTTATGAAGGGGATGTTATGATGCGTCTGCTTTCAATGGCATGTAGCCGATCTGTGTCTGGTAATATCTCCACCTGTCAGTGATGGGATATAGATGAGGAGGGCTCTGAGTTACTTCAGAGAATTCTGTCCAGGTGTCTTGCTGGTGGGTCTTACACACATGCTAAGGGTCCAACTGATCACCATATTTGGGTTCAGGAAGGAATTTTCCTCCTGGTCAGATTGGCAGAGACCCTGGTATTTTTGCAGGTTTAAACTAGTGTAAATGGTGGATTCTCTGTAACTTATTTAAATCATGATTTGAGGACTTCAGTATCTAGCTGGAGGTTATGGGTCTATTTCAGGAGTTGGTGGGTGAGGTTCTGTGGCCTGCAATGTGCAGGAGGTCAGACTAGGTGATCATGATGGTCCCTTCTGATCTTAAAATCTATGGGACTTGACATGAATGAGGTTGACAAAATGTGATGGTGGTTGGGGGGAAAGAACGGGTTGATGAAAGAAGAGAGCTAGAGCAACTTGATTACATAGCTACTCAGCTTAGGCATGTACATCCTTTATCTTAAATCCTTGTGCTTTTCCATACTGTAGGAAATAGTTTAAATATTGCGTATACTGAAGTTGGTTAACTGCAAATTGTATATAGTTAAGCACTTTCACTGTATATACTGTAATACAGAAAGGGTAGCAAGTGTTTGGTTTTACTTTCAGACACAAGCCAATTAACTGCCACAGAGAGAGATGTTTCTATGGTACTGAGCTGTAGCTTCCATCTTGTCATCGTACATTGCTGCTTGTGATGCTCAGTGTCACAGTTCAGGACAACTGCACTGTATTTCCCCTCAGTGGTCCAGCAAGGGCATCTGCTCTTGCCTTCCAGCTCCCAAGCTGTTGCCTCGCTTGGTTGGAGACCTGTGTCTGACACAGCTTCTGACCAAGGCCTTTCCAGGCTGCACAGTTCCCTGCCTGCTGCCTTCACTGTGTTATTCCCAGCAGAGACAGGCTGCCCAAGCACACCTGCTTGCTTTCTCTTCAGAGACCGATAAGAGCGATTGCCCACGGTTGTAAGTTACCACACAATTCTTTCTATGCAAGCCTATTTTATTCTTAAAGTTAAAAAAACAGTAGAGAGAAAACAGATTTAAAAACAATAAAAGAGCCCACACATATGCTAATAAGCTTACAGACATCATCCCAACCCTATCATGGGCTCTGGCAGGAACAGTCCCTCAAATGCCCACCCAAGGGGATTCCTTATGGTTACAAGTTTATCACAGCTTCAGTTCAGAACAAACCATTCACTCCTAGGAGGCCTCAGTAGGCCCAGTCCTTCTAACCCTTCCAAAAGGGCCCCCAATTTGCTGGATCAGGAAGAAGGCCCTGAGCCTGTTTAAAACCAGGCTATTTATCCAAGAATCCTTTCTTAAATCCTGTTAAATCCTGTTAAATCCTGTAAATGTCTGTTGGTCCCTAGAGAATGCAGTTTGAATTAGTACATGCCAACATCTTCAGGGGGTGACTTCAAAGGGCTTATAACCAGAGGAACTACATTAGCATCCCTCTCCTACTAAAGAAGGTACATACAATGACATGATAAGATACACAATTGCATTTTTAATACAATGTACCCCAAAGGTATTAACCCTAATTCAATAAGATTTAACTTCATTCAATAAAGTTTATCTTATTTTCATAAGGTTTGTTCAGGATATTACAGGATATTGTTAGTCTGCCATATTCAGGTTCAGAGATGTGAATATTTTTGAGACTAAGGCTAGCTTGAATGTATAAATTTTGTCTTGCTGGCAGTCTAAAGAATGAAACAGCCTAACTAGGAACAACATCTGCCAACCAACAAGTCGGTCACTTGGCTTATCCCAGCCAGACACAAGGCATATTCTGGTCACGAATCTGATAAACAAACGAGTGAGAACAGAATAAACCACTGTAACTTCATTAATCAATCAGGCTATTGTTTTTTGTTAATGATCTTTTATATGTTGTTGACATAAGAATGTATACAAGCTGCTATAAGTTATTTTTATCTTCTACTCTTTGGAACTTTTTAATTCATCCTGATTTAAGACAGTATCCACAATTTTCATGGCTGGGGTATGGTTTTAGCATCACAATGGAGGTTTGTTACTGAAGATACCGTCATCCTTTGAAACACTTTGAAGCATCAATTTAAATAAAGTTTAACAATATTTGTTTTTTCTCTCCTCTTTATGATTTCTTCCCCTGTGGCTAGGATTAAATGCATCAATGGAAAAAGAAACAACCACAAAATGAATATGAACAGTAGCTCTGCCTAGGAAAGAAGGAGCCAGTTCAGTGGAGCTAATTTCATCCTTACTTAAAGAATGATTGCTACGTCTTTTGTCCTGACTACCATGACATTTTAATAATACCACAACTCTTGACCTTGTGATAACTTGATTCAAAATCTTCATATACATCCAGAAGTGGTATGTATGACACTGCACTCCATATTTTTCATAGTGAAATTATTATGATATGATTATGCCATAATTATAATGCATTTTGTACAAGGTGGGGCATGTAAGATGTCATTGAAAAAATTATGCACATATTGTTTTTGAATCTGAAGTTATGAATATTGACTATGTATCTGTATTTCAAATGTAGTTACACCTGGGCGATACCTACTAGGCAAAATGCTCCTAGTCTAGATAGCCAGCTGTGAAGGGCCTATTCAAGGTAATGGAGCATTAGGAAAAACAATAAGCCTTAGGAGAATCCCCCACTTGTTAAGCCTTCCTGAGAATGCTCCAGACAGCCTGTAAATAATGGCTACTATGACTCAGCAAGATATGACTCTGGATTCCATTTTGTGATGTCTGTATTTTTTCACAAACTGATCTGGGAACCAAGTTTGGAACAAAGGGTTCCCACCATATGCTAAAGCTATATAAGGCAGGGAGTGACATCGTCGGTGGTTCGTCACTCCCCACACAAGAAAACTCCTGGAAACACCTAAGGAACAAAAAGACTGAACTGGGGGAAGTGCTGGACCCAGGCTAAAGAGTTTTCTATCCTGTGTATGAAAACTTGGGGATCTCAAGTTGCAACACAAGTGCAGCTTGAGCCTTGAGAATCTGCAAGCCTGCTTGTATCGTCAGCCAGGGTGAGAATTTGCTAATTTATATTCTATCGTTCTAATATCTTAGGCTTAGTTTGCATTTTTGTTTATTTACTAGGTAATCTGCTTTGATCTGTTGGCTATCACTTATGCATTTCCTGATGTAAATACCACCATAATTGGGTGTGTAACTGCATTTATGTCCAAAATACCCATTTTTCAGACTTCCTTAAAATAGCTATAAAGGGTCTAGTTCTCCACTTGTATACACAAGTGTACACCATTGGCTCCAGCAGAGTTACTCCTTATTTATGCTGGTGTAAGTGAGATGAGGACCAGGCCTGCTGCTCAAACTCTCTTGCCTGTTGGCTACGTAGTCCACCTTCCCTATTCAGTTGGCCTTTTCTTTTTGCTCTTTAAAGCAGCCTCATGATAATGGACCATCAGGTTTAGTTTAGTTAAGGTTTAAATGAGCTTTCTGTTTAAAGCTCAACTCTCTAAAATCCTTATGGTTACTCGGATTGCCTTGAAATTTGGTGTGCCTCATAGGAGCATGGGGTATGGTTAGTGAGCCAAATATGGGATCATTTGACCAAGGGATCCTGAGAGACATCTCCCTGACCCCCACAGCCCCAGCTTTTCTTAAAGTTGACATATTCTACCAACGTATTTTTGCCCAGATCTATGGATTGAACCATGGGTCTGATCCTGACAAAAAGGTCTCACTTGTTTAAGGATTACCCCCAGGGAGTGCATGGCACCCACTATCCCTTTGCTAAGTGGAAAGGGGGAATTAGGAAGCAGAGGAGTGGGGACTAGAGAGGTTTGGGGCTGCAGCAAGTGGGACATTATGAGGAAGGGGATAAATGGGAATGGGTGGGAGGGTGGTTTGGGGGAGGGAAGGAAAGAGGTGGGCCACTGGGAGGGGGACATGGAGGTGCATGGCAGGAAGAACAGGGGCAGGGACACCTGTCAGCCTTACAGTCTCCCCTCCCATGTTTGTGCCAGGATCTGGAGAAGCTGCCTCTCTACCTTTGCATATGTGCTAGGATCTGGAAGCCCTGCCTGTGTAGGGGAGGTCAGAGCCCCTCTCCCTTCTCTGTCATGTCAGCTAAGATATGGGGGCCTAGTCCCTCAAGAGTTTTCTGAACCCTTCTCCCCACACCCTTTTGTGATATCTGGGGTTCTCTGCCTGATGGAGTGGTGCGTCAGCTCATCTCCCTACCCTTCTCATGGGAGATGAGATCTGGGGAAGCCCTACCCCTCTGGGAGTGAAGCTGAGAACAGGCATACTGGGAGCATGCACTATGAACACTCTGGGTATGACTACCTTGCAAAAGAAAAGAAAAGAAAGACCTGCAGCATAGAGTCTCAGAGTCTGGCTCAGCTGATTCAGGCTCACGGGGCTCACCCTATGGGGCTAAAAATGTCAGTGTAGACATTCCGCCTCAGGCTGGAACTTGGGCTCTGAGACTCTCTCGCCTCACCAGGTTTCAGAGCCTCAGTTCCAGTGTTCAGTACATGAACTTGGCAAAGTTGACTCATGCTCTGAAACTTGCTGCTATGGGTCTCTTTTTGCAATGGGGTAAGGAGCTGTCAGGCTGTATTCATCTCCACTGTATGCAGTGTTGTAGCCATGTCGGCCCCAGGATATTAGCTCGAAAGTTTGTCTCTCTCACCAACAGAAGTTGGTCCTATACAATATATTACCTCAGCCACCTTATCGCTCTTGATCTCCACGAGAGTGTTCTCATTCAGCGGACAATATCTCATTAAGATGAATGGGTAACTTCACACATCTCTGAGTCTCCTGTGGTGGATATGTAGAGCCCCTTCTCTCCATCCTTCCTCTATCCCTGCTAAAATATCTCCCCTTTCAGCATTATAGTGGACAGTCAGGTCTACTATAGTAAAGGTCTACAATATTATTCTGTTTAAAGCTCAGTTCTTCCAAGTGCTCTAATATCATCACAGGTACTTAGATTGCTTTGAAATCTGTTGTGTCTCAGTGAGAGGCTGTCTAGCAATTTGAGCCACATTTGGGGTCATTCAACCAAGGGGTTCCCAAGATACAGTACCCTGAAAAACCAGCATTTCATAAAGTTCACATATTCTCCCAACTTATTTTGTTTACATTCGGCTTCTAAAATGCTAAAAGCTTAATGGGATGGGAAGGGAAGGGAAGGGAAGGGAAGGGAAGATCCTGCCAATCCATATAATTATAGAGGTATAAGCTTATTGTTATATCCAGGAAAATCATGATAAAAGTAATTGTCAACAAATTGTGGCCAGTTTTAGAGGAAATAGTAGGCAAGGAACAGTGTGGCTTGAGGCCAGGCCAAAGTTGCACTGATCAAATGTTCACACTCCGACAGCTGATGAGGGGTGGGGTGGAAAGCAAAAATGGGCATTAAAGATGTTTGCTGTTTTCATTGACTTCACAAAGATATTTCATTTGGTTTGAAAGAAGCAAAATTATTTGGAGTTCCAAATAAGATATTTGCAATTATAAAAATTGAAGATTCCTGCAATGCCATAAAAATTGGTGGAAAATTAATCAACTGCTTCAAGTTGAAGTTTGGTGTGAGACAAAGGGGAATGGCAGTCACTTTTCATCATGCTCTTAAATTGGACATTAGGACTTTTAGATGAGTTGGAGGGTATGACTTTGGGTGATCTAGAGCTAAGCTCCTAAACTTATGCAGATGACGTTGTACAACTGGCAGGCATGTTTGAATTAATGATGATACCCTTTGCTACCTTGGAAAAATTGGGGTAGTCAACTTGGCCTTACAAATAATGCCAAGAACTTGAAGTGGTTGCATCTTGAAAAGGCATAATGGACAAAGTGTTGAAATGCAGCAGCAATGAAGTCATAGAACAAGTATGATCTTATGTATACCTCGGAAGCTTGACCAATACCAACAGTTCCGTCAAGGATGAGGTTAAATGGAGATGTGCCTTACAAGTTCTGCACAGAAATTGAAGAAATTATGGGCTGATTAAAAACATTGTTTGGTACCAAAGTGAAAATGTACTAACTAAACCAGTGTACTAACAGCCATTACTCTATGACCTGAAAACCACTGCACTGAATGAAACAGATATCAGAAGGGTGAAGGCAGTAGAGATGAGAATTCTTTGAAAGATAACAAGTGTTAAGTGGAATAATTTCAAGACAAATAAGGAAGTTAGAAGGAATGTATTACGTAAAATCATTGGAGTACAGGATTTGCTACAATCAAAAAAATTTTGATGGTGGGGACACTGCAGAATGCAGAGGATAGGATGCCAAAGAAAATAATGCAAACGCAAGCAAGGTCAGTCTGAACTAGAGGCCTGTGACAGGGTCCATGTGGTGCAACCTTGACTGTGGGATTCCTGAAACCCTCAAACCCAACAACCTGGGTTGCCTCTCACACTCAGGTGCTGATGTCAAGTTCCAAACCTCTGGTAGCTAATGCACTTACACAGCCATCCACAGGCAGAGGCGCACCCAATTTAGTTACATGAATGATCTCCTAGCCCTCATCAACCAACAATAGAGAGGCTCCAGCCAATTCCCCCCAGCTCACCAGTCTTGCACCCCAGAAATGTACCATCTTGCACTGGTAAGAAGCCTGGCAAGTGTAAATTCATTATCCAGTTTGCCACTCCCTCAGTATGAGTGGACACATACTAGCCTTTGTAAACTGAGCTGAGATTTCCCAAGCATTTCAGTCAAAACACACTGTTTTAGGTAAAATATAAAATGTGTTTTTTAACTATAGAAAGATAGATTTTAAGTGATTATAAGTAGCAAGCATAGAAATCAAAGTTGGTTACCTAAGAAATAAAAATAAGTTCTCAGTCTAAGTTCTACAAACTTAACAGGATTTGAATCAAGCAGTGTCTCACCCTGACAGATGGTACAAACAGGTCACAGATCCTCAATAGACAGGCTGACACTGCATTCCAGCACAGGACCACCCTTCCCCAGTTCAAAGTCTTTGTCCTCCAGAGATTTCTTCCAGGTGTTGAGTTTGGGAGGCAGGGGTAGAGGCCAAGTGATGATGTCACTTCTCCTCCTTTATACTTTCTTCCAGCTTGCTGGAAAGATCTATGCTGTGACATGCAGGTCAGTCAGTCCCCATTGGTCAAGCAGTCTCCATTGCATACATATTCTTTCTGAGAAGTCTCCATTGTATACAGTTTCTGGGATAGTGTATTCTTTCCTTAATGGATGTTGATGATCCATTAACTGCTGCCTGGCTACTCCATTGTTGTACCTGAAAAGCTGGTTGTGGGTGTTCCCTACCTCACAACATATTTTAGTGACACATACAGAAATACTTCATAACTTCACATATGATGATAGCACATACAATCCAACAGGATATTAATGTTCAACAGATCAAGACTTTTAAAATGATACGTCACAAGCGATACTTTGTAGAAACCATATTATAATTATATGACAGTATGACAATATGCCTGTTTCAGGGTGCTACTCTGAAGTGTCGGCCACTGACTAGATGGCAGGACATTGTATGCAGGGACATAACTAGGCTGGGCTTAATGGAGAAATAAGCCATGGACAGGAATGAATGGCAATGCTGTATAGCTCCCCCTGCATGTAAAAGTACTCTGGGATGAAAAGAAGAAGAAGGCAAGGTCTGGACCATCCTTTCACATAGTGAAACCCACAGGAGTGGGCTAATGGGAGGAAAACTTCGTGATGATTTCCCTGTCCAATTTCTTTCACCTTCCATTAGCTGGGCAAATATGGTTTGCTCTCCTTTCCCAAAATGATCGTCAGGACCCAACCCTGCAGATCCTCTGGCACCTTTGCATATCCTAGAGGATCCATAGGAGGCCAGAGACATCTCTGAAAAGGTTCTGTGCCTCCACACTGGCTCTGGAGCAAACTATTCTGCACCACTGCACTTTCCGGAACTCCCCTGGACTTGGCTGCCTTTGGGACTTGCCCTCTCCTCCCCCGGGCTCTATTCCTTTCGCAAATCATCTCTGCAGAATTAATGGAGGGACAATGTACATCCATTGCCCCACCTCCAGTCACTGCAAGACAGTGCGCTACCTGCCCTGCCTGTTCAATCTCCTTCCTCCCTCCCAGATCCCAGCCTATGGAGCACCCTCTGCAGGATTCAGGGGAAGGGACAGTGTTGTCACAGGGGAGGATGAATCACCTCTCTTCCACACAGAAGGGAAGAGATCTGCACATGAAGGGGCCCCTCGCTGCATGGATCAGGGTAGCACAATTTGACTATGTTCCCAGGGTGAGTTTGGGGATTTAAAACTCTGAGACTGTTCTCAGTCACACCAGTATATAATTCGGAGCTCCTCTAGCATGCATGCTGGTGTAGTGAGAGCTGAAACTGGCCCTCATGCAGGAAAATGAGCTGTCAAGTGGCAGTAATATAACTGACTTGCAGAACAATAACACAGAGGCAACCATGGGAGGGGGAAGAGGAGGATGTGTGTTCTCCTCCCTCCACAGCCAACTTGATACTATCCTGCTGATCACCTCCATACAGTAGCTGGGCTCTTGCATTCTCATTCATGTGGCCCCAGCTTTTTTTCTCTTCTGTTCACAACAGGTTTGTAATACAGTTAAACATAAAAAGAAGCATAAACTGAACTACACCCAGCTGCATTACACCTGTGTGGCCTGCAAGCACAATAAAAGCTATGGAGATAAATCTTTAAGTAGGAGTCGATAAAGCAATAATACTGTACTGTGAAAACTGATCATTTAACATAACGACTAATTTATAACAACATTAACTTGTCCTTAGCTTTGTGTTACTAAGCGAGTGCTTGTTAAGACTGTAATGAACAGTTTCTCGGGGTGGGGTGGGGAGGAGAAAGACTTAAATAACAGAGTCTGTAAGTTACTGACAGCTGTGAAATCAGATCTTCACTTTATCAGAACAGAAAGGCTTGTGGAGCCAAGATACAAAGACTATGAAAATACAGATGTTTAATCTTGATGGCATTAAAAATTTCAAATAAATTAGTATTCAAATAAATGCAGCAAGTGACAGGGTACACTGAGTCACCTTAAATTAAGACCTTGTGGGACAGATTTTTGTCCCTTTCCAACGCAAAGGGGTTGGAAACTAAATGCAAATCCCCTAATGGTAATTCCTTCATTTTGGGGAGACCTCAGCATATGCTTCCTTCCACTCAGTCTGGTGTAGAAGGTGTGTTGGGTACAGGGGTGGGGTGTGTGGGGGTCAAGGACAGTGAGTGGCCAGAATACATTGTGTTGTTGCTGTTCCCCAGCTGGGTATGAAGTCTGTATCCAGCTGCATGGGCGGCGGGTATCATAGGCTGAGGTAGGCAGTGCCTCCGCTGCCCACGCCCTGCCCCATCCTGCTTCCACTTGGCACAGCTCCAGTCTCCCAGGGGGGCCCATGCTTGAGCTGCACCTCCCACCCTCCTCGCGCTCTGGGGCTGGGAAAGCTGGGGCCATATGCCACCCACCCTTCCGTTGCTCTGGGGCTGCTAGGGCTGCACAGCCTACCCTCCTGGCACTCTGTGGCTGGGGAAGCTACAGACACACAGCCTGCCTACCCATGCTCTGGGGCTGGGGAGGTTGAGGCCGCACAGCCCACCCTGCTGATGCTGGGGAGGTTAGGGCTGCGCACCCCACCTTGCGCATCTGCCTTGCGCATCTGCCTTGCTCTCCCACCCCTAGAACCAATCCTGGTGCAATGCACTCATTTTACAGAAGCTATGAAGTGTGCAGCTCTCTCGAGTTTAATAACATTTTCAAATCAGTAAAAGGAATAAGCCTGCCAGTCAACTGCAGGAAGAGCAAACTGGAAACTGCAAACCTGAGTACTGTACTAGGGAGAAACACATTTTTAAATGCTGTCTGCCTCCTACATAAAGCTGAACACGTGAAAATAATATTTAATTTGCCCACAAATAGTTAAATAAAATTAGACTGGATCTTGCCTCTTGTTGTAAACAGAGACATAGGAACAGGAGACATCATGGTCCAATGTTCAGAGAGCTGGGCTTGAAGTTAAGAGTTGTATCTGTAGCTCTGCTTCTGTCTTACTCTGTGACATTGTGTCAATCGGCAGTGTTTTCCAGTTGACTAAAAGTGGGACTGAAAGCAAGGGAATCTATGGTCAAATACAAGCCTAGCACTAGCTTTTGTAAACCAGGAAACTATATGAGTGGGATGGGTGAAATAACTTCTGGGCACTTTTCTTTCAGGTTCCTCATCTGTATAATGGGAATAATACTTAACCTCTCCTGTAAAAGGCTTTAAAATATAGAGCTGAGAAATGCTCATAAGTGCAAAGTCATTAGAGCTGGTGAAAATTTTCACAAATTTCAAATTTTTGATGGAATTTTTCATTGAAAATCTTTTAGCTGCGGAATTTCATTTTGAAATGTCAGGTTTTGTGACCAATTATTACACCTAAGTTAGACAGTTCCATCTCGGAATACGAACTCCATTAATAGAAAGCTGCTCTGATTTTGGTTGGCATAACCTTTCAAAAGCTCACATGGTGAGAAGAACAGGAGTACTTGTGGCACCTTAGAGACTAACAAATTTATTTGCACATAAGCTTTTGTGGGCTACAGCTCACTTCCTCGGATGCATAGAATGGAACATATAGTAAGAAGATACATATATACATACAGAGAATATGAAAAGGTGGAGTAAGAGGTTAATTCATTAAGATGCGCTGTTATCAGCAGGAGAAAAAAAACTTTTGTAGAGATAATCAAGATGGCCCATTTAGACAATTGACAAGAAGGTGTGAGGATACTTAACATGGGGAAATAGATTCAATATGTGTAATGACTCAGCCACTTCCAGTCTCTATTCAGACCCAAGTTAATGGTATCTAGTTTCCATATTAATTCAAGCTCAGCAGTTTCTCACTGGAGTCTGTTTCTGAAGCTTTTCTGTTGCAAAATTGCTACCCTTAAATCTTTTACTGAGTGGCCAGAGCGGTTGAAGTGTTCTCCTACTGGTTTTTGAATGTTATGATTCCTGATGTCAGATTTGTGTCCATTTATTCTTTTGCATAGAGACTGTCCGGTTTGGCCAATGTACATGACAGAGGGGCATTGTTGGCACATGATGGCATATATCACATTGGTAGATGTGCAGGTGAATGAGCCCCTGATGGCATGTTGAATGTGATTAGGTCCTATGATGGTGTCACTTGAATAAATATGTGGACAGAGTTGGCATCGGGCTTTGTTGCGAGGATAGGTTTCTTGGTTAGTGTTTTTGTTGTGTGGTTTGGACACAAACTGATATCAGGAATCATAACATTCAAAAATGATTATCTTGATTATCACTTGTGACAAAGCTCTGTCCTTGCCTCTGTGGGTCCCGCATTTCCTGGTGGATTTTGCTAGCCTCAGAGGCTCGCTGTGACCCTGCACGCAACCCTTCTCTCTCTAGAGACAAGGGTCACAGTCTACTGAGCCATTTTCATCATAAGCCAGCAAGGGAGGTGAGAAGAAGTTATCCTTCCTTGCACAGTTTCTGTTGTCTCCCAGTCTCAGTGATTAATCAGGGGGCAAAGGTGGGGGGGAGCACGGGCCCACTCTCTACTCCGGGCTCCAGCCCAGGGACCCTAATAGTATCAGCTATGGTAGCTGACCTTTTAGAAACATAATATGTACAATTCCCTGGGCTACCTCCCCCACAGCAGCCCTCACTTCCTCAGGCTCCACTTCACCCTTTCTTCAGGGCCTCCTTCCTTGTGCCTGATATGGTGTGTACTACTCAGCCTCTCCAACAGTGCAACTTCCTCCCACAGCTCCTGACATGCACCCCCACCTGACTGACTGGGAGGCTTTTAACTAGTTTCAGCCAGCCCTTGATTGGCTTCAGGTGTCCTAATCAACCAAGCCTTCTCCCTGCCTTCTGGAAAGTTCTTAATTGGCCCCAGGTGTCTTAATTGACCTGGAGCAGCTGCCATTTCACTTATCCTGGTACCAGGGATTTGTTTAGCTTGGAGCTAATATATCTGTCTCCCACTACTTTTCTATAGCCAGCTGGCCTTGCCCCGTCACACACTACAAAAGTTTTTTTCTCCTGCTGATAATAGCTCATCTTAATTAATTAGCCTCTTACTCCCCTTTTCATATTCTCTGTATGTGTGAGTGTATATATATATATATATCTTCTTACTATATGTTCCATTCTATGCATCCTATGAAGTGGGCTGTAGCCCACAAAGCTTATGCTCAAATAAATTTGTTCGTCTCTAAGGTGCCACAAGTACTCCTTTTCTTTTTGCGGATACAGACTAACCCGGCTGCTACTCTGAAACATGATGAGAAATATGTCTTTCAACATATGTAAGCTCTGTTGTATTGCAAACAAAATTTTTTTGACTAATCTTTTCATTTTCTAGTTTCCAGCTGGAAATGGCTGTACTATTGTTAAATGACATCATGTGTGACACTGGCCACCTGCAAGGTTATAACTTATTGCTCTTCAAACTTGCTACCATGGCTGCTAGCTGAAAGTCACCAGAGACTGCCTGGGCAGTTAAGGTTTATATATTTCTAGATGTGATCTTTCAGTGTCAGAACTTGTATCGGAACATAGGAGTAGTTAAGTTTAGTTAAGGAACATCTGAGCTTTATAAAGGGTTATGAGGGCTTAGGCAGAAGCCCAGAGTACAGAGAGGAAGCTCCTGGGGAAAGAACTCCTCAAGGGAGCTGGCTAATAAGCTACTTCCACTGGTGCCTCCCTGCAGAGCAGGAGCTCCTGGAGAGAGCAACATCTCCCAGAACACAAAGAGAGAAAACTTGAGATACACTACAAAGCTGTTCAGGCAGGGAAGACTGGGTGATACCCTGAGTCAGTGGAGATGCTGCCGAGCTCCAGGCGGTGGAGAAGCCTAAGGATTTACCACAAAAGGAGAAGGCTTGTTTATATCTGGCAGTTGATTAAATAAACTGGACCCCTAAAGGGGCATTGTTAACCTGTATACTAGCCTCATTGAACTTACTGAAAGTCCATGAGGAGAGACTGAGGCAGAGATGTAACTGCCTCTCCATACCAGGCCACCAAAGGGTGCTCCAGAGGTGAGTATTTTCTTTTATGCTCCCACTGAAATCATGGGAGTTAGGCCTAACCAGCCTGGATGCTTTTGAAAATCCCACTAAGTGCCTATGTGCATCTTTAGGTACCTAATTACCTTTGAAAATCTGGCCCTAAAAAATTTGCCTGTGGTCACATGGGAACTTTGGGAAATCTGTGGCAGAGCCATGATTTGATCTATGTCCACTGTCTTAACCACAAGACCATCCCTCCTCTCAAGGGCTTTGGGATGTGTCCTTCCCTCAGAAAAGCAACCATAAATCTCTGATATCAGAATTGGGGGGGCAGGAACCTAACAATCTCGGGGACTTAAGTTTAACCAGAATCACAGCAAAGAGGAAAATAATTACCTGAAGACGTTTCAATATTTTGAACAGCTAACAGCACCTGTAGCGGGTATGTGCTTAAATGGGAACAAAATTCTTTTCCAGATTCTGTTCCAAATTTGGAATCAGCTACCTCTAAAAAGGCTATTGTCATCAAATATAGAGACAGGCAGCTAGACAAATTTCATACCATTAATATTCACATCAGAATTGCTATTCAAGTCATAGAGGACAAAACAGGAACAAATGACAAAACACATGGAGAAGGTTCTGTTGCGAATTGGAGGGAATAGATTCTGACCTGAAATATATATGACTAGCTCCCATTACATTCAGGGGGAGCCATGTCTATGCTTCTTATGGCAGAATATGGCTTTATGGGCCAGACCCTGCCCTGCACTCCAGACATTTTTTGCCACTCTGATGGCACCAACTGGACGTAAGCCTGGCCTAGCAGGTTGCTGGATGGATCCCCCTGTATAGGGGAATCTTCAGGTGGTATAGCAGCTCTGTAAGCCTTCACATCATGAGTGTCGATATGGTGGTGAGACTGACGGAAAGCGGTATGATTGAGGCACTTTTGTGCCCTGGTGATCCCTGGCTGCCAGAATGGTCCTTGAGTGTTGCTGGCAGCTAGTAGAGATTACAGTAGCCTTCAGGCTGCTCTAATTTATGCTGAGGACCAGTCCAGGGGTTTTACAGTGCAAGATTAAGGAAATGCAAAGATGGATTAAGGCCACCTTGTATTTCCTCCCTTATCCATTCACACATTTCCAGTTTGCTTGGAGGACCTCTGCAGGGTTGAGAGAGTGCGTGTGTGCAAGGAGTGAATTTGTGCAGGGTGCACAGCAGCCAACTGGGAATTTGCTTAAAAGATTAATACAACATAATGCAGAATTCATTTTTCCACAGACCCCACTCTGTGAGGTGAAACTGGGTTTCCAGGGGGCATGCCAGAACTCTGGATCCAATGAGCAGCCCTGGCAGGGGAATAGCTAAGCAAGGACCACCAGCAGGGCTGGTTCTAGGGTCCCATTACTAGTGGGGCAATTTTGGGGCCCCTGGATGTCACTATTTAGAAAACAAACACGCTTCCAGGAGTCCAGAGGCTAGTTATACCCCTGGAAAATCTTTTAAAAAGTCAAATTTGGCTACTGTGGCAGTGTTTTGCTGTGATTTGTAATGTATATAAAGGATGAAGACTCTCCAATCTGCTGCTGTTCCACAGGTTAACACGGTACATATTTTGGCCTTTCTGATAATAATTTGAGGGCCCTTGAAGATTGCCGAGGGAGGAAATGTCCCTTTTGCAGCCCTTCCCCCCACCCCCAGTAGTGCCAGGCCTGGCTGACCGAACCAGTGCTGAGGCATAGTGACTCCACATGGAGGACTCTGATCTCCACTGGATTCCCAAGGTCCATTAATTCTACAGAACAACTCCTCATTCCCTACTCATTCCCCAAAGGGTTGGGACAAACTCCACCTCCCTAATAGAACAATCTGTGGAAATCAGCATTAGTAGACTCTAACAGATTCCCCGCCCCCTCCCTCCACCTAGTCCTCTTTCAAGAGGGTGGGGATGATTTTACCCCTCTTTTTACTCAGTACTTACTTAGGCAGACTCCCACTGGCTTCAGTGGGAATTTTGTCTGCATTAAAACTCAGAAGGTGTCCTAAGGACTTCAGGATGTTTCCCATTAAAAATAACTTGAGACAGACAGAGAAATGATGCACAGTTTACATTGTCCTTCCCATTGTTCTGTTTTATAGGAAACTTTCTGTAGGTCTGTCATCCTTTACTGTGCAAGAGAGAGAAGAAAGCAGTTCTGCAAAAATATCTAGGACATTTTACATACTGTGCTGTTGAGAAAAAAAGACACATCTTTCAAATCCTTTAATCCTTCAAATAAGGAGCATATCCTAACTTTACAGCACTGGGCTTCTGCGAACCTGTGGGAATAAAGGATTTAGAAAGTCTATGGTAAAGGGATTACTACACATTACTTTTGCTTAATGACTATTACTATTTCTAAATTCAAATGCCAGTGTGAAAACAGCAAATTCTGCAAGTGGGTGGGAAAGAGACAAAACAGAGAGCTGAAATTAGGGATAGGGATTTTTTAAAATAATATTCTGAATATTTTAAAATCTAACTTACGTATAAGTAGATTTATAACGTGTGTGTGTGTGTGTGTGTGTGTGTGTTACATACTCTTAAGCCATGCTGCAAAACTGACTTGAGAACGCTCTGTTAACAACTAAACCAGTAGTTCCAAGGAGTTTGGCCTAAAATGCATTAACAGTGCTTTCCTCCATTTTTCTCTTTAAAACTGAAAGGTTCCATATTGTTGTCTTTTGCTCATAGACTGCCAACATAATATGCAGGAACCACACAGGCCTGGTGCGGTCAAAATAACCATGTTGACTAACTATATGCAATGTGCAAGGCCTAACTACAAACACTGATTGCAGTTCTGGCAGGGAACTGGTGGCTTCAACATAGAAGACAGGGAGGGCAACAAGAGGACTCAAACTATTTAAAGGGACACTACCCAATTCCTATACACTACATTCTCCTGGGCTGTAAAATGAAATCAATTTTTAAAAAGTTACAATGTATTATTATAGTTAAATATGCAACATGGTACAAATTGTCTGAGCAGTGGGTTATGCCTTCTCTCTGGATAGTGTCTCATAGGCATCACAACAGTAACTGTACTTTCTGGTGTAGCTGAATCAGCTATATGTTCCAGCTCTATAGGGTTAGGGTCACTTGCTGTAGAAATGGGGACCTGAGGCTCCCTGGTACTATCACATGTCATGGTCTGTGGCTGTACTGTAGCCTCCATATTTTCAATAAGCATCAATGGTGTAGAACATCCTGCAGAACTTGTTCTTAAAAGCTGGTTTACACATTGTCTTCAGGACATGTTTGGTGCCACTTCTATCCTATCAGACAGAGGACTCTGGTCTGTGTTATAATCACTCCAGGTTTCCATGAATTATTTTGGAAGCCTCTTATTCAGACTTTTCCTCCTCTGTGAAAACTGTGCAGTTGGATGCATCAGTCTGTAGCCATTGGAGCATATATTTCTTAAGAATGTGCTTCATTAGATTAGGTTTTAACAAGACCAGGAAAGACCTTAAATCATGTCCTGCACAACATTGCTGGCATCTGATTTATGGTAGCATTCACTGCACTCCTATAGACCAATAGAAAATTTACAATCTTGTGCTGTAAGCTAACTTTATCCTGAGAGAGATATGTTTATAGGGGCTTCTGAAACATAGAACACAGTGAGGGCCGCTAGCAGGCTCACAAACTACTTCATAGATTCCAAGGCCAGAAGGAACCATTGTGATCATCTAGTCTGACCTCCTGTATAGCACAGGTCACAGAACTTCCCCAGAATAATTCCTGAAGCATAGCTTTTTAGAAATACATCCAGTCTTGATTTAAACATTGTCAGTGATGGAGAATCCACCATGAGTCTCCCTTGGTAAATTGTTCTAGTGGTTAATTACTCTCACCATTAAAAATGTACACCTTGCTTCCAGTCTGAATTTGTCTAGTTTCAACTTCCAGCCATTGGATCGTCTTATACCTTTCTCTGCTTGATTGAATTAAAAATTTGTGTAGATGCTTATAGACTACAATCAAGTCACCTCTTAATCGTCTTAAGTTAATAGGTTGAGCTCTTTGAGTGTGTTATTATAAGGGACGTTTTCTAATCCTTTAATCATTGCCCATAGCTGGTGAATCTTGCCCATATGCTCAGGGTTTAGCTGATCGCCATATTTGGGGTCGGGAAGGAATTTTCCTCCAGGGCAGATTGGAAGAGGCCCTGGAGGTTTTTTGCCTTCCTCTGTAGCATGGGGCAGGGGTCACTTGCTGGAGGATTCTCTGCTCCTTGAAGTCTTTAAACCACGATTTGAGGACTTCAGTAGCTCAGACATAGGTGAGGTTTTTCGCAGGAGTGGGTGGGTAGGATTCTGTGGGCTGCGTTGTGCAGGAGGTCAGACTAGATGACCATAATGGTCCCTTCTGACCTTAGTATCTATGAATCTATGAATCATTCTCGTGGCTCTTCTCTGAACCCGCTCCAATTTAAGGGAATGCTACTCAGTCCCAAAACACTACACATATTACGGCTAACATCAATCCAGCAGACACAATGCTCTTTAGAGTCCACCATGGTCACACTCTTTGTTTGGCAGAGGGTCACCAGTGACTAATGTACGGTTTTTCCTTCCATGCCAGTATCTGAGCCATGCTGATTGTGGCCCAGAACACAAGAACTGAAGTTTGGTCTTCTTTATGGGAGAACACAATATTTACAAGGACATGTGGCAGCCTAGAATTATAATACAGAGAGAGAGCCTGAAATAGAGGAATTACCACAGAGCGGACAATTGGGATTTTGGCACTGACTTGCTGTTTGGTGCTGGGAATGTCACCTTACCTCCCTTTGAATTTCCTCATCAGTAAAATGGGGACCATGATCATTAATTACCTGCCTTGCACAGGTTTTATGACGATTAACTAATGTTTGTCCAGTTCTAATTGCTAAGAAGATAGCTTAGTATTAATTATTGTGAATTTTACCTTTTAATCTCAAGTGAGAAGCAAGGCACGTTACTTAGATGCTGCCAGTATGTGCAAAGGGAGAGAGAGCAGTGAAGGTGAAGTAAGAAAAAACATGGTTCTTGTTGGTGCTGCTTTCAGTATGTTAACAGTAAGGCCTGGTCTACTACTATTTATGCATGTGTCTACACTCATATGATGTCTCCTGATGTCTCCTCCTGATGATCCATTACTGTGATGCAGTAATCCCACCTCCTTGAACAGTGTTGAGCCGTGGTCAACATATTGGGATTGACACTGTGAGTATAGACACTGTGTGTCCTGTGTTGACCTTAATAGTCTCCACAATGCCCAACAATGACTTCTCTGGTCACAGTTGTGAACTCCACAGCCCAGGGGTCAGTGAGATCAGAAGCCACGCTCCCCTTTAAGCCCCACCCATAATTTTGAAAGGCCTTTCCCTGATTACCCAGCTTGATGAGCACACCTAGCAACTCTCCCTTGTGCACAATTCCCCAATTGACCATGCTGGCTACAGGATCTAGATGTGCACCTACCTGGATTAGACAGGAGATATTGGATCTCCTGGGCCTGTGAGGAGAGAGGACTCTGCAGGCACAGCTACAGACCAGTCATGAAAACATGGATACTTACATCAAGATTGCATAAGGGATGCAGGTGAAGGAGTATGACAGAGTGCAGCAGTGCTGCATGAAAATAAGGAACTGCAGCAGGCATACCAGAAAGCCAGAGAGGCTGGTGCCGATCTGCAGACTTACCGCTTTTACAAGCTGTGTGCCAAACTTTGTGAAGACCTCACCAGCATCTCACAGAACACCATGGATACTGTGATGGAGCCTTGAGACAGAGATCACTGCCATGAGCAGTGAGGAGGAAGAAGAGGAGGAGGGTCATGTAGGGGGTGGAGTATGGGTCTTTGCTGCAAGTCTGGGTCTTTTTGAGACTCCACCAGAGTCTAGCCAGTCCCACCAGTTGAGCACAGACAAGCCCGATCCAGGGGAAGGCACTTCGGATAAGTGTGTGCACGTATTCTCCCTTAAAAAGTTTAAATGTGAAGATGGCATCTGGCTCCGCTGCAAGTTAGCAGTGCACAGGTATCTGCCTTTCGTGGATTTACTTGTACAAGAAGAGGTAGAGGTACAACAAACAGAGGTAGAGCTGTTATCTGCTTTTTCATTCCCCTGTATGATTAGGTGCTCGGGGGGATGGGGGGGGGCTATGCAGAGCAGCTTGTTTATGTTCATAGGATTGTCCCTTGTATCCTCCTGAGAGATCTCAGTGAAACCTTCATGGTGATACTCTGCAAACCCCTCCCAAAGGTTTCTGGGGATTGCTGCCCTATTTCTTACTATGCAATAGGACACGTTCCCATGTTATTCTGTGATGACTTCAGCAGACACTGTTGCAGTAAAACAAGCTAGCAGCATACATGCCTGGGCAGCTTTGGGACACCAGTAGCAGCTGTGCTCTGTGCTTTCATTACTCTCAGAAGCAAGATATCAGCTAAAATTACCACATCCTGTGTGAAAAAATGCCAGCACTCAGTGACATTGCCCTGTACTTGTGCCCATGGAAATAGGGACCAATTTTTTTGTGCAACCAAACAGTTCCCTTCCCACCCATGTCCCTGGTGTGCCTTACTCACCGTGGCTGGGACTGGAGAGAGGTGCTGTGCACAGGCACTCCAAGGCTCAAGTTTCAATAAGCATGTCTGCTTTTCAATTTTTATGGGAATAAGGGAAGAGAGTTCTGAAACTTATCTTTCTCTCTCTGCTGTGACTGTAAACACAGCGCTACATCTGTCTGTTTTATCTGTAGCTGGTGCCATTGTGGCCTTGAGGGGTGCTCTTGCTACACCTGCAGAACACCTGACCCTGACATGGAGGAGAAAGAAGCAGGCTAGGGAGGACATGTTCAGTGAGATCCTGCAAGCCAGTACTTCATTGGACCTTGAACAGAGGGCTTGGAGAGTGAATATAGCAAACAGCTTGGAGAAGGCAAAAGCGGATAGTAGAAAGGCCCAGGTGTCCCAGCAGGAAAAGGAGAGGAAGATGCACCAGGACATTATGGGACTTTTCAGGTAGTAAACACAAATACTGCAGACTCTTGTTGACCTGCAGATCCAACAGTCATAAGTTCGCCTCCCCTTGCACTCAATGGAGACTCCATTTCAGCAGCTTGCTACAGCATCCAACATTCTATGTGTCATCAGGAGCTGCATCCCTACCCCTCCCATTCCTCCCTAGGGGACTGTAAGGAAAACCACAGAGTCACATACACTGACCTGTGAGACCCTCTGTTGGTGTATGTTTGGCAGAAATGCACTGAAATGGACACAAATGTTTACTGGTGTTCTAATTTAACAGTTCTGTTCCATCAATTTATTTTATAACTTGGCACTATATTGGTTTTTAATTGCACATTATTCTTTGCAGTTTTTGTTACGCAATACATTTTTTTGCAAATAATTTCATCTTTATTACTTCATAACATATACTGCAGAATGCCTAGCACTACCAAAAGCACACAGCAATTGTAATTGAACAGGACCACAGAACTCATAGGTTCAATGCAACACACATTGTAATAATTATAAATGTACAGTAAGCACACATAAATTTATAGGTTCATTAAAAGTCTGTGATATTCATAAATGTACAGAAAGCATTATGCAATTCCTAACAACCCCTAAAACTTCAGAGCCAGCTAAAGCATTGTCCAGCACAGCACATTACTGTGGCTTCAGAGTAGCAGCCGTGTCAGTCTGTATCCGCAAAAAGAACAGGAGTACTGGTGGCACCTTAGAGAATAACACATTTATTAGAGCATAAGCTTTTGTGAGCTACAGCTCACTTCATCGGAGGCATAGAATATATATTTCTTCTTACTATATGTTCCATTCTATGCATCCGATGAAGTGGGCTGTAGCCCATGAAAGCTTATGCTCTAATGAAGTTGTTAGTCTCTAAGGTGCCACAAGCACTCCTGTTCTTATTACGGTGGCTGACTGTTCAGGAGCTCTTTCAAGGCTTCCCTCAGCTGCATAGCTCTGCACTGAGCCTTTCTAATAGCCTTTGTGTCTGGCTGGCTGCTCCACTTCTGCTCTCCACCCTGGCAGCCTCACGGATATTATGCAGGGTACAACAGGCAGCTATAACCATTAAGATGTTTTTCTCAATGAGATTTAATTTAGTGAGTAAACACTGCCAGCATCCCTTTAGTTTGCTGAAAGCACATTCAGCTGTAGTTCTGCACCCTGATGCTGTAGAGATGGCCACTGTCCAGCTTCATGAGCCAGGGGAGCAAGGGAGAGGCTGGGTCCCCAGGATCACTACTGGCATTTCAACATCACCAATGATAATCCACTGACCAGGAAAGAATGTCCCTGCTTGCAGCTTTCTGAACAGTCCTGTGTTTTTAAAAACACAAACATCATGAAACTTCCCTGACCAGCCCACATTGGTGATGTACTCTGTTGCAAGGTGGGCTGGGACCAAAATAGGGATGTGGATGACCATCTATCACCCAACCACAGTTCAGGAACCCCATAGCTGCAAATCTATCCACACTGCCAAGAGTCACAGTCCTGCATAGCAGGATATGATTAATGGCCCTGGACACTTGCATGACAATGGCTCCCAGCATGGATTTTCTAACTCCAAATTGATTTCCCACTGACTAGTCACAATCTGATGTTACAAGCTTCTACAGTGTGCTTGCCACTCACTTCTCAACTGCCAATGCAGCACTCGTTATGGTGTCCGTGCCCTGGAGGGCTGGGGCAAGCTCAGCACAGAGATCCAGGAGTGTGGCTTGTTGCATCCAGAAGTTCTGCCCCCACTGCTCGTTGTCCCAAATCTGCATTGTGATGCAATTCCACTCGTCAGTGCTCATTTCTTGAGGCCAGAAGAGACTGTCTTCTGTCTGCACTGTCTGCAACAGCTCCATGAATACCACCAACAACCTTGAATTGGTTTTCACTATGTACCTTAGCAATCTCTCCTTGAAGACATCGTCATGTGCCCCGTTATGGTGGTGCTTCCTGCGACTCTGCAAATACCAGAGGATCATTTGTCCTGTGTTTGCAAGATTCATGACAATAGTGCAGAGCTATGCAGGCTCCATGCTTCTGTCAGATATGGCGGGCAGTAACAAGTGCTGTGTGGGTTTGTGAGAATTTTAAAAAAGAAATGAAAATTACTGGATATGGATCACATTATGGGATGAGGAAAGTTGCATGAGGGGAACCTGACCCCTAGTTCCCAGCATGATTCATTTGTAGCCCACAAAATATTGCAAAAATCCACCAAAAGGCATTGCACCAGAGGGCAATGCATGGTACACCGGGATGCCTACTCATGGTGTACCACATTTTGCATCGACACAAGCACTCCTGGTGAGTACGCAAAGCACAAGCAGCCTAGTATGCATGTGCACAAGCAATATATTAACTGCAGCAGCTTTACTGCATCTAACTTGCATCACCCGAAGTTTGTAGTGTAGAGATGACCCAATAAATAGCCTGGAATGCAAAGCCTAACCAGAAAAATCCACTTAGCTGAATCTATCAATTACTTAATGAAATCATTTTGAATTATTACCAAATGTGCACAGTCTTACTTCTGTGTCTAGCAACCTGTTAGATGTAATACAGTAATACTATATCAGTAAAATAATATTTTTGACAAGAAATGTAACACTAATTTCTTCTGCTCTTGGTTTAAACAGTGCATTTATAGTCTGCTCCACACTAAAGATAATTATCTCCTAATGAACAGGGTATTGTGGCTGGGGAAAAATCATGATATAGGAAGAGAAGTAAATAATGGTTTTTGATGGAATTATTCATGTCCTGTTCTTATTATCATAATTAGCTTTTCTCCCGTTATGTGTGGTTGGTTTTTTTTAGTTTTGCTTTTTATTCCCTCAGACTATTAAATCAGTAACAGCTTCTTCAATGTCTGTATAAAGTTCAAGGCAAATGAACTTTCCCATATGGATATGATATTTGCAGCCATAAATAAATTCTTAAGATATTTGTCAGGTTTTTCACACACCCACAGATTCTGCTATCAGCCAATAAATCTTTGTTTAAGACACTATGAGATCAGATTTCTTTGGATGAGGTGTTGGCCAAAAGAGAAACATAACATTACAGAGAAATTATACAATTTCCAATTGTACCATTTCTCTCTCATCCACTCCATGTTGTATCCTCCTCATCTTTTGCTTTTGTCCACAATTCTCTGCCATCGTGGCCACTGGGATTTGAACTACATAACTGGTGGTGAGAAGTAGGAAGACAGCCCACTAGATTTTTTTCTGTAGCAGGGTGGGTCTTGCCAAGGGTCCCAGAGCATTTGCAAGTCAGCTATGCAGAAGGTCATATGGAATCCTCATTGTCTTTGCCTCCCCCGACCTGGCCAGCTGTGCAGATGGCTCAGTTCTGTATTCCAGCTCTTGCTCAACTGCATAAAAAAACAATTCATAATTAGATCAGCGATGTTTAAAACTACACCCTAGGCTTTATCTGGAGTACACACAGGGGTCCTCCGCACATTTTAAAGCTAGAAATGTAACAGGTATACTTGCAGCTATTCCTATAACCCTATATATAAAGTACACACTTCAACGTTATAAACCTCTCCTGGGGAATGACATATGTGAAGCGCTAAAACAGTGTATAGTTTTAGTGAAGGCTAGAGTCAGGTCAATGTCTCCATGAGACAAGGCACAGTAACCTATTTTAGTGAAGAGAGGGGGAGTATAAAACCAAATGTTTGTACCATTTCTTCATTTCATATCCCCCCGAAGATATGAGTCGTGAATAGCAGAATGTTTAGTTTTGAGTTAATTCCTGACAACTGAGTTTTGGGATGCTTAGCTCTGTTTTGGGGATTGCTTTTTCTCCACAGAAAGTCCCTTTAGAATTCTTCTTGAAGCAATTGCCCCTGTAGTAATCCTCTTCTTACTTCCTCTAAGAATTATTGATGCTTTGCTTTGCCTGGACAGTTAGGAGCTGCCTAGGCCTGTCTCAGTAGGAAGTCATACTCTGAATATTTTACACAGATCATAATGTCTCTTCTTAGGCATCTTAAACAGCAAGCTAAAAAAGAATTGGGGAATTCAATAAACTTACCCTTGAATACCCTTAATTGAATAAAGCATGCCAGTAAGTACAGGTCAGCTATAATCTACAGTCTGAAAAAAGAAGATTAAGACATCTATTTACTGAACATTCTTCTCACTTTGATCAATCCCACTCTCGATAAAATCGCATTTGGTGAAATGAGGAGAAAGCAAGATAGATTTGTATTCTGACCTTTCACGTGGAGCTGAGTGAATTGTTAGTCATTTTTTATACAATTTAACTACTTTCAAGTTCACAAAACTTATGCGCCATTGGGTCAATTTTACCTAACTTCTGGACAAAGTTGCATATAGAATATTTTCCACTATCACATTAGTGAGAACCCCGAAAGCATGGAAGTTCACAACCACATTTTGAAAAAAAGGAGCCAGAGGAGGGGGCTATACCTGCCCAAGACAAATGATTACAAGTATAGGAGCTAGGAGGATCTAATCTCATATCTACCACTAACTCACTTTAAAGTACTTTGCATGCATAAATAATATTTAGGTGGGACTCACAACACAGTTAAATGATCATTGATTTCATTTTGCTGATGCAGAAAGCTAAGGATCATAGAGATTAAGTGATATACTCAAGGGGACACATCAAATGAGTTTCAGAACCAGGATTAGCACCTCTGGGCCATATCCTTACCTTGTGTAAATGACTGTACCTCCCAGCTATGCTGTTTTACATCATGTGAGGTCCAGAGTCTCAATTCTTAGTACTCTGCTTAATCCACCAGACCATGGTCCTCCAAAGTCAAGGTACTTAACCTTTCTGGGCCTCACTTACTCTTATGTAAAATTAAGAAAATAGTGTTTACCAAGCTACCTGTGGCTGTGGACATCTGGCATCCTGTACATGTTCAGATCTCACCTATGACAAATATCACTACTGATTTGAAACCTGAGGCAGCATAGCCTGACATTATCCAGCCAACATGCCAAAAATCACAAAAAACTGAACCACATTTTAAGCTCCCTCTTCAGCCATTAACAAGTCTGGGTGTCTGAACCAAATTCTTCTCACTGGTGTATTGACCAGCTAGTTCTCCAGAAGTGTACATTTCTGCGCCATCTGTTGGTAAAGTTCAGTAGCAAAAATAAAACAAAAACAGCACTTACCCTAGTAGATCTTTTTATGAAACAACTATTGTAGCACTGAAGAAGACACCATTTTTGAAACTAAAAGAAAACGTTTGTGCTGGGACTAGGGTGTATAATTCAGGAAGAGGAAAGAGGCCAGTTGGCAAATAATTTCCTTCTACCCTCATTGCTCCAAAAACCAAATAAAAAAGCTTGATGGGGCTGATGAAAATCATAATTTCTTTAAAAGCCACATTTTCTTTCCAGACTCACAAATCTCAATAAGCTCCATATACTTTTCTTCAGAAGTATAGTTTAGAAAAATAAATGGATTAAAGTAGACTGAACCAGCACAAGAATAAAAATTTCCATTTGGTGAATACTATTAATGTAAAAATAAGTTATTTAATGGCAAAAAGAAAAAAAGGGAAAAAAAATTCCTTAGCACAGCAAAGAGCCTATATATTTCATTTCCCATTCATGGTGAAACATTGAGAGCTGAACAGTATGTGATATATATGTAGTATGTCTCTCTCTCTCCGTATAAACTGTGAAACCATGAAATAAACTGCATTTATTTTCTACCTTTGACATGCTCCTCACCTGAACTCCTCCCACTAATTTTCACGGGATCAGCTTCTAACATTTCAAACCTCTGAAGAGCTGTCAACTGACCTTTTCTTCTTAAGAACCTACCACAAAAATGTTTCCCTCTCTTCCTCCAAATGTGGATCTTGTAAAAGCAGAGATTGAATGTTACACTTAATCGGAGGTTTAGCTCTGGGGTGTTTTACAAGTCCTACATTTACAACGTTTTTTAAGGTCCAATGTCTTGCAAACCAAAGAACAGACTGAAACCACTGTCTGGTTGAGATAGCGATCTGGGTGAAAGGGACGTGGCTGCTGGATGCGATGTTTATTGGAGGAACAGGAAGAGGCTATGTCGGTACCATTGTTGAGTGTGAATTTTTAAGTGTTTGGCCATTTTTTGCCAAAATGGTCCACAACATGGCTGGGCCTGAGAAGGTCTCTTATTGGATCCATTCATTGCTCCTGGATGCCCAGAGTGCACCCGTGACCGGTCTGCTGTGAAAAATGTAGGGATGTGCAGTAAGGATTATTGAAGGGTATCGCAAAATGTGGTTTATGTATTGGATTTGGTGCTGCGGCAGCGCTTTAACGTTGCTGTGTAGTCATGGCACCAGCGCTGGGAGAGAGCTCTTGTAAAAAACCCACCCCACGCTCCCAGGGCCGGTGCACTGTCTCCACTGCCACTTTACAGCACTGAAACTTGCATAGCACAGGGGTGTGTTTTTTCACACTCCAGGCGAGAAAGTTTCAGCGCTGTAAAGTGGCAGTGGAGACTAAGGCCTTAGACTCTCCTTGGGGAGCAGACAGTTTCAACTTCCTCGCCCACAGGGTGTTTCATTTACAAGAACAGTGATCATAAAGCTGGATGGTCTAACTAACAATGAACAATGAAGCAACAATCATGGGGCATTCACCTAGGTGGCCTGGCTGGCAGATTGGGAAAAACTATTCTGAGACAGAAGGAAGACTTGTAACAAAGACCATTTAGCACTAATGTAATTGGGCCCAGACACACCCACTGTAGGTGGGGACTTTCAGAAAACCTAGTTTCCCTGAGAAAGAAGAGCCAGATTCTGGAAGACAAACTGAGACCAGGTTTGGTCCCAAAAGAAGCATGGCCTCTTTAAAGACTGCAAGTTGTGTTGGTTGACAAATGAAATCCGCACCAGTTTCAGCTTAAACAGTTTCTTGTAGCCTTTATTTTGTATGTTTTAAGACAATGCTGTAACCGCCTATAAATTACATGTACATGCAAAAACAGGTAAGACAAGAAAAGTAATTGATCAAATTACCTCTCCTGGGGACAGGAAGACTTTTTTCAAAGCTCTGGTCTGTGCTATGTTCTTCCCCTGTGCCTTCTCCACTCTCTTGTTGTCAATCACAATCTTGTTGCCTTTTATACCGTGTTTTGTAACTTTGCGCAGAGTCAGTTACTCATCCTCATTTGTGTACTTACCCATTCTAAACCCCCGGCTAAACATTTTTATGTGTAAATCACAATAACTAACCTAAACTAACATATTTTTGCTTTGCCTACTAAAATATACTTTTATCTGTCTACTTCTATCATCTATTCTCTGCTGTTAATCCCCCTGGCTCCATCCAGTTGCTCTTATCTTACTTGTGGCCTGGGGTTTTTGCTTGTTAGCTTGTCATGGGGGGCACCTGAAGTTGATAATTCCCTCATGACCCTCTCTTTCACCCTCCTATTTACACAGGCCCAGGTTTTACAAAGTAAGGTACAAAAATCAGGTTTCATGGTTTACACAGCCCTGAAGCTGTTTTAGCTCAGTTCTGGAGTCTAGCACCAGCAGGGACACGCACAAAAGCAAAAGTCCCTTTATATTTCGCTATTATCTATCTATCTAATTCATTTCTCCAACATTGTTTAATATATATATTTGACTGACACAATTCATTACAGTTTCCCAACATTTCGTTCTGTTCTCTTTCTGTAACTTTAAAGGAAAGCCCATCTAAACGAGCTGTACCGAAGTCTAAACTTAGATGAGACTGAGTATGTGTGCAGGCAGCTGCTTGTTGTTTTTAAACCTCGAAAGCTTTGTTCCAACTGCTAAATAAAACAACAATTTTGTTTTAAAAAGGCTGCTGGTCACTATATCACTGGTCACAGGTTCCTAAAGAGAAGACACACGGTTGCTAAAACCCAGCTGGACCTTCAGGGTAATAAGCAGTTGGGATACACAGGGAGTAGCCAGACCCCAGTCTCAGTGAAAGAGCTGAGTGATTCCACTCTAAGGCAGGTAAGGACAAGAAGCCTATTACCTGAAGAGACCAAAAAGGGGCCAGAGGTGCAGCTAGCCCCATAACTGTGGCACATGCTTTTCACCATCTACAGATGGCCAAGATACTTTCGCCATTTTTATGTGTGGTGAACTAATACCATCTTTATTACCTTCAGGCTTAGTTACTACAATGCCCTCTACTTAGGCTACCCCTATAGTAGCCCTGCAAAATTCTACTTTCCCAGTTGCCCAGAACAAGCAGCTTATGTTGATGAGTGAGTAAAATATCATTTAGTTTTTTCATTATCTCCAGCCATCATTGTAAAGGGTGGATGAGAAAGTTTTCATAAGTATTTTTAAATGCTTCCCTAATGTCATCTTAGAAGCCTGGCCTAATGTATCTGCCCCATCTGCCTGCCTACTTCTGAGTGCTTTCCTTTACCAGTTAAGGCTGGCTGGGGAGTGCTTGTTATTGATACTTATGGGCTAGAAATAGAAAAAGAAAATAATTATGTTTTACTCACCTATGAAAATGAACTTCTTCCCATGGCCAAGTGGGTGAGTAGAATTTTGCAGTGCTGTTTAAGACATAGCCCTAAGTAGAACATATTTAAGTCTAAAAGTAACAAAGATGGAGTTAGATTCCTATTAGATTCTTCACTGGAACTCATTGACTTCAGTGGGATTACTCATGGAATAGATTGCGATGCCTGGTAGGTAATAAGTGTTTGCAGGACTGGGTCCTAAATTTGAACCCTCCATAGCTAATGGCAGGGCTTTTTCTTTCAAAAAGTCACTTCTTTTTGGAACTCACTCCACTTGCAATCTTCAAGCTTAAGGCTAGTGACCTTTGGGGCTTGATGCAAGATGCATTTATTTTGTTTAACATTTGATTAGCTGATTCTGTTTGGTTTTGTGTATCATTTTTCTGTAATTAAAGCACTTAGCTGCCATGATAATAGGCACTAGTGACATATTCAGATAATTTTACCATTATTTTCCATATTTATATGGGTGGTGTATTTGTTCTGATGTTTTTCCCCTGGTGAGTCGACTGTGAATTTGAACTGTACTTTTCTCTTTTTTATGATTATTGTATTATTCTCTTACTCTATTACTCGGCTTTTTGTTTTCTATCATGGTTACTTTGTTTCCATAGATCCTACCTTGCAGCTGACTAAGAAAGAGGTAACCATATATCATTCAACCATGTGTGCCGTTATGGATTCAAAAGCCCAGGTTAGGATAAGAAATACTCACCCTTCAGAAGAATTACTTTAAATGCAGGAATATTCTGTATCATTACTAGACTGCAATGACTGTGACTATTCTTGTCTAAAGAATTATTCTTCAGGAAAGGATAAAATAGCAACTTCCAGATTTTTAATTGTTACTGGTGCCTATTTTGCGTCTTTATGATGTATGAGGAAAGTCTGAATATCTGTGGATATCTCTTGTGATTTTTGAGGAATTTCTCCCCACTTGACTTTGTTAGTAACATCAGGAATGGTAAGCCCGATCTTCCTTTTATTTTTTCTTTTGTTTGTAGGAAGTGTAAAATATTTCAAATAGGGAATCAGAACGATACTTTTATCTTTTTATGATTACTGTATTATTCTCTTACTCTATTACTCTGCTTTTTACCTCTTATCTGATGGAGTAAATGGTCCTACCTCTTCTCCATTCCTTCCCACTTCTTCCGGGTGGCTAAAGCCAGTGGGGCAGTCTTTGTGCTAAGGGAACAAAAGGACTGGAATTGTGATCTCCCTTATTTGAGGTGGTCTTGGCAGAGGAAGAAGATTCCTTTCATCTTCCTCCACTTGTAAACCAATATGAAGGCCACCCACAAACTGGTCCTTAGTGAATGTTATGTTTGTAAAATTCTTTGAGATCCACAACTGGAATGCATGAGAAGAGCAAAGTGTTACCTAAATGTCGATGGCAGGAGACATTAAGAGGCATTATGCTTTTGACTTCTTTTCTTATTCCACCCATGCTTGTTCGCTTTTTTCCCCTTTTTTTTAGATTCTGTCATTGCTGTCTCTTTTTGTCTGAAGGGTCCATCTGAGATGTAGTCCTGAATGGCCAAAAATAGACTTTCTCTTAATCCAGCTACAAGCCTCCCTGGTTTGAAATTTGGTGAGAGATCTCTTGGCCATTTCTTCTGTTAGAAAATTCAGGACACACTCAGTCCTGACCTTTCTTTGTCCAAACATATTTCTGCCATATTTAACCTCACTCTATTTCACTTGAAGATTGAGGCCAATCTAAAGCTTTGATCTATTTTTAAATTTGCAAAAGCGATATACAACATGAAAAAATGGTCCAATACATTAGAAGGAGCTTTTAAAAATGTCCTTTTCATGCTGAAGTTTATATTTATGTGAATGTTAAACCACAATAAAAGATCATCATCAAATGCTCTGGTCATCTTTGATGACCTTAAAAAATATACTAATAGACATAGTTAGCCCAACTGGAATTAATCTGGGTTGCAGTGCCATAGGGGCAAGTGGAGGAAGTGAATACCCCCCGGGCGCCTAGGATTCTGCAGTTCTCAATAGAAATACATCTTGACTGTGAACCATAAGCTTTGCAACGCCAGTAATAAAATGTATCGTTGTTACTACAAATGTCACAGCTTATGCTACATCATGCTTATTGGATAGTCTATGAATTATTATTTATTTGTGTTATCATAGCACCTCAGAGTCTCAGTCATGGATGCTGTTATTGGTCTATTCCACACTTGACCTGACACATGGGCAAACTTGTTGTGGGTGAAATGTTTGCATGACACTCTTTGCATTCAGCGACGCCTGTCCTGGTCTTAGTTTGCTGCTAGCACCATTGATTGTTTCTTCAGCTATGCAGAGTCATGAGCAGTTCAGTTGTTTGTGTTAGCACGTCCGTCAGAAGAATAAATCCATAAAGAGGGTGACAAACTGATTTGGACTTAAAACGTCTGCTCCTCTTTAAGGAATAAACTTGTACATAAATTAGCAACTCTCCTCTATAGTTTTGGGTGTCATTAGGCTAATGATGTGTTTAACCATGGTTATCAATCATTTCTTGATTAAAACCTTTTATGCCTGGCAACAAATGTGTGCTAAGCAAAAGTGTTAGCACCAGAAAGATAAAAAGGTATTATTGTGCTTTTGGGAAAAATGAAAATAAGAAGGAACCAACTGTCTGAAGTGTTAACCAAATCACTTCATTAAATCTGTGACATGTTAACTGGGAATTCTGAAATGGGCTCATTAAACAAATTTGAACAATTGTTCACTTAGTAATGTTATTTTCACAATTTGACCCTGACCTGCTGTTTGTTTTTTAAATTAGCCTGTCAGTGCCCTCATAACTCTGTAAGGCAACCTGAGAAGAAGATAACTGGAAATCATCAGGACGTCTTTGAGCTAAACCAAAGCACTCATTGTCCTGCTGGATGATGAGTCTGCTTATTATTTCCAAGCTTAGAGAAGCCTCAAATGGTTGGGCCCTTCTTTGGGTATTAGTCTGGAAGCCTACTGGTCTGCTCTGATGAAGGCTAGGTGGTGATAAGTTGCTGGGCCTTGCTTTGAGGAGAGGTTGTAAGCTTGGGGTTGTTGGACCCTGCTTAGAATATGGGTTTGGAAGAATAGGGGCTCCCAAGATTTAGCAAAGGTTGGAGAGATGGGACAGTCCTTTGGCTTGTAACATGGAGATATCCTTCCCTACTTCTCCTTCCCCCCAGCTTTAAAGGGGGAGGCCTGAAAATGTTGTTTATGTGGCTGCCTCTGAATTTAGCAGTGAAAGCAAGGGGTTAAGGAGTGACACTGAGCCCAAGTAACCCCTACCCCAACCCCTGGCACACCTGCAAATCAAGTATGACCTGAAGGAGGAGCTCCAAAGGAGACCAGACCAGCTTAGTAGCAGGCAGCCAGTGGAGATGAATAGATCTACTCTCTTAGCTGGTTGGAGGGAGCAGTTCTGGAGGTCCAGCTGCCTGGGATCTCTGCCTATTGTGGCTCTACCAGACCTGCTGAGAAAAGGCACTCTTGACACTCAGAAGTTCTGACATGTACTTTTGATTTATTTTGTTTAATGTCTTTACTTTTCTCTATAGGAGAAGTGAGCTGGTAAGAAGTAATCTAGGGAAGCAGCAGTTTAGCACCAAGAGTGCGCTAACCACTAGGCTTTTGGATAAAACCAAGTGGCACCTTCTCCTTCGCTGTGTTTTGGGGCAGCAATCTGTAGCTAGCCTCTAAGAAAGTGTAGCAGACTGTGCCCCACAGGGGAGATAGGTGGGAGAACACCTACTTTGAGGATCCCATTAGGGCAAAAGCATGAGTAGGTTCCAAGCAGGGTCAGTTTATCTGCCTGTTTTGTGAGACCCCTTACCTTTGCTTTCTGCAGAAATTTTAGCACAGGAGCTGACTGGCAGGAATGTTTGCCAAAACAATTACTTTTTAGGGCAATGATCACAGTATGTTCCCTGAAAGTGATTTTTAAGTGTAACTACAAGTATTCAAACCAGAAACCTGGCTTGTGGAAACTTGAACTGTTCACTAATGATTTGTGAATAGTTCAAAAGGGCTACGTTAGATGCAAAAAATTTGCTTTGCAGGCATTGTGGCCAGATTTAACTGAACCTGTGCTCAGCACTGCACTTGCTGATGACTGTACTTTTCCCCTAGTTAACCCAAGTTCAAGTTGCAAGACTAGTTAGGTGCTGCACTCATTTTGACCTTGTTAATTTAAATTAATGTGTGATTTTAGTCACTTGAAGGTTAGGGTGGGGCTACTATGTTTTATTTTCTTTGCTGGATGGCTTGAGGTGTAAACTACAGTGTCACTCTGTGCAGTGAATATTGTTTTGCAGTGTGGCAACACGCACTTGAGTGTCAATAACTCCAGTTAACTTTGCGGGGAAGACAACAGCCTCTCAGGCAGATACACTGTAGTACTGGGCTCAGGATTCTGGGTCCAAAGTGTCAATGTGGTTACATAGGGTTTACTGTATACAACTTTGAGGACCAGCTGCCAGGTGTGGGTGGGATGTGTGACAGCAAGACATACAAATAAAAAAAAGTCATGGGACATGACCACTGTGAATTGGGTAATACAATTTTTTTTATGAGGTAGTAGCACTTGTGGGAGTATTACCTCCTCTTCAGAGAAAGTAATAGCAGCCGTAGCACCTCCAAAGATGCAGAGGCAGCCTAGCTACTGCTGCTCCTATCTGCTCCTACCCATCCTTTAGCTGTCTTACCTTTAGTTCCATTCCTGCAAGTATCGTGACCCCACTGCTTCTCTTTTGTTCCATTTGCCATGATATTATTGTTGTGCTTCATCAAGGGAAGAGTCATGAGACAGAAGTGGAAATAAACTTAATATCTCTTTCACTGGACTGGTGAAAATAGAAAAGTGACTGGTAAGGTAGTGCCCTTATATGTGATCTCTAAAAGGAGGATATGAGAGAAGGAGCATGGGAAGTATGAAAAAGAGGGGGGAAATGGAGAAGGATCTGCTACAAAAAAAGTACTGTCTTCCACACACACTCATCTCCACTACCAGCACCTTGAAATAAATTAAGTGATCCATTCTGCACTTCATCCTGTTTTATTCCCAAGAACAAGGCCAGAGAGAAAAAAACATCCCCAGAGGCAGCAACTCTTTCTAATATACATTGTCCCCAAATGTGAAATAGAACCCTGACCAGATGTATTCTATCTACTGCCCAAGATCCATAAACCTGGAAATCCTGGACGCCCCATCATCTCAGGCATTGGCACCCTGACAGCAGGATTGTCTGGCTATGTAGACTCCCTCCTCAGGCCCTACGCTACCAGCACTCCCAGCTATCTTCGAGGCACCACTGACTTCCTGTGGAAACTACAATCCATCGGTGATCTTTGTGAAAACACCATCCTAGCCACTATGGATGTAGAAGCCCTCTACACCAACGTTCCACACAAAGATGGACTCTAAGCCATCAGGAACAGTATCACTGATAATGTCACGGCAAACCTGGTGGCTGAACTTTGTGACTTTGTCCTCACCCACAACTATTTCACATTTGGGGACAATGTATACCTTCAAATCAGCGGCACTGCTATGGGTACCCGCATGGCCCCACAGTATGCCAAAATTTTTATGGCTGACTTAGAACAACGCTTCCTCAGCTCTCGTCCCCTATGCCCCTACTCTACTTGCGTTACATTGATGACATCTTCATCCTCTGGACCCATGAAAAAGAAGCCCTTGAGGAATTCCACCATGATTTCAACAATTTCCATCCCACCATCAACCTCTGCCTGGACCAGTCCACACAAGAGATCCACTTCCTGGACACTACGGTGCTAATAAGCAATGGTCACATAAACACCACCCTATACCGGAAACTTACTGACCGCTGTGCTTACCTACATGCCTCCAGCTTTCATCCAGACCACATCACACAATCCATTGTCTACAGCCAAGCTCTACAATACAACCGCATTTGCTCCAACCCCTCAGACAGAGAGAAACACCTACAAGATCTCTATCAAGCGTTCTTACAACTACAATACCCACCTGCTGAAGTGAATAAACAGATTGACAGAGCCAGAAGAGTACCCAGAAGTTACCTACTACAGGACAGGCCCAACACAGAAAATAACAGAATGCCACTAGCCATCACCTTCAGCCCCCAACTAAAACCTCTCCAACGCATCATCAAGGATCTACAACCTATCCTGAAGGACAACCCATCACTCTCACAGATCTTGGGAGACAGGCCAGTCCTTGCTTACAGACAGCCCCCCAACCTGAAGCAAATACTCACCAGCAACCACACACCACACAACAAAAATACTAACCCAGGAACCTATCCTTGCAACAAAGCCCGTTGCCAACTGTGTCCACATATCTATTCAGGGGACACCATCATAGGGCCTAATCACATCAGCCACACTATCAGAGGCTTGTTCACCTGCACATCTACCAATGTGATATATGCCATCAAGTGTCAGCAATGCCCCTCTGCCATGTACATTGGCCAAATTGGACAGTCTCTACGTAAAAGAATAAATGGACACAAATCAGATGTCAAGAAATATAACATTCAAAAACCAGTCGGAGAACACTTCAGTCTCTTTGTTCACTTGATTACAGACCTAAAAGTGGCAATTCTTCAACAAAAAAACTTCAGAAACAGACTCCAAGGAGAGACTGCTGAATTGGAATTAATTTGCAAACTGGACACCATTAAATTAGGCTTGAATAAAGACTGGGAGTGGATGTGTCATTACACAAAGTAGAACTATTTCCCCATGTTTATTTCCCCCCCCTCCCACACACACACTGTTCCTCACATGTTCTTGTCAACTGCTGGAAATGGCCCACCTTGATTATCACTACAAAAGGCTCCCCCCCCCCCCCGGCTCTCCTGCTGGTAATAGCTCACCTGATCACTCTCCTTACAGTGTGTATGGTAACACCCATTGTTTCGTGTTCTCTGTGTATATAAATCTCTCCACTGTATTTTCCACTGAATGCATCCGATGAAGTGAGCTGTAGCTCACGAAAGCTTATGCTCAAATAAATTTGTTAGTCTCTAAGGTGCCACAAGTACTCCTTTTCTTTTTCCATAACTCTGTAACTTTACAGGTATTATTGGAGGAGATTGTCCTGGTGACATAGTCTAGAGCCACGTCCTGACCCAGAACTGGTAATTAGACCTTTATACAGTGGATGGCATGCAAGCTGTATGTACCTACCATAGAACTGCTATCAGATTCCCACTGATTTCAATGGGGTTTTAATCAGGCACCAAGAGAGGGTCACTAACAGACAAATGACTGGGGTAGAATATCACACACTTACTCAGCATGGCATGTGAACATCCTCTTAGTATTGTTCTTGTGGAAAGAGAGGGGAAATTGTTATCTTTCCTCTCCTATGTCTCATAGGCAAGACAGCAGAAGAGAGATTTTAGGAAGGATATGAAAGTAAAGGAGGTAGCTTCATGAATAGATTTTGGGAGGGTTTTCTAAGGAGATTTTCCATATTATATTCTGTTTGGTCACATCAACATTAATAGGGGAACAGCTTATTTGCCTTTTTGACTGCTGTGACACACTGCACAGAAGCCTTCATTGAGCTGCCTGCAGTGATGCCTAGATCTTATTGCCAAAGTGGCTGCAAACAATTCAGAACCCATCAGTGTATATGAGTAACTTAAATTGTTTGAGCACGTTAAACAAGGGAATGTGAGATGGAAGGATGAGCTCTGCTTACAAGAAAGAAAATGGAAAGCACTGTAAAATGAATATAAATGGGTTGGTATCCTTGAAATGTTCACTCTTTTCCTAGATTTTTTCTGTTGTTGTCAATGAGGAAAATTCTCCTCTTTGCTCTGGATTGGATATTTGCTACTCACAGTGTGTACCTCTCTTGCATATTCTGTGTACAGATTTTCACAGAAAAAAAATCATGATCAGTGACCTTTTCAGTTTTCAGAAAAAAATTACTCTTTCAATAAAAACTGCAAATTGAAAATTTTAACCAAAAATGGTTTTAAAATACAGTAACTGTGTTTCCCCCAGTTTTTCATTAGTTTTACACACAAAACGCACACAGTTTTGGTGTGAAGTTTGGATAAATGTAAAATACAAACAATTTTTTAAAAAAATTTCCGCAAAAAATATTAGTTACATCTGGTCCAAAAAGGCCAATCATACTTTAGTGCACTGGGAAATTTCTTTCTAAAACCATTTTCATGACTAGGGGTGATGTAGGGCGGTGTATTAACCTCAGGGAATACAAAACACTACAAGACAAAAAGAATCAGGCAAACTATTCCCACTGCTTTCTAGACGATAGCGCCTCACTTTGTGACTCTGAAAAGGGTTTGAGAGGTCGTAGTGAACAAGCAACTCAGCAAGAGCTCCCATTGTCATGCTGTGGCAAAAAGGGATCCTTTGGATGGAAAAACAAGGGACTGATAAGTAGGAGTTGGGAGGTGATGTTTTCCCCTCTGTCTAAGGCATTGGTGAGACTAACACTAGAATACTTCATATGGCTCTCGTGTCAACATTTTAAAAAGCATGTTGAAAAATTGGAGAGGGTACAGAAAAGAGCCACAAAAAATTGTCAGGGGTCTGAAGGAAATGTTTTAGCCAAACGCAAATAATTGGGCTCAAAACAGATGTAACTGGGTAAAATTTAAGGGCCTGTACTATACAGATCTGATTAGATGATCTAATGGTCCCTACAGGCCTTAAACTCTATGAGTCAGTGAATGAATCAGTGCATTTCAGCATGCTTGGATACAGTGATCCTGATTCTGTTCTCAGTAATACTGTGGTAAATCAGGAGTAATTCAACTGGGGTTATACTGGATTCAGTGGAGTTACACTGCTGTAAAATGATTATTTGGTCAGATCAGAACTGGACCATGGAGATCACATTTAGCCTTAGGGTGCAGCTCCTATTGAAATCAGCAGGAAATATAGTACTGCCAAATTTGGACCAGCAAGAAAATATCAGAATGTACCTGCTTTTTGTAAACTGGATTGGTCAGGTTCTCTGTATTTCCCAATTAACAATGAAAAAGATCTCCTGGTACTGATACAGCTGTGTTCTACGAACTTCTACAGTAACTAGTTAGGACTAGAAACTGACGAATAACACCAAAATGTTATTGCGAAGGATGGATCTACAATACTGGAGAAAACTTCCAACTATGATTACTATATATTTGTGTTACTCAATTGGAAAGTGGTTAGATCTATTGGTTTACATCAGTGGTTCGGCCAGTCGCGGCTCCCAGTGACCGCAGTTCGGTGCTCCAGGCCAGTGGGAGCTACTGGGAGCCACGATCGGCCGAACCTGCGGACGCAACAGGGAAACAAACCGGCCGGCCCGCCAGGGGCTTTCCCTGCACAAGCGGCGGAACAAGTTTGGGAACCACTGGTTTACATGGTCATATTTATGTTTATTTTTGTTTGTTGGTTTGTTTAGAACATTCTCAGTTTTACAGACTGGCTTCCTTATTCTCTTTTCCTGCATCAAGACGAGAGGTCAAATTCACCACTGGAGTTACATTCATTTGTGCCAGCTGTGAAAATGGCCCTCTAGTCTGACCCAGGGAGCCCCTCAGTGCCAACTGGCAGAGGCCACACCATACTGTAACTCTCATCAGACCTGACACATTCATTGCCCCAACTCACTCTTGTCATGATCTGTATCTTATAGATGTCACGTTCGGTGTAATATGCAAACTGGTAACAGGCTGGTCATGAATACTATTGAGTGACGTATGTATGGGTGATGTATAAAGAATTTTGGTGTGTGCTGGAAATACGTTCCTAAAGTGTGCTTGGCAGGCAGTGCCTAAGCCCAGGCTGACCTAGAGAAAAGCACGTTTCACTGGCTTGACTGTGTCTCCAATGTAGACTAGCCAAGGTGAGACCCAAAGATAAAGGAAAGCACATTTACAAGTAAGGTAAACAAAGCCATCAGGTGAGGAAGTGGGAGAAGATGGCCATTTAATCACAAGGGAGGATAGAGTTTGCACTCCCTGGAAGCCTTCCTGCCTTTTGAAACAGGGTCGGTGAACTTTGGTGATTCCATGGGTAATGCCTGTTGGACAAAAGCAATGTTTTAGGAGGAATTAGGTGAAGTGGTAGGACAGGAAGTAGGAAGGGATAAGAAAGAAGGTTACTAACATGTTTTCCCAAGTGCTCTTTTGTAGGATTTGGGATATATTTTTTATTTCAGGGTCTACGGCTTTCTTTCCACTGTGTGCACTCTGGAGATTTATGCATCAGTGGATATAGTATCAGTTTCCCATTGTTACATGACAGTGGCTGCCTACGTGCTGTGAGTTTAAAAATGTATGACTTTGTAATGGAAGAAAACGATCCAATTCTTCTCCATAACTTTGCATAAAAGATTTACAATATAAAGGTCAAGGCATGTGAAAGTTCTAGTGCAAACAAAATGCTTTTTATTTGTTTCATAGCAAAAATGCCTGTCTTAGCAAGTAGGTGTCTTGAGAAATATATAAATACACATTTTATAACAAAGCCTGCAGCCAGTTCACTCCACAGTCATTAGTGCAGGGTGGGGACCCTGTAGCCCTAAACCTGATGTGGTTTGTCCTGACTGATGCAAAGGGATGTCCTCTTAAAGAGACATATCCCTCTTTGGTGCTAAGAGCCCTAATGAGGATGCGGACAAGCTGAGGCAAAGATGCTGTGGTTTATCAGCTCCTGCCCTGCTGCTGCTGTAGAGTAGTCTCCCTTTAGTTCCTAAGGGATTGATGCAGTTAGCTAGATTTAACGTTCATCAATGGAAGGACAGACCGCTCAGTTGATAAAGTTTCATTACGTTGTTAGATGCAAATTTTTAAATGAAAAAAAAAAAGAAAAATTGAAAGTCGCTATCTTCTTTATTTTTTATTTGATTTTTTTTTTAAAAAAAATCTGCTATGCCCTGCAAGTCACAGTGAAAATGGGAGCCCCCTTCCCCGGCTTTTCATTAGCAACAAGTGCTCCTGTCGGCTGGCAGAGTTGTAGGAAAGAGGTCTTTAAGCAAGCTGAGAGGTCTGTGTTAAATGATCAGGCTCTACAGTGTGTTTTAGAAGCTTCGTGCCAGCTTGTGTTCTGAGCCTTCAGTGTCCTCCTTTCTGAAGCCTGACTCTCTTTCTCCAGTTTTACTTGTCAGACTACACCCAGGAACTTGGAATCTGAGGGTTTGTCTACACAGCAACCAGACACTCGTGACTGGCCTGTGCTAGCCAGTTCAGGCTCCTGGGGCTCAGGCTGCAGGCTGTTTCATTGCTGTGGAGACTTCTGGGCTCGGGCTGGAGCCTGGGCTCTAGGACTTTGAGAAGTGGGAGGGTCCCAGAGCTTGGGCTGCAGCCCAACCCCTGATGTCTACACAGCAATGAAACATCCCAGCCAGAGGCGGTTTAAGGTTTCCTGGGGCCCTAGGCCTATGGCTCCACCCACACCCCACCCCTTTCTGCCCCTTCCTGAGGGCCCCGCCCCTGTTCCATCCAGGGTCCCCTCCCATTCACCCCACAACCTGTATCTTCCTTTCTCTCCCTCACCCCATGGTGGCCCCAAGACCAGAGAAGCTCTGTCCCTGTGCCATGGCCCCGGGGCTGCAGTGCAGAGTGAGAGCTTCTCCAGTCCCAAGGCTGCAGTGGGGGTCCAGGTGCTGGGGCTTCCCCCACCACCCCCATGCTTCTGCAGGGGACCAGGGTCAGGGGACTGGAGCTTCTCCCACCCTGCCTGGCCCTTCTGCCGGAAAGGGGGGTTGGGTGCAGGGGCTTGCCCTGCCGCCTCATGGCTTCTGCCAGGGACCTGTATGGGTCGGGGCATTGGGGGATTCCTCTGCTGGAGAAGGGGGTGGGAGGCTGCTTGGAGGGCTTCCCCTTCCCTGCAGCTTTTGCTTGGGACAGTGTCAGGGGTTGCTGGGGGAGCTTCCCCAGTCCCACAGCTTCTGCTGGGAAAGGTGTGTGTGTGTGTGGGGGGGTGCTGCAGGGTCCCCCAGTTGGCTGGGGCCCCTGGGTCGGGCCCCATGGGCCCAGTGGCTAATGTGCCAATGATCCCAGCAGCCCAAGCCCCATTAGCCCAAGTTGGCTGACATGGGCCAGCCACGGGTGTCTAGTTGCTTTGTAGATATACCCTTAGGATATGTCTATACTGCATTCTGAACCCAAGCTCAGACTTGGGTTGGAGCTTAACCTCCCCACCATCCATACATAGATCTATTTGACGTGGATCTGCAAGCACTCAGGACTGAGGTCCTAGGACCCACCCATCTGAGCCTGAGTCCTGCTGAGACTCCTGTCCAAGCCCTGTCATTCTGCAGTGTGAATGATGCAGCGCAAGCCACAGACCTGAATCAATATGTCTGTGTAGTGCAGTATGGATACCTTAGCAGAGTGGTGAGACTTGGGTCTAGCAATTGTAAACCCAGGTCTGGGTGGGCTTGGAAACACCAAGTCCACAAGTGCAAGACCCACACACCTGGGTTTACAATGCAGTGTAGACATACCCTAAGGGTCCAAGCCCACAAACACTTACTTATATGAACAGTCCCAATGACATCAGTAGAACTACTCAGATGAGTAAGAATGCACACAGTGAGTAAGGTCTGCAGGAACAGGCCCTACATTAGGTCTAGGACACCAAAAGATATTGAACAAAGGGTGCAGAAGGGTGATGGTGCCAGGAGAAGGGTGGGGGTTAACAACAGTAAATATTCATGACCTAAGCTATTGTAGACACACCCTGTTAGCTCCTGTTTTCTTTATTTGAATTGTGCATGTAGCTTTTAGATATCATATGTCTGTTTTTTTAATATCAATTATTATATTGCATTAAGGACTGGATTTTCAAATGTGCCTAAAATCCCACCCTTGATAGCTCGAGGGAGCAAAGAGAGGCAAGAAAGCAGGAGTGGCAGATTGGGGGCCAGCAGTGGGGAGCTCCCAAAGGAAATGAACAGAGTTATCAGATTACATTGTCTCTCTGTTCCATTCAGGGAGAAAAAAATAGACCATGTGCGGAATAAGGGTTTGATTGAGCTGTTTAGGCACAGACAGTAGTAAGGGCTGGTACAGAACTGGGCTGGCCCAGGCAAAGCATGTGTGCCCACAGATGCTTCTTTTACACATCGCTTACTTCCCCATCTCTGAGGCCAGCCAGTTATGTTGGGGGGGGGGGCGGGGGAAGGGCTGTGGAGCCGTGGCTCTGCCTCCTTCCCATCCTGTTTGTACACCCCCAGAGGAATATGGAAGGGGGACCCCAGATTACTCAGGGTTAAGAGAGAGAATCTCTGTGCGCTTTCTGTTGCATTCAAGGTCCGGCTCTTGTGTCCTCTTTATTTCATGGAAAAGGAATGAGTGGGTTTAGGGAAAATGCTAACTGGGACAGGATAAACCCAGTCAGAATTTCAAGTGGAAGTGACTTTCCAACTTTTGAGTCTGAACATACTACTTTGTGGCACGTCAGTGGCTCTGCTAATCTATTGCAATGACAGTTTGTCTTACTGACATAGCTGAACTGAAGAACTTGGTACTAGTGCTGAGAACTCCCTTCTGAAAGTAATTATCAGTATTCACCAGATGATTTCAGTCCCTTATGGATTCTGGAAGAAATATTCTACCATTTTGGAAAGATGACATAGTTAGCAATATCTATTTCTCTTGGTACATTTGTGCACTATTCAGAGTCAGTCAGCCTTCTTCAGCCACACACATTGTGACTTGAATGATGAAGCAGGAATAATGGATGTGTGGAATCATGTGGAGAGGGTTTTGTGGTTGCCAATCATAGGGATTCTGGTAACCTATAGTTTAATATAGATAGTATGCAGGAATCCTCTCCAACACATTGTGTATATTAACACAGTGGGAGAAGGTACCTGTGTAATGCCAATAATAACCATGGGTCACACCAGACCTCCTGATGTTCTGTAACCACAAAAATCTTATTAAACACTTAACCCACCAAAACAACCCCCACCCTAATCTGTTCACAAGTAGAGTGGAGTTTAATTTTTACTTTAAATTTCATAGTCATTTTTCAGTTAACATTAGAGTGACATTTTGAAAATTTATTGCATTAAACACTGAGGATTAGTTTTATTTCTCAATGATTAATTATGACTATTTTTATTGCTGTGATTTAGGGATGAACTTCCACATCTGGTCACATAACGCATTGAATCAGATTGACTGTTGTGGGTCCAGAGAGAGGCCCCTTTGACGCCAATTGGATATGTGTGTGTGTGAATCCAAATGCAGAATTCAGCCCTTCCTGTTATTGTGTGGGATGAATTTGCTCAATAGTAGATCAGCAAAGGCGAGTGTAATGAATCTGCTTGGGGCAAACCTGCTGCTGCTTTCTTTCTTCTGCTCAGGAGGGAGATAGTTTGTCTGAAGGGGGAGAAGTTCTGTGGCTGCTGGAAGGACAGTTGACAAGGAGTGGATCACAGCAATATGGTGTTTGGGGGCTCTGGGAGGAGCATGACAGTTGGTTGAATGCTATTTGGGACTTAGCAGGTGCTAGAGCCTGAAGGCCTAACCTGAAGCACCTCCAGCCTGAGTAGAGGTACAGAATGTGCTACCTTCAAGGGCTGTTTTAAGGTTGGTGACCACGGCATGCCAGAGACCCCACGAAGAGGGGACAGTAACATTACATAAGCAAGTGGGTAGTTTATTATCCCATAAAGACACAAGGTTTGATTCTGCTGGCCTTGAAGTCACTCGGGGGGAAAATGCTGTTAAAAAACAGGTCCCACTCCAGCAAAGAACTTTCCGCATGGAACTGCTAATATGATTAAAGCTAATCATTTTCAGGGCTAGCTTGTGGGAAACCTGTGAGCACAGAGTGAGTTGCTCAGTATTGGAGCCGAAGATCTGAAATCAATCCGGGACCAGGCCAGCTCAAAACCGCAAAGTCAGAGACTGTTACCAATTTGAGAGCGTGCAGCAAGAATCAGGGTCAGGCTGGGCCAGGGTCTTTCACTGGAGTCAGTAGTAAGTAAACCAGGATCAGGGTCAGGAGCCAAGCCTAGATTGAGAGCCAGAAGTCTGGACACCAGGCAAGTCACAGTGAGGAGCAGTGTGTGGTGTGTAAGTGCACACTGGAGGTCTGCATTGCTTAATGTCTGCATCCCAGAAATGTCTTCCTGGTTTATATGGCGAGTGCCAGCTACTAAGGGAATCATGGAGGGCTGTCACTCATGCCCCTTAGGGCGCAACTTCCTGCAGTACCTCTCAGTACCTCTTGGTGGCAACTTCCATGGATGCTTCATGGCAGTGAGGAAATGATGCCTGCCTCAACCACTACAGACCCTGCTTTATAGATTCTTACATCACCCTCCTCTTCAGGTCCTTCCTTTTCAAAATGGAACTGGGCCAGGCTTGTCTGGATGACTCTCACAAATCTCTCCTACCAAGTTGGGGGCATGGACATGGGAGGCAGGTTCCCAAGTACGCTTTTTGGGTCTATACGCATCCCCATCTACAAGTTAGTACAGGCATCCTTGCGTGCATTTGGAATAGAGGATGGCATGCAACCCATATTCTTCACAATCTAAGAGTGGAGGAGTTAGTCTGGGCAGAGAAGGGTTTCTCATGTAGGGTTTTAGGCTCAATGTATTGGGGAAGCTGTAACCTGAAAGCAACTGAGCTGACTTTCTGGCATAGCTCATCCAGTTTGTGGGAGGGTCTACTGGACAGAAGAAGCTTCAAAGTGAGCCTGATTTTCTGGCTTATGGAGAGGGCCAGAGCCTTCTGGCACCCCTTGTTGGCATACCACTTTTAAGCTCTCATCATGTTCTCTAACTGGTCCTTAAGATCCTTAAGGTATGCTGGATAGGCTGGATAGGCTTGAATGTCAGCCTTCATGCAGGGCCAGTAGAAAAAGTGGGAGACTGTGTGTGAAGTGTTACGATGACCAAAATGTCCTGCTGCTGGGGCATCATGACAAAGACGTTGTATCTCAAGGCGGGGGGCCTGGAGGGACAGACATTGAAATACACTAATCCATCATGATTGGAGTGGTTTAGCTGGGTCCCTGAGCACTTGGAAAGTGGTCCCCAGGTGAGGGGGTCCTCCTTCAAGATGGATGGAATAAGATCTTGGTAAGTTGCTCCAATAAGGGAATTATTGAGTTTGAGGTGATATAGTGGCTTGGCGGTTAGTTCTTCACCCTCCTGGTAGTACTCTCCTTTTCATGAAAAGGCATCAGCCTTCCCCATTTGGGACCCAGGTAGGGAGGTGATGGTGAACTTGAACTGAAAGTAACAGAGGCCCTACTTAACTGCCTTTAATTTAAAACTCAGCCCTTGTGGAGACACTTGAAGACCTGTGTAGGGTGTTGCACTCCCTCAAGGTGGTGGTGCCACTCCTCAGTTTTAATTCAGAGCAGCTCCTTATCTAATATTGTGTAATTTCCTTCCTGTTGGGTGAGCTTGCAGAAGTAAAATGTGCAAGCCTTGCTGGGGTTCAAGTTGGTGCAAGAGTACTGTTCCCAGGGCCAAGTTGGATGCATTGACCTCCACTATGAACAGGCAGGTTGGGCCAGTTAAGGTATGCCAGGATGGGGGCTGTCATGAAGGCAAACCTGAGCTGGATGAAGGCATGCTGGACTTTGGGTGGCCAAGTGAACTGGATGGTCTTATATAGTAGCAAAGTCAGAGGACTCATTTTTCCTTATAAGTTGATGATAAACCACAGATAAAAACTGGCAAAGCTCAAGCAGTGTTGTAATTCACAGGATTTCCAGGGAGCTCCCCAGTTGTGGATTGCTGCTATCTTTTGGGGTTCTATTTGAATGCCCCTTTAGGAGATGATGTAGCCCAAAAATTCGATGAAGACTGGGCAAAGAGGCATTTTTCCAATGTGGCAAACAGCCCATGCTTCCATAGCCTTTCTAGAATAGATTGGCCATGACAACAGTGTTTTTCTGGGTTCTCTGAGAACACTGGGATATCATTGAGTTGACTGATAACACATTGATCCAATATGTCCCTGACCATGTCATTCACAGAAAGTTGTGGGGACATTGGTTAAGCCAAATGGCATTACTAAGCATTCAGAATGTCTGCACTGGATACAAAAGGTGTTTTTTTCCACTTGTGCCTGGTTCTTAAATTCCCCAAAGGTCTAGCTTCATGAAGATCCTGGCTGTTTGCACGTGATCTAGTAATTTTGTGTCCAGAGACAGAGGATACTGGTTGCAGATTGTGACCTGATTTAGGGCTCAGTAGTCCACACAAAGGCACAGTGACTGATCCTTCTTCCACACAAAAAGGACTTGGCTTCCTGCTGGGGAGGTAGATTGATAGATGAAGCTCTTCTCAAGATTTTCTTAGATATAGGTGTGCAGTGCTTCCAGCTCTCGTTTGGACATGGTGTATATTTGTCCATATGGGGTCTTTGCCCCAGCCTCCAATTCTATGGGACAATAATTGTCCTGGTGCAGGAGCAGGATGACCACATATTTTCCCGTCAAAAAGGTTAGTTTACTGCTGGTATTTCTTGGAGAGATGGGGTTCTGGGCTCAAGTCAATTTCTCTCTGACTGGCCCCCACTGCCCTGGGTTTTCCCTCAGGTGGTAATGTCCCTTCCTGGTGAAAAAAGATTAGCTTACATGGGATTGCAGGCAGAGTTTTTGGCAATAACTGGAAGAAGAGTAACTGCTCTTCCCACTCCAGGAGTTACGTGGGCTGTGCTGCTCCAGCCACAGTATACTGAGTATTATTGGGAGAAGCAGAGAGTGGATCACATTGATGTGTAATAATTTGTGGTACTCTTTCATGCTGGCCTCTAAGAGAACAATTTCCTGGGTTACTGGACCAGATGACAGGGGTGACTCATTGATTGTTTTTATCAGGTCCAGTGAAAGTTTGGGCTGAAGGGGAATTTGTAGGGTCTGGGCCACCTTTGCCTCTATAAAATTGTTGGCAGTGCCAGAGTCGATCATTGCTAACTGCAGGGGAATCAACCTAAATTCCCTGAGGATGCACAATTGCAGTGGTATCTGTAAGTGTGGAGAGGCTCTATGGGGTTTGGGTTGTTCTTTTTCAAGGTGGGGAAACTAGCTAGGGGCTTGGCACCCAGAGATGCCTAGGTGGTACCCCCTAACTGGGCCTGGGTTGGTCCGTTGCCCAGTGTTGGTCTGGATGGTGAGGAAGTGAGGGTGTTTCCCAACACTTTACAGTAGAAACAGAGGTTAAATTGCCAATGACATTCCTTTTCCTCCAGGGTCAAATGTTTGCCACCTAGATCTACCTGCATCAGTTCAGGGGTTGGTTCCACTGGAGTGGAAGCAGTGGGTGGGTGTGGCAGCACTGGGCCTCCCTTTCTATCCTCCTTTCACTTGCACAGCTGGGTGTCAATATGAAGGATGAAATCAGTGAAGGCATTGAGTCAGGTAGGGTTCTCTACATGAGGCAGCTTGTCTTTTACCTCCTTGCTGAGACCTCACCAGAACTGGTACAGTTTCACTGCCTCATTCCACTTGACATCAGTCACCAGTTGTTAGAAATGGGTGGCATGTGACTAAGCGAGCCCTTGTCTAAACTTCTGGAGGGTAGCCTCTGCTGAGTGGGCATCGTGTGGGTCATCAAAGATGGGCAACAATTCTCAAAGGAAGTCATCCCAGTTGGAGAGTACTGGGCTGTTTTGTCCTCCCCTCTGTTAGAACAAATCTAGTACTTCTCTCCTAAGCAGGCTAATCACTTGTCTCCCCTTTGCTTGGTCTGTGGGACATGTTTGGGGATATGGCAGGAAGAGCAGCCAACACTGACTTAGGAAACCTGGAGATTTCTGGAAGTCCACATCAAATTGTGCGGGTAGTAGAACTGCAGGGCCCTGCTCAGGAGGGGAATGCTCTCCCCAGGTCCTCAGGGCAGCTGCCTCTCCTTGTGATGCACAAAGAAGCTCTCAGAGCTTCTGTATTTCTGCTATAAGTTGTGTGTGAGTGGGTCTGTGACCAAGCCAGCAGCTCATGTAGGGCCAGCACCTCAGCCATGGCTTGTGCTAACTGGACTTGCAATGAGAGGTTCTTCATCTACAAACAGGCAGCTAGCTGCATTAGTGTGACTCTGCTGTAAGGTGAATGAATGCAGGCTTCTCTTGCCCACCATGCTGGAAGGGCAGCCACTGCAGCAAGGTTCTAAACTAGGAAGTGGAGTTGTCATGTGTGAAACCAGTCCAAACTAGGGCTGCATAGGAAGGAGGAGCTGGATTAGACGGGGTCACCCAGAGAAGGGAAGGCAGGTCGCAGCTGTCTTAAAGCTATATTGAGACCAGACAGGCTTGCTCATGAGTTCTGGGGAAGAACAAGAGGGTCCAGCTCTAGAGGTAACTCAATCAGACAATTTTGCAGTAACTGATATGCCAGCAGGGACCCAGTACTTAAGAAAGCTTATTAAGGACCTTATGATAGTATGGCATTCAAGAAAGAGCTCCCTAAGTACATAGTATACTGGGAGATGTTTGTCTAACAAACATACAGCACTTTGTTTCTTTAAGGATGTTTGTAGAATTAAATAGTTTTATCTGTTAATTCTACTCAGTGGTTAGCTGCAGACCTGTGATCTGCTGGCTTGTGTGGGAACGCTGCTATGACACACAGCTTTGGTCAGAGAGTTACAGGAAACTCCGTGTAAGGAGACAGAAGAAATCTTCAGAGTATTCATTCATCTAATCTAATTATACTAAAGCTATGGCTAGTGAACTATACCATGCACACACTTAGCAAGGTGAGCCAAAATGGTCTCCAAAGCATTAATTCAGTTTAGATTAGTGAAGATAAGTACTGTCAAGTTGCTACTGTCAGATAAAAGATTCCAACCAAAGTCTGCACAACAGAGATAATTGAGAATAATACACACACAGCTTCAAACTTCTATATTTAAAAACTTGGTTGAAGCCAAAATGTTTGTGTAATGTTCTGATGATTCTCAGGGTACCCAGGATTGTGAGTCACTTTGTTATCCCCTGCCTCTAGTGAGAGGGAATCTTTCTTGTGGTAGCTGGATGTCAGCTCCCTGACACTGTCTTCCTTTCAGCTACCCAGCACTCTCCTGTGGGCTTATGCCAGCCCTTCCTTCACCTTGCAGGTTAACAACAGGTGAACCCCAGTCCCTTGGAATAATTCCCTTGTGATACCCAGCCCCTGACACCGGCTACTCATAGAAATGCCAGATTCTCAGCACCTAAAGCTGCAGTGTACCCCATTTTGCCAATTTCATCTTACACCACAGCTCCTGAAAATAATACAACAAACTTGTGAGCATGTATATTAAAAGTAGGTTTATTTAATAAAGAATAAATATTTAGCCAGAAACAAGAGAGAGCAGTGGAAACAAGTGGTTACAGCACAAAAACAAATTGCTCAAATGTGAACCTGGGTCTACACTTATCCATAGCTACCTTTTTTATTTAATAAAGTAGATTCCCCTCCCGCCACAAAGTTCAGTTGATTGCAGATCTGGCTTGTTTCTTAATAACCAGGATCTAAACATTCATGTAAGCACTGCCCGCCCTCACCCCCCTGAGGATTTTTCCTCATTGAATGGATCTAGACTGCCTTTCCCTGCAATCGGTTATACTCAAAACAATCTTTTGTTTCCATTCACAAACATAGCAAACCCCTGCCTTGTTACAGAGTTTCTTTTCTACCTTCAAGTGATTTCAATTGTTCGCTGTCTCTGATGGTTTTCCATTGACTGTGGCAATGATAGATAGTAGAACCTGGCATTACCTCAGTGGCTGACTATGAAGGGGTGACAACTTGCTCTTGTTTGAATGGCTCATCACTGAGACACATTGCTTTCTGGTGACTAATTTCTACTCCAAGTCCATAAATCTTTTAATATAAATACATTATTACTTAAATATTACCCATACATACATCTTGTATGAGCTTTCTGTAGATAGCATGCAGGCAGGGCCAACTCCAGGCACCAGCTTTCCAAGCAGGTGCGTGGGGCGGCAATGAGAATGGGGTAGCAGTCTGTGTCCCATGGCGGCAATTCAGCGGCAGCCCCGCTGCTCTTCTGGGGGTGTAGGCAATTCGGCGGCAGCTCGGCCGCTGTTCTGGCGGTGGCAATTCGGCGGTGACTGCTTGGGGCGGCAAAATCAGTAGAGTCGCCCCTGCGTACAGGTTACTCTTTATGGATAAATATCCTGTAAGATGTGTTTGGTGTAGAGATTTTTCAGGTTTGAGGTGAGAGCTGTTTGCAAGCGTAGAATAAATAAGAATTAGAGTTAGCTTAAGTTTGGTGAAGAAAATATATGTGTTGTAAAGAAAGGCCATGACTAGCAAGTAGAAGGAAGGCCTTGAAAATAATGAGTGATAAGGCCAGAGGGAATGGAGTAGGGAGGATGTCCGGTTCAAAAAATAATGTCTGAGATAAGGAGAAGTTTCTACAAAGAAGGCCTCTGACCGATAGGGGTGACAGTGTTTGGTTTTAAATAAAACAAAAAAGAATCTGTCTTAAAAAGTGCCAGCGGGGACCTTCCCACCTTGGATACCAGTGTCATCTTAAAAGTAAAGCCAGTGTGAACCCAGGTGTGACGAAAAAGCTGTTGGTCAGCAGGAAGGAGGGGAATAGATAAAGAGGAGAAACCTTTGGAGAAAGGAGATTGTAAATCTTATCTGGATTAAAATGGAAAATTAGGGCAAACTGCCTTAAATTAGTTGTTCGCTAAAGTGGTAATTGGCTTTGGCATCTTTGTTTGTGGAAGAGTATAAAAAAGAATTATGAATTTAGGGTTCTTTGTCACATCTTACCTGATCATGCTGGAGCATGCCAGGAAGAGATGGTTTCCCCTAGGTCTGGCCTGCTGTAAGTATACTGGTCAGATGCTTATGAACACTTTGTTATTGTATTGGACGTAGAGACTGCTTATTTTTAGGCTGTCAGGCAAGTTTAGAGCAATTGTATGAAATACTATTTGGCATTTGGACTTAGTAAAGGAATTTATGGTTAAATTGGTGTCTGTGGATTCCCATATTAATATTAGTTTCTAATATTATTAATTCCAACAGCAAAGAACAAAGGACACTTTGCCAAGAGGTCCCTCTGTCACAAATATACCGACCTGTCTTTCTGAAACAGTATTTACAAAAATAGAGGGTTCTGTTTGGTCTGCTGAAATGCTTCATAACATACCTGTCTCTATCAGCTTCTCCATGAATTACTGTCTTTGAAAAGAAGTTTCTGAAAGGGTGACTAAATGTCATTAGAAACGTGCTGTCAGCTCTGGTGCTGAGAATCAGGAGTGTGACCAAATTACCTAACTTGTAAGTTTGCTCTCATATTCAGCATTTTATCTGGGTACCAGTGGAAACCACTGTCTAAAGGTTAAATTAATTTCACCCTAATCAAACCTGTGTTGTGCTCTGTGCAAGTGAGGTGTGGGTGGATTGCAGAGGGGAAATCCACTCTCCACACCCTGGGGTCAGGATGAGGGGTTTCAGTGCATCCTCCAGTGCAGCGGCTGTTTCAATGGATATTCTCTCTCTGTAGTAGTGGCTCCAGCCATTTTGTGCCAAGTGTGTGGTGTGCTGTGGCCTCTGAATATGTGTCCATAATATTCCCATGGCCCATTCTCAGGCCTTCCTTCTGCCTGTCACCATCTTCATTTCCTCTCCATCTCATGCAGGGCCAGTGTGTAGATTTCCTATGTGCACTTTGTTTGGCTTCTCCACCTGCACATCTCCTCCCAACTCAGCTCTAATGCAGATGGAGAGGCCCTTTTGCTGGTTCTCAGCACTACCATTGAATTTTACTTTAAAGGAATGCTTCATGATATGGTTTCTAAGTAAAATTGCCCAGGAAAATATGAGAAGTCCAATCTCACAATTTGATAGTGGTATATCAGTGTGAAGCTGTATGATTTAATATGACCATTTTTATCATTGTTGCTACCACTGTTATACAATTGCAACGAATCTTGTACGAAGTATATCATGTAAGTTGTTAATGGAAAAGTTATGATTTGCAAAGTATGATTATCCTGTGTATATGCATGTATCATCTTTGTATCTGAAGTTATGAATGTTGGCCGTAGTCTTGTATCTTATACATGTGTTGTATTCCTGGGTAACACACCCACCAGATAAGATTTACATCAAGGCTAGACAGCAGCAATGTGTTGATGGCCCATTAAGGACACTTCACTCTAACAGCGGGCCATAGAAGAAACTCATCCCACCCAGTAAACATTCATGTGGACATCTCAGAAAAAATATGACTGCCCCGTGATTCATGAAAGCATGTAAAGGCATGTGATACGCTCATGTGACCCTGGACTCCATCTTGGACCAGTAACTTTCCACAAACAGAGACTGTGAGCTTTGTCTGAGACAGTAAAATTCCACGCACATGGCAAAGGATATAAAAGGACCACAGAGATATCTCTATTTTGTCTTCATTTTCTGCTTCATATATCTGGACTGGATTTCTAACAAGGAAGTTTTGAACAAGGACTGATGACCTCCAATATACTTGGGTAATTTCCAGAGACACTTTTGCAAGCTAGCAGTTTATTCCATCACTGCTATGATCCTGATCTATGAACACTGAAAACTCACATATATGATCTGTTAACCATTTATAACTCTTTTCTTTTCTTTTCTTTTCTTTTCTTTTCTTTTCTTATTAAACCTTTAATTTTTGGTTACTAAGGGATTGGCATGAGTGTGATTATTGGGCAAGATCTGAGTTATATATTGACCTGGCTAAGTGTCTGATCTCCTGCGACTGGAAGGACCCTATATCTGATTGGTTTTCAGTAACCACATATCATATAGTCCAGTGTCTGGATGGTGAGCCAAGGGCTGGTGGCTAAGGAGACTGCATTTTTGGCTTTTTGTTAACCGGTGTGGTGAGACAGAAGTTCACTTTTGTTACTGGCTTGGTATACCTAATGATAGAATAACCACCAGTCTGGGGTGAGTCTGCCCTATTTCTTAGCAGTTGGTCCTGAATTCGCCACTCTTAGCCATGACCCACTGAGGCATGGTGACAATCAGCATCTTGCTATGTATCTTAGACAAGAAAAGCAGACTACTACTACAGTAGGTGCAGTTTGCTTTCTTAGGGCCCTCTTGTGTCCATGAAGAGCTCCCTTTGTTTTTCTGTTACCTACTGCTGTAAGGTCTTAGTGTTGGCTCTCCAAAGAGATTCTGCTGTGTAACCTACCTGGGGGAGAACTGAATGGAGCATTTTTGTTGTTTTGAGGAGGTTCTTACAACAAATGAATAAAAATGTATAGCCAAATTCATCCCTGGGACTAACTCCAATTAACCCTATCTGTGCTTTCATTACCTTGGAAGAGCTTTTTCTCCAGCAGATTGAAACATTATAGGAATCAGGTTATGTGTCGGGAAACCGCTGTCATACGCTGCTTTCTTCATGTGTTCCCCCTTGTCCAGAAACTTCATTCTGTTGAGTAATAAATTTGTGGGGCCGGCGGGGGAGGAGGAGAAGAAAAATACATTCAAATAATGAATAAATCTGAGGAAAAAAGAAGAGGCTAAATTTTTTAAGTAAACTATTCACTGAATGATTTGCTTAGTTCTACTTCTAGCTTAAACATTTTGAAGTATTCTGTGAGTTGTTCAGATGATAAATAATGAAATGGTTAAGCACATAAGAGAACTGGCAGTTTTTGATGCCAACAGGATACATTAGCTCATTATTTACAGATGTAATCTTCTTTCTCTTGGTCTTGGCGTAAAGTCACATAATCCACCCTTTCTAACTTGGGTCTGTGTTCCTTAATGTTGTTATAGTGCAAGTATTCAAGAAACTGCTTTGGAGAAGCTTGGAGTCTTTATAGGCTAACAACTTGTCTGAAAACAAATCTCCTACAATGCAGTCTAATGGCCTGCCATTTTGGGAACAATTGCAACAGAAGCTCTTTTTTTCCACAGAGACATGAGAATAATTTCTAATGTCTCCAGTCAAGGAATCCAAATATGTGGTTAGAGGCAGTAAACTGATAGTAGCCTATTATAAATGTATGCATTATTTATCCTTCTAATAATCCACGCCTCTGTTTTGTTTTAATACAATACTTGAAGTATCTTATTGCATCTCTGCTATAATAAATACACACCTGTTTGTACAAAAACTTTCTATCTCTGTGTCCTCTTTTCTTCACAGATGTTAAGGTCAGAAGGGGCCACTATGATCTAGCATGGCATTCTGCATATCACAAGCCTTAGGAATTCACCCAGTAATTCCAGCAGTCTTCAAGCGTCACCTTCACTTGATCCATTGGAGAGTCAAACTCGTTACAAGCATAGGAGAAAAAAATATAATAGTGTTTTTAAGACTTTGGGTAAAGGTTACTCACATGGTGATGCAAACCTCTTGGGAACCTTATCTTATTCCAGAAATATTTTTTATGTCTTTAGAATCACAGATGGAATGTGTCTGAGTCACACAAAATGATTAGTCGATACTCTGCAAAAGGAAAATCTGTTTTGCATTACAGCAGTCTTAAAATATTGGAAAAGAGATGGGTTGAAAATGATATACTTGATTTAATTCCTCATGCTGGCAGTTTCTCTGGAGACTGCGACTTGTACTGCACAATCCCAACTTATATCTGTTAGCCATTGGCAGAGTTCTCTGGATGTGACTGAAATGAGCTGTAGTGCTTATACTCACAAAAAGTTGGCTTTGTTGAACAAAAGCACAGAATCTTATAATCATTTAGTTAGCTAAGGTCTGGCTCTTCTTTTTCTAGCTGGCACAAATCAACATAGTGAAAGAAAAATTGCACAATTTGCAGAAATAATATGTTAAATGAAACTTTAGAACATTCCCTTGTGTACATAAACATCAACAAATCTGAGAATTCAGCAGTAGGACCCCTACCTGAATCATATTTGGGAAGGTTACCTTGCCCCTTTTTCCTACCTTCTTTTTTCATTTCTAAGTATTCCCAGTATACCATTTACTCATACCATACTGGTGCTGATACTGCAGTGGTAATTAAACTTCTGCCAGTGGTTTGTGTTAGAAACCACTATTTTTAGAAGTTTCTAACTAGACTATAGGTTTCAGTCCAGAACTATTTTTAATGTTCAAAGACTCTGCCTAGAAGCAATTAAAAATGTAATTAAATCTATTTGGCTCTGTTTGAACTGAGCAAATCCAATTACTGTATGTAACAGAGTACAGTCCGCTCTTGATGTACGATGGCTTACATGCCAATGCAGCATCCCACCAGGACTCTTCTTTCTTATACTCATTTGATTAATTGATATATAATTACCACTCTACCTGTCTGGCTTTTGTTCTTTCTATGCTTTTTCAATGTTTTGAAATTGTTATAATGTTGCTCTTCTAATTGATCTTCTCACCTGTGTTTTTCCCCTTATTAATTAATAATGGATCTTTCAGCCAGTTCCTGGGATGAGGCACAGCTTTTGTGCATTATTGTGCCCACAGAAATTGTTCTTAAACCAAGGGAATCCTCTAGTAGTATAGGGCCATTATGGAGGCTCTCTATGCCATCCCCTGACTGCTGCCAGCATAAGGGTCAAGGCCAGAGGAAATGGGGCATGGCTGGAATCCAGTACACTGCCAGTGCTCAGCTGCTGTTTCAATTTACAGCATCATTAGCCCCCATTCAGATATCTGCAGAGTGTGGAGAGGAGACTGCAGAAGGGAGACATGCTGCTTCTGAGCCCCATCTCTAAATACTCCTAGAGCCTATACCCTACGGAGCTTGCACTTGAGGGGCTTCCACAGAGTTCTTAAGGAGGGGTTAATTTTCTTCATTGATACACACCGTTTGAATTCTTCCAGATTTGGCTTCTCTTCTTTTAAGACTTGTTGTAATAACTGGGCCTACACATTTACCTTAATTGTGAACACAACTGTCAACAGTATGTGAAAGTTCTTAAGATGTCGCAACGATCTATAATAACAAATATTGATGGGAAAAGGTATGAAAGGGGGACAGACTGACTTTGTCCAAACAAAAAGGCCTACTGATATAACTCAAGGACTGTGTTAAGATCATGCCTGGTAAACAAGAAAAGTGTGGAACCAGAAATCAATGAACCAAAATGGGTGTATTGGAAACTATGCCTAATGGATGGACACCATTCCCTTTGTGGGTCTTAAAGAAAGAGACTTTGAGAGAAATATTGGCCACTGGTGTGAGCTTCACTATCATGACTGCCACCTCCATTTTTTTCTGGGATCCTGAGAGATCCTGATCCAGGCTGAACCAGAGAGAGGGACCCAGATGACATTGCCACCTCTACCAGCTCTGGCTGAATCCCAAATACCACCGGAGATGAAACAGAATCTGACTTTAACAACAACAGCTCCTGTTAATCTCACCTAACTTGTCTCTTTTCCTCAAAAGGACAGTTATTACCATCTTTGATACCATCTAAGAGAATGTCAAACAAGGATGTTTTTCCTTCTAAAAACTGTCTCCAGCCAAAGGGAAAGGGAACAAGGTGTGCTGTTAAGATGAAAGACTTATTTAATACTTTACATTGCAAATGTTTTAACTGTTCTTCCTTTTCATTATCTTTAATAAAATGTTAAAAGGATTTTTAACGGTGTGTTTGCCAGGGTATTAAGCAGGTTGATGTCTCTATATAACAAAAGCCTTGTTTAACAATGTTTAATGTTGGACAACGACTGGGTTACGATAACATCTTTGGCTCATTTATTACATCTAAATTAATATAAAAAAACTCTTACTATTAATTTAAGAGAAGTAATCTGTGGGACTTGGGTTTAACATAATATATGAATTAAAAAAATATTTTAGATGCTCTTCTACACTCCTGTAAGACAAATAAAACAGCAATCATACCATATATTGGAAATTTTTAAAAAAATGTAACTTGTGGATTTATGTGGAATGTGTTCACTTTGAAGGTCAGGAAGATTATAGATCAGTGGTTCCCAAACTCACTCTGCTGCTTGTGCAGGAAAAGACCCTGGCAGGCCGGGCTGGTTTGTTTACCTGCCGCGTCCGCAGGTTTGGCCGATCGCGGCTCCCAGTGGCCGCGGTTCGCTGCTCCAGGCCAATGGGAGCTGCTGGAAGCGGCGCGGGCTGAGGGATGTACTGGCTGCCGCTTCCAGCAGCTCCCATTGGCCTGGAGCAGTGAACCGTGGCCACTGGGAGCCACGATCGGCTGAACCTGTGGATGCGGCAGGTAAACAAACCGGCCCGGAGCAGAGAAAAGTATAACCCAATCCAATCGCAGGAAGTTGAAGCTAGACACATTCAGACTGAAAATAAGGCAGTACATTTTTAACAGTGAGGGTAATTAACCATTGAAACAATTTACCAAGAGTCATGGTGTATTCTGTATCACTGGCAATTTTGAAATCAGGATGCAATATTTTTCTAAAAGATACACTCTTGGAATTATTTTGGGGAAGTTCTATGGCATGTGTTATCAAAACAGTCACTTCTGGCCTTGGAATCTATGAAATAAATCAGCAATGTGATATACTTAGTAAAGCTGCGCACAGAATAGTATTTATATTTTGGAGAGGACTCCAGAATTTCAAAGTTTTGGTTTCGTTCGGATTTGGAACAAAAAAAATATCAAAATTCTCCACAAAACAGAATATAAAATGTTTTGAAAAATCAAACAGGTTCATCTTGATATTATTGAAACAAAATCCTGCCTGACAGGCTGACGTGGAGCCAGGGAAACCAGAGGAGTGCCAAATGAGTCAGAAGCCTTAGAACTTGGGAGAAGGCAATCCCAAGGCTTCCAGATCTTGTCTCCCGAACAGCCCACAAGGTTGGCTGCCGAAGACCCAGCCGGGAAACTGGGCAGGTTTTGAAATGCACCTGGGTTCCACTGGATCTTTGTCAAAATCAAACAGTTTCTACAAAACGTTTTGATTTTGACAAATCTGCATTCTCTGACTGAAAACTAATTTGTCAAATAATTTCCAACCAGCTCTTCTACTTGGCCCTGTACGTTTGGCAGCAGTCAAATGAGTGAAAAGGTAATTATATTACTTTCCTTAGCCAATGGTTTATTTTCATCACATGCAACTGACAAGTTATAGGAAAAACTCTATCGACTTTCCTATGACCTCAGATATCTTGACTTCTTGCTATTCTTTTTTCTTATCGCTGAACAATAGTATTCAGCTTTATGATACTCTCTTATCGTCTTTTCTAATGTTTATCATGAACAATTTTGGTATGTTTTATTCCTGAGAACCCTAAGACAGATTCTTAGAAAACCTAGTGCTGAGTCTTTCTTTTCTCCACTCTGAAAGCAGATCTTAATTACAATGTAAATGCTAAGGGTGCTATAACATCATTATTTATGACCTAGTTTCAGGAACTGATAACTTGGTCATAAAATCTGACTCCAGGGATGATGCTTGTGGGTGTGTATGTCAGAGAGAATTTTTCTTTTTCCACCAAAGCCATTTAGAAGGTAGACAAGTGCACAAAAAATATGAAAATACATCGAAATAGCCTTGTCACACACCGATTAATAAAATAGGGTCAGATAGTCTCGCTGAAAGCTATACATGTTATGCCATTCACGATCTCAGGATCAGGATGTGGCCCATACAATTAAATGAGGAAATTAAAAATTAAATCCTCGGAGAAAGAACAATGCAAAACAAAAATACAAACGAGGAAAATCTGGGTTGGAGCAGCTAATCTCTATTGTTTTTACTGCTGAACTATATGAACTTTCTTTTTGCTACCAAGTCACCATCTATATGAAATTTCATAAACATGCGAACATTTATGTTTACCAAGTGCAAAACAAAACTGGAAAATTTCATAAAATATTTTGTACAAAATTTTGCTGTTTCACAAAGATCTAACAATCAGTGTGGGAAGTTGCAAAATAAGATCTTGCTAAACAATGGCTACCATCTAAACTGCAACAGGAATATGTAGGACATGGGATCATTGCGATAGCTAGAGAGCAAGACAAGTCCAGTGAGACCAAACCAAATTCAGATCTGAAATAAGGTAGTATAAGGTACGCTTTTAAGAGTGAGGGTGTTTAACCATTGGAGGGGGCAGATTCTCTGTTTCCTGAAGTTTTCAAATCAAGCCTGGCTGCCTTTCTGGATGATATGCTTTAGTCAAATACAAGTTATTGGACTGTGAAATGTTATGGCTGCGTAATAAAGAAGGTCAGACTAGATGATCTAAGGGTCCCTTCTGGCCTTAAAAATCTATACGAGACAAAGGCCTGCTCCTGCTCCCATTAAAAATGGTAAAACTTCCATTGACTATAATGGGAGTAATATGGAGTCCTAAGAAAGGGAGGATAAGCATTGCAGCGTATCATTTGCCCTTTAAGAGAAGCCCCTTCTCTATAGTTCTCAAGCCCATCAGCCCTAGCTCAGAGTACTTTAAGGGTCAAACTGGCTGGTTCCTGTGTGACTGCACAAGAAGGGGAGGCTGCAAGAGCCCTCTCACCTTTGGCCCATCCTAATTTGGCTGAAGAGAACAATCACTTTTCCTTTCCAGTGCTCCTGTGAGTTGGGTCATGGCAGGCTAGCAGCTGGCTGGGTACAGAACAAGGTTACTGCTTCTTCCTCTCCAAAGAATTCTTCCTGGGGCCTCCATTTCAAGTTGAGTGAAATTGTAGGTGATCAGCACTTCTGAAAGTCAGGGCCTAGGTTTCTTAAGTTAGGCAGCCAAAAACTAAAACATCCAGAATTAGGGGATGCTTCTGAAAACTTGGTCCTAAATTAATAGATATTACAGCCTTAGCTGAACTCCTCCTGCTGGACATTCACAAGACTGTGGTGTTTGGGTTCACCTGCTGAATCTCATGTGCTCTTTGGTTGGCTGGGACAGGGTAGAGTCCACGCTCTGTCTTTGCCTCTGAATCTGCAGGCACACTGTCATGGTACAGATACTATATCTAGCATTCCTTCCTGAGATATGGAACTCTGCAGTAAACTTACAGGCCCTGAATAGTGATGTTTCTCCCAAGCATCCCCAGTAGCTATTTTACACTCCCCAGATTTCTACGGGAGCTGTGGACTCTTTCATCTTACTGTTTCACCCTTCGGGGACTTTGTGACCGTTAAAGAGAGTAACACAGAGACTTTGCAAAGAAATTTCTAAATCAATCACACTTTACTCAAAGACAAAGCACATGAGACATAAAGATTTCTGGAAAAATAACACAAGCCTGCATGCAAAACCCTCTCTCCAGTTTCCTCACCACTCTGAGAGCCCTTTGGATTTTGGTCAGTCCTTTCAGTGGCGTGGGACAGTCATCCTCCTCCTGCCCAGTCTTGCCTTCTTGTTCTGGTTGCTGCAAGAGAGCTCCTGCAACGAGCAGAATTTGTCCTTTTATAAAGTTCCAGCCCCCTCGTCAGGTGATTTCCCTCCCCCGCAACCCTTGGGGCTCCAAATCCTTTGTCAGATGATTTGTCACTTGGTTAAAGCCCATCTAAAATCCAGATTAGGAAAACTGGTTCCTTCTGGGCTGCAGCCTGCTCATTATTGTAGGGTGCTTCCATTTGAATGGAAGACGATCCAGAATAATGACTCCTGAATGCTCTCCATTGTTAGACCTATGCTGAGGGTACACAGAGTCTCTGCTAACATCTTATCGGTATCCCAGTCCAATATGGAGATTAAAAGGCAAAAGTAAAGGCATAGCACAATTTACAATCTAAATGACATTCATAAAACAAAATGGATTTTGAAGACTGATACAGATTATAAAGCCAGAAGGGACCATTGTAATCATCTACTCCAGGGATCAGCAACTTTTGGCCCATGGCCCGCCAGGGTAAAACCCCTGGTGGGCCGGGAAGGTTTGTTTACTTGCCACGTCCGCAGGTTCAGCCGATCGCAGCTCCCATTGGCCGTAGTCCGCCACTCCAGGCCAATGGGGGCTGCAGGAAGCGGTGCGGGCCGAGGGATGTGCTGGCTGCCGCTTCCCGCAGCCCCCATTGGCCTGGAGTGGCGAACCGCAGCCAGTGGGAGCTGCGATTGGCCGAACCTGTGGACACGGCAGGTAAACAAACCAGCCTGGCCTGCCAGGGGGCTTACCTTGGTGGGCCACGTTCCAAAGGTGCCAATCCCTGATCTAGTCTAACCTACATAACATAGGCCATAGAATTCCAGGAATTGATTCCTTTTTGAATTAGAGCATATCTTTTAGAAAAATGTCTTATCTTCATTAAAAAAATTAAACTGATGGAGAATCCACCACGGCCTTTGGTAAGTTGTTCCAATGGTTAACTACCATCAGTGTTAAAAATTTGCACCTTATTTCTACTACGAATTTACCTCAACTTCCAGCCATTGGATCTTGTAATACCTTTGTTGGCTTGACTGAAGAGACTCTACGATTAAATTTCTGAGTGTCATGTAGGTAACATATAGACTGTGATCAAATCAGCCCTTAACCTTCAGATTGATCTGCTTAAGTCTTTCACTCTAAACCATGTTTTCTAATCCTTTAATCATTCTCGTGGCTCTTCTCTGAACCCTCTCCAATTTATTAACATCCTTCTTGAAATGTGGACATCAGAACTGGACACAATATTCCAACAGTGGTCACACCAGTGCCAAATACTATATATAATAATATAACTGCCTCACGCATACTCAAGGTTCCCCAGGTTATGCATTCAAGGATTGCATTAGCTTTTTGGCCACAATGCTGTATTGGGAGCTCATGTTCAGCTGGTTGTCCACTATGATGCCCAAGTCTTTTTCAGTCACTGCTTCCCAGGATAGAGTCCCCCATCCTGTAAATATGACCAACATTCTTTGTGCCTAAATATATAACCTTCATTTGGCTGTGTTGAAACACATTTGCTTGCACCCAGCTTGGCAAGCGATCCAGATCACTCTGTACCAGTGACCTGTCATCTTCATCATTTACCACTCCTCCCGTTTTGGGGTATGGCTACACTGCAATCAGAAGTGTGATTGAAGCACGTATTGATATAGCCAAGCTGGTTTTAATCTAGTTAATGGGAGTACCAATAGCAGTGAAGCTGCAGCAGCCTGGGATCCAGTGTGGGCTTTACAAGCCCCCTCCAAGACCTATGATATGTACCTGGGAATTTGGCCTGCACTAATCTTTGCTGTCATGGCGTCACTGCTATTGGTACTTGTACAAGAGCTGAGGTATACTTCCATGCGCTGCAATCACATCTCTGATTGCAGTGTAGTCCTACCCTCTGTATCATCTGCAAACTTTGTCACTAATGATCGAGCTGGTTTTACATATACTCATGTTGACTGGCTGTAAATATATTACCCTCCTTTAATTCTTTATTAATTGAGTCCCATATCAGCTGCTCCATTATTTTCTCCAGGATTGATGTCAGGCCAACAGGCCTATAATTACCTGGGTCACCCCATTTATTCTTTTAAAATATTGGCAGAATTCTAGCTTTCTTTGAGTCCTCTGGAACTTCCCCAGTGTTCCAACACTTATTGAAAATCAACATTAACATACAGACATGGCACTAATCCATCACAATAGGAAATAAATATCCATATCTGCATTTTTCTCTTTTCTGGAGAGCAGTTATAGAACCAGGTCCCTTTTAACCTATACCCTGTGTAGATTCACAGATTCCAAGACCAAAAGGGACCATTGTGATCATCTAGTCTGAACCCTGTACAACACAGACCATAGAACTTCCCCAAAATAATTTCTAGAGCAGATCTTTTAGAAATACATCCAATCTTGGTTTAAAAATTTTCACAATCCACCACGACTCTTGCTAAATTGTTCCAATGGTGAATTACTCTCACTGTTAAAAATTTATACTTATTTCCAGTCTGAAATTTGTCTAGCTTCAACTTCCAGGCATTGTATTGTTAAGGCTAAGATTTTATCATGGATATTTTTAGTAAAAGTCATGCACAGGTCACAGGCAATAAAGAAATATTAACGGAATCCCATGACCTGCCTCTGATTTTACTAATAATATCCATGATAAAATAGGAAGGGGCTGGGCAGATGCTGGGTGGCTGGGAGCTGCAGGGTCCCCTTGCAGCAGCGGGGAGCAGCTGGGGTCCCCCTGCCCTTGCGGTGGCTGGGGAGCTGCAGGGAACACCCTGCCACCCATGGCGGTGGGGAGCTGCAGGGATCCCCCATGCCACCCGTGGCTGGGGAGCTGCTGTGGTCCCCCATGCTGCCCACGGCAGCTCGGGCGCTGTGGGGGTTCCCCTGCTGCCAGCGGTGATCGGGAAGCTTGGGGATCCCCCTGCCACTGGTCGCTGCAGGTAGCTTGGGGGTCCCCCCTGCTGCCCAAGGGGGCCAGGGAGCTGCAGGGATCCCCCATGCTGCTGGAGCTGTGGGGTACCCCCTTGCCCACAGCGGCTGGAAGCTTGGGGGCACTGCTGCCTTAGGCAGTGGGGGTACCATGACTTCTGTGACTAAATTGTAGCCTTATGGATTGTATTATACCTTTCTCTGCTTGACTGAAGAGCATATTATTAAATATTTGTTCCCCATGTAGGTACTTCTAGACTGTAATCAAGTCACCCCTTAATCGTCTCTTTGTTAAACTAAATAAACTGAACTCTTTGAGTCTATCACTATAAGGCATGTTTTCTAGTTCTTTAATCATTCTTGTCTGGGGGCTCAAGTGTCTCCTGAGCTCTTAGTTGTGTGAGAGGTGCTCCATGTTTTTACTTTCCTTCAGAGGGATGAGCCATATGCTTCTCCTGGCTGCCCAGCTCTGCTGGCCAACATGGTAGAGGGTGGAGTGGGGCCCTGCCTCTGCCCTTCCCGGTTCTTCTTGCAGCAGTAGCCTATTCATCAATACCACAAGGATAGCCATTGTTATGGCTCACTTCATGGGGGTGGCTTAAGGTGGTTTCTTTGACAAGGACTGGAAAGTTTAGCTTGGAAGAAATCAGAGGACACATATATTTGCAACTCGATAAACACCATTTTCCAGATTATTTTGTGAATTAGGAATTTACACTTCAGACTGAATATATCTGTTAAGTAACAAAACAAGTTAAATAAAATGAACTCTAGCACAATGAACTTTGAAGTTTAATTGAGTTCAAGGTGGATTTTGACAGCTTCACCCTGCTCTAGTCACAATGTAATGCTTCAGTGTGACAGGGCCTTGCTGGTACTGTGTGCCTTCCCTAGAAACCCTTTGGTATGAAGTTTGTTTGCCAGTTACCTATATGCCTAAGGTGAAAGCAAACCACTTAACATTCTTGCTGCTCATTCCCTGACTGGAGACAATCATATGTCACAATGACAGGTTTCAGAGTAGCAGCCATGTTAGTCTGTATTCACAAAAAGAAAAGGAGTACTTGTGGCACCTTAGAGACTAACAAATTTATTTGAGCATAAGCTTTTGTGAGCTACAGCTCACTTCATCGGATGCATTCAGTGGAAAATACTGAATGTAGCTCACGAAAGCTTATGCTCAAATAAATTTGTTAGTCTCTAAGGTGCCACAAGTCCTCCTTTTCTTTATATGTCACAATGGAAGTCTGTGAAATACATGTACCAGCAACAGTTCTGGCAATTCAACACTTGAAATTGCTAAAGGTTTAGAAAACTGGCATATTTTCATGAATGGAATTACAAGCTTTCCAGAGGCCTGGCTGTGATTTTCTACTATCAGTATAACTGCACTACAACAGAGGAAAAGCAATGAAATGCTTGTGTTGTAGTTTCCAGTATAGCTGTTTCTTTACTGGTAGTTACATGGTAGAGCAGTTAGAAAATGGCTTGAACTCTGAAACTTTTATTTCATTTTGAAAGGAGCCTGTTTTCAGTTACTGTTATTTCATACCACTAAGCAAGGCTGGCTGAAGTACATGGCTACCTGGAACTGCAGAAAGACTGAGGCTGATTTGAGACACAGTCTGCCTCATCATGGGGAAAATAATCTTAACTGCTAACGGACTCTTATCAGAGACAGGTTCTATAGAGGTTCTGTATGCCCTCCCTCTACCCCATGAGTGTGGAGGACCTTATTATAGGTGACTGCGGGACTAAGAAATCATCTTCTGCACACCTAGAGCTGAGGTGTGAGATGCCTTCCTGCACTGCACTAGGGAAGAGGACTGGGTACAGGGAAGGGGCAGTGCAACTGGATCCACTGGGGGATATCCACACCACACAAGGCCTGAAGGGGTTAAGGTGGCTAGGTGGGCCAATTAACTGCCTAAACGGCCCCTGGTGGAGGAGCCAGGGAGCAATGAGGATTAATTAGAGATGAAGCTCATCTGGAGAGGGACAGAAGAGGCTTGTATAACGCCCAGTAGCTGAGCTTTGATAGAGGTTGCAGGGATTGAGGCTGCAGTTACTTCCAGAGTAAGTGCACGCAGTAAGTAGCCCAGGGATACAACATTATGGGCTGGGACTGTGCAGACCATGACTGCTTGTTGTAGGGTCCCTGGGCTGGAATCTAGTGGTCCTGGGGTTCCCTACCAACCACTGGGGAAGTAGCACTGTTAAAGGGCCGTGAATGGGAACACTGCCTGGGACAATGGTTCCTGAGAGATTTTGATATTCCCACACACGCCCCTGGAAGGGAAAACTACAGTGACCCAGCTAGAGGGCCAACCCACCAAGTGGGACCAGTTGAATCCTCAGAGGACCAGAGAGAGAGATGGTCTGAGCAACTGCAGTAGAGGGGCATCAGACTGGTGGAGTTAATCCCCAGATATGGCCACAAGGAGATGCTCTGACAGTGAATAGAACATCCTGTGACAAGTGGGTATCCATTAGTCACTTCCCCCCTGCTAGAGAGGGGTGCAAAAGAGGTAGTAAGGTGGTATTAGGCTGCTGTCATTGCCACCAAAAAGGTCTACTGTACAATGGAAGGATTCCTTGCCCACTGCCCCAAGCTGCTCCCCATTGTACAGCTCAGGTGTAATTAAAGCTAAAATAGTGGAATACTTACAGTAAATGTGCTTAGCCTTTTCAGTAATTTATCTTGGAAAACCCTGGTTTCCCAAAATGCTCTTATTTAGCCAGTAACTTAATTCTGGGAAAGGCTGTGTTGCTTCGACTCTTCTTAGAGCACCTTTCATCCCAAAAGATTGCTAAATACTTTCCTACCCTTCCATCCAGTTCTCCTTAGAAGTGGTGTGAGGCACTTGTTACAAACTTCCCACAATTTTGGGGCTGTTAAATTCTGGAATGTTTTTCTTTTCTTTTTCTTTCTCCAGATCTGTAGGAGCTGGCTGGAAAGTTCAGTTTGAATCTGTTTCTCCACAGTTTGGGAATGTTTGACCCCAATGTTTTGTTTTTGCCTGATTTCAAACAGGAATAATTTAATTCACTACAGAAATGCAGCTACTTCTGGGGTGACATGTAGTAATGTGTTGGTGCATAGCAAAACACTCTGCAACAATTTGAGAGGAAGTGAGGAATGAAAGGTGGATTTTAGCGAGGCTGAACATAGTTACCTGAGTTCAGAAAACCAGAGTTAGTAACATAATTGTAAAAGTAACATGAAATCTTTAGTATACACCAAAAAAAAAAAAAAAAAAAAGAGAAAAGGATCCAGACCTACATGGCTGCTGCTCTGAAACTTAGTATACAGCAGTAATCTGAAACTTTTATATATTTCTAGCAATACTTTCCTCACTAATGGTATGTTAATATATAGGTTTAATACTGATTCAGAGGGAAGAATGCGACCAACTGAAACATGAATTCATATATAGTTGTGAGTACCAGAAACTCACTTTCTATTGCCTTACACTTAAGTGTAATTATTTTCATCTGTGCAAATTGGGTGTAAAATTCTACCATTATCAAAGATTTGAGGCCTAACTCCTGTCTCGCACCTTATGGAGACATTTATTCTGTGGAAAGCGAATGCAGATATGGAGCAAAAAATCTACCATTATAATGCTATACCATCCTTGGAGGCTATATGAACTTCTGATAAATCATTATGCATTATTTAATTTAGAAAAAAAAGGCAAAAACATACAAACTGAGTTAATTTTCCTTTTCCCTCTTTACTTTGCCTCCCACTCTCTCCTTGCAAAGAAGAAGAATGGAGTTTGTTACTGAGATCAAAAAGAAAAGGAGTACTAGTGGCACCTTAGAGACTAACCAATTTATTTGAGCATAAGCTTTCGTAAGCTAAAAGTCAGCTATAGCTCACGAAAGCTTATGCTCAAATAAATTGGTTAGTCTCTAAGGTGCCACTAGTACTCCTTTTCTTTTTGCGAATACAGACTAACACGGCTGCTACTCTGAAATCTGTCATTACTGAGATCAAGCCATTATAAGAAGATTGCATTTAGATTAAGGAACAGAGGATTTATTTAGGACTCAAATTTATTGAAAATTGAGGATTCATTTAAGGGCATTTGGAAGCCTTTTATGGATTATATATATAAGCAGATGCTGCGTCTTAGAAATACTTGTAATTCATTGTCATATCCTACTTGAATGTAGGTTGGGAATAAGCCTGAATTGTATTACCAGCTAAGAATTTTCTTTGAGCAATGGAGTTGTTTTCTTTCCTTTCTTCTGTTGGGGAGAGTATTTTGCCTCCACTCTGTTGCAGAACACAGCGCATCTCATTGTGAGGAAATATGCTTTTATTTCACAAAGACCATGTGCATCCAGGAGCATTTCAAGGGCCACCAAGAACAAACAAATAAGAACAGGACAAGAAAAAACAACACCCTTCTTTCAAGAATTCAACACATTCACTTAAGTAGAAATCATGTAAAAACACGTACAGAGGTCATATTAACTTTCCTTTGGGGGTCGAGGAGAATTCAGCCCTGAACTAATGGAGAAATGAGCACAGGGACCACTAGGGATCTGCTTGGACCTCTGAGCAGGTTAGATGGTTCTAAGTCGCATGCCTGTTGTAATAGTTCCTATTGGCCCTAATCCATGCCAGAACACCCCTAGCCAGTTTATGCACATGGGGTCTTTGATGGGATTTGGCACAAAGCCAGCAGAGGGTTTTTGCACTAAGGTATGTCCCGGTGGGCATGTCTGGCTGCTTTGTGGACCCTTTGTGCCCTCTGTGCTTGTGCAAAAGGGATGCAGGCACCATGAATTGAACCCCTTGTTGATAAGTCAGGCTCAAAGGAACAGAGGCAGTTGTTCCATCCCATAGTGTCTCTAATCATAAGGTCATCTATGGTGTTGGACACAAAGTAAAACTATTTCCCCATGTTTATCTCCTCCTCCCCTCCCCCCCGCTGTTCCTCAGATGTTCTTGGTAACTGTTGGAAATGGCCGACCTTGATTATCACTACAAAAGGTTTTTCCCCCCACTCTCCTCCTGGTAACAGCTCACCTTACCTGATCACTCTCCTTACAGTGTGTATGGTAACATCCATTGTTTCATGTTCTCTGTGTACATAAATCTCCCCACTGTATTTTCCACTGAATGCATCCGATGAAGTGAGCTGTAGCTCATGAAAACTTATGCTCAAATAAATTTATTAGTCTCTAAGGTGCCACAAGCCCTCCTTTTCTTTTAGTGGTCCTTTCTGTATCCCTCCATCCACTTCCTCCCCACCTTCTTTGAGGTGATTCTCTCACCCTGGGGGTCAGGAGAGGACAAAGGGAGAGTTTCCTGAACTCCCCTGCACACAGGGACTGAGATTGTCTTTGGTCTTTGTATAGGATACTCAAGGAGTGAAAGGCAATCAGGCACTAGGAGAGCAAAGCTGGGCTGCTCTTTGCTGCTGTTTGGAGGAGGGAAGCAGTTATCCAAATTCTTGCTTTCTTCTAGTTTTCCCATTGTTTTCTCTGCTTGTCTATAATTGTGTTTCCTGTCAGTATGTTTGCTGCTTGGATTTCTGTGTGCAGCGCCTTTTTCCATTTGTGCTTCTTATTTAGGACTACTAGGTAAGATGGTCTTTCTTCTATTGGCTGCTTGCCATTCCATGAACTGCTAGCCCTTGATCCCTAGACTTGCTGAGTTTCTGTTTAAGCTACAGTACATTGAACATTTTAATTTAGTTGCCTTCCACTTGTACAAGGTTGCTGGTTGTTGACAGTTTACTTCTGTTCCCCTGTTGCTTTTGAAAGACTTGTTACAGAAATACTGTTAAACTTACTCTGTGGAAATGTTTGTCCAAAAAATATCTTTGAGATACTATTTCCAAGGATGGTTGCAGTCACAACCCTGATGGAAGTAATGAAATGTGTTAATTTTTAATGACTTGGCAGATTATGGACTCTTTTGGTCTAGGGAGAAAGGGTGACTTAAGAAGTTCAGCCATCAGAAGTGGACTCAGGAGCCCTCAATTCAGTTTCTGCCTCTGCACTACAGTTCTTTTGTGACCCCCATCAAGTCACAAATTTCTCTGTATCTCAGTTCCGCCCTGTATATTTCAGGCTAATAATAATTCCTCCTTGCTTTGTCTGTCTTGTCAATTTAGATTGTAAGCTTTTTGGGAAAGGGACTGTCTCTTAGTAAGTGCATGTATGCTACCTAGCACAATGGGTCCCCAATCTCATTTGGGGTATTCATGCACAACTCCAGTGGTTTTACGTATTTAGATTTATGGAAATGCAAAAAAGGGCACTACTCAAATGCTTTTAGGCACCCTTGGTTCAAATAAAAAATACAGTAAGAATACCCTAAGTGCAGCAGTACAATTTAATACACCCCATCTCCAGTCAGCCAAGCAAATTAAAAACTCAAATCCCTCATCCCCTCCCACAATTGCCCAATCTTACAGTTTATTTCTGAGCAAAAAGATGAGCCTTGCAACGTGCCCTGATGGCCATCAGGCCTGGGTTATTTCAGACCAAAGGAGGGAGTGAATTCCAAGGCTATGGGGCCCTCACGGACAGTGCTATGCCAGAAGCCCCTTCCTGTGCACACCAGGAGGGTATGCAATACAAGTGTGTCTGCTGATCTCTGCTGTGTCTATATGTTATGGAGAGAGAGGCAGTCTCTCAGGCAGATAGATCCTAAGCCATTTAGGTCTTTGTTTTGACTTATAAACACCTTAAATGTCACCCAGAAACCCACAGGAAACAGGTGCAGATTGTGGAGAAAAGGTTTAAGATGTCTGTGGTGAGAAACTCTACTTACCAATCAACCCACTACATTCTGTGCTAGTTTCAGTTTGTGGATGGATTTAGGGTGCATCCCTGCATTGGGCTCATCTCAGTAGTTTAATTCGGGGGTGACAGTTGCAAGGTCTGCATCTGACAGCAATGTCACAACCTCCTGGCTGTACATAAATGATAAAAAGCTGACTTGACTATTGCAGCTACCTTACAGGTTCAAGTAAGGCCTGGCAATCCAGCTAGGTTATGAACCTGACCAACAAATGATTCATGCAGATTCTCAGTAAAGGGAGCATATTCTGTAGTTGCTTCTGCCAACCATATAATATCATTTTACTCTTGTCAGAATTTAGCATCAGTGAACTAGCTCTCCTCTATAGCCCAGTCTCACCCAGACACTGAATAGGAACCTTAACTGTTTTGGATGAGTCAGATGAAATGGTAAGTAAAGTTGTGTTATCAACATATTGAAAACATCACAGCCCATGTCTCCTCAATTATTCTCCTAGTGACGCCATATACATGTTGAACAAGAAAGATGTTAAGATCACCTGCAGAACATCACAGGAGAGCATGCCCAGAGCAGGTTCCCACCACTACCCTTTGAGAATGTGCTGCAAGGAGGGAACAAAGTCAATTCCAAGCAGCCCCATCCATCCCCCTTTGATCAACCTCATAATCTGTGGTATCAAAGACATTTGATTGATCTAATCTCAGCATGGACAACTGATCTTCATCCATTTCCAGGAGGAGGTCATCTACCAATGCAGTCTCTGTTCCATACCAAGGCTGTAACTAAGATCGACAAGGGTTAAGACGAGCTGATGTAACTAGTTAGTGTTTATTGTTTCACCATAATCACGCTACCGCTATAGGAACTCTAACCCTAAAGGCGCCTTTCCCACTCCCTTCTCCACTTAGATCACCAGGGCTCTTGAACTGAACACAGGGCTTATACACATAAATGACTTTTTTTTTTTTTTAGGGCTGTCAAGCAATTAAAAAAATTAATCGTGATTAATCGCACTGTTAAACAATAATAGAATACCATTTATTTAAATATTTTTGGATGTTTTCTACATTTTCAAATATGTTGATTTCAGTTACAACACAGAATACAAAGTGTACAATGCTCACTTTATATTTATTTTTATTAAAATATTTGCGCTGTAAAAAGATAAAAGAAATAGTATTTTTCAATTGACCTAATACAAGTACTGTAATGCAATCTCTTTATCATGAAAGTTGAACTTCCAAATATAGAATTATGTACAAAAAGACTGCATTCAAAAATAAAACAAGTCCACTCAGTCCTACTTCTAGTTCAGCAAATTGCTCAGACAAACAAGTTTGTTTATATTTGCAGGAGATAATGCTGCCCTCTTCTTGTTTACAAAGTCACCTGAAAGTGAGAACAGGTGTTCTCATGGCACTGTTGTAGCCGGCGTCACAAGATATTTATGTGCCAGATGTGCATGATTCAACCACCATTCCAGGGGACATGAGTCCATGTTGATGATAGGTTCTGCTCGAAAACCATCCAAAGCAGTGCGGACCAACGCATGTTCATTTTCATTATCTGAGTCAGATGCCACCAGCAGAAAGTTGATTTTCTTTTTTGGTGGTTTGGGTTCTGTAGTTTCCGCATCAGAGTGTTGTTCTTTTAAGACCTCTGAAATCATGCTGCCTACCTCAGATTTTGGAAGACATTTCAGATTCTTAAATCTTGGGTCATGTGCTGTAGCTATCTTTAGAAATCTCACATTGGTACCTTCTTTGTGTTTTATGAAATCTGCAATGAAAGTGTTCTTAAAATGAACAACTTGTGCTGGGTCATCATCTGAGACTGCTATAACATGAGATATATGGCAGAATGCAGGTAAAACAGAGCAGGGGACATACAGTTCTCTCCCAAGGAGTTCAGTCACAAATTTAATTAATGCATTATTTTTTTAACTAGTGTCATCAGCATGGAAGCATGTCCTCTGGAATGGTGGCCGAAGCATGAAGGGGCATATGAACGTTTAGCATATCTGGCACATAAATACCTTGCAATGCTGGCTACAAAAGTGCCATGGAAAAGCCTGTTCTCACTTTTGGTGACATTGTAAATAAGAAGAGGGCAGTATTATCTCCCGTAAATGTAAACAAACTTGTTTGTCTTAGCGATTGGCTGAACAAAAAGTAGGACTGTGTGGACTTGTAGCCTCTGAAGTTTTATATTATTTTGTTTTTGAGTGCAGTTATATAAGTTGCACTTTCATGATAAAGAGAGATTGCACTACAGTACTTATATGAGGTGAATTAAAAATACTATTTCTTCTGTTTATCATTTTTACAGTGCAAATATTTGTAATCAAAATATACATTTTGATTTCAATTACAACACAGAATACAAGATATATATGAAATGTAGAAAAACATCCAAAATATTTAATACGTTTCAATTGGTAGTCTCTTGTTTAACAATGCAATTAAAACTGCAATTAATCACAATTAATTTGAGTTAATTGCATGAGTTAACTGCAATTAACTGACAGCCCTACTTTTTTTTTAAACACTATTTTACCAACTCTACTCATCCACCTATCTTCAGTGCACCCTCCTGATTCCCCATCTGCCATATCTTGTCATAGCAGGTTTGGACATTTTGTGCTGCATGTTGGAAATCCCATGGAGTACGCATAGTTGACTTCTGATTAAATTTAGCACAACAAGACACCATTGTATAAGGAGTGGGGGTTGGGGGGGTTTACACTGGTGGCTCTACTCACCAGCTGGGGATGGACAGTCAACCATGCCCAAATTAGAGGTCTGTCCCTTTCTTCAGGGTTCTGTTTATTGTTTTCACAAAGAAAAAAGTGTGCAAAAAGTAAACAAACAATCTGGTTAGGGATTCAGATGCAGGTCCTCTGGTAGCCCTTTCCAATCCCAGGGGGCTCCATAGGGAGGGTCTGCCTGCTCTGGTTACCAGAGAGTATCCTCTCTCCTAATTCCCAACCTCCACCCCAGTGGAGCAGAGTTCTCCTTTATATTGTCCAGCTGAGTGTGGTCCAGTCTTGATGGGCTAATCAGCTGTGTCAGCTGATTCCCAGCACCTGTCTGCTGGGCATCTCTTGCTGCTTCCTGCCCTCCAGGACTATTAAAGGGGCAGATTGCCCTGTTAAAGGAGTGTTTAAATATTAGCAAGGGACTAAACATATGTCTGCTAAGGGACTGAATTTTCAAACCTATCTGTAGATTTCCTAACTTAAAATGTAGGCATCTAAATACAAGTGGCTTGATTTTGAAAATGTTGGCCATATTGTTTTAGGCTTGTGAAAAAAATATTTGCCAGGAGTGAACCCGAGTAGGTTAGAGATTCATGTTTTGCATTTGATAGGAAAAAGTTCCTTTCTTGAAGTGAACTTAAAAGTTGTATTGCTGGGCTAGCTAGCATGTCTGCACCTCCCACGCAGGAAAATGAAGCAATGCTTCAAATAAAATTGTAGTAAGCATAATGACAAACTGAGATGACTTCAATTTGCCGTGCCAGGGGCCTTGTGCTAAAATTTTGTCTCAAAGCACACATTCACAGCATAAGATGATCATTTTAGACTACGGCATCACCCCCACCATTATTTTTCTAACTTGTGTAATATTGTAAGTCTTTATCTTAAATACAGAAAGGAAACAATCTCATCACTGAGCTCAAAGGGGCTTTCCACATTCTTCCCATTAATAAGTTTCACTTCTAATTTATACAGTGCTGCAGGTTATGATTATTACAATGAAGGAATGATGAGGATTAATGCACCCCCTTGCTGTAAAGTGTTTTTTTCACCAACACATGTGACTCTGGGGCCAAGATGTCTTTGGCTTTTAGCACTCAGTTTTATTAATATCCATGACAGTATCTTGTTAACTACACCTTATCATTTATTCTAAAGTGTTTATAGCAGTGGTAGGCAATTTGCGGTCCACAGGCCACATGTGGCCCATCAGAGTAATCCACTGGCGGGCCGCCAGACTGTTTGTTTACATTTGCACTGCTACCCGCAGCTCCCAGTGGCCGTAGTTCACTGTTCACTGGTAGCGGCGGGTAGCAGTGCAAATGTAAACAAACTGTCTGGCGGCCCACCAGTAGATTACCCTGACGGGCCGCATGCAGCCTGCGGGCCACAGGTTGCCCACCACTGGTTTATAGCAAGTTCAAGGTGAACTCGAATTAATTAATGAATTTAAGTTGGATGTCTTCAAATGATTTAGTGAAATCTGGGAGGAGATTATATTCACAGTGCAGTATAAGAGTGAACATAATGAACACAGAAGACTTTCTTCCCTATGCACATTTTGTGTGTTAAATATTTTAATCATTTTAGGCAAACATATTTTAATTCTTCATTGTTTTCAATCCCATTAACCCTGGACCACTCTCTGGGTAGCAATATACTGCTACTAATGGCCCTGGGCTGGATGATGGCTGACCCTGCAGAAGTGTGCTACAGGAGAGCAGAAGTGCACAAAGATACTTTAATTACCAGGACACTGGTGGCTGGCTGTACTTATGAGCCCGAGGAAAGAGAGCTGGCTAGCACTTTTTGGCTCAGAGTTGTATGTGCATAATATAGGCAAAATGGCTCCCTCAGTGACTCCTGGAGTCCTAGAGATTCTCCATGATCCAGAAGCCTAGAGAGTCAAAACTAGATCCAATAACTTATGTTCATATAATAGCTTTCTAGCTGAAATCCCCAGGCACAAATTACATATATATAGGGATCACTTCTCTCACCGCTGCAAAGCACCTTTGGGTTTGAATGTGGTAGATCTTTAATAGTGCACAGCACCAACATACAGGACTTTAGAAATGAAGAAGAGTGTTACCACCCATTAAAACTGCTGTGCAGTCTGGGTTGCCAGAATGTCATCACCCACAGTGGAAACTTGCCAGGAGAATAAGAAAAATAATACAGGGCTATATTCGGTCAATATTACACTGGGGCAGGTTATCTCATGGACTTTAAAACATGCATGGCAGTTTTCTGAATAGCAGGGGAGCTTGCCTTGGTCTCACTGTCCAAAATTTCCCTGTGTATTATACATCAGCTGGTGGCTGCATTTTCATGTTGCTGTACATCATCTGTAGAGTGAATGATGAAAAGCACTATAAGTAAAATTTTCAAAAGTGCTTAAGTGACTTAAGAGCTTAAATCTCATTTTCAACAGTGACTTGGGCACTTAGGTGTCCAAGTCCTGTTGAAAGTCAATGGCACCCTGGCTCCTAAGTGCCAGATGTTAAAAGATATTTAGGTGCTTTAAGATGTAGGTAGGTGCTTTTAAAAATCCTACTAGCCACCTAAATCCTGTTAAAATTCTGGCCCTGAGTGACTAAAATGGGACATAATGTTTTGAAAACTGTACCCACCATACATAATATTTTATCAAACTGAAATGTATTCCCTTACCAATGTTTTCCTCTTGCTCATACACTGCATTATTATCACGTAGGTATCTATGAGAGCTGGACTTCAGTGTTGGCATTTAAAAAAAGGTACAACTGGATTAAATATTTGCGTTAGAAGATGAATACTCCACCACTGAAAAAAACATGTGCCCTCAGAAAAACATAAGTACACTGATGTTATATATGTTTGTACTTTTCCCCAGAGAGATCAGTTGTATGAAGAGAGGAAAAATTGGTCCAGATTTGATCATATCACCTTTTTAGCCCATCTATTAGGAATGTTCTGAGTCTGTCAGACATCAGGAAGGTGGCACTCTCTCACACTTGACACTGTATTTGTAGTGTAAGTGGACAACCGATGAGGCTGTTTGAGTATTTTGTGTGCTTACTTATACATCACTTAGGAGAAGAAATAAAGATGACACAAGAGATTACCCTCTTCACAAAAAAGAGTGAAGAACATCTGAAGGCAAGCCTTTTGTTTCTTCCCATACAAGGGATTTCCTTAGATTGATGGGGGTGGACTCTTAAAAACACATAAAGAAGCTTAACTTTTGACTTTTTGTCTGGATGTGAATGTGACCAGCTGCAGTTTTGTGAAAGAAAGAGGGTTGACACTGAGGTATTATGGTGAAAGGCAAAGAGTATGAATTGTGGTTTAGAAAGCAACACAGACAAATTGGAATAGTTCAGGATGTTTCTTCTGGTGTAGGGCTAGGAAAGAGGGAAAAGATGCCTGCTTTTTCTCTCTTCCCTATTTATCCATTTTTCTTTTTGTAGAATACAGTAAATATTTCATTGTCCATTTTTTATTCATAATTTTCATTATCTATGTGCCATAGTGATTGCAATCACTGTGCTTATTGTTCTCGAATACAAAACTTAATGAATATTATCAATTCAGTTTGAGTATTCCCTATTTTTATTAGTAATAAAAACAATAAATGATTGTTTTGGTTATATATATTAGTTTCAGGTGAATTTCCTCCCACCCTTTTTAGAGAGCTGGACTGGATAATGGACAGGTGGCACACAGGAACAAACTTTCAAAAGGCTAGCCTTTCTTTTGCAGGGTCAAGTTGTGCCCAAAACATTTGTGCCTGCAGTTTTGCACGCATAATTGAACTTCATGTGCAAGCCTGAATATTTGTGCCTCGAGCAACCTAGTTTGTATCACAATTCATTTAGCAGGTGCAATTTGTACCCACAGGAAAGGGATGTACCTATACAAATGTACCTCTCACTATAGACACATCAGGGTTGGACTAGATGACCTCCTGAGGTTCCTTCCAACCCTGATATTCTATGATTCTATTAGGGTGACCAGATAGCAACTGTGAAAAAACGGGAGAGGTGGCGGGGGGGGGGAGGGGCGGTTAATAGGCTCCTATATAAGAAAAAGTCCCAAAAAACAGGACTGTCCCTTTAAAAAAGGGACATCTGGTCACCCTAGAGTCTATAAAGTTGGTAGTCAAAAATGTTTTTCTTAGCAAGAAAGGTGTATAAAAATCCTACAGATAATAAAGTTTTGATTACGGCTTTTGTCATGAGAACAAGGCATCAGAATTTTTATGCTCGTTGTTCATGTGAATTATGGCCAGTAATATGCTCTCACACTTAAATGTTTTCAGTGTCCCATAATATGAAGGACTTTCTTGACATTCTGATTAGGGGAAACAATCTTGAAAGTAGTAAAAAAGGGACCATTTTAGATAGAGAAGCAGTTGGAATGAAATGAATAGTTAATGAAACCACACAATGCAGGAAAACCAAAGTCTTACTGTATATATCATCATAACTCAATCATATATGAAGAATAAATATTCTGTGCAACATTCTCTTGAGAAAGACTGTAGAGAAAAGGAAAGAGACAAACAGTTCTCTCATTTGTTCTGGGCAAGAATCTAAAAATATCAACTACCCACATCTACACATGAGTAAGGGAAATATCCCTTAGTCTGACTAGAGACTTATACGCTTTAGCCATGAAAGTTCTAATGGGATACATATAATTCCTGTTTTCTAAAATGCTAGTTCAAATTCTCCTTTCATATGGCCAAACTCTGGCAGTTAGCTACTGGCAGAGTAATGGATAGAGTGGAGATATGCTGCTGTGTAAGGAGTTTGGGAAGGGATTGTGCCTCACTGAGGCACAGCCTCTTCTTGAGTGATCCAATGTGATGATGCAGTTTGCCCCTAAAATAAAGTGGTAATAAAGCTCATGCAAATACCTGCTGTAGATAGATCGTTTGGGATAGTGCTATTAGTTCTTCCCATTGGGGGTGTACTGAGATCAAGGCTCTGCCTCCTCCTTTCTCCTTTGGGGCACTGTGTATCTTCCATGAAGAGCAGTCTCTGTGTTCCCCTGAGCACAGGGGCTGCAACTGGGACAGGTCATTGAGCAAGCTGCACCAGGGCATGAGGGAGGTTTCTTGTACACTCTTCTTTCCCTTCACCCACACTCACCTGTGCATGGCAAATACCTGTGAAAATAATTCTGAATAGTGAGATTCTACCAGCACAAATGGCTGGAATCATGTCACATTAGATTGCATCAGTATTACTCTAACTGACCATATGTACTTGACACAATATGATCTGAGGCAAATGCAGTGGAAATGCAAAAATGATGTGGCTTAATATAAACTCATACGCTTTCGTGTGTGTGTGTGTGTGTGTGTGAATATTCTAACAATACTATTGATTAAAAGGAATAGTCAACTAATTGACTATACTTGTGGATCAATATTAAACAATACCCTACAGGAAGGTCTCACTTAATGACAAGATTGAGCAAAGGTTTATCAGTTGTTTTTCTTTTAATTTTGATGGGTACTTAGCAGGCTAGGTAGAGTGACACCTACATATCTATTCTGTTTGATGATATGTATGTTACTGAAATTGTTTGCCATGTTACGAATGGTAACAACAATGGGAGACGAAAGAAACTTAGCTTATTGAAGAATGCCATGATAAATGTCTGAATGACAGTTACAGTTGGTAGTACAATAAATTAATATTACTATGTGAAATTAACTTGGTGTACTCAGTCCAGCTCTGAGTGAAAGTTAATCCATGTTTTCAAACTCCAATATTACCATTAAAAAGTCAACATTTATCCACCCAGCAGGATCTAAGGACAATTCTACCGTATTCTAAATAACGCATAGTGGAATATTGCATCATTATAAAAGTAACTGGAATAGAAATGGGGATAAGTGGTAACTGATTAATGGTGACCATTGAACGACACCAATTGATGCCATCAGCAGTCTTTTTGCAGAGGCCCGCACTTGGACTGGAAGAGTGTTGTAACTCAGGCTTGTTTTATAGAGGTACCTCTACACAGTGAGGGACAGCCTGCCGCAGCAAGTCTCAGAGCCTGGGTAGACAGACTTGGGCTTGTGTGGCTCCTGCTACAGCACCAAAAATAGCTCTAAAGCCACTTGAGCTCAGGCTGTAAAACTTAGGGAGGTGGGTGGGCTTCAGAACCTGAGCTCCAGCCCAAACTGAAATGTCTACACAGCTGATTTTAGTGCCGTAGCATGAGCCTCACGAGCCTAAGTCTGTTGATCTGGGTCTGAGACTCGCTGCTCCAGGCTGTGTAAACATACCCTAAGTGGTTTATTTGATGATCAGAGCTTGTGATAGAGCTAGCTGCCATTTTTTTTTTTTTTTTTTTTGCTCCTACTCTTGCATGAGCAATAAATAAGGTAAGGGTGATGATAAGATGAGGCTGAGATCGTCTTCCAGTAATAATATAACCTACTGCACTCCCTCTTAGCCAAATCATTAGACATACTTCATCAAGTAACTTCCATGCTTATCCCTGGCCTCACTATACAACCTTTGTCTTGAAGGCACTGGTACTTTTACCATGAAGTGCATGGGTGTGAGGACACTCTTTTGTTGGGACAGAGAACCTCAGGCAGGGTGAGATTCCATTTGCACTTGGATTTACATTATACTTCTGGCTACCTGCCTGAGGTTTGACTTTGAGAGGCACCTCTAACATAACGGGGGTTTAGGATTAACAGTAAGAGGGTGAGAGCTGCTGCTGTCTAAAGGTGCTGAGAACTGTGTGCTTTAGTCAGAGTTCAGAAAATGAATATTTACATGTAGATTTGGTGCTGCTTTTGCTATCTTTGTTCAGTGTGATCAGGCATGAACTTATTGTCAACCGTGTAGACTTCAGATGCTCTTTTCTAGCCATAGCTGTTGCTCTCTCCCCTGTCAACAAGAAATCATCCCTATTTACATATCACAAATGGACTACTCAAAAGCAGATACTATTTCCATTAAAAAAAAAAACGAACTGGATGAAACTCCAGTGCTAATTGATAGTGGGTAGCAAACATCAGTAAGTAATGATACCATGGAGATACAGCCTGCATCTATCCCTAGGGCAAGGAGGTGCTGCCTCTTGAATACAAATATAAACTCCATGAGCCACAAAAGATTGATTAGATGTCCATCTCATGGGCCCTTCCAGAAATCTGATTGAGGTCAATGTCCCTTTCTGAGAAATTCAATTAAAAGAAAAGGGAAAGTGTAAAGACAAACCCCCAGTTTCTTGCAATCTCTTACTTTATAATTAAGGAAGGCTCTGCTCTCTGGTGACTATTAACATAGGAGTCTGAAAACAATATGTGCTTCTAAAAACTAAAGGGGCTGTGGTATAAAGCCTGATGGACTTGAGAGACCAAGATGTTTTGTCAGTGCTGAGCAAATATAGCAACATGTTTTTATTTGATGTACAAAGGGGAATGGGAGGGTGCGGAGAGACCTTGTGTAGTTGTACAGAATCAAACTGTTGGAATAATGGTAATTATGGGCTGATTCTGTGGTGGTAATAGTCTGAAGTGCAAACCCACTACCAGGGAATCTTAATTTATGGACCATAAGGTCTAGGAAAAAAATAATATTACCTAATTGGAGGAAATCATGGGTGGGAAAGCAAATGATGCCATAAATTATCTTGTGAAAGGCAGATGATGCTTTAAATAAGTGGGTTTTCAACCTGTGGTCCACGGACCCCTGGATGTCATCAGACTGCCTAAGATTTCGAAAGGGGTCTACACGTCCATTCAAAATTTTTTAGGGGTCCACAAATGAATAAGAGTATATATGGTCTCAGGCAACTGTTACTTAAAATAGGCGCAAATTATCCTGTCTCTCTCCATGGTTGAAGAGGATGAAAATCCAATGGACTCACTCTCAGAGAGCACCAAAGTAGGGAAAGTTAGCTATTTATTAGCAGTGGCAGGGAGGAAAGTCACTGGCAGTTTTGCTCCATTTCCATAAGAATCAAATTCATACAAACATTAAAAAAAAATCCTGAAACGCTTCTTTCTTTCACATACTTGTATGTGCACCTGAAGCCACAAAAAGGAGATTATTTCAGGCCAAAGGTCACTGTATGCTTTATGCCTGGCTCTGTTCTTTGTCTGTTTTTCTCTTTCTGTGGTATCGAAGTGGATTCTTGATCTGATCCTGTCAGTGAAAGATGTTATTTCAACTTCAATCATAATCCAGTCAAGCACGTGGATATGCTGGTATCAAATCTTCTTTGTTCTTGCCAAGCATTTATAAACTGCTTTATGGGGTGAAAGCTATTTCAATTGAACTCTGTTTCAATGTATAGAGCTAGTGCATCAGCCTGATTTTTAAGTTATCTTGATATGCAAAAAGCCTAGCAATTTTCTTTCAAAAATAGTTATCAAATAATCAGACACCACTGATTTTGATTTAAATCTGCTCTGTTGCTCCCACAACATTTTACAAATCACAATTCTCCTTTCAATGGGCTATGCTCATGGTGCCACTAGAATCTATTTCTGTCGGCTAGGAAGACCTTCACGTTTCTGGGATGACAGTAATGATTATCTTTCTCTTTCAGATGGGCTCCTACCAGCTGAACTGCCTAGGTGAATTCCTGCCTGCTTGGATGATTAGAATCCTGCAGCTCACAGTGTCAGGCAGTGAGATCAGATTCCCCAACTCTGTCTGGCAGCTGCAAGGTTCAGTCTCCAAACCCTAAGGACAAAGAGATGTAGTGTCACATCAACCTGACCTACCTTTTGGACGGCTAGAATTTCACATTTAGTAAATGTGAAACAATAGGGCAGTGCTTCCTTTTAAGTGAACATTAATATTAACCAACAATAGAATCCCAAAGGAAATGTGTGGCTGAAGCTTGAATACGAAATTAATTCTTTATGAGTAGGGTTGAACATTAAAATAAACCCTGTGACAGCCAGGTGAAAGAATTAAACTAAGAGAATTTATGATAAAAAAGCAGGAGAAAATCCTCATTGTGAAAAACTCGAGTTGGTGTAAGTGTCTAAACCAGAACAAAAATAGCATCTTCTGTCTGAGACAAGATAATATTTTAAGATAATTATGTTAAAATTAGCTATGATAGAATTATAAGATTCACCACCTACACAGATGCTCAGAAGCACAAATCTTATTATATAGAGAGATTCAATATAAATGCTTTTTGGCTTTCACAATACTTTTCCTGACCAATTCAGTACTGCAATGATGTATATACTGTGGGAATATTTCTTGTGTTAATTTTAATATTTAAAGATCTCTTTTCCCTTCTTTGCCTATGTATATTAACTCTCTTTGATGCCAGTTTGATGTACGAGCAAGGATTACCTATCTCTTTATTATATGGGCTCTTAGTAATTCTGTTAGCCCTTGCTAAAGTGTAAGATACAAAGTACTATATATATAAATGTAAAATGATTACATATTAAAGCTGAGCAAATAGTGGGAAATATTGTCCAGGAATATTAATTTGAGATGCAGACATATCCTTTTGTGTTTGCTTTCTGTGACCATTTAGTGCTTGAGATTTAAAAGCATATTCTGAGCTCATATGGCTGGATAGTTTCTGGAAGTTAAATTTGATTCTATTTTGATTGTATAAGGTGTGAGTCACAGTTTGCACTAGCCTACACAATATGAAAAGTAAATTTCACAATTGGCTACAATTTGAAATTCTCTCTGTGGGCGAAACTGAGAGTTTACTCCTTAGCAAGGGGCAGCACATAACTACATTATCCCAGCAGCAGACCAGGGAGTGAGTCTGAGAATCATAATTCCCTCCTTCGCTCTCTCTTTGCTCAAAAGGGAAGTAATTTGTTATGGGTCTATTCCAGGTGTGCTGGCTGGTGCATGGGGGTAGGAGAGAATCCCTTGCCTGACCACTCACCCATTCCCAAAATGGCTCCATTGGAGGTGGGGGCAGTGACCCCACAGAGTGTTATCTGCAATGTAGTCTGCGTGAGGGAGTTTAACTTGTTGGGCACCACATAATATATTAAGTAAAGAATGCACAGGCTTTGAAAAAGAACTTTAATGGTTTAAAAAAGGATAGGAGAGTTAAGGAAAAACAACAAACATCTGCATGCAATTCCCTCCTTAAGTTCCCTCCCCACTCCTGAAAACTCTTTGGGTTCAGGGCACCTGCTGCTCAGTCTCCTCATTCTGGCAATGATGTGCAAGATAGCATCTCTTTTCAAAGCAGTGTCTGACACCTTGTGTTCCTTCTGTCCTTCCACTGGGGTTTTCCCCAATTCTGCTCTGTTCGATTGCAGACAGAGGGTCGTTAACAGTTAATGGCTTCTTTGTAGCCACTTTTGCCTTGCTAGGGCACAGCTATTCAGTTGTCGATGACTCTGTTTCTGAGGTTGTGTCTACACTTACAGCATTGCAGCCACGCAGTTGTAGCACTTATGTCTACACTGGCAGAATTCCAGTGCTGTGGAGGGCACTGAAGGGAGCGCTGAAGGGAAACCGCTGTTGTGTGATCACACTGCTAGCTGCCTGTGCAATAGCGTGTTCACAGTTGCGGCACTTACAGAGGTATTCGGAGCGGTGCACTCTGGGCAGCTAGCCCAAAGAGCACCTCTTTCTCTTTTGCCGCTAAGAGTTGTGGGAAGGTGGAGGGGCATCCTGGGTCCTGTCCTAATGCCTCATGATGCATTGCTTCATATCCCTGCAATTCCTGTCCTTCCATCTGCATTTGGAGCCATCTTTCAATGGTTTGTGTACTGTACGCTCTGCCTCTTCAATCTGCTGGAATGGATCCCGCATTGTTGACCAATATGCTGCTCACCCTCACTAACATGTCACGAGTAGCAGTAGAGTTATTCCTTAAACTACAAACACAAGAGCAGTTCGACATTGATCTCGCCACGCATTGTAGCTACAACACAAGATTGCTTGTGGCAAAACCACATTCATGGGACTGTGTGATGAGCTTGCCCCAGCCCTGTGGCTCAAGGACAGGAGAATGAGAGCTGCCCTGCCATTGGAGAAGCACGTGGCGATTGCACTGTGGAGGCTGGCTACTCCAGATTGCTACCGGTCGGTCACTAACCATTTCGGAGTGGGAAAGTTGACTGTTGGCCTTGTGTTGATGGAAGTGTGCAGGGCCATTAATTGCATCCTGCTTCGAAAGACCGTGACTCTGGGCAATGTGCAGGACATTGTGGATGGCTTTGCACAAATGGGCTTTCCTAACTGTGGAGGGCAATAGATGGCATGCACATTCCAATTCTGGCACCAGACCACCTAGCCACTGAGTACATAAATTGATAGGGGTATTTCTCAATGATTCTCCAGGCGCTTGTGGATCACCATGGGCATTTCACAGACATTAACGCAGGTTGATCCAAAAAAGTGCATGTTGCATGCATCTTTCAGAACACTGGCCTTTTCAGGAAGCTGCTTGCAGGAACTTTCTTCCCATACCAGAAGTTCACTGTAGGGGAAATCGAAATGCCCATTGTGATCTTGGGAGACCCTGCCTACCCCTTAATGTTGTGGCTTATGAAGCCATACATGGGGCACCTTGACAGCAGCAAGGAGTGGTTCAGCAACAGGCTGAGCAAGTGCAGAATGACTGTTGAGTGTGCTCTTGGCCATTTAAAGGCCCGCTGATGCTGCCTATATGGGAGGCTGGACCTGGCTGATGACAATATTCCTATGCTTATAGCTGTGTGCTATACACTCCATAATATTTGTGAAGGGAAGGGTGAAAGCTTTACTCAGGGCTGGAGCACGGAGGCTCAGCAACTGGAGGCTGAATTTGAATAGTCAGATACCAGGGCTAGTAGAGGGGCGCAGGATCAGGGATGCGTTGAGACAGCAATTTGAAGCTGAAAGACACTAATATTTGTTGCTATGCTGCAGAATGCAGTGCTTGTAATGCTAGGAGGTGATTGTGTTTGGTGCAGATAATGCACTCTGAAGGTTTAAAAATATTGCATGTTGCTTTGCAGGGCTCTGTTTGCTTTCAATTAACGGAATAAAGATTTCTTTCAAACCAAAACAATTCTTTTATTAAAAAACAACCAGAGGAGAGAGACAAACAAAAAAACACATCAGGACTGAGGGGGATGGGGGAAGGGAGGGTCCCAGGAGGAGGTGGGGTCCTGGAATGGTTAAAGATTTGTGTATGTCCAGATATCATATCCAACCTTCTCCTTTGGAGTCTAGTGCAGCAGAGCCAAATTGCAGAGGGATGAGTGTTGAGTGCAGTGGGACTCCACAGTGCTGGACTGTGATGAGGGAGAACTGGAATGCAGCGGGTACAGACTGGAGCCAGGAGGTTGATAAGAGTGTGTTGGTGGTGTCTGGGGGGCACATAGGAAAGAGTTTTGTGACAGAGGCTGCAGGGGAGGGCAGGCACCGAACTGCTCAGTTTGCAGTGCTAGTAACACCTGGAGCGTGTCCACTTGGTTCTCCATAACGTTTAAGAGCCGTTCTGTGGCTTTGTTCTGGCGCTTCACGTTCTCCCTTTAGTCCCTCTTCTCACTGTCCCGCCGCTCCTTCAATTCTTGTTTTTCAGCTGCGGAGTGCATCATGACATCACACAGAAAGTCCTCTTTAGTTCTTCGTGGCTGCTTTCTAATTCTGCGCAGCTGTTCAGTCAGCGATAACAAAGAGGAAAGCTGGGCTCCCAAGGTCCTACCTGTGAAGCCAAAATACAACATTTTACAGAAGCAGTGTTGTTTGCAACACACAGACCACTGATTCAGTGATTTAAAACACAACCACTATTCACATACCTGTCACTAACTGGCTGACTCCAGGCAAGCACACATGAGCCACAAGACCCCCAAAATGGCAAGTAACCACAGGGGCAGGGGAAATCAGTGTTCCAGGACTGCACTATACACTGGGCATGTGGCTGTTGGGGAGAGCCAGCACTGTAGGGGGGTCCTTATAATCATTACTGTTCCCACATTTTCCACAGGCTGTGTTCATTATGGAAGATATCTTGCTGCTGAGGGTGAGCCAGGAATCAAGGGAGGGTCTTCTCCAAGCCTGTGGCTTCTGCCTTGGCCCTTATGCAGCTCACCTCTGTGCAGCAATGGTTCCCCCTCTCCCCTGCCCTCCATGATGGCAAAGTAACATGGGAAAGTTACCCTTGATGGGGCAAGAAACAAAGCAGCTCTGCCAAAGAACCTGTGGCAGCGGATTGCCCAGTATCACCATGAGAATTTCGTGGAGATCTCTGAGGCAGATTCCCATGAAGTGAGGGAGTCAATCAACACTCTGTTCCGCTGCTCAGACTAGGCATGTGGTGGTACATGCATCACACAGACCCTAGCCTGCTTTCTGCAACCCTCCTGCCCCCAACAACTCGCTTCAATGATTCCCAGAATTAAAGGCACTTATCAGGGGCCTCCTCTCCTGTTTGCGCTTTGCCAAGCTCTGACAGCTATAACTGGCTAGCCTCCTCCGGGGTAGAGAAGAGCTCCTGGCTGCTTGCATCTTTGGCCTCTGAGTCGTCCTCTGCCTCTGGGTCTCCCTCCACATCCTCGATTTCCTCCTCCTGGCTCAGTCCACTCTCGACTGGCACATGAGCCACTGAAGTATCCACAGTGGCCTTCGCAGTGGAGGTGGGGTCACCACAGAGTATCGTATCCTGCTCTTTGTAGAACCAGCAGCTCGTGGACGCAGCACCGAAACAGCGGTTTGCCTCCTGCACCTTGTGCTGGTGATCCGTAGCTCCTTCACTTTGACCCTGCAGTGCAGTGTGTCCCGGTCATGGCCTCTTTCTGTCATGCATCGTGAAATCTGTCCGTAGGTATCATAACTCTTACAGCTGGAGCGCAGCTGGAACTGGACAGCCTCCTCTCCCCAAATGCTGATGAGATCCAGCAGCTCGGCATTGCTCCAAGTGGGGGATCACCTGGTACGTGGAGCAGGCATGGTCACCTGGAAAGATGCACTGAGACCACTGCACGCGTCACCGAGCAAACAGGAAGGGGACTTTCAAAATTCCCAAGGAATTTAAGGGGTGCAGCTCATGGTTGGTCACCTGAGGGCTGGGCAGAAGAGTTCAAAACTATTACCAGAGAGGCGAGAACAGGCACTCTGGGACCCCTCCCAGAGGCCAGTCACAGCGCTGTAATTGACCATGTTGTCTACACTGGCACCGCAGTGCTGTACCGCCAGCGCAGAAAGCTCTACGCCTCTCGTCGGGGTTGGGTTTTTTTCAGCGCTGCAACTGCACAGTTTCTGAGCACTTTGTGGCTTGGCAGTGTGTGCACCTCTGGAGTTACAACACAGAAAGTTGCCTTTCTGCGCAGAAACTTGCCAGTGTAGACAAAGCCTCAGTGAAGATGCTACCTACACAGACAGGAAGGCATCTCCCTTTGGCTTAGGTATTCCACCTCCTCAAGAGGTACTAGCTATGTCAACAGAAGAAGCCCTCCCGTGAACATAGCGTGGTCTACACCAGAAGGGTTAGGTCAGTGTAACTACATTGCTCAAGGATGTGGATTTTCATAGTGTAGACCAAGCACAGGCGCCGACTTTCCAGTGTGCCAGGGGATGCTCAAGCCCTGGCTCTACCTCAGGCGTTGCCCCCACTCCACCCTGCCCTGCCTCTTCCGGTCCTGTTCGGCCCCTCCCCCCAACATGCCTTGCCCTTGCTCCTTGTGGCAGGTGGGAGGCGCAGGGTTGGAAGAGGAGGTGCTGATCAGCGGGGTTGCCGGTGGGCGGCAAACACTGGGGGCAGAAGGGGAGCTGATGGGGTGCTGCCGGTGGGTGCTTAGCACCCACCATTTTCTCCTCATGGGTGGTCCAGCCCCAGAGCACCCACAGAATCGGCACCCATTAAACCAAGTCTCATTCAGACAATACCCGTGTTACCAATACAGGAAAGATTTAATCCCTGCTTCTATTGTCAGCAGTAGAGTTCATAAAATCAAATGGAATTCATAAGTTTCTATAGACAGATTCCCCAAACTGTCACAGCCCCTCAGCCATGTAGGCCTAATACTAGAATGAAATTGGTTATCTAGAGGAGTGAACTCTCAAACATTGGACTTCCTCCTCTAATCAGCCTTAAAGAGACAGTGTTTCTAATAGAACTTAACCTCAACTGGTTCAGTTGCAAAAGGAAAAAAATCAAGCCTTTGAACTGTAGTCTGTACCGTTAGGAGTGGGATGACCGAGTAACCTTTTCCCTTCTTTCAATCCCATGATAATCGAGCATTTTCAAAATGATATGTAAAGTACTCTTTCACCTCTAGTACAAACCTGTGTGTCAGAATATCAGTCTCCCATGGAGCAACAAAATGGATTATCAACATGTCACAAGCATGAAGAAGCAATTGACAAAAGATAAATGTATGCATATATATATGTTTTTCCCTCCTAGAACCTCTAGAGGTATTTTGCCTGTTGAGCATACACAGCTGAAAGACTGTGGGATTCATCTTTAAAAGTATTCGTGATGCAGGTAATTCAGTAACTGCATATCTCTATATTTCAGCTTTTTAGTCCTTTGGAATTGCTTCTCCCTGGGAACTTCCTAAAAGGAAAATGCTGTATTTTATGGATTTTTGAAGATCACTTAAATTTTTAACCAATAAATACTATCTGTTAACTATCTTCATTTGAATCCTCTGATTGAAGAAAATTTCTTTCAGATGTCACTAGTCTTGCTTGTAATTTGTTCAAGTATATAACAGTTACAGTTAAAGTATTAATGGTCTGTGACAGATCAGGTTTAATCTATCTAACTTATGGTGATATAAGAAGGAAACAAGATTAAAATGACATTACTGGATGGGGCGGGGGAGAAGCTTTGTAATAGTTGCCATCTTGGCTAGCATTGGAGAATGAGCAAGGGACCTCCAGAGTTGAAAGCTCTATAACTTGAGCTAAAGAGCCAGCATTTACAACAGGCCCATATATTCTGGATCAGGCACAGCAGGGGACATCTCTCACATGCTTCTTCTGGATAGAGGAATTTTTCCTAAGCAGTTCAAATCTAGCACAAGCCCCCACTTATGTGGCAAAATCTTGACCAACACTAGTGATAGAACTAGGGCCCTCAAGAAATGAAGGCATGAATTGCTTGAGCTAAACAACCAGACTGTATTTGGGGGCTGTAGCAGAGTCATCTGTGGATTTAGCAGATGACCTCTGAAAAGTGGATTATATCTTCTCTTTCAAGAATTGGGTTAAAGGTTGCCCTTTACATCTGAGACAAACATTTGAAGGGTGGTTAATTACCAACCCAAAGGACTTCTTAAGCAATAAACAATCACCCTGAAAGTAAGGAGAAGGGAATGTGGGACAGCTCTTGTATGGCTACACTTTCCAAAGAAACTTTACAGTTGTAAACAGGGTACAGAGAAAAACAGAAACCCAAACGTGGTTATCCAAAAGAATGGATCTGGGAAACATCCTGTGGACATTTCATGAGAAAATGTCATACCCCAGCAGAGGGACATCTGTGGGGGATGTAAATACATTTGTGGGGGATACTCGGGATTATTATAATGAACAAATACTTTTAACATAAAAATATCATAGACCATAAGCTTGTGGGGGAAGGTCTAGTGACACCAGCCTATAGCTCCAAATCACAGTAGGCATGGGATCCAGCCTCAGTCTGCCACCTATTCAGTCCTTAAGTCTCCTTGCTGCAATCAACAATAAGGGTACCACTTAGTGTTAATTGTGATGCAGATACCTCCCCACTCGGAACTGGATCAAGACCATCAGCTCAGTTCATACAGGTCACTGTACATCTGTCAGATGGTAACAACGTTCAGTTTCTGCTGACCTGAGCAAGATTTATATCAGTGACTTACTGGTGAAAAGCTCTGTATGGTATTGTCAATCCCTTGGGCAACGTAGCCCGTGTTTTAGAGTTGCTTGACAAATGAGATTTTGTTTCCAGAGAAATGTTGCTAGGTAGCGCCTTCTTCCCTGATATTAACTTATCACACCTCCCACTGTCTTTCGTCTCTTCCTGACAATAGTCAAATAGATGTTAAACAATAGAAAAAGGAAACCAAAGGGAAGGTATTTTATTGCAATATGATTTTATGTTGTTATCATAAAAGAAAATTTGAATTGGCCATTTAAACAAGAGGGACATATATACAAACCTCTAATGTTGTGAAATTACCACCACTATTTAATTTTCATGGAAAGAAATGTCCTTTAAAAATATCATTAGAAGTCTGTGCAAATGTGGTATGAGATTCTCAAGCTTTCTGCTGGGAGTCCTTCTGTTTTATTGTTTTGGAGGAAGTTTATATGATCATTCTGTCTATTTATTCCTGATACTTAACATGCCAAATGAAAAGCATTACCAAAAAAAAAAAAAAAAGATGTTGAACGTTTTTTGACGGCAAATAATTAGTGATAAATGCAATTTGTTTTAGTTAACTAACAAAAAGTTCTAGGTGTGATATAGAAAAGATGGTTTAAGAAAAAACAGTGAAATCAAGTTGTTATGGAAACTGGAATTTGAAAGGAAATAGGTTTAAAAAAGAAAGAAAGATTGATTTATATTCCATCCGGTCTAATCACTGTGTTAAAACACCACTGTTGAAAAAAACAACAACCCACCATCCAATAAGGATAATTTCATATCTGGAGTCAAGTCTGCACAATATTTCACATCAACAAGACTCCCAGATGCAAATCAAATCTTGGTCAAATGTCTCCTACATTATATTGATCGTGCTTAATTATAATTTGGCAATTTTAAAACTATATTGTTCTCAGTTCAAATGCTTGAGTCTGCTCATTTTTGCTACATATTGCTTTTATTGATTTTGATTAACTGCATAAGCTCATGCTAATTATCTAATGTAACGTATTGGACATTACTTCTGTTTTCTGTTAGCCTGCAATGCTCTGGGAAACGAGATGCTTCATCTCACTTGGTGCTGCAGCCTGTTAAACAAACATATCTATTGGCAATTAGAATAGAGAATGTCTGAGAAGGGGCTTTGTGGAAGGGCTTTTGGGTCCCATAAGGTATTAAAATCCATTTCATTGGGTTCCAGGGAGAAGAACCTACAACCCTAAACAAAAATAGCTGGTAAGATTGCTTTGAAGCAAAGGTTATTAGAGATTGTACATTGGCACCTGTGCTGTGGAAATTGAACTAAATTACAGTTCTGCTGCTTCCCAATTCACTAATGAATCTGTGATTACCTATAATTGTCAACAAGCCATGGGCTTTTAAATGTGCATCAAGAACAGTTTTCTAAAGTGGTCATTTTGCCATTTCTCTATCTCATTATCTAAGAACCGTCCACTTTCCATATTCTCTAGATATCCTCAGTGTCAAGCCATCAAGGAGGTTATAAATAGGAAATCTCTTTTCATGAAGGTTGTGCTTTCCTAGTTTGAGCTTGACCTCATGCTGCTTGCTTTCTTCCCCAAATTATCAATAACAATACTTGGAATCAGAAGCTACATAGTTTGTGAGTGTTTGATCAATTCCACTCAATCACTTCTCACATTAAAGTCCCTTCTCTCTTTCATTTCTAAGCTCATTGGACATGCTGTCTACAGTCGCTGTGTCTGGAGTTCCTCTCCTGCAGTTACGTGAGTAACTAGACCCGCTCCATTCTGGCTTCCATCCCTTGCACTCTGCTGAAACTGCTCTTCTCAAAAGCTATAATGACCTCTTCCTCAAAATCAGTACTCCATCCTTGTGTTCCCTGATCTCTTAGTTGCCTTCAACACAGTTGACTATGCTTCTTGTCTTGAAATCTTGTCCTCCCTTGGCTTCTGTGACTGGCCTCTCCTGGTTCTCCTCCTACTCCTCTAATCATTCTTTCAGTGTGTCCTCTGGAAGATCCTTCTCATCCCTACTCCAACTCTGTGGGTTCCACAAAGCTCTATCCTTGGTCCCCTTTCTCATCTCCCCCTGCACCTTATCTTTGAGTAATCTTACCACAAACACAAATTCAACCACCATCTTTATGTTGGTGATATACAGATCCACCTGTCTACTCCAGATCTTTTTCCCTTCTGTCCAAACTCAAATCTTGGTCTGTCTGACATCTCCTCATGGTCATAAGCTAAACCTCAAGACGGCTAAAACAGAACTCCTAATCTCTCCTCCAAGCCCACCTCCTTATCTCCCTTCTTGGTACTGTGAATAACAACAACACCCAGCCTGTCACTCAGGCCTGTAACCTGGGCATCATGTTTGATTTGGACCTTTCTCTGGGTTCTCACATCCAGGCTATATTTAAGTCTTGCGGATTGTTTCTGCATAACATCTCTAAGATACAGCCTTTCTATCCATACACAGCTAACACTCTCCTCCAGGCTCTCATCATCTTTGTTAGTGCAACGTCCTTCTCTCTGGCCTTCACACATGCAAGCTTTCCCTTCTCATCCATTCAGAATTCTGCAGCAAATATGCTCTGAGCGCCTCACTTTGGTTGTCACCACCTCTCTTTGAATCCCTCCACCCATAGGTGCTGACTCTGTGGGTGCTTTGGGGCTGGAGCACCTATGGGGAAAAATGGTGTGTTTTGAGCACCCACCAGCAGCACCTCCCCACAGCGCCTCCTGCCCGTCTGCAGGCCCTGCTGATCAGCATCTCCCCCTCCCTCCCAGTGCCTCCTGCCCACCATTGTCAGTTATTTTATGGCATGTAGGAGGCTCTGGAAAGGAGGGGGAGGAGTGAGGACACAGCCCGCGTGAGGGAGGGAGCAGAACAGGGAGGGAAGAGGCAGGGCGGAGGTGGGGTGGGACCTTGGGGAAGGGGTGGAGTGGGAGTGGGCCCCGGGGCGGGGGGGGGGCGAGTACCCCCCCCATCCCCAGCACATTGGAAAGTCGGCGCTTGTGCCTCCACTGGCTCCCTCTTTTCTATCACATCAGCCATAAACTACTTGTTTTCACTTTCAAGGCCCTTCTTGGCCTATCCCCACCTTACCTGTCATTCCTCATTCCCTATTGAACTTGTCAACTCCTGACTCTGATCAGCCCATGATGTCAGTGACATCTTCCGCTTTGTAAATGGTCAAAACAAGCACCTTTGTGTTTTTCCCATGTTGTCCCTCATGCTTCAGAGGAGCTCCTCATAAACATCCATAAATCTAACTCATCATCCTGCTTCAAACCCTCTTTTGCCACAAAACAACCGGACTACAGTTTGGCTGTTGTTGTGCTGTGACCACTGCTGATCATGCTGACTAATGGTGTCTTATTGTTTCCTTGTAATCCGCCATCTGTCTGTATTCATCAGTTATCTCTTGTCTTATACCAAGGGCTTGTTTACATGAACAATTTGTTTGTGGCAAGCTGGGATGTAAATCTACCCTGCACGACCCTGCCATAGACTAACTGTACATGTGGACCCTGCTGACATACATTAGTAGTGAATTAATATGCTTTGGTCTCGTCCAGTTTCAGAGGACTAGATCAAAGATCATTAACAAATTTTTTATATGCATCAGCAGGGTCCACAAAAAGTTAGTCTGCTGTCAGTGTTGCATCTAGCATGGGGAAATTCTATATTAAACCTCATCTTGAAAGATACAGAGGAACTAAAAATTAATGACAGGTTTCAGAGTAGCAGCCGTGTTAGTCTGTATCCGCAAAAAGAAAAGGAGTACTAGTCTCTAAGGTGCCACAAGTACTCCTTTTCTTTTTAAAAATTAATGGTAACTTAGGGACAAGTGATCATGATATATGTACTTGGTGCTTTAAAAGGGCCAATTTCACAAAGCTGAAAACAATTATGAGCCAAATCAGTTCGGAGGAAGAATTTAATCAGAAAATGTGAAAGATAATTGGGAATTGTTTAAGAATACTTTAGTAAATGCCCCAAAAGCCACAATCCCAAAATCAAGGAAGAAAGCTATGTTGGTTAAAAAAAACAAACAGCCTGTTTTAGACCAGAAGTGAAGGCAGTTACTTGAGAGAGAGAAAAAAAATGTATCAAATGAAAGAAAGGGGAACTTTGATAGCAATGCATAGAAATCAGAAGCTAGGAAATGTAGAAAATTGAGAAGGGACAAATGAAGAAATCTATGGACAGCAGAGTTAAGGACAATAAAAAGGAGTTTAAGCACATTAGGAAAAAAATAATCCTAGCAATGATATTGGCCCATTACTAGATGCAAATGGTAGAATTATGAGGCAGAAAAGGCAGAAGTGTTCAGTAAATATTTCTGTTCTATATTTGGGACTGTAGGGAGGCAGTGGGGTTCCCGGGTGCCCCGGAGAGGGATGAGCTCTGCCAGACACCAGAGTGGGTGGGGCCTGAGCACTCTAAGGCCACCCCCCCCAGAAGGTCAGAGGCCGGACAGGAAGTATAAGAGCTCAATCCCAGAGCTCACTCGAGAGACAGCTGCTGGAGAGGCCAGACACCTTTGACCCAGCTCCCACCGGGGAGACTCCAGCAACCAGCAGCGGACCTGGAGACTGGCCTGACCAGCCGATATTCAACGTGGATCAGCGTGTGGGAGAGTCACCGAGCCTTCCCCTCGCCAGCTACCCCGAGGATCCAATGGTAATTGACCCCCCGAGGACCCCACCTTGACCCAGGTACCTCCAGAGTGGGAGTTGGGAAGTAGCCCGGGGGCAGCCGACCTGAATCTGGCTGCAACACTGCCGGAACCCATGTCAGTGTGTTGTAGCCAGAATCCCCACTGACACAGCAGCGGGCCTTTGGCCACTGCTAGGGCCCCGGGCTAGGACGCAGACGAGTGGGAGGGCCTGCATTCTCCTCTGCCACCCAACATGTGGGTGGCAGTCTCCCCCCTCTCCCAGGTCGCTTGGAGCCTGAAGCCTGGCTGTGCTATTTCCCTGTTTTTGCTCAGCCCAACCTGAGGGCCTGAGCCTTGGACACTTCACTGCCCCGCCCTGACCCAGGGCCTGGGCTTATTAACTGCTAATTGTTCTCTGTGTTTGCTCAGCCCTGCCTAAGGGCCTGAGCTGTGACTCTTTATTGCCCTGACCTGACCTGACCCAGGGCCTGGGCTGGTTATGTTAATTGTTACCTGTGTGTGCTCAGCCCCTGCCGGACGGGACGGCTTGAGCCGGGACTCCTGCGGCCTGACTGATTCCCCAAGGGGCCGTGCAAGGACTAAGGGAGGTGGTGTGGTTCCCCGCTGCCCCGGAGAGGGACGACCCTGACGAACCCTCTCTACAGGGACCAAAACAGATGATGTAGTCTTATCATATTATAACATTCAGTTCTTCTCAGGAGCAAGTTAAATAGCAGCTAAATGTTTACTAAAGTTAGACATTTTTAAATAAGCAGATCTGGATAACTTGCATCTTAGAGTTTTAAATGAGCTGGATGTGGAGCTGTTAATGTTGATTTTTCAATTTTTAGTCTTAGAACACTGGGGAAGTTCCAGAAGACTGGGAGAAAGCTAATGTTGTCCAAATATTTAAAAAGGGTAAATGGGATGACTGGGTAATTATAGGTCTGACTGTCTGACACTGATCTGGGCAAGATAAGGGAGCAAATGATATGGGACTATTCATAAAGAATTAAAGGAGGGTAATATAATTCATGGCAATCAACATGTGTTTATGGAAAATAGATCCTATCAAACTAACTTGATATCTTTTTTTGATGAGATTACATATTTGGTTGCTAAAGGTAACAGTAAGTAATATACTTAGATTTCTGATATCATGGTATCACACAACATTTTGGTTAAAAAACAAGAAAGATCTAAAATCATTATCACCTTTGTCTGGCTTGTCCTCATCTGTCCCTCCATGAATGCCACACCATTCTCTTTTATTGCAAGCATGTTCTTTCCATTTCTGGCCAAAGAGTTTTGTCAGCCCAGTGCGTTTTCGGTCTGTCCAGCGGACCTTGTGGTCTCTGGGCTGTCACTGATGTGAGTTATCCACCTATTTTCTTGCCTGAAGACTACATGACCCTCCCATCTCGGCTTTGCATTGTACAATGCCTGCACTACATTGGTCACCTCTGTACGCCTTCTAATCTCCTCATTTGGTATATGATCATTATGGTACATATTAAATTTATTAAAAACTGGCTAACTGATAGGTCTCAAAATATAATTGTAAAGGAGAAGTCATCAAATGGGTGTGTTTCTAGTGGGATCCCATAGAGATTTGTTTTTGACACTATGCTATTTAACATTTTTATTAATGACCAGGAAAAAAACATAAAACCATCACTGACAAAGTTTGCAGATGATGCAAAAATTGGGAGAGTCATAAATAATGAAGAGAACAGGTCACTGGTTCAGAATGATCTGGATTGCTTGGTAAGATGGCACAAGTGAACAATATGCTTTTTAAAATACAGCTAACTGTAAATGTATACAGCTAGGAATAAAGAATGTAGGCCATACATACAGGATGGTGGACTCTATCCTGGGAAGCAGTGTTTCTGAAAAAGATTTGGGCATCATAGTGAATAGCCAGCTCCCAGTACAACACTGTGGCACTAAAGATCAATACAATCCTTGGATGAATAGACAGGGAAATCTCTAGTAGGAGTAGAGATGATTTAATCTCTGTTACGACTCCTGCTGGAATACTATGTACATTTCTGGTGTCCACAATTCAAGAAGGATGTTGATACATTGGAGATGAGTCAGAGAAGAGCCATGAGAATGATTAAAGGATTAGAAAACATGCCTTCTAGTGATAGTCAACAAGCTCAATTTATTTAGCTTAACAAAGAGAAGGTTAATGGGTGACTTGATTAGTCTATAAGTAGCGACATGGGGAAGAAATACTGGGTGCTTCAATCTAGTAGACAAATGGTGTAACACAAACCAGGGGCTAGAAGTTGAATCTAGACAAATTCAGACTGGAAATAGGGCATACATTTTTAACAGTGAGTAAATAACCATTTGAACAACTTACCAAGGATTGTGGTGGATTCTCCAACAATTCTCACTCCGACAATTTTTAAATCAAGATTAGATGTTTTTCTGAAAGACTTGCTCTAGGAATTATTTTGGGGAAGTTCTATGGCCTGTGTTTTACAGAAAAGCAGATTAGATGGTCACAGTGTTCCTTCTGGCCTTGAAATCTATGAATAAGGCTAGTGTGGGGTACATTCACACCCCAGTTTGCTGTAAAGTAATTGTTTGTTTGTGTAGACAAGTCCATAGATTGTTAGCTCCTTTGGGCAATGTGATGGGGCCATGCTCTGTCTCCACCCTCTGATGGCCCAGAAACTGCTCAGACCCACTTTCTTCTTCTGTGCAGTCAGTATTTTATTCTAAACCCATTCACCAACAGCAGTACAGTGCAACACTCTTTAAACGCTACATCTCTCAGCCCTTCTTTGCTAGGGCCCTTGGAGGATAGGAGGTCTCATTTCCTTGAGGGAGCACCTTCATTCCAGGCTCAGCTAGTCCTGTCTTCCTCCTCTCTCCCCCGTATCGTTTCCTTCCTGGCCTTTATCAGGGTTGTTCAGCTGAGGCCTAATTAGTTCCTTACCGGCTCAGCCTCTTTTTCAGATTAGCCAACTATTCAATCAGCTGTTAGAGGGGAAACTAATTGAGGCTACAGTGGTCAGATTGCTGACCCACCTGTCAGATCTCAGCACTCAGTCACACGCAAGGACAATCTTTTATTCTGTGTACAGCACCTAATATAGCGTTCCATGACTAGGGGTCCTAGGCACTATGTGTGACAGAATGTACCCCTGTGTCCACACCTACCCACCACTATAATAATCTTTGTACAACGTATGCCTTGTGAGGTATCATTGGAAAGCTCATAACTTGCTGGTCATTATTGTCCTATAAAATGTGTGTGGCAACATTGTATACGAAGTTATAAGATTCCACTGTATCTTAACACATTCCATTCCATTTTAACACATGTTCCAAACCCAGGTTGGCAAACAGGTCTGTCTCAAACAAAGGAATGTGTGCTTTGCTTAATTTGCATTTAAGCACTAAACAGAGTCATCAAGCAGGAATGAAAACAAAGGAAGCTCAAATAGGTGAGGAAAAGCAGCAGGGAACACTCTTCCACATAGACTTTTTGTCTCCTGAATCTCAGCTGGAAATGTTTTTCAAGAGGGGGACTGACAGTATAAAAAGGAGGGACAAACACTCCAAGATACTCTCCTCTCTCTCTCTCCCTGTCCACTGCATTCATGGCACCAGAAAAAACAAACGAAGCATTCGTTGGACTGGAGAAGGAATCCTGACCTCAGAAGTTTGGTCAGTATGATTTCTGAAAGCATACTGTGAGAAACTTTGCTTGAATCTGATATAATTTAAATTTGGCACCAGTTGCATTTAAACTTTGTTTTCATGTAACTAGTTCTGACTTGTGTGCCTCATTACTTGTACTCACTTAAAATCTCTCTTTGTAGCTACATAAACTTGTTTTATCTAATCCAAGTTGTTTAAATTGAAGTGTTTGGGAAACTCCATTTTGGGTGCAAGTTATGTGTATATTACTTCTGTTAAAGCAATAACAAACTTTATACAAACTTGTATTATCAAGGAGAGAACTGGGCAGTACAGGACATACATTTCTGGGAGGAAATCTAAGACTGGGAGTATGTTGGCTCTTACCAGCCTGCAATATAACCAAAGCTGGTAAGAGCCAACGTTTGGCTGGCTGACTTACTGCAGCACATGCACAGATATAGCTGGGAGTAACTTGCACGCTGGAGGCTGTTTGTGAGCAGTCCAGGTGGGAGGCTACAGCAGCAAAGCAGGCTAAAGGGCACCCCTGTTTAGCGGGCAGAGGTGACACAGTTACTTATAGGTCTGTATTGTACCTGACTGGATGTCACACTACAGTACTACAAAGAACACATCATATGATTTGGTGACAATCACTTTCAGTTTAACTGTCATCTGTCAAGCAGAGGCTCTTTTCACTGTTTTAGATCTCCATCCACTGTTCATTTTGAGAGCATTACAGGTCCCAGCATGTTTGTAATCCTCCTCACAGAAACCCTCATTCACGCTCAAAACCTCTCTGGAATGTTAGAGCAAGTAGTTGGTTGCTGGAGTGGATGGAGATATGTGAACTAGAAATGACTCTCTCAGTTCCTGTCCAGATCTGAGAGAATCTGGCCTCAACATAAGACTGGAAGCCACCAAAATGGCTTTCAATCGTAACTTTAATCTGTCATTCCATGCTGTCTCATAACAAGTGGAAATAATTTCATTTTAGTTGGATGTTTACGGTCATGTTTGTGCTTTGGCAAATAGTTTTTCAGATGGAAAACTCTTCTGTAAAGCACATGAACAGCTTTTGTTTGCAGCATCTTAGACTGAATATTAACCAGTGGTGTAAATAATTACATTGTTATTAAGGAAATCCATATATCCAGGGTGTCATTTACACAGTTTGAATCATACTGGAGCCATTTATTGCTGACTAAGTATGAGGCAACAGAATAGGTTTATTTAATTATGGGAAGGGTAGTGTTTATTCATAGGTTCAGAGTGGATCAGAAGATTTAGAGAGAAATTTATCTCAGTGCAAATCCTTTAATTAATCTTCTTAAATTCACATTTCAAAATCTGAAGTGAGGGAAATGAGATGTTTTAAACGCTGTCATCATATTCTTTCACTGTCAGCCTAAGACTTGTCCAGTCTGTTAGCCATTGCCTTAGATAGCTCTCTAAGCTTTCTTTACATTTCTGTAAGTAATACTATGCCTGTAAGTAATACTATGAATCACAGGTACTCCCTACACCTTTCACTTACTCTGCCGTGTACCATTAGATTTTTATTAGGCTGGATTATATTTTTCTTTGTTGCAAAGTTCACCTAATACAGATAAATTGCATTTTGGAAAAGCAAAGGTGTGTTATCACTTTAAGGAATCTATCATTCTAACCTCTAGTAAACCCAGGGTCAGAAAACAGTTAATCAGGTTCAAGAGTTTAAGTTATTTGCTTTCAAAGATTTGATTGATTGCTCTAGTAATTGCTATATAGTAACTGCTAGAGCGAGTGAGTTGCACTGTGTTGCGAAGAGAGTAAAAAGAAGCAGGGAGCAATAGAAAAAGAAGCTTCTGTAGATTATGGGCCTGATTCTCCTTTCACTTCTGTCAATAAGGAATAACTCCACTGAAGTCAATGTGTCAAAGGGTGGCCCCAACTGGAGTACCATTCTGTGGTACGATGTGCATCTGCCTTAGTTTCCCTCCTTCAGAGTCCAGAAATATTCCAGCCTTTCTTGCTTGAAGAATACCCCTCCTAGTGAGGGCCAATTTGTTTTTAAAACATACAGTGCAGAAGTCCCCAGCGTAGTCCATTTATTATCCTAATGCATCTTGTCCTTAGAATTCCATAGCATGATGTCCCACTATCCCACACTGGCATCATCCACCACACTTAGCTCCTCATCAGTCATCTTCTGTCCCTCTGCCAGGACAGTCACCACAGTCTTTCAAGCTGGAGTGCAACTGGGCTCTTTCCAGCAGGAACCCCTGGAGCCTCTCTGAGGAGAAATCATGCTCACCGGGTGTAGCCAGACAGCCAGCCCCCCCCCCTCAGACCAGCATTGCTGGAAACACACGGGAGCCAAAACAACAGGGCACTCAACATAAATTCCAGCACAGCCTTTGAAGCTGTGAGAAGCACAGGTGTGCTGTGACAATGTGCCTCTGGGAACATATACAACGATTAGGCTCACAGCAGGCAGAGGCCCTGTGACAGACATGGCTCTTAGCCCTTACTAAAACAGCACGATGCACACACACCAACATCCTAGGTGGGAAAATATTTACCCTGATAAAAGAAATGTCCAGTAGTCGAAACTTATTGTTTCTCCCTTGCAAGTGTGAACTACTCTTGCGAGAGCTGGCGTCACCCCGACAGACCAGCCCCAATTTAGCATAGAAAGGAGAAAGAGAATAAAGGAGTACAGAGGTATAAGTAGGGGACCTACAGCACCATGATTTTTGAGTGCTTTTCACTATCTATCTGCTGGTCAGATAAGTGACAGCCTCCCAAGGCTTCTGCAGCTAAGAGGGTCCCTAAGCCTTGTCCCTTATTCGTCTTTCCGCGGAATTGAGTGACCGATCCTGGCTTGGCACCGCTGGAATCGAGAGATGCAAGGAGGGTAAAAAGCACCCACACCTGATCTCCTATCTTTAGTGTACACATATTTTGAAATAGAGCTCTATACTTTGTTTTCTTTCTTTGGGATTGTGGCTTCAGTTTTTGTAACTTGTTTGTGTGTGTAACATCTCTACATTTAACTAAGTAGGCACTAGCAATTTTTGTAACCACATGATTAGAATCTAGTTTAATAAATTTTGGTAACCATTGTGCATAAGCCTGACTTGTTTCTCTGGTTTACTGTAAAGCAGCCAACACAATTAAAGAACCTCAGCCGTTTTGGCTATAAAGCCTGGCCATTAGGTGAGAGTACTAAGAGCCTAGCGTTGAGTTGTGCCGCCTCCACGGGGCAAACTCTTGGGGCACCTGTCAGTCAATCCTGGCTGCCCGCTGCGAAGGAGCTCTGAGCTCTAGCAGTTAAAGTCACGGGTGTGGAGAGGCTCTTAGTGCTGCCATTGGGGCACCTGTCAGTCAGTGTTGACTGCCCGCTGCGAAGGAGCTCTGAGCTCTAGCAGTTAAAGTCACGGGTGGTTAGGACCTTGGGGCATCCGTCAGCCTAGCCCGGGCTGCCCGCCGCGAAGGGACAGTGCGTCCTAGCGGTTAAAGTCACGGATGGTATAAAACGGGCATAGCTGGCACCTCACCAAACATCCCTGGCCATCGGCTAACACCGGGGAACATCCCTCATACCCTGCTGGCCCTCTGACGGTTTCCTTGGGTCCAGCTCTGTGGTTTGGAGACATCAGTGGGTAAGTGCCTCCACTGCTCCCTTGACTTCAGCTCTGTGGGTCAGAACCAACAGGCACCTCCCTCTGTTGCTGCTGCTGCTCCTCCTCCTACCTTCAGCCTTGGATCTCTGGCTTGGGGAGTTACCTTCTGGCTCTGGTAACTCTCCTCTCCTGCCAATCATCTCCCCTCAATGCAGCCCTGACTCACTGGTTCTCCCTGTTACTGGTCTCCCATATCTTTTATAGCCCCACTCTCTTAATTGGTCAAATGGAAGCACCTGTTGTAGCTCAGGGATGCTGTGCACAATATGCTGGTGTAAGTGAGGGGAGAATGATGTTGGAGTAGAGACCAAGTGTTGGAATAGAGATGTGTTGGAATAGAGACCAAATGTGTTCTAAATGTGTTGGAATAGAGACCAAGCTGAAGTCTACTGACTGAGTGGAAATTCTCACTAATTCTGATTTTGAATATCTTTTTAACTCCTTGCCCATGGAAGTTCCACGCAGCATTTCTGGTCATAGCTAAAGATTTAAATCAAGGAATTGAAATTTCTGAAGTAGAATATTCTTCCACAGTAGAATATAATGTATTCTGTTCTCTGTAAAGAGGGAAAAAAAACCCCAAGAAGTTAACACAGTGGAATGCTACAGGCAGGCAGCTGGGTTGGTGGAATCAATGGAAGTTCTTTCAATTTAAGAGAAAAAAGGAACTCAATTTAAGTTTAATCTTCCACACCAAATTCCATGTAAATGAAAATGGGCACAGTTCAATGACACTTCATCCTCTTATGCTATGCCCCATATCTCAGGAAACTTTCAAGTGAGATTGTTGACATAGTCTGTTTGACTTCACAAGTGAATGAGTGCTGAGAAGTAAGGAAATGGGGATATATAAGTGACCATTAATAATGTTTGGTATAATTATACTGATTTGGAATGAATTGGATTAGACAGAGCTGTGAAAACACCATAAGACTTTATCTCCAGATTTGAAGTGGCAATAGAAAGCCATGTTGGGATCTGGTTCGTTAACTGACCTTTCCTAAATGTCTAAAATGGCTCACTTGAGACTTGGCTCAATAAGACAAGGGTTTCTTATTGTAATTAAACTGTTTTACTCATTCCCAATCATAAATTGGTGGTAGAAAATTTCAGTGGTTTGCTTAATTTATTCCCAGTTTGGCACTAGAAAACAGTGAAGCAAGAAAATTTGAGAAAAGGTGGATATATTCAAAACCCAGTATTCTCAGTAATTTCTTTCTTCTATATGGATTAAGAGGTTTTCTGAAAAGCATTTCCTGCAATAGGTTTTTAAAATTATTTGCTGCAACTAAATCAAGTAATTCTTTCATAATGTACAAAATCTCTGCAATATATTAATTAAATAATTTATCAGTTACATAGATGCCACATCACGCACTCTCAAGGGGAAACCTGCAGGAGGGGAGTGGGGAGAGAAGAAACCTCTATAAGGTTCCTGCCAGGAAGTTCCATCCACATTTTTCCATGGAGAAATTTCTCTGTGGGGCAAAAGGGAATCAGCCTTAAACCCTGCAGAATCCTTAAGACCCATGTGGGTCCTGGGGTTCCACTGGAGGCTTAGTGTCATCTGTATCAATAAAAGAGGCCAAGAGTCCTGTGGTACCTTATAGACTAACAGATGTATTGGAGCATAAGCTTTCGTGGGTGAATACCCACTTCGTCAGATGCATGTATCAACAAAGTTTCCATAATAGCTACTTGGAACATCACATTACTATAAAGTAATTTGTTAGATGTTAGGATCCTTAGCATCCTTAAAGTTATCCATCATCTTAAGTTCCAGGGCTAAGTGCACATGTGGGCATGAGTAAATCAACTTTCTGTGATTATGTTGGAAGACAGCCAGCCTGGCCAGAAGTGAAAGGGCAAGCAGGAAGATGCTGGAAGCTCTCTAGAGAAACTGAATGTAAGATGTAAATATAACTTGGCCTTTTTAAAGTTTATGGAGTCAAGGTCGTAACATATTTGTGGAAGCACTAAGAAATTGATTCACTCAAATGCAGCTGCTCTGGGGGCATGACCCTCCTGGAAGTTGGTAGGATGATAGGATCAACCTAAGGATTGCAAGAACCAGTTTGTGGTGGAGTTCATTTTAAATTTGGCAGGGGAAGCCTGGAGCAGCTTCATCCTTTCATAAACACTTGATTCACCCTCCACTCCTACCATCCAGGCAAACGGTTCGTAGCTGTGAAGAATGTAAGCCACTAGCCATGAGTGACTAAATGTAGAGAGAACATTGCGGATAGATGACTTGGGAATCTGTGGCTACTTATTCACTGCTAAAAAGGTGGAGGGTTTTTTCAGATAACCAACATATGCTAGCTATCCCTCTGTAAATTCCTCGAGGAGTCAAGGCACTGTAGTTTTACCATGGGATGAACCACGGGGTGGGTACAGCATTGACCTCATTTAGCTACCTTGCAGTAAAAACTACAGAGCCTTGTCTTCACTGGAGTTTTACTGTAGGACAGCTAATGCATGTTAGTTATCCCGTGATCAAAAACAGACCCTTTTTTGACAATGAAGACAAAGCCCGCCTCAGCAAAAATCAGACTAAAAATTGTCACATTTCTATCAGCTGTGCAGTGAGTGCCCATGGAATATTGCTGTTGCAAATGTTTTTGTGCGAAAAAAGTGACCAATTTTGTGCGAGTGTCTGACACCCTAATTGCATGTGGAAAAATTAGCAGTTTGCCACCCACGTTAGCATTTTCTAAAGGTTGCTTTTGGCAGGGGCTGTCAACATGGAAACAGAAAACAAGAAGAAAAACATTAATAGACTTTGATAGCCAAACACCTTGGAGATATTTGTTTAACCATTCAAGTGTGAAAACAAGTTTGCACTGCAGAATGAGCAAAAGCAGAAAATACGATGGGTGGGAGGGGAAGTTTACATGAAAAAATTGTTTAATTTGGAAATTTGATTTAAAAATAACAATACCGTTATACATACCTAGCAAATGGATTTTTCTTTTTTAGGTTAGAGATTTGGGACATGTACGAAACCTGCCCTTTTATTATCACTAATGTTTATGTATATCACTTTTGCAAAGGGCAGTTCCTGGAGAATTAATGACCGATTGGGGCTAATAGACCTTAGCTGTACATCAGTCCTTCAACTCTCCCATCCAGCCATTAATCCCAAGGAAATATCCTGTGATTTGATTGTTACTACTTTAAACAAGGGGGCATAGATTCTGGTTTGTTCTGTTGTATGGTTCTCTATTTCTTGCCAGGACTCTTGTACAGAATAGGGGAGAGAATATCTTTTGTTAAACATATCACTTTATATAATGTATTGTAGAATGGTGGAATGTGAGTCGGCAAAATCAAGTGCAATTGAACATGCTGGAAATAAGCACTTACATGCTTTTGACTGTCCATTCTCTACTTAGAAAAGTTGATAGTGAACAACAGTTGACCCAAATTGCCCAGTGCATGACAGATTACAAGCAGCACACGGTCATACATGCTCTACTTATAAATCAGTGGTAAACTCACATTTGGGCATAAGACTTGATAAAAATCTAACTCTCTATACCATGTGGTCTCTCTGATGCTTTTAAACTACGGAGCTCTAAAATTATTACCCTGTCATACTTTCTAGTTGCGGCACAAATGAAACTTGAGACATTAGCATTTTTCCACTCACTTTCCTACAGTGGTTCCTCAGTTTTGAAAGGTTCCATCATTTACAGCAAAATTCCCTTCAATGGAGAATTCAGCTGGCAATTGTAGAACCTTTGAATATAGCAGGAGTTCTCAATCTTTTTCTTTCTGAGCCCCTCTCCAATATGCTATTAAAAACTCCCCAGCCCACCTGTGCCACAACAACTGGTTTCCTGCATATAAAAGCCAGGGCTGGCGTTAGGGGATAGCAAGCAGGGCAATTGCCTGGGATCCCACGCCACAGGGGGCCTTGTGAAGCTACATTGCTCAGGCTTCAGCTTCAGATCTGGGTGGCTGGGCTTGGGGCCCCAAACTTCGGCCCCAGGAGGTGGAGTTTCAGCTTTCTGCCCTGGGCCTCAGCAAGTCTGATGCTGGCCCTGCTTGGTGGCCCCCCTGAAACCTGCTCGTGTCCTCCCAAGGTGCCCTGGACCTCTGCTTGAGAACCACTGGAATATAGTACAGTATTTAAGGGTTCCTACCATACCCTTGTGAGAAGAAAAGTGAGCTACCTAGTGAGCAGTGGTAGCTTCATTCCATAGAGAAGGGGTCTGAACCATACTTCCTCAGGTAATGACTATGGATTTGAAACTGCAAAGCCACAGAGGACTCCACAGTTCCAATATTATTTTATATCAGAAATCACATGTCAGTGTTTAGATAATTTTGGCCAATCAAACTGGAAATATTGTAGCCATTCTTGTATTATTATTTATTTGTATTGTGGTACTGCTTTGGTGCCCCCGTCTGGGCCAGGATCCCATTATGCTAGGTACTACACAAACACAGAACAAAAAGATGGTCTTTGCCCCAAAGAGCTTATAATATTTGGGAACCTCCAGTCATGGGGAATGAACAAAGCATGGATTTTGATACTCATTCTCTTGTACTATATGTAGTTAACGTCATGTTTCTCAGTCCTAGTGCCCCAAAATGTACCGCTCTAGAGGATGGAATTCACAGGAACTGAACCATACCACTGACAATACTCTTTCAATGGTAGTTTCAAGTTCACAGAATCATAGAATATCAGGGTTGGAAGGGACCTCTGGAGGTCATCTAGTCCAACCTCCTACTCAAAGCAGGACCAATCCCCAACTAAATCATCCCAGCCAGGGCTTTGTCAAGCCTGACCTTAAAAACTTCTAAGGAAGGAGATTCCACCACCTCCCTAGGTAACGCATCCCAGTATTTCACCACCCTCCTAGTGAAAAAGTTTTTCCTAATATCCAACCTAAACCTCCCAAACTGCAACTTGAGACCATTACTCCTCGTTCTGTCATCTGCTACCACTGAGAACAGTCTAGAGCCATCCTCTTTGGAACTCCCTTTCAGGTAGTTGAAAGCAGCTATCAAATCCCCCCTCATTCTTCTCTTCCGCAGACTAAACAATCCCAGTTCCCTCAGCCTCTCCTCATAAGTCATGTGTTCCAGTCCCCTAATCATTTTTGTTGCCCTCCGCCGGACTCTTTCCAATTTTTCCACATCCTTCTTGTAGCGTGGGCCCCAAAACTGGACACAGTACTCCAGATGAGGCCTCACCAATGTCGAATAGAGGGGAACGATCACATCCCTCAATCTGCTGGCAATGCCCCTACATATACATCCCAAAATGCCATTGGCCTTCTTGGCAACAAGGGCACACTGTTGACTCAGCTGCTTGATGTCCTGGAATGATATTAAAGTGTTCTTGTGTTCCATATGCCTGTGAGTAATGACAGTATTGCAAAACTGTTCGGAGGGGCCAGCTTTTTGTCTTAATACAATTTACTTGATAGCAAAAATTTCATCCTGAAAGCAAAAGAGAAGGACCTTAAGAATAGGAGGAAACAATGAGTATTCTGAGTGCATTGAAGACACTCACTACAGTCCTAAGGTAACATTGCAAAAGTGCCTAAGTGATTCGGGACCTTACATCCCATTTTCACAAGTGAAGTAGGCACTTAGGAGTCTGTCATTTAAGTGCTCTTGAAAATTTGATCCATAAGCTAGTGAGAGTTTCTTATAGAAGCAGAACTAGGAAAATTAATGTAATAAGTGACAAAATCCTAATTTTTTCTTATGTGATATAATTGAAGGTAGCATCTGAAAACCACTGGTTAGACAGATCAGAAAGCACCAATGAAATTAATGGGATTAGACACCTAACCTGCTTGGGCACTTTTAAAAATCCCATTAGGCACCTATCTGTATCTTTCAGTACCTAAATGCCACTGACAGTCTGGTCCAAAGTGATTTAGGAACCTAATTCCTATCAACTTTCAATCAGATTTAGGGTTCATAGCACGAAAGACACTTTTAAAAATGTGACTTAAGAGCCTAAGCACTTTTAATTTTTTTCCTCTAGATCATATACTTGATTTTTTTTTAAAAAGCAAATTTGAGAATCTTTTATTTTTATCTACAGCTAAAGAAAATGACCATTTATATCCTTTGTTCAGGATTAAGGCAAGTATGCTTCCTTCTCACATGCATGTTGCTACTAGGTCTAGAAATATAGTTCCATATATTCTTCTGGATTCAACTGAAAACTGGCAGGGATTGGATAAGGAAGCTTGTTTGGCCTGTTCTTCAGTGACCTTCCATGATGAGACACTGCAATACCTCCTTCTAACCACACTGAACATGACTCTGCCGGATACAAATAAGACAATGTCTATAATGGGAAAAGTAGAAGTGTGTGTCAAAATCTGTGTGAAGTCAGTCTCCTGACTCAAAACAGAAAAAGGGCCAGGAGACAAACTTATATGAATCAGCTAGACTGATCTACTGTAACACTTTTCACCCTAGATGTTCTACAGAGTGCATGTAGGAATTACAGCACCCACTAATGAAATTCAAACAATCTTAGAAAACAAAGGGGTATCTATTAAATATGCCCAGTAATATAAAAAGTGTAAGGTGCTGGATCAGTTGTTTCAACAACAAACAGTGCTTGAATCAATAAGTCTTCCTGCTGAAGGATTTTTCCTGAGGTTTTAAAGTTTTGTAACAAACTAATCCTTCCCCCAATTAAAAAAAGACGGGGAAAGAAATTTACATAATTAGAAAACAAACAGGAAGGGAAAAAAAACGCTTTGGTTAGAACTAAGCCATTTGACAAGTGGGTGTAGAGCACTGTCTTCCTAAAGGCATTCCCTAATTGGCTAGATTTCACAGAATTTTCGGTTAAGGTTAAGGAAACTGTTAAGGAAACTGATTAAGGTTTCAGTACACGGGCTACAGCACCAAGCACAATGAAGCTGCAATCCAGGCTGAGGCATGCAGACACTACTGCAATATAGATAATACAAAAGAATAACTGCCCTGCCTTCTTACTCTGGTCTGACCCAGGCAGTCAACCCTGTCCTTGCTGAAAATCAGGTAGGGCAATCTCTCCCCTGTCACACAGATTTCAGGACAAGAAGTGAATATCATAGTTAGCTGGAAATGTAGAGAAGTTGAGCGGAATTCTTCCTTAGCTCGTTCTGGGTTCAGTATTAGATGAACAAGTTCCACTTACTTAAATCACTAACACCACTTCTTGGAGCATACAGAGGTTTCTTTTGGAAGTCTCCAATTCACTTGCTGACCAGGTCAGACGACATTTAGCTCAGGAGAACTGAAAACTAGAGAGGGCTGAAATTTTTTTGTTGAAGTTTCATCAATAAATGTCATTTAGGTGAAGACAAAATGTTTCATAGGAACATATCTAGTTTGATGAACTTTTCCTCAGGTCCAAGAAGGAATTTCTGGTGAGTGAGTGAGAGAGAGAGAGATGGGAGACCCAGGTTCAAGTCTCTGATTTGGAATAGGAACTTGAAGTTGGGTCTTCCACAGCTCAGAGGAGCACCATAGCCATCAATCTGTAGAGTAATTCTCTCTTTCTTTGGCCCATTGAATATTTAAATTATTTACACAGCGTGGAACAGCTCCAGCAGGGGAGACTGACTGATCTTCTAGCATGGTTGTCAGCTATTCTGGGGCTTGCTCATTTTTTCACAATTTTTTCCCCCAAATGTCTCAATTTCATTCCTCATCAGAATAGAAACAAATCTCAAAGATCTGGAAATTTGTGACAAAACAGAGTTGTTTTCTAATGAGCCTTACTGACAACATCACAGTCTGAGGGTATGTCTACACAGCAAAGAAAAAACCCCTGGCTGGCCTGTGCCAGCCGACTCAGGCTCATGGGACTCAGGCTGCAGGGCTGTTCCATTGCTGTGTAGACTTTTGGGATGAAGCCTGTGCTGTAGGACCCTGTGGGGAAGGAGGGTCACAGAGCTTTGGCACCAGCCTGAGCCTAGACGTCTACACAGCGATGAAACAGCCCCGCAGCCCGAGCCCCACAAACCCATGGACCAGCTGCAGGTTTTTCTTTGCTGTGTAGACCTATCCTTAGAAGCACGCCTGCAGACATATGGATAAATATCAGCAGATAGGCCAAACTTGTATGTGTGCCCCACAAAATGGGTAAGAGGTAGGAGAGGTTCAGTCCTTACTGATCAACTAAAAACAGGGTGAAGGCAAAACAAAGAGCAAGACATGTTGGTTCAGAAGGGAAAATGCTTCTGATCTGAGAGATGTGGGGTGAACTTAGCCTTTCTGTGTTGGTGTGCTTCAGTACAGAGCTACTTGTAAGGTTTGGTGCATTGTTAGTGTTAATAACTCTTAATAGTATGTCTATTTTCTTTTATCTGTCTCATTTTCCTTCAGGATGGCCAGAACAGCAAACTATATAATAGCAGTATATTACATCTACCTCTGAAAACAGGACCATTACAAATTAAATGAAATAGATTTTAAGTGATGGGTGCATTAGAAATGCCTGGTTAGAGCAGACCTGCACTTCCAGGTCAGGCATTTCCTGGAAATTAATGACTGTTAATGTGTGATTTGAGGTCTTAATTTGTCTTGGGCCTTCAACCAGCTCATCATTAATTACCAGGAAATATACTCCCCTATTAATCAACTGCTTAAATAATTAACCCCCTATTTGTTCTTTATTGAGGAAGTACCTTAACTAAGGTAGATTTCTTTACACCTCTAGCATTTGAAAATGAACTTGTTAGAGAAGTGATTGAGATGATTGTAAAAATACATCAGTTTAATGAACAGCTCTTAGGAGACTAATGATGTTGTGTGTAAACTATTGCACCTTCAGGACATTTTCTTCTGTTTTAGATGCTCACTATATTAAGCAAACCTAGAAACTCTCAGCTCTCAATGGAGTTAAAAATGGAAACATGTTTTTAAAAAGTCCAACTCTTTTCAGTCCTCAGTGAATGATATTATATTATCTGTAAGTATTCTTTTTCAAGGTACATTAACTTCCAGGTGCAAGTTGCAATCATTTTGTATTCAACGTATGATAACCCTCTTTAAATTTACCAGAGATGGAACAGCGCATAAAGCTTATAAATGCTGAAATCTGACTCTTGTTTAAAACTATGTGGTTGTCATCACAGACACTTTTTTCTTATGATTTAGTTATTGTATAAACCTAAACATCATTTGCCTAATCTCATCCCATAGATGGTTCCTGCAGTGGCAAGTCTTTGTCGATGGGTAAAAAGAGGAGGAATGTCCTTTAAGATTCACAAAGTAACACTAAAAATAATATTCTAATTATAACAACAAAATGAAATTCTAGCTGGAAATATGCAGGTTAATATATCTGGGGGGGTATAATTGTGACCATAGCCATTGTAATCATAACAGGAGGAGAAAAGCAAATAACCATAGCAGGGTTAGAGCCAAGAAAATGTTTGAGGGCAATGAAGAAAGGAGCGGCTATTATCCAGTTGATAGGGCACTAGACTTTGCATCAAGGGACATTGATTCCATTCCCAGCTCTGACTTTGGGCAAGTCACTTTACCTCTCTGTTCCTTTGTTTCTCCTCCCATCCTTTGTCTACCTTGTGTATCTAGGGGTAGAGCCTCGGCTAGTGTGAATTGTCATTGGTCCATTGACTTAGTCCCTGCACCAAAGAGCTTATGCCTATTTCTTTCAATATATGTGCGCTCAGTGTGGCCCCACTCTCAATACAAAGAATAATGGGGAGCGAAAAGGAAAAGAAAAAGACTTGGGGATTAATTACTGAGGAAAAATCACTTATTTGGTTTTCAGGTTTAATAAAGTTGATACACTTTTACTAATTTACCAGGTACCGTAGTTGTAACAGGGATGGCACAGCTTGGGGCACATGAAAAGGAGATGGTCCATGAGAGAAGCTCTCCCCGAACAAGTGCTACATGCTAGGAAAGTCTGAGCACTGGTCTAGGGAATGGTTGGGAAGGTGATTCATCTCGAGGGAATGCGTGGAAACATTGAAGTTCAGAAAAAAAGACAAACTGTCTACTTTTATCGTGGTTGAGACATACACAGGAATGATAGCATACAGTTCAACACAAAAAAATCAACAACAACAAAGGAAAACTGATTTGCTCCCCTTTAAAAAGATTTTAAATAACAAACAAACATCTTCACAAACTGTTTTGAGGAAATAACTATACTTCAGTATGTGAATTCCACAGACAAATGCCATTTTGAAAATAATTTTTGTTCTATAATGTTAATAGTAATATGGATTGGGTGAACAAACCTGGGGATGAAATACATTTTTAATCTGAAGCATTACTAAAAATATAATTTTTAAAAGAGAAGCTTTTTGAAATGCCTATGCTAGTTGAGCAGGGAGTTAAATTAGATTAGAAGGACTAAAACATTTTACATTAATATATTTTATATAGTCAAATATTATGTATACATATTTTCTTTAGTGTACTTATTGAGGAGGAGGCCTACATTTTCTATACAATATGGCTTCTAGTACAGGGAATCTTTTGGATCTTTTCAGTTATGTGGGTGTGGGTATTTGAACATTTTATAGATGAGGTAATTTTAAGGATAAAGCAGTATCTAAGCAGATTCTAATTATAAAGCACTATGTGGTACTGCCCAGAACAAGCTAACGCCAAAGGATGTGTGTGTTGAACAAACCGAACATTTCTAAAGATTCTTTCCTACAGCCACCCCACCTGGGGCTTTGATGTCCTCAGATCTCACAAATGAAGCAAGAAGGGCTGTAAGATCACCCTTTGCAGTCTTTGGAAATTGGAGTAAGACATTGCATGGAAAAAAGACCTCCAAGTAAAAGCTTGGGTGTTGTAGGATGTGGTTCTCGTGATTCAGAAAGTGCCACACTTCTCTTTTGAGTCATTAGTGAATATTGACATAAGTGAATCTGTTGTGTTGGAGGGATCATCTTTTGGCTCATCCACAAGTCATTTTTTGTCTTGGTGTTTTTGCTAAATTTCAGTTTGGATAACTTCTTTCTACCAAGCTACAGTATGTTCCCCTTGCAGTTTAAAATGGATTCCTTGTCTTATTCTAAGTAGTTGTGTCATGGTGCACTGTACTTTACACAACTGGGACCTAAATGGTATATGTTGCTATTTACAAAGTATAATATACTAGTAGTATTACATACTAAACTAAAGAATAATCTGTTAGTCAAAATTCTGATGATATGCAAAGTATTAAAATAAATGGTTGATGCACTATTCATTAAAATTAATGTTTGGTTCTAGATTTATTTCAACACTATGAAACAAGAAGAACAAAACCTATCAAGGGCAGTTGTGAATAAACCTTGTCTAAATCTTATGTAACCTACAGGGCCTACAGCACTGTCTGTATAACCAATTCCAAATGGGATGTGTGCAGTGCCCTTCACACCAGCTCCATAAAGCACTTCACAATAATCTATTTTTAGCATTTTTACAAAGTGTGTTTTAGTAATTAATTATCATATAAATCTAAATATATACACCATATGAATATGCATACTGACCAAAGCACCACTCTGCTTCACACCACCTTTAATATTGAACCAATCACATAATATAAGGCACTGAAAGCACAAAAAGAAGTCTAGCTCACACATGAGTCAGATTCTTCCAGCTTCCTGGGTAATGAAAGCAAATGAAAAAAAACCTTAGCTTGCTTCTCACTGATGTTATAAACTCCCATGTCAAGGAAAGTAATCTCCCAAAGCATGCAGTAGTCTGACCACTTCTCAGAAACATTGAAGGACTTCAACTATCTCGCTAGCAGCCCCATCTCATATCTTCCATTCTTGGGCAACATCATTAATGGCAAATGATCCCTAGCAGCATCTAATTGTTACTAGTATCCCACACTGCTCTCAGTTAGGCTTCAGTTCTGATTACTATTATTATTTACTATTTTTAAGGCCCCAAAGGGTGTGAAATGGTTCACAGAGACAAGTAAATGCATGGTTCCTGCCCTGTAGAGCTTATAGTCTGAATTCAGACATGAAAGAGTGAGGCAAGGTCATATACAAACAATCAATAAAGGGGAGGGAGAAGAAGAGTTGGAGAAAGGTTACAATAATATAATCACATGATTCACAATGAAGTCTCATGATTATTCTGTTAAACTACTTCTGTTGTGTTTTATTGTAAGGACAGCTCTCGTCATATTGGTGAATGTTCTCCTTATTATATGGACAATGGTAAAGCAGCCATGCAAATTATGCTGGATCTACCTACTTTCTTCATAACAGTCACCTGTGATTCAACAGGTACTTTGAGATCATCTTTCGAATAAAGAGGGAATCCAGGAAACTGCTCTCAGATGACTTTACTCATTCCTCTCCATTCATTGTATTCAACTCCACAGGTTTGTGATAAGGAGCTGCTCCTCCTCACCAAAAGCCTTGTCCTTAGAGTACCACAGAGTTCAATCCTTGTCCAATTCTACATACATATGAAGCTATTAGGAGACATTGTGCAATTCAAATGCCAAAGGTAAGCAAGCTGCTATACCTACCATTCTAATCTACAGCTGACAATATCATCTTCCAACTATCCAGTGTCTGGATAAGTACTTTGATCTTTCATATTAGGTCCAACTAAAATGGAGGTGATTCAAGAGGAAATAATTTTCAAAATCTTGCAGCATCAATGCATGATTTCAACCTTGGCCAAGAGCGTTTGCTCAGCAGTTGTCAAGGAAGTACACAGTTCAGGAAGAATACTTGACTCAGCACTATAAGGCAGTGATAATGTGTTATGCCTTTCTTATTACAAGTAAAGTTTAATGCTATCTACCCAGGGCTCACTACATTGGTTTCCCAGAGAACAATGCTTTAATTCCAAGATATTGGTGTTCATATTTAATGCTGTCTGTGGCACTAGACCAAGAATTCTAAATGAACTTTTCTTGTCAAGGGATTGTGATGTCCCTTTATAGCTGAGTTTCACAGGAATGACTCATAGATTCATGCATACACTATAAAGCCAGAAGGGACCATTGTGATCATCTAGCCCTACTTTGCGTATAGCACAGGCCTCAGAAGTTCCCTGAATTAATTCCCACTTGAACTAAAGGATAGTCCCAGCCTCTTGTGCAGAGACAGAATCAAGTACACTTACACTATCCCTGACAGATGTTTGTCTAACTGTCATATTCTGGGTAGCAATCGAGACCAGTAAGGGGTAGATCACTGCCTTCCCGATAACATTGGGTGCCTGAAATAGACTAATAGACTTTAAGGTCAGAAGGGACCATCATTATCATCTAGTCTGACCTCCTGCACATTGCAGGCTACAAAACCGCACCCACTCACTCCTGTAATGGCCACATAACCCATAAATGTTCTGCTGCTGTGGCTCACAGCCTGGACACAGACAACCAACAGACAAGCATGCAATATCTCGAGTCTGTGTGCTTTGCAGCTCTGGTTCACTCAGAGACCAGAGCGGGGCTGTTGTGCTGTAGACAGGCTGCTGCGGTCAATCACCCAGTTACCTCATGTAGGAATGACTCCAACCACACTCCCAGTCCTGAATTTCCACAAAACAGTGTGCTTTGCAATGTCCAGCCCTTTTCTCAACCAGTATTTTTCCAGGTATCAAAGTTAGGCTGACAGGTTTATAATTCCCTGGGTCATTATTGCTTCCCTTTTTAAAGATAGGCACTATGTTTTCCCTTCTCCAGTCCTCTGGGACCTCAGCCATCCTCCATGAGATCTGGAAGATAATTGCTAATGGTTCTGAGATTGCTTCAGCTAGGTCCTTATGTACCCTAGGATGAATTTCATCAGGTCCTGCCAACTTGAATACATCTAACTTATCCAAATATTCTTTAACTTATTCTTTCCCTTTTTTGGCTTCTGTTCCTTACTCTTAGTTGTTAATATTAATTGTATTGAGTATCTGGTCACTATTAACCTTTTCTAGTGAGGACTAAAGCAAAATAGGCATTAAACACCTCAGCCTTCTTTGATGTCATAAGCTATTGCTCTTCTTCCACACTAAATAGAGTCCCTACACTTTCCTTCATCTTTCTCTTGCTTCTAATGTACTGAAAAAACTTCTTCTCATTGCCTTTTATGTCCCTTGCTAAGTTTTGTGCCTTAGCCTTTCTGATTTTGTTCCTACATGCTTGTGCTATCCTTTTGTACCGCTCCTTAGCAATTTGTCAGTGTTTCCTCTTTTTCCTCTTATTCAGGTCATTTAAGAGGTCCTGATGTAGTCATATTGGTTTCTTACTATTCCTCCTACTTTTCCTTTATATTGGGATAGTTTGCTGTTGTGAATTTAATATCCTCTTCTTGAGGAAATTGCCAGTTCTCCTGAATTCCTCTGTCCCTTATATTTCCTTCCCATGGGACTTTACCTACCAGTTCTTTAAGTTTGTTAAAGTCTACTTTTTTTTAAGTCCATTGTCCTTTTTCTGCTGCTCTCACTCATTCCTTTCCTTAGAATAATGAAGTCATCATTTCATGATTACTGAGGCTACGATTTTGTCATGGAGCTCATGGAAATCACAGATTCCATGACTTCCAAAGACCTCCGTTACTTCAGCCCCTGGCGTCTGGGAGCTGCAGGTTATCCGCACCACCTGGGGCGGCAGGGCCCCTGAGCTCCGAGCCGCTGTGGGTGGAAGGGTATTCCACAGCTCCCAGCCGCTGCAGATGGTAGGGAACCTCTGGAGCTCCCCACAGCCCCCGGCCCCAGCGGGCAGCAGGGGAACCCACAGAGCTCCCTGCTACTGCAGGTGGCAGGAGGACCCCAGCAAGCTCTGAGCCACCACTCAGTTGGTGGGGGTCCCCAGAGTTCCCAGCTGGCCCTGCAGCTGCCCAGCGGCTTCCAATTTTGTCATGGATATTTTTAGTAAAAGTCAGGGACAGGTCACAGGCTTCTGAGAATTTTTCTTTATTGCCTGTGACCTTTCTGTGACTTTTATTAAAAATATCTGTGACAAAATCTTAGCCTTAACGATCATTTTCACCCAAATTGCCTTCCACTTTCAGATTTGCAACCCAGTCCTCTTTGCTGTTCAAAATCAAGTCTAAAATGGCTGTTCTCCTTGGTTACTTCCTCCACTTTCTGAAACAATAAGTTGTCCCCAGTACATTCCAACAATTTACTGGAAATTGTGTTTTTCCAACAGACATCTTGGTAGTTAAAGTTCCCCATTACTACCAGGTCTTGTGTTTTGGGTATTTTAGTTGTTTGTTCTAGAAATGCCTCATCCACCTCTTCTTCCTAATTTGGTGGTTTATAGTAGACCCCGTCACTCCTATTTTTCTCCTTTTATCTTTACCCAGAGACTTTCAACTGGTCTGCCTCTCACCTCTTTCTGGCCCTCAGAACAAATGTATATTTTCTTGATGCATAATGCAACACCTCCTTTCTTTTTATCCTGCCTGTCCTTCCTACAAAAGTTATACCCCTCTATACCAATATTCCAGTCATAGATCCACCATCATTTATTAAAACATCTAGTCTTGAATTAAGCATTTTCATGATGATGAAACAAAGAAAGTGTGAGCTGCAAGGGTCAAATTCATTAAAGCAGTCGACAGAACTATCTCAAGTGGCTCAAGACCACTGTTCCCTCTAAGCTGTGCTCGTGCGCGTGCACACACAGATCCTAAACCCCGAGCACACAGCGAAACACCACATGCACAAAAATTTGCACAGATGCACAACAATTTGCACAGAAGAAATTTTTTGCGCACACGGCCTGTCAAAAATTAAGAGGGAACATTGCTCAAAACTATGAATTCCCTTCCAGAGACTGTAAAAATGATCACAGAAATTTCATCTCTAACCCCCTGACCAATACCATCAAGCAGAAAAAGTAAACAGGAAAATAACCCTCATTCTTTTACAATTCTTCATTCACGCCAAAAGTCTGGGACAAGAGAGGGGCTGTACAGCATGACAAAAGGTCAACTGAGTCACCATTTTGGGGGGGTTTTTGGATTAAGGAAGGTTTAATAATTTCATAGCGTTTCAGGCCAAAAGAGACCATTAGATCATCAACTGTTGCCTCCCACATATCACAAACCATTAAATTTCATCCAAATCACCCTTAGAATCATAGAATATCAGGGTTGAAAGGGACCTCAGGAGGTCAACTAGTCCAACCCCCTGCTCAAAGCAGGACCAATCCCCAACTAAATCATCCCAGCCAGGGCTTTGTCAAGCCTGACCTTAAAAACATCTAAGGAAGGAAATTCCACCCTTATATTGTGCCCAATGATTTTACTTAAATTTAAAGCATTTAAGTCCAGCAGGCCCCTTCCTGTTAAATCAAGTGGCTCTCACTTGAGCATCGCAATTGATTTACAATGCTGGTGGTATGATTTGAGGAGCAGGGTTGTTCCTCTTGTAGGAAGGTTCTAAGCCATTTAATGAATTAACTAATTAATGCATATACGTGTTTTGTTCCTTCTGTGAAAGCAGGCTTTTCTATGGGTGACTGACATTCTGGGGTGCAATCCAGACCAATAAGGGTCTGTGTCACCACTTGCCCTGAAATGTGGGCAAATGGTGACACAGTGGCCTCACAATGCTCTGCTTCTGTAGCTCCCTACCTGGGCTCCTCACAAACAGCATGCAGGTCACACCCTGAGTGTCTGTGTATAGCCACCACCCTGGTCCAGCACCAGCCACACTCTGGCTTCCAGCAGCCATGGTTGCTACTTGCAGGGTGACCCCAGCATACTCCCAGATTTCCCCCCCAAAACCCTGTATTCTGGACTGTCCAGCCCTCTCCTGGACAGTCCAGCTATATTAGATTTGTTGCCCTTCTAAGGGAATCAACATATAACAGTTTGCTACCTTTAGGGGAGTTACCCAAACAGTTCATAATATGGGATTTGTTTTAATTAAAGAATAAAACAAGTTTATGTAGCTACAAAGAGAGATTTTAAGTGAGTACAAGTACTGAGGCATTAGAGTCAGAAATAGTTAATAGAGAAATAAAGATTAAATGCTTTCTTAACTTAACAAACTAGACTTCGTTCAAGGTGAAGTTCTTACCACAGATTCCTAGTATCATTGCTGACCAAGTTCAGGTCAGGCTCACCTCCCAAAGTCCATCTGCTGTATCTTTTGTTTTCTGAGGTGGAAAAGAGAGAGATGGATAGGTAGAGATCCCTTGGAATGTTTTTTTCCCCTCGCTTATTTCGGTCCCCCTTGGAAATGCATTTTACTGAAGGTTACCCATCAAAGCTAATCAAAGGTTCAGCTAATCCCAGCTGCCACTGACTGCGGTTCACTGTTCCAGGCCAATGGGGGCTGTGGGAAGTGGTGGCCAGCACATCCCTTGGCCCACGCCGCTTCCCGCAGCCCCCATTGGCCTGGAACAGCAAACCGGGGCCAGTGGGAGATGCGATCGGCCGAACCTGTGGACGCTGCAGGTAAACAAACTGTCCCAGCCCATCAGCGGATTTCCCTGATGGGCTGCATGCCAAAGGTTGGCAATCCCTGGTTTAAGACATGTTTGACCAGTTCTGCCTAACGGGTGGTATGTGAGTTTGAACATGCCACCAACTTCATTCGGGGGGAATTCACAACTTTACCTATAATGTTGCAATGTACATTCTACCATGATATTATTGACCATCAAGTTATTAGTTTTCAAATGATACCTTATAAGGCATATTTTGTACACAGATTGGTACAATACTATATAGGGTGTGAATACAGGGGTGCATTCTGTCACAGTTACATCACCGTAGTTTCTGAACACTTCAGATAAATTACTGAATTTAATTTTCACACACACACCCAGTTCCTGTGAGGCAGGGAAGTATTAGCCCCCTTTCATAGTTGAGGCACAGAAAGGTTTTGTTGTCTTGCCCAGAGTTCTTGAAGTCTGTGGGTGTTGTAGGTGTGTCTGTGGAAGAAAGAGCAGCTCACTTCTGAAAATAAGACCCTGGATTTTCTCAAGTTTGGCACTGAAAACCAGAGGCCATTTCTGGATATTTTTGTATCAGACACCTTGTTTTAAAGGAAAAGGGATAGACTACAAAAAAAAAAAGTCCTAATACTTGTTATTTTTTTCTAAAATAACTTTTCTATAATATATGTACCATATATGGAGTTGATGTTGTACAGTGGTGTAAAAGTTTTACTCACATATATTTGAGGTGATCTGCTGAATTCAGTCATAGCTTTACTATTCTCAATCAATGCACCCATGCTAAATTCATGTAAATGAAATTGCAATGACACTACACCGCATATATTCCATATATATCTAGATCTAGATATAAAATGTCTTAACAGAAAACATGAGTGGGCACTTAAGAATGAATAGGCTGAGTCAGGAATAAGATGATCAAGGTCCAAATCATACAGGATTTTAAAAAATAAATGTGATAAAATGTGTATTGGAAAAGTGCCTTTCCTTACTTTTTATAAATGTTAGTCTACCTCTTATCAGAACCAACGCATCAACTCTAAAATTAATTGTGATCCTGAACAATTTCCCTTTATTACCTACATTCTGTCTTCTCTGCCTTTTTGAGAAAGGTCTTTGAAAATCAAACTGCTATGCGAGACGCTCACCAGTTTCAAGTGCTGATGAACAAGCTCTCAAAAGCTTGTTTCAGAGTGGAAGCCGTGTTAGTCTGTATCAGCAAAAACAATGAGGAGTCCTTGTGGCACCTTAGAGACTAACAAATTTATTTGGTCATAAGCTTTCGTGGCCCACAAAAGCTTATGCCCAAATAAATGTGTTAGTCCCTAAGGTGCCAAAAGGACTCCTTGTTTTTTTTCAAAAGCTTGTGTTACCTATAATGCTCATCCCTCAGGCTTGGCATCCCTGAGGATCATCTCAGAGAGAGCGTCACTGCTGCTGAGGATGGTGAAGGTTCTGGTTTGGCCGCCTGCAACTCCCAGGCTGGAGCCATCCATTGAAGTCAATGCAGAGTGACAATCAGCCCGTCTTGGAAAAATCACTATGAATAGTGTTTTATTTAAATATGAATCAAAAGCCCAATTCTGCTCTCCCTTGTGTAAATGGGAGAACGTTTATGGCTTCAATGGGGAAAGGATCAGGCACTGTATCTGTTAACCGAAGGAAAATGTGGATCCATTGAGGGGGAAAATAGCTGTATTTCTTAGTCAAGGCTTAAAATGAGGCTTGGAAGGAACTGTATAGCTAAGGTAGGGTAGAACAAAGGAATACATGATACTATTCACTCAGTGTTGCATTAAGTGGGAATCAGGTAAATTACTTCCTGGTGGAAGAAAAGGCTTAAGATTATTTGTAGAAGCTGTCCATTTAAAATAAAATGAATCTATTTCCACAGTAGAGATTTTGGGCCTACTACTGTGAATGTCTGTGAATGCTCTGGGAATCCCAGACTTGCAAAATGACAACTGAAGTTGCTCTCAGAATGTCCTGTGTCTGGCATATCCTGACCCCCATACATGTGACTAACCTCTGGGATGTGCCATCTTTCCCACACCCAGTAGCCTCCAGGTTCTAGTGCCAAGACCTTCTAACCTCTCCAGACTCTCAGATCTGACTATCCAAAACTCTTTCAAGCTGGAGGGTAGAGATATTCTTTCCCCAAAAATCTGTTTGTGGTCCCTCCAAGTTTTCTCTGTAAGTCATAAATAAATAGGTTGGCTTCTATTTTACAGCAACCATTCTTTATAGTTTAAATATTAAATATTTGTGAACCCTGCAATGTTTAGAACCACACTCCACATTCCAATGCCCAGTACTTTAGGAGCCACTGGGACAAACCTTGCACAAAAAGCCTGTATGTTGCGATGCAGTTTTTCAATTCAATGAGACGTTATTGGCATGGCAAGCTATGTAAGTGGTGCCAACATGCATAATAATTAAATAAAAAATAACCTCAGGTATCTCCAGAGGCAGGTAAAATCCTCCCAGGGCAGGGCTACACACTGTGGCTGTTCTATTCCCGACCCACTACCTGGTTGCTGTGTTGCCTGATAACAGCTGTAGTGCTACTCCTTAAGATGGGGCGCAATGATCATGAGTAGAGATCTGTTCAAGCAGCTGGCAGACCTGCTAGCATGGATCTACCCAGCAGATAGTCGTGTCTTTTTAAAATGCATCTCCTTTCACGCTGATGTTATACGAAAATGGTACTATTTTCATGAAGAAAATTTAAACTGTCTGGAAAGTTTTAGGTGACATCTGGTGACTTTTGACTGAAAAAAAGTCTTGCTCTGTAGATGTGTTTTCCCAAGAGCTCTCAGCTTTACTGAAAACAAGGGAAGTTAATAATCCTAAATACATCTTCTCCACTGAGTAATCTTAGTGACTCCAGTAGGACTACACAGGTGAGTGATACAAGCAGGAGTTGGTTTATTTTCATTCAGTTTTCCACCTCCACATCAGGCCAGGAAGAAAATGCCGGGGGGGGGGGGGGGGGGGGGGCGGAAATCAGATGAAGTAGAAAAATGAGATTTAGAATAGGGAGCGGATATGTTGGGTCTGATTGTTGTAGTTATCCTGACATTCCAAACTGCTTTGCACCCTTTGGTCTGATCCTGCTCATTTTGAAACTCTAAATTTCAGTGGGAGCAGCATGGGGTCCTGTTATCAGATAGCTCCATTTTAGGAATGGACAGCTAAATCTCTTAGTGTCAGAAGTCTCCCTGATTATAGTATGGCAAAGAGAGCTCTGTCTGAGTAAAAGACTAAGCAGGCTGGGGGAACAAACACAATTTTAGGATTTGGGATATCTTAAGTTCTAAGTTGAGTCTGCTGCTACCTTGCTTCCACATTGCCTGGGGAAAAATCACTTCCTCTGCTTCAGCTTTCCCACCTGTAAAATGGGGACATGAATTCTTGCTTACCTACCTCTGAAGAGTATTGTGAGGAATAATTAGCTCATGTTTGTACACTTCTTTGCATATGTAATAAACACGATTGCTTATTATGATAGTAATAGACTTTTATAAGCTTGAAGTTTATAACCCTGAATTTATTAAATTCTGTCATTTAAAAATCTGAGTCACTTATTATAGTGTCCTAACTGACAATGACTGATATTTCACAGGTTGTTGAGAGTAGGCAAAATCCCCTTCCCTCCCCAGTTATACCCCTCCCTACCTTTCCTGACACCCCTCCTGCACCAAAAAAAATTTTCTGTTTCCCGTTGCTGGGAAAAGACAAACACCAGGGTCCCGACTCTCTTTGTCTCTGTTTTTCTTCTCTCTGCAATGAAGGCCACAAGTTCACATTTTAAGAGAAACTCTTTGAGATTTGTATGGATGATAGTTTCCCCGAAGCAGCTGGAAGCACATTTTTATGACAATATCTGATTTTGTTTACAAAGGCCAAGCCCAACCCTCTTGTGAATCTCTAGGGGAATGCTTTTAAGTTTTATTCAGTTAATTCAAAACACTGGAGCAGTAAAAAAGGTGCTTCGATGTACACTGTAAAAATGGTGATTTATGGTTTCAGTGACTTTGATAGCTTTATTAGATTAAATTATTTATTGCTAGGGATTCAAGCAAAGAGTAAATGCAAAACCAGTAGTGTTGCTCTTTGTTATCTTTTTGTAAAAGGATTTTTCTTCTTCTCTTTCTGCATTGCTTCTAACCAAATAGACTAATTTTATGTATTTGAAATATATGCCCTGATGGAACATTACACACCACTACCCAACCCCCTCTGAGAGGTTGCAAACATGAAAGGCCTCTTATTTACTGGCATTTCATTTTTCAAAGTCTTGTAAGCAGACAAATTAAAGTGTCATCATACTGGACAACTAAGCTGTACAACTACCATTTAGTTACTATAGGGCCGGCTGCTGGTTTGGGGGCTAAAACCTGCTCCTACTGAAATCAATGACAAAACTCTTAATGACTTCAGTGGAATCTGGTTCAGCCCTTGATTTCTGTTTTACTTACCTTCTTTTCACTTTTACATTATGACCATGCCTGGATCTTACTGTTCATACTTAGACAAATAATCTGTCAGAGTTAATATTTTCATAATGTAGGTTTTTATTTGTTGTTTATTTCCTCTGTCTATACACTGCCTAGCACCATGGGGCTCCAATCTTCAATATCCTTAGGTGTTACCATAATAAACTTGATTAATAATATTGAATTCATATCCCTGTATCTTATACAAAAGAGATTAACAATACACATTTCCAAGAGACATTCAGCTTGCACATTGATCTTGAATTCTATTTTTCTTCAGTCATAACCCCCAGTGTGTACAAAAATCTAATTTTGTTCAGTGAGTAGCTCCGGTAATCCATACTAATGGGTCCGCCACTCTCCACAGGTGACTGAAAGGAAGACTGACAAATCATAAGAAGCATCTCCCAGCGTGGGAGTCAGTGTTGGTTGCACACAGGAACCTATTTGCCCTCTGTCTTATGGAGGTATGAGACACGGTTCTGCTCAGGGGCTTTTTTTTTTCTTCAGATGATGCCTGTACAAAGTGAAATACAGGTACAGGTTGGCCTTTACTAACTGCTCCATCTGCAATGGAGACAGCGGCATAAAAGCAGGCCAAGCTTTTGGCATCTGATTCTCATTTACTCTGGTACTGTAGAAGAACCTTAAAGTGAATGCAAAGTGTTTTCATCTGACACTGGATACTATAATTCATGCCCCCTTTCCAGTGTAATGTTTTTAAAGAGTCAAAGGGTAGGTTTTCTCCATTTGTGTATTTCACAGACAGCTATTATTAATAATTTGCATTGCAGTAGCACTTGGAGGCCCAGTTTCAGCGGGGTGGTACAAACATATAGTAAGAGTCAGACCCTTTCCCAAGGAATTTCCAGTCTAAACAGAGACAGCTTGACTTGCACAGGCTGGCACAGCAGGTCAGCAGCCAAATTAGGAACACATAAAACACAAGTCTTCTGAGTCCTAGTCCAAAGCACTATCTACAGGACCAGTGGTACAGGGAGCACAGACAAGACGAGAAGGAGATAAACCATATCGCATGAAGGGAAGAAGATATGGTCTCCACAACTTTCAGAAAACTGCTCATAATTTTAAGACAAGACAGAGCTGACTGCCAGATACAAAATGTGATTTGTGACTAAAAGCAGCATGCTTCGTTCATTGTTTGCAGCATCAGCAGCTGGATATTCAGGGAAATATTTGCAAATCCCAGAAGTTTCATTTATTTTAGCATGTATAATTATTCACTCAGAACTTCATAGTGGACGTGTATGTTAGTTTATGTGCTTCTTTAAAAATTCAGTCATCCAGTCAGAGAGTGGGAACAGAAGCATGTGACTAGATTACTATTCCCACCCCAGGAATACAGAATAGTTGATTTGAACAATTTATTGGCTGAAATTTGTTTGCAAAAATTATTTGGTGAACATTTGCAGCATAACGGGCCAAATTCAAAGAAAATATTATTTGCAATCAATAATTTGGCCAGCTTTAATCAGACTAATTTAGGTTTAGATATCACTGAGTAACAAAACAGCTTGTTGGGTAATATAGCTGATAATGTTTTTTCCCACCACAATACTATGCATTATTAAAGACTGAATGCTGTTAAAATGAAAATCAGAAAATGAACAGGCAGGACAATATGACTCTATTATGCCGATTCTACTGTACAAAATATCATTAGCAAAGCTGCTGCAGGGTTTTGGAAGCAGGAACTGTCAACTCATCTGATAACACTGCACTTTCCACAAGTATTTGAGGTGAGTTATACATTAAATTCCCCATCAAGTTCAGTTTCCTCAGCATCTCTGGTGGAAAGAGGAGCCAGGATTTCTAGAGATCCGAGTTCCATTTATTCCTGGAAAGCTCCAAAAGAGCTTGGCAAAGAATGACATGACTGATATCCCCCTCAGAAATGGAGAAAACAGACAATGCAATCCCAGCCTTGGAAGGAATGCGCCATGGTAGTTTGGGCCAAAATCAGAAGATAAAGCAATTCTGGCATTACTATGAAATGTAAGGGGGCTTTCATTATTTGGAAAGACTTAAACTTTGAAAATTAGGCTACTGGAAAATGTTTCATCTTGTTTATTTAAACATATCCATTACATTACAAACCGCCCATTCTGGGCTCTAGGTACTTTTCCCATGTACTAAAAGTTCAGTTCTGGTAAATGACCTAGTAAAGAGTGAATGCAAGTAACTACATTAATTATTCTTCTGTCTCTATCTTCAGTGGTTATATTATTGAGTTATAAAAGGGAACTCCCTACATACAGTTTTGTAATGATTTAACTGTATTGGTTTCTAAGTTTCTATAATGAAATCAGTGTAAGAAACTGTGCATAGACCACCCTGAACTGTTTTCAAGCAAAACTAATGGACCTGGCTCAGAAACCTATGTGGATTAAATCCAAGTATAAAACAAACAAACCAACAAAAACCTGCTGGTCCCACCCTTAACTGGTCCGAACAAGGAGCCTGGTGACATGCAGACTTTTTTGGTACATAAAGTACATTAAAACCCTCTGAATTTAAACATATAAAACACATTTTCCCAAGAGAAGTAAATGATGCTTTTGAGCCTGGAAGTAAGCAGTCAATTGTGGTGTTTAAGGGGTGGATTTTGCTACTTTTTATTCAGGAGGAATACCTTACTCCACCAGCGCTTCCACTGAAATCAACATGTGGAAGTTTATCAGAATCTGTCTATGGGTGAATACTTCTAGGACCAATATGAACTCTGTACTGGTAGCCATGGAAAATCTTCTCTCTTCATTGGGATTCAGATGTGACTTCTTGTGCCAGAAACTTCGATGCTTGCGGAATCTGATTTCTGTTTCTGAACAGGTGGATTGTTGTCAATATTTTCCTGAATTGCTGTGGGAAGAATTTAAACATATTCAGTGGGACAGCTTTGATTTAGGCGAGAGATCAGCAAGGCTGATAGAAGAGGAATTATTATAACAGGGTTGGCATAAAATGAAGGAAGTATAAAGAATACAGAACAACTATGTTTTATGGTTACAAAATAAATATCTTTAATATTCACAATATTAAGCAAGGCCAGAATAAGAGGAATGATGTACGAGTTTTACCCATCATCCATTTTTCCCTCCACAGTCTGTGAAGTAAATGATTATTAGGAATTATTAGGTAGGAATATTTGGTCATGACTAATATTGCACTCATTGGTTTACATGGGGATCTCAATGCATTTTATAAATATTAATAAATTTAGTATCACTGTGACCCAGTAAGTAAGCATTTTAATCTTCATTTTCCAAATGAGGAAACTGAGGCACAGAGTGGTTAAATTACTTGCCTAAAGTAATGCATGAAACTGGATCAGAGCTCAGAAAAGAACTCAGGTCTCTTGTATTTCAGTCTTGAGCCTGAACAACAAGACTATGATTTCTCTCTGAAGAGAGGAATTGAGTGACAGTATGAATGGAGCAAAAGAAATGCTATGGCTAGGAATTCTATAATTCAATATAGAATAGATGCAACGCTTACAAAAATGAATAGCACTTACTTGAAAGTCTACATACATAAGAGGAGAGAGAAGAAAAGCAATTTGGCATTTATGATGGACATGCTCTCTAATAATAATGTCATTTTTGCAGATGAAATAGCTAGGGAAAAGCAGGTGGGAAAATTTCCAGCAAAACTGAGTGAGCGTCAGAAATGAATCAAATTATTGTGGAGGCAACACTGGCAATTACTGCAGCTTTGTCAATGCACTTATGACACCTTAGATAAATAAAGTGATTCCCCACCCTCCTTCAGCAGTGAGAAAAGTTTTCATTTTGTTTCTGCCAGGAATGAGAGAGAAAATTACTACTGTTTACTTGGAATAAGAACTGGAAATACAGCAGTTGGCCTTTAAACTTGTCAGTTATCTTAGGTAAGCATTTGCAAGAAAACAACTTCCATATTTGCACAATTACTTAGTAAAGGGAATTAACATGGTAGGTTGCAATAAACTTATCTGTATATCTCATGTAAAACTGGGAAATTTAAGTACTACCCATAAAAGTTTCTGAAGACAGGACTAAAGAATTAATTTAATTCCTACAGGTCAGAGCTGGACTTCTGTGTAAAGAAAAGAATGGACACCACAAGTAGCTATTGAAATAATATATTGTGTGGGAAAGGAAGGAAGTTGACACATGCAGTCTGAATAATTTAATTTAAATTGCTGGATATTATAGTACAAATCACAGCACATTTATTTAGAAGGTAAAACATAAGGAAACCAAGCTAATGAAGAGAAGAAGGCTAAGAAAAAATAGAAATGAATCCAGGGCCAATTATATAAAACAATGTATCATTGAGTGCTGAAAAAAGTGTGTCAAATAGAACACAAGATAATTTTCATTGAACAGGAGAGGGAATCAAGTTAACTATGCTTGGAGATGATAAGTAATATTAGAAGGTTTTTTGAAGTCAGTGACAGTAATACAAGAAAAGAAAGACACTGATATAGAAATAATTGAAGAAATTAGTTGACTGACATCCATGAGAAAGCATTACTTCCAATAAAGTTAAATATGCAGTCAATCAATTAAAGCAAGGACATTCTCCTGGGAAGACCACAGTAAGTGATATGCTATTGCTAATGACCTGAAGGTTAGTGTGAAATGTTTAAAAACAAGCTTTATGGATGTTTCAGCTATCACCAGTGACCACTGGTAGATGTAGAGTAGTTGAGTGGAATACAACGGTCAGCTTAGGATGGCACTATCCATGAGGAAGCTGAGAGACACTCCATTCTGCCACTCCAAAATGACCAGATTGAATCTGAGAATGGTGGAGTCATGCAAACCCAAGAGATATTAAAAAAAAAAAAATCAGTCTCAAACAGACAAGATTTAGGCTTCACTGGTGATTTAGAAGCTGAGGATCTGGCTTATTAGCTTCCAGTTAATCTGTTTTAGTCAGGGAGGGATACACAAACTGATCGCGCTTTTTTAGCCTGTTGAAGTCATTTCAGGCCACAGTATAAACCTTTTTTAGGGGATTTTTTAGATTGCCATGGGATTCAGATCCCATACATGGTTTTGAACATCAGTTTTAAATGCTAAATCCTTCACATTGTGCAAACAAACTTTTTAAAATCAATTTATCAAGTGTGAGTTTTTAGTCACAGCTGTGGGTAATGTATCTGTCTGAAACATGAAGACATTGTACAGATCTTTGACAGACTATCTCATAATGGTTTCTTTGGTGCAGGATATCAGTCCATATTATGGAGATAATGTGTGAGATTTTCAGTTCCACTTTCTCCTTTTTAAGCCATGTAAAAAAGGCCAGAATGGCATAAAGGGGCTCTTAAAAGGCTCTTATCAAGACAGGGGAAACTGTGGAAGACAGCCATAAGGCTCCCCTCTGAGTGACCCCTCATCAGCTGTTGGTGTAGGGGGTGTGGTGGGGGCTGGGCCAAAGCACACAGCACGGTCGAAATTTGGGGTAGTGCTATTGCCCATAAATTAGCCCAGGGAGGCTACTGTCACTTAGGCCACCAGGGCTGTCTCAGTTACTCTGCAGGACCTTTCCACCCTCCACAGTAGCCCAGCATTGGAAGGGTGCAAAAGTCTCTTAAAATCACCTTAGCTTCCTTTCCCCCTGGGCTGCAAGTTCTGTGCTGCATCTCCTCTAGAGGTAGAACTTTGCAGTGGTGGCTTTCAATGGTTCCTTTACTATTGTGTCCATAGATACTATAGTTCAGAGTAATGTTTACATTAATATGCATATGTGCAGAATATTTTAAGACATGCCATAACGCTCCCTCCCGTGTGTGTGTGGGTGGCAACGGGGTGGGGGTCAGGGCGGGGCGAGTACAACAGGGGACCAGAGTGGCAGGAAAACTCAATGAGGTGAATCTCATGGAGTTTCCTATACAACTTCCTGGGGTGAGAGAAGGAGTGGAAAAAGGCAAAGAGTCTGGAAGGGGTGAGTCCTTCTCACTGGTTGCTCTCATTCTAGAAGAGGGGCTTATATTGGAAGCGTTATCAACTTTTAGTTATAGCTCTGCAAACATAACAATCTCATATGAAAATATACAGATTAGAGACCCAACACAGCAATCTGGGTGAATTCCAGACTCTATTTCCTATTCACACAGACTCTTACCTCCTTACTCTATATGCCCCATAGTGGCTACCCTGAATGTGGTTCTAAATAGTCACAACACACACCACATAAAGACCATATGAAAAATAAAGCTACTTGGAAACTATTAAAACCCTAACAACAGAATTAGGCCAGATCCTTAGCTGGTATAAATAAGCATAAGTCCCTGTGACAAAGTGCTGAGGCCTGACAGATGAGTCAGCACCCTGATCACTGTAGCCTCAGTTTCCCCAATGATGGCTGATTGAGGAAATAGGGAGCTAATCAGGTAGGGAGGCTGGGTGAGTGAAGGAATTAACTGGCTGACTATCTTGATAAAAGGCAAGAAGGCAGTGTTAGGGTGGGAGGACAACACTACCTGTGTCTGGAGCAAAGGAGATCCCAAGTAAGGGAGAGCTCTTTTTCTGCCAGGGCTGAAGGTTATAGGAATTAGGACTATTGTGATGAAATGTATAGGTGGTGGTAGAAGGGATTTGAGTAAATGATACAGAGTGGCACTACACTAAAAGAAGAAAGTTTGAGCAGTTCCTGCGGCAGCCAAGGATGTGGGACATGTACTTCGTCATTCAGGTCAACGGAGCTATACCTGCTTACATCAGCTGAGGACCTGGCTCCAGTTTCTATATTTCACCATACAGGCATCTTGTTGATTAATATTTTAGGTGCCTGACTAAAATAGATTGACAGATTGATAGAAATTAGTGTTTATTACCTTACATTTTAAAAGGACCTCAAATGTAGTATGAAGATGCTGCTCTCAATAGAAACCTTATACAAGTGAAATTAGATAATTTTGAAAGCAACATTTTAAATATTTGTGACAAGTTGGATCACAGAAACCCGCTGGGGGCTGCCAACAGATGTGCCAAGACTACTTCTGCCCCTGCTTTCCCTGCCAGCTTGGAACTCCAGCACCCTGTCTGTTGAGCCAGACACGCCAGTCTGCTCCAACACAGACCCAGGGTCTGAACCACGTGCCCCAAAGCTGCAGACTTAATTGAAAGCAGCTTAAGAAATGTTCCTGTCTTTGACACTCAGATGCCCAACTCCCAATGGAGTACAAACCCCAAATAAATCCGTTTTACCCTGTATAAAGCATATAGAGGGTAAACTCAGAAGTTGTTTGCCCTCTATAACACTGATAGAGAGATGTGCACAGCTGTTTGCCCCCCCCCGTATTAATAAATACTCTGGGTTAATTAATAAGTAAAAATTGATTTTATTAAATACAGAAAGTAGGATTTAAGTGGTTCCAAGTAAAGCAGCAGAGGCAGCCATAAGCTGGGAAGCGACCGGTCACCTCCTCACATTCCAAACTAGTCACATTGAAATAAGGTGCTATTGGGCTGTTAGGAATACAATCCTGTCCTGATAATGCCTATCACCTCCAGAGAAAGGGAAGTGCCTAGAAAATGTAAAAGGAAACTTAGTTTGATAGCATCCGGTCTGGCAAGAACTCACTTATCAATAGCTGGGATGTGAAATCCACACTTTTGTATTGTTTTGTCATTATAGTTCCCACTTTGCTATTGTTTGTCTGTATAATCTCTGTCTGGTTCTGTGATTGTTCCTGTCTGCTGTATAATTAATTTTGCTGGGTGTAAACTAATTAAGGTGGTGGGATATAATTGGTTACATAATCATGTTACAATATGTTAGGATTGGTTAGTTAAATTTCAGGAAAACGATTGGTTAAGGTATAGCTAAGCAGAACTCAAGTTTTACTATATAGTCTGCAGTCAATCAGGAAGTGAGGGGGGGTGGGTGTGTGGGAAATGGGAACACGGAAGGGGGGTAAGGAAATTGGAATCATGTTTTGCTAAAGGGGGAAATGGGAACAGGGAATGGGGGTGGGGAAATTAGAATCATGTTTGGCTAAGGGCAGGAATGGGAACAGGGACACAGGTGTAAGGCTTTGTGGTGTCAGAGCTGGTAAGGGGGACACTAAGGAAGGAAACTGGAATCATGCTTGCTGGAAGTTCACCCCAATAAACATCGAATTGTTTGCACCTTTGGACTTTGGGTATTGTTGCTCTCTGTTCATGCGAGAAGGACCAGGGAAGTAAGTGGGTGAAGGAATAAGCCCCCTAACACTCTGGGTTAATTAATAAGTAAAAATTGATTTAATTAAATACAGAAAGTAGGATTTAAATGGTTCCAAGTAATAGCAGACAGAAGAAAGTGAATTACCAAGCAAAATAAAATAAAACATTCAAGTCTAAGTCTAATACAGTAATAAAACTGAATACAGATAAAATCTCCCCCTCAGAGATGTTTCAATAAGTTTCTTTCGCAGACTGGGCGCCTTCCTAGTCTGGGCACAATCCTTTCCCCTGGTACAGCCCTTGTTCCAGCTCAGGTGGTAGCTAGGGGATTTCTCGTAATGGCTGCCTCCCTTGTTCTGTTCCACCCACTTATATATCTTTTGCATAAGGTGGGAATCCTTTGTCCCTCTGCGTTTCCACCCCTCCTTCTCAATGGAAAAACACCAGGTTAAAGATGGATTCCAGTTCAGGTGACATGATCACATGTCCTGTGAGACCCCAATCCTTCATTCCTCCCAGCCTGACTCACAGGGAGGCCTGCCTGCAAACAGAGCCATCCACAGTCAGTTGTCCTGGTTGATGGGAGCCATCAAGATTCCAAACCACCATTAATGGCCCACACTTGACATAATTACAATAGGCCCTCAGTTATATTTCATTTTCTAGTTTCAGATACAAGAGTGATACATTTATACAAATAGAATGACCACACTCAGTAGATTATAAACTTTGTAATAATCCCAAGAGACCTTTTGCATGAAGTACATTTTAGTTACATGATGGAGCTCTCTTTACTACAGATTAGCAAATGGACATTACCTTGTGTCCTTTTTACCAACCCATGACAGTTGCCACCAAATGCTCTTTTATTCTGTCCAGTCTCTTTCATGTGTTCACACTCATCAGCATACTTTCATAAAACCATATAGAGTGCAATGTCACAATATTGTTTACGTGTATGAAATGTATAATATTTTAGTCAAGGGTTGAATCAGAATGTAATCACATTGTGGCAGGACACTGCTGGGGAAGCCTCAATCAGCTCCTGCCACTCCAGCCCCAACCAGGGGAAATGGGTTGGGGCTGGGTAAATTAGCCTAGGTTTGCCTAATCACTGACTGCACCTGCCAGTCTCATTAGGCAGGAGCTATAAGGCTGGGAGGAACTAAGTGAAAAGGGGGTGGAGACCAGGAGGCTCAGGGAGCGGTAGGTGCTGTTGTTGACAAGGCCTGTGCTAGGCCAAACTATTGTAAATAGCATCTATATAGTACAGGAATCGGCAACTTTGGCATCCCACAGCCCACGCCACTTCCAGCAGCCCCCATTGGCCTGGAGCGGCGAACTGCAGCTAGAGGGAGCTGGGAATCGGCCTGGCGGGCTACGTGCCAGAGGTTGCCGATCCCTGATGTAGTAGGAAACTGACACAAATAAAGAGCACGGAAGTTCCACCAGCTTGGAGTGTCCCTAAATCTGTGAGAAGAGGCGAGATACACAGGGGCACAAGGGGCACCCTATTACCCACATACTGTATATATATTTTTAATTGTAGGGGTTTTTTGTTTTTTTTTGCCATCTAGTCAACGTTGCAAAGGTATGTCAAAATGCAATAATTTTTCATTCTACATTGAACACTCTGGTTTTCATCCTTCAGACTGCACTAAATGCTCACATGAGTGCTAGATATGTTTTAATAGATTGTGTGAGTATTTAAGCTTATTTGCTTCTCTCTAGCTCTCCAGTTAGCAATCAATTCTTTGAAAATGGTTGGTCAGTTGACATTGAGGAGGAAAAAAGGCTCAAGGAAAAATGAAGGCATCTATCATTTATGAACTGGCTTTCTGTCAGTGAAAATGGAATTTACATTCACTGATGTGGCCCTCATGTGGCGTACCTAAGGGAGGCAAGACAGGCCACAAATTATGTAATGCTGGTATTGTGTTGCATGACATCATGGGAACCAGAATGGGGAAAAACATCTCTGAATATTAGTAGCTCCTTCATGTGAAAAGGTCATTTGACAACTGCAAAGTAAAATATAAAAGCATTTTGGCTGAGTAGCAAATTTTAGTCCTGTATTGGACTTTACAACATTGTGAAATTCTTGGCAATTCCAGGCCCAGTCCTGAGGCCTCTAAATAGGCTTTTGACTTCAGTGGGAGACTTGACCTGAAGGTATATTTTTAATTCACTACCAAGTTTTATTTGAGCATAAGCTTTCGTGAGCTACAGCTCACTTCATCGGATGCATAAAGTGGAAAATACAGTGAGGAGATTTATATACACACAGACCATTAAAAAATGGGTGTTTATCATACACATTGTAAGGAGAGTGATCACTTAAGATGAGCTATTACTTGCAGGAGAGTGGGGTGGGGGAGAGAAAACCTGGGAGACAGGCCAGTCCTTGCCTACAGACAGCCCCCCAACCTGAAGCAAATACTCACCAGCAACCAAACAACAGAACCACTAACCCAGGAACCTATCCTTGCGACAAAGCCTGTTGCCAACTGTGCCCACATATCTATTCAGGGGACACCATCATAGGGCCTAATCACATCAGCCACACAATCAGAGGCTCGTTCACCTGCACATCTACCAGTGTGATATATGCCATCATGTGCCAGCAATGCCCCTCTGCCACGTACATTGGTCAAACTGGACAGTCTCTACGTAAAAGAATAAATGGACGCAAATCAGATGTCAAGACTTATAACATTCATAAACCAGTCGGAGAACACTTCAATCTCTCTGGTCACGCGATTTCTGATCTAAAAGTGACTATTCTTCAACAAAAAAAACTTCAAAAACAGACTCCAAGGAGAGACTGCTGAATTGGAATTAATTTGCAAATTGGATACAATTAACTTAGGCTTGAATAGAGACTGGGAGTGGCTGAGTCATTATACAAAGTAAAACTATTTCCCCTTGTTTATTTCTTCGCTCCCCTCCCCCTCACTGTTCCTCAGACGTTCTTGTTAACTCATGGAAATGTGCTGGAAATGGCCCACCTTGATTATCACTTCAAAAGGTTTTCTCTCCCCCCACCCCACTCTCCTGCTGGTAATAGCTCATCTTAAGTGATCACTCTCCTTACAATGTGTATGATAAACACCCATTTTTTCCACGGTCTGTGTGTATATAAATCTCCTCACTGTATTTTCCACTTTATGCATCCGATGAAGTGAGCTGTAGCTCTCGAAAGCTTATGCTCAAATAAATTGGTTAGTCTCTAAGGTGCCACAAGTACTCCTTTTCTTTTTGCGAATACAGACTAACACGGCTGCTACTCTGAAACCTACCAAGTTTTATATACATGGAACTGCTCCTGATCACAAGGAGCCCAATAGTGATCTCATTTGTACTAGTGCAAATGGGAGATACATCCACTGAAGTCAGTAATATTATTCTACTGTAAAATCATTGCAGAAGAGACCAGAATCAGGCTCCAAACATTATCAAGATTGTTTTTATTTATAAATGAGTTGTGATCTACAGCAAAATGAACATTTATTGTGTCTCATTTAGCACAGCCATCTGTACATATTTTAAGAATGAAACACATCACTAAATGAGTTCTGTTCAGGATAACAATCTGGTAGCATGTCTTGACTTAATTCACTCACACAATAAAATTTACTTGCATTTGGCAGATGAAACAGGAAATAATGAGGCACTTGCAGAAAGTTAATTTCGACATTATAATATAATCAGATTTTAATTATACAAGTAACATATGCCATTCATACTATTTTGGTGTGTGGGAAACCTTGCAGGATGAACATAGATTTCTTTGGTCATCAGAAAGCACTCAAGTGCTTTATACCTTGATGTAACAACGTTGTCCTGTCTGTTATGACATTATAGACAGCTTTTATTAATTCTCTACTAGGGGATAATTGAAAGTCTTATTGTTATTTAAAATGACAAAGTAGAGACATTAGGCCATTTCACACTTTTTCATTTCATGCTTGTCTCTGACAAAATATTTTCCATAAGTCTAAGTTCAACAAAACATAGATACAGCACCAAGTGTAAAATTTAAAAACATGTATTGATTAAAATTTCATGCTAGGGTTGCCAACTTTCTAATCGCCCAAAACCTAACACCCTAGCCCCTGTCCCCTTCGAGGCCCCACCCCTTCCCTGAGATACCGCTCGCTACATTCTCCCACCTGGTGGCTTGGCCTCCTCCACCCTCACTCACTTTCACTGGCCTGGGGCAGGGGGTTGGGGTGAGGGAGGGGGTGAGGGCTCTAACTGGGGTTCCTGGCTAATGGGAGTGTGGAGCAGGGGCAGCATACGGAGCCCTGTGGACCCTGGCCCCACTCAGGAGCCAGACCTGCTGGCTGCTTCCAGGGCACAGTACAGTGCCAGGACAGGCAGGGACTAGCCTGCCTTAGCACCGCCGACTGGACTTTTAATGGCCCAATCAGCGGTGGTGACCAGAGCCACCAGGGACCCTTTTCGATCGGGTGTTCCAGTCAAAAACTGGACACCTGGCAACTCTATTTCATGCAGAATCAATGAAACTAGTTTGTTTGAGGCTTGTACTCTAGTAGTTCTTTGATCAAGCTAAATTAGGGGGGGAAAAGTCAGCAACAGAAAGATAAAGGGTGAAATTATGTTACCTTGGTCTGATTTCAGTGGAGTTATTCCTAATTGACACTGGTTCATGATTGGACCCATCATATTTACAAATATAACCAAGGTCCATATGCTCCTTTACTGCACAAGAGTGTAGTGGAAAGAACAAATTAATGCAAATATTTCATGGTTCCAATCTGAATATTCATCACATAGGTATGCATAACCATCAAGATGAAGAGAGGGTAGAAAATGGGGCCCAGAAAGGCTATATTGAAATAGGCCCCTTGCAGCTATTTCAACTCAAAATTCCAGCTCCCTCCACTTCTTTTCTGAGTGACTGTTGGTTTTCTCTGTCCTAGGCTGTTGCTCTGGGTTCACGACACCTTTCCTCACCACCAGCTTTTGTGCTATTTTCCTCTGCATCAAGGCTGGTAAACTGCCAGTCGCTTCCTATCAGGGTAGCCGTGTTAGTCTGTATCCACAAAAAACAACAAGGAGTCTGGTGGCACCTTAAAGACTAACGGATTTATTTGGGCATAAGCTTTCGTGGGCTAGTCTAGCCCATGAAAGCTTATGCCCAAATAAATCTGTTAGTCTTTAGTGTGCCACTAGTCTCTTCCTAGCATCATTGGCCATGGAAAATCCTTGACTACCCTGACATGTAGCTGATGTCTCTGGCCCCACACCCCTAGCTTAGCCTCCGCTGTTGAGTAGATGTGTGTCTTACCATGTACATACGAGACATGTATGGAGAGGTGCTGGTCCATCAACTTTCCTTGCAGCTGGCAACAGGCAGGCTTTCCACCCCAAGAACACTGTTGACACTGGTATCACTGGTTAACACTGATATCCCATTCCCCCAGCTTCTGTCTCACACCACACCTCCCTGCAACCCAGCCACTGGGGGAGGTGAAGAAAATTGCAAGATCATATCAGTCCTAAAACTTCTATAAGACTAAATCTTTAAGAGTGAAAGAATCCTTGGAAGCTGTATCTTTGCTTACCATCTGGTAGACTATCTCTATGTGCTTTTTTTATTCTGCTTCCCATTCCACATCTAAGGGGATAAAAGGTTTGACTGCTCCATGCCTTCTTACTTAAATGTCTATTCTTTGTAACTTCTTTCACATCTCTTTACATGAGTCAATGTTGCTCCTAAATCACTCAAGTTTATTTCTTTTCCACAATGTGAAGAATTGCTCAGATTAATTAGCACTTCATTCCATACCAAACTTCAAATAAGTCACCCTTTCTACCTTTTTGGTTGTCTCCTCAGTGACTTTTCTAAGAGAAGCTATTCATTCGCAGCTCAGATGGGAGGAGAACGTTTTCTTAAGAAGCAGCTTGTCCTTCTTAATTCCTCAATTTCATACAATCCATTGGAGTTTTCTGGGAAAGTTACCCACCTTCCTTTGTGGTGAGGTTTCCCATCTAGGACCTCTTTCTTGATGCAAGTTATTTAGTGTAGGGGTAACTTGTAGTTAATAGATTCTTAGATTCTAAGGCCAGAAGAGATCACTATGATCATCTAGTCTGACCTCCTGTCTAACACCGGCCACAGGAACATCCCTGAATTAATTCCTGTTTGAACTAGAGCATATCTTTTAGAGAAACATCTAATCTTGACTTAAAAATTGCTAGTGATAGAGAATCCACCACAACCCTTGGTAAGGTGTTCCAATGGTTAATTACGCTTACAGTTATCAACCTGTGATACACTCAAGATGACATTTACTGTTAAAAATGGGCACCTTAGTCCCAATCTGAATTCGTGTAGCTTCAACTTCCAGTCTTTGCATCTTGTTACATGTTTGCCTGTTAGACTGAAGAGTCCACTGTCAATTTTTGGTTCTCCATGTAGGTCCTCATAAATTGTAATCAAGTCACCTCTTAACCGTCTTTTTGTTAAGCTAAATAGATTGTGCTCCTTGAGTCTGTCCCTACAGGTCATGTTTTCTATTTTCCTGGCTCTTCTCTAAACCTCCTCTAATTTACCAATCAAAAGCGGAAGACCTTTCTCCTATACCAATGTATCCAATAGTCTCTTAACATTCTATTTCCACAGGACATATTATATTTTGCCTTTCCTTCTAACATCTGCAAGCTGTCACTTCACACAGACCAGGTGAAGCCTAGCCACTGACTCACAAAGCCACAGTTAGTGATGGGTAAACCTTAAAAGGTTCAGCTGGGCTAAACATACAAAAGAGTCTTCTCATCTCAGCTATTTGGGTTAGTGAACATTTGGACAGGGTGCAGGAAAGAGCTACAAAAAAGATTTGAGGGCTGGCGAAAACGCCTTGCAGGGAGAGACGTAAAGAGCTCAGTCTGCTTAGTTTATTAAAAAGAAGATTGATAAGTGACTTGATTACAGTGTGTAAGTACCTTCATGGGGAGAAAATACCAGGTTCTGAAGATTGCTTGAATCTAGCAGAGAAAGGCATAACAAGAATCAATGGCTGAACATGAAAGGCAGACAAATTCAAATTAGAAAGCAGGCATACATTTTTAACAGTGAAGGTGATTAACTATTGGAACAAATCACCAAGGGAAGACATGGATTTTCCATATTTTGATGTCTTCAGATTAAGACTGGAAGATATGCTTTAGCCAAACACAAGTTGTTGGGTTCAATGCAGGGGTAATTAGGTTAAATTCTATGGCATATGTCATACAGAGGTCAGATTAGATGATCTAATGGTCCCTTCTGTCCTTAAAAATCTATGAATCTATACAGCTTGGGTTTGTAAATTGAGACTGAAGTCCCAGGAGATCAGGCTGTTACAGTTCCTGGATTAAATGCAGCTCTGACCCCCTCGTGGTGTCCTCGAGGACACCCTACTTAGCTCCCAGGGCTCTCACCATCCTCTTTCTTGGTGCAGACTGCCACAATTCTCTCGCTCCAGATCAGAGCCTTAGGCTACAGACCCCTGCAATGCGCTACGATCTTCTCAGCAGGTCTGACTTTAGTTCAGCACCTACAATTTTGTCCTTGCAGGGGCAATGACCAGCACACTTTCATAAAGCAAAGTAGTATTTATTCAGAATAAAATAATTTTGAGAAAACATATCTTAAAAACAACAAACGACTTATACACATGCCTAGCTTATCAGGTGTCAAGGCTGATTCCCCACTCTGGCACTTTGAGTGTAGAAGGTGGGTGCCTGTAAGGATTCTAAAAATTAATACTGGCCACTCCAGGCTCGCATTAAACTCCCAAGGTTACAGTTTTTCTCTCACCTTGGTTGGATAGATGCTGCCACCTCACAAATGCAAAACTCCTGGGAACCCAAGAAGGTGCACTTGGGAATTCCTTCCTGTGGGGTACTCTCAAGCCCTTTCACCACCCCCTCTGGGGAAGAGCTGCAAAAGGAAAACAGAGAAATCAGCTGTTGCCACCAGCTAATTAAAAACATGTGCACCAACCTCTTAGGACACCAAAAATCCAATCCTGTTCTTAAAAAGAGAAAATTTTATTAAAAACAAAAAGAAAGAAAATACATCTGGAATTTAGGCTTTTTCTAGATTTAAAAAATCCACTTACAAAAATTAAACATAAAGAATAACCTACTTGAGGTCCAGCTTAAAGGTTACAAGCAAAACAAAAGCATCTGGGGTTAGCACAGAGGAGTCCACAAGCCACTAAGAAATAAAAGAAATAACCCTAATCGCATCTTCCTATACATTCCCTGATTTACCTACATATCTGGGGTTTCAGATAAGTAGATTCAAGGTATGAATTGTTGCTTTTTCATACCTGGTTTTAAAGCTGCTTACAGCATTGCTGCTCTGTGTCTCCACTCTCCAGAGAACAACAACAACAGACAAAGGGAAAGTTTTTTCCCAATTTTAAAAAGTTCTAGCCCTCCATTGGCTCTTTGGGTCAGGTGCCCGCTCCCTTTCTTTTACCTATGGGCTTTTTTAACCCTTTACAGGTAAAGCAAGTAGAGAATAGCTACTAACAGGGATTTTGTAGCTAACTGGCTGGCTGGGTGTCCATAAAAGGGAGCTACCCCACCTTCATTTATCACACCAAGTGTCACCCATTTTCCATGTGCAGACCTCCTGTAGGGCCTGTTTCTATTGGTCACAGCCTCATGCCTGTCAGTTCCCAGATGTCTGTATTTTTCTCGCAAGAATCAGGGCTGTCATTTTATATAGTTTCAAGTCCTTTGCCATCTTTTGCCTTTTGAACCAGGCCAAATCAGTCATGGTGCTTCTTCTCCAAGGAGGGTGAAACTTTGAAAGACTTCTTATCTGTATATGGTTCAGTATAGGGATTTGTATGAATTACCCCTCCCCCACATTCTTTTATTCCTGCAGGAAGCATTCCTTATCTTACCCATTTAGTCAGGAATACAATCATTTACAAGCTATAAAGATATTTGTTTTATATGGCTATGGAATATTCAAATTCTTGTCATATATAAAAAAAACAAAGAATTTGAATATTCCATAGCCTCTGTCAGACACTTTCCCATGAGATTTTCAGCACTTCCATCATGGGTGGAAACCCGACAAAACAGCTGTTTTTATAGAGCCAGACTGTGTGAACAACTTGCTCACATAGGTGAAGCCAGTGAACCTGATCAAGTGATTAACTATTCATCAGTGTGAGTAAGAGATTCAGAACCCGGCCTTAGTATTGTAGAGCTTTTACTTCCGTATTGAGCAGAACCAGGAAGTATAGAGGGGCACAAAAATGAAAAAAACAAACAAACTCAAATATGCCTTTTCAAACCATAAGAAAGATTTAGTTTAGGATCAGTTTGAGTTTCATACAGCTTCTTATTTTGTGCAAATCAGTTCCCCCCATTCCTGGCAGGAAAGGTATCTCGTTTACATTCTGTTTTTCTAACAACCCAGATCGCTGTTTTTCTTCTTTAATTTAAATGAAGCATTCTCGTTCTCATGCCTTAGCCCTTCCCCCAATAAATATCTTGCATGACTTTTCACCTTGGAACATATTTTGTTTTCAGTTACTAGTTATTAAGATACATTGACCTGCAGTGAACTTTGACTGCCATTTATAAATCTAAATTGACAAATGTAAAAATGTCACTTTTTCCTTATAAATGGTTTGAATTGTTCTTCATATCAAGCTCTGTCTCTCTGTTTCACATTGATGTAGATAAATCATGATGGTAAAGTCATTAAGTAATCCTGAGTAACAGTCACAATACTTATTGGCAATCTTTCCCTAATTCAAAAGAAGGAAAGTTGTTTTTTTAAAATGTCACAGAAGTGAACTGGGTCTGAAAAAAAAATCTGGCAGTGAAAGGGACTGAAAAATAAAGCCAAATAGCATTCAGAAAGTTGGTGCACAATTTTTATTCCTTCCCATGTGACCCATTTCCCTACTACCAGAAAATGAACACTAGCATATCTGTGTGAGTTTTTAAGATGAATACAGCAGCAATGTAATCTATTGCTTGGAGAGGCAAATAAATGGAGACTATACAGTATGCCAAAATATTCTGTAAGAGAGTCATCTATGCAGTGTCCATCAGATCATCACTACTACAGTAAGGGAGGTAGGAAAGGGAATTTGTAGAACACAGAAACTGGATCAGGAGGAATGGGCCAAAGACAGATACCCTATTCAGTTCCAATAAGTTCCATTAGCCCCTTGCACACTATAACTATTTAAGTCAAGGCTAGTGGAAACATTCAAAGAACTGTGTAAGGGAGCAGGTGAGGCAGACAGAGTAGCACATTGTCAAGGCAGCATGGTGTTGGAGAAACATTCAAAATGATGACAAAATGGATCAGTAACAATCCTGACAAGCCACTTGCCAAATGTAACAAAAGTCAATGCCATAGATTTTGCAGCTCTTTACATTGGCAGTGGTTTTGGAGACAGACTATACATGCTACTCACTTTAAGCCTCCCAGCTAGTGAGCATCTGAGAAGGTGAATTACCTCATCCATCTCTTCCTTTTCATCCAGCTTTAGCAGCTAGGACAACCCCTATGGCTGTGAAACAAAGTATTATACTGGATACATGAACAAGCTGTGACAGTGACTATACAAAGGCAAGGTATTATTGCCATGGATGAATGAAAGATAAGTGTGAAATTGAACAGTCCAGTGATACAAGGCAAAACATATAATGCAGCTCTACTTTGACAGCCAGCACAAAACTACAGGTAAAATAACTTACAAACAGGAAGGCAGTGATTAGGGATGACACTGCAGGAAATGAAAGCATCATTGCAAGGATACCCTTGCACCTGTGTGTGTGTAAACAGGACAAGACCTTTCCTGCAGTCTTCTTTAATGGCTGACAGAGGAAGGGGTTACCCAGTCACAATCAAGCCACAGACGTTAACAATTGGTCACAGACCAATGATCTATGACAGTGTCACCATGCCTCAGTGGGTCACAGCTGAGAAACCCAAATTCAGGACAAACTGCTGAGAAATGAGACATACACAAACCAAACTGGTGGTTATTCTTCCATAAGATACACCAAACCAGTTACAAAAGCTAACTTCTGTCTCACCACACTGGTTAACAAGAAGTCAGAAATGCAGCCTCCTTAGGTATCTCAGCCCTTGTTTCACAACCCAGACACTAGACTTAATGATGAGTGGTTATTTAAAATCAATTTAATCAAACAAAGGGTTCTTCTAATCTCAGAAGATCAGCCACATAGCCAGGTCAATACATAACTCAGCTCTTTCCCAATACTCATGCTGTTGCCAGTCCTTTATTATCTAATATCTAAAAGTTTATTTATAAGAGAAAAGAAAGAAGAGAGAGTTAAAATGGTCAAGGAATCAAATACATACAATCATTGCAAAGTTCTTGTATCAGGTTTGAAGCAGCGATGGAATAAACTGCTGGCTTGTTAAGTCTCTGGTGACTTCCAAAAGATTGAAAGGTCCTCAGTCCATTGACTGAAATGCTCCCTTTAGTGTAAATCCATAGTCCAGATATATGAGCAGGCAAGAGGTACAATGAAGATGCTTCCAGGGCCTTTTATACTTTCTCCCACGTGGACGGGATACTCTCACTCTTAGTTTGTGGAGAATTACAGGTACAAGATGGAGTCCAGGGTCACACGAGCAAGTCACATGCCCTTGCATGCTTCAATGAGCAGGAGCTATAACCCATATTCTGGCTAAAATGTCCTCGGGAAGGCCAATGTGGTGGGAATAAGCTTCTTCTATGGACTTGTCAAGGTTCCTTCCCCACTCTGAACTCTAGGGTACAGATGTGGGGACCTGCATGAAATACCCCCTAAGCTTATTCTTACCAGCTTAGGTTAAAACCTTCCTCAAGGTACAAACTTTGCCTTGTCCTTGAACCCTATGCTGCCACCACCAAGCATGTTAAACAAAGAACAGGGAAAGAGCCCACTTGGAGACGTCTTCCCCCAAAAGTATCCCCCCAAGCCCTACACCCTGGGGAAAGCTTGATAAAAATCCTCACCAATTTGCATAGGTGAACACAGACCCAAACCCTTGGATCTTAAAAACAATGAAAAAGCAATCAGGTTCTTAAAAGAAGAATTTTAATTAAAGAAAAAGTAAAAGAATCACCTCTGTAAAATCAGGATGGTAACTACCTTACAGGGTGATCAGATTCAAATCATAGAGAATCGCTCTAGGCAAACCTTAAGTTACAAAAAGACACAAAAACAAGAAGATACATTCCATTCAGCACAGCTATTTTACCAGCCATTAAACAAAAGAAAATCTCACGCATTTCTAGCTAGATCGCTAACTAACCTTTTCAGGAGTTCTGAAGAGCATTCCTGGTCTGTTTCCGGCAAAAGCATCACACAGACAGACAGACCCTGTATTCCCCCCCACACCAGCTTTGAAAGTAAATTGTCCTCTCATTGGTCATTTTGATCAGGTGCCAGTGAGGTTATCTTAGCTTCTTAACCCTTTACAGGTGAAAGGGTTTTGCCTCTGGCCAGGAGGGATTTTATAGTTCTGTATACAGAAAGGTGGTTACCCTTCCCTTTATATTTATGACAGGCCCATTGTGTTTGTTAATGGGCCATCAATTTGAATAGTCCATTCAAAAAGTGCTGACCAGACTGGATGCAAACTATCTTACGGACATTACCCCAGGAGCAACACATTTGAAATACAGGTTTATAGTTAATATTCATAACTTTAGATACAAAGATAATACATCCATACAAACAGACTGTACTGGATCAGACGAGTGGTTCACTATCCTGTCTCAAAATACCAGATGCCTCAGAGTAAGGTGCAATGAACAGTTAGGTAGACAGGGAAAAACCACTCACAAGGAAAGCTTCTTTCTAGCACCCATTTAGAGACTGGCTTGTATCCTGAAGCATGAGCGTTTATATCCCCTTCAAACCTTTTTTCTTTCTTATAGTATTTGTTTATTATTATTTGTTTCTGCGGTTGCAACTTTGGATGTTCTTGTTATCTATTCAAATAGTAACCCTTTTTTGAATCCTGCTAAGCTCTAGTCCTTAATAGTATCAGATGGCAAAGAGTTTTGAAAGCTATTATGTGGTGTGTGCAAGTAAATAATCCCAGTTTTTTCCATCTCTCATCATAAGAACGCTTTTCTGTGTCTCATCATTTGTGTTGCTATTTCTGAACAACTTCTGTTTCTGCTACGTCCTTTTTGAGATAGGGTGATCACTATTGAACAAAATATTCCAGTTGAGGACGTACTATTCACTTTTTATAATGGTTCTGTAATGTTTTTGGTATTATTATCCCTCCAGTTCCTTGTGAATCTTAACAGGTTGTTTGTTTGTTTGACTGACGCACATTAAACATATGTTTTCACTGACCTGTCCACAGTGTTGACCTTTTTTCAGATCCCACAGGATATTTCTCTTAGGCTTGGTCTACACTAGCAACTTATGTTGGTATAACTACGTTGCTGAGAGGTGTGAAAAATCCACACCCCTGAACAACACAGATATACTGACCTAACTCCAGGTGTAGACTGTGCTACGTTGGCGGAAAGTCTTCTCCCATCAATATAGCTACTGCCTCTCGGGGAGGTGGATTGCCTATGCTGATGGCAGGGCCGGCTCTACAGTTTTTGCCACCCAAAGCAGTGAAAAAAACTGCCGCCACAGACGGCAAAAGGGGGAAGCTGCCACCGATTTGCCGCCACGGCCGGCGGGACAGAGGGGCTGCCGCTGAATTGCCGCCACCGTGGAAACGCTGCCGCCCCTTTCTAACTGCTGCCCCAAGCACCTGCTTGGAACGCTGGTGCCTGGAGCTGGCCCTGGCTGACAGGAGAAGGCCTCCCATCAGTGTAGGGAGCATCTTCACTGGAGCGCTACAACAGCACAGCTACAGTGATGCAGCTGCACTGCTGCAGCCTTTAAAGTATAGATAAGCCCTCAGTGCCTGAACTTGTGAAACCTCTACCAGAGCGGCTTCATCTCTTTTCTCAGCATCCTGATGTGCTCTGCATTGTCTGGATCTAGTGTCTTTCAGTGTTAAGAGCCTCTGACCTTGTTGTAACCAATTCTAATGTTGTCTGCACATTTTCTAATTCCTTGTCTATTATCCCTGTAAATCTGATCCCTGATTTAGGCAAATCTCCACCCTCTTCAATTCTTAAGACAGATCCAAAGTGATTATTTAATGTTTTTAATGTTACTTCTTTATCCACTGGCACTAATTTCCCACTATCATGCTTAAGAGGATAAAATGTTTTTTTTCACCCTTGCTGACTGCTTACATACTTAAAAATACTTCTGTCCTTCTTTGCTCTACTAATCATTTTTGTTTATCTGTTACAGTAGGTGCTTTCTTCAATCCACCCAATCTTTCTGTTTTGCACAATCTTTAATTGTTTGAAATGCTTTGTGTTTATCCTGGCTGTAGGTCTTTACTTCTGTACTTTAACCACATTAGCTTCTGCTACTTCTGGCTATTAATATTTGGTAAAGTGCTCTGACCTGAATGCACAGAAGGAGATAGGTATTGTGAAACAGGAAGACATTGAGATTCACAAAGCCTGTGTTAGGCACTGGGCTACCTATATAATGAATGGGAAGAGTGACTTAAGACTGCAGTTCACAAAAGCCAGCCTGCTAGGCAGGGAGCCCCCTAAGCCAGCCATTAGCAGATGCTGAGGAGAGGGGTGTTGTCATAAATATAAGGGGAAGGGTAAACCCCTTTAAAATCCCTCCTGGCCAGAGGAAATCTCCTCTCACCTGTAAAGGGTTAAGAAGCTAAAGGTAACCTCGCTGGCACCTGACCAAAATGACCAATGAGGAGACAAGATACTTTCAAAAGCTGGGAGGAGGGAGAGAAAAAAAAGGGGTATGTGTGTCTGCCTATATTCTGTCTTTGCCGGGGATAGACCAGGAATGAAGCCTTAGAACTTTTAGTAAGTAATCTAGCTAGGTACGTGTTAGATTATGATTTCTTTAAATGACTGAGAAAAGAATTGTGCTGAATAGAATAACTATTTCTGTCTGTGTATCTTTTTTGTAACTTAAGGTTTTGCCTAGAGGGGTTCTCTATGTTTTGAATCTAATTACCCTGTAAGGTATCTACCATCCTGATTTTACAGGGGGGATTTCTTATTTCTAATTACTTCTATTTCTATTAAAAGTCTTCTTGTAAGAAAACTGAATGCTTTTTCATTGTTCTCAGATCCAAGGGTTTGGGTCTGTGGTCACCTATGCAAATTGGTGAGGCTTTTTATCCAACATTTCCCTGGAAAGGGGGGGGTGCAAGTGTTGGGAGGATTGTTCATTGTTTTTAAGATCCAAGGGTCTGGGTCTGTAGTCACCTAGGCAAATTGGTGAGGCTTTTTTACCAAACCTTGTCCAGGAAGTGGGGTGCAAGGTTTTGGGAAGTATTTTGGGGGGAAAGACGTGTCCAAACAGCTCTTCCCCAGTAACCAGTATTTGTTTGGTGGTGGTAGCGGCCAATCCAAGGACAAAGGGTGGAATATTTTGTACCTTGGGGAAGTTTTGACCTAAGCTGGTAAAGATAAGCTTAGGAGGTTTTTCATGCAGGTCCCCACATCTGTACCCTAGAGTTCAGAGTGGGGGAGGAACCTTGACAGGTGTGTGCTAAGCCTCACACCTCTCTGAGGACAGGCCTACACTACAGCCCAGATAGACGCTCTGAGATTGATCCACGGGCAGTCGATTTAGCAATCAACAGCAGATCGCTCTCCAGTCAACCCCTGTACTCTACCTTGAACAAGAAGAGTAAGGTAAGTCAATGGGAGAGTTTCTCCTGTCGACCTCCCCCACAGTGTAGACCCCATGGTAACTTGACCTAAGGTACATTGACTCCAGCTACATTATTCACGTAGCTGGAGTTGCGTAGCGTAGGTCGACTTACCGCGGTAGTGTAGACATAGCCTCAGAAATAGGCACTGAAGTCCATACTGCAGGGAGGCACCCAACTCTGCTTGTGATTCACAGTAAGGAGCCCCTCTTTAGAGTTAGGCATATATGCTGTTTTTGTTGCAGCTTTTCCCCTCCCCCTCATAATTTTCATCACAGTGGTTAGAGCACTAATCTAGGATGTGGGAGATCAGCGTTCAGATCCTCCCCTTTGCCTAAGGGGGAGAAGGGATTTCAAGAGGGATTTGACACCTCTCAAGTGCGTGCACTAATCACTGGGCTATGGGATATTCTGATATGGGGCTCCCTCAGTCTCTCCTGTTGAAGCTAAATCCTTGAAGAGTCCTTTGGGCCACAGAGAGAAAGCACAAGCATGTGAACGATGTGATAGCCCGGTGGTTAGAGCACAAACCCAGAACTGGGGAGCACCAGAATCCAAGCCTTCTTCTCCCTTGAATCATAGAATCATAGAATATCAGGGTTGGAAGGGACCTCAGGAGGTCATCTAGTCCAACCCCCTGCTCAAAGCAGGACCAATCCCCGACTAAATCATCCCAGCCAGGGCTTTGTCAAGCCTGACCTTAAAAACTTCTAGGGAAGGAGATTCCACCACCTCCCTAGGTAATGCATTCCAGTGTTTCACCACCCTCCTAGTGAAAAAGTTTTTCCTAATATCCAACCTAAATTTCCCCCACTGCAACTTGAGACTACTTGTTACTACTTGTTACTCCTTGTTCTGTCATCTGCTACCACTGAGAACAGTCTAGAGCCATCCTCTTTGGAACCCCCTTTCAGGTAGTTGAAAGCAGCTATCAAATCCCCCCTCATTCTTCTCTTCTGTAGACTAAACATCCCCAGTTCCCTCAGCCGCTCCTCATAAGTCATGTGTTCCAGTCCCCTAATCATTTTTGTTGCCCTCCGCTGGACTCTTTCCAATTTTTCCACATCCTTCTTGTAGTGTGGGGCCCAAAACTGGATACAGTACTCCAGATGAGGCCTCACCAGTGTCGAATAGAGGGGAACGATCACGTCCCTCGATCTGCTGGCAATGCCCCTCCTTATACATCCCAAAATGCCATTGGCCTTCTTGGCAACAAGGGCACACTGTTGACTCATATCCAGCTTCTCGTCCACTGTAACCCCTAGGTCCTTTTCTGCAGAACTGCTGCCGAGCCATTCAGTCCCTAGTCTGTAGCGGTGCATTGGATTCTTCCGTCCTAAGTGCAGGACTCTGCACTTGTCCTTGTTGAACTTCATCAGATTTCTTTTGGCCCAATCCTCCAATTTGTCTAGGTCCCTCTGTATCCTATCCCTATCCTCCAGCGTATTTACCTCTCCTCCCAGTTTAGTGTCATCTGCAAACTTGCTGAGGGTGCAATCCACACCATCCTGCAGATCATTTATGAAGATATTGAACAAAACCGGCCCCAGGACCGACCCTTGGGGCACTCCACTTCATACCAGCTGCCAGCTAGACATGGAGCCATTGATCACTACCCGTTGAGCCCGACAAACTAGCCAGCTTTCTATCCACCTTATAGTCCATTCATCCAGCCCATACTTCTTTAACTTGCTGGCAAGAATACTGTGGGAGACCGTGTCAAAAGCTTTGCTAAAGTCAAGGAACAACACATCCACTGCTTTCCCTTCATGACTTTTTAATTAGTTATCTACAGTGAAGCAACTTCAATACGAGAGACTAAGGGAGCCCCATATGAAAATATCCAATAACTCAGGTTATAATTTTGTCCCGGAGGTCATGGAAGTCACGGATTCCGTGACTTCCAGAGACCTCCGTGACTTCAGCCCATGGTGCCTGGGAGCTGCAGGGTACCCCAGCACCTGTGGTGGCCCCAAAGCTCTGAGGCACCATGGGATGTGGCGGACCCCGCAGCTCCAAGCCACTGCAGGGGAGTGGGGAACCCCACAGCTCCGGGCCACTGCCAGCATGGCTGGGGCCTGGCAGCTCCGAGCCTCTGCAGGCAGTGGTGGGGATGCTCTGCATCCCCATGGGTGGTGGGGGTACACTAGACCTCCTGGCAATCGCGGATGGCAGGGGTGCCCCACAGTTCCTGGCCACCATGGGTGGCAGGGGTGCCCTGGAGCTTCCAGGCATCACAGGTGGCAGGGGTATCCCAGAGCTCCCAGCCTCTGCAGTGGGGGGACGAAAGGGGGGCAGGAGTGCCAAGCCGCCGTGGATGGCAGGGATGCTCTGCAGTTCCCAGGCCCTGTGGGAGGTGGGGGGATCCCAAAGCTCCCAGCCTGTGGGGGGACCCTGGAGCTCCCAGCCACTGTGGGCAGTAGGGGTGCCCTGGAGATCCAGGCTTCTGTGGGTGGCAGGGGTGCCCCAGAGCTCCGGGCTGCTGTGGGCAGCTGGGGCTCCTGGAGCTCCTAGCTATGGGATCCCGCAGCTCCAAGCCACAGGCAGTAGGGGGACCGTGCAACTCCAAGTTGGGGGCCCCCCATGGGAGGTGTGAGGACCTCACAGCTCCCCATTTTGTCATGCATATTTTTAGTAAAAGTCATGGATAGGTCACAGGCTTCCATTAATTATTCTTTATTGCCTATGACCTGTCTGTGACTTTTACTAAAAATATGCATGACAAAATCTTAGCCTTACCCATAGCCCAGTGGCTAGGGCACTGAGCTGGCAAATCACTATTCAAATTCCTTCTCAGGCAGGGTGGAGACATGAACTTGATGCCTCCTCCTTCCTGGGTAAGTACCCTAATCACTGGGCTGAAAGTTATGAGGGAGGGTGCCTTTCCTCCCACCCCTACTGTTTTGCATGAACTTGCCTGAGAGGCCAATCTGGTAGGTGGCCTCTGAGCACACCTACTGGATCAGGCCCAATGCACAATCAAACACCTGTCTTCCTCTGAGTTTGGTACTCTTTCTGGGGCTTTGCTGGGAGGGAGGCAGCAGTCTGCATATTCAAAGGCAGAAACATAGATGCTGAAGGAAACTTTTACTGCAAAAACTTAGGCTCTGAGTAAGTTTTGGCCCCAGCAGGAGTTTTGTGAATTGCAGTGGAGCCTAAAACTAGGATTTTTGTGCTTAAACTCAGATTTAGGTGCCTTTTGTGCCCACAGACCTTTGTGTCTAAACTGAGGGTATCTTTGTGTTTCATAGTGTCATCGAATAAAAAGAAAGGGGAAAATAGGACTCTTTATTTCTTCCTCTCATAATAAAGGCACTATTTGGCTAGGTAGTGAACTTAAATTCATTTCAGCAGGGATTGGTGACTGTGAAAACCTAAAGATAGAATGAGCAAGATAATTTCAGAAAACATGTTTCTTGATTTTGGAATAAGGAGCACAAATTAATATTGTCCCTTTGCAGATATAACTTTGTGTGACAGATACTTACATTACATGGAAGATAAACCATGAAAATATTGGTTTTCCGTTTTTCTGCCTGTTCTAGCTGATCTCATTTATCAACACTACAATAAAATAGCCTATATGTTCATCTGTTAGTCAGCTTCTCCAGTCAGGCAAATCTCATTAGGGCCACAGTCACCAGAGAGTGTGTTATCTGTCTCTGAGCTTATAATATTTGGCCCCAATCCTGGAAACTTGTTTCAAGTGGTATGGAAACATTGATACAAATAAATATAACCTTTTATTCTCTCTTTCAAAATCATACTGAGACTATCTTTTTGCTTGGTTTTATTTCTTTCTTTCCCTGAATTATTTTCTGGCTTTGCAGCATTTATTGCAGCTAGCTGTCCATTGCAAATAAGAAAAAGAAAATCAACTATTGTTTCTAAAATTAAATGCAAGTTGGTCCTGTCTTCCTATCCCAGGTGACTGTAATCTTCCCCAAAATACAGTAAAAGTTGTGTTATGCAGCACTTTATCAACCAGAAACCTCTATTAACTGGCATTTCTGATATCTCCCAATATAAATCTTCAAGTTAGTAACTGGGACTAGTATACTGCCCAGGGGGTTATAAAATTTCACATTCTGCATTCTACTTTTATGCAAAAGAGGCAGAAGACAAATAAGCAAGCTGATATCAGGGATTTATTCAAAAAAGCAGCTTCCAGGGTGTGTCAAAGGGTCATTTCAGATTCAGCCCAATCTTCTACACCTTCTAATCTACCATGATAATTGATGTTGATAATGATGACGCTGAGGCACTGCAAGATCCTGAAGTGCCTTCTGAATCATCAAATAAAGATTAAATTATGCTCAGTATAGTTTTAGTGTTAAGTGTATTTTTAGTGATCTGGGTGTGTTTCCAGTTTTTCCTCCCATTTCTTAGTCTGAGTTCCTGAGATGTGTGATAGTCACAATTCTGGTAGCAGGCAGGGCCTGGGTGGGTGGGGGTGATATTGGCTATGTTTCAGCGATGTGAAGTGTGGAGTCTGCATTACATTGCTGCTATAATAAAAGTGTAAGAAAGTGTCTGCAGAGACGGCCTCTGCAGGGAGGCTTATAAAGTAGGAAAGTGGGGACACAGTGCTCTATGGTGGAATTTCTGTGACCAGATCCTGCCTCCCTGACTGAAGGGAAAAGAAGGAGAGTGAAGAAGTGAGAGTTCCTTTTAAACTGAGGGACAGGAGGAAGAATGTGGATGGACTAACCAGAACTGGAATGCTCCTCTAGAGCCCAGAAGAAACCTTACGAGGACTGTCTAGGGACTGTGATGCTATTACAGATAGTCAAGTGGAATACCTAGATTGACTGATAACAGGGTTGTGAGTACCATCTCACTCAGCAACTGTGGATTGTTAAATCCTGTTGCTATTTTGCTTTGCTTTTCCTTCACTCCAATATATTCCCTTTTGAATGGAGATTAAGCTTCTTGTGTTTGGGGAGTCAGGAAAGCAGCCTCAGAGGCTTGCTTGAAAGACTTTTGTTCTTCAGACGAAGGTATCATAACACTGCAACCCCTCCCTTACCCTCCCAATAAGACTGGAGGCACTGCCAGCTGTAGAATCCCCCCAGAAGAGGAGTGAAAGAGAAGACCTACCCTTCCCCTGACCCCAGCAGGAGGTTAGGGGTGTGGGTAGGTATCACCTGGTTCCAGATCTCTCCTATTGGCTGGGCCCACAGTAAGGCAGGTTTGCTTTCTCCCAGACTCCCTTGAACACCTGTATCTTGGCCTCTGCATAAAAGCATCAGTTTATGTATCCTACTATGCTACAGTGATACCCTATGATAGGACAACACCATGCTGACCTATGGCACTAGGCCCCTCCATGATGAAGCAGGAGCTACAAATAGTTTTCAAAATGAACAAATTTGTGATTCGTCCATGTCATAAAGAGACTCAGTCAACCTCACCATCTAATTCAGAAGATAATAAAGAACGTTGTGAGGTTATATACAAGAATGATTCATTGATACGTTTGATCTTGGAACTCACAAACCAGCTCAACTGGAAATTAATTTTCCTAAAAAATAAATGGACGTGTACTGTGTTGTCTTAGTGAAAAGTGGTACATGTATCGGTCATGGTTGGAATACTCAAAGCTTGAAGCAAGGGGGCTGTTGGAAGTTACAGAATTATCCAAATTCTTGTTTCTTAGGAATTATGAAAACAATTTTGAAAGTTTTTGCTCCTGTGAACAATGACCTTCAAAAGGAACTAATGCACCTTGCTAAAGGAATTGAATTGAATACTGTTGCCTGTGAAGAACTTCAACAAGAGAGGTTTCAGAGCAGCAGCCGTGTTACTCTATATTCGCAAAAAGAAAAGGAGTACTTGTGGCCCCTTAGAGACTAATACATTTATTTGAGCATAAGCTTTCGTGAGCTACAGCTCACTTCATCAAATGCATCCAATGAAGTGAGCTGTAGCTCACGAAAGCTTATGCTCAAATAAATTTGTTAGTCTCTAAGGTGCCACAAGTACTCCTTTTCTTTCAACAAGAGAGAGATGTTTGAAGGTTTTTTCTCAGAGATTTTTTCCAAGCACCCTGTTTTGAAAGGTACATGTGATGAAGTACCAACATTAAGATGGGCCACCAAAAGAACCAAGGTATTGCTCCCAAAATTTCAAGACTCTATAGTCATTGAGCACTTACCAGGATCCCAAAGTGTAAATGAGCATCAGTGGTCCCAGATTTACCATGAATTGATTGATAAAACCAGTAGTGAATTGCAAAGGAGATTTTCTGAGACGAACTCTAAATTACACACAAACTCATCAGCAATCTATTCCACCAGCTCTCCAGACTTCTTGAAATCAGTGTGCACTTTTTGGCTTGCTTGGATTAGATATCTAGAAAGTGAAAGTTGAAATGGCTGTATTTAAACCACTAACATATAAGAGAAATTTCAAAGAATCTGAAGTCATCCTAGGTGCTTTCAAGGAATTAAATGAGACTTTCCCATGTATTTTTGAAATGTGTATAGTGGTCTTATTATTTGGAGCATTGACTGCAGCTTGTGAGAATTCCTTTTCTTGTTTGAAAAGAATTTTGTCAGACCGAAGGATGAGCATGACCCATGAAAGAAAGAGAAAGCTAATTCTCCTGTCATATGAAAGTGATTTAACTTCAGAACTGAACCTGGATATCTTTGCAGAAGAATTCAGACAATATTAGCCAAGAAGACTTTAATTTTAGTTTTGTGAACAGACTTTATGTTACAGTCTTTGTTTCATGTTAAGAGCTATACTTTTATATTTCTGAATCTTTGAATTTTTTTAAATGCTTGAATATTTGTTATACTGAACAATCACATAAATATGTATCTTATTTTTTCTTATTTCAGAAAAATGAAGTTTAAAAAAAGGCTTCTGACTGAGACTGCATTTTTCAGTGAGTACATAAACTTGTCATGCAGTCTGCCTCCTCTCCCACTCTCCCCACCCTTACTCCCTGTGTCATTGTCTTAGCTATGGAGCTGGAGCAACATGGCTAATGTGTTTTTCAGTTTGCCAGATAAACTGGAAAAAAAAATCTGGCTCGATTTTGAACCAAAACCAAATTTTTTCATTAAATTAATAAGCTTGAAAAAAATATTTCAAATCAGCTGATATGTTTTGAGTCAACTCAAAATATTGTATTTTTCAGAGAGGGGTTGGATTTGTTTTGAGGCCACCAAAATGTTTTATTTGAATCAAAATTGTGTGTGTGTGTGTTGTTTTGATTCAGTTTTTCCAGATGTCTTTCACCGTTTTTGTATCTTTTTTAATTTCCCATAGCTGAAACTGAAATGCTGTTGTGAGTCAAAAAGTAGAAACAAAATATTTTGACTTTTTTTAAATGAAACATTTAAAAATGGTCAAGATGAAACATTTCAATTCTTTTAGGAAAAAAGTACCAGTTGAAACTGTGTTGAGCTAATTTGACAAATAGTTCTGGGGCCTGATAAATGCATTTTTAGGCAAAAAACAATTTGTCAAAAATAAAAAAAAAAATTACCTCAGCACTTACAATATATCCTACCCGCCAGAATACTGATTAATTAAAGTTTGTAAAACACTGAGATTCTCATCTTAATGACGCTATAGAAGTGTAGATGGTGATTATTAAAGAAGTTTGCTTGTGTGGGTAGTAGAGGATTTGACCAGTGCTTAATTTGCAATAACGGAGGTGCTGGGCCTCAAGCAATTTTTTTACATTCATAACTGATGCAGCAAGCCCAGAAGTGCTGGGGCTATGAACTGCCAAGTTTATAGGTGCCGGGGCTCAGCCCTCGCACAAATTAAGTACTGGATTTGACCCTTTAATCCCAACATAAAAAATGTGCTTATCATAGGCTCAAGTGTGCCTTATAGGCCATAAAAAGAAAAGGAGTACTTGTGGCACCTTAGAGACTAACCAATTTATTTGAGGTAGTGCGGAGTGGCACCATTCAAAAGGGAGCTCTGGAATGCCCAGAATGTAGATTGGGTAGAGTTTTAGCTCTGTCTCCTATGAGGTGTTCTGTGTCCTGGGCAAGTAGGTAGGGAGTTCAGAGTGCTTCCTAGCACAAAGGCCATACGTTTTCCCTGACTGTTATGTGGGCCATACAATTGCAAGGAGAGCTTCCACCATCCACCTGTCTACACATCAGGCCCAGTCAAGCGCCAGACTAGCTGCAGAATGTACTACTATTCCCTTCAAGATGGTGTAATCAATGACAGTAACACATTTCATTTGATTTTAATACACATTTTAAAATGAAATTAGCCATATAACAATTCATTTTTCACACAAATAGTTTTTCACTGGACAGAGATGAAGCTTAGTACTTTTCATTAACATATTTCATTAATGAGTTCATTATAATTAGTAAAACTGCTATTTAAAATAACTGCAAATAAAATAGGAATTTACTGCGTAATGGGAAAGTTTAGAATGATGTGACACCATGCTTATGTATTTTTTATCATAACATTTAATTGAACATTAAAAATGTATTATACTTGACAGACACAAAATAAACTCTGGAGAATAAACACACCAAGCTGTGTGTGTGTGTGTGAAATGAATGTAAAGTATGGCTCAACAATTTTTTTTTTAACTTAGTAATAGACCGGAAAGATTGCTTTAGTCACATAATTTCCTTTGCTAAGCCTTGAGGCCTGTTCTACATTTAAAGCGTAGATTGACCTTGCTATGTTGCTCAGAGGGGTAGAAAATTCATACCCCTGAGCATCACAGTTAAGCCAACCTAACTACTGGTGTAGACTTGGCTAGGTCAACAAAAGAATTCTTCTGTTGACCTCGCTACCACTGCTTGGGGAAGTGGATTACCTACATCAATGAAAAAACTCCTCCTGTCAATACTGGAAGCATCTACACTATGGCACTAACAGGGGCATCGCTACAATGCCGCAGCTGTACTGCTGTACCACCTATAGTGTAGACATGGACTTAAGCCTCTTTCTTGCAAAGTCTTAGGCCTTCTCTCCCCTAGAAATTTGTACCACTTTAACTGTACTGTTGGGATAGTTAAAGCTGTACAACCTCTTTGCAGTTATATCAGTACTGTATTAAGGTGCTTTATACCAGTGTAGCTATTTCCATATGGAAAGGGAATAACTACATCAGTATAAGGGCCCTTTATTCTGATATAACTGTGTCCATGCTAGAACTTGCACCACTATAATTATATTAGTAAAATATCATGCCACTAAGTGTCATAGTGGTATTGGTGTGTAATTTTTATAGTGTAGACCAACCATCATGCATGTGCTTAATTCCAAACATGTGGCAACATGTTGGTTTGTTTATTTCAGGTAATATTTATTTTAATTCATTCACTCACATTTCTTTTTCAGCCATTGGTGTAATACCATGTGTATTTTGGTTGATAGGAGGCTACTCCAAAGACCGGTTTACACTGAAAAATTACAACGGCACACCTACATCTCTCAGGGATGTGAAAAATCCACACCCCTGAGAGTCATATTTAAGCTGACCTAAACCCTGATATATACAGCGCTAGGTTGACAGAAGAATTCTTCCATCAACTGCCTCTCGTGGAGGTGGATTATCTACAGCAATGGGACAACCCTCTTCTTGCTGTAGTGAAAGTCTACACTGAAGCATTACAGAGGTGTAGCTGCAGTGCAGAAGATGCGCTGCTGTAGAATTTTGAGTGTAGACCTACCCCAGGGTGAAGCATCAGATTTTGGTCTTTGCTACTTTGGCCTTTGTGACTTCTCTCCTGTTGAACTTCAAATTTTTGTCTTGCTGGAGCAAAGAGCATCAATGTAACAAATTAGAGTTATAGCTTATTTGCCCATTCATCACTTAAGCACTTTATAAAGCTCGATGTGCATAAGTGAAAGGTGTCTTTTTATACCCTCACTCTGTATTAAACAGCCACCCTTCACAAAGGCCAAAAAAAGTGGAGTTCCAATAGTAACCATTATTAAAAATTTAATTCCATATTATTAGTAATTAAGTACTGTATTTCTCTTTTTGAGCAATTTTAAATAGATTTAAAGAAAAAAGCCCAAGAAAAAGAGTTGACTTTCAAAAATCGTGCTTCCTAAGAACAGATTTTCTGGAAAAAGTCTGAGTGATTATAGACTCTTCTCTCAAAATATGAAAGGTTGGGAACTACAATTGGTTTCAGTAAATGCTGAGCTATATTTTTGTGTAAATATTCCATCCAGTGAGATTTGGCACCTGTTTTCCTTGTCAAGAAGAAATTGTTTGTGGGGGCCAGAAGGAAAATGAGCCTTGGAATAACTTGTTATACTGTCAAAAATTTCAACTGAGTCATCTCATATTTGAATGTTGTTTGTTATATTTATAAAAATTAAAAAAAAAACCTTTTCTCTGAGACCACTGAGTGCTCTATGAACAGCTGCTTCAAAGGAGAGTGACAGGCACTCTGATTTGAACAAGAAATATGAAAGATCTTAATGCCTTCAGACATTGTTGGGTCCTTAGCTCATAAATGTTTCTGATTCCTACTCATTGCTTTCAGCAGGGCTGAATCATTTCAAGCAAAATGACAGGGAAAAAAGAGACAATTTTTTTCTACGATCTGTTGAGTTGTATCCTTCACTCATGATTTCTATTTCATGTGACTAGCACAGCCTTGATCCCACAAAGAGATCTGTGTAGATTGGGATGCTGTACCTGAGCAGAGCCCCACTGATTTCACTGGGGCCCTGGGTGGGCATAGTAGCTCTCCCACATGAATCTAATTGCAGGATTGGTGTCTGTGTTGTTAGAAAAATCTTCATTTGTGCAGATATGATTGTATTGAATCTGTAGGAAGTCTCCCTAGCAGATGACATAAAATCAGAAAATGCTTATCAGACTCCACTCTGAGTTTTTCAGAAGAGATTCTCTTTCCCCCCTATTTCATATTCCAGACTGTAGAACCACAATGCACAAGGAATGCATTTCTGATGGAAAACAAAATGTTTAAAGTGTATCGTTCTGAACTTTTTGACCCATGTGATTATACAGAGTCTTACATCTTTAACAGGCAAACCTTAAATTCACCTCTTCTTTCTTGTCAGTCAAAAGAAAAGATGCTTTTTAAACTGATAAAGCAGCTAACCTAGGAAAAGCTATGTCTCCAAGAAATCAAAATGTTTGGGATACTGAGGTAGTTTTAAACTACTGTACTTAACTTCTCTGAGTAATGTTAGCTGCTCATTAAGAGATGTATCTCTAAGATGGTTGCATAGCTTGGACTTCAAAGGGTCTCAGTTGTTCATGACTGGGATTTATGAGCCTGATTAACTAGAAATCCCATAGGTGATGAGATGTGCTGCCGTAAAACTTCAGTCATCTCATTCTCTGTTTAGTGACAGACCTTTGCTGCACATCTCTGTATATTTTTGTCTCTTCCTGTTTGGAGATTTTTTCTCATGGATAAAGTCTTCTAGGGTAAAAATAAATGTTTAATACCTCGTCTTGCACTTTAAGGTCAGTTTCCCCAAACATTGTTGATCCCTGAGTAGAATCCATTATGGCTTAAGGCAGGAATTCAGATATTCAGATATTTAGACCTATAAGTCAAATTCTGCCTAACTTTAACTCCAGGAAACCATATTGGACCAAGTTCTGTTCTTAGCTACATCCATGCAAAATTGGAGTAACTGAGAATAGAACCCGTCCCGATGTTCTGTTCATCCAGGAAGTTCTCTTCTTATTTTGTGTCTGTCACTTTACTCTTAGACTTTCTCCATGGGTTCAAAACTGTCATTTCTTGTCTGTTTCTCATGGTAAGTTATTAGGAGAATGTTTTGCAAACTGAGCACTTTGCACTAAGGATGAATGTTCAAACTGCTGCCAAATTTGCCATTTAAAAAAAATCTGAACATTGCTATTGAGAAAACTTATTTCATGATACCAAGGAGGACTCTTGCAGCAATTGCCCTATTAGTGTAAGGAAAGCCCATCTCCTAGCATCAATCAAATATATAAACAATAATATCTGAGAGAGCTGTTATGGTATAAAATGTCATACCTTGTTAAGCAGCGTAGTTGTAGCTATGTTGTTCCCTGTAGAAGAGCTCTATGTGGCTCAAAAGCTTGTCTCTCTCACCAACAGAATATGGCCAATACATGATATTACCTCATCCACCTTGTCTTTCTATACTGTTTTACAAACATGCCTGAAATATGAGGCACATTGCTGAACAGGAAATGAGAAGTGGTGGTAAAGCAGAATAATATTTTCTTTCTTTGGGTTTGTTATGATTGGTTTTGGTGAAAATATGGGTATAATTTATCTGCCTCATTCTCTCTTTCTAAATGTGGAACTTTGAGGATGCACACAGCTAAGAGTCCAGGAACTTCATGTATCATGTGCACACAGGTAGGGTCCAGATTTTCATGAACAACAAGCAATAGAATTTGCATGTGCAAAAACTTTTGGACAAGTAGATAACAGAGAGATGTGTTTCAGAAAATTATAATAGACAATATGATCACAAGCTTTATTAATAAATCATTAGTGTGATTCACCATTTCTTTCTTCCTCTCTGTAGGTGTTTGCATAAAATGTAACTGAATCTTGGACTCATAATGGAACACTTAAGGTCCCTTTGTTTGCTCATCCTAAATTAACACTGAAGTCAATGGGGAATTTGAGTGGACAATAGATGAGGGATTGTGCCTCAATTTTGAATGTTGTTACTGACAAGAGGAGACAAAAAGGTGAACTAATATATTAGAAATATAATAATCTAATTTATTAGTGATTACAGAGGAACTTAACTGAAGAATGTACTTTTCTAAATAACTCTCATACTAGCTTATCATTGTGGTTCATGCTGCCCATTTTATATAATGTAGCCTGAAAACACTTGCTCACATCATTACTTAACTTGTAATCATTTAGCGTTCCACGTAGTTTGCACTGTGGCTCCAAGAAACTCAGGAGAAGTCATGCCAAATGATTTCAGAAGAGCCAAAGTGAAACACGGCCGAATCTTATCTGGCTAATCGAAGCACCAAACTGAATGGACTAATAACAGGGGTGATGGAAATACAGCTTAAGGTGGAATGAATCCAGGAAGAAATGAAGTCCAGCAGATCTAAACAAACGATGAAAGACTTCCTAAAGGCAATGAAGCTAAAAAAGGATCAAGCCAAAAAAACAATCTGCAGATCATTGAGTAAGCAATGACGAAGCTACCACACAAAGCCTGGCAAAAGGGGAACTGTGTGATTCTTTTGAAGAAAGTGAAAAGTAGAGCAGAAGGAAAGAGTCAGTGGAGGTCCTCTGTTCATAATGAACTACTGTAGCAGGCAGCTGTACTTGAGACTACATTGGGACTCAACAACAACGATACTGGGATGAGAAATGTTAATTACAACTGAACAACCTCCTGGTTTGGCAGAAATCCTGGGACAAAGTGGTGGCACTCGGGTTGCAGCTGCAATATTTTATACAATCCCCGATGTTAAAAACACAGTTGTGCCCTCATTTTCATATAGCGTTTACAGAGGAAGTGGAAATGAATTTGTTTCTTTGAGATAGAATCCCAAGTTTTTATTGTGACTTTAGTAGTAGGTTGATGGTCACGGAAACTGGCTTATATTTCTTTGCATCCAAATCCATTTCTGTAACATTACGCCCAGACAAACTAACTGCTCATCAGGCACCCAGTGATTCTCTTTGTGCCCTTTATATAAAAGGGAAATACAGTAGTTATCATGCTGGAAACCTGGCAGATACCAGTGAATCTGTGGATTTACTAGAGCAAATTTATTACAATCTGGAATTTGTTAGTAGCCTCTAGGAGGTGATTATGCATTCAGTGAGCAAGCTTAACACCAGTGAGCCAGAAACCTGGGGCCATGCATGTGCCTTAGGTCTAAATTGAAACAGGGTTACCATGGTGACTCATTGAATTACTTGGAAGGGGACCAGATAGCCACCATATTTTCCATATGTATTGTACTGTTCAGTGGCTTTCAGTAGACTTTGCACAGGATGCGATGGAACATTTATCTTGCAGAATTTGAATATGCGTTGCAAATGCCTGTAGAAATATCATCTGTGACCTCATTTATTTAGTGTCTGCTATTCAGAGTGAAGGAGGGGCAGTAGTAGTCAGTTTTGAGGATCAGCCATTATGTTGCAAGGCAATGCATATTGGCAGAGCCAGGCAGAAATGAATGTTGAACAAAGAGCTGAGCAGTGCCAGGCTGAACGTGGGTGATCCTTAGCTTCCTGTAGGACCCACTCTTTCCCCTGAGTATTCCTTCTCCTCCCCACCCCAAGTTCCCAATAAGTGTGTTGGCCTATGAAGCACTGGACCCTCTCACACTAAAAAATTTTTGTGTCAATGCCCTGTAGGTTGATTTAAGCCCTTTTCTCACTTGGTTTATTCACGAGGGGCCTCCAATCAGGCCATTTTCAGTGGAAGGTTCAGATGTGGAATTTGCTTCCTACTTTGGTTTCTCAGAACCCAAATCCATTGACTTTCAGGTCATGTTTGTTCCATCAGGCTTTTCCTGGGTGAGTGGCAGAGAAGCTGAGTGGAGGTGAGAGGAGAGCTGTGTGTTTGTAAGAGGTGAGATCATGGTATTTGGGACAGTTTGCTATTTATTGCTTTTGGAAAAAGGTCTATTTTTTTCATTCTAATATGGGCTTAGAGTGCTGAATCAATACAATTTTAAAAATCAAAATAAATAAAAATGTAAGTAAATAAACTCATGTAGTGCTGTTACTAGAATTCCACACTAATGGCAAGATCTGAGCAGAGAGAAATGTTCACAGAATTAATGAGCACATCTCAGCTGAGCCTCTGGTGCCACAACTTTCCCCTATGTGTTTGTCCCTCGTCTCCTGCCTCAGTCCCCTCAAGAATAAATACAGCGCAGCAGATTGAGAGCATTAGGGTAACAGACAAATAGACAATTTCACAGGAACTAAGTTACAATAGTACAACCAATCTAATTCATTTATGCATGGTAAAATCAGAAGTACACAAAGTTACCAAGAGTTGCATTTACTTGGTTATGCAGTTCTCATAAAGTCACTAGATCAATTGCATCCATATTATGTCCCCACTAAAGTCAGTGGAGTTACATCAATTTTAATTTGATCCATCATTTAACTTGATATGTTTTGTAGTATTCTTTATTGATTCTTGAGAAGTGCCTGCCAACTGTTCCACATTCAGCCACCCATCTAGTTGTCAGAAAGGATAGTTTTGTCTTTTTTTCTGCCATCCACTTCAGCTTTTCTATGCCAGCAATTATAATAGGCATATAATGCTGTATCAAAGAATCTCTTAGACAAATACTGCCAGGTCTCCTTTTTGCTTTACGGAGCAGTATTATATCTAGTTCTGGGATCATTAACTCTAACTTACCAGTTGGAAGAGTGGCACAGAAAAACTGGGATGGGCTCAGTTGTTGTTGAGGAGGCCAGTAAGTCTGTTGCCATACTAGTGGAGTTGGTGTCTAGAAACGATGGACAGAGTTAGACACCAATGGGGCGGAAGACAATGAAGGAGTCTGATCCATTGCCACCAATCTGATCCTCCAGTTGTAATTGTACTAGCTAGCAGCAGTGTTTGTGCCTGCTAGCCACACTTGCCTTTTTTTCTTGCATGTATGGAGAGTCCATTTTGGTGTTCATTATGTCCTTAGTTTCCCAGAAGTTCCACGATATAGAATTCCATTTTCTCCTGTAAGAGAGTTCCTCAGTTAAAACCTAGTCCTCACCAGTCATTATTGCTGCCTGGGAAACCATAGCCACAGAGAGTTACAGATGAAATCTTTCCAGATGTACCTTCTAACAGCTTGTGTGCTTGGAAAATGTGAGAAGAAACAACATTAGCGAATCTGTGTAAGAGGGTTTGTAACATTATGCATTATGGGTGAAATACACCCAGTGGTTATGATTACCACAGGGTCTATGCAACATTTTAGTCCAATTTAAGTGGTGCATAGGTCCTTTGCTGGCCCTCTGCTCAAAATTAAATTTCAGCCCATTAGCATGACAGAGTATACTGTACTATATGGGTGACATGTTTGTAACAACATAATGAGTGCATTCCCTCAACCTCTGATTGTATCTTCATTTCCTAAAGGCTTGTCCTTATCCCGAAGAGGCAAGGTATAGGACTAGACAGTAGTGCTAATGCTAAATCTAAAATGAGAAAACTAGTTTCATTACAGAATGGTTGTCAGAATCTTATCATTGGCTTTTGTTCTTTGTGTACATTATCTTGGTCATTCTCTTGTATCTGTGACTTTTCTGAGTTGTTCAGTCTTGGATCTGTTACAGTTATGCTGGGTCTGTTTTCATTTTGGTTCACTTAGTGGCAGGTCCCTCTTCTACATGCCGTTTGGCCAAAAGAGGTAATATCATTAAAGATGCTTTTTATACTATTAACTTGCTTATTCTTTATAAACTTTAAGATCCCTTCTTCGGACTTTAGATTTATTTAGGAACTTGAGTTAAGTTTCTTGGTCTGCTGTACATTCCCACTGAACTGGCTAGAATTTGCTTCCATTCAGACTAACCTGAAAACTGTATCTTTTTAGCTTGCGCTTTGAACTTAACAGCAGTTTCACTTTAAGGCTCTTGGCTCTTATTTTATTTCAAGCACTCTGGGTTACAGTACATGCTGACAAGTTACAATGAAATATGTATAGTCTGTGGGATTTTCAGGATATCATGGAAAGACTGCATGTTGGCTAAAAATGAATAAATAGTAGTTGGCAAGTATGCTACCTGGGAGCTTTCCAGTGCCTGTCAGTTACATGATAAAAATATGTGTTTGTAATGTTTGAACTGCAGGTTTTTCACGGGATTGATGCTATGCATGGCCACACAGCTGTTCACAGTAAAAAAAGAAAAAAAAAAGGGAGGGGGAGTTACTTTGTAATAAATTAGGAGGATGTTACTGTCTTCAGAGAGGTGTTCAATCAAACATGTTTCATATAGCTGATAAAGCAACATATATGATACAGAATAGCCACATGGGTTTCTTTTCCTGAAGAGGGACAATGAAGATAGCAGACCCATATGACTATTAACTAGTATGGTACAAACACATAGTAAGAGACAGCCCCTACCTCATAGGACTTACAATCTAAAAAAGGGGCTCACCCACCTCTGTACCAGGAACAAACATGACCCAAAATACCACTGACAGCCCAGTCTTGATGTTCTTATTCAGTATTTGTTCAGTTAAAACTGTTATTGATTTGGGAGGTTAGCCCAAGTAAGGATTTCAAAACCAAAGTCCTATTGTCTAGGTCAGGGATTGGCAACCTTTGGCATGCAGCCCATCAGGGAAATCCACTGGCGGGCCGGGACTGTTTGTTTACCTGCAACATCCGCAGGTTCGGCCAATCGCAGCTCCCACTGGCCACAGTTTGCCATTCCAGGCCAATGGGGGCTGCGGGAAGCGGTGGCCAGCACATCCCTTGGCTCGCGCCACTTCCCGCAGCCCCCATTGGCGTGGAACGGCAAACCGCGGCCAGTGGGAGATGCGATCAGCTGAACCTGTGGACGCTGCAGGTAAACAAACCATCATGGCCCACCAGCAGATTTCCCTGATGGGCCACATGCCAAAGGTTGCCAATTCTGGTCTAGGTTGCAGGGCTACCTGTACTTTCCTACCCTTTTTGGTCTCTCCAAGTCCACAACATCAGGTGACAGTGCAGTGGGGTATATGAACTTCACATTGACACAGAAGAGGTAAAGGAGCAGTTCTGAGCAGAGCCTGCTCCAGCAGGAGGAGGAACTTAAATGGAGCCAGACAGCTCTGAAGGGGGGCAAACAGGATAGGAGGACAGACCTATCCTGTGAGCTCCTGAATAAGAGCACAGCAGAAGCCCTTGCTGCAAGGGAGAAGCCTGCAAGCAGCAGCTACCACCGGCCCTAGAAGAGGGGTTCAGGGAGGAGACCCAGGGGAAAGGTAGTTGCGAGCTTTCTCTCTTGGGCTGAGAATAGTAGGGGGAAAAATAGCATGGGGAAATAGTTTTACTTTGTGTAATGACCCATCCACTCCCAGTCTTTATTCAAGCTTAATTTAATAGTGTCCAGTTCACAAACTAATTCCAATTCTGCAGTTTCTTGTTGGAGTCTGTTTTTGAAGTTTTTTTTCGTTGGAGAATTCATAGAATCATAGAATATCAAAGTTGGAAGGAACCTCAGGAGGTCATCTAGTCCAACCCCCTGCTCAAAGCAGGACCGATCCCCAATTAAATCATCCCAGCCAGGGCTTTGTCAAGCCTGACCTTAAAAACTTCTAAGGAAGGAGATTCCACCACTTCCCTAGGTAACGCATTCGAGTGTTTCACCACCCTCCTAGTGAAAAAGTTTTTCCTAATATCCAACCTAAATCTCCCCCACTGCAACTGAGACCATTACTCCTTGTTCTGTCATCTGCTACCACTGAAAACAGTCTAGAGCCATCCTCTTTGGAACCCCCTTTCAGGTAGTTGAAAGCAGCTATCAAATCCCCCCTCATTCTTCTCTTCCGTAGACTAAACATCCCCAGTTCCCTCAGCCTCTCCTCATAAGTCATGTGTTCCAGTCCCCAACCATTTTTGTTGCCCTCCGCTGGTCTCTTTCCAATTTTTCCACATCCTTCTTGTAGTGTGGGGCCCAAAACTGGACACAGTACTCCAGATGAGGCCTCACCAGTGTTGAATAGAGGGGAACAATCACGTCCCTCGATCTGCTGGCAAAGCCCCTACTTATACATCCCAAAATGCCATTGGTCTTGGCAACAAGGGCACACTGTTGACTCATATCCAGCTTCTCATCCACTGTAACCCCTAGGTCCTTTTCTGCAGACCTGCTGCCGAGCCATTCGGTCCCTAGTCTGTAGCGGTGTATTGGATTCTTCCGTCCTAAGTGCAGGACTCTGCACTTGTCCTTGTTGAACCTCATCAGATTTCTTTTGGCCCAATCCTCCAATTTGTCTAGGTCCCTCTGTATCCTATCCCTACCCTCCAGCATATCTACCTCTCCTCCCAGTTTAGTGTCATCTGCAAACTTGCTGAGGGTGCAGTCCACATCATCCTGCAGATCATTTATGAAGATATTGAACAAAACCGGCCCCAGGACCCACCCTTGGGGCACTCCACTTGATACCAGCTGCCAACTAGACATGGAGCCATTGATCACTACCCGTTGAGCCCGACAATCTAGCCAGCTTTATATCCACCTTATAGTCCATTCATCCAGCCCAATCTTCTTTAACTTGCTGGCAAGAATACTGTGGGAGACAGTGTCAAAAGCTTTGCTAAAGTCAAGGAACAACACGTCCACTGCTTTTCCTTCATCCACAGAACCAGTTATTCGCCTTCCTCTCTAGCATGGGGCACGGGTCACTTGCTGGAGGATTCTCTGCTCCTTGAAGTCTTTAAACTACGATTTGAGGACTTCAATAGCATAGATATAGGTGTCAGGTTTTTTTTGTAGGAGTGGTGGGTGAAATTCTGTGGCCTGCGTTGTGCAGGAGGTCAGACTAGATGATCATAATGGTCCCTTCTGACCTAAATATCTATGAATCTATGAATGTCGTCATGGAAGGCCATTAGATTAGTCAGGCATGACTTGCCCTTAGTGAATCCATGCTGACTGTTCCTGATCACTTTCCTCTCCTCTACGTGCTTCAGAATTGATTCCTTGAGGACCTGCTCCATGATTTTTCCAGGGACTGAGGTGAGGCTGACTGGCCTGTAGTTCCCAGGATCCTCCTTCTTCCCTTTTTTAAAGATGGGCACTACATTAGCCTTTTTCCAGTTGTGACTTTTAGGTCTGAAATTGAGTGACCAGGGAGGTTGAAGTGTTCTCTGACTGATTTTTGAATGTTATAATTCTTGATGTCTGATTTGTGTCCATTTATTCTTTTGTGTAGAGACTGCCCAGTTTGGCCAATGTACAGAGCAGAGGGGCATTGTTGGCACATGATGGCATATATCACATTGGTAGATGTGCAGGTGAATGAGCCTCTTATGGTGTGGCTGATGTGATTAGGCCCTATGATGGTGTCCCCTGAATAGATATGTGGACACAGTTGGCAACGGGCTTTGTTGCAAGGAGAGGTTCCTGGGTTAGTGGTTCTGTTGTGTGGTGTGTGGTTGCTGGAGAGTATTTGCTTCAGGTTGCGGGGCTGCCTGTAAGCGAGGACTGGCCTGTCTCCCAAGATCTGTACAGACAGCCCCCCAACCTGAAGCAAATACTCACCATGCTAATTTTTCCCCTATTGTTACTCACACCTCCTGTCAACTGTTTGAAATGGGCCATCCCAATTATCCCTACAAAAGTTTTTTTTCTGCTGCCCACCTTAATTGATTGATTTGCTCTTGTTACAGTGTATATGGCAACACCCATTTTTTCATGTTCTCTGTGTATATATATTTTCCTACTGTATTTTCCACTGCATGCATCCGATGAAGTGGGTTTTAGCCCATGAAAGCTTATGCCCAAATAAATTTGTTAGTCTCTAAGGTGCCACAAGTACTCCTCATTTTTTGTTTGTTTGTTTTCCTGCTGATACAGACTAACACAGCTACCACTGTGAAACCTGACTGTAAATGGGGGCTGATCAGGGACTGCAGCCTGCTTGAAACCCTGAACAGAGGGAGAGTGTAACAAAACAGGGTGGGCCTGCAACCCAGGAACGTGGGCCAATGTGAAGCTGTGGCTAGCCTGCAAGGAAGGAAGGCTACCAGCTGAGTCCAGCTAGACTGAAGATTCAGTTGTATTTTTTATTTTCTGTTGGACTTTAAGTGAAGGACTTTGAGGCCTTGTGGGAAGCAAGTGGTAGGAAGTGCCAGGGAGGCAGATGCAAAGTACTTTGGGTGTTTGATATCACTGCCTTTCATAGGGCCTTGCGTTGGAGCCTGGTGGAGAGTGAGGGCCCAGGCTCCCCTACCAACGATCCTTTCTGTGGAAAGGACATAACCTCCCCACTCAGAGAAGAAGCGAGGATAAACACTCTGTAAGCCCTGTCTCTATTGAAAGGTGAACTACCAAAGTGCTGGAGTGATGGCTGCAAGGGATGGGGATGGGGGAGAGCTGGGACCCAGTGAACTAACCACCAGTAGCCCAGCAGCCATCACATATCTCTTGCCCTTACTTGCCTTCAGGTGAAATCATGTGATTCTTCCACTCTCGGACCAGCATCTGGCTACAGCACCCAGTGTATAAGAACTGTTCATCACCCTGCATGTCCAACTGGGTTTCAGGCACCTGCATTTCATCCCCTGGGGAACATGTGATCCGGGATATAGTGACTAACAGCCTTCTTAAAACAAGGATATTTTTATTTGGCAACTGGAACAAAGTATTAGAGGAAAAAAGGATTTTAATACAACAAACATCCCCCCCACCCCAAGTATTTAGTTTCATCTAAACTTATGTGTCACTTCAAGTGAAGTTTTCTTAAGTTACAAGAACAGAAGAACCAACTTAGATTCTTTTAGGAAGACAAGGAGTTCTTAGGAGACACCCTGGTCTCAGTGTGTCTCCCAGAAATTCTTCTCCCTCCCCGGTCTGTTTCCTCTATCACAAGGATGCTGGGTTTTCTCCAAGCTTGCATCAGCCGTCTGTGCATATCTAGGCCCAATTACTCTATTGCTAAATGTCCTTTTTCAAAGGGTCCAAGTACGTCATCTTCCTTCTGCCTCAGAAAATGGCTACACTTAAGCTCTGTAGTATAGCCGGAGCCTATAGCAGCGCAGCTGCATCGATGCAGCCGCACCACTGAAGTGCTTCTAGTGCAGATGCTCTAAGCCGATGGGAGAGAGCTCTCCTGTTGATTTAATTACTCCAGCTCCTACGAGCAGTGGTAGCTGTGTCGGCAGCAGAAGCTCTCCTGCTGAGATAGCACTGTCCCCAATGGCGCTTAGGTCGGTGTAGCTTATTCACACCCCCGAGTGACATAAGTTATAGCAACATAAGTGGTAGTGTGTACATAGCCTTAAAATGCTACAGGGGCACAGCTACAGGGCTGCAGCTGCACTGCTGTAGAGTTTCAGTGTATACACTACAGCGCTGGGAGGGATTCTTCTTCACTGGAGGTAATCCACCTCCCCAAGAGGCAGTAACTAGCTAGGGGGAAGAATCCTTGTGTTGACCTAGCACTGTCTATACTGCAGTTAGGTTGGCTTAACGACATCTCTCAGGGCTGTGGATTTTTCACATCCTTGAGAGACATAGCTGTGCTGATGTCATTTTTCAGCGTAGCCCAGCCCTCAGACTGTTTTTTCAGAATCTGCTTTTGTTCAGACCATCTAGCTGAACATTTCTGTGATGCTGCATTATTGTATGGGTAGTTAGAACTATTCAGGCTTAATGGCTTCCAATCACTAGTGTTGGCACTGTATTTATCTATGGGGAAGCGTCTGTAGAGGTCTATTAAACTCAAAAGCTTGTCTGTCTCACCAATAGAAGTTGGTCTGTTGGATGTAAGCTAGTGGGGTGAGGTAATATCTGTTATGGGACCAAGACACCATCTCAGAAAGCCAATACATGGGCCATATTTTGGGATACTGATCAATAATCAGTAATTAGCACACATCTGTTCCCCCCCCCCCAGGTGATGTTTCTATCTCTAGTAAAAGTTCAGTTCTATGTCCAGAATAAAAACTTTTCATTTATTAATTTTATTATTCCAATTGCAATACTATATAGGAAATCCTCATGTAGTATTTGAGTAATTAAGTACAGCAAAGTTACATTCACACTCATCTCAGATGCAAAGTGCTGTTCTAATATTTTGGCATCATAATGCAGTCAACCTCTGCATTCGTTACACATTAAAAAAATCCAGTGTGTGTTTATCTTTGATCAAATTCATGCAAAGTTGTATGATGCCAATTGAATTGCAGGCTCTTGTTCTATGTTGTTGAGCAAGCCTTCAAATGACACTACTTGTCTTTAATGTGCCGTAAACATTTTCTTGACAGAGAAAAATTAACTTATGGGGATACTCTAATTTTCATGGACTCTGAGCGCCAAAAGAAATATGCCCCTTGCTGCAGCAGGGGAACAGCCTGGGTGCCAGACATTGTCAGACTTCCACAGGTGACACAGAGACAGCTGTTGTTTGTTGGGGAAGGAACACCACAGGTTATTTTTCAGAAACTTGATCTAGTTCAGGTCATTGTAAGAACTTTCAATTATTAATGGACAGAATGCTTAGAAGAAAGTTCTTTTTTCTTCCCTGGTCTCCTCTCTGCTGTTTAAAAAAAATAACCTTTCTATAATACTAACAATAGAACCTCTCTACTATAAGCAGCCACACCAGTGAAAATTTTAGTTTAAAATTGCTACACATAAATGCTGCATAATAATCTGACCTGTATGACTGATGAATGGGGCGGGGGGTTACTTGCATAAAACAATGGCCACAGATATTTTTGAATTTGCTTTGGCTTAACATTATTGTACTATTTCTGAGAAAAAATCATGCAAAATTAAATGTACTAAAAAAACTCAAACATGGCAGTGTCTGCAATAACCTTCCTTCTCATTGATTTCAGGTGCAATATGTTTAAGAACACACGACCTTCCAAAAGGGTCATGCCTCTTGCTAAATAGGCTAGAACACAGGTGGACGCTCAAGAAACCTGGGTTCTATTCCCAGTGTTGCTACTGATCTGCTGGGTAACCTTGGGCAAGTCACTTCACCTCTGTGTGCTGCAGTTTCTCCGTCTGTAAAATAGGACTAATGATACTGCCCTCCTTCGTAAAGTGCTTTGAGATCTACTGATGAAAAGCACTATATAAGAACTAGGTATTACTATAATTGATTCTCTGGTAATTATAGCATTGTAAAATAATACAACATTGTATTTACCATAACTTAAGGCTTGTGGAAATGGATAAGTTTGGTAACTATGCTGGAATGCTAAGTTTTATTTCCTATGTCTATATATAAGCATTGGTTAAGCAATATAAAGAAAAAGTATAGGAATCCTTCAGATATAGCGTGATCACTGAATCTAATCTAAGTTCAATATTTAGTGTAACCCAAGGAATAAAAAAGGGGAAAACAAGTAGTAATAGTCATCTTAATAATGTACTGTATTATAATATATAGAATTAATACACTGTACTGTATTAGTGTTTAGCACCATTTATAAGCTGCAAAAAATTGTACATGTTATAGTTCATGTTTATGAAACATCTACTACATTAGTGTCTTAGTTAATTTTGGCATAACACATTGAAAATGGAAATTACTATTAAATGTTTATTAATCATTAAGTATTTTATTAACTAGCTTAACTCCATGTGTGACAAACAGAAACACATATAGAGTATCTTTGATACAGTGCAATGATTTTGTTTAAAAACTCAGGTTCATGTTCTATTGTAGAGTGGTGATAACAATAGCTGGCCTGGAACTGATCATAGTAGCTGTCTTGTAGGTTAAATGAAACGATGTTTCAGGTATTCTCTTGACAGCAAAACCTCTCTCATGAGACATCAGATGATGAAATGCCTAAACAAAAGAGCACTTTCCAAGGATACTTTACTTTTACACTGAAACCTGAGTGTGTGGCCTACTCCAGAGTCCTATTACTCTTGCATAGTGGATATTAAATAACAAGGCACACAGGGTGCTCTCTGATGATCTGGCAAGGTGAATGGAAAAATGGCGGTATTTCAATGGCAGACTGATAGACTAGAAAACTCTCCTGAAGAACAGTCCCTTTGAAGTGGTTGAAGCGTGAATCATGTAGAGCTAACGAGTCATTTAAATCCATTGTTTTACTGTATCTTTTATTGCAGTGTTGGAACTAACTAGAATATAGCTTGATCCCTAATATCTGCACAAGACAACAAAAGTTGTAGTTTCCTTATACAACCAGCCTAACACATTTGCAATTATATTGAAGAATATTCCCTAAACTTGCACACAACCTCTGCTCATGCTGAGGAGCACTTATGCACATGGGGGCTGGAGGATCCGGACACTGACTTTAATTGAGCTCTGATGGTCATTTAGGCTAGTGTTTTAAAGTTATTTAAGTGCCTAGTAGTATTTACAGAAAAGCTTATCTGCATTTTTAGGTGCCTAAATAACTTTCAAGATCTGGCCCTTGGTTCCCTCAGATCAAAAGCAACATTCAGGGGTTGGATGACTGAAAGAGAGCACAAGACAGGCCTCATTGCTGAGAAGCATGAAATAACTGTAGCAAAGAGAGCCTCAAGAAAGAGGTGATGTCAGGGATAGGAAAGGCATTCACAAAAGTCAACAATGTATGGAAATCAAAGATATACAGCACCAAAGCAAAACTGAATTTTCAACTTAGTTCATCATAGTGCTAACATGTGGCTGTGAGCGCTTGAGAGCTATTAAAATGTTACACAGAAAACTAGTTGCCTTTGAAAATAAATGCCGATGAAAGATTCTGGGCATTGGATGGAGAAACTTTATCGCTGACAAAGATCCCAGAAATCACCACCAGCAGCTTGTCTTCACTAGAATTAGAAGGAAGTATTGGACACATTTGGGGCATGTACTCCAAATGCCAACACACAGCTTGAAGCGGTGAGATGAAAACTAACTCATGTGAGGACATGAGGCCACCTAAGAGAAAACTTAAGAAGAACTCTTAGCAGGGAGGGCAGAACAGTCAGTCTCAACAGCATAGAGCAGATAGAAGCAGCAGCTAATGACAGAGGGATGGAAGAGACTAGTTTCTGCCCTGTGTGCCAACATTGTCGCAAGAAGGATGCTGTCACGCTGTCGAACGTGAGTGCCAACCTCAGGGCAGACAGTCAAGGGTCAGGCCACAAGCCCCAGGCTGGTTGTATATTCTAGAATTAGATTTCACCAGCCCAGTAACAAGTGTGAACTCCCAAAGTACTATAACAGCCTTACCATGGAGTCACAGCCAGTCCCTTTGGGCACTCCAGTCTATCTTGCCACCCAGCAAGCATGCCTCTCTGATAGATGATCATTTTACACCAAAGATCACAAAATATTCAGGTTACTCCCGGTCCCAAAGGGCCAGTCACTTACCCCAGGTCAATTTGCAGCTTAGATCTCACACCAAAGGCAATATTGATAGACAATCCTAAAGCAAACAAACTAAGGATTGATTAACTAGGAAAATGAGAGTTATTTACAAGGTTAAAGCAGGTAGCACACACACAAGTGAGTTACAGTCTTAAATTCCAAATGATAATAGAAACTTTTATAATAAGCAAACTTTATATGTTTTTAGGGCTAAACTTTGTTAACATTTGGGGTCTTCTTATTTATGTTTAGAAATCGTCACCTCTCAGAGTTCAAGCAGCATAGGAAAAGTTCTCCTTAACAGGCCTTCTTATTCCCTTCCCCTACCGTTCAAGATGTGATGGGAGAAGGGCTTGGGCACCTACCCTCTGCAGGGCTGTGGGGGAAGCAAACAAATGGTTTTGTTCACAATGGCTTGTCTGGTGGCTGTAGACCTTCTTTTGTTGGGAAGAAGATAACACCTCTTGTGGTAAACTAGTATTTTACACTTAGTAATGCTTCTCACTTGACTGGGGAGGGGGGGGGGTTAGAGTTTTAGTGAACCTTTGGGTGGGCTAGAGTTTATTACAGTGCCTAAAAAAACCACCAAACTCCAATAGAAAAGCACATAGATACCCAGAATTCAATCACTGAGAATTTTCAGCAAGGAAATACAACTAAGTCCAAAAGTACAGAAGGAATAAACTTAATAAAAATCTGACAATGATAAAGAAACATAACTTAATTTCTGCAACATAAGAAAGCTACTTTATAATCTACATACATTATCTTCACAGTTATATATAAACATAGTTAAATTAAATCTAAACAGGTCAGTCCCCAGAGAAACACAGTTAGAAGTAATTCAGAGTTCCCAAAACCAAAATAGCAATCACAACTCAGTCAGAAAGAAATCTGCTTTTCAACTGATGGGTAGTGGGGCATTGTTTTATGTTTATACACATAGTGAGAAGAATATTAGACATCACAGTTGATGGGCCTAATTCTCTCCCACTAAAACTGGTGTAAAACGGGAGTAATTCTGCTTAGGCCAATGGAGTTACCCCGATGAGAGTAGAATCAGGCCTAATGTAATTAAAAGAGAAAATATTCATTTCCTTACAAGGTTACAGTATCTATCATGGTTTGCAGTATCCACAAAACCCTATTACCATGCCTCATTGTGAGATATCACTCACTGACACAATATTTGTTTCTCAGGCTGCTTGAAGACTTGTAATTTTACATTTTTTCCTTCGCTTTGGTTATTGCTAGCATAGTCAGAGATCGCATTGGGGTAATTGTAACCAAACCTATTTTATTACTCCTTGACACTAAACTCATGTCTCTCCAGATTTTTAACTTACTATGCAGAGATGTAAAATATGTCTCCATGAGTCAACAGTGGTATCATAAATACTCCATTATGGGATAATAATGAAAGGGACTGCCAAGGTACCCATTGTGCAAGCATAGCAGAGGGCCTGTAAAAAAGGTAATAAATCAGACAGTCTTAACAGCCAATCTACAGTACTCAACATATAAAAACGTGGTCTTTGTCAGATATATGGCTCTAGGTTCTCTCAGTCCACCAGTTTGCTGACACACAACAAAAATAGCCAGTATAATGACCTTATCAAGTGCTACCAAACTCCATTTATATACTTCTAGTCCCCTGCATGCACAGTACAAATCATAGGCATCATAAAGACACATCTGTTAGCTGAGTAATACCACCTACCATATGCTCCTTGAAAAGATATATAGAAGGAGAAGTTAGAGGTAGAGGCGGCTGCAAGCAGGCGAGAGGGATTGCAGATTCTCTGAAACCTGCAGAAAATAGCTGTGGAAACACCCTCTTCCGACAGCTTGGCAAGAACTTCCATTTCTGTTATTGTAAATGTTGCTTCTCAGTAAAATAACCTGTTTGAATATCTGTTTTAATATGACGAGCTTCTGGGTCCAATCACATTTTCTTTTGTTCACATTGGTCCAGGTATGGGATATTTTCCCTACAGACAAAGCATAGAGAATCTGCCTTTCATGGTGCGTCAGTTCCTGAGATGGACATGTTTCTTAGGACCATTGAATTTACATCGCCCCTGGGGGCTTTTTTGACTCTAGACAAGTTGAAGAATAAAAGCTTCAGCCAGGATTAGCATCACAAAGAAGCTGCAACCTCCAGCTGAGAGGTAGAAAATAATTGTGTTGCATAAAGATAAAAAGACACTGAAAACAAAAATTGCACCTTTTGGAAACCAGGAAGAATCTTCTGCCTGCCTGGCTTAATTTTGCAATCAAGCACTCTCAGTTTAAAACATAAACCTGTCTACTTCTTCATCCATAGACAATGCACCAATATATCTTGATTTTCTAGGGAATCATGCCCCAAGCACCTTCTAGAATGTCATATTTTCCACCTGCCTTAGACTGATTGCTTTCATGGTGATCTGATATGCAAAATGTGAAAAAATTCTGAGATTTGTTTTGAAGTCCTGAGCTAAACCCCAATTATGTTATAATATATTATTACAAAAAAAGGCACTAACACAGAGTATAATGTACAGGTAACTGGATCCACAATGAAAGTGGAAGGGAGAATTATAAGAGACAGCAGGATTGAGTGTATGGCGTGTTAAAACACTCATATGCTGAACTGTGTTGTTAGAGGGCTTATTCCTTCACCCGCTTACTTCCCTGGTCCTTTTTGCATGAACAGAGAGCAACAATACCCGCAGTCCGAAGGTGCAACAATTCAATGTTTATTGGGGTGAACTTCCAGGAAGCAATGATTCCAATTTCCTTCCTTAGTGTCCCCCTTCCCAGCTCTGACACCACAGAGCCTTACACCTGTGTCCCTGTTCCCATTCCCTATTCCCATTCCCTCTCCCGAGTAAAACATGATTCCAATTCCCCCACCCCCATTCCCTGTTCCCATTCCCCCCCACTTCCTGATTAACTGCAGACTACATAGTAAAATGTGAGTTTTGCTTAGCTATACCTTAACCAATCATTTTACTGAAATTTAACTAACCAATCCTAACATACTGTAACATCATTATCTAACCAATTATATCCCACCACCTTAATTGGTTTACACCCAACAAAATTAATTATACAGCAGACAGAAACTGTTAGAGAACCAGACAGAGATTATACAGACAAACAATAGGGAAGTGGAGACTACAGTGATAGAACAACACAGAAGTGAGGATTTCATATCCCAGCTATTGATAAGTGAGTTCTTGCCAGACAGGATGCAATCAAACTGAGGCCTGGCCTGCACTGGTGGGGAGATCGACCTAAGATATGCAACTTCAGCAACGAGAATAGCGTAGCTGAAGTTGACGTATCTTAGGTTGACTTACCTCGCATCCTCACAGCGCAGGGTCAACTGCCGCTGCTCCCCCATCGACTCCGCTGCCGCCTCTTGCCGTGGTGGAGTACAGGAATCGACGGTAGAGCGATCGGGGATCAATTTATCATGTCTACACTAGACATGATAAATCAATCCCCGATAGATCAATCACTACCCGCTGATCCAGCAGGTAGTGTAGACGTACCCATTTCCTTTTATATCTTCTAGGCTCTTCCCTTGATCTGGAGGCGATAGGCATTATCAAGACAGGATTGTATTACTAACAGCCCAATAGCACCTTATTTCAATGTGACTAGTTTGGAATGTGAGGAGGTGACCGGTCGCTTCCCAGCTTATGGCTGCCTCTGCTGCTTAGCCAGAGGTAACTCCATTGGCCTAAGAACAGGGCCTCAGACTGTCACAGTAAGAGAAGGCCCTTACATCAGCAGACAGTGATTTTGATTCTTTCTTTTATACCTCTATAACTAGCTAAATGATAAACATACACCTAAATTCTTAAAGTATAGGCCTTTACAGACAGGTCTGAATATCTGTATCCTAACATGTGTACTTTCCCATTCATCCTTGAACAAATTAGAATGAGTGTCTACATTTAAGGAATGAGGATGGAGGTTTTTTCTTTCAGAAACAGCCAGGAGTTGTTCTTGTTGTTGTCCTTACTTCTTATCTTGGCTTAAGAACAATGATTAAAATAGTATATATGTTTCGTTCTGCGGGGTAACAGCAGCATTTTAAGATTACCTAGATTCCTGGGGCTCTGTCTGCTGGCAGCTCAGAGAGAGGCACGCTGCTCCCTGGTAGGGAGGGAGAGCCAAGGCAGACTCAGAGTCTGCCCGGCAACCAATAGGGAGTGAGATGCCCTTCCCAGGGAGTTCAGGAAAGGTGAGAAGCCATTTTTGAGTCACTCTGGAGCCAGCCAGGGCAAGGGCAGGATTGGCTGCATGGGGAGCTGGTAAGTCCGAGGCCTGCATGCAGGGTTCCCCCTGAGAACAGGCCTCTAGTGACCTGACAGCAGATCCCTCCACTGGGTTTTTCCTTCCCCACTGATGATTCCCAATTTGTAGTGTTTGCTGGGAAACTTCCCAGCCAGGCTGAGTTCACCCTTCAGCTCCCTAGGTGAGACCAGTCACCACATAGTCAGCTCTGCTCTGGCTGCTAATCCAGGGAAGCTGCCTGCTGAGCATGTGACTGGAGCCTAGGCTAGGAGGCTACCGTTTGGATGTTAGTGTAGTTGTGTAATCTACACCTTGAGCCCTGCACCCCTTTGTGGTGAGGGGAAATCCTGGGACCGACGCAGCCCAATTCCTGCCTGAGGAGGATCCCTGCCAGCAGAGATCAGCCCCTCTCCAGTGACTGAGGAGTCCAGAGTCATCTCTGAACCCGAGGATCATTCATGGAGTTTGTGAGTGCGCCATCTTTTAGTTAGAGAATTTGTTTTGGGGACCCCTTACTCCCTGAACTTTGTCCTCAAGCCAGGGAGTAAGGGTTTGGGGATTTTATAACCTGCTGCATATTAAACCTGTGGAGGGAGTTACCACCTTCTCCCACTTTTGAGTCTTTTGGGCTGTACTGAACCCAGTCAGCCACACTGCTAAATCACTGCAGAGAAGAATTTTGTGGTCATAGGTCATCAAGGGCCCCAACAAGGTACGCGTACCAATGAGACACTAATTTTACATTTGCTACATCAAGTCACAGGTATTAGCAGTGTGGGCAGTGGCAAACCTAAAAATAGTGTTTTACCCTGTTAAATTATATTTGTCTCCTGTTTTAATATAATTATTGTGTTGAATATATTGTATTGTTTATGTTATTTCTTGGAAGTCTCCAACTATCTGGCAAGTAAGTGGGGATTACACTGTGGTTAGAATTTTCCTCCCAAGCTGCCCTGGTGACCCTGCCAGGAAGGAGCAAGGGGGGTGGAGGCACCACCAAATAAATTAATAGGAAAAAATAAAGATACACCCTGCTGAGTGGGTGGTGGAATCCAGAAGAACCCAGACCTGTCCATCAAAGCCTGTAAGCAGATTGGCATTAAAGAAGGTAACTGGGTGGAGAGGGGGCGCTACATATGTGCTGTTTTGTTTGGACTTCTAGGTTCAGATACAATAAGAACTGATTCAGGTTTTCCCCAAATGTGAATTAGGCTGTTTTTGAGGTTTGAAAAATGTCATGTAACATTTTCACTTTCACCAACCTCTGCACTGCTGATGTATTGTTCTACTGGAGTCTGAAACATAAGTGCAGATGCACTGGGAGAAAAGGGGCTTTGTGGTGGTTTTGGACCAATGTTTCAAACTGGAAAAGGTGGGGTAGTTTGAACAAGCTCTGATTAAGCATTCAAAAGTCTGAATGTGAGCAAAGATTCCTCATGACTGTGTAGTGCATTTTGGGATACATCAGGCGCCAGTACAAAGTAAATGGTCTTTTTAAAACTGCTTTGAGACAAGAGCAGCATTTCCTAGTTACAAGTTCTGAATTGGGGATAGACAGGCTGGTGCTCTGAAGATCCTGGGAGAAGAGAAGCATGAAGCTGGCTGCCAGCTGAAAATATCACTGTGTGAGAAGTGAAGGATATGTGTTGGTGGGGGTGTCTCAGGGCTGTGGCAAAGCTGCTGGTTTCATGATCAAACTAGCATGTATTCTCAGCGTTCATATAAAACCAACATTTCCATCCAGTGCATCTTGGGGCTAGGAACACAGGGGAAGTGAAATTGCCAGTAAAAGTACACCCAAAGCATGTGAACTCACAGCGGAGGGTTTTTGCATGGCCCTGGTTTATCTTACTAGGGTGCCCATTTTCAATACCTCTGCCACTTAGAAGGTGGGAGGGTGGGGAATGAGTATTCAGCTTGCTTTTTTGGTGATCTCTGTAGAGATTAAAGTATCAGACTCAAATCACCGCCCAGTTTGGAGGATCAAGGACCCAGTATGGCCATTCTTATGTTCTTATGTTGTAGTCTTTACACTAGTCAGACAAGTCCTGCTTCTGCTCTGTGCATGTCAGGAGTTACTCCACTGCAGTCAGAGGAGTTGTGCTAGTGTCCAACCCATGTAGGTGAGCTCCGAATTAGGGCTGCAGTGGTAGGGATGATGGTGTTATTGGCATTTCCACAGTAACCATTTGATATAATTAAAAAAAACATTTCAGATCTTTTAAAGTTCACATCCTTTGTTGCCTCTTGGAAATGTCCTTTTGCCTTCTTTTTTTTCTGAATATCTGTGGAAAACAGCTCAGCCTCTGGAAATACATTCTAATGATCTAATAGCCAATGAATGTAAACAAATGAGACTCAAGGCTTTGTACATTTTCTGCTGTGGGAAACAGAATGGATTTCAGTTCTGACTTGCATGCTTCCTTGAAGACTGACAGATAATGTTTGGCCTCATGCAGAGTAACCATTGTCTCTACAGAACTGAACTCTCTCACAGGAGAGTAGGAATCTGGATCATAATAAAAAGGTCTTTCTCAGTTGAGGACAAGACCACCTCCTCTGCATAGTAGTGTAGGAAACTCCTGTCTCGACTCTATAAGGAGCTCTGCTGACTTTTAGTTGTGGAGCAAGCAGCAGGAGCATGGGACTGGCCACAGTCCATTGCACTCTCCTTGCTTATCTTGCTGTGTTTTCAGGCAAATTCTAAGAGCTGTATTATCCACCAGTGTCCTCTCTGGCTATCACTGAGCAGCCACAGGGGGCCTAGTCAATGGAAAAATGGCTTTTGCAGGTGCTACATGCTGCCAGGTGGTAAAGGAGCCAGCAAGCAGAGGCAGAAGCTGAATGGATGGCACCTACATGGGCCTAAGGGGAGCCTTCCTCATGAATCATCAGGATTCAGCTAATATCTGCCAACTCCTTCCCTTTAAGGAGAAAATTCACACAGAGCTGCATGAGCACAATTTCAAGGACTTTGCTTGCCCTCTGGCCCATGAGGGTCTCTCAGTGAATGGGCAATCTGGGCCTGGGTTATTTCTCTATGTAACATTTTCCATGTTTTTATTAAAGTTGTAGAGTGGGGAGATGTGTAATATAATCAAGCTTGAAGACCAAGAAATGAGGGAGACACTAAGTCAGAAGCCTGCATCTAATTGCTGCATCTAATTGCTTTCTGAGCTGCATCTAATTCTAATATACAGCGCATCTAATTTTATTGTTTAGATGCACTGTATATTAGAATTACCCTGCAACTGTGCCTACATTTCATGTATATGTTGTAGGTTGAGGTATATTTAAAATGTACAGCTTGAGGGGCACAAAGGCATAAGCTTCAATTACATCTTACGTTTTCTTATCATACACCTCCAGTTGGGTCAAGGGAAAACAATGAAAGAAGAGAGAATTGGGCAGGGGGTGGTTTTAAATGTTCAAAAACTAGCAGTAGCACTTTGCTACCTAGACAAGAGGGGAGGGCATGAAATGAGCCTCTAAAACGTAAGAGCTAACTTTCTAGGCTAGCATGAAGCAAGAACAGGAAAGGCAGCAAACATAGTATTAACTACTTTCTTCAGTCACATTTTTCCAAGCTTGCAAGTCTGTCAGGCTTGGCCATATACTATCCTCAATGCATGTATTGAATAAAATCAGTGCATATATGGCTCCAAAGAGAAGTTTTCCATTTTCAAAGAGCATGTGCGCACTAGACAGGATTTCCCTGTGCTCACTAAATTTAGTCACCTGTTGTTGCAGAGCAAAGCTAGTGTCTCTGTTTATATGTCAGGACCATTGAGAAATGCACAATAATCACTTGTAAAAACTGCAATCAGTCACATCTTCCATATTGTAAATCATGCAGTATTCCCACTCATGTATCTGTCTTTATAGCTGAGATTCTAATAAAATATCAAAACATTATGATTTTTATATCTTCTCTTTATTTCTGAGTCATTTCTAGGGCATTTAGGGAGCATATTAAAGTATATTTGTCATTCAGGTCCAGATCCACAAAGGTATTTAGGCTCCCAACTTCCACTGATTTCAGTGTCCTTGTTCCTTTACATCTTAGCAACTTGGGAGCAGCTGTATGAATTTATTTAGGAAGGCTCTAAGTTCACCATCAGTTTGACTCTTTAGATTTTTCTGGCCACTTTGAGAAAAGCCAAAAGCTCAGCTGAGTCCACCTGGAAGAAAGCAATAACGCATGATATTCAAGAATTATTTTCTCCCCCAGATTATTTCACATAAGGGTAGAAATGCAAAACACTCACTGAATCTCATTTCCTTCCAGAGTAAGAAAACTGAGACAATATACCTGGCTGGATGTGAGTGCGAAGTACCCTTTCTATTACCTTCTGAATTAGGGCATTAGTCACATAATGTTCCCCTCTTGGAATTCCATATCAGCAATACATTTGCCATGTGTTCTTTTAGAACAAGCACATGTTGCTTTATATGAATCCAGTCTGTTCTTCCACAAGCATTATCCAAAGCACCTATTGCATGGACCAGGGCACACAGGCACACAGCCAGATATCCAATAAAGGTTTTCTTTTCATTGAAAAAGGGAGCTAACATGTGTCTTATGTGTAGCAGTGTAACTCACTACTAGGCATGCAGCAAAAATGAAGAGGCGGTCAAGCTCACTGTGCCTGACGCGAGAGCCTGGCTCCAATCATCGCATGTATATACTGTTTCCCAGGAAGACAACTGAGTGCCGCAGTGGAATGATGGCAAGGGCAGCAGTGGCCAGGCAGTTCTTAAATTTAAAATAAAAAATAGACATTAAAAGGGATCAGAACACCCCTCAAAGCTAAAGACTCTTCACTTGCCCAAGAAGACGGGGATTTGAAAGGGGAGAAGTAGCATGAGGAGTTTATGGAGTTAAAAAAACAGGAAGGCTTATGCTGTAACCATGGAGAGATTGATGGGGAAACAGCAGGAGCCTGAGTTAAATAGGCAGTTCTTGTCAGCTGGGACTGGAAGTGATTTTTGTTTAAATGCAGGCTGACAAATTGTAGCCTGTGTATCTGTGTTGCCAGGGGAAAGGTGCACCAGGTTTGCTAATGGTAAAACTGCTGTGACTTGGAATGAAAGTGATGACTTTTATCAGAGGCTGGTGGTAACAGAATTTAAAGGGGCACCTAAGGCAGGGAGGCCTAATATTAGGCCTACTAGGTTTATGGAGTCTCACCATCCCACTGCTTGTTCACAAGACGAAGAATAATTTTTGCCTATTTCAGAAATGTGACAATTCATCTGACTGGATCAACTAAGCAGGCGGGAGCTGTATCTGCTTTCATTGACATAAGTGTAAATCAGAAATAACTAGGAAGTCAGCAGAGTTACATAATGTAAACCCAGACTTAGGCTCACAGAGCATAGACTCAGAATGGATACACACACTCCTTAGCCAACCTGCCACAGTGCTAGATTGTACAGCAGAACATTGTGGCATTCAGCAATGTGTGCAGTACTGATTTTTTATTTATTAATTTTCTATGAAGACCATTTTTAATGGTTTCTGGAATAGTGGCATGATGTCAGTTCTCCAGCAAAGACTTGCCTTTCATTTTAAAAACCATTACTCACAACATACCCTGGGCATGAGGCAATAGCTCAGGAATGCTCACATACTGTACTCTGTGGTGGCCACATGAGACAATCCTTGAATCTGATAGAAAATTCTTTTGTAGCTAAATGTTTTGTATTAGATTAGAGATAACCCAAACCATGAAGTTAAGATCTAGATTCAGATCAGAATTTGAAACTTCTCAAAGGTTAGGAATGTTTGGGTTCATTCTTCTGGTTCAGATCCATTACAGAAATGGATTCAAACTTCAAGGACTGGATTTGAATCTGGATTTCCCAAGGTCTGGGGTTCTGGTTTGAGTGTCGCTGTACATTGCATGTTACATTTATAATAGGAAAAATTCAAGGGTTTATAGAGTAAACCCTGATAAGAAACCTCAGTGTCACAAAACTATCAAAGATTAAAATCAAAGCTAATTTAGGTGTGACAGTCCCAGATCACATTGTATTATGAAAAGTGGATATAAATTTAGGGATTGACCCTGGCATCCTTACTCTCATGAGTAACCCCCTTGAAGTCAATGAGCATTCTTCTTGAATAAATGTGGAACTTTTCAACCTCAGTTGGTTCTCTTGTCTTATTAATGGTTGTTTCCCCCCAGCCCCCCTTTAAACTGATGGAACTATGCATGTTAATGAATAGTTTTCAGGACCAGGGCCTAACATTCTCATATTACCTAATCACACATTTAAATCTAAACATTTTAACACAAGAGTTCTAAATGGCAGATCTCTTAAACTTGGTCTACGCTAGCAACTTACGTCAGTGATTCAGTTATACCATCCGATTTCCCAGTGTAGAAAGTGCTATGTCACAGGGAGGGCTTCTCCCATTGACATAGCTACTGCCTCTCAGGGAGGTGGTGTGATAACTGAAGCGGGGGAGGGGGTAGCTCCCTTATGGACACCCAGACAGCCAGTTAGCTGTAAAATCCCTCTTGGTGTCTGTTTTCTGCTTTCTTTACCTGTAAAGGGTTAACAAGCCCACAGCTAAAAGAAAAGGAATGGGCACCTGACCAAAAGAGCGGATGGGAAGAAAGAACTTTTTAAAGTTGGGAAAGAAAATTTCCCTCTGTCTGTTGTTCTTTGGGCTGGAGGGACACGGAGCAGCAATACTAGGAATTAAACTAGGAATTAAAAAGTATTTTCCATTACCTAGAAGAAATTATTTGGATAGGGAATGTTTAGTTAGACACAATCAGGTTTATTTATTTTGGCTTGTGGATCTCCTCTGTGCTAACCCTTGATGCTTTTGTTTGCTTGTAACCTTTAAACTCAATCCCCAAGAAAGCTAGTTTGGGTGCTTAATTTTTGGAATTGCTCTTTTAAAATCTAGCAAAAGCCTAAGTTCCAGATGTGTATTTTTCCTTTCTGTTTTTCATAAAATTTACCTTTTTTAAGAACAGGATTGGATTTTTGGTGTCCTAAGAGGTTTGTGCACGTTGTTTGATTCGCTGGTAGCACAGCTAATTTCCTTTGTTTTCTTTCTTAGCTCTTCCCTGGAGGGGGTGAGGAGGTGAAAGGGCTTGAGGGTACCCCACAGGGAGGAATTCCCAGGTGCTCCTTCCTGGGTCCAAGGGTTTTTTTTTTCTTTTTTTGGCATTTGGGTGGTGGTCAGCTGCGTAGCCAGGGGGAGTGATCCAAAAAAAAAGGCGCCATCCGCTGCGGTGCTTTTACTCACCCAGCGGCGCTCCGGCGGCAGGCCCTCATTCGCTCCGGGTGCCTTCGGCACTGAAGGTCCTGCCGCCGAGGTGCCGCCGAAGACCCGGAGTGCCGCCGGGTGAGTAAAAGCGCCGCAGCGGGTGGCGCCTTTTTTTGGATCGGAGGCTCCCCCTGTTCTCTCAACGGGGGAAAATTTAAAAGGTGCCAAGACGTTGACCAGGCGCCACTTTTGCTTAGTGGGGGAGCGGCCGTTCCCCCCCTAGTTACGCCACTGGTGGTGGTGGCGGCGTTTACCAAGCCACGATCAGAGAAAAGCTGTAACCTTGGGAGTTTAATACAAGCCTAGAGTGGCCAATATTAATTTTTAGAATCCTTACGGGCCCCCACCTTCTGCACTCAATGTGCCAGAGTGGGGATTCAGCCTTGACAGGTGGATTACATATGCCAGTGGGAGAAGCCCTCCCAGCCTTTTAAGTGTAGACCTGACCTTAGAAACAGTGAAACAGAATGTCTCATGTTATCAGGGCTACTTTTAAAGATTACTTGAAAGCTTTGCCTAGTGCTAAATGCAGGCCTTCTCCCAGTGGGTCAGCTCCGTATAGACACATTACACAACTTTCCAGCTGCATCTGAGAGCAATTCAGGGTGCTAGTTTTGGCCATTAAGATCCTAGATGGGTTCGGGTATGGATGGCAAAGACGACTCACCCAAAATCTTTACCAAAGCCATACAAAATATTCAGGTGAACTTTGAATTGTAATATGTGCATTCTTGAGAGGGGTGTGTGTGAATAAATAGCATTGCAAGTTTTTACAAAAATAAAAAATTAATTTGGGGAAGTGTCATCGTATCCTTAAAATTCAAATAATAACAGGGATATAATAGTGGACAGTCATTTTATTTATAAAGTGCCACTGCTGAAGTGCTTGGGAGACTGAGCAAGCAATTCCAGTTACAATGCTGTTAAATCCCGCCACTATCAAAACAGAATATTCGAAAAGCTAAATAATGTGGCTTCAACGAAAAAGAGTGGGATGCTGCTCAGGAACTGACAGTAATTAAAACTGCAAATACCACTGGGAAAAAAAGTGTTTTCAGATTTTTTTGAAAGACGAGGAAAGCTGAACTTAGACAGATATCTAGGGAGAGTTAGTTTCATGCCGTAGGAGCTACCACAACCAAAGTATGACTACCTGTTGACCTAAAGTTACATTTTCGTCAGGGCCCTGGTACAAATCAGGGGTGAGGTGACGGCCTTGCATATAGCCAAGGCCTACACCATTAAGAGTTCTAGTGGTGTAATGAATCAGTCCTTCCCTTGATAGGCAGCCAGCGTAAAGAAACCAGGGGGATAACATGATCATGGGTATTCAACCATGAGAGCAGGCATGCTACTGCAGTTGGCATTATGGATGGCTGTAAGCAGCAAAGGAACTCTGCTGTCAGTTCTACTAAAAGGGAAACACAGTAGCTGAATCTTGTGGTCATGAGGGCATGTGGTATTTTTGCAGGAAAAATAAAGGTGCAGCCTGCACATAATATGTAGGTGCTTTCCAGTAATATTTTCAGGCTAATTCCAACAAGTGAGTTTCCACTGAAAATGTGTAACCAGACACAACACCTGGTTTTTTAACCTGTGTTGTTTGTGAACACGATGCTCAATAATCTTGGACAGAGAGAGAGAGAGAGATAATTTGTACTGACAAGGGACGGCTTCTGAGGAGGGGTGCAGACCTCCACGTGTCTGAGGATGCTCACTGCCCCTGCCCCATGCAAATCAAAGCATGGATTATGTTTGTCAATAAAGGCACCTCTGGCTTTGTGCGTACACAGTGGGCAGGGTTCAGAATCATAGGTAGTCAGTGGACCCAGACAACCATGGACATTCAAGGAATCCAGAAAACCATGGACATTTTAATCAATGCGAGATACTGCATATTCTACCAGGGGTAGACAGTCAACAGGAGTTCAAGTTTCTCACATTCCTATGGCATACAAAGATAACCAGTGAGCCTCTGAATCTTATCTGTGTGATCATTTGAAGAAACTGGTAATGGAACAAGGCAATGTGGATTAATCAGACTATTTTCTGCCTGAGGATATTCAGACTGTTCTCTGTGATATTTTTTGTACACATGCATAAAATATTTATACATATAAGGACAAGGTGCCTGGTAACTCCGCCTCCATCTTTTCTCAAATATCTGAGCTGCTTCCACTCATAAAATCCTCAGTAAACTATGGTGGTGTCTGTGCACAGAAAACAACCAGTGCACTGTGAAGAGACAAAAAAGACATCCTCGAACAGCTGATAATATCACTTAGTGAAATGATCATCTCTCTGGCCAGATTCAAGAACCTGACTATTACTGAGCACCAGTTTGGAGACTGCAGAAAACCAAGACCTCCAAGGCCTCATAAAACATATTAACTCATTAAATCCTTGCTGATCTTAAACACACAAAAAAAGCTTACAAGAAGTGGAAGATTGGACAAATGACCAGGGAAGGGTATAAAAATATTGTTTGGGCCTGCAGGAGTGAAATCAGGAAGGCCAAATCACACCTGGAGTTGCAGCTAGCAAGAAATGTTAAGAGTAACAAGAATGGTTTCTTCAGGTATGTTAGCAACAAGAAGAAAGTCAAGGAAAGTGTGGGCCCCTTACTGAATGAGGGAGGCAACCTAGCGACAGAGGAAGTAGAAAAAGCTAATGTACTCAATGCTTTTTTTGCCTCTGTCTTCACGAACAAGGTCAGCTCCCAGACTACTGTACTGGGCAGCACAGCATGGGGAGGAGGTGACCAGCCCCCTGTGGTGAAAGAAGTGGTTCAGGACTATTTAGAAAAGCTGGACAAGCACAAGTCCATGGGGCCGGATGCGCTGCATCCGAGAGTGCTAAAGGAGTTGGCGGATGTGATTGCAGAGCCATTGGCCATTATCTTTGAAAACTCATGGCGATCGGGGGAAGTCCCGGACGACTGGAAAAAGGCTAATGTAGTGCCCATCTTTAAAAAAGGGAAGAAGGAGGATCCTGGGAACTACAGGCCAGTCAGCCTCACCTCAGTCCCTGGAAAAATCATGGAGCAGGTCCTCAAGGAATCAATTCTGAAGCACTTAGAGGAGAGGAAAGTGATCAGGAACAGTCAGCATGGATTCACCAAGGGCAAGTCATGCCTGACTAATCTAATTGCCTTCTATGACGAGATAACTGGCTCTGTGGATGAGGGAAAAGCAGTGGAAGTGTTGTTCCTTGACTTTAGCAGAGATTTTGACACAGTCTCCCACAGTATTCTTGCCAGCACGTTAAAGAAGTATGGGCTGGTGAATGGACTATAAGGTGGATAGAAAGCTGGCTAGATTGTCTGGCTCAACGGGTAGTGATCAATGGCTCCATGTCTAGTTGTCAGCCGGTATCAAGTGGAGTGCCCCAGGGGTCGGTCCTAGGGCCGGTTTTGTTCAATATCTTCATAAATGATCTGGAGGATGGTGTGGATTGCACCCTCAGCAAGTTTGCAGATGACACTAAACTGGGAGGAGAGGTAGATACTCTGGAGGGTAGGGATAGGATACAGAGGGCCCTAGACAAATTAGAGGATTGGGTCAAAAGAAATCTGATGAGGTTCAACAAGGACAAGTGCAGAGTCCTGCACTTAGGATGGAAGAATCCCATGCACCGCTACAGACTAGGGACCGAATGGCTCGGCAGCAGTTCTGCAGAAAAGGACCTAGGGGTTACAGTGGACGAGAAGCTGGATATGAGTCAACAGTGTGCCCTTGTTGCCAAGAAGGCCAATGGCATTTTGGGCTGTATAAGTAGGGGCTTTGCCAGCAGATTGAGGGACGTGATCGTTCCCCTCTATTCAACATTGGTGAGGCCTCATCTGGAGTACTGTGTCCAGTTTTGGGCCCCACACTACAAGAAGGATGTGGAAAAATTGGAAAGAGACCAGCGGAGGGCAACAAAAATGATTAGGGGACTGGAACACATGACTTATGAGGAGAGGCTGAGGGAACTGGGATTGTTTAGTCTGCGGAAGAGAAGAATAAGGGGGGATTTAATAGCTGCTTTCAACTACCTGAAAGGGGGTTCCAAAGAGGATGGCTCTAGACTATTCTCAGTGGTAGCAGATGACAGAACAAGGAGTAATGGTCTCAAGTTGCAGTGGGGGAGATTTAGGTTGGATATTAGGAAAAAACTTTTTCACTAGGAGGGTGGTGAAACACTCGAATGTGTTACCTAGGGAGGTGGTGGAATCTCCTTCCTTCGAAGTTTTTAAGGTCAGGCTTGACAAAGCCCCGGCTGGGATGATTTAGTTGAGGATTGATCCTGCTTTGAGCAGGGAGTTGGACTAGATGACCTCCTGAGGTCCCTTCCAACCCTGATATTCTATGATTCTATGAACTTTCTGGGAGTCAAAAATTTGCTGGACCAAGTATTCTTGTTACTCTTGGTAAGCTATGGGTGGTGGTCGTGGATTGGAGAAAGCTGGGAATAGGTTCTCTGTGTAGGGCTTGAGGAGGGAGACATGGAATGCTAGATGACTCTTCAATGACTCAGGTAGCTGCAACTTAAACGTTACCGGGGTGATTTTTCCAAAGGTTGGGAATGAGCTAAGTTGGTGATCCAATTTGGCTCATGGATAGGTGATTTCAGGTTCCAAGTTAACAGCAAGACCATGTCCCCTTGGTGAGGTCAAGGATGGTCTGGCAGCTCTGGTTGGCATGGTGCTTATATGCTTCTTTAATGGTCCATAAATGTTTCCCTAGTTCTTATGCAGTTGGTGCAGGTCGGTGACCAGATCTAACACTACAAGTACTGGGGAACCTGTGGGCATGGTTGGCTGAAAGCATGGATGTAAACCATAGTTGGCATAGAATGTGTGGAGGCATGAGTTGCATTATTGTATGAAAACTCCATGTAGAGTAGCAGAGACACCCAATCATCTTGAAGGTAGTCCAGGAAGCACCGGAGATATTGCTAAAGGGTCTGATTGACCCATTCCATCTGCCTGTTAATCTAAGGGTGATACGCCAATGAGAGAAGGGGGTCTATGACAAAAAGTTTTAAAAATTCACACCAAAAGCAAGAGATGAACTGTGGGCTTTGATCTGACTCAGTACCACTCAGCAATCTGTGGAACTGAAACACTGTTTCCAAAAAGAGGTATGCTGTTTCCTGGGAGGTAGGAACTGGTGCATTTCATTTCCCGCTGCACATCTTTGGTCAGGAGGTTGATCAGAACTAGAGCCTATGTGCAACCATGAGAGCAGGGCTCCACGGTAAAATCTAGAGACACAGTGGGCCAAATCTGGGTCAGGCTGGGCAAGGGTTGGAGTAGACCAAGTGGCTTAATGGATTCTTGATTCAAGCACAAAGGCCACAGGATTTTACATACTTCTTGACTTAAGAGCTCAGAGCTGGCCACCAAAATCTCTGTGAACTCAAGGCCCACATTTTAGCCTAGCCAAAGTGCCTGGCGAGCAGTTTGTCATGATAAATTTTTAAAATCTGGAGTCTAGGCTGTCCTTCTGGGACATAACTGCATTCCTTGTAGTAGAGGATCCTGTCCTGTAGCCAGAACTCTGAGTTGGACTGCATGTCCACATTATCCACGGTCTGATGGATCTGAGTGGTGAACAGATCATGAGGCAGTAGGGACTGAATGGAGAACATCAGGCTTCTGTCCACTATTCCATTTACAAAGTTGGGTGATTTGAGGACCATGGAAAGTGGTTTTATGCCAGGCTCAACATATTGATCATTGCAGGACAACTCATCTGCCTTTCAATTCCTGACCCTTGGATGGTAGGTTGCCAAAAAGTTGTGCTGGGCAAAAAAGAGGGACCAGTGGATCTGATGCTAATTGAGATGTCTGGCCACATGGAGATACTCTGGGTTCCTGTGGTCTGCAAGGACCTGAACTGGGAAGCTGACTTTCAAGGATATGATGCCATTCTTCAAACACTGCCTTGATTGCTAACAGTTTTATATCCCAGGTGTTGTAGTTTCTTTCCACCAGAGTGGACTAAATTTATGTGGACTAAATTTTAATTTATGGGACTAAAAAGTGCATGGGTGGAGTTGGTTATGGGGGGGTGTATGACATACCTAGGGTACAATCTAGACAGATGAACCACTGTGTCACTTCAGCTCTCTAACCTGGGATACTTTTTACACGCTTGCCTGTGAGAGCTACCACTCCTGGTCCACTCCCACACAGCCTTCAGCATGTAAGTTACTCCTGGTTATAGTGTACAAGTGCTGCAGCCAGCCCCTCTTGAATTACACTGCAGAGCAACTCCAGCAAATTCCCAAACTCGGGCTTTCCCCAGAAATGTACATCTTGTATCGCCCAGCACCCTTCTGGACAATACAAGCTTATCTAAAGTACATCATTTTATTAATAGAAAATGATATGCACAAATCCTGTTATCCCAAATGGAGTTTCCCAAATATTTCAATCTAAACACAACTGGTTTAGAATAAATAATAAAACAAGTTTATTAACTACAAAGAGGGAGATTTTACATGAATACAAGTGATGAGATATAAGCATCAGAACAGTTTACAAGAAAATTAAAAATAAAATGCATCTAATACCTAACAACGGGCCAAGTTAATTCAAAGCAAAGTCTCTCTCATCACGTTTCAGCAGTCTTACTGGCTCAATTTCTTTCAGCCAGTATCCCTCCCGCAGGACAATGCTGCTTCCTTTGTTCTTCAGCTGTTGTAGATGCCATGGGTAGAGAGAGATGATTTGGGGCATCTGCTCTTCTTTCTTACTGTTCTTCCTCTTGTTTGAGAAGCATCTTTAGCTGAGGTTCAGGAGACAGAAAGTCTGTGTGGATGGGAATCCCAAGCTGTTTCTTTGTCAAGATGTAGATTTTTTTTTTCCACCCCACACTCTCTTTTCTGCCGAAGAGTGGCCACTTAACCAGGTGGCCATTTGATTTTGTTAACACCTGGCTGAGGTGTCATCTTGTCTTTTTGTCTCTGGGGAACTGGTTTGTGGCCGTTCCCCAGACTTGGAACATGTCTTAGTAATAACATACAGAGGAATCTTATAACTTTACGTACAATGTTACCACAAATAGTTCACCAGGACAATAATGAACAGCATATTATGAGTTTTCAAATGATACCTCACAAGGCATTCTTTGTATAAAATGTATCGTAATCCTGTGAAAGGGATGAACACAAGGGTACAGATTGTCACAGGGGGTCTGTTTCTTGCAGTAACACTGCCCCGACGCCAAAGTTTTGTGCATCAGCTTCTACTGTAAATGGCCAGGTAGGGCCTGGATGGGTGAGGATAGGCACTGAGGTTGTAGAAAGAGATTTGAGCCTCCAATGACCAGATGAACCAGGCATCCTTGTGCAGGAATGCTGTCGTTGTGGCAACCAGATAGGAAACCCCCTTGATGAAATGCTGGTAAAAGTTGGCAAAGCCCAGGAATTACTGTACCCCTTGCAAGTTTCTTGGAGCCACCCATTCACTGATGGCAGCCACCTTGTGCTGATCCATCATTAGCTCCTCAGGGGAAATAATATATCCGAGGAACTCAACTGGGTTCTGATCAAATTCACACTTGAGTTACACATAGACGTGGTTTTGGAAGAGTCTCTCCAAGATGTAGCATGTATATTGGTTGTGAAGGGCCTGGTTTTTGGGGAAAAAATGAGGATATTGTCAAGATATATAACAACAAATTGATCCAGCATATCTCTAAGGATATAATTAAGGAAGTGTTGGAATGTCACTGGAGCATTGCACAGCCCGAAAGATATCACTGGGTACTCAAAATGCCTGTATTAGATGCAGAATGCAGTCTTTCACTCATCCCCTTCTCAAATCTGGACCAGGTTGTAGGCCGCATAGAGGTCCAGCTTAGTGAAGATCTTGGCAGAGCAAAATCTCTCGAAGACCTCGTTGATGAGGGGTAAGGAGTATTCATTGAAATTGTTACCTTGTTTAAAGCCTGACAATCCGCACAAGAGTGCAGGGAGCCATTTTTCTTAGACATCAAGAAAATTGGGGTCCCTGCTAAGGATGTGAAGGGATAGATGAGCCCAATGGCGATGGAACAAGGGAATCAGGGGGCCATGGCTCGCCCACTTTTTGCCATGGCAGACTCTGCTCCCTTCCTTTACTTTCCCCCTGAGGCCCCACCCCCTGGCCAGGCTAGCAGCTGGTGGAGCCGGGCCTGGGAGCCCGGGCAGTTGTGGGATCCTAACAGACCCTCCATCTGCCCACAGTGCAGGAGGCCCAAGAGCAGCCCCCAGCCCGTATCACCACACATTGGTTTCCCCACCCAGGGCATATGGAGGTGGAGGGTCCAAGCTGGCTCCCCACAGCTGCCTGTGTGGCTCTTACCCCTACCCGGCTCCGGCTGTGGGGCAGGGCCTCGGAGCCGGAGCCCGTCTATGGCAAGAGTCTTGTGGACAGCTGTGGGGAGCTGTGGTGGACTCTCCACCTGCCCATGGTGCGGTGGGGCCTGAGAGCCGTGTCTCTGTACTCCCAGGCCTCTGCCCAGGGCAAGTGGAGGGTCCATGCCATGGCTTCCCATAGCTGCCTGCGTGGCTCTTACCATGGCTGGGCTGCGGCTCTGAGGTCCCACCCCCTGGCCGGAGCTGGGTTGGGGTAAGAGCTGCATGGGCAACTGAGTGGAGCCTGGGTCCTGCCACATGCCCTGGGCGGGGGTCCTTGGGGGCAGGGACATGGGCAGAGGCCTGCTTTTGGCCCCACCCCATCTCCAGGTGTGTGGGGGGGGCAGGCTCTCCATCCCCACTGCAGCTTCCAGCTTGGCCGGGAGCGGGGCCTTTGTGGGAAGAGGCAGGGCAGGGGTCGGGCCTTGGGGGAAGAGGAGGGGCAGGACCTCAAGGGTGTGGGGGCCCTGGCCCCCCCACTCTTGGGAAGGCTCTGTCACCAATGAATGAGCCCCTTTTCAAGGTTATCTTACAGGAAGTCTCAGAAAGCCTATAGTTCAGGTTCCAAGAAAGAGTAGATACACCTGAAGGGAACATCTGCACTTAGCTGGAGGTTGAGGGGCAGTCATAACAACAATCAGGCAGTATGATGTCAACCTTCTTTTTATCAAAAAATCAGAGAAGTCTTGGTACTTCACTGGTACTGCCAGAGCTGCTAGGGAGACCATAGGAAATAACAAGGGTGCCCTTGCACTAGCCCTCTTTACCCTGGAATCCTTAGGAGCGCAAGACTTACCTGAGGTCAGACTATTGAGAACCTCCAACCTGGAACTGTGCTTGGAGAGGCAGGATTGTTGACAGTATGGTGAGCTAAAAAACACTGTGTTTGTTCCCTAGTCGATGTGTGGCTTGTGAGTGATGAGCCCAGGAAATCCCAAGGTTAACTGGGAAATGTGGGACACAGGCTAAACCAAATTGAAGGATCTTGCGATGGCCCTGAAGTGTGATGACCTCCAAAGGCAGTTTGTTGTGTGATTGGGCCTGATGAGAGGAGAGATCCATCAGTGGAATCTATTAACTTGGGAAAAGCCTTGCAGTGCGTTGGTATCTTAAGCATTTGAGCAAAGTCTGAGGCCATAAAATTAATGGAGAAGTCTGAGTCCACTAGTGCTTCCAGGCTGACCTCTGACATGGTGGGTTGCCATAGAGGGAGCGGAAGCTGGAGGTACATTGGGCACTGGTAGACACCATCAGAATATTAGTAGATACATGTGGATGTCATGAGCAAGGGTGAAGGAAAGAATGCCAGCCCAGTCCAGCCCCCTGTATTGGGGCTGGGGCCTGGCATTTTCCAACTGAGATGCAGATTAAGCCTTCACAAGGCAGCCAGAGGCAAAGTGTTTAGGTTCCCCACAGTCTAGACATAGACTTGACGCCTGACATCGGTTCGTCTCTGCATTGGAGAAACAGAGCCTGTCTGCATCAAGCTGTGAGGATTCAGGCTGTAGGATGGATGCAGAAAAGTTTTTTGGCCAATGATGTTGAGACAGAGAGGGGCCGGGAAGCCATCCTCCTTTCTTGGCAGTGTTTTGATAGGTGATCGTCCATCTTGCTACACAGTTCAGTCAAGGCATCCAGACCAGTCTGGGGTTCCACCCATGCCAGCTCATGCTCGATCTCATCACTTGAGCTGAACTGGAAGCGATAGCGTTGCATGGCCTCATTCCATCCATTGTGTCCCACCAGGCACTCAAATTCAGTGGCATAGCTAGTGACTGGCAGGATCCCTGCCTCAGTGCCTGGAGTGTAGCTTCTGCCATGTTAGTGGGACTTAGGCCATCAAAAGTCATCTCCATAGTTTAGACAAAGTCTTTTAACAGGCCCAGGAGGAGGCTAGATTTCTCCAGCAGGGGAGAGGCCCAGGCCAATGCCTCTCTGGTCAGTAAACTGATGATAAACCCCACCATCGACCAGTCAGCAGGAATCATCTGATGGCACAACAAGAACAGGAGACAGCACTGGTTTAAAAATCCACTGAACTGTAGTCACTGTCAAACTTATCCAGCAAAGTTCTTGATAGGACTGGGTCATGGACAACATGGACTGTGCCTCCAGTGCTACATTCTATTCCTGCAGCACCATGACCGTGGGCACCTGCTGAACCAGCAGACCCAGAACTCCAGTAAGGAGATGGTAGCCTGAGTGGGAGCTGTCCCAGCAGTAGAACCTGTCCCTTCTCTTTGTCTTTCAGGGGTTGCTCAAACTGTCAGCAGCAACGGTGTGGGTGGTCAAGCCTAGTGGTCAGAGTAGTGACAGTCAGGTCTAGTGGTTGGAGCCAGAGTCAGAAACCAGGCAAGGAGCAGAGCTGGAGCAAACTAGAGCAGGACAGGAGCAAGGCTGGGAGGCAAGGCAGGCTTACTAGTAACTGTAGCTTCTGGCATCAGCATTGAGCAGCCAGTGACATGCTGCTGCTGCTCAGCTTAAAAGCAGGCCTACTGGCTCTACTTAGCGAGTCAGGTGGTTCTGTTGTAGTTCAGCCCTGTTCATTAGTCTGGCTAGAGACTGAGCTAATAGTCCCAGGCTCAGCTGCAGACCCTCATTCTTGACACTGGCTGAGTACCATAACCACTGGGCTAAAGGATATAAGGGAGGTCTTCCTCATCCCCCAAGCCCCACACTGCTTTTTGGGGAGTTAGGCAGTCTCTGAGCATGCTTATCAGATTGGGCCCCACATATGGCTTAGGCAGAGGAACACCCATCTTCCCCCAGTTCATGCATTGCACTGAGGCTTAGACATCCAGGCACTTGGAGGGAAGCAGCAGTGGTTATACTCAGAGGCACAAACAGGCACCTAGGGAACTTTTACTGCAAAAACATAGGTGTCGAGAAAGTTTAGGCCTCTACAGGGTTCGGTGGCAGCCAAATGGGAGTTTTGTGGATCATGGTGACATTTAACAATGGGACTTTAGGCATCTTAAAATTGAACTTAGGCACCTAAGAATGTTTGTGGATTCCACCCTTAGTCTCTCTCGGCCTAAGTTCTGCATCTGTAAAAGGATAACAACACTTCCCTACCTCACGGGGTGGTGTGAGGATAGCATGTTAAAGACTGTAAGTAGCTACAGTGTTGGGGGTCATACGAGTTCTTCACATAGACAAAATCTAGCACACCTTATTTATACTTGGTGTTCTGTGTGTAGTTCCAGATCCCTCTGTAGAGCTGGAATACTTTAGTAGTACTATAGCACAGTGGCCCTGAGTTCAGGACAGTACTTGAGCACATAAGAATGGCCATACTGGGTCAGAACAAAGGTCCATCTAGCCCCATATCTTGTCTTCCGACAGTGGCCAATGCCAGGTGCTCCAGAGGGAATGAAAATAACAGGTTATCATCAAGTGATCCATCCTTGCAGCCCCTAGGGGAAGGGGGGGCAGAGGGTTCTGCGCGCTGCTCTCACCAGCAGGCACCACCTCCTGCAGCTCCCATTGGCCAGAAATGGGGAAACATGGCCAATGGAAGCTTTGGGGGTGGTACCTACAGGCAAGGGCAGCGTGCAGCAGAGCCTCCTGCCCCACCCCATCCAACCCTACCCCCCGGAGCCACTGCCAAACATGCTGGCCACTTCTGGGAGCGGCGTGGGGCTAGGGCAGGCAGGGAGCCTGCCTTAGCTCTGCTGTGCACCACTGCCACCCCGGAGCCCACACCCTGAATCCCTCCTGCACCCCACACCCCAACCCCCTGCCCTGAGCCTCCACCCACACTCCACACCCCCTCGTGTACCCCAACCCCCTGCCCTGAGCCCCCTGCACCCCGCACCCTTCCTGAACCCCAACCCCTTGCCCTGAGCCCCTTCCTGCACCCCGCACCCCTCCCACACCCTGCACTCCCTCCTGCACCCCAACCCCCTACCCCAGCCCTACATTCATGGCCTGCATACAATTTCCCCACCCAGATGTGGCCCTCGTGCGCCTGGTCTAAACACTGAATACATTCTTATAATATTAATATCTATTTTGAACAAAACTAACATACAGGTGAGTTGATTTGATTTCCAGCTATGAGTTTGTCAGTTCTCAGCTAACGCCTACCGCCTTGGCCAGAGCAGACACTTGGTTTACCAGTGTCACAGTCTGCTCCCCACATAGGTCTATTCCTAGTCTCTAATAATTAGATATTGATTTAAGCCTGAAGCACAAAGCTGAACATTCCTTTAATAATTTTTGCCATAATTAATTATGATAACTCTGGAGATTCTGGATACGCATATAAATACCCAATCTCTTTTTGAATCTTTAAAATTTTGTGCTCAACAACTTCCTGTGGCAATGAGTTCCAAAATTTAATAACATGTTGTGTGAAAAAGTATTTATTTTATTAGTTTTGAATGTTCCACCTTTCAGTTTCATTGAATGGCTGCTTGTTCTTGCATCCCTTGTTAACCATCTTCAAACTAAGATACATGGTTTCTCCTTTTTATTGCTAACCCAGTTTTCCCTGGTCAATCCACCAATTCACAAATTATCACAACAGGTGGTGTATCTCATCCAATGCACTAAATTACCCATAGCAACTATGTGGGCGAAACCAGACAATCACTATGCTCTCGAATGAACTCACACAGGAAGATGATAAAAGACAAAAACATTGTATCATCTGCTGGTGAACACTTTTCACAGAGCAATCACTATATCTGACCTGTCAGTACACATCCTCAAAGGAAACCTGCACAACGCTTTCAAAATATGAGCCTGGGAGCGTAAATTCATAACTTTGCTAGACACTAAAACTCATGGACTGAATAAAGACACTGGATTAATGGCTAATTACAACAATCACTAACCCAATAACAACCCTCCCCTCACCCCTACTGCTTTCTCCCCCTGCCCCTCCCTTTCCTTATAACTGGAGGCATGGGGGGGTGGATAATGGAGGCTGGGGGAAGCTAAGCCACCCCCCCCCCAAAAAAAAAAACCCCTCCGCTAATGCTCCCTGCCACAGCCCCCAGGGCCGAACCATGGTGGGGCTTAAAGCTCCTCTGGGTGTCCTGGGTTCAGGGCTTGACTCTGGTTGGCTGGCCAGGGCTTAGGGCTCCTCTGGACTGCCCCAGGTGCTGACAGAGCAGCCACGAACCTCAGCTGGCCTGAGTGCTGGCTGGGGTTCAGGGCTGTGCTGGCAGGCCGGCTGACAAGAGCAGGAGGGTGGAAGGGGTGGAGTGGGGGGTGGGGCCTCAGGCGGAAGAAGTGGGATGGGGGATAGCCTCCCCAAACAGGGGGTGCATGTGCTGCCCATGACTGCAGGGGTGTTAACGGACCATTTCACCTCGAATGGTCCGTTGAAATATATGCTAACTGCTCATGCTAAATGATCTGTTCAAACCTAGTATTTAGTCATGACACTCTTCAGATAGTTTCCCAGACCTGAAGAAGAGATCTGTGTAAACTTGAAAGCTTGTCTTTCTCACCAATAGAAGTTGGTCCAATAAAAGATATTACCTCACCCACCTTGTCTCTCTAATAAACAAACTGAACATTTTTAAATAGGTCTTCTCTGTCTGCTTATGATTTTTTTTAGACTGTTTATGCCAGAAGCCCCCTTCCAAATGGAAGAAACTCTTGCATTAGATTTTAATAATGTTGATATGTGTGTGGAGATATGGTGTTAAGAAAGCATATGGTATGCAATATGTTAGGAGCGTGGTGATGATGGAAGTGTATAAATTGTGAAAGATTCACAAATCTGGAAAATACAGATGTCTGCATTTTGGTAAATATTTATTACATTCAACTTATTGCGTAGGAAATAGTTTTTAAAAAAGAAAATAGACGAATTAGAATGTTTAGCCCTCCGCCTGCCATAAATACTTTCTTCCACATTCATTTGGCTGGCAATGTAGCAAAGTCCTGGTTAATATGACTGATACCTTTTTCTCCTTTAAAAACCTTACATAATTTTTGTGATATTAGAAGAAGTATCATGAATATATAGGACCTGATTCAACAAAGCATTGAAGAGTGTACATAACTTTAAGTATGTAAACAATCCCATCCCTAATCAGTAATAAAGTCAGTATTACTCATGCATGTGCTGCAGTGCTTTGCTGAATCAGGGTCACAGAATCAAACTTGCCTAATAAACTCAATTGCTTGTTTTGTTGTTGATAGCACTGAAAAATTAGAATTAAACAATATATAGGTTTGAGTTTTAATGAAATACTTTATACTATCTCTCATGAAATCTTGCTCTCAAAGTTAATTGAAGTTGGCTGGGATCTGACACTATGAATTAAAAAAATGGCTGAAAGATCATAAACTAAAGATAATGATAAACAGAAATATATTGCTTTGGAATTGTGTAATATAGTCCATTGGGACTGGTGTTCAACCTATTATAGTTAACATCTCCGTTAATGGTACAGGAGAGGGGAGATAAAAGAATCTGTTCCTGAAGTTTGCAGAAGATGCTAAATTTCAAATGCTAGTGAAGAGAGAAAATAATACCAAGGGATCCAGAGAGGTCACAAATATGGGAAGCAAATGACAAAATGAAATTCAACTTCAAAAAAATGCAAGCTTAATATATGAGGAGGAAAGTAATCCAAACACATAGATGTTCGGGGAAGGAGGTAAATTATTTTCTACTTTGCCTGAGGAATCAGTCAGTATGAGCGAAGACTGGATTGCTCTATAGCCTAGAAACCAAATTCTGTTTGCAATGGTATACATGCAATTCTAATAAGATCAAATGGATACAGAATACGTCTTTTGTAGGGATTATTAGATAGCAGAAATAATAGAAATAAGGCTCATTTCACACATCTTCTTCTTTTATCCTCTCTCCCTCTTTACTCCCAATGAAATGAATTTGTTTTGAGTCCTGAAATGCTCCTAGTTATTTACTAATGTGGAGTTCAAAAGGTTTCAGAAAGTTGGTCTAGTAATAGGGAAAATGTAATTACTTAAGAACTCTATTATGTCAGAAAACAAATTGGGATCAGAAAGTGGTCTAGTACTTATGGCAAAAGGGCTGGAAGACCAGAGGCAAGGGCATTCAACTACTACCTAAGCCACTTAGACTGCAGCTACCTTTTTTTTTTTTTTTTTTTTGCTAAAACTTCCAGCCTCTGCTCCCACCAGTTCAGCTCCATCCGTAGCAGCAATAGTAGGAGCACAAGTAGAGACAGAGCTTCAGATGGCTGATGGTGTTTCAAATACCGGGTTGCTTAATTCCTCTCATAGCTGGTTTACATGAGATGGTGCTTCCAATGCCAGCGGCTGCTGATGTCTTGTCAATGCCGGTGCTTCCAACATTGTTGCTAACAATGAAGCTGAAATGGTGGGAGTAACAGTGGGGATTTTAGCCAAATGTTCCTAAAATAGAGAAAGGCTTAGTCACTATGACCTTAGACAAGTCACTTGACCTCTCTGGCCTTGATTTAGTCAAGCCAGCTACATTTGAGCTCAGCTTTCATTGGTAAATGCATTAGAAACAAAAAAGTGAGTGCACAAAGCAAATCTCAAGTTATTTTCATTACTGTTGATTAATGATGTGATTCATCCTTTGAAATGGACTGTCATGATAAGGACTTGGTGCATGAAAAGTAAATTATAAATAGATTTGGAAGGATTTAGATTTTTATCTTTAAATGTTAGTAAATGTTGATTTCACTATGCACACACAAACTGACAAAATATTTCTATTGATAATTGAAATTTACAGATAGGCAAAGTAAGACCAAGGCTGCTTGAGAACTTATTAGAGTTTGATTTAAGGATATTTACATTGTATATTTGATATGTAATGTTGACAATGTGTGTTTTAACAGTTATAAACTTCAACTTTTTGAATCTCAGGTCTACTGTAATTAAGTATTCTCTGACGCCTCTTATTGTATGTCTGTCTGTCTGTGTCTCTCTCTCTCTCACACACACCCATACACACACATGCACACACAAAATTTTGCATAACTGTGAAAATTTAAAACACATTAAAGTTGGAAAAAATGCTTTAAAATATAAAATATTATCTGTCAAAATAATTTTTTTAAGTATCTGTCAAGCCTAATTATAAATTAGTCCCAAATGAAAAAAATATTAGGCCATGGAAAGTAGTAAAAGGGAATAATATTGATTAAAATAGTATTGCTAAATTTATTTGTAATATAGTCTAGTGATGGAGATAATTAGTCATACCAGCATGGGCCAGGATAAATCTTGACTAAGTTTTTTATTCATAGATTTACATCTGAATGTTTCCATTGAACAAACATCTTATGAATTTGAAGGAAAATATTTGTGTGTGCTGTACGTCAATATTTCAATGTAGGAGATTTTCCACTGGCCCATGGTACATAAAATACTGGTCTAGCTGGAAGCCTGTCCAGTCCAGTAAAGGAACTGGATTATTTGTTGTTGTTTGTTATTTTTTCTAAAGTCTCATTAATAATATTTTAAAAATATGTAATGAAATGCCTTTTAGGTACCACTGCTATTATTAATTGTGCTATAGGGGGGTTATAATAAAAAATAGTTCACAAGAACATAAGAAATATTGCTTCAATATTAGCTCAGCAAAATGAATATATACCCTAAATCAGTGGTTCTCAAAGCTGGTCCGCTGCTTGTTCAGGGAAAGCCCCTGCCAGGCCAGACCGGTTTGTCTACCTGCCGCATCTGCAGGTTTGGCAGATCGCGGCTCCCACTGGCCGCGGTTCGCAGCTCCAGATCAATGGGGGCTGCGGGAAGAGCGGCCAGCACGTCCCTCAGCTCGCACCGCTTCCTGCAGCCCCCATTGGCCTGGAGCAGCGAACCACAGACAGTGGGAGCCGCGATTGGCCGAACCTGCGGACGCGGCAGGTAAACAAACCGGTCTGGCCCGGCAGGGGCTTTCCCTGAACAAGTGGCAGACCAGCTGTGAGAACCACTGCCCTAAATGACAGTAAAAATGAAAGAAACGACGAAAAACACTTTTACTGCAGAAATTATTTCAGAGGTTGGATTGGCAGAATAAAATAACCAAGTTCAGTATTATCTTATCTTGGTTCAAAATGAAAAGGTTTAATCTTAAATGTTGTTATTCCTTCCCTTTTCACAAGCAGTAATTCCATCATACAAATTTTGAAAGGAAATGATAAAAATCTACTATAAAGAGATGCTGGAATCCTTGGCAGTGGATGGTAAAGTGCATGGGGGAGAGACAACCTTCCCCCCCGAGCTGGTGCTTCTCTATGGATTGTTCTGATCCATAGAGAGCCCTCCCTCCACCCGCTCTAAACTTTTGTGTTGAGTGCAAGGTAAGGTGCCACAGGGTATATGCATTTTCAGGGACAGTCTCAGGTTTGCTCTTGCCACTCATTCTTTGTTATGTATTGATCTCAGGCCTGGATTAAGACAAATATGGGCAACCACACATGAGAGTTCTCCTGTACCATTGCCTTAGCCCATGATTGGTGTGCTAGGTGCTGGGTCTCTGTGACTGGTCTATCAGGACCTCTCTGCCCTCTGCAGGAGGCATCAGTGCCCTCACACCACCTGCTTAAAGAAAACCCAGTCAGGTCTGGTTACTAATGACACTTAGTCCTCCAGAGGCCTAGAAAGGCCAGGAGGAGACACTGGCCAATAAGGAGCCAGCAGAGCAGTTAAGAAGGCTTGCTTGCTTCCTCTGAAGAAGAATGCTGAGTGAGGAGCTTGTCAGTATTAGCCCAGGGCCCTGAATTAAACACCATGACTGAGAGTTATTTGTTTAAAGGCACAGACAGCCAAATCTTGAGTTTATTGTTAGCGATTTAAGACTGATGCCAAGCTCACAGCTCAGGTGGTTCTGCTACAGAGTGGCTCCCACAGTTTCCCTTTACCAGCTGTTACTAGGAGAAGCAGTAGTGTGTGAGGCTCCCTCACCTCCTGCAGAGCACAGGAGCCAGCAGCCCCCCCGCCCTGCCTCCCATCCTCTTCCTTCTGCAGTTGGCTTCCCTTCATTGCATCCCTTCCTTGTCTCCCCAGTGACCCAGAGGATACAGCAGAAGTGGCTGGGGGAGGACTCCCTTTGCCTTCCCCAGCTGCCCAGGGGCTGTCTTCCCCTCTGAAACAATGGTGGTCACACTCTTTCCCTCCATTCCAGCTGTGTGTGTGGGGAGCACCTGGCCTCCCAAACCATAGCAACGTAGTCCCTCAGGCAGAGTGCTACCCGCCTCTGAATACCAGGGACATGGTCTGCTCTGGTGTTCGAGCATGGGGCCAGGCAACTTCCTAACCAGCTCTAGCATCTGCTGTGCCACCTTCAACCGGAAGCTGTCTGCAGACCCAGCATCAGGATCAACATGGCCATTACACATGAGTCACATTTTTAGGCTTTTCTTCAGAACTGTGAGGGCTAGAGACTTACTTGGTTAGTGTTAATAAAAGCAGAGATTCTGACATCACATGACTCTGGTACCTGTGATTTAATCTGACTCTTACTGGTCTTATTAAAATTCCACAGGCTTCCAGGGGCTGTTTATGTGTAGTGGCTTTTTGAAAAAAATAAATCACTGGTATTTAGCCATTTGTTTCTGGAACATTATCTTCAGCAAACCATGTAATGTCCGCCTTGGGATGTACATCAGGATAAAACAGTACACTACATCACAGCTTGGAAATAGTTAGTCAAATGGATGGTGTAATCACCAACAGGGACAATACATCTTTTGTGGAAAAAATATAAAATCCTTCCAGAAATCTTGAAAAAGTTCTTACACTGGATTTGTAAAAGTTCCAGGTGTGAGAAGCTGGAACTAGATCGCCCAAAGCCAATGCCTGGGGTTGTGTGATATGTGAGCAGGACAAAGACTCCAGCTGGCTGCTATCAGGGCTAATAGAGGCATTTTGGGCTTATCTACCTGGTAAAACATTTGTCAGGAAAGTGGACATCACTTTTCTGTCCTTTTCTCTGAAGCCTGCTTGCTTCTTTAATTTCTCAGTGTCTTAATTTTATTATACTGCAGAATTCCTTTCCCAAATGTCTATCCAGAGTGACCGTTCTTAAATCAACAGGGTGCTTGTTAAGGCCTATGAAGGATTAGGATGGGAGATGGGGCTGCATTTTTCTGCCTCCCACTTGTGTTCTCTCTGCAGCCAGAGGCTATTAAGACCCAGAATTACAAGATATTGGAACATTTTTATTAGCAGGTAGAGGTGAGATGGAAATTCAGTGATGGTGGGTGTATACTATGTCTGTGCTGGCTCACTGATTTTCTGAACTATTATGTCAGCTTTCAGATTTGGTTTGTGAGTGTTAATGCTAATAAGAGATTGTTTTATCCTAGTGGCACATATCACTAAACAGATATTTTTGTGCACTCATATTGAAATGTCCCTCTTCTCCTAACTGTTTCTAAATTTAATCAGTTTTATGTTTATGGTGGTGACACCAACATCATATTATTTAATATGTGTATTAGACGCTATTAATAGACAATTATTTCCTGGCCAGATCCTTGAGTCTGGCTGAGCTGTACTTGGTGCAGGACCAGCGTATTTGTGTAGTAATGGTGAGGAGGTGGATCTCAGTTACCAGCTTCCAGAATAATATAGAGCAACTTTTAGGTTTCTCTATGTTACAGCACAGAGGTCCCCTAGGAACTGCTCCTTCACATGGGGATGCACTTCGGCTCTGTCCCAAGCCCCTCCATGAATGCCAGCCAGGGAATCCTCTACATCAGTGGCTCTCAAACGCTGCTTGTTCAGGGAAAGCCCCTGGCTGGCTGGGCCAGTTTGTTTACCTGCCGCGTCTGCAGGTTCGGCTGATCGCGGCTCCTGCTGGCCATGGTTCGCTGCTCCAGGCCAATGGGGACTGCGGGAAGCGGCGCAGGCCGAGGGATGTGCTGGCTGCCCTTCCTGCAGCCCCCATTGGCCTGGAGGGGTGAACCGTGGCCAGTGGGAGCCGTGATCAGCTGAACCTGCGGACGAGTCAGGTAAACAAACTGGCCTGGACCACAAGGGGCTTTCGCTGAACAAGCGGCGGCCCTAGTTTGAGAACCACTGCTCTACATGATAGGGAATCCTCTTCTGATAGAACAAGGAGTAATGGTCTCAAGTTGCAGCGGGAGAGGTTTAGGTTGGATATTAGGAAAAACTTTTTCACTCGGAGGGTGGTGAAGCACTGGAATCGGTTACCTAGGGAAGTGGTGGAATCTCCTTCCTTAGAGGTTTTTAAGGTCAGGCTTGACAAAGCCCTGGCTGGGATGATTTAGTTGGGGATTGGTCCTGCTTTGAGCAGGGGGTTGGACTAGATGACCTCCTGAGATCCCTTCCAACCCTAATATTCCATGATTATATGATTCTGCATCTGCTCTGTTAGGGTAGTTCTCCATCCTCTTTGAGCTGCCATCATAGCAGAAAGGGGATAGAGCTAGGGGACAGAATCTGGCCCCCTTGTGTTTTATTTATAATAACATTTTGAACATGGTACTCAAAGCACTTGCCATCTTAGTTGCTTCTGGAGTATGGTGCATATGCAGTGCTACCATTTTAAAACACAGGATACACAAGTGAGTTCCAGGATGGTTCCACTTTAATGGAAGTGAGGAAGAAACAGAGTAAATTGTAATAAAAAGGACTTTGAGCTGAGTGAATGAGCAGATATGATTGTTAAAAGGAATACAGTAATGTCAGATCTGGCTTCTTAATGAAAACTAGGTCTGCTCTGTTCTCAACATTCTTTATTACTCTCAGAGTAACTAGCCTGATGTAATTTGATAATGGAGGGATCCATATTCCATGTTTTTGTCCTTCCTTTTCTATGAAATGGCACCTATTTCCTTTGGCACAGTCCTGTAGATAATCATCTTAAAAAGTCAACAGTAGATGGGAAATCATTGAATGATTCCTGCAAGTTTACAAACCTAGCGTCAGTATAGAGCTTCTGAAAGTATAGAGCCTCTATGTGGAGTGGTTCTGGCTAGAGCCAGTGCTGCTTTGGTGAGCAAGGCAGTTTCAGAGCTGGTTGGAGGTGGGGATCTGTTTAATAGGCTTTTTCTGGAAACTTATTTTGCAGGGGGAGAGGCTGAGAGAGCAGTTGCGGATTGGTGAGTGATTGCAAATGAGCAGCCAGTGCTGAGCCAGGTAACTGGGGTTCAGTGAACTTAATGAAGCAAGCAGGTGAGCTCTTGCAGATGGTAAAAAGAGCAGGGTGGGAAGAGGAGGAGGAGAATGGAGAGAGCTGTGTTTAGAATATCTACCAAGGAAATCAAGGCAGTCCAGTGTGAAAGATATACCTATTTCTCTATAGAGAACAAGAGCACCATCGGTAGAGAGATATAAAGTCATCAGGTATCATAGTGAAAAGCTAAGTAAAAAACATTAAGAGGTAGATCACTGATTAACTGGATTTGGATAGGGATGAAAGAGAAGGAAAGTTTAAGGGAAACACATATGGAGGAATTAAACTCGGACACCAACAATAGATATTCCACTTTTTGAGATGGAGGAGAATTAAAGGTTAGAAGCCCAAGAACAAATAGTAGTCCCACAAGCCATGAGATGAAAAGACCTGGACTGAAAGGGAGTAATGTGAGAAAGAAAAGACAAATAACTTGTCTGGTAGCTTGATAGTGGGGGGAAAAAAAAGATGCGGAATTGTTTCAGTGAAAGGTCAGTGAATGGAACCAGTGATAGTGGTTGCAACTAACTGCATTGTTTTCCCCTTTAAAAATGCTCATTAGTGGGACTCTGTTGGGGAGCATTAGTATAAGAGGCACTTTATGTTCTTCATCAGTAAGCTCTCCAAGAAAAGACTGTATCACTGCGGTTCTGTCATTACATCTTATCAGCTGAATTACTGGTTATTTAGGGCTTTGAAAACTTGTTTGCTTACATTGTATTGCACAAATGTTTGCTGTGTGATAAGATTAGTACAGTGAATGTTAAAATAATCTTCTAGGATAACTCTAGGGGCATGGAAAGAGAATGTCCCATACATACAGAGAGGCTGAAGATAAGAAGCTATGGCACGTGCAGAACTGTGTCAGGTTAATCAGACCAGGAGAGGTAGGCTTTATTGTCAAATAGAAAAATAATAGGCTAAATGCAAATACAACAAAGTTTCTCTCAGTGAATGAACTGGCCTAACGTGTAGCTCACTTCTGTAAGTGCTCGAGAGGGGCAGAGGAGACTGACTAAATTAATTAATTGAAGTGATTCCCCTTTAGAAGCCATGAGATTTTGGGCCCTGGCCCCTGAGGTGCGGAGCACTTTTAAAAGGTGAATGTTTTCAAATCCCATTGGCTTCATGGTGAGCTGAGGGTGTTCAGTACCTTTCAGGAACAGGGGTCTTGTGAGGCTACTTTTCTGTCCTCTGATAAAGCACTTTTTGTAATGGAAACGTGCAGGTCAATGGTGCGGACTCTCTATGCCTGGTAAAACCAGCGGGAAAGGAGTCTGGGGGGAAGAATACTTAAAGTGCCCCTCGCACCGTGTTCCCCAAACCATTCAATCAGGAGTGTGGGAAAGGGAGGTGGGGCAAGATTTAACCCCTTAAAGCAGGGGTGGACAACCTGTGGTTCCGGAGCCACATGCGGCTCTTCAGAAGTTAATATGCAGCTCCTTGTAAAGACACCGACTCCGGGGCTGGAGCTACAGGCACCAACTTTCCAATGTGCTCAGGGGTGCTCACTGCTCAACCCCTGGCTCTGCCGCAGGCCCTGCCCCCACTCCACCTCTTCCTGCCCCCTCCCCCTGAGCCTGCCATGCCGTCGGTCCCCTGGAGCCTCCTGCATGTCACAAAACAGCTGATTGGGAAGTGCGGGGAGGGAGAGGGAGGCGCTGATCGGCAGGGCTGCCAGTGGGTGGGAGGTGCTGGGAGCGGGGCATGGGAGGTGATGTGGGGCTGCTGACGTATTACTATGGCTCTTTGGCAATGTACATTGGTAAATTCTGGCTCCTTCTCAGGCTCAGGTTGGCCACCCCTGCCTTAAAGGAAAGGGCTGTGGTTTTACCCTTGGTCCCACACACTGTTCCCTCTAAGCTGTGCACGTGTGCGCAGATCCTAAACCCCGTGCACATGGCGAAACACCGCGCGCACAAAAATTTGCACAGAAGAAATTTTTTGTGCACATGGCCTGTCAAAAATTAGAGGGAACATTGGTCCCACATCTACCTTGAGATCCTCAGATAATTCAGGAAATCCGCTCGGAACAGAGGCCATCTGCATATCGAACCCATGCCTATGTGTCTGCTCTAGTGCCCTTTCCCCTTCCAGTTCTTCAGTGGCACTGCTCTGACAGAACCATACTGCCAGGGCTTTCTCCTCCCACCCTGGGCTCTGACATCCCCATCAATGAGAATCCTTAATCTGAAGTGGCCCTGCCTCATGTTGCATTACCTTTGCAGCAGATTTATTGTTGATTGTGTCAATAATCCCCAAAAGTTTCAGTGGGACTACAAGATTACCAGCATTGTCTCATTGTTTCTGTGTGTCCCCAGTCTGCTTGGTTCCACCTGTTGTCTTATCTTATATTTAGATTATAAGATCTTTGGGACAGGGACTATCTTTTAATTATATGTTTGTTCAGTGCCAAGCAGCATAAAAAGTCACAATAACTGTAAAGCATTGCAACACACGCAAGCGCTGTGTGTGAAGCTCAAAGCAAGGCAGATGTGGAACATTCATTAGAACAGCAATCATTAAATCTTAGCAATTAATTTTAAGTTCAGTGACTTTAAATATATTTTACATGCTTTTCATAGAGATCATGTCAAATTAGCTAACACTTCAATTTTTCTTGTGGAAAAGTTACACTTTTTTTGTTTAAAGATGCATAGATATTTACATGAAAATTAATGGAAGATAGTGACTGAAATGTCCCAATTTTCTTGTTGTTAGGCCAATGAAACATAGCAATGGTCTCTACTGTTAATTTAAGGAAGATATTCTACCCATATGGTTTGTGATGGTATGAGTCAAAATAATGCAGCCCTCTTTCCCACTCTCCTGCCTACTCCAATACACAAACAAACATGCACTCTCACACCAATGTCTCCCTGAGTGTTATGCTTAAAATCCTAAATCTAGTTTTCAGTTAGATTCAGACCCTTGACTACTCTATTAGAATATTGTAGGAGCCATGTGAATATCACTTAACTATTTTAAAATGAAGTGAACTCTGTAGTATTGAACTTAACCTGTGCTTTGATAGCATTACTTGATTTGTATCAGATGCTGTATACTTTATTACTTTGTGTAAGAGCAGTCCATAATCTAATTTTAATTGATCTGCTAGTTTGCTAAGTTATCCTGCAAGCAAACTCCACTCAAATTAACACCAGTAATTTGTAAACTGCAGTTCATCTTACCAGGAACGCAATCAGCAATAGAGGAGGAGTGAAAGCTTGTGTATTTTTGGATGTTTATAAAAGGCCACATTTATAATTATGCATAAGACCCTATAGGGCCTTTTAATAAAAAAAAAGTAAATACATTTATATTTGCAGAATTTTACCATTTAAAAAAGATACGTTCTTCCTATTCATCTGTTCTGCAAACTTGGTGGGTTCAATGGGGAGGTGAAGGATACACGGACTAACTTCAAACATCAGGTTGAATTAGACACTTCTGATGCCATTACACAGTGAGAGATTTCTTCTCTTGACCAGCCAGGTCAGCAACAGTTAGAACCCTGCATAAAGTTAGAGTAAATTCTGCCGACTCATTCTGATAGGTGTGGAAACAATTGTCCAGGCAGAGAGAACTAGGGTCTGGAATAGGGTACAGGGTGTCAGCTGGGAACATCCAACGTTGGAGGAGAATGCGTAAGCTGAAGTTTATTTTGTGGAGTAATTGTTTCAACTACCAATAAATGCAAACCACACACAGAGGGGAAGTTTGGTGTGTATGCTGACTGTAAATTCCCTTCAGAGCAGGATGGGAACTTCACTTGCTTACAGTTACCTTGTTCTTATTTATAATTACTGATAGAACTTTATTTTAAATGTGGCGTATCAGGCAGGAACATATGTAAGGAAGTGATCTTAACAAGCAAAACACACCTAATGCATCCACGCTTTGCCATGCTACTTCCTCCTGTTTTAAGAACGGAACCCATTTCACAGCATAGGAACCACACCAAGCCAAGTGCCAAAATAACCACAAGAATATGTAGCAAGGCAAAACAGATTCACCAAAATTTATATGAACCTCAGTGTGTGCTCTTCGACCATCTGTTTCACGATGTAAAAATCTGAGGTTGTCAGGGTGTAAAATAGTTCTTTATTGTGAAAGAAATGTAAGAAGCCTTAAAACTAGTCATTTGTAAAGCATTTGCAAATTCTCATATTCACAAGCCACACTGGTACCTAAAGAGATAGTGGGCCAGATCCCCACCTAGTGTAAATCGGTGTATTTCCATTGACTTTTAATGCAGCTATGTTGATGTTGCTCAAGTGTGAGGATCTGGCCCCACACTTCTAAGTGTTATTGCAGCATCTGTAATTCATAAACAGGATTTGTTGGCATCAGATGATAAACTCCATGGGGTTTATATTGGCTCCTTCTGTTTGGAAATGAACTACAGAAGCAGAATGTCTCATGATTCACATCCTAATCCTCAGATTTCTCTTTATTATTGCAAGACTGCCAGTGCATACATTTTTGTGAAGGTAAAGACTTTATACAGGGAAGTTTCTTCCTTTCCTTCCCTAATGTTTATTTTTAAAATATTGATTGACATTTTTAACATTGCAGCATGTAGTCAAAAATTCAATGCCGTTTAAGTTCTTTTGCCTCACCAGTTGCTGAGGTTTCTAAACTCCTCCTAAATTGCCTGAGTTTGAAAGAGTGCCTGGGAACAAAGCCTTCACATTGGCTTTGGTATCCCTCTTGTATAAGCGGCTTACTTTGGATGCAACTCAAACAGCAAAAACTCACAGTATCAACTCTTTGTCAGAGTTCAGATCAACTGCACCTGTATTTCTCCTCAGTGGTCCAGCAAGGGCATCCACTCCCAAGCTTCCTGCTCCCAGCTGTTGCCTGTCTTGGGTGGAGAAGTGCATCCCTCTCCCTTCCAACCAGCGTATTTACAGGCTTTGCAGTTCCTTGTCTACACTGTTATCTTCAGCACAGACAAGCTGTCCAAACAGAACCTGCTTGCTTTTTCTTTACAACGGTTAACGGGTCTAATTGCTACAGTTATAAGGTAGCACACAGCACTTCCTATGCAAGCCTTACCTTTGTTACAGTAAAAGTACTATGGAGAAAACATGTTAAAAACAATAGAAGAACCTACAGGCATGCTAATAAGCTTACCAAACGTCACCCTAACATGGATTCTGGCAGGATCAGTCCTTCAACATCCCACCAAAGGGGATTCCTTGTGGCTACAAGTTCATCACAGCTTCACCTAAGTACAAGCACTCAGTCTTATGAGGCCTCAGTAGGCCCAGTCCTGCCAATCCTTCCCAAAGGATTGGGGCCGTCCATGGACCGGGGTCTTATCTATTTGCTGGATCAGAAAGAAGGCCATGAGCCAGTTTTTGGATAAATAGTTTAGCCCCACCCCTTTTATTTTGTCTGTTGGCCCCTGGAGAATGCACGTTGAACTAGTATGTGCATACCTTTCCCAGGCGTGGCTTCAAAAGGTTGATAACTGAGGAAATACATTAGCATCCCCCTCCTTAGTGAAGACAGTGCATACAGTACACATACAATGGAACCCAAAGGTTTTAACTCTAATTCAATGTTTTAATTTAATTCAATAAAGTTTATCTTAATTCCATAAGGTATGTTTGGGATATTATCAGTCTGCCACACTCACTTCATAGGTCCATCAATGCCTGTTAGCCAGGATGGGCAGGGATGGTGTCCCTGGCCTCTGTTTTCTAGAAGCTGGGAAAAGGCGACAGGGGATGGATCACTTGTTGATTATCTGTTCTGCTCATTCCCTTTGGGGCACCTGGCATTGGACACTGTCGGTAGACAGGGTACTGGGCTAGATGGACTTTTGGTCTGACCCAGTATGGCCGTTCTTATGTTCTTATGCTCTTTAAGGAACCAATGGGGAAAATACTGGGCCCAAGGGGTTTATGCTGCAACATTCTGAAGACCTCTTGGAGTGGCTGAATTCCATCATTTCCCATTGATTTCTGTGGGAGTTGAGGACTCTTGCAATCCGCAATAAATGCTCTATCCTTACTCAAGGCAAATATAAAATGAATATAATGGGAGGGAACAAGAACCAGTGGGTTAATCTGACTCCCATTAAATCAATGGCATGCGTTACCTAGGGAGGTGGTAGAATCTCCTTCCTTGGAGGTTTTTAAGGTCAGGCTTGACAAAGCCCTGGCTGGGATGATTTAACTGAGAATTGGTCCTGCTTCGAGCAGGGGGTTGGACTAGATGACCTTCTGGGGTCCCTTCCAACCCTGATATTCTATGATTCTATGAATTCTATGATTAATAGAAAGACTCCGGAACAGATTTTCTATTTTGTTCTAGCACCTTTGTGCAGCTCAGGCAACCGAGATCAGCCCTGAAAATCAAGGATCTATAACCAGTTCCCCAGTAGCCTTCACACTCTGCTGCACTGAGCAGAAAATTGACCTGGCACAGAGTGCAGGCCACTGATTTTCATGGGAGTTGGATCAGGTACTAGGTAAATTAGATAACAGCATCATTGTGATCTTAGGGAAAATCTTGGTAGCGGTTCAGTATAACATGGTATCAGAGAGACAGGAGAACATTGCAGTCATTTTGTGAGAAGAAACAAAGAAAAAGGTGGTTCAACGTGAGAACGTAATACAGGAAAATTCTGAATTAGGTAAAATTCTACATGTGTCCAACTCACAGAAAACACTGTAAAATGACCAAATGTAATCCATTTAATTTGAATTACACTCAATTTTTCAAGATTGAAAAATAAAGTATAAAATGTACTTCAGTGAGAAACAAGTTGGGATCAAAGTTGCCCCCTTTATTTTTCTTCCTTTTCCGCCCTGCTTTTTGGGCTGGCGTTGTGATGAGAGTTGAAACATTTGGGGTTTGCTTTGTGCAATGATTGAAAAGCGAGCGAGAGAGAGAGAGCAGAGTGCCATCTCCCCCTCACAGGCCAAGTCACCCACCCATCTCTCCCAGTTGCATAAAATACATATTGATCAGGACAACAATCCTATGACACAGCGTAGGACAGATGAGTGATTATCCACAAACAACCTCTTGAGTAGAAAGACCAGAACCACTGAAGAGTAATCTTCCCTAGTTGGAGTTGGCAGGTGGGCTAACAAAACTTTGTGGTCAGTTGTATCAATGACTTCTACATGCTGTAAAAAAAATCTGTTAACATAACCATGTTATGAACCATAGTTTCCATATTTAAAAAAGAAAGTGGGTTTTAAATTACAGGAATGCAAGCAAAAGCATCTCACAATCAATTGTAAATGACCTAATGACCAAATTTTATTAAAATGTGTTCCCATGCTGAGACCTTTCAGCCTGGAGCAAATATTTATGGCAGAGTCATAGAGCCATGAAAATACAAGTTTATATTGGAAAGACTGACACAGCTTGGATTACAACAGTGCTAATGAACATAATAAGGTAGTTTAAAAGTTGCTAAGGAGTAAGTTGACTCATGGTCCTCAAAGGAGGAGCAGGGCAGAAATTTTTGGATAGATTGCAGAATTGTATTACTACAGATGATGAACAAAAAGGATAGAACCCAGTTTTAATATCCGATCTCTGGTTGAGTCTGTGGCTCAGAGAGAGAAAGAGAGAGAGAACTTTTTTACTTGTACAAGGAGCAAGTTTAATGTGGAAGTCCACGACGCTTTAAGCCAGGAATCCCATGATGGCATTTTTAATACATCTGAAGCCAAATGCTGCTATCCTTACTCACTACTTGTGTGAATAAAGTGATCAGAATTAGGTCTTTGAGCTTGAAGAGAATGCTCTAATGAACCTTTGGTAGATTAGTGAAAAAAGAAGCAGTGATGGGGTGGTCTGCCAAATTTGGTAAAGAAATGCATGATCTTATGGTAGCATATAAGTCTAGAAGCAGAGTGACATCTAGATGTATCAGTATTACGGATGAGATTTGTCTCCAGAAAAGTTCATCTTGATTACGATGAGCTCCTCTGTTAATACAGCCTTTTCTCACTAAACATCACTAGGACAGAGTTCTACCGAATGGTAGAAACATATGATCCTTTGGTCCCACATAGTTCCCACAGGACCAAATTTCACTGATAAGGAACAAAATTTGTACTGTGACTATGGAAAAATTATGTGGGGGGAGGGGTGTTTCCTAGCAAATGTATTGTGGGCTTTTTCTGGTTATAAAAATATATCCAGTTCTTTATTCAATAATTGTAAAGTTGGGATTTAATGACATCAAAAAATCCCAAGGTATCAGTAATCAGTTCTCCACTTCTAAACCTTCTACTTCCTTTGTGAAAAGAAAAGGAGTACTTGTGGCACCTTAGAGACTAACAAATTAATTTTGTTAGTCTCTAAGGTGCCACAAGTACTCCTTTTCTTTTTGCGAATACAGACTAACACGGCTGCTACTCTGAAACCTTCCTTTGTGAAGTGTGCCCTGAATATTTTATGGCCCTTTTGCTTGTCTGCATGGAACTACAGAAAGACAATCTGATGCTTGCTACTGCCCTTGGGCAACCCTCATTTATGCTGGTGGTGAGTCCTTACTTTCACAAGTAGCTGATCACCAACAGATCCATAATCAGCCTTTTTTGTTTCTAAATCTGCTATACCTGTTCTGAAAATGTCAAATATTCAAAAATTATTTTAAATGTAAGGAATGTAACCTTTTCCAGAATCACCAGAAAATGCAGGATCAGTTAGTAAAACATAATGTCTCCATAGGTTTTGTACACTTCTTAAAGTATACTATTCTTAAAGCAAAATCTAGACCATATCTGATCTCAACTGTATCATTGTCTTTGGATACATATATATAATATAAAAAAAGAGATTGAGAAGCTAGTTCTCCCCACAGCACAAAATCAGCTTTCCTTCTGTATTGTGTATGTATGTTAGAATGGATATAGTTCTTCATATCTATATCCGTAGGTGCAGATACCATCTGCATTCAAATATATTTTACTTGAATGCAAGAGATTATATATATTTTGTTTGACTACAGAAGGAAAGTTGATAGGCTTTGGTGAGAATATCAAATCTATTTTGCGTGACTGAACCTAATGTCTACTCAAATACTTCTGCTACAATGCTGTGGTGATCACAATAAACCTCAGCGCAATTGACTATAATACCCTTGCATATTTTTCTATCTAAAGGAAAATATATAATACGCATTGTTAAAGATTCTGATTTCATATATTAACATTTAACGTATACTCTGTGTGTAGGGCAATTTAAAAAAAAAACTTAATTATATTTGAAGGTTCTGGGTGCTGTTTGCCCTTGATATAATATACTCCTGAAATCTATTCTTCTCATATAGTTTTCTGCATCTACAGCAGTTACACCTGACTCTCTGCGGCAAGAAAAATCCTGGGTGCATTGGCTAGGCAACACAGCAAATACACACCCAGGCTGGCTTTCTTTCTCCCTCTCTCTGTCTCCCATTCTTTTCCATAGTATAGCATCTGTGTTCAGCTCGCTAAATTTGAATGGGACTTGACAGATGCAGGAGAAGCCAGTGTTAATTAAAAACCCAGGGTTTCTGCAATATCAAGTCAAGTCTGCAAGTGTCCAGTGTTTTCTCTGTGCACTCATGGTGAGATAACAAACTACAAATTTTATCAAGGGACTATAGACAAGAGAAACAGAGTAGTTGCATAGTAGATTTGAATCTGAATGTATAAAAATATTCGTTTACACATGTAAAGCATCTGGAACCCCATAGAAGGTTTACAATGTTATTTTAATGATCTATTCTGTATATGTTCTTATACCAAGCTCATACCGTAGTACCCGAGTATTATAATGAAGCTATGGATAGATATAGCCATACACCTATATGGATGCTTAGCAAAAAAACCCTTAATGTTTTAGCACTATTAAATTAACATGAAGAGGTCATATTTCATCATGATGCATGAGAAAGCAGGCAGGCAAGTGACTCCCATTATTGTTAATGAGTTATAATTGTGTGCATGCATACAGTAATTCCCAGTGCAGCAGTCTGAAAATTTTCCTCCCGGGGATCTATCTTGGAACTGACAAATGCCTGAAAATAAAGAGTCAAAGGTAAAACTTCCTCCTGCAGCCTGCCCAGATATTGCAGGGATTCCCAAACACTGTAAGATTTTATACACCATGCAGCAGATGATGCAATACCTGAGCATAGATGCTTAGAACGAATTAAATATGGAGCTCAAACCCTAAATCAGAATGTTTGTGTTTAGTAGGATGGGAGGTATTGGATGTGGTTCCCCCTGCCTGATTGTCCATTATCTTGGCAAGAGCCACCTGTTCCAGGCCAATGGGAGCTGCTAGAAGCGGCACGGGCTGAGGGACGTGCTGGCCGTCGCTTCCAGCAGCTCCCATTGGCCTGGAGCAGCGAACCGCGGCCACTGGGAGCCACGATTGGCCGAACCTGCGGACGCGGCAGGTAAAGAAACCGGCCCGGCCCGCCAGGGGCTTTCCCTGCACAAGCGGAGGAACAAGTTTGGGAACCACTGTTGTAGGAAAATCAACCTCAGGATACAGGCCCCAAACTTTCAAACAAGGATATCTTAAAATTGGCTCCCAAATCAACATTTAGTTGCCTGAATATAAAGGGACTGCTTTGCAGAAGTGTGGAGCACACCCAATTCCTACTGAAACTAGTGAGCTTTGTGGGTGTTCAACACCTCTAAAAATCAGTCCAGGCCTATGTAGGTGCCTAAATATGGATTTTTAGAACCAAGTTTAGGCAACCAACTTGGAAAATGTTAGCTTAGGGCTCTTCTTAGAGTACATCTATGCTGCAATTAAATACCCGCAGCTGGCCCATGTCAGCTGACTTGGGCTCCCAGGGCTTGGACTACAGGGCTATAAAACTGCAGTGTAGATACTTAGGCTCAGGCTGGAGACCGAGTTCTGGAATGCTGCAAGGGGGGAGTGTCCTAGAACATGTGCTCCAGCCCAAACCTGAATATCTACACCACAATTTTATAGTCCTGCAGCCTTAGCCCTCTGAGCCCAAGTCAGCTGACAGAGGCCAGCCATGGGTGTTTAATTGCAGTGTAGACATACCCTTAGAGAACTCATAGACTCATAGCAGATTAGGGTTGGAAGAGACCTCAGGAGGTCATCTAGTCCAACCCCCTGCTCAGAGCAGGACCAACCCTCACTAAATCATCCCAGCCAGGGCTTTGTCAAGCTGGGCCTTAAAAACATCTAAGGATAGAGATTCCACCACCTCCCTAAGTAACCCATTCCAGTGCTTCACCACCCTCCTAGTGAAACAGTTTTTCCTAATATCCAATCTAGAGCTCCCACACTTCAACTTGAGACCATTGCTGCTTGTTCTGTCAAGAAGGTCTAAAACTAATCTAAAGTTCTTTGATCATAAAGATACCATAGGTGCATTTAGTACTACTAGTAACAAACCTAATCTTGATTAGAGAATCACACATTTTGATTCATATAGAAGATGAATCACAGTGTTAATTTCATACTGATTCATCTGAGCAAGTGTAGGGCACATCTGCACTACAGAATTACTTTGGTATAACTACGTCACACCAAATCCACACCCCTGAGCAATGTAGTTATACCAACCTAAGTGCTGGAGTAGACAGCACTACGTCAGCAAGAGAGTGTCTCTCACCAACATAGCTACTGTCTCTCACAGAGGTGGATTAACAATGCTGATGGGAGAGAGCTCTCCCGTCGGAGTACAGCGTCTTCATTAAAGCATTACAATGGTGCAATGTTTTAAGTGTAGACCGGCCCTTAGAGAGAATGGTGATATCTCTCAGACTCATGCAGAGAAGAAATGAGAGATAGACTAACACCATCCTTACAATGGAGTGGCACACATGGTTTTTTTCATGTACTTTGTTGACAGGTATTTTTAGGCTCTGACTCTCAGTGTTTGCAGACGACTATGCTGAACTACTCTGGCCATGGGCTGACTACTGCTAAAAGTCACATGATCTATGCTCCTCCAAACTAGGAAAAAGGGGGTTCTTCTCAGACAGAACCAACATGTGCAAACTATCTAGTCTTCCTTAGCTCTTGTGAAACATATGGCTCATGAGTCAGATTTCTGACATTTCACTTATTGGTCACTTATGAATCTAGATGTATATCTGGTACCTTAGATTCTGTTACACGCACTGTGTGGGGGCGGATAGCCTGAAAACTGAAGGGCACATCTCTGTTGAAGCTAATGGAGCCTTGCTATTTACACCAACTGAGGATCCGCCCAGCTGAGAGTTTTAGTTCTGAGTTTTTCTAGAAATTGCACGGACAGACTTTCTTTTACCCATGTAACTCAGTACCCCAGCATAGTTTGTTTCACAGTCCCTTCACTTTCCACATCACCACTTTCCTTTTAGTTATTAAGTTAATTAGTCATCAATGTCTGTCCTACATAGTTACAGATTACAGACCTAGAAGAGACTTCATTTAGCTCCAGGCTTCTTATATATGTAATTTCATTCTTCCTGGTAAGGTTAAAAAAATACACTCCCTAACATACCTTGAATTTTAAAGGAGAGGTTGCTAAAGAATCTGTTTGCACATGGGAACTTTGTCCATGCAAGACTGCAGCACTGGAGCTTTAATTCATAATTTAGAATAATAGAATTTATGGCCAGAGTGGACCATCAGATTATGTAGCCTGACCACCTGTGTATCACAGGCCACCAGCACCACCCAGTACCCACACACTAAACCCAAATACCAAAATTAGATCAAAGTATTGCAAACCATAGGAGACTAAACTACAGAGGCAGAGAACAGGAGGGACTAGGGTGCACCAGTGCCTGAGGCCCCTGCAATGTCAGGGAAATCACTAAAGTGAGATATGCCCAGATAATTCTGGCAAGTGATCTGCGCCGCATACACTGCAGAGGAAGGTGAAAACCCCCCAAGATCACTGCCAATGTGATCTGGGGGGAAATTCCTTCCCTACCCCACATATGGTGATCAGATAGACCCTGAGCATGTGAGTAAGAACCAGCCAGCTGAGCACCTGAGGGAGAAAATTCTCAGGACCACCTCAAAGCACTGGCCCACCCTGCCCACTGTGGCCATCCCTGATACTTCAGAGAAAGGAGATGACAAAAAACAAAAACAAACAAACGAAAAACCCGATCCAGAATATACTGATCGAGAGGGGGGACAGGAAATCCCTTCCTGCAACTGGCCAGTTGAAGCCCTGAAGCATGAAATTTTAGGAGTACAAAAGACATAAACTAGGAAGTTCCCCCAGGGATGTAGAGTCTAGAATATATTGGGGGGATCCCTTCCTGACTCTTGCAGGTGACTGGCTGAAGCCCTGGAGTAAGACATTTTAGGAATATAAGATGGAAACCAGAAAAGACCCTCAGTGCTGCTGAGCTCTACTCTCCCCTCTTCATTTGGCACAAGCAACCCTATCATACAGTTGCACTCATAAATTTGTCACGCGCTCTCTCTCTCTCTCTCTCTCTTTAAAAACTAATTCAGTTGTGTCCCCCCACAACTCCTATTGGGTGGTTGGTCCAGAACTTCATTCCTCTAATGGTTAGAAACCTTCTTCTAATTTCCACCCAACATTTATTCATGGCCAGTTCATACTGATTTGTTCTTATGCCAACATAAACTTTTAACATCTCTTCACCTTGGTGTGCACCCCTCTGATGGGGCTGATGGACCCCACACTGGCACCATGAGGGTTGATGGAAGTCTGTGGACCCTGTTGGCCCTGCTACACCTGCAGCAAATGTCAGGCATGGAAAGGGGAGTTAAAAGAAGCCCAGAGACTGAGCTAGCTTGCTGGCCAAATGAGCTCCTGCTCGGAGGGATGACCAGACCCTGAGTGATTGGCAGCAGAATTAATGTTTTGGTAATAGAAGTGGGGTTGGGGAGAGGTGGGTTCCTACTGAATGTCCCTGTTTTGAGTTGTGGGATTTGTTTATTTTTTAGCCTGATTTCCTTTGGTCGTTAACACCCCGTAAGGGTGAAATGTGACTTGGCAGGAGGGTTCAAGCACCGCTACCTGGAATCTTGCAGAGACAGTGACCTACCAGCAGAGACCTGTTGAGCAAGTGGTGCCTTGCTGAGCCACAAAGGGTGCTGTGGGGTGACCCAGTCACAAGGACCCAGATTATTCATGGAGACCAATCATATACCTTCTCAGCCTTCATTTTGCTCAGCTAAGCAAACCAAGTTCTTTTAGCCTCCTCTCATAAGACAGGCTTTTCATTTTCCTGATCCTCCAAATCGCTGTTCTCTACACCTGTTCCAGTTTGAATTCACCTTTCTTGAACATGGGTGAGCAAAACTGTGCACAGTATTCCAAATGAGGTTTTACCAGTGCTTTGTACAATGGCATTAGTACTTCTCTTTCTCTACTGGAAATGCTTTGTCTGAAACACCCTAGAATCACATTTGCCTTTTTAGAAACTGCATCACATTTGTGGCTCATTGTCATCCTGTGATCAGCCCACACACCCAGGACTCTCTCCTCCTCCTCTTTCACTGCCAACTAATGAGCCCCCAGTTTATAGCAGAAATTCTTATAATTAGACCCTAAGTGTATCACTTTATACTATTAAATTGCATCCCATTTCTGTTATTCCAGTCTTCAAGGTCATCCAGATCTTCCTGTATAATGATCTGATCCTCCTCTGTACTGATGAAGTGTTCCAACTTTATATCATCAGCAAATTTCATTAGCATACTCCCACTTCTTGTGCCAAGGTCATTAATAAATATATTAAATAAGATTGGTCTTAAGACTGAGTCTGGAGCAACTCCACTAGTAACCTACTGCCAGTCTGATAGTTCACCTTTCAGCACAATCCATTGTCTTCTTCATGTTAGCTACTTCCTTACCCACCTTACAGTACCTGTGTTAATCCCCACCTTGCATAATTTAACTAATTCCCCACGTGGTACTGTATCAAATGCTTTACTGAAGTCCAAGTATATTAGATGTACTGCATTAGTCTCTCTTCACAGGCCACACTCTCATTTTAGTTGTCCCGCTTTAAGTCCCCTGCCTTTCCAGTATCTAAATGTGGTGGGAAGTTTAGGTACAAGAAAGATGGTAAGTGACTGGCAGGACTGAGCAGTGGAAAAGACAGTGAGAAAAATGATCTTCTTCCTTCATTTCCCTGTGATTCTTACTGTATGTAGATAGGTTTCAGAGTAGCAGCCGTGTTAGTCTGTGTCTGCAAAAAAAGAAAAGGAGTACTCGTACTGCAGCTCACGAAAGCTTATGCTCAAATAAATATGTTAGTCTCTAAGGTGCCACAAGTCCTCCTTTTATTTTTTTTTACTGTATGTAGTCAATAGTCAGAAATTTCTGTCTTCCTAGGTGCTGAGGGCTAGATACTGTATTGCCCTAGATCTAGGCATGATACTACAAATATACAGAGGAAGGATGGCTTTGTGACTAAGGCACTGGGCAGTAATTGTGATTATATGTTTTTAAAAGGTCTTAAATCAACAAAGATTAGAAATATGGGATCAAATTCTTCCTTGGTGTAACTTCACTGAAGCCATAGGAAGGAAAGTATTGGTTCATGTGTGCCATAATTCTGAGTTCTACTAGAGTGAAAATGACCATGCTTCATAGATAGCCACTGTAGCTGTTTCAGTATATAATTTGTCATGATGATACATTTTACTGTTGCCCATGAGGTAACTTTTTTGGGATAACGAAGGCAAGAAATTGGTTACATTAGATTCTTTCTGAAAACCTTCATAAACAGAAGGACACTCATACTATAAATTGTCCACCTCTTTTGAACTGCCCTGCTTTATTTGTGACCTATCAGAAAGGATTCTGCTACCATGAAATAATCGAACTGCCTCAGTTTGACATACTTCAGCACCATTTACCTCATGGTTAACACATGAGCGATGAGAAATATGCTTTAGGCACTGCTTGTTGTGACACAAATTTAAAGGAAGAATGCTCTCATTTCATTAAGCCTAGGTAGCTAAGTAACCACGTTACCAATAAGTATAAAAGATAATATTCAGGCTTTTAAGCCTGAATTCTCAAAAGTGGCTAGTGATTTGGGATATCTCAATTTGAAACTTCGTAGAAGCCTGTGTTTTCAGAAAGTGGCGAGCATCTACCCTCTGAAAATCAGGTACTCTTAAGGGTCTCAAGTTGGAGGTACTGAAAATCACTAACTACTGTATTTTTGAAAATGTAGGCAATAAAAGGTTAAAATAAAAACAGAATCCCATGTTTCCTTCATCTTAATCTACATCTTTTCTTTAATATCCTTTTGAACTGGGTGTCTGAGTGATATATATACAATCACAGAGTTTGCAAATTGTCAGTTATTCCCCTAATAAATACATTAATGTATGAGAACTAGAATGCACAATTGTCAGCTTTTCCTTATAGAAGAATAAAAGAATGAACTCTGCTAACTCAATCAGTCCAGCCAAGACTCAGTTCACTCACCCCTCCATCCTTCACAGTCATTGTTTGGGAAACCAAGCCACTTCCTTGGCATCCATCTGGTTTACACATCTGTCTCATTTTGTCTCGCTAAACTCCTTGAGGCACTGTTGTGGTCCATAGTGGGAAGAAATAACTGTTTTTTTAAGTTAGAAAACACTCTACAAATATGTGAAATCAATTTTTTAAAAAGAATCCTTATGGTATAGTGGAAAGAAGAGAAATGATTGCATTTGATGATAAAAGTGGACCCTGATTTTTGGGTGTTTTCCCTCAAAACTCAGGCTAAATACGGAAAACACCAAAATGTTCTGTAACCATTTCCCTATCCATAAAAGAGAGCACCTTTTCAGACTCATTGAACACTGACAGAACCTTTTCTGCAAACTGCAGGAGTATTCTTCCTACCATATATTCCCAAGTACTTTTTCCAGTTCTCACTTTACTCATAATTACTCAAATAATGGCACTTTCACCATTTCCATGGAAATCTTTACTATAGCCTTACTGATTTCTTAGAAATGTTTTCCTGATATTCCTATTTCATTTGACTTTTATGTGTTTCATTCCAATTCCTCCCAGTTATGTATGGTTGTACCACCTGAAATACTTTCTTTCCATCTTAAGTTTGTTTCATCTCTCACTCACTAGATATAAATCAGAAGTAATTGAACCAATGGAATTACTCTGATGTAAAACCTGTGTGAGGTTTTTCACTATATGTTTTTCACCATGGTTACAGAGAGAATCATAGAAACATTTGCATGTCTTCTGTGCCATCTTAAATCTTTGCTTCCTGTTTTCCTTTGCTGATCATTGGCCATAACTCTGTCACAGATTCTCCATCATCTTCCTTTCTTTTAGCAGGTATATAGATATTAAAGATGTATTTGTATATGAATAGAATAAAATACAGTATAATAAATATAAATATATATTAAATATATACTTTGTTATAAGGTATCTTAACACTGTGCATCTATCACAAACTTTGCTTGACTATACGGGGCAAAGTTTCAATCTCACATAGAAGTAAGTGAACCAGTTTGAATGGGTCAACCAAAACTAAAATTTTTGAACTTTAGAAAATATTTTGTTAATTTAAAATTTTATCTGTAGATCACTGCACTTCTTGGCCTCTGCTAGTTCTGCAAATTTAATGAAGGAGCCTGATTTTGTGATATTCACAATCCCAAAATGCTACTAGATACCATTTGGAGTTCACCCTTTAACAGGTTTCAAGCCTCTAGCCTCAACAGAGGCACAGTTTCATCTCCAGTTTGTTCTATTTTTGTATTAACATTGTTTGAATGGGCAGAGAATTTGTAAATCCTAGAACATGAATTTCTCTTTCCCTATTTAATGAATGTCTGGAATCCATAATGTGCATTATTGTTGCCAGAACTCGGTGGTTTCCCATACTCAGCCTCTTGTTCACTCTGCTTAACAGTGGTCAGGACTGTAATATTAAATATTTTATAAAAATGTCTGCTCTTGAAAAAAGAAAACAAACTCAGAAACTACAGCTCCTCTCCCTATTTCCGTAGAAAATAAGACAAAAGACCCTGACATTTTGAGCAAGCTGTTTCCATAGAATCTAGTGTCTAGAGTTACATAACATGCATCTGCCAATAATAATTCCACTACTAACATTCTTCATTGTGAGTTGGTTTTCCCAGCAGATCATTTCCCTAACAAGATCTTTTCCTAGATAGCATTTCCTTTTTTCACACTGTATTTCCTTTCTGAACCCCTAGGGATTATGAATAATGTGGTAATATGTGTTGGGTGTTGGGGGCACTCCTGTAATCCTAGCTACTTGGGAGGCTGAGACTGGTGGATCGCTCAGGGGTTCTAGGCTGTGGTGTGCTATGCTGACCGGATGTCCGGTGCTACTGACAGCCTGGCCACAGTGGGTGCTGAAGGACTAGCTAGAACAACACAACAGATGTGTTGTGATCGGCTCTCTGTGTGAGGGCTGATTGATCAAAGTAATACATAGATAGCCAACGTTACAAATTGAAAAGGCTGATTATGTCATCAAGTGATAGCCTTGCTAAGTAAGGATTGTCCTCTAGATTCTGTTGTAATGACAGTTTTAAAGAACAAAATTCAGATAAAGAGCCAAACTTTTCTGAAATTTGTGGGTGTCCAGATCCAGGATTTTCATCAGGGTCAAATTTGGCAACCCAGGTTTCTAGTCACAACATGAAATGGGTGCAACCATGACCCCATTCTACAGCCTTGTTCCTGCACCATGGCCGTGTATTAAGGGAACCTCCTCATGTCTCAGAAAGGCATGAAGCCACATTTTCTCCCTTTTCCCAAAGTGGCAAAGGGAAGACAGCCTACTCCTATGTGAATCCCTATTACGTTTTCCCAGTGACTGAAGAGAATTTGTTTATGTGAGTGGATGGCGCCCCTGCACTCTTCTCTTGCCAAACACCAGTTTTGATTGGAGTTAGGTTTATAGCCCAGGGGGGCTCTGAGAAAGCATAACTATAACTTCATATAGATTGTGGTTAGATGTTATTCCACTCTGCTAAATAATTTATATAGTATTTGTAAAGAGTATAAGAATGTTTTAATCCCACAGAAAACCCAGTCACAACTCCCCAGATATATTTATGGAGAACAATCATATCCCCTGTCAGCCTTCATTTTGCTCTTCTGGACAAGCCAAATTCTTTTAGCCTCCTCTCATACAATAGGTTCTTAATTCCCCTGATCTTCCTAATAGCTCTTCTCCTGTTCCAGTTTGAATTCAACTTTCTTGAACATGGGTGACCAGAACTGTGCACAGTATTCCAAATGAGGTCTTAATAATGCCTTCTGCAATGTCACTAGTACTTCTCTTTCTCTACTGGAAATGCTTTGCCTGAAATATTCTAGAATCACATTTGTCTTTTAAGCAGCTGCATCACATTTGTGGCTCGTTGTCATCCTGTGATCAGCCCGCACACCCAGGACTCTCTCCTCCTCCTCTGTTGCTGCCAACTGGTGAGGCCCCAGCTGGAGCTGTGAGAGCAGAGCCCTCCTCAGAGGGCTCAAATAAATTTATGCTCAAATAAATTTGTTAGTCTCTAAGGTGCCACAAGTACTCCTATACTTTTTGCTGATACAGACTAACACGGCTGCTACTCTGAAACTCCTCAGAGCAGTGATTCTTGGCATCAACACCTAACTGGAATGCATGAGGCAGTCCCCACCTCTCAGAACTGTTGTTCCTGACTCTTTTGGAACTCAGGCAGACATCACCGCATTGCTTAAACTGGGTCATATTTTCAAGCTTCTCTGCATAACTAAGAGGACTAGAAACCTACTAGTTAAAATATGAGATTCTGATGTAATCACAAGACTCAAGGAGCTGGAGCGCTGGGCACAGGCCTGTAGTACATATCCCTTAATTTGACTTTGATATTTTGTTAAGCCCCATCTTTAAGATTAAAAGTCTTAAAAGGAAGGCTTATTAACATACACAGCACGTGAGTTTTTGCCCGTGCTTCACTTGTTTTGGCATTTTTGAGCAACTACTCAGGTTACTCTCGGTCATTAAAGCTAACCATCTCTCCTATCGCATCCCAATCTTTTCAGACAAAAACATTAAACCTGTAAAACCAAGTTTAACCAAATCATCAAATAGTTCCACTACAAATACTTTCTATTAATTCTATAAATCAGTCCCCTCAATAACAATATTGGTCAGGGGAGGTACTGGGGTGCTTGCGGGGGTATAGCCACCCCAAAATTTGCCATAGCTCCCCTGTAGCCACCCTGTAGCAGCCACCACTCTCTGGCCACCCAGCTCTGAAGGCAGAGTGGAGAGAGTGGCAGCTGCTGGCCAGGTGCCCAGCTCTGAAGGCAGCAGTAGCAGAGGAGTAAGTCCAGGCAGCAGACCAGGGGGCCTGAGAGCAGCCCCTGGCCCATTTTCCTACCAGCCGGGGAATTCCACCCAGGACAGGTCTAGGTTCCAGGGCTCCTCACAGTTGCCTAGACTGACCTGCTCTGGCCTGGGCTCCTGGGCTCTGTCCCCTGCAGTTGCTGCTCTCCGAGGGCTCTGCCAGCCCTGGAGTGAGGTCCCCCTTCCCAGGCAGCTGTTACCAGCTGCAAATAGTCAAAGGGTGGCAGGGACATGAGGATCACCTGCAGCCCCAGGGTCCTGGGCACCAACAGTTGCAGGAGGAGACTGAGGAGTGCTGTGGCCGCCTGCATCATGGCACCAGCCAGCACAGCAGATGCCTCACACTGCCTAGCTCCAGCTTCTGGACTCCGACCTGGCCAGGGGGCAGGGCCTTGGGGTGTGGGGGGAGAGAGGAGGAGGCGGGGCTGGCACTTACCTGAGGAGGAGCAGGGCCATAGAGAGTGGCAGGGCCTTGGGGTTATGGGGTACAGCCCCTCAATTTTCTGTTTATCCCACCTCAGCCCCCCTCCCCACCAGGAAGAGGCTGACGCTGCCCCTGATATTGCCATCTAATAGAGACATGTTAAATAACATTATTAAGTAGTGTGCTTAGTCATATGTGTTTATCTTTTAGTAATTATTCACATTGGATTACCATTACTGTAAATCACATAAAAGTATTTGTAATGTCATTGCAGATTTTTATTTTAAAAGGGAGAATGTTGTTTTCCAATACAATAATGGAAAAATAATTTCTGATTAATAATTCCTTCTAATTAATTCTAATTGGCAATATGAATGCAGGGAAATTAATGAGTTAGGAAGAAACCTTATATTTTAGTGGTTGGTACTGGGATGATTTGCAGGTTTGTTTCCACTTACCCTCATAATGGCTATAATTTAATTATGAAAATTCCAAGAATTGCTTCTTGTGGTTTTATTTCTTCTGCTGCTGTCATTGCCTTTAAATTTCAGAGATTTGTTGTTTTTTTAAATTATATATAGATATAATTAGATAGCCTCAAGAGGCTACACAGAAACTGAGTTAGTGGTTTCACCTTAGCTCTTAGGCTTAGGGTGTCTTCCACAGTACGCATCCATTGAAAAATTCAGTGGGCCAGATTCTCTGTTGCATTCATATTACGCTGTTTATGGTGGAAGCTGCCTATTTCCTGCTCACTTTCCCAATATGCCTTGCTGTAGTGACTTAAAGATCCCCACAGTTCATGATACTATACTTCCTTGGAAGGAGGCTGGCTGAGTGATGGGGAGCTGCGGTCCACCTACACTTCAGGGTTCTGGTTCTGAGCCTTAGACTGAACCAGAAGCCTGGATTTTTCCCCAAAACCACAAACTGCCACCCCAGGACTTCTTTGTTTCCTCTGTCCCACAAGTCTGTCTTTAAAATAAAACCCCTAGAATGGGGAAATATGGCCCTGGAGATTTCATTCTCCAGGTTTTAAGGGCCAGTAGACCCCTGTTACAGTGTGATACACAACTGAGATCAACTTCTGGAACGTTACAGTGTTTAATTGGTAATATTTTTAGTATAGAGTTTCCAAGCAACGTAATGAACTTTGCTTTGTTTTGCTTTTTTGTTGAGGTTTTTTTCCACCAGAGATTATCTAGACTGTAGGAAAAAGAGGGTGTTTTCATTTTAATTTTTCCTGTGTTGTAATTTAAAATTTAACAGTGATTCTGTCTTGTATCTACATAAAGTCAAAATAATAAACATTTTTAAATGTTTTTGTATTGAACTAAGATGGCTAGTTGTAAGGATCTTTCGATATAGTGCTCACAGGTAGAGCAGAGAAAAGAGGGAGGGCCAGCAGTGTTTCTGAAAGCAAAAACAGACAAGGTAACTAAGTCTGGTCAAAATTTTCCATCAAAACTGTTTTTCAACAGAAAATTGTTTTTCAACAAAGAATTTTTTGTGAAAGTGTTTGTTTTCTGCAGAAAAGGTTTTTGTTTTCTGATTTTTGACAAAAAAATAGAATTTCCCCAGGGTGGGAAACCTTCATTTTACAACCAGCTTGAGTAATAAATCATAGTTGCATAAATCCATAACAACTATGATCACTAACAAAATGAACATGTGCCCTTCATTTGGAACTGAACTCTACTTTTACTGTCAAAAGCAAAGACATCTTCTGGTGAATAAATCTCCACTTGCTTAGTCAAAATAGGAAACTAATAAATGGTTCAATCCTGTAATTTTTATTCCAATAGAATCCCACTGATTACAATTTATTATAGGGCGGTGGTTCTTCTTCGAGTGCTTGTTCACGTCCATTCCACATTAGGTGTGCATGCGTCGCGTGCACGAGCATTGGAAACTTTTTCCCTTAGCAGCTCCCGTTGGGCTGGTGGGGCCCCCTGAGTGGTGCCACTGCGCCGTGTATATATACCCCTGCCGCCTGACCCCCTCCAGTTCCTTCTTACCATCTGTGATGGTGTTGGAACAACCTCTCTCTCTTGTATGAGAGCAGTCCCTTAGACTCTCTCTTATATATAGCTGTTATCAGTTAGTTTGCATACCTTTGTTGTAGACACTTAAGTGATTAGGTGCTTGGAGGCTTCCAGCACCCGCCCCAGGCCGTGGGGCATGCCACAGGTCCACAGGTTTAAGGCTTGTGCCACGTGCTGCAAACCTATGCCAGTTAGTGACCCCCACAGCTCGCGTCTATGTTGCCTTGGGGAAGAACATCAAACTGAGCGGTGTAAGATTTGCAAGGCGTTCAAGCCAAGAACAAAGAAAGAAAGGGACTTTCGTTTAAAGCAGTTGTTGATGGAAGCCACATTGCAGCCACCGGGCCCGGAGCACCTGACGTCAGCTCCGGCTTCCTCGGTGCGTAGTGCCCCGGAGCCGTCGGGAGACCCGGCACCAGCTAAACAGCAAAAGCTGTCGGCCCCACGGCGCCAGACTAGGTCCCGACACTGCTCGTCCTCCCCACGGCGCAGCCAAAAGGAAGGCACGGACTTTCCTCGCATAGGAGGCTGGCGCCTTCCAAGGCCCCGAATGCCAATAAGCGTGGGAAGGCCGCTGTACTGGCGCTGGCACCACCAGCTCTAGCACCACAAGTCCACCGAGCCCAGGCCTAAGTGAGCTCAGTGCGGATGATGGGCTCGAGGACTTAATGAATCAGCTGGCACCTTTGAGGCAGCAGAGGACCTCATTGAGCTGTCGGCGACGAGCCCCCTCCCGTACAGGGAGAATCCTCCGGCACCCATGCCACAGGTGCCGTCGAGGGGTAAGCTGGCAATGGTGTGCCGTCGAGGGGTAAGCTGGCAATGGTGTGCCGTCGAGGGGTAAGCTGGCAATGGTGTGCCATTCGAGGACACCATCCTGGCATCGCTCCTGGAGTTGGTCCTGGTCCAGTTCCGCGTCCGTAGACTCCCAGTTACCCGCGGCTCAGAAGGAAGTTGTGGTACCGGGAGTGGATTGGCGCGAAGAAGTAACGGAAGAGGCATGACGCTCCCCGGCACCGATTAGAGACCGGCACTGGGAGGAGTCGAGATGGCCCTCGCCGGAGGACTCCCACAGGCGCCAATCCCGGTCCCGAGAACACCGGTCCAGATCCCGGTCCCGGTCCCAGGGATATCAGTACCGGTCTCGCTCCCGTTCCATTAGGAGCTGCTCATCAACCTCCCGACGACACAGATTGTCGGCACTGCTGTGGCCTTTGCGGTCAGGGTTGCTGCAGTCAGGTGCCGACTCCGGCCATTACAGTTACTCACACCATGCTCCGGACAGCAAGGACCCTCAGACGGGGTGGCACCCCCAATGGGGGCCGCCAGGTCATTGGCCCTTCTGGACTCCTTGGGCGAGTTACTCGGTGCAGCGGTCCTGGTCCCTCCACCGACGCCCGACGGTGCCGGAAACTATAGTATCCAGGCCTCCAGCATCCCCGCAGGGTAAACCGGAGAGACCAGCACCAAGTCCGGTGCTGCCCTGAGGTCTCCCGCCCCAGCCCGAGCTGGAGACCCCTCCCGCGGGAGAAGGGGAGCAGAAGGACCAGCCAGGGGGGGTTGAGCAGCTGCTAACCTCCTCGTCATCCCCGGATGAGGCGGTGGCGGGAACCGCAGTGTCTGGCCCTCCACCCATAGACCACAGAGCCCACCAGGAGCTACTGCGTAGGGTTGCACAGAACTTGGGGTTGCAGGCCGAGGAGATGGTTGAGCAGGAGGACCCCATGGTGGACATTTTGAGCCCCGAAGGTCCACCTAGAATAGCACTCCCGCTCATTAAGACCATCCAATTGAATTATTAGACTATATGGCAGACCCCGGCCTCCAGTGCTCCAACGGCCAAGGGTGTGGAGCGCAAGTACTTTGCCCCATCAAAGGGCTACAAATTCTTGTTTTGCCACCCAAGTCCGTGCTCCCTGGTGGTCCCGGCGGAGAACAAAAAGGAGTGCCATGGACAACAGGCCCCAGCACCTAAGGCCAAGGAGGCGAAGCGCCTGGACCTTTTTGGCAGAAAGATGTACTCATCTGGGGGCCTTCAGTTGAGGATTGCGAACCAGCAGGCCATCCTCAACAGGCACAATTTCAACTCCTGGGCAGTGGTGGGGAAGTTTAAGGAAACTCCCGCAAGGTTCCCAACAGGAGTTTACGGCCCTGGTGGACGAGGGCAAGGCAGTGGCTAAGTCCTCTCTCCAGGCCTCCCTGGATTCAGCAGACGCAGCGGCCAGAACAATTGCGTTGGGGGTGGTCATGAGGTGCTCGGCGTGGTTGCAGGAGTCCAGCCTGCTGCCCGAGGTCCAGTACACTCAAGGACCTCCCCTTCAAAGGGTCCAGGCTCTTCTCGGGCCAGACAGACACGAGGCTGCATAGCCTCAAGGACTTGTGAGCTACGCTCAAGCTGTTGGGTTTGCACACCCCGGCAACCCAGAGGAAGCACTTTAAGCTGCAGCCTCCCCCTCAGCGCCAGTACCAGCCTCGTCAGAGGCATAAGCCTTACTATAGGCGAGGCAGGGATAACAGGGGAGGGTGCAACAACAACAGTAGCAACAGAACCAGGGCCAGCACAAACCCCAGCCGGGCACTAAGCCAGGCTTTTGAAGGTGGGCTCAAGGACAGCATATCAGACCAGTCAGTGGATCCATCCCCTTGTTTCCTGAACCACCTGGCCCGTTTCTCCCGTGTGTGGTCCAGCATTACATTGGACCATTGGGTCTTATGCACAGAACGGAACGGGTACTTGCAACAATTCTCTTCCCTCCCTCCCTCCCTCCCTCCCACCCCCCCTTCCCCTTCCCTCTTTAGAGACCCCTCTCATGAGCATCTCCTAGAGAAGGAGGTTCACTCACTGCTAGAGGTGGGGGCGGTGGAGGTGGTGCCGCATGGCCTAAGGGGGTCCCGGTACCTCCCGGTACTTCCTCATCCCCAAGGCCAAAGGGGGCCTTCATCCCATTTTAGACCTGTAAAAGCTCAACAAGTTCCTGGTCAAGGCCCGGTTCCGCATGGTCTCTCCGGGCACCGTCATCCCTTCCCTGGATCCGGGAGGCTGGTATGCCGCCCTTGACATGAAAGAGGCATACTTCCATATCACCATCCACCCAGCACATCACCGGTTCCTGTGCTTCACCAAGAACCTTACCAGTTTGTGGTTCTCCCATTTGGTCTAGCCGAGGCCCCATGGGTCTTCATGAAGTGCATGGCAGTGGTCACGGCTTTCTTATGGAGGCAGAGGGTCCAGGTATACCCTTACCTCGACGATTGGCTCCTGGCGGTTTGAACTGAAGCAGAAGTGTGGGGCCACGTGGAGATGACCCTGAGATTGTTCCGCGAGCTGGGGCTCCTGGTCAACGTCCCCAAGTCCACTCTTGTGCCCACGCAGAGAGTGGAATTCATAGGGGCGGTCCTGGATGCGATGCAGGCCAGGGCAAGCCTTCCAGTATCCCAATTCTGAGCTATCCAGCAAGCTATGGCCTCCCTGCACCAGTTTACAATGACAACAGCCATGTGCTGCCTGCGGCTGCTGGGCCACATGGTAGCATGCACCCACGTGGTCAGGCATGCCAGACTGAGACTCAGGACTCTGCAGGCATGGCTCGCTCGGGTGTACCGCCCAGGCAGGGACCCCCTGGACTTGGTAGTGACAGCCCCAAGGGACATGCTGGACTCCCTGCTGTGGTGGCAGTCCCAGCCTGTGGTTTGCGAAGGCATCCCCTTTGCCGCCCCAGAACCAGACCTGACACTGGTGATGGACGCATCAGACCACGGATGGGGGGCTCACCTGGGGGACCTCAGGACTCAGGGCTTGTGGTCCGGAGCAGAGTGGTCACTCCATATCAATGTGAAGGAGCTCAGGGCGGTTCGTCTCGCCTGCCAGACCTTTCACGCCACTCTGAGTGGTCACAGCATGACCGTTCTGACAGACAACACTACTGCCATGTTTTATATAAACAAGCAGGGTGGGGCCCATTCCTCACTGCTCTGTCACGAGGTTCTCCTCCTCTGGGACTTTTGTATAGTCCACGCCATTCTCCTCGAGGTGTTATATCTCCTGGGGGTGCGAAACGAGCTGGCGGACTACCTCAGCAGGTTGTATTGCATACATGAGTGGATGCTCAGGGTGGACGTTGTGCGTTCAGTCTTCCGCAGGTGAGGGTTTCCCCGGGTAGACCTGTTTGCCACCAGGGCCAATGCCTAGTGCCCGCGATTCTGTTTGTTCCTGGGCCACAGCCCGGGCTCAGTCGCAGACGTGTTTGCAATCACGTGGGGAGGGGGCTTGATGTGTGCGTTTCCCGTGCTCCCCTTGGTACACAAGGTCCTGCTCAAGGTACGCAGGGACAGGGCGATGGTGGGCCACATCGCCCCGGCATGGCCCTGCCAGCACTGGTACACGACACTCCTAGAACTGTCAGTGGAGGCCCCAGTAGTCCTGCCCCTACACTGGGACCTCATCATGCAGGACGGTGGGTGGCTTCTCCACCCCGACCTGCAATCTCTACACCTGATGGCGTGGAAGCTCTGTGGCTAACCGCCTTGGAGAGCCAGTGCTCCCTTCCTGTGCAGCAGATTCTGCTTGGCAGTAGGAAACCCTCTACCAGGGCTACCTATATGGCCAAGTGGAAAGGTTCTCCTGTTGGTGTGAGCCCCGACAGGTGCAGCCATGCCAGGCCCCGGTGCAAGCCATTCTCGAGTAACTCCTGCATCTCAAGCAGCAGGGGCTGGCCCCATCCTCACTTAGAGTGTACCTGGTGGCCATCTCCGCCTTCCATCCAGGGTTTTCGGGGGGCTTGGTGTTTTCCCAACCAATGGTGGGACGGTTCCTTAAAGTCCCTCCTTGGAACCTTAACTTGGTCCTCTCTAACTGCTCCCTCCTCTACCTTTCCTGGAAGGTAGCATTTCTGGTGGCCATTACCTCGGCCAGAAGAGTGTCCGAGCTGAGGGCTCTCACCTCTGAGCCACTGTATACAGTGTCTCACAAGGATAAGGTGCAGCTCCGACTGCACCCCAAGTTCCTCCCTAAGGTGGTCTTGCAATTCCATTTGGGCCAGGACATTTGTCTGCTGGTGTTTTTTCCAAAACCACATACGGACATGAGTCACCGCAACCTACACTCCCTGGATGTCCGTCGAGCGCTGGAGTTCTATTTGGAGCGCACCAAACCCTTTCGTAGATCTGTGCAGCTCTTCGTGGCTGTAGCCAAGATGATGAAAGGCCTCCCGGTGTCAACACAGCGGATCTCGTCTTGGATTACAAGCTGCATCCAGACGTGCTATGAGCTCACAGGTGTTCTGGCCTAGCGGTCACAGCCCACTCGACCAGGGCCAAGCGACTTCCACGGCTTTCCTGGCACAGCTTCTGATCCAGGAGATCTGCAGAGCAGCCACCTGGTCCTTGGTGCACACCTTCACAACCCACTACACAGTCAACCAGCAGACCAAAGAGGACATGGCAGTTGGCAGAGCGGTCCTCCAATCAGTTGTTCCATGACTCCTACCCTCCTCCAGAGGTAAGCTTGTGATTCACATAATGTGGAATGGCCATGAACAAGCACTCGAAGAAGAAAAAATGGTTACTTTCCTTCTCATAACTGTTGTTCTTTGAGATGTGTTGTTCATGTCCATTCCACCACCCACTCTCCTATCCCTTTGTCAGAGTCGCTGGCAAAAAGGAACCAGAGGGGGTTGGGCGGCAGGAGTATATATGCACGGTGCAGTGGTGCCATTCAGGGGGCCCCGCCAGCCCAACCGGAGCTGCTAAGGGAAAAAGTTTCCGACGCTCATGCATGCGACGCATGCACACCTAATGTGGAATGGACGTGAACAACACGTCTCGAAGAATAACACTTACGAGAAGAAAAAGAGGACTTGTGGCACCTTAGAGACTAACAAATTTATTTGAGCAGAAGCTTTCGTGAGCTACAGCTCACTTCATCAGACGCATTCAGTGGAAAATACAGTGGGGAGATTTATATACACAGAGAACATGAAACAATGGGTGTTACCATAAACACTGTAATGAGAGTGATCAGGTAAGGTGAGCTATTACCAGCAGGAGAGTGGGGGAGGGGGGAAACCTTTTGTAGTGATATTCAAGGTGGGCCATTTCCAGCAGTTGACAAGAACATCTGAGGAACAGCGGAGGGGTGGGGGGGAGATAAACATGGGGAAATAGTTTTACTTTGTGTAATGACACATCCACTCCCAGTCTTTATTCAAGCCTAAGTTAATTGTATCCAGTTTGCGAATTAATTCAAATTCAGCAGTCTCTCGTTGGAGTGTTTTTGAAGTTTTTTTGTTGAAGAATTGCCACTTTTAGCTCTGTAATCGAGTGACCAAAGAGATTGACATGTTCTCTGACTGGTTTTTGAATGTTATAATTCTTGACATCTGATTTGTGTCCATTTATTCTTTTACGTAGAGACTGTCCGGTTTGGCCAATGTACATGGAAGAGGGGCGTTGCTGGCACATGATGGCATATATCACATTGGTAGATGTGCAGGTGAACGAGCCTCTGATAGTGTGGCTGATGTGATTAGGCCCTATGATGGTGTCCGCTGAATAGATATGTGGACACAGTTGGCAACGGGCTTTGTTGCAAGGATAGGTTCCTGGGTTAGTGGTTCTGTTGTGTGGTGTGTGGTTGCTGGTGAGTATTTGCTTCAGGTTGGGGGGCTGTCTGTAAGCAAGAACTGGCCTGTCTCCCAAGATCTGTGAGAGTGATGGGTCGTCCTTCAGGATAGGTTTTAGATCCTTGATGATGCGTTGGAGAGGTTTTAGTTGGGGGCTGAAGGTGATGGCTAGTGGCGTTCTGTTATTTTCTTTGTTGGGCCTGTCCTGTAGTAGGTAACTTCTGGGTACTCTTCTGGCTCTGTCCATCTGTTTCTTCACTTCAGCAGGTGGGTATTGTAGTTGTAAGAACACTTGATAGAGATCTTGTAGGTGTTTGTCTCTGTCTGAGGGACGGAGCAAATGCGGTTGTATTGTAGAGCTTGGCTGTAGGCAATGGATCGTGTGGTGTAGTCTGGATGAAAGCTGGAGGCATGTAGGTAGGAATAGCGGTCAGTAAGTTTCCGGTATAGGGTGGTGTTTATGTGACCATTGCTTGTTAGCACCGTAGTGTCCAGGAAGTGGATCTCTTGTGTGGACTGGTCCAGGCTGAGGTTGATGGTGGGATGGAAATTGTTGAAATCATGGTGGAATTCCTCAAGGGCTTCTTTTCCATGGGTCCAGAGGATGAAGATGTCATCAATGTAGCGCTAGTAGAGTAGGGGCATTAGGGGACGAGAGCTGAGGAAGCGTTGTTCTATGTCAGCCATAAAAATGTTGGCATACTGTGGGGCCATGCGGGTACCCATAGCAGTGCCACTGATTTGAAGGTATACATTGTCCCCAAATGTGAAATAGTTATGGGTGAGCACAAAGTTCAGCTACCAGGTTTGCCGTGACTTTACAAGAAGGTAAGTAACTTTTTTTTTTTTTTTCAACCTGTGCTTCACAGACCTTTGGGATTTAGGGTCTGTTTGATGGGTCCGTGAAAGGTTATTGTTACCATGGAATAGTGGTTTTCAATCTGGGTCTAAGATTTCTAAAGAGGTCCACATCTCCATTTGAAAATTTTTAGGGATCTGCAAATGAAAAAATTTTGAAAACCGCTGCTATAGGGTGACCGTTGATAGAAGGGTTTGCAAGATGAGGCCCAAACACTTGAATATTGAAACTTCATTTATACATGTATGCACACATTATCATAACTAGGGCTGATTAAATTTTTTGACAGAATAATTTGCCATAAACATACAGTTTTATTGAAATCAAAATGTTTTACAGGGAAAAAGACAAAATGTTTAAATTCATTTATGGTATAATTTATTATGTATATAATATATACCATTTTAATATGATTTAGAAGTCAAAAGAAAATGTTTCAGAACTAAACATTTTAATAGTCCCAAATAGATTTTTTTTTAATTTTCATTTCATGAGAAAATTCAATATTTTTGGCTTTTCATTCTGATTCTAAATGATTTTTTCCCCTGAAATGTCAAAATTTTCTGAGGAATCAAACTGGAGCTGGACAAACTCCAAGGGAACGATTTATCCAGTCTTGTCTTCTGGTCATGAATTATCCACAAATAGACATCAACTATTGTTTATCTGTAACAGGCCATTAAATAAGAACCTATTTCTTTCTATAGGTTGCTTCTGAACTATTCAGTTTGGCAGTGTGTACAACTATTCAATATCCACTACTGATGGTGTGTGGTTGGTCATCTATGTCACATGATATTATTTCTGTTCCCAAACTGAATGATGGACACTTTTTATAAAGTGAATGACCACTTCTGGCATAAATAGCAAATTAGTGTACACACATCCTAATTTTTACATGACTATGAGTACTTAGATAAAGTACAGCCACTCCTCAAAAATTCATATGAACCCATTTACAGAAATGTTCATGAAACAGAGATTACCAAGAAAGATGAAAATAACCTAACCCAAAAGTGATTCAGAATTTGCAAAAATGCTTGCAAAGAACTTATGCAAGGTAGCCTATTTCCCCTTGTTTTTTCCTCCCCCCCACCCCCAGACGTTCTGGTTAAACTTGGATTTATGCTGGAAGTGGCCCACCTTGATTGTCATGCACAGTGTGGGGAGAGTGGTCAGTTTGGATGAGCTATTGCCAGCAGGAGAGTGAGTTTGTGTGTTGGGGGGGGGGGGGTGAGAAAACCTGGATTTGTGCTGGAAATGGCCCACCTTGATTATCATGCACATTGTAGGGGGAGTGGTCACTTCGGATGAGCTATTACCAGCAGGAGAGTGAGTTTGTGTGTGTATGGGGGTGGGGGAGTGAGAAAGCCTGGATTTGTGCTGGAAATGGCCCACTTTGATTTTCATGCAGGTTGTAAGGAGAGTGGTCACTTTGGATAGGCTATTACCAGCAGGAGAGTGAGTTTGTGTGTGTGGTTTTTGGAGGGGGGTGAGGGGGTGAGAGAACCTGGATTTCTGCAGGAAATGGCCCACCTTGATTATCATACACATTGTGAAGACAGTGGTCACTTTGGATGGGCTATTACCAGCAAGAGAGTGAGTTTGTCTGTGGGGGGGCGGAGGGTGAGAAAACCTGGATTTGTGCTGGAAATGGCCCAACTTGATGATCACTTTAGATAAGCTATTACCAGCAGGAGAGTGGGGTGGGAGGAGGTATTGTTTCATGGTGTCTGTGTATATAATGTCTTCTGCAATTTCCACAGTATGCATCCGATGAGGTGAGCTGTAGCTCACGAAAGCTCATGCTCAAATAAACTGGTTAGTCTCTAAGGTGCCACAAGTCCTCCTTTTATTTTTGCAAAGAACTTGTCCAGATAGTGTTTGCTTCAAATGTCATCCAGGTGGCATGTTACCATATTAATAAAGCAGAGAAGATCCATTCAAATTATGCTCTCCTCTTTCTCTTCCCTCAGAAGAATGCTGGCTCAGAAGTACAATAAGAAAGGTGAGCAAACTAACAGCACAATTCTTTAAAGCTCTGAGACTCTCCTACATGATATTGAACCTCCTCAGAAATCAGGGTGACTTTCCCTAGCAACAATGATTTAATGGTACTTGGTGTGAGTGATGAATTAGTCCTTCCCAACTCTGCTATTCTATAGATAGCTTCATACTGATCTTCTAACAGAGGGGGAGACCTGACATACACTGCACAAATCTTGACCCAAATCCTCCATTCTAGCTGAGCTCTGCTCAACACAGGATGGCAGAAGGGAGAAGGGCAGGGCTTCAGGAAGACAGTGTGGCTTGATGTGACCTTTATAATGCCTTGATCCTAAGGCTGGCTGTAAGTAGCACCCAGATGCTCATGGCTGCAAGGCCTCTTCTGACAAAAATTGCAAAAGAATACAAAGGGGCTATAGTGGTGGCCAGGATTTGGTCCCTGTATTTCAAATCATAATATATAAAAAAAAAAAACTTGTGATTTTATATTTGACTACTGCAAATACATTTTACACATGTACTGTTAAAATGTTCCACATAGATATCAGTGGTCTTCAGCAATTATATCCTGTGGTTTGTTTCCCTGTTTGTTTATATAAACAGTGTTTTTCTTCAGCATGGCTACTACTGTTTCTGCTGAAACATCAGTTTTGATTAGAGTTAGCCTCATAGCCCAAGGCTCTGAGAAGACATAACTGTAACTTCATCTAGACTGTGGTTAGATATTAATCCACTCTGCTAGATAATTTGTATAGTATTTGTAATGATTATCAGAATGTTTTAATCCCACAGAAGGCCTGGTTTTCGCATCCCCCTCCTCAGTTATAAATGTAGTTATAATCTGAGATGAAACTTTAACCAATTAGGGTGTCCCATCCAATGCATGAGTAGAATGGAAAACAAAGTTTTAACACACACAGTTTGTCATTATATTATTTTTGAACCCACCCAAGCCCTGTCTCCAGCTCTGTCCAGGGCCTGATACCTTCAGATTTTTGTGGGAGCCCCTCTTGGGCTGCACAGGCCTCCATTTTCTTCCTTGGCTTCTCAGGGATCACTGATATCCCCTTGATGCCTCTTGAGAGTCTGGGGCTTCCAGTTCAGGCTCCATCTCCACCTACTCCACTGTGGGGCTTCAGAGAGTGGTGCCTAGATGCTGCACACTTGCAAACACAAATACATGGAGCAGTGGAAAGTAGAACAGTCAGGTCCCCGCTCTCAGCATTGACTGCTGTTTCTAGAATTTTAGAGCTGTTGGTTTGGAAGGGTATTCTCTTGGGATTAATTAGGGCTATGTAGTTTAGCAAACTACTATCCTTGGAAGTGGACCTTGTCAGGAAGTGTTTGCGTTTGGTTTCCCACGGAAGTTTTTGATGAAAATGTTGAAAAAATCTTTTTCATGGGTATTTTCCATGGAAATTTTTGACATTTTGGTGAAAAATCAAAAGCTGAAAATGTCTAGGCTGAAAATTGAAAACTTAAATTCAGAAATGCCATCACATGCCTCCTGGGAACTGTAGTTCAGATATCTCATACCCCATTCTCCTCTATGGATTGGGCTGCCTTGCTTAACTACATCTTCCATAGTCTCCCCTCTTGCATAAAGGATCATGGAAGTCCCATATCTGCTCTGCATTATGGGTGGTGTAGTGTGGCCAGGTAGCCAAGCCATAGAGGAGAATAGGAGAGCATGAAGCATCTGAACTATCACTCTCATGAAACACTACAATGGCATTTCCATATAAAAAATTTTAGTTTTCAGCTAAAGCTTTTATCTCTTTGCTGAAATTTCCTGCTTCAGATAAAAACAAAAAACTGAAGTTTTTAAATTGCTTTCAATTAAAAGTCAACATTTTTCTGTGGAAAGCAGACACTTCCCATGAAAACTTTTGTTTCAATGAAACCCTGTTTTCCAACCAATCCTAGCTGGAAGATTCCTACCTGATTGTGGAGGTGATGCCTGAGCTAGCAGTCTCCCCAAAATGAGCTGTGTGGGGAACCAGCCAGCAAGCAACCCTGTGGAAAGACCAAAGTAAGATGGAGGCCTGAGTTCCCTCACCCAGAAGCCATCAATGGAAAATAAGTGCCCTTTTGGCGGAGAGGTCTTGATCGGGGGGTGGCCACAAGAGTGAGTGGATGAGACAAGTGTAAATATTGGAAACTATGCACAGTCACACATCCTCCTGAGTTCGATTTTGATGCTAGATTCAGAGCAGACTTTGAATCAACGTCTGAAGCCTGAATTCCAGCACTGGTGGCATCTGGATCAGCATCTAAATGACACTAGGTCAACCAATCTCTGACATTTACTACCATTTTGATGTTAATTAATGGAATAATTATTTCACAAACAGATGGTACCAGCACAGATATGATTCTGGCCGTTGTGCATCCTTGCATAGCCTGGCTTTGAAACACTCTGAAGATAAAGCTCTGAAGAAGATAAAGAAACTCTGTGCATCATATATTGAACATGGTGTACTGGCAGATTTGTTCCCTAATTTGTTTTGCTGCTTTCAAGATTCAAAGGTTATGTGCACAGTAGCCAAAGCGTGTACACATTTAATTCTTAAGGCCAGATTTTCTGAAGGCCTTTTCTTCCATATCTGAGGGAAGATTTTCAAAAGATTTCCATGTAAGTGAAGTGTCCAGAATTTTGAAAAGTGCTCAGCACCCAACAGCTCCCACCAAGAGGTCTGGAAATCATTTGTGCTGAGTACTTCTGAAAATCTTGCCACTTCATTAGGTGGCCTAAGTGGAACCTGAACCGTTTAGAAAACCCAACCCTAAATGGGAGCAATTGAGTGATGAGCTCTTTTGAAAATCTGTCTCTTAATTGATAAACGTTTCCTGCCATCAGACTCTGAGCAGTTTGGTAGAGTGATACTGTGGCACATGAAAATAGTTACATGAAATCCATCTAATTAGAAATTATTGGATACACTTCTTACTACTGGAAACTGAATAGACTGTAGTTACAAAGTCATGATAGGTTTCAGAGTAACAGCCGTGTTTAGTCTGTATTCGCAAAAAGAAAAGTAGTACTTGTGGCATCTTAGAGACTAACCAATTTATTTGAGCATAAGCTTTCGTGAGCTACAGCTCACTTCATCGGATGCATACTGTGGAAAATACAGAAGATGTTTTTATACACACAAATCATGAAAAAATGGGTGTTTATCACTACGAAAGGTTTTCTCTCCCCCCACCCTACTCTCCTGCTGGTAATAGCTTATCTAAAATGATCACTCTCCTTACAATGTGTATGATAATCAAGGTGGGCCATTTCCAGCACAAATCCAGGTTTTCTCCTCCCCCGCCCAACCCACTCTCCTGTTGGTAATAGCTTATCTAAAATGATAATGTATTTGGATTTTTGATATGTGTATGGTATCATATTGAACACTAGTTACACTGTAATTGCTCTGAATTTGTTCTTATTGATACATGAGTGTATTACAACAAAAAATTGTAAACAAACATAATGGGGCACACAAGCCTCCATGCAAAGGAAGTACCAGGTAATGGGCTATTAAAGGACCAGTCAGCTTGAATTGAGCAAAAGGCAAGCTTCCAGGAAGGGAGTTAAAAAGAGCCTTGGTCAGTTGGAGGAGAGAGCGCGCGGATATGAGGCTGTCACTGTGGGAGAGAAGGATCTCCTGGAGGAAAGGGAAGAGTTTAAGTTTGTGTTGCTTCGTACTTGTTTTGGACTTTGAGTGCCCTAGAAGAAGCAGAACTGGAAGTGACCTAACTATAGGACTAAGTCACTGTAACCCAGAAGGTGTTGGAGGCCGGGAGGAGCCGTGGAAGACCAGTTGGAAACCTGAGGCTGAGTGGCTCTGCACTGCACAATGCTGCTAGGGGGTGCGTTGGTGAGGACGTCTAAAACCAAAAATTAATCATTTGCTACCGGAATGGATTACTTGGTGCTTCCCCAAAATGTTTGGTACCGTACAGTTATCTATAGAAATGAACTATGCTTAAATTCATTATAGTTAGAGTGCTCAGGAAAAGCAACTTGTCTGCTTTTACATCAGCTATAGAGCATATGTATTTTGCACATCATTATGGAACTTACTGATGTCAATGTTGTGTATTTCTTAGGATCTACAGTGCATTGACATAATCCATAAGGGTCTAACTAATAATGCTGTCTGTTTCCAAATCTCCTTCTCTCTTATCTTTCTTTTAACTCTTACAAGCACAGATTTGGCAAATTTAAGCTCCACTCTAGCACTCCATGGTGAATTCTTGTTTATGATCACAGGGATGGGGAGAGATTGAAAAGACTGGGGTTTCTTAATTTAGAGAAGAAATGAATAAGAGGGAACATGATAAAAGCATAGAAATAATGATTGATTTAGACAAGGTAAATTGGACAGTTTTATTTACCCTCTTTCATAATACAAGAAAAAAGAATCGATGAAAGAAAAGAAAAAAAATTGCTTTTTTTAAATTATACATAATTAAGCAATAGAACTCACTGCCCTTGGACATCAAAGGTCAAGAACTTAATATGATTTTTGTAAAAGGTTTGGCCATTTCTGTAGCCAATGAGATAAGATATCCTTTAAAAATAAGAGATGCAAACCTTCTTACTTAAGATAAAAAGCCAACTACTAATTGATGTTGGCAAACTGTTCCAAAATCATTCTCGGGGGGGGGGGGAGGGGGGGGGTTCTGATGCATTTAGTACTGACCACTGCCAGAAACAGAATACTGGACTAGGTAGAGCATTGGTGTGATTCTGACAATTCCTGTCTTCAGCAGGAAAGAAAGTCCAAATAAATACTGTAGAAGAAACAATATCTCTGTTGGGTTGAGAGAGCTACCATGGTTGCTCCTTTAGTTTTAATATCAACATGGATCTTTTTACAATCAGTACTTAATGTATTTGCAATGTTTGTCAAGTGGTGATCCGTCTCCCACAGTAGGAGTTTATGGAATTTAACTAGGGAATTTCACTCAAGCCAAATTAGTTAAAATATAATCTTCATCAATAATAAAATTAGCATAATACATAGTAAGTACACATATAGTGCTTTATACCTTTCAAAGTGATTACAAATATTACAGGTGGAATTTTCAAAAGTGCCTGTGGGACTTGTGCTTATAAGTCATTAAATGCTTTTGAAAATTCCTCCCTATGGCCTAAATTCAGGAAAGCCTTAACCACATGAGTAACTTTAAGCATATGAATAAGACACTCCCTTTTCAGTGCAGCCCCAATTCAGCAATGCACGTAAACACAGGATTAACTTTTTCTCTTAGCAGTTCCATTGAAGCGAATGGAGCGTAAACATTTGCTTAAAGTTAAATCCTTACTGACTGTAGTGAGACTGCTCATGTTTAAAATTAAGCCTTTGCTTAAGTGCTTTGCTGAATTAGGGCCAAACTGATTGATCTACAGAATGCCTTATAAGGGAGAAATGAAGTTGTATTAATGTGTTTCTAGAGCACTTCAGTAATATTTCAATTAAATACTATGACAGCAAAATAAAGATTTCCAGCTAATTAAAATAAAAATGAAAATATCTAATGCTTTTATTATGTATAGTAGTTGCATGCATGCCATTCACACATCTAGAATACAGACTTTAGGAATGAAATCATTTGGAACCAAACAAATGAAACTTCAGTAAACAAATGCAGACTCCTCCAAACAAGTGTTTTTAAAAGTTCCAGGTGGAACAGCATGATATTAGACCTCATGAGCATTTATGAATAAAAATGAGAGGCTTTTCGTTAATGACAATAACCAATATCCTTCCTTTTTGTGCTATGATAAGTGGCTTTTACATGATATAGGTTTTCTGAACAAACACACACAAATCCCTCAGCAGATTAGTGGCTGTGATGGAATGAAAAATGTTTACATTCTGCAGGCATGGGCAACAAGATATCAATAATTGATTACAACATTGTACTTACACTCATTAATAAGAAATGCTCAAAATGTGGCCAGTAGGGGATATATGGTAGCCTGAATTGACTTTTCCATTTTTGTAAAAGCTGATTATTTTAGAATGTTGGACCCAATTCAGAACTAGTGTAAGCTAATAATGACCTTGGCCTATCATTTCTCTCAGGAAAGAATCTGGTATCTTTTAGACACAGGAATAAGTCTGATCTATTATCATAACCACTCTTAAAAATGTTCTATGGTTGGCTTAGGTAAATAGCCAAGGTTACCTCAATGTTTGCAATATTTCCTGTATCCCTACTGTGTATTTACTATAGTGAGTACTGAGGTAATATGATTTAATTATCTAAGGCAATTGGCAAGCTGGTCTGTATGTTGTATTTTTGTGTTGACTTCCCATCAGGGACACTTTGTTTATCTTTATTATTTCTAGGCCTGTGCGTTTGATTTCTATGGGGTCTTAATTTTCTGTTGCCTCAGGCACTCAGCTGAAACCTACACTGGGGGGAAATTTGCATACATACATAGTGAATCTTTTAAAATTTGCTTTCTAACTCACTGAATACATAAAGGAAAATGATGAATTATCCACTTACAATCTACATGAAAGGACATTATTCAGTGTATGTGCTCCTATAACTATACTTGTTGAGACCAACAGACCACAATAAAGAACAAGAGAAGATCACAAGTGACTGGAGCCTCAGTTCAGGACAGCACCCACCTAAGTTTCTGATAAGTCTTAATTCATGTCTTTGGTGTGGGTTAAGCACAGGATTAATGTTAAGAATGTTGATCATTATTGTCCTGAGTAGGGATGTTTTACTAAACGAGGGCCTGAGTGAGGAGATGAGACACAACAACAAAATGAGAGACTGTATTTCTGTCCCCTTTGGTTTGCCACAGGGACAAGAATCCAGTTAGCTGACTGAATGGATTTTTGTGTGTGTATGGAGAAAGATACAAGGAGAGGCCAGCTATAGAAATACAGATCTGATGATATTAGCAACTATGCTGGTGACCAAGAGAAACAGTACAGCATGAATTCTGCTCACAATATAGCAAGGGATACAGGGAACCCATGGGTAGCTCACTCAGAACTAACACAGGCACTGATCCTTTTTCTTTTTTTTTAATTGCTTCAGTGACATTCTCCATAAGTTGCTGGCTATGCTCTCACATATGACTTTGAATCAATGGCCTATAGTTTTTATATGATCACTTTTTCAGCTACTCTGGGTTTCAGCTACTCTACTTTTGGGTTTTTTGAAATGACCTAAAACATTTCATTTTGAGGCAGTTCAACATTAAACTTTATTTCCCTATGTAGCTGTATTGCCTCATGGGAGTTGTAGTTTCGGCATCTCATGTCTGCCTTGTCTCCTGGGGTTCAGGCTGGACTGCATCTCCCATGACACAAAGTAGTCTCCCGACTAATTGAGCTGCATGATGTATCATGGCAGTGACATGACCATGGGTGCATCATAGGAGATGTTGTCCATCCAGCGAGCCTGGCTCAGAAGAGAGCATCTGGCACCCGAACTACAATTCCCATGATGCAGTGTAGCACCATTGAAAGATGCAGTTCAATGGTGAAGTGACTCAAACCAAAAAATTTAGGTGGGTTCAGAAAACCAGAACAAATCACTTCGATTTGGCAATATCAAAATGGTACATGTCAGTCAAAAATGACAAAACAAAACACTTACTCAGTTTTCTGAACTTTTTGTTCTAAGAAAAATTTTGATGTTTCAACTTTTCGTCCTGATTGAGGATAAAAAAGAATGCTGAGATATTGGAATTTCTCATGTGGTGGTAATTCTATCTTTTCACTCAGCTCTAATGCTATTACAAATGGGTTGAGAATCTCCAGGCTGTTTTCAGTTATTCCAAAGGCAGCAATTCAGAATGGATGCTGTACTGTGAAGGCTGCTATCATCGCATCAGTCCTGGAGACTGTTTCTGGAAGGATGACAAAATACCTTAATTCTGGAGAATCCACAGATGCAGAAGGTTCAACACATAAAGGCTGATTCTGCCACATTTATTTACATCAGTAGTTCTATTGACTTTCTTCTCATTTATACCAGTGTAAGCAGCACTTGGCCCATACAATTCATTTCTTTTGATGCACATAACCCTAAGTGATTTACAAAGATGAACAAGTACCATTATCCTCATTTTACAAGTGAGGAAACTAAGTCACAGAAACAGTAAGTGACTTGTTCAGAGTCACACAGCATGTCAGGGCAGACTCTGGTATAGAACCCAGGTTTCCTGATTCTCACACCACTAGAAACCCTGCAGACATCTGCGGTTTCCTGTTTTGCTCAGGGGTCCTTGGCCATGTGCCATTCTAGTCTTTGTTTCTGATAGTGATAAAGTGCACTAGTTCTCAAGGTCTCATTAATAATTTGAGAACACAGGAAATGTTACAAAAAGAGAAAATACAACCCTTCCCATCATGCCTGCCCCCTGTGGGTTTATCTTAATCCCACCCTCCATCTTTATCACCATTCCCAGAGCTCTGAAGCCATCACTGCAGGAACTGCCAATAGAATTTTCAGCATTACTTTGCTGAATCCAGGACAGTGGTAGCTCTGATAGTGGAAAGGACAGTTATCATCCATCTCATCTCCTGAATCCCACTGTTGCTGTGAAGAGGCAGGGTGGTATTGGCATCTCTCATGTATATCTGCTACTATAGGACAATTTTTATTCTTGGCCTGATTTTGTGATAAAAATGCATTGGACACCTCTTCCATTTTTATTAACAGGTTGGATGAAAAGGAAGCAGTCAGCTAGCAGACGCTGTCTGTGCTTAAATTTTCAAGAGTGAACGTAAACAGTATTTAAAAAAAACCCTCCTGATTCATGTATAGTATATACCAATGGTACAAAAATCCTGTTTGTGAGCTGCCAAACTTTTTGACCCAATTCTAGTTTTGAAAACTGTTAAAAAAAAAAACATATGAAAGTTCTATTTGTATTGTTTAAATGTGTCAAATGATGCCAGGTATTCTATCATGAACTTCAAAATACTCCCATTAGCTACAGTACAATGCTGCTGGTACTTTCCTTGCTATCAAACAGCTTTTGTGCTGGGGTGTCGGAGCGTGGGCGCAGTGTCAGGCATGTGTACCTTTCTGAAGTGTATCTAAGGTTGTCACGATTCAGCATATGCAGAAATATATGTGTATACACATTTTTTATGGAGAAAAACAATGGGGAGCCTTGTCTCCATGTTTCTAGGCATGTGCCAAAAATAACTAGTGATTCGTGTAATTCATAGCAAACACTTTATTCATCTTTTTGCTGTTTGTCTGGTCCACAAGTAGCATACAACTTCCTTATGTTCATGCACTACTTGAGTGTATTATTCACCAAATAATTCCAGCCTACAATTATTGGGCTACTAATTGTGTGTGAGCAGTTCATTGCCAGTATTTGGTATCAGACATGGAGAATTTGAGCTCGACTGTTTAGTTTTGACTGGACACATAGTATAATTCTGTTCTCTGACTGGCTGAATATAAGATTTCAGTGCAAACACTCACATTCTCTGAGTTCAAAACTTGTTTTTTGCAAATATTATCCAAAACTGACTGTTTCAGTGAATATTCCTTCTATGAAACTCATTTGCCAGAAAACTCTGAGAAAGTAATCATGAAAGAGGAGCAAACACAGCTAAAGTGAATTCCATTTCCTGTAATAATGTATACCCACCCCCAGCAAAAATTAAAAAAAGACCTTCGGTTTCAAAAGGCATAAAATAAAAAACTAAATGACAACCAAACTAGGCAATAATCAGAAGGAATGATGCACGTATGGGAAAACAGAACCAAAGACTACTTTGGACTTAACACTATTCCCACTCAAATAAATGACACAGCTTCTGTTGACTTTAATCAGGCCCTTTGTGAATTTTAGCTTGGCAGATTGAGCCTCTACTCTGAGAGCCTGTTCCTAGTCATTCAGTTATGCAAGGATTCCTCTCTCTCTCTTTCTTTCTCTCCCTCTCCCTCCTTGTGAGATTAGCAGCTGTAACAGGAATATCGTAAGGAGCAATCTCGGATATGCAGGTTGCCTTTTCATATTTTGTTATCCTTTAATGCCATGACTCCAGTAAAGAGTGGTTGATAGCAAACTACTGGACTTCATTCTCCTACCCTCAAAAGGCCTACCGTCACACATCGGAAGTGGGAAGAATTAATGGTGGGAGGGTGATTTCATTTTGAATCCACAGGAGCTGCATGGAAGTATTTAAGGCCAGAATATTAGTGAACAGGTGCATGTCATCTAGTCACTATATATAGCCACAAGTGGCTGCATGTTTCTTATAATTGTGGACAGTGTGAATCACAGGACTGCTGTGCAGGATTGTATCATAATGTGACTAGCCTGTATTTTCAAGTGTGCTGTTGAGTATTCAGAAAACATAGTGACTATTGTTGGAGCTGTGAGCAATCAGAGCTTTTGAAAATCAGGCCAATTAACTTGTGTAAATTCTTAGTTGCTCTGTGCAGCAGATGAAAAGCCAGAAAATCCTTGTTACTGGGTGATAAACACCAAACGAAGAGAGCGGGGGATATCAGGCAGATACAGGTTGAACACTACTGAACATCCTGTTAAATGGAAAGCTTATTTCTGAAAATATAGTGGGCCACAATGCTAAAATGTTCAGATAACTCTTTCCCTTTCTACATTTTGAAGCCATGTACGTGAACCTTTGTTCCAAAGTTGACACACCCGGACTAGTTAGTTTGCCAGAGACAGCACAAAATAATCAGCTACACGTGAGAGAGAAAATAGTCACAGGTAACAAGAGAATATTAGAACATCCCTCTGTTGTCAGGCTTTCAGTTCCTTCATAAATACATCATAGTAAATGGGCGAATGTATTTCCTAACTGAATCTATTTGCAGAACTGTACAAAGCCAGGTAAAACTTTGAAGAAAATAAAATGTAATCAGGTCTGACGTAGTAATTCTATTCTGTATAGGGTTTTACACCACACCCTTCACTGTAGGATTTGACTTCCTGTAGGATAGACAAGCACCAGTATCTGTATGAAGTGCTCTAATGGGCTGCTGTCATAGTTCAGGATGGTGCATGAGCTCATGGTTAACTTTAAGTATGTAAGCTGTCCCATTGATTTCATGAAAGCACAGTGAATTAGGGGGTCTACAATAGTAGAAGCAGTTTACTCCCTATACTTTTGAAATGGTATTTTGGTATTTAAATGTACTCAGATGGTAGGGGAATCTATGGCATGCTATTGCTAAACTTTCAACCAACATTTTAAATAATGAATTGTTGGCTACATGGTGTGTGTACACACACCTAGTCTATGCGAAAATGTCCCGCTATTATTGTTACCCAGTCTTCCCTCCCTCACTTCACCCACTTGTTTGTTTGTGTTGTTTTTTTTTCCCCACTGCTATATATTCTCCTTTAGTAGGTATTTTAGACTAGGGACGATTATTTACCATGTTTATACAGTGCCTAGCACACCGGGGCCCTGACATCTAAGGATATATCTACACATCTTCTGGGAGTGGGTCTCATAGCCCAAGTCAACACACGTGTAGTAGTGGGGTCACACTAGCTCCCAAAAAAATAGCAGTGTGGACTATCTGGCTCATGGTGGAGTTCAGGGTCTGAAGCTTAGGGTTGTGGGGGTGAGCTTCAGAGCTCCGAGCCCCACTAGTAGAAGTCTGTTGACCCAGGCTGTAAGATTTACTCATAGTAACTGTGTAGGCATAACCAACAAGGCCCCATGGTAGTACCACAACCCAAACAACACTTAGTAATAACAACAACCTCTGCATTATGGAAATAAAACTGCAGTAGAACAGCACTTTATAATTCCCACCAAATTGCAGCCTTCTCCTTACTTCTCCGTGAAGATTTCATAGATTGTTGCAGATATATCTCATATTATGACTTCATTGAGGCCTGATTCTCATACCACTCATGCCTCTTTACACTATTCTGACACGGTAAAAGGCCCTCAGAGTGGGTGTAAAACTAATTTATGCCCATCTTATGACCCCTTTTACCCTGCCAGAGTGGCCTAAAATGGCTGTAATGTAAGTGAGAATCTGACCCTATTATTTTTACTGAACCTTCTCTAATACACTATGAAATATGATTAATCATGTACACTACCATTTTTTAAATAAATCAACTCAGGTGTTGCTGGTTCATTGTGTTTTGTCCTTTACCAACTCACAACATTCAATTACTTACAACAGATTTCTCAGTCATTAGGACTAATTAGTGAGGTTCTCCTGTAGATACATAAAGAGTGACTATCCAGGATGAATATGAGGTAATATAAAAGGCTCAGCTGCCATTCATTAGTTGAAGGATAATCTAAAGGTTCATGACATCAGCCTCGCCCTGGAGGTAAGTATATACTTGCTTTAACTCACTGGCTATTTCTTGTATCCATTATTTTTATATCACATTATGTAAAGGTGAAATATTGCTATTAGGTAGGTTTTCTGAATTTGACTCATCAGCTGGGCTTTGGTTGCAGCAGTCTGTACAGCTGTGCTGTCAAAACGTAAAAAGCAGTGTGGATGAGAGACTTTGTACAACAAATGTTGCCTTTTTACTTTTCATGTTTATACCCAATCTATAGGAAGCCACTGTCCTTTCCCAAAGAGCTTACAACCCAATTAGTATGTTAGTAAGCAGTTGTGTTGGCCAGCAAGACGTGACAACAAACAATTTTTCTGATAACCTGAGTCATCCTGTGTATCTTTTCAAAGTGTCACACTTGCCGTATTTTTGTCTTGTCCATGGAAAGAAAATGCTTTGATCCAAACGCAGGAAGTTCGAATTGTTAGGGATTAGCCAGCTGAAAAGCAGAGAAAGTTATTTATTTCCAGGAAAAAAATCAGGTGTCTCTGAACCCAAGGTTACTGCTAGCGCCAAGCCACAGCGGAGTACAGTGATCACTTGAGACCATGCAAATAAACCCTTTCCCAGACCAACAGCGGCTGCTTTATTTCTACAGTCACTAACAGCAGGTTGAAGCGTGGCCAATCTTATCAAGATTGTAACATTCACTTAAAAGGTTCCTCGTACTGCAATACAATAACACATTATAAAAGGTGTATTTATTTGCAACAATTTCCTGTAACTAAGGGCATTGTAAAGGGGACTGCATTCATTAGATGGCAGTAAGTTGGAGTAAATTACTTCAAACAGGAAACTTTTTTTTTTCCCCAATGACTTCCATTATATATGAATATACAGGAGTGTGGAATCTGCATGGATCAGAATTAAAAATGCTGGTCACCTGCAAATACCAGCCAGCACCCTAAAATATTTGCTGTTTCTTTAGGTACATTGACTCACCACACTGTGGCATCCTTCCCCAACTGACTGCATTGTTTTGTCTGGAAATGACACCATAAATATTAATTATTTGTATCATGGTAGCACCCACAATCGGAGACCTAGTGTCCTAGGCACTGTGCCAATATAGGGAAAGACCAAGTTCTTGCCCTGAAGAATTTCCCATCTAAATTTAGACAAGATGTATCTCCAGCATTCTTAACAGCCTCATTAAGTACTTCTAAAATTGGCTTTGAAAGTGGGCTTATAAGGCTTTCTGCATGTTGATGCACTCCAGAGGCCTGGTGTTTTGCAGCCTTTTCACGTAGTTTGTCAGCATTGGCTTTGCTGATCGGTTTGACAAACCAAGCTCCTCCACTTTTACCAATTATAGCATTGGGAAGCTTTCCTTCTTAGTAAGCTTTCTTGCAAGAGGTGCACCAGTAGCCATCTTTTGTAACTTCAATAAATGGGAACACTTTGACTGACAAACACTGGGAACTGCCTTTAGGTTTTGGAGACACTGTTTCTTCAATAGGTAGCTGTATTTGTGCTTCAGGCTGGTCGGATGTAGATATACCACTTGAACCTTCAGATGACATGTTGCAAGTTACACCAAAACACATAACAGGTCTAGATTTCTAAAAAAAAAAAAATATATATATATATATAATTAAAAAAAAAAAATTTAAATTGACTTTTGAAAAGTAAGCCATCATGGGATAAGAGGCAAGTCCTCTCATGGATCAGTAACTGGTTAAAAGATGGGAAACAAAGGGTAGGAATAAATTATCCGTTTTCAGAATGGAGAGAGATAAATAGTGGTATCCCTGAGGGGTTGGTACTGGGACCATTACTGTTCAACATATTCATAAATGATCTGGAAAAATGGGTAAACAGTGAGGTGGCAAAATTTGCAGATGATACAAAACTATTCAAGATAGTTATGTCCAAAGCAGATTGTGAAGAGTTACAAAGCAATCTCACGAAACTGGGTGACTAGGCAACAAAATGACTGATGAAATTCAGAAATGATAAATGCAAAGGAAAGCACCTTGGAAAACATAATGCCAACTATACATATAAAATGATGGGGTCTAAATTAGCTGTTACCACTCAAGAAAGAGATCTTAGAGTCATTGTGGATAGTTCTCTGAAAACATCCACTCAGTGTGCAGCGGCAGTCAAAAAAGCTAACAGAATGTTAGGAACCACTAGGAAAGGGGTAGATAATAGGGCAGAAAATATTGTAATGTCCCAATATAAACACATGCTATGCCCACACCTTGAATACTTTGTGCAGATCTGGTCACCCCATCTCAGAAAGATATATTGGAATTGGAAAAGGTACAGAGACGGGCAACTAAAATGATTAGGGGTATGAAACAGGAGGAGAGATTAAAATGACCGGGAATTTTCAGCTTAGAAAAGAGACAACTAAGGGGGGATATGATAGAGGTCTATAAAATCTTGACTGGTGTGAAGAAAGTGAATAAGGAAATGTTATTTAATCCTTCACATAACACAAAAACTAGCAGTCACCCAATGAAATTAATAGGCAGCAGGTTTTAAAAAAAACAAAAGGAAGTACTTCTTCACACAACATATAGTCAACCCGTGGAACTCTTTGCCAGGGGATGCTGTGAAGACCAAAACTATAACAGCATTAAAAAAAGAACTAGATAAATTCCTGGAGAATAGGTCCATCAGTGGCTATTAGCCAGGATGGGGAGGGATGCAACACCATGCTCTGAGTGTCCCTAGCCTGTTTGCCAGAAGCTGGGAATGGGCAACAGGGGATGGATCTGTTCTGTTCATTCCCTCTGAAGCACCTGGCCTTGACCACTGTCAGAAGACAGGATACTGGGCTATATGGACCATTGGTCTGACTCAGTATGACCATTCTTAAGTAAAAATTAATTATAATAATAAAAATGTTTAGTACAGAAACTCCCCAACATAACGGCCTCTCAAGATAGCAATGATGTGAGATGACAACCTTGGAAAATAATGCATTTTAAAAATCTTGGCCTACTAAGAAACATATTTATATAAGTTTCCATTCCCAGTCACAAATTTAGCATTCTGGAGCAAAGTCACTAAAATATAGTCCAACAAACAAATGTTTATTTAACGTGCCCCTCACTTTTCCCTCCACCGTACCCCGCTCGCTGGTGTTGTTCTTGGTCAGTGGAGACTCAGAGTTCAGAGGTGCTTTCACATGAGGACACCTCCCAGGTGGGGGGCAAGAAGGCACCTTGCTCATTCCTCCAGCTGCTCACTGTTCGCTCTGGCACTGCTGTTCGTTGTGCCACCGTTCACTTCACCACCCTGTTGCCAGTGGCCCTGCTCAGTCACCTTCTGCTGCAACCTGTCACTGTGACCTCTGTAAGTTGGCCTCTTGAGGTTCCACCCAGCTCTCAGTGATTTCAGCTGAGCTCTCAGTGGGGGAACCTCACAGCTAATGCAGTCTGGGCTGGGTCTTCCACAGAAACACTGTCTCCACAGCAGAAGTAAGCACTTAGACCTGATTATCAGTGATTTCAGCTGCAGCGGTCACTTAACAGAACAAAAGACTATCTATGGAGCCTAATCAGCTCTATCTTTAAACAGTGGAGAGGGACAGGTCCCCACTCTCTCTCTTGATGCCCCCAATCAGCACAGGCTAAGTACAGTTCTACTGCCCTTTACTCATACAATAAGAACAGGAACATTTCATTCTCTCCCACCCCCACCGCCCCACCCCGCATTCAAGTGTTTTGTAACCCAATCCCAGCCAAAATCTATCACTTGGGCAACACAGCTCTGTTTGCTGGATACCTAGGTAGATTAGGTGTGAATGTAAATACCATCTGGTCCTGAAGCCTTTTGCCCCAGCTCATCACTAGCTGTCAGGGAGCGCTCATTTAGACTTTGCTTACAAATCATCATTTGAAATTTGTAGGTTGGCCAACATCACCGAAATGAATGCACTGACATTGTCATAAAAACAACAGCTGTATAAGGAAGCTAGTCTATGTTCATACTTTTCAAATCTGTTATACTTTTTCAGATACACATATTTTATCATACACTGTATATGCTTTTAAAGTGTGTATTAATGTTTCAATTTCAATTCAAATTTCCAAACAGTCACTAAATTGGCATGTAACTAGTTCACAAAACTGGGGGGAGGTGTTGGGGAAATTCAGGAGGGGTGTAGGGAAATCACTGCATGGAGATGAGGTAGGGACTCTCAAACCACACATCCTCTCTGATGCTAATAGAATAAAAGTGACACAGTGTGACACTAGGCATCTCTACACACTATTGTAATAATCTTTGCACAAAATATACCTTGTGAGGCATCATATGAAAACTAATAAATCACTGATCATTAATATTCATGCATAATGTATGTACACAATATGTTTTGAGTTATGACTATATGCTGGAATTATGACTAAAGTGTGTCAGGGCAGTTGCTGAACAGGTCCATCCGAAACACAGGAATGTGTGTTTACCTCAATTTACATATAAACAGTGAACAGGACCGTCAAGGGGAGGAGATGGTAGGAAACAGAACAGTTTGCATTTCAGCAAACAGAAGTGGGGGAAGAAAGATCATGGAGCTTCCTTCACCATCAGACTCTATGTCACCTTCCTCACAACTTGAATAAATTTACTTTGAGGGTTTACCCTCAGAAGAATCCATGTCAAAGGTGTACTAATATATAAAGACTGGGGGGTCTGAATCTCAAATGGTAAGCAATGGAATCAACTGGTTTTATACAACATTACCATATTATAAAAGTGTATAGTGAGGTCTGTTCTGAAAGCATATGACACACTGGTGTTTAATATAATTGTGAAATTGATGTATTAGCACTATATGAAGAAATGTGGATACAAAATGATATTATGTTTTAAAGTCTGTGGCCAAACAGGGACAAACAGGTTCTCTCCCACACAGGAGAGAAGGCAGCTATTTACCCATCTCCTATGTAAATTAAGCATGGTGGAATCAAAACATTGGAAGCCCCATTTCCATACAGGGTGATGGGAAGCCCACAGGAAGGAAACAACAGCATGAGGACATCCTGCCTCTTGAAACAAAGTCATTGAACTCTGGGAGATATAAGCAAGGACAGCAGCCATCTTTGGCATCCATCACTAGACAGACACAAGAAAACAGAGCTCTTGCCAACTGAGAAAGATGTTTCCTTCAACCAAGAGTAGGTTGAAGTCTCTGGGAACTGAATACAGGTGAGAAAAAACATCTTGAACAAAGCTTTTGCCTTGCTCGATTGTTTTAGACTTTTAGATGCATGTTTTCACTTTTATTTGCTTGTAATCCTTTCTAACTTTAGTCCTTTTACTTAGCATTACTTAAACTATGACCTATTGTTAATACATTTGGTTTATTTTGACTGTAAACCAACTCAGTGTTTTGTTTAAATGGAAGGGTGAAATGACTCCAGTTAAGTTAATAAGCTGTTATATGCTTTTGTGTCTTTAGAGGTACAAATGGGCCTTGTTTCATTACAGAGCACATGGTTTTGGAAAAATTTGGGACTGGGAGTGTGTTGGGGTCACCGTGGTGGTTGTAACCAAGGCTAGTGGAAGCTGACATGAGGCTGTACACATGGCTGTACAGTACACAGACACTCAGGGTGTGACTTGCATGCTTGTAGGCTGGCTGTGAGCATCTCAGGTTGGGAGTTGCAGCACCAAAGCATTGTATGGAACCCCAGGTTACAGGGCATCAATAAAAGCAATCCCTCATTCATTGGATTGCCCACGCCTCACTCCAAAGGCCATCACACATGGCTGGGACAGCCCAACACTATACTGATCATCTACTACCACTCATAGCTATTGTAGCCTAGCGTAAGTGAAAGCAGCCCTCTGATTATTCTAGCAGCCTGCACAGAGCAGCAGCAGCAGGATCAGGATAAGTTGGTATTGAACTTCTGGGAAGAATTCTACCTCAGGGAGATTCCCAGCACGCACAGAGAATGCGGCCACTGCTATACTGCTTCAGGGGTTGCAGCTGGAGGCCAGTGGAAGGCAGAGCACAACCATGTCCCCTTCATCATCTCTCCTTGTCCTTTTGTGTCTTGTACAATAGCGTATATCCACATCAGGGAATTCAAGGACTATGCTTAATTACTGTGTAAGGGTACTAGGGAAGAGGTGGACCAACCCTTGGGCATGTGTGGGTGGAGTCTGGCTCTTAAGTACAGATGCATGCCGTGTGAGAAAACAAACTGAAATGATTAAAATTTTACAACAGTTCTACATTCAATGGGGTGGAGAAGTAATTCAATTTTTGGTAGTCTAACACACTACTCTATGCCAGTGTCAGTTTTTAAGGTAATATATACAGCTTGGGCTAGAGAGCACGAATGTCTAAAATATCAGGAGTGTGACCTAGACAGATTTAATCAGAATGTGAATGCATGAGCAGCCTGGGTGCAACCAAAAGGACTACAGGGCAAAGATAAGCATTTCTACCTCACCCAAAATGAGAATGTATTTATTAATATATTAGTATATTTTAGAAGTTGACCATATTTCACTTAGACAACAATGAAGGTTGCACAGTTAAGCACTGAAGAGTCAGGAGGTGCAAAATTTAAGGAGGCTTTTACATCACACATTTGCATATTCTTAAGCCTAGTGATGGAGTGGAGGAAATACAGAAAGCCCTCCTATTGCAAAGTCTGCATGGTTTGGCCCTTTTGCACACTGAGTGTAATAATCCACATGAGCCCTTGCCTCAGCTCCTGTAGATCTTGAAAAGGTGCAAAGGAGCTGAGGCAAAACCTCTGCAGGAACTTGAGAAATTCAGGGGGCAGAGAAAAGCCTCCTGGGGGCTTTGCTAGGAAAAAGGGGGCTAAAAGGAGTGTTCTTTGTACTTTGCACTCATGCATGTTGCCCAGCCTTCCTTTGGCGCAATTCAAATAATAAGGCAGTCAGCTACATTGCAGGCTTAGGAGGCCTACATAAACCAGCAAATAGTCACTATTACTCTGTTTTACACAATCTCTGTTGTTTAGGTACTGTGTGATACCTGGGAGACCAGTAAGAGGTTGTGTCACTGCCTGTCCTGTAATCCTCGATGCTTCTGTGTTGTGCAGCTTTGGCTCAGAGCCCTGACACCAGCAGCCTGCTTCCAGCACAATAACCTCACCCTGGCTTCCACCAGGTGACATCAACAGCTCTTCCAGCCCTGATTCTCCCCAAAACGGTCTCCTCTGCAGTGCTCAATCCTGTCACTGTGGCACTTTCAAAACCTTATGAAGTGTGCTGCTCCTTTAAGAGACAGCACCAGCTTGTTGGTTTGCTGAGGATTTTACTCTTTGGTTTGAAACACGGCACTGAGGTGGTTGTGTAATAAAACAAGATTACGTTTTTATTAACGAAGAGCAGGCATTTAAGTGATACCAAGTAGAAGGCATTGAGATAGAAATGGTACAAACAAACAAAAATAAAATATGCTTCTAAGACTAAAACCCAAGTTAGCAAATTAGAGCCTTTTGTTCAAAACAGCTTTCTCACCACAGTTGTTCTTCCAGGATGGCTTTCCAGTCCTTAGCCAGGATCCAACACAGAGCTCAGGCCACTTAGTTTCTGTGTCTCTTCAGGTGAAGGATGCCAAATGGCGTTTTCTCTCTGCTTTTCTCCTTAAAGCTTTATCTTAGTTTTCAAAGTCAGGAACCTGAATCCCTGGGGGTTCAGCTTGCTGTGTCCCTGAGGAATATGCTGCCATGTTCATTTTTGAAGTCTCCTCCCCTGGTCAAGATACCTAAGTGGCTCTCTCCCCCACTCACTAGTTTGATGGTTTTGTCTATCTTTTATGTAAATATATTTTCATTGTCTTTTGTCTCAGTTTTCATTTGAGACACATTCAAGCAGGCACGACCATATTCCTTGGTCTGAGGCTCACCCCGCCTTAGACAAAATACCACAAAATACATTTAAGAACATATTTCCAGCACATTTATAATTTTTCATATATCACCTGTACATACATCATGCAATAATATTAATGACCAGTGTGTTACCAATTTACCTTTGATACATTACACAACTCCTTTTAGAAATGGATTATGACAATAGTGAGTTGAGGTACACTGAGTTGGTCAGGCCAACTAAGACTCATGGCTACAGAGTGGGGATCCCCTTCCCTGCTGGCATTGGGAAGCTCTTTGAGTCATAGGCACCAGTTGCTGCTTTGTACTTTTCCTGTAAATGACTTCCATGACTCTTTTTGGCATACTTGGTCTAGGTTACTTGGTCTTGCATTAGCAGTGGGGATAGACTCAGCTGCTGTAAAGTGGCATAATTCCATTGAAGTTCCCTGGTGTAAGTCACCATAGCTCCCTAACTGAGGTTCTGGCCCTTGTGTGCAGTCTTCCCTTTGGCATTTCCTTGAATTTTGAGTACTTAACCATGTACTTCTTCCATCCTCCCAACAGTGGTTTGGATTGTTTTAGAGAAATGATATACACAGGGGTGATTTTTTTTTTCCAATTAAAACCTTGTGGCTTATCACAGAGAAGTCCCCATTCCTTCTTGGCTAATAAACTTCATCTCATTGGTCTGAAAAACAATAAATTAGCCAAGTGAATGCAGAGAAATAATGTACACAGCTAAAACAGTGATGCTTTCCTCTGGAGGCCAGCTGTGAATAGTCAGTTGAGACTAGGCTTCTTCTTCCTCCATTGCATAAGTATGAAGAATGCAGGGATCTCATTTGGAGCATATATTTCCATAGATTACATCCGGCACCCTTTTACTAACATGGCAGAACCAGTCCACATAGAGGAAGCAAATGTTGATAATGATAATCTCAACAACTGTCATGTAATCTTCTATAATGGCGGTACTCAGCATCTCTCTTTGTTTTATTTTTTTAATATGCTGACATTTTCCTAATATCAGCAAGGTGATCAAAATGAACAAAACGGTGTAATAAAAGGATTTGCTGTACACAACAGATAAATTATTATATAAACTACAAACTGACATGTGGAGCTGGGGCTAAAATCCTGTCTTTCCCATGGCTGCCACTCCCAACATCTCCTGGGATCCTGGGCTTTTGTTATTCTAATTCTGAGATACTTCCTGACCAAACCGAGGGACCCAGTTGCCATCACCACCTCTACTAGCTCTACCTGAATCCCAAACACCATCTGAGATTAAATGGAATCAGACTTTAATAGCAGCAGCTCCAGTTCAACTCAACTAACTTCTCTTTTACCCAAAATGACAGTTATTACTGTCTTTGATACATAGATGGCATACATAAAATAGAATCATAGGAATAGGGTTATAAGGGACCTTAAGGATCACCCAGTCTAACCCCCTGCCAGGATGCAGGATTTGTTGCATGTAAACCATCCAAGACAGATGGCTATCCAGCCTCTTTTTGAAAAGCTCCAGTGAAGGAGAGTCCATGACTTACCTAGGCAGTTTATTCCATTTTCCTACTGTTCTTACAGTTAGGAAGTTTTTCTTGATGTTTAATCTAAATATCTACTGTGTTGTAGTTTGAACCCAGTACCTCTTGTCCTTCCCTCTGTGGCAAGAGAGAACAATTTTTCTCCATCTTTTTTATGGCAGCCTTTCAAGGAATCGAAGACCGCTATCACGTCCCCCCCTTAATCTCCTCTTTTCCAAACTAAACATATTCAGTTCCTTCAGCCTTTGCTCATGGCTTGCATTCCATCCCTTTGATCATCTTTGTCATTCATCTCTGGATCCTTTCCAGTTTCTCTACATCCTTTCTATACATTGGTGACCAAAATTGGACACAGTACTCCAGCTGAGGCCCAATCAGCACGAGTAGAGTAGTACTAACGCCTCCCGTGACTTGCATGCTGTGCCTCTGTGAATGGAACCCAAAGTATACTTTATCAGGTAAGAGACTGTCAAACCAGGGGGGTTTCCTTCTAAAACTCTCTCTAGCTAAAGCAAAAGGGGACAAAAAATGCTGTTAAAATGAATGCCTTACTTAATACTTTACATTTCAAATGCTGTAACTGTTGTTCCTTCATCTCTGTGTCTTTACAATACTAAAAGGATTTTTAATGGTGTGTTTGCCATGGTACTAAGCAGACTGAGATCTCTGTATACCAAACCCCGAATCTTGTTTAACACTATTTAAGACTGGACAATGACTGGGTTATGTTAACACTTTTGGTCAATTTATTCCATCTGAAATAATACAATACACCCCAGCGGAAGACTGTGTCTGAGGCGTGGGGCTCACTACCACTGTCTATGCAGCAGGTGTCTCCCCCAAGTCCTCTGCTCAGCCGGGTAGAGGCGGAGTCTCCTTCCCTGGGACAGACCTCATCTCACATGAAGACAAACAGAAGTGGTGCAGGGGAGAGAGGCTTACAAAGAGGAACAGTGGCAGACCCCACCATCAGCACAGCAGATGTCTCTTATGAGAGTGTCTCCTAAAACTGCCCCCAAAGTCTGGGGGGAGCTTTGGTATACTTAGAGTCCCATGTGAGTTATGCTTAGGGACCCAGAATGCTTTAACCCTTCCCCATCTTTCTTCTCCATACACCTGAGCCTTTCCCAAAGTTCAGATGGAGTAACTCTGGGGGGTTGGTTTGGGCCCATTTCTAGAATATATATACACATTTTTAAAAAGAAATTTAAAAAGACTTATTAGAGATACCTCTTAGTGCTGTATCTCCATTTAGTGATGGCCAGATTCTGATACTTTTACTCGTGGTAAATATTGCCTTACTCCATGAGTAGTCCCATTGGTGTCAGTGGATCTTCTTGTGGCATAATGTGCTATTCAAAATGCTGGTTCTCTCAGTGGGACATCCAATTTAATGGGCCTAGTCTGATGTTAACATACCTGTTTGATGTTCAGTTGCTCAGATATCGCTGTGGTGAGTGTGTCATAAATGGATAATTTAAAAGGTAATTTTTTAAAAAAAAAACCCTCCCTGTCAATGGTACTGTTTTTAATAGTAAAGGCTGCAGGATCTGCCACTTATTTCCCATCTGCAGTCTCTGATGGTTAGAACTTCCCGGATCTATCAAGCACCCTGTCACAGACCCCTGAAAATATGACAGTCATGTCATTGCTTTGACTTGTATCAATATTTGGAGTCTGATCTAAAGCCCACTGAGATCAACGGAAGGACAGCCAGTGACTTTACAGGACTTTGGATCAGGCACATAACTTTTCATGGTGTTTTACAACTCCATTTTATATGGAGAGAACCAGACTTTTGTAACAACAATTCCAGTAATTAGCCTTTACTTGTTAATGTCTGGACTTTGGACAGTGCTTCCATGTGAAGTGTTGCATAAAGGGGAGTTGTTGTACAATACTTCTGTATTGTAGACCACTTTTCCCTTTACTATCATGAGAACTACCTTTCATCCCATTTATTTTAATGGATTTGAATGGCTAACGCTGCACACAGTATATGATGTCACCAGCCAGCTGTCCAGGGGCCACTTGCAGGTGGTCCTCAGACCAGTTTGAGAACCTCTGCCTTAAACTTTTGTAGAGTTTGTAGAGATTTTTATATAGCTTAAGTAGTGAGGACCTGTGCATTTCAAGCAGGAGGATCTAAACTCTATTTCCAGTCACCATGATGCTACAATTAGAACAGTATGTAGCATAATGACAACCCTAAAGTCCTAAATGGCCATGGCTTTTCTGCAACGTTATATACTCATGTAGGTGCTTTTATCATTATTGCTGTGAATAACTAGTGTGTAGAGTGACTTACAATATAGAATACAGGAGTGAAGCATCCTTTGTGACATACTATATTCTTATTCCATATGCACATTATTTTCACCCCCTCTTTAGGGATGAACTAAATTGCCAACTGTTAGCTATCAATTAGTTAATGTTTGCACAGCACTTCACAGATGTAAAGCATTTTATAAATGCTAAGTATTGTTAACAAAGGATTTGGATGTTTGCAGTCTATGGTTTGCCTTTCTGTATTGTGTAATGCAGATTCATTGACTAGCAATAGCGTTGGAAGTTCTCAGGTCGGGTAGGTATTTTTATAGCCACAGCATTACTTGCTCAGTGTTTGTCCCTTTGTCTTACACAAGTATTAAACTAGACAACTCCTGATTAACTGGTTAGTCCAGGTTTTTAACCATGCTCATCATAGTCCTGCTTCATCCACAATGTAGAAAGCAGGGCTGGCCTAGTGTTTAAGGTGCTATGTTAAGATACAGGAGATCAGCATTCAATGCCTAGTTCTGCCACAGGTTGCCTGTGTGATCTTGGGCAAGTCACTTACTCTTTGACCACTGTCGGAAGACAGGATACTGGGTTAGATGGACCATTGGTGTGACCTAGTATGGCCTTTCTTATGTGCTAGTTTCTTACAAATTAACACAGAGAGGATTTCATTTTCTCTCTCCATCCCCTAGTGATTTTTTTTTATGGACTACAGTTCTGCCTCCTACCAATAATAAATACATAGCACTCCACATTCTTGAGTCTTAGGGAGTATAGCATTGTCATTGTGACAACACACATTCCATAAACATTGTGTCACTTTGACACCATAACTCAAAAGCCACATTGTGGCATGGCACACACATCACAATATGGCTGTGACTTCATTTCTGACAGGTTCTTGAAGTCTGGCTACATTTGTACAGCGTATGTAAGGTTGGAGAAGGTCCCTTGTGAACTTTTCCTTTTCTGTCCGAATCCCACTCTTTGACCCCCCTCCCACCACTACACACACATATATCCCAGCTATATATATATATATATATATATATAGGTCTGTTAGAATTTTACCTTAGTGAAGATTTTGCCTTCTGATTGAACTATAATGATAGAGCTGAAGCTTTTCTTTGGAACACCATTAAAATAATACAGAGAGGTTGAAAATCAATTTCATTTTTACCTGCTTATGTCTCCTTCACCAAATTTCCCTCCATTTTCGTAGTGGCAGGAAGCAAGTTTGGGTTTCTTGTTTGAAGTCTGGGACTGGGATCCAGAGATGTGGGTATTATTCCCAACTATGTCACTTACTTGTTGTGTGATCTTGGATTTGTCACTTAGGGCCAATCTGTCAGTGGAAATTAAGGCTGCACTAGTTCATTATTTCCACGTATGACACAGTCTTATGAAAGAGTTTTTTAGAAATTACTAAAAACGATAATCTTTCTACAGGTTCTTTAGCCAACGTATAGAGTTTATTGTAAAAAAAAAAAAAGCCATTCTCTCCTATACAATTCTATGGGATGGTTTGAGAAAAATTCTATAGGAAAGACTTCTTTCTTTATTACATTTTGTAGGGCTTTAAGAGACATTCCTGTACAACCCTATTTCATTTTTGTAGAACCCTATTAGCTTAATTCCTCTTAGATTCTATAGGGACTTTTCCATAAGGACAGCCTGACTAGTCCTAAGGGTGGTGTGGAAAGGCATGCAGAGCAAAGTGGTTTTGCAGCAGCTCAAGGGATGGTGACAGGAGCAGGGAGCTCTGTGCAATCAGCTCCCCAGGCATGTAGCTATTCCTCTGGTATCCTTGCCTTCCTTCCTTTTTGAAGAGACCACTGCAGCCCTGTTGCTGTAGTAACCTCCAGTGCTGCAGAGGACAGAGAAAGGACCTGGGATGAAAATGGACAGAATTGTCTCTTGTGGGTAGATGGAGAGCTAAAGGGAGTTCTGAGCGGTGATGCCATCCCTGCCCCACCTCCTCCTTCCCCAGTCATGGTATTGCCCTGGGATATGGGAGGATTTTGGCCACCCTGCATTCTTCCTCTCCATCTGACAGTGACAACGCTATTTTGGAGCCAACCCAGTGCTCTGGCTCCTATATCTATCTATCTATCTATCTATCTATCTATCTATCTATCTATCTATCTATCTATCTATCTATCTACCTACCTACCTACCTACCTACCTTTGGGGGATGAGGTTTTGGACTCTGTCTACACAGGAGCAGGGTTCAGGTACATGATCATTCCTGAAGGGCTCTGCCCTCAGAATTTCATGTTTCCTCTTCCTCAGTGAAGGTCCTGAAGGCTCTGCCTCAGCTCACTCTTCCTGCACTCATAGCAGAGTTTTGAAGCTGAACATTTGTGGAATGTTTTGAGATCTTTGGGTAAAAATTACTGTTTTACAGTACATCTGAAGTATTGTTATTACCTACCTCTGCCATTGACTTGCTGTGTGACCTTGGTCAAGTCACTAAGGGCCAGATTGTGAAACACTTACATCTTGCACCACAAGTACTTCTCATTTACCTTCCTGGAACTACTCTGGAACTGGTGTAAAGTATCATTCAACATCAATAAAGGTATCAGAATCTGGCATTACCTTACCCAGCCAAACATGGGTACAAAAAATAATTACCAGTCTCCTTCAGGATGGGAGTTAAGACTAATGTCAGTAAAACTTCTTGGATAAAAGAGGCTACATAAATATAAAATCCCTATGTGCTCTTCTCTCTTTCCTTACCCTCTGTCTGTCCTTAGGCTGTGAGTAACTCAGGGCAGGGAATGTGTGGGAAATCCCTGACACATTGTGGGCACTACCTTAAACACACCATAAGTAACACAATAGTGGTAACAATATCATCAGGATTATTGGAGTGTGGGGCAGAGAGAAAGAGGGAGATTATTTTCTTGCACATCCTGTTTAGCTCCGATTGGTTTGGGGATCTGTTTCTTTCTCATTTTGGAAAAGAAGGAAGATTTACATTGTCTGGCTCTCTAGCTGAGACATATGTACTAGAACTGCAGAGGCAGAGGATACAAGCAGCTATTTTTATCTTAGAATTGATCCAGCTGCAGTAGCCATGCTGTGGTACACTGACTTCATCGCTTCCAACAGTCCCACCCCTCTTTTGCTCGCCTACACACTTCAGCCTTTTTGTCGTTGGTGTTGTCAGTTATATCTATTTCCCCGCTCAACCAGCTCCCTTTAACTCCTTAGGCATCTCAGCTGAGTTCCATCCTCCATAATGTCACCTGCTTAATGCTGATAGTGACAAGAGCAGATACCACTGCAGGCAGTGACATCCCTCTGTGTCAGGCAGAATCTAGTAATCAGTGCACACAGCTCAGTGCAGTGCAGCCATCTAATTGTTCATCCTTCAATTGTTCCTGCCACAAGGAGAAAATGCTCCAAAGAACAGCCCCATCAGTTGAAGCCTTCAAGACCTGGAAACTTGCCATAATATCCAACCTGACTAGTGGTCCACGCTGTAAGACAGGTTTGAGAAATGTAGGTTCTATACGCCTGAGATGTTAATCTTTCTTTTATTGTTATTTTGTGATTATCCTCTGGTTATCATAAACTGAAATGGCTGTCATTAAGCATAACAATAATAATACAGAGAAATAATACTTTGCACTTATATAGTGTTTTCTATTCATTGTTCTCGAATCCCTTTACAAAGCTAGGTAAGTATTAATATCCCCATTTTACAAATGGGGTACATGAAGAACAGGAAGATTGAATGCTTGAGTCTAATTCCCTAACTAGACGATCATAATGGTCCCTTCTGACCTTAAAGTCTATGAATCTTTGAACTCTAGTTCAGCAGCAACTTACAACACCCAGTGAAACAAAAAAACAGTAAACAGGATGACCTGTTTAATTATAATTAATTAAAAGCCCATCACCACAACATTGATCTGAGGCAAAATAATGGAATGGCCCACATGGGACTCAATTAATGAAGTAAAGAAAGGTAATATAGTTAATTAACATAGATCTGGTCAAACTAACTTGATTTTTTATGAGATTACAAGGTTGGTTGATTAAGGTAAATAGTGTAGATGTATTTTGCTTAGACTTCTATAAGGCATTTGATTTGGTACCATGTCATTTTGATTTTAAAAAACTGCAGTGATAGAAAATCACTATGACACACATTAAAAGGATTAAAAACTGGCTAACTGATGAGTCTCAAAATGTAATTATAAAATGGGAAATCATCACTGAGCAAATGTGTTATTAGTGGCATCACCCCAGGGATCAGTTCTTTGCCCTACACTATTCAAAATTTTCATTAATGATCTGGAAGAAAACAGAATCATTACTGATAAAGTTTGCAGAGGAGACACAGATTGGGGGGAGTGTTAAGTAACGAATAGGACAGGTCACCGATACAGTGACCAAGAATGCCCGGTAAATTGGGTGCAAGCAAACAACCTAATTTCCTCCTTTGACAGGATAACTGGCTTAGTAGATAAAGGGGAAGCTGTAGATATGTTTTAGCTTGACCTTTTTTTATAGTAAATCTTTTGATATGATCCCACATGACATTCTCGCAAGCAAACAAGGGAAATGTGGTGCAGATGAAACTACTATAAAGTGAGTGCCAACTGATTGAAAAACCGTACTCAGTGAGTACTTATCAATGGTTTGCTGTCAAACTGGTAAGATGTATATAGTAGGGTCATGCAGGGGTCTGTCCTGGATCCAGTACACTTCAATATTTTCACTAATGACTTGGATAATGGAGTGGAGAGTATGCTTATAAAATTTTGCCAATGACACCAAGTTGGGAGGGGTTGCAAGCACTTTGGAGGACAGGCTTAGAATTCAAAGTAACCTGAAAATTTGGAGAATTGGTCTGAAATCAAAAAGATGACATACAATAAAGGTAAGTGCAAAGTGCTACACTTAGGAAGGAAAAATCAAATGCACAACTACACAATGGGGAATAGCTGGGTAGGCAGTAGTACTGCTGAAAATAATCTGGCAGTTATAGTGGATCACAATTTGAATATGAGTCAACAATGTGGTGCAATTGTGAAAAGGGCTAATATTCTGGGTGTATTAATAGGAGTGTTGTATCTAAGACTCGGAAAGTAATTGTTCTACTTTTTTAAGCACTGGTGAGGCTTCTGCTGAGATACTGTGTTCAGTGTTGGGCACCACACTTTAAGAAAGATGTGGACAAATGGGAGAGAGTCCAGAGGAGAGTAACAAAAATGATAGAAAAGTTTAGAAAAGCTGACCTCGGAGGAAAGGTTAAAAACATGGGAATGTTTAGTTTTGAAAAAAGAAACCTGTGAGGGAACCTGATAAATCTTCAAATATGTTAAGGGCTGATGTAAAGGAGACTGGGATCGGTTGTTCTCCATGTCTACTCAAGATAGGGCAAAAAGTAACTGGCCTAATCTGCAGCGAGGGACATTTAGGTTAGATATTAGGGGAACCTTTCTAACTACAAGGGTAGTTAAGATCTGGAATCGGTTTCCAAAGGAGGTCCAGGAAACCCTGTCACTGGAGATTTCTAAGAACAGGTTAGACAAACACTTGTCAGAGATGGTCTAAGGATCGGTAGCCCTGCCTCAGCGTGGGGCTGGGGTGGACTAAATGACCTCTCAGAGTTTCTTCCAAGCCTACATTTATATGATTCTATGAATATGCATTTTAATACAACCAAGTGCAAATGTATACATCTAGGAAAAAAAGAATGTTGGCCATCCTTACAGAATGGTGGAGTATCCTGAGAAGCTTAAAAAAAAAAAAAAGACACGGGCATCATGGTGGATAACCAGCTGACTATGAGCTCCTAGTGTGATAGTAAAAACAATGAGGAGTCCTTGTGGCACCTTAGAGACTGACAAATTTATTTGGGCATCAGCTTTCATGGGCTAGAACCCACTTCTTCAGATGCATGGAGTGGAAAATACAGTAGCAGGTATATATACATAGTACATGAAAAGATGGGAGTTGCCTTACCAAGTGGGGGGTCAGTCTAATGAGACAATTTAATTAACAGTAGAATACCAAGGGAAGAAAAATTGTTTTTGTATTGGTAATGAGGGTGGCCCATTTCAAACAGTTGACAAGAAAGTGTGAGTAACAGTATGGGGAAATTAGTTTTTGTAATGACAGTGTAGCAGAAAGAGTTAATGCAATCCTTGGATATATAAACAGGGGAATATCAAGTAGGAATAGAGAGGTTATTTTACCTCTGTATTTGGCAATGGTGTGGCCGCTGATGGCATACTGTGTCCAGTTCTGGTGTCCACAATTCAAGAAGGATGTTCACAAATTAGAGAGGTTTAAAGGAGAACCACATGAAAGATTAAAGTAGTGGTTACCAAAGTGGGGTCTCTGGACCCTTGGGGGTCCACCATGGGTTATATGGAGTTCTGTTCCTTGAAGGTGTTCTACAGTGGATCCGTAATGCACCAGAACAGTGTTCTTGCTCTTTTGCCACATGGAAGACACTATTTTGTTCTCAAATATGGCATCCTCTGAACAGTGTAGCATCTCACACGCCATGATCACACTGACAGGGGCATTCCCACGCTGGCTGGGGCATTCTGATACACAGGCGCAGGAAGTAGGGGTATAGGGGGTGCTGTAGCACCCCCAGGTTTTATGTGGGATCCCAGCTGCCCAATGCGCGCACGGGGTCCCAGCTGCCAGCCCCCTCTGGGCTGCAGGCATAGTCCCAGCTGCCGGCCATACTCCCAGTCACGCACATGGGGTCCCGCATCATGGCTTCTGGCCCCATGCCTGGAGGTCCCAGCAGCTGGCCCCGCTCCCAACCCCGCATGCAGGGTCCCCGGCTGCCGGTCCTGCACGCGGGGCTCCTCTACTGGTCCTGCACCTGCCCCCAGCCGTGACTCCACCCTTGGCCCCCTTATCTCTGTCTGTGTCCCCCCCACCCTGGAGACACAGCCTTGCTCCTGGCCTCAACTGGCGAGGGGGTGGGGGGGTTGGGGTTGGGGAGGGAGGGGGCAGGAGTTAAAAAGTTTTGGGATAGTTTTGCTGATTGTCAGCACGCCCACTATAAAAAGCATTCCAGCACCACTGTTCTGATAGCACCAATACTTGTTCATTTAGGATTACACCACAAACATAATTTTAGTCAAAGTGAAAATAAGAGTGATGTGATGTCTTGTAATAAATTGCCGACTGTTTACTTTTGGTTCCTTTGCAAGTCTTATTTTAGTTACCAAATATTTTTTAAATAATAAACTAAACTAATAGAATAAATAATAGTAACATGAAATTTATGTATAAAAAATGAGAGGGGTCAAGGAAATTTAGGCAGATGCCAAAGGGGTCCTTGGTGGAAAAAAGTTTGGGAACTGCTGGATTAAAGGACTGGAAAACATGCCTTACACTGAGGTCCTTGAGTCTCTCACAGTATTTGGCTTAAACAAAGAGAAAGTTAAGGGGTGACTTCTTCAGTCTCTAAAACCCTGGGGATAAAAAATTTGATTATAAAGGTTGTGTAATCTAGCAGACAAAGTTATAACAAGATTCAGTGGCTAGAAGTTTAAGCTAGATAAATTCAGACTGGAAATAAGGTTCAAATTTTTAATAGTGAGGGAATGTAACCATCAGAATGACATACCACGGGTCATGGTGGATTCTCCATCTCTAGCAATTCTGAAATTGAGACTGGATGTTTTTCTAAAAGATATGTTCTAGTTCAACTACCGCTATCGGACTTGAAATAGAAATTAATTAAGGGAAGATCCATAGCCTGTCTTATGTAGGAGGTCAGACTAGATGATCACAATGGTCCCTTTTGGCTTTAAAATCTATGAGTTACAATGGGACTTCTGACTGAGTAAAAATGAATGAACAAAATCCGTTCCAATGGAACAGACAGGAATAGAACCCAGGTATTCTGACTCTCAGACTATCCTCAGACCACTAGATCACAGCTGCCCCCATTACTGACAATATTTCCTTAAGTAGGGACCCAATCCATCTCCATATAAGTTGACAGGAATCTTTCTATTGACTTCATTGGGAACTGAGCTGAACGTTGAAGCAGCAAAAAGGTTTCCACCATATTTCTTCTTGTTAATAAATTTTTTGTCTTTTTATTACATTTAGATTTTGAAATGCCTGTCTCTCTGAGCCTATTAAAGACTATACTTGAGCTATGTATAAAAAATAATAACCTCATAAAGCAAACACAAGATGAAGCAGCAGTAGAGAGTGGAGTAAAGAATCACAAAAACGAATGCTATAAAAAAGTTTAAACTAATCCCCTGAGCAGGAAACAGCTCAATTTTTCAAAAGTATGTCTGACAATGCTAAAGAACTTGCAGTTTTCAGTCCCTCCATGGCAGTCACTTTCCCAACAAACAATAAAGCCACAGTTTAAAACTGCATTCATCTTCTGCGAAATGCAGCAGAGAACTTTGAATGTATTTTTCCCCCAATATTCTTTTTCCTGTAACATCAAATACTCTAGGGGGGAAAAAGTTGTTGTCATTAGCTTTGTATTAATAGGACATGGCCAATCACCCTCTGGTCATACCTTACGTCAGGGGTTGGCAACCTTTCAGAAGTGGTGTGCTGAGTCTTCATTGATTCACTCTAATTTAAGGTTTTGCGTGCCAGTAATACATTTTAACATTTTTAGAAGGTCTCTTTCTATAAGTCTATAAAATATAATTAAACTATTGTTGTATGTAAAGTAAATAAGGTTTTTAAAATGTTTAAGAAACTTCATTTAAAATCAAATTAAAATGCAGAGCCCCCCGGACTGGTGGCCAGGACCTGGGCAGTGTGAGTGCCACTGAAAATCAGCTCACGTGCCACCTGTGGCAGTGTGCCATAGGTTGCCTACCCCTGCCTTACATGTTTGCTGTTCGCTTTTTCTCTCTGTCTCACTGTATGTCTGTTTGGTCTTCTTTAGATTGCCTCTTTGGGGCAGGAAGTATGCCCGTTTCTATGTGTAAATAAAGAGCTATGGCACGCTGCATCTCCATTTCACATTGTGGGATGAACACATAATAAATATTTCTAATTATAGCCAAATGTTAGACTATGGAATAAAGTTTTTAAACAGAGATTTGGCAGTAACGTGAGAAATCTTCAGCCTTGGTCCCCAATCCTGCAATGAATTTAACATAGGTGGACCTCAGCATCAAGCCCCATTAAAATCTACGTCATCCACACATGCACAGGTGTCCACCCATGTTGAGTTCGTTACAGGCTTGAGATCTAAGACCCATTCATGGATGAAATGAGCCAGTTAAAGTTGAAAGGTCTATCTATTTTAGGTACCTATTATTCCGGTTATCACAGTAACTGAGAATCACACAATCTTTAATGTATTTTTCGTAACAACGTCCCTGATTGTTAGGTAGGTTTCCTACCTCTTTTTTTTTTCCTTACTAAATTGAATCTCTGAATTAAAAAAAAATAATCTGAAGATAAAGGAGCTCATCTGACCTTTCAGTAATTAAGTTTTCCGAATTTTCTCTTGGTTATTCAGTCTACTCTCCAGAATTTTCAACAGTCCCTTAATCTGAAGCAGAAAGTACATGCCACCTTGCCTGGGGCAGGAGAAATCCTGCTTCACTGAGTTGAATATTAGGATCACATAAGAAAACAACCAAGGTGATTCATCACAGCTCAAGATTTCTGCTTTTCTTAAGTCTCCTGGAGGGGATGCATAGGCAGGACTGCATTAGTTGACAAAGCTCTCTAGGGGGTGAAAGGTCGTCTTTATGGCAAAGGGAATTGTTCAGTGAGCTCTTGAATTTCACAGAATATATCTGGAAAAGAAACAACAACAATCTCTGTTCCTGAGTAATTATTTCCCATGAATCTTCAAGCCTGTTTCCCTCAATGCGTCACTCTTTTTGCTTCATGCATGCACCCAGGGAAGTGTAAGATGACAGATTCGGTAGAAAAAAACAAGAGCAATCTGAGTATCTGCATCATATTAGATGATTGTTGCTTAACAAACATGTGGCTCTACACAGTGAGCATCAATGATGCTCTAGAAAAAGAGACTTGATAAATTTTCAGCAGTGACCTGTGGTTTTGAGTGCCACAATTTTTGAGTTCCCAAGCTGAGAAAAATGTTAAAGGGGCCTGACTTTCAGAGGGTAGGTGCCCAGCACTTCCTGAAAATGAAATACCTTCAAGATGTCTCATTGAGCAGCCACACACTGAGACACCCCAAGTCACTAGCCCTTTTAGAAATGTGAGGCTTGTTCTTAAGAGTTTACAATGTAGATTAGACAAATGGTGACAACAAGCAAAGATCAAGGATGGGAGGGATGAAGACAAAAGCAACTAAAGATAATGCAGTTTTTATCATGCTGGCTACTAAATTATACATAGACATGCACAGGCATGATAATTTGGGAAAAATGCGGGGGCGGTGGGAGGGAGATCTGCAGGTTATTTTACTCAAAAGAGAGCTCTACCTTTTGCATGCCTAGCTATCTCATTGTTTGTATGCTTTGCTGTTCGTTGCTTTAAAGGTGACCTGCAAAAGAGAGAGCGCTGAACTGGTGTCATTTCAGTTTCAATGCATAACGAAGAGCTGAAATGTTAAAAGTATTTTGCTTGTTTTTCATAATAGCAGTATTAAGTCTTGTCTACATTGTTTTTGCCAGAGGACTCTGTTGGTTTCTGAAAAGCTAGTGGGATTCTGTCATCATAAAAAACTGAAACCTGAGCAATTGAGAAAGAAGGGATTGTTTTAATCAGACTCATGAAAACATTTTGATTTTTTTTTTTTTGCTAACAATTTCACTCAAACGTCTAACAAACACTTGGGAAGAGAGATCTCAAACATTTCCTGGTGAGGCCACATCTGGAGTATTGCAGCCAGTTTTCTCCCCCCCCCCCCCCCCACCCCCCCCCACCCCACTACAGAAAGTATGTGGACAAATTGGAGAGAGTCCAGCAGAGGGCAACGAAAATGATCAGGGGGCTGGGACACATGACTTACAAGGAGAGGCTGAGGGAATTGGGCTTGTTTAGTCTGCAGAAGAGAAGAGTGAGGGGGGATTTGATAGCAGCCTTCAACTATCTGAAGGGGGGTTCCAAAGAGGATGGAGCTCGGCTGTTCTCAAGGGTGGCAGATGACAGAACAAGGAGCAGTGGTCTCAAGTTGCAGTGCGGGAGGTCTAGGTTGGATATTAGGAAACACTGTTTCACTAGGAGGCACTGGAATGGGCTACCAAGGGAGGTGGTGGAATCTCTATCCTTAGAGGTTTTTAAGGCCCAGCTTGACAAAGCCCTGGCTGGGATGATTTAGTTAGGATTGATCCTGCTTTGAGCTGGGGGTTGGACTAGATGACCTCCGCTTCCAACACTAATCTTCTATGATTCTGATTTCCACCTTTTCCTCTGAGGTCTTTCATACAAAATTGGGAAGTGAAGGCTTGAAAAATATCTGAACAATCTAAAGTTAAAAAAGGAACCGAAAATAAATCTTTATAAAGAAGCAAAGAAAGGTATAAACAACAAAACAACAAATCCCTGCATTTTGCCTGAAACTTGGCCTAGATTGACCCAGTAGCGAACCAGAACTATGTTTCAGGCTTGCAGCAAAGGCCCAAGGGAGAGAAGAGTGTTGTCTGATTGGGGTTTTCATTAAGACTCACACAGTTCTAGGTATGCCTCTTCCTAGGTGCACATTCTGGGTAAGAAATCGTGGACCTACAGAATCAATGGATGAATGTCTGAATTTTTCTAATATGAAATATTTATAGAGTAAATTAAAGACTTCCGGATAAAATGTACTTGCTTATTTTTATTTTATTTTATTTTTAGCTTTTTAAGAATAGAAACAACTGGCGGCAGGGGGAACTCTGCTATATGCTGGTAGGAAAATCAAAATTTTGAGGGTGAAAATCACCTAAACTGAAATGATCACAATTTTTAACCCAAAAGATGTTGACTATGAGCCTGATCTAAAGCCCATTTAGAATAATGGCTGTCTTTCCGCTGTGCTTTAATGTGCTTTAGCTCAGGTCCAAAGTGACCTAGTAACATTTTTTATTGGTTAGGTATTTATGTGGACCTCATCGCTGTAGTATCTGAGAATCTCCATCATTGTACAGTATTTGTTCTCTCAGTACTCCTGGGAGGTAGGGAAATGCTATGATCCCCACTTTACAGATGGGGAACTAAAGCAAGTGACTTATCTAACCTCATATAAGTCTGAACTGGAGCAGGGAATCAAACCCATGTCTCCAGCTAGTACCCTATCCACTGGAGCATCCTTCTTGTAAGTCAGAGCACTGCTCTGATTCTGCAAATGCCTGCATGACTCTGTCTTTGGGAGTAGTTTTATAAATGCTTGTATACAAATGCTAGAAGTCTAAATACTAGGGTGAACTTCAGTGCCTGGTATTAAATGAGGATAATGATTTGTTGGGGAAGAGTGAATGTACCTTTTATAAAGGGAGATCATGCCTCACCAATCTAATAGAATTTTTTGAGGGTGTCAACAAACATGTGGACAAGGATGATCCAGTGGATGTAGTGTACTTGCACTTTCAGCAAGCCTTTGACAAGGTCCCTCACCAAAGAATCTTGAGTAAAATTAGCAGTCATGGATAAGAGGGAAGGTCCTCTCATGGATCAGTAACTGGTTAAAAGACAGAAAACAAAGGGTAGGAATAAATGGTCAATTTTCAGAATGGGAAGAGGCAAATAATGATGTCCCCCAGGGATCTGTACTGGGATTAGTGCTGTTGAACATATTCATAAATAATCTGGGAAAAAGGGTGAACAGGGAGGTGGGAAAATTTGCAGAAGATGCAAAATTACTCAAAATAGTTATGTCCAAAGCAGAGTGTGAAGAGTTACAAAGCAATCTCACGAAACTGGGTGACTGGGCAACAAAATGACTGATGAAATTCAGAAATGATAAATGCAAAGGAAAGCACATTGGAAAACATAATGCCAGCTATACATATAAAATGATGGGGTCTAAATTAGCTGTTACCACTCAAGAAAGAGATCTTAGAGTCATAGTGGATAGTTCTCTGAAAACATCCACTCAATGTGCAGCGGCAGTCAAAAAAGCTAACAGAATGTTAGGAACCACTAGGAAAGGGGTAGATAGTATGGCAGAAAATATTGTAATGTACCAATATAAACACATGCTATGCCTACACCTTGAATACTGCATTCTGGTCACCCCATCTCTGAAAAAGGTAGAGAGAAGGGCAACAGAAATGATTAAGTGTATGGAACAGCTTCCATACGAGAAGGGATTAAAAAAACTGGGACTTTTCAGCTTGGAAAAGAGACAATTAAGACAGGAAATAGAGGTCTATAAAATCATAACTGGTGTGGCAAAAGTAAATAAGGAAGTGTTATTTACTCCTTCTCATAACACAAGAACCAGGAGGTCACCCAATGCAATTAATAGGCAGCAGGTTTAAAACAAACAAAATAAAGTATTTCTCCACACAACTCATGCTCAACCTATGGAACTTGTTGCCAGGGGATGTTGTGAAGGCCAAAACTATAACAGCGTTAAAAATAGAATTAGATAAGTTCATGGAAGATAGGCTCTTCAGTTGCTATTAGTCAAGATGATCAGGGATGCAACCCCATGGTCTGAGTGTCCCTCAACTCTGATTGCCAGAAGCTGGAAGTGGATGATAGGGGATGGATCACTAAATGATTGTTTGTTCTATTCATTCCCTCTGAAACACCAGGCATTCCCCTCTGTCGGAGGACAGAATATTGGGGCAGATGGACCATTGGTCTGATTGAGTATGGCTTTTCTTATGTGACCAAAAGCACATATTCTCACTCTACACACTATTGTAATGATCTATTTACCGAATATGCCTTGTGGTATATCATTTGAAAACTAATAACTTGATGGTTAATAATATCATGGTGAAATCTAAGTAGCAATATTATATGTGGAGTTATGAATTTCCCCTGTATGATTTTATTAGCACATGTTCAAACCCACACAGCTCTGACTAGGCAAAGTTGTTAAACAGATCTGTCCTAAACATAGGAATATGTGTTTACTTCAATTTACATATAAGTAGTAAATATGGTCCTTGAGACAGCAAGAGGGAGACAAGGCAAATCTCAACATACACAGTGGAGAAGAAAGAACATGGAGCCATCTTCACCCCCAGACTCCATCTTGTCTCCTTTACTGTTTGAATAAACTTTGCTTTGAGAAGTAATCCTCAGTAGAATCTACTTCAAAGCAGGATTGGACTATAAAAGTGCGTGGCAAAGATATCCTGGGAATATGCTCTCTTTCTCCTCAGAAGATAAAGGAACCAGCCTTTTGACTTGAGGAGGGATTCTGACATGAAAATTTGATTTGCAATGTTGCTGGGAACATGTGTTAAGGATTTAACCTGGAACCAAGTCTAGTTTGTTATGCTTTAGGGGCTAGAAAATGTTTTATTTCTATTGTAACCATTTCCGACTTTAATTCCCTATATTTGTGCTCACATAAAATCTATCTCTTTGTAGTTAAATGAACTTGTTTTATTTTTAATATAAATTAATCCAGGGTTGAACTGTTTGGGTAACTCCAGTTAAAGTAGCAAACTGTTGCATATTGACTCCTTCCAGAGCCAACGGACCTCTAATATCTGAACTGCCCAGGAGAGGGCTGGACAGTGCACAACACATGTTCTGGGGAAAAATCAGGACTGAGAGTGTATTGGGGTCACCCTGCAAGAATTACCCTAGGCTGGTGGAAGCCATGATGTGACTAGAATGTTGCTGACAGGCTACTGGGGTCAGAGATGCTAGGCCAGGGCTGTAACTATACACAGACACTCAGGGTGTGAGCTGCATGCTGTTAGGCTGTTTGTGAGCAGCCCAGATTGGGAACTACAACAGCAAAGCATTGTGAGGCACTTAGATAGTGGCACAATCTCTCACTGGTCTGGATTGCATTCTGGAATGTGACAGGATTATAAAGTATTGACTTCTGTGGGATTCCTTCCATTAGTAAACTATTCAAATGTGTAGACATTTGCAGGATCAGTCCCTAAACTGTCCAAGTAATGACCCATTTGGCATTCTTTACCCGGCAGACAGATATGATGTGCTTTTGTCAGGTTTTATCGCATCACCTTCAAACAGGTCAGTATTACTATTTGTTTTGTCCCTTTGCTTATAGCTTATAATTATATCTTGTTTGTTGTTTTTCCCAATAGTATTTTCCTCTCCATACTTTTCTCCAATTTTGTTTATACAAATAAAATTATTCTCTCTTTCATAAACACACACATTTCCCCTGGCCATAATACATCCTGACACATACATCCGACTGCTTTTCTTCTAATCACACTGTTATGTATACAAAAAAATCCCAGGACATTTTGCCAGTTTTTTAGAAGATACCGTTTTAGTCTAGCATGGACATAATATTGATTGAATCTCTAGGACTGAAAATCATGAGTAATTTATGCAGAGTTTGAGAGCTTTACCTTTACTACATATATAATTCCAAATCTGACCGACAACCTTGGATAGAACACTAAGGATATCACCTTGGAATTTTTGGGATAGAAGGAGGTAGATTCTCTCCTGTGCCAAAATCTGGGCATGAGAAGGGGCTGAGGGGAGTGGGAACTGTCAGGGAGATAATTATGATCCCCTGATTGTGTGAGCTGACCCTTGCATGAGCTAAAGAAAGCTATGGGCTGCTCTAAGTTTTGCCGGAAGGGTATGGCCTCCTAACAAATGCCAGTTGAGAAATGGCAGAAGGTAGTATCCTCTTTTATGGGACAGCCCTGTGGAACTTACAGCAAATTCCCACAGGTTTTTTTTGAACTATCCAGTTCCTGGTTATCATTCTCATTATAAGTCTTTAGTGTAATTTCTATAGAACTCTGCTACTTTTCTATAGAATCCTAATGCTTTTTCTCCCTATTAAGTTCAATAGTTCTTTTCCATAAGGAAACAGAGGGGCCAGCAGCAGTTTGGCCCCAAATAATCATGCAGAATCAGGAGAGGAATAAAAGGAGGCCCCTAAAGAAGCTTTTAAAAAATGTGTATTGTAAAGTTTATGCCTGAGACATGTTTGGTCTTACCAGAGCATCGTGAGCCAGACATGTTTACGATTGACCTAATCCAACTTAAAATGAACTCTGTTGAAAAACTCTCATTGACTTCAGTATAAGCTGGCTCAGGCCCTGCAGTCTGGATCCATAAAGGGATGTAGGCATTGCAGTGCTAGGTTGGGAGTCACCTAAGACAGCCAAAGGAAATGCTGATGAGAGAGGTGTATCCTAAGTGAATGGTTATAAGAGAGCACCTCCTTCTGACTGTTTTGTGGGGAATTAGGCGGTCTCTGAGCACACTTACTCCAGGTGAGATCAGTGTTCTTCCATCTATCTTTCCCTGGTACCTGGATCAGAACTGGGGTTAGGCATCCGGGCGACAGGAGTGAGGCAATAGTGAATATGGCCAGAGACAGAATTATAGGGCCCTTAAGAACTTTTATCTTGAAAATTTAGATACCAAGTGAGTTTAGGTGCCTACAGAGTTCAGGCTTAGCCAAGCAGGGATTTTGTGGAACCTAAAACTGGGCCTTAGGCACATTTGTGAATCTGGGCGCATATTTTTCTGCTCTGCTGTTGGCAGGGCTGTAATCCAGACAGTGGGTCTTTTCTCCTAGAAAAATGATGTCAAGAAATCACAAGACATTTTCTCCTAGTGAAGAACTGCCAAAAAGCCCAGACTTTGTAAGTATTGCTTCAAGTGCAAAAGTTTTCATGCAACTCTAGTTCACAGAGTTGCTGATAACATAATTTCAGGCAAAAGCACCTCATCTCATATTGTTGATGTTGAAAACTAACTTCCAAAAAATGGATCTGGAAAACTTCCCAGATTGCACATCTGGTCCCATATAAAAAATAAAAAGGATGAGACTAACGAAGGGAGGCAGTGAGAGTGACTACAGACTATTTATTAACAGGTTTGTTTTATGTAGGAATTTTTTTGCAGAGCAACACATCCAGCCCACGCTTTCAGGTAGCAGATGGCTCAGTTTATCTTATCTCTGGGTATTTTCTTGGTACCAATGTGTACTTACATGGGTCAATTTTTCTAATATGCTTTTATCTCAAGGAGACAATTCGTTTTTAAATTGTAGCATGGCTAATCCACTCTGATTCTGTTCAGTCAGACCAAGTGCAGCTAACTCCAGTGAAAGACATCTCTAAGGATAGGTTTCAGAGTAGCAGCGATGTTAGTCTGTATTCACAAAAAGAAAAGGAGTACTTGTGGCACCTTAGAGACTAACAAATTTATTTGAGCATAAGCTTTCATGAGCTAAAGCTCACTTCATTGGATGCATTCAGTGGAAAATACAGTGGGGAGATTTATATACACAGAGAACGTGAAACAATGGGTGTTACCATACACACTGTAACGAGAGTGATCAGGTAAGGTGAGCTATTACCAGCAGGAGAGAGGGGGGGAAAAAACCTTTTGTAGTGATAATCAAGGTGAGCCATTTCCAGCAGTTGACAAGAACATCTGAGGAACAGCGGAGGGGTGGAGGGGGGGAATAAACATGGGGAAATAGTTTTACTTTATCATCCACTCCCAGTCTCTATTCAAGCCTAAGTTAATTGTATCCAGTTTGCAAATTAATTCCAATTCAGCAGTCTCTCGTTGGAGACTGTTTTTGAAGTTTTTTGTTGAAGAATTGCAACTTTTAGGTCTGTAATCGAGTGACCAGAGAGATTGAAGTGTTCTCCAACTGGTTTATGAATGTTATAATTCTTGACTTCTGATTTGTGTCCATTTATTCTTTTATGTAGAGACTGTCCAGTTTGACCAATGTACATGGCAGAGGGGCATTGCTGGCACATGATGACATATATCGCATTGGTAGATGCGCAGGTGAACGAGCCTCTGATAGTATGGTTGATGTGATTAGGCCCTATGATGGTGTCCCCTGAATAGATATGTGGACACAGTTGGCAACGGGCTTTGTTGCAAGGATAGGTTTCTGGGTTAGTGGTTCTGTTGTGTGGTGTGTGGTTGCTGGTAAGTATTTGCTTCAGGTTGGGGGGCTGTCTGTAAGCAAGGACTGGCCTGTCTCCCAAGATCTGTGGGAGTGATGGGTCATCCTTCAGGATAGGTTGTAGATCCTTGATGATGCGTTGGAGAGGTTTTAGTTGGGGGCTGAAGGTGATGGCTAGTGGCGTTCTGTTATTTTCTTTGTTGGGCCTGTCCTGTAGTAAGTGACTTCTGGGTACTCTTCTGGCTCTGTCAATCTGTTTCTTCACTTCAGCAGGTGGGTATTGTAGTTGTAAGAATGCTTGATAGAGATCTTGTAGGTGTTTGTTTTTTGTGCAAGCTTGTGTGATCTTCCTGTCTGATTGCTTGTATAAGCGAATGGAAAGAAGTTGGAGGAGTCAGCATCATTTGACCTACCAGCTTTCTATGGACCACCAAGAGGGGCTCTGCAAGCCCCAAGTGAGTGTTCTATCTCTCTCATTAGTGTTTAACCAGAAATAGATGAAAAACCTGGCTTTATAGTTTAATTAGAAAGTGATTAGCATATTAGTTGTAGAAGTATGTATGAGCTATGCAAAAACCTCATCTCTCCCATAACTTTCCCATTTTCCCTGAATAGATTGTTTTTGATGGTTGTAACCTCAGCCCTGCTGAGTGGGAAGGGGCAATATGGTCTGATTTTATGTAAAGGTGAGAATAAAGATAAGAAGATTTTGATTCAGGATTAATAATTTGTTACAGTTGATATTTTCTAAGGAACACAACCAGAAACATCATCTTAAGGTATTTCTTTTTGATTATTTTATATATTAAGGAGAAAAAACCTTCCCCTCTTTCACTCTTCTCTCTATAAACTTAAAAGATGCTTTTCATTAGCCTCATTTCTATTTTGCATGACCAAGCTAATTTCTCGTATGCTGAAAAGCAGTGCTTTATATGGGGCAGAATCATACAAAAAGAATGTTCCTAAGTTCCATGAAAGGAAAAATGATAACTCTATCATCACAATACTGCACTTAGAGTAGGATGCCAGGATGAATGGATGAATGCCACTGTTGAAAGGATGTGCGTGTATTCTGACCTGCTAAGTGTCTAACAATGGGTGCAATTATCTTTTCCAAGATGGCATGTCATTAGTTGTCACTTTAATTGTCACACCAATTCTTTGACAAAGGCTTATTTGATGTCTCGTACTACAAGCCAAGCTTTTGAAATGTTTGTGATTTAGTCATCTCAGTGTTTTGAAAGAATTGTACCTTTCTATAGCAAAAAAGTACTGCCACTCTATGCCAATATTCCATTGCATGGAGATGTATAAGGTGCTGATATTTCTTTGAGATGGTTGAATGGCTATGTCTATATTTCCCAATGATAGCTGCAAATAAGGAATGTTCATCTGGCCTAACTAAGAAAGTCTTTTTCTTTTTGGGGGGTAGGGGGAGGCAAATAGCAGCATATACATACCCACAAGATGTCTACTATAAATGCAAATTAATCATTATATTTTATAGAAATGGATGTTTTGATTGTCATGTTCTTTATCCAACCAATATTTAAACACAACATTAATAGAATGAAAGCTTGTCTTCCTTGTTTCAACCTCTCCCGATAGTTGTGGGGGTCAACACTGAGGACATACAGTACATGAAGCATAGTTGGCTACAACAAGACCCAGATGCTACGCTAAGGATAATATCTTTTCAGTAGCTGCATCTGGATCTTTGGCAGACTCTACAGGCTGTTCTGCTGGCAGTCCTGGATTTGCCTCTGGGGCTGTCATCTGTCATGTTGTTAAGGCTGCTGATGGTCTGTCTCTGCTGCCTTGGCCTCCTGGGCTGCATTTTCCTTTCAACCACCTTTGCTGATGAGGATTTTGTTGCTCTTATACATTTTAAGAATAAGGGGACCACAATAAATTGCGAAGACTTGTTGACCAGAATGCAAGACCAGGGTGGCGTAAGGGAGATCACCTGCAGCCTCAGAAATCTGGTCTCTGCACCTTCACTGATGCACATTTTTTTAAGAACTGCAGGGTATGGAATCTACTTGCAGACTGTTCGTATGCTTGGCTGCTATTTATTAAGTCAGGGCTATGATGACTCAGGTACTGTGGTTGTAATTGTGACGATTTCCTTTCTACACACACCTGATGATGACATATACAATTGTTGAATTAGCAAAGGAGATACTTCAATGAATATGGTATAGCAGTGAATTGGCTGTAAAAGAGATATGATGTGTAGCATGGATTTCTTCCTCCTCTGCTTCATGGCACACAATGATTTAAGGAAAATAGTTAAAATAAAATATTAATGGAATAGCAGAAAGGGAAAAACAACCCACTGTTAACATGCCCAGTGGTGAGAGAAAATTACAGGTTTCATTGTGTATGCTACAGCATCTGCCTACACAGAGAGCCTAAGCCTTAGGCTCTCCCAGGGGAAATAGCTGTGGATAAGTTATTCAATTAGAACAGCATTATTGGCCAGCCACCTTGGAGAATTGGGTTGATGATGTTGTGATTATCCTGCTCTACATTCCTTCATGTCCCAGACAGGCTGCATTGCTTTGCAACTTCCTTAAGTGTCCACACAGCTATACAGTAAGTGAGCAATTGAAATGGGGGATATCAGGGATGACTGAAAGAAAATCATTTTTGAATGAACTTTGCTTGCGTAGCCATAGCCTAAATATTCTGAATCATATTGTGTTTTCGGGGACTTCTATTGTACTGCATGACAGACCTGGCAGTGGGCAGGAAAGAGATTTTCATTGTGTGCATTTAACCTGTGGCATGGGGCACCAGAACTCATACTGACAGATACAAAATAGAATAATACTCCTTCAAGTGTGACATTCTTATTAGAAATAGAGACGCTTTAAACGGCTACAGTCTTAGGTGGTTAGTTAAACGGCTTTAGAACTCTACCACCAACGTTTAGATCTTTCATAAATTAGAAACTTTCTGTTTAAAATTAGTATTTTTATTGACAACAAAACAAACCCAGTAATAGCAGGGATTTTGTTTTGTTTTGTTGCATTTTTTTAACAAAGAACCTGGTCCTGCAAACCCTTCTTGCACAGAACTTCAATTGAAATAAATAGTAGCAGAGAGGGGTTGTAGGATTGGGTCCAAAATAGCATGCTACAGTTCATAGTGTAAGCTTCATAGAAACCCAATGAAAACAGCCCTAAACAGGATCAGCATAGCTCTACCCTATTTTAAAGTAAAATCAGCACCATTTTCCCCTTTCCATATTTTTGTATTTTAGTAGTTGTCACTGGTTTCGTAGATTCATAGATTTGTAAGGACATAAGGAATTTATTAGATCACCTAGTTTGACTTCCTGTGTAACATAGGCCATAGAATTTAATCTACTTTCAAATGAATTTGGAGCTTTTTTCAAGTGAATATGTTATGGCTTTTAGGCTTCTCATTGTTTCTGCACTCACAGTTGCAGATAGATTTTTCATAACATTTCGGCATGTTGGGTGCTTGAGCTATTTTGAAAATCTAACCATAAATGTTACAACTGCTAGGTGCTGGGCACTTTTCAAAAGGTGCCTAAATCAGAGCTGAACTCTTTTGAAAATGTAGTCCCGTGTTTGCTTTGAGCTTTACATCAGTATCAGCAATCCTTTTCCTCCTCCTTCAAAGCTGACTGAGTCAAATAGAAACTCACAGCATCCAGAAGGGCCATAAAGGAGGCATTCCGCAGAGATAATCAATGACAAAGAGAACAGTGCCTTTCAGTCTGTTGGTGTATCTTAAGAATCTTCAACAAATGGTCATGCCAAGGAGTTGAAAGCAGACTGCATTCCATAAAGTCCAGTTTCAAAAAGCAGTGGGACCCACTTTCCAGTCAACACAGGATAGAAGGCGTTTTTCATGCCTTGCTGATATCTGTCATCTTAAGCTCGTAAGTCCCGCATCATAGTGAAACTTGGTGTCTTTAGTTAGTTAATGTGGCTGAGTTCTTGCACTCTAGCTGCCAATTCATTTCCTTCCACATTTCTCATCCCTTTCAACTCCTCTGTGACCACCAATCCTTGAATATCGGAGGCAGTATAACCAAGTGCACTGGACTGGGACTCCAGAGACTCTGGCTGTGTCACTGCTTTTTCTGGTGACCGTTGGCAAGTTACTTCCCTCCCTATCTCTCAGTTTCCCCATGGAGATAATGATACTGAACTCCTTTGTAAACACTCTGGGATCTACGGGTGAAAAGCAGTATATAAGACCTAAGTTCCCTCTAAGATGCGTGGCTGCTTGGCCGCACAGCAGCCTATTAAGTGCTGCGCAGGCACTCAAGGCTGCGGCGGGGAGAGATGCCTCTCCCCACTGGCCTCGGACCTGCCACAGCCAGGGGAGAGGCACCCTCCCCCTCCCCTGGCCCCAACCCAGCCCAGCCCGGACCAGCTGCGGCTTGCGGAGAGGAGCCCCTCCCCTGGCCCCAACCCAGCCTGGCCCCATACCTGCTGCGGCCGGGGGAGAGGCATCTCTCCCCCCGAGCCCAGATCCTGCTGTGGGGAGAGAGAGCTGGGGGGAGTCCTCTCCCCCCCCATAGCCTCGGGGCAGCCTGTACCCCAAACCCCTTATCCCCAGCTCCACCCCAGAGCCCACACCCCCAGCCGGAGCCCTCACCCCCCAAAACCCTCTGCCCCAGCCCTGAGCACCCTCCCACTCCAAAACCCTTAGCCCCACCCCTGCCACATGAATTTTGTTACGTGCACCAACTTGGGGTGATGTGTCACACATCACCTTCATATTGGTGCACATAACTAAATTCATTCCGCATATGCGTGCGAAAAATTACTGTATGAGACCTAGGTATAATGATTATTATCCTTGTTATACTTAATGTCCAGACTTTTCTACCGTTTTTAGCCCTCTGCTGCCAATCCTGTGTGACTGTGTTGTAGATTTATTCCACTCTCAACTCTTCTGCCTCTCTTTCCCACTGCCAGCTCCATCCCTCTCGGCCTGACTCATTTCCAGTATCCCCTTCTTCTCCTGTTCTCATTGTGTTGATCAGCTCTGGAAGATCTCCTATGACTAGGCCTACTTTCATCATTACATCTTTGTGTTCTTCTCCCTCAGTACTGCCATATTCCTGGTCAACAGCACTATTTTCCCACTCTCATTGACTTTCTTGGCCACTTATCGACCTAGTTACTTCCTTTAAGTCACTTCTAAAGCCTTCCCCCTAACTCCAGTCTTTGGGGTAGAGCACATCACCTTGCATGACTGTACAACCCCAACACAATGGAGCACTAATCCTTATTGGGGCCTTTGTGCGCTACTGCAGTATGAATTGATAATAATGATGCTGATGCTGATAATAACAAATTAATAATTGTGGACTCCGTACAACTAACAGCAAAGTCCAGTTCCTGTTATTTCCTTATTGAAATCTATCCAGGAAGGATGAGAGGATTAGATTGTCATCTGTCTTTGGGAACATACAATATATTGACTTGGTAAGCCCTTCTATTCTATGGTACTACTTGCTTGTATGCAGAATATTACATGGAGATTAGTATGTCCTTGTGGGATTCACTAACCATACAGAGTGCCAGTTTCCTTTTGAGCTGCTAGTGGATACATTTGTACCAACTGAACGCATCAGTTCCTGCCCTAAAGAAAGCCAGTATATTAATTAGGTCTTCATTTAGAGTTTCTAGAGCTACATATTTGGAGCTCTCTACTTGACATAGAAATTTGGAGCTTAGAGAAGGCTATATGGTGTGCTAAATAGCCTGGTATTTTTTTACATAATGAATCTTCTATGTATTGTGAGTTTCTCTCTTTCATCTTTGTTTTAAGATCTTGTTTTGAACCCATATGGATATATCTGCAAAAAGAGTGTGTTAACAGGATCACTGTAGTTCTGTGCCACTATATAGATGCCTAGGGAAATAGGTATTGTACTTGTTGCAGAATTTGGGTGAAATTCTGGCCCTATGGAAGTCAATTCAATTGGGCCAGGATTTCAGTTCTAGTGTTCTTGAATTCTCTGGAACTAGAAAGCTCCCTCCCACTTCTCCTTCTGTTACAAACTATCAAGAGGAGAACCAGAGAGTAGAGAAAATCCAGACTACATTATCCAAAATGCAGCTGAAAAAAATTAAATGCCTGAAACTGCAAACATTGACTGCTAAGTACAGTGCCTGTTAGTCAATGAGACTACTCAGCATAGCTGGCACCTCACTTGGGATCAGGCTCTAAAAATCACTACATATTGAGCCCAGGCCTTTCCCCATACAGAGACTTCTGAAGATCACAAAAAGGAATTAAACATAACAAAATACTAGGTGGAATTACAGTTGTTCTACTTAACACTGGCCAGTTGCGTTAGATAACTAATTAAGAACTTGCAGTTAACCCAATAAATTGGTGTATCTTTTGTAGTAAATATGGGAAGTATTAGGTATGTAGATGTGTGTACTGTTATTTTAAATCAATAGTGAGGTTAAGATGTGTCTAGTGTTCTTTTAATTTTGGAGCAGGGAGCTAAGCAGGAAGGGATGGAGAAGGTTCTAAGAGAAGTTCTACCACGAGGCTATAGAAGGCAAACAACTTTAGAGCTAACACTTTGGCAGTTCTTTATGTACACCTGCAGAGAACCCACAATTAAACAATATTGTTACAAGCCACCACCTTTCACTAAATCACTGAAAATCAAACTGGGCCTCATGGTGAAGATTAACAGGAGGAGGTGATGATGTATTTTTAAGGAGACATTCTGTTGAGTATTGCAGTGTTAAACAGCCATTTCTAGTGTTCTGCTCTGAAAAGTAACTATGCCAAAGGCCACCTTCTTCATCAACAAATCTGCTCTCCACATGTATCCAGAATCACGTCTTCACATTAGTGACCAAAACAAGTTTTCACTGCTTTTTACTTCTGTTAGCCCTGCCGAACAAAGGTATAGCTAGCGTCCCCAACTTACACTGTCATCTGGGTGAGCACACTGTGGAAATCAGTAGGGCTCTCTCTGGTTTCTGCAGCCTGCCAGTGCAGATCACAACACAGGATTGTGTTTTAAAGGCTGGATCCTGCACCCTTCAAGTTAACAGGATCAGGACCAAGCCCTGAGAGTAAGAACTGAATTCAGTTCCTTCATGTATTCCATCAGTTGTTTACTAATGTACGTCCAATGGCTAGAATGATGAAGAAGAATGGAAAAGAAGAGGAAAAGTCAGCTCTGGCCAGCATCATCTATGTTGTAACCCATAATTCTATCATGTACGTTTTTGTTATTTTGGTTTAATTTGGTTGTTAATTTGTTTAAATTTTAAGTACATATGTGATAATAAATAATTATTCTTATTGTCTAATGAAAGGGCATAGAAACTGTGCTAAATATGCCTTGGGTGAGGGGTCACCAGGAAGGTACCAGGTGTGAACTAAGGTTGAATCTTGGGCACAGCAAAGAGGCATAATGGTACTCTGTTGTAGAAATAGGCATTCTATGTCAAGGAGTAGGGGCTGTGCCCAAGGGTTCAGTTTAGCTCTGGGTTCCCCCATTTAGAGATTCTGTACTCTATGAGGCTTGACCAGACCAGTGGGAGGCAGGGAGCAAAGTTGACTCCATGAAGTTACCTGACTGGACTCACAGAGCAGAGCTGATTCTTGCTGAGGACTGCCTGGAACAGCGGTGTAGAGCAGACTAGTAGAGAGGTGGCAGAAAGGACTCCATGGCTAGGCCAGCAAAGGTAAGCCAAGCTGATTTCCCAGAGCCTTGACCCATTCAGTGTTGGGACAAGCTGCACCACAAAGCTGGGCCAGGTGGCTGCACCTCAGGGTAGCACCAGGCTGAGCAAATCTGACAGGACCTAAGCCAGACCAGACTGGAGTGCCACCCCCGGATGCCTTGGCTACTACTTGTAACTTACTCCAATCATGAGTGGGCTTTCAGGTGAGTGGAGATGTGGTGGTCAGGCTATTGGTCTTCCAGCTACTGGACATTTATTGAGACTGGAGGGGAATTGATCAAATGTGTTCTTAATCTTTATTTAAATGTGCATACTGAGTTTCCATATTCTTTTGTCTGTATCCCATTTCTGCAATAGAAGATTTTTTTTGCTTTCTATTCCAAAGTAGACTCAAGTGATTGAGAGTGGGGATGAACCACCTCTTAAGGGTGACCAGGGAGAGTTCTTTTCCCCTACAACTGAAAAGTGAGTAAAACTCTGGGTAGTGACTTGAGCTATTGTTGTAGTTATTTTAGAAAAAGAACCTCTAGATATTTTGAACCCATCCATTGTTGTTGCCATTGACACCTGGCAGAAGGATTACACTAGGTTCCAATCAGTTATACCTATGCAAAGCCCCCGAAGACAATGGATTGCACAAATGTAAAACTGGGGCCTAATTCCATTATTGGTGGTGATAATCAAGAATGAAATGTTTCAAGCCATCTCTTAGGGTATGCCTACACAGCAAAGAAAACCCTCAGGTGGACCATGGCAGCCGACACAGGCTTGTGGGGTTCAGACTGAGGGACTGTTTCATTGCTGTGTAGACTTCTGGGCTCAGTCTGGAGCCCGGCCTCTAGGACTTTGTGGGGTGGAAGGGTCACAGAAGTCTAGCTCCAGCCCAAGCCCAAAAGTCTACACATCAATGAAACAGCCCCACATCCTGAGTCCCGTGAGCTGGAACAGGCTGGCATGGGCCAGCCACGTGGTTTTATTCGCTGTGTAGACATACCCCTAGTGGTATCAGGGATGAAGATTATTCTTCTTCGAGAGCTTGTTCATGTCCATTCCACATTAGGTGTGCGCATGCCGCGTGCACGAGCGTTGGAAACTTTTCCCCTTAGCGGCTCCCTTCGGGCCAGTGGGGCCCCCTGAGTGGCGCCACTGCGCTGTGCATATATACCCCGCCGGCCCGACCCCTCCAGTTCCTTCTTACCACCCGTGGCGGTGTTGGAACAACCTCTCTCTCTCTCTCATAGAAGAGCAGTCCCTTAGCCTTTAGAGTAGCTGTTATCAGTTCGTTAACATACCTATTGTGGACACTTAAGTCATTAGGTGCTTGGAGGCCTCGAGCACCAGCCCTGGGCCGCAGGGCATGCCGCAGGCCCACGGCTTCAAGGCTTGCGCCAAGTGCCGCAAACCTATGCCAGTTAGTGACCCCCTACGACTCGTGTCTACGTTGCCTGGGGGACGGACATCAAACTGAACCGTGTAGGATTTGCAAGGCGTTTAAGCCAAGAACAAGAAAAGAAAGATACTTTCATCTAAAGCAACTGTTGACGGAGGCCGCATTGCAGCCGCCGGGCCCGGAGCGCCCGACACCAGCTCAGGCTTCCTCGGTGTGTAGTGCCCTGTAGCTGTCGAGAGACGCAGCACTGGCTAAGCACCGTAAACTGTCAGCCCCAGAGCGCCAGGCACCGCTTATCCTCCCTGATGTGGCCCCCGGCGCAGCTGAAAGGAAGGTGCGGTCGTTCCCCGCAGAGGAGGCCGGTGCCTCCCAAGGCCCCGAGCGCCGATAAGAGCGGGAAGGCTGTGGTACTGGCACTGACACAAGCGGTCCCAGCAGCACAAGCCCCACCGAGCCCAGACCTAAGTAAGCTCAGTGCGGACGATGGGCTCGAGGGCATAACGGATCAGACCTCTATGCCTGGCACCTTTAAGGCTGCAAAGGACCTCATCGAGCTGTCAGCGGCAAGCCCCCTCCCGTATGGGGAGAACCCTCCGGCACCCATGCCTCGGGTGACGTCGAGGGGTAGGCTGACAATGGTGTGCCGCTCGAGGACACTATCCCAGCACCACTCCTGGAGTTGGTCCCAGTCAAGCTCCTACTCCGCAGACATGCACTTGCCAGCGGCCCAGAAGGAGGTTGTGGCACCGGTAGCGGGTCGGCGCGAAGAAACACCAGAAAGGGCACGCTGCTCTCCAGCACCACCCAGAGACTGGCACTGGGAGGAGTTGAAACGGCCCTCACCAGAGGACTCCCGCAGACAGTCCCGGTCCAGGGAACGCCGGCACCGGTCCCGGTCCCAGATACCGGTACCACTCCCGCTCAGCCAGGAACCGCTCGTTCTCCTGCTGGCGCAGATAGTTGGCACCGCCATGGCCTTCGCAGTCGGCGTTGCCACAGTCCGGCACCAACTGTGGCCGCTATAGCTACCTGCACCGGGCCCCAGACAACAGGGACCCTCAGGGGAGCTGGTAACCTCAATGGGGGCTGCCAGGCCATTGGCCCTTCTGGACCCCCTGGGCCTATCAGGAGCGCCAAGGGGCCCCGTCCAGGGCAAGTTACTTGGTGCAGAAGTCCCAATCCCCACACCGATGCCAGACAGTGCCGGAGGCTACAGTATCCAGGCCTCCAGCATCCCCCCAGCATAAACCGGAGAGATCGGCACCGAGCCCAGTGCCATCCCCTGGACTCCCGCACCGGCCTCAGCCAGAGGCCCCTCCCACGGGTGAAGGGGAGCAGGAGGACCAACCAGAGGGGGTTGAGCTTTGAGTCTTCCCCCAATGAGGCGGTGGCGGGCACAGAGGTGTCCGGCCCTCCGCCGATAGACCATAGAGCCCACCAGGAATTGCTGTGCAGGGTTGCCCAAAACTTGGGGTTGCAGGCCGAGGAGATGGGTGAGCAGGAGGACCCCATGGTGGACATTTTGAGCCCCGAAGGTCCATCCAGAATAGCGCTTCCGCTCATTAAGACCATTTAGTCCAACTATAAGACTATATGGTAGACCCCGGCTTCCAGCGCTCCAATGGCCAAAGGAGTGGGGCGTAAATACTTTGCCCCATCTAAGGGCTATGAGTTCCCGTTCTGCCACCCTTAGTGGTCTCAGCGGTAAATGAAAGGGAGCACCATGGACAACAGGCCCTGGCCCCTAAGGCCAAGGAGGCGAAGCGCCTGGACCTTTTTGGCAGAAAGGTGTACCCGTCGGGGGGCCTTCTGTTGAGGATTGCTAACCAGCAGGCCATCCTCAACAGGCACAATTTTAACTCCTGGGCAGTGGTGGGGAAGTTTAAGGAATCTCCTGCAAGGTTTCCAACGGGAGTTTATGGCCCTGGTGGACGAGGGCAAGTCAGTGGCTAAGACCTCTCTCCAGGCCTCCCTGGATTCGGCAGATGCAGCGGCTAGAACAATCGCGTTGGGGGTGATCATGAGGTGCTCGGCGTGGCTCCAGGAGTCAGGCCTGCCGCCCGAGGTCCAGAATACCTTCCAGGACCTCCCCTTCGAAGGGTCCGGGCTCTTCTCGGGCCAGACAGACACGAGGCTGCATAGCCTCAAGGACTCGCGAGCTACGCTTAAGTTGTTGGGTTTGCACACCCCAGAGACCCAGAGGAAGTCCTTTAAGCCACAGCCTCCCCTTCAATGCCAGTACCAGCCTCGTCATAGGCATGAGCCTTACCATAGGTGAGGCAGGGATAACAGGGGACAGTGCAACAACAACAGTAGCAATAATGTGCCGGGCCAGAACCAGGGCCAGCACAAACCCCAGCCGGGCACTAAGCCAGGCTTCTGAAGGTGCGCTCAAGGACAGCATACCAGGCCAGTCACTCCCTGTTTCCTGAACTGCCTGTCCCGTTTCTCCTGTGCGTGGTGCACCATTACATCAGACTGTTGGGTCTTACGCACGGTGTGGAACAGGTACTAGCTGCAGTTCGCCTCCCTCCCCACTCCCATCCCACCTTCCCCTTCCCTCTTCAAGGACCCCTCTCATGAGCATCTCCTAGAGAAGGAGGTTCGCTCGCTGCTAGAGCCGGGGGTGGTAGAGGCGATGCCGCACACCCTAAGGGGGAAAGGGTTCTACTCCTGGTACTTCCTCATCCCCAAGGCCAAAGGGGGCCTTCATCCCATTTTAGACCTGTAAAAGCTCAACAAGTTCCTGGTCAAGGCCTGGTTCCGCATGGTCTCTCCAGGCACCATCATCCCTTCCCTGGATCCGGGAGGCTGGTACGCCGCCCTTGACATGAAAGAGGCATACTTCAATATCACCATCCACCCAGCACATCGGTGGTTCCTACGCTTCACTGTGGGCCAAGAACATTACTAGTTTGCAGTTCTCCCATTCGGTCTAGCCACGGCCCCACAGGTTTTCACGAAACATATGGTGGTGGTGGCAGCCTTCTTACAGAACCAGAGGGTCCGGGTATACCCGTATCTCGACGACTGGCTCCTGGTGGGCCAATCCGAGGCAGAAGTGCGGGACCATGTGGAGGTGGCCCTGAGATTGTTCCGCGAGCTGGGGCTCCTGGTCAATGTCCCCAAGTCCACGCTCGTGCCCACGCAGAGAGTGGAATTCATAGGGGCGGTCCTGGATGCGATGCAGGCCAGGGCAAGCCTTCCAGTATCCCAATTCCGAGCTATCCAGCAAGCGGTGGCCTCCCTGTGCCAGTTTCCAATGACAACAGCCAGGTGCTGCCTGTGGCTGCTGGGCCACATGGCAGCATGCACGCACGTGGTCAGGCATGCCAGACTGAGACTCAGGTCTCTGCAGGCATGGCTCGCTCGGGTGTACTGCCCAGGCAGAGACCCCCTGGACTTGGTAGTGACAGCCCCAAGGGATGTGCTGGACTCCCTGCTGTGGTGGCAGTCCCAGCCTGTGGTTTGTGAAGGCATCCCCTTTGCCGCACCACAACCGGACCTGACGCTGATGATGGACGCGTCAGACCGTGGATGGGGGGCTCACCTCAGGGACCTCATGACGCAGAGGTTGTGGTCTGGGGCAGAGCAGTCGCTCCATATCAATGTGAAGGAGCTCAGGGCGGTTCATCTCACCTGCCAGACCTTTCACGCCACTCTGAGTGGTCACAGCATGACAGTTGTGACAGACAACACTACTGCCATGTTTTATATAAGCAAACAGGGCAGGGCTCATTCCTCGCCACTCTGTTGCAAGGCTTTCCTCCTCTGAGACCTTTGCATAGCCAATGCAATTCACCTCGAGGCGTCCTATCTCCCGGGGGTACGAAACAAGCTGGCGGACTCCCTCAGCAGGTCGTACCGCTTGCACGAGTGGATGTTCAGGGTGGACTTCGTGCTTTCACTCTTCCGGAGGTGGGGGTTTCCCCGGGTAGACCTGTTTGCCATCAGGGCCAATGCCCAGTGCCCGTGGTTCTGCTCGTTCCAGGGCCGCAGCTCAAGCTCGCTCATGTTTACAATCCCGTGGAGAGGAGGCTTGATGTATGCCTTCCCCCCGCTCCCCTTGGTGCACAAGGTCCTACTCAAGGTGCGCGGGGACAGGGCATTGGTGATCTTCATCGCCCCAGCCTGGGCCCGCCAGCACTGGTACAGATCACTCCTAGAGCTGTCGGTGGAGGCCCCAGTAGTCCTGCCCCTACACTGGGACCTCATTACACAGGACAGTGCGCGGCTTCTCCACCCTGACCTACAGTCACAGCACCTGACAGCGTGGACGCTCTGTGGCGAAACGCCCTGGAGAGCCAGTGCTCCCTTCCTGTGCAGCAGATTCTGCTTAGCAGTAGAAAGCCCTCTACCAGGGCGGCCTATATGGCCAAGTGGAAAAGGTTCTCATGTTGTTGTGAACCCCGACAGGTGCAACAGTGCCAGGCCCCAGTGCAGGCCATTCTGGAGTACCTCCTGCACCTCTAGCAGCAAGGGCTAGCTCCGTCCTCACTCAGAGTGCACCTGGCGGCCACCTCCATCTTCCATCCGGGGTTCTCAGGGGGCTCGGTGTTTTCCCACCTAATGGTGGGACGGTTCCTTAAAGGGTTGGAGAGGGTTCCCGTACTCCCGCCCACCAGTCCCTCCATGGAACCTTAATCTGTTCCTCTCTAAACTCATGGGACCCCCTTTCGTGCCCCTCGCTTCCTGTTCTCTCTTCCACCTTTCCTGGAAGGTGGCATTTCTGGTTGTCATTACCTCGGCCAGAAGGGTGTCCGAACTGAGGGCCCTCACCTCTGAGCCGCTGTATACAGTACAAGGACAAGGTGCAGCTCCGGCTGCACTCCAAGTTCCTCCCTAAGGTGGTCTCCCAATTCCATTTGGGCCAGGACATTTGTCTGCCGGTGTTCTTCCCGAAACCCCATACAGACCCGAGTCACCGCAGCTTGCACACCTTGGATGTGCGTCGAGCACTGGCATTCTATTTGGAGCACACCAAGCCCTTTCGGAAATCCGTGCAGCTGTTTGTGGCTGTAGCCAAGAGGATGAAAGGCATCCCAGTGTCGGCACAGCGGATTTCATCTTGGATTACAAGCTGCACCCGGACGTGCTACGAGTTCGCAGGTGTTCCAGCCTCGGCAGTCACAGCCTACTCGACCAGGGTGCAAGCGACTTCCACGGCATTCCTGGCACAGGTCCCAATCCAGGAGATCTGCAGAGCAGCCACCTGGTCCTCGGTGCACACCTTCACGACCAGCAGGCCAACCAGCAGGCCAGAGAGGACGCAGTGGTTGGCAGAGCAGTCCTCCGAGCAGTTGTTCTGTGGCTCCTACCCTCCTCCAGAGGTAAGCTTGTGATTCACCTAATGTGGAATGGACGTTGACAAGCACTCGAAGAAGAAAAAACGGTTACTTACCTTCTCGTAACTGTTGTTCTTTGAGATGTGTTGTTCACGTCCATTCCACCACCCACCCTCCTACCCCTCTGTCGGAGTCGCCGGCAAGAAGGAACTGGAGGGGGTCGGGCCAGCGGGGGTATATATGCACGGCGGGAGCCTCTAAGGGAAAAAGTTTCCGACGCTCGTGCATGCGGTGTGTGCACACCTAATGTGGAATGGACGTGAACAACACATCTTGAAGAACAACAGTTACAAGAAATTTAGAGTAGCAGCCGTGTTAGTCTGTATCCACAAAAAGAAAAGGAGTACTGGTGGCACCTTAGAGACAAAATAAATTTGTTAGTCTCTAAGGTGCCACAAATACTCATTTTCTAGTTACAAGAAAGTAAGTAACCGTTTTTTCTTAGGCCACAGTAATAGCAGGACCCTGTTTAAAGGAAATGATCACCTCTAACCAAGCCTGTGAGATTCAGAAGGAAGTCAAACATCTGAATTAAAAGCATATGGTAGGAAATAGAATATTCCATCAAATCCAGTGTGTTGGGATATAAACTGATCACGTGCATGGATGAGGAAGGAATCTCCTTCAATGCACAGTCTAGTACAGCTGGCTCGGCACTTTCTGAGAGTTTTCACTCCTCTAAAAAATCAGCCATTGGCTGCTGCCAGAGGCAGGATGCCAGACTAGATGAATCCAATGATCTAATCCATCTTGGCAGACCTTGTGTTCACAATTAAAAGGAGATATAGTAGGAACAACTGCTAAAAATACAATCCATAAGTAATTTCCATAGACCACAGGCCCTGGGTTAAATGGCTTATCCCCCTGATTCAGAACAAAAAGCAGAATGTGTGCTGGAATGGATGTGTCAGGTTAATGAGCGGACATGTGCCAGGAGCTGGGGTTTCATGGATTTACTTTGCACCTTAACTTCATATACAAATACATATGCAAATAGCTTAAAAGCAACACTGTTAAACGAAGAACACAAACAACCCAGATAGGCTAATGCAAACACTTACTGATGTGACAGACAAAAAGGCAACTCCAAACCCACCAAAACTAATTTCTGACAAATATGCCAGGAAGCTAGAGGTCCCCACTGGACAAATATCTCTTACAGCCTGGCATCTGTGCCCTGTGTTTATTATTCTAACAGGAGCAGGCACAGGGGTATGAAGTACAAAGTAAATGGTACCCTGCCAAAGTCTTTGTTCTTATTTAATTGTTTAAAAACCATATTTTAGAATGTTCTCTATGTATAACTGTTATGCTTGGAAAGATTCCAAAGCCTTCTAATGTTAGTAGAGAACAAGGGTATTTTTTTTGTTAAATTCTCAAAGGCAGATGTGTACAGTAATGGATATTTGTGTTTGCTTCATTTTTTGTACATGTTTTCCCGTAGGGTAAGTGCTGTATTTGAAAGCACATGTTAATTTAGCTCTTGAGTAGAGCTACAGCAAACTGTTTTGCCCCTTTGGGAAACTTGGTGGTGGGATGGGGGACATGCCTTTAAAGTTTGAGAGCTTTCTGCAGCTTTTGTCATGTGTTCATTCATATTGTGTGCCTACATGCATACAATACACTTGCAGTCAGGAGCAAACCTTAAAATACATGAAAAATCTTACCTCCATGTGAATGGGATAATTGAAGTTTGGGAAAGGCTGGTGTCAACACTGCTGCAGTATAGAGTCATCCTGTCACAAATATTAGCACCATTCAGTTTTCTGAAAGACTTTGTTTTTCAAAAAGAATCCAAGACCATGAGAGAGGAGAAAAAGAACAGATACAATCCCATTAAAGTGCAGGGAAATTCAATGGGTTTTTCCAGAAAGTATTTTAGACATTACTATAAAAGGCATTAAACATAACAGCCATATTAGGTCAAATCAGTGGCCCAGCTATCTTCTGACAGTGGGCGGTGCCAGATGCTTTAGAGAGAGTAGCCAGAACAGGGCACTTTATCAAGTGATCCACCCCATATCATCCAGTCCCAACTTCTAGCAGTCAGAGGTTAGGGACACCTAGAACATGGGCTTGCGTCCCTGGCCATCTTGACTAATAGCCATTGATGGACCTATCATCAATAAACTTATCAAATTCTTTTATACTTTTGGCCTTCACAACATCTGCTGACAACAAATTCCACAGGTTGACTGCATGTTGTGTGAAGAAATACTTCCTTTTGTTTGCTTTAAACCTGCTGCCTATTAATTTCATTGGGTGACCCCTGGTTCTTGTGTTATGTGAAAGTGCTTTGACCCCAGCAGCCTGCCTACAACACAATGGCCCCACCCTGGTCTCCCCCAGCCTTGGTTACTATTTGCAGGGTGATACCAACACACACTCTGGTCCTGAATTTCCCCAAAACCATCTGCCCGGCAGTATCCACCCCTCTCCTGGACAACTCAGAGAAGACAAAAGCACAGTTTATTACTGTAACTGGATTTAACAAATGCAATGTTGGGTTGGTTTAGATTAAAAGTAAAACAACTTTATTAACAAAAAGAGAGAGGTTTTAAGTAAGTTTAAGGCATAAAGACAAAAATGGTTAAAAGCAAATAAAAGTAAAATATGCTTTCTAATGGCTAAAACTTAATCTACAGTCTTGGTTTAAAGTAGATTTCTTACCAATCTTTATTCTGTCCATCCTTGGCTGACTTCCCATCAGTCAGCACCTTCCACAGAAGTACGAGGTGCTGGTCTCCCTTGTCTTCCTAGATGAAAGATGACCTCATGCTAGTTTTCCCTTCCTGTGGACTTCCCATCCCTCTGCTGATTTGTATATAAATGTTTTGATTTCATAATGTTTAATTCACACTGTAGAATTAAATAGCTGCCTTCCCTCCTATTTGGGAGAAAATCTGTTTCTCCCTTTGTCTGGTCACAGACTTCAAAGTATAATATCAGTGAGTATCCAAAATTCCTCATATAGTATTAATACATACATTGCACAATTATATTAATTATTATTAGTGTATCATTAGGTTTCATAAAAGACCTTACTTGATATACTTTTATAACACATTAATATTGTATACAATCCTCTGAGTCTGTTACTTATCATTTGAGGTTCAGAACCCCTGTCTTTACAGTCTAGTAAGCCATTGAAATGTATTCTCAGATAAAGTTCTTTTCCCCATTCTGTGCAGTCTGTTTCTACAGTGAATAATCTGTAAATGAAATCTCAAAACCACAATGAGTGTGAATGTAAAACAGTTGAGGCAGAAATTAGACTTGCTTCTGTATATGGTAAAACAGTCTTATCCCAGGGCAGAAGGAATTTAGTGGTGATTAATAAATTGAGCTGGCTCTGACTCTCAAAGACTATTGTACAATTTGCAAAGAGGAGGAGGGTCATTGTCAACATCAGGCATGTGGAATTATTGCCATCTTGACATGAAGACATCTCAAAAGCTTGTTGCTGTATTAGCAGGAAATTAGTGTCCGGTGGTATGACTTAGCACATGAAAGCAAGAGGAAGGAAGAAGAGATTTGGGAGCTGGTTATCTCACTGAATCAACATGACCTAGCATAAGTGTTACTTCCATACAAGTCAAACCAAGTGAAAGCAAACAGATAACTCTGAGGGAGGACATAGAGTTGGCAATAGCTATGGTAATTTAGATATGAACTCTTCAATTTCTTTACAGAACTTACTTTATTATGAAGGTTGCAGTTTTATTGTTGCAACTTTTTAGTAAAAGTCATGGTGCAATTCACATAATCATGGAAATATAGTTTTTAAAAGTGGCAAAAGCAGTGGGGTCTGATTGCACTTGGTTGCTTGTGGTGATGCCAGGTTGGTTTCGTTGTGGGTAACTGAAGACTGAATATGGCCCCTGAATACTGTTTGATATGCAAAATAGCTATTTTTTTTAATTAACAAGGCTGGTGTACCTCATAATTAAATGAACAGGTTTGAAAATAAAAGCTCCACACAGAGGAGACAACCTGTGACTAATTTAATAACGCTTGTAAGGCACTTTTCAGATAAATATATGGTGTTGTTTTAGTATTTTTGAACCTTGGCTTTTCAATTTTAGACCCTGATGATCCCTTCCAATACCACGTGGGATAAAGAGCCAGACTGAGTGCATCTGGGCTGGTGACATGGCATGTTCTTCCCACTACTTTTTCAGATCCTATGGAAGCTCCTCCACAAATCCCCTGAGAGCTGATGCTCTGAACATCAGGAAGGCCTAAGTTTTCTTTCCCAAGCTATGCTGTTCCTAGGATTCCCTACAGGAGCTCTCTAGAGAGAGCTTTTTGCATGACCCTTATACCCAAGGCAGGGATAAAAAACAACACGTTATCATGTTAATCAGAAATTGGCTGGCATTTCTGTTCAGGATCATAGCTAGAACTGGCTGGGAAATGGTTTGCCCATCTCCCCCAAAACTTTGAAATTAAAAAAAAAAATTCCTGTTCAAACTGAGACAAATCTTAGAGAGAGAGAGAAATGCACCTCCAAAGTAGCCAGCAACCTGATGGGTAGGCCGCTCACCTGGGCAATGAGAAACCCACATGTGAATCCCTGCTCTGCCTGATTCAGAGCAGGAACTTGAGTCTGAGTCTAACCACTGGGCTAACCGCTAGTCTCTCTTTCTTTCTGGACAATGGATATTTAACTATTTGTACAAAATGGAACAGCTTCATCAGAAGAGTTTGAGCTTCATCCCAGAATAGGCAATAGCCCAGTGGTTAAGGCACTTACCTGGGATGTTGGAGTCTTGGATATAAGTCCCTAGCCTGAATCAGCAGAGGAGGAATTTGAACTTGGGTCTCCTACATGCCAGGTCAGGGCCCTAATATCTCAGCTATTGGCTATTCTAGAGGTTGAGCTCCTCTCGCTCTCCTTTTTTCTCTTGTTTTCTTTCTTCTCCCCCCATCCCTGAGGAAACCTTTGTGATATCTAACCATTTCCCACAAAAATATTTGCTTTTGAAGAATTGGCATTTTCTGACAAAAAATGTGTTGTTGAAAATTTCCTGACCAGCCCTCGTCACCACACCTGATAGTAGGCAGGGTCAACAAAAGAAACCTGCCACACCATCTCAGCTCTGTGTAGCTCGATAGCTTGTCTCTTTCACCAGCAGACGTTGGTCCAATAAAAGATATTATCTAACCCACCTTGACCCCCTCACAGCACAGCTCCTAGTACCGCCCGTCTGTATGCCCCCACACTTGGAGCACCACAATTTTAGCTGGGCCTTTCAGTTTTAGGTCAATTTTCTTAAAACCGTTACCATGTTCAGGGTTAATAATGGGCTTGGAAGTTCCTATCCCTTAAGACAAATGAAGGACGCAAACAGCACACTGTTGGTTCCAAGTTTAGGCTCTCTGGGAGCACAGCACATAAGACAGCAATACATTGATTTACAGAGCAAAGGCTATCTTTGCAACCAGAAGGGCTTGAAACTTTATTCTTCAAATGAAAGATTATCAATCTTCTGAGAAAGACACTGAATACCTTAAGACATGACTTTGAAAGACACCTTAGTTCTGTTGTGATGTGGGGGATGTTTTATGTGGCTGCCTTAGAAAGCATCATGTTTTCCCTCACACAAAAAAGTAGATTATTTGATTCAAGTTTAAAGAGGTCATTCAAGCATCCCTGCTTTAATGGTGATAATCTGGAAATGCAAAGAGAACTATGCCTGAGGAATATATAGTACCTAAGGGCTAGATTTTGGCAGGCTTCTCACATTGACTATCACTATTCCTGACTCTGCAAGCAGTTCCACTGAAATTGATGGGAATACTTGAGGGAGAAAACTTAGTGCTACAAAAGACGTGGGAGGATGGCAGAACTGTGCCCAATACAGTGTCCCAGACAGCATAAAATGATGGCAGCCAAAGAAGAGTTCCATCTTCTTTCTGCATCTTCATCTACTTCCAGTAGCTCATTCCTGAAAATTGTGGCTCAGCTCTGAACTTATAAATTTCTGTTGTTTTCCCACAACCTTCCAAATAGTTTCATTAACACAACACTGCCAGCTTGTCTGCTAGAACCCTATTTACAAAACAAAGTATCAATAGAATCAACTCAGAAAGATCCTTAAGCCCTTGCTTAGAATTATGCACACCAGATGCTTATCTTGATTGCCTCAGTGTAGATCCAAAATAACTCTACTGACCTTTGGTCTGATCAGAATCTATCCCATGTGTCTTCAGGGCAACTTCAATGATTCTACTAACCAATTACTATTTTAAAAGTGGAGATGTCTTATCCAGAAGATGCTACTGCACCTGCACTGATAAAGGTGAGTAGTATGTAGCATAATATCCATTTACAGTGCCAAGGTATTTCTGTTTATTTGTGTTCCTGGGCTCTGTTTATTTTCTCTCGTGTTCTTCAATTAGGAGAAGTTAATCTTGATATCAAGAATCATAATTATAATGGCTGTGCATTCCAGCTTTGCAGGAACACAAATAAACAGAAATACCTTGGCATTAGGCAAACACACGTCTTGAAATTTAAATTTGATTTTTGTCCCCTCAGGTGAGGTAAACAAATGTAGGATCTGATCGTCTCATATTTTAGTCAGGCATGAACTGAAGGCTTCCCTAAGACCATATCTAGTGTTAGCTATATAAAAGGCAACCTGACAGACTCAAAAATGCTAATGAAAAAAACCCACAAATTCCATATGTTGTAAGCATGTTCGGGTAAGCACCATGTTTTCATTATATATTCATACAGTGGTTTGCACACGGGGGCCTCAGGGGTACTGCAGTGCAATTGATTATTAATACTAATACAAATCATCTGGGATAGATCCTCAGCTTAGTAGAACTAGCTCCACTGGCACAGATCCTAGTATCTTTGACACCCCTACTGACAACGGTTAAACTACAGATGAGAAGTATGGTGTAGTTCTATAAGTAACACCTGGTTTACTAAACAACAAGTATCAAGGATGCTTTGATAGATCTATACCTCACTGGTAGGAGATAAATTGGTAGGCTTTACTTTTGCACGTTGCTTCATTGCAGTTTCCTCATTATGGTACACGTGCCATTCTTGACATTTCTCAATGCACAGATGACTGGAATATTGACATCAGAATCCTTCCTTCTCCAGAATGCTTTTTTTTCTTCTTATGTTGTTCTGCCCTATTTTTAATGCCAATTGTAAATGCTCTGGCAACTTTAATTAAGATCAAGCCCCTACAGTAACTCTCACCAGCCTGGCAAATAAGAGAAAACAAACATTTTCAAGTGATCATTCATGCTAGATGTATTCCTGTTTTCCTGGGTTTATCCATTAACTTTTTCAACTCTCACTAAAGACAAGTCTACACTGCACGCTATGCCTGGGCTCTGACTCAGGTTTGAGCTCAAGCATCCACTTCCATCCACACACAAATCAGTCTGGCTTGGGTCAGCAAGCATTGAGGACCTGGGTCCTAGGACTCTGCTAGGGGAGGTGGGTCAGAACTCAAGTCCTGCTGTGACTCAGGTCCAAGACCTGTCATTTTGCAGTGTAGACATAGCTTAAGCTGCAGGCCCAGCTCAGATGGTCTGCATAGTGCAGTATGGATGTGTTAGCACAGCTGTCAGATCTGGGTCCAGCAATTGCAAGCCCAGATTTACAATGCAGTGTGGACACTCAAACACAGGCTTGGAGACACGTAGTCCACAAGCCTGTGTCCTACAAACCCAGATTTACAATGCAGTGTAGACATATCCTATATATGTAGACTGACATCTATTCTTTAAGTTTTTGTGGTCTGTTTCAAGTGATCATGGAAGCTAGACAAGCATCTTGCTGGGCTCACACAACCCACAATATGTTTTGTGTGCTGACTAAGCAACCCTCAGGTGCATGGCCAGGGTTGGAGAAATTATGTGTATTGTTTGAGTATTTGCCACAGGGAAACTAAGCATGGTTCTTAATTTATACCAGATGGGAGCACAGCTTTTACTTTGTGCAGAGCACTATGTAGAAACACTTGGAGAATAAACATGATATCCTGGAGTTTGGTGCTGGCATAAGTTTCATGAAAATAATCAGTGTAGTGGTGTTGGGAAGAAAGCAAAGGAAAATATAAGGAGTATTTAGTGTATTGTTCAATTTTAAAATGTATTTCTTTGTGTGGCTATTAAACATGGATTGAATATTCTTAGGTTTCCCTTTGATCTTTTAAAAGAAGCATATTTTCTTTTGGAAAGCGCCAGAGTGTCAGCTCTGACAATAGGAGTCTTCTGTTTATCCACAGAACAGGCATATTGTTATCGCCTACGTCATGACAATGCAAGTTTCTCCATGCTGCCCCATGGCATGCCTCAAACCTCACCTGGAAGGACAAGTTTAGACAGAGAGAACGTAGTCCCATCTCTGCCTTTTGTTTCTCTGCTGATACTGCCAGCCAGGAAGTTAATTAGTGTTTGGGGGTGGGGGGGTGGACTAGATATTGGACAGAGACCACTAACTCTCATAGGCCTCTGCAATGCCATCAAATGATAATCCTTGAGTTACAGAGCTAGGCCGCAGTTCAGCAAATACTTAAGCACATGCTTAAGTTTAAAAGTGATTAGAAACACTGGCAAGTTAAGCACTTGCTTAAGTGCTTTGCTGGACCTGGGCCCAAGTTTCAAACCAGCTACTTTGATGTGAAAGGTTCCATACCCATTGTCTGAAGTGCCTAGCTCCTTTTGACAGGACAGTTCTAATCTGAATGTATTCAGTTTTGACAATCTACAAAAGGAAAAACATGTATTTTATAAGCAAAATAAAGTTAGCCTTCACACTTTAATTATAAAATCCCTGAATTTAAACTAATGGAAGAAAAATCAGGGTATAACGTTTCTTTGGGTTCCATCCTGTCAAGCATTAGAGTCAATATTTTTATTAGAACAAGCTTTTGTTTTTTTCCAACTTACAAAACTGCTTTAGATTTTACAAAAACTAACAAATAAACTCTACAATTCTACTTGGCATCTACAGTGTTAGAGAAAAATGCTGTATTAGCAAAGAAATGGAATATTTGTACTTGCCAACTTGAGTGATTAAATAATATAAGTTAGAATAGGAAGTCATAAAAATTGTTCAGATAAAGAACTTAACTGACAAATGCTTTTGGCTCAACCTTGGGCCTAGAAGAAATTGACTTCTGATGGACCAAACCCAAGAAAAATACCTTCTGTATATTTTATTTTTCTTGTTAGATATTTTATAGTGCCTCTTTCTCCAGAAGTATTTTTAGAATGATACAGCATATTCAATACAAAAACTACATTATACAGTGTTCAGGTTGATATTTTACACACACACAAGTCAAGAAATTCATAGTTCATGTTCCCACATCAGCTGAAATTCACACATTGGAGATATGTCTCCAGACACTAGTTCAGTATTTTATTAATTCTTTCAGTTTGTACAAAATTGAAAGATCATCTGTCATTTGCTCTGGGCATCCTTGAATTTGTTTAAACTTCAGTTTAAACAACTCTGCTGACTGCAGGTGTGGTAGTGTGACACCAGAGAAGACCATATGGAGCTAGCACATGGTAGCAGCTAATGAGAGTTTGGTGAGGGAGTTCTCCAGATGAAGGAGGAGCGACTACATGAACCTTGGAGTGAGTTTGTTGTTTGTGTGCTTGCCTGCGTGAAGTTTATAGTGTGTCCTGTTTGGGGGTGTGCTGAGTCTGAGTCTTGCAGCCTGCTAGGTAAAGCTGAAAGATTCCTAACAAGGCTCTAGCCTGCCATCCTTTGATCCCTAATCCCTTCGGAATCCTTGATGAGGGCATGAGGCTAACTCAGGCATTTAAAAAGCCAGCTCCTAAGCAACCAGAGGAGCTAGCAAAAGGGGAGTTTTCCCGTGGAGTTTAGAGAAGGAGAGGGAGAGTCAGATACCACTAACAAATTCTCTAAACATAAACCAATAAATGCCACCTCCCAAAAAATAAATGAGCAAATTCAAACGCAACCCCCTGCAAGAGTAACAATAATACAGCAGAAGTCCAGCATCAGAGTGGGGGCTCTTCAGTTTATCGCACTGAATGGAGCATGTACGATTATCTGCCTTATGGGCAAGTGGTGTATGTGTGTATTCAGTGCAAGGAACTCATGGCCCTCAGAGACTGAATACAGACTCTTGAGACCAGATTGGCTGAAGTGGAGGAGGGACACTAAGGGACTAGAGAGGTACACAGATGAGACATTCTGGGACACAGTAGAGAGGTCTCACCTCCAGTCTGACAGCCTCTGTGCTGTTGAGCACAATAAAAGTCTTGGGAATGGAGGGTATCAAACTTGAGTGGATGGAAATAATCCCATAGTTGGGACCCTCCTTCCACGTGATGTCATGGTATCCTCTCACACTGAGGATACCTCTCTGAGGGAGGGACCCCTGTTATTAGTAAGAGACAGGTAATAGTAAAAGGGGATTAGATTATTAGAAATATAGATAGCTGGCTTTGTGATGACTGGGAGAATCACATGGTGAATTGTCTGCCAAGTGCGAAGCGGCATGGGCCTGGCTGCCACTTCCCGCAGCTCCCATTGGCCAGGAACGGTGAACCACAGCCACTGGGAGCTGGGGAAGTCATGCAAATGTAAACAAACAGTCTGGTGGCCCTCCAGCAGATTATCCTGATGGGCTGCATGGGGACCATGGGCCACAGGTTGTCCACCACTGATCTAGACTTATGTGCAGTGTGGGAAAGGAATCAGTGATTGTGGTACATGTTGGTACCAGTGACATAGGGAAGGATAGGAGAGAGGTCCTGACAGCCAAATTTAGGCTTCTAGGTAAGAGATTAAAGTCCAATCTCTGTACCATTCTCTGAAATGCTTCCAGTTCTATGCGCAAGGCCAGTTAGACAGGCAGAACTGCAGGGTCTCAATGTGTGGATGAGACGATTGTGTTCAGAGGAGGGATTTAGGTTTATTAAGAACTGGGAAACCTTTTGGGAAAGGAGGAGCCTATAGAGGAAGGATGGGCTCCACTTAAACCAAAACAGAACCAGATTGCTGGCATGTAAAATTAGAAAGGTTGTAGGAGAGTTTTTAAACTAAGGCCTGGGAAAAAGCCAACAGGTGTGAAAGAGCACGTAGTTCAGACAGATACATCCCTTAAAGGAGGATTTATTAAATGGGATACTCTATATCCCAGTAAAGAGGAGAGGATAGAAGTTGATAAAGTACAGATAGGAACTGAAGAGAAACAGTGAAATGAAAAAGAATCCCATTCAATTCCATCACATGAAGGCAGGCAACTAAATACTGACAAATTTTATAAGTTTTTGTATACAAATGAAAGAAGTCTAAATACTAAGATGGGTGAACTTGAGTGCCTGGTATTAAATAAAGATATTGATATAATAGGCATCACAGAAACTTGGTGGAATAATGGTACTCAATGGGACACAGTAGAATCGGGGTATAAAATATACAGGAATAGTCACGTTGGTGGGGTAGTGGCACTATATCTGAAAAAAGCATAGAGTCATATATACAGTAAAAACTGAAATGAATCAAACTATACCATAGAATCCCTATAGACACAAAATCCATGCTTGAATAATAAGAATATAGCAGTACAAATATACTACTGACCATCTGACCAGGATGGTGATCGTGAAATGCTCAGGGAGATTAAAGAGGCTTCACAAATAGAAAACTCAGTAATAATGGGGGATTTCAACTATCCCCATATTGAGTGGAAAGATGAGGGATTTCAACTATCCCCATATTGACTGGAAAGATGTCACCTCAATATGGGATGTGGAGATAAATTTTCTAGATACCATAAATGGCTGCTTCTTGGAGCAGCTAGTACTGGAACCCACAAAGGGAGAGGCAATTCTTGATTTAGTCCTAAGTGTCACAAAGGATCTGGTCCAAGAGGTAAATATAGCTGAACCACTCAGTTTTTGTGACCAGAATGTAATTAAATTTAACCTCCTTGTAGTGGGAAATATACCAAAGAAACCCACCATTGTAGCATTTAACTTCAAAAAGGAAAATACACAGAAATGAGAAGGCTAGTTAAATGGAAATTAAAAGGAACTGTCACAAGAGTGAAATGCCTGCAAGTTGCATGGCAACTTTTTAAAGACACCATAATAGAGGTTCAAATTAAATGTATACCCCAAATTTAATAATATAGTAAGAGGACCAAAAAAGTGCCACCATGGCTAAACAACAGAGTAAAAGAGGTGTTTAGAGGCAAAAAGACATCCTTTAAAAATTGGAAGTTAAATCCTACTCAGGAAAACAGAAAGGAGCATAAACTCCTGATAAGTCAAGTGTAAAAGTATTATTAGGCAGGCCAAAAAGAACTGAAGAGCAACTAGCCAAAGACTCAAAAACAACAAAAAGTTTATAACAGCAAAAAGTTTGTTAAGTACATCGGAAGTAGGATGTTTGCCAAACAATCAGTGGGGCCACCAGACAGCTGAGGTGCCAAAGGAGCACTCAAGGAAGACAAGGCTGCTGCACAGAAGCTAAATTAATTCTTTGCATCAGTCTCTGCAGAGGATGTGAGGGAGATTCCTACCCCTGAGCTATTCTTTTTAGGTGACAAATCTGAGGAACTGTCCCAGTAGAGGAAGTTGTGGAACAAATTGATAAATTAAACTATGATAAGTCACCAGGACCAGATGCTAGTCATCAAAGAGTTCTGAAGGACCTCCAATATAAAATTGCAGAACTAGTAATCGTGGTATGTAAACTATCATTTAAATCAGCCTCTGTACCAGATGACTAGAGGACAGCTAATGTGATACCGATTTTTTAAAAAGGCTCCTGAGGCAATTCTGACACAGGCCGGTAAGCCTGACTTAAGAACCAGGCAAATTGGTTAAAACTGTAGTAAACAAAAGAATTATCAGACACACAGATGAACATAATATGTTGTGGAAGAGTCAACACAACTTTTGTAAAGGGAAATCATGCCTCTATCAATTGGAGTTCTTTGAGGGTGCCAACAAACATGTGGACAAGGGTGATCCAGTGGATGTAGTGTACTTGGATTTTCAGAAAGCCTTTGACAAGGTCTGTCACAAAAGGCTTTTAAACAAAGTAAGGAGTCATGGGATAAGAAGGATGTCCTCTCATGGATCAGTAACTGATTAAAGATAGGAAACAAAGGTAAGAATAAACAGTCAGTTTTCAGAATGGAGAGAGGTAAATAGTGGGGTTCCCCAAAGAACTCTACTGGGACCTGTTCTGTTTAACATATTCATAAATGGTTTGGAAAAAGGGATAACAGTGAGGTGGCAAAGTCTGCAGATGATAGAAAATTACTCAAGATAAGTGCAAAACTGTCTACGAAGAAATTACAAAAGAATCTCATAAAACTGACTGATGGGGCAAGAAAATGGCAGATGAAATTCAGTGTTAATAAATGCAATGTAATGCACATTGGAAAACATAATCCCAACTATACATACAAATAATGGGATCTAAATTAGCTGTTGCCACTCAAGAAAGAGATCTTGGAGTCATTGTGGCTATTTCTCTGAAAACATCTGCTCATTGTGCAGCAGCAGTCAAAAAAGCTAACAATGTTAGGAACCATTAGGAAAGGGATAGGTAATAAAACAGAAAATATGTCCACACGTTGAATACTGCATGCTGATTTGGTTGCTCAGTAACACACAAAAAAGAAATATTAGAATTGGAAAAAGTACAGAGAAGGGCAACAAAAATGATTAGGGATGTGGAACAGATTCCATATGAGGAGAGATTATAAAGACTGGGACTGTTCAGCTAGGAAAAAAGATAACTGAGGGGTGGAGGCGGAGCGGAGTCTATAAAATCATGAATATGGAGAAAGTGAATAAGGAAGTGTGATTTACCCCTTCACATAACAGAAGAACCAGGGATCCCCCAATAACACTAATAAGCAGCAAGTTTAAAACTAACATAAGGAAGTATTTCATTGCACAATGCACAGTCAACCTGTGGAACTTGTTATCAGAGAATGTTGAAAAGGCCAAAAGTATAACTAGGTTCATAAAAGAGATAGATAAGTTCACGGAGGATAGGTCCATCAGTGGCTATTAGCCAAGATGGTCAAGGCTGCAAGCCAATACTGTGGATGTTCCTAATCCTTTGATGGCTAGAAGCTGGGACTGGTCAACAGAGAATGGCTCACTCAATAAATTGCCCAGTTCTGTTCACTCCCTCTGAAACATATGGTACCAGCCACTGTTGGAAAACAGGATACTGGGCTAGATGGACCATTGGTCTAATCCAGTATGGTCATTTTTATATTCTCCTGTATGCAATTCCACGTATGTGCAAAGTTACTGAGACTTCGATCCACAAAAAGACATAGGTACCTAACTCCCACATTAGGTGCCTAAGTCCTCCTTTGGGTGCTACTGAGATTCATAGATTCTCAGGCCAGAATGGACCATTGTGATCATCTAGCCTGGCCTCCTGCATAACACTGCCATAGAACTTCCTTAACATAATTCTAGAACATACATTTTAGAGAAGCATCAAATATTGACTTTAAAATTATCAGTGATGGAGAATCCACCATGACCCTTGGTAAATTGTTTCAATGGTTAATTACTCCCACCATTAAAAATTTACACCTTATTTCCAGATTCTCAAAATCCCTGCTAAATTGCCATCTAACCCCAGACATGCCTAAATTTCCACCATTAAAGTCCCCAGGGTGCCTAAGATTCTGCCTCTGAGGCAGCAATGTGCATGCTCAGTCCTGAAAACTAGCACCTATCTGATGCCTAAGCCTCAGCAGGATTCTGAAACCAAGTGAATCTAGATGTGGACCCACCTACCTCAGGACCCAAGCTGGCATGCTCAGAGCACACCTAACACCATACCACAATGAACAGGAGGACCTCCTTTATTATTATTAGTCGAGCGGTAAAGGAACTGAAGTGGGAGACTTCAATTCAATTCCGCCTTCTGCCTGATGAGGAGAAGTGCCCTAACTGTTGAGTGCCCTAACCACTGTACTATGGCATATTCTGGTATTCTTTCCAGTTGCAGTTGTTCCACTATGTATAAATAATTAAATATGTGTTAGGCCAGAGAGAAAGAGAGAGTGAGAGTGAGAATGACTACATTCCAGTGGTTAGGGCACACACCTGAGAGGTGGGAAACCCCTTTCTCATCAGGTGCATGCAGTGATGAGATGCCAAAATTTTAACAACTGGTTCCCTCCTCACCCCATGAGGGGGTCTTTGCCCACCCCCGTGCCCCCGGGACTCCTGCCCCATCCAAACCCCCTCGTTCCTTGACACCCCCCCAAGGACCCCTGCCCCCATCCACCCCCCTCCCCTGTCCCCTGACTGCCCCCAGAACTGGGCAGGAGGGTCTCATGGGCCACCGTAGTGGGTGCCCACCCCACCCCTAAGAGCCAGAGGGACCTGCCAGGGGGCGAGGTCGGGAGTCCCTGTGGTGCTTACCTGGGGCAGCTCCCAGGAAGCATTCAGCAGGTCCCTCTGGCTCCTAGGGGTGGGGGAGCATAGCTGGGGGGGAGCAGGGGGAGCAGCCGCTCCCCCCACTGATCACATCAAAAGTGGCACCTTAGGCACCGACTCCCTGGGTGCTCCGGAGCTAAAGCACCCGTGGGGAAAATTTGGTGGGTGCAGCTCCCCACCCTGTGCCCAGCCCCAGATCCCCACCTCCGCCTCCTCCCATGAACGCGCCACCCCCTCCCCCGGCTTCCCGCGAATCAGCTGTTCGGCGGGAAGCCTGGGAGGGCTGAGAAGCAGGTGGCGGTGGCTTCACACTCAGGCCGAGGGTGGCGGAGGCGAGCTGGGGCTGGGAGTGGTTCCCCTGTGCCCCCCCCCGGGGGGGGGGGTTACCTGCTGCGGTGCGGGCGACCCTCCTCGCACCCCCTGCCCCAGCTCACCTCTGCCTCCCTGGGCCTGAGTGCGAAGCCGCCGCCTGCTTCTCAGCCCACCCCGGCTTCCTGCGCGAAAAGCTGATTCGCGGGAAGGCTGCGGGGGGGCAGAGAAGCAGAGTGAGGCGGCGCGTTCAGGGGAGGAGGCGGAGTGGAGGTGAGCTGGGGCCAGGAGGGTGGGGTGGGGCGGGGAGCTGCCGGTGGGTGCTCTGCACCCACCAAATTTTCTCCTTGGTTGCTCCAGCCCTGGAGCACCCATGGAGTCGGCACCTAAGGCGCCACTTTTGGCCGGTTAAATTTAGACGCCCTTTTAGAACAAGTTGTCACTCGCGGAACAACTGGTTCTAAACGGGTTTCTAAATTTAACAACTGGTTCGAGTGAACCGGTGGGAACCGGCTCCAGCTCACCACGGGGTGCATGTATGTGGGGAAATTGAATGGGGGTCTCCCACATCCTGAGTGAATAACCTCACCACTGGGTGAAAGGTTATAAGGGAAACCTTCCTTTTCCTCCCACCCCACACTCAGCCATTTTGTGTGGAGTGAGGCATACACCACCACTATTCTTGGAAGAAACAGCTTAGGTGCCTGATTCTGAGAGAGGGTTCTCCCTGCTGTGGATCCCAAGTGAGATAGGCACTTCCCTCCGGCCTGGACTGAGGTGCTTAACTCCCATGAGATTGATGGGGCTTGCCACATCCCTTTCCTTGGCATCTGCCATTGGCTAGTTTAGGCAGCTTCCTGCCTACAGTGCTGGCTTTTGTGGATTGCATTTTTAGATTCCTATCTTCCCCCCTGAATTATAGGGCTAGGCATCTAACTCAGGATTTGCAGATTCCACTGGGTGCTGCAACATTAAGTGTTGTAAAACATAGGTCCTTTTGTGGATTTGGGCCTGAGGACAAAGAAGTAAATGCACTATATTTAGCGTGTATTGAACAATAATTTAAAAAACACTGCCACTTTGATGAATCTACCAAAATAAACCTTATTACATGCATTCATTGCAAAGTCATTATATGCCGCCCTGTTGCTGCCCTCCTGTTGCTGATAGCAGCAGCTGTAACTGCTGCTGAGTCTCTCCTTTCTGGGCAATTCTGGGAACCATGCTGGGTAATGCTCATAAACTAAATGTAAGTGCTTCCAGTTCACTTTCTTTTACAGAGCAGGTCTCGTTGGTTCTGAGGGATCTGAGTCTGCTCAGAACCTCATTAAAAGGCTATGTTGTAAATTCCTCTCATTCAAGATTACCTTGCTCTGTGTGATTGAGTCATAGTAAAATACCATCTTCATAACATTACATTATTGTCTCACAACGTTTGAACATAGTTCACAGGACACTTAATCCATCATATACCAATCATATGGATCTGGTCACCCTTGGTTTACCAAGGGATTTCTTTGGTCTTTAATATTGTAAGGTCGCTTTTAAAGATTTCTTCCAACTTGTGTGTAAATGTTAAGAATAATAAAATAAGTCATTTTCCTTTTAAATAGAAACGATTTACTTCACCAGGTGTACTTAGTCACAGAATAATGTATTAGCTTCAAATTCAGAAAGATGTATCTTTCAGAAATTACTGTGAAAACAGATTTCAGGTTTAATAAATTTAGTAGGAAAGGGTATTATTTCATTTTTGTTAATTAGGGACCACATTTTGTAAAGTGTCCACTGATTTTTAGGTGTCTCGGATTTTGGATACCCAGCTTTAGAGGCCCTTCTCATCATCATCATGGCAAATCCCAAAGGGACATAGCTTCCTTGCAGATCGAGTGCCACCTGGATCAATCTCTAGCCTTAAGGACTTAGCTAGTTATTCAGTTTATGTACATCACTGGCAATCTTATCGCACCACTGAACCTTTTGGAAGCCATGTGACTGACAGCAATGTAGCTTTTGTCCTTGGTAAACACTCTTTGGAATTCATTTGTCTTCCATCAGTCATATCATATGTCTGTACTGAGAAAGCCATTGAAACCAAACAAATGCGGTTGTGGGATTCAGCTTCAAATATCTTCATTTTTGATCTTGTACTGCTACTTATTTTGAAGCAGCTGATGAAGACAATGAGAACTGAAAATATCAATCTGGTGATCTTCAGCCTTCCTCAGCACCCACATTTCACTGCTGTACAATTAAGTTGGTATAATCTGGTGTGACGGGGCAAGGCCAGATGGCTATGGAAAAGTAGTGGGAGATAGATATATTAGCTCCAGGCTAAACAAATCCCTAGTACCAGGATAAGTGAAATGGCAGCTGCCCCAGTCAATTAAGACACTTGGGGCCAATTAAGAACTTTCCAGAAGGCAGGGAGAAGGCTAGGTTGACTGGGACACCTGAAGCCAATCAGGGGCTGGCTGAAACTAGTTAAAAGCCTCCCAGGTGGGTGTGCATGTCAGGAGCTGTGGGAGGAAGTTGTGCTGTTGGAGAGGCTGAGTAGTACACACCATATCAGGCACAAGGAAGGAGGCCCCTGAGGTAAGGGTGAAGTGGTGCTTGAGGAAGTGAGGGCTACTGTGGGGGAAGTAGCCCAGGGAATTGTACATGTCATGTTTTAAAAGGTCAGCTACCGTAGCTGATACTATTAGGGTCCCTGGGCTGGAGCCTGAAGTAGAGGGTGGGCCTGGGCTCTTCCCCCCCGCCCCTTGCCCCCTGATTAATCACTGAGACTGGGAGACAACAGATACTGTGCAAGGGAGGATAGCTTCTCCTCACCGCCCTCGTTGGCTTATGATGAAAATGCCTCAGTAGACTGTGACCCTTCTCCCTAGAGAGAGAAGGGTTATGTGGAGGGTCACAGTGAGCCTCTGAGGCTAGCAAAATCTGCCAGGAAATGCGGGACCCACGGAGGCAAGGACAGAGCTTTGTCACACTGGGTTCTACAGATCTGCAGCTTTGTAGCAAGTTTGATGTCATGACATCTTCACAGAGGCCACCGAAGGGCCTGAGACATGGCGGCAGCAGCTGTAAGTCTGTATTTTTTGAGCATCCTCTGGCGCTGTCTGTGATGTTTCCCAAGTATTTGACAGTTGTTACCTGCTTGACGTCCTGTTCAGGCAGGTTAATACTGAGGTGTAATTTGGAGTTGGAGGCTGCAGTGAAAACAGTGAATTAGTTTAGATACCCTTAAAACCCCAATTTTTCAGAGGTGCCAAGCACCGTAGTGCCCATTGACTTCAACAGAAATTCTGGGTACTCAACACCTCAGAAAATCTGACCCTTGCTCTCTGCTGTTGGGCAACCATATTTGGTGGACACTTTCAAAAATGTGGCGTATATACCCAACTCTGGAAAAAAAGACCTGAGTGCTGGTGGGTGAGAGCCAGTCGGGGTGATGAAATTCCCATAATGTCCACACACAGGCACCCTCTTACATTGGAAAAATAAAAAATGATCTGTCAATTGCTCTAGGCACTTCACTTCACTGAAAATACAATGCTCTGCACAACTTCCATATTACAAACCCAGCATTTCCACATGAGCCCTAGATGGTATCATTATCTGACGGGACCATAAGTTGGTAGATAAGCTACCTTCCTATAATTCAGTTATTTGAATCTTCCATTGCTATGAGCACTCAAAAAATTCTGTGTATTAATACCTGAAGATTAACAATGGGTTCATATTGCCTGTGTAAGCAGGGTCTGAATGAGCTCTCCCATGACTTCTAGTGAAGCATGGGGGGTGAAAGACTTCAGGAGTAGTCCATGTTTGCATAGACACACCTACTCTGTCTTGGTGCACAGCCTCATGGAGCTGCTTTGCCAAAATGATCAATTTTGGCTGGTTTTGGGTTACAAATCACTCTAGTTATTTGAATGCAGGGTTAATGATGTGTTATCCTTATTGTATAAGTAAAGGGTAGCAGAACTGTTCTTAACATGCCCTGACTGAGAGAGGGGTCACCCTAAACTGAATCTCACTTGCTAAGCAGGGATAAGGATGCCAAATCCAAACGAAGTGAAAAGTGGATGAAGACAGGTGTTTCTATGTGGTGCTGTGGACTTTGCCTAAAGAGTTCTAGACATCATTTTATCTGCTCCTCTCTAGTGCTTAAAAACAGAGTTAATTAGACTCAGTTCAGAGTTCTTATTACTGGCTGGTGGTCCCTGGAGCTGATGTGACTGCTTAGCAGGTCTAGGGATTCAGCCTTAGACTTTTTGTGGGAACAGTGTTACAGTGAAAGGTAACACAGCAATTGCACTGGAAGTGAGGTTCCTGTCTACTTGCTGAAGTCACTAAGAGCTGGGTTAGTGATGTGAGTAGCAGGTATCAAAGGCCATGGAAGGCTGAGCCTCGTCAAACAGCCTTGTATGTCCCTGCCCAGGCTCTGCCTCCAGGCCCCTTCCTGCTTCCCAGTAGTGTGCTGGGGAGGATTCTTCTCCCTGTGGCTGGGGCCCCAGGCTGGGGGTAATGGGGACCGGCCTGTACTCTGGGGCTGGGGGGGGGGCACTCTGGGGTTGGGCAGGGTGCACCATCTGCCTGGCACTTTGGGACAGGGAGGGGGAATGCCGCCCACCTGGTGCTCGTGGACTGGGGGCGCTCGGTTTGCCTGGGGGTGGGGCGGATGTGGGGGCAGGCTCTGGGGTCTGCCGGGAGGGGTGGGCCTTGGGCAGAAGCTGGGCCAGGAACTAACCTCTGGGGCTTAGGGTTCACCTGCCACCCATGGTTAGTGATGGAACCTGAGAACATGGCAGAGAGAGAAACAGTGGCAGCAGCAGAGGCATTGCTTAATGCCTCCCACACACAAGGGTGGGAGGTGAACCCCTATAAATGCATCTCCGAACCTCAGGTCTTCACTAGCCCATGATCCCCAATTGTGAGTAGGGTGCAGCGTAGGGAGAGGGGGAGTGATGTGTTAAAGGGATATTTGGTCACTGGACTTTCCCACCACGAGGTGGGAAATAGACTCTGCCCAACACACTCTGAGGTCAGATGTCTTTATAGTTGTATGCTTTTGAATGTGGTTGTGGCGTTTTCCCAAATTAATGCTGGGTTATCTTTCCCTTTTAATAAAAGTTCTCCTTTGTTATACACAGACTCAGTGCTTGCGAGTGGTGAAGTATTGCCTCTTAGATGTGCCCAGGGTGGTGTTAAGGTTTCCCAGATTACTGGGTGGGGGCTCAAACCAGTTCTGTTTTGTAGTGTTAAGAGGAATGCCTAGGAGAAGGGTTACACTTGCTTACAAAATTAGAAAAGATAGAAATTATGTTCTAGTGAAGGGTAATAATAGTATATAAACTAATCCTTTGTCACTTTAAATTTTGTGGTTACCTCACTGAAATTTGTTGCTCTTTATAGTTTCAAGGTACTATACTAAATCGCTTAGTTTCATCTAAATCAATACCATACGCTTGCATGTTAATAGTCCCCTGCTTGTTCATGACCACAGCTGAAATCTTTTGAACTGTCTCCCTAAACTAGCTACACTAGTTCACATGAAAAGACAGCTCTGCTGCTTCTCATCTCATGGCCCTCGGTTGGACCTTGATTTCATATTGACCTTGAAGTTTAAAGACTTTTGAGAATACTTATATAAGAACATAAAAGCAGAAAACCACACAGCCAAAAACAATCTGTCCTCTTCCTATTCCAGCAGAGTTTTTACATCCCTTCACTATAGTATCAACGGTGTGTAGGAATATGCAACATGATGGAATGTTGACAGCCAATGTAATGCAAGGCCCCTCAACTAACCTTGGTCCTGCTGTCTTAAGAAAGACTCTTTATTACTAGTTGCATGAGGAAAAGTAGCAAGCAGAAAGACCTGCCCTCTAAACACTACCTAGAGTTTAGCCAAAATGGCAGTCCGTACGCACTCCTCTAGGCTCCTCCAAGTGCAAGGACTCCACAAGGTTAGATTCAATTGTGGCATTAGCCTCTACAAAGATGAAAAGAGTGGTACTCCTTTGACTGGGGCACAACGCCTCCTGCAGACACACGCCGCCTCCCCCACCCCGCCCCAGTGAGGCACAGCTTAGCAGGAGTGAGTGCTTGCCAGAGCCAGTCCACCCCACTGTGGCTCACAGGGGTAGTGCTATTGGTGACTGTTACCCGGGGTTCTTTCAACCCAAAGCTCTTGGTCACTTTTACTCTGTGCGAGGTGGTGTCAGGAAATAAATCAGGGGAGACAAGGCCATCCGACCGATAGATGGCTGGCATAAACAGGACAACGCAAAAGTGCTGTTTCACTTAAAGCTAAACTTTACTTACACACGTCCGCAAAAGGTTAGTAAAACACCCCCAACCCTTGATAATTACCAAAGTTGAGCAGGGCTCTTGAGTGGCACAGCGGCAGGGTTCCGGTGGCCAAATCTTCCGTCTGCCGGTGGGGACTGCAAGATGTATCCAGAGGGAGAGTCCAAAAAGAGTCCAACTACCTCAAACTTCCCCCCTTATTTATACATTAGACAAGTCCCTTAAAGAAAGCTTGTTACAAGCAGTTTCAGTGGTTCAGCAAAAGGTTCCTTCTGATTATTGATTAACCAGGTGTGGGTTTTTCCAGAGTTTGCAGCCTTGAGGCCCCCAATAGACATTCCTGGGGCACAAACTGCTCTTCTAAAATGCATGTATCAGCCACTTCAACACAATTCTTATCAGGAAGGACGTGGGGTCAAGCTGCCCTCTTTGTGGCACCCAAAGACCTCCCCCCCCTCCCCTCCTGCCTTGGTTAAGCTAAGCCTGCTGACTTGGCTGCTTTTAGCAATAAGCCATAGTGGTTTCAGGCACTTTACTGGTTTGCCAAAGTCTCCCCGTACAACTGAAGCCATGAGTGAGTTGAGTAGGATATTTTCAGTAGCGATGCACCTGGAAATAGCAAGGAGATGAAGGAAGTATCAGTGGTGCAGCGTAAATTGAATCTAGCATAAACTGAATCTGTCCTGAATAAAGCTCATAAGAAATAACTATTACGTTTGTTAATAGCAAACATATATTGAAGACTGCAAGATGTGTTCATTGAAATCTGCTATTTTCATCACAATCTGGCCCACAGCACGTAGTGTTTGCTGTCCCTGTTTTTCTTATTAAATGAATGCCTTGCGACTGAATATTGTTGGTTTTGGTGCTGATACTGAAAATCTTACACATATGAGTCAACAGGGCTACTGCAGGGGTAAGAACTATTCATAAGAAAAAGGGTTGCAGAATTGGACACTACATTTTTAAATGCATAGCATCCAATATAGAGGAGATGCAAAATGGGCCCATTAACGTTGCTGTGAGTGCTTTAACATTTACGTTTCTTGACATTTTTACATTGTAATTGTGCAACCTTAACGCTGCATTTAATGGAGGTTTCTTACATTTAATGTGCTACGTCTGAGAAAGCATATGGCATATAATCCTCTCAAAGTGGTTTTAGAAATGGAAAGTTGTCCTATGTGCCTCTGCTTCTGGAGAAGGGAATATTTTCACGTTTTTCTGGCTGCTGGAACCCCATGATGAGCAGATTTGCATTACAATTAACCTCTAAAAGTAATTTACAGCCTCATAGATGAGAAATGAGCTTCAGGGTGCTTAAAAGGGGAAATGTTCTGTATTAACATGAATGTTTTCTGAGAGAGACATGCAAACAACAACAGACCTCTGAAGTGCAAAAAACCCCTTCTATTTGCTATAGAGAGTTCAAGGTGGTGTTGGTGTTTCATCTCCTCCCCACAAGGATCAGGATCTCACCAAAAAAAGCTTAATAGTACATGCAGTTCCAAAGCCAAGAAACCTCTTTTATTAGCAGGTTCTCTCCATTTAACCCAATAAAGTATTTAAAACATTAAAAGCTGGATTGTGGCATGGAATCCATACCCATGCAAAGGAGTAAGAACCTCTTTACAGCTGTACATAGGCCATCGAAACATGGGGCCCCGATGAGCTGGAGTAAGAGGGGTGATACCTGCTCCAGGAAGGGAGTAAGTGGATGTATGTAGAGGGGCAGAGAATGGATGCAGCATTGTCTCCACACCTACCCACCTCCTATACTTGCTGACCAATATAGCTGAGCCATTAGAAAGGAATAGTCGTTTTTTGGTGGTCTAGGGCAGCAGTAAATTATAACTCCTTACCCCTAGAAGCAAAGAGGAAGCAGGGAAGAATTTGTGACTCAGAGATGTGTGTCTTAGATGTAATGCCACCTGATGTGAGGCAAACGCACAGACAAACCAGGGCTGCTTGCTCATCTGCCCCTCCGACAGAGCTGCAGTGAGTCATCCCTCAGACAAGTGACCACAACTCAGCTGCACTGACTTGCCCTTATCAAAGAGTTGGTAGTGACTCAGCCTTCAGGCAAATGACAACATCCTATCCCTGAGCAGAGACTGGGTCAGCTGACCCCCAGGCCCAGGTATTTCCCCAACCCCTCCAAAGCTGCAAGATCAGTCTATGCAACCCATTGAAAGACATTTCTGCTGCCTCGCAGGGTAGCAGACTCTCTAGACTCCCAGCCTGTGCTTGACCCAGTCCCTTTCCTTGCCTAGGCCCTGTTCTAGTCTTGTCCTTGCCCTACTCTGACTTTGCTCCATCCCTGTTACTGACCAGCTCTAGCCTTGTCTCTGCCTCCTGGCCCCCATGGACTCTGACCACACAGCTTCAACCTTTGGCCTCTATCTGGACTCCTGATAGAGTCCTGGGCTCCTACTGCTTTGGCTTGTCCATGAACTGTGATCTCAGTTCTGACTCTGACCTGTCCCCAGATCTCAATTCCAGCAGTTCCCTCTGCCCAGTCCTGACCCCACATTGGCTTGACCTCTGCTCCAGCCACGAGGCCTGACTCTCAGGACTCAGTGCCTGACCCAGGACCATTCCTAGGCTGGTGCAAGCTGTGCCTAAAGTCAGAATCTAGCTCTAAAGTAGAAAGGAATTCATTCTTTGCAGAATTCTGTCTCTTGTTCCACTTTAGAACCACTTGTTCCTTTCTCTCCCCACTCCTCAGAGGGCAGGATTTAACATACAAAGGAGACAATACCCATCCAGCCTCAGTAAAGCATATGCCCACTTGTTAATTATTATTCTTATTTGGTGCATGCTAACAACATGCTCAATGCTACACTGAATAGCAGAGTCACTACCTTGAAGAACAAATCTAATGAAACCAAGAGCTTCAACACAAAAAATATTTCAGTGTTAGGAAAAGGCTCAGTTTTCTGGAGCCCTTTGGCCACCCATGTTCTGTCAGGAGCAACAAAGGCTGCATTCAAATATGTAGGGGTTCTTCTTAAAATTAACACACAATGCTGGCTCAAGCCCACTCTCAGACACATGGATAAAACTAAATCTCTCCTGGGTGCCCTTAACAGGTACTACTTTCCCCTCTCATAAGCACTGAGTCTGTGTAAGAAACAAGCAAAGACTTTATGGGGGGAAACGGAACACAGCATCAACTTGAAAAACACCCACCCTCATGGTATCTTTGGGAGTATTCCTTTAATTCAGTCTCCCACCTGATGATGTGAATGTCTGATAAACAAATGTCCTTTAACTTGTCACTTCCACCTTTTCCCGTCTGCTACACCCCATTTACGGTTTGGTGTCAGTGAGTAGCACAGTCCCAGAGTCTGCAAGTGCACTTGGACAGGCCTGTCTCCAACCCCTAGAGGAAATGCGGCCTGGTCCATTTCTGAGGTGCCTCCACTTAACCCACCAGTACTGATTTCAGTTTAATTGGTGTTGGGTAGAGAGGGCCTCACCAGAGTTCACTCAATTCTGCTACTACCCTCTTCAGCTTCTGCAACATCATCTTCCATTATGGAGTCAGCTCTCCTCACAGAGTCTTCAGTGGAGGCAGATCAGTGGCATATAGGACCTTTGAGAAGAGTCCTTGTCACAAAGTAGAAGCCCCTTTTCCTTCCATTTTTCTCTGGCAGTTCAGTCCCATACCCCACACATTTGGAGTCTATCCTATTGTGACTCCCCAGTGTGTCACTTGGAGGATTTCTGGGTAGAAAGCTTATGCAAATGAACCTTTTCTCTGTTCTTTCCCCTGTTCACCAATAGATGGTGGCAGAAATCTCCTTTCCCTCGAGAGCTTGTATCCACTCTTTCCTCTATTCATGAACAGATGTCAGGGGTGAGCTCCCAACCCTTTATAGCTTCAGTCCATAGGGATTACATGTCTTTTAATGACATCTTACATAATGACTTCACATCCATCAGCAAGTGACTTTGAATCCCCTGGCTGATGGATGTGAAGTCATTATGTAAGTTTTCTGTCTAACAAAGCTGAGAATTCAACGTAATTGTAATTAGAGTGTTGCCTTTTACCCTTACCTCGCCCATCTGCTTGTAATAAGTTCATGATCAGTATGGTGTCCTCAGTTAATGTTGGGGTAAATCTGAGTCATTGTGGCTATAAAGACTCACATATAATATTAGATTGCATAGATTTAGCTGAAGAGAAGTCCTTGGGTCAGGTCTTGGCTGGTGTAAATAGTCACAGTTCTATTTATTTCATTGTAGCTATGCCTATTTACACTAGCTGAGGATCTGACCCCCACAGTAGAATATTTGTAAGCATCCATTAAGACAAAATAAGAAGTAGCCTCACCCCTCAATGCTTTGCACGAACTCCGACTCACACTGAATCTTCGCTTAGGTTCAAAAAATGTTGTGGTCTCTTTTTTATTTTTATGATTGTTTTGTTTGCATCTGAACTGCAAGATTCCCCTGGCAGCAGAAATGTTGAAATACTGCTAGAGGGTCTGCTGTCCAACTACTTTTGTCCTTATCAGAAGTTGAGAGTACTGGAAACCTCACAAAAAGCCTAATGTTGGATTTCATGCACAGCTTTGCACTCCCAGACTGGGGGAATAATTTGTTTAGTGGGAAGGAGGGGGACTGAGAGCCATTGAACCAAACTGTAAGCCCTATATAAAATGGAAACCACTTCAAGCCAAGGGGTGTTGCACCCCCAGCATCCCTAGTTTCAGCACCTATGGTACCAGTTGGTTCAGACAAGCTATCAAAAACATAGGGTGCCCATCTGAACTAGGCCAGTGACACCTTTGAGGCTCACTCATCACTGTACAGGGACGTCCCTGCTGGGAATGGGGGCCATCTAGGATTCCACTGGAGCCACAGGTCTCCACATCGCCCTCAGTGCAGGGCTGACCCATACTTGAGGCCTTAATTTGTATATAGTGTCTAGGTAGCATTTTTTGTGCTATTTCAAGGATTGATTTTCACTTTGGTATATTGGTGTTTACCATATTAGCAATGTTTTTCTTTAGCAATGTATTGTCTAAACATGGAGGGCCTGATTTTTAGAAGTATTGACCGTCCACATCTCCAGCTGGAGTCGCACCCGGGGGGGGCTATGGGTATTCAACACACTTGGAAAATCAGGCCTATTATATAGAGCTAGGATTTTTTTATTCACATCATTTCTTGGAGCAATAGTCAATGAAAACAAATATCTTTTGAGTCAGTGGACTCTTGCACAACCTGAATCCAAATCAGTGATTTGTCACATCCCTAGTTTCAAGTCATAACATAGTTGTGTTCACCCAACCCAGGAAATAATTATAATAGATGTAGAAACAAGGAAGCGCACAGCTGTTTCCAGCTCTCTTTTCATTTTTTCTAATGCAAGTCAATCGAGTAAGTTGAAGCAACTTTTAAACTCAGGTGAATAACACACAGCCCCACGGGTCATCTGCATTGTAAAAATCCCTGCCCCACAATATTCTGGTCCACTGCTCAGTCTCCTGTTGCTAAGACATGTGACTGCTTTCGTCACAATTCCTTCTGTGCCAACTTACAGACCTTTAGGGAGGATGAGGACTCTGCATGCCTCTCAGTTTCCCAGGAAGTCTCCTGTTAGTTATTTACATGTCTGTGGAGCTGTATTACAGAATATTAACAACACTCAATTCGCACCAAGGTTTTGTATCAGGTGGCCATCCTTCCTACTGAGTTGGCTGATTGAGACTCCTTCTGCAGCCATTGGTTCTGTTCTTACCTTATCATTGATCCCTGCAGTACTTAAACTGAACTGAATTCCCCAGTTTTGCTATTTGGGGGAAATTGACCCCGGTGCAGAGGGCGTCTGGAAGGTTCCCTGCTCAAGCCCAGTGTCAGGGCTGTACGGGAAGAGCTATCGCCAGAGCAGTCACATAGGTGGTCCTCCACATTTCTCTGCATACCTCTGTGATGGCTTTGCACAGGCTCCTATGTTAAAGAAATATGGGCTGGATGAATGGACTATAAGGTGGATAGAAAGTTGGCTAGATTGTCGGGCTCAACAGGTAGTGATCAATGGCTCCATGTCTAGTTGGCAGCGAGTATCAAGTGGAGTGCCCCAAGGGTCGGTCCTGGGGCCGGTTTTGTTCAATATCTTCATAAATGATCTGGAGGATGGTGTGGATTGCACCCTCAGCAAGTTTGCAGATGACACTAAACTGGGAGGAGAGGTATATACGCTGCAGGGTAGGGATAGGATACAGAGGACAAATTAGAGGATTGGGCCAAAAGAAATCTGATGAGGTTCAACAAGGACAAGTGCAGTGTCCTGCACTTAGGACGGAAGAATCCAATGCACCGCTACAGACTAGGGACCAAATGGCTCGGCAGCAGTTCTGCAGAAAAGGACCTAGGGGTTACAGTGGACGAGAAGCTGGATATGAGTAAACAGTGTGCCCTTGCTGCCAAGAAGGCCAATGGCATTTTGGGATGTATATGTAGGGGCATTGCCAGCAGATCGAGGGACGTGATCGTTCCCCTCTATTCGACATTGGTGAGGCCTCATCTGGAGTACTGTGTCCAGTTTTGGGCCCCACACTACAAGAAGGATGTGGAAAAATTGGAAAGCGTCCAGCGGAGGGCAACAAAAATGATTAGGGGACTGGAACACATGACTTATGAGGAGGGGCTGAGGGAACTGGGATTGTTTAGTCTGCGGAAGAGAAGAATGAGGGGGGATTTGATAGCTGCTTTCCCCTACCTGAAAGGAGGTTCCAAAGAGGATGGATCTAGACTGTTCTCAGTAGTAGCAGATGACAGGACAAGGAGTAATGGTCTCAAGTTGCAGTGGGGGAGGTTTAGGTTGGATATTAGGAAAAACTTTTTCACTAGGAGGGTGGTGAAACACTGGAATGCGTTACCTAGGGAGGTGGTGGAATTTCCTTCCTTTGAAGTTTTTAAGGTCAGGCTTGACAAAGCCCTGGCTGGGATGATTTAGTTGGGGATTGAATCATAGAATCATAGAATCATAGAATATCAGGGTTGGAAGGGACCCCAGAAGGTCATCTAGTCCAACCCCCTGCTCGAAGCAGGACCAAGTCCCAGTTAAATCATCCCAGCCAGGGCTGTGTCAAGCCTGACCTTAAAAACCTCTAAGGAAGGAGATTCTACCACCTCCCTAGGTAACGCATTCCAGTGTTTCACCACCCTCTTAGTGAAAAAGTTTTTCCTAATATCCAACCTAAACCTCCCCCATTGCAACTTGAGACCATTACTCCTCGTTCTGTCATCTGCTACCATTGAGAACAGTCTAGAGCCATCCTCTTTGGAACCCCCTTTCAGGTAGTTGAAAGCAACTATCAAATCCCCCCTCATTCTTCTCTTCTGCAGACTAAACAATCCCAGCTCCCTCAGCCTCTCCTCATAAGTCATGTGCTCTAGACCCCTAATCATTTTTGTTGCCCTTCGCTGGACTCTCTCCAATTTATCCACATCCTTCTTGTAGTGTGGGGCCCAAAACTGGACACAGTACTCCAGATGAGGCCTCACCAGTGTCGAATAGAGGGGAACGATCACGTCCCTCGATCTGCTGGCAATGCCCCTACTTATACATCCCAAAATGCCATTGGCCTTCTTGGCAACAAGGGCACACTGCTGACTCATATCCAGCTTCTCGTCCACTGTCACCCCTAGGTCCTTTTCCGCAGAACTGCTGCCTAGCCATTCGGTCCCTAGTCTGTAGCGGTGCATTGGATTCTTCCATCCTAAGTGCAGGACCCTGCACTTATCCTTATTAAACCTCATCAGATTTCTTTTGGCCCAATCCTCCAATTTGTCTAGGTCCTTCTGTATCCTATCCCTCCCCTCCAGCGTATCTACCACTCCTCCCAGTTTAGCATCATCCGCAAATTTGCTGAGAGTGCAATCCACACCATCCTCCAGATCATTTATAAAGATATTGAACAAAACCGGCCCCAGGACCGACCCCTGGGGCACTCCACTTGACACCGGCTGCCAACTAGACATGGAGCCATTGATCACTACCCGTTGAGCCCGACAATCTAGCCAGCTTTCTACCCACCGTATAGTGCATTCATCCAGCCCATACTTCCTTAACTTGCTGACAAGAATACTGTGGGAGACCGTGTCAAAAGCTTTGCTAAAGTCAAGAAACAATACATCCACTGCTTTCCCTTCATCCACAGAACCAGTAATCTCATCATAAAAGGCGATTAGATTAGTCAGGCATGACCTTCCCTCGGTGAATCATGCTGACTGTTCCTGATCACTTTCCTCTCATGTAAGTGCTTCAGGATTGATTCTTTGAGGACCTGCTCCATGATTTTTCCAGGGACTGAGGTGAGGCTGACTGGCCTGTAGTTCCCAGGATCCTCCTTCTTCCCTTTTTTAAAGATTGGCACTACATTAGCCTTTTTCCAGTCATCCGGGACTTCCCCCGTTCGCCACGAGTTTTCAAAGATAATGGCCAAGGGCTCTGCAATCACAGCCGCCAACTCCTTCAGCACTCTCGGATGCAACTCGTCCGGCCCCATGGACTTGTGCACGTCCAGCTTTTCTAAATAGTCCCTAACCACCTCTATCTCCACATTGGTCCTGCTTTGAGTAGGGGGTTGGACTAGGTGACCTCCAGAGGTCCCTTCCAACCCTGATATTCTATGATTCTATGCAAGGTGGTGTTGGGATGACCCCAGTTCAGGTAATAGGTAGAGCTGGGGGTTACAGATGGCATGGATCCAAATGCTTTTAGTGCCACAGGCAATGGAGTTGCAGCTACTCTCTGTGCTTATGGGCTAGAGAAGTAGCTACAAGAATCTGCACTGCAGCTCTTGATCTTGGCCCTCGATTGCAGAGGTGGATTCCTCACAGCTACACTGGCATATAATCACAGTGCTTGGGTTTTATGTGACAAAGGTGAATTTGTGCCTAATATCTGGCAACATGTGTCTGATTCCCTGAGATGCTGGAAGCCACCTGTAAGATGTTGATGAAAAACTTCCCATTTAAGTCAATAGGAGTTAAAAATGCTCAGAGCTTTGCAGGATTTGGGCTAGTGTTTCATAGATTTATAGATTATAAGGCCAGAAGGGACTATTGTGGTCATCTAGTTTGACCTGCTGTATAACACAGGCCATAAGACTTCCCTGAATTAATGTTGGTGAAGACACAATACTTTTGCCTGTAAATCTCCCCTTCATTAACTTACTATTCACGGGCTATATTCACAGAATTAGGAACTATATGTGAATCCCCCAGAGATCATAAGTGTTCAGCTCTAAGATTTGGGTTTTGGTCCACAGCTGACCCAAGCATCATTATACCTACATTTGCCAACTTTAAGCTGCAGGGGTGGGAGGATTGGGGCAGAAGGAGAACAATGAAGTGTATGATGATCTCCTAACCTTAACTGGTAATGGTGAGGCAACTGGAGAGCTGAGACTTCTATCTTTCTGCTAAACTCTGTTCATTTTGTTACTCCACTCTCCATCTCACAAAGGTGAAAATAATTATGGGACAAATGATCTGGGAGGAAGAATTTAATCAGGAAAAGTGTGAATGGTATTTGGGTATATGGCACCTTTCTAGATGCCTGAAAAGTCATAATCCCACAATTGTGGAAGATGGCTGTGTTGTTTAAAAAACCACTCTTGTATAGAATGGAAGCAAAGGCAGAGAGTGTGTGTGTCTGTATGAACAAATGGAAGAAATGGGAAATTGATAGTAATGAATATGAATCAGAAATTAGGAACTGTAGAAAATTTATAAAAAGTTAAGGAACACAAGTTGAAATCTATGGCCTGCAGAGTTAAGACCAATAAGATGGAGCTTAAAAATATATTAGGAACTAAAAGAATCCTGACAATGGTATTGGTCCATTACTAGATGGAAATGGTAGAACTATCAATAATAATGAAGAAAAGGCAAAAGTGTCCAATAAATATTTCTATTCTGTATTAGGAGAAAAAACAGATGATGTAGTCTCCTCATATGGTTATAACATACTTTTCTATTCTACTAGTATCTCTGCAGGATGTTAAACAGATGCTACTAAAGTTAGACATTTTAAAAGTACCAGGTACAGATAACTTTCATCCAAGAGTTTTTAAAGAGCTGGCTGAGGAGCTCACTGGACCATTTTAATGTTGATTTTCAATAAGACCTGGTGCACTAGGGAAGTTCCAGAAAACTGGAAGAAAGCTAACACTGTGCCAATTTTTTAAAAGGTTAAACAGGATGACCTGGTTAATTATAGGCCTGTCAGCCTGACATTGAACCAGGCAAGATAATGGAGATGCTGATATGAGACTCAATTAATAAAGAACTAAAGGAGGGTAATATAATTAATGCATATCAACTTGGTTTTATGAGAAATAGATTGTGTCAAACTAATTGGATATTTTTGTGATGAGATTGCAAGTTTGGTTGATCAAGATAATAGTGTTAACATACTTAGGTTTGTGTAAGGCATTTGACTTGTTATTGCACAACATTTTAATTAATAAAGTAGCGCAATGAAAAATTAACATGGCACACATTAAATGGATTAAAAACTGGTTTACTGGTAGGTCTCAAAACGTAACTATAAAGGGGGATCATCATAGAGAGGGCCTGTTTCCAGTGGGGTCTTGCAGGGATCATTTCTAAGCCCTGTTCTGTTTAACATCTTTATCAGTGCCCTAGAAGAAAACATAAAATTATCACTGATAAAGTTTACAGATGACACAAATTGGGGGAGTATTAAATAAAGAAGAGGACAGGTCACTGATTTGGAGCGATCTAAATCACTTGGTAAACTGGGCACAAGTAAACAATATTTGTTTTAATAAGGCTAAAAGTGTATATCTGGGAACAAGGAATATGGGCCATACTTACAGGATGGAGGACTCTATCCTGGGACACAGTGATTCTGAAAAAGATTTGGGGGTCATGGTGGATCATCAGCTGAACATGGGCTCCCAGTGTGACACTGGCCAAAAGAGCTAATGCAATTCTGGGATGCATAAACTGGGGGATTTTGAGTAGAAGTACAGAGGTTCTTTTGCCTGTGTATTTGAACTGGTGTGACTGCTGCTGGAATATTGTGTCTGGTTCTGGTGCCTACAATTCAAGAAGAGTCTTGATAAATTGGAGAGAGTTTAGAGAAGAGCCACAAGAATGACTGAAGATTAGAAAACATGCCTTATAATGATAGTCTCAAGAAGCTCAATCTATTTATCTTACAAAGAGAAGGCTAAGGGGTGACTCGATTACAGCCAATAAGAACCTACATAGGGAACAAATATTTGAAAATGGGCTCTTCTGTCTAGCAGAAATGAGTTTAACAAGATCCAATGGCTGGAAATTGAAACTAGACAAATTCAGACTGGAAATAAAGCTATATTTTTAACAGTGAGAGTAATTAATCATTGGAACCATTTACCAAGGACCATGGTGGATTCTCCACCACTGACAATTTTTAAATTAAGATTGGATGTTTGTCTAAAAGCTCTGCTCTAGGAATTATTTTGGAGGAAGTTCTATGGGCTGTGCTATACAGGAGGTCAGATTAGATGATCAGAATGATCCCTTCTGACCTTAGAATCTATGAATATCCCTCACACATTTGCTTTTTTCAACTGTTGTATCTGGACTGACACCTAGGGTGAAATCCCAGCTCCATTAAAGTCTTTGGGAATTTTCCCCTTGATTTCAGTGGGGCCAGGATTTCATCCCCTAGACCCTAACCAATCTGAATTAAGGGACAGCCTTCTTTGTTATTTGCTGTCAGGGTTCCTTCCCCACTCTGAACTCTAGGGTACAGATGGGGAGACTGGCATGAAAGACCCCCTAAGCTTATTCTTACCAGCTTAGGTTAAAACCTTCCCCAAGGTACAAACTTTGCCTTGGCCTTGAACAGTATGCTGCCACCACCAAGCGTTTTAAACAAAACAGGGAAAGAGACCACTTGGAGACGTCTTTCCCCAAAATATCCCCCCAAGCCCTACATCCCCTTTCCTGTGGAAGGCTTGATGGTAATCCTCACCAATTTGTATAGGTGAACACAAACAAACCCTTGGATCTTAAGAACAATGAAAAATCAATCAGGTTCTTAAAAGAAGAATGTTAATTAAAGAAAAGGTAAAAAGAATCACCTCTGTAAAATCAGGATGGAAAATACTTTACAGGGTATTCAGATTCAAAACACAAAGGATCCCCCTCTGGGCAAAATCTTAATATTACAGAAAAGAGGAATAAACCTCCCTCTTAACACAGGGAAAAATCACATAAAACAAAAGATAAACTTATCCGCCTTGCCTGGCTTACCTATACTGGTTGCAATATTGGAGACTTGGATTAGGATGGGTTGGAGAAGATGGATTTCTGTCTGGCCTCTCTCAGTCCCAAGAGAGAACAAACACGTAAACAAAGAGCACAAACAAAAGCCTTCCCCCACCCCGCACCCCCAAGATTTGAAAGTATCTTGTTCCCTATTGTCGTTTGGGTCAGGTGCTAGCCAGGTTAGCTGAGCTTCTTAACCCTTTACAGGTAACAGTATGTTGCCTCTGACCAGGAGGGATTTTATAGCACTGTATACAGAAAGGTGGTTACCCTTCCCTTTATATTTATGATACTTGCCTATACAGTTGCCAGCACAACCAGATTTGATACTTGTCTGCTGTTCCTAGGTACTAGCAATAGAGAAAAAATATTAAACTTCTCTTGCATCAGACACTCCTTAATCTGAAGTATGAGATGCACTTCCCAGGTACACTAGTAACAGGTAACTTATTAAATACATTTCAACTAGTATAGATGAACTGAAGTTTTGAAGAGAAAAATAATATAATTGGTCTTACTGGGTGAGCACACTACAGGAAGCTTAGATGTAGAAGAGAGTACCAAAAAATGGTACTGCAGTAGCTCTCCAAGGAGAGGTTCTAGAGACGGGAAATTCCAGCATCTTTCTGTCCAGTCTTGGAGAGAACAAATTGCTATGAAACCTGGGCCTGCTTTTTGGTTTTGCATCCTTCATTTAAGTAATGTGATTGATTCAGTGCCTAACCTTTTTCCATATCTTCTCTCAAGATCTCATCTATTTTATTTTTCAATGGGCTTGCACTGACCATTACCCTACCCTGCACTCCCCCATGTCTCTCTTTAACACATTCAAAAGGAACATAGCTTTATCTAATGGTTTCAGATATACACTTTTTTGCATTTTTACCTTGGCATTTACTCTCTTACATGCCCTCAATAACTCACTGAGCTTTGTTTTCACATTTTCCACTTGCCTCCTCTTATGTTCTTCCATTTTTCCTTTAAAGATTTTTCTGCCAATATATTTTTAAACACAGCTTTTGCACTACAACCCCACATTGTGCATAGCTGTTCTGGATACAAAGTAACATTGATCCACATACAGCTGCAAAATAAGAACAGCTACCTGGATGGATTTTAAACAGCAGGCCACAACTTTTATTAAACCTAAACACAGGGGAAGGGCATGACCCACCCATCACCCATATTCTCCAATATCCGGCATTTAAGTGATTCCAATGTGGAGATTATTGAACTGCCACCATATAACCCATAACTCAGGTAGATTCTCCTCAGCTTACCCACAGAAGTCAGCTCTCTTTGAGTCCTACCTCTTCAACCCCAACCCCACCCCAGAAGGGGGGCAGAGGGGCCAGAAGGGTGGAAACCTTGACTAGCGAGGGCCACAAGCTCTCACCCTATCCCACAAGCCCAAGGACCATCAGCAAAATCTTTACCTCTGGGAATGGTTCATTTTATCCTTTTAACCACACTGAAAACTGGAAGCTAGTTGCAATGAATTACCAAATACCTCAGTCATGTACTAAGTGCATTCCTGCTTGAAGGTGCTGTGAGGAAGGTGAAAAAACTCCCTGGTCCTCTGCCAACTGGCCCGTGGGAGAAAAAATTCCTTTCTGACCCCCAAATGGGTGATTGACTAGACCTGCAGCATCTGTCAGACGTGATTCCCATTCATAGTGTGAGATGGATAGGGTCTGGCTGCTGGAAAGGAGCTGAAAGAGGGTCCACGTGGCCCCTAATCTGGGTTGAAGCCCTGGAGCTGGGGGACACTGGCCAATCAGCACCCCTCCCCATCAAATGGCCAATAGGTGCCAGAGACTCCAGGGGGAGAAAGGAGCTTCCTAGTGTCCCTCAGTGAATGTCTCCCTCCCTCGCTGCTGGGACTGTCCCCTTTCACCCCTGACCCCATCATGTTCTCCCACCCATTGAGGCGGGTGGATGGCATTTTAATTTTGTAGGGTGTAATTCCAAAAATTAATTCCAGCCTGATCACAAAGGTGCATTGTCCAGCCCTTTTATTCTTTCTCTTCTAGTGTGTCCAATTTATTTAGAAGACAAATTCCTTCCTTCAATTTAGAGCTTTTTATGGCATCATTTAGTTAAGCAAATTGCTGCTTCTACAGCCTTATATTCCTTTTTATATTTATCCTTTCTCTCTCTCTTTTCCCTTTTCAATGCCCTTTTCATCTTGTTGGACTCTCTGCACAGGAAGGGAGGAACGGGAAAAACAATTAATTAAAATAAAGAAAGATAATGAAAATTAATTCAAAGCTGGTAATCCAATAACACCACTCTTCTTATCACAACAGCTATTAAAATCTAGTTTTGGATATCAGTGCTGTAATTTTTAATCACAGCATACTTGGGTTACAGATGACTTCTAATTTGGCATGCAGACTGCTGCTTTGCTTAATCCAGGGGGAACTGTGGAATAGATAGAGATGAGATCAACTAGGAAGAAACTAGATAGTTCCCTTGTAGATATATACTGTACACTGAGAAAACATGTCTTTTAGACAATGTTACAAGAAACCAAACTAAAAATGAGTAAGTTGCACTATCCTGATAGTTTCCTAATATTGTGAAATCAACTGCACTGCTTGCATGAAACATGCTTTCATGGTGCATGTTAATACTTGATGGGCATGGCCAGAGCTTTAAATAAATATTGGAAATCCACTAGCCAGAAGTCTAAATTTATCAACTGAGGATGATATAAAAGTTGGGAGAGAGGTTGGGCCAACAGTGAAGTCTGGTACAATAACCACAGTTCCTGGGCCACTTCTCAGACTTGCTCAGCAACAGCAGAATGAAACTGTCATGATTCATAACACTCTGTGTATTGCCCACAGGAATCTGAATATCAGAAGAGAAACTCACCAATGTTTTTTCAGCAGCACAGGCACTGGAGCTGTCTGTAGACTCAGGAACACGATACTCAATCAGCTTAAATTTGGAAAGTTTTTTCTTTCCAACAAAAAGGGCTACGCATAAACTTAGATTCTTTGGAAACTGGTGATTTATTCATAGTCCAATATCAGAAGGGACCATTGTGATCATCTAATCTGACTCCTGTATAACACAAGCCGTAGAACTTCCCCAAAAAATAATTGCTAGAGCAGATCCTTTAGGAAAGCATCCAATCTTAATTTAAAAATTGTCCATGATGAAGAATATACCATGACCTTGGGTAAATTGTTCCAATGATTAATTACTCTGACTGTTAAAAATGTAGCTTTATTTCCAGTTTGAATTTGTTTAGCTGCAACTTCCAGCCGTTGGATCTTGTTATACCTTTCTCTGCTAGGGCGGCTCTTTGTTTATCAGAAAAAGTGTCCAGTTCACTAGCGGAGATTAGATGAGAGTGGATTTTTCAATCCTTGGGCATGGCAATTTAGCTGTAGTACAATATATTGCAATGTGGTGGATGAGAGTCCTGACCAGAACTTTCCTCTTCAGTGCTTAGGCCAACAGGGGCAGGGAGCACTTCTGAGGAAATTAATTCCTCTGTGTGGAATGTACCACTGCATAGTTTCACGAGAGGCATTCTCAGCTTCCAAAACAATTGTACTATTGTATTTTTATATATATATATACACACTGTTCACAGCTAGCAAACGTCCCAATTAGGCCTGTGTTCAGGTTTCCATTCCAATCCCCCATTTTCAATTGCTAATAACTTTCTGAAATAAAATCATGTTGAGAGGAATTCTTTTTTATATGTGGTCTCTGCTCAGAAGGGATTGTTGTAAAGGATTGAGCTGCATCTGCTCAGCCACTATTGGGTTGTGTGTATGGGAGGAAAAACTATACTTTGCTTATATGTTCCAAAATAAATGTTTTGTGTTCACTGCACTAATAAAATCATGAAGCCAGAAACTTTAGATAGACCAACAATCCACATGTGAAGAAAAGCAGTTCAGTAGATTCCAAAGTATGCATGTTCAAAGGGGAAATGTTGAAAAGGGGCTTGGAACACTGGGTGCCCACTGAATTAGCTAGGGGTCTTCCTTAACTGCTTCAAGCCAGCGGCAGCTCATTTCTTCAAACTATTTTAAAAGTTAAGAACTCTAGAGGAAATCCTACTCCAGGGTACACAGTTACAGGAGATCTTAAAAGCAATAGGACTGCCCCAGTTTTTCTGGTGAGGAGTGCTGCATAGTGATATTTAGTGGCAACTCTCCCCACAGCAGGAAATGTGGATGTGGAAGAAGGGTTCTAGGCCCAGGGGCAACAGACGGACCTCCCAGTCTGGTCCCAAATTAGGATCACTTCCCATTGTAGATAAGTATGTAATCATTAGCCAGAGTATCACTAATTGTAACTTGTGCACTGTGCAGGATTGAAGCTTTGCAAATGAAAGATTAGCGCTAGTCTACACTGGCAACGTTAAGGCGCTGCCATGGCAGCACTTTAATGTGCCTTGTGTGGTCACAGCGGAGTGCTGGGAGTGAGCTCTCCCAGCGCCCTAAAAAACCCACCCCCATGAGGGGCATAGCACAGCTCCCAGCGCTGGTGCACTGTCTACACTGGTGCTTTACAGCGCTGAAACTCTCTGCGCTCAGATGGGGGAGGGGGGGTGTTTTCACACCCCTGAGCAAGAAAGTTGCAGCTCTGTAAATTGCCAGTGTACACAAGCCTTAGTTAAATATTATGTTGTGGGAGCAGCAGAAGTGAGGTTGCCCTTCTCTAGAGCGGGCTTTCACAGAGGTTTCAAAGATTAACTTGTTTAGTAACACACCCCACAGAAGTATTTCTATCATGGAAAATTAAAATAGGGGCGCCAAAAGGAAAATGGTGCCACGCTCACCTGCTCTTAAGAAGACTATTTGTACATACAAAGCAACATCCAAATACATCTGTTATTGAGACATATAAAATAGATTTGGGACAAGAGAATGTGTCTGTTGGGAATTTGGATTGTTGGCTAGTGCTCAAATTAGGGTGGTCCTAAAAAAAATCTCAGAGCAAGCTCAGCAATCTACAGATGGTCATGCCATGTATGAATGAAACTAAGGGAGTTTTTTAAATTAATTTTGTGTTCACTGCTCCTCTTGATCTGGGCATTGGGAGCAGTCAGCCAAAAAGTCTAATCTTGGCATTTTTCTTTTTCTCAACACTTCCATGTCTAATTTTGAAGCTGAGTCTGTCCTATTTTTCAAATTAATCTATTCTAAATTCATTAAGAAAATAAACAGTTAAAACTGTCCCAGGCTGGACTGCAGGCAGAGCAACAGTCAGTGGTTAATTTCCGCAGTATTTGTGACGTGGAGCATATTTCTTTCTGACAATCCTTTGTACCCTTTGACATACCTCCAGCAGTAAAGTCAAATCTAGTAGTTTTAAATTGCAGAGGGAGAAGGCATCGAAAAGAAATCATGTTACTTTCTGTCTTTTATCAAACCTGACTTGTAATTAATAGTTAACTAACTTCTATTTCATATCTCAGCTTTCAGAAACATTTGTAACTGACTTCCCCCATCCAGAAGGCTCTGGGTTATTTCAGTTCTAAAAATTTCCAAACTTGTAACATCACAACACAACCATCAATGGGTTTCCAGTCCTGAGGGACATACTGGGCCAGATTTTCAACAGAGCTCAGTGCCCAACCACTCCCATTGAAGCACCGAAATGGAGTGGCCAGATTTTCAAAAAAGCTCAGAAACCAGTGGGAGTTTGGCCACTTCATGTAGGACCATATCTTTTTAGAAAAATCTGGCCCATTGTGGTCCAAGCTCTTCCCTCATTTACACCCACATGACCCCTGAATATCTATATCAGGGATCGGCAACCTTTGGCATGTGGCCCATCAGGGAAATCTGTTGGCAGGCCGGGATGGTTTGTTTACCTGCAGCATCTGCAGGTTCGGCTGACCGCAGCTCCCACTAGCCAGGGTTCACCATTCCAGGCCAATGGGGGCTGCGGGAAGTGACGTGGGCCGTGGGACGTGCTGGCCACTGCTTCCCACAGCCCCCGTTGGCCTGGAGCAGTGAACTGTGGCTAGTGGGAGCTGTGATCAGGCGAACTTGTGAACGCTGCAGGTAAACAAACCATCCCGGCCCGCCAGCAGATTTCCCTGACGGGCCGCGTGCCAAAGGTTGCCGATCCCTGATCTATATACACATATGTCCATTTTACTGTTCCTGAGCCTAATCCTGAAAACTCTGACTCACCTCAGTATTCCCACTAACTTCAATGCTCTGGCTTGGGTGAGTAAGCACTGCTTGTGTCCGGATCAGGCCCTCTTTAGGCCTTTTGATTTAAGTCTGACCCTAACCTCAGATCCTTACACTGATGCTCTAACTCCATGGAAGCAAAACATCTTGCAGAATGCACAACTGTAATGGTGGCATCACTGTGGAGGCTTGCTGGGACTGCTGCTTGGCCTGGTCCTGACACCTGGGCTCATGAACCACCCCCACCCCAAATTGGTCTGAGTGCAAGCCCAGGAGGAGGGAGAGAATCTTGCCCTCCTCAGATGGGGCCCTGTTGCCCCATCTGACCCTAACCACTACAGTCACGGGGAGCTGCTGTGCAACACAGCCATCATGCTGCTTGGGCTGAGCCCATGCTCACAGGGAGAGTTGAGGCAGTGGTGCAGAAGGGAGAAGTCTGAGTGTCAGGAATAGGAAGGGGAGTCTGCATGGGAAACGGGGGAATTCGGGTAATATGGCAGTGGGCCTAAGGGAGGATGTAGGGGTTGGTGCTCTGCATGAGAAGCAGGGTGAGTCAGGGCAGAGGAGGGAGGTCAGGGTGTCAGGAACCAGAAGAGGATTCAGGATGGATTTCAATCCAGAATTGTGAAGAAACAGCATGTGACTTCAGCTTAGCCAGAGCTGAATGTGATGAAATTCGACCAGCAAAACTTGAAATTAAAAAATGCTCCAGCAAAAGCACTGACAAGTTTTCTGGCATCCATGTAGTGAAACACAATGCTGTGCCTAACTTTGATGCATTTTTCAGAATGTCACATTTTTGCAGAAAATGGTGCATTTGCATGGAAGCGTCATAAAATCATAAATGATTAAACTGAGTCATTTACATTTCACAGACCTCTGCTCTGATGAAACATCTGGACTAATAATTAGGATTTATGGCCCCTAAAATCTGGTTTGTAACGATTTTACAGATTATATTGTGGCCTATCTGTGGGACAGGAATATTTTAAATTGTATCACTCCATAGAGGTGTAGTAGATGCAAAGTGGAAAAGAAATTCCTTTAATTTATAAGAAATAATGCTTAGCACAAGGGTTTTTTCAAGATTCCTTTGCACCTTAAAGACAGATCTGTCAATGCGTTACTGGAGAACAAAGAGGAACTTAGGTATTCATTAGAGTGTAGAGGAAATTATTCTGCCACTTCACTTATCACAAACACTATCAGTCTCGCAGGGTGCTAGAAGATCATTTGAAATTATATTTCCCACTGTCTGGAATGACAATGAAAACTAGAGTTCACCCATATGGCAAATGCTTTATTATTATAGATCTGTTGTAGTCACATATTGCCCTTTTTGTTGTAATGAAGATTAATCGTGTATTTGCATCACACTCTGAAAGATTGTTCTGTGTAAGTATGGTCCTTAGCCTGAAAGATGCTAAGTTCCACCTGGGAGGTGGTGAGTTCTCTCAACTCCCATTGTTGGCCGCGGGAGCCAAGGGAGTTCAGTGCCTCTCAGAATCTGGTCTTAGATACATAATAGTATCATTCCCGTGATGTGTACAGTACGGGCCACATTCATATCTGATGAAACTAGGGTCAACTCTGACATTCTGTATGCCTGTACACCAAATACATTGGGATAAATTTGGTTCCCATTGTGCTACATAGTGCAAATCCTACTGCCTTGCAGTGGAACCAGCCCAGTGTTGCTGAAGGAGTGTGCATTCCCAGTCTGGCATGCAGTGCCACTCGCTAGGGGCCCCAATTGCACCAGCTTCAGGCTGCAGAGGCAGGGGAGTGGTGGTGGCAGAAGACCTCTGTTACAACTGATCTTTCCAGCGTCTCCTTGGGCAGGAGGCACATGAGGCTCACAGGGATGATGGCACCCTCAGATCTTTTAAGAGAGGAGTCTTTCTGTAAATACAGTCTCACAGGATATTGAATGGAAAAAGCAGCAAGGCAGAGGGAGCAAGGGGATTTTTAGCAGGTATTGGCTATTTCTCGTCTGGAAAATGTCATTAGAGGTTTATTAGTGTGCATTGACTGATTACACTGAACTAGATCCAAAGATGTGGTGTAACAATTTCATCCTGGAGCAAATCATTAGAGCAGAGTCTAAAGTTAAAACCCTTACACAAGACTATGTGCTACCAAGTACCATTTTCATGTACAAAAATCATTATTTCTCCGGCCACTTTTGAAGGATTTCTATCCCCCTTTCTGCATTCCCTATCCACGTTATACTCTCTTTCAGAGCACACTTTAAAAATTAATACATTAATAAATTCCATCAGTAAAAACCAAAAGAATTCATGCTGGGTGCCATGAATAATTAGAAAATCAGTCATTGGGACGATCTTCCTAAATGTTATGTTCATGCTCATTTTCAGTGCATTACTAATCTGGGGGCTGATCCTGCTTTCCTTGGGTTCCCCAAACTCCTGGATTGTCAAGCAGAGCCCCATTGAACTCAAAAAGTCTGCCCTAATGGATCCAGTTGTGGAATCAGAGCCTAAAGCTTTAATTCCTTTCCATTTCTTATGGAAGCCTGAGGATAGCCAGCTTACTTCAGTTGGATCACAACGATGCTGCAATCTACATACCTAGTGTCTTGGATAGGGTCATAGGAAGGAATAGTAGGAAGGTAACATAAGTAGCTCTTATATTTTATGAGTTGCATGGCCCACCTGAGTTTTCTCCAGACTGTACCAAGGAACAGACCTTTATCATTATTATTATTATTTTATATTATTGTAATGCCCAGGAGCTCTTAGTCATGGACCAAGCCCCCATTGTGCTTGGCACTGTGCAAACACAGACCAAAAAGACCAAAAAGAGCTTACCACCTAAGTATAAGACAAGAGGGAATACATAGATACAGAAAGACTGGGAGTACAAGAAAACAATGAGACAAACTTGGTCAGTATGATGGGCTGTGATCTCAACACACCAGCAGCCTAACCATTGTTACTTTTTTTTTTTTACTTTGTAGGCATCATGTCAAAGGAGAGCTTAAGGGGGATTTGAAGAAGAACAATGAAGGGGAAGCAGGAGAGAGCCTGAAAGTGCTTGTTTGAAAATGTAACAAGTGGGCAATGGTGGCTAGAGTCGGGATGATCAGTGGTGAAAGTTGATCTTTTGATACTGAATGAGAGATAGGTCATGAAGGACCTTAAAAATAAAGACAAGTAGCTTAGGTTTGATGCAATAAAGAAAAGAGGGAGCCAGTGGAGGCATTCAAAGAGACAGATGATGTGGTCAAAGCAATGATCTTTGCAGCAGCATTCTGAATGGCTACAAGAAGGGCAGATTACATTTGTTGAGGCCAGTAATCAACACACGAGGTGATGAGAACCTGGATGATGAGAGTTTTAGCTGGGTGGAAATGCCATTTCTTAGAGATGTAATGCACAAAGAATCAGCAAGATATAGATATAACCTGGATGTGAGGATCTACAAAGAGATTTGAGTCAAAGATGATGATCAGATTGCAGGCTTGAGGGATGGGCAGGATGGTGGCGTTGTTCACCATGATCGAGAAAAGAAGTAGCAGGTAGGGCTTTTGGGTGGGGGAGATTATGAACTCAGTGCTAGCCACATTGAGGTTGAGCTGATGACTAGACAACCAGGGAGTTTGAGATTATAGTTTGGACAGAAAGAGACAAGTCTGGAGTAGAGAGACAGAGCTGTGAGTCAGTAGTTGAATTTGTGTCTGTGGATGAGACTCTGCAGAGATAAAGTTTCAATGAAGAGAAGGGGACCAAGGACCCAGCCTTATGGAATCCCCACAGAAAGCTGGAAGGGGGAATGAGGAGGCTCCTTTGAAGGACACACTGAAATAGACCTGTCTGTCCTGTTGCTACACTAGCTTGGTGATTGTCTGAAGTTCCTGCTGAACTAGTGGATTCTCCATTTTCACTGCCCCAGCTTGTTTTCAATCTACTTTGCATGAGTTGGGCACAAGCCAAAATCGGAGGAGTCACCAGTAATGCAAATGGACAGTCAGCTCACCTTACCCTCCGTATCAGTTAATTTGGGTAGGCAGGTGTTCATTTGTATTTGCCAGAGAGTCAACTAGAGCTTTTCAACAAGCTTCCTCAATTATTGTGTAGATGGATAGAGAGCGAGCTCTTCCTCCAGAGCTCAGTGCTCATGTGGTGCTCTCATTTATTCTGCCTCTGAGTCACATTAGCTCTTCTACCCTTCCTTACAGATGACTGTTATGATGGTTTGTTTAGGCACACTGTCTGGAAACACATGTTGCTCCTTGGACTTGCTTTATTCCAGCTGCCTTTATATGGCTCCAGAGTAATACTGAAGCTCTTACAAAGCAAGTATCTTTGCCAGGAACTTGCTTGGGAGAATCACTTCACACAATGCAAAAATTATACCATTTCCTGATGAAATACTTGTATAACTTTCAGAGTAGCAGCCGTGTTAGTCTGTATCCGCAAAAAGAAAAGGAGTACTTGTGGCACCTTAGAGACTAACAAATTTATTTGAGCATAAGCTTTCGTGAGCTACATGCTCAAATAAATTTGTTAGTCTCTAAGGTGCCACAAGTACTCCTTTTCTTTTTGCGGATACAGACTAACACGGCTGCTACTCTGAAACCTAATTGAAATCGATTGAGCTTGCACTGATGGCAGAATTTGGCCTTGATTATCATGCGCATTATAAAGAGAGGTTTCAAAGAGGGATGGGCTATTACCAGCAGGAGAGTGAGTTTGTATGTGTGGGGGGGGGAAGGGTGAGAAAACCTGGATTTGTGCTGGAAATGGCTCTACTTGATGATCACTTTAGATAAGCTGTTACCAGCAGGAGAGTGGGGTGGGAGGAAGTTTTGTTTCATGGTCTCTGTGTGTATATAATGTCTTCTGCAGTTTCCACGATATGCTATGCATCCGATGAAGTGAGCTGTAGCTCACGAAAGCTCATGCTCAAATAAACTGGTTAGTCTCTAAGGTGCCACAAGTACTCCTTTTCTTTTTACGAATACAGACTAACACAGCTGTTACTCTGAAACCAGAATTTGGCTCATAATCCTTCTGCCTGTTAACTTATACCACTATCTGATGAAGGCGGTGCAAGCTCAAATCTCAGCTTCCTACAGGTGGATGTATGTCATTCATAGAAGTTCTAGCTGAATTACTGGTAGAGCTGATTGTAAAATTCTAACAAACAGGTTTCTCTCAAAAATACCATTTTGTGGGGAAAAAATTGGTTTAGTCAATGTACTGATTTTAGACACGGGAGGCGGGGGGTGGGTAATGGTATTGTCAAAGCATTTTTCCAGTTTCCTGTGTCGACATTTTTGGAACAAAAGTTTTGAATTTTTTGCTTTGAAACAATTTTGTTTAGAAAATTTTTTATATATACTAAACATGTAGAGGGTCTCAAGTTAAATGAAATGTTTCAAATTCATCAAAACAAAATATTTTGATCCAAAATGAAAAATGTGGAATTTCATTTCATGAAATATGTCAAAATATTAATATTCAGGCCTGATTTGTGACTTTTGAACCTCGACATTTTTCACAGGACAAATATATTTTCTGACCAGTTTTAACAGTTAGTAATCTTGGGATCATAGTGTTGGCTGCATTGCCAGGCATGGAACAGAGATCCGAGGACACCAGGATTAATATAAGGCTTCCTCCTACCTTTTTAAAAGCAATTGTTCAGTGATATTGTCATGACCTTCAGCATCTGCTAATGAATTCAGAAAAATGGAAGTAGGAACTTGTTTGTTCTTCAGTAGCCAGTGTACAGTTATAACTTGGTTTCTCTATGGATAACTTCGTTTATATATTTTCCATACCTAATAAATGTATACACTGCTTATCTCAGTAAGCAATAGTAAAACAGTACCGTTTTTCCTTTCAATATTAGGTTTATATCCCTAGGGTATTTTTTATTTAGGATATGAATAAAAATCTCTTAATCTCCAATAATTTATTGGAGCTCTTTAACATGTTGCTTTTAGCAGTATAGTGAATTCTCACACAATTCAGACAAGAGATTGTATCTGATTCTTCAATAAAATATAGCTGCTCGCTTTGTCTAGGGTCTGGTTAAAAATTCAAGTACCAACAGCCACCAGATCTGTCTTTCTGCATTTCAGATATCAGACCCTGGAATGGAATGCAGCTGGGTCAGAAGGTTAAGGGCTACATAGTGTATTCCTCTAAGGGCAGGCTGAGAGAAAATTCCCAGCAGTAGTTCCATGGCTGTGATATTGGAGTCCATAAAAACATGAATGTTGTTGACCTCAGAGACCAATGAATATAGTTGGCAGTAGTCCCAGTTTTAGGATACCCTTACTTACTTTGACCCACTCACTTTACTTTCCCTTCCTTTATTGATAAGGAGTGTTTGATATATTGAGTCCAAACAAAAGGCATCAGAGCATCACTTGCTATGGGGTAGAGGGTCAGCTGCCACCCTCCTCCCCCGATTTTTCATAGCGAATCACCAGCCGGTGCTGCAATGTCCCCCCTAAGCCTGCAGGAGATACTATGGGGTGGGCTGGGGTAGAGCTCCTTATTACCTCATTGTCAGTACCACCCCTATCTCCCTGCTGACCAGACAAAAAGCAGCAGCAGCAACCTGATCTGGAGCTGAGTGCAGAAAATGAGCCGGGTCCTGATCCCCTGTGGCCAACCATCAGGGAGACCCCTCCTATTCCCTCTCCGTAGTCCCCAGCTCTCCTCATTGAAGCTGGATGGTAAGTTAGCCCATCTATAGGGCCTTAGCTAGCTTCTCACTCAGCTGTCCCCTTTCCCACAATTAGCTCTTGTCTACACTACGGGGTTAGGTCAAATTGACCTGTGTTAGGTCGATTTTAAAATGGATGCGTCCACACAACCAACCCCATTCCATTGACTTAAAGGACTCTTAAAATTGACTTCTGTACTCCTCCCTGGCGAGGGGAGTAGTGCTAAAATCGACCTTGCTGGGTCGAATTTGGGGTAGCGTGGACGCAAATCGACGGTATTGGCTTCCAGGAGCTATCCCAGAGTGCTCCAATGTGACCCCTCTGGACAGCACTTTGAACTCCGATGCACTAGCCAGGTACATAGGAAAAGCCCCAGGAACTTCTGAATTTCATTTCCTGTTTGGTCAGCGTGGCGAACGCAGCAGCACAGGTGACCATGCTGTCCGCTCAGAATCGTAGAGTGTAGAATGTTTCTACGCTCCCCCTATCATCTCCGTCCCTGGAGTTATCGCAGATTAGAAGACGGAAAAAACCACACTCGCAATGACATGATTTCCAAGCTCATGCAGTCCTCCTGCACTGATAGGGCACAGCTTAATGCATGGAGGCATTCAGCGGCAGAGGCCAGGAAAGAACTAAGTGAACACAAAGAGTGGAGGCAGGATGCGATGCTTAGGCTAATGGGGGAGCGAACGAACACGATGAAGCATCTGTTGGAGCTGCAGGAAAGCCAACAAGAGCCCAGCCCCCCGCTGCATCCACTGTATAACCGCTTACCCTCTTCCGCATGTTCCATAGTCTCCTCACCGAGACGCTGAAGAACGTGTGGGGGGGGGGGGGCGGGGAGGCTCCGGGCACCGAGCCACTCCACTCCAGGGATGGCCCAAGCAACAGAAGGCTGTCATTCAAACAATTTGATTTTTAACATGGCTACAGTAAGCCATGTGGCCTTGTCCTTCCCTCCTCCTCCACCCCACCCGGGCTACCTTGTCCATTCTCATTTTTTCTTAATTAATAAAGAAAAAATGCATGGTTTCAAAACAATAGTTACTTTATTTCGAAGGGGGGAAGGTAGTTGGCTTACAGGGAATTAAAATCAACAAAGGGGTCAGGTTTGCATCAAGGAGAAACACACACAACTGTCACACTGAAGCCTGGCCAGTCATGAAACTGATTTTCAAAGCCTCTCTGATGCGCAGCGCGCCTTGCTGTGCTCTTCTAATTACCCTGGTGTCTGGCTGCTCAAAATCAGACACCAGGCGATTTGCCTCAACCTCCCACCCCGCCATAAACGTCTTCCCCCTTACTCTCACAGATATTATGGAGCACAGAGCAAGCAGCAATAACAATGGGAATGTTGGTTGTGTTGAGGTCTGACCTAGTCAGTAAACAGTGCCAGCAAGTTTTTAAACGTCCAAAGGCACATTCTACCACCATGGAACTGCTCCTTACTACTGTCCAGGCTTCATGAGCCATGGGAGCAAGGGGTAGGCTGGGGTAGGTGCAACCGTGCGGTGCTACCGGCTGGGAGAGCAGCCTGAGGCAGAAGCCTCCAGCTCTCATGATATTCCAGGCAGGACTGAATCTCCATGAGACGAAACTTAAAGAAGAGAATGACCTGGAGTCTCTGACTCCCATTCAGTGCTCTAAGAGGAGGATAGCCATATCTGTCCAGGCGCCCCTGATCGACCTCACCCGAGGTCTGCCAGGAGCACCCAGGAGACGTACGATGGCTATCAGTCCTACTGCACTGTCTGCCGCAAAGGCAAGGAGCTGCTGCTTTGTAGCAATGCAGTACCGTGTCTGTCAGCAGCACCCAGGAGACGTACGGTGACAGTGAGCTGAGCAGGCTCCATGCTTGCCGTGGTATGGCATCTGCACGGGTAACTCAGGAAAAAAGGCACAAAACGATTGTCTGCCGTTGCTTTCACAGAGGGAGGGAAGGGGGCCTGACAACATGTACCCAAAACCACCTGCGACAATGTTTTTGCCCCATCAGGCATTGGGAGCTTAACCCAGAATTCCAATGGGCAGCAGAGACTGCGGGAACTGTGGGATAACTGCCCACAGTGCACCGCTCTGTAAGTCGATGCTAGCCACGGTAGTGAGGACACACTATGCCGACTTAATGCGCTTAGTGTGGACATACACAATCAATTGTATAAAATCAGTTTCTAAAAATCGACTTCTATAAAATCGACCTAATTTTGTAGTGTAGACTTACCCTTAGTCTTCAGGTTCAGAGGGTTCAGCCAGCCGCCTTCTGCTGTTTAATGTCTGTCTTGATATGAGGGAGGAGGCACTAGGCAGCATTTATCCAGCTCACCCATAATCGGCTGGGCAAGAGAAGAGCCTTGCCCTCATCAACCCTGCACGGCTTCTCGCCCCAGTCCCTTAAAGACACAGTGATGAGATTGCCTCCCAAGCATCACTTATTCCTGGGACTGCTTCCTCTGTACCAATATCTCCTGGGGAGCTGGTGGTGGGGTGTGTATACACATATGTACACACAATTGGATCTTGCCAAAATTTAGGCACCTCTACCCTTAAAGGTTACGCTACCCTGTCACAGACAGCAATTCAGGAATTCCTAGATTCTAACCCCATCTCTAATATTGACTACCTTTGTGTTGTTGGGCAAATCATTTAGCCCTAACTTCTAATAGTTCAGTGAGAGCTCTGAGTGCACAGTTCCTCAGAAAAACTAATCCACTTATGCAGGTGCCTCTAATGTGGATTTAAGGTACTTAAAGTTGATAATGTAAGTTCGCAAATGTTGACTTTAACTTGACTCAATTTCCCCATCTGTATCTTAACAGGGCTGGGGGGAGGACAACATAATTTTGTAAAGGGTGTTAAATATGAAAAGTGATAAATGTGATTATTAAGTCAGGCTTCCAATGTAGGTATAATAAAATGTATGGTCCATATGCAATCTGTCTTCAGTAGAAGTCAACAATATAGCAATAGAAAAGTTGTGCATTGCATGGGAATAGCAATAGCTATTTTCTAGGAAATGTGGCAAAGCCATCTGAGTAATCAGTCTGGGTGAACAAAATTCTGAAAAAAGGGGGAAAAGTGATATTTCCCAGCCTTGTGCCTGAGGCACTCCCCGGCTGAAATGCACAATTGTGCCAAGCAATCACAGTTATACAAAAGCTATAGAGTATAAAACTGAACACAGCAAGGGGTAAATTTACTCAGTGTATTGTATCAGTATATAAACCTTAAGTGTCAGGTGAATAATGAACAGCACTAAGGATGTCTTCCAGGGGTGTCATTTCAGAAAAATTCTAGGGAGGGCAAGGTTGTGTGAGCTTCCGCACGTCTGCTTCCCTGCTGCGGCCACAGATGCTTGTGGGGAGTAAGCAGAACAGTCCCCCCTCCCACTCTCTCAGGATAGAAGAACTGACCAGGACTCTTATATGGACCCAGCATTGGATGACCTAGGGCAAGTAACAAAGTGAGTTGCACTTAAGAGAGAGACTTAATAGATCAGATCCCACAAAGCGGGTACATGTCTTGAACCAAGTTAGTCTCGGTAACTGCACTCACGGTCCCTTTGGGTTCTTTCAGTGCACCTGCTGGGACACAAGAGGGGCATGTGGGAGGGCAGAATCCCATGACACTATCTGATTTTTTTTAAAACCGCCAGGCAACATCCGTTTCTGTCCATATCCATACTCAGCAACATCTTGCCGAGATAATGGTGCATGGCTACATGGACTGGATTTTTAAAATTACATTCTGTGTAGTTATCATGCTGGGCTGCCACCTGGATAAATCTTGTAAAAAATAATTAAATGGTTCATGAATTAAGGCTCAAAGATTACACAGATCCTGCCACAAACCACATAACCAAGCAAGAAGAAATGTAAAAAGATAAAACCATTAACATTCTTAAGGCAGCTATATTCCCTTTTAGTTGCTAACGTTTCTGCCCAGATTCCATCCACGACCATATATCTAGCTGGTGCTATGCCATCCTCACTCTGCCTATTTTTTTTAGCACTAAATGTGAATGTCAGTTTAGGTGCACAAGGTATTCTGAACTATGCTCCTGTTTCAGCATAGTATGTGCTTAACTTTAAGTGTCTGAGCAGAACCATTGACTTTTGTACTTCGCTGAATTGAGCTCAGTAAAAGGAGTTGAAATGCTCAGTGGTGGACAAACTAGTCACTACAAAATAAGTCATTAAATTTTGCCTAAAGTTTGAACCAAGTCACGTCTTGATATTTCATGGTTCTTGCCAGGGCAGGAAGAAATAGTCTCTCTGACCTGTCTGGAAACAAGAACTACCATAAATCCCATAAGAGAATCGATTCTTTTGAGATTTCCATCTTTTCTGTTCAAGTTTTGGAGATCAGAGATTCTTACTTGAATGAAACTGCCAAGTTCTTATTGTTAATCCATCATTAGCATGTCTAACATCTGGACTACTATTGACAACCCTGTACATTCTCTGCATGGGACATGTTTTATTCAAGGGTATAATGCTCAGTGGGAGAAGAGTGTACGAGGCAATAAATCTGGTAGGTGATTAAATGCTGAAGTCACATTTTATTTTATTTTTTTGCCTCAGGAGGTTTTGAAAGGCCTGTGCTGTTGACTTATTGGAGTTTCCAGTGACCTCTCTTTGGCTGAAATAATTCAACCAATCAGTGGCTTAAGATCAGGTTCATCTGTATAGAAAAGGAATGATGTGATCATCTTCTGGTCATGTCCTCCTACTGCTTCCTGCCACACCTGTGCACATGTGATTGCCTACTCATTGCACTCTGCCAGGTCACTTCGCTGGGTGGTAAGTGCATGACTGCTGGGAGCTGGAGCACACAGCCTACTGAGTCATTCTCTATTCTTGTTTGCCATTACTGAACCTTTGTCTGTTCGGGTGACGAATGTCATGCTGTCTGAAATGGCCCCCAACTGCGAGTGCCAACCCCAGGGCAGACTGTCAAGAAGCAGGCCAGAAAACCCAAACTGGTGGTATGTTCTAAAATTAATTTGTGGAACTTGTTGCTAGGGGATGTTGTGAAGGCCAAAACTATTGCAGGCCTCAAAAAAGAACTACATCAGTTCCTGGAGGATAGGTCCATCAATGGCTATTAGCCAGGATGGGCAGGGATGCAACCCCATGCAATGAGTATCCCTAGCCTCTGTTTGCCAGAAGCTGGGAGTGGATGACAGGGGACGGATTGCCTGTTCTGTTCTTTCCCTCTGAAGGACCTGGCGTTAGCCACTGTCGGAAGACAGAACACTGGACTAGATGGACCATTGGTCTGACCCATTGATCTGACCCAGCATGGCCGTGCTTATGTTTGTAACCCTTCTGCCAGTTGGAGTTGGCAGCAAAAAGGTCCAATATCTATGGCAGAGGTCCCCAAACTGTGGGGCACACCCCCTATGGCAGTGTGGTAGACAGTTTAGGGGGACACAGATGGAGCCGGGGCCAGCCCCCACGGACGCTGGGAAGGGAGCACCACTAGCTCCACTCCTGGCCCCAGCCACTGGTCCTGTGCCCAGGGCCCTGGCTACCAGCCTCAGCCCCTGGATGAGGCTCTGTTCCCGCCCCACCCCCAGCTATGGCCTCAGCCCCAGCCCCCTTACCCCTATCTGCATCCCTCCCTCCTGGAGCCTTGGCCTAGCTCCCGGCTCTAGCTCCAGAGACATGGACAGGGTTAAGGGGGGGTCATGAGGTACAAAATTTGGGGACCACGAACCTCGGGATTTCTTTTCAACAATACAACACAGAACCGGCTCCAGCCCCTACTCAGTAACCTGGGACAATTACACACGACCCTTTGGGCACCCCTAAGAGGCAATACTGCCCCTCTTGCAAGCACAGAGTCTGGATATAGAAAAGAAACTTTTAATAAAAAGGGGGAAAGTAACCCAGTATTATCTCACCGTGGCAGGCATGAAATTTTGCCCTCAATGTCACCCACGAAAACCTACTAGAACAACTGAAGGCAGAATGGGGCCCGTAAGCTTTGTCTATCTTGTAATCCACCGTAGCTGGTGTCTTCTTGTCCCCCACCAACTTCATAGTGTAGACAAATATTTAATATTTAATAATGGGTTCTTCAATCTAGCAGAGAAAGGTAGAATATGAGCCAATGTCTGGAAGTTGAAGCTACACAAATTCAGACTGGAAATAAAGCATACATTTTTAACAGTGAGTAATTAATCATTGGAACAATTTTCCAGGGGTCATGGTGGATTGTCTATGACAATTTTAAAATCAAGATTAGATGTTTTTCTAAAAGCTCTTCTGTAGGAATTATTTGGAGGAGATTCTATGGCCTGTCCTATACAGGAGGTCAGACTAGATCAGAGGTGGGCAAACTATGGCCCGTGGGCCATATCCCCCCTGCAGGACTGTCCTGCCCGGCCCCTGAGCTCCCAGGGGGGAGGCTAGCCCCTGGTCTCTCCCCCTTGGCCCCCATCCCCCACAGCCTGAGCGCGCCATGCCGTGCTGCCAGCACTCTGGCCCGCCGTTCTTGCCGGGCAGTGCGGCAGTGTGGCTGGCTCCGGCATGGTAAGGGGGCGGGGAGCGAGGGGTCCCAGGGCGGCAGTCAGGGGACAGGGGGCGGTTGGATGGGGCGGAGGTTTTGGGGGGGGGGGGGGCGGTCAGGGGACAAGAGCAGGGGGGGTTGGATAGGGCGTGGTAGTCCCAAGGTGCCTGTCAGGGGTGTGGATAGGGGTTGGGGCACTCAGGGGACAGGGAGCAGGGGGGGTTCAATAGGGGGTGGGGTTCTGGGAGGCAGTTAGAGGTGGGAGTCCCAGGAGGGGGCGGTCAGTGGACAAGGAGCGAGTTGGTTGGATGGGTCATGGATTTTGAGGGGGGCAGTCACGGAGCGGGAAGTGGAGAGGACAGATAGGGGGCGGGGGACAGACTGTTCGGGGAGGCACAGCCTTCCCTACCTGGCCCTCCATATAGTTTTGCAACCCTGATATGGCCCCGGGACCAAAAAGTTTGCCCACCCCTGGACTAGATGGTTACAATGGTCCCTTCTGGCCTTTGAATCTATAAGTTCCCTCCTCGTTCTGAAAGCGAGCAATTATCCCACCATTGTCACCAATATTTTATTTTGTTCTTGTATCCCTTTTCCCAGATGTCACTGCCATTGTAGCACTTGTCCTCTAGCATGGAAATAGCCTAATCTGATGCCACGGGTCATGGTTTTTCCTGTATTCAACTGACAGTGAGGTCAGATTTCTCTTTCCTCCCCGCCCTTCCCCCTCCCCCTTTCTGGAAAATGTAATTCTCCTTCTAAAGGCACCTCTACTTATACCACAAGGTGCTATAGGAGCATGATCTAGCTGGCAAGGGGATTCATTTCTGCTGATACTTTAATTTAATTCTACTCGTTGGTGGTAGATAATTGTAATTGCTGCCTGCAGGGAGCTGGGTGTATTCCAACCTAGACACCTCTATCAAGAAATGAGTGGACACTTGCGACATACTGGGAAATAAAAGTAACTGAGGGCATTAGTTGACTTGAACTGAGCTGGCAGTTTATTGTACTATGTCTATATTCTAGTAATTTATGTTTAAAAAAATCCCAACAAAACATTATGGCTGACAGGAAAAAACCCAAGGATAGTCATAGCAGAGAGTGAAATGTACTATCTAAGCTCCTAAACCTATGGGTAATAGGGGCATAAACTACGGTGTTATAGTAGAGCCCCATTTTGCTTAGGTCTCAGAGGCCTTATGGTATATTTCAGTCTTTGCAGCACACTCTCCTGCTTGTATATTTTGCTGTCTCACACACTGATCCTGTTGTTCAGGGCTTTGGACATGACTTTTCTTGCTTTTACAACAATATTTTGCATTTTTATAACATAAATGGCCATGTTCTGTCACTCTTACTTATGCCAAGTACCATTAAAATCAATAGGACTACTCAGAGTAAGGTACTAATCAGTATGAATAAAGGTAGCAGAATTTGGCCCTAATTTATCTACATTTCTCTTGTGCTCATCACTTGACCCCTGTGAGTTAAGATGTATTTGCATTTCATTTAAGGCCTTTAAAGTGCTTCACAAAGGTGGGTAAGTAATATTATCCCCGCCCACTGATGGGGAAACGAAGCCCCTGACAGGCTGCGTAGTTTGCTCAAGGTCACATAGTAAGACAGTATCAGAATAAGAATAGGAACTCAAACATACTGAACCCCTTTTACAACAAGAGAGCCCTCCGCTATTATAGAGACAGAAAAATGTCTGAACATCTCTGTTCTATACCGTATGTACTCTGTTTATACTATGTATTTTACAGAAACTGTTTTGGAGTGTTGAAGTAGCCCCAGCAGAGGGATGGGCCAAGCTGCATGGCACATGTCTAAATGTGTATTAAGCCAAATCCGGCAGTATGTCCAAAACACAGAGTACAAATCAGGTGGTGCATGCAAAGCGTAAAGCTCTATCATACATTTCCCTGCAGGGCCATCCTTACCCATAAGCAAACTACACAGCTGCGTAGGGCACCAGGAATTTGGGGAACCAAATTGCCCCAAATTTCCTGATGCCCTACGCAGCTGAATGCTGCTCCAGCAGCCAGCCCGATCCTCTGGCCGGCTGAGCTGCGAACCGTAGCCACTGGGAGCTGTGAGCGGCCATACCTGCGGACGCTCAGGTAAACAAAACATCTCCGGGCCCGCCAGGGACTTACTCTGAACAAGCCGCGAACCAAGTTTGGGAACCCCTGCTCTAGGCTGACATGTAATGGGCACTAGGAGCCAAAAATTTAGCTCAGAATTGATGTAGTAAAGGGGCATCATGGCACCCCCCCCCCCCCCCCGCATCAGGAGAATGTTTCATAAAAACCTCAAAGTCAGCTGTTTGCCATTTCTGCATCCCCTTATGTAAACAGGCTAGCCACCCCCCAAGTGCCCTCTCATAGCCACAAATCACTCTGCAGGCACCCTGCCTCAGTTTCCCGCTTCAGCTCAGGGCCCTTTAAATTAAGCTACCGAACAAACTCTTCTCTAGTGCATCACACCCCTCATACAGGCTGGATTTTTTAACATAACATCATCCCCACATAAAGATCTCCAATTCCCATCAAGTCCATACTTCACATCTTTCCCCCAGAGACTCTCCCAGGCCTTCCCTACCTGGAGCATTTTAGCTGAAAATTCTGGCTGGAACAACTCATGCTCAGTAGTTCCTGTGATTATCTGTCTCCCTGAGCACTCACACCCCTCCTTCAGTGTAGCTTCCTACTGTTCTTAATAGGAGAATCAGCTCCTCCATACCCAGCTGCTTCTACTAAACATATCCCACACCCCATCCAAGGTATAGCAGGCAAAGTTAATTGTGTGGGGCTGGCCTAACTCCAGGCCCTAAAGGGGCAGGCCAGTCGTTACAGCTTGATATTGCAATAGCCCTCCCTGGGCCATTTAGACAGGCATTGCAGGCAAAATATGCCAGCTTGTTGAACGAACATATGTGTATTGTCTCCTAAAGCCACAACATAACATGGTTCTCCTAATATACTCAGGAAGCTAGTAATCCCATAAAACGTTACCTCCACTTGCTGATGTAAAACAATAATAAAAAGCAAACCACAAGTCTGCCTGTATTGCAGCCTACCATTGTCTAGGGAGTGCATGTTTTCTATATTTGACTTTAAAACCCAAATGGAAAAATGTTTATATAGCTCAACTAATATGTGGCAAATTCCTACAGTACTACTTCTTCTGGCAGGAGCATACAGAGAACTTCAATACACAGAAACCTTTAGACCAAAGTGGGGCCCTTCATGCTCATTTACAAACCCACTGTTGTCTAGTATATACATCGAATGCAAAATATTGTATTGACATATCAAAGTATAGATGTGTCGCCAAAGGATAACGATAGAAACTTTGCATATCTGACAAAGGTAGATACAATAAATCAAGACATGCCAACAGTGCATGACAAAAATAAAATAAAAAAGCTAAAGCTCTTGCTAGTGGGACTGACATGCTCCAAGAAGCTAGATGTTATATAGTTACAGTCCCCAGGCTGTTTTCTTACCACTCATGCTTTGCAAGAGACCTACTGAGGCAATGGTAATTTGAATGATATTTAGACAATGGAATCATACTGTTCCTCAGACATCCTGTTAGCTAACTAACCTAACTGATGCCCCTGGACCACTAGCTACAAATAAATCATCCAAATACCTGAACTAAAATCAGGTTCCCATTAACAGGATTTAGTTGTCAATGTTATTTGCTAGCATGGGTGAAGACTCTCTTTAATGCTGTTACATTTTAATCTTTTGCTAACGTAAGTAGAGTTGCTTTGGCACCGAAGTTGACTGTTGCCACTGCCCACCCTGATAGACCCTTACGTGGGCATACAGTTCTGTCTCTGCTCAACTGACCTAATACAATGTTATCTGGTCCCTCAGGGAACTGTTCATCTGAAGCGATTCCCATATACCTACTTTGTGACTCTTGAATCCAGTCAGGATTTCTTTTTCTGTGTGTTTTGCTTATTGATTTTTTGTTGTTCTCAGTGTGTTCTGTCACTCACCAAACAGGCTATTTGTGGAAGCCTTATAAAAAGATATGAATGGATTACTTTAACATTGTTCTTTCTGGCTTCTTTCCAATGCTCTGCCTTGTTTTTAATCAAAATGGGTGGAACACATGCTGCACTTGCCTGCACTGCACTAAATCACTTTAATAAACCCACTACAGAATTCACTCAAATGTAGCAAAACTTTAGTACTGACAATCTGTCAACACTGTAAGGCATTTTCTTTAGCAGAATGTGCTACTAAATGCTCTGCCCATACAGTTTCATATCTGCATTCATAAAGGGAAAAAAATCCCCTTGTTGTTATCTTGAGAGTTCTCACATATGTCAGTCTAATTAAAAATGCTATTGCATTATCAAATGTACCTTTCTACGTTTTTTTTGAAGGATCTGTACAGTTGCAAACATTTTCTGCTCATTTCAAGAGTAACCTTTTTTCTTCAAAGAAAGGTCTACAGTTTGGTTGAAGGAACACTTGTTTACCGAAATAAAAATAATCATTTGTTAAATAATTGGAAAAGGTATTTTAGGGAAAGACAGATCTTCCCGTCAAGTGCTAAAAATAAATTAACCTTGTCAGCCAAAGTTCTTGACTGGAGCTGAATGAATACTGGGGGTGGGGAGGAGAACGGTTTCTGTGAATATTTGCTCACATTTTTAAATAAATCCACTTCTGTGATGTTCACACCATGTTTTGCCTACACTTCCAGTATGCATTCATGGAGTCAAGTTTTACTGGCAAGTATATTTACAGAAAGGGAATTCAGAGCCTCAGTGATGAGTATTAGTTCCATAACGACCTGGTCTCATTGCCACTGAAGAAAATGGAAAGATTTCCACGGATTCCAGTAGGATTTGGATCTGGCCCGCAACTGGAGAACTGAAATAATACCATGTCTCTGATTTTACCAATCACACTAACTAAAATAGCTCAAACGGGGAGTATTGGATACTTCAGAAAATAATATGGGATCATTTGAATAATGAATGAATTGGGAGAAATTACTCTGCTCAAAAATACATAAGCCAAAAAGGTGCAAAATGTGATGGATGGATTGTTGTGAATAATTCACATGTTTTATTCATGACATTAAAAAGAGAGACGGCACAGTAGAACCTTAGAGTTACGAACACCTCAGGAATGGAGGTTGTTCGTAACACTGAACAAAATGTTATGGTTGTTCTTTCAAAAGTTTACAGCTGAACATTGACTTAATACAGCTTTGAAAGTTTACTATGAAGAAGAAAAATGCTGCTTTCCCTGTAGTTCTTTAGGAGTTTATATTTAATACAGCACTGTATTGTATTTGCTTTTTTTTTTTTTTTTCATCTGTGCCACTGCCTGATTGTGTACTCCTGGTTCTAAATGAGGTGTGTGGTTGACTGGTCAGTTCATAACTTTGGTTTTTGTAACTCTGAGGTTCTACTGTACAACATTGCAATCTTGCAAGTTATAGTGCGCATGTGGATCCCTCCTGTCCTACGTACAATGCGTAAGAACTCCAGATGCGCTGTTAGCCCTTTACTTCCATGGGCACTATATCCATTGACAAATTCCAAAGAATAGTTTAAAAATTAGACTACTCTTGATATTCTGAGACAAGGTGAATGAGGTAATATTTTTTACTCGACCAAGTTGGTCCAATAAAAGATACTACCACGTCCACCTTGTAGCTCTGTTGGTCCCAGGATATTAAAGAGATGGCAATACTTGATATTCTGGACAGTCAAACCTTCCTGGCTCACTTTCAGTGTCTGTTTTTCACTAAACGCAGCATGTTGTAGAACTCTATTTTTAACTTGTGTATGGCAAATTACATTCCTCAAAACTAAGGAAGATGTGTTACCACTGAAACGTTCAATAATAATATATATATACACACATTTAAACTAAATATACTTACATATTTTGAGTGGTGTACAGTATGACTCATATGCCAAGGCCCAGGGTTCCTAGAGACTATTTTGAACCTGCCAGTTAGGCCCCCGTATACATAGAAGGAATTCATTACCGTAGAGGGCATTGCAGGGACAAGAATAAGGATCGATATACATTCCCCTAAGGATGTTCAGCCACTAAACCAAAGGAGCAATTCCACTTGAGGTAACACAGACTTTCCTGATTAACCAAGAATTCCTTTAATTCTCTTGTTTTTCCCTGCATGCTAATACGGAGTTTAATCATCACACTCAAAGAGCTCCAAGTTGAGGCTGCAGTTTGGCTTCACACATATTATTTTCTAGATGACATTGTGTACGATAGTCTTTGTTTTTTGTAAGACAGAAAATGTTATTTCCTCCAGTTGACTGCCGTGCAAGCAAAGTTTATTCTTTGCAGTGAGAAGAAAAGATCCTGCTGTAGCTAAAAGTACATTTCAAGCTTTTAAAGTGAGAGCTTTGCGACTGAGTATCCTCAGTAGCAAAATCTAGCAGATCATTCATCCAATTTCATTTAGGGATTCTGGCGACACACACTGTTTTGTAACTAGGGGGAACTCTGGAATGTGACCTGTTTGCCAAACTCCAGAATTCCAAGCCTAAAATTCTTCATAAGTTTACTACACACAAGACCAAGTCCAGGTCTAAAGCCTAAAGAGAACCGGGATTCTTCCTTTTTTAAAAAAAACTTAACTTGGACATTTTTATCATGGACTTCAGTTCAGACTTCAGAGTCTAAAAATACCAGCTCCAACTCCAGCTCCTTTTCTGTGGCAACCAGTGCAGTTGTACTGAGCTGGGGGTATAACCAGGAACCCAATGTGCCAGGTTGGATCACAGAAACCCCCTGGGAGCTGCCACCCAATGTGCCCAGACTACTTCTGCTCCTGCTTTCCTGCCCTGGCAGCTTAGGACTTCAGTGCCCTGCCTGGTTTGAACCAGACCCACTAGCCTGCTGCAAACCTAGACCCAGGTCTGAACCACATCCCCTAACAGCTGTAGGCTTTACTGAAAGCAGCTTACAGAAGTGTTCCTGTCTTTAACACTCATATACCCAACTCCCAATGGGGTTCAAACCCTAAATAAATCTGTTTTACCCTGTATAAAGTTTATACAGGGTAAACTTATAAATTGTTCGCCCTCTGTAATACTGATAGAGAGATATGCACAGCTGTTTGCCCACCCACCCCCAAGTATTAATACATACTCTGGGTTAATTAATAAGTAAAATGTGATTATATTAAATACAGAAAGTAGGATTTAAGTGTTTCCAAGTAGTAACAGACAGAACAAAGTGAATTACCAAGCAAAATAAAATAAAACCTGCAAATCTATGCTAATACAGTAAGAAGCTGAATACAGATAAAATATCACCCTCACAGATGTTCCAATGAGCCTCTTTTACAGACTAGCCTCCTTCTAGTCTGGGTCCAGCAAGCACTCACACCCCCTGTAGTTACTGTCCCTTGTTCCAGTTTCTTTCAGGTATCCTTGGGTGTGGAGAGGCTATCTCCTTAGCCAGCTGATGACAAAATGGAGGGATCTCCTAGGGGGTTAAATAGACTTTCTCTTGTGGGTGGAGACCCCCTCCTCTCTCCTATGCAAAGTCCAGCTACAAAATGGAGTTTTGGAGTCACCTGGGCAAGTCACATGTCCATGCATGCCTGAGTTCCTTACCAGCAAAGCCACATTCCTGGGAAAGCCCAGATGTGGATTGGTGTCTCCAAGTTCATTGCTGGCTTAAGGGCTTCTTGATTGGGCACTTACTGAGAATAGTCTTTTCTCAGGAAGCTGACTAACTGCTTTACTAACACCTACTTAGAATCAAACAAGTATGCAGCTAATATTCATAACGTCGAATACAAAAATGATACATGCATACAAACAGGATTAATAGATTCAGTAGATCATAACCTTTACAACAATATGTTACATGGCATATGTAGCATAAAACACATGAATGTATATATGACATAACTAGAATAAGTTTGGGAACCACTGCCATAAAGCCTTATGAGGGACACCGTCACACCCAACACCCAGGGTTTGCACACCACCTTGTGTGCAATGTGGATTGACTCTGCATCATGAGGAACAGTTTGCTGGCAGGGATGGGGAAGAACGGGGTGATTACTTGGTTAACACCAGCTATTCCCCACCATGGGATGTGGAAATCCAGCAAAAATAGAAGGTTCTTCCTCTCTGAGGCTGCCGTGGCAGCTCTGGAGTACTTTGCTGCTGCTTCAGGGACCCGAGTCTTCCTTCCCCACTACTTACTGCAGAACTCATGAGCGGGCAGCACAACACGGTGCTGAAAAATGTTACCCCTAACTGTTAGTAGAAACATGGTCAGGGAGAGATTCATTTTTTTCAGTCTCAGTGTAAGCACCACATTCGTTTGCATCACTGCTGGAAACAGAGGAATCTCTCCCTGACCATGTTTCTACTAACAGTTAGGGGTAACATTTTCAAAAGGGCCTTAGGTAGTTAGGCTTTGACATCCTGTTCACTTTCATTAAGACCTGGGCTCCTAAATCCCATTCTCAAAAGGGAATAGGCACGTAGGTCCCTAAGTCATTTAGGCACTTTTGAAAATGGTACCACATCTCTACGTAGCCATTAACAACTAGAACTATATTGACTATCTTTCTCCCACGCTTGCTGGCATACAGTAGTTTCCCTGTTTAAGACATGAAACCTGTTTATTCTGATGTTTTACTTGCAAAAAAGTTAACGGTGAGGAAAGTATCACAGCGTACTGGCAACTGAACCCAGTTCTAGTTACTCGGTTATATTAAATGAAGATAAATGCGAAACAAATAAAAGGAAATACTACCCTCTTATTTATAGTCGTGTAATGAGGTATAGTGGCCCTGTAAGGGCAGAGGGGGAAGTCTTGAAGACCAGGCTACCCCATTAGAGGTCAGACGGAGAGCCAAGGAATGACAGAGGCATATGCTGCAGAAGAGAGGAAGTGGCCCCAGAGAATCAGTTGGTGTCTTGAAAAACTCATCCCCTTAGGCCTGGGGTCAGGAGTCTATCCCTATTTCTAAGCAAATTAGGATAAATTCTGGGAAGAAGGGCAGCATATAATCTCCCTCTTCCCTCATAATTGAAGTAGAGATACTGGAATATAACAGATCGACTCTGCTTGCAAAATTATGGAGGAGCATTGGGAAACTCCCCTCACAGAAGGGATGGAAGAGACAGATGTTTGATTGTGAAGATTTTGTTCAGGTTTTGTTTATTGGAGTGGCTTGGCTGCCAGTCTGGGTGGAGCTGGGTGGAAGTAATTTAAAGGATGAGCTGGAAAAAGCTAGCTCGGTGTTTCAGCCTGCTGCAAGTAGTCATCCTGTAGAACTGAGTATCCCTGTAGATCTCAGACAGGTTTTAAAAGAAGCCAGGTAATGTTATGCCTAATAACACTATTGATATGCATGCTAATATAAGGGTAATCAAATCTCATGCTTCAGTCAATTTGTTGCTGCTCAGAGCAGGAAGGAATTTTTCTGCCACATACAGGTTTTTGTGTTTGGCCTGATGCATTATTGAAGTTTTTCACCTTTCTTTAAAGCACCATGTATCCAGAGGAGGGATACTGAGATTGCCAGATTGATGACAAATCTCTTGCAAGACCAATAGCAAAGCCATGTCTTGGATGTCTAATTTCTGTTTGAGCTCTTGAATAACATAACTGGGTCGTTATCAACATGCAGAGGACTGTATAGTTTTCCACATTCTATATCAATAAACTGCATCACATTTGTATATGACTGAAAATGCTTGGGTACTATTTTAGTGGCAGTATGAATAATACTAAACACTTTGGTGTTGAGAGTGTGAGGTACTGTATGTGATGAGATCAATAGGATGAGGAATACCTGAGGGCAAACTACTTAAATATTTTGTTTAAATATTAAAAAGTACACTAATATGTATTGCTAAGCCATCATTAAAGCAAGATGGCTAACTTAGCTCTACCAATGACTGTAACTCTTTTTTATTTCAAGAACCTCATGAGGTGGTTGCAACGGCAAAATGAGGACATGGAATGAAGAGGTGGGCAACAATTTTTATTATATTTTAATACAGGGGACGGGCGCTACCCACCTATCGCCCATACTATCCTATACCAGGCATTTAATTGATTCCACTGTGATTACAGGGCTCCTTACCATACACCATAGCTTGTGGAGTGGCTCTCCTCAGCCTACTCCCCAAGTCTCAGCTCTTTGAGTCCTAGCACAGGATCCCAGGGGGACACAGCAGGGTGGGGACATTGGCCCACATGGGCCACAAGGTCTGACCTCAGCCTGAGAGGGCCATAAAATCTCACCCTATCACGAGCCCAAGTCCCAACATCAAAATCACAAGTCTTTTACCCAGTGCTTAATTTGTAATTAAAGAGTTGCCAGGGCTCAAGCAATTTTTTTACTTTCATAACTGATGTGGGAAGCCCAGAGGTGCTGGGGCTATGAACTGCCAAGCTGAGAGGTGCCGGGGCTCAGCCCTGGCAAGCCCCAGCACAAATTAAGCACTGCTTTTACCTCTGGAAACTGTTCATTTTATTATCTTAAATGCACTAGAAACCGGCCGCAAGTTATGATGAATAAACAACTGCACCCCAGTACCTCCATTAAGTAGGAATGTGCTTAATACCTAAATCACTGTGGCTTGAAGGTGCTAAGAGGAAGGCAAAAAAACTCCCTGGTCCTCTGCTAATTGATCCATGGGAGAAAAAATTCCCTCCTGACCATTAAATAGTTGATCAGCTGGACCTGCAGTATCTGTCAGGCTAGGTTCCCATTCCTAGGTCAGGTGGGTATAGTGGGCTGCTGGAACACAGCCAAAAGAGGCTCCACATGGCCCCTGTGCTGGTCTAAATCCTGGAAACTGGGGAATACTGGCCAATCAGCACCCCTCTCCCCTAGCTGACCAATGGGTGCTAGAGACTCCCAGGGGGAGGAGCTACCTATTGGCCCTTGGCAAGTGTATCCCTCCCTTGCTACTGGGACTGTCCCCCTCTCACTGTTGGCCCATCAATTCCTCCACCCTTTGATGTGGGTGGGAGGCATTTCTGAAGGTGGATGTGAAATCTGGGTTTCTCCCCTATTAAGGACACTAAAGAGTCATAAGGTGAGATGCAAAGTGCTGCCATGGATCAGAAACTGGCAAAGAGACAGAAAGCAAAGAATAGAAATAAGTGGCAAAGTTTCATCCTTCCAAAAGCTCTACACTGGTGTGCCCCAGCATTTCCCACTGTTATGAGTTTGTAGAAAACTTCTGTCAAAACAGAAATTTTTGGTGAGGATTTTTTTTGTTGTTGAATAGCAAAAAAAAAAAAGAAAAAAAGCTGTTTTTGGCAACTCAGAACATTTGATTTAAAATAGAAATGTTTCTGTTTAAATCAAAACATTTCAAAACAATTGCTTAAAAACTGAAATTGAGTTTTGGGGTTTTTTAAAAATAAAAACCTGAAAAAAATTGATGGAATTGAAAAAAAAGATTGACTAAAATAGGATGGTGATGGGGAAATCACTTGTCAGTTTTTTTGCTGGAAACAAAATATGGTTACAGATATAGCTGAAATTAAAGGGTTCAGCGATGAGTATGATTAGAGGCATATTGTAGAAAAAACTTCCATATGAAGAGAAACTGAAGGCTATTTATCTTAGAGAGGGGATTAATACTTGATGAGACAATAAAGGTATAAAACTAATTAGGGACCTACAAAATTCATAGTCCATTCTGGTCAATTTCACAGCCATAGGATTTGAAAATTAGTCAATTTCACGTTTACATCTGAAATGTTATGGTGTGATAACCATGTGGGTCCCAACCCAAAAGCAAATTGTGGGGGGTTGCAAACCTGTTGTAGGGAAGTCCTGGGATTGCCACCCTCATTTATGTGGTGCTTTCAGAGCCCAGCCCGGAGCTTCCTGCAGCAGAGGGAGGTATCGAGAGGTGGGTCTGATCTCCCCCCAAGAGCAGTCATGCAGGGGAAGAGCAAGTCCTGTCCCTCCTAGCCCAGCCAGGATTAGCAGCTAGGAGCATCTGAATGGGGAACTCCCAGCAGCACAGGGGAGATCGGATTTCACGTGGGAGGTCTTAATTCATGGGTCCATGATATTTTTCACAGCCATGAAATTGGTAGGGCCCTAGAAATAATAAATGCCATAGAGAAGGGAAAGCAGGCATTTCAATTCACCCTTTCTTATAACAGAAGGGGAGCATCTTCCTGCTCCAGCTCTGCCCCAGGCCCCGCCCCCACTCCACCCCTTCCCCCAAACCCCTACCCATGCCCCGCCTCTTCCTGCCCCTGCTCTGAGCTAGTTTATCCATCCCTAATGTAGACTGAAGATTAGGAAGACCTCTTTTATTTAAGAAGTTATTAGGAAATAAGGCTGCCAAGGGAAGTAGTTGAAGGAACAAGCATGAGAAACTGGAACTGATGAGCATCTAGGGCAGTGGTGGGCAACCTGGTGTAGCTCCCAGTGGCCGGGAATGGCAAACCGCAGCCACTGGGAGCTGTGGGCAGCCGTGCCTGTGGACGGTCAAAGTAAACAAACTGTCTCGCAGCCCGCCAGCGGATTACCCTGATGGGCTGCGTGCAGCACGCGGGCCGTAGGTTGCCCACCACTGATCTAGGGACTGTTAGCATATCTGGGTATATATATCACTAAAGCAAGACAAAACAGTAATCACATAATTATCTCAATAAATAAGACTTTGTTCTCAAAGAACTACTGCTTGTATGACAATCCTTTGAGCAGAGGGCTATATCTGTGGCTTTCTAAGAGATAGCAGGATTAGTCTGCTCTGGGGAGTCCTCTGCAGGTCAGAGACCAACTTCCTGGCAATTATCTTAGGGTGGGTCACTACCTTTATCCCCATTTGGACAGATTAAATTAAGAAATCAATTTATAATTATAGGCAGACCAATACTGAAGTGCCTTGGGTCCAAATTTTGGGGTAACAAGTCAGCAGCTCTGGTTCCCTTTGGCCATTCTCAAGTGGGCTATTTTCCCAGACCTGTTTCAAAGTGACAGGCACTCTACAGAAACACCACACTGAAAGAATTCTATGGTTGACACCAACTAGCTAGCCATAGGGCTTGTCTTAACTGCAATGTTAGTGTGATATATGTACACGCAAGTGAGTTAGCCTGGCTCCAAGTCACACTGCAAAGCAATACTGGAGCAGCCAGAGTGATTATACTAGCAGCACTGAATAGCTGCATCCCCACTGCAGCACTAGCTCCAGCATCAGTAACACTTGGGGCGGTGAGAGTTGAAGCTCATGGCCCAGCTTGCTCAGGCTTAAAGCACCACTTAACTCAAACTAGAGATTTGTGCATGCACATGGGAATCAGAGTTAGGGGCAACACTGAAGTTATACCCTGAGATCACACTCTAGTGAAGATAAGCCCCTAATCAATTATTTTAACTAGTATTAAGCTTGTCAACAAACTGTATAACAATACAGATTTTTATCCACAAAGCAAACTGATTCATGCACTCCACTTCTGATACTTGCATGACAAATGTCAGTATTTTTCTTGGTAAGGAAGAAAGACCTTATCCATTTTCTGTACCTGTTTGCACAACTTCTTTTGAACACTGTCATGTATATAGCTTGGATCTGTTCTGACTCATTTTCTGTGCACTGCCCCCTTTAAAAGGAGTGGAGTTCTGCACCAGTGTGGAGGACTCCACTCCTTTTAAAGGGGTGGAGTCCTCCACACTGGGGTAGAAAGCGGTAATTTTGTGAGCATATGTCTTCTGCTATAGAACAGACACGTGCGCACACAGAGGGAAATGCCTTTGATTTGGTGTTTACAAAGGCCTGGGCTACACTGGGGCGGGGGGGGGTTGAACTAAGATACGCAACTTCCGTTACGCTATTCACGTAGCTGAAGTCGAAGTTTCTTAGTTCAAGTTACCTGGCTGTCCTCATGGCGGCAAGTCGACCGCAGCGGCTACCCCATCGACTCCGCTTACTCCTCCTGCCGAGGTGGACTACAGGAGTCGATTCAGGGTTCGATTTATCGCATCTAGACTGAGACTTTAGTTACTCACATGACATCAGAAACAGCTCCAAGAATTAGCCAAATCCCTTTTCCTCCCTCTATTTGGAAGAAACAGTTTGTAAGCAATTTTAGGTATGGACTGAAATCATCTCCTCTTGTACCTCTGTTGGTAACCAAGCTTTCCTTGGGCTCCTTACTAGCTCCTATGCCTTTGACCAAGTTCCCAAGATCAGGTACACTTTTTTTTTGTTTGGTCCCACTTTTGCCTCCCACCAGAAGTGTATGTATTTTTTCCTTCTGTTTTGTGAACAGATCACAGTGAATTCTCAAGAACTGTAGGTGGTGGGAAAGGCAGAAGTAGAAATAATATGAATAGTTATTAACAGTAACATATATGGGGCTCCAAATATTTTTTTAAAAATTAGGACGGTCAAGCAAATAAAAAGTTAATCACACCGTTAAACAAGAATACTATTTAGTTTTGGATGTTTTCTACATTTTCAAATCTCTGTATTTCAAGTACAACACAGAATACAAAGTATACAGTGATCACTATATTCTGATTACAAATATTTGCACTGTAAAAACAAAGTATTTGTCAATTCATCTAGTAAGTCCAGTAGTGCAATATCTTATGTAAGTTGAAATTGCAAATGTAGAACTATGCATTCAAAAATAAAACAGGCTTTTTTTGGGGGTACAATCTAAAACTTTAGAGCCCATGCATCCACTTAGTCGTCCTTCTTCAGAAAAACAAGTTTGTTTACATTACAGGAAATAATGCTGCCCGCTTCTTGTGGACAACGTCACCTGAAAGTGAGAACAGGCATTCACATGGCACTGTTATAGCTGGCATTGCAAGATATTCATGTGCCAGCTGCACTAAAGATTCATATGTCCCTTCCACCATTCCAGAGGACATGAGTTCAGGCTGATGATGGGTTCTGCTTGAGAATGATCCAAAGCAGTACAGACCAATGGATGTTCATTTTCATCTGAGTCAGATACCACCAGCAGAAGCTTCCCGCCCCCCTCACCCCACCCTTTTTTGGTGGTTCAGGTTCTGTAGTTTCCACATTGGAGTGTTGCTCTTTTAAGACTTCTGAAAGCATGCTCCACACCTCATCCCTCTCAGATTTTGGAAGAGGTTTCAGATTCTTAAACCTTGGGTCAAGTGCTGTAGCTATCTTTAGAAATCTGTGTTTTGTCAAATCTGCAGTGAAATTGTTCTTAATATGAACAACATGTGCAGGGTCATCATCTGACACTGCTATAACATGAAATATATGGAAGAATGCAGTAAAACAGAGTAGGAGACATACAATTCTCCCCCAAGGAGTTCAGCTTCAAATTTAATTATGCATTTTTAATGAGCATCATCAGTATTAAATCATATCCTCTAGAATTGTAGCCAAAGCATGAAGAGGCATGCAAATATTAGCATAACTGGCACCTATCTTGCAATGCTGGCTACAAAAGTGCTAAGCAAATGCCTTTTCTCACTTTCAGGTGACGAAGAAGCAGGCAGCATTATCTCCTGTAAATGTAACCAAACTTGTTTTTCTGAGTGATTGGCTGAACAAGAAGTAGGACTGAGTGGATGTATGGGCTCTAAAGTTTTACTTTATTTTGGAGTGCAGTTATATAACAAAAAAATCTACATTTGTAAATTGCACTTACATGACAGATTGCACTACAGTAATTGTATGAGGTGAATTGAAAAATACTTTGCCATTTTTACAATGCAAATATTTGTGATTGGAATCAATATATTTTAAAATGTAGAAAAACAATCAAAATATTTAATTTCAATTGGTATTCTATTTCACAGTGCAATTAAAACTGCAATTAATTGCAAGAGTTAACTGCGATTAATCAACAGTCCTACTAAAAATATCAAATGATTTAAAGAATTGTAGGAAGGCTGAGGGAATTAATCCCACTACCTAATAAGTGGATATGACAGATTTGGAGCTGCTGGTAACAATTTATGAATACTGTATCTTGATTATTATCGGTGTGTACTATACACCTAGATTGAGTTAATTCAATAGCAGGGTTTTCAGGAAATGTACCCCAAGAAGGGGAGGTGACTCTTTATAGACCTTCTGCATGAGCATACTTTGGGAGGCAGTGGGGCGTTGTTCCCCCCCCCCACCCCAAAAAAAAAAACTGGAAGCCTTGGGCAAGCGTGGAATTTGCCTACCCCAGGCATGGCCCTATTATACACTCTAGATAGCACTTAATCCCAGGGAGCTCTTAACAATGGTTGCAATAGAAAAGATCCAGGCCTGTAGATTTCAAAGTTACAATATTAGTAACTCTGACCCCATTTGCAACATGATGTCATCTAACCCTGCTGGGATAGAGTCTGATTGAAACAGTGCTGAGAACAATGTCAAGAGCCAAAGCCATATCTAAGCAATTTAACCAATGTTAGCAACCTTCAGGATCTTCTGTATGTTGGGGTTTTTAGCCAGCGGTGCTGCTACATTGATGTAACTGCATGGGTGCAAACCCTTTCTGTGCTCATAAGGGTACACCATACAAGTCGTGGTTTACATTGGTACATTGCCTCTACATTAGGAATTTGCCCCAGTGTAGCTATGTCAATAACACCAGTGGCTCAGACCTCCGTGTAGACAAGGTGTTGATTTCCAAGGTGTTTGTTCCAGTACAGGGGTATGTAAATGGGTGGCTGTGTCATCATTAGCACTCCCCTGTAGGACAGAAGCCTTCATGCTATTAATATAATTCAGAGCTCCTAATGTGCTGCCATTCAATTACTTCTGACTTTAATTTCCTTCCCTTAACTGGCTTTACTAAGTATTGATTGTCCAACAGTATGAGAGCACCAAAGATTATCTACCAGTAAACTCCCAACGTAAGACTAGATGAAAAGTATATTTGTTCTAAAATTATATATTCATAGCATTCTTTCTCTAATAATATTAGCCATATATAGTGAGGCTATATCTCCGTACACCTTCCCTACCCTGGGGAAGTATTTTAAAAAACTTCAAACTCTTGAGTGAACTAGTTTTAAAACCAGTTAGAGCTGCAGCATGGGCAAGGCTAAAGTCACTGGAAATGTTTTGATAACTAGTTTATGTAAACCAGTTCTAAGACCACTTCCAGCCACAGCATTGTCTACACTGCAGTGCTAAATGGTTAAACTGGTTTAAAAACTGGTTTGGATTTTGGGGCCTGATTTTTCAGAAGTGCTGAGCACTAGAAGCTCCAGTTGCACTAAATGGGAGGTGTGGATGCCCAACACCTCTGAAAGGCTCCCATGATGAGATTACTTGACAGAGAATTCAATCTATGACAACTCCACTGATCACTGCCACAACTGTGCACCCTGGCAGATCCATCCTCTACTACCAATAATACATGCATGATATTACTACAGATGCTCAGTGGGTACATTACAGTTCAGTTCAAGAACAGGTGTTTTCCCATTGAAAAGTGGATGGGGAACCAAGTGGCAAGTACAGTTTATGAGACAAATTAAACTGTATATTCAGCATTGACTGCAGAAAATAGCTGAGTTAATTGTAACAATTAAGAAGCACCTAGGGTATACATGCTTCTTTCATTTTGTTCTGAGATAGAAGAAAGTGATTTATCTCTGAGAAACTCTAGTCCTCTGCTGTTCTAGGAAGAAGAAAGGGGAGGGGGACATTAAATAGGCCTTTGAAGTGGCCACAGACAGATTCTTCTCTAAAACACTGTTTACTGCTCAGCCGCAAAGGGAAAGTTGTATTTAAGGTAACTAAAGTCTTGCACATGTTCTTTTGTTTGTTCTAGAAAGATTCCAAGGAAAAACAAATGACCTTACATTCATGGCTTTGTATACCATAGGGAGATTTTGGTATAAATTTTTGTTGCTCTCAAAGATTCATAGATTTTTTTTTTAAGACCACAGTGGACAATTATGATGATCTAGTCTGACCTGCATAATACAGGCCATAGAACTTCACCCAGTGATTTCTGCATCAAGGCCATAACTGCTGTTCAAACTACAGTAGAACATCAGAATTACGAACACCTCGGGAAAGGAGGTTAGTTGTAACTCTGAGCAAAACGTTATAGTTCTTTCAAAAGTTTCCAACTGAACATTGACTTAATACAGCTTTGAAACTTTACTATGCAGAACAAAAATGCTGCTTTTAACCATCTTAGTATAAATGAAGCAAGCACAGAGTTTCCTTACCCTGTCAAAAAAAAATTTAAACTTTCCCTTTATATTTTTTTTAGTAGTTTACATTTAAAACAGTACTGTATTTCTTTTCTTTCTTTTTTTTTTTTTTTTTTTGTCATCTCTGCTGATGCCTGATTGCATCCTTCTGGTTCCAAATGAGGTGTCTGATTGACTAGTCAGTTTGTAACTCTGGTGTTCATAACTCTGAGGTTCTACTGTATCTTTGAGAAAGAAATCCTGTCTTGATTTAAAGTGATGGAGAATCCACCACATCTCAAATTTGATTGCTCCTGTGTTAGACCAATATTTTCTTGTGGGACATTCTTTCGATTATCAGGTATTGTTAGCCACCTTTTGGGGTAGCTCCTCTGTTGATGTAAATTGTCATAATTCAAGTGACTTCAAATGATCTGTAACAATTTCCACTAGCAGAAGATCTGCCCCCTTAAGTCTGTGGGGTCTGTAAAAATGTCATGCAATTGTATCGATTCATTAGTACTCTTTAATCTACCTTGGTGCTTTACATTTTATAACATAAAAGTAAGCCAAAGGCTTAGACATATGAACATGATGTTTGCACATTATTATTTTTTCATTAATCATTTATTAATTTAACACCCAAAATGTACTAGTTACTTTACTGACACAGAAAGACCAAAGCTGTCAGAAGATCTTATCTAAATATACAGCAGATAAAGAGATAATTGAGAAGATGAAAGAGTTTTAGATAACAAGTTTGTACATCGTACAATGGGTACGATGGGTTTATACATCTGAATCCCATGTGTAAAGCATAATTGGTTTGTACATGACACCAGGACCCTAAAATATAAATACATCCTAATTATATGCATATAGAAAAATTTTAAAAAAATCTAGTTTCAAACAACTCCTTGTATTGTTGCAGCACAGCTTGCTATAGCAGATTGACGTTTTTGTGCTACATAGTAACCAAGAGCTAGGAGTTCATCATAGTCTCCTAATGGTGTACTGTATATTTCTCACTTGTCTCACACCACTTTCCTGATAATTCCTTAGTATGTTTCAGTCACATACTGCCTATCTGAAGTATTTATATGTATGATCTTCAAAAAATATCTCTTCTGCTGTTCTGATGAAACCCAGATTTAATTTATCTCTGAAGTAGTTTCTTTGCTTTCCTGCACTCCAGCATAGTAACTACAAGTGCTTTTCAGCAGTGACTTCTAAGCATGATAGCATGTACAAAATATGTGCAAAAGGGTTTTTTTTTCTGCTCAGGGCTGTGTTTAAGTCTAAAAAAGATTTTCAGCTTTTATTAAAAAAAATTCTGTTTCTCAGAAAGAGCTTCAGCGAAAGAGACACCAGCTTCAAAGGGTCAGTGTGTGGATGAAGAATGGCTTGGGTTAACACTTTGAACAAAGGCAGCAGAGATCTTAGAATCCCTTGGCCTCTAGGGCTAGGTATTTTATTATTTTAAAGAAGCTTAAAAGCATACAAACTTGTATAGTATTCCCTAACAGCTCATTTTCACCTCATTTTTGGCTTCAAGGGGAATGTATTTGGCTATAAAGTTCCAGTCTGTGCTGTTTGTCCGTGGTCCTAGACACTTAACAGAATGCATTTCAAACTTTAAAATTACAAATATGTGCCCTTTAAAATGAAATCAGTTGTTCCTTAATTTATCTGTCAAGACTTGAATTCAAGGTTATTTGTTTTTCCCTGTCTATATTGATGACAGCACTAACATCCCAAAGCCTGTAAGGAATGTGAGGAATCAGGTTCCTGCAATGTTAGCAACAGCATCAATATTTTCAGAGAAAATGCCTTTCTGAAATCAGATTTTAGCACAAAAGAAAGTAACTATTAAAATAACGCTTTAAAATGTTGTCTTTAAAATATCCCTTTAGAATCATAGAATCATAGAATATCAGGGTTGGAAGGGACCTCAGGAGGTCATCTAGTCCAACCCCCCTGCTCAAAGCAGGACTGATCCCCAATTAAATCATCCCAGCCAGGGCTTTGTCAAGCCTGACCTTAAAAACTTCTAAGGAAGGAGATTCCACCAACTCCCTAGGTAACGCATTCCAGTGTTTCACCACCCTCCTAGTGAAAAAGTTTTTCCTAATATCCAACCTAAATCTCCCCCACTGCAACTTGAGACCATTACTCCTTGTTCTGTCATCTGCTACCACTGAGAACAGTCTAGAGCCATCCTCTTTGGAACCCCCTTTCAGGTAGTTGAAAGCAGCTATTAAATCCCCCCTCATTCTTCTCTTCCGTAGACTAAACATCCCCAGTTCCCTCAGCCTCTCCTCATAAGTCATGTGTTCCAGTCCCCTAATCATTTTTGTTGCCCTCCGCTGGACTCTTTCCAATTTTTCCACATCCTTCTTGTAGTGTGGGGCCCAAAACTGGACACACTACTCCAAATGAGGCCTCACCAGTGTCGAATAGAGGGGAACGATCACGTCCCTCGATCTGCTGGCTATGCCCCTACTTATACATCCCAAAATGCCATTGGCCTTCTTGGCAACACGGGCACACTGTTGACTCATATCCAGCTTCTCGTCCACTGTAACCCCTAGGTCCTTTTCTGCAGAACTGCTGCCGAGCCATTCAGTCCCTAGTCTGTAGCGGTGCGTTGGATTCTTCCGTCCTAAGTGCAGGACTCTGCATTTGTCCTTGTTGAACCTCATCAGATTTCTTTTGGCCCAATCCTCCAATCTGTCTAGGTCCCTCTGTATCCTATTCCTACCCTCCAGCGTATCTACCTCTCCTCCCAGTTTAGTGTCATCTGCAAACTTGCTGAGGGTGCAATCCACACCATCCTGCAGATCATTTATGAAGATATTGAACAAAACCGGTCCCAGGACCCACCCTTTGGGCATTCCACTTGATACCAGCTGCCAACTAGACATGGAGCCATTGATCACTACCCGTTGAGCCCGACAATCTAGCCAGCTTTCTATCCACCTTATAGTCCATTCATCCAGCCCATACTTCTTTAACTGGCAAGAATACTGTGGGAGACCGTGTCAAAAGCTTTGCTAAAGTCAAGGAACAACATGTCCACTGCTTTCCCTTCATCCACAGAGCCAGTTATCTCATCATAGAAGGCAATTAGATTAGTCAGGCATGACTCGCCCTTGGTGAATCCATGCTGACTGTTCCTGATCACTTTCCTCTCCTCTAAGTGCTTCAGAATTGATTCCTTGAGGATCTGCTCCATGATTTTTCCAGGGACTGAGGTGAGGCTGACTGGCCTGTAGTTCCCAGGATCCTCCTTCTTCCCTTTTTTAAAGATGGGCACTACATTAGCCTTTTTCCAGTCGTCCGGAACTTCCCCCGATCGCCACGAGTTTTCAAAGATAATGGCCAATGGCTCTGCAGTCACATCCGCCAACTCCTTTAGCACTCTCGGATGCAACGCATCCGGCCCCATGGACTTGTGCACGTCCAGCTTTTCTAAATAGTCCCGAACCACTTCTTTCTCCACAGAGGGCTGGTCACCTCCTTTACAAAAACTTACTGTAGAATTTTAATAGAGGTGAAGCCAATAAAATTCTACAGAAGTTATCCTAAAATCCAACAGAATATAAAAGAGAATTCCTTTCTATAGGCTTTGCTGGGGCAAGAAGTGTGTTTAAAGTAGTATTGAACTCTCTAGACAGGATAAATTTATCTAATCTTGAATGGTGCAAAAATCCTATAACAAGGTTATCATTTTCTGTGTCATTATGTAGAACCTTTCCATTTGTGGGTGTGTTTTTAAATCTACACCTGTATTACATTAGCCCAAAATTCTGGACCCAGTGCAAAGCCGGAGGAAAAGGACTGTGTACAGAGATGCTCTGTTAGGAAGGGATGGAAGCCTACCTACATGTTGGAGTATTGCTGGGCCCAATTGGTGGTAGTAGTAGTCACTAGTCAATGAGGCATTAGGAAGAATGGACAGGTTATTCCATGATTGTCTGTTATGGGGTGGTTTCTTCCTCTTTCACATTGGTAACATCTAGAGGTATTAGGGTGCTATACAAACATAGATAACGGCAGTCCCTGCTCAAATAGCTAGATATTGGACTACATGGACAACAGCTAGGTTGTATGCAGTGTTGTAGCTGTGTTCCAGGACATTAGAGACACGGTGGGTGAGGTAATATCTTTTTTGCTGGACCAACTTCTGTTGGCAAGAGAGACAAGCTTTCAAGTTTACACAGAGCTCTTCTTCAGGTCTGGGAAACTTATTCAGAGTGTGTCAGCAAAATACAAGGTGAAAGAGTTTGTTTAGCACAACTAGTTAGCAAATATTCTAACAGACCATTTAAGGTGAAGAAGCTTGTTAACACTTCTGTAGTCACAGGACAAAAAAGGGGGTTAGCGAGTTACAGATTGTTATAATGAGCCATAAATTCAGTGTCTCTGTTCAGTCCATGATTTTTAGTGTCTAGAAAAGCTATGAATTTAAGATTCCAGACCTGTCTTTTGGAAGTATTGTGCAGGTGTTTTGTCTTTTATCACTTCCTATATGAGTTCATTTGAGCATAGTGATTGTTTAGTTTCACCCACAAAGTTGTGGGGGCATTTAGTGCGCTGGATGAGGTACACGGCCTGGGTAGGATCCATGGATCTTCAAAGGTGTGTTGTGGGGGGCGATTGATCAAATTAGCAGTAGAGATATGTCTGCAGGTTTTGCATCTGTTCTGGCAGGGTCTGGTGCTGCTTTGAGTTGGTGTGTGCTGGTCCGTGGGGAACTTGCTTCTGATGATGATGGGGATTGTTTGAAGGTCAGAAGTGGGGGTCCAGGAAAGATTTCTTTCAGAATGGAGTCTTCATTGAGTATGGGTTGCAGTTGTTTATACTCTGTATGGGTTACAGTGAGGTGGTAGGTGATAAGTAGGGGTATGCAGTCAGATGGGGTTTTATTTCTGTATTTAAGCAGGTTCTGTCAGAGTAGTAAGATAGCCTGTTTCCTGGTGTGATCTACTGAAATCCAATAGGTCACATCACCTTGAATGGTCCCTTAGTATAGTAGAATATGTGTTAGCTACTTACATCTGTTTGATTTTGTATTTAGCTGTGACGCTTTTAGGCCAAGCCTACACTATAGACCTATGTCAGTATAACTACATCGCTCAGGGGTGGGAAAAATCCACACCCCTGAGCAATCTAGTTATACTGCCCTAGCCCCCTGGGCAGGCAGTGCTGTGTCAATGGGAGAGCTCTCCCCTTTCAGTGTGGGAGAGTCTTCACTTAAATGCTACAATGGTGTGCTGCAGCTGCATTGATGCAGCGTTTTAAATGTAAACCAGAGAAATCCCAAGCCTAAACAATATCAACGTGAAAACTCCTGTTGCCTTCAGTGGTGCCAGGATTTCACCTGAAGTCTCCTGGGTTTAATCAGATTATAAACATTTCATGCTTAAACTACATAATATCATCTCTCCCCCGACTATCTCCCCCAGTTTCTTAGGGTGCACTAAACTCTGTTATTGGAAAGATACTTTGAGTTGATCTGCAAAGAAATAGAAATAAATGCTCATTTTCCATCACTGTCATTATAATCTTTCTGATTCAATAACAAATAAATAAAATAAAATGAGGTCAGCTAATTATATAATCACAAACTATCAAAGTAATAGCTGAGACGCATAAGGACGAAGGATTATGTGCACACAGCATTATGCCATAAAAGGTATTTTCCATGGTCAGTCTGAATAGAGTGAGTGCCTCTTTAAATATGATATTAAGTAGGAACTGTTAAATAAACTCCGATATATTTAAATTCAGTATGTAAAATGTAATAGAATTACAAGTTTCCATTAATAGCATACAATATAAGACCTATGTGAGAGGACAAAGGTTAACCCAAAGACTCTTAATGCTAAGAAATGGTTAAGATATGTAAAGAACAATGGCAAGAGTTGTGGTAGGGTTTTTGTTTTCATAAAAGAATGTTTTGGTTGCTATGAAATGGCAGTGGACTTGTTCATCATTTAATAATGCTAGACAATTTTGGTTCTGGCTTTAGAAGCATCTATATGGCTTTTTATAGTATTTTTGTTCAACTTGTTCAACTGAACCTGTTCTCCACATGTGGGTCTCTTCTCACCTCCTCACAAAGAGGATGGACTATGGATGAACATGAATACATATCTGTAGAGAACTGTGTATGTTTTTACAATGTCCAGGGTTCTAGTACTTCACGGGCTCAAATCTGCAATGGGCTGAGCATGCTAAGACTGACCTAGCCAAGTACTTTGCTGAATTGGGGCCTAAACATGTGCCTAACTTTAAGCACTCAGGTCTATCCTTCTTAAGCAAAGCACTTAAGCATGTGCTTAAGTGTTTTCCTAAATCATGACCAGAAGCCTGTGCTTTAGGCCTGTGACCGGAGCCCCAGGGGGCCACCCTGGAGTTACTCAATTAGGGCGAACTGCAAAGAATGGGGCAGACAATCCCCAAAGCTGGTGGATATTACTATACTTAGATTTACCAAACCAGCACAAAACAGCTTCTATAATACCTTACTGGTTACCCAGAAGCTGACAACACAGTTCTCTTAAAGCAACCCAGCCTTAGGCCTCCACCCAGAAACCTGAGTCAAATATGATGAGGATTACTGAAAATCTTATTAATCATATAAGAAAGTTCTACCAGTCCCAGAGGATCAGACACATTACCTCCCAGGTTAATGAATATTCCAGATCTTACCCAAATACACGCTTACAGCCAATTCTTATTAACTAAACTAGAATTTCTTTAAAAAGAAAAGAGTATCAGTTAAAAGATCAGTATACATACAGCCATGTGTACAGTTCTTGAGATTTAGATTCATAGTAGAGATGGTGAGCTTTGTATTTAGGTTATAGTCCAATGTTGTTTATATTTAGGGTGATTGCAGATTAGGACTGGAGGTCTCAGCCTTTTGTCTTAAGCTTCCCCTGCATGAAGCATCAAGAAGTACCAAGATCTGAGATAAAAAGGATCAGAACCCCAGTCATTCTTATATGGTTCCAGGTCATCTTCGACAGCTCAGAGTCCTCAGGTGAACAATAGGTCTATTTCAAAGTCTCCATAATTGCCTATTTCCTAAGCATCACCAGTAATTATCTATATGGATTAACATAAGGTAAGTGCCCATTTTCCACCATTCTTAGGTGATTTGCTATACATTTCAAAGAGATGAATACACTGATATTACTATGTTTACAGTTCATTCAAATGTTAATATTTCCTTTTGATCTCTGAATCAATAGCTATAGTGACAGACAGGAACTGTCTGTTTACCTGGCTAACATTTAACAAGATATAAGTACACACATACAATTAGCATTACCTTTAATTTCTAACATAGGTTTGCATTTCAAAGTTCTAGCCTATCTAGCATGGAGTGGCCCTAATTACCATTCACATACTTTTCTAACATGTCTCTAATGGTTGACTCTGGTCACTTATCCTGCAAGCTGCTTAACCCTTTCTGGCCATGCATCACACTTTGTATAAGATTTGTTGCAATTGTCTAACAGTGGTAGCAACAATGATTTTTGCATGGTCATATTTTAATCAGCCTAATCCAGCAAAATGCTTGAATGCTCAGCATCCCTGTGAATGGGGCATGTTCCCATTTCAGTACCCTGAAGGCACTGAAGAAATGTTCCAGTTGGGGAATTTTCCTTTCTCCATAAAGTAAATAAGAAATTATTCTGTTTTGAGCCCAATACTGTGTAGCCTTGTTGTGGCTGGGCTGAGTGGGGGAGGAAGTGGCTGAGGAAGGTCCCGTCTCTTTTCACAACCTGGGCAAAATTGCAGTCCCAGCTCTCAGGCTACTGCAGAGGCAGCTAACCCTCAATCTAGCTGTGGGGTGGTTGTCTATTTCCCCCCAGTTGCAATTGTGCAGTAAATGTTAGAGAAAATATTTTGGTAATCACTCTGGAACTATTAGTGGTGTGTGTTCTGGAGTTTCTGACATGATGTTCATGTTATATTTTAGTACTAACAATTTTCACTTCCATCCACAGTATTTCACAGAGATAGCTTTGAAATAGTGGGGCATGTTACTGCCCTGCTATTAGGCCCACAATGTAAATACACTCTTGTCTGTCCCACTTCTTCAGATCCTCAAGATTTTCTTTCATAGAGTTGCTAGCAATAAGGCTCAAATCTCACGTGTCTCTTTGGTATTATTCTTCAGGTAAGAAAAGTCTCTGTGTGAGTTCCTCCATGTTTCAGGACAATACCATACTTTCGTGGTGAAAATCTCTACCTCAGTAGTTCAGCCCATTTTTTCAAAATTCAGAAACAATGGTGATGGTTTGACATGAAAACCTAGATGAGTGGTAAAACAGAAGAACCAATCATCAGGTTTGTGGTTCTCTCCAATATGATCTTCTGGGTTCCTCACTGTGACAACCATTTTGTGCTTTTTGTTTTGGTCTTTCTTTCTTTCTTTCTTTCTTTCTTTCTTTCTTTCTTTCTTTCTTGTTTTCTGAGCTGAACTGTTCATAACTGACTGAATGTATGAAACAGACATCTTAAAGTGCAGGTTTGATGCTTTCAAGCAGCTTCTGCACATCATACTTGCTCATGCATTCCGTGGGACCTCTGACCTTTGCTTTTTTTAAAAAAAAAAAAGAAAAGTGTTGACAAGTCATCTTCACTGGAGTTTGGATGCCAAGGATAACATGTGAAGTCGTCATGTCTTTCTGACAGTTCTCAATTCTTTTGTGTGTGTGCCTTTAGAGCTTTTAATTTCAATTATATTTCCCAAATTGTATACAGATGTAGCGAATGAAAATGACAGTAGAATCTTATTTTTTCACTGATCGCATTTGGCTCACTGGTGGCAACCCCTGTACACCCAGAAGTCTTTTAATGTACTTAGTCTGTAAGCAAAAGTGTGGGGGGGGGGGGCGTGTGAACAAATTATACTCCTATGGCAAGTTTCAGGAAGGGATATAGACAATTGCTTTTTCCCCTTGATATCTGAAATGATGTGATTTCCACTCTAAATATTTAATCTTCCTAAGTCCTGTCTACATGTTTTACATTAGACTTATTTCCTGTGTAGACATTATACATATGTCATGTAATTACAAAAAATGGCTGTAGCTGTTATATACACACTACTGAATTTACTACTGTCAAAACAGTTTTATACTGTTTTATTAAATTTTTGTGCATTACAATGTAATAGCTTGCCCATGAAAAATGTATTGACATTTTTCATTATAAAATTTAATTTTTCTCTGAGATGCTTTTTTGGTTGTATGCTGGCTATTTTTGTCCCTTTTGTCATCTACTCTTCAGTGCTAACTACACGCAAATAAAACACCACTTTTATAAAGTAAATTTTAGACTATAGCTTGGCCTTTCATTGGGCCAAATGCTGCTCCCCATGCCATAGGCTAGGTGTATGGATGTACCAGGGTCAGGTAAGGACTCCTCCCTATTCCAGGCTGCAGAGTCCAAGTAGAACCACTCCCGCTGCAGCCTTAGAGTTGTAGAAGCTTAGAGCTCAGTTGCTTTCACAACAGAGTTTGGTCAGTGTTGCAGCCTCAACTGCCAAGCCCCTCTCCTTTTGCTGGCCTGCCCTCACACCATCTCCAGAAACCCCCCTGCCATGTTGCCCTGGGGTGCAGGCTGCTTGTTCAGATTCCACACCTGGACACCCTCACACTTGCAGAGGAAACACACTGGTTCCACTGCACTGAGAACTTTTGGTAACTTGAGGAGTAGGGAGGTGGGGACAGTGTTTGTCCATCTCTGTACTGCCCGATCATACATTAAATCCAGTGTTGTTTAGTAGCAGTTTTGAGTTGAGCTGGTCAGAAAAGGAAGGGTGTTTTTTTCCATAGAAAACATTGACTTTTCAAAACAAACAAAAAAAATTCCACCTTCAATCAGAATTTTTCAGCTGAAAAATTAAGACTCAATCTTTATTAACCAACAACTCAGCTTTCCATAGAAAACAGTTCTGACTGAATTTTTGATCCAAACCCCAGTTTTTAGGTCACTAAATACACTTGAGAGAAACTGAAGAACCATTTTCCTGATGATGCTAAAGGAGAAGTATTTTTAATTATGGATTTGGTCTCATGAGTGCAGGCGTTAATTTTTCTATAGCAGTGTTTCTCTGACAAGTTTAAAGACTTGAGTTGAAATTCTGGAGCTTGCTCAGTTGTTCAGCACATGGGAGTTCTGTGCATGGAAAGGCTTTTCCTTTTATTTTATTCAATAGATTCCTCATTTAAAGGTGAGCTGAGACTGGATTATGTGGTAGAGAGCCTGTGTCTGTGACACCAATTCAACAAGAATCCATAGGGCTGAAAGTCAACTCCTGCTTCCTTTGCCCAAGCAATTGAGGTCTGAAAAATAGCAGAACCACTGAGCACCTGCTGTACTGGGGTAGCGTTATGGGGAGTCTGCTTAAGGGGGTTCTGTATTCCAAAGAACACTGCTCTATTGTGGTTTACTCATGGGCTGTGCAGTGTTAGGAGGGATGGGAGTGGACTGGGAGGAATGATCTTGTGACCAGTCAGTTTCAGATTTTAGATTAATTGTTCAAAATCCCCCTAAAAGAGGGGCCAGAGAGAACCTGCCTGGCTGCACTCAGCCCTGGATTATTTTATTCCCCACACTAGAAAGCCCATGTGTAGAAGTGAAGAATCTAGCCTTACATTTTATTGATTCATTTCATTTGTTACCAAGGGATTGCTCTTCTCAAGAAAGAGAAGGGAGGAGAGGGAGTTACTTCTGATGTTGAGAAGTGGGTTTGTGACAGTGGTTCAGAGTGCAGCAATAAAGGGAGATGAGAACCAGCAGCAGGGAAAGAAGAGTAGCACTGATCATGCCAGTCCTGGGCACTGCTACCAGATGACGGACCATAGAAGATGGCTGGTAAGGGACATCCAAGAAAACTCTGCTGTTGAAATGCAAAGAGCAGATTTCAGTAGCCCGCAAAGAGGATATTGTTTAACTCCAGTATATCATATGATGTGTACTAAACAATTCTCTAATGTACCATATATATCGACACATATAATTGTAATGAAAATTAATCTTGCAATGCAAAGTAACGTGGTATAATTCATAAAAATCTATGAACTCTGATACAGAGAGAAACTGATAAGCAAGACATTATATTGGTCCACAATTCAATCCCTTAATGTCAGGAAAAAAATGCACCTTATTACCATTTTTAGTATGCCATGATGCTTATACTGTCATGTCAGTGATACACACTTTATTGTCCTTTTTAAGTCTAAACAACTGTATTGACAAGTATTTTTCTGTTAGATACTCCCCCACTACTTTTTCATTCAACTCCTGGAAATCATGTTACAATTTCTAGCATTATGCTTTTTTCAGACCTCATTTAACCTCTTCAGTGGCATAGAATGCATTTCCAAGGAAGTGGTAGCTGTTTGTTCCTGTGGGGACACAGTGTATGTCCTTGTGTTTCAGTCAAATGGATGGCTTATGATGGAGCTGGCTGGGTCCCTGAGTGTGCAGTCTATGTGGTACGCAAGAGATTAATGCCTATTTGACATGAAGCCAGAGTTAACACTCCAGTTCAGTAAATGTATATCTGGCTTCTATACAATAGAAATTTGGGTGACACCACTAAAACTGATTTCCCAAAGTCCCTGAAGTTTTAGATCAGCTTTCATGTATGGAAGTCTTCTGAATTGTTTGCTGAACTGGGCCCTTAAAGCTTAATTTTATTTCCATATTTATTTTGTTACTTAAAACCAAACTTGTTCCTCCAATGTCTTTCAGTGATTACAGTCTATACAAAAACAACATGAAAAGCACAGATAGCGAACTGAAAAAAGTCATGGAATGCCCGTGTTAAAGCTGGCAGCTAAACCTTAATTTTACTACCTTGTATGTATGCATTACATGATCACATAGCAGCAATTGCATCTGTAAAGTGCTGTAGGTGTATTTGCTGCAAGATGCTAAACACCTATTAGAATCCCCTGCCTCAAGCAGCTTGCATTCTAGGAGTGAAATTCTGTGCTGTGCCTCTAGGAGGTACCATGCTCAACTTGCAGCCCAAGGGGAGGGGAGGCTATAAGACGCATTTGTGCCTTCCCAATCCTGGGCTGCTTCAGGGGAAACCACCTCTGGAGTATTTTAGACATCATCCCCCAGAGAGATCTGAGTTAAGGCATCCTCCCTTTGGGCTGCAGCTGCGCTGGAATCTCCCCAATGGTATGTTCTGCGATCCAGATCAACACATCTCTCAAGTCCCCAGTCACGCCACCACTCTACTTAATATAGTAAAACACCCAATAAATATAGTATCTGGATCTCTTGTAACATTCAACAAAGGTAGAGCCCATTGTAATTATTTAGTGTGGAGGTGGCAAGGAACCAGTGAGTGCTATATAAAACAGAACAGAGCAGGATGTTTCATGAAATAAATGGATCTTTAAATGTTTGAGGGAATAGCAGGCAGGTACTTACAGCCTGATTCAAAGCCCACTGAAGCTGATGGGAGGGGGTGTCTTTGTTTTGGTTTCAAAGAGCTTAAATCAAGCCTCCATGAACATTAATTGGAAAGGTGTATTTTTTAATGTAGGAGGTATAAAGAGGTACAAAGCCCAGACTGGGCAAAGAGGACAAGGGAAGAGAATATAAATGTGAAACTTGGACTGGCTCAGGGAGTGGATAACGGTAAGTGTAGTAAGCAGACTCAGAACACGGTGTGCATTGGCAAGTGACATGTTGAGAAAGTGTTCTTGGCTACAGCATACAGAGAAAATGTATTTAGCTGCTGATCAATAATGCACAGATGTAGCCAGAGGGCTTATCTATAGAAGTTAGTTTTATAGAAAGAGTGCTTTCGTTTGTCCTTTGCCATGTGACCTCATCTTCTCTGCCTAGATGCCAAAATGAAACTGCAGACCACTTTTAAAGCAGACAGTGATGTTAGAGACCAATGCGTAGGTGGTTTGGCCTAGTGGTCACTGCCAGGCAGGCATCAGAGTGAAGGATGGCCATGAGACTGTGGTCAGCAACAGGGATCAAAGTAATCACTAGTGCAGGGATCAATAGGCAGGAGTCATGGTCAGTGTCAGACCTGGTCAGAGACTGAAGATCCGGACTCATTATCAAGCTGGAGTCAGAACGCAAGAGTTGGGGTCACAGTGGAGATTGGAAGGCAAGGCAATGTCTGGAGCTGCAGCAAGCCAGAAATCTGCATGGTTGCCCAAGCAGCTTCCTGGAGTACGCTCCATAGTTAAATAGTATGCGTGGGCCAAATAGAGGGCAGCTGGGTGCTGTCACTCTGGCCTCTTCAGGCATTACTTCCTGTGGTGCCTATCTCCATAGTGCTCTTTGGCTGTGGCTCTGGATGCCACTGGGAGGTCAATGTGCTGACATAAGCTGCCCCAGGCTCCACGGACACTGATTTTAATCCCATAGATCCTTACAGATGGTCATTAGGTAGTCCAAGTGTGAGGTGCAAGATTTTTCCTTACTCTTTCTTTCTTGGGTGCCTTTCCTTTTCCCCCATCCAACACTTAAATTAAATTATTGCTCTTCTCTCTAGTCTCCCAGCATTCAGTAAGACCTCCTGTAATTGTCCACATGCCCAGAGTATTAGCACACAATATGTTGCCCAAATTCTCAGAAATTTAGGCACACCAAATATTTTCTTACCAATTTTGGACACTCCATTAGAAATATGGTTGGTCAACCTAGCTGCCACAGAATGGCAGGATTCCTTCTCTTCCCAACCACAAAGTAACCTGTTTGTTCTAAGCCTGCTGAATCTGGGGTAGAGCTGGTTGGGATATTTTTGACAATTTTTCTATCAGAAAATGCTGATTCATCAAAAGCAAAACTGCAGGGAAGGGTTGGTTATGACAAGCTTCTGGTTTTGAAAAGAAATTGAAAAAAGTTTGTCAAAATATCTCATTCTGATAGTTTCAAAATGAAAAGTTTGGATTTTTAAACTTTGTTTTGAAATTTAACTTATAGGAAAAAAAGTAAATTAAATGGCTAATTTGCTAAATGTTTTGGTTTTATCAAAACAAAACAATGATTAATCTAATCTGGATTGCTTTGGGATTTTTGGCTCACAAAAAAATTTGAGATTGGCTTTTTGTCCTGATTCAGGATGGGAAAGGTTTTTTTGAAATCAAAGTTCTCATGAGATGAAAAAATTGTTTCCCACTCAGCTCCACTCAGAGGGTGGATATGACCCAGAGAATGTACATTTTAAGTACATGCAGTATCGAGCCCTGAACCTAACTTTTTTTTTAACATTAAAGACTCTGTCAATTTGTTCAAGGCATTTAATAATTTTTAAGAACATAGTGTGGGCTCATGCTCTTATTAACAAAGTTTCACTGTTACTGACAGGTAGACACTGTTACAGAATACTATGCAACTAAGTACCTTACAACTAAAATTATAGCACAAGGCAATAGTACACACGTCATGTTACGTGCTGTGTGTAAATATACACTGTAGCATTAAATTGAAAATCACTGCCTTTTCTCCAAGTCAGTGGTATTTAATATACTGTTCTCTACAGTACTGCATATTGCAATGAATCCATGACTGTAATTATTACAAGGGGAACTGAGGCATTTGCCTTTGATAAAAATTTAATTTCCAAATAAAGGTATTTGGATTGTACTCTGAACCTTATAGCTGTAGTATTCAAAATGTATGCGCTAAAGTGCTTTTAAACTTCATAGATCCAGGCTTCTTTTAATGATTTGTAGAAATGCCTTCCTTGGCTCTATCATCTTACTGCACATTGTAGAATCATTATTTTTTTAATAATTAAGTGAAAAAGGAAGATGTCCTTAGTTGAACAAGCTCACATGCCTCCTGTGGAGTTTATCTTCAAGCAATTTACATAATGAGTTTCCTTCAAGTATTTTAGAATGTAAGTGTTCATTTGAAATCCATAGCAATGATGCAGGTTTCGAGCTTGCAAGATGCTCTTCATGGGAACCGAAAGTGCTCAGCACCTTGCAGGATCATACCCGCAGAGATCAGTCGGTACAATGACTCGTCTTAGCTCAGCCATTTATTCTGGCTATTTTATTACTATTATTTATGTATCGTTGTATTATCAGTTGTTAAAAGGAAAACAAAGTGGGGAGTATTTCTGCTTCCCCGCTGCTTGCCAGAAGAATGTCTCTAATCATAGAACAGGTTGGAGCAGCAGAAGCTTTGTCTGCATAGACAGCTCTGATGTTATTTCATGCAGGAGTTGGTTTTGTCTGGGGAAATCTTTTCTCCCCTTAGTGACTCTCTGTTTGAGAGGGACTGCGTGAGCGAAGATGTGGTGGTTGATAGGAGAGATGAAAAAAGTGATGCTGCTTCAGTCAGAGATAGAAATTCCTTTCTAACACAACCACCCTCAGCACTGGCAATGATCTCGGATAGTAATGCTGCTTCAAGATGCTGTAACGCAAAGGTAGCACCTCGATTTCTGCAACGACAGAAAGATTAGTTGGTATTATTACTGCGGTAGCTGGAGGCCCCACTACCAGGGCCTTGTTGTGCTGGACACTCTAAAAACACACACAAGAGATAATGCCTGCCCCAAACGCATAATGGTCTCAGTAGGTAAGACAGACAAATGCTGGGAGTGGTATCTTCATTTTCACAAGGGAAACTGAGGCACAGAAATTGAATGAGTCAGAGCTTAAGGCCAGAAGGGACCACTAGATCATCTAGTCTGACCTCATGTCTCACAGGCTGTCAACATCACCCACACACTAAACCCAGCAACAGAAATAAGACTAAAATCAATGAGACCTACAGGAGACTGGACTATTACGGGTCACAGGCAGACAATAGGAGGGACTGAAGTGCAGTGCTTGAGCTTTCTGCAGTGTCAGGGAAATGATTAAATGAGAGAGACCCAGATGATCCTGGCAAGTGACCCACATGCTACAGAGGAAGGTGAAAAACCCCCAATGTCACTGTTAGGGGGCTTATTCCTTCACCCACTTACTTCCCTGGTCGTTCTCGCATGAACAGAGAGCAACAATACCCAAAGTCCAAAGGTGCAAACAATTTGAAGTTTATTGGGGTGAACTTCCAGCAAGCATGATTCCAGTTTCCTTCCTTAGTATCCTCCTTCCCAGCTCTGACACCACAGAGCCTTACACCTGTGTCCCTGTTCCCATTTCCCCCTTTAGCAAAACATGATTCTAATTTCCCCACCCCCATTCCCTGTTCCCATCTCCCCCCCACACACACACCCCCACTTCCTGATTGACTGCAGACTATACAGTAAAACTTGAGTTCTGCTTAGCTATACCTTAACCAATCATTTTACTGAAATTTAACTAACCAATCCTAACATGATTATGTAACCAATTATATCCCACCACCTTAATTAGTTTACATCCAGCAAAATTAATTATACAGCAGACAGGAACAATCACAGAACCAGACAGAGATTATACAGACAAACAATAGCAAAGTGCGAACTATAATGACAAGACAATACAGAAGCGAGGATTTCACATCCCAGCTATTGATAAGTGAGTTCTTGCCAAACAGGATGCTATCAAACTAAGTTTCCTTTTATATTTTCTAGGCACTTCCCTTTCTCTGGAGGTGACAGGCATTATCAGGACAGGATTGTATTTCTAACAGCCCAATAGCACCTTATTTCAATGTGACTAGTTTGGAATGTGAGGATGTGACCGTTCACTTCCCAGTTTATGGCTGCCTCTGCTGCTTAGCCAAAGGCCTTAGCCTAAAAACAGGGCCTCAGACTGTCACAGTAAGAGAAGGACCTTACACCAGCAGACAGTGATTTTGATTCTTTCTTTTATACCTCTATAACTAGCCAAGTGATAAGAATACACCTAAATTCTTAGAGTATAGGCCTTTACAGACAGGCCTGAATATCTATATCCTAATAGTCACTGCCAATCTGACCTGGAGGAACATTCCTTCCTGACCCCACATATGGTGATCAGTTAGGCCCTGACCATATGAGCAAGAAAGAGAGAGAGAATGCTCGGTGCCACCTCAGAGCCTGGACTGACCCCATCCAGTGTTCCATCCCCATTCATGGCTGGTCTTGATACTTCAAAGGAAGAAGATAAAAAAGCATCCCAGAATACACTGGGGGGTGGGGGGGGAAGAATCCCTTCCTGACCCCTGCAGGTGGCCAGCTGAAACCCAGAAGCATGAGCTTCAGGAACATAAGATATAAACCATCAGAGTCTATTGCCAAGTTGGAACTGAACCACAATCTTCTGAGTCCCAGTACAGCATCTTAATCACAAAGAAATTCTTGGTCTCTTCAGAAAATGAATCCATGTGGAAAGAACTCTAAGGTTTTATCTCCATTCTGGATTTACCCCAACTACAGCCATAGGTGACCAGCCATTTGTGTGCTGGATTGATCACAATTCCTCAAGTAGACAGGCAAAGCAGCTGTTTTGTGCCAGTGGAGCTTGCCACTGCTTGAAACTGTGGCAAGCTGTACCGGGCCATCCAGTTTAGAGTGGTTTACTCTGGTGCAGCTACCCCAGTGTCTATAACTGGAATGGACAAGGCCTTGGTTAAGAATTAACTTTCATTTCACAATTAAAATAGATATATGAATCAACAAATACTAAATCTTCCTCTTCAATCTTGGGTTAATTGACAAGGCTTAAATGTTTTTAAATGTGTGCCCAGTTTGTATATTTAAAGCAATGTTTTGGGAGCATAAATCCATTTGAAAATTTGGACACACAATACAGTCCATGTCTATGCATATTTTAGCATGCATGCAAATGGCACTTGCCTACACTAGGCAGGAAGGTGAGATGGAAATATATTTGTGTCTGCAGCTGCCAGTGTTCAGTGTCATATATTTAAGATTCTGCTCACAGGGCATCTTCATATAGGTTACTGGAAGTAAAGAATCACAAAACCATCTCCATAGCAGAGATGGCCAAGCCAGGAAGAATGGATCCAGATCTGAGCTTCTCAAAAGTTCAAGGGGTTTTGGATCTGGTATTCCAGTCCAGGCCTATCTGTAACATATGTTGTGTATTTTGAATGTAGCATTTTTTTTCTTGAACTATATCCATTGTCACTTGCCTTTCTGCTTCTTTCATTCACTGTCTCTTGTACATATTCTTTTCTCTGTTATACCACACAAACAGCTCTTTATTTTCAATCCAGCATCTCTTCCAATTTCTTAGTGTGCCAATTTCTATGCATTACCATGTATGCTATGGCTGCCAGCACACACTAATCAAAATCCTAACCTCAGAGGCTCAGTTCAGAGAAGTATTCACAACTGCAGACTCTTAACAAGTGTGAAAATAATGTTAAGATTGCAATGTCAAGCCCTTAAAAGTTAGGAAATGACAGAAATAACCTGTGCCGTCTTAATGTGGCCCCATTGTACCTACGCATTATGATACAGTTTTTAATTACATGATAACATATTATTTCCCATGCTTCATTCAGCCACAGGATGAATGGTGCTCACTTAACAAGCAGCTATTCAATATCGTGTTTAATCCTAGTTCTATGTGTGTCCCCATGCCTTATTTAATGCACACTACTCAAACCCTGGTCTGAATACAGAATTATTATCTTCTTTCATTGTAGACCTGGTCAAAAATTTTCCAGCAGAATATTTTTCAACTGGAAAATGTGGTTTTGATGAAACCAGAATTTTCCACAAGTATGCATCAATAGAGATAAAAGTTGGAGGGGGGGAGCATTTTGATAAGATTGAAACATTCATTGACATTTTTGAAACAGAACATTTTGATTTTTTGTTTAAAAAAAATCACTTAATTTCTAAACTTATGTAAAATAGAGAATGTAAAAAGAATCACAAAACCTTTAATGTTGTTGAAATAAAAGGTTTTGTTTCATCCAAAATGAAATTTAAGGGAAAATGTTGAAATTTGTTGTTTGTTGGTGGTTAAAAATCAGAATTCAGAATTCAAACAAATTTTTGAACTCTTGGAGTTTCCTTCAAAACAGAAATTCTCACACAGCTCCTTTTCTGAGATTTACTATGGCATTTGTCATGATAGTATCTTCGTGCTTCACATATATTAATGAAATTATTTTCACAACACCCCTGTGAAGTGATATGATAATATTATTCCCATTTAATAGACAGGGAACAGAGGCACAGAAAGATTAAGGTCAGAGGTGTCCACTTATTTTGGGTTTCCAATCTGAGATCTCTAAGGCCTGCCTTTTCAGAGTATCTCGCTTTAGTACTTAATATTTAGTCAAAGGTATATTCCACCATAGTGCCAAAGACCTGTAAAAACTCGCTTGGCATTAAAATTAATTATGATGACCTTAAGTATGGTAGAGCATTTTCTTTCTTATGTTGTAGACAGATCCTCAAATATTAGTGAAACATGTTGTGTTTATCGAGGGACGCCACTGGGTTCCAAACACAAATTTTAAAAGTATTCTTTGGTGTCAGAGATTAGGGTTTGTCAAAGAAAGAAAAAGAAACAGAGCTGTCAAATTCTGCCGGGATATCTCTTACTTGTGAATTTCTAAGCAGCTCTGTCAGTGGCGAACAGGGACTGAGTAGATGGATCAATATATCCATTCTTCTTCTTAGATGAAGTGCAGTAAAAGGTGAACAGAAAATAGACTGTAAGAGTCAGCAGCAAAGTGACTTTGTGGACCAGCTGGTAGAAAACATCATCTTTTAAAAAAAATTCAGTGAATAAGAAATAGAGAGACTCAGAGAAAACAGTCAATTGTTTTATATAAAATGTGGAAAAGGTGTTATATTTACAACTGATACAAATCTGTTTACTTAGATTTGGAAGTTGATACAGTATGTATTGTTTAAGCTCCTTCTCTAAGTTTAAAGTCCTCAAACTATATACTGGTAAAAGTAGGGCCAGTATAGAAGGCTATTTCGGTATATATGAAATTTAAGAGGCCAACTTTTCTATGGGACCTCAAGCCTGCTCAATTTTGGGTGCCAAAAATCTTAGATTTGCAAGCCCAAACTGAGGGGCTGTGGCACAGAGAATTTAAGTGAACTTCCACTGCGGTGCTGTGGCCAAAAGAACTAATGCAATGCTTGGATTTATTAACAGGCGAATACTGAGTAGGGGAAGGTTGTATTTGTGACTGGTTCCCCCCGGGGTGCCACCTGGAACTGGGGTACCACCGAGCCCTCTGACTCCTCAGCCTGGGCTCCCTCTCACACTGTGCTGCTGTGACAAGTTGCAGACCCACTCCCAGTCCTACACCTCCACCAGCATTCACACAAGTAGGGACACACATAGCTGCAGTTACATGCAGGCTCTCTGAGCAGCCACAGCATGAACCAACAATAGAAAGGCTACAGCCAAGATAACCCCCAGCTCCCCAGGCATGCCCTCCCTCCCCCAGCTCCTACTGGAGTATAAACCCAAAATTATAGCATCTTGCGCTGCACAGGGAACTGTACAGCTTAAGCTCATAGAGTTTGCCCCTCCTTCAGTGTGGAGATGCAACAGTCTTTGCCCCTTGAGCTAAGATTTCCAAGCACTTCATTCAAACACAGATAATCACTAAAACTTGTTTTTGCTTTATCAGTGATAACAAACAGATCAAAGCAGATGACCTAGTAAATAAACAAAAACGCAAACTAATCTTAACATACTAGAAGGATAGGATTTGAATTAACAATCTCTCACACTGACGATACAAGCAGGCTTGCAGATTGGCCTTATTCACCACCGTCATATAATTAGGATATGTTTTGTACAAAGTATGCCTTGTGAGGTATCGTTCTAAAAGTCTTGATCTGCTAGACATTAATATCTGGTTGGATTGTATGTGCTATCATTGTATGTGAAGTTAAGTTTGGCTATGTATGTGCTACTGAAACATGTTGAGCACATCCACAAGCCACCTTTCAGGGACAACAATAGAAAGGCCAAACAATGTTAATGGCTTATTGAGGAAATACACATAAACACGAGGATTACTCCAGGAACTGTGTACAATAGAAACCTCTCAGAGATAGCACTACACAATGGTTACTGTTTGACTCAGGTCAGAGCAAAACAGCTTTCCAGCAAGTTGGAAGAAGATATAAAAGGAGGAAATGACATCATGAGGGGACCTCACTCTCCCTACAACAACACACCTGAAAGTACTGGAGGAAAAAGACTGAACTGGGGCGAGGGAAGTGCTGGTCCCAGGCTAAAGGGATTTCTAGCCTGTGTATGGAAACTTGGTGGACTGCTTGTATCATTAGTCAGAGTGAGAGATTACTGATTCAGATCCTATCTAGTATTGCAGGCTCAGTTGTGTTTTTGTTGTATTTCTTTTGTTAGCAAACAGATCAAAGTAGTTTATAGCTTTAAGTGATTATAAGTGATCTTTCTATAGTTAATCTATTTTATATTTTACCTAAAACACTGTGTTGTTTGAAGTTCAAAGGGGATGAATCTCAGCTCATGAACAAGAGTTGGTGCATGTCCACTTTCCTTTGCAGAAGTGGAGGACTAGGCAATAAATTCATACTGGTCAGGTTTTGACCAGGGCAGGACAATACAGCTCTGGGGAGCTGGTGGTTGTCCCCAGGGGAACCCATCACACAGATTCTCAAGGCACAAGCCGCACTTGCTTTGCAGCTTGGGATTCCCACCCCAGTTATAAGTCCTTTTCTTTTGGAGCTTCTCTGAGGTGTTCAGTTTTGGGGGAGTGAAGAACAACTGATGATGTCACTCCCTGACTTATATAGCTTTAGCATATGGCGGGAACCCTTTGTCCCAAACTCAGTTTTTGGGAAAATACTGGTATCCAAGATGTTCCATGTCATGTGGCCTGGTCACATGCCCTTGCATATCTTGCTGAGTCATAGCAGCCAGGCTGTCTGGAGCACTCTCAGGAAGGCTCACCAGGTGGGGGATAAGCTTCTCCTAAGGCCTATTGTTTTTGCTAATGGCCAATTCCTTTGAATAGGCCCTTTACAGCCGGCTATCTAGACTGATTTTGCCTAGGGAGTAAAAAGAAAAGGAGTACTTGTGGCACCTTAGAGACTAACCAATTTATTTGAGCATAAGCTTTCGTGAGCTACAGCTCACTTCACTGGATGCATAAAGTGGAAAATACAGTGAGGATGTTTTTATACACACAGACCATGAAAAAAAGTGAGGATGGTTTTATACACACAGACCATGAAAAAGTGGGTGTTTATCACTACAAAAGGTTTTCTCTCCCCCCACCCCACTCTCCTGCTGGTAATAGCTTATCTAAAGTGATCACTCTCCTTACAATGTGTATGATAATCAAGGTGGGCCATTTCCAGCACAAATCTAGGGTTTAACAAGAACGTCTGAGGAACAGTGCTGGGGGGGAAGGAATAAACAAGGGGAAATAGGTTACTTTTTATAATGACTCAACCACTCCCAGTCTCTATTCAAGCCTAAGTTAATTGTATCCAATTTGCAAATTAATTCCAATTCAGCAGTCTCTCGTTGGAGTCTGTTTCTGAAGTTTTTCTGTTGTAATATCACAACTTTCATGTCTGTAATCGCGTGACCAGAGAGATTGAAGTGTTCTCCGACTGGTTTATGAATGTTATAATTCTTGACATCTGATTTATGTCCATTTATTCTTTTACGTAGAGACTGTCCAGTTTGACCAATGTACATGGCAAAGGGGCATTGCTGGCAGGTGAACGAGCCTCTGATAGTGTGGCTGATGTGATTAGGCCCTGTGATGGTGTCCCCTGAATAGATATGTGGGCACAGTTGGCAAAGGGCTTTGTTGCAAGGATAGGTTCCTGGGTTAGTGGTTCTGTTGTGCGGTATGTGGTTGCTGGTGAGTATTTGCCTCAGGTTGGGGGGCTGTCTGTAGGCAAGGACTGGCCTGTCTCCCAAGATTTGTGAGAGTGATGGATTGTCCTTCAGGATAGGTTGTAGATCCTTGATAATGCGTTGGAGAGGTTTTAGTTGGGGGCTGAAGGTGACAGCTAGTGGCGTTCTGTTATTTTCTTTGTTGGGCCTGTCCTGTAGTAGGTGACTTCTGGGTACTCTTCTGGCTCTGTCAATTTGTTTCTTCACTTCAGCAGGTGGGTATTGTAGTTGTAAGAATGCTTGATAGAGATCTTGTAGGTGTTTGTCTCTGTCTGAGGGGTTGGAGCAAATGCGGTTGTATCGTAGAGCTTGGCTGTAGACAATGGATCGTGTGGTGTGGTCAGGGTGAAAGCTGGAGGCATGTAGGTAGGAATAGCGGTCAGTAGGTTTCTGGTATAGGGTGGTGTTTATGTGACCATCACTTATTAGCACTGTAGTGTCCAGGAAGTGGATCTCTTGTGTGGACTGGTCCAGGCTGAGGTTGATGGTGGGATGGAAATTGTTGAAATCATGGTGGAATTCCTCAAGGGCTTCTTTTCCATGGGTCCAGAGGATGAAGATGTCATCAATATAGCACAAGTAGAGTAGGGGCATTAGGGGACGAGAGCTGAGGAAGCATTGTTCTAAGTCAGCCATAAAAATGTTGGCATACTGTGGGGCCATGCAGGTACCCATAGCTGTGCCGCTGATTTGAAGGTATACATTGTCCCCAAATGCGAAATAGTAATGGGTGAGGACAAAGTCACAAAGTTCAGCCACCAGGTTAGCCGTGACATTATCAGGGATAGTGTTCCTGACGGCTTGTAGTCCATCTTTGTGTGGAATGTTGGTGTAGAGGGCTTTTACATCCATAGTGGCCAGGATGGTGTTTTCAGGAAGATCACCGATGGATTGTAGTTTCCTCAGGAAATCAGTGGTGTCTTGAAGGTAGCTGGGAGTGCTGGTAGCGTAGGGCCTGAGGAAGGAGAATACATAGCCAGACAATCCTGCTGTCAGGGTGCCAATGCCTGAGATGATGGGGCGCCCAGGATTTCCAGGTTTATGGATCTTGGGTAGTAGATAGAATATCCCAGGTTGGGGTTCCAGGGGTGTGTCTGTGCAGATTTGATCTTGTGCTTTTTCAGGGAGTTTCTTGAGCAAATGCTGTAGTTTCTTTTGGTAACCCTCAGTGGGATCAGAGGGTAATGGTTTGTAGAAAGTGGTGTTGGAGAGCTGCCGAGCAGCTTCTTGTTCATATTCCAAGACTGCTGAATTGGAATTAATTTGCAAATTGGATACAATTAATTTTGGCTTGAATAGAGACTGGGAGTGGTTGAGTCATTATAAAAAGTAACCTATTTCCCCTTGTTTATTCCTTTCCTGCCCCCCCTCCCCCCCACTGTTCCTCAGACGTTCTTGTTAAATCCTGGATTTGTGCTGGAAATGGCCCACCTTGATTATCATACACATTGTAAGGAGAGTGATCACTTTAGATAAGCTATTACCAGCAGGAGAGTGGGGTGGGGGGAGAGAAAATCTTTTGTAGTGATAAACACCCATTTTTTCATGGTCTGTGTGTATAAAAACATCCTCACTTTTTTTCATGGTCTGTGTGTATAAGAATATCCTCACTGTATTTTCCACTTTATGCATCCGATGAAATGAGCTGTAACTCACGAAAGCTTATGCTCAAATAAATTGGTTAGTCTCTAAGGTGCCACAAGTCCTCCTTTTCTTTTTGCGAATACAGACTGACACGGTTGTTACTCTGAAACCTGCCTAGGGAGTGTCACCCAGGTGTCATTATGTGAGAAATACAGATACATAGTCAATATTCATAACTTCATACACAAAAATGATACATGTGCACCAATATTCAGGAAATCATAACTTTTCCAATGACACCTTACATGCTCCATCTTGTACAAAATGCATCATAATTATGCCATAATCATATAATAATAATATCACTATGAAGAATATGGGGTACAGTGTCACAGTATTGCCTCTGTATTTGACACTGGTGTGACCACTACTGGGTCCAGTTCTGGTGTCCATACTTCAAGAAGGCTATTTATAAATTGGAGACGGTTCAGAGAAAAGCCCCAACAATGACTGAAGGATTGAAAAATATGCCTTTTATGAGACACACAAGGAGCTCTGTCTATTTAGTTTATCAAAGAGAAGGTTGAGGAGTGACTTAATCAGTCTAAGTACCTACATGTGGAGCAGAAAATAGAGGGCTCTTCAGTCTAGCAGCCAAAGATATAACAAGATTCCATGGCTGGAAGTTGAAGCTAGACAAATGTGCACTAAAAATAAAGCATTTTTTTTAAATACAGTGAGGGTAATTAACCTTTGGAAAAAACTAGAAAGGATTGTGGTACATACTCCATCACTGGTAATTTTTATATCAAAATTGTATATTTTCTTAAAAGATATTCTTATTTTCATTCCTGAGCATCTTTGCAGACACAGGGAGCAGTACATTATCACCATTCATTCCTGTCCATGGTGTGTTCCTTCATTAAGCCCAGCCTGGTGATGTCTCTGCATACGATGCTGCACCATCTAGTCAGTGGTCGGCCTCTAAGGGTATGTCTATACTACCCGCTGGATCGGCAGGCAGTGATTGATCCAGCAGGGGTCGATTTATTGTGTCTAGTCTACACATAATAAATTGACCTCCAAGCACTATCCCATCGACTCCTGTAGTCCACCGCTGTGAGAGGTAGCAGGATCGTTGCCTGCATTCTCCAAGCCCCTTCTCTTTAGGGCGGGGAAGGATAGTTCAGTGGTTTGAGCGTTGGCCTGCTAAACCCAGGGTTGTGAGCTCAATCCTTGAGGGGGCCATTTAGGGATCTGGGGCAAAAATTGGGGATTGGTCCTGCTTTGAGCAGGGGGTTGGACTAGATGACCTCCTGAGGTCCCTTCCAACCCGGATATTCTATGAGAGGCACAGGCGGAGTCGACAGGGGAGCAGCAGCAGCAGTTGACTCACCAAAGTGAAGACACCACGGTGAGCAGATCTACATGCGTAGACTTCAGCTACGTTATTCACATAGCTGACGTTGCGTAACTTAGATCGATTCCCCCCCCCTCCCCCAGTGTAGACCAGGCCTAAGTCCAATTTACCTGTTTGCATTATTTTCTTTGACATCCTATCATTTGTTTGTCTTCTGAAGAGTAACCACAATTGTAATCTTTTTGATTGGACCCAATCCTGTATCCTGATTTCACATCCTACTCTCCATCTAACTTCATTTGTTTTTAAAATCATTCCCTTTTTACACCTGCCATCTTTCAAAGAACTGTCATCTCTGATGCCTGTTTCATTTAATGCAGCTGCTTCCAGACCATATAGTAATGCTGTTAGTACACTGTTAGTATCAAATGATACTTTTTTACTTTGGTACCAAACTTAATGTTTTCATCTGTCCATAACTTTGTCAATTTCTGCGCAGCACTTGTAGCAAAAGCACATTTCCATTTAACCTCATCTTTGATTGAACCATCCGTGCTGATCCAGCTTCCTAGGAACACACAAGATTTTACTTTTTCTATGACTTCACCACTGCTGCATTTCAATACTGCCTATAGTCTCTTTTCCAAGATGCAACCGCTTCCTCATTTGGTATTTATTGTAAGTCCACGTTAACTATACCGATTGTTCAATGAAGCAAAGGGTATCATCATTAATTCAAATGTGTCTGTCAGTTGTAATGATGTCATCTACATAAACTAAGGAGTTTAACTCTAGATCACTCAATGTCATGTCCTCCAACTTGTCTAACATTCTTCATCTCCAGCTTAAGAACATGGGGAAAAGTGATGGTGATTTCATCCTCCCTTGTTTTACACCAAACTTGGAATTGAACTGGGTGCTTAATTTTCCACCGACTCTCATGGCACTGCAGGAGTCTTCATACAAAGCTTTGATAATTGCAATTATCTTATCTGGAACTCCATATGATTTTGTCACTTTGCATAATGCTTCCCTCTAAACCAAATCAAATGCCTTTGTGAAGCAGATGCAAACAGCAAACACCTTTAATCTCCTTTCTTGTTTTTTTTCCCCTCTTAACTGTTGCAGTGTGCATATTTGAGGCAATTTAGGCCTAATCTGAAACCACATTGTTCCTCACTACTACTACTTCCTCTAAAAGTGTAATCTGACAATTACTTTCATCATGATATTTCCCAGTACTGACAATAAGCTTATACCTCTGTAATTATTTGGATTGGCAGGATTTCCTTTCTTCAATATTGGTACAACTATTGCCTTTAGCCAGTCATCTGGTACCTCCTCTTGCTCTCCTACCTTCTTGAATATTTTTTCTAATGCTTTGATAGCACTTGTCCTGCAAGCTTTTAGCAGCTCAACTGTTACATTGTCTATTTACATTGTCTATAGATGATTTAGTTGGGGATTGGTTCTGCTTTGAGCAAGGGGTTGGACTAGATGACCTCCTGAGGTCCCTTCCAACCCTGATATTCTATGATTCTATTCTTTCAGCTCTCCCATTGTTAATTGCTTCACTGCATTTTTTTATTTCTTCTTCTGATGGTGGTTCAGTGCTGATATCCATTCTGCCTTGCAAGCTGCCACTCATCTAGCTGTCTAGAATGCTTGCATCTGGATGCACTACGGGGTTCAGCACTTGGTCAAAATGCTCCTTCCATACTTCTAGCACCTCTTTTGGCATTCGTTGTAAGTTTACTGGTAGCCTTTCTTACCGCTTGCATCATTACCCTGATTTATGCTTCCATACAACTTAAACTTTATGTATATTATTTTCACATCTTGTTTTCCTGATGACTCCTCTAGATACTCAACCTCTTCTTTCCAAGACTTTTGCTTGTCCAACCTTTGATTGATTCACTGCTTTGCAGAATGCTAAAATGATATCAAAAAGAGATGCTCTAGTTCAGACAGGAATAACTTCAGGGAAGCCCTATGGCTCATATTTTGCAAGTGATTAGATCAGATGGTCACAATCATCCATTCTGGCCTTAGAATCTATGAAACTGAGATTTAGCTCTAGGAATGGAACAAAAAGCATTGACAGTAGAGAAAAAGAAATGGCAGGATTTCGTAAGGGTTCGGATGCGTGGGACAACAGAGGGGTTTGTAAACTTAGAGGTTATTTTTGATCATTTCATAACCATAAATGTAAGTTTTTATAAACACAATTTACTCTGCACATACTGGGCTAGGTCCTTAGCTGCCAGGGGCCTAGCCTACAGCAGAGCCAATCTACTGGCAACCTAACAAGTGCAGCCATCTGTGATAGAAGCTGTGTGACTGTGCCATCTGCTTGGTTGGTTGAAGGAGGCCTCCGGCTGAGACTTCAGTTCAGTAGCAGCAGCAGTCCAGGGGCTGCTCAATGCATTCCCAGCCTGCAGCTGTGCTTGGCCCTTTCTCTGCCGCCACAGCCTCTAGCTTTGCTCCACCTCCAGCTAGTGCCTGATCCTGCTTGATCCCCAGTCTGTACCTGATCCTGCTCCAGGCCCTTAATTCTTTCTGACTCCTGGCTCCACCTTCTGACTGCAACTCTGGTTAACTTTTTGGCATAGGTTTTGGTTTCTGATGACCCTTGGCGTCGCTCCTGGACCTGCCTCATCTAGATTTATCTCCAACTGGTGGGCTGGAGTCTTGCTCCAACTACTAGGCCAGATGACACATGCCGTGCTTGCCAGTGTTAGCTGATGTAGATTAGTGCAGTTCATCTGAAACCAATGAAGCTACCATCAGCTGAGGAGCAGGCACAATATTTTGCATGGTTTGAGCCATCCTTAAGAAAGGAAGGGGTGCAGAACAAAGTAGTAGGACTTCATTTAACTCAGGGCAGACCAGTGATGCTCCTCCTGCTGCATTTGGGTGATAATGAGTTGATACTGGCACTCAGTTAATGTAGGTTTGAAAAACAAATGGAAATATGGATTAGAGTAAACAATATGATTGGCTCGATGTTGATTCAGCATAAAACACAATGTTCTAGGAAATACACAAATATCCACCGATGCAGTGTTTGACAGACTGTGACATTTTTAAAGTGGATTTGATAAATACAAGCAACCTCACTGCTGCATATAGTGAAAAATTGCATCAGATTGAGAGCTTCCTCCTCCCCAACCTCCCACACCACTCTTTGTATTTCTTCCTGTACTGCTGCAAGCCTCAAGTACTGCACACCTGTGTGCTGCCTAGTTAATTTGCTAAACCTTTCAGGGAGTAAATTTTCAATGTGGCTTTGCTTTTTAAAAAAGTCCCTGTACAAAACAACAAAACAAAGTCAGAGGTATGTAAATATTTATTTAACATCATTTGTTTGAACATTGCAATTACAAGACATGCGATGCAATGGGCAACTAATTCCAATTATCTGAAATAAATAATAACAAAACCAACAAGATCAAGCCCGTTAGTGTGGAAATCATGGCACTGGTGATCTGCGAGAAAACTATTTTCAGATGGACTCGTTACAAAAAAAATTGATTGTTTTATCGATTACTCTGAGTAGTTGTAATCAAGGGATGCTGCATTTGAAACTGTTAATGTATCAGTGAGAGCTATGTCCTGCTTACAGTTCCAGACATCTGAAACTCCTATCAGAGCCCATAGGGGCATTGCATAAAAGTTGGTGGCAGAATATTGTCCTGGGAGCGATTGGTGAAGAGGGATAAACCTTTTCTGATGCTGTAGCAGAACTTAGAAAACAACTTCTTTGTCTGGTTAATGTGCTTCACAGTGCGGATCTGTTAGTGAGCTCTGCAGTGAAGGAAACAAATGAAAGTGCAGATGTGTTAAAATCTTTTCCATCTAAGAAAGTTCCCCAATGAGCCTGACAAATTGGTTAAAGTTTTTTCACATGAGGGTGGTGGATGTTTAATCACCATTTTCTGAAGCAAAGGACTGCTTAAACGTAGACTGTAGTCTACTCTTAACCCATGACTAGCCAACTTGGGTGCTGGGGATCTCCCCCTCTCAGCAGTCTGCTTCTTATGCCTCTTCCTAGGCACCGAGGATGGTGAACGGTGCCGGGATTCAGGCACAGTAGGAGGCACGCTCCATGCTGATACTGAAGCACTCGGCGCCGAGTCTGAACGACCTAGCTCAGATGGAGGTCTCCAGGCCACCTCCGTGAGTAGAAACTTTAGCTTGGCTTCATTATCTTTCCTTGTACAAGGCTCAAAGTCCCTGAAAATTTGGCAAAGCTCTGATATGAGCTATCCTGAGGCACTTCAAGTAACTTGAGTGTGGGTCGCTCAGGGGCCTAGCATTATTGCAGGAAATGCAGGCCTTGAAGCCCAGTGCCAGAGTCATCCCTCAACTCTGGGAATGGAATAAAACCCTCAGATGGGGTAAAAACCTAGCTAACTAAACTATTTATAATAAAATAGAAAACACAGTCCACTGAGAGTGCTTGCAGTTGCAAGAGCAAGAAGATCAGTTCCAGCGACTCTCATGGGGGGTTAAGAAGGAACTGAGGGGAGCTTGGGGTCAGCCGGGCCCTTTATACCAGCGGGCTATGGGTTGAGAACCGCTGGTATAAATGGATATCTTGTTTCATTGCACTGATATCAAGGTGAAATATATGTTATGCAAAGAACAAGTTCCAGCTGAGTTAGGCTTATTGCAACTGACTTGACTCCTCACATGCCTACCACCATAACATTTCTGATGACTCCCTTTGCTGTGCTAGCAATGTCAGCCATCGAGCTTAGAATTTTCACCCCCTACCAAAAGGTATAAAATAAGGAAGTTAAAAGTGTAGATTTCTCAGGCCTGGTTTATTTAGCAGAAGGAAACAAAATCCTTTGGTTCCATGGTGATTCTAGCTGGCTGCATGTGCTCTTACCCTCGATAATTCTTAAGGGCTGCACTCCAGTAACAGGAGAACTATATGTTAAAAATATCTGTGCACATCTTTTATAAGGCCAGTTTAGTTACAGAAATTCCTAAATGTGCACACATATGCAGTGGGTACACTTAAAAAGTTCACAGCAGTTCCAGATTACTGATTCTAGTGGTATTCTCCATTGTTAGTGTAAAGGAGACCTTTGAAGTATCTAAAAACTGAATTCACTTTTAAGGGTCTGAAAGACTCCCATTAACATCAGTGGTATTTGGATCAGACCAAAAGTTTGCTCGTTGTATTTACGTGTGCATACAAAGCCTGACGGTCTGGGCTTATGTAAAATATGGGCACAGTTTGGTAATGGCAGAGGCACCCAAGTGCGTTCTGAGACACAGCAGGGAGAATTATAAGAGATTCACCACTCTTCCCACAGTTCCTCTAGCTTCCTGGATTTATCCCACATTCTAGTATGAAAATTGGTAGGAATGCAGCAGGCCTGGGAGCAGTGCCAGTACCCTGGGGTACCCATCCATATGATAGACAACAATTGATCTAGTACAGCACAGTACATGGCACAAATGCAAGGAAGCTTGTAATAGTGCAGCCGCAACAGTGTGAATATATACAATTGGAATAACGTAAATTGGTTTAACTATACTGACTTATTTACGTTTGAAAACTCCATCTAATGAGTGGTTGTTGGTTTTTTAGGTTTCTACCACATTTATACAAAACTAAACTTAGATAGGTGAATACAGAGTATTTCTTTCTGATAATGCCCAACTACAGAAGCTTTATTCTTCCTTTGTTTTTGCATGGATCCAATGATTCTACAGTTCTATACAAAGAATCATTTTTGTGAGCACTAAGGAGAGATATGGAGAAATTTATAGCAGAAATGTAGGAACATACATGTTTTTCTTCTTCATCAGATTTCTTTTGTCTGAAGAAAAAGAAACAGTAAATTAAGTTTGATTTTCATGGAATTTTCATGCATGTTTATCATAACACAGATTAGGAAATGCCTTTTGGTTGTCCTTTAGAACAGTTATTCAATTTTGCATTTATTTTTGTTCTCAATATATTTCTATTTCTTTCATGAATATGGGCTCCCACAAGTTGCCAAAATACTTCCCATAAATGTCCAGGGATATTAAGCAAAGATTTTATGGCTAAGATGACAAAGTATTTACTTTATATATACAATTGGATATTAGATAAAATGATTTCAAATGCCACACAAGTTGTAGTTTTATTACATTCTTCTTTTTTACTCTTATTGTCTAAATTATCAATATAGTGTCAACATTCTGTTATGTAATTGATGAAAAACAATCTGCATTTTTAAACATAAATGTTTCGGAATCTTGATAAAGGAAAACATCGTATAATGTATGAAATGATTATCAGGACATTTGTATGGTGATTTACCTGTCTGACTGAGGCTTCACTGTGAAAACTAAACAAAAAACGGTACACGCTTACCTGAATTTCCTTCTCTAGATGTTTCAGAAGCACAAATACTTCTTTTGTGTCACACACCAAGGTGTAGCCAGTGCAACCTAGGGATCAGAGCAGGAGTCTGACCTAGTGGTCAGAGCAGAATCAGAGGCACGGTCAGGAGGCAAGCCTGTGATCTAGAACCAGAAACCAGAACAGAACCAAAGGGCAGAATTGGAGTTATGGTCAGGAGACAAGACAGTGGTCAGACCCATAAGTCTGGAATCAGAAGTAGGCAGGAACTAGGGCTGAAGCAGAGCTTGCCAGGGTTGAAGCAAGGGCTGGGCAGGAAGCAGGTCTGAAGGTGTGGAATGCATTGAGCAGCCACTGCGCTGGTGTTGCTACAAAAAATAAATGGTGATCTGTTGGCTCTTCTGACCCATTAGGAAGCACAATAAAAGACACACACCTGGGCCATGTCAGCTGGCTCGGAATCAGGCTTTGAGGCTATCCAATTGCAGTGTAAGGGCTCAGACTGGGCCTTGGGCTCTGGGGCTCTGCGAAGGGGAAGGGTTCTATCCTGACCCTGAATGTCTATACTGCAGTTTTATAGCCCTGCAGCCTGAGTCAGCTGGCATGGACCAGCTCTGGGTGTTTTAATGCATTGAAAACATAGTGAGGGTTTATAACACTCAGATGAGCTCATTGGTTTGCTCGGCAACCGAGCCCAGAGGCAGCTGCATTCCTGACATCTTGATGAAGAGAAGTGTCATCAAACTTTGTTCCCCTTTTCAAACCAGATCCTCTGCTTTATCTCTTTTATCTATAATTTTAGTATCATCTCAGACATTCAACTCACTTTTTTCTCTTCTCACATCTCTTCCATCTATAAATTTGCCTGTTACCACCCCTGCAACTCTGTAAGCCATTTCATCAACTCTAACCGTGCTGGAATCCTCTTCCAGTACTTCATCTCATCTTGCCTTGAATATTGCAGCTCCTTTCCCTGTGGCCTCTGCAGCTGTCAGCTCTCCACAAAAGAAGAAAAGAAATAGTTCTGCCTCAGTGACACAACACGTGAGCATCATAAACAGTGGGGAGTTGGGTGGGCACAATCCATCACTCAGTAAGGCAAGTAACTACACAACTTAAGAGTTTGTTTTATTGTATTGTTAAAGTAAAAAAGCTGCTATGAACTATCAAAGATCAACAACATAGATTTCAGCACCATTATTATACATATTAACACCTAGTCTAGGAAAACACTGCAGGAAATGGCTACATGAACATCATACATAGCACACAATGAAACAGATCTGCCCATGTTTGGATTAGGAACTATAGAAATCTGGATTGATGATGCCAATTCAAGCCAGCAAACCTCTCATGTAATATGTGACTCAGATACCATGTCATTTCTTAGGTATTCAATACTACAGTGATGAGCATGAGATGGATAGGCATATAGATCAAATGGCTGCAGCTGACCTATGTTACAATGTTCTCTTTCACCTATTTATCTCTAGAACCATAATGGCCTGGTTTTTCAGAAATGCTGAGCAACCAAAACGCCGTTAGAAGTCAATGGGAGCTGTCAGTGCTAAGCAACACTGAAAATTATGCTCTTTGGCTTTAGCTTTTTTCTTTAGCTCCGTGGAGTAAATGAGTGTGATTTGAGGAACGCTTAAGGCACCCTGCTCAAATCTTTGGTATGGACAAATATTGGATTGCATGTTTACACTCTGGGGACTGTTTGAGACTATCAGCATTGTCCAGACTAGCCTCTCCAAAACAAATGTCACAAAACCTGCAATACTGTGTGTAAAAGGGTTTGAGAGTGACAGAACACAATGAATGAAACCGCAGGATTATTTGGAGCATCAATTTTGAATGTGGTTTACCACCAAATCTCTGAGCACTTGATTTACTGTGTCAGTCAAGAATACAATGGAATATGGCAGTACAGAGTAGTGGCACACTCTGTATGATTCACACTGATTAGGCTTGTTCACTACGTGTTTTCTGTCTGACAACAATGGTATTGAAAATATATAAGGGGCAGCAAATAATTTCTGTGGATGCTTCCCATTCCACAAAGCCCAGAATATTCTGAACTAACTCCAGGCAAACAGGAGCTTGCCAAAACATTAGTTCAAGCAGGTGGTTCCAATTCATAGGACTTCTACCTTCTCTGTGCTTGAGAGGTTCCTGGAACAACAAAAAGCTTCATATGCCTATGTTGGCAAGTGTAAGATTTGAAAGGCAGCTATTATCCTCTCCTCCACCCACTGGAATCTTCTTGCCAGATTAGTTAGCACCAGAACTATTAGTTAGCATTTGAACTGGCCACCTGGGAAGGCTGCTATAATAATGCAACTATAAACCATGTGCTGCCACTTATCTTAGTGCCTCTTACTGGGAAAGGAAAAAAATGAATTTGAAGAATTTCTTACCTGCTAATTTGGTTTCTCCACATGTCTTATTATATCCACCCATCCAAGTACAACTTTTCTTTCCAGCCGATGGACACAGGAAAAGTGTAAAGCGTGTGTGATGTCACACCTGCTATGAAGAGGGGTGCCCAAGGGATTAGATTCAGTTCCAAACTTCTTATGTTTTCCTAGCTCTCCACTTTTAAAATAATATTATTTAATCCCCTAACTCCCTCTTGCTCCTGTCTTGTGTTACCTAGCTGTATCAAAAACGTTTCAGACAAATCATCACCTGGGACATTAGAACCCAGTCCTGAAGCACAATTCAACCCAGTCGGTTTTCTTCTCCCTTCTCGCTGTTTGATTTTATTTTTGTTTTATTATGGCAAATCTTAACCATAGAAAATAACAAATATATAATTACAGAAAGCTGACAAGTTAAAACTCATTTTTTTCCACACATAATATTCCATCTCTTAAATACAGCGTGGCTACAACTGAAATACTTGACTCCCACTGTAAAATCCAGCTCCAGTACTTACTTGCTATGGGTGTAACAACTCCCTGACCAGATACATACAAGCACAAGCGGTGATCAGTAGAAACTGAACCTACCACTGTCAGCACCAAAGCACAGCTATCTACCGTTTGAGGTGAAAAATAATTCTATCACGAGACTCTTATCCCTTATATGGACCAGCCACTCGAGGACCTTAACAAACCTGTTCCATAGATACCCTAATGCAGGGGTGAGCAAACTTTTTGGCCCAAGGGCCACATCTGGGTGGGGAAATTGCATGCAGGGCCATGAACGTAGGGCTGGGACAGGGGGTTGGGATGCAGGATGGAGTGCGGAGTGTGGGAGGGGGTGCGGTGTGCAGGAAGGGGCCCAGGGCAAAGGGTTGGGGCACAGGAGGGGTGCGGGGTGTACAAGCGGGCTCAGGGCAGGGGGTTGAGGTGCAGGAGGGATGCGGGCTGCAGCAGGGGGCTCAAGTCAGGGGTTAGTGGGCTCAGGGAAGGGGGTTGGGGTGCAGCAGGGGGCTCAAGGCAGGGCATTGGGGTGCAGGAGGGGGTGCGGGATGCAGGAGGGGGGTTGGGGTGTGGGGTGCTGGAAAGGGCTTAGGGCAGGGGGTTGAGGTGCAGAAGGGGTGTGGGAGCGGTGTGGCAGGGGGCTGGGGTGCAGGAGAGGTTCGGGGTGTGGGTTCTGACCCAGCGCCAATTACCTGGAGCGGCTCTGGGGTGGCAGTGGCGCGCAACGGGGCTAAGACAGTCTCCCTGCCTGCTCTGGCCCCGCGCCACTCCCGGAAGCAGCTGGCACCTCATCCCTGCGGCTCCTGGGGGAGCAGAGGGCTCTGTGCACTGTCCTCACCTGCAGGTACCTCTCCTGAAGCTCCCACTGGCCGCAGTTCCCTGTTCCCGTCCACTGGGAGCTGCGGGGGTGGAGGGGGTGCCTGCAGGCGAGGACAGTGCACAGGGCCCTCTGCCCTCCCTCCCGCAGGGGCCGCAGGGACTTGGTGCCAGCCGCTTCCAGCAGTGGCACGGAACCCACGGCACCACAGGGCAGGCAATCCCACAGGCCAGATCCAAAGCCCTGACAGGCCAGGTCCGGCCCAGGGGCTGTCGTTTGCCCACCCCTGCCCTAATGGTTTTACAAAATCACTATAGACCTATCATATATTTATGTCATTCCTGGATGTATACTCTTGGGCTACACTGGCAATAATGCCATGACATCAGACAGTCAGGAATGAATGCTCGAAAGGAGTTTGAATTGTTCAATTGCCATTGAAATCAGTTGAATTTAGGAGCCTAAATAGAAGTTAGGAACCTAACTCCATTTGAGCATTCAGCCCTCAGTGTCTTTCCCTGTCAGTCCTGGAATTAGTGGTTGCATTGCTTGTACTTCTACGAGTGATTGTATTCAAATAATAGCTGCCAACTCACTCAGTGGAAGTCTGGTTAGCATGCGACTTGACTTACCTCTTTAGGCCCACTACTCAGAAGTGGCTGAAGCCTGCGGAGAGAGACAGATTGTTCCTTGTTTCCAACATACTCTTGATTGTTGAAAGACCGTTTCAGAAAATGGTTTGCAGATGTTAGAATTACAGCCTTTTGCCTCCACCTTTGTTCCATGCTTTCGTAAAATTAGGTATTCTGGGCCACATTCTTCTCTCCGTTACACCAGTGCAAATCCAGGGAAGCTTAATAGGCATTGCTGGAATTACTCCAGATTTAAACTGGCAAAGTTGAGCTCAGAATCTAGCCTTTTGTGTTTAAATTACTGTAACTCAGGATGAAAAATGAAAAGATTCATAAAATATTATCCAGATGATCTGCGCTGATATAAATCTGAAATGCTCCAATTTAGGAACATTACCAAATAATTTAATTATTGCCCTTCTACTTCACCTATTTCTCTTTTGTTGCTTTGTAACTCCCACATCCGCTTGGTTATTTTAGTCAGTGCCAGAAAATTACTGTGACCTTCTTTATCTGAACTCTCGTCAGAGGCTGCCTAGTTTTCTCCAGGTTGGGTTTTTTTTTTTTTTTGGCCTTCTCCATCTCCCCTCAAACCAGGAAAATAGCTCTTGAAAGCAGAACAGTTACTATAGCAACCTCCTGGCAGCTTCCTCACAGTGTGTCTCAGACTGAGCAACAGTGTTGATTCCTGAGCCTGGGTGGGAGGGGGTGGGGCTCTGAGGAGGTAAAGGAAGGTTACTGTGCACTTATTTAATATGCAAAACCACTTACTGCAGTGCTGGATGAGCAGTGAATAAGTGCAAACAAAGCTATGCTTGATCTGCTAACATGGACTTTACACACAAGTTGCTCTGTCCAGGGATGCAAATGGTTGGCGCAATGAGATATTTTGCAATAAGACTGCAGGAGACACAAGAAGTAATACTGAGTGCATTCAGTAGTACAACTATATTTTTGTAATTGCCTATTGACACTATGGAGAGAAAGAAATAGGGCAGTTAAATCCAGATTTCTATCTTTCTATCTTTGTTCTGTTCAAAGGAACATACAGCACTGAATCACAGTGACAGCGTTTGCCCAGAAGACTCAACACCCTGAAGTTCAAGTTTGCATCAATTAAACTTCATGTATGACAAACCAATATGTTCTGATGTGAATGAGTGTAATGTATAATGTGGCTTGTATTTATACAAATCATAAGGCTCAGTAAGCATCTTTCACTGAACAAAGGGACAGAAACATGGTGCAAACAATGAAATCCACTTCCTGGGGCCTGGTCAGGTTGGAAATTGATTCCGCAGAGAACAGGGGTCTGTGTGTTGACAGCATTCACCTGCCTTGGAAATGAGAAGGCCATTTACCCTGGGGACGAAAGGATAACCAACCTCTTGCATAATTGCCATTAGCTTTGCACTGCAAAGAGACTTATCTGAAAGTCTGCAGGAAATGAACTCTGTCCTCACCGGCAGGTGTCACTGGCGATTTAGGGCATTGCATACCTTCTGGGCTTAGAGGACACAATTCAAAAGAAAGCTAAAATAAGAGTATTAACAATACTGAATTTAAAAATAAGTTGTTGGGAAGGGTTTCTTCGGTGGGTGGCCAGAAGCCAAACTGTTCTAGTGAATGCTTCTTGCTAACTGGGAAAAGCTGGCTCAGTTAATTTATACTGGCCCTTTCCCCCAAGCCTGAAGAGAAGTGTGCAAAATATTGTAGGTCTGGAGAAGCCTCAGAGCTATCAGAGACATGAAAGACATATTGAGCCCCTCCCTTCCAAAAAAAAATGGGGGGAGAAATATACAGAGGCAAGGGGGAATCATGGCAAAATCTCAGTGATTATCTGAGAGATTTCATACAATATTATAATGTTGATTTGGTTGATACAGCTGCACTCTAAGGAAATCAAACCATGGGTAGATAGCATTTGCTATACACATTTACTGAACCACCCATTTACTCCACCAATCAATCAGTTCACCTACTCATCCTGTACAGAACATGCAAAGAACAGCTATGCTTAAATTTGTGATGTCAGAACGAGATGTTTGAAAAAGTATAGGGTGTGGGGGCAGCGGCGAGGGGGTGGTATTTCAATGGAGAGATGTCAATATCTGTGTACTGGTTCATCCTCTTTTTCTGGCATGCCTGCTCCATGTTTCCTGTCTTTTTAGTGTTCTCAAAACAATTATTTGCTAGCTGGAAGAGAGATTAAATTGGATTATTGGTTTGTTGATAGAAATGTATCAACATTCTGATTGGTTTTAATAAGCAAAGTAAACTTGTTTGTACTAGTATATATTATACTGTATATAATCATGAAATTGTTACAGTGAAAAAATATAAATGTTGCTTTGACTTGTTCAGTGCTTTGATGTTTTATCCAAGTATTAAGGTCCTGAGTCCTATTCCCCTGGGGCAAATATGTGGTTTAGCTGACAGCCCTGAGTTCTGTATGTTTACAGCACACAGATTTGTTTCAGATTGGGTGCGATGTAAATATAGTCTGTGTCTTTGACGAGGGTTATTTGTTCCATACAGGGGAAGGTAGTCTGCAAGTTCTTTAAAAATGTTATACTGTCTTAGATGTTTTTAGATTTTTCACTTATATTTCATGATTCCTATTCCTTCAATTATTAAACCCCATAACTGTTGTCTATTGGTATGACTGAATTAATCTAATTTTCCTATGTTCAGCTCTGAGAAAATGATTGAAATCAGGCTTATCCCCGCCATGAATCTGCAAGCACCTTTAGAACACAGTTAGTAATATATTAACATGGAGAAGGGAAGTGGCTCCAAGTAATAGATACACACTGACTGCATGTGATACTTGGCACTGGGGAACACAGGATTAAAAGTAGTGGGACCAAAACGGTATTTTAATTTCTCACTACCTGCCTAAGTGTGTAGAATCTTCATACTGAATTCTCTAATAAGCTGTCAGCTTTGAAGATAAATATTGAATCAGGATTGGTAAGGGAGGATGCACTGTTCACAGAACAGCACTTTCAACACTTTGTTATGAAGCTGCACACAGAGGAGCTTTTGAGATGGTTGCCATTAGAAACTGAGCCATGGTCGCTAGGGCTGTGGTCATGCTGCAGTCCCCACCCCCACCTTCCCCTCAACACGCTCCTCCTGCTTAATTGACTGACCTTGCCATGGTTGGCTGAGCTGAACTTTGAGGCTCTGCAGAGTGTTTTACGTTACTGAGCTACAGTGCTGAAGGTGTGAGCATACAGAAGGGTGGTGCCAAGTTATGGGCAGGCGTTTTCCTCAGCTGAAGAGCTGTCCAATCAAACCAATCTTTGTTTGATTTAATATTATCCAGGAGGAACATAACAAATAATAAATCTATATGAAAGAGGGAATGCCTCTTCTGCAGCTGATTTAGATTGGTATACAGCATTTACTTCAGGCTATTGTGAAGAGAATGCTCTGTTGACCTATTTTGACACCCAGACAGGGAGGTGATTACATCAGTCAGAAGCTGACAATTTTTGTCACCAAATTCACACACTATAATTTTAATAGTATGCTTTCTTTGAACCGTCACTTGAGTGTTTTGTATTAGCAATTGTGCTCAACATTAGATATTTTATATAGTATATTAGAGCTCAACAATATGGTGTATTAGCCATCAACATCGTGTTCTTTATGTATGAGAAAATGATTGTGTATGTGAGCCTGATGAAATTTTTCCTGTGAAAGTTTGCATTGTATTGTGATGGTGAGAAATCTTGAGTGTAAAGCCCCATTTTTAGGCTTGGAAGGCTTAGATTTTTATTGGTAAATGTCAGTAAATGTTGATTTCACCGTACACACACACACACACACACAAAATCCATCAATGATAATTGAAATGTGCAGATAAGTAAATAAAAACAATGCTACTTGAGAACTTGTTTGTTTTAAGAATGTTTACTTTCTATATTTTGACATGTAATGTTGACTATATGAATTTTTACAAAGCTTTAATTTTTTGAATCTCAGCATCTCCTGTCACTATTGTCTGACCTCCCCTGCGATAATTTCCCACGCCTGTGAAAAGTGAATTGATAAAAATAAAAAAAGCTTAAAACCCGTAATTTTGCACAACTGTGAACACATACATTGAAAAAAAAAAACCCTTAAAAATAAACATTGATATTATCTGTCAGTTTTTAAAAATCAGATTTTGCCAAGCCTACCCCATGTTAGTTTCCTCCACTTCCCAGGTAGGGGTCTGATCCTTCAACAGTGAAGTCAACTGAAGCTTTCTCATTTTCTTCAATGGGAACAGGATCTCCTATGTGTCTATCACAGTTCAAGGCAACTGCAGCTGTATTTCTCCTCTGTGGTCCAGCAAGAGCAACCACTCCGGGGCTTGCTGCTCCCTAGCTGTTTCCTGTCCTGGGTGGAGATCTGCATCTCACTCCCTTCTTACTGGGATATTTCCAGGCTACACAGTTTCCTACCATACTGTTATTCACGGAAGAGACATGTTGCCCAAGCACACTGGTTGCTTTCTCTTCAGAGATAGTTAACAGGGTAACTTCCCACAGTTGTAAGTTACCACAGTTGTAAGTTACCACAGTTTTTGATGCAAGCCTATTTTATTCTTATGGTAAAGCACTACAGAGAAAACAGATTAAAAACAATAAAAACCTGTGCATGTGCTAATAAGCTTACCAGAGATCATCCCAACCTATCCTTGGCTCTGGCAGGAGCAGTCCTTCCAAACCCCACCCATCCTTGTGGTTTCAAGTTCATCACAGCTTTAGCTCAGAAGAAGTCCGCAGTCTTATAAGACCTTGTAGGCCCAGTCCTTCCAACCCTAACCAAAGGATTGGGTCCCTCAATGTACCAAAGACCTTGTCCATTTGCTGGATCAGGAAGGGGGCCCTTAGCCTGTTTAAAACCAGGCTATTTATCAAAAAAACCTTTCTTTGTTATTTTGTCCATGGAGTATCCAGTTTGAAGTAGTATATGCCAACCTCTTCAGAGGGTGGAACCAGAGCAGCTGGATAACCAGGGGGATTACATTAGCAACCCCCTCCTCCTAGAGGAGTTACATACAATACCACAAGAACACAAACACAATTGCGTTCTTAATGCAATGAACCCGAAGGCATTAGCCTAATTCATTAAGCTTTAACTTAGTTCAACAAAGTTTATTTTAATTCCACAAGGTGTGTCCAGGATATTGTCAGCCTGGCACTATATTCACTGACACAGAGGGCCTGATCCTGTGTGATATTAAGCCTCTCTCAAGTTGGGAGGGGAAGGTGTTCAACTCTTTGCAGGATCAGGTCTTGAATTAGTTCATATGGAAGCCGTTCTTCATCACAGAGACTTACTAGAGGCACTACTTCTGGTATTATTGATACACAGCAGAATAGTAACAGGTATGTGGACCAGTGAGGGAAGGGTCAATGGAAGGTGCGCAAAGGTCTGGAAAATGTTCTGCAGAGGTCAATACTGCGTTGGCAGCACTGACCTAAGGATCTTAGCCAATTCTAATTTCATCATCTATGGGCCAAACTCTGTGCTTGTGGATCAGCTGAGAGGGATTAGCATTCCCACCAACCAGGATTCCATTAGGTGGGCCTAGTAGCATGCTTTGCTATTGCTCTGAAACAGAGCAGTTTGCACCTTAGGGGTGTCCATAACACAGACCACAGGGGAAATTTTCGAAGGCACAAATAGCAGTCAGGTGCCTAACTCCCACTAAATTTCAATAATTTGAAAATCTCTCCCTCCAGGATACTGACACATGTTAGCTCTCCTCGGGACTAGACATATCCCCTAGCCAGCATACCATGCTTCCTTGGTATTGTAGTCCACAAGCTAGCACAGTAGTTAGCTCACCTCCTTTTGTTAGGGAGACTCCAGTTCTGATACTTGAAAGAAGGGAAGAGGGCTTTTAAATCTTCATCCCCATAACACTAGGGCCCCAGTTCAACAAAACATATGCTTAAGCCCATCCCTGTTCAGGAAAGCTTATTAGCACATTCCCCAGTTTAAGCATGTCAGTCAATGGAACTTCAGCAAATACTTAGGTTCTGAATCAAGAACTAATTCTATACTACAGTGCCTACAGAGCCACTGGATCTGAGTGGGTTGGGTGTGTAAGGTAGGAACAGTATGGGGAAAAGTGTTTTAGTTAAAAGTTTACTCACTCCTAAATCAGTGTGAGAGGACTGCGGTTTTCCTCTTTTGTTTTGTTTTTAACATCAATTGTAAAACCAAAATTTAAGAGAAAATGTATGAATTCAAATGTCATATTTGAGAAAATCAGAAGAAATGCTGATTGACAAAAATAGCTGTTTTTTAAAAAATCTGTAAACAAAACATTCAAAATAAAGCTATTTTAAGGCTACCTGAAGTAAGTATATGCAGCAGGATTTAAAGGTAAGGTTTGAAAAGAACTGTCTTACAGAGATGCTGAAATATCCATTGATGTGATCCATGGTGGTATTCAAGATGTCAAAAAAGAATAAGAAAGTTAACATTTTCATACTGTAGTGCAGGCCTGTCCTCTGTATGTGCCCCTGTAGCTGGATGTGGTGCATCTGAAGAGATCTGGATCAATTTCCCTGCAGCCTGGGGTATAATTAAGCTTCATGTATTAAGGAGCACCTTCCACCGAGAGTATCATTTATTTAACAGAAAACCCACACAAAGTACAAAGAAAACCATTTATCTCTGCTTCCTTCTGTGAGAGACTCAATCTGTTTGCCATCACTTGCAGCCACTATTTACCTTGGTCCAGGCTCCTTCTAGTTTTCCCATCCTAGCAGCGCAGCTTCTGTTCAGCTTGGGCTCCCCTGCTCCAGGAACATAGTTTCTGCTTAGCTTGGGCTCCCCTCCTTTAGGAGTCATAGAGTTTAAGGCCAGAAGGGACCACTCGATCACCTAATCTGACCTCCAGTATATCAAAGCCCACCAACCCGACCCACACACTAAAACCTACAATGGAAATGAGACCAAAGCAAATGAGGCACATAAGAGACTAAACTATTACATTCCACAGGCAGAAAACAGGAGGGGCAGAGGTGCACCATATTTAAATGAGCTATACCCAGCTAATCCTGGCAGGTAACCTACATTCACACCCACATGCTGCAGGGAAGGCAAAAACTGCCAGTTGGACCTGGGAGAAAAATTCCTTACCGACTCCACATATGGCAATCAGTTAGACCCTGACTATGTGAGCAAGAATCAGCCAGCTAAGCATCTGAAAGAGAAAGCTCAGTGTGCCACCTCAGAGCTCTGGCCCCCTCTCCCCAATGTCCCATCTCCAGCTGTAGGGGGTGGGAGAGGGAAATCCCTTCCTGACCCCTGCAGGTGGTTGGCTGAAACCCTGATGCATGAGCTTTAGGAACATAATGCGTAAACTGGAAGTGAGCCCTGCTCCCAACCATCACAAATGTGGCTTTAAGGGAACTGATAGACTCTCCAGGGTGTGGGAGCTGACAGTGTGCGCATACAGTGAGTATTAGGTTAGACTGACAGATTGACCTGAGTTAAGAGACTCTGTATATATGTTAACTAGGTATCTCATAAAGACTGTTGTTGGGTTACTAGCAATGAATTATTATTAAGAGTAGTGGATTACTTGAATAAAAAACAAATACATGATACTAGGAGTGAAGAAAGTGGTAAAAAACCAGCAGAAGTTATTTTAAAAAGTGAGGTAAAAGTTACTCAGCAGTGAAAAACAATTTTGAATGAAATTAGATGGATCAATTAAGAGTTCCCACATTTCTAAAAATATCAGGAAATGCTGTAGAAAATTGGAAAAAAGTTTAAAGAAGAATTTCTTTTCTTTTTGAGGGCATTGGGATGTACTCTTAAGAAAAATGAACAAAAGGTTGCCATCTTTTTGAATATTGCAGATAATGAAGCAATTTGGTTATTTAATTCATATGAGCTTAATGCTAGAAAATGAGCTACGAGTTTATCTTAAAAAAAAATTGAGGAATGCTATTTACCAAAAAGAAATGAAACATTTGAAAGATTTCATTTTCACTCAAGTAATCAAATGGAGGAAGAGACTTCTGAATCATGTTAATAGAACTAAAGATAAGAAGTCAGACATGTAATTTCCAGAATCTATCTTAGTCAATGCTAAGAGATGAAATTGTGATGGGTATAAAAGATATTAGCGTAAGAAAAAGACTGTTAGAAGAGTAGGATCTAAATCTGGAAAAAACAGTGAGAATTTGCCAAACTGCTGAACTTAATCAACAGTTGCACATTTTAGAAGAAAAACAAACTGATGTGCCAGTCGGACCTGGGAGAAAAAGTAAAAAATAAGAAATAAGTAAAAAAACAAACAAACAAGTCTATGGAGGAAAACAAAGTGAAAGTATTAAAGACTGTTCTAGATATGGAAGGAAGTACCAACCTAAACAATGTCTAGCAACCTGTCATATCTGAAAGAAACAGAATCATTTCACAAAAGTTTGTAAACAGAAAAGTCTGAAAAAACTTAGAAATAAATATTTAATTCAAAATTCAAAAGTCTCAGAGAAGATACCGAATAAGGAGTACAGAGTTGACATTACAGATGAAGAAACATTGTTTCTGGGTATTTTGAAACAGGTACTACATAAACTGCAAGGAGGATAGGACAGTTATACTTTCTACTAATGGAATGTTTATTTTGTATGTGCTAGATACAGGTACACAAGCTAATGTAATTTCTGGGGAAAAAAATCTAAAAGTAAAACTTGTATTTAGAGAACAAATACATGTTAATTTACAATCTTATAGTGCTGAAAAAAATTCTGTTATGGGTATTTGTGAATTACAGATCACATTTTAAAATAATTTAGAAGATATAAGATTTGTAGTAGTTAAGGGGACAAGGTATTTCTATTTTAGGTTTAGAAGCATGTTTAGCACTAAATCTAATTGGTAGAATTTAGACTATTCAGGATTATGAAACACAGGAAATAGAACATAAGAATTATTCATTGACATTGGTAAATTGGATACAATGTGTAAAATAGAGTTAAATGAAACAAAGAAACCAGTTATACGTGCAACTAGAAAAATACCCTAAGCTTTAGGATACAAAAGAATTTTGGAAGGTTGATTAATTAGATATAATTAAAAGAGTGGAAGAACCGACTAACTGGATGAATTCATTAGTAATATTAGAAAAGCAAGATGAATAGTTACATTTATGTTTAGATCCAAAAGACTTAAATAAGTATGTTAAAAGGGAACATTTTAAAATACCTACTAGGGAAGAAATATTTGAACAAATGTCAGGAGCAAAATACTTTTCTTCTTTAGATGCTTTGAATGGATTTTGGCAAATACCATTGGAGCAAAAAAGTCAATCGCTGTGTACGTTTAAAACACCTTTTGGAAGTTACTGATTTAAAAAATTACCTTTTGAATTATGTTTTGCTCCAGAGGTACTTCACAGAGCAATTCAAAAGATTTTTGAAAATATAGATGGCACACAATTGTGCATAGATGATATTATGATATGGAGATGAGCTTTAGAAGAGCATGATATAAGATTAACTAAAGCATTGTCTAAAGAAAAGAAACAGTATTAAAGCTGAACAAAAATTATTGTAAATTTAGAGTGCAAGAATTAACATTTCTTGGAGAAAAACTGACCAGTCAAGGATCGCATTGATCGACAATGAATATAAGCCATTGATAATATTGCCTACCCAAAGATAAAGAGTCATTACAGAAATGTTTGGGTATGATTCATTTTGTAGGAAGATACATAATTAACCAAGCAGAAAAAAAACAATACATTTAAGGGCTTTACTTTGTAAACATAATAATTGGAAATGGGACTGTCAACAACAACAAGAATGTAAACAGTTTACGCTCCTATATTAAAACTATTTGATAGCAAAAGACTTACAAAATTGTCTTTAGATGCACCCAAACAAGGCCTCGGCGCAGTTCTTATTTTAAAATATGGTAATCTGTGAAAACCAGTTGCTTATGCATCTAGAGCTGTGTCAAAAATGGAATGACAGTATGCTCAAATAGAAAAAGAGGTTTGGGCACTGGTTTCTGCATGCAAAAAATTTCACATATTTATATATGAAAGACCTGAACTGAAAGAACAGATCATAAACCATTAGTTAATATTTCAAAAAGGAATACTATAGACATGCCACCTCAGTTACAAAAAATATTTTTCAATTGTATTTATATGATTTAAAATTAGAATATCAGCCAAGCAAAACATTAATTGTTGCTGATACTCTTTTTGGAGCTTATGATGTAATCAATGTAACTGAAAAAGATGATGTGGGATGTGTAGAGTACTTAAAATTGTTTTCTATATCAGAAAGAATGGAAAGAAATTGAATGAGCACCCAGACAGGATGAGAATTTAAAAATTTAAAAACCCTATTGAAAAAAGATATAATTAAAAAATGATACTGATCATGTAATCAATTTATTCAAGACTTGTCAGTAATTGAAGGAATTCTGTTTAAAGGTAATAGAGTAGTAATTTCGTTAGGGTTAACAGCAGAGATGTTGAAACATATACATGAGGGACATTTAGGCATAGAAAAATGTAAAAGTAGAGTAAGAGAGGTACTGCATTGGCCACAAATGAACCAAAACATAGAGGATTATATGAAAGAATATGACATATATCAAAAATATAGCAAAATATACAAATGCAAAAATATACAGCAAAAATATTGAAATGCTCAGTCTAAACAACCTATGATATTTACTCAAGAAAACTTAAGAATGTGGTGTAAAATAGGTTTTGACCTTGTAGAATATAAAAGACATGTATATGTTACAGTTCTTGATTATTTTTCACATTTTCTTGAAATATCTATATTTGAAAACACATGAGTCAAATAAGACATGAATAAAATGTAATCAATTTTTGCAAGCCATGGCATTCCCAATTCAGTAATGACTGATAATGGACCTCAATTTCACAGTCAAGTTTGTATCAAAAAAATTATTATGATAATCACATAAGCTACCTTATTTGAAACCAATGACAGAGTACATATCTATAATGGTAAAAACTGGGCTCCGAAAACCACTGTAACATAAGAGGTAGCACTTCAGTCCTATGATATCAGGTTTAATAGTGGTCAAATGTATAGACAAAATCAGAGACATTTGCAATTGTTACCTGCAACACCAGACTCAGCTGAAAGAAGAAATGATATAGTACACCAACAAGAGCAGCAAGAAAATGAAAATGACATCATTCTTCTAATTAATAAGAACTTCAATAATACAGCAAATAGAGACGTTAGACGGTGACTGCATCAAAGGACACCCATTAAAAGACTTATAGAAAGCTGTTATAATATATCTCACAGCAGAGAGGCAGGTGGCAGCAGAAGGTGACTGTCAGTCAGCTGGTGAACGCGTGGCTGGTGAGGCAGAGAGGCGTGACAAGCGGCCAGCAGAGCGTGGCTGGTGGAGAGGTGCAGCAACAGTGGTGAGCAGGCGGCCAGCAGGAGCGGCTGGTGAGCGGCCTGCAGGGTGGCTGGCAGACAGGGGTGGCAAATGAGTCCCCGAGCAGCGAAGTGAGTAAAGTGTCTCTTTACCCCACCCGGGGCGGGGTGAGGGAGGTGAACTCTGCAGATGCACCTCTGAACTCTGGGTTTGCACTGACCAAGGACAGCAACTGTGAGTGGGGTGTAGAGAAGGGCCGGACACATGAAAGGGGCTTTGGGGTTGCTGGACTTAAGAACCTGAGGGGAAAAGGACACTGCCTAACCTACTTAGGAGTGGGTCTTTTACTCATGGCTTATGTTTATGAACCCTGTTTGTGGTGTTTTCCCAAATTAATGCTGAGTTACTTCCCTTCTTTTATTAAATGTTTCTTTTCTACACTCAGACTCTGTGCTTGGGAGTGGGAAAGTATTGCCTCTCAGAGGTGCCCAGGGGTGGTGTCATTTTCCCAGGTTACTGGGTGGGGGCTCAAGCCGGTTCTGTATTGTATTGATGGAAAGGAACCGCTAGATATTGAACCCGGCCCAGGTTGCTGCTGGCTCCACCTGGCAGAAGGGTTATATGTATAACTAAAAAGTCTATTACTTACTTTAAAACTTCCTTCGCAAGAGCTAATTCAGTTTGCTTTTTAGCAATACTCACTTTATTCCAGATTTTCTAATCTCTCTGTTGATCAGTTCCTTTTCCCATTCCCTGTAGGCTCTCTGCTTTCTCCTAATAACCTTTTCGAGGTGCTTATTCATCCAGCTTAGTCTGGAACCTTTCCCCACAAGTTTTTTCCCCTTTCTTGGGATGCAAATTTCAGAGTTTTTGAAAAGTTGATTTGAAGATATTCCAAGTTTCCTCCACACTTAAGTCCTCGAGCTCTTCAATCCAGTTAATTCCCTTAATTTCCCAGTGTCTGCCCATTTGAAATAAAAAATCATAATCGTCGACCTGCTTTTGATTATCCTTCTTTTAATTTAAACTGAATCAGCTCATGATAACTTGATCCATGGCTATTTCCTATGACCAGCTCTTCTAGGATGTCCTCACAACTTGTGAAAACAAAGTCTAAAATGGCATCCCCTCTTGTTGGTTCTTGATGATTTGATAAAGAAAACTCTATCACATCCAGGAATAACTGGACCCAGTATTAGAAGCATTCATTCTCCAATCTATATCTGGGAAGTTAAAGTCTCCCATTATGACACAATCCCACTAGTATTTATTTCTGGAATAATATTGAAGAGATCACTATCCCTATCCAAGTCTGACCCTAGGGGTCTATGGCAGACATCTAACACTATCCCAACAGAATGTGTTTTACAGTCCTTCCCCAAAGTGATTTTGACCCAAACAGATTTTGTTTTGTCCATACTGTCATTTTGTATTTCTTTACCTTTTATCACTGAATTGATGTACAACACTACACCATTACCTTTACCTTTATTTCCAGGGCCGCCCGGCAATTCAGCAGCGGGACCTCCTGTCCTCTTCTTTCTTCGGCCGCACAACTTGGGTTTTTCTTTTTTTTTTCTTCGCCGCTTGGGGCGGCAAAACTAACTTTTTTTTATGGAAGGGGCCCCCAAAATTGCTTTGCCCCAGGCCCCCTGAATCCGCTGGGCGGCACTGTTTATTTCTGTCTCTCCTAAACAGCATCTACCCTTCAATACCTGTATTGCAGTCATGAGTACTATTCCACCACATTGCTCTAATCCCTAAAATATCCAGTTTGACTTCCTGCACCAGTAGTTCTAGTTCTCCATTTTATTCTCCTTGCATTTGTGTACAAGGATTTCAGTAGTTTCCATTGGCCTTCATCAAGTTTTCTACCTTGCAATGTTCCATTATCCCTTACTATATCTTCATTTACCTGATTTTCCTGCTCCTGTGTATTGAAGCTAGGCATGGAGATTTCACTTGGCTCTCCTGACTGTCTCCACCCATCTCCTAGTTTAAAGCCCTTTTTATCAATCATGCCAGCCTTGATCCCAGAAGATTAATAAGGCCAGATACTCAAGTGGAGTCCATCAGTTGAGAGGAGTTTTCTTTCAGTACGTGCTTCCAATGGTTGATCCTCCCAACCTTCCTCATAGCACCAACCATTGAGCCATCTGTTGATCTTCATTATCTTGTCACACCTTTACCCTCTTTCTTGAGGGACTGGAAGTATTCCACTGAAAATCACTCAAACTTCCACTTCCTTAAGCATCTTATTCAGCCAAGCATAGTCATACTTGATCCATTCCAGTGGGAATCTAACAGGGTCATTCATCCCAACATCTCCCATTAAGAGTACAGCTTCTGCCTAGTTCAGACTCTCTGGAAACTCCCCTCCTCCAGAGCTTTCTTCCTCTTCCAGACTCTACTCCAACTGAGCTGTCATAAGCCTTTTATTCGGTCTAGATGCAGCCTCATTTAATTAACTGCCTGCCACTTATCTAGGCAGTTACCTATCCCCAGGTGGACCTGGGCTGGCTCAACCTCCTTGCAGAGCCTGTCAGTGGCAGGTTGTACCTCTGACCTTTTCAAAGGGCCAGCTACCCTATGATATATCCCTCCCTACTTTTCTTAAACACACCTTGGCCTTCCCTAGCCAAATGTTTTCCTTCCTTTCTCCCTCTCTTTTTTGATCTCTCTGCATTTTACCCACAGGGATAGACACACACACCCCAACCTTTCCAGCAGGTCCCTTTTCCTTTTCTTATGTACCCTCGTTTGGATGACTTTACTATTACTTCTCTCCTTACCAGTTTTGGCATCAGAGCCAACTTCTCTACCTGCGTGTCAATTCCTGTAGCCTTCAAGTCCCCCATGGTGTCATGGCTTGTTCCCATAGAGCATCTCTTTCTACCACCACCTTTCATAGTGGTCCCTTCCTGGGAACCCAAAAACTTTCCCATAATACATCCCTGTTCAAGGACAATGATACGTGCAGTAGATGGAATGTAGTTAGGCAATGTAGTGGTCTCTTGTGCAACAGCTTGGCATTCTATGTTTATTCACAGTAATTAAGATGCACTGGACTTGCACTGCATTTTGCAAATGTTCATTAAAGAAATTATATTATTATTGAAAAAAGTCACATGCTTTTGTAATAATCTAGAGCAGGGATCAGCAACCTTTGGCAAGTGGCCTGTCAGGGAAATCCGATGGCAGGCCTGGACAGTTTGTTTACCTGCAGCATCTGCAGGTTCGGCTGATCGCAGCTCCCACTGGCTGGGGTTCAGTGTTCCAGGCCATTGGAGGCTGTGGGAAGCGGTGGCCAGCACATCCCTTGGCCCGCAACACTTCCTGCAGCCCCCATTGGCCTGGAACGGCAAACCCTGGCCAGTGGAAGCTGCAATCGGCTGAACCTGTGGACACTGCAGGTAAACAAACCGTCCAGGCCTGCCATCGGATTTCCCTGACAGGCCACTTGCCAAAGGTTGCCTCTTATGTAGACAGCAATATTTTATGGTCAGCAGTTTTGAATGACATAGAGAAGTCCAGGAGGATAAGAACGCATGTCTACCCTCTATCTGTTCACAGAAGGAGATCAACCAAAAGGACAACAGCACCCCACCCACAGGATGAGGTGCTGAAGATCTAGGGATTCATTATCATTATACACTAGCTTCAACCATTGATGCACTGGCCCCTAAATGGTCCCTTTCTCCCTGTCACCCACAGAGATTTCCCTGGTTTTCTGACACCTGGCATCAGATGAAGAGAGAGGGATGGACTGTAGAGCATTGATGGTGGAAAAGAGAAGCTGATACAGACAGGATGATACATAACAAATTCCTCAACGCCTATATTGAGGTTATATTACAGGTCCAAAGAACTTTCCTATCAGGTTTCATTGAAGCTACTAAATGTTGTTCCTAGGAGCTATCCAGGGTAGTAAACAACTTCATCAATTCTGAATGCCTACAACCTACATCTAAACTGAGAACCAAGCACAACTAGGAACCATCAGCCTACCTCACTGAAAAAAATCACACACATTTGGGAAACCTTCTCTAACGGCATGGGTTTACTCCACCTATACCCAGCCAACAATCCACCTGCATTCCCAAAGTTCATTATGTGCACTGATCAAGAAGTTCTGGACACCACAGTCATCTTATCCCCAAGACTTGTGATTCTGTCCATGTTCTTCCCTGGCTTGTGAAACAGAGTCATGAACTGGTGCCACTGACCAAAATAGCCAATGCATCATTCAAAGAAGGAAGCTTCCCTTTCTACTTCAAACATGCAGTAATTCTACTAACACTGAAGAAACCTACCCAAGATACATCAGTCTTAGCCAACTACCCCCAGGGTCAAACCTTCCATTCCTGAGCTAGCTCACAAAGAAGGCCAGCTACAAGCTCATCTAACTGACACAACTTCATACCAGGACATGGAACTGAAACTGAGGGATGATCTCCTTCTGTCAATGGGTAGAACACAGACATGCATTCTTATCTTCCTGGACTTCTCTGAATCGTTCAGCACTGCTGACCATAAGATATTGCTGTCTTGCCTCAAAGGTGGCAAGGGTAGGAAATGTGCTGAAATGGTTGAGTCTTTCCTCATGGGATGCATCCACCAAACAGTGATGACAACTGCATCTCTACCACTAGACTCCTCACTTGTGGAGTCCCACAAGGATTAATTCTCTCTCCAGTCCTTTTCAACATCTGCTTTCCCTAGAATTTTAAATCAAGTTCAAGGTCTCAATCCTCAAGGTCTTCAAGATGCTGGCCAGGGCCAGAGTATCTAAAAGACCTCCTAAAGCTCCTGAATGAAGAGCATAATTGGCCACTGTGCTCCACTTCTTCGTAGCGTATGCACACCATGCCACAGGTGGCACGTGACCAGGATTCATCACTGACACAATAGAAATCTCATCTGTGTGGGACAGAGAATTTTCCCGGGGGCCGGTCTGAGACTGGTGAATGCAATCTCTCAGGAACTTATCTCCCAGGTGAGTGCCCTAACCACCGGGCTAAAGCTTATAAAGGGATGCATCACCTCCACCACCTCCGCCTCCTCCAGCCATTTTGTGAATGGAACCTCAGTCCTGAAAAAAAAAAGACTGAAACTATTTGATGAATTTGTGTTTTGGTCCATGAAAAATGCATTTTTCAGTGAATTTACTATTTGCTGAAAAAAATTCACACAGGTCTAAATAAGTGACCAGCCAACACATGTGACAGATGTGTAGTCACATAGCTTGATGCACTACCGGAAGGCACTCAGATACTAGGGTGATAATAGAAGAACAGTATCAGAGCTGAATAGAATAGAATATCTTGTAGGGAGAGAAAAAAGCATTTAATCACCTTTGATAAGCTGTGATCAGATCTCATGAGTTTAGTGAAATAGTTTTGTGAAATAAAGCAGCCAGTATGTCTGTGGAAAGAAGAAGCTAGAAAGGCAGGGCCATGAACTGGGTACACAAAGGGAATTTGAACAGATTCTGTAAGAGTTAAAGTGAAAAGATATGCACCTTAGTTTGAGCTGCAGTTACAATGGATGGCACTGCTGAAAAAGGAAGAAGAACCCCAGACTGAAATGGAGCAGAGTAGTGAAGAACAGTGAAGAACTGTTCTGGCTGGTATCTTACACAATAGGGAGATGTGTGAAGCAGAAGAAAGTACAAGAAAAGCTGAAGCTGGAGCTGGAGAGCAGAGAGGAAGAAAGAACCCAGAACAGCCTGAGATAGAGAAACTGAGAGATCTACGTGACAGATCCAGGTTTGGTCCTGAGTCAGCCCAGAGTGAGGTGCGCCATACTGAACCCTGTGCACTGACCTAAATGAAAAGGCTGACCAAGAACTACATAATTAACTGAACACATAATTACTCTTATAAATACATTAAAAGTGACCTATCAAAAACCAAATTTAGAGTTCTGTTTGTCCTGCAATGATTGATGTTATTACTCGTTACTTATAGCAGCAGCTATAATCAAGATAGTACTATAGTATATAGGTAAGTGGTGTCAACAATTATAGGGGAAACTCAGGCCTGGTAAGTTTATTGTAAGTAAAATAAATAAATTAATTTAAAATAGCCACTTGATTGAATTTTCTCTTTCCGTAATAGCATATGTATAAATTTAATCTCTGCAATTACCTCTCTTAACCAGTGAACAATTATGATATGATAACAATAGAAGCTGTAACACCAAAGCAGTTCCCTGCTTTGAGACTTTTTTGCATGCCTTTCTGGGGCTGCCTCTTGAAATCTGGCCAATTCAAACAGTAGCAGCTCACCTCAGTTGGTGCTGCACTTTGAGGGACACTGGTTGCCTGGGCGGAGCTGCTGGGGCTGGGCTGGTGGAGGCCTGGAGAGGCCTGAGTTAGCGGGAGGGAGAGTCAGTTGGAAGGGAAAGTAGAGTGAACAGTACATAGGCCACTCTGCTAAATGAGGGGAAAGGAGCTAGGAATGAAGAATGGGTGCAAATTAGAGAAAAGAACAGATATATTAGACTTAGAGGAAGAAGAACTAGGCTGAAAGGGAACAACAAGTAGGTGGAGAACCAAAATACTGTAATTGTCAAATTGCTGAGTAAGGAAGTAAAGATAGGAGACATTAATCCACTGAAAATAGCTGAATGGATTAGGGAAAGTATTGGGGATATCTCAGGAGCTAGAAGATTAGAGTGGAGATTTGTTGGTGGTGTGCACCGGTAAAGAACTGGCTGAAAAACTGCTTAACATTAAAAATCTGGGGAAAATAAAAGTAGATTGCCAGCCACTCAAATTTATGATGGAAACAAGTGGGGCAATGTATGGGGTCCCATTGGAAATCACTGAGGATGAAATTTTAAAAGGTACAGGTGAGAACCAGGTGCTATTCACTAAACAATTTAGTAGTAGGAGAGGGGGAGAGAGTAAACCACCCACAGCTGTGCAAATAACATTTCAAGCAAGGAATTTACCTGGCAGGGTCAACCTAAGATATCAGATGTTTTGGACTAAACCATATATTTTGCCCCCTTTGAGATATTATAAGTACCAAGAGTTTGGAGATATGACTGTCATGCTGTCTGGAATGGCTCATGACCATGAGTGCCTACCTCAGGGCAGACTGTCAAAAGCAGAGCAGATTCTATAATTAGATCTGTACCAAATGTGATCTCCCAAAATACTAAAATAGTCTTATAATGTAGTCAGAGAGTATGTCTACACAGCAAAGAAAAGACCCATGGCTGGCCCATGCCAGCCGACTCAGGATTGCAGGTGTGGGTGTGTGGACTTCCAGGCTTTGGCTGGAGCCCAAGCTCTAGGACCCTGCAGGGTCAGGAACATACCCACGGACAATCCTCTTAGATACTCCAGTCTATCTTGCCACTCAGGCAAGCTGGACTGTGTGACAAAATCAAAAATACATCAAAAATCACAAATATTCCAGTTACTCCCAGTCCCAAGAGTCCAGTCACTCACCCAGGTTGAGTTGTGTCTTAGATCTCACATCAAAGGTAACACTTATAGCCAATTCTATAGTAAACTAATTAAAGGTTTGTTAGCTAAGAAAAAGAAATGAGAGTTATTGAGAGGTTAAAGCAGGTAAAATATATGTACAGGTGAGACAAGGTCTATAATTCCAAATGGTAGCAAAGATGTAGTAATCTGCCAGTTTCCCAAAAGTGTCTCAGGGCTACCCAGAGTAACTCTGGGGATCTTCGTCTTCTTGTTCAGTTCTCTTGCCTTCTTAGAATCCAAACAGTCCAGAGACTCAGGATCTTTCCCTGAATCCATACTTATAGCTTCCTTTCACAGAAAACAAGATGACAGGGATACCACCCAAGTGGTCTTTTTCTTTGATCGGTGAAGAAAGAGAGGAGCACATTTAGAATCTCTGATCATCACATGCAATGACCACTTGCTTTCCAATATGCAAGACTTAATATTTTCCTGCTAAAGTTCTTCATTTGCATTGCATCTTCTTTCTCATTTGATAGGTTATTTAGTTACAGGGGTACATACAATGTAAATATTTGCTATTACATTATAATAGATGATATGATACAGATAAGTGAAATGATAACATGATACAGATAAGTGAAAACAATTCATGTAATATCCCATTAGTTTTCATGAAGTTTAAACACTAAATGTGTTTTTACACATTTAACAATCACTTTGATCTATACTAATATACAAGTGAATTGGCCTGACTTTCAGCTGTGAGTTTGTCAGTTTTCAGAGCCTACAGTTTTGATCAGAGCTGGCATCCACATCACAGTGGCAAATGTGTGTAAAGGAAAAAGAAGGTGTGGCAAATGTGGAGGGGAGCATTAGTATGAAAACTGTGTAGAAGAAGCAGAGCTAAAAATATAGCCACTGTGGGGATAAGCATAGTACAGCTTATGGAGGATTCATGATTGCTAAACAGGCTAATGAGATACAAAGAACAAGAATTATCAACAAGATATCTTATGCAGAAGCTGCTAAAAGACATTCAATGTGACAAGTGGGGAAGGAGGTAAAAACAGTAAGGGGAAGGTACTGTTTCTACAAAATAGTTTTACAAAGATATATAATATAAGAGAAATAGGGGATGACATATTACTTGTAGAAAAAGAGAAAATTGTAGCATTTATGGTAGTAGTAATAAACTGCACTTCACAAACAGGAAAGAGAATAGAAAGAACAAGGAGTATAATACAGCAGTGGAAACATATCTAACAGAGCGCATTCATGCAATTTTGGGTGGGGACAATACTGTGGTTTAACTCGTATGGTGCTAAAAAATAAGCACATGGTCAGGAACTATAAAAGCCTATTTTTGAAATGGAGGTCAAACCTGGTATTATCTGTATACAGGAAATGTGGTTAATGGAAAAGTTGTCTTTTAAAGTCCCAGGATATCGTATAGGCAGAAATGATAGAGAAATACGAAGGGGAGGGGGTTGTACATTTATAAAGGAAAATCTAAGTTATGTTGAAATGAATGTAAGGAAACTGAGTTGCGAGCATACTGCTATTGACATTCCAATGATGAATAAAAATACCTCTTTAAGGAGCCAGTGGGACACATATGCAGCTCTCTATGTGTTATGTGGGCTGCATCCACACAAAATATATATTACCTGTATGGTCCTGAGGATGTCACATGGGCTGCAGCTGTGTGCTGATTGGGCCGGAAGTGGCCCATGGGCCACAGGTTGAGAACCACTGATAAATGTTTACAACCCTGTAAAGGATTTGGAGAGCTTGGAATTCAAAGAGCTATTTAAAGATGTAAAAGGTCCATATACTATATGTGTAGATTTGAATAGCCATAAAGTTATGGGGAAGTGGGAAATCTGATAGAAATGTTAAATGTTTGGAATAGTTTATTGATGAGCACAATCTGGTAATACAAAATAACAGAGCACCAACAAGGTTTAACTAAAAAGGAATTGCAAAAAAACCCCACAATATAGCTAGTAAATGTAGCTAGGAAATTTACAAAGAAGAGGGAATGGAAAGTGATCATTTCCCTACACTTATTATGTACCAAGGAAAAGATGATGTTGAAAAACTGGAGGAACTCCTACTTGAAATTTTAAGAGGGCTGATTGGGAGCTCTTCAGGAGTAAGTGTGGTGAGTGCTAGAACAGCAAATGTGCAAGTGATAATATGGAGGAATTTAATATGATGTAATAAAGGGAATGGTGGCAGCAACCAAAATAGCTATTCACAAGGTACTGAATTGCCCTAAAATCAGAAACGCAATTCTGTCGTGGAACAAAGAATGTGAGATTGCAATTTAAAAAAGAAATAAGGTATATAGAAAAGCTAAAATGACAATGAACAGCAAGGATTGGATCAAATAGAAGGCAGTGGTACAAAGATCTATTAAGAGGACTAAAAAAAGAGTTAGAAGAAGTATAGTGGCAAGTTAGGAGAATGAATGGAACATGGAGCATTTCCTAGTCTTATTGAAGAGGATAAAGTTATAAGTTCAAACAAAAGAAAAGCAGAAATCCAAGCATAAGTGTTCCAGAAAGTTTTAGTAATGATTTTTTTTGCGGGGGAAGCAAATTTGTTGAAAAAAATTGTGAGGTCCTAAATGGTTGGGGAAATGACGATAATGTACTAAACGTAAATTTCAGTATGTAGGACTCAAAAAAGCTACAGATAAAAGCAAAAATACAGCTCCAGGTAAAGAGAGCATATGTAATATAATTCTTCAAAACTTACCCAAAGGGAGTTTAAGGATTTTATTAAAATTATATAATAGCATGTGGGGGAATGGAAGCATGTGGTGATAGTACCAACAGGGAAACCAGGCAAGTTACTTATGAGAACTGATGCAGGTAGACCAATTGCCCTCACATTTTGTGTGAGTAAAATTATGGAAAGAGTGATAAGTGGACAGTTGTGTACTTAGAAAAAAATGAAACCCTAAATAATGTGCAACTGATCACATTGTAAGGTTAGACAAAGATATACAAAAAGTATGGGGGAAAAGAATATATGATAACTGGTTTTATGGACATTAGATGATATGTTATGGAGGGAGAGTTTGTTATGTATGTTGGCTGTGATAGGGACAAATGGAATAATGTTCTGGTGGATAAGAGCAAGAGGATCAGGTTATTCACATAGTTGAAGCTGCATAACTTAGATCGATTACCACCCCCCCACCCTCCCATCCCCCGCAGTGTAGACCAGGCCTAAGACAGAAAGGTGTGCTATCTCTCACAAACTAGGGTGTATCTTACATGAGTGTAAGAAATTTAAAAGGTAAGCTCAACAGAAATATGCTGGGGAAGGCTCAAAGCCCATAATTCCATGCACAGTGTGGATGATGCATGCTAATTCAATTCTGTACGAACAATCAGTTCAAGTGATGCTGTTCCACAATTTCACTGGCCTGCAATTGCTAAGGAATTTTGCAGGTTGTGCTGGCAATGCAGGAAACCAGAAACACAGCTAAAACGTAAATCAAACTGTTCCTTTCACTGATTTTCCTTAAGGGTGGCAAACCAACAACCTGGGTACCCTTAAACTGGAAAAAAATGTGTTTCAGTGTTAGTGACTCACTTTCAGACATACAAAATTAAAGGACTAATTTCACCTTTCAAGCACAGTCGATAAACTCCGTTGAAGTAAGTGGAGTTACAGCTCTTTAACACAATCACATTGTGCACCCTTCTATATTTTGTAGTATGTATTTAACAACATGAATAATATTCAGTATATTAAATCAGTGAACATATAGGAACTTCATGCATATCACCATGCTGCAAAACTATGGTCACTTAGAGATTTTCACAGTGACAGTGACTGGAACTCAGCTTTCTCTCCTCCCGATGTACAAGCCACTACCAACTGAGATAAAGGAAAACCTTCATTACTGTAACCAGTACAAGGTACCTCAGAAAAGTGATGGGTGAAATCTTGCCCTCAATTTCACTATTGTAGTCCAGTGGATTTCAGCTGGGTTGCATGGATGTGCAGTAACTGCTTAGTGAAAGGAATTATTCATGTGCTTTGCTGTACTGGGCCTTGATATTTTAATATATGCATGAACATTTTATAAGTTTTACGGCTTCGCCCCCATTTTTGTTTCTTTGAATGGTTCTATACTAAAATTCCTATGACATAGCATTGCAGCTCAAGCTGGGCTCTGAGACTAGATTTACTGCTATAGGTAGGGTCCACAGTCTAGTTCAGGGCCAGATTCAGGGGCAGGCAACCCAGGCAACTGAGGGGTGCCAGGCTCCGGGCACTGGTTTCATTGTTAGTGACAAAAGGGAACATATAATGTTTGAAGTAAAATGTTTCAGGTATTCCATGTACATTCATTTTTCACTAACCCCCTAGAATGTTCTGGACCTTAGTAGAAACTCATGGAACCTTCCAGACTTTCTGAGAACTACATTTTCCTTGAACATCCTAGAATGTTGTCAGCCATGCCCTCGCAGTTAGATAAGGAACGAGGTGTTACCAGTCAGTCAGTGAGATATAAGAACAAAATGAAGTGAAGTGAGAGCCCAGCAACAATATTGTGAACCTTGTTTTATTGTGTAATTGTGAAAGTGTACTTGTGTTTTAAGACTTGAAGAGGGTAAGTAGTGACTGATAAAGGACATATTTAATGAGATACCAGAAATATCTATCTACACAACAATATAAAAGAAATACTGTTACTTCTTTTGCCATGCTTAATGCATAATGTTTGGTGACTTTCTAATACTGCAGAATAATAGACTTTTGCTCTCACTAATACAGTCTGTTTTCCCCCATAGAAAATAAAAAATGCCCCCAAAGAAGCCTTTAAGAGCTCAGTATAGGAAGTGAAAAGCTCAATTGAAATCTAGTTTGAAGCAGGGGGCAAATTTGATAGGAAAATATCTGAAACAGAACAACATAGACCAGGCTTTAAGTAGTAGCAATCGTACCAGTGCAGAAGAAATTGAGCAGCGAAACTTAAATGATGGAAATTCTATTAGTAAGATAAGTAATCTATTAGATTTACCTGAAGTTAAGGAATGGAAATGTGAAGAAAGTGATGGAGAATCATCCAATTTTCCTGGCTGTGTAAAGGAGAGTGATGATAAAGAAGAATGTGGCTCACATGAAAAGGGGAGTAATGACAAATTAAAATCTGGTTTACGTGAAAAGGGGAGAAACAATATAGAAGAATCCGCCTCGCATGATGACAGAAACAGCAGTGAGAAAAATAGCACACCACCAATAGATACATCATATCCTGCTTTATGGCCGGCAATCCTAAACTCTGCCGATAATGATTGTACAATTTTGAACAAACGGGGCAAAATTGAGGATATGACGTTGCCAGTATATGAGCAGAAGCAACACTTCTCAAAGTCACATTGTGAAATAGTGCTCAAGAATGGTGAGAAACTGAGTCGGTGTTGGCTAGTTTAATTGAAATCAACTGACAAAGTGTTCTGTTTTTGTTGCAAAATATTTGACAAGAATGCCAAATCGTTGCTTGGGCTTTCCGGGTACAATTACTGGCATAAGTTAATTGATGCTCAGAAGCAATGTAAAAGGTCATTTTGTGGCCATTTTATGGCCTACTCCAAATGTATGGAGGTCGAGTCCAGGCTTAAGCTGAATAAATGCATAGACGCAGAAAACCAGTGCATTATTAATGTAGAAACCCTGTATTGGAGGAACGTGCTCAAGCGTCTGATCTCAATTACCCTAGTCCTTGCAAAAAATAATTTGGCTTTCTGGGGCTCATCGGATAAGTTGTTCACTGAACGTAAGGGTAATTTCCTCAGTTTGGTAAAGCTTCTTGGGAAATATGACAATGTCATGCGTGAGCACCTACATCGAGTAGTTCGTAAAGAAGCTATGGACCATTACTGCAGCAAAACAATTGAAAACAAATTGATTGATCGTATGGCAAGGAAGGTGCTTGATAACATATTGATGCGACTTAGCAAAGCGAAGTACTACGTCTTAATAATGGAGTGCATCTCCGACATTAGTCACAGTGAAAAGCTGTCATTTACAGTAAGATGTATTGACAACAAGGATGGCTGTATCCAACTAAAGGAACACCTTATCTGTTTCTGGTCTGTGAACAACTCTACTGGAAAAGGCCGAACAGAACTGTTTATGAACATTTTGAATGAGAATAAAATAAAGCTTCAGTACTGCCACGGCCAGGGCTATGACAATGGTGCAGACTTGAAGGGAAGAAACAGTTGCGTCCAGGCCAGGATCCTTGCGCTGAATCCAAGAGCTTTCTTTGTGCCTTGCAGCTGCCATTCCCTCAACCTGGTTGTGTCAGATGCAGCAGCATCTTCTTTAGATTCAGTATCTCTCTTTGGAGTACTGCAAAGGAGATATGTCCTGTTTTCAGCATCAACTATCAGGTCAAAGATCCTCACAGACTAATGTTACAAATCTGACCGTGAAGCTGCTAAGTGACACTTACTGGGAGAGCCGCATTTACAGCGTAAGGCCAGTGAGGTACCAAGTGACTGAGGTTTACAACTGCCCAGTGGAACTGGCACAGTTGAGCAAAGCTGAGGATGGAATCTGACATGAGGCGCAAAGCCTGGCAAACCAGATCACTGACGTCAAATTTCTGGTCTCAATTGTAGTTTGGCACAATATCCTGTTCCAAGTAAACATTGTAAGCAAGGCATTACAAACACAGTCAATAAAAATTGTGACCCTTACTACTTTCATGAGAAGCTATCTTGATTTTGTTGTGGCCTATAGAGACAACAGATTTGAAGAGGCCATCACTCCTGTCGAAGAAATGGTGGAAAACTTAGAAGTTGAGCCTATCTTCAAGAAAATTTTTATTCATTGGAAGAAGAGACAGTTTGGTTACAAGGGCAGAGATAAGGTGAAAGGAAGCTGAGAAGAAGAATTAAAGAGGGAGTTTTTTTGCTCGCTCATTGACACTACTCATGTGTCCATCAAAGAAAAGTTTGGACAAATGAAGCACTACAAAAAGACATGGATGTTTTTGTATGACCTTTGTAAGCTGCTGGCAGGCAGGGAAACACTCTTGAACAATTGTACAGACCTCCACCAGATGCTGACACATGGGGAATGTTCAGACGTCAATGATAAAGACCTCTATGTTGAACTGGACAACATCCATTACATTTTGCAATACAGGAAGGACTCTCCACCCTAAGTTCTCCAATTCATTCATGATGCAGACCTGAGGACAATTTTCCTACTGTGCATAAAACTTTGAGGATTCTGCTCACATTGCAGGGCACAGCTGCAAGAGGTGAGCGCAGCTTTTCGAAGCTCAAGCGCATTAAAACATATCTTTAATCAATGATGGCCGACAAGAGACTGACATTGCTTGCTATTTTATCACCTGAAAATGCCATTGGCCAGTCTTTGGATCTCTCTGACGCTGTGCTTATGTTCACGAGGCCAAAGGAGAGAAAAGCAACCTTTTGAACTAAAGGACTAGGGTTAACGTTCTAAGGCTCTCATCTACTGTAACACTATTTAATACTGGTCCACTGAATGTTGGTGCACAGTTCAATTTCTTGATGTTAGTACATTTCAGTTATTCTTAAAATTAAAAAGTTTCTATAACCTTAGAAGAAACGATTTGTTTATTTGCTTATGTATGGCATGAATAAATACAGGTTTACAGATCCTAGTATACAAATTTATTGTTTTATATGACAAGGATAAATCATGCATGCAAATCGTGCATGAAAGTCATGAAATGGGCTACAAATACAAATGTTACATCTGGACAAATAGAGAGAAATGTCATTGAGTTGTACTTTGGCTTCGCTCAGCCAAATACAGTTGAAAACAAAACTCAAAGATTTTCAAAGGCAGGAGACTTAAGAGCCCATCTCTCATTGAAAGTCAATGGGAGGTGAGCACCTAACTCCTTTTTGTGCTTTGAAGATCTCACCCATGACTTCTACCTTGGCTTTTCTGCGATAAGATCTGAGTATTGTAACATTTTTTCTTTCAATTACCATCTTATCTTAATGTACAGGGCTTAGAAATCTATATGAAATTAATTGTCTAAGATGATATCGTGAGATGATACAGTGTCAGAATTAAAGGCCCACAGCTAGTCTGTTTACCTGCTAGCTTATCCCACAAGCAGTCTAACAAGTGCTGCTTTGCCCCAATTGAGTTGCCTGGTTGGCTAAACTGCCTGATTGGCTGAGGACATCAGCAGACTTGCACTTAAGACCAGCAGCAGCAGCAGGGTGCTGGCTGCTCAAAACATTCACCCATGGCTTCCAATAGCCTTTGTGTCTGCTTGTTTTCAGCCTTGCTCCAGCCTTGTTCTAGTCCTGCTCCTGCCTTGGCTACAGCCTTGCCTCACTCCAGGGAACCTTCACTCCAATCCCTGACTTCAGCTCTGACCCTTGGCTCTGGCATCTGGCCTCTAATTCCTGCTCTAACTGCTAAGCTTGACTCCTGCTCTAACTACTAGGGCTGACTGTTGCTCTAACCGCTGGGCATGTTCACCCATGTCCTGGTCACTGATAGATGATTAACTCAACCTCACAATTCTTGAACATCTTGAACAGCTTACTGGATCTTTTAGGTCTACATGTCTGTTCTAATAAAGACAGGGGGTATAAAAAAACCTTAGTTAAACAAACTGCTTAACTGATTACCTTTACCACCTTTCTTAGGATTCTTTGATTTTTGATTGCTTAACTAAAGAAAAGGGACTCAAAAGAGAATTTAATGTTATAGTTTTATTAACTATCGTTAACAGTAGCATCTAATTGGCTAAGATATAAGAAGGCAAAGTAGTACTGAACTATGATTTTGTTAACATAAACTAGAAAATTGGTCAATACAATAACCATCCAGATTTTCAGAATCAAATAACACAATCACAATAGAAAATAGTACTTATTCTTAATCACTGTCCTAGGAAGGTGATGTTTAAATTTTTTGATTGAGTTCTTCAGAATAATCACTCTTGCCAATTGCTTATCAATTCTGATGTTGCTAACACAACAGAGAAAAAACAATCCAAAGCTAAAGCCTAAGACAATTTGATCAATTACTGACATGCCAATTCACCAAGGTCTCCTTCCCAATGTACCGATAGTAGTTAACCCTTTTAACCTACTTCCCAGCAAATTGTATTAGGCCCAGGATTTGACTAACTCTCCTAACTACCTAACAAACTTATACATTTGACAAACTTTCATCTGCATTACTGTATGAGAAATGTGCTGTAAAATCCATTAATTAAAAATGCAATTAGCAGAGGCAGGTTCACGTAACTAAAAATAATCACATTTTTACCAGCAAATCTTATTTCTGAATGGTAAGGTTCTGCATGGTTATGCAGGAGTCCCAGGTTTGATATCCAGTTCTAGTCTCTTGCTTCTTCAGCCAGCAAAAATTGACATCATATTCAGTCCTAGGTAGGAATGTCCCCCATGATTCAGAAGCAGTCACTATGATCAACTGGTCATAGCATTTCCGGCAGAAAGAAAGTCTCATCAAAACTAATCATTTTCTTGGGAATGTCATTTTGAAATGGTGTTAAAAATGTTTCATTCAACCCAGCTGACATTGTTTGGGTTTTTCATTTCAGTGAGAAAAAACAAAATCCAATTTTTTAAAAGATTTTTCAGTTCAGCCACAAAACCAAAAAATTATTTGCTCAGCTCAAATTATATCATACAAGCACATTCAAAAATTGTTTTGAAAAAGCTATTATCAAATTACATAATGGCATGATGCTGTCAGTTAAAAGTGAAGAAAACAACACCAAAAAGCGTGGACCATTGTTTCCCTTCTCATAAGTTTCAGACACCTCTCATACCTGTTTTTTCTTAATAAAACAGATGAATTCCAAACACATAGAATAGCTGTCTCTCATTTTCTCACTACAGTTTTAAATAAAACACCCAATTTTTTTCATTGGTCATGGAAGTTTAAAGATGCTATGGTTATGGAAGGTTAAAGATGGTAATATGCCATGCTGTGATACAAGCCCACAAAACAGCATATATTATGGAGCATATTTCACACTATGAAAATATGTGGGCAGCTAGACCTCTCTGTCTGTAATTAGTGCATGTAGCAAAAGAAATATTTTTCCAACAGACTTCTCTGTGTTCTGAGGTAGAAAAAGATTTCCTGAACTACATAGTGCTATTCAAGCAAACTTGAGTGCATAAAAATATTACTTATTCCTGTAGGTGCATGGGTTGCACACATGCTCCAAAAACTGACAATGTGAAAGTAACCTAAGAAAGATTCAAGTAATAGGGCAACAAATAACAATGACAGAAACTATTCTCTTGTTCTGAGGACACTGTAACATGCGGATTCCGCCAAAAAATATTTTCAGTCAGCTCTTTTCCCTCTTTGCTTTAATAATTTTTATTGAGTGCATTTAGTTGATTGGCTTGGGGAGATAAATCTTTCATACTTAGAAGAAGCATCTCTTTACATTCCCTGCCCATCCCTTCTCCCTCTGCCCCTCCCCCTCCATGTGTCTCCACCTCTTACAGGGAGCCCAGAGATAGGAGTATGTTTACTCTTTAGGCCTATTCAGTTCTTGGGCTTTCTGCTGAGATGCCAAAAGAGGATGGTAGATAGCGTGGAGGCTTTTGTAACGTGGACACTGGTCCACTAGGACCTGAAATAAGACTGCCAACTGATTTCATGTAGGCCAAAATCTATCTTCCATTCAATGACCATGACTTTTGGTCAATATTGACTTGAGTCAGATTTTCAATCACTAGCCCACAGATGAAAGATTTATTTCATTACCAGTCCACTGGCACGTGCTTTCTCAAAACATTGTAGACAGATGTATATTGCTATGTCACTTGTTCAGTGTTGGGTTTAATGACACAGTGATGTCAATAGATCTGCTTTTAAGTAACTGGCTTCTAAATACTTTTTATCCTAAAATGTTTCCTTCAGCAAGTTTTATGTAAGTATCACATCCTCACAAAGTCACATTTGATTACTTTTATTCATCAGTGTAACAGTAGTTGGAGGAGAAAACTATAGGCCAGTTTCATTGCCAGATTAATTTTTACTGCAGCCTTGAAATTTTACTATACTTTGATGGAGGGCTATAATAATTGGTCACAAATACAGTCAGATGTCAATTATTGTTACATGTAGAGTACTGGATTGAATTTGATACAGCAGCTATTATTGTTACCGTGAAACAATCTTACTGCTTCATTATTGAGAAGCAAGGGAAGACCAGCATTTTCCTGGCCTATGAATAGCGTAGGTGCTTTCAAACAGCATATTCTTCATCTTCAGATTTTGATAGAGGGATATGGATATTTTTTAGAGAATCTTTTTCTTTTTCATGTGAATAAACACATCCCAGGACAGAGATGTAAATGGGTATGTTAAGGCTGTCAGTTAACTCACATGATTAACTCAAAATAATCGTGATTAAAAAAATGAATTGTGATTAATTGCACAGCTAAACAATAGAATACCAATTGAAATTTATTAAACATTTTGGATGTTTTTCTACATTTTCATATCTATTGATTTCTATTACAACACAGAGTACAAAGTGTACAGTGCTCACTTTATATTATTATTTTTTATTACAAATATTTGCACTGTAAAAAAGATAAACAAAAGAAATAGTATTTTTCAGTTCACCTCATAAAAGTACTGTAGTGCAATCTCTTTGTCGTGAAAGTTGAACTTACAAATGAAGATTTTTTTTTATACATAACTGCATTCTAAAACAAAACAATGTAAAACTTTAGAGCCTACAAGTCTATTCAGTCCTACTTCTTGTTCAGCCAATTGCTAAGACAAACAAGTTTGTTTACATTTATGGGAGATACTGCTGCCTGCTTCTTATTTACAATGTCATCTGAAAGTGAGAACAAGCATTTGCATGGCACTTTTGTAGCCAGCGCTGCAAGATATTTACGTGCCAGATATGCTAAACATTAGTATGCTCCTTCTCATGCTTTGGCCACCATTCCAGAGGACATGCTTGCATGCTGATGATGCTCTTTAAAAAAAGTGTGCGTTAATTAAATTTGTGAGTAAACTGCTTGGGGGAGAATTGTATGTCTCCTGTTCTGTTTTACCCACATTCTGCCATATATTTCATGTTATAGCAGTCTCGGATGATGACCCAGCACATATTCTTTTTAAGAACACTTTCACAGCAGATTTGACAAAATGCAAAGAAGGTACCAATGTGAGATTTCTAAGGATAGATACAGCACTCAGCTCAAGGTTTAAAAATCTGAAGTGCCTTCCAAAATCTCAGAGGGACAAGGTATGGAGCATGTTTTTGGAAGTCTTAAAAGAGCAACACTCCGATGTGGAAACTACAGAACCTGAACCACCAAAAAAGAAAATCAACCTTCTGCTGGTAGCATCTGACTCAGATGATGAAAATGAACATGACTCAGCCTGCTCTGCTTTGCATCGTTGTCAAGCAGAATCTGTCATCAGCATGGACGCATATCCTCTGGTATGGTGGTTGAAGCATGAAGGGACATATGAATATTTAGCACATCTGGTATGTAAATATCTTGCGACGCTGGCTACAACAGTGCCATGTGAGTGCCTGTTCTCACTTTACAGGTGACACTGTAAATAAGAAGCGGGCAGCATTATCTCCTGAAAATTGTAACCAAACTCGTTTGAACGATTGGCTGAACAAGAAGTAGGACTGAGTGGACTTGTAGTCTCTAAAGTTTTACATTGTTTTATTTTTGAATGAAGTTTTTTTTGGACATAATTCTACAGTTGCAAGTTCAATTTTCATGATAAAGAGATTGCACTACAGTACTTGTATTAGGTGAATTGAAAAATACTATTTTGTTTTTACAGTGCAAATATTTTTAATCAAAATAAATATAAAGTGAGCACTGTACACTTTGTATTCTGTGTTGTAATTGAAATCAATATATTTGAAAATGTAGAAAACATCCAAAAATATTTAAATAAATTGCATTATATTATTGATTAACACCGCGATTAATCATGTGATTAATCGCGATAATTTTTTTTAATCACGTGATTAATTGTGATTAATTTTTTTAGTTGCTTGACAGACCTAGGGCGTGTCCTTGGAGTCAAAGTCAGGTCCCCATACTAGGTCTTACAAGTTGAAACGGGTTTGAGAAACATGGTGCTAACCACAGATTCGATACTGCAAGATGTGGAGCAACTGCCCCTCCCAACCATCAAAGAAAAGACAAGATTCAGCACCTCTCAGAATTTGGTCCAACATTTCCAGTTTACACACTTTCTAGGCTGTATCTCCAAATATTTTGCCCATTCTCCCTGCCCTGTATTGTCTTTGAAAATGGTGCAGTAAATGATCATTTCTGAGAGAAATTGCAACTGAAGATATTTGTCAGCATATTGTTCTTTATCCTAGTGACGACTGGGCCTGAGCCTGTTGCCATTCAAGTCAATGGGAGCTGGGCCAGCCATAAACATAATGTTTGGAGAAGTAAACTCAGAACTGAGCAGCATTCATATTTTATTTTTGCTTCAAAGTCTTAAATGGTAGGTTCATAATGCTCCCATCACAATCATGTACAAAACCCACAAACCCAAGCAGGAAAAGCAATGAGCTCCCACACACTTTACAACCTTATGATGACAGTAGAGAATGAATTCCTTTTCCTTTCAGCAAGAACCAATTTTCCTCTGCAGGAAGTGGTGTTGATGTTTCAGTACATGGCACTTTGGGGTGAGGGATAGCTCAGTGGTTTGAGCATTGGCCTACTAAATCCAGAGTTGTGAGCTCAATCCTTGAGGGGGCCATTTAGGGATCTGGGGCAAAAATTGGGGGTTGGTCCTGCTTTGAGTAGGGGGTTGGACTAGATGACCTCCTGAGGTCCCTTCCAACCCTGATATTCTATGATTCTTCCCTCTGAGGCATTATTGAATTAATGCCCTAGCTAGTATAGCATTGTGGTGCCAGAAGTTGAGATGAGATGTAAAACCAAGCTCCTATACATTAAAATTAAAACACCCATGGCATTTTATTTTTTGAAAAAATATGCAGTGTCCTGCCCAAATTTCATTTATGGCCTATCATACTATCTTTTGCCTATCGAAATTCCTCCACAACTTCCTTTTTTTCCTTCTTTTGGTCCATTCTTTTATTGGTGGATGCAATGTAAATATGTTTCTAATTGTTTTCTCTTACTGCTCACTGAAGTTTCAGCCAGACACAGTTAATTCTTCTCCATTTCTTATCCTAAAATGTTGTTACGCTGTTCTGCAATAGTAAATATATACTGCATCCCACCCTAGAAGTGGCTGCATTTGACTGGGAACTCAGGCGATTCTTGTATGTATGATTTGGGATCCTATTGGATGCAAAGTGCTGTATAAATGCATGTTGTTATAAAATAATTGATAGTTTATATTTTGGTTATTTTGTTACCAGGTCAGTGGTTCAATATAAGCAGCTGTGAAGTGGTTTAACATAAAGTACACATGGAGCAAAATACCCTTCCAGCACTGCCTCCTGCCACGGGTATTTGCCTGTTAAAGAGCCAGCATTCCAGGAGAATGTTGGTCCTTCAAATTACACTGCTATGTTCCACAGAAGCCTAGAGTTTTCAGCAGTTCAGTGATTACATTTTGTCCTGGGTTTTTCTTCTTTTTTATATCATCTAAGGACTAAACAAGATAGTGTGCATTGTGTATTCAAGTATTACTACCCAGGTGTAATCAGATCTGTCTCTCCATTATGTTACCTGTCAGCTCTGTGTTCTTGGGGAACCAGGGCACAGTATCCAGCCTGTCTGATTCATGAAGGACACCTTCCCCCTCTCCCCCCACAGCCTCTGGTTGAACCAAAACTGATCTGAAGAAAGACTTACAAAAAACAATGAAAAGGCCATGGGAGACACACCTAAACCCCTCCAGATAAGGGTGACAGGATTAAGGCAACTCCCCTAGCCTCAATTTGCATCAAAGATGGGACAGGGAGGTATCTCCATTAGCATACAGAATGGAGAACAGAAATTCCAAGGCAAGAACCACACTGAACTCTGGGACCAGAAAAGTAGGGAAGCACTGCATGATGGGGGAATCTCTGTTCCAGATGTTAATGAACCCACACCTTTGTAACACTGACAGACCCTGGTTGTCGGCAGGCAGGATCGAACCTGGGACCTCTGGAGCTTAGTGCATGAGCCTATACTGTATGAGCTAAAAGCCAACTGGCTGTTAGCTAAGAACACCACACCCAGAAGTTGCATGGTTTACACCACACACCCAGCTCAGTAGTTATCAGACCAATTCTAGTAATAAATCCTTTACTGGTATCCAAAATACTGAAGCTGCCTAATTGCATTGTGAGCTTCCCTTGAGCCATCAGTTTACCCATAAACAAATCTAGTGTTCTCCCTTGAACCATTGCTGTTTCCCAAAAAAAAACCGCTACCCACACTCAAGCAAATATTCTGATGCCTGGATCCAAAATCTGCATCATTTCCATTGGGACTTCATCTTCTCCTGACTGATCATGCTGGGAGCTCTTCCTGTCTCCAGCACTCCAGACCCTCAGCTACCACCACCACCTGGGACCCCCGATAGATTCAAGATTCATGGAGTGGTGAGAACCCAACTCTCTCTCACTGTCTCTCTCTGTTTTTTTTTTTTTTTCTACTCTAGGTGTAGCTTTCTAACCCTGACTTGTGATCAGGTATAGTTTTTTAAACCTGACTTTTATAATCAAATTTAAGTTAGATTTAATATTATAACTGTTTTCTTTGTTTGGCTCTCCTTGTATGGTTATTACCTGACAATAAATAACATTTATGGTTAAGCTGGTTGCTTCCCTCCTCCCCTCTCCCTGCCCCCCCCCTCTCTCTCTCTCTCTCTCTCTTTCTCTCTCTCACTCGTTTTTGGCTTCCCCATTTGCACTGCAGTAACGCTCCTCTTACCTAATCTAAAGATCTCTGTTGCACCCAAAAATCCTGTGGGGTTTGCTCATCAAGTGGGTTACTACCAGAACAATTGTAACGTGAAAGTGGGGATAGGGATGTGCTGAACCTGTGACATAGGAGGGTGGCAGCTTGGAAGTGCTGCTCGATCCAGCCTGCTGAGTCCAGGGGCATATTAGGGTGGCAGCTTGAAAGTGCTGCTCCAACCAGCCTGATCAGGCGTACTCATACCAGAGCGGTGCCCGTGGCATATGAGGGTTTGAGCTTGGAAGTGCTGTTCGATCCAGCCTGCTGAGTCCAAGGGCATATAAGAGTGACAGCTTGGAAGTGCTGATTGACCCGGTCCACTCAGACACACTCTTTAATGTGTGTGTGTGTGTGTGTGTGTGTTTTCATCTGATTCTGGGGCTGGAAGAACCCAGCCCTGGGGAGCCAGGGACCTGCAGGACAGCTCCATTGGGAGGGAACTTGCAGAATGAACAAGTAGAGCTCCGTATGAGAACACAAGTGACACAAGCAGTACATTGATAGAATTACAGAACCCCCACCTCAGAAGAGTAACCCTAATAAATGAGCGTACCCCCAAAGTAATGGGAAAATCTGGTAACAGTTATTGTTTATATTGCGGCAGTGTTTGTATTACAGTAGTGCCCGTGAGGATTGTGTCCAAGCACTGTATAAATACATAGTCAGAGGGCCCCTGTGCTCAACAGTGTACAATCTAACTAATCAAGACAGACAAAAGAAGAAACAGAGGTGCAGAGACTTCCCCACAGTAAGGCAGTGGCAGAGCTGGGATTAGACCCCAAGTTATCCCGAGTCCCAGGCCACAGGAGTGTTCAGTGAGCCACACTGCCTCTCCCGCTTATGCTTATTTTCTGTCTTTTTAGAACATGTAAGTCTTCAGAATTCTGCTTTCTGCTGCAGAGCATTGTAAACATTTTGCCTGTTAGTAAAGAACAATTATTCAGTAATGATTTTAACAAATACTACCAGCAAACCACCCATCTCCTTAGTGTTGTCAAGGCTCAACTTTCAAACAATTAGTTACTTTCTATTTCAGTCACACGGTGCAAACTACCAGCACTTTTTAAACATTGCTTTTAACGTTCTCTGACTTGAACAATTAACTCCTCTGAGTCTGCCTTGTCATTCACTAGCTGACATGGCCAAATGCTGTCGTTAACTTTCAGCCTGAGATGTGCTTTCTCATACTTTCCATGTGCTGATGCAAATGCCCAGGCTTGAAGCTCACATTTCTAAATGTGGAAGTGCATGAACTCTTCAAAGGCCTCCTCCACAGCTGAACGTTCTCTGCAAATGAAGTTAGACTTCTGACAATGACAGTGCTGTGGTCCCCCTGTTTTTTTTGTCTTCTTGGGTCCTACATGTCTGGGTCGTCACAGAGGAAACATGTTGGAGAAAGAGCAGAGGTTTACCTCACAGTAGCGTTTTTTTATCGGCAAAGCCAGGAAGCTGCACAAACCCCTTGGCAAGTAGCCACCTTCAGCTTTCTGAGAAGCAGATAGTGTGTTCCAGTCTGTGCTTTATTTAAAGAGGCAGACACTGCTTTGAGTGAATTTTAAAGAATGTGGAGCATAGCACATCATATTTTCCTGGCTTGTTTTCCATCAACGGAAAACTGCAACCAGTGAAATATTCTGGACTCTGGAACTGAGGCTAAAGAAGTAACATTGTTAAAACATTGTCTCCTCAATGTGTTACTGAGATACTGCTCTTTTCCTCCTGCAGAATTTAGAGGTTCAAATCTTGCAGTTTTCTCTCACTGATCGGAGTTTTGTCAGAGTAAGAACTACAGGATTTGGTCAAGTGTGTGAAGGTCTCTCCCTGCAATACCAGTTGGAGCGGGCCAGGAAATTGCTACTCCTGGGGAAATTCTGTGCCACTACATGTGCACAGAATTCATGTCCCCCCCAGATTTCTTTGCTTCCCCGCAGAAAAATGACTTTCTGACAGGGAAGCAAAGGGAAGCTGCAAGAGCACTCACGCACTACTCCCTAGCAGTGCAGGAACATGGTTTCAGACACCTGGAGCAGCCAGTGGAGAGGTAAATCACCACAGGACTGGGGACACCCCAGCCAGTGGCTCCTACCCTGAGCTGGGATCATTTGCTAGTCCCAGCTGGTCTGGAAGCAGGAGAGGACAGAACTCCCTTTTCCCCTGAAAGGAATGGCTGGGACTGTGTCAGACCCACCCCCAGAAACTTCCCCCAGCTGCAGGAAGCTCAGAATACTCCCCTGCTTCCTGCCCCCATCGCTCCTCAGCTGTGGGGGGAGGGATCACTGTATGGGGAGCTGCTCCCCCATCCACCCAACCCCCATGCATCTGGACCTCCCATACCCAGACACCCCTGCCAAGCCTCACCCCATACATCCAGAACCCCCCCAGCCCTTCATTCCTGAACTCCACCTCACTGAACCTCAATCTCTGCGTCTGGAGCCCCCTGCACCCAGACCCCCTGCCTCTGGACTTCCACCCCTGCACTCAGACCAACCCCCACTAAGCTCCCTGCACTCAAACCTCCACCCTGATGAGCCCCACCCCTGCTCCACCCTGAGCCCCCACATCCAGACCCCCATGCCACTGACTCCCAGACTCCCACCCCACCAAGCCCCACTCCCCCAGCACTCAGATCCCCTGCTGAGACCCCCACACCCGGACCCTTCTGCTGAGCCCCAACCACTTTCACCTGGAAGCCCCTGCAGAGTCCCATTGCCCCGGCACCTGGAAACCTCCCCCGCCAACGAGCCTCTGTGCATCCAGATCCCCCCACACCTAGACCCCACACTGAGCTGCCTGCACCCAGATTGTCCCACACAGAATCCTCTCACGTCACACCTGGATCCCCCCCACACTGAGCCCATCAGACTTGGATCCTGCCTGCTGGAGCCTGGTGTGCCTGGCGCAGAGGGGTAGGGCCCTAGGGTGTTTCTGGGGCAGGCCCAGGCCTTGTGCTGTGTCAGGGTCGGGTGCAGCCTCACCATTGAGTCCATGTCCTTGGGGTGAGGGTGGGGAGGCTGCAGGGTGATATCTCACCTTTATACAGCCCGTGGCCTGTGCTACTCACTGCCATGCTGGAGCCTCGACATTTATTTATTGACAAATAAAAGTTGCAAAATTTTACAGAATATTAAAATATTGTGCGCAGAATTTTTACTTTTTTGATGCAGAATTTTTAATTTTTTTGGAGCAGAATGCCCTCAGGATTAAATAATTGCAGAATAGCTATCGTCTCTGTCCTCTTGACACATAGGCAATGAGCCAATTTTCATAAATCTAGAGGAATGATTTATGTTCTTGTTCTTTTACATCCCTAATTTTGATTACACCATTATCACCAATTTATAAAGCAATGCAGTAGTTGAACAAGCCTTGAACAAGCTGCCTACTCTGCATCACCCAAGAATGGAATGCTTTTAGTCTATAGGAAATATGCTGCATTCAGCATCATTAATTAATGTTAATTACTGAATAATCCACCCTGTGGTCTTCAGTGTCAGCCTAAAGAGAGAGAAGAGGGATACAAAACTGAAACTATAGCTATGATTATTAACTTTACCTGTCATTAACAAAGCTAATTCTTTGATTATGGATGTTATTGAGCAACTTGATTCGCAGATCAAAAAATTACTTTTGAATTCGTTGTAGTGGAAAATCTCTGAAATGTTCTTTAGTGCATTTAAGAATTCCTGTGCCTTCTCTAGGAGCAAAACCTAAAACCAAACCTAATAGGACAGGAGAAGGGTTAGCTCTAATGCCAGAAGTTCTCTAATTAATGTATCTGGTTTTTAGTTTTCAAGGTGACAAATGGAGTCTGTCAAAGGGTAATTATTAATTATTAATAGTATGAAGTTCTCAAGGTCATTTTGCCCTTAGGGTTTCTAAAAGTTCACACTATATCCATAAAGAAATCTAGATTTGCTACAATTGTGGTAGCAGTATGTGTTTTGTGTCAGTAAACTCAGATCCATTTAGAAACAGACATTTCATCTTAATGCTTTATCTACTGCCCTCCCACCCTCTGTTTGCACTTTCTTATCTATAGTCCAAATAGCAATGTTGACTCATACTGTCACTACAAGGCTACAGAACCTGTTCATAGCAAAGCCTGACCCACATTCTGTTTTGAGGTCCTTAGCCATTATGCGGATGGAGTGCTACCATCCATACCTCTATTTTAACATTCCCACCTTTAAAGCTTGTACTTTGCAGCCAAAGGGCTCACGTCCAGAAAAAAGACATTAAATGTTTAAATGAGCTTTTTAAAAAGTGATTGCATGACCGGGAAAAAAGAGGGGGAAAATAACTTTTTATAAAACTGTGATATCTGTTGTGCATCCACACACTCATTTATCCTCTAAAGTTGTCAGAGCCCCCATTCCCAACCGTTCTCTCATGGAAAAACTGGGCAGGAAGAGGTCATCGAAAACATTCTTGGGGATTGAGGCTACAAGCATTTGCTGCTGCAGAATTACACAAGCAGATCCTTTTGAAAACAACTTTAATAAGGAAATAGGGAGCTTACAGTGAGCAAGTGAGAACAGTTGTTACTGTAACTGCATGCCTAGCCCTAAATTTCCAGTTTTATACTATAAATTAGGCTATGCTAAGCAATTACTCAAGAACGCTAACCTGGAAAAAATTAGATACCAAGCTTTATGCTCATCATTTTTGACTTATAAACTCTATAAACTCTATAAAGCTCTATAAACTTTTTCTAAACAGAAGACAAAAATTTAACAAAATTAAGTCTGCATTTAAAGTGAGAGAAATATATCAATTGAGATGCTGGTGGCAGAAGCCAAACCTTAATACGCTTAAATAAGTGATTTGGGTGTGTACAATTCCTTTTTTTTAAACATGGGTCTCTTTCAAGGTTTTTGATACAGTGGACTTAGATCACAGAGCTGAGTTAAGTAAATACAGTTATAGATTCTGAGTAATCTTTCATTGCCAATCAAGCTAATTACTTTCTTTCCCTTGCCCTTTCCCTGTAGCTCTCTCACTCTGATTTATACTCAGTGATTTTTTTTAAGTTTCAGAGAAGTTAAAATCATGATCATAATTGAAATGATTTATATTACAGAAGATTTACATCTGTTTGTATTTTTCCTGAGTTAATTGTCCCTCAAGTGTTCATATAGCTGCCATTGGGTAACAGCTGTTCCAAATAGCTGCCTTTCTTTCTCCAGTCTAAACTAGGGCTCTGATCCTATTCCTGTGCCATATAGAACTTCTACCAAAGTCAATGGAAGTTCCTTGCATGGAATGACTGAGGCATTGTGCCCTTAAAGATTGTCAGCTCTTGATGTCAGGGGAAAAATCGTATCCAGGACTTTGCTACAGCTATCAGATCTGTGTAACTTGATGCCTAATCCTTTGTGAAGTTAAATTGGCTTCAGTGGGTTTCCTTGAAAGTGCATGGGTCTGCCCACATAGCTCCAGATGCAGAATCAGGGCCTACATTTGTAAAACACCTTGTAAATAAATGGCTTTCTCTTTTAAAATAAAATTAATGCATTATATTAGTCTTCTAATATGTTAAGAGCTGTTATAAAAAGGACTGTGATCAGTTGTTCTCCTTGTCCAGTGAAGGTAGGACAGGAAGTAGTGGGTTTACTCTGCAGCAAGGGAGATTAGGAAAACCTTTCTAACTATAAAGGTAGAATCATAGAACTGGAAGGGACCTCAACAGGTCATCTAGGCCAGTCCACGGCACTCATGGCAGGACTAATTATCTAGACCATCCCTGACAAGTATTTGTCTAACCTTGCTTTTAAAAATCTCCAAAGATGCACCCTAGGCAATTTATTCCAGTGCTTAACCACCCTGACAGTTAGGAAGTTTTTGCTAATGTCCAACCTAAACCTCCCTTGCTGCAATTTAAGCCCATTACTTCTTGTCCTAATCCTCAGAGGTTAAGAAAAATTTTCTTTCTCCTCCTTGTAACAGCCTTTTACATACTTGAAAACTGTTATCATGTCCCCTCTTAGTCTTCTCGTTTCCAGACTAAACAAACCTAATTTTTTTAATCTTACCTCATAGATCATGTTTTCTAGACCTTTAATCATTTTTGTTGCTCTTCTCAGGACTCTCTCCAATTTGTCCACATCCTTCCTGAAATGTGGCACCCAGAACTGGACACAATACTCAAGTTGAGGCCTAATCAGAGCGGAGTAGAGCGGAAGAATTACTTCTCATGTCTTGCTTACAATACTCCTGCTAATACATCCCAGAAGGATGTTCACTTTTTTTGCAACAGGATTATACTGTTGACTCATAATTTGCTTGTGCTCCACTATGACCCCCAGATTCCTTTCCGCAGTATTCCTCCCTAGGCAGTCATTTCCCATTTTGTATGTGTGCAACTGATTGTCCCTTCCTAAATGGAGTACTTTGCATTTGTCCCCTTATTGAATCTCATCCTGTTTATTTCAGACTATTTCTCCAGTTTGTCCAGATCATTTTGAATTTTAATCCTATCCTCTAAAGCACTTGCAACCCCTCCCAGCTTGGTATCATCTGCAAACTTTATAAGTGTACTCTGTATGCCATTATCTAAGACATTGATGAAGATATTGCACAGAACCAGACCCAGAACTGATCTCTGAGGGGCCCCACTCGTTATGCCCTTCCAGCATGACTCTGAACCACTGATAACTACTCTCTGGGAACGGTTTTCCAATCAGTTTTGCACCCACCTTATAGTAGCTCGATCTAGGCTTCATTTCCCTAGTTTATTTATGAGAAGATCATGCGGGGCAGTATCAAAAGCTTTACTAAAGTCAAGATATAGTTAAGAGGTAGTTACGGTAGTTAAGCTCTGGAATTGGCTTCCAAAGGAGATTGTGGAATCCGCATCAATGGAAGTTTTTAGGAACAGGTTGGACAAACACCTGTCAGGGATGGTCTTGGTACCTGGTCCTGCCCCAGCACAGAGGGTTGGACTTGATGATTTCTCAAGGTCCCTTCCAGCCCTACATTTCTATGATGCTATGACTCTATATTATACCATATGCCTTTAATAACTTATTGGTAACTGTTCACATTATAGATATGCTTCACTTGAAAAAACTGACCTGTACATAAAAGAAGGTATCTGGCTGCAGCATACATCTACAAAGTTCCATTTTTGATATTTCTTCTGATTTAGAAACTGAAACTGCCCCAGTTTGCAGTTTGGTATGACTATTAAGTGAATTTTGTATAGGTTGACTGGAATTTCATATTAAACTCAGTGAGTTTCCGAGAATGTGCCCCACTACCAATCTATTTACAAAAGCTGAATAACAGCTCCCATGAACATATGTCTTACTTTTCCAGTCTAATTGCTGCAAGGGCAGAATTCATGCAACCCCATCCCACTGTAGCAAAAAGGGTGAAGTCGCTGGGGTTGCACAAGTATAAATAGAGTAGAATTTTATCCTACAAGTGTTTTCTTTTAACTGTTACCTCTGGGATTATATTGAGCAAATTCTGGGCATATGTCAGATATATGGCACAAAGGAGAGGGCTGTAGAGTGTGGACATTACTATTCTGTGTTTATCCAATTCATGGTAAACAAATTTTAATATAAATTTATTTTGACAGTTTCCTTTGTGGAAAATAGGACTCATGAAAACTGACACTCTCAACTGTGCAGATGGTCCTAAGTGACACTGTTTTTACACTAGTGACGTAAATATCAGTACCGTCAAAATTTCCAGTAATTAGTAGCCTTGCGCACTCCCTCTGTGTACGTCCATTTATTTCTCTTGCTTTTGTCTATTTGGTAGTTCCTTTCTACTGTTGCTCCTGATCATTGACAGACTAGGGGTATATTGCACTCACAGCTGGCACTGTGCTTTGCTGTCTATATGCCTTCATATGAAAAAAAAGCCCTGAATGAATGCCTTGCCAACATGTCTAAAGGTTGAAAAAATAACCTAAAAAATGCTGATGTGTTTCTTCCCTCAAAACAAACCCTGTGCCTGTAATTTTAGAAGCGCTAATTGTCAAGGGAATTTCTTCCTCAGACTGTGAAAGTTGAAAACAAAACAAAACTTTCTTATAGGGAAGTCAGTTTCTTCTCTAAACAATTTCATTGAGTCAAGGTTACAACCAAACCCGCAATGTATTGAAATGTCTCACTGCGAGGCCCATCCACCTCCCTCTTTCTGCGGAGGTCCCCTTGGCAGGAAGAACAGTGTTACTTCTGCACAAAGGTGGAGGAGGGATTCCAAGGGCCCATGGAAGGCTTGTGAGCCAAGGCAAGGGCAGGACCAGAGACTCTGCTTCTGCACAGACACTCAAGTTCATACACCCATGATTAGCCTATATTAGAGATGCGACAGATTACTTCATCCATGGGGCTAAAGTTGCTTCCCTTTTCATTCCCACTCCCCATGCCATGTTTCTCCCCAGGCCCGGACTAGCTACTTGGGCTGGATTGTGGATTTGCCCCCTCTAAGCAGGTCCCACTGGAACAGGAAGGAAAGAAGAGGTGGAGGCTTTTAGGGAGTGATTTAGGCCTGCCAATTAGCTGCTTCTAATCCTCTAAGGGTCTAGTTGCTGCTTCTCGGACATGTGTTCCTCCAGCACTCTTGGAGGCACTGTATCTGGCTCAGCCTTCAAGAACCCAGGGTGCCTTAGGGACTTGGCTGGTAATGTGAAGCCCCTCCTCCCCTACAGGGTGTGTGACATTTAAAGCCATGAACACCCTTATATTTTATGTAAAACACTTGTAACTTTTTATGGTTTCATTTCAAATCTTCTTGCACAAGACAGGAGCTTGAGTTTCTCTATTTACAGGCCCTTGTCCGTAAGGGTCTAACATAAAACCAAAGTTAAAAGTTAGATGGAGGGTTTTTTTTTTTTAATTCACATGGAAGGAAAACAAGGATGTAGTGGAGCTGGAATGACTTTCAATAAGAATGGAGTGTTGGCCTTTGGCTTTCTTAAATTTCCTGACTATTGTTGGTTTAAATCACATCCTTAAAGTTATTTAAACATAGTTTTGTGTCATTATTTCCTTGATATAAAATAATGAAAGGGATTAAATACTTCATGGAAGTTTATATAATATATGTATTATTTACAGAGACCCGAATGGTTCCTTTGGCATCAACGTACCCATTAAGCAATTGTCGTTAACATGCATAATATGTATCAGATAGACTTGATGGCTCTAAGAGGGTTGTCCTGCTCTGTCTTACATTAAACAGATAACTATAATATTTTGTAGATGACATATTCTTTGTCCTATAAGACAGTGTATCTTTCATAAAGCCTTCCTGGTCTATCTTGTGAATACACATTTAGGACACAGGCTATGTATTGTACAAATGTGTATAAGAATAGACGTTACAAGTTTCCATGCACACTCAGTTAGCTGATTTATCAACCTCATTATCAAGGCCTTTAAAAAATGTTTTGATGCTATCAAAAGAAATTAAACTATATTATGTAATTACTTGCAACATTTACTTTTTAATTGGAGACAACCTGAGGTAAAATATCTGAAAATGAAACTTCAGTGTTCTGTTTTAGTCATTAATTTCTTAAATTTTTCATAAACAAAGAACCCAAACTCAGGAAAATAATTCTTAGTTCAATTCACAAGCATCTCCCTGTTTTATTGTTTTAAACTTTGTCTAACTTAATGGTCAAATGGAATCTTTTTTTTTAAGATGATAAAAAAACAACAACAAAAAATCCGATCTTTAGCAAGAGCTGGATTTAAGGTTTTTTAATTTGTTGGCTTGTGCCAGCAGAACCCCAGCTGCAGTCTCCAGTAGCAGAAAGTCCAACTACAGATGGCAGCACTGTGGCACATGCCCCAAGCCCTCTTCTGCTAGGGGGAACCTGAAGGCGTCTGGCAAAGCCCACAAAGTGTGGGGAGGCCAGCCATGGCAAGGGTGGAGACTGGGTGTGTAGCAGATGCTCCACAGCAGAGCTGCTTTTGATGTACATCTGAAGCTGCCTTCACCAGATGCACCCCTGGGGGAATGTTGCAATGGTGTCACCTCCTGCTCGCCTGTGGGATGAATTTCTTATCTAGAGCATCTGCCCTTGTAAATGTAAAGTGTGGGCATGGAGTTGAATTTGGCCCCTTGTATGTGTAGTTAAAAACTGTTCTGACTGAATTATAAACCGCTGAAACATAGAGTCTATAATGGTAACAATGCCAGACCTTTAACAGTGATGTTATAAGCAATGTCTTCTTTCATTATATCTAATGTCATGTGGCTAGAGCTGGTTGGAAATTTTTAAACAAAATGCCTTTTATTTGTCAGAAACATATTGATTTCAATAAAACTTTAGTCAAGAAGGTTTCTAGGGTCCAGCATGGAATTTCTGGTCAAAACCAGAGAGAGATAAACGGACACACCCCAGAATAGTTAATAGCTCAGGGATTAGAGCACTCACTTTTAATGTGGAAAACCTAGGTTCATCCCTGCTCTGATTCAGCACCTTGAACCTTGGGTTTCTCACGTCACATGTGAGTGCCCTAACCAATTGGCTATTCTGTGGTGGGTGTCTCTTGTGTTATTTTGGGGAGGAAATAGAAAGATCTCATTTTTTTCTTGATGCAGAACTAAAACAAAAGTTGAAACCTCAAAATTTTTGTTAACTGGAATTCTTCTTTTCTGGCCAGCCCTGCATGTTGTGTGTCTGATTTGTGTGAGCAAATTTCCAGGGCACATAATGTAGTGACTAGAAGTCAAGATTTCTAGATCCTAGTCATGTACCACTCTTACAGGGTAACCTTAATCAAATCACTTTTAAGCATTGTTCCTGTGTTAGGCTATCTAACATAGTTGTGCACAACCTTTTTTGAAACCCACCTCCTTTGAGAGCTGCTAAGCACCCTTTCCTTCTATTGTTTTAGGTGGAAGGAATTTTTAAATCAGCAGGTCCAAGTAACTTGTATCCAAGAGTTCTAAAATCTGGCTGAGGAGCTTGCTGGACTATTAATGATGATTTTCAGTCTTGGAGCATTGGGGAAATTCCAGAAGACTGGAAGAAAGCCAGTGTTGTGCCAATTTTTAAAAAGGATAAATGGGCAGCCTCACATCGATCCTGGGCAAGATAACTGAACGGCTGATATGGGACTTGATTGATAAAGAATTAAAGGAGGGAAATGTAATTAATGCAAATCAGCATGGCTTTATAGAAAATAGATCCTGTCACACTAACTTGATATCTTTTTTAAAAGAGATTACAAGTCTGACTGATAAAGGTAATAGTGTAGAAGTAATATATTTAGACTTCTGTAAGGTGTTTGACTTGGTACTGTATAACACTTTAATTGAAAAAACTAGAATAATATAAAATTAACAGGGCACACATTAAATGGATTTTTAAAAGGCTAATGGACAGATCTCAAAATGTATTTGTCAATGAAGAATCATCATCAAAGGGGTCTGTCTCCAGTAGAGTCCCACAGGAATCAGTTCTTGGCCTTACGCTATTTTACATTTTTATCAGTGACCTGGAAGAAAATATACAATTGTTACTGATAAAGTTTCCAGATGACACAAATTGGGGGAGCAGAAAATAACAAAGAGGACAGGTCACTGATTCAGAGACATCTAGATGACTTTGCAAAGTGGGCACAAGCAAACAATAGGCAGTTTAATATGGTTAAATATAAATGTATACATCCAGGACCAAAAATGTAGGCCTTACATACATGATGGGAGACTCTATGCTGAAAAGCAGCAATGCCAAAAAAAAAAAATGTCAAGATCATGATGGATAGTCCGATGAAGATGAGCTCCCAGTGTGATGCTGTGGCAAAAAAGAACTAATATGATTCTAGATGCATGAATAGGGGAATCTTGAGTAGGAGTAGAGAGGTTATTTTACTTCCATATTTGACACTGGTGTGACCGCTGCTGGAATTCTGTATCCAGTTCTGGTGCCCACAGTTCAAGCAGAATGTTGACAAATTGGAGAGGGTACAAAGCAGAGCCACGGGAATGATTAAAGGATTAGAAAACATTCCCAATAGTGAGGGACTCAAGGAGCTCTATCTATTTAACTTAACAAAGAGAAGGTTAAAGGGTGACTTGATTACAGTCTATCTACATGGGGAACAAATATATAATAATGTGCTCTGCAGTCTAGCAGAGAATGCCTTGCTGCAACTTCCAGCCAAAATCAGACTGGAAATAAGGCATACATTTTTAGCAGTGAGACTAATTATTCATTGAAACAATTTACCAAGGGTCATGGTGGATTATCCATCACTGACATGTTTAAATCAAGACTGGTGTTTTGCTAAAGGATATGCTCTAGGAATTATTTTGGGAAGTTCTATGGCCTGTATTATACAGGAGGTCAGGTTGATGGCCATACTGGTCCCTTCTTTCCTTGGAATCTGTGAAATTGAAAAATAAAAATGAAATGAGGAACAGCTGAAAAAAACAGCTAACAAATGAGTGCATCCATATATATATACACTGTAGAAAGAAGTAAGTGGGTAAGATGTGTTTCAGTTCTGGGAAAGTTTGATATGTGATCAAACTGATAAAAAGAACTAGGGTGTTTGACAACCAAAAGCATGGAAGTTCATATAACATTTATGAAGATAAATTGACTTCTCTGAGAAAATATTAATACATTAAAGAAACTATAGGTTGGAAATCTTTATTACAACTAGCATAATTAACTCATGGTGCAGTGATTATTTTTCACAAAAAATATTCCTTCCAATGCAAAAATAGACCCAAAATGGTGCTATCTGATGCAGGGTTCCAGTCATGGGAAATAATTATATTTAACCCCAGTACATGCCCCCAAATACTTTTACATATTATTAATTATGCTAAGTACTTTAGAAACACGTACTGAGAGAGAGTCCCTGCTCTGAAGAACTTGCAGTCTAAATGAACAAGAATAACAAAGAAAGGAATGGGGAATAGAGGTACAGAAAAGTACCAAAATCACACAGTAGCTAAATTACAAAACTAGGATTGGAGCATAGATTTCCTGACTCCAAGTCACGTGCCCTCTCCATTAATCATATTGTCTCCCATTTTAAAAAGCTGGCAGTTTAATTGTCCCCTGTCTAAAATCATTTTCTGTAATAAGAGACCTAAATAACAGATTCCTATGCAAATTTGCAAAGGAAGAAGCGTGTCTGAATTTAAAGCTGATCTTTAAGAGACCATTTTTCTGTTAGTCCCATGTACATACATCTTTTTTCTTAACTGATTATTTGTTTCCAGGTGAAATACACATGTTTATATTTAAGGTAGTATAGGTCCCAAGCAGTTGCTCTAATCACACTCCCTTATTAATAGACATAAAATCCTTAAATCTTACCCTTCCACCTCCCTTCCCATCACACAGTCAAAAAAATATTCTGAGTAACTCAGCATTCTATTACTAAAAGAATGAACCTGAAACCATAATAAATACTGCAAGTCATGAATATCAAGAACCATGGTAACAGTATTCTGGGTTTTCCTTAGAGGTACCCCATCCAAGTACTGATCAAGCCAGTTACACAGTCCTATAAAGTACCAAGCACCCAACACTCCCACTAACTTTTATATTTACCAACACATGGCACACAACAGTACTGGTGTGCACAGTTGGTGATGTCTACTGGGAAAATACTGCAGGTATTGACCTGGATTAACCGGCAAAGTGCATGAGTCTGCTGCGTTGTCTACACCCCCTGAGGTTTTGTGCGCAATCCCTAAACTACTACCACCAACCTGCTCTGTATCCATTTACTGATTAGTAATACAACTAGTGAGGCACAGGACAGGGGTACTCTGTTGTTGCTGTGTATGCTTGTGGTAAGTTCTGACAGCGACCCTGTATGTCAGATGCGTGAGGCATTGCTCGTCTCTTGGGCTTGTGGTTTGCTGTGGCCGTGAGTTCTCTGGATCTGCCACATCAAGGTAGGGATGAAGGGATGGCAATACCTTGAGCCCATTTATTTTGGCAATCTGCTAGACTTTCCCTTTTTAGAATTTGTCTTGACTTGACAGGTGAAGGGTTCCCTTGACGTTTGAAAGAATTTCTGCAAAATGTATTACAATTAATTTGGGAATGGAGCCTGAGATGGTGTGTGCACAAATAGGAGATTGCCCATAGCTAAAGACAGAGCCGGATTAACTCTCCTGTGGGGCCAGGCCTATTAGATTTCGAGGGGCCTCTGTATACAAGTCTTTTTCCTAAAGTAAAACAAAATTATCACAATTATGACATTGAGGCTGTTAATGCTATAGTAAACTTGCCTTTTAATTAACATAAAGCCGTTCTGTGGTTACATTTCAATCTTAAAACGTAGAATAAAGTTAAGATTATTCAAAATAGCCTATGTCTTACCTTAGAACAACTGTTACATTAGTTTCTTTCTGGGAGGGAGTTTGGGTGCAGGAGGGGGCTCCAGGCTGGGGCAGAGCATTGGGGTGCAGGAAAGGGTGAGTGGTGCAGGGTCTGGGAGGGAGTTTGGGTGCATGAGGGGATTCTGACCTGGGACAGGGGATTGGGGTGCAGAAGGGGGTTTGAGGTGCAGGCTCCATCCAGGAGGCACTTTCCACAGCGGCAGGGCTCAGGCAGGCTGCCTGCCTGCCTGCCCTAGCCCCACGCCACTCCTAGAAGTGGCTGGCTGCTGGCACATCTCTGTGCACCCCTAGGGGGAGGGGGACAGTGTGTCTCTGTGCACTGCACACACGCGCAAGTGCCGAATGGGAGCTGCAGGGACGGTGCTGGGGTGGGGGCAGAACACAGAGGGCCTGCACCAGGGGCTGCAGAGATGTGGCAGCAGCTGTCCGCTTCTGGGAGTGGTGTGGGGCCACTGCATGCAGGCAGCCTGCCTGAGGCCTGCTGCACCAGGGCTCCCCTTAGCCCGGGGCTTTTGGCTGCAGCTCCTAAAGCCCCTGCATTAATCTGGCCCTGGCTAAAGAGATGCAAAATAAAATCCAACAAAACTACTGAGGTTTCAGAAACAGTGACATGACACAGAGTATCTCTACCTGCAATTAGATACCTGTGGCTGGCCCATGCCAGCTGACTCGGGCTCACGGGGCTCAGGCTGAGAAGTTGTTTAATTGCCATGCGCTCCTCTGGGCTTGGGCTGCAGCCCACGTTTGGGGACTCCAATACATTGCAGGGTCCTAAAGGTCAGGCTCCAGTCTGAGCCCAGAAGTCTATCCTGCAATTAAACAGCCTGGCGGCCCAAGCCCCACAAGCCCATGTCAGCTGTCTTGGGCCTGCCGTGGGTGTCTAATTGAAGTGTAGAGATACCCCAATGGCCCAGGAACGAAAGCTTGGGCAGGTGGAATTATTACTGATGATGAACTAACCTCAAAAGGCTCAAAGGGGAAGTTTGATTCAGATGGGCATTGAAAGGTTTGGCCCTATCAACCTATCACCGTGGTATCTAAGTGCTAATCAACAGCTGAAGACAGCATTTAGCATCCCTAGAAAAATCAATATTCTCAAATTCTCCTGCCATTCTTGATACAGTATGTGTCTTTTATCTATCTTATTCCTGCACCCCTTAACTGGTTATTTCTTCTTCTCTTCTTTTCTTCATCTAGTCTGCCCCCCGCATCTCCACACTAGGTTGGATCCTATTCTAACATATGAAAATCTGTGCTCTTGAAACTGGACAGGACTGGAACTCTTGTGAGATCAGGGTTTCTAACAAGATTAATGGACTAGATTCTTCGAATTCTTTTAGATTCTGATTCAATAAAAAGTACAGCAGGCGTAGGCATCCCTGCGAGGCCTTCTGAAGTGTAGAATTTGGCTGCATATTTCAGAGAACTAGACCCTTATAGAGGTTATTTTTTTTCTTCAAATAACAAAAAAGTGAATTAACTGCCAAGTCAGTGTTTTGGGGAACATGGAACTTGATTCCTGGGGAATATGGTTGGTAATTGTTTGGTCAAGTCTAAAACAAATAAAATTCAGGCCATTATGGAATATATCCACTGGCTAAGAACTAAGAAGTTGCTATTTTGACTTGCAGGTACCCTAGGATTCTTTTTCCTATTGTGAAATAGTAGCAAACACTAAGTAATGCCAAGTGGAAAAAATCTCAACCTAATTTGAGTTATAGGGAAAAATAGTTTCCCCTCCTTCATCACACCTGGTCTTGTGTCCATGTGTGCGCGCACACACACATACACACAGTAGCCTCTTCGTGCGTCAGTGATTTAGCCTTTTCTAATCTTAAAAATGCCATTTACCAATACTTCACAGGCCAAAACTTAAAGAAAGTTTTATGAGCCAAACTGACAGGCTGTTATAAATTAAATTACTACAGAATATTAGTCAAAAGCCATTTCAGCCAGAGATTTAATACTTTTCTTTTGGGGAAAAAAGAATGCTTGGCTCTGAAATGGGCACTGGAGATATTTCTATATTATTCAATAGGAAGGGAATTTATCCTAGAAACATACCACAGTGCATTACCGTGGCTGAATGGAAGGAAAAAAATCCAATAGCAGAATCACAAGGTGATAGCTATGACTTCAAGCTTTTCATTTTCAAATCAGACAGATGGCTGGATCTTGTAATTCAAATGCAGATTATTTGTCCATGTAGAAGCGTACAGGTGTGAATTGCAGGGCATGACAGCATACTGCGCTGTAACTCCCCCATGTGGATGCTGCAGACGCAAACTAAAAGGTACCTACTTCATGTTAACTTTGTTTGTTTAAAGAGGACTATGTTAACTCAAACTAGGTATCTTTTAGTTCACACCTTCAGCATCCACAATAGTGTGTGCTGCAATTCACACCCCTGTAATCCAAACTGTGGGGCTGTATCAACATAGACAACAAAGAGTCATGTTTCAGTAGGGGTGACAGTAATTGTTTCATGTTATGTGATTTCTAAATATATTGTTCTCGGATAAGAAATTCTTTCATAATAAATGGTTGTTCTTAGTTCTGTGTTTTCATCTAACGATGCTTTTCAGCATATTTGGGGGGAAATCCTCCTTTACAGTTTGATATGTTTCCCACAAAGAAAGCTGATATGTTTTCCATATAGACATTATGTGTTTAAAAACTACGTTTAGTCTTTGTTAATTGTAGAAAAAAGAGTTATTGGCCTTTAATTACATCAAGATAGCTGAACCTCAGAAGGTTTGGAACTTCAGTTTGGGTTGGATATATACACAAACATTAGGAATGCAATAAAGATGTGTGTCTAAGTCTGAGTCAAACTATCCAAAGCTCTTGGGTCTACAAGACTAGACAGTTAATCTTGAACAAGCTTCCAGTCAATATGCAAATACTATGATGAACAGCTTTTACACTTGAACTTCTAACCAAAACCTTAATGAGCAGAGGTAGTGAAAATGAAAAATAAAGGTACACCATGGGAGACTTTTTCCTAAATGTAAATATAGGTTCTCTTTGGGCTTCGTCCAGTGCTTCAAATGGAAAAATATTTGCTGGCAGGCACCTTCCTGGTTTGTGTTCCACCCAGCTATTCTTTGCCATAGCATCAGAAGACCAACACAGTACTAATAAGTCCCATCAGCTTATTTGTGCTCTGGTTCAATTACGGTATTGGGTGAACTTTGGGGAATTCTTACCAATCCCCCAAGTCATTAGGCAAGAGAATGCATGAGAATGACTCTGTACCCTGGGGGCTAGAGCACTCACCTGAGAAGTGGGTGACACATGATCCAGTACTCCTGCACCAATAACTTTTAAAATTATTAATCCACAGTGGAACAGTTTCAACAGGAGAGAGTGAGGGAGCCTTACATCATAATAGCCCATAACCCAGTGGCTCCGGTACTCACCTGAGAGATAGTAGATCCCTATTCAAATCCCTTCTCCCCATCAGGCAGATGGAGGATTTGAACTGGGGATCTCCTACAGTTAGTATCCTAACCATCAGCTTAAAAGATACAAGGGAGGTCTCTCACCCCAGCTGTTTTGTGTGAGCTTACCCATGGGGGCCCAATCCAGTAGGTGAGCTCTGAGGACACTTACTGGCTTGGGTGCCACAGGTGAGTTAGGTGGAGGAATGCTCCCTTCCCCCTGTTCATGTGCCATTCTGGGCTTAGGCATCTGGATGCTTGCTGTGGTGATGCAGTGAGCATGCTCAGAGTCAGAAACATAGCAACTTAGGGAACTTTTACTGCAAAAGTTTCAGCACTAAGTGAGTTTAGGTGCCTACAGAGTTCAGCAACAGCTCCGCAGGGGTTTTATGGATTCCCCTGGTGCCTGATTCTGGGATTTAGCTACCTAAAATGGCAATTTGGCAATTAGGCACCTAAATCCTTTTATGAACCTAGCCTGTCCCTTTATATAGGAAAAAGATCCCTTATGTGGATTATTATTGTATTTATTACTTACAATAGTGTGCCTGGTGCTGTAGAAGACACAGCAATGAGACATTCTCTTGCCCATATAAAGAATTTACAAACTTAGAAGACACATACAGAAAAGCCATGACACAGTGGGAATCCCAGAGTAACTTATTTTTAACAAGCTGTTGTGGTGCAAGGGAGGAGTTTCTTTGGGCCTTCTTCCACAGAGCACTCATGAAAGAGCCAGTCACAATCCAGTCTGAAAATTTAAGCACTGATTGATTAGTAAGTAAAGATAGAGACAAGAAAGGAAAGGGGCGAAAGAGAGCAGAAGGGGAGAGTAAAGGATTGGTTTGGCATTAATGTTGTTCCTTCTGAGTCTCACAATGTCTTTTTATCAAAACATATTCATTAGGTGAGTACTGCAGGACTTAACTGAATCTGCTTTCACAATTTTTGATGCTCATTAGCAGCTGATAGGAGTAAAAATGGATCAAAATTTGACAGGTTTCTTTCACCCCTGTAATCTTAAAATCTCTGCATTTTAGAGAAGGGCTTCACTAGGTTCAGTCTCCAAACCCCTGGCTTTTAGGTTTGCCTCTGCTTAGTTTGGCCGAAAATCCCAGCTAGGGAAACTATCCCCTTGTATGTGCTGTAGGCGTCAATCTCTCACTTCTAGAGATTTAATGAGATCTGCCTTTCCTCTCTCACCGAAACAAACAGATTCATGTTTTAAACAAATGTCATCAACAACGTTAATAAATGTACTGTCTGTGGGCACAATTAATAGAAACTAGCCTTAGTGGTTTCTAGCCTGCAGATTCTCTGTGAAACTCCACAGCCATAGATTCTAATTAAGGGATTGACTTAAGAGGAAAGATTAAAATAACTAAATATGCTTATCTTTGCTAAATGATGACTTGCGGGCTGCTGGGAAATGAGGCTGCAGTCACTCCCATGGAGGAGTATTTGGAGGCTGCAGAGACGTGTGCCTGCAGCTGCTCCCTGGGAGGAGGGAGTGGTGATTGGCAAACTCAGAGAAGGGAGTGCCAGACAGTAAGGAGAGGGCTCAAGAAAAGGCAGTAAGGTCTAAAAGGGAACAGACCTTCACTGCTGGCTAGAGGGTCCCTGAGCTGGAATCCAGAGTAGAGGGAGGGCCTGTCAGCCACTGAGGGAGTGGCACTATGCGGCAGCGAATGGAAAGTCTGCCTAGGATTGAGGAAGAAACCCTTTGGTACCCCGGAAGGGGAAAATGCAAATAGTGATCTGGCCTGAGGGCTGAGTCATTTAGAGACAGCAGCAGGTCAGGGAGCAAGAAAGGGGCTGCAGACCTGGAGAGAGAAGTGGAGAGATGGCATGTGACTGGGGGAAGGGGTGTTGACCTTGTGAGCTATTCTCCAGAGTGACCAGGAAGAGGCACCATCTTAATGTCACACACCCACTAAGAATTCTCTGGTCCTAGACCAAAGTGTATTCTGGGCTTTGATAGCTGAAATGTCTGCTGATCACAACAACTCCTATTGCAGAGAAAGATGTGGTCTTGGAGATAACCTACACCCATCCCATTTAGCCCCAGTAGAAAAGAGCAATCCGTTTCTGTTCTTGAACTGGATCCAGTACTGGGTGGGTCACCAATGTAGTGCCTGAAGATCTGGGTTTCCAGAATCAGAGAAGAATCCAACAAGACTCTGAGATTGTGCTCCCCCTTGATAGTTCAAGGACAGTCTCTGACGGTTCCTTAAAGTGCTTCCTTCTTCCAACCATCGTAACTTCAGCTTTGCCCAGACTGAACGTGAGCTTCTTCTCTTCATTCAGGTCCCTATTTCACCCAGACACTAGGGACAGCAAGGCAAGCATGCTGTCTGTTCTCAGTGAGAAAGACAAACCTGAGTGTCACCTGCAACATGGTGGCATTGTGATCTCCAGTCTGGTGATTCTAGTGTTAATAACCATCAGTTATTCGAAGTGGAAGAACTTTTTTTTTGTTCAATTATAACCTGTGCATGCACAAGAGAGAAGCAGAGCACTATTATCAGCATTGCAGTACCCACCGTGATGTTATTGTAATGGTAATGTTTCCAAATATCCCATCCTACAACAAAAGGTCAAGAAGTAGTAACCACTCAGGCAAGCACAATGACTGACTTCCTTTCTGCTTTGCATGAGGTCTCCTCTGAAAATGAAGACAGAAGTAACCAAGTCCATTTGTAAAACTTGGAGTGAGAGGTGTGTGTACAAAACCAATTAAGGAAAGAATTGCTTTTAGCTGCTATTTTCCTCTGCACTCTTCTGGAAATTTACCTTCCTATACTAATTAACCTCTGGGTGACTATGTAAATTAGATGGTTTCTTTGCAATATTCCTGTGCTAGTGAAGTGAGGTTCTAAAGTGATTTAAAGGTAACCAGCAATGTTTCTTTGCAGGGTTTTCCACAATAAAGATATTGGAATGGGCAGGATATCTAAGGAATTAGATGTGTATACATTTGATGTAGTGGGTGGAGCTGGTGGAAGATGGAAAGGAGTAGGAAGAAACAATTCTCTCCCATATGCATGGGCCAGATCCTCAGCTTGTGTAAATGAGGATAGCTCCACAGAAGTCAATGAAGAGATGTCAGTCTACATCAGCTGAGGTCCTGGTCTCATATGTTTGTGTTCTTTTGTGCCACTCTAATGAGAGAAAAAGAGAATGTGAGGGATGCCTAATCTGGTTTTGGGATTGGAGTACCTTGTCATTTGGGGAATTAATTTTAGTAACTAGGCTGACAGAGCATCATTTGGGAATTGGGAGTTTATTTTCCCTTGTGATTTACTCTGTAATTTACTCTGTAAACACTGAGCATGTCAGCACCTAACTTTTAGGCATCAAGGAAATCATAGGAACACCACTGTGATCCACAAAGCCTGTGTTAGGCACCTAGACTCCCTATACAATGAATGGGGAGAGATAGGCACCAAAGAATGCAATCCACAAAATTCAGCACACTAGGTGGGGGTTGCCTAAATTACCCTATGGAAGATATCAACAAAGTGGGGAGGTGCTAATCCCCGCCCCTCTCAGACATAGTTGCCTAAATCTACGCTGCGGGGAGACTCCTATCTGTGCTTAGTGATTCACAAATGGGAACCCAATGCCTGGAATCGGGCAGCTTAGGCATCTGAGATGTTACGGAGGGAATGAGTTAGGTGCCTGCCTCACACCATACAAATGAGCCAGAGAAGGAGATGATGGTGTCCATCTTACATAGCTGGTGGTTAGAGCACTCAGCTGAGATGTAGGAGACCCAAGTCCAATTCCTGTCCACCTCTCCCCCCAGCGGGAGAAATGATTTGAAGAGGGGCTTCCCTCCTCTCAGGAGAATGCTCTAGCTGTTGACTTATGCAATATGGAATTCCAATGTGTGCAATTATCTTCTGTTGAAGCTGTTCCACTGTGGACAAATATGTTTAAAAATCTGAGCCATAGTCAATAGTAATCAGGAGACAGTCAAGTTGAGAGAATCACTTCAAGAGAGGTTGAGAGATGCAGGTGACAGGAATAAGGGAATTAGGGAATAAGACTATTTAAAGGGAATGTCATCTTTGTATTAGTGGTATTCGTGGGTGGCTACTGCAATCTGAAGGGAGTGAGATTCTTCAGTGTGGTTGAAGGGAGATGTGCAGACCCTTGCAACCTGATAGATCTGGGAGCCCATTACTCATTACATCTCCTTGTTTCATTCTACCTCACATGCCCAAACCGAGTGCTTGAGGTTGCCATGAGGAAGCTGCTGGCAGGGCACTCTCAATGAGGGCCCCATTGACTCTGGTATTTTTTTCCCAACCTCTGCCCGCAAGAGCCTGGATTTGTTAACCTTTTGGACATACTCCAAGGCTCTCCTTATTGCTCCAGTATTTGGACAGGGATTGGAAGGAGGGTGGAGCTGTTTAGTTATTTGACTGTGAGGTGGGAATAACTTGTAGTCAGCAACAGATTTTTGTAGGTTCAATATAACTGTGGATTAGTGTGTTTTAAATGTTGAAAGAGGAACTCAGTGTGGGAGGGGCACTCCAACTGTGTTTTAAAATCGAAAGAAGGAAAACTTTTGAGAAAACATGCAGTATATATATATATTTTTTTTTTTTAAAGCAACAAAATTACTTAGCTGCCTCCTTTCCCCACCCCATGATCAGCCTGATGCTCCAGCTGGTTTCCATGGTGGGTGTTACTGTCACTGCATGGCTCATGCTAGAGTATCACATTGGATAGGAGCCAGTTCAACAAGAAAAATAAAGGTTTCAGAGTAGCAATCGTGTTAGTCTGTATCCGCAAAAAGAACAGGAGTATCTGTGGCACCTTAGAGACTAACAAATTTATTTGAGCATAAGCTTTCATGAGCTACAGCTCACTTCATCGGATGCATGAAAAATGAAGTGAGTTTTTAAGAGGTAATGTGCTAAATGTTCTTCTCAGTCTGGCTACCAATATGTGCTGGCTAGGTTTGTGCTTTAACTTTGCAGGTCACTTTCTTAAAAAAACCAAAACCAAACAAAAAATGCTGAAGGTTAAACTTTCGATAGTTAGGGGGGGCATGGCCTACTGATCTGATCATAGGCTTTGGTGCCAAAAACTCTCAAGTTCTTATCCCAGCTCTGACAAGCCTTTGGCAAATCAGATGTAGGGGAATTTTCTAAGGGCCTTCTTCATGTGTTCTGTGGAGAATTTGGCTACCCACTTTGAGGGGCTCTGATATAAAGGGGAAATTTTAAAGCATAATGTGAGTGGTGCTTGTTCTTTGAAAATCTGCTGTCAGCATTGGGTGCTAGCATCTGGGTGCTTAGGCTCAGCTGGGTAATAGCCACTGAACGCTATATGGTGCTATCCTTTCCAAGCACTACTGTTATCCCTGGTTATAAGAATCACAGACTCTTCTCCCATTCAAAGCACTTCCACGATCCTTTCATGGTGTGCCTGTTGGGGTGCTGGGACGCTACTACAACTTCACCCATACCCAGATTGATAGAAAACCCTCAGAAAGAATTAGTTGTCAGTAGATATGGGAAATTGTGTACTTTTTAATCAGTGCTATCAAAACAAGCTTTTCACATTCACATTCTGCAACAAATGTTAACAGAAGTGGAATAAGAAGTGGATTATGGATAAATTTTACCAAAGATTGGGTAAGTGCAAATATCCACTTGGGTACTTGTCTAGAAGCTCAAATAGGATTTGGGCACCCAGGAGATATCCAGGCTGATGTTCGCCTGCACCTAAGTTGCCTGCACACTCAGCATGTAACAACATTTTTTATAAGGATCCATGCATACTTCCTGGGTGCTCAGGGACAAGAAGAGGAGAGCCCATGAGGTTCAAATTGCCAGTGATGTCTGGGTAGCCTATGCGAGCAATACAAAAACAGGCTATTTTACACACCACTGTAGAATGGCCAAACCTTCATAATTTGGGGTGAGAAATGATGGCATCTGGCCAAGCTTCTGAAAACACTGACCTCAACTTTTCTGCCTCAGTCTGATCTGTAAATAGGAGATAATATAACTTAATTAATTACATGAAAGGAGTCATGAGGATTTTTGTAAGGCACTTTGCAGGTTAAAAGTTGAGTATTACTGAATTTAATAGGAGCTTGGCCATTGACTTCAACAGCAGCAGGGCTGGGTCCAATGTTGATGTTAAGTAGATAATTCAGGGCAAGGCTCTGATTTTGCTGAATGAACTGCACCACTTCTATATCATATTTGTGCCTAAAAACCTGGAAGCTAGAATCCAAATCCCGCTGTGCTTAATTCTCACCAAGACAAATCTCTCACGGGTGTTTTCCCTGAGAAATTAAGGTTGAGGAAGAATGGCAAGAGCTGACTTTGTACTACCACAGCCAGACTACTACTTCAGGGTCTGATCCTGAAATTGATAGACTATATTAAGAGGACTGTGCAGGCACAGCAGTCTGCCCACATGCTTTCAATTGCAAGATTGGAACTTTTCTTATTCATAGAAATCATGTCCTCGGTTGTATCACAGGTATTTTCTGATCTTTGCAGTTAAAAATAACTTAATTTTCTTAGTAAAAAGGGGCAACAATTATTTAAGAAATTAGTACAATTCTGTTATATGCTTGGGATTTACAGCTGTTATTTATACCTGTTGTAATTGGATTGATGCCCAGTGGTTCCACTGTTGTTCACGACCTGTGATGTTTCCTTTCTAAATCCCATTTTAAAAAATTCTAACTCAGTCAAAAAGTATTCACTCAGATCTGAAATGTGACATACATAATCTAGCAAGGATGCAGCCTCTAAGTGCTTGTAAGTTTGTAACATAGAGAAAGCCTATTATTCATCACAAGTTTGGATATGCCCATTATATCCAGAGAGAAAATCAAACTTTTCAAAGCAAGCTAGTGAAACAACACAAATGCTGCACGAAAAACATTTCCAGTATGTCTGGATCTCTTTCTGAAAATGAACATTATTTAAAACCTTTTATTTTTCTTTTGCTGCATTCTTGAGACTGCAGTAGAATCTGTTAAAGAGATTCTGGGGGCAGGAAGAAAGGAGAAATAGTGCAGACTGAACATCCAAGCAGTAGTTAACAACATAAAGCTTTCTGTAGTAATATAAGAAAGCATCTGTAAGATAAAACAGAAGATGGGAAAGGAAGAAAACAGCACTAAGGTACTTATTTTCTTGGAGATTGATTCTGCTGTAATATATTTAGCACCCTCATGAAGAGCAAAAGTCTTTGCTGAGTCAAAATGAAAAGGGAAAAACAGCACTTCTTATTATTCTAAATATTTGTTATTTTACCTAATACTTGTCAGGAAGAATGTAAAACATTTGTTGTGATAATATCAGCAGAGAGAAGACCCAGATGTTTTTGGTCAGCTAGTAAATACAAAATCAGCCAGCAGTCTCATATATGCCAAGCTGAAAATATTCCACAATTCATCTCCAAATATTCTCTGCTACATGCCTTATTAAAAAAACAAAACAACCCCCCCCCCCAGACATTTATATAGCATATTTTTTCACTTAACACTTTATAAACATTGGGCCTGATCCTATAAGCCCTCCACATACAGAACTTCCTTTATAGTCTATGAGATCAGTGCATGGAGAACAGGCAAGATTGGAACCTATATCCATAGTAGGATTATACAGAGAAACTCTGGATGGAATGTGATAACCAAGTAGTGTGCATCACACAGAACGACAGGGGAGAGAGGGAAACTTTGAGGACACTGGCTCAAACCCCTTCTCTTACAAAAGGTGCCATGAGATCTTCAATGTCTACATAGAATAGACAGGAGCTCAGCTTTTAAGGCACCATTTATGTACCTAGAAAGAATGCAGAGAGCTAGTCCTAGTGAGATTTGAACGTGAAGTTCTAAAAACTCTAAGCATTCCCCAAGTGATTCTTAGGCCTAGACACAAAGCTATACCTTCCAGCTATAAGTTATTTGCAAGTGCAAGTCCAGAACATCCCATTTTATTAGTGATACTCTAATTGTTGTTGTCTCTTGGGTCATGAGATGACCTTTCCTGCCATTTTTAAAAAACAATTAAAACCAGCATGGTATATTGGTGATATGAATAACACAGAAGCAGCCCGTTTCCCTTCATTGGTCACTTCCTGCTGCCTGTTAACTCTCCCCAGTGCATGATTTTCTTGTTCTGGAAATTTCCTCTCCCCTCCCCCACCCTTTCTGGGGCTGGACCTTTAACTCTGGTAAAATCAAGCGGTGGCCTCCCTGAAATGGCCGCTCTAGAAGTTGCTGCATATTTTGCTCTTCTACCTGGTATGTTTTCCCTTTCATATTGTAGAGGAGATGGCAAGCTCTCAGAGCAAGTGACTCTCACTGGAGACAGGGAGTAAAGGTGTGATAATTTTTTAAAATTAGCATTCAAGAAGGAATAACTAGACTGAGCAATGGCATCTGTAAGGGCCATTTGACTCAAGAAGTAGGCTGAGGCCTTTGGCTTAGAAAAAGAAGATAGGGTTTCAAACTGATCTTGCATATCCTTCATCTGAATCAACTACAGAAGCATGGCAACCTCAGAAATCCAGCAAACGAAGCAATGCAATTAATACTATGCAGGCCTAGTTTCCTAAAATATGTACCTCAGCAATATATTTGCCTATCTAAATCTGGAAAATTGCATATTTTTATCTCTATCCCTGGAGAAAAACAAGCACATATTACATCATATTTTTTTCCACTCATTGTAACTGAACTCTTTCTCAGTTAAAAAGCATTATAGTATCAAAAGGGCTCTATTATACACACTGAGATTACAAGGCGTGCGCTCAGTTGTTGTTGTTTTTAAGCAGAGTGGATGGAGGAAAAGAAGCTTAACTTCTTGGCATTCAGAAATGAACAATGGTTTATTCAAAGTGCAGGAAAACAAATGTGGAATACCCTAAAAAGCTCAGATCATTCATAAGTAAAATGGTGCTATGGCTCATAGAGAATACTCTACCACTATTATCTAGTAGTCACATTCATAAGCTTTTGGTCAACCAGTATGATTAATAGCCATTTCATTATACAGGGTCATAATATGCATGTAGTACGGTTGCCAACCCCCCAGGATTGTCCTGGAGTCTCCAGGAATTAAAAATTAATCTTTAATTAAAGATTGTCATATGATGAAACCTCCAGGAATATGTCCAACCAAAACTGGCAACTCTAGCATGGAGCCATACAAACAGATAAAGGATGATGTCTCTTCCCTGTAGAGCTTACAGTCTGAGGTCCAGATACTGCTATTGGATTAAAGTGGCCAGACCCTTGTACTCATACGCAGTCCCATTGAATTGTTTGAGGTTCTGACAGATGATCATAGATCAGATTTCAGGACAGGGGCCTATATCAGAGAGCCCATATTTGCTGATGTGATCAGTTCCTCGGCAAAAACATTTATTTCTTTGCCTTTATTCAGAAGAGTTGTGAAAGGATTGCAAAAGGAATTAGTAACACAATCCCTCCACTGTAAGTATTTTAACTGATTAACTGTCATCCCAAAGTTTTCCTCAGGTTCAGCAAATGAATACAATCTGTCTTACAACATATATCATGTAATTTGTTAAGGCTTTTGTTTAATCATGCATCCCAAATGAAGGTTTTTTTGTTTGTTTGGTTGGTTGGTTGGTTTTGTTTAATTTTCAGTTAGGAAGTGAAATCTGAGTAGAATGGAAAAAACTAAAAGTGAACTGAAAATGCACTTTTAAAAAATTAAAGAATGCCAGATTAAATATTGGATGTCTCAAACAAGTAGGAAAGAGGAAAATTCAGCATATACTGCTTTATTTTAAATATATCTTTATTTGTCTCAGGCCTACATTGTCCAAATATGTTATTGATTTCCTGTTCTGACTTGTCCTGATGCTTAGAGCCCTGCAAATCTGCAGATATCTGTTTATATCTGCAGATATCCTCATCTGCAGATGTGGATGCCGATATTCACGGACCATGTTTGTGGACCGCAGATGGATGCAGATCCAAATTTTATTATCTAAAGCCCTGCAAATCTGCAGCTATTTACTTTGTATCTGTGGATATCCACATCTGTGGATCCAAATTTTGTATCTGTGCAGGGCTCTACTGATGCTACAGTGTGCTCTCTGCTGGTGACGACACACATAAGAACCTGACTGCACATAGCCTACTGAGGTAAGTCCTTTTGGAGAAAGCAACATTCCGTGTGGAAGAAGCCTGGAGCATAGTGAGACCTGATCCTGCCATGACTTAAGCATGTACTCAACTTTAAACATGGAAGAAGCTAAACTGAGTTCAACGGAACTACTCATTTGGGTAAATCCTTGTAGGATCAGGATCTAAAAGACAGCATAATTAAGGTGCAACAGAGTGCAGAGGTTAGAGGAGGATAGCAGGAAATAAATTTCCCTATCAGTGGCAGGGGAGAAGCCTGGGAGGTGCGAGACAAAGGGGATGAGGATGGAGATTTCAGTCGATCTCGTTTTTGAAAAAATCGGCAAGTTCTTATGCAGAGAGGAGAAAGGTTTTAGGAAGGAGCAAAAGGCTGGAAGTAAGTGGGAGTGTGAGAGTGGCATAGCAGTACTTCTTTGCAAGGAATATGGCAGAACTGAATGAGGAGATAATGCATTTGCAGTGGACGAAGCACACATGGTCCCTAGAGGTGTTCAGTGGTAGAGCTGGTATAAACATAAAGTTTTAAAAAATGAATATTTCAGAGACTAGTTTGTTCTACTGGGTTTCAAAAAGGGCCAATTTTCTATTCTCAGAGTTTTATGTTGAAATATTTTATGGATTTATTTAGTTTTCAAAAGCTAAATGTGTTGTTTCAAAATTCAAAATTTCAATTTTTCAAAAAAAACTGTTTTTTAAAAACCCTCACCAATTACTAAGAAACACGATGAAATCCTCCAACCCCCGAAAACAACAACTAAAATGGGCAAGAATGGAAAATTTGGAGGTAATCAAAATGTTTTCATGGGTATTTGGCTTTGAAAAATTGTCATTTTTTTGGAAAATTTTCTAACAAAAGATGTGTGTCCAGCTCTGCTCAGTGGCACAAGAATGAAAATAAAGGAATTGGGTATAAGGAGTGAGCCATGATTGTGATTTAATAGGGGACAGACTTAGTAAAAGTGTGTGACTGAGAACTATATTTCTCTATATATCAATAGTATATAGCAAATATTAATGTACATTATCCCTATTTCTAGATCAGTCTATTGATATATAAGCATGTAACACATTTGGATTTCTACTGCAAATGCAGTCATATTTTTACCTTGGATACAGTTCTGCAAATTCAGGTATATGGGTAATAGTTCCTAGAAGCAGGCAACAGACCACGTAAACAGTCAACATAGCACATAATGAAGTTCACAGAGAACAAATTTTGTAACCACAAAATGTCAGCTCCACCAACCTTTCCTCTAGATGATTTCCTTAGATAAATTAGATAAATGGATAAAATATTCTCAGTGTGATAAAATAAATATTGATGGTTTTAATATTTTATATGAAATTCAGTAGAAATGAGCTTCACCTGCCTCTCACTGCACAGCAATGTGTATAACATGTTTCTCTGTTATGTACCTCATCACAATCTCTACATGCAATCATCTTCCTACTATCACTATTCATTTTTCATGTGTCAAGTGCTCATTAACCCTTTAACGCCAGTGAGTGAAAGCCAGTGCTATGATTTTTCCTTATAGGACATCCAACACTGGGAAATCGCTGCTGTTAGTTCCAACTGGTTAAGAAGAATGAATTTAAATGCTTATGTTTTTTATTGATAATTGTGAGTACGTGATACAAGTCTATCAGGGGAGTGTTTCCAATGGAGTTCTATAATAGTCCACTAAATATGGTAATCTGCATTTTATCTTTTAAAAGGCTGATATTTAAAATATTGTGTTACAACTCTAAATTTTGACAATGGTAAAATATTATCTTATTGAATTTAATGAATGATAATATCTGGTGAGATTTTTGGAATGTGTTCTATATAAAAATAGTATTATGAAGGAAAGCTGCCATTCACTTGTTGAAAGTTGGTGAAAACACTACTAATTCTGATTTGTTAGTATTGTGTACTGACTTTGCACAAGAGTAAGTAAATGATTACACAAGATATGAGGCAGTGGAAAATTAAGCCTAATCTCTCTCTCTCTCTCTGTTGCACGTCTGTGTAAATGTATATTTGTATATGCTTAACTTTGCACACTTGTTATCCCTCCTTTCCTTAGCTCTGAAGAAAATGGAGTTCAGAACCAGAGACCAGTAGCTGGTGACGGTAACTAGCTCTTTCTTGCCAAAAGAAGCCATATGGAAGTGGTTCACATTATAACAGTTAATGACAAATTGTACGAAAAGACACACAGTTGTATATTAGAGAGCTGGATTTAGCAACAAATACATCATAGTATAAGGAAGTGGAAGCTGTTTGTGGTTATTTTGGCCTCTTAGGTAAATACTGTGTAGGCAAAGAAACATTACATTATATATGCTACAAGTAATTATATTTTGGTAAGTTTCTATAAATTACCCAAGAACAACAGGAAGCCAGCCTGGTTTACTGTGTAAATATGCATATAAACAGGATTGGTTAAATGTAGTTATATATTTTACCTAACAAGCCAGGTAATAACCTATTAAATCTATTGGAAGATGATCTGCCCTATTTGTTTTAACGTGTTATTCACCAAAAGGATTGTAATAACTGCTTTAAAAATTATGGGTTGGATCTTCTGGACCAGCTGAGCTGCACTTGCTGCGGAACTGATGTGGGGATGAGAAAGGAGGGAGGTGGCTTTATGCCATTTGTACATCCCCTTGATACTGGGGCTATCCAGGGGCCAGTTGAGCCCTCAGAGGAATTTAGAGCAGCCTTAAGCTAAAGGGTAGGTAGCACAGAACAGCTACACTAGCTCTATATCACCCAAGGATTCACCTACACTGGGGGATTCCCATTTAACCAGCTTAAAACCACTGCTACTGACGTGTTGTAAATAGGTCATAAAAGAACCAGGATTTGGCTCAGAACACTCTATTGTGCAAATACATATTTAGGTACATGTTTTATTTTTTTTAAAACAAAACCTTATAAGATCTCTTTTTAAAGTATTTCCTGCAGTTTTATAGTCACTGCTTCTCAAAAATTTAACATCTTGGAGGTAATATTTTTATTTCACAAAATACCAGAGATTATTCTTGCTTTTTAATCAGTTGAAATATATACAATATTTGCCTAAGTTTTTAGTATTAGTTAATTTATTGTCCTAGTATTATTTTAAATGTTTAGAATCAATTTATCTGTCTGTGTATCTTTGATACATGGAGATCCTGATCCTGCAGTCCTTACACATACAAATCTCACATTATAGGATGTTCTGACTGAGACAGAACTACAGAGATGACACTCGGATTTTGCCAAAGAATATTTTACATCTTTCAGGAAAACTAATTATTTTATTTAATTACATCTCTTTTAAAGCAGGGGTGTATTTATAGGAACTATTGTGTTGACATAAATCCAAAACAGGTCAATGGTTAAAAACATGTTGACCAACAGTGTTCTGTACAAATAATGAGGAGTCCTTGTGGCACCTTAGAGACTAACAAATTTATTTGGGCATAAGCTTTCCTGGGTTACGTAAATAATACAGTTCAGTAAATATCCTCATATCTTTTTAATTCAAGTACTCTGTCAGTGGGTCGCTTTTCTCAGTTTTCGTTTGTCATGCCCAGAGACCAAATTGTTAGTATTGCTAAAAGGAACATTGGTTTATGCCTATTTCATTGTTTTGTGTTTCAAACTTTGACCATCCGGGTGACTCAGAGAAATCAAATCTTGCATTTTCAGTTTGGTTACTGTTTTGCATGTATCATAATTTCACTTCTTCTTTTAAAGAGACACTATTAGTATAGATATAAAAAAAATCACACCTAGGTCTGATTCTTTTTAACCTGCCATTGTTATAAGCAACACACAGCAGTACATCCAACCCACTCTTCCCTGCCCTTCCCCTCAGTCCCCCCTCCTTTCACACACACACACACACACACACACATTCCTCAACTACCCCTCCGTGCCTCCACAATCCCCAGTCTGCTCCACCAACCCCCTCGCCCCAGTAATCTTTTCTCATTCCTAAACGCCTTCCCATCTGTTCCTCAGCTCCCCATGCCCCCCAAAGGCTGTTATTACCCCCCCCCCCATCTCCTTCACCATCCCATCTCCCCTCCCCGCCTGGCTCCTCCACCCCTCGGCCTCGCTCCCGCTTAGCTCCTTATCCCCCCCGGCAGATCTCCATCTGCCCCCCGCCCCCGGCTCCCCGCCCAGCCGCCTGTAGTGTCCCCCCTGAGACTCGGGGAGAGCGGAGCCCAGGTACTGCTCCCCCCCCCGGAGCCGGCGGCTTCCCCGGGCAGACGGGCACGTGCAGCCCGTTCACACACGCTCGCGGGGCCGCCTGAGGCGGAGCGCGAGCGTGTGCACGAGCGACCAGGGCACGTTCGGAGCCGGTCCCGGCGCAGCAGCAGCAGCAAGAGGCACTAGCGCGCCGGCCGGGCGGTGGGTGTTCCCAGCCCACCTCTCAGGATGGGGCGGGGCCGGCCGCGCACCGGGGATTTCAGCGACCAGAGCCGCAGCTGTACGGTCCCTCCTCCTCTTGCTCCTCCCCCGACTGATTGTTTTGGGGGGCGGGCGGAAGGGGAGGGAGAGGGGATACATTACATGCCAGCAAAGCAGTTTAGTTCCTGCTGATCCATCACACGTACAGAAAAGGGACTTGCCCGCGCGCGGGGCTTGGTTTGTTGCTGGGGGAGAGAAAAGGGGGCCCCTTTTGTTTGGGTTGCCTTCGCCCTTCTGCTCCGCCCTCCCATCCCCTGCCTCCCCTCTGGTCCCCTGCTCTGAGGAGGGCAAAGAGAGTGGGAGAAAAGGCTGCCTCGCAACCCCTTTCCCCCCTTCTCGAGCGGGCCCCCAGTGCAATTCGATGCGTCCCTGGTAAGGCTCCCCCGCGCTATATTGTGTCCTCTCTTGTTTCTGAAGCCTCCACCCACTGGCCCACCCTACATTTAGCACATCATGTGATCCGGGTAAGTCATTTGCAAGTACAACAGTTCTCTGTGTTGCCCCCATTCATTTCCTGAGAACTGCATAGAGCAGCAGAGGGAGACCGTGTGAGTGAATGCGTGTGTGAGAGAGAACGTGTGTGTGTGTGTGTGTGTGTGTGAGAGGGGGGAGGAGAGAGAGGGAGAGAGGGGACTCTGTATAAGGGAAAGAAAACAGTTTCTCCTGCTCTGCAGCTTCTGTTCAGGTCTGTGCCTATTCCATTTCTTATCAGAATAAACATACCTTTTCTTTTTTTCTCTTGCTGTCCCAATCAATCAGCTTTCAGATAACATTTTATTTTCCTGTCATTACATTATTGTAAAATGTTGGAAGGCTGATCTCTCGAATGGGGGGCAAGCACTGGAGGGCAGGAGGGAGAAGCTTTTGCAAACCAAGGATATGTGCAAGGCTTTTATTAAATTACATGTAAAAAAGATGTTTAAAGAAACTAAAAAACCCCCCCAAAAACCTTTGTCAAATAATGCATGCTAACGTGTAGTTTACACGGAGTGGGACTGTTTGGTCACGTAAGTGACAGTGGCAAGGAAACAGATCAATGTCATGTTGAATTTGGGGTTGCTGCTCTAGTTTGTCATTCAAAAAATCTGTTTGTGTGCATGTTATTTGGAGGAGGAGGGTAACGGGTTAAGGTGGGGATGACACTGTTGGCATTAATAGTGGTCATTGTGTTACAGTCGTTATTGTCTCCAGTAGTAATGCTATGTAACTGTCACTTGCCACAGTGCATAGTTCATGGCAGTAGCTGGGGGATGGCCTATGGCTGTTATTTTCAATTAAGGTGGACCTAGCTAGAGTTGACAACGGAGAACTTTACATTGAGACCAGTCATGAAGAGTGTTGAGCGTCAGCTTGGGAGCCACCGCAGCTTGTCTGTTATAAGCTTGCTGTAACCTGACGAGTGAGTGTTGACCTCAGTGACATTAGTTTGTGTTAAAGCAAGAGGCTTCTATGCAAGAGGAATCAATTCTGATTTTATTCATAATAGAGCCTATTATTGGAACTTTCTGTGACCGTTTATATTGAGGGCAAAAAAGAACTTGCGAGAGCTGATTAATAGTGTATTTAAACTGAACGTTTGAGGGGGAAGTACCAAATCCTTTGTGCTATGTGTTCCCTCCATCTCTCCCACTCTATTCTCTCCCCTCACAAAAAGCTTACAGTTCTGCGTATCTTAACAGTAATAATAACTTTAATTCAACTGATAAAAGCTGACTGTGCTCAGTTAAAGTCTAAGTACAGTGGAATGTATAATCTGGATAAATAGTCTATGTAGTTGGTATTGTCACTTTTACTAATTTAACTATTCAGATTGTTAAAGAACTGTTCTGTACAGATAATTTTAAGAAATTCCATTGAGTAATGTTTTTTAATCAAACTGATTAGTTAAAAAAATAAGTAAGGACTGTTGTACCAGTTACTCTCCAACGCTGGGGAAACAAACACTCATATTTACATTAAAACATGTGCATAGAACTGCTACAGCAGACGAGTGCCAGTCAAACAAACGTCACCCTGTAAATCCACCTAAACCATTCCATCCCCTTTTCTTACTGGAGGATAGAGTTGTTTGGCAACGTAAATGGTCTGACATAAAATTTTGCTGATGACAGGCAGGGTGGTGCAGGAGTTTGCAATGTGAATAGGAGTGGTCACTTTTAAACACTGGGTGTATTCGTGTTAGATTTTTTTTTTTAAACTGTCATTTACAGAAACATAATTTTAATTCAGTTTCAAGAAGCAGTAGCTGGGTTATTCGGTGTTAGCTATTGTCACCACCTATAGCCAGATATGTTAAGATATGTATTTTATGCATTTAAAAGCAGAACAAAAATGAGTAGATATTATAAAATATATTGAAGATAAACAGTTTAGTTTGATTTTATGATTTATGTCAGCTTTGTAAAATTCTAAATGTTTGTGGCAATTTTTTTCCTGCATAAGTGGTTAACCAGCTCTTTTTTTTCATTGTCAGTCATGGTATAAATTTTTATTTTATTTTATTTTATTTTTTGCTATGGCAGGCAGATATTCATGGCAACTTTGCAAGGGTGCTTTATATAGTACTGGTGCATGACCTCCATTTTCTGGTTGATCTCCAACTCTAAAATGTTAAAGGAACAGCAGAGTAGCCTCGAGTGTAGAATTAGTAACTTTGCTGGAGATTGGAGACGGGGTGATATGAGCATTTTATTGATCATATAAAGCTATACTAAATCTAGACTGAATGCTTGGTTTTTTCTCTCTGTGTTGTTTTTTTTTTTTTTAAAAGCTTCTTAACAGGACACAGTCAACTTAAAAATCTCATTACTGTCTGAAAATGTTGTACCGTCTAGGCAGTGGTTCTCAACCTTTCCAGACTATTTAACCCTTTCAGATGTCTGATTTGTCTTGCATACCCCAAGTTTTACCTCACTTTAAAACTACTTGCTTACAAAATCAGACTTAAAAATACAAAAGTGTCACAGCACACTATTGCTGAAAAATTACTTTTTCATTTTTTGTGTATGAAATTTTAGTTTGTACTGACTTTAGTAGTGCTTTTTATGTAGCCTGTTTATAAAATAGGTAAATATCTAGATGAGCTGATGTACCTCCTGGAAGACCTCTGTGTACTCCTGGTTGAGAATCACTGATCTAGAGTCCCAAATGAATCCTGTGACCACCATTGCTGAAAGAAATTAGCAAATACAATGTTCTCTTTTTTTTTTTTCTTCATTGTGGCTTTGGCTACATTTATGTACAGTCATTTTCACTGTTTTGCTGATGGTCATTTTGCCTTGTCTTTATCATGCGCTAGCATGTTGGCATCCCTCTTTCACTGCTCTGGAGGAGCTCACATGCACATATGTTCCCCAGGTGCTGGAGCGTGTGGGGCTTACCAGAAGCAGCAGAGCTGCTGCAGTTTCTGAGTTTGGGGCAAGGAGGGTATCTGCTTTTCCAAGGACTCCTACTTGGAGCCAAAAAGGGCCAGGAGGGAGTGGGTAGCCACAGGAACACCCATCTTTCCCTGGGCCTTTCATGGAAATGGAGCTTTAGGAAATGGGTTGGGCAGGGAGTGATGAAACCTGACCTTAAGTGCTGTGAAAGCCTCCATTTTCTCCTTCCTGGAACACTGTAGAGGCTAGGGAGAAATTGAAGGTTGATGTGGAGGTCAGAGACCTCTCTCCTTTCCCAGGCCCCTACCTGCAAACCAGGAGCAGTGGGTGCCTATCATAGAATATCAGGGTTGGAAGGGACCTCAGGAGGTCCTCTAGTCCAACCTCCTTGCTCAAAGGAGGACCAATCCCCAATATTTGCCCCAGATCCCTAAATGGCTCCCTCAAGGATTGAACTCACAACCCTGGGTTTAGCAGGCCAGTGCTCAAACCACTGAGCCATCCCTTCCCCCACAATGCCTAGGAGGTGGGGTGGAAGCAGGAGGAAGGATTCTTGATTCCCTTTTCTACTTTACTTGTCTAGATGCTGCTGTTGTTATTGTAGAAGCTGGTTGACATGTGCAGGGATGAGGGTTGTGTTCAACCACTTTTGCTGGTGGTGTTCTCAGGCCCGCATGTTGTCCCTTCTAAAGATTCTTAATTGACCTAAGTAGAAAAATCCTTGTAAATATTTTTAAAGGAATTTTGTTAAGATTTAGTACAATTCAAAGGCTGCTCTGTTAGAATTTTTGTTGAAACTAGTCAGATCAGAAAATACTCAAGTTGGCTGTCACCTTAAAAGACAGGTCCTCTAATATTTTGGGCTTGATTCTGCCCTCTGCTATGGTGATGCACTGGAATGGGCATGGTAAGGGGCTTAGATTGTAAGCTGTTTGAGATAGGGACCATCTTCTTGTTCTTTCTAGCACATGGGGGTCTTGGTCGACGACTACAGTGCCTAGGTAAAACCACAATACAAGTAATAATAGATGGAGCCTTTTTCCTTTGAGTATACCAGGTAGGAGTGCTCCCAAACACTCAAGGGCCTTTTATTATACTAGTGTCAATGGACAAAACACTAATTTAATTCAGTGGGAGCAGGACTGGGCCCCAAAAAAGCACTAGGGGGGAATATTCAATCCTTGTGGTGTGGTTAGGGTTTGGGTGTGCCAAGTCACATCCAGTAGTTATGAAAATGAGGGTACAGCTCCTGAGCAGAGAGGAAACAATGTACATCCACTGTGATAACCTGAGATGAGCCATCATGCCCTGAAGCTGCAGGATTGCGTTTGTGAAGGTTGTGTGGCTGGCACTGCTTTTCACATTGCTACCCAACCTCCTGGTCTACTCCTTACAGAAAGGGGTAGCATTTTGCCGGTGGAATGCTGGAAAATATATCTTAAAAATGTATCTGATACTGTTGCATTTAGGTCAAACATTGTTTCCTGAGGACACAATTATGTTTGAGGGAATATTTATATTTGTCAAATCAGCTGTGTGTGCACCCACGGATAAGATACTTTTGTATTAGAGGAATGGAAAAATAATTAACTTTATTTTTGTCAAATGTTTTATCTGTGGCTCATCAAGGTTGTTCCCTCCCCCCATTTGAATGGAAATGACTGTGGTTTATCTTTCTCCGATATACAAAAAATAATAATTTCCCCTTCCAAGAAATTAGGTTTCATTTTTGGAAAAACTGATATTGGTGTAGCACTGAGGCCTTGACCTTCTCAACTCTTGGCTGGTGGTTGTTTACTACAGCTGCAGTCTGTGTGTGCTTGGAAGGGGAGGAGCTCAAACACAAACATGCTCACTTTCTCCAACTAAGATGAAAACATATTAAAAAGCCATTACATTTCATAGCAAGCATTAGTGAGACAGAGTTAAATAGTCATATTGGGGCTTTTCCTATATTCCTAAACAGAATATGCTAGGTTATATCTGTAAGATAGACTAAGTCTTGAAAGTGCAAATGTGAAAGCATGAAATGGCTAAATGTCTCATGCACTGAAGAAAATATTTGCTTTTTTAAAGATGAAATACAGGCTTGAAGTTAGGAAAAGAGAAACAAAATATTTTACCCCAGTACTAAAAACATTTTAATATAGGTCAGAGTTGTTCAGTCAATCAAGAGCACTGTGTAACTTTCCCCAGCGAGACTGAACCCAGGGTTCAGAAAGCGAACATTACACAATCCTCTTTCCTCAACTGAATAATATCGAAAGGGATTTTTTTTTTGTTTGAAGGCCATATTAGATGAGAAATTAAGCAAAAGAGTAATGTTTGAAGAATCACAATGTCAAAATGACTGTTTTAGTTTTAATATTTCTAAAAATAACTCTATTGAAAACCTTGGCAAGAGCGTTGACTCTAGTTCTAGTACTTGTCAGTGACCATTGGAAAAGTGGACAAACTGGGACAACTTTTTTTCAGAATGAAGATTTTGCAGTGTTTTCCAGTTAATTCATTCTGTGTGTGTACTTCAGGGTTTGTTTCCAAGCAGCAAAGTCAGTATAAGTGTGTGTTTTCTCTCTGGTTGTCTATTCTTAAGTCTTTTATTATTATACAGAGTAAATCATTTGCTTACAAAAAATTGTTAAAAGAATTTTTTGAGGTGAGACAAGACAAGCATAAAATTAACTTTGCTATGAAGTCAACTTTGAGTACTCTGCATAATGGAAACATACTGGGCCATAATGGAAACATACAGGGTGTGTTACTACCTTGCATTCCACTATAGGCTCTGTTTGTATTTATCATGGTTTATGGTAAGTGCCACAAACTTGGACTGATTGAGCCAGAATCAATCTATGAGAAATGCACAAAGTAAGTATTGCATTTTCATGGAACAGTTGTTGTCTGTATCTTGTTTGTGTATGACAGAGAATTTGGCCTAATGCAAGAACTGGAGTGTGGAACTCCTTTAGTTTTAATCCTGGCTGCACCACTTTATGGCCTTGCATGAATAACTACCCCTATCTCATTTTCTCTATCTGTGACTTGGGGCTAATGGAACATAGAAATATATGTGGTAATACTTAGGTCACAGGGAAGAACTAATTTATTGGTGCTTGTAAATTGTTTTTGAAGAGGTAAGATAAAGATAGGCCAAATCTAGGGATCAGAACCAGCCAAAGTAGTAGACTTGGGTGCTGGGTGTCTCTCTTGTCTACTGGTATCTACCTCCAGTCCCCAGAATACAGCCCACTCAAGGAAATCTCCTTCTACTTCAGCCTACTGTTTGAAGTAGCTTTTATGGATGCATTGTATCCCTGCTGCAAAGCAAAATGCTAGAATCTGGGTAGCACTGGATCCTTTGGCACTGCCCCTCCTTGCCCCTGTACACTGTTCTGTAGGGAGTCCCAATGCTTGTCCTCAGGCTTCATATTGATTACCCCTGAATCACGTTTCCAACACCCATATATATAACTGTATTGGTTGACTTGTCATGGGAACCTCTACAGCTGCAGAGACAAGGGCTGGATTTGCCAATGTAAATGCTGTTGCTGATTATTATTATATACATTAAAACATTTAAAAAAACATTAAGATTGCAAAGTCAAGAACTGAAACGTTATGAAATGCCAGAATTAAGGCTGCTTGTATAGGGTCCTGTAAGAAAGAATATGTGATCATGTAATTAAAGACTGTGCGTATGCATTTTGATACAAGGAGGCTGAAATAAGGTGGCACAGGCAACCCTAATTTGGTATTTTATAACTTCTTAGCACATGACTATGTGACCATAAACATTTTAATGGTTTTTTTAAATGTAACCTCTTACGTCTTGAAAAAGAGAACTAAAAATGAGATTTCTATCATGAGGTACCATATTTATCCCCCGTTGAGTCATCAGTAGTATTGCAACCCAGGAGCTTTAGCTTCACTGCTCCAAGCACTACCACTCGAACCCAAGTGCAGGCTGTTTTCCTTTATGTGAACTAACTACTAGAGAGGGCTCAGATACATTTTTTGCGAGTGGCTTACACAACCAGTTGGTAGGTAGCAGAGCAATTCTGGGAATCCTGGATTCTATTCCTGGCTCTGGAGGTGAGCATGGACTAGTCCTTAAATGCAACACAAGCAAGCACCTAGATTCTGAAAAACAGTGCATTGAAGTAGATGAGACTTAGATCTGTTTTTTGGAGACCAAGTTCTATTCCGAATTCTGCGAGGGGTGACTTTAAATAATAATTCAATTGTCCCATATGTAAAATGGGGTAATGATGTTTGCCTGCTTCCTAATGAATGTGTTGTCTCACTCAATAGTCAGAGCTGTGAAGTGCACAGACTTACCAACACAAATGAGTGGAAGAGTTAAGATTCTAATTTATAATCTCTTCCTGGTTCCAACTACACCTGCCCTAAGGCCAAAAGGTATTTTGGTGGTGCTTCTCCTGCTTGGCCTGTGTACCTTCTGGAACTTTAGCTTTATGCCTACAATCTAGAAGGCTCGTTGGGGGCTGGGAACAAGATCATTGTAGGTGCATGTAGGGAGCTCTGAGGCTGGGAGCATGTGCAGTGTAGTTAGTATATCCAGAGATTTTTAGAAGCAGGCCTCTAAGAAGCTCTATTGAGCATGTGACAGTGATGATTCTAACATGCTTACATTTTGTCCAGATCTGTTTAGGTTTTCACTGGGATAGCAAAAGGTACATCGCTGACCCTAGGATTATTTCCTCTGCCAAATATAAATTCCTTGTTCCAAACCTAGAGGTCTTTAAAGAAATGGTTGGAAAAAATATTCATATTGAGAGGTCCCCTCCGCCCCCTCCCCCTCCCCCCCCCGGTCAGAAATAGCTGAACAATTTTTGTTGAAATCTTTCAAAACAATTCAACCTGAAACATATATCTGGCATGGAAAATTTCAGCCCAAATTGTTGAAGTGTGTTAGACGTAACCTTGGAAATAATAAAATGAATGTCAAAGAAAGCTCTGATCATCAGGCACAGCGAGTGGTGTCTTTCTTTTATGAGGCCCCAGTGCTTTCAAAGGAGTCAACTACAAAATGAGGCCACAGTCCTCCTAGCAAAGAGGACACACACATAAGTGTCATGAAAATAATCTATAACCAAATTGCAAAACACCTGACATGTTATATGATAAAGTATCTTGGACAGGGCGTGGTTCAGGTTGAGCTGGGCTTTAAAATTCAATTGGTTATTGTATTTACTAATGCCCCTCTGCCTCTTTTTAATAGGGGTCAGTCAGGACCGTGACTCGCATTCTATGGAAGAAGGTTTGCAGGTCATCTTCAAGGACTGGTGATTGTACAGGTCTCAATTGCTAGTTAGGCTCTCATCTGAGGACTAAGCCTACTAGCACAGGGGCAACTACATGCTTCCGTGGCCTCCAAATGTTAATTTGCAGATCTGTGAATATGTAATTTCTGTGGGGAAGGACAGGAGAACAGTCAAAGGCCATGAAATCACCTACATTTTTTCTCAGATAAAATAGTCTGTTCTCCTTCCAGGCAGTTCTGCCCTCCGCCCCATGTCCATCAATTTGATTGCCCTTTGCCCCCTTTTCCAGTGCTGCTCTGCTGCTCTTAGAATCATAGCAGATTAGGGTTGAAAGGGACCTCAGGAAGTCATCTAGTCCAACCCCCTGCTCAAAGCAGGACCAACCCCAACTAAATCATCCCAGCCAGGGCTTTGTCAAACTGGGCCTTAAAAACCTTAAGGATGGAGATTCCACCACCTCACTAGGTAATCCATTCCAGTGCTTCACCACCCACCTAGTGAAATAGTGTTTCCTAATATCCAACCTAGACCTCCCCCACTGCAACTTGAGACCATTACTCCTTGTTTTGTCATCTGCCACCACTGAGAACAACCAAACTCCATCCTCTTTGGAACCCCCCTTCAGGTAGTTGAAGGCTGCTATCAAATCCCCCCTCACTCTTCTCTTCTGCAGACTAACCAAGCCCAGTTCCCTCAGCCTCTCCTCAGAAGTCATGTGCCACAGTCCCCTAATTACATTCCCTTCCTGATTACACCCCTGCATGCTCAAGCAATATTTTTGTACTCCTCCCTAGTCATCTATCCAAGTTTCAACTTCTTGTAAGCTTCCTTTTTGTGTTTAAGCTCACCAAAGATTTCTCTGTTAAGCCAAGCTGGTCACCTGCCATATTTGCTATTCTTTCTACACATCAGGATGATTTATTCCTGCGCCCTCAATAAGGCTTCTTTAAAATACAGCCAGCTCTCCTGGACTCCTTTCCCCTCTCCTATTAGCCCAGGGTATCCTGCCCATCAGTTCCCTGAGGGAGTCAAAGTCTGCTTTTCTGAAGTCCAGGGTCCATATTCTGTTTGCTGTCCTTTCTTCCTTTTGTCGGGATCCTGAACTCAACTTGTCATGATCACTGCTGCCCAGGTTGCCACCCACTTCTACTTTCCCTACCAATTCTTCCCTGTTTGTGAGCAGCAGGTCAAGAGGAGCACAGCCCGTGCTCCAGCACTTGCACCAGGAAGTTGTTCCCAACATTCTCCAAAAACTTCCTGGATTGTCTGTGCACTGCTGTATTGCTCTCCCAGCAGATGTCAGGGTGATTGAAGTCCCCTGTGAGAACCAGGGCCTGTGATCTGGAAACGTCTGTTAATGTCTAAAGAAAGCCTCATCTATGTCATCCTCCCGGTCTCGTGGTCTATAGCAGATGCCCACCACGACATCACCCTTGTTGCTCTCGTCTCTAAACTGAACCCAAAGGCTCTCAACAGGCTTTTCTCCAGTTTCATATTGGAGCTCTGAGCAATCATGCTGCTCCCTTACATACAGTGCAACTCCTCCAGCTTTTCTCCCCCACCTGTCCTTCCTGAACAGATAAAACTCATCCATGACAGTACTCCTGCTTGTTTCCCAGGCTTCTTGCATTCATGTATAGGCAGCTAAGATAACTAGCCGATTGCCCTACTTTCTCAGTATGAATCAGGAGGCCTCCCCTGTTGCACCCTCCTCCTTGTGTTTCCTCCCAGTATCCCACTTCCCCACTTAGCTCCGGGCTTAGGTCACCATCCCCTGGCGAACCTAGTTTAAAGCCCTCCTCACTAGGTTAGCAAGCCTGCCTGCAAAGATGCTCTTCCCTCTCTTCATTAGGTGGATTCCATCTCTTCCTAACAATCCTTCTTCCTAGAACAGCATCCCATGGTTGAAGAATCCAAAACCCTCTCTCTGACACCACCTGTGTAACCAAGCCTTTACCTCCCCAATTTGATGTTCCTTCAATAGGGAGGATGGCCGAGAACACGACTTGTGCCTCAAACTCCTATATCCTCTTCCCAGAGCCACGTAATCTGCAGTGACCTGCTCAAAGTCATTCTTGGCAGTATCATTGGTGCCCATGTGGAGAAGTAGGAAGGGGTTGTGGTCTGAGGGTTTGATCAGTCTCGGCAGACATTCCGTCACGTCCTGAGTTCTAGCTGCAGGCAAGCAGCATGCTTTTCGAGTTTCCCAGTCTGGAAGGCAGATGGAAGACTCCGTCCCCCTTAGGAGGGAGTTCCCGACCACCACCACCCGTCTCCTCCTCTTGGGAGTGATGGTCATGGAACCCCCATCTCTAGGACAATGCAGTCTGGTTGATGGGGTCTCCTTCTGATCCCTTCCCTCAGATAACTCTTCCAAACCATTTTCCACTGTAGTACCTGTGGAGAGAGCCTGAAAACGTTTTCTTACCTCTACCTGCATTTGGGGGGTACATGGATTCTCCTCTTTCTTCTTCTGGAGGTCACATGCTGCCAATTTTCTTCCCCATTCTGCACTGCCCTCTCTGATTCTTCAGCATGCTGTGCCTGCAGTACCAAATGCTGACTTCTATCCAGAAAAATCTTCATTTTCTCTGATGCAATGCAGGGTTGATACTTGGGTTTCTAGTCCTTTAACCTTCTCTTCCAATATGGAGACCAGCTTGCACTTCATACAGACAGTCGCTTCTGTCCTCTGGGAGAAAGACACACATGGCACATCCTGTGCAGGTCACAACAGCTGATCGCTCACTATCCATAATGTTGTTCTTTTAAGAGTTTCTTCAGATATTGTATTTACTGCTCACAGAAGCTTGAAAAACAAAAAAACCCCCAAAACTCTTGTGGGAACTCCCCCCAAGTGAACTCTGTTTGCCTCTCACTCGGTTCTCAACTGACTGCTTTTGTATAAGGCTCCTGTCTTGAAGCGGTTGGCCCGGCTCAAAGCCTTTCCTCCAATCAACCACTCAAGGTCTACTGGGAACACTCCTAATTCACACTTTTCAAACAGCCACAGGGTCAAACAGTCTCTTGTTGTTCTTTTGGCCATGCAGGAATCTGTGGGCCTCTTGGCTCTTCCTCCTGTACCTTAGCCTTCTCCTCCCCACTCCTAAAGCAGTGTCTAGTAACTCAAAAGCTGCTTTGATCTTTAGTCCCTTCCCACCCCACCCCCATATTGAGGAACTAGCATCAGTGGTTTGGCCATTATACACCCTGTATTCCCTCCTCTCATTCTGTGAAAAAAATGTAGCAAGCCTAGCTATGCTGCTTCATTTCTTGCTATCCCTTCCCTCAAAGGAGCAGGGCCACAAAAAGAATTAGTGGCAGTTGGGCTACTCTGTTCCTTTCCTGTTCTCCAAGAAGAAGCCAGTGTCTCTTTAACCCACTCACCTGATCAGAATGACTCCTTGCCCTGTCTGAGCAGGCCAGGGAGGTATTTCAAGCATACTGAGAGACTAGTCCAAGGTTTCTGTCTTAATATCATAAGCCCTGCATGAGAAGGCTGTCTACTCGAGTGAGTGGCTCTTCTTACCTGGACCCAGACCTTCCATGATGACTACTTTCCACCCAAACAATGTAACTGTTGACTAGTGTGGTGATGCTCATGAGTACTTGAGTGAGAACTTTCACAGGTGCTGGATCTAGACTGCGGAACTGTCTCTCAGATACGAATGAACATAGAACTAAGCAAAAAAATTTTTTTGCCTAAACATAATGAGTCAAGTAGAAAGATGAAAAATATAACACAAAATGCCTAATTTCATGTCAACTTGAAAAAAATCCAGAAATACAAAAATGCTTTCACCTCAGTTGTTCTCCATTCCTTATGTTCTTCTTTGATTCCTGTCCCTCAGTTCGGCAGTGATGATGGAGCTGAATTTAGTCTTTCCACCACATTCTGTTTTGTACCAGCTTCATGGCTTTGTTCATCATCTTTTTAAACCTTTTAGTTCAATGTCATTCTTCACTGTAGCTGGCCAATGCGTCCTCCGTCTTCCTCTGTTTCTAGTTCCTTGCACTCTGGTATATATCACCATGTATGGTTTCCTTTACAGACCTATTCTTGACATGTGTCCAAACCATCGCAGTCTTTCTTCAATCTTCTGTAACAACATCTAGCCAGTTTCTTATCACTTCAATTTTTCTGAAATTCTGTAGTAATCAATCAGAAATGAATATTTCACATCTGTACAAATATTTTCTGTGAAAGGGAATAGATGTGAACAGTAATATGTTATGTTTGGACCAGCTAAAATGCCCTAAAACATACTGACAACAATGAGAACGCTATAGTAAAAGTCAAGCCAAATTCAGCCTGGATGCAAGTCCATTAACATGAAAGGTGTTGTTCCTCATTACACAGGCTGAATTTGGCCTTGAGTCTTGAAGTCGCTTTATTTCTCTACCTCCCAAATTGATATGGGTCCCTGGTGAGAAAGCTATTAGCTAGCTAGTTTGCGTCCCAGAATATATAGGCTTCTTTTTTTGAAACTGAACTTTTAATTTGGTGGGTACAGCAGGGGGCACTTCAAGCACTTTGTCATACAAAGACCTCTTACCATTTGTGCCTCGGATAATATTGTTTTTCGGTAGAACTAGATTTTTAACCTCTTTAAGTGCGACTTCTCACTTGTTCTGTGCAGCCTAATTGATTTTTAGATCCTTGAAAACTAGAGGAGGAGAGGCAGAAGTTGTAAATATGACTTAATAGACTATGGGCCTGATTCTGCCAACTCTCATTGTGGTTGTACCTTTGCTCGTGTGAATAATTCTGTTTAACTCTGTGGGACTACTCACATGCGTAAATGTTTAAAGGATTGGGCACCCAAAATTAATGAACATTTTTGGGTCTTAATATTTTTAGTGTTTTTATTTGGGTTCAATTCTTTGGGGCATCATGAAAGATAGAACAAACTAAAAAAGTGTACTTTCTTAAAAATGCAGAAGTACAGTTAAAGTGAAGAGGTCTAACCAACACAATGGAAGAACAGGAGAACAATAAAGAGCAATGAAGTTACCTATGCAAAAACCTGCTCTTTTTACCTTACTTTGATCCCTGTCGTACTCCCATCTTTACCATTGATTTCAACAGGAGGAAGACTGGGCCCCTCGTATAGTTTTTCTGTTCCTATTCATATCCTCTAACTGTTTTGTAGAGCTGAATTGCTTAATAGAATTAATATTATTTAATAGAATTAATTAATTACAATTATTAAGTTGTTGAAAATTAATCATGTATTCATTTAATAATCCATAATAACCAACAACAGAAAAAATACAGCCATTTACAAGCTAGTAGTTCTGCAGTGATTTGAAGCGCAAGGTAAGCTTGGAGCTATTTTAAAGGATAGGTGTTTCTTTGACCTGTTACTTAGATTATACCTAGCTGTATCTAAAATCTCCTTTGGCGATGGTGATATCAACATTTAAGCAGACATCAGACATTTGTTATTATAGTAAATGCAAACTGAATTACATAAATTGAGGGACAACAGGTAAACAATTGTTAAGTTATGTGGCTGAAAAGAACTATCCTCTCCTCTTATTTTTAAACTGGGAATGATGCTTCTCTTGACAAAAATGTAAATAATTCCCTTTTTCCCTCTGCTGCCCTCCTACCTCCCTTGCCATGCCTGAGTTGCTGCTTTCTTACTTATGCTTTGAATATGCACACACACAGCATTGTGCCCTCTGCTCGTGCCATTGCTGTGGGTCCTAAGGAGATGGTCTTGGCCTGAAGAAGTAGTACACCTCCTGTGGTGCCCACAGGAGCCATATAACTACAGGAATTAACCAATAGCTATTGGAGCCAATGGAAAAAACTTACCTTGACTTGAATTGGCTTTAGATCAGTCCCTAAATAATAGTTTTTAAGTCCGTCTTCAGTTTACTGTACATTCATATTTGTTTTAATGTGGAGTATATTTTAGATTTTTTTTCTTTTATGCACTGAGGATCACTTTAGATATGAGAATGCCGTGATTATTCAGACACTAGATTTTCCAGCAACTTCTAGATCAGTGGTTCTCAAACTTTTGTACTGGTGATCCCTTTCACATAGCAAGCCTCTGAGTGCAACCCCCCCCCCCCTTATAAATTCAAAGCGCTTTTAAATATATTTAACACCCTTATAAATGCTGGAAGCAAAGGGGGGCTTGGGGTGGAGACTGACAGCTTGTGACCACCCCATGTAATAACCTCATGACCCTCTGAGGGGTCCCAACCTCAAGTTTGAGAACCCCTGTTCTAGATCATTAATTAGACCTGTTTTAGGAGTAAATTAGACTAGCCTGTGATCTTGGTAGTTACTCAAAAATCTGTTTGAGGAAACACCTCAAAACCCCTTACAGGAACCTATGTTCTTTATCAGGAATTCTGCAATTGCTATTCTAGTCAATACTAGGATAATTGAAATCCCCTCCTAATAATTGTTCTAGCCCTCTTATAGACCATGCTGAAGCCCATATGTATTTCCTGATGTGTTTTCTCAATCTGCTTACAACATTATAACTTATTTCAATGATCCCTTCATTTCTACATTTTCTGTGTTTTTTTGTTTCTTTTCAAATTGTGGTTGCTGAAAAGATAAGCTTGTTTTTTAAAACAAAAAAACAAAACCAACCCCTTCCCTTCCCTCCCTGAAGTGTTCAAGTGGCAACTGAAGACTGACACATGATTCCTGTCGACTTTTTCTACCATACAACAACACTTTGTTGAATGTCCTGCACCCATTCCTCCTTGAATCTCTTTGGAAGTAAACAAAAAATATGTTATGAAGTCTCCAAAAGTGTCCTTTGCAGACTAACTTTCTGAACTGGAAATGTAATTCCCCTATTCCTGGGTAAAATTCCATTTTGTTGACTCTGTTTCTCTTCCTCTTTTTTAAATAGGTGAGTGTACTCACTATAAATTGTATTAGGGTTGGCTCTGAATCTAGATCAGGATTAAGAAAAGGAGCAAGGAGAATTAGTGCAATAGACTCCTTTAAATGTAGCAGTCTGAAATCTCATTTTTGTCATTTGGAAGGAGGACTGTAATGATACTCCAAACTGTCCTGGAAGAACATGCACAAATCACCCAGTAAAGAGCACTAGAAATGCATTCAGGCATAATGGAGACTCTGTGTCAAAAAAAATTCTCACCATGCCTTGAGGGAGGCTTAAATCACTGTATATTCATCCATTTAAAAAAAAGAAATACAGCATAAAACAAATTTTATACATCACTACGACAAAGCTAATTAGTCCATTGGGAAAGCGCTTATCACTTCTCTGATATATTACAATCCCAGCTTTTGCTCCAATTCCTCCTTCTAACAAACCCTCTTTCATTTCACTGTGCAGCATCTTGATTTAGGCTTCCACTGGGGTACTTGAAAAGGGTCTGTACTGTACTGGTGACTTGCTACTATTCATGAAGCTTGTATTCTTTACAGACTACCAATAAAAAGGAGCTTTTTACGGTCAAGCAATGGTGTTTGAGGTTTGTAAACAACTCTCAGTGGAGCTTTTGAACTTTGTCCTCTGGGAGTAGGTCTTTATGGGGAAAAAAATGAGGACAAAAAAGTAGTTTCAATCATTAACTTAAGAATCACTTTATCATGGATGAGTTGTATAGTAGTTTTTGTTGTTTACACCCCTCTTGTCGTCTCCTTCAGTGTTCATGTCTTTTTGAGTACTGATGTCTGTAACAAAATTAATTTTCATAGCACACGTTTCTATGTGTGGAAAATAGTTATTTTTATATAGATTTGCATGTTATGGATGTGCCAGTATATAGGTCCACAGAGTCCTAGAACTGAAAACTCTAGTGAAAATGTATTACTGCAGCTCCCAGAAGCACGGCTGTAAAGTAGTAACCAGAGTTATTATGAGTTACTGCATGAGATAGATTTCATGTGGCATCTCTATGTGACTGTATGCAGCTACCTTTGGGAAAACTTGTGATATCTCACAAAATGCTGCATGGAAAGAAATTTCACTTACTTCTACTGTTTAAGGTCAGGCTGTCATTTTCATTACACACCCTGCTGTTTATAATTAGGGCTTCTTAAAGTTCATTGGGCTAACCCTGACAAACGGTTTCCTTTCCAGAATGATTTTCCTTGGGCCTTTTCTTGCCATCTTGATCTTCAGGTAAAGGCTACCCTTTGTGCATTGCCCATGCTTCTCTTGCTGCATGAAAAAATGGCTCATCTGTTTCCCAGCAGCGCTCCACTTCTCACCACATCTTTCCTACTCCCCACAGAGGACTGTTGTGGACTGGGATGTAGGCCATCTGGCCTGCTAGTCAGAGCAGGAGTCAGGTCTAATGGGCAGAGCAGGTATCCACATTGGGGAACAAAGCAGAGGGTCAGCACCAGACCTTTAGCACCATTAGCAACTGCTAATTACTAGAGCCAGGCATTGAGTCAGAGTCAGGAATTGAAGCTGAGGGTTGGAGCTGAGGTCAGATACCAAACACTAGAACCAAGGGTCAAGCCAGAGTCAGAGACAGAAGTCGGAGGCTGGGGTAGTGACCCATCCACAACAAAAACTAATTTCCCCCTGCTGATACTCACACCTTCTTGTCAACTGTTTGAAATGAACCACCTTGATTACATTGGCCTCATTAGCACTACAAAAGTGATTTTTCTTCCCTTGGTATTCACCCCTTCTTGTCAACTGTTGAGAACAGCCCACTTCCACCTTAATTGAATTGGCTTGTTAGCACTGACCTCCCACTTGGTAAGGCAACTCCCATCTTTTCATGTGCTGTGTATTTATACCTGCCTCTGTATTTTCCACTTCATGCATCTGATGAAGTGGGTTTTAGTCCACGAAAGCTTATGTTCAAATAAATGTGTTAGTCTGTATCAGCAAAAACAATGAGGAGTCCTTGTGGCACCTTCGAGACTAACACGGATACCACTCTGATAGTTTGATAGTGTTCACAAGCAGAAACATGGATCCCCTCCAGCCTGCAGATATCCTCGTAGGTGGAGTAACTCCTATCATCTTCCTTGTCACATGCAGGGAGAAAATTTCAGTCCATGGGCATGTAGGTAGAGGGCTGCCACAAAGGGAGACCCACACCAATGCAATATCCACTTCACCACTTGGGATGAGTTCTTTGTGCGTGAACAGTACTCGGCAGCCTCTGAAAATTCTTCCAAACTCAGAAGGGACTACTGTGATCATCTAGTCTGACCTCCTATATAACACAGGCCTAGAGTATACTTCTTAGAAAAACATCCAGTCTTGATTGTTTCAAGTATTGATTCTCCAGTAGTGGAGAATTCACCATGGCCTTGTTAAATTGTTCCAATGGTTAAATACCTTCACTGTCAAAAAACCCTCCTTATTTCCAGTCTGAATTTGTCTATCTTCTACGTCCAGCCAATGGACTGTGTTATACATTTGTCTGCTAGATTGAAGAGCCCATTATGAACTGTTTATTTTCTCCAAATACTGATAAACTGTGATCAAGTCATCCCATAAATATTTTTGTTAGATAAATAGATTGAACTCTGAGTTTGTCAGTATAAGTAAAGTTTTGTAATCCTTTAATAATTCTCATCGCTCTTCTTTGAATCTTCTCCAATTTGTCAACATCCTTCTTGAATTATGGACACCAGAACTGGCCACAGTATTCCAGCAGTGGTCATGCCAGTGCCAAATATAGAGGTAAAATAACCTCTCTTTTTTCCAACTTGAGATTCCCCTGTTTATATATTCCAAGATCACATTTGCTCTTTTGGCCACAGTGTTGCACTGGGAGCTCATATTCAGCTGATTATCCACCATGCCTCCAAAGTCTTTTTCAGAGTCACTGCTTCCCTGGATACAGTCTCCCATTCTGTAAGTATGGCCTACAGAATTTGTTCCTGGATGTATACATTTACATTTAGCCATATTTAAAATGCATAGATTTTGCTTGCACCCAGCTTACCAAGATATCCAGATCTTTCTATCAAAGATCTGTCCTCTTCATTATTTACCATGCTTCCAGTTTTTGTCTCATCTGCAATGTTTATCGGTGATGATTTTATGTTTTCTTCCAGGACACTGATAAAAATGTTTTAGTGTAGAGCCAAGAACCAGTCCTTGCAGGATCCCACTAGAAACTACACACACAGAGATGATTCCCCATTTACAATTTGCATTTTGAGATCTATCAGTTAGTCAGTTTTTAAACCATTTAACATGTGCCGTATTAATTTTTTTATTACTGTAGGTTTTTAATCAAAATGTTGTGTGGTACCAACCCAAATTCCTTTAAGTACACCAAAAGTATTACCTTTATCAACCAAATTTATAGTACAAAAAAAATCATGTTTAGTTTGAGAAGATCTGTTTTCCATAAATACATGTTGCTTGGCATTAATTATATTACTTTCCTTTAATTCTTTATTAATCAACTCCCATATTAATTGCTCCATTATCTTGCCTGGATTCAATATCATACTGGCAGGCTTATAATTATCCGGGTTATCCTGTTTACCTTTTTTAAATATTGGTGCAACATTAGCTTTGTTCTAGTGTTCTGGAATTTCCCTTCTGCTCCAAGACTTATTGAAAATCCGCATTAATGGTGCTGCAAGCTCCTCAACTAGCTCTTTAAAAACACTTGGATGCAAGTTATCTAAATCAGATGATTTAAAAATCTCCAACTTCAGTAGCTACTATTGAATATCCTCCTGAAATACTAGTGAAATGGCAAGATTGTCATCATCGTGTGGTAAGACTACATCATCTGTTTTTTCCTAAATATAGAACAGAAATATCTACTGGACACGTCTGTCTTTTCTGCATTATTATTGATTATTTTACCATTTCCATTTAGTAATGGACCAATACCATTGTTAAGATTATTTTTGTTCCAGACATACTTAAACTCATTCTTACTGTCCTTAACTCTGCTGCCACAGATTTCTCCTTGTCTCTTTGCTTCCCCTATCAATTTTCTACAATTTCTAACTTCTGATTTCATATTCATTACAGTCAACTTCCCCTTTCTTCCATTTGTTATGTATATATTTATAGCTTCCTTCACTTCCCCTCTACACCTACTTGGTTTTTTAACCAGTATGCGCTCCTTCCTTGATTGTGGCTTTTTGAACATCTAATAAAGTGTTCTTAAATAATTCCCAATTACCATTTATATTTTTCTGATTACATTCAATGATGAGCTGCCAAAATCTTAACAACCGGTTCCCTATAAAAAGTTCTGATTTAAGGGATGTGCCAAGAGGTGGAGGGGGTGGAGGTGTAGTGGCAGGGAAGAGATTGCACAGAGGCAAAAGGGGCTCATTGCAGGGGGTGCAGTGGCAGGGAGGGAGTGGCACAAGGGAGAAGTGGGCAGGAGCAGGTTGTTGCAAGGGACTGGCAGGCGGGGGTGTGTATGTGCTCGGGGCTGTTGCAGAGGAGGGAAGGTGGCAGGGAGGGGTTTGCACAAGGGAGGGGTGGGCGAGAGGGAGATGGCAGGCGGGGAGTCCCAAGTTTGATGAAGGGGTGAAGGTGACTGTGGCTGGCTGGGGGGGGTTGCTGGGTGGAGGTTGCCCAGAGGCAAAAGTGGCAAGACAGGGTGGGTTGTTGGGGTCGTGGGTGCACAGGGGAAAAGGTAGCTGGTCGGTGGATGTTAGAGGGGGTGGCACTGGCTGGGGGAGGTATGCCTGGGTTGCTCCCACATACACCATTCCCCAGGCCAGGAACTGGACCTGCCCACCCTCTGGTGCTCCGCGGGCCCGAGCGGCTCCCCGTGGCCCGGCTAGGTACCTTGCAGGTGGAGTAGACACCCAGCTTCTCTGCCCGAAGAGCAGAGCGCAGCTGCGTCGTCTTTCCTGCACCGTGGGCTGAGCCGGGCTCCCTGCTGCTCCCGGGGCTGTCAGTGGCGGTGCAGGCAGCCAGTCCCCCCGAGTCTGGCTCCCCACTGCCCCCAGGGCTCTCAGTGGTGGCGGCGGCTGCTGCTGCTGAGAGCCCCAAGGGTGGCAGGGAGCTCAGCTCTGTCCGCGATGCGGGGAAGAAGGCGCAGCTGCTCCCTTGGGGGGAGGGACTGGCCGCGCTGCAGGTGGCCCCTCTGGAGCCGGGAGGCGGGGAGCAGCAGCAGCCTTGTGCTCCACTGTTTAAACAAAAATTGGGGGGACACTGCTTTTTGGTGCCCCCAACCACTTGGCGCCCTAGGCGGCTGCCTAGTCCGCCGAGTGGTTGCACCGGCCCTGCCCAACAGACCCCCCAGAACTCCCACGCCTACCCAACCCTCCCACCCCCCGTTCCCCATCCCCTGACTGCCCCCACAGAACCTCTGCCCCCTCCAACCGCTCCCTGCCCCTTATCCAACCTCTCCTCCCAGCCCCAGCCTGGCCCTCTTACCATGCCGCTCAGGGCAGCGTGTATAGATGCCGCGCAGCCCGCTGGAGCTTGCAGCCCCACCCCCTTACCATGCTGCTCAAAGAGGCAGGAGCTGCAGAGCTGCCCAGGAGCAGTCCAGAGTGCTGGCGCCAGCGGTGTGGCACTGAAGCTCTGCAAGAGGGGGGAAGGCAGACAAGGGGCTGGGGGAGCCACCCCGGCCAGGAGCAGGGTGGGAGAGGCTAGCCCCCCGCCCCGCCCTTCCATGCTCCCCCGCCCCAGGGGCCACTGCGGCCACTTGCCCCACCCCAGGTTAGCTTCCCTCAGCCCTGGAGCAGCCGTAGCCCTCCCCACCATCCCCGGAGCACTGGGAAGGTGGGTGGCGCATGGCTGCAGCCCTACCCCCAACCCTGGAGCGCCAGGAGGGTGGGCGGTGCAGCTCCAGCTCCCCCAGTGCCGGGAGGGCGGGCAGTGCAGCTCCAGCCCCGAAGCGCCGGGAGGGCAGATGGCGCAGCCCCAGTCTGAGCCAAGGCCACTGTACAGGGAGACTGGAGCAAGGGCAGAGCGGAGAGTTCAAGCAGGAGGGTGAGTCTGGGGGGGGGGGGGGCAGACCATGGGTGGGGTCACCTCTGGCTGTTTGGGGAGGCCCAGTCTCCCCCAGCCTATGGTACCCACCGCCCATGGCCATCTTGTGCTTTATCTGTTAGGACAGCGTATCTCAAACTAGGGTCTCCACGGACCCTGCTGATCAACTCCTCCCCCTCCCTCCTTCCCTCAATTCCTTTCCCTCCCTCCCAGCGCCTCCTGCACAATGTGGAACTGCTGTTCCCCAGTGTGCAGGAGACGCTGGGAGGGACGTGGAGGAGTGGGGATGGAGCACACTTGGGGCAGGGGGTGGAAAGAGGTGGGGAAGAGGAGAGGCAGGGATGGAGCGGAGCGGGGCGGGAAGACGTGGAGTGGGGGTGAGGCCTGGGGCTGAGCTGGGGATTTGGGGTTCGCAAAATTTTTTAAAATCAAAATGGCGGTCTTTGGGTTGCTGAAGTTTGAGAACCGTTCGTTGTGTGAGGACATTGATCCATAAACATTCAAGATAATTTTTTTCTGAGCTGAGTGTGACTAGGAAATAGGTAATGCTCTTTCTGACAGTGCCAATCCCCTTCCCATTTTGCCTACTTACTCCTTCCTAAATAGCTTATAATAATTGATTTTAACATTTTAATCATGCGAACCATCTCACCAGGTTTAAGCAATACCTGTAACGATCTGGGGTTCATTAAATAACAAACCAGTAAATGAGAAAGGAATAAAACAAACTGGAGAGTTTCTATAGTGAGCTGCTGCACACAGCTATGTGGTGTTCCCAACCTCGGCTTCCAGTGTATACTTCCAAATTCCCATAGTCACAACACTGTCCCTGATGAGGGAGTGTCTCCAGATCACAGTCTTTCATAAACATATCTCTACATCTTCCCTCTTAAAGAAAAATGAATTAACTCTTTATATATATAAGTTAACTATCTAATAACACATACATTAAATTCTCAACCCATCTAATACGTTTCCATAAATCCAGTGTGTCAGCTACCTAGAGAGGAGAGGTGACCAGCAAGCACATCACTCTTGAGTATATCTTTACCACTCAGATACCCCTTGTCCAGGCAAATTAGCAAGTCTCTATGAGTCTTTCAGGATATTTAATCTTCTGTTTCTCTGTTTCAGCCTTTCATTAGAGTCTGAGTTGTTCTCTTGTTCCTTGACAGTTTCTCCTTTCTCAGTTGATGATATAGGATCAGTCAGATGGGAAATACTAGAGTCCATCTCAGCTGTCAATGTTTTGGAATTTTCTGGGATTATTCATAGATCCCTTTGATTATATTAAAATAACGAGGAGTCCTTGTGGCACCTTAGAGACTAACAAATTTATTTGGGCATAAGCTTTTGTGGGATAGAACCCACTTCATCTGATGCATGGAGTTAAAATACAGGAGCAGGTATAAATACATGAAAGGATGTGGGTTGCTTTACCAAGTGTGAGGTCACTCTAATGAGATAAATCAATTAACAGCAGGATACCAAGGGAGGAAAAATAACTTTTGAAGTGGTAAGAGAGTGGCCCCTTACGGACAGTTGACAAGAAGGTGTGAGTAACAGTAGGGAGAAATTAGTATTGGGGAAATTAAGTTTAGGTTTTGTAATGACCCAGTCCGTTGAAGTTTTTGTTGTTGAAGAATTGCCACTTTTAGGTCTGTTATTGAGTGACCAGAGAGATTGAAGTAGTGTTCTACTGGTTTTTGAATGTTATGATTCCTGATGTCAGATTTGTGTCCATTTATTCTTTTGCATAGAGACTATCCGGTTTGGCCAATGTACATGGCAGAGTGGTGTTGCTGGCACATGATGACATATATTACATCAGTAGATGTGCAGGTGAACGAGCCCTTGATGGTGTGGCTGATGTGGTTAGATCCTATGATGGTGTCCCTTGAATAGATATGTGGACATAGATGGCACTGGGGTTTGTAGCAGGGTTTGGTTCCTGGGTTGGTGTTTTTGTTGTATGGTGTGTAGTTGCTGGTGAGTATTTGCTTCAGGTTGCGGGGCTGTCTGTAGGCAAGGACTGGCCTGTCTCCCAAGATTTATGAGAGTGAGGGATCGTCCTTCAGGGTAGGTTGTAGATCCTTGATGATGCGCTGGAGAGGTTTTAGTTGGGGGCTGTAGGTGATGGCTAGTGGCGTTCTGTTACTTTCTTTGTTGGGCCTGTCTTGTAGTAGGTGACTTCTTGGTACCCTTCTGGCTCTGTCCATCTGTTTCTTCACTTCAGCAGGTGGGTATTGCAGTTTTAAGAATGGTTGGTAGAGATTCTGTAGGTGTTTGTCTCTGTCTGAGGGATTGGAGCAAATGTGGCTCTGTTTTAGAGGTTGGCTGTAGACAGTGGATCATGTGGTGTGGTCTGGATGAAAGCTGGAGGCATGTAGGTAAGTATAGTGGTCAGTAGGCTTCCAGTATAGGGTGGTGTTTATGTGACCATTATGTTATTAGCACTGTAGTGTCTAGGAAGTGGACGTCTTGTGTGGACTGGTCGAGGCTGAGGTTGATGGTAGGGTGGAAATCGTTGAAATCTTGGTGGAATTCCTCAAGGGCCTCTTTCCCATGGGTCCAGATGATGAAGATGTCATCAATGTAGCGCAAGTAGAGTAGGGGGGTAAGGGGATGAGAGGTGAGCTTGTTCTAAGTCAGCCATAAAAATGTTGTCATACTGAGGGGCCATGCGGGTACCCATAGCAGTCCTGCTGATTTGAAGGTATACATTGTCCCCAAATCTGAAATAGTTGTGGGTGAGGACAAAGTCACAAAGTTTAGCCACCAGGTTTGCCATGATGGTACCAGGGATACTATTCCTGATGGCTTGTAGTCCATCTTTGTGTGGAATGTTGGTGTAGAGGGTTTCTACATCCATAGCGGCTAGGATGGTGGTTTTTGGAAGATCACCGATGGATTGTAGTTTCCTCAGGAAGTCAGTGGTGTCTCAAAGATAGCTGGGAGTGCTGGTAGCATAGGGCCTGAGGAGAGAGTCTACATAGCCAGATAATCCTACTGTCAGGGTGCCAATGCCTGAGATGATGTGGCGTCCAGGATTCCCAAGTTTATGGATTTTGGGTAACAGGTAGAATACCCCTGGTGGGGGCTGTAGGAGTGTGTCTGTGTAGATTTGTTCCTGTGCTTCTTTAGGGAGTTTATTGAGCAGATGGTGTAGTTTCTTTTGATTAATCCTCAGTGGGGTCAGAGGGTAATGGCCTGTAGAATGTGGTGTTGGAGAGCTGCCTAGCAGCCTCTTGTTCATATTCTGACCTATTCATGGTGACTACAGCACCTCCTTTGTCAGCGTTTTTTTGATTATGTTGAAATGTATCCCCCCTGGTCTGACTGGACTATGTAAGAACTTGGATGCAGCTGTTCTTTAATGGTATCTCTTTGGCCCCAAGTATTAGAGGTGTGATTCCTCAGGCACACTCTATCACCTGGGTTAAGAGATGGGAGATCACAGGGCTTTTTGTCAAAATAATGTTTCTGCTTCCACTTCCGATTTTCTTTCATCTTCCATATGGTTGCATTGTTATGAGATTTCAGCAGGTTATTAGTAATTGGTAAATTAGATCTGATCTTTCTTCCATTAACAACTTAGCTGGAGATTTTTTTTTCCAGAGGTGTACTTCGGTAAACCAATAAAGCTTTATACAAATCAGAAGCCTTTTTCATAAGGTTCTTTACTGTCTGTGTAGACCTTTCCACAAGTTGATTTGATTGGGGGTAATTTGATTTGATGTTTTGTGATGGAAATCCCAATCTGTGGCAAATTGCCTAAAATCTGCAGTGGAAAATTGTGGCCCGTTATCACAAAAGACTTAATCTGGAATTTCATGTCTGGAGAAGATTCCTTTTATGCCGGCTATCACTGACTTACTATTAGTACTGTGTGGTGTGCAAATTTCTGGATACAGAGAATAATAGTCTGTGACTATTAAATAATCCTTTGATTGCCAGGTAAGTAAATCAGTGCCTACCTTCTCATAAGGCCTTTGTGGAAATGGAGGAGGTCTCAGTGTCTCTGTCTGTTGGCATGAAAAGCAGTTTCCTACCACTTTTAGTTAAGTCGTGATTGATCTATGGCCAACACAGCCCCTCTCGTGCTCGTTGTTTGTACTTCTCAATTCCTAAATAACTCTCGTGGATCTTCTGTAGCATTTCTTTTCGGCAGCTCAATGGAATGACACAACCTTATTGACTTTCAAAATCATGTACCTTTGTAAAAACACTCGGAGATCTGCAAATGAAAAACACTCTAAAAGAGCTAAGAGATGTACAATACCATACAACACCAATTCTACATGGCCTTGTGGTGTTACACAATTGACACATGTCCTGGTTCTGTCCCACTTGAATTGTGGCTTAAGTGTTACCCTTGGTCTGACAAAGAATAAAGTAACTTCTGTGAACTATGGGTAGAAAGAAAAGGATATTGAAGAGGCTGCTTGCAGGAGGTAGTACCTGCTTGGTTTCCATGGTAACATGAAACATAATTTACAAATATTGGCTTGAGAAAGCTGCAGCTTAAAGAAAATCCTAAACTATTGGTGCAGCTGAAGTCTTTGACATATAAGATACTGAATATCCATGAAACGTTACTCATAATAATGCTAGGTTTATGTGTAGGCTGGTGTAATAGCTAATTCTGGATGCCGGGGAATTGGATGAAGTCAGTGGGAGCCTTGCTTGAATAAGGAATGTTAAATAGGATCATTGGGCCCTGATTTCAGATGTGCAGAGCCACCCAACTACCCCAGACATCAATGTGTGTGGGGGTTGGTACCACTAAAAATCAGACAGCAAACGATGGCCTAGAACAGGGATCGGCAACCTTTGGCATGTGGCATGCCAGGGTAAGCCCCTTGGCGTGCTGGGCTGGTTTGTTTACCTGCCGTGTCCGCAGGTTCGGCCGATCGCAGTTCCCACTGGCCACGGTTCGCTGCTTCAGGCCAGTGGGGGCTGCAGGAAGCAGCGGCCTGCACATCCCTCGGCCCACTCTGCTTCCCGCAGCCCCCATTGGCCTGGAGCAGTGAACTGCGGCCAGTGGGAGCTGTGATCAGCCAAACCGGCGGACGTGGCAGGTAAACAAACCAGTCCGGCCCGCCAGGGGCCTTACCCTGGCAGGCCTTCTGCCAAAGGTTGCTGATCCCTGGCCTAGAATAATGTAGTATCCTTTATTCTAAACGGAGTGAGCAACATTAGATCATATATTGATTTTCAAGAAAAAGTGATAAATTCTCTGGAAAGTGTGTTGTATGCTCTCTATTACGTTTCTCTAAGAGATGATTTGTCTCAAGTGGGTTCTGAATTAATCCTAAATGCTTTTATATCAATAGGATTCCTATAAACCAAGAATCTGTTAATCCAAAAAAAGTAGGCCTTTTTTTTTTAAAGGTTGCAGATCATAATTCAGTTTTACAGAGCTTGTTGAGGTCTTCCACACTTATGAAAGAACCTCTGTCCCATCAGAGTGGCCTATGCTGTAGAGAACTTGTGTAAACATCCTGAAGTAAGCGTAAGATCCAGGGTTTTTTTTGTGGTGGGGGGAGAGGGGCATTGATGATGGATTCATGTACATGACATACCTGTTGTACGAGTACAAAGGTGCATCTAAAGTGGAAAAGAAAGATCTTGAGAATTACTTTACTTCCTTGTGTTCATTAATGGGTCATAACCACCTACGTGCTTACCAGCATTTTGCACCCTCTGAGGAAGCGGGATGTTATGCAGACTCTTGAAGCAGTCTAGAAAAATTTCTGGACATTCAGAGATGTTAATATGTGAATATTACTTGTCTAATGCAACAGACCAGGTATAACTGAAACCCATAGTTTGGGATGTCACAAAGCTCAGACCGTTCTGAGCCACATTTTTGAGACTGCATGATGAGCTGATATGAGGCAGTAGAATGGCAGAAAAGAAATTGGGGCGGGACCTCAAATGGAGGTCCTACAGAAGCAGAAAATACATGTTCAGAAAAACACAACAGAAACTGACTGACGCAGCACAGCATAAAGACTAGCCATCATGCGAGCAAGCTTGCAAGAGACAGAAGTGTCCAGCATGAGGGGAGATCTGTAGGAAATATTGGGGGTGGGGAAGTGGATTTTGGGAAGGGGGCAAAAGCTCAGATGCAGCCAAAGCAACAAAGTAAAGTTTCATATGGTTGAAGACCGAGAACAGTAGATCTGTTGAGTCCACATATTATGTATCATGCAGGTGCAGTTGAAACCACTGGAAAACAGTGGCTTATAGTACTAAACATGAGTACAAAACAAAACAAATAAACAAACCCTAAGGAAATTGTATCAAATGGACTGTGGTTCCACATGTAACCTAATTAACTACTCAGATTATTGTAAAAGAAGACAAGGGCAAAACTAGGATTTACAACATAGTAGAATCACACTAAGGTTATGTGATGGTTTTTACATGTACAACCATTAGGCCAGTACAAATTAAACTGAAATTAAAGGCTAGTTTGCCTAGTGAAAGGGGCACAGAAGCTGCCACTCTCAGCCCAAATATATGAGGAAATGGAACTAATTACTGTGCACATGGAAGAAGTATTGTCAGAGTAAAAAAGCGAAAATGCACAAGATATCCACTGATGTGATATCACTGTTGTAGGAAAAGACCTGAGAGATTGGTCCATGCGGATTTATTTAATGGATTTGGGTGTCTGCTTGGAGAGTAACACTTGGAGGGTCACCTCAAGGTTAAACCAGTACATGACAACATCCGCCACGTAAGGTATCAGTGCCCTTCAACACAGAACTTGGAAAAATATTTTTGGCTTTATGACATTTTTTAATATACCTTTATCCTCAAGGGTATGAGCAATATAATGCAATTAGAAAGCGAGGCAAGCTGCAGATCTACACAGGTACTAAAGACCTTGGCAGATCACTACAAAGTTCACAGTATCCCCTGTCCAGCCACTGAAGAACATTGACAGATCTAACAAAAATCTTTTCAGTTCTAGATGCCTGCTTGGTTCTAGCAATTATAGCTAGACACAGGAAGCAATTATATGACAATTTTCTGGACTCTCCTTGGATGATGATTGTTGGTTCAACAATTTGCCGAACAGCTCCAGAAGAATATCTGCAGCAACTGCATGAAGCCCTAGAAGTATTTCCTGAGGCAAAGATCACTGCCAGTGGGTGGTGGTGAGACCATGAAAGAAGCAATAGCCGACCATGATCACAAACTCTGTTGGAGAGAGCCAAAGAGAGCAATCTCAATTTTGAATAAAAAGAAAATTTGGACTGAAGCTTTTGTTCGTTCCCTACACTGGTCACCTGCTCACATCTGGGGTTGAATGTCCAGATCCTAAAAAAGTCTGAGCAATTCTGGATGTGCAAACAATGCAGGGATTTGTGAATTATCTTGCAACACTTGTCTCATCTGTTTGATGTCTGTGAATCTCTCTGATGACTATAAGACAAAGATGCTGTCTGGGCATGGGAACTGTAATGTGACAAAAGTATTGAACTGGGAAAAGCACTTCGCATCTAGTAGATACTGTGATGTCAATGAATATTTACAATTTGGTGTGTTGCAAGTGAGGAGGGACTAGGTCTAATGGTGCTACTGGAAGGGTGACCTGTAGCTTTTCCATCAAGGTCTCCTTCATCTACTGAACAGAAGAATGCACTAATGATTGAAGAGTAATGTTTCATGGTAGTATTAGCTTATGAGAAGTTAGATGAGTGCATAGCTGAGATGTAGTCTAAATGGATTCAGAATCGACCTTTTACATCTTCCTGTATATATTTTACTCACAAAAATACAGTCTATGGTGCACTGATCACAGTGAAATGGGATCCAAAATCGAAATGGCAGACTTCCTCTAGAGCTGTACTACTTCAGAGACAGGTGAGATCCAGAACACCTGATTATGAGACTTTCCATACACAGAGAATCTGCACCTCAAAATGTAAGCAAACTAATTATGCTAAACTCCTGTGTGTGTCAGATTAGTGCTTGGCCCAGATTCAAAGACCTATCCAGCAAGATGAGATACTTCAGGAACTGAAAGCAAGTGGTGTAGCAGGATGGCCAGATATAAAGGATGACATTACAGACCGAATTAGCAAATACTAGGCATAATGGGAGAAAATTAATATGGCAAATGGAATCCTGTGGATAGGACCCAGAACTAATACACTCTAAGTTATAAGACCTGAGATGTTGGCAAGAATCCACTCTAGTTAGCAGACTGCAGAAGCCTGTCATTGCAAGGCTAGAGATATGTTTGTTACACGCATGAATTCAGACATCAAAGATATTGTTAAAGACTGCAAACTGTGTAAGTGAATCAAGAGAAGGAGCCAGTTATGGCACACGTGAAATTCCAATTCTGTGGAGCAAACTTGGAATGGACTTAAAAGGGAAAACTAGTTACTAAAAGCTGATTCTGATTCTAGGGAAGTCGATTTTTCTTATGAACACAGCAACTGCTACCATTCAGGAATGTTGCTAGAAGTAGTTTAGTCATTATGGCATTCCTGACAATGACAACTGATAATCGTCCGCAACTCGATGAAGTGCTGAGTTTGTGCAGCTTAGTAAAATAAGAGTCTAAATTTAGCTGCATCCTGTCCCATTATTCTATCTCCGGCTCATGCATGCTGTGGTGTTTAGATGTTGCTTGTAATTATTAGAATTGGGAGCACTGGCTGTTGTGAGTCTGAAAGGACAGGAAACAGGAAGGAGCGGGGAGGAGTTGAGAGGCTGGGAGAATGCTACAGATGGTGCAGCAGCAGCTTGGTAAAGAGGTTTCCACTTTGAAAATAAAGTCCTGTTGAAGCTTGTTAGTACCTTGCCCAGTTGATATAACATTTTGGCGACGAGGATGGATCTTCTGCCTCTGAACCCACCTGCACCCTTTCTGCAAAGCCCAGATGAGCTTCCAGTTGCTTTTACTACCTGGATTCATATGTTGAGACTTATCTGCTTGCAATCAGTGCTATAGAGATTTCTGAAGTAAGAAAAGGAGTACTTGTGGCACCTTAGAGACTAACCAATTTATTTGAGCATAAGCTTTCGTGAGCTACAGCTCACTTTATCGGATGCATTCAGTGGAAAATACAGTGAGGAGATTTATACACACACAGAACATGAAAAAATGGGTGTTATCATACATACTGTAAGGAGAGTGATCACTTAAGATGAGCTATTACGAGCAGGAGAGCGGGGGGGGGGAAAGAAAACCTTTTGTAGTGATAATCAAGGTGGGCCATTTCCAGCAGTTAACAAGAACGTCTGAGGAATAGTGGGGGGTGGGGTGGGGTGGGGTGTGCGGGGGAAATAAACATGGGGAAATAGTTTTACTTTGTGTAATGACCCATCCACTCCCAGTCTCTATTCAAGCCTAAGTTAATTGTATCCAATCTGCAAATGAATTCCAATTCAACAGTTTCTCGCTGGACTCTGGATTTGAAGTTTTTTTGTTGTAATATAGCAACTTTCATGTCTGTAATCGCGTGATAAGAGAGATTGAAGTGTTCTCCAACTGGTTTATTAATGTTATAATTCTTGACATCTGATTTGTGTCCATTTATTCTTTTACGTAGAGACTGTCCAGTTTGACCAATGTACATGGCAGAGGGGCACTGCTGGCACATGATGGCATATATCACATTGGTAGATGTGCAGGTGAACGAGCCTCTGATAGTGTGGCTGATGTGATTAGGCCCTATGATGGTGTCCTCTGAATAGATATGTGGACACAGTAGGCAATGGGCTTTGTTGCAAGGATAGGGTTAGTGGTTCTGTTGTGTGGTGTGTGGTTGCTGGTGAGTATTTGCTTCAGGTTGGGGGTGCTGTCTGTAGGCAAGGCCTGGCCTGTCTCCCAAGATTTGTGAGAGTGATGGGTCATCCTTCAGGATAGGTTGTAGATCCTTGATGATGCGTTGGAGAGGTTTTAGTTGGGGGCTGAAGGTGATGGCTAGTGGCGTTCTGTTATTTTCTTTGTTGGGCCTGTCCTGTAGTAGGTGACTTCTTGGTACTCTTCTGGCTCTGTCCATCTGTTTCTTCACTTCAGCAGGTGGGTATTGTAGTTGTAAGAATGCTTGATAGAGATCTCGTAGGTGTTTGTCTCTGTCTGAGGGGTTGGAGCAAATGCGGTTGTATCGTAGAGCTTGGCTGTAGACGATGGATTGTGTGGTGTGGTCTGGGTGAAAGCTGGAGGCATGTAAGTAGGAATAGCGGTCAGTAGGTTTCCGGTATAGGGTGGTGGTTATGTGACCATCGCTTATTAGCACTGTAGTGTCCAGGAAGTGGATCTCTTGTGTGGACTGGTCCAGGCTGAGGTTGATGGTGGGATGGAAATTGTTGAAATCATGGTGGAATAATTGGTTAGTCTCTAAGGTGCCACAGTACTCCTTTTCTTTTTGCGAATACAGACTAACGCGGCTGCTAATCTGAAACCTGAAGTAAGAAAGTATGCTCTGCTAATCCACTGCCAGTGTGAGCAGAAACCAGGGGAAACTATAATGCAGTATATTGCTTCCCTGAGGAGTCTGATTGTATTTTGTGACTTTGGGAATATGGCAGATGAGATGATTAGAGACCAGCTCATTGAGAAAACAACCATGCTTCATGTAAGAGAACGCCTACTTCTAGAACCACAACTTACACTAGAAAAAGCAATAACCATTGCTATTCAGATTGAGTCAGCTATAGCTGAAACCAAACTAATAAGCATGGATACAGGAGGCACAGTCCAGTCTGTGAAATGTTTTGCAGAAATGTTCTCCTTTGCAGAAATGTTCACTACCACTGCAGACACACTATTGCAAGAGGAAAACTAATGAAAAACCAACGGATCAGAAAATTCAAAATACAGTAAAAGCATGTTTTTCGCTGTGGATCCCCACAACACCTTGCAAGCTACACAGGATGTCCGGCAAAAGTAGCTCAGTGCAATCATTGCAAAAAGATTGGACATTTTGCTAAAGTATGTTGCAGTAGCCAGTTCAATCAACAGGTGCATGCAGTTACAATACCAGATGTTACTGTGCTGAGCGTGGACAAAATCACTACTGTAGAACAGATCAAGTGCACTGTAAATGTTTCCGCCATACCCTCGGGCAAACCACACTCTATTCAGCTAATGTTGGACACTGACTCAGTGGTATCTATACTACCCGATTCCATCTATCTGCATTACTTTAAAGATGTGCCTCTTACTGAACCCAAACTTCACTTGGTGTGCTATTTGAAAAAACATATTCCAGTACGTGGCTGCCTGGTAGTAGTTACTTTTGGTGACTGCTGTGTAACTGCAGAGTTCTACATTGTCCACAAAGGCACTCCTGTACTTGGCAGAGATTTATTGGCTGCTTTAAATCTCAGGGTAGTTAATGGACGAATTGATCTTCCTCAGCAAAGCACTCTTGCGGTACACACACCAGTTTCAGCTGAGACCCAACACCAGGTCGAGGAGAAACTCGACTGTGCTTATGGGTTTCTGCATAAAGTTAAAATGTGGAATAATGTTATGCCTGTAAGACAGAAGTTAGGTGCTTACCATTTTCAGTCAGGGAAGCTGTTTCAGAGGAACTTAGAAAACTTGTTCAAGAGGACATTATTGAAGAGATCGACTCCTCTGAATGGGTTTCACGTATAGTGGTGACGCAGAAGAAGGGTGGAGGCATTCGCCTTTGTGTGGACTTAGGAGAGCCAAATAAAGCTATTGTGATTGACAGCCATCCTCTTCCTCACATAGAAGAAGTATTTGCAGAACTTTGTGGAGCAAAAATGTTTTCTACTCTTGATTTGCAGAGCACATACCACCAGGTTATGTTGCATGAAGATAGCAGAGACCTCACAGCATTTATTACACATGAGGGACTATTTCGTTTTAAACGTTTTCCATCTGCCCCAAGTGCCTTTCAAAAAATATCATTGATTCTGAAGAATCAACATGGAGTTCAGTGCTATCTGGATGATATTATCGTGTTTGGAAATACTTCTGAGGAGCATGACAATAACCTGCATTCTATACTAAACTGCATCAGCACAGCAGGCCTCCAGCTCAGTAGGTCCAAATGCAAATTTAGACAAATTGAACTCTCCTTTCTGATCCAGATCATATCCTGGCAATTTCAAATGCTCCTCCTCCATCAGATTTGCAAACCTTACGTTCCTTCTTGGGTCTTACCTCCTGGTATGCAAAATTCATTCCCAATTATGCTTCTGTCATTGAACCGTTACGGGAATTACTACGGAGAAGTTCAACCTTAGTGTGGACAACGGATGCACAATCTAGCTTCGAAACGGTGAAAGACTTGATTGTATATAGTCCAGTACTTGCACTGTTCAGTCCTGCATTGTCCACAATTGCAAGTACTGATGCTTCTGATTATGGACTTGGGGGCTGTTCTCACACAACTGCGTGAGGACAACACAGAGAGGACTGTTGCATTTGCTTCAAGGACACTAAGTAATTCTGAGAGAAAATAGTGTACAGTTGAAAAAGAAGCACTTGCTTGTGTCTGGGCTACTGAAAAATGGAGAACTTACCTATGGGGCCACACGTTCAAGTTGCGCACAGACCACAGACCTTTGATGTTGCTCACCACGAAAGGACTGGGAAGAGCAGGACATCATCTTGCTAGATAGTCTGCAAGACTACTCTCTTTCAATTATGAACTGGAATATAAGCCTGAATGCCTTTCTCGCCTGCCTTTGCCTTAACCCAGATGGTCTACCGGAGGATGAGGATGTAGTGGTTGTGCTTATTACAAGCACTCTCACTGCAGTTACAAGAGAACAATTTCAAGCTGCTTGTTCAGTGTGTCCAATTCAACAAAAACTACGTGAATTTCTGACAAAGAGATGGCCCAGTCACCCTAAAAACCTTATTTTAGAGTTCGGGATGAACTTCCTTTGTTTGATGGCTGTGTGCTATGAGGTACACACCAGCTCCTTGTGCCAGAAGAATTCGTGTCAAAACTCATACACCTGGCACACGATACTCATCAAGGAATTGTCCGAACCAAACAGCAACAATGGGATCTGTATTGGTGGCCAGGGATGGACTCTCAAACTGAAGCACTTATAAAAACCTGTGTCACTTGCCAAATGCATGATAAGACAGCAGTGACATGTACCCCTCCATTACAGCCTGTTCCTCTTCCTGAATCTGCATGGGAAAAAGTGGTGATTGACATTGTAGGACCCTTTGATACTGCTCCAATTGACTGTCATTATGCCATCACCTTAATAGGCTATTTCAGTAAATGGTCTGAGGTAGCGTTTACATTGCAAATCTCTTCTGCTACAGTAATTAAGTTCCTCTCTTCAGTTTTTAACAGGGAAGGTAACCCCAAAGAACTGGTTTCAGATAATGGTAGTCAATTTACTTCCACGGAGTTTGAAACTTTTCTAGCACAGAGGAACATTTTACACAGAAGGTCATCCCTATATTACCCTCAAGCCAATGGAGAAATCAAACGGTTTAACAGAAGTTTGAAAGAGAGTTTGCAAGCGGCTAAACTGGAAGGATGATACCCTTCACTACTGATTTCTTTCAAGCATACCGGACTACACGACATGTCACAATGCAAAGATCACCTGCAGAGTTACTGCATGGGAAACAGATGATACTAAATTGAACATTGCTGAATTGTTAAAGGCACGACCTGAGGCCCCAACCGAGGATGATGTGAGGAAAAACAGTTGAACAGAACCAAGCAAAGTATAAGGCTTTCACAGACAAGCGGCGGGGTGCTAAAGAACCAAAGTTTGAGTGTGGTTCCTTCATTAGAATACGAAAACCTGGAATTTTATGCAAAGGGGACCATAAATTCACAGCTCTTCTATGATTTTAAGAAAAAAAGGGACCTTACACCTATCAACTTTCTGATGGGCGGGTGTGGAATGCTTCTTATCTTGCACCTGCCTATGCACCAAGAGGAGATTATACCAACAGCCAGTCTGCATTGGATGACTTCACCGTAGTACCAACACAACAAGACATTGCACTGGAACTGGGGTTTGAGAGACGGCCTGTCAGACCCAGACGACCACCTGTCTGGACTAGAGACTGTTATGTAGTATCTACAGTGTTTTCAGTGTAATATTTCTGCCAACAGTATAGTGTCTTGTTTCATATTTGTTCCTGTGGTTAGAACAATAATGTTTATTTTAATTGGGAGAATTTCTTGAGAGGAGGGAATGTGATGTTTAGATGTTGCTTGTAATTATTAGAATTGGGAGCACTAGCTGTTGGGAGTCTGAAAGGACAGGAAGGATGGGGGAGGAGCTGAGAGGCTGGGAGAGAGTTACAGAGGGTGCAGCAGCAGCTTGGTAAAGAGGTTTCTACTTTTAAAATAAAGTCCTGTTGAAGCTTGCTAGTACCTTGTCTGGTTGATGCAATGCATGCTCATTGCCAACGTAACTGTGACCTGGGGCAATCGTTTGGTCAAGGTGGAGGGAGAAGTGAAGGAGAGGAGCAAGTCTCTGGAAGGAGGTCAGAGGAAAATAAGGACTATGAGATCCAAGAGGACTTGAAGGGGAATGAGTCTCTGGTTAGAGCTGATGAAAGGATGGGGCTAGGGGGGTATAGAACATAGGGAAGAAATGGGTGTCTTCCTGATCGACATGAGAAGTTGTTAGGATGAAAAGGGGTCGCAGACAGAAAGATGGGGAAGGTCCTTTAAGTTTCTATGTTAAGGGTCTTTAAAACTTTAAAAAATTCCAGCAAAAAAAAAGAGTTGAGTTAAGATTGGAGATATGTATTACCTTTCAGTAAAGTTATCTAAAAAAGGAAATCCAATTATAGAAACCAGGAAATGCAGAATTAAAGTTGCACTTTTCAAGCAAGGCAAACTACAGTTACTTTGCTATTGTAGAAATGCCAGAGTACCAACTTCCTGTCTCTTTGCGTCTAGAATATTGAAACTGTGAATCATGGTAGACAGATTTTATAACTTGCAGATGAAAAATTGTGACTGAGAGGCAAGTCAAATTCATAATGCCTCTTGGGGCTACTCCTGGCCTGGTTTGGTCTAAGCACCGCCCCTTGCTTAGGGCTTTACCTAAAATCAGAGTCTAGCCTTTAGTTCTCTTTAGACTCTACATCCCTGTCTACAAAATGTGGATCATGTTTCCATAAATCAGAAGTATGGAGAATAAATGCACTTATGAGTGTGAAGCTCTCAGGTACTTCAGTGATGGGGCCATGTAAGTAGACATAGAAACAATAAACACATTAGTCTTCTCATATTTTCCAACCTCCACACCCCGTAGCTCACTGGAGACTATTTACTGAAGGAAGTAATATCACTGTGGCAAAGTCCAAGTGGCATAAGCAGGAATTATTTGAAACAGTTACCCTTTTAAAAAACAAAGTCAGGAAGAGCGGCAAAGAGTCCTGTGGCACCTTATAGACTAACAGACGTATTGGAGCATAAGCTTTCATGGGTGAATACCAACTTCATCAGATGCATGTAGTGGAAATTTCCAGAGGCAGGTATAAATATGCAAGCAAGATTCAGGCTAGGGATAACGAGGTTCGTTCAATCAGGGAGGATGAGGCCCTCTTCTAGCAGTTGAGGTGTGAACACCAAGGGAGGAGAAACTGCTTTTGTAGTTGGCTAGCCATTCCCAGTCTTTGTTTAATCCTGAGCTGATGATGGTGTCAAATTTGCAAATGAACTGAAGCTCAGCAGTTTCTCTTTGAAGTCTGGTCCTGAAGTTTTTTTGCTGCAGGATGGCTACCTTTAAATCTGCTATTGCGTTCCAGGAAATAAGGAAACAGATCAACAGAGCCAGACGTATACCTAGAAGCCTCCTGCTGCGAGACAAGCCCAAGAAAGAAACCAACAGAACTCCACTGGCCATCACATACAGTCCACAGCTAAAACCTCTCCAACGCATCATCAGTGATCCAGAACCCATCCTGGACAACGATCCCTCACTTTCACAGGCCTTGGGAGGCAGGCCAGTCCTCGCCTACAGACAACCCACCAACCTGAAGCATATTCTCACCAGCAACAACACACCGCACCATAGTAATTCTAACTCAGGAACCAATCCATGCCACAAACCTTGATGCCAACTCTGCCCACGTATCTACACCAGCGACACCATCACAGGACCTAACCAGATCAGCTACACCATCACCAGTTTATTCACCTGCACGTCCACCAATGTAATCTACGCCATCATGTGCCAGCAACGCCCCTCTGCTATGTACATCAGCCAAACTGGACAGTCCCTACGTAAAAGGATAAATGGACACAAATCAGATATTAGGAATGGCAATACACAAAAACCTGTAGGAGAACACTTCAATCTCCCTGGATGAACAATAGCAGATTTAAAGGTAGCCATCCTGCAGCAAAAAAATATCAGGACCAGACTTCAAAGAGAAACTGCTGAGCTTCAATTCATTTGCAAATTTGACACCATCAGCTCAGCATTAAACAAAGACTGTGAATGGCTAGCCAGCTGCAAAAGCAGTTTCTCCTCCCTTGGTGTTCACATCTCAACTGCTAGAAGAGGGCCTCATCCTCCCTGATTGAACGAACCTCATTATCCCTAGCCTGAATCTTGCTTGCATATTTATACCTGCCTCTGGAAATTTCCACTACATGCATCTGACGAAGTGGGTATTCACCCACAAAAGTTTATGCTCCAATACGTCTGTTAGTCTATAAGGTGCCACAGGACTCTTTGCTGCTTTTACAGATCCAGACCAACACGGCTACGCCCCTGATACTTGAAAGTTGGGAAGATGAGTCTGTCTCGGAAATTAAACAAGTCCCTTTACGTTTAGAGCAACAGGGATACTGCAAAAGTAAGGTTTCAGTGTTTAAATTTCACTGAAGCTCACAATTGTAAGTAATAGCATCTTGAGGATTTCAGCCTTCTTAGATTTATTGTTTGGGCAGTTGTTATCATTGCAGGTATTGTCTGAGTCTTGAGATTTATTATAGTGAAAAATTAGTTAACCACTTAACAGTCCAGACTCTGTAGACATGTTAAATATGCTTTATTTACTAACAATGTTCCTTACTTCTTGTTCAGAAATCAAAGCCACTTATCAGATTTTCTAAAGAGATAAATCTTTTTTGTTAAACACCAATTCTTTGAAGTGCAGCCCTACTCCAGAAGGTGATTGTAAACATGGCATTGTGGGGTTCTGTGTTTGTCATCTATCTATGACTTAAGGTCAAATATGCTCAGTTTTTGAGTAAAAAGATGTTGGGTTCTGGGGTTTTTTTTTTTTGTCTGCCAGCACTAAAGGCTCAGCATAAACTCTGAGACTCATGTGAATTAGTTCCTTTTCTCTCATCATCATCACCCAGTAATAAAGATTCAGCAGGCCAGATTAGGCCCTCATTTACATCTGTGCAAATACATTGCCTGAGGAAACAATTTTGTTGATGATTCAAAAGAAGGAACAGAACAAAGATCATGCTCTTTTTTTTTTTTTTTTTTTTTTTTAAAGAAAGTGGAGAAAATTAATTAAACAAGAAATTAAACAGAGTAAACTTGGCTGAGTATAGAACTCTACTATAGATTAGTTTACCAGGCTATAGTCTTTTATAGAGGCTACTGGTTAAATCTTATACTTAAATTTTTCTAGCGAGCATGTGTTTCAGTCCTTTCTCTCTTGTTACCAGTTTCTTGCTTTTAGTTATTTATGTGTATAATTTCTCTCTTTATTTTCTGTGGCCCTATAACATTTTTCTGTGTTAATCGAAGGGTACATCTACATTTGACTGCGAGGTCTGATTCCCACCTGGCACAGTAATATCTGCTCAAGCTAGGGCACTAAAAATAGCAGTATAGCAAAAGAAGCATGGGTGAAGGCTTGGGCTAGCTGCCCTAATACATACTCAGAAGAGCTGGGGGGGGGAGCTTTGTACTCGGGGGGGCTAGCCTGAGCCACTGCCCATGCTACCCTGGCTATACTGCTGTTTTTAGCATGCTAGCTTTAGGAAATATGTCTATGCCAGTTGGGAATCATACCTCCCAGTCAGATACAGATGTACCCCAAGAGACACCCTCTCTATTTAAATTCATTTTGAAATTAACCTGAAAGGTGGGCAACACCCTCCTGTAAACTTGTTGCTCGATGACTTGCCTCTTACACTGCTCCAGTACAAATTAGATACACAGTATATTAAAATGTAGAAGGATTCTCTTGTAGTTAAGGCAGGGATGGGGAATGTGGGTCTTATTTCCAGCAGTGCTACAGATTTTCTGTGGGACCTTGGACAAGTACCGTAAGTTAAGTGCCTTAGGTTCCTTAAGTACCTCAGTTTTCCCATCTGTAAAATGGAGTTTAATAATATTTGGCTAACAGTGCTGCTGTGACGCTTATAACCAGATATGTGAAATTGACCTCCAGTTTTGGTGCCCAACCTTAGATACCTTGGACCTGATCTCAAGAGATGCTGAGTACTTACAGCTCCCATTGATGGCAGTGGGAACTGAGAGAACTCACGACATCTGAAAATCATCCCCAAAGATTATAAAAGTTGGGCTCCCAAAATGTGTGGCTACTTTTGAAACAATTGACTTAATTCTTTGTAATATTTGTGCAGGTTCACGAATGACTTTGAAGAGCACTATAAATAAAAATAAGGTTGCTTCTCGTAACTGTGAGATATGATTAAACAATAATACAAATAATTAATAATAACCTGAGTTACCATCCCTACTATCATTTTTCATCATCCATGGGTAGAATAAACCCATCATAATGCTGGGTGTGTTCTGTTCAACATGGTGCTCGCCAGTGATCTTCCAGAGCCATGAATGAACAGAGAACAAAGCAAAGAAGTGTTTGATGATCAGAGTGAGCAGTGCTTCAGTGATCAGCACTTTGCTTTTTTGTGCCTTACTTTAGATAGAGGAGTTAGAGCATGGCTCAATACTATTTTGCATCAGCTCTAGGGTGATGCCACATGAGACATCAGGTAGCTTTGGCAAAAGTGTGGTTTTTTTTTTTTCATACTGCCTATGTCAATTGCAAACATTATGAAAGATGCCAAAATTCATGTCACTTATGAGAAATATGTGAGTATTGGCAAGGTTGTTCATAGGATAATGATGATTTCAGGCAGGAAGAAAGCAGCAGGAGTACATAAATTCTGAAGAAACAAAGATCCCATTATCATACTAATGTCCTTAGTTGACTGAGAAGTTAACTCTTGCAAGTTGTAGCACCATATGATAGTAGTGACAAGATTTTCAAAGTGACAGAAGATTGATTTTAGGAGAACGTGCTACTTGTACAAGTGATCCCCCAACTATTAAACCCAAAGACATCATTTTGATCTTTGCTTAAAGATCTGTGAACGCCGTGACTTTTCACATTTTGGCCAAGTTAAGTGCTGTCAGATTGAAAAAAGAGTGGAAAAATAGTTCTACACTTTACTTTTCTTTCTCTGAGATTGTATCAATATTGCTATGCTTCCAAATGGATTATTTTTACTGTACAACACGTCCTAGAAAGTAAATAAATACTGTGGTCACAGTATTTGCCCAAAAGGTCTTTCATCTGAATTTGTTAGAACCCGAATCCCTCTTCAGTTTCATTAACAACAGTACCTGGCCAAAAGCCTATGTGCAATAATACTACATGCATAGGAAGTCCCCTCTAAGGGAAGCTGATCTTGTCAGAAGCAGTAATCATTTGGGGCTGTCTGTCCTAAAGGGTTCTGTGACTGTGAATGATTTAATCTGCCTGGGGCACACAGAAGTGATTCCGTGGTGTTAATCAGCAATTTTGCATCATCACAGAGCTGGCTTTTGCTTTTCTTGTTCAGTATGATAACATTTTCCATCATTAGAAATGTTTCATCTTCAAATATTTACTATTGTTTGTATTACCATAGTGCCTAGCAGCCTCAGTCATGGACCAAGACCCCATTGCGCTGGGCCTTGTACAAACATAGAAGAAAAAGACTGTTCCTATCCTAGAGAGTTTATAAACTAATATGACACAATGGATGGATGCAGACAAATAGAGTACCAGGAAACAAAGGGAACACTATCCGTTATCATGTTAGGTTCTGATCTCAGCTGCCAAGCTGTTAAGTTTTTTTTGTAGGCATCAAAGAACAGTAGAATTCCAATGAGAGTTTTGAAAGAGAAAAATGAGGTAGCTTTGCAAAGGCTTATGGGGCAGTCTTCCCCAGCATGACAGCAGCATGGGAGAAAGCACAAAGGTGATTGTTTGAAAATGTAACAAATGGATAATGGAGGCTCTTATCATGGGCCTATGGGAGGTAGGGGTTGACACCTCACTAGTGAATAAGATGATAGGAAGGGTGGGAATAGGCCATGAAGGAAAGGCCTTGAAAGTGAAGACAAGTATGTTATGTTTAACAAGATAGAAAAGGAGAAGCCAGTGGAGGGATTCAAAGAGAGATGTGAGATGATTGAGAGCAGATGAGACGTCATCAGTGTTGATGGACTGGAAGTTATAGAAGGGCCAAGTAACAGGGTGTGGGGAGAAGGGTTGATGGGCGATCCTGAAAGAGCCCAGATGATGGCCTGAAAGAGGAACTCAGTAAGAGAGAGATCAGAGAGACAGAGAGCAGTGCTTGGTGAAGCCCAGGTCAAATGAATGGTCCTTTTGGTGACTGGGAGAGTTGAACCAGGCCTGCAGGTTAAAGAAAGAGTTGTGAGTGAGGGGTTGGAGGATGACTGTGGGAGACTGAGGAGAGAGAGAAAGACAGGAGTCAAAATCAGAGAGGAAGCCTGATGGGAAGGAGTTGGGTGGATGGTGGATGACAGGAGTTGAGAGCTGGTGGGAAGTGTAGAAGATGATGGTAACAAGGAAGGGGAAATGGAGCCAATGAGGGGGAAGAAAGAGGACAGGTGTTAGGATACAGACAGAGAATGTGGGAAGAGCCATGGCAGAGTGGCAGATGGACAGGTTTTGCTGGGGCACAATTTGAAAAATGCTGTGAAGGTTAGTGTGGGAGACACCAGGATAGGAAAGGCTCCCTGGTGCTTGTAGCAGCTCCCCAGGTCAGGAAGCCACATTGGGTTGCCCCAGAGAGGGGAAGGAAGGTGGCCGGGCTGCACCACTGGGAGGATCTGGGCAGGGCTGGGGGTAGAGGGAGACACAAGGTCAGGAGCTGCAGTTGAACAACAAATATACATCCTGTAGTTGTTGAGAAGGAAAAAACCAGGTACCTACAAAAGCATTGAACTTTGGCAAGTAGAAACTTGATCCAAGGATGTAGTCTCCTTGGCTCAATATTAAAATATTTTGTACATTTAAACAACTTAAACTAGCACACAACCTATGAATTCTATCTTCTACTCGTGTCTGGAGCATGTCACTAATAGTTCTTATATTTGGGTACTGATGGAGCATTTTGGAGGAAGAAATATGTAGATTAAAAAAACAAACCTAAATGAATTTGGACAGTTAATAATGCAGTTACACTGTGTCTAAAGCATTTCTGGTTATATACTGCAACAAATACTTGGTATTGGTGCACTGACAGGCCAAGTTTTGAAAAAAGGAGACTAGAGCTCTAGGAGTACAGTTGTGCGGTTTCATTTGTGTGTATACCTGCTTTGAATGGGGTGCACATTTAGCCCAACAAATACTTATTTGCATGTGTAAATGCATGATTTGCATGTGCTATTGCACTAACTGAACAAGAAAATATAATATAGTTTTGAATGCCTCCTGTATTGAAATGCTGGTTTTTTAGTGCTAAATTTTATCAAACTGATCTGTGTGATGTTAAAGAAAAATATGGAATTTGATTTACGGATTTTTTTATACAGTAAGAGCTCATGGCCCTTTTAAAGGTCACCCCCACCCCCCAAAAAAAGGACAATGAGGAGCTTACCATTTAAAACAGACAGACTATAGTGAAGTATGATCGTAAACAAAAGATGCCAGAGATGGTATGGGAGAATAAGTGGTACGATGGTGAAAGATGAGATGTGCTCATTATGCATGCATCTTGCTGAAACTTGGCGTGGAGGAGCCCAGAGGTCCATGCAGGAGGAGGGGGTAACACCATTGGGGCTGAAGGAAAGGAAGATTGACTTCAGAAGCAACATGTTGGATAGACATGAGTGCTATGCAAGTGAGAACAGGAGAGGCCTGAGAGGAAGCGGTTGCAGTAGCCAAGATGAGATGATCAAGGCATGGAGTGAGGCTTTGATGGTGGGGATGACTAGGAAGGGGCAGATTTTTGGAGGTATTATAGAAGAAGAACCAGCAGGATTTAATAACAGTATGGATGCTGAGGCAGAAAAAGAAGATACAAAAGACTGAGATATCCCCAGGTTGGGAGGGTGGTGGAATAATTGATAGTGCTAGAGAGGGAAGACTTCAGGGGAAGTGAACAGATAAGAAATTAATTTTCACCATGTTATGCATGAGTTGGCAGCTGGCCATGAAGGAAGAGATGTTGGGTGTTCAGTTGCCAATGCAGGACTGAACAGGGGTGCCTAGTGATCTTATTAAGGTATCCAGAACTTGTATTGACAATTTTTGGTTTGTTTCTGAGATTGTAAACTCTTCAGGACAGGGACTGAGTCTTCTTTTGAGTTTGTACAATCTCTACTACAATGCATCCTTAATCCCAATGGTGCTTTTGAGCGCAGTTTAAATTAATAATTAATAGAGATGGTTCTTTCTTCACATTGTCCTTCCTTGGCTTTTGTGAACCTTCTCATTTGATTCTCCTTCTTCTGACCTTTCCATTCAAAATGCAGCTGCTAAAATTACCTTTCTTGCATGTTGATTAGACCATATCATTCCAAGTTGCCAGCTGTATCAAGATACAATTTCCCACCCAAGCCTTCAAGGATCTACACAAACCTGCCCCTGTCTCCCTCTTGGATCTGTTTCTTTCTGTTGCCCTCTTACCTCTTCATTCTTTTAGCAATATCAGTGCACTGCTTGCTTCAATCTTTTCTCCTATGCCTGTCTTTGTACCTTTCTCCATGTTCTTTATGCATAGAAAAATCTCCCAGTCCCAGTGAATCAGGATGTGTGTCACCCTCACTAAACAGCTTAATGGGACTTAATTGGGGGGCCCAGATAATCTTCATCCAAGAATATTAAAGGAATTGGCACCCGAAATTGCAAGCCCATTAGCAAGAATTTTTATTGAATCTGTAAACTCAGGAGTTGTATCATATGATTGGAGAATTGCTAACATAGTTCCTATCTTTAAGAAAGGGAAAAAAAGTGATCCGGGTAACTACAGGCCTGCTGTTTGACATCTGTAGTATGCAAGGTCTTGGAAAAAAATTTGAAGGAGAAAGTAGTTAAGGACATTGAAGTCAATGGTAAATGGGACAAAATACAGCATGGTTTTACAAAAGGTAGATCGTGCCAAAGCAACCTGATCTCCTTCTTTGAAAAAGTAACAGATTTTTTAGACAAAGGAAACACAGTGGATCTAATTTACCTAGATTTCAGTAAGGCGTTTGATACCGTGCCACATGGGGAATTATTAGTTAAATTGGAAAAGGTGGGGATCAATCTGAACATTGAAAGGTGGATAAGGAATTGGTTAAAGGGGAAACTACAACGGGTCCTACTGAAAGGTGAACTGTCAGGCTGGAGGGAGGTTACCAGTGGAGTTCGTCAAGGATCAGTTTTGGGACCAATCTTATTTAATCTTTTTATTACTGACCTCGGCACAAAAAGTGGGAGTGTGCTAATAAAGTTTGCGGATGATACAAAGCTGGGAGGTCTTGCCAATTTAGAGAAGGACCGGGATATCATACAGGAGGATCTAGATGACCTTGTAAACTGCAGTAATAGTAATAGGATGAAATTTAATAGTGAGAAGTGTAAGGTCATGCATTTAGGGATTAATAACAAGAATTTTAGTTATAAGCTGGGGATGCATCAATTAGAAGTAACGGAGGAGGAAAGGGACCTTGGAGTATTGGTTGATCATAGGATGACTATGAGCCGCCAATGTGATATGGCTGTGAAAAAAGCTAATGCAGTCTTGGGATGCATCAGGAGAGGTATTTCCAGTAGGGATAAGGAGGTTTTAGTACCGTTATACAAGGCACTGGTGAGACCTCACCTGGAATACTGTGTGCAGTTCTGGTCTCCCATGTTTAAGAAGGATGAATTCAAACTGGAACAGGTCCAGAGAAGGGCTACTAGGATGATCCGAGGAATGGAAAACTTGTCTTATGAAAGGAGACTCAGGGAGCTTGGCTTGTTTAGTCTAACTAAAAGAAGGTTGAGGGGAGATATGATTGCTCTCTATAAATATATCAGAGGGATAAATACCGGAGAGGGAGAGGAATTATTTAAGCTCAGTATCAATGTGGACACAAGAACAAATGGATATAAACTGGCCACCAGGAAGTTTAGACTAGAAATCAGATGAAGGTTTTTAACCATCAGAGGAGTGAAGTTTTGGAATAGCCTTCCAAGGGAAGATCTTTTGCCCCCACTGCTATCTGGCTTTAAGATTAAACTCGATAAGTTTATGGAGGAGATGGTATGATGGGATAACATGATTTTGGTAATTAAGTGATCTTTAAATATTCATGGTAAATAGGCCTAATGGCCTGTGATGGGATGTTAGATGCGGTGGGATCTGTGTTACCCAGGAAAGAATTTTCTGTAGTATCTGGCTGGTGAATCTTGCCCATATGCTCAGGGTTTAGCTGATCGCCATATTTGGGGTCGGCAAGGAATTTTCCTCCAAGGCAGATTGGAAGAGGCCCTGGAGGTTTTTCGCCTTCCTCTGTAGCATGGGGCACGGGTCACTTGCTGGAGGATTCTCTGCTTCTTGAAGCCTTTAAACCACAGTTTGAGGACTTCAATAGCTGAGACATAGGTGAGGTTTTTCGCAGGAGTGGGTGGGTGAGATTCTGTGGCCTGCGTTGTGCAGGAGGTCAGACTAGATGATCATAATGGTCCCTTCTGACCTAAATATCTATGAATCTATAAAACTCTATATTATATAAGAGGAGATTTTTTCCTCTTGGTTTTTCGGTGTGTCTTACTGAGGGTGCAGAGGGAAAAGGACAGATCTCCAAGGGAAAGTGAGGGGATTCGGGAGAAGAAGGGAGGAGGATTAGCTGAGGGAGGTGGTGAAAGAACAATTCAGAAGGCAGGAGAACCAATCAAGTGCAAGGAGGAGGGAGTGGTTGACTCTGCCAAAGGCAGAAAATGGAGTAAGGAGTCTGAGGAGTGAAAAGAGGCCCTTGGACTTGGCTGGAAGCAGATCAGTAATGACCTTTAGTCAGAGTGGTCTCAGTAGAGTAGAGTGGAGTGGGCTGAAGCCAGATTGCAGAGGATCCAGGGGAGAGCAAGTTAATGAAGAGAACACTGAGGAAGCAGGCATAGCCAGCACACTCAGAGCTCGGATGTAAAGGGGAGGAGGAAGATGGGACAGTAGCAGGAGAGGCAAAAACTATCAAGGTAAGGTTTTCATACTCTGGGTATCTTGAAGCACTTTACAGAAATGAGTTAGAAACTGATAGAACAGGTGAGCTGTAAACGTGGTAGCTACTAAGTATTCAGTAATAGTTGACACACAGGCTTAGCTGGTATAACTTGCTTTATTGAGAGAGAGTTTTTTGGTCGGGAAACAGGGATTAGTTTCTACTCTTTCTTTGTACCTCAGTGGGCAAAAGAGATTTTGCATTATTATGTCATCCGAAGGACAGCATCCTTAGCAGTGCAGCACTGCACTGCAGCATCAGCAATGTGTTCAGGGTAGACAGGGGAAGACAAAATGTGATGCCTTCTATTTGTCAATTGACAAATCAAACAAGGAAAAAGATAGTGTTAACAGTTTAATGGCCCCAAGGAGGATATTACAGAAATCTTTAAGTTTATGGCATTGTTAATAATAGCATGCAAATCCGAATGTTTAACAAAGCCTTAGTAGGCTATCAAGTAACGTTAGCTGGTGACATGGTGCTTAACAATTATGTCATGCTGTATACTGCTGAATAAGTAATGTAAAAAGTAAGCTACTTTTGAAGTCTCAGTTTTGGCTGGAAGACCACTAAAGATGTTAAAATGTTTGTCTTTCTTTTGTCATTTTTACTGCTTGTGTAACAATATCTTCAGGCAACACTGACTTGCTTGGTAGTTGTTCCATGGTTAATGCATTTTCTGTAATTTGCTGTAATAATTTTGTCTTTGTGGTGGTTTGTTGGTATTTTCTATGTTTATGAACTCTTGGAGTACATCAAGGGAGCTTCAGTGTGGCCACACTTGAAACAAAGCTTTCTGCTTTCAGTGTAATTCACTCAGCAGCTGGTGCACCTGAAATGTTCAAAGGACAAATACAGTTGTGGACTGTTTTTTGTTTTTTTCTAAAGACATCCTGAACAAAGAATTTTCTTAAGGAACACTGAACAGGATTCAGTACTTTCAATGCATTATCTCTTCCCTTCCCCTGCCCCACCCCCTAGAGATTTATGGAATTGCAAAGGTCAGCATATTTTTCAGGGATCACCTATGATAATTTCAACCTATGATAATTGAAACCCATATTTGTTTTTTAAGCATCTGATTTGAAATTGTAGGTCAACACCCCTTCTTCCCCCAAATACCCTGTAGAAATTAAATGTTAAAATTATGCATAGTAGTAGCCATGCTTGGAGGATTTGAGATCAGCTCTTTGACACTGATTTTGTTTTTTTTAAACTAAAACTTTTTATGGGTTTCCACTGCTATGTCTACACTACAGTTGGGAGGTGTGATTGCCAGCACTAGAGACCTGTGCAGATACAAAATTTGTATCCGCATCCGATCTGCAATCTACAAACACGGCCCTCGGATATCAGCAGTTTTTCAGGGCTGTAGATATAAAATTTGGATCCGTATCCATCTGCAATCCGCAAACATGGTCCGCGGATATCCACATCCGCAGCGCCTCAGGCTAACTGCCCACGTTTGGACTTGGGGCAGGGTGTCTTGGACTTGGGTGGCTAGCCCAAACTGTTGCCAGTGCCTCAATATCCTCTCTGTTTCTTTTAGTATGTGAGCGAGTGTGAGTTTGTGCTGGGAGGGGAGCCTGAGGCAATTAGCAAAGAAGAAATTGGAAAAGGATTGAAGACAAATGGTATGACTTTGTGGGGTTGACTATTAGCCATCCTCCTCAAATCTCCTCACAAAGGAAAAGATACTTGCAAAGCTCCACAAGAAAATGGAGTTGCTTTGAGAGGCAGTAAAACTAAATTTGCCCATTGTGTGATCCTCTACTCACCTCTTCAGCAACATACCTCAGTCATGGGCCCTTTGGAAACCTGCTACATTTGTTGTGGGCTGCTGCTGAACAGGGACAACTGCTAAATAAGACACATGTCCATTAGAGACTGTTAGTCTACTGGGCACTATGGGCTACATGTTCGAAAAGTTCCATGCCTACAATCAGAATCAGATTTTTAAAAGATTTCTGCTCCTATTTAGGATCCAAAATAAGGGATCACATTTTTGTAAGAGCCCAGGTCACTAAGTTAGGGCACATTGTTTATCTCTCTGACCTTCCCGTCCAAATAATAGATAATAATAAACCATTTCATCAACTCCTTTCATAATCACATTTACCCATTCCACCTCTTCCCCTTTGCTCTCATACAGGAAGGGGCACCCAAATATTATCTCCCACCTCCCTTTGGGGGTTCATCTGGAGTTTCCAGGAACTTCCTCTGCCCCCAACAGCAACTTGTGGAAGAGAGAGATTTTTTTCTTCCCACAACCAATGGGAGGTGAGTGCAAGGAGCATTGTTCTTCTTTCAGCTCCTCTTTCCCTATGGACAGAAAGGGAAATACAACCAAAACTATATGGAGAGTGAGTGGGAGCCACTGGGCTGACCAGTAAGAGGATACCGGTTCTGAGCAAGCACTAGTGGCGGTGTTTTGGACAAGTGTTCTGAAGAGCACTAGTAAATCCATGGCTAGTTATGCATTACAACTCAGGTTAGAAAACTCAGCTGCTTATTGCCCACAGACCATATGATAAAGCTGTAAACTGACCTTCCTTTTGACAGTACTGGACTCAGCTAACCTTTAATCTGGGCACTGGCAACTCCTGGGTATACCAGAACTTCCTCAGTTAGAAATTCCTCAGTGTTTCTGGTTAGGGCTGTGACAGAAGGTCTGTACCTGTGTCCCTAGTTCATAGTTCAAAATGACAGCAAATGATTGATGGAGGGTTTTAATATTGAGGAAAATGCCAACCTGCCTACTTGAAAAGACTTCAGAGAAACTGTCTGGAGTGGAGATATTCAGACTCGTCTGTGAAATATGGTCTCTGAGCTTGGTCGCTAAGCCTTTGAAAGGTGGCTCTTAATCCTCATTAAAGGCTTTTTGTCTACTACTGCTACTCCTCAGTGAATGCTCATTTCCCACTAAACCTTATTAGATATGCATGGGTAACTGGAGAAAACTGTTTTGGAAAAGGGGATGGCTGCCCTAGATCAAGTGAGGTTTGTCTGGACAACTATGTTGATTTAGCGGAAGGGAGTTGATAAGAGAGAGCTCTGAACATAGCAAAGAATCTCTCTCTAGAATGCAAGACTGACAGACTGACCGAAGAATGATCAGAGAGAGGACGAACACTGTTCCCCTCATGGTAACTAAGCTGAGAGAACCTTATCTAGTGTAGCTGATGCTAAGCATAAATCAGCATATATAAAGCAAACTGTTTTAGGTTTTAATTCCATTTATTTTTTGTTTTTTAATAAATCTTATGCAATCTTCTCTAAGAAAAAGGACTGAAAGGTAAAGAATTTCTGGAGGCTGCACCCTGCCCTCTCTGTCTCAGTCAAAGGGAATGGTCAGAAGTATCTTATCCCCATGAGTTGCATTGCCATCAATCTGCAGCAGGCCAAAGACTGTGCAGGGGGTGAGACTTGGTGGCACTAGTCGCCGGGCCATATAGTCAGCATTTTCTGCTGAATAAAATTGTCCAAAATCACAATTTGAAGTCATAGGATAGATTTTGGTCAGCCCCCTCTAAATATTTGTAATCCAAATTATTGTTAATTTAAAAATGAACAAAGAACAAAATAAGGGATCAAATATTGTGGGGCTAGCACTGTTGACTTCATCCTCTCTTCCCCTTCCTCCCTTTCTGTGTCTATCCATCACCATCTTTTATTCCTTCTTTCAGTCAGTTTCCTCTTCTGCTCTCTACTCCTTTGCAACTTCAAGCCATCATCTGTAAAAAAGCAGGACCAAGTTCCTGCACTGTGGCAGTTCACATCACAAACTCAGTACCTACTGTAGAGGAAATGGACTAAGATCATAATACTCTTACTGAAATGCTAGGAAATATCCATTTGGGGGGAAACAGATTGGTCAGAAGAAGTTCCCTATGATCTTGAATGTAAGAACCTGTGTACCAAGTGATTATGTTCAATTATATGATCAGGTTTAGAGAGGGTCATTTTAAATAAACAGATGGAGGGTGATCAAAAGATCTATGTCTGTATTTCTGACTCAACATAAATCTTAGGTAAAAGTTTCAAAAGCCTTTAAAATCATTTAGGAACCTGAGTCACATTGACTTCCAATGGGATTTAACCTCCTAAATGACATAGGGGCTTTAAAAATGGGACTTAAGCTCCTAAGTCATTTAGACACTTTTGAAAATGTTACCTCTTAGGTCTACGTGGTATGAGGCAGTTAATCAAAATGAGCCAAATTACATCTCTTTGCTTTGGCATCCAAAATGGGCACAAATGAATGCTGTAAGAGCAGTACTATTTTGTTTCTGCATCATGGCCGAACCTCAGCTCCCTGTTGAACCCCTACACAAATCATCCATGCTCTTAGGAATCAGAGTATGAGCAGGTTGCAGAGTAGTAGCCGTGTTAGTCTGTATCCGCAAAAAGAACAGGAGTACTTGTGGCACCTTAGAGACTAACAAATTTATTAGAGCATAAGCTTTCGTGGGCTACAGCACACTTCATCGGATGCATAGAATGGAACACACACACACGCGCGCATATATATATATATATATATATATACACACAGATAAGTTGGAAGTTGCCATACAACTCTGAGAGGCTAATTAGTTAAGATGAGCTATTATCAGCAGGAGAAAAAAACTTTTGTAGTGATAATTCAAGCTCAGCAGTTTCTCATTGGAGTCTGTTAGCCATGCCATCAGGGGCTCGTTCACTTGCACATCTACCAATGTGATATATGCCATCATGTGCCAGCAATGCCCCTCTGCCATGTACGTTGGCCAAACTGGACAGTCTCTATGCAAAAGAATAAATGGACACAAATCTGACATCAGGAATCATAACATTCAAAAACTGGTAGGAGAACACTTCAACCTCTCTGACCACTCTGTAACAGATTTAAGGGTGGCAATTTTGCAACAGAAAAGCTTCAAAAACAGACTCCAGTGAGAAACTGCTGAGGTTGAATTAATATGCAAACTAGATACCATTAACTTGGGTTTGAATAGAGACTGGGAGTGTCTGAGTCATTACACATATTGAGTCTATTTCCTTAAGTTAAGTATCCTCACACCTTCTTGTCAATTGTCTAAATGAGCCATCTTGATTATCACTACAAAAGTTTTTTTTCTCCTGCTGATAATAGCTCATCTTAACTAATTAGCCTCTCACAGTTTGTATGGTAACTTCCAACTTATCTGTGTGTGTGTGTGTGTGTGTGTGTGTGTGTGTAACTACATGTTCCATTCTGTGCGTCCAGTGAAGTGAGCTGTAGCCCACGAAAGCTTATGCTCTAATAAATGTAAAAAGAAAAGGAGTACTTGTGGCACCTTAGAGACTAACCAATTTATTTGAGCATAAGCTTTCGTGAGCTACAGCTCACTTCATCGGATGCATACTGTGGAAAGTGTAGAAGATCTTTTTATATACACACACAGCATGAAAAAATACCTCCTCCCACCCCACTCTCCTGCTGGTAATAGCTTATCTAAAGTGATCACTCTCCTTACAATGTGTATGATAATCAAGTTGGGCCATTTCCAGCACAAATCCAGGGTTTAACAAGAACGTCTGGGGGGGGGGGGGTAGGAAAAAACAAGGGGAAATAGGTTACCTTGCATAATGACTTAGCCACTCCTAGTCTCTATTCAAGCCTAAGTTAATTGTATCCAATTTGCAAATGAATTCCAATTCAACAGTTTCTCCCTGGAGTCTGGATTTGAAGTTTTTTTTGTTGTAATATCGCAACTTTCATGTCTGTAATCGCGTGACCAGAGCAAATACTCACCAGCAACCACATACCACACAACAGAACCACTAACCCAGGAACCTATCCTTGCAACAAAGCCCGTTGCCAACTGTGCCCACATATCTATTCAGGGGACACCATCACAGGGCCTAATAACATCAGCCACACTATCAGAGGCTCGTTCACCTGCACATCCACCAATGTGATATATGCCATCATGTGCCAGCAATGCCCCTCTGCCATGTACATTGGTCAAACTGGACAGTCTCTACGTAAAAGAATAAATGGACACAAATCAGATGTCAAGAATTATAACATTCATAAACCAGTCGGAGAACACTTCAATCTCTCTGGTCACGCGATTACAGACATGGAAGTTGCTATATTACAACAAAAAAACTTCAAATCCAGACTCCAGTGAGAAACTGTTGAACTGGAATTCATTTTCAAATTGGATACAATTAACTTAGGCTTGAATAGAGACTGGGAGTGGCTAAGTCATTATGCGAGGTAACCTATTTCCCCTTGTTTTTTTCCTACCGCCCCCCCCCGCCCCTCAGACGTTCTTGTTAAACCCTGGATTTGTGCTGGAAATGGCCCACCTTGATTATCATACACATTGTAAGGAGAGTGGTCACTTTAGATAAGCTATTACAAGCAGGAGAGTGGGTTTGTGTGTGTGTGGGGGGGGTTTGAGAAAACCTGGATTTGTGCTGGAAATGGCCCACCTTGATTATCATACACATTGTAAGGAGAGTGATCACTTTAGATAAGCTATTACCAGCAGGAGAGTGGGGTGGGAGGAGGTATTTTTTCATGCTTTGTGTGTATATAAAAAGATCTTCTACACTTTCCACAGTATGCATCCAGTGAAGTGAGCTGTAGCTCATGAAAGCTTATGCTCAAATAAATTGATTAGTCTCTAAGATGCCACAAGTACTCCTTTTCTTTTTGCGAATACAGACTAACACGGCTGTTACTCTGAAACCTCTAATAAATGTGTTAGTCTCTAAGGTGCCACAAGTACTCGGGCTCTTTTTGAGTATGAGCAGGTATATAGTGGCCTCGAGTTAATCAAAATGTCAGCAAGAAAATGTATTGACCATGCCTCCTGATCCTTAAACAGAGTTCCAGAATTCTCTTCTCTAGCTCGACGTATAAAGTACCCATTGAGATTTTACAAAATGCCAATCCTGCAGATTTGAGGGACTCTGGATCATGGTATAGCATTTGCACTGTTTCCCCTCTGGATGTGCCCAGAAGTTGTTCCATGAGGTTCTGACATATGTGTGCTGATTTTTGTACATGAAGATTTACAGCCTTGATAGCAAAATATCCTCAAAATATGATATAGTGAATCCAAAGTGGAGTGACAGCATTTTAATGAAAAAATGTCAACATGTGTTTGAAAAGGATTATGTATTTAACAGAACCACCTAGTCTTCTGCAATATTTTGTTTTTTTAACCGTCTCACTCTTTCCCCTTCTTTGCCACCACTCGATTCACCTATACCAGTGGTTCCCAAACTTGTTCCGCCGCTTGTGCAGGGAAAGCCCCTGGCGGGCCGGGCTGGTTTGTTTACCTGCCGCGTCTGCAGGTTCGGCCGATCGCAGCTCCCAGTGGCTGCAGTTTGCTGCTCCAGGCCAGTGGGGGCTGCTGGAAGCGGCGCAGGCTGAGGGACGTACTGGCCGCCGCTTTCAGCAGCCCCCATTGGCCTGGAGCAGCGAACCATGGCCAGTGAGAGCACAATCGGCTGAACCTGCAGATGCGGCAGGTAAACAAACTGGCCCGGCGCGCCAGGGGCTTTCCCTGAACAAGCGGTGGAACAAGTTTGGGAACCACGGACCTACACGCATCAAAGGGGAGTGGAAAAACTCCAGTTCTCTATCCTTCCATCAGCTCTCCAGCTGCTCTTAGAGACATTTATATCTCTGTGGCACTCTCTCCCCCTTTTTGAATCTAGTGAATATCTTCAGAGCCTTCCTCCACCATTGCTCATAGCCTAAGTAGTAGCACAGTGAAATTTGATCTGATTTCTTGTCAGTTTCATTGCTGTCCCACAGCCTTGTGGACAGCAGTAGAGTTTGCTCTGCTGTAGCCTGGCAAAGCTCAGAGCAGCAGTCTGCAGTACTGGAGGTGTGTCTGCAGACTTGAGAAGATAGCATTGCATTAGTTTAACTTAGTTTGTGTTTGGAAGGTTATCTTTGCAATCATAAAGGCTAGAATTTTTTAAGGAAAGTTAGATTCTGCAGAAGCAGATGACTCTCACTCAGGCTTCCTACTCACCATGCGTGGGTAGGTGAGTGAATTTTTCAGGTTGTGTTCAAAAGCAAGATTTTTTTTTTCCGTAGTCAGAATGAAAGTGAATTTTCATATGGGGGAAAAAAAACCCAACCTCTTCTACACAGGAGCAGACTGTTAGAGGTCTGCCAACTGGCCTATTTGAGAGAACTAGTGAAGTCATCAAGCCAGTTCTATTTTAATACACTGACACAGTGCAGTGAGGCAGCTGGAGGTACAGGCTCACAGAAAGAGCAAGCAAGAGAGAGATGTTTTTCCTCCAGCAGAAATGTTCTGTAGTAACTGACAGCATTACAATTTCAACTCTACTGAGGTTCTGATAGATCAGAGAGATTTGAGGAAGTTTGCACAAGGGTCTTAGCAAAAAGGGCTTGAGGGGTATCTATCTATTTGTTGTCTGAAATGGTCACAACATCACATGCACATGGCTCTGTGTCAAGCTACTGTGACGCTGGCTATTGAACAGAATAGGTTGCCATGGGTAAGCAAAATGGTGACTGTCAAAAGCTGCAGACAGAACCCTTTGTTTAAACAGGATGGAAATTTTTTGACTAAATAAAGGTCAGAAATGCCAAGGCTATCATTAACTGACACAATCCAGCAAGAAATGATGAGAAAAGTATTATTATAAGAAGTAGGACACACATCATATATAATTTATCAGTGTATAGGAAAACACATCTAACATCATGCTGTGCCATCAAGTATCCACTACAGGATCAGGAAATAGCGATAAGATGCTGTTTTCCAAAATTCATCACCCCTAAAAGAATCCTCCCTTCATCTAGTAAAAAAGATATTTTTAATTTCCTTGATTAAGAGCCCCATTTTGTGTGTCCATATCCATATGTTTAGAATGGAAGATGATTCATAATTTGATTCTGGGACCCTGAAATGAGAAGCTGCTCTGTTTGCTGTAGCAGCTATTTAAAGGTGTACAACAGGTTTCACATCACACATCATTTAATGCAAAACAATATTATTTCTCAAGCATTGAAATGCTAAGGATTCAAGTTAACCGTATTCAGTCTAAATGAACATGGTGGCAGATTCTTAGTTGGTTTTGAGGAGGGGTAGCCTGCTTTGAATGGCTGCTTCCGAAGTGCTATCTCATGCTGTAATGCATAGTTAATAGAACTAGACAGAATTGTAGCATGCTTGCATTCAGGGGTCATGACTGTGAAGGGTGCCATGATTCAACCTGATATAGCAGTGGGAACCCTGAGACAGGAAGTTGCCTTGTTTACAAGAAGTAGAGAAACCACAGTTGCAAACAAACCTGAAAGATTCCATTGTGGCTTTCATTATGAATAGCAAGCAAGAGTGCTGAGAATTAGTGTTTTTAAAACTAAATACCAATGGTGAGACACTGGAAAGATGAAAATATTCCTCTCAAAGTCTCCAAATGAAAAAAGTACATGATTGTATTGCTACATCTGTCAGAACTGCTGTAATATGCTGAAGTAAATATAATATGAACTTGCTGCTGTTAGGGTGGGGAGGGAAAGAAAGGGGCAACTCTCATTCCCCTGGAGCTATTTGAATCTGAGATTAGAAATATATAGTGTGAGCTCTGTGAAATCTGTTTGGAAATTTCTCGCTTGACTGGGTTAAAAGACAACTCCAGTCAATATCTTTGCTCCATTACAGAAATTAAAATACTTTTTCAGTAACTAAAATACATGCCAAAAAAAGATAGGCCTCACTAGTCTGACTTTTGTTGAAACTCTGTGTTCTTATTATGATTTGAATGCCAAGTAAATCCGTTTCTTTCAATCACAAAATGTCTTGGTGTTCAGACTGAGAGTACTGACCTGTAAAGAAACTCTCAGGATTACAGTTTAATTATAAGGAGCACATTCTCCCCTCAATATGCTGGAGATCCATGGGAGTTCCAGACGTGGGTCATGGGGAGAATAAGCCCTCAAGTGATGCATCTGCTCCTATATAAGTAGTCTATATTTATGCATAAAGCACCATATGCAAGCAGTTATTAATCTTTGTCTATAACAACAAATTAGACAGACATACAAACCAAACTTTCTGGCTAGCATACTATTGTGAAATAGTAAGTGTCAATCAACTACTGGTACTCATCCTTAGCCTAATTAACATGAGAATTACTTAGGTTGCAAAGGGTGTGCTAAGAATTCTGACCCCTCCCTCCCCCGCAAATCTGTTAGTTTCAATGAAGCTGCAAGAAAGATGAAGTTGGCCTTTGACTTGCTATTTTTCTTGTTGGAAATACTTGCATTAACCAACTTCTGAAAAATCTGTTGTTTCACTGCTATTTTGCTGGCTTTTCATTCCTTAGATTTTACACTCCTTATCTTGTTACTCTTTAGGTGCGGGTGAGTGTCTTTTTTAGTTGAATTTCAGCAGATGTTTAAAACGGACACTAAACATTGGTAGTTTAAACAGGTAGGCCCAACCTTCGACCTGCCTGTTGTTTACACTATATTGTAGGTGTAAATGTTGTTCTTTGGGTTTTGGGGAAGTTGGTGGGTATGCTGTTGTATTGCTGTTTTTAATTTGTGGTGAAGGTGCCTGGAACTCTGGGAAGGGGCTCTGTTCTGTACAATTGAGGTAAATACAAAAGCATTTATAAGATAGTGGAGGAAAAGTGATATTAGATAGTAATTGAAAAATTTAGGCCATTATGCCGTTAAATCCTCTATTGTAAAGCGAGCTCTTGCGGGGGGAGGAGGCAGCGCTAAGGTTGGGAGTGCAACCTTCACATTGACAGCCAAGCCTTTCAAAAATGCATAGTGATTTTTTGGTGCCCAGCATCAGACCTTAAAAAGGCCAGATTTTAAGAAAGTACTCAGCCTCCCTTTCAAGGTGTCTGAAGATGAGCACCCAAAAATTGAAAGAGGTAGGTGCTGAGCACTTCCTGGAAATCAGGCCCCTTTAAGGTGTCTGTCTCAGTTTTTAGATGCCCTATTTTGGGGACCTTGAAAGAGGGTGCTTAATACTCTTGAAATCAGGCCCCTTTAAGGTATCTCAAGTTGGGCACCCAAAAACTGAGTAATCTAAAATCATCAGTTGGCACCAGTTTGTCAGAAGTGACATTTCTTAAGTCTTTGTTAAATCATGTAGCTATTAATATCCGCTTTGGGATGAATGGAGCCCTCACTTCTGGTGCCTTTGCATGTGGTTCTGCTAGGGAACAGAGGAGCTGAATTTGGGAGGCACAAACTCCTGTATGGCCCAGAGCCAAGGCAATGGGAGTCAGACGATGGGTGGGCCAGTGAAAGGGTGATTGGTAAGATTTAGGGCCATAGGATTAGGGACACACATGGTCATTCGTGGAGTAGCTCTGTAAACTGCTGTGTGGTCCTGGGGAGTGAGGTCAAAGCATCTTCCTAAGAACCCAGCACAGCTATTTGGCTTCGGTGCTTTGTTGGTTGGATTTCTTGTTGTCATCTAAGTAAAGTTATTATAGTTGATTTAAAAGGCATAAATTGTATTATTTGCATCTGGAGAGATAAGAAAATCACTGGTCATAAGGATGGCATACTTCTGAAATATCAAGGGGATCAGAGTGTTTCTAAAAAGAAAGGAAGAAAAATAAACAAGGTAAAAGTGGTTGTATATAGATAAGGCTGTAAGGAAGTTGTGATTTTTTTTTTTTGGTTTAAAAGTTATAGTCACAGTTTTTAAACATGTGGTTTTGGTGCAGTATTCCAGGGTATGCAACCTGCCTGGCAAAGCAGAGCAGCGGCACAGAAGAGATCCTGCGAGACCTGCTTGGCTCTCGAGGGCAAGCATGATGGAGATGCAGCTGGGCCAAATTTGAATGATAGAAGGGCAGTTGGGCCAAATTTCAGTGAGTGCTTGTCTGCACTTGAAATGCTACAATGGTATAGCTGCTCCTGTTGGCGTAGGTAGTCCACGTCCTCAAGAAGCGGTTTCTATGTCAACGGAAGAATTCTTCTGTCAACCTAGTGCTGTGCACATGAAGGATTAGGTTGTTTTAGCTGTCTCTCTCAGGGGTGTGGATTTTTCACTCCCCTGAGAGATGTAGCTGTGCTGATGTAAGTTCCCAGTGTAGACCTGCCCTGCCTCGATTGATGATGTGATCTTGCACATGGGGTTACAGTGTCATTCAAATTTTCAGCAACTATAAAAAGTTGTGGTGTGCGTTAAAAGTCCTGGTTTCCACAACAAATTCATGGGCTGCTGTTTTCTGTGGGAAAATGGCCAGTGTCTACTTTGATGCAAAACTGAAGCCTTTTAAATGTGTGTACAAAGACTGCTGCAATATTTGTCACAGTGACATGAGAAGTGGTTGCAAGAACAGATTTATTTTCCTAACTCTGGTTGGAATATAGGAGTTTGAAGTTGTTGAATAGTTGTGTTCCATTCAAGGAGCAGGTGAGATGGAGTATAAAGACATGAATGAAGTGCTTTGAAAAGAACAAGGTGCCCCAAACCACATAACTGAGAGATATATATTTCACTTAAGAAACCAAAGAGAAGAAGTAAAGCTGTCTGCTTTCCTGGATACTCTTAACAAGCTGTCCACCCCAGTGTTCCCTCTAATTTTTCCCATCCATGTGCGGAATTAATTCTGTTATGTGTACCAATATGGAGGTGATGTGTGTGATGGGTTGGGTCACAGAAACCCTCTTGGGACTGCCACCTGATGTGCTGAGACAATCTCTGAGCCCGTTTTCCCTGGCACCTTGGGACTTCAGAACCCTGCCTGGTTGAGCCAGACACGCTTGCCTGCTGCAAACACAGCCCCAGGTCTGAACTCCGTCCCTCAAAAGCTGCAGGCTTAACTGAAAACAGCTTGAGAAGTGCTCCTGTCTCCAGCACCCAGCTTCCCAGTTCCAAATGGGATCCAAACCTCAAATAAATCCGTTTTACTCTGTATAAAGCTTATATATAGGGTAAACTCATAAATTGTTCACCCTCTATAAGACTAATAGAGAGATATGCACAGCTGTTTGTTCCCCCAGAAATTAATTACTCGCACTGGGTTAATTAATAAGGAAAAAGTGATTTTATTAAATTATAAAAAGTAGGATTTAAGTGGTTCCAAGTAATAACAGAACAAAGTAAATTACCAAGCAAAATAAAACAAAAACATGCAAGTCTAAGCCTAATACAGTAGGAAACTAAATCCAGGTAAATCTCACCCTCATAGATGTTCCAGTAAGCTTCTTCTTTGACAGACTAGACTCCTTCCTAGTCTGGGTCCAGCAATCACTCACAGCCCTGTAGTTACTGTCCTTTGTTCCAGTTTCTTTCAGGCATCTTTGAAGACAAAATGGAGGGGTTTCCAGGGCCTTATATAGTCTTTCTCTTGTGGGTGGAAACCCCTTTGTTCTCCTGTGTAAAATCCCTTCAACAAGATGGAGTTTAGAGTCACCTGGGCAAGTCACATGTCTATGAATGATACAGCTTTTTGCAGGCTGACGCCATTGTTTACACATTAGTTTGAACGTCCCCAGGAAAGCTCTGATGTGGATTGGCATCTCCCAAAGTCCATTGTCAGTTAAAGTGTTTCTTGATTTGGGCACTTACTGAAAATAGTCCTTTCTCAAGAAGCTGACCAAGTGCTTCACTGAGGCTACTTAGAATCAAACAAGGACATAGCCAATATTCATAACTTCGAATACAAAAATGATACACACATATAGACAGTATAATCATAACCAGCAAACTACAACCTTCCCATAGACGTCCCACTTGGCCTCCTCTGTATAAGAACTGGTGCAGCCATAGGACCCTGGTTGCAACAATGATCTATACTGTCACAGTTTGTCAATAACGTCACAGTGTGTGACACATCACCTTCATATTGGTGCACATAACAAAATTCATGTGGCAGAGTGGGGCTGAGGAGTTCAGAGTCTGGGAGGGGGCTCAGGGTTGGGGAAGAGGATTGGGGTGCTGGGGGGTGAGGTGGGGCTGGGGATGAAGAGTTTGGGGTGCTGTGAGGCTCCACCAGGGCTACATGGGGAGAGAGAAACCTGGGCTTGGCTGGGGGAGGGGCGCCTGTTCCCCGGCCGCGGCAGGTCGGGGCCTGGGCTGGGCCGGGGGAGGGGTGCCTGAATACAGACTAACAGGGCTGTTACTCTGAAACCTGTCCTCTGGTTGTGGCAGGTTCCGGGCTGGGGGAGGGGTGCCATGGCTGGGGGAGAGGCATCTCTCCTCCCCCCCGCACACAACTGCAGCCCTGAGTGTAAGCGGCCATGCAGATTAGAGGGAATTTAGGTCCACACACTGTTATGTAGATAATCTTTAATAATCCCCGAGGGCTTTTTTGGTATTTAGGATCAGAAATCCAGAATTTAGGGAGAGGTGGACAAATATTGTTTCTATGAATGAACGTAACCTGGAAGAGCACATTGGCAACCTCTTTGGTGTTAGTATGACAACTGAAACATACGGCAGTTTGATAGAGCATATCTTCCTGCATACCGTGTAAAGGAAGGAAAGCACAGTCCACAGGCCATATCAAATAGTAGATGGAAGTTTTCATGCTTATTACTGTAGAAAAATTGAAGTGTCAGTAGAGAAGATTTGGGGCATGGGAGTAGTAATACCAGAAAGCTTGCAAGCTACAGAGTTAAGTATATTGCCTCAGTATCACCAAGGCATGTGATTTCTTTTCTTTTCTTTTTTTTTCTCTTTTTTTTTTTTGAGTTTTATAGTTTTTGGGGTGTGTGTGTGTGTGTGTGTTTACTTTATTAAAAAAATAAATAAATTCCATGATATGGATATATTTGTCTTGGTGCCAACAGAACATCCAGTCCCAAGAACCTGACAAGGCCCTTCTTCACTACATTTCAGGAAGTCTGTATTAGAGATCCCTACATGTCCAAGCCTTAGGAACTATGTTGCTTTCATTTCATGAGATGCACATGGAATGAGGCAGGCAAAGCTCCTTTTCTATCCACAGCTGTGTTTATATTTGGCAAAGTGTATCTTTCCACTCTCCTCATGCTTCAAAATGGCTGAAAAGTTTTATTCTCTAACTTTCCAAAACAAACCCTCCAATTCAGGCAGAGACCAAGCCTGGAAAATTTCATACCGAATGGTGAGAGTTTCTGAAAATTAAGTGGCTGTAAGCCGGGGGGGTTAGTATAGCAATAATGGAGATTTTTTTTTTTAAAATTACATTTTGAGCTACTTATTTTGATGTTACCTTAGAATATAATGTACGTGTGGAGGGAACTACCTTTGAAAGTAGAGAATGTAGGGGGTGGATGTAGAAATATGGAATTATGTTTAGGACACCATATGTTTAGCGCTTTGGGAGAAACTTTGAAATATGTTGGAGCTCACTAGATGCCTTGTCTTTTTTAGTTAACAATCTGAGTGTGAACTTAAATAAATAATTGTACAGCATTTGGTAATATTCATGTAACAAAATCTACTTCCAGTGTACTCCAAGTGAAAAAGAGGTGGTATATACCACATAGATCCTGCTCCTCCCTTCTTTAGGAGCTTCTGGATGTGCTGCCATAGACAATCCCTCCTGCCTCCTCCTCCTGTTTAATGATCCTCCAAATTACCCAGATTTCACCACTACCATGGAGGCCATTCCTTCTGCCCTGAGGCCCTAATCCTCCTTTGATCACCCATATTCCCACTACTAAGGGCATATAAATACATAGCAGCACACATATAAAAATCCTGTAAACCTACTAAACCAAAACACTACATTGCACATGCAGTTCTCCTCTTAGGGAGCGGTTAAGAGAGAAAACAAACCATATGTGGCTGATGTTATTTACTGCACTACTGGAAGGCACTCAGATACTGTGGCGGTGTGGACTGTATAAGAAACTATAAAGAATAGAATTAATACCTCTTGATTAGATATCTCCAATCCTCTCTGGATCTTGCATGCTTCCACTGAGATAAACCCTGTGGTTGACAGACTCCAAGGCTGCTTTTTAATTATTTCTGATTTTTTTTTTTTTACCTTTTTCTATCAATGGGCAATGTGATTTAGATCAAGTAAGAACTTGATCCAAACCTTTTTGAGCTATAAATAGGTTTATCTAAAAGCATTTCGCACCTCTACCCAAACAGAAGGGCCAATATACCATGTTGAGAGGCTGTTTCTGTGGCTCAATTAATATTCTTATAATATATCTAGCTAAAAAGATTGAGATAAAGATCTGGGCTCTGTAGTGCTAAATTGAATCTCGAAATCTTTTGTTCTCAGCTCACGGCTACTCTCTATCAGTATGCCATGCAGACACTGAGACTTGTTTTGATTTGAACTTGAGGTAAACTTTAACACGGGAAGAAGCATGAATTTGTGTTTGTAACACCAGGCTAGGAATTGGGAGAGTTGTGATCTTTTCCTATCTGTAACTGACTTATATTGGGAAAGTTACTTAGCTTTTCTGCATCTCAGTTTCCACATGTGTAATTGGGAATGATAATGTTTGTTTCAGAGGCAGCGGTGAGCTAAATTAGACTTTGTAAGATGCTTGAAGATCGATCCTTGGATAGAAGGAAATATTTGTTGCTAATGATGATGATAAAAACACTGTTCTTCTTTAAAACACCTACCACTACCTTCAAGAATGGAAGGTGCTGTAAAGAAGTGAAAAACATTTTTTAATTTATTCATGAGTAATCAGACTTTTGATATATTTCCTATTTCTGGGATTCAGAATTTGAGGCAAGCTAGGTACAGCTATTTCCATGTTAAGCTTTTATTAATGGATCTTTTTTCCCCCATAAGAGTTGGTGAGACTGTACCAAATCAGAAGTCTGTTCTTAACACTTGTCAAAATGCATAAATAGCTTTGCTCAGAACATACTGTGGGCTCTATCTTGTTATGCCTGTTGAACACATGAAAAGGGTTAAAGGAACCAGCCTCTCCAGACTCATTTTCAATATTTAATTCTCTCTTGTGAAACCTACAATATAAATAAATATTTGAAATTGGAAAATAAATATTTGAAAAAGGGATACATTCACTTTGTTACAATCTATATAAACTCAGTATATACTGGAAGATGAAACTCCATAATGAATGTAAAATAAAGAGAAATACATTAAAAGAAGATTTTGTGTAACAAAAGAAATATGGGGATTTTGTCCTTTTAAATAAAATAGTTAAATTTGTAGCAAAACAGTATACATCAGTGCAATAGACATAAAACAAAGATTATTATTAGAGTATAAATCTTGTGCACAATAATTCAAGACTTCCTTTAAGGTTGCCCTTTGGTACTTGAGAAATTCTGCTCATTCAGGCTGAGTAACCCCTCTTTTTTTTCTTTAGAAAAGACAGGGAAAATAATATTTCTTTTTCATTATCACCATAGTAAGGAGCAGAGAGGAGACTTTGTGTCAGGGCTTGTAAAATTTCCATGATAATTTTGCAAGGCTGCAATAGGTCAAATTTTGGTCAGTGCTTTGAAAATGGCCTAACCATCTGCCAAATCAGCACACCTGTTCCCTGCAAAGGCAGTGTTGATGTGTGCCCATATTCTTTCTGGCTGCAGTGTCTTGTTGGCTCTGTAGATTGCTTTTGCTGAGGTCATGAGAACCATACCCAGGAATTGCCCTGCTCTGCTCCTGGCGAGAGGGCAAGTGGTGTAGCATTTCTGTAGGAAACATAATACTGTAGGAGCAACTAACTTCTACCCCTGTTGGGTGCAGATTTTCTGACAGCCACTTACATACAGCACCCTTATCCTGGCTTTTTATCATGTGGGTGATGTTTATATCTAGAGCCTCCTGTAATCTGTGGCCATGGGGATTTGTGTTGAATTCACCTCCTCACGACAGAATTGTGCTACAGGATCTGAGTTTTCATTTATAAAAAGATAGCCTTATGTTTGCAAAGAAAACCTTCCAAATTTGAATAAAGAATGTAAAGTGATATGAGTGGTCTGTATCAACAATTTGAAAGCTAGCTTGGAGAGGTATGCCCTGCCCCCCATTCATCCTATTTGGATTTTAACCGTGAAATAAACTCATAATTGTTTAACAACTTGGCTGCTGATTGTCTGACCAGAACATACTACCAATTTCCTCCTTGTACTCCCAAACCATCTCTTCTTCCCAGGTGCAAAGAGCAGCAACTGTTTTCAAAACCAGCTCCTTCTTAATCAGCTTCGTCATTACACTTGCACATTTTCCGTATAAAGTTCAATAGTACATTGAAAACAGAAAAAAATATAAGGGCAGAGGAAATGGAGTAATTTAATATCAAATAAATATCAAGGAAGTGATTGTACTAGGCTCTTTGACATTTAATTCAGTCAAAACTTAACTTCCTTTAAAAATTTATTTGAAGTTGCCACAGAATCTGAAGCATGTCAGTGCAGCAGAATCCAGCAGAAGTTAAATCAAGCTTGCTGCAGAGTCTGTAACCTCATGTTTATGACTCCTTGTTTTGAAGTACTACCACAAGAATAATCTGAAGGTAGCATACTGCATATTTAAATTTGTAGGTCTCCCAGAACTGTCCTGAATGCAAGTTAGAGCTCTCCTGTATCTTCTCAAAAAATCCAAAAGGCTTCACTATCTATTTTTTATAATACGCTTGGTTTGTGGGCTTGAGTGGTTGTCCCTTTATCTGGCATCCTCTTTTGGCTTGAAGAGCCCTCTGGGCACAATGACGAGTCATCCATCTGTGCACAGGGTAAGAAGGTTTTCATGAATAATATAATTGCAGTATGTACTCATAATTTGGCTATTTCTGCTGGGTATGTATTTATATTACACAGAAAAACTGCAGAAATATAATGTAATTTAACAAATTGTCCTCCCCTGCACATTACAGGGTAGATGAAATTTCTACGCATAAAAGTTCCCACTAGAAGGTGTCATGAGGTAAGAGTCCATCTAGAATGTTCTCTGTTACACCTACTCCCCAATTTCTCAGAGACCCAGTCTCTGCTGTGGATGGAGTTCTCTTTACTACTGTGTTGTAGAAAATTTAAATGAAACTCCAAATGCTTTTACCATCTTTCTGCGGAATAAGTCACTCCTGAAATAAAATGTTTTGTCTTAATGGATATTAAACAAATATATACATCCTTCTTCCCATGAAGTTTTATAGTGTCATCCCTGTTTAGGGTTGCCAACTTTCTGACTGCAGAAAACTGAACACCCTTGCCCTGCCCCTTCTCCAAGGCCCTGCCCCCACTCACTCCATCCCCCCTCCCTCCACTGCTCGCTCTCCCCCACCCTTGCTCACTTGCTCATTTTCATCAGGCTGGGGTAGGGGATTGGGGTGCAGGAGGGCTGAGGGCTCTGGCTGGGGGTGTGGGCTGTAGGGTTTGGGGTGCGGAAGGGGCTCAGGGCTGGGGCAGGGACTTGGGGTCTGGGAGGAGGTTTGGGATGCGGGCTCCAGGCCGTACTTTTATCTCTGGTGGCTCCTGGGAAGCAGCAACATGTCCCTCTGGCTCCTAGGGCTCCTAGGACTCCTAGGCCAGGGGGCTCCACGTGCTGCTCCATCCACGGGCCCAGCCAATGGGAGCTGTGGAGCTGATGCTCGGAGTGGCGTCTGCGCCATTGGCAAGGCCAGTGTGCTGAGCCCTCCTGGCCGCCCATGCACCTAGGAGCTGGAGGGACATGTTGGCCCTTTCTGGGAGCCGTGCGGAGCCACCTGCTGCAGCCAATTGGACTTTTAGTGGCCCAGTCAGCTATGCTGACCGAAGCTGCCAGGATCCCTTTTTGACTGTGCATTCCAGTAAAAAATCGGACACCTGGCAACCCTATCCCTGTTGTGCTGTTTACATCATAATCTGTCTCTCCTCTCTTACATTTTCCTGATAGGTGAAACGTAGATATTTGAATGATAGAGGTTTAATAGCATGATCTCGATGTTATTTAGGTTTGTGCTTCTATCTTATTGGACAACAGGAAGAGGGAGGTATGGAAGCCCGTGATCACTAAAGGATTAAAATAATTTTATTTAAATAAATACCTCAAATGGGCACTGATGACATGTTTTTCAGTATACTTGGACCAGCGTACTCTACATTTCAAAAATATATAGGTCTACAGCATGCTCAATTACTTTAATTAATTATAGTTTACAACTAGTTTCCTTACTTTGTGTGAGGTAATTGCTACATGCAGTTTTGAGATTTTCACCAGTATATTATAAGAGCTACATGCAATAAGAGAGAAGTTTCTATTCAGTGCATTGTCTGCCTTTTAGTTTTCCAGGAATATTTTGTGGGAAGGAGACTGGCTGCTAAAGTGGACTAGTGCCTTTTACGTCTGCAATTCAGATCAGAAACAAAATAAGCCATTCTTGTTCAGAGTGGATATGTGTGTGTGCATCATAAATATTTCCACACAATCTGGCTCAGTTTGAGAATTAACAGTTCCTATTTAGTAGGAGGGATTCAGTGCTAAAATATTAGTCTTTCATAAGAATCCCAAATTTATCCCCAATTATTTTTTCATTCAGATTAATCCCCAAAGGGATTTTTTTTTTCCTGTTTAGTTTTACTGTACATCATCTTTCAGCCATTGTATTTGGTCTTTAAAACCTGGTGGCCAAAACCACTAGATTCTAAACATATAGGGAGAAAATCTGCTGGTGTTACTCACTTGTGTGGTACTATTAAAGCCAATCAGACTGTACAAGTAAGGTGAGTAGAACCTCTTTTGTTATATGCATCAATCTGGTGCTCAGAAGTAAAGAAATAACCAGTAGCCAGTGGTAGGGTAGTCACTTTTTATTGCATAATTTTCCGCTTTTTCATTTTACCTCTCCAGAATTGTTTCCTATTCCAGTGTGTTTCAGGGTTATTTTCATTCAAAATTATTTATGGCTTTCATGTATTGATTGGCAAGGATGTAATTTATGCTCTGCTTTTTTAGAGGCAACCATGTATCCATCAGAGGGAAACTAAGTTAACTAACAAGTGTCTTTCTGAGAGCTATACTGATATTTGTGATGCTGATTCATAAGTACACAAGGTTGGTTATATGCTCTGAGGGCCTCAAGCAAAAGCAATGCCCTGAGTTTCTTTAGGGAATGCTAGGGAGCTTCCTCCATCTTTGGTCATGAGTGAGAAGGGTGAGATTTACCATCCTTTGCGATGACAAGTCAGAACAGGACTCAGAGCTCTGAAATGGTCATTTACACTGCTTATTTGGAAGGACGGCAGTACAGACACAAAGATAGAAGTAAGAGATGTGGGCCTGGGTTCTTTAACAAATGGAGAAGACAAAAATTAGTGTTTCACAAATGGAAAAGGAAAAAAAATCAATACGGAAAGAGTTATTTTCAGTTTAAAACTATAAGAGTTTGGATTAGGATCCCTCATGAATTCATGCTTTTCTGTTTTCATTTGAGTGTCTCACAAGTTCCTACTGTTGAAGAAATATAGCCTGCATACTGCAAAGAACATCTGATATTCGATTGGCTCTTTAAATGTAAAGGCTTTTCTCACTGGGTTTTTTTTCTTCTCTGGTTGAGAACACCTAATCATTCTTATTTAAGTCAGTTTAATTAAACTGATGTTTAGTTCTTCATATAGAAGTATTTGTATTTATTAAGTTTTGACCAGGAAGTGCACCAGCCTTCTCCTAGAACATGTTTTGACAATATTTAAAGCATACGAATCAAACTGTAGTTATTGATCTGTGTTTGTTTCTTTTCAACAGACTGTGGTTCCATCTGGCCACCTGATGGTAAGAATGCCCTTATATAGCATTATCCATGTTTAAAATGAAATTACGGCACTCTGCTCTGCAATGTGGTATGTGCTCCCTAAAGGGTACCTGCGTGGGTGATATAATCACAGGGCATTCAGCCACTCTTTCCTTGAATACAGCACCCTGTTGGGCACAGTGCCATATTTTCACTTCAAAATTCAGTACTTTGTCAAATCTGATCACAAGAGTAGTATTGCCAAAACTATGATACCATTCCTGTAATGGAGATAACTCCAGTTGCACTGTGCTACTTTTCTAGTCTATTTCTGTCTAATGCAGGGGTGGGCAAACATTTTGGCCCAAGGGCCACATTTGTGTATTGAAATTGAGGTTGGGGTGCAGAAGGGGCTGAGGGCTCTGGCTGGGGGTGGGGCAGAAATGAGGAGTTCAAAGTGCAGAAGGGGGCTCCAGGCAGCTCCAAGCTGGGGCAGGGGGTTGTGGTGTGGGGTGGGGGTGAGGGCTCTGGATAGGAGGTGCAGGCTCTGGGGTGGGGCTGGGGATGAGGAGTTCGGGGAATAGGAGGATGCTCCGGGCTGGGGCTGACGGGTTCGGAGGGCAGGAGGGGGATCAGGGCTGGGGCAGGGGGTTGGGGCGTGGGAGGGGCTCGGGTACAGGCTCTGGGCGGTGCTTACCTCAAGCAGCTCCCGGAAGCAGCGGCATGTCTCCTCTCAGGCTCTTATGCAGAGGCGCTGCCAGCCTGCTCTGCATGCTGTCCCATCTACAGGCACCGCTCTGCAGCTCCCATTGGCAGCAGTTCCCGGCCAATGGGAGCTGCAAGGGTGGTGCTTGGGGCAGGGGTAGCACATGGTGCCCCCTGGCTGCCCACAAACGTAGAAAGTCAGAGTGGGGACATACCGCTGCTTCCGGGAACCGTGCGGAGTTGCGGCATGCGCGTGTGGAGTGGCTCCCAACCCCTCTCCCCGGCAGGAGCTCAAGGGCCAGATTAAATCGGTTGGTGGGCTGGATGTGGCTTGCAGGCCGTAGTTTGCCCACCCCCGGTCTAACGCATTGGGAGACTCAGCCTGGTCCTATAACAAGTAGAACCACATGCCGTATGTGAAGCGCCTCTGCCTCATTTGGGACTGCACATGAGTGCAGGGGCCCTTCTGCAGATGGGCGTTTGCAGGAGTTTGGCCTTGCTGACTGCAGGGGCAAACAGGGAAACTGACCTACAGCAAAAAGAAAAGGAGTACTAGTGGCACCTTAGAGACTAACCAATTTATTTGAGCATAAGCTTTCGTGAGCTACAAGTCAGTTATAGCTCACGGAAGCTTATGCTCAAATAAATTGGTTAGTCTCTAAGGTGCCACTAGTACTCCTTTTCTTTTTGCGAATACAGACTAAGACGGCTGCTACTCTGAAACCTGACCTACAGCAACGTGCTATCATTTTCAAAAGAAAACTGCAAAATCAGAGACTGTCTCATCCGTGTCCTTTCAGTTATAATAATATTGGGTGTTGCTTCCAACAATAATAGTAATAGGTTAAAAAAATCGACAGGAGTGTAATTTTTAAATAAGCTGTGTCATATTCTCTATTACAGTAAGGCCCCCCTGCTTTGGTAAGGTAAAGGAGCCTTGCCCTAGAAGTAAGTTACAGTTGCACGTACTGTAAGGCTTTATTACACTGTCATTAGTGGTGTAAAGGGCCTTAATGTACATGAGAATTTGCCTCGATTGTGTCTGTTTAATTCCCTGATGAAAGTAGCATGTTGCACAAATAGAGGAACATTAATAGAAGCCCTGTTGAGGAATCCCAAGGCGGCTGTACAGCAAGTAGTACAACAAAGAGAGGATGACAACAAAAGTAAGACACGGTAACATTTTCAAAAGTCCTTAAGTGACAGAGGCACCTAAATCCTTTTGACTTTTCCTGGGACAGAGGTGTCTGTCACTTAAGCACTACTGAAAATTTACCAATAATTAACATGCAATTATAAATTGTAAAAATTAAATCAATAAACATTAAAATAATAAATTAATGGATTCTGTGCCCAGTGTGCCAGTGCTTAGAGAGAGATTTTAAAACAGGAATTCCATTTCTTCTTTTTATTCTTCTCTGTATTGTTTCTAAGGCTATGTGACTTCCTTGTTACTGCAGCTTGTGAAATTAAACTGGCACATTATAAGAGGAGAGGTTTCTAGCAAAAGGAATCCTTTCTATATGGTTTCAGAAAAGGCTGAGTTATTTGTTCGAATTTTTTTGGAGAAATTGCAAGAAAGCATAAAAGACAAATAGAAAAATGAAATTCTTCATGGCTCCATGGAGACTGGCATTGTGGGGAATTGTTTTATTATATGCATGTATGTGTCTGTTTGGAAAAAATAGCCAAAAGTGCTGCAAGAATCAGAGAAATTCACTGCTTGAAGATTATAAGGAGAAAATTGGTAGTGTAGCAGATATCTCCTTGCTGAATGCGTCTCATGTTGTAGGTGAACCAAATGATATTTGTTGCTTTGTTCAATTTTTCTAGCATGTATCTAAATGCTGTTTGGCAACGGAAGTGTATGGAAAGATTATAGGGTAGCAGAAAAGTACCCTGTTCTTCTCATCACGGTTTCAGAAAAAATCCCAGTACCTGGGTATTGCTGTGGCTCCACTGCGAGATGGAGCTCGCAGCTCCTATAGTCTATTCAGCTGCTGTTAACTACTGTTACTGTCACTGAGGTAGTGTTAGGTTTGTGTAACTGCCTGGAAAATTCAGATGTCCTCATACCTTGGTGAATGTGTACACTGAGATGGAGGGTCATTCATATGGATCTTAGGCTTTCAGAGCAAGGCCAAACTTTGCTCCAATCCCCTCCACCCCCCTTAAATGATTATTTAAAATACTCTTGTAGGGATTGGGAAAGTGAGATAATCTTAGGATAAAACACGCCTCCTTTGCTGGAGGTAGCTGAAGTGGCGCCTGGCAGCTTAGGCTCTAGAGTGGTAGCCGTGTTAGTCTGTATGAGCAAAAATAACGAGGAGTCCTTGTGGCACCTTAGAGACTAACAAATTTATTTGGGCATAAACTTTCGTGGGTTAGAACAGTAACAGGTGTGAGTAACAGTAGGGAGAAATTAGTACTGGGGAAATTAAGTTTAGGTTTTGTAATGATCCAACCACTCCCTGTCTCTGTTCAGGCCTAATCTGATGGTATCCAGTTTGCAAATTAATTCCAGTTCTGCAGCTTCACGTTGGAGTCTGTTTTTGAAGTTTTTGTTATTGAAGAATTGCCACTTTTAGGTCTGTTATTGAGTGACCAGAGAGATTGAAGTGTTCTTCTACTGGTTTTTGAATGTTATGATTCCTGATGTCAGATTTGTGTCCATTTATTCTTTTGCATAGAGACTGTCCGGTTTGGCCAATGTACATATGGGGATCGTCCTTCAGGATAGGCTGTAGATCCTTGATGATGCGCTGGAGAGGTTTTAGTTGGGGGCCGTAGGGGACGAGAGCTGAGGAAGCGTTGTTCTAAGTCAGCCATAAAAATGTTGGCATACTGTGGGGCCATGCGGGTACCCATAGCAGTCCCGCTGACTTGAAGGTACAAATTGTCCCCAAATCTGAAATAGTTGTGGGTGCCACTCAATAACAGACCTAAAAGTGGCAATTCTTCAACAACAAAAACTTCAACAGGTCATTACAAAACCTAAACTTAATTTCCCCAATACTAATTTCTTTCTACTGTTACTCACACCTTCTTGTCAACTGTCTGTAATGGGCCACTCTCTTACCACTTCAGAAGTTATTTTTCCTCCCTTTGTATTCTTCTGTTAATCGATCTATCTCGTTAGACTGACCTCACACTTGGTAAAGCAACCCCCATCCTTTCATGTATTTATACCTGCTCCTGTATTTTCACTCCATGCATCTGATGAAGTGGGTTCTAACCCACTGTCATAAATATAAAGGGAAGGGTAACCACCTTTCTGTCCACAGTGCTATAAAATCCCTCCTGGCGAGAGGCAAAACCCTTTCACGTGTAAAGGGTTAAGAAGCTAAGATAACCTTGCTGGCACCTGACCAAAATGACCAATGAGGAGACAAGATACTTTCAAAGCTGGAGGAGGGGGAAACAAAGGGTCCATCTGTCTGTGTGATGCTTTTGCTGGGAACAGATCAGGAATGCAGTCTCAGAACTTCTGTTAGTAAGTAATCTAGCTAGAAATACGTTAGATTTCCTTTTGTTTAATGGCTGGTAAAAAGCTGTGCTGAATAGAATGTATATTCCTGTTTTTGTGTCTTTTTGTAACTTAAGGTTTTGCCCAGAGGGATTCTCTGTGTTTTGAATCTGATTACCCTGTAAGGTAGTTACCATCCTGATTTTACAGAGGTGATTCTTTTACCTTTTCTTTAATTAAAATTCTTCTTTTAAGAACCTGATTGCTTTTTCATTGTTCTTAAGATCCAAGGGTTTGGGTCTCTGTTCACCTGTACAAATTGGTGAGGATTTTTACAAGCCTTCCCCAGGAAAGGGGGTGTAGGGCTTGGGGGGATATTTTGGGGGAAGACATCTCCAAGTGGGCTCTTTCCCTGTTCTTTGTTTAACACGCTTGGTGGTGGCAGCATAGGGTTCAAGGACAAGGCAAAGTTTGTACCTTGGGGAAGTTTTTAACCTAAGCTGGTAAGAATAAACTTAGGGGGTCCTTCGTGCAGGTCCCCACATCTGTACCCTAGAGTTCAGAATGGGGAAGGAACCTTGACATGGTCCTTCCCTCTTCATTACACCAGCTTTACAAGGTACTTGTTTGGTGGTCAACTTAAGGTTTGTAGAAGTCTCAGACCCTGAAGCTACTGTTTTGCAAGTTCTTTCCTGTGTGATTCAGCATGTATGAGAATCAGGCCTCCTATCAGTCACAGACAGGAAGCTTTGGCACTAACTGAAGTGCCAATCTACACAATGGGGAGACATACAAGGCAGTAGCACTAGGAGAGGAGCCTTTTTAAAATAAATGTATAAAGAAAGAAAATATAAGATAAAAAGAAAGATGGAGACTGAAAGGGAAAGGATTTGAACAAAAGCAACCAGAAGGGGGGAAAAGAGATAACATTAGAGAGGAAAAGGTTTCAGCATATAAAATAACTAGTTACGGCAATAGGTTACGGCAATAGGTCAGAAGAGAAAGCACTAGCTTCTACAGCAGGCTCGCCTCCTGAGGCTTGGAGCAGCAGGATTTCTCTGGATGGAGCACAGAGGGAAAGCAAGGTTTATGGAGGGGCACTAGGACATGAATTGAATTGGTGTTTTGCAGATGGCATCACTGAGATTATCAGGAGCAGAGGGATTCAAGTAGGCTGCTCAGGAAAAGCTCCAAGGTGTTAGAGAAGGCAGGACTGGAATTGCTAGCATGTCTCTGCCTGGCTCCATCCTAGGAACTGCCCATGATTTACCAGACAGGCAGTCCCACTTCTGTGAACCCCAGGAGGTTCATAAAATGGAGCTGTCATGGACTGTCCTTCCGCACAGAGCTGCTCCCCTGCGTTCCTTCTTCTTCCAGTATTAGGTCTCTGGTGGGTGGGGTTTTGTGGGAATGGGAGGAAAACACTGCTCTCATGTAAAAGCACACTGTGGCTTGTCAGAGGACAGTATCACTGATGAAAATCACAGATAATCTCAGAGGGCTTCAGATAGTTCAAAAAGGAAGGTAAATTGGTGAGAATTGGCCTTTGGGAGAAAAATCAGGAGAGGAGAACTCCCAGTGGCCCTTAATTTCCAGGACCCTAGGGGGGAAAAACGCACTTTCATATGTAGACTTGCTAAAGAGTCAGCTAGAAATTTAGATGACATTTTTCATTGAAATTTGTAATTGCGACAGAAAAAACAGATTTTATTTTTTGCCAAAATATGTGAAAGTTTTGAGGTTTTTCCACACTGCTCTAGAAAAAACAGCCAAAAGAATCTGCATCGTTAAAGATTAGAATGTAGTAGTCCGTTCTTGTAGTTCAGGACCTATGTCTAGGATTCCCAAACTTTTTCATACTGTGGACCATATTTTAATACAGAGATTGCATCGTGAATCCCTGTCTTTCCCATTCATGATCATATCATAATGGTGTAACAACAACAGCAATTGCTTACATGGGAAAGTAACACTACAAAAGTACTCAGCATGTTTTCAGCTCGAAGTAAAGAAGAGCCAGTATCATGCCAGTTCTCCCAGAACACCAGCAGGTGCTGTTTGGCTACATTTTGGGATCGTGTACAGCTCAAGCGTTCATGTGGGGTATTCAGAAAAAATGGGTGAACATGCAGAATTGTAAAAAAATTTCCAGTAGAGTCTCTCTCTTTCTCACACACGCGTGCGTGCGCACACACACACACACACACAATGTTAACATTGAGCTTGTCAACATCAATTTTAGACAACTGAAAAAAGTGTTCTTGGGCAAGAAAGTTATGAGTTACAGAATTTTTTGTACGAACTAAGAATATGACTCTTATTATAAAACAGAAGCAAATTCTAATCAGTTATAAACGAAACACTAAGAAATATAAATGATAATTGTTCATGCATCTACAAAGCTTAAGAGGAATTACATGTAGAATAATAATTTTAATATCTATAGTATATTAGACCTTATATAGTTAAAATTAGATTGAGAAGAAGGATGGGTCTGTGGTTAGGGAACTTGGGGTTAGTGAGATTGAGGTTCAGGAAAACAGGTTCAATTCCCTGCTCCTCCTGTGTGGTCGTGGGTATCTTATTTTATATATAGTATTTTAAAATATTAGAACTATGTCCCAGCACTAAAATAAGGTACAGTTTTAACATTTTCTAGGTTAAAGGTTGTTATTATTCTTCATAAAAGTGTAATTAATTTCTTACATAAAGTCCTACCCTAGAAAATCATGACTGCCCTTCTGCCATAAAATATGGAGATCATTTTTGGTTGTATAGCCAATCTGCCCTTAGGATATAACTGGGAGAACTCAAGAGGATTTTACCTACACCCAACTCCTGCAATTCACTGCACCTATGCAGAGTCCCTATTGATTTCAGTCAGGCTCCACAGAGACATAGCCGCCCAGGAATTGCAACATCAGGACCATGGTTTCCTCTACGTCCTGTACAGCACCAAACACCTGTCCGAACCTAAACATTTTAAGAAAGAGCCAAGGTAGGGCCCATCAGATCCACAAAGTAATAGGTGGATAATAAAAATGGAATGTGGGTTCACCTCAAAGACCCCCCCCTCCTTGCAGTCACTGCTGCTATTTCATTCATTTCAATGCACAGTGGAATCACCAGATTTTCTTTTTTAAGTTGTTAACCCATATATTCAGAAAGGAACATGTAAATTCTAGTCTCAAAAAAACAAAGCAAAACATCTGATCTTTTAGAATGTAACTGTATGTGAGATTTCATTGTTTAAACATTTTATCCATTCTAGAATATTAAAAAATAAACAAAATGGTAATAAACTTTTAAGAAGGTTAGTAATAAATGATTCACTATTTAAGCCATTTTTCTTAAAATGAAAAGAACAGAATTGTACTGAGTACAAATCAAGTTTCACCCCAGTGGATTTTGAAGTGGCCGCCATCAGGGGATTATTACAATAAATTATTATAATGGTAATACATACAAGTATAACCAAAGGTATGGCAGCTACAGTTTTATATATTAGTTTTCACTGAAAATAATAGCAAAATACAGCTTTGTAGCACATTTAATTAGGATTACATTGTATAAACATGACTGGAGAGAGGAAAATCTCTGTGGTTTTAAATTGAAACCCTCATGTTTTTAGTATACATTTTAGCTAATCCTTCAAGGTAGAGTATTGTTAATGTTTGTTTTTCCTGTATATAAACATCTGCCCTGATTCGGCAAGGTGCCGAGAACCCTGGTCTCATACTGATGTCAGTGGGAGTCTAAGGTGTTTAGAACCTGGCAAGAGGGGACATAGCATCTTGTGAGGCTGGCCCCTATATTATTAAGATCATTCCTGCAATACTTTGACCAACAAAAGATTATGATTGTGGCAGTGAATAGTTTTAATCTTTTCTACATTCTCAATCTGGACAGAACATGCAGAAAAGTAAGTTTACATAGCATAAAGGAACTATTTTACACCACCCAATCCCTGCATTCAGGGAGTATAGAAATGGCATTCCTAATTTACCATCTTTTGACTAGGTAGTTCAAGACATGCTTTATCAACAACTAGGAGGTCACAAACACGATGTCATGGGACCCAACCACACTCATCATTCAGAACCTCCTGTAAAACTTAACCACAACAAGGGAGTTAGGAAGTTATACCCTTATTTTTGAGGTGTCGTATAGGCCCAAACCAGGAAGTCCCAAATTATAATCTTGGTTTTGCCCCCTCTGTGGGATGTGGTTAATCTGTCACCCCTCCCTGCCTCAGTTTCCCATCTTTAATACTTCTGCCTCACAGAGATGTAAAGCTCTGGGAAAGTGTATTAAGTGCTAAGTATTATGTGGATTGAAGGTCTTTCATAGCTTTGTAAGATATTTTTAAATATTATACGATGCAAGACTTATATTTTTGGTTGGTGTGTGAACACATTGGGTTGTCAGAGACCCAGACTGCAATAAGAGCTCTCTGTAAACTTGAAAACTTGTCTCTCTCACTAACAGAAGTTGGTACAATAAAAGATATTACCTCACCCACCTTGCCTCTCTTATATCCTGGGATCAGCATGGCTACAAGAATACAACAAACAGAAAATTAGTGAGCAGATATTGCCAGGATGGACTTCTGCACACTTAAAGGGACTTGGTTTTTTTTTCCAGGTCTTTGAGGTCCCCTTAGGGCCTCATCAAGCTATCATTGAAGCCCAAGTGAATTTTGCCATTAAACTTCAATTAGAGCAGGATCAAGCCTTAATGGTAATTACACCTCTGCTAAAACAGGAAATGATGCATGAGGAGGACTCTGCTAAGTGAAATGAGGATGGGGAGAGCATGATGTGTATTTTTTATTTTTTAATACTTACTCTTTACATTATAGATGTGCACAACCTGGGTGCTCCATTTAATGTTTAGCTACTGTGCCAATGCTATATCCAAGATACACAGTAACACAGTAACAAGATATGCTGTGAACAGATTAATGGTTAAATACAGTCTATATTCTAGCTCCATAATAGGAAAGGTGGTTAGCTTCTTTGTATCTTTTTATCTTCATGCTGCTTCACAGCAAGCAACCCAGTGACTATAGTAGTAGTAAAAAGAAAAGGAGTACTTGTGGCACCTTAGAGACTAACCAGTTTATTTGAGCATGAGCTTTCGTGAGCTACAGCTCACTTCATGGCCCTACTTGATGATCACTTTAGATAAGCTGTTACCAGCAGGAGAGTGGGGTGGGAGGAAGTTTTGTTTCATGATCTCTGTGTGTATATAATGTCTTCTGCAGTTTCCACGATATGCTATGCATCCGATGAAGTGAGCTGTAGCTCACGAAAGCTCATGCTCAAATAAACTGGTTAGTCTCTAAGGTGCCACAAGTACTCCTTTTATTTTTACGAATACAGACTAACACGGCTGTTACTCTGAAACCTATAGTAGTAGTAGTAGTAGTATATATTTACCTGTAGAGGTAACAGTGTAGTAAAAAAAACAAAAAACAAAAATTACTGTGAAACTTCCTTTACTGACTACTAAAGGGACTGAAAGAGAGCTTCTTTTTGGAGGAGTTAACAATGGTATAGCAGATATTCATGCATACATTCAGGAATATTTGGGGGCTCTTTAAAGACAGGAAAGTTATTTAAGAATGTTGGCCTCTTGTGCTGGTTTCAAAGTAACTGCTGTTCATGGGAAGCATGGGCAGTAATTTTAACCCCAATCAAGAGCACAATGTTATCCTCTGCAAATAAGTCTTTCCATGATCAGCTGATTACTGGGATGTATACCTTTTGCAATCCTATTAGTCTTGGGTTTTTCAGAACCCTTTAATTGATAGTGCTAATGCCCGCTTTCATTTTAAAAGGTTTCTAGCCTTTGTTATGAAGGTAGCCTCTAAACTATAGGCCAAGTGCTAGGGTTTAAACTTTGTCACAATGAGTTTTTTTTAGAGCCACTGGCTACTCAGTCCCCACTACTTCTGAACATCAGCATTTTGAGCCATGAACCAAAGGATATGGGTCAACTCTAATGTTTGGAAGGGACCTCCAATTAATCTGTGGATTTTGAAAATCACCAGTGCATTGAAATTTTTTTTTCCTCCTCAAGAAGAGGCAGTTCAATAGGTCAAACAGCTCAGCTGTAGGCTCTGGTACTGGGCTGCACAGGAGGAGAACGTGGCCTCTCCCAAAGCCTCCTGGGGAAGAGAAAGAAGGGCCCAGCCAACCTTGGCATCAACAGTTGCCTTGAAAGGACAAGGAAGAACAACAAGGGCAGTCATCATAATGGGAAAGAGATGACGACAAAAAGGAAGGAATAGCAGGGAAGGGAGAGATAGCAAGAGTGAAGTGATGAAGAAATGGCGAGTCTATGGAGAGGAAATGTTCAGAGAGAACAGAAAAGGGGAGCAAAGGGAAAGAGAAACAACATGAGAGAGCTAAGAGAGGTGGAGAGGAGAGAATAATAATGATGCACTTTTCTATAGTACCTTACAAACGAGTATTTTAAATCATTCTAATTAATGAAATAACTTTCACAACGTATTTGCGAGATAAGGCAGTAGTGTATCTGGTTTGTAGAAACAGCAGCACAGAGAGGTTAAGTGAGCTGCTCAATGTCACACAGAAAGTCTGTTAGACTCAGGAACAGATCTTCTGACTCTCATTATTTAAAATCACATGACCATACTTCCCCCAGGGCACACAGGAAAGAGACAACAATGGGAGGAAAGAAAAGTAAAGACACAAAAAGTGAAAGAACAACAAACAGAAAACAGCAGACAAATATGAAAGATATTGGAATGGAGATGGACAGAATGAGTCAGAGATGGAAGGAGAGGAAAAATGTATAAAGAAACAAGAGAACCGGGGGTGCGGTGGGGGGGGGGCAGTGGAAGAGACATCCTTCAAGCCAGTCAGCGGTAATTCTTGTGGTTTCTTTATTTTAACAATATATTTATCCGGGCAGATTTCCTATATCTGTTTAGATTGGGGAAAAGATGACATGACTATTTTGCATGACTACGTTATATTAATATCACGGGCTAGTCTGAATTCTACAGATAAAATGTTGTAGATAAAGAGACCAAAAACCAAAATCTACACTTTGCTAGAATGCTCACAAAAGCATCCATCAGATAGGGGCCTAAAAGGACCCACACTTCCGCATTATTTGAAGAACTGTTCCCTGAAATGTGTTTTTTTTTTTTTTTTTTCTTCAAATGTTATCAGCTACAGTGCACAGAGCATAAGCAAAAATAGCGAGGAGTCCTTGTGGCACCTTAGAGACTAACAAATTTATTTGGGCATAAGCTTTTGTGGGTGTCAAGGTTCCTTCCCCATTCTGAACTCTAGGGTACAGATGTGGGGACCTGCACGAAGGACCCCCTAAGTTTATTCTTACCAACTTAGGTTAAAAACTTCCCCAAGGTACAAACTCTGCCTTGTCCTTGAACCCTATGCTGCCACCACCAAGCGTGTTAAACAAAGAACAGGGAAAGAGCCCACTTGGAGATGTCTTCCCCCAAAATATCCCCCCAAGCCCTACACCCCCTTTCCTGGGGAAGGCTTGTAAAAATCCTCACCAATTTGTACAGGTGAACAGAGACCCAAACCCTTGGATCTTAAGAACAATGAAAAAGCAATCAGGTTCTTAAAAGAAGAATTTTAATTAAAGAAAAGGTAAAAGAATCACCTCTGTAAAATCAGGATGGTAACTACCTTACAGGGTAATCAGATTCAAAACATAGAGAATCCCTCTGGGCAAAACCTTAAGTTACAAAAAGACACAAAAACAGGAATATACATTCTATTCAGCACAGCTTTTTACCAGCCATTAAACAAAAGGAAATCTAACGTATTTCTAGCTAGATTACTTACTAACAGAAGTTCTGAGACTGCATTCCTGATCTGTTCCCAGCAAAAGCATCACACAGATAGACGGACCCTTTGTTCCCCTCCCCTCCAGCTTTGAAAGTATCTTGTCTCCTCATTGGTCATTTTGGTCAGGTGCCAGCGAGGTTATCTTAGCTTCTTAACCCTTTACAGGTGAAAGGGTTTTGCCTCTGGCCAGGAGGGATTTTATAGCATTGTATACAGAAAGGTGGTTACCTTACCCTTTATTTTTATGACAGACCAGGTCAGTCTCAAGGTACTGTCACCTCTTCCCTGACATACGTCTAAATAATTTTAAAATCTGGTACATTAAATTAAATGCATATTTTTCTCCTTCGGATAACCTACACTAGCTCTTAGATTTCTTTAAAGTGATACAACCTAGGATTACATAAAGTATGCTATACAGCAGGGGTGGGCAAACTTTTTGGCCCGAGGGCCATATCTGGGTGGGGAAATTGCATGCAGGGCCATGAATGTAGGGCTGGGGCAGGGGGTTGAGGTTCAGGAGGGAGTGTGGGTTGTGGGAGGGAGTGCGGTGTGCAGGAAGGGGCTCAGGGCAAGGGGTTGGGGCAGAGGAGGGGTGTAGAGTGTACGAGGGGGCTCAGGGAAGGGGGTTGGGGTTCAGGAGGGGGTGCACGGTGCAGGAGGGGTGCAACAGGGGGCTCAAGGAAGGGGGTAGGGTGTGGGGTGTGGCAGGGGGCTCAGGGCAGGGAGTTGCAGTGTGGGTTGCAGGAGGGGTTCAGGGTGCAGGCTCCGGCCCGGTGCCACTTACCTGGAGTGGCTCTGGGGTGGCAGCGGCATGCACTGGGGCCAGGGCAGGCTTCCTGCCTGCCCTGGCCCCAGCGCCGCTCCTTTCTGGGAAGCAGCTGGCACCAAATCCCTGCCTGTTGGTACCTCCCCCGAAGCTCCCATTCGCTGGGAGCAGGGAACCACGGCCAATGGGAGCTTCGGGGGAGGTACCAACAGGCAAGAGCAGCGTGCGGAGCCCTCTGCTCCCCCCCACCCCCCAGGGGCCACAGGGACGTGGTGCCGGCCACCTCCCGGAGCAGCGCAGGGCTGGCGATCCCGTGGGCCAGATCTGGTGTGAGTTCAGTGATTTCTTGCCCTGCTATAGAGTTCAGTGATTTCTTGCATGAGAAATTAGGTAAACTATGAACTTATTGGTGCGGTGGCTGAGTGGTTTGGCTGCTATCCTAGAAATCGTGGATTTGAGTTTTGCTTGATCTCACACAGAAAGGCTGCTTCTAGTCCACCCCGTGCCAATAGGTATCTGATCCATTAGGTTAGAGGAGTCAAAGGCAGTTGGACATGGTGCTAGCCACATCACTCCCTTGTGCACCATTGGTTATGGAAACCAACATGCCTTAACCCGATAAGCCAAAAGCAGCTCAGGGTGGACTTTGACTTTTCAAGCTATAGGCATCACTGGAATTAATACCCGGGCATTTCCATTCCTGGGCAGCAAAGAACGTATGGTTGGGACAGTGTGAATTACAGTACATGTGTATACATTTCTCATATCCATTTTCCTGTGTCACCTTACTTCCTCCCTGTCTCTGCAGTCCCCTAGTCCCCTCTGGTCTTTCAAAAAAACATATTAGTATTTGGGACAAAGATTTGATAGCTGTTTTTAGAAGTGCTTTTTCCTTGTAGGTCCAGGACTTCTGATATAGTAGCTACATGGGCGCAAACTTCTGAAAATGTGTTCAGGAATATTTTGTTTTCAAACTTTAAATTACTGTGGTACAATAATTTAAAAACTCGGAAGTATTTTAGAGGATAGATTTATTCAGATTAGCAGCTGCCAGTTAAGGTAGATTTTAATTCCTGTGATCTTCTGTGACCCTAAGAACTCCCATCATATCCAGCTAGCTAAAAAATTCTAACATTTAAATGATCAATTTCTTCTATTTAAAGTAACTAGTAGGTCTTTTTATGTGTTAGTGTAATTGTGTTATTGTAACTCTGTGGGTATAATTTTCCTTCAGTAATCAAACCCTGAGAGATTAAAGGTATTTAACACCACCTGTGCCTTGTAATAACACCTTGCGTCTTGTAGTTACCTTAAGGAGCTCTCTGTTTTCTATTGTGTCCTACTGCTTTGGTTTTTATTATAATGGTGAGAACATTGTTTGTGTTCACAAATATTCTTTGATAACACATACCCTGTTCCGTGTTACAGATTTACTCTTTTTCTTGACCTGCTGTGACACATGATATATTGGCTGACCTAAAAAAAAAAAAAAAAAAAGTAAACCATGTGCTGACTTCTCAAAAAGAAAAGGAGTACTTGTGGCACCTTAGAGACTAACCAGTTTATTTGAGCATAAGCTTTCGTGAGCTACAGCTCACTTCATCGGATGCTCAAATAAATTTGTTAGTCTCTAAGGTGCCACAAGTACTCCTTTTCTTTTTGCGAATACAGACTAACACGGCTGCTACTCTGAAACCTGTACTGACTTCTGTATTTCACCAGGGATCGCAACCAATTAGATCACCAACTGCAAGGACCTTTGTAATGACCTAGATGTGCCAGCATTATAGAGTTCAACAGTATCCAGAAACTTCATCTGACTGGGATTAGCAATAGAGTTTCCTCTTGTCAGAAAATAGATTTAGCTAGGGGACATGGCATATCTGCATAAAGGAACTTCCTTTTGACACTTTTAGGAGACTGGTTTAGCCTTACTTGTGTATCGGGAAGCTTGTTTTGAATCAGGTTTCTCTGCAGGCTCTGTGACAGTAAAAAAAAAAAAAAAAAGTCTTTTTTTTTTTTTAGTTTTTCTCTTGCTCCTGGCTATCAATGTTTATTATACAATAATAATACACCACTCCTCTGTACCACTTTTTGATCTTTAAAGTGTTTTACAAACATCTACAGTAATAAACTCTCAAAGCACCTTGGAAGATGAAGAAGTTATCATGAACTCTGAAACTTTGCTTATTGAAAAAGGAGGGGATTCCCTCTCCCCACTTTAAAACTTTGTCTAACTTAGATTGCTCTCGAAACATCTCAGGTAAATATCAGTATTTCAGGCAATTTTTTTCCCTGCTGTACACGTAGTAGAGAATTTTGTTTACTTGGTGTCAGCATTTGAGGTAATTGGGAGAAATGCTTGGTCTTGAAACGAAAGTTGCAAAAGGATAAGTCACAGTGGTGCAAGTCCTGTTTTGCACTGGTGCAGTGTGTCTACATTAGGGGTTTGCATTAGCTAACTACATAGATATATTGCATCAGTAATTCCCTGTTCTAAAGAAGCCTTTAGATGCAAGACGTGGATCAAAGATATGGGAGCAGACGAACTGCAATCTAATGTTAACTATGTTGTGATAGAACATGATTAAGGCCTGGACTGGGCATATATCTCTTGGGAGATGAGATAGGGTAGGAGTGTTTCATCATTCCGTGCATCCAGCCTCATAAAAGTCCTGTACGGTGTATCTCATCAGTGATCCCTCAAGGTCGAGGATGGTCTCTTTCACAGGTTTTATTTTTCATGGGTCCCTTGGTGACTGAGGAGTTCGATTCTTGAGCCACAGGCTTGCTGGCAGACGTTGCAGGTGGTGTTGGAAGACGGGGTTGGGCCATGATTGCTGCGTGACAGTTGTCTTTCCTTTCTTTTCTGGTGTTTTTCTGTGATCAGGGCAAGACAATTTTCCTCAAAGGTGGACCTTCCATGTTACATATTTACACGCTAAATGAAGGTGTAATTGTAACATGGATATACCTGTTATAAACATATATATGTTATATACCTGATATAAACTAGCTAGCATGGGTAACAGTTGTTGTGAAGATATGGTGGCACAGGCTTCAGCGCTTGCCGGTCATCCTGGGCATGTACTTAGATTGCTAGTCTGTGCTAAAGCCTATGCTGCCGAATCTTCACTAGTATTGTTATCTGCCTTAGCCAGATTAATGCTACCATGGGGGTGCCTACCATAGTGTAACCTACACACCTTCTGGGTGTGGTTTCTGTCCCATCTAGTGGCACCGAGACCACTTAGAGTTAAATGAGTCTGCTCTACAGTCTTAGCTAACAAGCAGATGGCTTTTACTTCATTGCGTAGAGGCCCATGCACTAAGCTCCAGAGGTACCAGGTTGGATCCTGCCCACCGACGACTGGGGTCTGTCGGCGTTACAATAGCATCTTTCCTGTACAGACTTTTGCTATGTGTATGGAGGCGTTGTCTATGGTGTCCTTCCCCTCCATGAGTAGCAAAACTATGCTTATACTGCTTACAGCAGCATTAACTTGGGCTTCATGCCTGCTACTGCCATAGAGTTTTTTTCTGCAAAGGTGTGGAGTTATGGGAAGCAGCATCCAGAGCAGGAATATGGAGGTAAAGGCTTGCCATGGAACTAAATGAGCGATTTCTAGCGCTGTATTCTGCAAAGCTGAAGCTGCAGTTTTCTAATCCCTCCACATTGAGAAGATCTGTAGCAGAGGTTCTCAAAGCTGGTCCGCCGCTTGTTCAGGGAAAGCCCCTGGCGCACTGGACCGGTTTGTTTACCTGCTGCATCCGCGGGTTCGGCCGATCACGGCTCCCACTGGCCACGGTTCGCCGCTCCAGGCCAATGGGGGATGCGAGAAGCGGTGCGGGCCGAGGGACATGCTGGCTGCCCTTCCCGCAGCCCCCATTGGCTTGGAGCGGCAAACCGCGGCCAGTGGGAGCTGCGATCGGCCGAACTCACGGACGCGGCAGGTAAACAAACCGGTCCAGCGTGCCAGGGCATTTCCCTGAACAAGCGGCAGACTGGCTTTGAGAACCACTGATCTATAGGAAACTGAGATCAAGTGCATGGAATTTTGTATGGCCCCATGCCTCTCCTGTAAGCATTTTAGTGGGGGGTAGTACGTGGCAGTGGTCCATTTTGTTCTTTAGACTTCTTGGGGAAGAGAAGGGTTTATTCCTTATTGTCTTTTCAGTCTTTTGTGTTCAGAATTAATTCCAAATCTGTTGTTTTTGCCTGTGAGTGTTAAGTTGAATGTGAAACAGTACACTGGCGTGCCCATGCCCATACATCTATACCGGTTCTGTTCGGCTTTGTTGCCAAGACTAAAAATGTAGTTCTTTCAAGAACATTGAGTAGCAAGTATATGAAAAAGCACAGAAGAACTATTTCTAATACTCTAGTTGTCATGATTTGTGTGCCAGTCAGTAGGATTCATCATATTTAAACCTCTGTGTTTCTGATGTATTTTGGAAATGTTTATTTTATTTATTGGCATTTTTAGTAGTGCCAAGTATGAAAGTGTCTATGAATGTCACTTGTGCACTTCACTAAAAATACACCACTTTGGCCAGTGATTCTGATCACATAAGATGATATTTTTAAGCTCATTCACTGAAGCGTTTCTTTTTCTTCTTCTTCCAAACTACAGTAACAGCAACAAAAAATAAAAATCTGAAGTAGCCTCTTGGGATGTTTGTTTGAGAAGCATGTTTTGTGTTTACTAAATACTGCACAGTAAAATTGTAATCGGTTAATCTATGGGACTCCTAGTAAATTTGGTCCTTGCAAACCTGATGAATAGCTACCTTCTCAGTGTGAAACTGCACTTTTTTTTTTTCCTAATCCTCCCCAATGTGTCAAACTGTTTAAAGTATTGGCTTTGGTCCAAGAAATTTTCCACACAAGAGGATGCCTTCTCATATTTGATACCCTAAAGATTAAGGAACTGTCAGGATTTTCTGACTGCTTGTATTTTAACATGCTGCTGTGACCACTGAGACATGAAAGCAGACAATGAATCCCTGGACTGAACTTGCATTATTGTCACGTGATCAGTCGACAAGAGAAGTGAGACAAAAAAGTAACTTCCACTCTACAGTAGTTTGTTGATTGGAAAATACAGCGAAAAGTCATTATTATCTGGCCACAATCCCTAAGTGGTCTAAAAATAGAAATGATTCATCCAGTCAAAATTACCATCAAATGTAAAACCAAACCCATGAAAGAAAAAGTGTGGGTGTGGGGGCGGATGCAAGGGGGGAACCAAACCCCACAATTAAGGTTTCAATTCACTACCAACACACAACAGGCCACAGTAAGCTGATAATAAGGGGATGCTTAATATAGCCTTAGTGGTGGAAGGTTAAACTTTAACCCTTTGATTGAATATTTTTAGTGGGTCCATTGTTAGCATTGTTGGTTCATTTATTTATATATTGACATTTCTCTAGGGCTAATCATTCAAAGATCTGTGAACATTCATGCTGGGAAAATCTGACTCCTGGTGTCAAATGAAACATTTTTGTCAGTGTTTCTTACAATCTCAGGATTGTAGCGATTATGCTTTTGCATTGTTTCTTAAAGTAAATAAATAGTAGAAATGATTAAGACTGATTGACTGTTAAACTTGGTTTGAAAGCAAAGCAAAACAATTAGTTTCAATTTTTTTAAAAAAATTGGAAAACCTTATTCTTAATTCTTCTCTCCCCAACATCTTAAAATGAGTTAAATTGGTTTCTTTAAATGTTTTCTGTGTTTTCAATCAAGTCCATTTTCTTGTAAAATATAAACAAATTACAACTTGTAGCAAATTTTAAGACGGAGTTACAATTTATTAAATATAATGATTTAATAATGGAAATTCCAATAGAACTTCTACTGTGGTAACTCTTCGGTATTCAGCTGTATAGGGGTCTCTATTAATAGATTGACAGTTGCCAGTGCGAATTTTAGAATGCCTTAATGTTGCAACATACATCTGGCCATAACACAATTTTACCAGTGATAGTTTTTTATTTGGATACAATCTCCCCTTCCACATTAATGAAATATTAACTTTCAGTGTGGCGCATACTATGTAGAGAATTTTTTTTTGATTGATGCTATGTATCAGGCAAGCTTTCTTTACCTCATATCCACCAAATACTTAGATGGTCTGTTTTACTATAAAGTGAAATTTTGGGCCTTCATTGCTATCAACCTCCTTACTGAGTCTTTATTAATATATTTTGAAAGAAGAATGTCTCATGAGTCAAGTTGTTCAGTGAGATTTTGGGATGACTATGAGCAGCAGCAGTTATACCAAAACCATCCTTCACAAATTATACCATCATTTTACAAACTAGTTTAAAGTAATCTAATCAATTTTATTTTTGAGAATCCCTATACAGTAGACATTCTTAACATAATATGAGTTTTGTGTGGTCCATGTGCTCTCTGGAGGTCAGATTGAACACTATTTTACTATCTTGGGCATACCATAGATCTACTTGCACTAAAGAAACTCACCCTTGTCCTTTGCAACATGACTCATGCAGTCTAGCTACTTCCTCAAAATTTTACAAACCATTCCACACCGGATCTCTCTGCAAATGTGTCTCCCACCTACCCTAGCTTACTTTCGCTACGATATACTTTTTTTTGTGTGTGTGCATGTTTTATGTATGAAAACAATGTCAAAGAAGAAAAAATAGTGTTACCATCAAATAAGGCCTGGTCTATGATTGCTATTACGTACAGTGGATTTTCTGTAAGCAAAAAGTGCTTTCAGTGTTTTATGACAAATAATGTGTAGATTAAAAAAAAGCATCAGGAATTTGGAACACTAGGGCTTTAGGGGCAGTTTTTGTCTCTGTTACATAGGTGAAAGTTATTCTTGATTTACTCCGGTTTAATTGAGAGCAAAATTTGGCTCGTGATGAGTTGGTTATAATTCTCCCTCTTAGTTCAAACATTTGAAAATGCAGGGTGCCATGTGTAGAATTCAGATGGAACATTCTACCACAGAAGTAAAGGCGGTCTTCTGTTCTCATGAAATAAAATTTTAATCAGTGTCAGTAGTCCAGCTACTACTAGTAGTACAGAAGAAATAGGGTAATGTGGCCATTAATTCTGAATACTGTGTGTAAGTTAGATACTATGGTGTAGGGCACAATAGAATTGTATATAATATAAAAATCTAAGTTCTCTGTTATTCAAGAAGGGTCTACATGACCGAATTACAGAAGTTACAGATGAAAAGACATTTTAAACGATCAGTTATCCAGGATTGTTTCATACAGGTCAGTGTATTTTACAGTCTAGTTTAACAACCCAGGCAATGTGACTTCCAACCCAGCATTATTTTCAATGTTAATTTTTTTAGGTAAACAAATAAGGTCCCCGCTGTGTAACTTTATGCACTATGAGTAGTCCTATTGACTCTGAAAGGACTACTCACTGTGTGTAAAGTTTTAAGCACATGCAGCATTGTCAACTCTTGCATTTTTATTGCAATATTTGATCTTTTCTTTAACTTGACTGCAGGTGCTGGGCTTTATATGAATCATACTTTTTTTTAAAAGAACTTAAAAAAAAGTTTCTAGCCCTCATTGTTGTAGAGTAAAGCTTGAACATGTGAACCTTAGAGGCTAAAAAACCAGAAGGCAAATAACAATAATCCAAAATGTTTTTTTTTTTAATTTCATGTTTATGTAAGCCACTTTCATGACTTTTCTGAGGCCTGACTTATGATTTTTTAGGTCACTTGGGGTTGGCAGTATTACACATGTACAATGCTGGGCTGGGGCGTAAGTATGAATCATTCAATTATGTACTAACTCCATCTAGTTTAATTGGTAACTATTATATACTTATTAGCTGATCATGTATTGCTGTAATTTACTAGGTAATTCCAGTTAGTACTGTAATGTAATTAATATGAAGCTATGGTTCATAGGAGATCAGATATATTTTTACACTTATTTAGTAATTACAGGGTATTTACCATATAATTAAATGGACAATTGTTAAAATATACTTAAAGACTACTGGTTCTTAGATGGCATTTGCTCCCTGAGTCTTAAGCTGTTAGCCGGATACCGTCTGAAAATATGAGACTACTTGTGTTGATGTAGGAATACAAGTAAGCTCTCTCCTGTTCCACTTTAAAACTCAGCTAGTTTAAACAGAATAATATCATTTCATTAATTTGATGAGGGCAGTGTGAAGGAGCACTGCCTAATGGGAGCGTGGGAGTGGGCACAACACCTTCTGGTGCTTTGGGGAAAACAACGGGAGCATGGCCACCGAGACACAATCAAGAGGGGGCAGAGTCTGCACCCCTATGCTGCTGTGTGATGCAGTGAGGGGAGGCATGATGGTTTTCACCTCATTGATCTCTTCTTTCCCACTTTGAAGAGGCTAAGAGCTCCAGACAACTTTTACAGTCCCACTCTGCACTCTGCAGGGTGCTGGGTTCAGTTTTTGTCCCAAATCACCCAAACAATGACTTTCACTTAGGAATGTTTATGAGGATGACTGAAATGCGTCTCACTATTGGTATGTCTCGATCCAAAACACCCAGATTCTTGCAACTCTTATATATTAGAACAATGGGAAAAGCATTAATCTGACTGTGATTATACTGAACTTTTGCTTTCCTACCAATTCAATTTTAAAGAGAGGATGAATTCCACTTTTTGCTAATAATTAGCGTTAGAACTTTGTTTAAAAAATTATCCAGTTTTACCTGCTATATCTTTGTTAATTCTAGTTCTTTATTAGTACATTATTTTCATCAGTGTGAGTAGAAGTATAAACAAATAAAAGTATTCCTGCCCTGAAGAGATTAATCTCAAGGCATCTCCAAAAAGTACTGCAGTGTAGAACAATGGCACAAAAGTGTGTAAGCCCAGCTCTGAGGTGTGGTTTAAGCTTCTCTCTGTTGCCAGCAGCTTGGAGCAGCTTCTTCCTTCTGACCAGGCTTCTGGTTCATTCTGGTAGTAGCTTCCAGCTTGTTTCGTCTCTGCCCTGGACTCATGGTGTCTGGGAAATGGAGTCTTGAGCCTTTGTAGCCATTGCTGCTGTAATACAGGGACAAGTCCCCTAGAGGCGTAGAGTAACGTGTCAGGAACAACCAACTCCAGACAGGGAGTTACAAATGGGTAAGGCTGAGGAAGGGAGGAAGTCCAACCAGGACCATCTCGTAACGTGTAATGTAGCTGTATGGGGCTCTGCATTTTTTTAAGTGTGGGGGGCAACTTTGTCATTCGCTCCTAGTCTGCTGCCTCATCAAGATCCTTTCTCCTGCCCCAAACTGTTTAATTTGGAAAGATATATTGTATTTAGGCATCCAATGACAAGGGCTTTCCTCCCTCCCTTCACCTCTGCTGACAAATGCCTTGACCCCATTCCCTTCCAAGAAGCTGGTCCTCCTCTCACAAATGTACTGTACTGTTCATTGAAATCCTCTTATGTAGCATTCTAGAGCTGGACTCGAATCCACTAGTGAAAGTGTTTGGGATTTATTATGCCTGTGACAGGGCACACTGACCTCTTGTGAGTGCCTCCTGTTGGGTGGGTGCGATCCTGCACTCTTCCCTTTCTCTGCTCCTGTTGGCTCTTGTCCTCATCAGGCGGGTCTGCAGTGCATCAGCCCTCTGGCTAAGTCACACACTGTCAAACTGCATGAAAGAAGTTACCCTTCTAGGGTAACAAAAGTCCAACAGGGCCTATCCCTTTGCCCTTGTTGGTATCTGCTGCCCTGTTTCTGAGCTCAGTTTCGGCCCCTTCTGGGTAAGCTTTAAGTCTGTCTGTGCCCTGTTTTAGAGCCCAGGACTTTCTCCCTGGAGGCTTTGTTCTCAGTAGCTCTCTGGTGTCCCTTTTAAGTCCTGCCCTTCATTTGGGCTTCTCAACCAGCCTTATCCTCTTGTCAGGACTCAGGCCACTTCCCCAGTGGCCAGTGGGGGGACCGGGACCCACCCACTACTTCAGATCTTAACCTAGGGACCCTATAAACAGCAGCCCTGAACTGCTTTCTTTTAATATTTGCTGCCGCCTCCTCTCGGCTGCTTCCCACTCAGTCCCATCTCCATCTTGGGTTGTCTGTCTGAGTAGGGTCTCTCCCAGGCCTCCTTGCCTAGGGAGTTTCTCTGTCTTCCAGTCCTTTTTCCAGTTTCTGTCCTTATTAACTTGTGGCAACAGCATGAGCACATGAAAGCTGAGGACTGCACACTTGTCTGCTGCATTTGAGCAGAGCTGCTGTCCAGAAGGCTGCAAATGTGAATAATTCATCTGCAGTTTTGAGTACTGTGATGGGCACCAGATAAAAGGGCTGCTTTTAAATGTTTGTTCACACAATAAAATGGTACCTGCTGACTGTGTATGTTGTGCCTAGTCCTTCTCCCACTGGGGCCAGTGGGAACAGCAAGCTCTCAGCATGTATGAAATTGGGACACTTTTATTGATGCTCCTGAATAGGGAATAAGATATCTAATGTCAGTCACCCAAGTTTGAAAACTTGGGCCTTCACTTCTCTGTGCTCCAGTTTCTGTAATATGAATGTAATACTTGTATACAGTATATCCCAAAAGGTATGTGATGCTTAATGTACATAAAGCCCTTTGGTATCATCAGATGAAAAGCACTAAAAAAAATAGTAATTTAAAATTCTCAGAGAGTCACCAAGGAACTGCATTAAGGTAACTTACAATAGAGAAATGGAACCATTTCAGTATATAAAATCCCAAATTATCATTTTTCCAGATCTTCAGCTTGTGGTTTTTATCTTTATTGGAAAATTTTAAGACTCATCTGCTCAATAACAATGTCTTTCTAATTTTTTTTGGACTTTAAAAAACAACACTGACTTTCAGAACTCACCCTTGTTTCTTAAAATCACACTTGTAACTCTAAATCATAGAATCCATAGAATATCAGGGTTGGAAGGGACCTCAGGAGGTCATCTAGTCCAACCCCCTGCTCAAAGCAGGACCAATCCCCAATCAAATCATCCCAGCCAAGGCTTTGTCAAGCCTGACCTTAAAAACTTCTAAGGAAGGAGATTCCACCACCTCCCTAGGTAACGCATTCCAGTGTTTCACCACCCTCCTAGTGAAAAAGTTTTTCCTAATATCCAACCTAAACCTCCCCCACTGCAACTTGAGACCATTACTCCTTGTCCTGTCCTCTTCTACCACTGAGAATAGTCTAGAACCATCCTCTCTGGAACCATCTCTCAGGTAGTTGAAAGCAGCTATCAAATCCCCCTTCATTCTTCTCTTCCGCAGACTAAACAATCCCAGTTCCCTCAGTCTCTCCTCATAACTCATGTGTTCCAGACCCCTAATCATTTTTGTTGCCCTTCGCTGGACTCTCTCCAATTTATCCACATCCTTCTTGTAGTGTGGGGCCCAAAACTGGACACAGTACTCCAGATGAGGCCTCACCAATGTCGAATAGAGGGGAACGATCACGTCCCTCGATCTGCTCGCTATGCCCCTACTTATACATCCCAAAATGCCATTGGCCTTCTTGGCAACAAGGGCACACTGCTGACTCATATCCAGCTTCTCGTCCACTGTCACCCCTAGGTCCTTCTCTGCAGAACTGCTGCCTAGCCATTCGGTCCCTAGTCTGTAGCTGTGCATTGGGTTCTTCCGTCCTAAGTGCAGGACCCTGCACTTATCCTTATTGAACCTCATCAGGTTTCTTTTGGCCCAATCCTCCAATTTGTCTAGGTCCCTCTGTATCCTATCCCTGCCCTCCAGCGTATCTACCACTCCTCCCAGTTTAGTATCATCCGCAAATTTGCTGAGAGTGCAATCCACACCATCCTCCAGATCATTTATGAAGATATTGAACAAAACCGGCCCCAGGACCGACCCCTGGGGCACTCCACTTGACACCGGCTGCCAACTAGACATGGAGCCATTGATCACTACCCGTTGAGCCCGACAATCTAGCCAACTTTCTACCCACCTTATAGTGCATTCATCCAGCCCATACTTCTTTAACTTGCTGAGAAGAATACTGTGGGAGACCGTGTCAAAAGCTTTGCTAAAGTCAAGAAACAATACATCCACTGCTTTCCCTTCATCCACAGAATCAGTAATCTCATCATAGAAGGCGATTAGATTAGTCAGGCATGACCTTCCCTTGGTGAATCCATGCTGACTGTTCCTGATCACTTTCCTCTCGTGTAAGTGCTTCAGGATTGATTCCTTGAGGACCTGCTCCATGATTTTTCCGGGGACTGAGGTGAGGCTGACTGGCCTGTAGTTCCCAGGATCCTCCTTCTTCCCTTTTTTAAAGATTGGCACTACATTAGCCTTTTTCCAGTCATCCGGGACTTCCCCCGTTCGCCACGAGTTTTCAAAGATAATAGCCAATGGCTCTGCAATCACATCCGCCAATTCCTTTAGCACTCTCGGATGCAACTCGTCCGGCCCCATGGACTTGTGCACGTCCAGCTTTTCTAAATAGTCCCTAACCACCTCTTTCTCCACAGAGGGCTGGCCATCTACTCCCTATGTTGCGATGCCCAGCGCAGCAGTCTGGGAGCTGTCCTTGTTAGTGAAGACAGAGGCAAAAAAAGCATTGAGCACATTAGCTTTTTCCACATCCTCTGTCACTAGGTTGCCTCCCTCATTCAGTAAGGGACCCACACTTTCCTTGGCTTTCTTCTTGTTGCCAACATACCTGAAGAAACCCTTCTTGTTACTCTTGACATTTCTTGCTAGCTGCAGCTCCAGGTGCGATTTGGCCCTCCTGATTTCATTCCTACATGCCCGAGCAATATTTTTATACTCTTCCCTGGTCATATGTCCAACCTTCCACTTCTTGTAAGCTTCTTTTTTATGTTTAAGATCCGCTAGGATTTCACCATTAAGCCAAGCTGGTCGCCTGCCATATTTACTATTCTTTCGACTCATCGGGATGGTTTGTCCCTGTAACCTCAACAGGGATTCCTTGAAATACAGCCAGCTCTCCTGGACTCCTTTCCCCTTCATGTTAGTCCCCCAGGGGATCCTACCCATCCGCTCCCTGAGGGAGTCGAAGTCTGCTTTCCTGAAGTCCAGGGTGCGTATCCTGCTGTTTACCTTTCTTCCCTGCGTCAGGATCCTGAACTCAACCAACTCATGGTCACTGCCTCCCAGATTCCCATCCACTTTTGCTTCCCCCACTAATTCTTCCCGGTTTGTGAGCAGCAGGTCAAGAAAAGCTCCCCCCCTAGTTGGCTTGTCTAGCACTTGCACCAGGAAATTGTCCCCTACGCTTTCCAAAAACTTCCAGGATTGTCTATGCACCGCTGTATTGCTCTCCCAGCAAATATCAGGAAAATTAAAGTCACCCATGAGAACCAGGGCGTGCGATCTAGTAGCTTCCGCGAGTTGCTGGAAGAAAGCCTCATCCACCTCATCCCCCTGGTCTGGTGGTCTATAGCAGACTCCCACCACTACATCACTCTTGTTACTCACACTTCTAAACTTAATCCAGAGACACTCAGGTTTTTCTGCAGTTTCGTACCGGAGCTCTGAGCAGTCATACTGCTCCCTTACATACAGTGCTACTCCCCCACCTTTTCTGCCCTGCCTGTCCTTCCTGAAGAGTTTATAACCATCCATGACAGTACTCCAGTCATGTGAGTTATCCCACCAAGTCTCTGTTATTCCAATCATGTCATAATTCCCTGACATCACCAGGGAATTTAGGTTTTGTGGGTCCCCCCCCCCGGAACATTTTTAATATCCTTCAGCTCCAGTTGTTGCTGTAGAGCTGCTCATAAAATTACGTGGACATGCATTTAAATTTTTTTTAAAAAATGTATTTATTTTACACCAGCGGTATGTAGTTATATGCTCAGATCCCGTCTTCACCAACTATCAATTCTTTCTTGTGGCATCTCTTTGTTTCATTTGGAGGAGGGTATATTCTGGTGAGATAGCTTTTGCTTACACATTTGGCTTATCACACAGGAGACTCCTGTGACATGACAGTTGAGAGCCTGAGCGGGTCTGGGATGCTGTGTGGCTTTGGCGTAGGAATGGTAGAGAAATTTGGTGGACTTCTATGCTGATGACACACAAGAATTCTGATTAGTAAGAATTGGCAGGAAGTCCAGGACCTAACCAAACTAGTGGCCAGATTCTTGCTGGCCCTTATGTGGATGTGCAGATATAAAAATTCCCATCCCATTACCTTCTTTTCCTGTGTGGCCTACATATGGACCAGGCAGAATTGCTGGTGAGGATTATAGGGACTTCCTCTTTCCTACTTCCTTGGGGACAGAAGGTACCTGTGCACTGGCCAGCGGAGTAGCTTCTAGTGCTCCCATGGAGTGGGATGGTGCTGTGTCAACCCTTATTTTCAGCTATGCCTAAATGGCACAATCTAGCTCTAGATAGCTAATCAGCATGATTGTAGATGAAATTCAAGTGCAGACAATGCAAAGTAATGCACACTGGAAGGAGGAATTTCAGCTACTTATACATATTATTGTGTGCTATTAGTTATAACCACACCCAAAAGAAAACCCTCCCCACAATTAAAACAAAAAGAAGTGGAGCCTTCCTGATGAGGCGCTTGCTTGGAAACCTGCATGCAGAGACATCTATTTTCTCCCTTTTCAGAGCTCTTTTGTCTGTAATGTGCATGATCATTAAGAGTAATACAGCTAATCTGTACTACTTTCAAGTAAGTACATTTTATGTAAAATGTCATAAAAATGATGAATGACAACACTAGTGATCAATTGATCAATTTTAGAGTGTATACGCTCCTATTAAAATAGACACTTATCAGTGTCTGTTATATCATTCCTATTGAATAGGCTAGTTTAGCTGATTAATAACAACATTGCTGTCATGTAGTGACCCCAGACTGGAGCCTATAGATATTTATAAAACCCATCAAACTAATTAAACTTTAAAATTCTCCTTTTATGTACATACTTCCCATGTGCTCCTCCTGTAAAAAGCACTATTTCTAATATTACTAGTATGAATGTTATTTCTAAATGCAGACAAAGGATTCGAACCCAATTCTCTTGAGCTCACTGGTGAAACTTTTATTGGGTTTAAGGAGACCAGGAATTGGATGCTAAAACATAACTAATATCACATGGATCATTGTAGATTCAGTTTTTATTTTCTTCTTTCAAGGTGCTTCTGTGTTTCGTTAAAGTACCACAAAAATATGTGGTCATGTTCTGACTTTAGATGTGCATGCAGGTTGGTGAGTTGGGGCTACCGTGCTCTTCTGGTATAGATGTAAGTGGGATCCCTTTATTGTTTACCTTAAACTGGAATGTGGTCCATGTCTCCACTTTTTCTTCCTCCACCCCCGACCTCTGTTACTGACTTCATTGGAATTGCATTGAAGTAACAGAGAATAGATTTTGGCTTTAAATCAGGACAACAGGACCCTCTGAGTATTTAAATACATATGGTCCCAAAGGCACTAAGATTTATGGTAGTTCCAGTCTCTCACAGGAGACAATGCCGTAGCCGTGGGTCAGCTGCAGAGAAGACTTCTCTCCTGCTCCATTGTTGTTGTTGACAGTTGATTTTTTTCCTGATTTTGTCCACGGTCATTATGGTAGATCCTTTCGGAGAGAGGCACACCTTGGAAGCTTGGCCCCACCCTGGCGGGGCCTTAGAAATCCAATGTGGGAGCCAGGACTTTGTCTGTGTTTGGATCCTTTTGCTTTCTTCCAGTAATTCAAGAGAGCTGACAGCTGCCTTAAGCAGCCATCTGAGGATTTTCCCCCAGGGCTGTTAGGCTGGCTGGGAATCATGGGAACTCGGTATGTTCTGGTCACAGACCTCCTAGCCCATCTTCCTCCCCCATGCCTCTGCCAGGCTGCACTGAGCACTGCTCCAGCATACCTAAGGACTTACCCATAGAATTTTGAATTTGATGTAGGATTTGATGGGAACCTGGTATAATGATTGGAAATTTGGAGTGAAATGCTTTCAACATTCTGTATTACTAGGTCATCAAACCACCACAATAACTAAACTGCTGCCATTTTGCTCTGTAGGTAAGGCCCATGTTGAGTCCATCTCTTTCTAAAATTGGACGATTGCCTTTGCTTTTTGGGTTGTAACTGCAACTTAATGAAAGATTTCACAAGCCTCTTTTGGTTACATTTAACTCTTTAATGAGCTCTAGGTTGTATATTCACCTTCCTCATTTGTAGGAATGATCCACTTTTTTCCCTAAATATATTTAATTAATGTAGCTTGTGTTTTGTTTACCCTCTGAATAGTTTTCTTTTCTGTAATTAGGCAAACTGGGTCCTGAACTACTGTACAGGGGGCAGCGGCATAACATTTTGTGAACGCTGTTTTGATCTTCAGTGTTGATCTTTAACTTCTTTACAATATCTTGCAAAGCATAAAAGGAAAAGACATGCCAGAGTTTACATAAACTACTGTATATAAACACACTGTTAAAGATTTTCTCTCTGTTCAGATTTTTCTGCTGTGCTGATGTTTCTTTATTCTTCCTCGGGGCAATTCTGAGAGTGACTCTCTACTAAGTTTTGGGACAAATTAGTATGATATTTGCAATATGAGTCTCATCCTTTCTCACAAGTAGCATCTTAAGCACATTTGTTCATTACCAAAAAAGGCATTTTTGAAAGACATTTATTCCTTTAACAGACCTTCGTGTAAGGAGGCTCTGTCAAGCAGTGGAAATTGGAGGTAACTGGCTTACTGCATGGAAAATGAATTCATTCATCAAGTCTGCTCCTTGTATGGGCCATCTTTCTAGGCAGTTTCGCATTTCTGTGAGATGAACGTTCTTATAAATGAATTTTTTTTACCAGTTATTTTTTCATTGTAAAAGAGGGTGCATTGTACAGCATATTTTTGTGTGGAACACAGGAAAGCAGTCTGATTCCATACAGAGATTGTTTTGTGCTATTTCCATTGAATTGTTTGTGTATAGTAAGAACGTGGCAGGCTATTTTTTGCTTTGCGTTTCTTTTAAATGCACCTGTCCAGTGCTCCTGGTCTTGTACAAAAAAGGATGAAAATAATTTAAAATAGCCCCTAAATGATCATGATTCAAATTAAATTTTAAACAAACTGGTACCATTTATCCCCTTTAATTCTTTCTATCCCACTGTCTCCTCCTGGGAAAGTAAATATGCCTTGCAGCATGCCCCCTGAAAGTGAACAGATTGGATGAAGATACATCCTCAACTAATGTGATCTTGCCAGCAGTCTCAAATTTATAAATCCAGAGGGCTGTCGATTTGAGCACCTCATCTGTTGATCAGTTGATCTCATCTGCCAAAGTATCACTTGCGGAGAGATATGATTTCACTTCGTTAAGTCCCAGTACATTTAGGGCTCTAAAGGTCAATCCTAGCTCCTTGAATTTCTGGTATGTCAAAGTAGCAATTAGCACGGGAACCATCATGCATACATACTCTGTAGAATTAGTGTTAACCGTCATAAGAAAACTAGTTACCTCGTCTTCTTGAATGCACTATGTTGTAATTCATTTAATAAATGTGTATGAAGGCAAATATTGCGTTTGTTCCTCCAGTTGCTTCTGAAATTTAGCAACTTCTTAATAGGAAAAAATGTCTTCATTTTGAAAATGGGCAGGAAGATAAATCAAAGTTATTTTGTAACTTCAAGCAAGATTATGAAGACAGATAATACTGCATTTCTACTGCAAGAAAGACCAAATAGGTTTTTCATCCAGTGCTGAACCTAGCCTGGAATGCACCCTAAGGATGCTAAATCTACATGTGGTGGGTGAATGAAGGCACTTGATACAGGATTAGATGGGAGAGGGGGTGGAGAAATTGGAACATGAAACTTGCATGCCTCAAGCTACTTTTGCATAACTGCTATAAACACATGTTATGTTCAAGATTACATGTCAGAAGTATTGTTAGTTCTATAATTATGGAGACAAGGGTGTGATGCTCCTTCCTCTCGCTCTGGTGCAGAGATGGGAAAAATTGCTGGAAAAAGTCACAGTGAGAATATACTTATGAAAAAAGTGGCTGTGCATGAACACCTCAGTCCCCTTTTTGAAGCTGGCCATACATAAAAGGTTGAGGAGTAATGAATAGATAACAAACTGAGTATCTTTAAATGGCATGTTTTACCTATAGTGGAGCTTTTACTCTGTAAAAAACTAGGATTGGTTAATCCTGCTCTGTGATTTCCCTCTCTTTCTGGCTATAGGGAAATGGGCTGATGGTGTCATGAATTTCACATGTGAGTGCTTTCTTTTCTGCAAATTGGATTTCACATTTTGACTTTCATTTTCCATTTTTACACTAATTAACTAAGCATAAACACTGGAATGTGTTATCTAGGGAGGTGGTGGAATCTCCTTCCTTAGAAGTCTTTAAGGTCAGGCTTGACAAAGCCCTGTCTGGGATGATTTAGTTGGGGATTGGCCCTGCTTTGAGCAGGGGGTTGGACTAGATGACCTCCTGAGGTCCCTTCCAACCCTGATATTCTATGATATTTTATGTGGAATTAAAGTATGCTGTTGAACCACAACAAGCATAGCTCCAACAAGAAATTAAGGTTGCACGAGTGTTTCCATTCTAAAGGTTTATTTTCAGATGCTGAAAGCTGGAATCTCGCACCTTTGCTCTCATTCTGGGAATAGTATGTTGATGTTGTTGAAAGTCTCAGCAAAAATGGTTCTACCATTTTTGAGTATGAAAGGTCTTAAAATAGATAATTTTGGCCATTATTAAAAAAGAAAAAGTTGCGTTTTTTTTTTTTTTTTTTTCTTTGAAGCAGTTTGGTGGGAGGTGATAAAAGTTTAGTCAGACCATAGTTCATGGATACATGTTCCAGAAATCTGTTGAAAATCTCTATTGATTTGACAGAGTAGTGTGGGCTTTAAAACTCTGTGCACAGGTCCTGTTTTTTGTTGTATGAAAATGGAATGTTGGTCAGTTATTAGTAAAATAAATGGGCAATATGTATCCATATGTTGTATGGAAGTTCTCATTTAATGTATGATTTCTTAACATCCTGCTGACTTTCATGTGATGTTGATGTATAAGAAATCTCATGGAATTTTGTTTTAATTCAATGTAGTAATTGGAATATGAACTATACAAAGGTGTATGGAACAAGGCAGAATTCCACAAGAATTCTTCTTGTTCTGAGTGTGTATATTGTGCAGCCCAGCATTCTCTTGTGTCTTGGAAATAGTTTTACATTTTAAAAATCATTTTATTAAAGCCCAAACCTAGGAAATTAAAAGAATATGATGGTTGCAATCATACTCCTGACAGAATTCTGCACCCCTGCAGAGGCGCAGAATTCATATGGCCCACATATTTCTGTGCCCCTCCCGTGCAAAAAAAATGCAAAAGAAATCTTCAGGGTTACATGTGCCTTTTCCCTGGCAGCCCAGGCAGTGGGTATGTTCCAGTGTGCCTGGAGCAGTCTCAGAAATTCAGATCACTGTGGGAGGGACTGGGCATGTGTACCTGTGAGGGAGATGTTGATCACCATCAGGGGTGGGTCTGGGCAGGGTGGGTGCCTGCCAACAATTGTGGCTTGCTGGGGGCATGGAGGGGTAGGTCTTTTTATTATGCATGAGGAAGGTTCTTTCCCTGATTCAGAAATGGTAGCAGCCTGCATCCTAGTAACATTGTTAATGTTCCTATTATTAGTTAACTATTCCCATTCTCAGTCAATTCCCCCAGGAGCAGAAAACCTGTAAAAGTTTTAAGGTCCCTACATTGCCAGAGTGATGTAAAGCCTTACAAATGACAGTAAGGGAATCAACTAGGAAGATCTATGTGCTTTCTCACTCTTTTTCTGTGCCAAAGTGGCACAGTGGGGTAAGATTACAGCTCAGGATTTATTTTACTTACCCATTAAAAAAAAGATTTTGAGGGCAAATAAAACATTTACCAGGCAGTCAATAATATGTCAGGACAATCAGAAGCAAGCACTTCCCAAAGTACCCAGTCCAGTCCAGGACAATGATTAGCAAAACTGTATGACTTTCATGTGTGAAAATCTGAGCAATTTAAAATGACATTCTACTTTTTTTCCTGTTTGGTGTTCTGTGATGTAATTTAAATGAAAATCCATAACTGGATGTGTAACTGGAATGCAGGGTATATGTTACCAAGTGTTTGTAACTTAACTTTAATGTGTTTAGGAAATGCTGAATAGTTATTGTGACTTTTTTTTTGATTGTAGTTTAAATAAATTACCAAAACAATTGAAACTGGTGTGATTATATTGCATTATTTTGACAAATAAAATATGCAGAATTTTAATTTTTTTTTGGCGCAGAATCCCCCCAGGAGTAAAATCAGTTCAGTCAAATGTCTGGAAATGTCAAAATTAACGGGCAGCATTTTGTATGAGTTTGGCAGAGGGCAGAATGATTCTGTTTTTCTTTGCTCCGTGTAATTAATTGCCCTCTTGTAATTTAAACACCACTTCTTATTAAAATGAATCTTTTCAGGATGGTGACACATAAGAGGTGAGAATTTACTTTGTATTTAAAATTTCACAAATGGAAAAAAAACTATTTAGCTTTTAAAATGTAGGTATTGCATATGCATTTTGACTATTTTTTTTTTATTTGGTGTACCAGAAGGTTTTTTGTGCATTCATGTCTGCACTTTGGTTTCCTAATTCTTGCTGACAAATAAGCTATAATGGCTGAAAGAGCCAACACTTCCAGATTAAGGACTCTTTAAAGTACATACGGACACAATTTTAAAAGGTTAGTGCATTCCCTATTGTTTTATACTACACCCGCTTTTGACAAACTAGGTCTTAAAATATCAAAATAGTACTGGTGCATTTAAAATTAAGAAGAGAACTTTTCCCTGTCTTCATTGAGAATTAAGAGTTTGCAGACTCCCTGTTTCAGATTTCTTCCTAACTGAAAGCAAGAAAGCAGAGATGAGCAATAAGGTGTCTTTTTAAATAATTCATTAGTTTCAAATATTAAGAGTTCATAAAGAAAAAGGGATCAACCTTGCAAACCTTTATTCAAGTGATATTGGGTATACTTATTAGAACAAGAACTACTAATTTAAATAAAGCTTTGAAACAAGAACTACTAATTTGAATAAAGCTTTGAAAGGACTGAGATAAATATACAGAATTCTTGCAAATTGTATGTTTTGTTAATGAATCCTCTACTCCCAGCTAATAGGTCACTCAATGCACTCCTTTCTTGTCTAAAAATAACATCATAATGAAATGGTAAAAACTAAACTCTGCAACCAGATGAGCAAAGTATAGAGCTCCCCTCCCTGCCAAGACCTTTGTGGTGTTGTGGTCCCTTACTGGTAGTGTTACCTCATTTGGGTTACAAGTAAATACTGATTTCGGTGATATATCCCCATGGACCCACATCCCACTCCAATTAAAGTCCAGGGTACCCTTTTTACTTCCGTATACCCTGCAAACTGGATTGGTGGCACAGCTGCTGCTTCTTACCTTGACTTATGACGCATTCCAATAAGCGTGTGTCTCTGATTTCTCTCTTTGTCATACACTGTAGAAGCCTTTATAGATATTTCATGCTATAGGAATTTGAGAGCTAGGTATCACGTGTTGCCTGGCAACTAGCATCCCACTTTCTGTGACTCTTGCTTCTCTTTCACTTTTAGTCAAAATAACAATGAAAATCACAATATGAAGCACTAAGTTTATCTTCAGAAATATTTAGACTAAACTTCAGATAATTTTTATCACAAACTCACTGCAGCAATATACAAAAAAGCCATATTAATAATAATAATTAATAATAAATAATAAACCCACCCTTAGACACAAAGAAAATAAACGCCAACCAAGAATTTTAAGAGAAGATACTATGAAAAGCAATTAGCAGCTTTGTTTGTAAGAACAAACTTAAACACTTGACCCCATTGTAACAGGTTAGTACTGTATATATGAAAAATGTCCTTTCAGTCCTATATAAGACTATACATTTGAATGTTAACATTTAATAAATACATATTGGCATTTTAACTTATTCTTTGTTCCATCTGGCAAAACATTGCAATCACAGCAGACAAAACAGTTGTTCACAATGTGAATTATAATCTTAAATACCTTTCTGACAGAAGCCCTGATGGCACAGTGGGTTGATTCTTAGTTTTGACTGCTTTGAATTAGAACAGTCTGGAAGTCCTTTTTTGAAGTTACACAACACATACAATCTTTTAGTAGCCCCTGGCTACTACACAGTTGCAGACTCTGAAGAATCACTAGTCTGTATTATCCCTGAAACTTTTGAATTTAGTTGTGAATTAGAAATCCAGTAAAGAGGGCAAGCCTGGGGGTATCTAATGCTAATGGTGCTGCTGGAGATTTGAATTGGGAAGTCCCTTCCTACAGAGTTTTCACTTCCAGAAAGGAAGAGAGCACCTTGTCTTGGTCTCAGACAACCCAATTCTCAATCTAATGCTCAGAGCAGCATTGATGGGCTTTGAAGAAGTCATATTCAGCCCTCCTCCTCAGGGGGGATTGCTGGGACTCAGGGCTTGTGAAGATAGTGTAAGTGCAAACTTAAGGGAAACCAATAAACAAAATGCTTCCTTTTTATAATAAAATAAATGATTTGACAAAGTGATTCATAAGCCTGGATATTTCCAAAGGTGAGATTTGCTGTCTAGAGAATATAGTTATTTAAGTCCTGATTCAGCAAAGCACTTAAGCCTGGAGCAGCATATAGCATTGCTATATGCTGCTTGGGGGTGACAGAGGCATGTACTACTGAGGCTAGGTCATCTTCTGCAAGGATGGTTTGTCTCTTTGCTTGCCAGAAATGATGGAAAGTGTTCAACGTGGCCGCTGCTTTGTGAGAGCTTAGTGTCAACAAGGAATGTAGGAGCACTCCTAAACCAGTGTCTGTATTGATCCGTTGTGGTTGTGTGCCTTCAGCTGAAAGAGACTGCTCTGCGGCGTCCAACTCTTCCCCATGTTTTCTTCTGCCCGCCAGTCTTGTTCAGGTTCAGCTTCGTCCAGCTATGCTTCAGGAATGGGTTGATCTCTGCCAAGAGGAGGGTCAGTTTTGTGACAGTGGCGTTATTTAAAATAAAGAAGAGATTGAGTGTCACCTGCACAACGTAAGGATTGGGCTTATTTGCCCAAATCCTGGAAAGAAGAATTTAACACAGGAATAACCCTCTAATTGTGCTAGTGAGCACTGCTCAATGAATTTATGAAAAATAAATTCTGTATAAATATCACTTTCATGTTTCCAGTATATTGACTATTTGTGACTGGGTTTGCCCATCAGGGCATGACTTACCCAGGTACAGGTCTCTGTTGGTAGGTCGCTATCTCTTGCTACGTCTGAGGTAGTGGTGCTTTAGCTCAGGAGTGAAATCACACTTCAGTTCTACCACTCCCAGAGAGAATTAAGGTACAAAAAAAAAAAATCTGGATAAAAAACAGCTCAAAACAGGTCATTGAATGAATATTCTGTGGGATCCTGCTGTTCTGTTCAGGGCTTGTGTTCAAGTAGTCCATACTTTATTTGGTCCCCTAGCAACCTGTCCTCCCTTCTAACAGAAGGCTCGTCTGATTGACAGCCTTGCTTACACTCTGGGTTGCAACCAGGCTTCTTTCACATCAGGAGAAGTGGAGCTCTGCCCTCCTTCCTTGTCAGTCCAGAACTGGGGTCTCCTCCTTTTAAGTCCTCTCTCTATTCCTGACATCTGCTGAAGGTGTTGGGAGCATTGTACTTTCGTTGCCATTGTGGGGCCTATCTGCCTCATCAAACTATTCTATTTTGATGAATGAATATTAAGTATTATTTATAATTTAAATATATATATATTCTCAAAGTAGAGAGATAAAAAATATAGTATGTTCATTCAAAGTCTATACGTTAATAAGATGGACCTGATATCTCATTTCTGAATGTGACCCATACATGTTTTCCATCCCCCAATGGTAATGTTTTGCGAATCAGTGAGGGTGTTAGACATGCTGGAAATACCTTAGTTACTCTGTTACCCATGAGATCTCACATGGATTGGACATTTCAATTCTTTATTGTTTTCTGCTGGTGAGAAAATGAGCCTATGGCAAATATGTGGTAGCTTTGGTAAATGTTTAAAGTTTTTAAAATTCTGAAACCCTAGTTTTATGAAAACAGCCATTTTTTGGTTGGAAAGGGACACAACTGTGTTTTCTTTTTGCCAGTTCTCATCAGTCTGAGGCTTGGTCTACACTACAAAGTTAGGCTGATGTAAACCATCTTGTGTCAACCTATTTGTGCATGTGTTTACACTTAAATTTGTCTCCAACCAATGCAAACTCTCCATTACATTGTTATGGTAACACCAGCTCCGTGAGCCGTATTGAGCAATGGTTGAATTACTGAGGTCAATACAGTGTGAGTGTAGATGCTGCATTACTTATGTTGATTCTAACAGTCCTCCAGCAACGGTCCCACAGTGCCTGACAATGACCGCTCTGGTCACAATTGTTAACTCCACTGCCTAGGGGTAATGAAGACTGGAAGCCACTCCCCTCCTTTAAAACCCAACATATTTTTGAAATGCCTTTTCCTGGTTGTTCATCTTGGCAAGCCCACTTATAGCAGCTCTCCATTGTCATGTGCAACTGCCCAGTTAATCACACCAGCTACACAATTCAGATGCACTCCAGCATGGAGTATACAGTAGATTTTGGATCTCCTGGTCCAGTGGGAAGAGGAGACTGTTCAAGCACAGTTACAGGCCAGCTACAGAAATTTGGATACCTATGAGCACATTGCACGGGGAATGCAGGAGAAGGGGTACAATGGGGAGCAGCAGAAGTGCTTCCTGAAAGCAAAGGAACTGCAACAGGCCTATCAGAAAGCCAAAGAGGACAACAATTGATCCAGAGTCAAGCCTCAGACCTTTCTCTTTTACAAAGAGCTGCATGCGATATTTGGCGGAGACCCCATCACCACTTGCACATACCATGGATACCTCCGAGGAGCCTGAGTCAAAGGTCCCTGGCATGAACAACAAGGACGGAGGTGGAGCAAGAGGATGGGGGATATGTGACCTGGGGACTCCATTGTGCTTTGAGCCAGAGCCTGTTTGAGACTCCACCGCAGTCCAGTCAGTCCTGGCAGTCGAGCATGGGTGATCCCAAAGCAGGGGAAGGAACATTTGGTAAGCATGTGTGTTTGTTTCTCATTACAGTGATGGCACCCCCAACTTAGCAGGACACAGCTATCAACTTTTCGTTAATTCACAACAAAGAGAGGTCGAGTTATCTGCCTTTTCTTGCCCTGTAGAGTTAGGCCGGGGCATCCCGGAGCAGTTTATGTACACAGATGTCCCTGAAATCCTTCTGAGAGCTCTTGATGAAACTTCCATCGAGTTCCTCTACCATCCTCTCCCAAAAGTTTCTCTGGATGGTGGCCTTATTTCTTCACATAGGACACTTTTTTCCCTATGCCAGTTGGCTATAACTGTGGCTGGCAGCATTGCAGTAAACAGTCTAGCCACATATGGGCCCGGATAACTTTGAGACACCAGCAGCAGCTGTGCCCTCTGTGCCTTTGTTACCTTCAGGAATGAGATATCAGCTAAAATCTCCACAGCTTATGGAAAATGGTGCTGTATTCAGTGACACTGACCTATACTCCCATATAGTTTCATGCATTTCCCTCACCCCTTGCAGGCCATATTCAGTGTGGCTGGTGCTGTGAGTGGCACCGTGCACAATCACTCTGAAGCAGAAGTGTCAGTAATCAAGTCTTGTTTAAAAATTTAGGAGAGCGTGGGAAGGGAGTTCTAAATCTAGCTTTTGATTTCCTTTGAGACTAAACAGACAGTGGTACCTCTTTGTGTTTTATCTGCATTTATAGCTGTTGTGGTCTTGAGGGGTTCCCCCTCCACACCGTTGGAATGCCTGACACAGAAGAGGAGGAGAAAGAAGAGGACTTGGAGTGACATGTTCAGTGAGATCCTGCAAGCCAGTGCTGCATTATCCTTCATAAGCAGAGGGCTTGGAGGATGAATATTGAAGACTGCATGGAGAGGAAAAGAGCAGAAAGGCCCAGGAGTCCCACCCGGAAAAGGAGAGGGAGATGCATCAGGACATGATGGGGCTTCTCTGGCTGCAGACTCTAGTGGACCTACAATCCTGTGCTTGCCTCCATTTGCAGGCCATGGGGTACTACAAAGTACAGCACCTCCCTACAACCACCCTCCACATTCCACATGGCATCAGGGGCCACATCCCTTCCCTACCACTCTACACAGGGGGACATTAAGGGCAACGACAGCTTCATATACACTAACCTGTGAGAACCACAGTTGATGTATGTGTAGCTAAAATGGACATGAATGTTTCTTCCTCTTATTTAACCTCTGTTCCATAAATTTATTAAGGTTTTAATGTATTTGCTTTTAAATTACACAGAATTTCTTAAGATGTTTTCATTAGTCAATAAAACTGTATAGTTTGGTAAATAGTTCATCTTTATTGATTTCCAACATATACTGCATAATGTCTGGCGGTAATGAAAGCACCATTTACTTGTTGTTGTACACTGTGACACAACTCATAGGATCAGTGACAAACAGTGTAATAATGATAAATGTACAGGAAGCACCACAACATTAACCGGTGCATTGTCAGTATTATAGATATGCACCAAGCACCATGCAATTCCTAACAGGCCCCCAGACTGTAGGGCTAGGTGACGCACAGTACACCACAATGCAGTACTGTTGCTCGCTGTTAGTGTTCTTTCAAAGCGTCCCTAAGCTGTATAGCTCCATGTTGAGCTCTTTTGATAGCCCGTGTGTCTGGCTGTTCAAACTCCTCCACCTCAGTGGCAACTTCCCCCACTTTTCTTCACATGTATTGTGCAGGATGCAGCAGGCAGCTATAACAGTTGTTATATTTTTGTTACTGCGATCCAGTCTAGTAGGTAAACAATATCAGTGAACCTTCAATCTACCAAAAGAACATCCAGCTGTCGTTCTGCTGAGCAACTAGTCAGATCTTTCTTTGGTGCTGTCAAGGTGGTTGGCATGCAGCTTCATGAACTGGGGAGTAAGGGGTAGGCTAGGTCCCCCAGGTTCACTATTGGCATTTCAACAACACCAATGTTAATCCATTGGCTGGAAAAGAAAGTACCTGCTTGTAACTTTCTGAACAGTCCTGTATTCTTAAAGATGTGAGCGTCATACACCTTTCCTGACCGGCCAACACTGATGTCGGTGAAACATTCCTGGTGTTCTGTCAGTGCTTGCATAACCATAGAAAAATAGCCCTTTCTGTTTGATGTACTCTGTGGCAAGTGGTCTAGTGCCAGAATGGGGATATTCATGCCATCTGTTGCTCCAGCACAGTTCAGGAACTCCATTGCTGCAAATCCATCCATTATGTCCTGCACATTGTTGAGAGTCATAGTCCTGCATAGGAGGAGATGATTAATGGCCCTGCACCCTTGCATGACAGTTGCCCCACCAGTGGATTTTCCAACTCCCAAGCAATTTTCCACTGACGGGTACCAATCTGGCATTGCAAGTTTCCAGAGTGTGATCGCCACTCCGCTATCAGTGCAGCTCTCATTCTGGTGTCTCTGCACTGTAGGGCTGGGTGACCTCAGCACACAGATCTGGGAACGTGGCCTTGCACATCTGAAAGTTCTGCAGCCACTGCTCCTCATCTCAAGCCTGCATCACAATGAGATCTCACCAGTCAGTATTTATTTCTTTGGTCCAGAAGCAGTGTTCCACCATTTGCAGCTGCTCTATGAATGCCACCATCAATCTGCCCTCCAGGAAGTCATCGTGTTCCCCATGGCTCTTCTTGGGGCTCTGCAGATATTTCAAACTCAGACAGTAGGTTCATGTGGCCTGTGCTTGCAATGCTCATGACAACAGCGTCCATGCTTCTCTCAGAGATGGTGGACCATGACAAGTCCTTCCTGGGTGGAATTTTCAAAATAAGTACGAAATGGCATTGGAGAAATTTGCATGTTGGGAACGCAACCCTGCTGTCCCAGTCACCCCCTTTGCTACTTGTTTCTGCCCCACCATGCATTGCCAAAACTTCCCAAAAAACAGTGTGCTGGACTGCGGTAACATTGTGTTACCTGCATTGAAACAAGCGCTCCTAGTGAGTACGTGCAGTGCCGACACACGTGCGCAAGTGATATGCTAACTGCTGCAGCTTTGTGCCTATGTAACTTGCATTAGCAAAAGTTTGTAGTGTAGACCTGGCCTGAGACTGATGGTTCATGTTTGTAAGAGACTTTGCTTAGTGATTACAGAGAAAACCCTTGGTCATTTAAGAGTTTTGGATCAAACAAATGTGGTGTTCTCGTTTCCAGTCCTCTTATTTTCAGCTGTAGGTTTTTTGCTGGTACTAAAAACCATTATTGCAAAATGATACTGGACGTAAGTACTCCTATTTGGACTTTTCACATCATGTTCCATTTACTACTTAAAACAAAACAAATATTTCATAGCAGCCTTCTTTAAACCTGGAAGAATAAATTATCTTCACAAAAATCCAGGAAGTGATTTTTTTGTTGGTACTTTTATTGAGAGTTGCATGTTCTCAGCACATCTGAAAATTAGGCCATTTTATGATAGGATTACTAGAAGCATGTTTACACTGCACACTAAGCCAGGGTCTGTGGGACCTGGACTTGTAGACTTAATGTTTCCAAGCCCATGCTTGAGCATCTGCATTGCATTGTAAACCTGGGTTTACAATTGCTAGACCTGGGTGTCTCAGCCATGCTAAAGCATCCATACTACACTATGCAGACTCTGACTCAGGTCTGTGACTTGAGCTGTGTCCACACTGCAGTATGGCAGTGCTTGAACCCGAGGTGCAGCAGGACTTAGTCTCTGACTCTTTCCCTTCCTCCCCTCCTCCACAGGCCAGGTCCCGAGTGGTTGCTAACCTCAGTCAAGGTGATTTGTGTGTAGATGGAAGAGGGGTTTGGGCTTAAACCTGGGTGAGAGCCCAGGCTCAGTGTGCAGTGTAGATCTACTGTCTGAGTTTGAAATTGCAATTTGATGTGTAGCTTTTTATTTCCAGTTCAAATCCAACCCAAGTCATAAGTAATCAAAATTTTTACCTTTTGATATCTCTATGGTGGCCTGTGTGAATTGAAATGGTGGCAGGTATCCACATTGCAACTAATGCTAATTGGCACCCATCTCATTGGACAGGCGAATGACTTAATGGTATGCCCTGGAGAATTAATTCCCTGCTCATCCTTAAAGTGTGTGGGTTGATGCGCAATCATGGGGCAGTGTTGTGGTCATGGGGTTTGTGATGTGCTTACACTGTCTGTTGAGGATTTGGGCCAACCAGGAACATTTTCATGAGCCTTCAATCTCACATACGAAAAGGATGAAAAAAAGACTGGCATTCTAAAGGTGAAAGGGAACTAACAATTCAGTGCTCAATAAATTGAGTAAACACGCATAGGGGAATATATAAACAACACCAATCATTCATCATTGTTAATGAAGGAACCTTTTCACCGGTGGGGCGGGTGGAGGGAGAGAATTGTGCATGATTTAATAATGTAAAACAAATGCAGCTATGATTAGTAAGATAGCTACACTTAAGCATTTTGAAACACACATCCCTGTTCTCATTATTACCATAGCCACAGTGAGCTAATAGGACTTCCAGCATTCACTGGTAACATGAAGCTAAGTTGCACTGTAGGATGTTTGTGTAGAGAAATAACTGATGAGAAAATATGAGAACTGGAAACAATTACAGGTCAAACGAACTTTCCTTTTGAGGGATACCCTATGGAGCTTTGAAACGCTGTACATTTAATTTAACAGTTTTGTGACTGAGTCCTTTCACAGTCAATTTAGATAACCATGCCATGTGTATACATTTAGGACACAGAAAACCTGGCTCAAGTGTTCAGTATTTGGATGTTGGCACAGAAAGGGGCTGCTAGGAAGTCAAAGACATCTCCCTACAGTGTGCAATTCAAAAAAAAAAAAAAAAAGTAGACATCGCTCAGTGCTCACTGGCTCAGTTGTAAGCCAAAGAAAATTTGCCTCATGAAATGGAAATTCTGAAGCAATTCAAATAATGCCAAAGGAGATTAAACAAAAAAGACACTCTCCAAGATACATCAAAGATGGGACAAATACTCTACAGTAGTTAGAACATTCCAAGCCTACAGAATTTAATTAAATTTAGTAAGGTCATTGTTTCTAGGGAACTTGCAACCATTTGTGACTCATATTAATGTTAATTGGAACTTACATTTATTTTATTTCTAAAAAAAATTGGATTAAAAGTTAATAAAAAGTTATATAGATTTGGTGCTTAATCACTGGGATGTTAGTGGGTTTCATTAATGTTTACTATCTTTGCTTCTTTTCCAGAGTCTCATATTGTTTTAAAGGTAAAAGGCTGTTCAGAATGTTTAAACCTGATAGCTATGTTAATGTATGTATAGCAGTAATGAAATACTGGGTTATGGCTTAAAAATGAATAGGTTATATACACGTCACTATTGGAGAGACAGCATCAGTTTGAAAAAAAAATCAAGTTATAACAGATTATTTATAATAGCTCTCTGACAACAGAGTTAGTCTTGAATTCACACAGCTTACTTTAATAAAGGGGACATATGAAAGTAAAAGTCCATTCCAGTTATATGCATGCATTCTGGCAAGAGGTTTAAGGCACAGTGTCAAAAAATTAAAGGCCACAGTTTCGGCCTCTGGTTTTTTTAGGTTTTTTAAAGGCTTTACAGAAATTAGAATATACTTTGCAAAATCTACTGGATTTTTATAGTTTATCTAATCTGAAGAAGCAAAGGAAATACAAGTATTTTGTTTGTCTGTTTCTTTTAATGTCATATAATTTTTTCCCCGTCGCTTAATTCTGAACTATGAAAATTTTTTGCCACACATAACCTGCAAACCTTTAAAAAATATTCATTTAGATTATTAGATCTGCTACAGTCTTACTTAGCCCCGGTCTACACAGCGGGGGGGATTGATCTAAGTTACGCACTTCAGTTATGTGAATAACATAGCTGAAGTCGATGTACTTAGATCGACTTACCGTGGTACCTTCACTATGGTGAGTCGACTGCTGCCGCTCCCATGTCAATTCAGCCTGCGCCTCTCGTGGAGCTGGAGTACAAAAGTCGACGGGAGAACGCTTGGGGGGTCGATTTATCGCATCTAGAGTAGACGCAATAAATCGATCCCCAGTGGATCGATCGATGCCCGTCAATCAAGCGGGTAGTGCAGACATTCCCTTAGTTGTATTCCCTTTTTATGAATATTCTAGTGAATGAGTTTTACTAGCAAAAAGGTTTGCCTCAAACAGCAAATATTAATCAGATCTTGCAGAATATTTCTAGCAAATAAATGTGTATATAATGTCTTCTGCAGTTTCCACGATATGCTATGCATCCGATGAAGTGAGCTGTAGCTCACGAAAGCTCATGCTCAAATAAACTGGTTAGTCTCTAAGGTGCCACAAGTACTCCTTTTCTTTTTACGAATACAGACTAACACGGCTGTTACTCTGAAATCAAAATTGTTAGTACTTGAAATTGACATCTGCTAAAGAGTTACTCCATCCAATCATGCCGTATAAATATATCATGTGACCTATTGTCCACACAAAGAAGCTCAAATTTTGAACAATCAAGTAACTGCTCAGAAATTGAACATCAATTAATTGAAAAAACATCAATTAATTTAAAAGCACAAGACACAACTTAATATTTGAAATATTCAGCCTGCTTTATTTAAAATATTGAAAAACACAATGCTTTTCCAATGTTTCACCACAGAGTAGATCCCTCTGTTTTTGAAAAAATAGGCAATAAAAGTTGAGAAACAAAAATAAAACATTGAAGAAGTTACGTCTGCTCAGTGCCCATTTCCTAATTAATTCAGAATTATTGATTTTTTTTTTCAGGATTGAAGTGGATCTAGGAACGAATGGATGACTGAGTACTCATATGAAGAGGAAAGCCATAAAAGTTTGTTGACAATTTTACAACAATATACATTATATAACAATATATAAATATTACTGGTGGCATCAGAAATATATATTTTCTTTAAAAGCACATTAAGTGAAGTAACAAATGTTCTGAACTTCTCGTTCCCGTTGTCTGTCAGACGAGGTTCTGTTAACAAATAATTTGTACGGGGTTTAATGATACACTTTCTGATACTTTTAAAAAAACTAAGTTTTCAAAAGAAAACAGAAAGCTAAGTGAAAGTATTCAGGTGGGAATGGTTATTTTTATTTGAAAAGTATGCTTTAGGACAAATTCTGTGCTGGCTTAAGTCCCATGCAATTCCATTGACGTCGGAAGGGTTGAATGGCATGAGATTTCAGGATGTTTCTTCTTGCCATGCACAATGTTGAAGTAATTGTTAAATGGAGGATGTCTTCCATTACAGATGCTAGTTATGCAGCTTAATGCATTGTTGGATGAATGCAATGATTGGTTGGATGAATGCCAAACTGATAAGTGCCGTATGAGAAACTGAATAGAATAGGATATCTTAGTTAGATACTTGGTGCTTTTTGATCTTTCTCTGGAGTATCATCTTTTAAAAGTGGGGTGGATGTTTCTGCAGCATCCATTTTCCATGGTTATAAGGGAACAGGCACTGGTGGTCCTCGGTATTTCACTGTCCTTAATTTGCACGCTTTATAAAATGATTAATTTCAGTATGTTTTGAAATCTGCCTCTGTCCTCCGAGCTAATGGCTACTAATGCTTAGACTTTAGCTGTGATACTACTTGAACCAGTGTCCCTTCAAGGCTGCTTAAAGGAAACTGTCTTTGCTTCCCTGTCTGCATAAAGTAAATACATTGTAATGGCGAATACAATTGGCAGTACCAAGATTTGGAGTACAGCCACTCATTTAAGTGGGGCATTTTGAAAGATCTAATGGTGACTGTCAGCTGGTGTAAAACAGATTTAAGCAAAGCTTTCCTCATCATTCTCATGCATTCCAATTACAGAAACAAAACTAAGCTTTTTCCTGGAAGTGTAATACCTGTTGGAAACAGGAGTTTTCATTCTACGCATTGTCCCAAAGTGGTTCACCATGGCAATGAGACTAGTCATCTCCTGAGATCATTCGGATAAGGATGCTAATTTACTTAGATAGACATGGTGGGTGAATAATATCTTTTATTGGCACAACTTCGGTTGGTGAGAGAGACAAGCTTTTGCGCTACACAGAACTCTTTTTCAGGTCTGGGAAAGGTATGCAGAGTGTGAAGTGGCCACTTCACCTTGAATGGTACCTTAGAATACCCATTAACGACTTATGCTAAATTATATGCTCCACCTTGTATTTAGCTGTGACACTGAGTACCTTTCCCTGACCTGAAGAAGAGTTCTGTGTAGCTTGAAAGCTCAACTCTGTCACCAACTGAAGTTGCTCCAATAAAAGATATTACCTCATCCACTTTGTATCAGACTCTAGTATCCTGGGTCTGATACTGCAATAACAACACTGCTTATTTACTTAAATGATATTTTGATTGTAACAGCTACAGAATGGCTCAAAAGCTTCATGTTTTGGCAATAATCCACTTGAAGTTTTTAGTAGGCACAGAAAAGTCTGCTCTAATTTTTCCTCTGTTGAGACTTTCTAGTAATTACAGTGGATATTAATCTGTTTACATTTGGAAAGGAAGATGATGTCTGTCTGAATCTGCACAAGTTTTTTTCATGAAGTTGATGGATATTAAGGTTCTCATCCAAAACATTTTGTGATTCAAGAGATTGTTATTAGTGCTTCAGTACTCCTTGGTCCCATTGTGCTTGGTGCTGTGCAGATCTGGACCAGCAGGTGATGTGCGCTCCCATCATCATCTAGGGAAAACTAAAAAGACTCGTGAGATCTCGCTAAGCTCAACTTCCTGACTTTTCGACGACTCTTCTCTGTTACCAGTGTCTGTTGGATGGAAGGAAACCCACACAGCTGGGGAACCAGTGTTTGCATGTTACAAATCTCTTGGATAACTCAGATGTAGAGGAGGGAAAAACTAATGCTATTAAACGGCACTTCTTGGTAGACTTATATATTCCTGAAATGCAGCAAACAGATGTCTTAAAGAGAGCCTCTCTTGATTGCCAAGAGAGCTAGCAAAGACCCCTTTATTTATATGTAAACAAGCTGGAGTTCCTGTTGGGCTGGAAAGTTCTCAATGGGTTACAGATGAAACAGGATACTTACACACCTATTTTGCCAGGTCTGTTCAGACAACAGTGCTGTAGTGTCTCTTACCATAGAAATAGAGGAAGAACAAGATCAGACTAGATGACCATGATGGGCATTAGAATTAGGAAGTTCTGTCAGGGCAGAAAGTCTAATTGCTTATCACATCCCAGAGACAGAGAAAGTTATGGCCAAAATTCTGAGAGGGGGAAGGGCCACCTGGTGCCTTTAGTGCAGGAGTCTCCTGTGGTGAACTCAAGAAACAACTTGCCACCACTTACCATCATAAAACTGAAATGTTCCTAAGTTTCCTGGATAAAAGTGCAGTGGGGAGAGATGCATTTTCATCCTTCTGGTGGTGTCTCCAATTCCTGTCCCTATTTTCTTCTTTCTGGTTCTCTACAAAGTGTTAGCAAAGGTAATGAAGAACTGCAGAGCATGGTGATGTTTAGGTGCATCCAAGGCATCGTTTTTCTTTCTCATACAATTCAGGTTACACTCCCCAGTAGTCTTGGGGTAGTTGATAACTGATCTAGATAGATAGATAGATATGGATGAGAGAGGAAGGCAGTGAATTATGATTATTGTTTTTTTTTCTGTCTGGGAACCTATGCAAAATGAAGGATTAAACAACCAGACTGCTAAACGTCTGCTTTCAGATTAGAAAAATGCAATGACTAAATCATACAATTGTTTTCACAGAGACTTTGTTGTATGGACAAATTCAATCCCTGGGAATAAAGATTCTCTTTCTGGAGCTCGGACTGGTTCTGGACAATTTAAGCAACAAAGAGGCAGGTGGTACTTCTACTGCCACTATTAACATCTAAGGGTGAAGTCTTGGCTCCATTGAGATCAGTGGGGCTAGGATTTCATTTTAAGCCTCTGGTTTGGCTTCTTTTTTCCCTACAGGTAAAGCCATCAGACAGTTTAAAGGCCACTTAAGACCAAATATGACTTGTCTTTGGAACATTAATATTCTGGTATATCATTAGCATCATAGACAGCTTCTCTTGCATCATCAGGGATTTGTTTGTTACATTGGTATGCTTTATCCCTATGTTGGTCTGTCTGGGAGTCTGTCTGTCTCTCCTAAAAGTCCAGTGAAACCCAGTGAAGAAAAATCCTTAGGAGTATGAATTTCTTTCGTCTGGGAGAATCAATGCTCAAGATGACAGTAATTGTACATAGCTTTGTGTAGTCACAAATAAGTAATCTGGAAGTTATCATATTTAGAGAAGTAATCTTCCTTCCTTATTTCATGAATATAGCCATTGTATTTTTGCATAGGAGAAGGGAATTTTCCATCTTTCTCTTAATTTCCCTTATAAAGAGGATGGCTTCAGCAAGGCTAAGTCTACATCAGAAACATAGGGGATCCTTCCTACTCTATAATCCTTTAACAGATGTCTCCTTAAGGATTTGAACATGGACATCAGAGTTTTAAAACTTAATTATTTTTAACTTTTTAGCTTTTGGAGAAAAAACACAAATCAAAATGAACAGGCACAATATGACCTGGGACAAACAATCGTAAAGGTACAGATTTATCTATCAAAATTCTTATATGATCCCATCACTGTGGTATCTGAGTATCTCCAAAAGTTGTAATGAGAGGTACTATATAAAGCCAACTCAATTTTGTTACCCAGTTGACTTCTTAAAGTCTGGTTGTCCACAAAACACACGCACACACATACTCTCTAAAACTAACGAAACTATAAGATAAAGAATTTTTTTTCAGTAATCAATTGTCATAAATGCATTTGAGTTTTGCTGAGGTGTTCCTGTAAGGTTCACATTTTCATACTGTGTGTTCATTGAATTTAGAGCACATCCTCTGACCAGGATTCCAGTACAAGTGTGATGGGGTGTTTGATTACTGTCACACATTGGCCTCCCTGCATCCACAATCACTGTTTTCCTAGAAAGGAAGTGACTGCTCTAAATAGTCTCTGTCATCTTTAACTTCATCCACTGGAGTATAACTATGACTAGAAATATAAAAAGGATAAAGTATATGAATCTCAGGAGTGTATTACAGTGCTGGGCATCAATCCACTATCCTTTTTTAGTTGTGTTCCTTGAAGTTTACATCATGCTAAAGCAAAGAGACAATAGTTTGATGTTTTCTTTGTCATAATTCATTATGAATATAAAAATCCAGGAAAAAACAGCTAAAAAATGAACACATAAATTGATTGACAGTCAGATTCATGGCACACTGAGACCAAGAACTCCTATTAATTTCTGCTGGTGCTCAGTGTTTATTAGGATTAGTCCATTAAAGGTCAAAAATTTAATATTTTAAAACTGCTGCTCTTTATTTAAAAATATTAATAATGCACAGTTAACATTCAGTTTGTCAACTGTGATCGTATATTGACTAGCTGCTGGAGTACAACCTTAGGCGTACGGCTCATTAACTTTATACAGGGGAACCCATGAGGATGAGGGGGAACTGAATTTTCCAAAATCTGATCCTCAGTAAAAAGTAGAGCAGTAGAGATTTTCTTTCTTATTGTATGTCAAGGATAGGTTATCTGCTGTATCTTCTGCTGCTGCCTCTTTCTTCTGGGCTGCTGGAATAGTGTATGCTCTGACAGATGCACATCCAGAATAGTGCAGCTTCTCTGTGCTCAATCATCATTGGATTCAGCTTTGAGCCAGCTCAGGTCGGATGCGGGCAGGGTGGATTTGGAACTGATCCCGATTGCTGAAAAATTGCTGGGGGCAGGTCCAAAAATGATGTTCTCCAAATAGTAAAGACCTTTAAGATGTCTGCAATGAACCCTTTCTGCTTCACACACTTTCATTACATTTGAACTGATTCCGTTTCCCCTTGACATTGTAAAATTAATTAATGCTCTCTGGGAAGAATTCAGCCTTCCTTTTAGCCTTTCTGACTAACAGCAGTGTAAAACCAATTCTGTACCACTTTTTCAGTTTCTGCTCTGCAGTTGCTTTCATAGCCTAAATGGTTTTTTGTTTATGGGTCTTGGTTTTGGCTCTGCTCCATTCAGTTTGCAACTATTTTGGTGTGTTTACTCAGTGCTCCTCAGCAGCTGGCCGGGGGCGGGATTCCAAAGTATACATACTTAGATACACACAAGAACAGTTCATCAAAGCCTAGGCCTGGAGTCTTATTTGGTAGCTGGTTTGTGAACTGACCTCTTTTAGACCAGGTGGAGTTACAATTATGTGATTTGACTCTTTCTGTTGGGGAGCTCCCAAACAGGGTTGTAGCTATTGTATTCAAAATAGTCACATCTTAGAAACAAATATATCCAATATATTTGTTGAAAGGCTATTGCATAAAAGTGTCCATGCAGTTCTAGATATCCGTGGTCATTCTGGACAAAACTTTAGGAGGCAGTGGGTGGAGACTGGCACTAAGATAGATTGATCTTTCCCTAGTTAAAGGTTGGCCTACTGAGAAAAATACAACCCCTGCTTAATAAAAGCTGCTCATCTGAGAGGTACATAACTGCCCAGGGGAATTTCTTCAGAATCGGGAGCGGCCTCTTGGCTGAGTAGCCCGACAAATTTATGTGGGCAAGCATCTAAAAAGAGTTCCTTTCAGATGGGAAAGGCCGTGTGATATTTTTGGTGCATAGACTTTGTAGTAGTTCTTAAATATAACTTGTATTTACTGAAAAGTGCTTTGGAAGAGGAAGAACTGAGAATCACGGAAACCTACAGGAGCTTGACTGTTGTTTTGGATGAAAGCTGCAGAAAAGAAAAAAAATGATATGGTCACATTTTACAATAGGAACTTTCAAAAAAAGGGACTCATTTAGATTTAATGTAGAATTGGCAGTATTGATTACTGATTAATATTTGATAACTTTTTAATAATATATAATCTGCTGAAAAACAAACTGTCATTGTAAAATGGATATAGCTTTTTTTTGTTGGGGTCATTGCTCCATGAAAAACAATTGTTAATGGTAATGAGTCCTGGATGAGCAAAGTTGTAGTATCTGTCTCTTCACACCTGCACACTTATTAATAATACCCTCGTGCTTAAACTGTTTTTAAAAGTTTATAGGTGTGTTCTTAGTATCATAGACAGTGACATCTGTAGTTAAGGTTGCCTGCCACTTCCCATTGCAAGACTCTCTGTTTTCAGTTTCTTATAACTTTGCCAAACTTAAACCATTCTGGCTGATGTGTGCCCCAAACTGAGGTGTTTGGAGAAAGTTTTACCTAAAATGTCAAGTATCGGGGTAGCCATGTTAGTCTTTAAGGTGCCACCAGACTCCTTGTTGTTTTTGCGGATAAAGACTAACAGGTTTATCTGGGCATAAGCTTTTGTGGGTAAAAAACCCACTTCTTCAGATGCGAAGAAGTGGGTTTTTTAACCACGAAAGCTTATGCCCAAATAAACCTGTTCGTCTTTAAGGTGCCACCGGACTCTTTGTTGTTTTTTCCTAAAATGGTTCAGCTGAGAATGAGTTTAGGAAAAAATAGTATGTGGTCATGTAATTAAAGACTGTATCATAATATATACACACAAGGGGGCTGATTTAGGGTTGCATAGACAGCCTTAATCCTGGCATTTCCCAACTTTTGGGTGCTTGATTTTGCAACCTTAACATTCTGTTAACAGAGGGGTATTTTTTTCATGTAATACTGTCAAGGTTCCTTCCTCACTCTAAACTCTAGAGTACAGATGTGGGGACCTGCATGAAAGACCCCCTAAGCTTATTCTTACCAGCTTAGGTTAAAAACTTCCCCAAGTTACAAACTTTGCCTTGTCCTTTAACCCTGTGCTGCACAACCAAGCGTTTTAAACAAAGAACAAGGAAAGAGCCCACTTGGAGACGTCTTCCCCACAAGCCCTACACCCCCTTTCCTGGGGAAGGCTTGTAAAAATCCTCACCAATTGGTACAGACCCAAACCCTTGGATCTTAAGAATAATGAAAAATCAATCAGGTTCTTAAAAGAAGAATTTTAATTAAAGAAAAGGTAAAAGCATCACCTCTGTAAAAACAGTATGGTAAATACCTTACAGGGTAATCAGACTCAAAACATAGAGAATCCCTCTAGGCAAAACCTTAAGTTACAAAAAGACACAAAAACAGGAATATACATTCCATCCAGCACAGCTTATTTTACCAGCCATTAAACAAAAGGAAATCTGACGCATTTCTAGCTAGATTACTTATTAATTTAACAGGAGTTGTAAGGCTGCATTCCTGATCTGTTCCCGGCAAAAACAACACACAGACAGACAAACACTTTGTTCCCCGCCACTCCAGATTTGAAAGTATCTGGTCCCCTCATTGGTCATTTTGGGTCAGGTGCCAGCGAGGTTACCTTAGCTTCTTAACCCTTTACAGGTGAAAGGGTCTTGCCTCTGGCCAGGAGGGATTTTATAGCACTGTATACAGAATGGTGGCTACCCTTCCCTTTATATTTATGACAAATACTATTAAGTCTATTAACTATTTGTATAGTGTCAACAATGTGCCTGTCCCCTGGTAAACAAGATGGTAAAACACAATCCCAGCATTAAAGAGCTGAGAATCTAAATACACAGCCATGAGCAGGTACTTCTTGGTGCCTTGCTTGCTTGGTTCTTAGCCCACATGCAGAGCCACCAGAAAATGTGAGCAACCATGCAGGAGGTCGTCCGGTGGCCAAGGGACCCACCAGTGGAGCATCATGGCACAGCTGTAAAACCCTCAGTTGCGGGCATTCTGGTGCCACATATATGTGTTTGTCAAAGTAAGTTATGCCATTCTGCATGGAATGGTGCATCTTAGTCCCCAATGGCATGGACTGTGTCCCTTGGGCAAGTGGGTCTTCTTTCAAGGAGGATCAGATGAGCGAATGCGCACCTCACTGAATTGTGGCATTGGCAAAGTTACCAGGCTTGAGGAGGTAGGGGACTCAGAATTTGGTTCTTCGCTTCCCCAGTAGTATTCCCCCTTCTGTGATAGTGAATCGGCTCTCCCATTTTGCTTTCCTGGAGGTAGATATCATAAACTTGAACCGAGAATAGAACACGGCCCACTTTAACTGCCTCTGGTTCAACTCCTGGGCCTTGTGGAGGTATTTGAGGTTCTTATGGTTGGTGAAGACCTATACTGGGGGTGCCGAGCTCCCTCAAAGTGGTGATGCCATTCTTCAAATGCAGTTTTTATGGTGAGCAGCTCACTGTTCAGTATTTTATAGATCATCTTGGCAGGAATAAGCTTTCGAGAAGGGTGCAGAACTGAGTGGGATATGAATCACTGCAAGAGTACTGCCCCTAGGGCCACTTTGGATGCATCTGCTTCCACTGTAGATGGATGAGTTGGGTTAGGGTGGGCCAGAATCAGGGCCATAGTGAAGGAGGCCTTTATCTGGTCAAAAGCAAGTTGGGCAATCAAGTGAATAGCACAGCTTTGCAGAGGAGTGAAGTCAGGGGAGTTATTAATTAGGAGAAATTTGCAATGAATCTCCTATAAAAAAAATTTAAGCCCAGGAAGTGTTGAAATTCCTGGAGGGTTCAAGGTGCTGTGCACTTGCAGATGGCTTCCACCTTCTGTGGATCCTTGTGGATTCCCTATGGGAAGATATTGTACCCCAAAAATTCAGTGGTGGCCTAGTTCAAGGTTTACTTTTCCAAACTCATGTACAACCCATGCTTCTGTAGTTTTTCCAGGACTGATCAGACATAGTGGTAGTGCTGCTCTGCATTCTTGGAAAATACTAGTTTATCGTTGAGGTAGATAATCATGTACTGGTCCAGGGTATCCTTGAAGACATCACTTATGAAATGTTGAAATGTTGCAAGGGCATTGATTAAACCAAATGGCATCACCAGGTATTTGAAGTGCCAATATCAAGTACAAAAAGTGGTTTTCCATTCGTCCACAGGACTTACGTGCACTAGATTGTATGCCTCCCAAAGATCTAGTTTCATGAAGATCCTGGAAGTCCTCAGGTGGTCCAGCAATTCTAAAAATAAGGGGCAAAGGGTACCGGTTACAAATAATCACTTGGTTCAATGCACAATAGCCTATATAGAGGCGTAATGACCCATAGAATCATAGAATATCAGGGTTGGAAGGGACCCCAGAAGGTCATCTAGTCCAACCCCCTGCTCGAAGCAGGACCAAGTCCCAGTTAAATCATCCCAGCCAGGGCTTTGTCAAGCCTGACCTTAAAAACCTCTAAGGAAGGAGATTCTACCACCTCCCTAGGTAACGCATTCCAGTGTTTCACCACCCTCTTAGTGAAAAAGTTTTTCCTAATATCCAATCTAAACCTCCCCCATTGCAACTTGAGACCATTACTCCTCATTCTGTCATCTGCTACCATTGAGAACAGTCTAGAGCCATCCTCTTTGGAACCCCCTTTCAGGTAGTTGAAAGCAGCTATCAAATCCCCCCTCATTCTTCTCTTCTGCAGACTAAACAATCCCAGCTCCCTCAGCCTCTCCTCATAAGTCATGTGCTCTAGACCCCTAATCATTTTTGTTGCCCTTCGCTGGACTCTCTCCAATTTATCCACATCCTTCTTGTAGTGTGGGGCCCAAAACTGGACACAGTACTCCAGATGAGGCCTCACCAGTGTCGAATAGAGACAGTGTCGAATAGAGACCCATCCTTCTTCACAAAGAGGATTGGTATCCCTACTGGACAGATAGATTACTGAATGAAGCCCTTGGCAAGGTTTTCCTGGATATATCCACATAGCGCCTCCCGATCTGGTTCAGATATAGAGTATATCCATCCATAGGGCATCTTTGCCCCAAGCTGTAGATCTGTTGGGCAGTTGTAGTCTGGTGTGACGGTAATGAGTCTGCATTTTTCTTTTCAAACACATCCAGTTAGTTGCGGTACTTGTCCGGGAAGGCTGACGTTCTGGTCTGGAGCCACTCCCTTCTGGCTAGCCCCCGGTGCCCATGTTTCCGTTTCCGAGGGTCTCCTCTCATCCTGGGGCCCCTGGCACCCTGTGGGTTGGTTGCTTCATTGGAGGCGTGCTTTCTGGCAGTATTGGCAGGAGAAGCTAATGCTCCTCTGCCACAAGGAGATACATGGGTCATGCCACTCCAACTGAGATATGCCAAGAATTATCAGGAAGAATGGGGAGCGGATCATATTGAAGCATATTGTTTTTTGGTTCCCTTCCATTACTGCCTCTAAAGGGATGGTCTCTTGAATCACTGGTCCTGACGATAAAGGTGAGCCATCAATCATCTCCACCAGGGCCAGAGTGGGTTTTGTCTGGAAGGGGATCTGGAGATTTTTGGCTTCTGTAGAGCCCCAGAGTCTGTCATTGCTAGTTGGGGGATCTGCTGCACCTGCCCCGAGATCTACAACTGCAGTAGCAGGAAATGTGGGAAGACACCATGGTTCCTAGGTCGGGTTCTACTTGGGGTGGGGGTGGGGGTAGTTCTGGAGCATCATGATTTGGTGGTGCCCAGGCTGTACCACCTTTACTTGGTATGGGCTGGTTTGTTTCCCATGTTCTTCTGAGCTGCTAGGAGGCAAGGATGTGTCCAGGTCCTCCACAGTGAAAACATAGTTCAGCTGTTGTTGACGCTTTCTTTTCTCTGGGGTCAGAGGTCTGCAATCGAGGTTGATCTGCATGGGTCTTGGTGTGGAGGGTGGGCATGGGGTGTCAGTCACCCCTCCTTTCCTCCTTCCGTTCATGCAGCCAAAAGTCAATGTGCAGGATGATGTCAATAAAGTTGTCTACATGGATGGGGTTTTTGATGAGGACTAGCTTGTCTTTTACCTTGTTATTGAGCCCCCACTGGAAGTGGTAAAGGTGGACTGCCTCATTCCATCAGAAATGGGCGGTGTAGGAGGTGGCTGGCCCTTGTCCCTGGCGAAGCTTCCAGATGGCAGCCTCTGCAGAGTGGAGGGCCAGGTAGGGAAGGCTGTGGCTCCCCAAACAGCCTGGCTCCCGCCCCCTATCCACTCCCTCCCACTTCCTTCCCCCTGACTGCCCCCCTCAGAACCCCCGACTCATCCAACCTACCTGCTTCTTTTCCCCTGACTGCCCTCTCCTGGGACCCCTGCCTCTAACCGCCTCCCAGGACCCCACCCCCTATCCAACCCCCCTGCTCCCTGTCCCCTGACTGCCCTGACCCCTGTCCACACCCCCATCCCCAGACAGACCCCCCGGGACTCCCATGCCTATCCAACCCCCCATGTTCCCTGTCCCCTGACCACCCCCCCTGAATCTCCGCCCCCTGCTCCTTGTCCCCTGACTGCCTCAGGACCCCCTGCCCCTTGTCCAACTCCCCTGCTCCCTTACCATGCTGCTCAGAGCAGCAGGAGCTCGCAGCCCTGCTGCCTGGCCAGAGCCAGCCATGCCCCTGTGCTGCCCAGCAGGAGCGGCAGGCCAGAGCGCTGGTGGCTTGGCGTGCTGAGGCTGGGAGGGATGGGGGACAGCAGGGGAGGCGCTGGGGGCCAGCCATCCCGGCTAGGAGCTCAGGGGCTAGGCAGGATGGGCCCACGGGCCGGACGTGGCCCGCGGGCTGTAGTTTGCCCACCTCTGGTTTAGAGGTTTACATAATGGATGAGATATGGAAGTATGAGACAACATGACAGTTTATTTTATTGCAGCGTGTAAATGAACGTATGGCCTTAATCCTGTGAACTCTGTAAAAAGCAAAGATTATCATTTGATGTGAAAAAAGTAGTCAACAGAGTGTCTGTATAATCTTGGCTATTAATACACAAGAAGCCAAACCTTTTCTTTGTTTCAGCTGGATCTTTCAATGGTTTCTAACTTAATTAGTTGATGCCTGTAAAGCTCTCAGAAGTCAAAAAGTGGCATGTATCTCAGTGTTAATAGTGTGACTTTTACAAAGTGAAAATGACATATTTACTAGTAGTTCTGTGGGTGAGCTGCATGCACCCCTGGAGCAGATGTGGTGGTCTTGACACCTATGGGTACATCCACACTGTGATAAAAGACCCACAACACAGTTGCGGCTGGCCCAGATCAGCTGACCCGTGAGACAGGAGGGTCTAAGAGCCTGAGCTCCAGCCCAAGACAAAATGTCTACAATGCAATTTTTAACCCCATAGTCCAAATCCTGCGAGCCTGAGTCAGCTGACCCAGACTCTTAGACTTGGTGCCGCAGGTTTCGTCTTGCAGTGTAGATGTATTGTATGTGTTTAAACATCATGCAAAACAATCATTAACTGGGCTAAATTGTTAATTACCAATTTTATTTACTACAGGTATAATCTCAAAAGTATTAGGTGCCCTACATTATATATGGAAAGACCTGGTACCTTCCCTAAAGTAGAGTAAGGTTGGGAGAGTTGCTGAATATTAAGGGGTTTGTGATGGGTGAAGATTCAGACCTTAATTTATTCAAACTAGTTCACGCCTCTCTAGTTTTTCTGCATTAGTTGATCAAGTGTGTTTCCTCCACAGGATGGAAACTGGAGGATCAGAAGCATAGAAATAGTGCAAAAATTTTTTGTTTGTTCTTTCAGCTTCAAACAAGACCTTAGGCTGTTACTTTGCCCTGAATCTTAATCTGCCATTGCTCTCTCATCCAAACCAACTGTTTGTGCTGATGTGGGGTATTTAGCACTGTGATGGGGTATACAAACCACACGCTGGAGAGCAAGGAGTTAAGGAACAGCTCTTGGCTCAGTCAGCTCCACCGAGTCACACCTGCCAAGCCTGCAAAAATTGGAGGCGGGGCTTCAAAAGTGAAGCAGAACAGCTCAGCAGCATGCAGATAGTGAAAGGGAGCAGTTGGCTTCTCTGATCAGGAAGTGCTACCAAGGAGCTCATTGCGTAAGACCTGACAACGCAGACTTGCGCAAACGTACAAAAGATAGGCAGGTGACTGAATGTGCAGGACAGAGACTTGGTTGAAGATTACTCTGTGAAGCTAAAGGAGACTAGGTAGGAAGTGATCTGGGGGGTAGCTGTTTAGCACTCCAAGGTTCAGAGTGTAGCAGCCTAGCATTGGGCCGCCCTCTGGGGCCTGGTGGACAGGATGGGCCTAGGCTCCCCTATCCATTCCAAGAGGACGTTGCAACAACAGGAGCCTTCAGGGGAGAGCCCAGCTTGAAAAGACCTTGACTGTTCAACGGTCCAGAATTCAAAGTCCCGGTGCCAGAAACCCTTGGTGGCAGAGGGTTCTGAAGGAAAGAACTGTGTTTTTCAATAGCAAGATGACCTGCCACCCCACCCCCGACCACTTTGGGACACTGTTGGTGGTTGCTCACCTTCTACAGACACCTGTGCCTAAATGAAAATGTTTACCTCAGGATATTGGCTACATACAAAATAGGGAGTGCTTTCTTATTTTGTTGTTGGTGTGTGCATGTGTATGTGTGACTGTACATGGGCATGCAGACTGAAAATTCCTGAAATGGCCTGTAACTTCATTTTGGCAAAATGTTCTTAGATAAATCGTTCCTGATAGGTAGAGCTTCTGATATTAAGTTTTAACTGATAAAAAACCGATAAAACACCCCCAATTAAAAATAAATAAATAAAAGGAAGAGGAAGAAAAGAAAATTGGTATATATCCAATAAACACTGTAAATGGTTACCTTTTACTGAAAGGCTTAGCTACCTGGAGCAGTAACACAGACTACAGTAGTGTGATTGCTATAGCACTCTAATGTATTGTGCGTTAATGAGCCCATGCAGATCCTACTGGTGTGTTCTAAACGTTTAATGCTAAAGGGAACATTACAAAAAAATTACTCGTTACAGCATATACAAAGAGAGAGCTGTCAAAAAACCCAATTCTTTGACATCTACATAAAACGCAAAAATTGCTAAAAACTAAATCCCCAAAATGAAATTAATATACCCCGAAAACCAGAAGCCCTACTGACAAGGCATTACATAAAAAAGCATACATTGTTTGGTAGCTATGGAATCACTCAGTACTACAGAGTAAGACATTGCCGTCAGACCAGGAGCTGTGTCTCCAGATGTAGCACTGTGCTTGAGGGAGATAGCTGGGTTAGTCTGTGTTTCTCTGGTCTTGAAGAATAAATGATTGATGATTGAAGGTGCACAATTGCTTTGCTGACTTTGACGTCTCAGAAATATTATGGGTTAAATTCCGTTCTGTTGCACAGCTTCACTGTGAAGTCATTACTCATAGCCCCCCACCTGTGGAATTCAGACGCAGTCCAGTATTGTTGGTCCAGGACTAGGCTTCGCCTTTCAGTTCAGACCACCAGATTTTCTGCCTCCAGTGAAGAAACAAATTGTCTTTTCAGTTTCTCCTGACCATTTTGTTTTAAAACCTTTATTTTTACTTGGTTTCAGGCAGATGCGATTTATAATCTTCCTCCTCCGCCTCTTCCCCTGGATCGGGTCAATAGTGTCATAGTAGTTTCAGCTACCTAGATCTGCGACTTCAGTGCCTCCCTGCTGGACTTCTCTGCCCCGACTCAGACATGGCAGAGAAGTCCTGAGAATTCCTGGTGTAAATCTTAGGGTTCCCTACATAAGGCAGCACTTACAGGCTCTACAGAGTATGAATTATGCCCTGCCTGTGGCTAGAACGCTGACTCTTGTACTACTACGGCTCAGGCTCAGAGTCAGACTACCGTGTCTGGTGTCCCGTCTCCTCCTCCTCCTCCCCCTCCCCCCCCCCCCCCCCCCACACAAGGAACAGTGACTTCAGCACAGAAAAGCCTAGTGAGGAGATTTTGAGCTTTTGGGGAGAGAGTGTAAGGATGAGGAGGAAGCTATTGGCCAGCTCAGACCTGGCCTGGAGAGGGGAGTGGGGGGAACCATGAAAGAATCCAGAGTGTCATACCCTCTTCCCCCTCCAGATACTAAAAGGCTCTTGGCTGTCTAGTTCTCCCATCATTTTATTCTAACTCTTGGAAAGTAGTGGCATAAATGAGCATTCCCAGAGCTCTAGACATATATCTCAACCATATGGAGTACATGCTTCACTTGTACCGTTTTCATCTCATTGTATCTAAGTCTTTGGGTTGCTGACCAAGGTTGCTGCAGACAATATGTAAAAATCCTGCACTAGTTGGCATGCTAAGCATCATGGAAACTATTCACCACTGAAGTCCCTAGAGTCACAGTGTGTGTGTGTGTGTGTGTGTGTGAGAGAGAGAGAGAGAGAGAGCCTTATCTGAGGAAGATCTACAAGTAAGTTTCTATTCTTTTCGAAAGGTCTCTGTTAAGGCTAATTTCCCACTCTGGCACTTACAGTGCAGAAGGTAGGAGCCCGCAAGGATTTTAAAAATTAATACTGGCTACTCCAGGCTTGTATTAAACTCCCAAGGTTACAGCTTTTTTTTCTACCTTGGGTTGGTAGATATTGCCACCACCCAACTGCAGAACCCCTTTGAGAGCCCAGGAAGGTGCACTTGGGAATTCCTACCTGTGGGGTAACCTTAAGCCCTTTAACCACCCCACCCCTTCAGGGAAGAGCTGAGAAAGAAGAAGGAAATCAGCTGTTGCCACCAGCTAATTAGACAACATATGCATAAACCTCTTAAGACACAAAAATCCAATTCTGTTCTTAAAAAACGTAAATTTTATTAATTAAAAAAAAATATCTGGGAACTCAGGCTATTGCTAGATTTAAAAAAAATAAAACTACAAGGATTAAGCATCAAGAATAACTTTCTTGAGGTCCAGCTTAAAGGTTACAAGCAAAACAAAAGCACCTGGGGTTAGCACAGAAGAATTCACAAGCTATAACAAAATAAAAGGGATAAACCTAATCATGTCTTCCTAGACATTTCCTGATCTACTTACATATCTGGGGTTTTAAATGTGTAGTTTCTAGGTATGATACTGATGATTTTTTTTATACGTGGCTCAAGCTTCTTACAGCATAGCTGCTGCTCTGTCTGCCTCTCCCCAGGAGAAAAACAGACAGACAAAAGGGGAATCTTTTTTCAATCTTAAAAAGTTCTAGCCTTCTCATTGGCTCTTTTGGACAGGTGCCCACTCACTTCCTTTTATCTATGCATAGCAGTGAGACTTTTTAACCCTTTACAGGTAGAGCAATTAGAGAACAGCTAGTAAGAGGGATTTTATAGTTAACAGGCTGGCTGGATGTCCATAAAAGGGACCTACCACTCCTTCCTTCATTTATCACATGCCCCCCAAATCACAGACGGTATTGGCCAGCCTGGTTCAGGTCGGGTCCACATCGGTTGGGATTTCTTTCTGTAGGTTTAGGAAAACAGAGATAATAAGATACATGCACATCTAATTTTACTACTAATTACATGAACAAAACAGTATTTTCCACATTTTAAGGACTACAATGATTTAGAACACAGGGATATTTTTACCTGGCTGATTCTGGGAAACCTTCCCAGGAGAGTGCGTTAGCCACTTTGTTAGAGGCTCCTGAAATGTGTTATATTTCAAAATTAAAGTCTTGAAGAGCTAAACTCCATCAAAGAAGTTTTTTGTTAGTCTCTTTGACTGTGTGAAACCACTTTAGTGCAGCCTGGTCAGTCTGCACATGGAAAAGGCTGTACCCAAATGTATGGGCGTAGCTTCTCCAGAGCATACACAATGGCGTAAAACATTTTTTCTGAGACTGACCATTGGCTTTCCCTCTCAGAAAGTTTCTTGCTGAGAAACACGACAGGATGGAATTGTTGATCTGGTCCTTCCTACATTAAAACTGCTCCTGCACCACACTCAGATGCATTTGTGGTTACGACGAAAGGTTGGTCGAAGTCTGGGGCCCTTAGTACAGGGTCAGGCATAAGGGCTGCCTTAAGCTGGTTAAAGGCTTTCTGGCACTTCTCAGTCCACTGAACTGCATCTGGCAGTTTTTTCCTGGTTATGTCTGTTGGTGGGGTGGCAATTTGGCTGTAGTGTGGTACAAATCATCTGTAATACCCGGCCAAGTCCAAGAAGGATTGGATCTGCTTCTTTGACTTAGGGACAGGCCAATTTTGGATAGCATTTACTTCAGCCTGTAGGGGGTTGATAGTTTCTTGACCCACTTGGTGTCCAAGGTACGATACCCTGTTTAGGCCTATTTGACATTTTTTGGCCTTAATGGTTAATCCTGCCTCCCTTATGCGCTGGAAGACAGCTTGGAGGTGTTTCATGTGTTTTGCCCATGAATTTGAGAATATGGCCACATCGTTAAGGTAGGTGACTGCAAATTCCCCAAATCCAACCAGAAGTTTATCTACCAGTCTCTTCGGGTGCATTTCACAGTCCAAAAGGGAGTACATTAAATTCATACAGCCCTACATAGGTGATGATGGCTGACCTATCCTTGGCTGGGTCATCTAGCGGCACTTGCCAGAACCCCTTAGTTAAGTCTAAGGTGGAGATGAATTGGGCACATCCCAGTTTTTCCAGTAGCTCATCTGTGCCTGGCATTGGATAGTTATCTGTGCGAGTTACAACATTTAGCTTACGGTAGTCCACATAAAAGCAGATTTTCCCATCCAGTTTGGGAACCAGAACCACTGGAGAGGCCCATGCACTCTCAGAGGGGCGGATTACACCTATTTGTAACATGTTCTTGATCTCCCTTTCTATCGCGGTTTTGACTTGAGGAGCCATCTGATAGGGTTGGGCTCCAATTGGGCGAGCATCACCTGTGTTAATGGAGTGGTACGCCCGTTCTGTCCATCCTGGGGTGGCTGAAAACATTGGCGCGAAGCTGGTGCACAGCTCCTGGATTTGCTGTCGCTGCTTACGCCCAAGGGTTATGGAAAGGTTCATCTCTTGTATGCCACCATTGCTTTTCCCTTTATAGTAGACTCCTTCAGGCCACTTAGCATCATCTCTCTCCTGGGCTGTAAACTGGAGAACCTTGATTTCTTGGCAATAAAAGGGATTTAGAGAATTAACAGGGTATACTTTAGGTTTTAGGGTAGGGTCTGGGAATGCTATGAGGTAATTAACAGCTCCCAGGTGCTCTCAGACCATAAATGTCCTTTCCCACGACGCTTCCATCTTATTGTCCTGGAGCACTTTCAGGACTATGACTTGGTCGCCTACTCTGAAGGAACGCTCTCATGTTCATCATACCAGGCCTTTTGCTCTTGTTGAGCATCCTGTAGGTTTTCTCGAGCAAGGGCTAGAGAGTCTTTGAGGGTGTTTTGCAGGTTGGTTACAAAGTCCAAAATGTTAGTTCCTGGAGAAGATGTAACCCCCTTCCATTGCTGCTTCACCAACTGTAATGGCCCCTTAACTTCGTGGCCATAAATAAGTTCAAAGGGTGAAAACCCCAAACTGGGATGTGGTACAGCCCTGTAGGCAAACCATAACTGCTGCAACACTAGGTCCCAATCATTGGAGTGCTTATTCACGAAATTACGTATCATGGCACCCAAAGTTCTATTAAACTTCTCCACTACGCCATTCATTTGATGGTGGTAAGGGGTGGCAACCAAGTGGTTTACTCCATGAGCGTCTCAAAGACGTTTCATGGTCCCTGCCAGGAAGTTAGTTCCTGAATCTGTAAGGATGTCGGCGGGCCAACCGACACTGGCAAAAATGTCTGTCAATGCCTGGCTCACGCTTTTAGCCCTGGTGTTGCTTAGAGCTACTGCTTCCGGTCATTGGGTGACAAAATCCATGAAAGTCAGTATGTACTGCTTTCCTCTGGGTGTCTTTTTAGGGAAAGGACCCAGAATATCCACAGCTACATGCTGAAATGAAACCTCAATGATGAGGAGTGGCTGGAGAGGGGCCTTGACCTGGTCTTGGGGCTTTCCCACGCTCTGGCACACCTTACAAGACCCGGTATAGGTAGAAACGTCCTTGCCCATTCCCTCCCAGTGGAATGACTTTCCCAAATGGTCTTTGGTCCTACTCACCCCAGCATGGCTATTAGGGTGATCGTGGGCTAAGCTCAAGAGCTTTTCCTGGTACTTAGTTGGAACTGTCTCTGAGGATGCCAGTTCTCCTTGTGCCCACCAGAAAGGATTTTCTTATATACAAGTCCTCCTTCTACAACAAACCTGGACCTATTAGAAGAGCTGAAAGGCGGTGAGTTGTTCCATGCCGCCGTCCAAGCTCCCTTGAGGCTTTTATTCGCTTCCTGCTCTGCCTGGAACTGCTCCCTTGATGCTGGGTTGTTGCCTTGGGCGTGGTCCTGTTGGAAGCGATGCAGGTGAAGGGGGTGTCTCTGTTGACTGTGAACTGCTCTCCACTGGTGCACTAGGTTGTATTTCAGGCTCTGGTTGAGATTCCTGCACTGGTTTAGTTGCTGCTGCAGGTGCAGGCTCTGTGGCGCCCTTTAGTGCTGGCTCCCCTGACTCTGGTGGGGTTGCAAACACGCGCTTTGGTGCTGATTGCTCCTCCAGTTCCGATCCTTGGGCTGGTTCTGGCTGGGTCCCAGGAACTGGATCTACAACCTCTGCCATAGGGTCTGGTTCTACCACTTACGGCTGGGTCCCCAGGCCTGTGGTATCAGGGGACACAGACTGGGTCCTTGTAGGAGGCTCAGGAATAGAGTTAGGAATGTACTAGTAGGAATGTACTATTGGGTTGATTCCCACATAACTCTTTGGGCTTTGTCTACACTGGAACCTGAACGACAAAAGTTTTGTCTTTCAGAGGTATGAAAAAAACACCTCCGTGAATGACAAAAGTTTTGGTGAGAAAAATCGCCATTGTGAAGAGTGCTTTGTCGGCAGGAGAGCTCTCCTGCCCACAAAGCTACCGCTGCTCGTTGCGGGGGGAAGTTTTTTGTCGGCGGGTGAGCTCTCTCCCGCCGATGAACAATGCTATACTGTGCGCCTTTTAGTGGCATGGCTGTAGCACCACAGCTGTGTTGCTAAAAGTTGTGCAGTGTAGACATAGCCTTAGTTTATAAAGCTCTTGCTTTATATCGGGGGAACCTCTATTCCTGCCTATTATTCTACAATAATAATTAAACTCTTCTTAACTTTTCCCATGCTTAAATCCCATAGAGAGTGCTTCCTGAATTAGGGCATATGAGTATTCCCTACATTCTTGTGAAAAGATGATATGACAACAGACATAAACTCTAAAAAGTTGCACTGAATTGCCTGTATAGGATGGATGAATGACTATTTAGAGATGTGTATCCTGCGTCAGTCAGACTCCAATCACCATTGCTCTTCTAACCAGTGGTTGCTATGATTTTGTTGCATGTAAATATGTTTTATTAATGTTTGTTAAACCTCCACATCCAAAACAATAAAGGGATCAAGTGGAGCAGTTTGAAACCCACACATATTAATCATACAAGTGTTATGCAGAGAGGTGTAGGGGACATGTGAGTTCCTGTGTTGCCTGACAAACTTTACCACTGTGCAGAAATTATTGCTTCAAAATATTTGCAGTTCAACACACATGGAGCTTTTGATGCAAAGTAGTACTAATAAACACATTACATTCTAATAAATACATGATATTGTCTGTGAAACAGAGCCCGTGTGAACAAAAAATCATTTTCAGCATGTTGCGCACGGTATAACTAAACCACATGTAGGGTATATGTGGTTTACATAATAGCAAATTGTGCCTGTGTACTAATGAGATATGTTAAATATGTTAGTATTACACAGCCACAATTTCCTATTATGTACTAATGACAAATGTTAAATGTATCAATATGTGACACACAATAAAGAGTGCATGATGCCAAACAGACAGTTATCTCAGTGCATTATTTCTTGAAAGCTTTCACATGGGTAAGGTCACTATACATTTTTAATGGGAATGTGATGCTGTTTTAAAGATAACAGAATGCTATGTTAGATCTCCATGCTGTGGGATGTACAACCAAGTGCAGTAAAGTTCATTAATGAGGATTTAAAAACACAGTGGGACCTAATTAGCAGTAATTCTTGATTATATCAAACTCACACAGAACATCACACAGAAAACTGTTGTTGCTGACTGGTTCTATATACCGGATACAGGATGTGTATCTCTTTGAATATGTTGTGGTAGCATTTGTTCTATATTTGCAATGATGATAATAACAACAACACACAATGCTGTGTACTTTGGACTGTGTGCTTTGCCAGCAACTGTCATTGTCACTATGGTTCTTATCCAGTATGCATGAAATTACAATTATGTACATGGACAGGCCATAACACTGAGCTTTCAAAACAAAGGCCTGGTCTACAGTACGTGATTATATCAAAATTAGCCGCGTTATATCGAATTAAAACTAAATCCGTCCACACAACCAACCCGGTTTTATTGACTTTAAGGTCTCTTAAAACCGGTTTCTGTACTCCACCTCGGCAAGGGGAGTAGTGCTAAAATCGACATCGCTGTTCTGGATTTGAGGTACTGTGGACTCAATTCGACGGTATTGGCCTCCGGGAGCTATCCTAGAATGCTCCATTGTGACCGCTCAGCACAACACTTTCAAGTCAGATGCACTAGCCAGGTAGTCAGGAAAAGCCCCGGGAACTTCTGAATTTCATTTCCTGTTTGGCCAGCGTGGCGAGCTGATTAGCACAGGTGACCATGCAGAGTCCACCAGCACAGGAGACCATGCAGTCCCAGATGCGCAAACGAGCTCCAGCATGGACCAATCGGGAGGTACTGGATCTCATCACTGTTTGGGGAGAAGAATCTGTTCAGGCAGAACTCCGTTCCAAAAAAAGGAATGCAAACATATTTGCGAAAATCTCCTGGAACATGACGGACAGAGGCTACTCCAGGGACACACAACAATGCCGTGTGAAAATCAAGGAGCTCAGGCAAGTCTACCAAAAGACTAGAGAGGCAAACAGGCGCTCCGGGTCACAGCCCCATACATGCCGCTTCTACGATGAGCTGCATGCAATTCTGGGGGGGGATGCCACCACTACCCCACCACCGTCCGTGGACACCTGCAAGGGGGGACTCTCAAGGAGCGGGAAGGATGATTTTGAGGAGGAGGAGGAGGAGGAGGAGGAGGCGGAGGACAGTGCACAGGCAGCAAGTGGTGAATCTGTTCTCCCCGGCAGCCAGGAACTGTTCATCACCCTGGAGCCAATACTCTCCACCCCCTCCCACTTCTGGTGAGTGTACCTTTGTAAATACGACACAGGGTTTAAAAGAAAGTGTGTTTACTGATTCATTTGCCCTGAAGACTTGGGATGGATTCACGTCCAGTACAGCTACAGGAAAAGTCTGTTGGTGTTTGGCTTAAAGGGTCAGAGCTCCGTGGTGGGGGTGGGGGGAAACCTGTCCACGCTGGCCAGTTGGCATTTGGCCTAAAGGGTGCGGGGTGGGGTGTGTGTGTGTGTGTGTGTGAAGCGATCATCCCAGAGAGACCGCAGGCCCTCTTTTTAAATAGCCAACCCACCAGGCATTGCTTGGTATGGAAAAGGGGGGCACTGCAGTTCGAAAGCATTGTAATGAATGCGGAAAAAGCAGAACCCCGCGTGCCCCTCGGGCTTACCATGGCTGCCAGCAAGCTGAATGCTGTTGTCGAGCCGTGTGTGATGCAGTCACACCAAACTGGCAGGCACTCAGTATAAAAAGCAAAATGCGACCTTGTACAGAAATAACATGTGCAAGTTACTATGAATTGCTTGTTTCACAGAGAAACAGTCTCCCCTTTGTTCTCTAAAATGTATCTTTTAAACTTCTATCCTCCCTTTTTGTTCTCCCGCAGATGCAAATGTTTCAACGCGCCCCCTATCAATTCCGTCCCCGAGGCACGCCCAGATTAGAAGGCAGAAAAAACGCACTCGGGATGACATGTTTGCAAAGCTTATGCAGTCCTCCTGCACTGATAGGGCACAGCTGAATGCGAGGAGGAAACAATGGCAGAGTCCCGGAAAGCATTCAGTGACCGCGATGAGAGGAAAGGAGGATGCCATGCTCAAGCTGATGGGGGAGCAAACTGACATGCTCCGCTGTCTGGTGGATCTTATGAGGGAAAGGTAGCAAGAGCACAGACAGCCGCTGCAGCCCCTGTATAACCTCCCTCCCTCCTCCGCAGGTTCAATAGCCTCCTCACCCAGATGCCCAAGAACTCAGTGGGGGAGGCTCTGGGGATTCACCCACTCCACCCCAGAGGATTGCCCAAGCAGCAGAAGGCTGGCATATCCTACATTTTGATTTGTCATGTGGCCTTGCCCTTCCCTCCTCCCCTCTCCTCCCTCCCCACCCCAACCAGGCTACCTTGTGATCTATCTCCCTGTGTTTTTAATCAACTAATAAAGAATGCATGGTTTTGAAATAATAGTGACTTTATTTCCTCTGCAAGCTGTGATCAAAGGGGGTGAGGGCGGTTGGCTTACAGGCAATTAGAGTCAAGAAAGGGGGTGGGTAACATCAAGGAGAAACAAACACAACTGTCACACCGTAGCCTGGCCAGTCATGGAACTGGTTTTCAAAGCTTCTCTGATGCGCAGCACGCCCTGCTGTGCTCTTTTAATTGCACTGGTGTCTGGCTATGTGAAATTGGCTGCCAGGCGATTTGCCTCCACCTCCCACCCCTCCATAAACGTCTCCCCCTTACTCTCACAGATGTTGTGGAGCACACAGCAAGCGGCAATTACAATGGGAATATTGGTTTCGCTGAGATCTAACCTAGTCAGTAAACTGCGCCAGCGCTCTTTTAAACAGCCAAATGCACACTCTACCACCATTCTGCACTTGCTCAGCCTATAGTTGAATTGCTCCTTACTACTTATTATGGTCCAGGCTGCCTGTGTACGGCTTCATGAGCCATGGCATTAAGGGGTAGGCTGGGTCCCCAAGGATAACTATAGGCATTTCAACATCCCCAACAGTAATTTTCTGGTCTGGGAAGTAAGTCCCTTCCTGCAGCTGTTCGAACAGACCAGTGTTCCTGAAGATGCGAGCGTCATGCACCTTTCCCAGCCATCCCACGTTGATGTCGGTGAAATGTCCCTTGTGATTCACCAGTGCTTGCAGCACCATCGAGAAGTACCCCTTGTGGTTTATGTACTGGCTGCCCTGGTGGTCCAGTGCCAAGATAGGGATATGCGTTTCGTCTGTCGCCCCACCACAGTTAGGAAACCCCATCACAGCAAAGCCATCCACAATGGCCTGCAGATTTCCCAGAGTCACTACCCTTGATAGCAGCTGGTCAATGATTGCGTTGGCTACTTGGATCACAGCAGCCCCCACAGTAGATTTGCCCACCCCAAATTGATTCGCGACTGATCGGTAGCTGTCAGGCATTTCAAGCTTCCAGAGGGCTATCGTCACTTGCTTCTTAACTGTTAGGGCTGCTCTCATTTTGGTGTCTTTGTGCTTCAGGGCAGGGGACAGCGAGTCACAAAGTTCCATGAAAGTGGCCTTATGCATGCGAAAGTTTCGCAGCCTCTGGGAATCATCCCATACCCGCAACACTATGCTGTCCAAGCAGTCTGTGCTTGTTTCCTGGGCCCAGAATCACCATTCCACGGCATGAACTTGGCCCAACGCCACCATGATGTCCCAATCACCACATGCCGTGCTTCTAGGAATGTCTGTGTCCATGTCCTCATCACTATCGTAATCATGCTGTCGTCGCTTTCTCGCCCGGTTTTGCAGGTTCTGCACATACTGCTGGATAATGCACGAGGTATTTACAATGGTCACAACTGCCGTGGTGAGCTGAACGGGCTCCATGCTTGCCGTGCTATGGCGCCTGCACGGGTAATCTAGGAAAAAAGGTGCGAAACAAAGGAGAACAGGAGAGCAGAGTTGCGGCGGAAGCGATGGCATACTGCATGAGTTGCAGGACAGCAGAGTTTTGCAGACCTACTGCACCATCTGCTGCAGGAAAGCAGGAGAGCAGAGTGGCAGCAGAAGCGGTGGTGTACGGTTGACGATGGCAGAAAAAAGGCTTGAAATGATTGTCTGCCGTAGCTTGCATGGAGGGAGGGGCGACTGACGACATGCACCCAGAAACACCTGTGAGACTGTTTTTGCCCAAACATGCACTGGAAATTTAACCCAGAATTCCAATGGGTGGCGGAGACTTCAGGAACTGTGGGATAGCTTCCCACAGTGCACCGCTCTGAGAGTCGATGCTAGCCTTGGTACTGTGGACACGCTCTGCAGACTTCACGTGCTTAGTGGGGACACACACGATCAACTGTATAAAATCTCTTCCAAAAAATCGACTTTTATAAATTCAATATAATTTCGTACTGTAGACGTACCCAAAGTCATGGAAGAGGATAACAAAGGACCTAAGGTCTACAGGCTTGTGAAGCATTCACTGAGAGTCCAGCATAAGCCCCAGTGGTGAATCCTGATGACCTCAATCACTTGTGAAATAATTCACAGGGAACTTTACAGGAACAGAGGAATTGCCGCACCAGATCAGATGAGTGGTCCATCTAGTCAGTATCCTCTCTCTGATAGTGACCAGTATCAGGTGTTGGGGTCACTATCAGGAGCAGGAAATCCTGAATTGGGCAGTTCTCTCTGTTTCACTCTCCATCCTTGGATGGGAATCTTGTGAAGAATTTGCATATTTTGTGAATTAATTAAAACAGATTTAACTGTTGAGTTTCCTCTGTGTGATCCATTTGAAGAACATTTCCATCTCAGAATACAAAGGAGTATGTTGGCTATCACATTGTCCATTCCCAGAAGGAATTCAGCAGTTACAATGTGTTCCATGCTTCAAATCAATAGCTCATAAATGGCTTAGCACATTTTTTTGTAAAAGGATTGCTTTTTTTTCTTTTTAAGTGTTGATTTCTAGTCTTCAGATTATACTTACCAATTTTCTCCTGGCTTGTGTGACTAGCTGCTTAAATATATCTCTTTATTTGAGCATCGTTTTTTAATGCTGTAATTGTTGGGAAAAGATTTTGAGTATTTTCTGTTGGAGTCAGTGGGCATGGCATATGCTCAGTATATGATGCTTCTGACAGTAATTATATCTAATGCAAAATTAGGCCACAATCCTGCAAAGATTTGGGCACCTGACAACACTTGCACCATTGGTTGCTTTATTTACTATTCATCACTCGTTGTTCTCCTACACTATTTAAAAATTTCAAATCATCCAGTCAGGAATCAGAAAATATAACACGTGAAGAATCAGACACCACAAATAGTGAGTATCTAATAGTTGAAGTGAACAATTTGGAAACAACTCATAACTTGAAAATCATCTGTCCACACTGTTTAGCAAATACTTAAATTCTGGTTCATGCACAGGAATCCTGAATGGTTTGCAGTTCATTCACCAGCTGAAAAAAGCCTACAGTTGTCACATTTCTGATCTAAAGAATACTATTTGATCAGCTCTTATAGTAAATGTTTGTCCAATAATGCCCCAATTGAAACCAATTGCAAAACTACTATTGACCTTAGTGGGATTATGATCAGACTCCCTACACTGAGATAACATTTGAAGCTTGAATATGATAAGTTCACACATCCAGTCTCCTGGTGTGTTCAAATAAGCAGTTTGCTTCCTTCAGAGAAAAAATGCATGCAAGCAATTACTATAGAAAAAGATAAATTGCAAGGCAGTGAACTATTGTTTAGTTTATATGGAATTATCTCTGTTCCATTTGCAGCCACTCAATTTTATTTAATTATTCCCTTATTCTTGTGATGTAACCATGAATTAAACTGTATTTACTCATAATTACAAATAACTGTTAACCAACAAATTTGAAATTTCTTAGATCTTCTACACTAGTCTAGATGCATGGGTATAAGTCAGAGCTGTAATTCCTCATTGACAGAAGGTGGAGACATTTGAGACATTTTTTGGATGACATCGTCCACTATATGCAGAACCTTCCATAAGTCCACTTTGTGGTTGAGCCAAGTCTTCCTCATCTTTATCCCTTTGGTACTGCCGTGGGATTCCTGTGGCAGTCAGCCATGCTGGACTAATGGGATCTGGTATACATGGCACTCTGGGTGCAGCTGTCCACAGCAATGTACTGCTGCTCTCAAAGCTGGAAGCAGTTTGCTGACTCTTAGGTCTTCTATGTCACTCAGTCCAGCAGGGTGTCCTTCAGCTGGAAATGAACGAGAAGGAACCATTGAGCCCCTTGTTTATATAATGAACTGGCCTAGAACATACTGATTATGTCTCTCGCTCTGTCTACTGTAAAGAAGAGGAGAGGAACCTGTGCGTAAGGCAAAACCTGAAAGAGGAGCAAGTGCAAGTAAGACACTTCATCAGAATTTTGTAATTCCCTGTGGCTGCCTTCCAACTAAAAATTTGTCTTCCGTACCAACCCAAAGGAGTAAAGCTCGAGTACAGAGACAAACATGAAAAGGTACAAAGACCAGAGGGATGTCAGACAAATCCAGATAAATACATCTGTCACTGGATATAAATAATCTTTTTATGAGATTATCCTGAACATTGATTACAGTTGCAATCACTTTGTAAGAATCTCCATAATGATTCGTCACTGGGGAATGAACCTGGAACCTTCAGCCTCAAAAAGTGATCTTTTCCTTCTATTTTGTCCAGGGATACATGGGCTGGTGTAACTTCAGGATGATTGTTTTAAAGAGAAAGTAGTGGTGTCCAGATTGCTGAGCCCTTGTCCATGGTTGTTTTACCGCTTCCAGTGTGGTTCTTCAGCCGTGATAGAGCCTGGGATTTTTCAGCATGAAAAGTTCAGGCCTATTTCTGAAATAGCAAACCTGTGAGGATATGAGGGATGGCATAACCAAACAGTCTGTCTGCTGGCAGAGCAGAATTCTCTTCAAGCATCTGTCCTGGGATAGAAGACCCCAGAGGAATCGAAGGCCAAATTGTGACCATTGTTTCATGCCTGCATATGAGAGGAAGGGGTTATAAAACGTTCCCTTCTCCCCTCCATTTACTACCATTTTGTGGGTAGCAGTGCATGGGGGAAAGAGCCAGCCACCTCTGTGGGGTTACTAGTTCCAACTTAGGCATGTCAGCAAGCTAGGGAAGGAGCGCATCGGCCAGCACAGATGAGCTGGCACACCAGGAAATTGACTAGTGCGGATTATTTCCCTTTCAGAGCAGAAGTGAACTGAGGATCAGATTAAAAAGCTGACTCCTGGTCAATGCCTGGGGCAGTGTGGGCCCTATTTCTGCATTTCTGAAAAAGCCCCTGTTTAGCCTTAATAGGTAGAGGGAAAATTTCTTGTTGCTTCTGTGACAATTTGAAAATGATTTTAGAGAATCTTTCGGTGTACTGTATGTGAATTCTTGTTGTTGTTATGAAGTTATTATGAAATTGTTGTATCTTCGAATGCTGTTTACGGGAATATGGAATCCACCATTTGCTGACAGGGGCTGTAGCATATCTCTGCCAAACCAAGGACAGTAGTCAGTCAGAAAAACCTTAAGTGGTTGTCTGTTCAGATGGAAACATCTTTTGATAATGTGTTGGCTGAAGCTTGGCGAGGCTAATCCCTCATGCATGGAGGAGGAGTAGAAAATCTGCAGCAGAAGAACAAATAACCAAGGTATTTTTAGGGGAATATATAAACATCTTGAGGGTGTTGTCATCCTTTTGAAGAAGGGAGTGGAGTGGTCCCTGCTCGAGTGGAAGTCCATCATCATCAGACTTATGAGAGCCAGACTGAAAGGGAAACACAATAATATCACCCTGTTTCAGTGCTATGCTCCAACAAATGACAGTGATGAAGAAGCAAACGACAAATTCTAAATTACACTACAGGCGGAGCTAGAGAGAGTACTATGCCACAACGTAACTATCATCATGGGAGACCTGAATGCCAAGGTCAGTAAGGACAACACAAATAACAACAGAGCAATGTGAAGACATGGGTGTGGCACCATGAATAAAAACAGAGAGAGGCTTGTTGATCTATGCAATATGAATGACCTAGTCATCAGTAAAAAGAAAAGGAATACTTGTGGCACCTTAGAGACTAGCCAGTTTATTTGAGCATGAGCTTTTGTGAGTTACAGCTCACTTCCCTATTTCATTATTGTGAAATTCACAAGCTGACATGTTGTTCTCCAAATGACAGAGATAAGATCCAGATTGACCATATGATGGTGGATGGCAAATGGCAACACTCATTGACAGATGTGAAAGTGAGAAGGGAAGCAGATGTTGGCAACGATCACCACCTTGTGACAGCCTCCATCAAGCTAAAACTGAGAAGGGTGGGTCCACCAAACAAGGGACATAGACATCATGACGTTGACAAGCTAAAGTCCCCTGAAATACAGAAAGTCTTTGTTCTGCAGTTAAAGAACAGGTTCCAGGCACTTGCAGACCTCTATGAAGAGGAGGGGAATGCAGATCAACAAGAAGTGGAACAAAGTAACAACAATCTATAAACAGAGCAGTGAAGCCTGTTTAGACTACAGGCAGAAGAAAAGAAAGGAGTGGATTATATCCAGTACATGGAACACCATAGAAACCAGATGAGCCCTGAAGAAGAAAGTTTTAGACACAAAATCCCAGAAGCTAAGGGACAAATATCACGAGCCGTATAGCACGGCACACCAGGAGGTAAAACGCCTTGGGAGAGCAGACAAACAACACTATAATCTGGCAACACAAGCAGAGGATGCAGCTGCCCGTGGTGAATAAGGAACCATCTACAAAATGACACGGCTTATCAGTGGCAAATGGCAGACACCAACAAACACACTCATCAGGGACAAACAAGGCCACCTATTGACAACAGAAAAAGAGCAAGAAATGTGCTGGACAGAGCATTTCAAGGAATTGTTGAACAGGGAACCACCTAAAGAGGAAGCAAACATCCAGGAGGCAGAAGAAGATCTTGATATCAACACAGACACCTCAACAAAGGAAGAGATCATCCAAGCCATCAAATCCTTTAAAAATGGGAAAGCTCCTGGCAAGAAAACTTGATTGCAGAATTGTTCAAGGTAAATCCTGAGTTAGCAGCATCTATCCTGACCCCTCTATTCACATCAGTCTGGAAAAGGGAAAAAGTGCCAGAATAGTGGACCAATGGGGTTATAAGTGAAGATACCAAAGAAAGGGGCTCTCAGTGATTGTAATAACTGGTGTGGCACACACTTTTATCTATTCAAAGCAAGTTATTGTGTAAGATCATAATCCAGTGTATATCAAAGGCAGTTGATAGCCTTCTTAGAAAAGAGCAAGCCGGTTTTCGGAAAGGGCATGGATGCACAGAGCAGATCTTCACTCTACAAAACATAATAGAACAATGCTTAGAATGGCAATGGCAACTCAACATAAACTTAATAGATTTTGAGAAGGCTTTTGACCGCGTTCACAGGAGCAGCCTATGGCACATTCTGCGGGCATATGGAATCCCTCTCCATATAATCAACATCATCAAAATCTTCTAATCCAACTTTACTGCAGTGTTGATCAGTTGATCAGTGAGCTCAGCTGTGAAATCAAAACAGGAGTACATCAGGGGTGTGTCATGTCTGCAGTGCTCTTCAGCAGTGCCATCAACTGGGTAATGTGGCGTACAACAGAAGACATGCCAAGAGACATCAGGTGGACACCCTTCTCATCCCTTGAAGACCTGGGCTTTGCAGATGATCTCGCTTTCCTATCACATACCCAGCATCATATACAAGAAAAAACAACCCAACTCAATACGTTCAGCTAGCAAATCGGACTGAAAATCAACCGCAATAAGACAGATATCATGACCCTTAATATTGCCCCACCATTAGCACTATGGATAGAGGATCATGTTCTCACCAATGTAGAAACATTCACATATTTGGGCAGCACCATCAGCCAGGACAGTGGAACAAGCCAGGACATCCAGAACAGAATCAATAAAGCTAGGAACACCATCAGGAGCTTAAATACAGTCTGTAAATCATCAAAACACAACACCAAAACCAAACTCAAGATTTATCACAGCTGTGTACTTTCAACACGGCTTTATAGTGCAGAATGCTGGGGAATGTATGACATGTCCAAACTGTCTTCACTCCATACAAGTTGCCTCAAAAACATCTTTCATATCTTTTAGTCCAGAACAATCTCAAACCAAGATCTATTTACACAGTGCAGTCAGGAAGATAAGAGCACCATCATTACCAGGAAGTGTTGGAGATGGATTGGCCATATACTTCGGATGAAAATTGATTCTATCACCAGAATAGCAATAACATGGACACCTGAAGGCAAATGAAAACGAGGCCACCTGAAAACAACATGGCGAAGAGCTGTGAAAGCTGAACTGAAAAACCTGGGGCACAGCTGGGGAACCATTGAAAGACTTGCTAGAAACAGATAGGCGTGGAAGAGCTTCATTGCTGCCCTAAATGTCAGAGGCGTAATGAGTATAAACCGGAGGGACTTGCAAAGCAAGAAACAGGAAGCTTTTGGCAGGAGTGAAGAGGAGACAGACAAGCTTTCATAACAAGGGTCTTCGGTTTAGCTGTGGGACCAACCAAGGTCAGAGAAGGATAGCTGCCTTAGAGATAGGGAGAGGCTCCATGATTCTGAAGAGATGCCAGAAGCTGCAGGGAAGAATCCTGGACATCCCAGAACACTCTGCCTAAGCCCAAAGAGCTCTTGAGAGTGGTGAGAAACTGAAGCAGGGAAACATGTATAATCATGTTTATTACTTTGTCTAGATCTGTGTACTACTTGTGCTAAGTAAAGAATATTTGTGTTTAGAATTCTGTGCAAAGTCTGTGTCTGTTCTGGTTTCCCTGCCACATGCTCCTGAAGAGTTAAATTGTAGACCTAGAGCACCGACACATCTGGAATTGTGGGAGCAGGTGTGTTTAAGCTATGGGGAGAACCTGAGTTGTCAGTACTACCCCAGGGGCTCGGCAGTTGGACTGCAAGATCTCAGCTCTCAAAGGGGTGCTAGAAAGAGGATTTGCACCCCAAACATGTGCCTAGAGACCCCAAGCCAGGGGCATTGCCTGGAAAGGAGACTTAAAATACAAAGGGCCCGGTGAGGAGGGATCCAGAGTTAACAGCCTGGAGGGTGTCCCACCAAAGGGGGAGCTCTATTAGGGCTGTGCATGTGATAGTTTCAAATAATCTTCATCAGAGAATGGCTTGTCAGAGATAGTTTTTCCTATAACCTGTGGATATTATGTCCTCCTACCCACAGATGGAGGCAAGCAACCAAAATACTTGTCACTTCAACCCTATATAGAGGGAGGGGCATATTTGTACACCTCTTCCTTTCTTGTCTGCAACAGCTATCTGCTAAAGAAAAGGAATCACCTGAATTGGATTGCTTACACAGCATTTTTCATATAACATTTGAATGTCTCTGTTATAATCTTTTGTCACACTTCCAAGCAGCAAACAGACTCTTCAGTGAATACTTTCTGTAGAATACTATCTGTAGAATCGTGAACAAACTTTTACTTCACCCCACTCCACTTTCTTTCCAACCCATTTGGGGTATATTTCTTGAGGGAGAATGAAATAAGGTACGTGAACACTGCTTCAGGAGTATAGAGAGTAGAGAATTCAATAAAAACTGAGAGGCACTTGACTTGCAACTGTAGTCAAGGAAGGATGGAGATCCAGGTCAGTCATCACTTTCTTCTTGTGAAACAAAAGTGACTAACCGCTTGTTAACAATCTTCCTTTTTTGCCTTTACTTCAGAGACACATAAAGGGCAGCCATAAAATCTTGTGAATAGGTTTTATTTTTAATTTCAACTCAAACTGCCTTTTTAGGTTGTGGATAGATAAATACATAAAAATACAAACCTTTACTAAATAGTTAGCATTCTATTAAGCAAATCTTTGTACATGCATGTGGAACAGAGAAATTCCATAAATATGTAGCAAATACTTTTTTGGTCTTCAACCAAATATCTAGTATTATTCAGTGAATACGGAATATGAATACAAGCAATCAAAAGACAATAATTTTGTTGTTAGATTTTATTGCCGTGTTACAATGAATGTGATTCAAATAACTCATAGCATATCTGAAGCAACCACTACCGTAATTATCAATAATCCCTTGTAGAGACGTGTGGTTTCATCAGCAATAAGTAATGTGGCAGGCAGTCAGAGTTGATGGAATGAGATCTTAAAGTATGCTAAGTAAACAGAGGTACATTCTGAGGCTCTACCGTTTGACAGGGAGCAGCTTGGCCTCTGCTTGCATTTCTAAGCCTCTTGATATCACACCCAACTTGGTCCCTCCTGAAATCAGAACCCCTTTCTTCTTTGATACTACATGTGCCAAGTCCAAGTATAATTTAAGCAAGTGACTGTACAGAGAGGGAGTATGGTCTGGAGGTAAGGCACAGAGATTTAGATTTTATACCTAGCTCTGACACTGAATTGTTATGAGCCCTTGTCCAAGTTCCTTAGGGCCAGATTTTTAAAGATACTTAGATGCCTACAAATGCAGAATGGTGTCTAACTGCCTTAAAAAGCTGGCCCCTAGAGTCACATTTCAGAAGCTTTTGCATTTGTAGATCCTTATGTTGTTGCTTAGTTTGGAGCACAAGCAGGAGATGGCATGGTCAGTGCTAGCATGAGAGACCTATAAGGAAAATTTTGGCTACTGCAAAAAGTGTGGTGTTCATAGAATATCAGGGTTGGAAGGAACCTCAGAAGGTCATCTTGTCCAACCCCTTGCTCAAAGCAGGACCAATCCCCAATTTTTGCCCCAGATCCCTACAGTGGCCCCCCTCAAGGATTAAACTCACAACCTTGGGTTTAGCAGATCAATGCTCAAACCACTGAGCTATCCCTTGCCCCAGTGATGTTAATGATACTGTGTGAGTAATTCCTCTGAGTCATCTGCTGAACTTGTGGTTCCAGGAGTCAGTGTGGTTTTGAAGGTGTTGCCTTTCAGATGAGACATAATGTGATTGTGTTTTGTTGTTTGTTTGTTCACCTGGGTTCTTCTGAACACTGTATTCATTTCTGATCCATGAAATTCCCACTCCTGGAGATTTGTTTTGATTTGAAATGAAACCAAAATCTCAAAGTGAAACTCAGCTAGAACTACATAGTTTCATATCAAAATAAGATGCAGCTTTGCATTTCACGCATGGTCCACATTCACTCAAAACATTAATAAATTGAAGTGGTCTTTTTTTTTCCTTGTTTGGTGAACTTGATCTGAATTTCAGTTTGGGAATAGAACTTGAAACTAGAATAGTTTAGGGTTTTGTTACCAACACTTCACATAGCCATAGATATAACCACATGTGATTAAGATCTGTTGGCAAAATTTGGGCTGTTAACCCTGTTTTCCTAGAACATTTTCAAACTAGGTAATTACCTTATATGTATGGTGAACCGTGGCCACTGGGAGCTGTGGGCAGCCGTGCCTGCAGATGGTCAATGTAAACACTGTCTTGCGGCCAGCCAGCAGATTACCCTGATGGGCCGCGTGTGGCCTGTGGGCCACAGGTTGCTCACCATTCATCTAAGGCATGCACTCTCCTTTCTCCTAATTCTGAAAACCCCTTCCTTGGGGGCTGTTTGGACATAACCTATGTGAATGTGGGCATCAGCTCTGTGAATCTGGAGGAGTGGTTAAGCAACCAATTAATTATTTTGGGAGAAAGTCAAGCTTTTGAGTTTACACAGAGCTCTTCATCAGGTCTGGGAAACTCATAGAGTTTGTACTCTGCCCAAATGGGTTCCTTCCACTTTAAGTAAATGTAGCGAAGCAAACTTGTATATGGCAAATAGATATTATATTAGTCTAATATGTTTCAGAGTGGTGAAAGTCTCTTCCTGTCAGATTGTTCTCTGTTGCCACGGCTATGATAGGATAGGATAGGATACAGAGGGACCTAGACAAATTAGAGGATTGGGCCGAAAGAAATCTGATGAGGTTCAACAAAGACAAGTGCAGAGTCCTGCACTTAGGACAAAAGAATCCCATGCACTGCTACAGACTAGGGAACGAATGGCTAGGCAGCAGTTCTGCAGAAAAGGACCTAGGAGTGACAGTGGATGAGAAGCTGGATATGAGTCAACAGTGTGTCCTTGTTGCCAGGAAGGCCAATGGCTTTTGGGCTGTATAAGTAGGAGCATTGCGAGCAGATCAAGGGAAGTGATCGTTCCCCTCTATTTGACATTGGTGAGCCTCATCTGGAGTACTGTGTCCAGTTTTGGGCCCCACACTACAAGAAGGATGTGGAAAAATTGGAAAGCGTCCAGCAGAGAGCAACAAAAATGATTAGAGGACTGGAACACATGCCTTATGAAGAGAGGCTGAGGGAACTGGGATTGTTTAGTCTGCAGAAAAGAAGAAGAATGAGGGGGGATTTGATAGCTGCTTTCAACTACCTGAAAGGGGGTTCCAAAGAGGATGGAGCTAGACTGTTCTCAGTGGTAGCAGATAACAGAACAAGGAGTAATGGTCTCAAGTTGCAGTGGGGGAGGTTTCGGTTGGATATTAGGAAAAACTTTTTCACTAGGAGGGTGGTGAAGCACTGGAATGTGTTACCTCGGGAGGTGGTGGAATCTCCTTCCTTTGTGGTTTTTAAGGTCAGGCTTGACAAAGCCCTGTCTGGGATGATTTATTTGGGCATTGGTCCTGCTTTGAGCAGGAGTTTGGACTAAATGACCTCCTGAGGTCCCTTCCAACCCTGATATTCTATGATTTTATGATTGTTATTCTATAATTAAGCTTGTACATATTTACAGGCAAGTAATATGAGTAATTAACAATATATTGATTACAAGAAATTGAGATTAATTACAGTATATAAAGGAGTTCAAGATTTTCTTGCCAGTGAAAATGGGAATGAATCAAACATCTGTTTTTCTTCCTGTAACTTACCTTGCGTATTTTCCCACAATAAATACAGATTATAAATGCAGTTTCTTTTCAAGGTTAATTACGTATTGCCATGCTTGTTGGGATGATGACCCAGTTATAAAAGTACCATTTAAAACTAGACTGAACTGGACAAATTACATTGGAATAGATTAGAAGGAACAATACTGCGTTAACAGGGGAATGGCATATAGAGTTATAAATAGAATCATAAAATGATTAGGTCATCTAGTCCATCCCCTTTTCTGATGCAGAATTGCCTTTTTTTCAATAAGCTTGCTATTGCTTTTTCCAGTGTAATTTTAGTTAGCTTCAGTGAGGGGGCTTCTCCCACTTTCTCTGGAAAATTGTTCCACAGAATTACAGATCTCAGTGTCAGGAAGCTTTTCTGATAATTAGTTTAATTTTTCTTAGCTTCCTTACTCCTGATTCTGCCATCTTGTTCCATGCTAAATAACTCTTTTTTTCTTTCTTGATATCAGATATTTATAGAGTTTTTTCTTCCATGAGCCCTCATGTAGCCAGGCTACATATTTCACATTTTAAAATCTTTCCCAATGAGTCACTTTTTCCAGATCCTTGATCCACATGCTTCTGGACTCTCCTACTTTGTCTTCAATTGTCTAGTAATAAGTTGGCTACTACTAAATCTTATATTTCAGGTGCAGACTCATCAGAGTTGTATATTTGCACACTGGCCTTGCATGTTTTTTATGCAGTATAGCATTGCAAACTCGTATCTAATTTGTTGTTCGCTACCACCTCCAAGTCTCTTTGGGCATTACAGCTTTTCAGATTTATGATTTTCTAATTGTATTTTTCCATATGCCTTAACTTGTGCTTTTTGTTGGATCTTATTTTGTCTGCCCATATTCTTGTTCTCTCTAGGTCCCTAAATATTATTTCAGTCTTGAAAATACAAATGCTTTTTCCTAATTTTTCCATCTGTTTATATATTCCCAAGTTTCATTAAAGTTGAATAAGAATTTTATACAGTTGTAAAATCACTGCTTTATTATCTGTTTAATTTCTTAAGGTACTTTCAAAATGTTGAAGGGTAAAATTGCATATTAATTGTAAGGCCATTTTAAAAAAAGGTTTCTCTATGTAAACAGGCATTTCTGTAGGACATTCTAATTCAAAGTTATTTTAGGTATGAATCTACAGAAAAAAGAGGAATAATATGTACTACTACACTGCTGATGTCTGGAAATATACTAAAACAAAGTGAAATTTTATTCTGCCAGCATCATAGAAAGTAAATTATATTTTGCAATAATTACAGTTCAAAAATTCTGTTGTAAATGCTTGTCATTTATTCTTTATCACCAAACAGTTCTAAATATTATCTCAAACTAGATTCTAAGGTAGAATTTTTTTGCAGGGACACTTACTTGAGTTATTTGTATCAGATTCATTTTCCAGCAAGGGTTATGGGCCATGGTTATAACTTGAATTTGAACAAATTGACATTTATTCCTTACAAGATAAAGAGAGGGCTTCATTCTGATCTCCCTCATATATACATCAAGAGTAACTCCATTAAAGTCTTTGGGCCAGTTTCATCCAGAAGCTGTTTTTAAAACTGCTTTGTGTTGCTATAATGGTGAACTGTATCTAGAGCATTCTGGTGGTCCAGTTGAGATACACTGGAGCAAAAAATGTTGTGAAATCAGAATCAAGCCCAGAATATTTGCATTAGATCTTTTAGTACAACACTGGCAAAATTATCATGAGTATCTCAATAGCCCTAAAGTAATTTATGTATTGCACTGTCAGTACATCCGTTTGATATGTAATATATTAGCTTGCTCCTACAAGATTCTGGGCAGCTTCAACTTTCATTAAAATTCTTGAGAGCTGACGATGCTCAGTACCTTCTAGAGTTGGGCTCTATTTGGATGTGGCAGGAAAAGAATCGAACATCAAATGGGTTAGCATTAGTTTCGGTGCAGTTACCATATTTGATATTCCCCAGGGTACAATCTAACCTGAATGCCTCTTGCACTGCTTTGCTAGTGAACAACCACCTCTCCAGGTTCTGCTCACACACACAGCCTTCAGCGTATAACTTCCTCCCAGCTACACTGTATTGAGAGCTACTAGCTAGCCACTCATAAATTACTTACAGGGCAACACCTGCATATCCTCAGTCCCATCCTTTCCCTGGAAAAGTGTGTCTTGTACTGCTAAGTATTGTCCTGGGACAGGGTAAGCTCATAGTAAGTCCGTCATTCCAACACTGGGTAATGATTATGCACCATCCTTGTTTATCAGGTAGATGTTCCCCACACACTTTAATACAAACACACACTATTTAAGATAAAACAGTAAGATAAGTTTATTAACTACAGAAAGAGAAATTTTAAGTGATTACAAGTATATATGCATATAAGTCAGGATAGGTTACAAAAGAAATAAAAAAGATAAAAATGCAAGCCAATTCCTAGCTTTACCAAGCTAATAGCCTTAAATGCAAAAGATTTGTCTCACTGTTAGCTGCAATACTTTTCACAGGCTGCGACCCTTGCCAGCCTGGGACCACTTCTCCATTTGTTCAGTTCTTTGAGAGTCCTTGTAGTCATGAGCTGAGAGATGAAAGGAGGAGAGGTGACGTGGAGGTCACTGTTGTGACGTTATTGACATTGTTGCAACCAGGGTCCTATGGTTGCACCAGGTCTTGTACAGAGGAGGTCAAGTGGAGTGTCTATGGAAAGGTTGTAGTTTGCTGTTTATGATTATGCTGTCTGTATGTGTGTATCATTTTTGTATTTGAAGTTATGAATATTGGCTATGTACTTTTATCTCAATGTGTTTGATTCTAAGTAGTCTCAGTAAAGCATTTGGTCAGCTTCTTGATAAAGGACTATTCTCAGTAAGAGCCCAATCAAGAAACACTTAACTGACCGTGGACATTGGGAGACGCCAATCCACTTCTGAGCTTTCTTGGAAACGTTCAAACTAACATGTAAACAACGGCATCGTCCTGCAAAAAGCTGAATCATTCATGGACATGTGACTTGCCCAGGTGGCTACAAACTCCATCTTGTTACTGTGACTTTGCACAGAAGAACAAAGGGGTTTCTGCCCACAAGAGAGAAAATATAAAAGACCCTGGAAGCCTCTCCATTTTGTCTTCAGCTGGCTCAAGAGATGGCCTTTCCACCCCAAAGAGATGCCTGAAAGAACTGGAACAAAGGACAGTAACTACGGGGGTGTGAGTGGTTGCTGAACCCAGACTAGGAAGGAGTCCAGTTTGTGAAAGAAGCTTATTGGAACATCTCTGGGGGAGAGATTTCATCTGTAATCAGTTTCTTAATGTATTAGCCTTAGACTTGCGTGTGTTGTTTTATTTTGCTTGGTAACTTACTTTGTTCTGTCTGTTATTACTTGGAACCACTTAAATCCCTCTTTTATGTTAATAAAATCAATTTTGCTTATTAATTAACACAGAGTAAGTTATTAATACCCAAGGAAGCAAACAGCTGTGCAGATCTCTCTATCAGTGTTATAGAGAGCGGACAATTTATGCGTTTACCCTGTATAAGCTTTATACAGAGTAAAATGGATTTATTTGGAGTTTGGATCCCATTATGAGCTGGGTATCTGGGTGCTAGAGACAGGAGCACTTGCTAAGCTGTTTTTAGTTAAGTCTGCAGCTTTGGGGTGCATGGTTTAGACCCTGGGTCTGTACTGAAGCAGACTGGCCTGTCTGGCTCAACTAGGCAGGGTTCTGGAAGCCCAAACTGGCAGAGTAAACGGGCTCAGAGGTGATCTCAGCACATCAGGTGGCAGTCCCAAGGGGGTCTCTGTGATCGAACCCGTCACAACTGTCTCTTATTTTTATACCCTCTTCCTTTCTTTGAAGATTGCCTCCCTACTGGCATGTATACAAACAGTCCCTTGAGGACATGAGATTTGAACTGTATTGGAGATGAAATGTAAATTTCTACTTTACACCTTTCAACCTCTCTGTTGCTGAAGAATGGCTGCTTAAGTAAGTGATAGCCCACTTGACTTTGTTGATACCTATCTGCAGTTGCCAGTGTGTTTTTGTCTCTGAAAATTGGGTTTGTGGGTGTTACTCAGACTTACAATATATTTCAGTAGGAATCATACAGTAGAATCTCATGACTTCACATATAATATTGATACAACGATCTCAACAGGATAATAATATGCAGCATATTATGAGTTTTCAAATGATACCTCAAAGGGCATACTTTGTATGAAATATATTGTAACCATATAAAAGTGGTGAACATGGGATACAGGGTGTCACACCATATTATACAGTGCTTTGAGACCACAGCGATAGCAGTCTTAGAAATACCCAACAAAGATATGTAATTTATATCTGCTGGAAGTAACCCCTTATTGCTACAAAGGAGCAGAAGATGAGTAAAAGTGATATTCACTTCATGTGCAAGTGTGATACTTTTTTGCAGTGTCTAGAGTGAATCACTGTCATCTGATTACAGCAGGAGGGAGCCCTGACTGCGCCCATGAGAAACTCTCCTCATCCACCTGCGGTTGGCAACATAGGAACTCTGCTACGGGGTCCGCGAGGCCTGCTCTTTCCCTTTGTAGGCTAGCAATTTATTTATCTCACTTTGTTACACTTGACTGCCCAGTCCCCTATCTTCTGGACATCCACAATGTACACCAATTCACAAGACAGTTTCTACTGGCCAAGTCACTCCTCTGTGTTGGATAACCACTTGGGCCGCCATCTGCTCTTTTACAATCACAAGCTATTGTCTCTTAGCCCTTCTTCCGAGAACTCTCCTGGTGTTCATTTGTCTTTGTAAATCTCCAGGCAGTAAACATAGGCTGTTTCCACGGATGTTCATTGTTCTTATGTTGACTCTTAAGCTCCGCCTCGTCATGCGATAGGTTTTATTCTCAACAGGCTTGGAACATAATATGCTATAATTTACAAAGCTCTAAAATAGTTTCCTATACAAACATTTTGCAATAACCATGACAATCCGCTACTACTTAGCTTTCAGCAGAGACCACACATGACCCCGTCGATGAAATACTGAGAAGATGGTCTGACATAGGTGTAATATTATCTGCTTGGGCATGTCTGTGTCACAGCAAAGTTCTATGTCACAGCAAAAAATGTCATGGAGCATATGATTAGTAGAGTATTCCAAAGAGACAAAATGAAGAGGGAAGAGTGGCAATATTTCCTGTAATAGTGGAAAACCTATAAAAGTCTCATTATATTAAAGTTCCATTGATCTTTTCAGTATGATAATAAATATACATATCTGGAAAAATTGATAAAAGATTACAGTGCAGCAGGAAAAATGGCCCAGCTATGAATAGACTAATGATGTCTGTAATATGAGCATCAACGAAGAAGGGCAGAAAACTGTAAAAGGAATTTTGTTGAAATTTTCATCTGGAGATAAGTTTGAATATTCAAGAACAAGATCAAGATTTTCAAGATGATTGAAAACTTTGAAAGAAGAATTAAATGAAGAATCAAAGAATGCATCAAGAAATTATAATATTTCACTGAAAATTTGCTTAAAAGTGACTGGAATAAAGAAGCAAGCTCTGCAGACATGAAAGCTGATTAGGCCTCCAAAATTACTTCTCTTAAAAGTTATTCATTCCTTTAGGTTTAAATACAAATAATCTGATACATTTCATGTTGTTTCTCCCCCAAGTAACTGATGCTTCATTTTTCAAAAATGGAAACATGAGTGGTTTTTCATCCCACATCTAAACCTACATTATAATGTGAAAATTGAAGAATTTTCTAACATTTATAATCCATTAGGGTCCTCAGAGGGGCTGAGTCATCTATCTGCTGCCCTGACAGGGAAAACCGAGAAGTCTGCTGATTGTCAGGATTCACGATGTGACAGAGGGACTGCCGAGACTCATCAAGCCCTCAGATCGCTACTCCTTCCTACTTCTCCACGTGGGCACCAATGATACTGCCAAGAATGACCTTGAGAGGATCACTGCAGACTACGTGGCTCTGGGAAGGAGGATAAAGGAGTTTGAGGCGCAAGTGGTGTTCTCTTCCATCCTCCTTGTGGAAGGAAAAGGCCCGGGTAGAGACCGTCGAATCGTGGAAGTCAACAAATGGCTATGCAGGTGGTGTCAGAGAGAAGGCTTTGGATTCTTTGACCATGGGATGGTGTTCCAAGAAGGAGGAGTGCTAGGCAGAGACGGGCTCCACCTAACGAAGAGAGGGAAGAGCATCTTCGCAAGCAGGCTGACTAACCTAGTGAGGAGGGCTTTAAACTAGGTTCACTGGGGGAAGGAGACCAAAGCCCTGAGGTAAGTGGGGAAGTGGGATACCAGGAGGAAGCAGGAGCAGGAGAGCACAAGAGGGGAGGGCTCCTGCCTCATATTGAGAAAGTGGGATGATCAGTGAGTTATCTTAAGTGCCTATACACAAATGCAAGAAGCCTGGGAAACAAGCAGGGAAAACTGGAAGTCCTGGCACAGTCAAGGAATTATAATGTGATTGGAATAACAGAGATTTGGTGGGATAACTCACATGACTGGAGTACTGTCATGGATGGATATAAACTGTTCAGAAAGGACAGGCAGGGCAGACAAGGTTGGGGAGTTGCATTGTATGTAAGAGAGCATGATTGCTCAGAGCTCCGGTATGAAACTGCAGAAAAACTTGAGAGTCTCTGGATTAAGTTTAGAAGTGTGAGGAACAAGGGTGATATCATGGTGGGAGTCTGCTATAGACCACCAGATCAGGGGGATGAGGTGGATGAGGCTTTCTTTCGGAAACTAACAGAAGTTACTAGATCACAGACCCTAGTTCTCATGGGAGACTTCAATCACCCTGATATCTGCTGGGAGAGCAAGACAGCAGTGCACAGACAATTCAAGAAGTTTTTGGAAAGTGTAGTGGGCAATTTCCTGGTGCAAGTGCTAGAGGAAAGAACTAGGGGAAGAGCTCTTCTTGACCTGCTGCTCACCAACTGGGAAGAATTAGTAGGGGAAGCGAAAGTGTATGGGAACCTGGGAGAAAGTGACCATGAGATGGTCGAGTTCAGGATCCTGACACAAGGAAGAAAGGAGAACAGCAGAATACGGACTCTGGACTTCAGAAAAGCAGACTTTGACTCCCTCAGAGAATTGATGGGCAGGATCCCCTAGGAGAATAACATGAGGGGGAAAGGAGTCCAGGAGAGCTGGCTGTATTTTAAAGAATCCTTATTGAGGTTACAGGAACAAACCATCCCGATGTGTAGAAAGAATAGTAAATATGGCAGGCGACCAGCTTGGCTTAACAGTGAAATCCTTGCTGATCTTAAACACAAAAAAGAAGCATACAAGAAGTGGAATATTGGACAAAGACCAGGGAGGAGTATAAAAATATTGCTCAGGCATGCAGGAGTGAAATCAGGAAGGCCAAATCACACTTGGAGTTGTAGCTAGCAAGAGATGTTAGGAGTAACAAGAAGGGTTTCTTCAGGTATGTTAGCAACAAGAAGAAAGCCAAGGAAAGTGTGGGCCCTTTACTGAATGAGGGAGGCAACCTAGTGACAGAGGATGTGGAAAAAGCTAATGTACTCAATTCTTTTTTTGCCTCTGTCTTCACAAACAAGGTCAGCTCCCAGACTGCTGCACTGGGCAGCACAGCATGAAGAGGAGGCGACCAGCCCTCTGTGGAGAAAGAAGTGGTTCGGGACTATTTAGAAAAGCTGGATGAGCACAAGTCCATGGGGCTGGATGCGCAGCATCTGAGAGTGCTAAAGGAGTTGGCGGATGTGATTGCAGAGCCATTGGCCATTATCTTTGAAAACTCATGGCGATTGGCAGAGGTCCTGTATGACTGGAAAAAGGCTAATGTAGTGCCCATCTTTAAAAAAGGGAAGAAGGAGGATCCGAGGAACTACAGGCCAGTCAGCCTCACCTCAGTCCCTGGAAAAATCATGGAGCAGGTCCTCAAGGAATCAGTTCTGAAGCACTTAGAGGAGAGGAAAGTGATCAGGAGCCTTCAGCATGGATTCACCAAGGGCAAGGCATGCCTGACTAATCTAATTGCCTTCTGTGATGAGATAACTGGCTCTGTGCATGACGGGAAAGCAGTGGACGTGTTATTCCTTGACTTTAGCAAAGCTTTTGACACGGTCTCCCACAGTATTCTTGCCAGCAGGTTAAAGAAGTATGGGCTGGATGAATGGACTATAAGGTGGATAGAAAGCTGGCTAGATCGTCGGGCTCAACGGGTAGTGATCAACGGCTCCATGTCTAGTGGGTAGCCGATATCAAGCAGAGTGCCCTAAGGGTCGGTTCTGGGGCCAGTTTTTTTCAATATCTTCATTAATGATCTGGAGAATGGCGTGGAGTGCACACTCAGCAAGTTTGCAGATGATTCTAAACTGGGAGGAGTAGTAGATATGCTGGAGTGTAGGGATAGAATACAGAGGGACCTAGACAAATTAGAGGATTGGATCAAAAGAAATCTCATGAGGTTCAACAAGGACAAGTGCAGAGTCCTGCAGTTAGGACGGAAGAAGCCCATGCACTGCTACAGACTAGGGACCGAATGGCTCAGCAGCAGTTCTGCAGAAAAGGACCTAGGGGTTACAGTGGATGAGAAGCTGGATATGAGTCAACAGTGTGCCCTTGTTGCCAAGAAGTCTAACAGCATTTTGGGCTGTATAAGTAGGAGCATTGCCAGCAGATTGAAGGACGTGATCTGTCCCCTCTATTCGACGTTGGTGCGGCCTCATCTGGAGTACTGTGTCCAGTTTTGGGCCCACACTACAAGAAGGATGTGGAAAAATTGGAAAGCGTCCAGCAGAGGGCAACAAAAATGATTAGGGGACTGGAACACATGACTTATGAGGAGAGGCTGAGGGAACTGGGATTGTTTAGTCTGCAGAAAAGAAGAAGAATGAGGGGGGATTTGATAGCTGCTTTCAACTACCTGAAAGGGGGTTCCAAAGAGGATGGAGCTAGACTGTTCTCAGTGGTAGCAGATGACAGAACAAGGAGTAATGGTCTCAAGTTGCAGTGGGGGAGGTTTCGGTTGGATATTAGGAAAAACTTTTTCACTAGGAGGGTGGTGAAGCACTGGAATGTGTTACCTCGGGAGGTGGTGGAATCTCCTTCCTTTGTGGTTTTTAAGGTCAGGCTTGACAAAGCCCTGTCTGGGATGATTTAGTTGGGCATTGGTCCTGCTTTGAGCAGGGTGTTGGACTAGATGATCTCTGAGGTCCCTTCCAACCCTGATATTCTATGATTTATGTGCCAGACTTAAAGCATGTGGGTATATACATTGATTTCAATGAAAGTATTTGCATACCTTGCTGAATCCATACTAAAAGACTAAACAAGTTGCAAGGTAGTTGAGATTAAGTCCTGAGTACTCAGCACTAATTACTTGGGTTTACGCACTTACTATAGCACCATTGGGCCGTCTGTGGGATTAAGTGCAAAACATTTAAAGAAGGAGAATGTACCATGAAGCTAAAAAAATGTAACAGTGGCATATTTAAAATTCAAATATCTGAATCTGTGAAGATTAATTAAACACATTGTCCTTTTGGTACGAGATTGCTGCAAAAGTTTGAAGACAACTGCAGATTCTTTGGATTTCAATCAGTCATGAGCATACAGGACTCAGAATAACATTAAGCATAATAATATTTTTAAAATATCTCACAAACAATGAATTAAGAACTGAAGAGTCCATATGCATTTTAAAAACCAGATCTGCATTACTAGTAATGTGATATTTAAGTTTGATAGGAAGAAACTGAAGCATATGTTTAGACGACTTGCTGTCTGATCAAAAATTCTTTACCTTTTACTGGGGTTGGCTGGAGCTCTTCAGGAAAATTGAATGGATGGGAAGAGAAAAGAGGTATTGAAATCAATGAAAAGGAACTGAGGTGTCTCTATTTTCCTTTAATTTTGAGGCATGAAAATATGTATATATATACTTGACTGTTCACTCTGAAGTGTACTATTTTATAACGTGATTTTTTAAAATTTTAAATTGTATGCAAGTACTAAAAAGTGGGTTTTTTAAAATGTCATTGTAAATAGATATCCTACATACTTTAGGACTTTGTAACAGCTGTCTCAATTAGAGCTTTCTCTGTGTTATGCAGGTAGAATATTTGTTGCTGTGGCTTGAAGGAAAATCTTTAGGGGGAAAATCTCCTTTTATCTTTTCAGTTTATACAATCCCATTTTGCCCTTTTCATAAAGATATTTCAAAACCCAGTTGTTACTTATCCATGAAACAATGCCTTTGGTATTCTCATATATAGTTCAAAGGGAGGCTTGAACACACATGCTGAGTATGCATTTGTGCTAAAAGATCTTTGCTCTCACAGGAAGCCATATTATTACAACATATACAGAAAATTCTTGGATAAGGATCCAATCCTGTACCCCCTGAAGTCCATGGGAGTTGAGTTTAGCTATTGGCTTCTGTATGAGCGGATTAGGGTAGAAGTCTGAATGTGCCTTAATGGTAAAACACTTCGTGTAGGTTGGACTGGTGAATCTATTAAGGAAGACAATGAAGTCAAATTAGAATAATAGAAATCATAGATGGAAAGCTCTATTCGGTCATGTACGTTTCCCTGCCAGAGCAAAATTTCTTCTTGTGTGACATTCACAAGTATCTTGGTCAGTCTACTTCTCAGTAAGGCTTAGTCTACACTGCAAAGTTTTTTCCAGAATAGCTGTGCTGGCTAGGTGTGTGGGAAAAAGTCATACCACTGGCCAACATAGCTATGCCAGCAAAAACCCTGGTGCTGATGCAACTATACAGACATAAGAGTGCTTCTGTTGACTTAGATCAGTGGTCCCCAAACTGTGGGGCATGCCCCCCTAACTGGGCTTGGAGGAACGTTTTGGGGGGGTGCACTGGGCCCTGGGCCAGCTCCCACGGGGGGTAGAGAAAAAGGACCACCCAGCCCTGCTCTGTCCCCGCCCAGCTCCAGCCACAGCTCTGCCCTGGCCCCTGTTCTACCCCCAGCCCAGCTTGGGCCCCAGTCACAGCTCCATTCTGCGCTCCATCCCTGCCAGCCCAGCTCTTTCCTCATTTCCTCTCCACCCCCAGGCCAGCTCCACCTCTCGTCCCAGCTCCTCCCGCATCCCCAGTTCTGTCCCCAGCTCTGCAATCAGTCCAAGCTCCTCTGCTGAGCCAACTGTGCAGTAATTGAATGGGGACATGGACTGATTCCACTACTGGTAATGACAGGAAAAGTTTGAGCACCATTGGCTTCGATAATAATGTTTGGGGAGGTGGTTTAGCTCTACAGACAGAACTCCTTCTGTGGGCTTCCACTGCATCTCTACTAAAAGGCTCTTTCAGTTGGTGTGGCTATAGCAGTGTAGCTATTCTTTCAAAGACTCCGTAGTCTAGACAAGCTCTGACTCTTACAACCAGGATTCTACCTTAGGATACCATTACATAGTTGAATAAAATTTATTGTTAAAAATGTTGCTTATGTTCAGTGTATATTTTCTGTTGCTCATGTTCATCACCTTTTCTTCACATATTTCTCATGGGACTACAATAAACACCTCCCTTGTTTTACTCTTAAAACCAATCAGATATTTGAAGTTTGTCAAATCACCTCAAGTTTTTTCACACAAGCTATGTATATTTAGGTACATTGTGGTTTTTGTTTTTTCTTGGTCACTCCTCTTGAATCCTTTCATTCTTTTTATTCTGTTCTCAATTCTCTCCAGTTTATCAAAATCCTATATCAGGGCATTCAAAAGTATATACAATATTCCAAATATGGTGAAATAAAGACTATGGAATCTGGCCTCATCCAATATGCAAGTAAGGAGATCGCAGATGAGAGACCTTCAGTGCAATGAGGTCTCGGGGATAGAGCACTGAACCAGGACTTGGGAGACCTAAGTTCTTCCACTGGCCTGGTGGGCTACTCTGGACAAGTCACTTCACCTTTCTGTGTTTCAGGTCAGAATAAAGATAGTGACCACCTTGTAAAGGGCTTTGAGATCTACCAATAAAATATGCTATCTAAGAAATAGGTATTATTTCTAAAGGGCCCTGCTTCATTAAAGACTATAAAATATGTTGCTTTATTATAATTTTTCTATTTGTTCTTGAATATGCAAGAAAATTACCACTCATACATGGAAAGAAGACCTGACACTCACCGTGTCTACAGCTCTAGTTGTTAAAAATTGAGGATGATTTTTCAAAAGTATGCACCATAGCTCGATCAAATTTAAAACCAATTTACCCTCAAAGGTTCTTCTCAGCAACAGTCAAATTTCCTTCCACAGCTGTTTCAAAAATAGTCATGAGGGATTTTTTTTATACTTAGAGAAGTGTTCTGTTTATTTGTTCTCTCTCTCTTGCTCAGAAATGGTTAAGCAAATTTTGATTAAACAACAAAAAGGTCACCTTCGTGTGGAAATCAAACATAAAAAAATTCAGCATGAGGGGTAAAAGCTTTAGCAGGTGATGTGTGACTGCACATACAAGAAGAAGACGGTGTATGTTGAATTGCAACATTTTTGCTCAATGAAAGTGCTCCCTCCCACTGTAGGGTGCTAGACTGGGCCTCAGAAGACCAGGGTTCAATTCCTGCCTCTGCCCTGATCTGCTGGGTGACTCTACGCAAGTCCCTGTGCTTCAGTTTCCACATCTGTAAAATGGGAATAATGATACTTCCCTCCTTTGTAAAGCCTTTTGAGATCTACTGACGAAAATCAGTAGACAAAAGATAGGTGGTAGTTAATAGCATTTATTATTATAGATGAAAGAAGCCGCACAGAATGCAACTCTGGGTCTGTTGTTTATTTGCGAAGCTGTCCACACAGTGAACATCAAAGCAGGGGCAGTGAGAGGCCTGAACTGATGGCACTGATAAATAAATCTGTCTCTCTTTAGGATCAATTGGTTTATCAATTCCAGAGAACAGATCTTTTGATTAGGAACATGTAGGGTCAGGTTTGACAGTATCCCCTATTTAGGACTACACATCTGCTGCATTTTGAAATTAACATTTTTAGCTAGGTAGATTATCTGAATCCATCTCGGAGAGTGGGGAAGCAAAAAGGGGTGTTAGATTAGCTCATGTTACTTGCAGTCTGTGCTATGTGGGGAGTGGGGGAGGGGAGGGGGGAACTGAAGCCAGATGGTACAGCCCACAAACTGGGTGAGGCCAGCCAGGGAAGGAGTGTGGCCTGAAAGATGTGCTGGTTCAGTACATCTCCTTGGTGACCTCTTGTTGGGGTCTTATTGAACCTGACCATAATAAATTAAGGCTGTCCTCCTCATGTGTTGGCAGTACAGCATCCTGGCCCACTCAGGTGTGAATGCTCCATCTGGCATGGTTGTCCATGGAGAAACAAAAGGGAATATGATTTGCACCCCCTACCTCTGTAGGGATGAATCAAGGCCATTCTCCTTAGACGATTATACACTGTATGCAAACCTTGGCAATTACATTCTGTTTCCTGAATGGTTTTGAACATACTGCAGAATTAATGCTTGTTAGAGCAGGAGAGCATAAGTTTGAAAGATCAGCTGTATATGTGAATATTGGGCTAAACATTTTATTTTTACTTATGATTTACAGACTAGATCTGCTTGGGAGGTAGCAGACCATGTCCCAAGTTAACCAGTTAGTTTTAAGTGAAAAAAGAAATGATTTGGGAGAAGTCTGTTTCTGTGATTATTCCCAGTCCAAATTATACATGATCCAAAAGCCAGAACTGTTCACTATGCTCATTCTTCAGACCACAGTTCAAAAGGGAGAACTTACATCTTAAGAAATAGGATTTTAGGCAACAAATGGAGGGGGGAGTCATGAAAATTTAGTTAAATGTAAATGTGTTAAATGATACATGAACTAGTCAGGTTTCCATGATTTATCAGTTTTAAACTTTGAAGACTCTGGTTAGCTTGTATTTTTAAAACTAATGAGTTTATCACAGCCAGTGGGAAAAATGGTTAAAGTATATCAGCTGTAAATTGGTACAAAGCACTAAAAGGGACATTAACCTCTAATCAGATTCTAACAGTTCATTAAACCTGCCTTTTCTGAATCGCTCTTTGTCTCTTTTTTTCACCCCCTTCTGCTTGTGCCTCCTGCACAAGAAAGTCTCTTCCCCTTTTCATTTGGGTTAGACCTCCTTAGGGATGTGAAGTAATATCATCTCATCCTTCTTTGTCTACAAACTAAACAGCCTAAGGGATGCTTTATTATGCTATATTCCTGATCTTGCTGTAAAACTCAAAACTATGCTTCTTATAAATCATGAAAGGGAAGGGACTTCCTAGCTAGTGGAATAAAAGCGTTAGAGAGCTTGGAATGCCATGCTGGCTGCCTTTGCTGCTCCACCCTAAACCACATCCAAACCACTGAAGTTAAGTGACGCCCTAGCACATGAGATCAATTCCTGATAAGTAAACAATACACCACCCTTGCTGGGAAGAGGAATTTTAAGTCGGAACAATTTCACTGAGTTATTTTGTTGGTATGGTAATCCCTTCCCCCCAACCCCTGATAAAAATCAAGGTATCCAAATAAAAGAAATTAAATTAAAGCATTATATTTTTAATTTTCTTGGTCTTCATTGTATCCAGTATTTTTAAGCTTGCCTCGCTATGGAGAGAGATCTTACTAGGGAACAGCTGAACAACTTAGCTTGCCTTTTAAAAGTCAGTTATTTTGTCTGAAACTGTAATTTATTGTAGTATCTAAGATTATTATTAAAAGATTAGAGGAAGTTTTGTTCAGCTTGTTGACTTTGGTGCTGTCATAAATATAATGGAAAGGGTAACCACCGTTCTGTATACAGTGCTATAAAATCCCTCCTGGCCAGAGACAAAATCCTTTCACCTGTAAAGGATTAAGAAGCTAAGATAACCTCGCTGGCACCTGACCCAAAATGACCAATGAGGGGACAAGATACTTTCAAATCTGGAGGGGGTGGAACAAAGGGTTTGTCTGTCTGTCTGTGATGCTTTTGCTGGGAACACATCAGGAATGCAGCCTTACAACTCCTGTTAAATTAGTAAGTAATCTAGCTAGAAATGCGTTAGATTTCCTTTTATTTAACGGCTGCTAAATAAGCTGTGCTGGATGGAATGTATATTCCTGTTTTTGTGTCTTTTTGTAACTTAAGGTTTTGCCTAGAGGGATTCTCTGTGTTTTGAATCTGATTACCCTGTAAGGTATTTACCATCCTGTTTTTACAGAGGTGATTCTTTTACCGTTTCTTTAATTAAAATTCTTCTTTTAAGAACCTGATTGCTTTTTCATTGTTTTTAAGATCCAAGGGTTTGGGTAGGTGTTCACTTGTACCAGTTGGTGAGGATTCTTATCAAGCCTTCCTCAGGAAAGGGGGTGTAGGGCTTGGGGGGATATTTTGGGGGAAGACGTCTCCAAGTGGGCTCTTTCCCTGTTCTTTGTTTAAAACGCTTGGTGGTGGCAGCATAGGGTTCAAGGACAAGGCAAAGTTTGTCCCTTGGGGAAGTTTTTAACCTAAGCTGGTAAGAATAAGCTTAGGGGTTCTTTCATGCAGGCCCCCACATCTGTACCCTAGAGTTCAGAGTGGGGAAGGAACATTGACAGGTGCACATGGCAGCATTTTATGTATAATCAGTTTCAGTGTCCCCCCCCACCACCACCCTTTTCCTGAAAGCTGCGACACACAGAGCCCCACTTAAGACAGTATGGCCCTAAATGGGCTAATTGGTCTGCCCCTGGGGAGTACCTTGAGAACTGAGATGTTAGTTTTCCTGTTTTCAGGCTTGTACACATTACCACTTATGTCGGTATAGCTTATGTCATTGAGGGGTATGAATAAGCCACCCCCCCCAAGCGATGATGACGTAAGTTATACTGACCTTAGCGCCAGTGTGGACAGCGCTATGTCAGAGAGGGAGCTTCGCATAATGACATAGCTGCTGCCTTTTGCCGAGGTGGTTTTATTATGCTGGCAGGAGAGCTGTCCCGTCAGCACAGAGCACTTTCACCAGATAGTCTGAGTTTTCTTCTTTTACTGTGAGTTATTTATGCAGCAACAGGGGAGGTAGAAATGTTTTTAAGACCCGACTACTAGTATTCTCATGAAAAGTGAGACTCTTGGGCAGGTGTAGTCCTTAAAATACTTTTAAAGATATTTTCCTGTTTTTTATTTTTTGCTTTTTTTTAATTGACAAAATTCCATGCTCACAGTGATCTCTTAAGATCAGTTTCCTAGTCCGGTCCATTTCCCAAAAAACTTCACAAAGGTAATCATGTGATCAAAGTAGCTGTGCCTTTCTGGAGTTGTCGACACCCCCGCCCATCCCGGAGGGATACTCTACTTGGGTTAGCACCAATTTTCACACCTTTCAATTTGTAAAATGAAAAGAAATTGTGTGAAGAAATATGGTAGTGAACACATGCTTTCAAAATAAATAAATGCACTGGAGAGTATTATACTGATGTGCTGCCCGCCGAATAATATAAGGAAGACTTCCCATTAGCTTGTCGTTACTGAGGAGGAAGACTAGTGGTTACAGTAGGGGCGTGGATTCATGACTTAAGGATTCTGTTCCAGAGTCTGTCCCTTATTTGTTGGGTTACCTTGAGAAGTCACTTTTCACCTATGTGTGCCTTCGTTGTCCACTTTGTAAAATAGTTGTAGCAATATTTATGTTTCTGTAGCTAAGATGGATTGTACCTAACCCTCAGTGATATAGAAGAGGATGGAAGAATTGCCTTCATCCACCCCATTGTATTCATTGGTACAGCTTTTTTTACCCACTGCTTTTTTTACCCACAGGCCAGTGTAGTGCCTATTTATAAAAGTAGTTGAGATACCCATTTGAAAAGTGCAGAGTATTACTCGTGAAGCTTTGTCCCTGAATATGATCTGTGAGCTTTCACTTAACGTTGCTGTCCTGTCACTCCAAAGAACACCATTATTTTATTTTGTTACATTAAAAATAGCTTAGCATGAAAACAAGGTATTTGGGAATACAGTTACTCAGTTATTTGTGGACTCCCCCTCTCCTCCCATCAGATCGAGGGCTTGTCTACACATGAAGTTATTCTGAAATAGCTATTCAGAAATTGCTCTTCCTGAATAATTGCTCTTCCATGTATGGACACAAGGCTTCCAATTCTAACCCTAAAGTTTTCAATATTAGCAAAGAGGAAGTGTGTGTGTGTGTGTGTGTGTGTGTGTATTAATATATATGTATATATAAGTAGTAATTATTTGAATTACCATAGTGCCTAGGACAGGGATTTCCAAATTTGGCTCACGGCTTGTTCAGGGTAAGCCCCTAGTGGGCCGCAAGACGCTCTGTTTACCTGAGCGTCCGCAGTATGGCCGCTCGCAGCTCTCATTGGCCAGGAACGGTGAACTGCAGCCACTGGGAGCTGCGAGCAGCCTTACCTGCGGATATGCAGGTAAACAAAGCGTCTCGCGGCCCGCCAGGGACTTACCCTGAACAAGCCACAAACCAAGTTTGGGAACCCCTGGCCTAGGAGATCTAGTTAATGACCAGGGCCCCATTATGCTTGGTGCTGTATAAACACAGAACAAAAAGAGGGTCCTTGGAATGTATAAGACAAGAGACAACAGATGGGTATAGGCAGACGGGTGGGGAGTACAAGCAAACAATGAGACAGTATTGGTCAGTATGATAGGCAGTAGTCTCAGCCCAACAGCCTTACTATTATCAAATTTTTTTGTAGGCATCATCACAAAAGAGAGTTTTGAGGAGGGTTTTGAAGCTGGATAATGAGTTAGTTTTGTGGATATTTATGGGGAGTTCCTCTCAAGCATGTGGGACAGCATGGGAGAAAGCACAAAGGTGCTTGTTTGAAAATGTAACAAGTGGGTGAGGGAGGCTGGCATGAGTAGTGGATTGGAAGTGATCATTGATAGTTTAGCAGTGAATGAGAGATGATACATATATATCTTTCTGCTTCAAATGAAGAAATCAGAAAATTATTACCTGCTGTACCACAGAGATTTAGTTTCTGTACATATAGGTAATTGATAGGATAGTTGACAGTATTTTAAATATAATTAACAAGTTGATGGTAACTACGTACCAAATAACATTAATTCCCAAACTTTTGTAAGTGTTCATGTTAGGGATTTAGCAAATTGATGGTCCAGCATTCTCATTTTAATGAACTTATAGCAAAAACCAGCTAACTGGTACTGCATCAGCAGCACTGTAGGTGAACTGAGCCAAACATTTTTTTCATTTAAGTTGACCTTTGATTCTCTTTTTATCCCCTTCCTTAGGACATCAACGCCTTTGAGAACAGAATGTTAATGCTGGATGGGATGCCGGCAGTTAGAGTCAAAACAGAATTGTTGGAATCTGAACAAGGGGTAAGTAGGGGTTTCCAGACAAATCCCCCCTTTCCTCTTCAGTGTCTTGGTAATTGTTTCCAGACTTTCCAGTGGACAGCTTCTCCTCTGCATGGTGTGCTCTTCTCTCTGTTGTTTTCCTGAGGCTAGTTCTCTGTCAACTGCCAAACTCATCCACTGGGAGTGGAGAGCAATCTGTACTCTAAGAAGATATATTGAAAGTTTCTGGAACTATGTGGATCCTTATTTGGGTTTAGCTTGGCAAAAGTTTGGAAAGTGTTATCAAAAAAATAATAAATAAAAATTGTGTGATGAGTACAATAGGCCACACCATGTTATTATGAACATCATGTTGTACCTTGTAGTGTATTTTGGGGACCTTGCTATGTAGCAGCTGTCCCATGACTCCTTCCTCTCCCCCCTGGCGAACTCCATGCTTTTCATGCAAAACTGCTTCCTTGTTCTGGTGGAACCCAGCTGCTTTGAGAGATTATGATCATGGAGGAAGAGGCGATCTCTCAGGTAGTTAAATCTGACCTCATGGCAGACTTTTAATATTGGGACAGAGACTTTGAACTGGATTTTGTATTCAGTGGAGAGCAAGTGCTGAATGCTAGGGTGTTACAATTACAGCAGCCAATGTTTCTAAGCATAGGGGCTACTGCATTTTGTACTAGTTGGAGCTTTTTTAGGATGTGTTGCTACATTCTTGGATATGAGTTGTAAGAGTTAAGCCTGGAAATCAGGAATGTGTGGATGACCATGGAGACACTGATGATGGTGATAAGATACTGTCTTATTATGGCAGTCCTTATATGAGTATCCAGTAGCATTGAGGAGTGCAAAAGGATTCAAATATTGCAGAACGACGTAACCTTCTGCAGACAGATGCCCTCATTAGGCAGCAGATATAATAGAAGGGGTAATTTTGTTGATTTAGAGATGACTGTTAGCTGCTAACACTTCAGCCTGTGTTTTTCCAGCTCCTCTCCCAATGGCTTCATTTAGATTTTGAACAATGTGGGGGAGACGACTGAGCTTTATGGGGCTCACTTTGAAGGATTTTGAAGTGGAAGAACAGTTGCCTAAAATGTCCTCCCAGCTTCATTCTGAGAGGAAAGACCCCATTTAAGGGAATTCTGATTCATCTGTGCAACTTCTTAAAGGTGATACAGGAGCACCCTCAGCACACATGAGGAGATGGCATAATGCAATAAAGTATGTAGCGTGAGAAGGCAACCAAACTAGGCGCTTTTTATAAACCATAGTGCTGAAAAGACTGATCCTTTAGTGGTAATCTTTCTAATATCTTCTGGTGGGTTGGCATGAAACTCATGTACACCATGAACCTTTCTTAATACTGACTAGAAAGAAAATATAGTAAAATGTGTTTTAATAGAGAAAAGCAAATAGTTATGCAAAGTACCGCATGCCCCCTTAATAAAAAAGGTTCCATACTTTACTAAAGTGTGACCGGATACCAGGAGACCTACTTGAGGTCTCAGAAACTAGAAGGAAATTAACAATTTATTTGATTTCCTAATTTCCTTGGTTCTTTTATAAATAAAGTTTTATGGACTTCTGTATGTTCAGAAAATGACGTCATTGCTCTTTTTCCAGTGATTGAGGCTTTGGACAAAGACCACAATTTAGTTTGGAAGTTTGTTTTTCACTGCTAATTGGGGCAGGAAAGTAGTGTCTAGTCAGAAGAATAAAGCACCTTTATGAATCTTTAAGGGGCAATCAATAAGTAGGCCATGAAAGTGATGATTTAGACTGAATAGTAGGAAAAACATATGAGTGGAATCTGTTACACAGTGAAATAGTTTTAATTAATTAATTTCTATTGCGATAGTGTCCAGAGGCCCCAGTCAGGATCAGGGCACCATTGTGTTAGATGCTGTAGAAACACATAGAAAGACATGGTCTCTACCCCAAAGAGTTTACCATCTAAGTCCCCTAAAAGAATGGTGGAAATTCCATCACTCTGTTGAAAACTAGATTAGACTAGACACACCACTGAAAACTGTACCAATAAAAAACAATCCTGCATTGCTGGTGAACGGAAATAATGAAAGGAAGTGTATTAATATAATTAACTGAAATTAAAACTGGTGGGAAAAGGGGTGGTACAAGTATGAACTATGGATGAACAGAAGTTGAAGGAATGGGAGGATTTGAAGAAGGCAGAGCTGGGCGGGAGGAGGAGGGCTTTAAATTTAAACTGCAACAGAATCACTAGAGTTTTCCAATCTGCTTTGGGTTTTGAAGGATAGGTTCCAGACTTAGTCAGAAGATTGTTGTTGTTTTTTTTAAACAACAACAAGATTTGTGAATTACTACATGAATCAAATAATGGTGTCTGACTACTGGTTAGCATAAAAGGCTGTAATCCTATTTGTTGAAGATATTGCTTGCCATAGACTTGCACAACACAAATCTGAAAATTTCTCCCCCAGTATACCAGCTGCAATGATAATACAGATTACCTGAGCACATAAGACTCTCAAAATTAGCATGGAAAATTCTGGTGATGTATTAATTTCTGTGCTTTCTGATAGTTGTGTGTTGGAAAATGTATCATATTTGAATCAGTTAAGATGCACCCACTTTTAGTTGCCACTCCTATCTTGACTTCAATTCCACTTTTGGAAGTAGGTTTTTGTGGGGTCTTGTCTTCATTGCAGTGTTAACTCGAGTTATTTACATGTGAATTAATTCCTCTTGAGTTACCATAGTTCGCATGAGTGGTCACACTGCAAAACAACACTTGAGCTGCACAGAGTGATTGTGTTAGCCTCACAGAGTTGCGTATCCCCACTGTATTACTAGCTCTAGCAACACTTGAAGTCAACCTACCCCAGCCCTCCCCAACAGGCCAGCTTACTTGAGTTTAAAGCACTATTTAACTTGAGTTAAATATGTGGATGGGAGTTAGGTTAAGGACAACACTTGAGTGATATCTCGAGCTAACACTGCAATGAAGACAAGACCTGGGAGATGGAGATCACTAGACAAATATGGAATAGGGGAGTTGCAAGGGGAATGGATTTTCTATTTGCTTTGAAAAATGTTAAGCAGTTGCACTCTGAAAAGCTTTACTGATTTAGTGTAAATTTATAATTTTTGGAAAGCATCAGCATTAGCGAGAGTGGATACTTATTTTTCCAGTGAAATGCTATCCTTAATTTTGCATGGGAGATTTAGTGCAGACTATTGTCTGAGGTCTCAAGAAGACAGTGCTGTTTTAATGACTTTATCATAAGAGAAGAAAAGGCATTACATAAAAGCTACTGCATTGCCCTTTAACAAAGATTCATTATTACCTCTCCTACTGTGGAACAAGAGCTAGCATTACTAATAACTTGGTACAATTACCTTAGAAATCTGAATTTGCTTATCATTTAATATTCTCTGGTGTCCTACTGTTTGAGATCTTTTGATCATCAGTAAAATCTTTGTCTGGCAGTACCCAGCTTCAGAGAGAAACATATAAGAAGCAACCCAGCTTCTTTACAGGAGAAAATGAGGCATTTCAGCAGGAAAAATGTTCACGTTCATGCTGTACCAGGAAATAGTTTTAAAAAACCCAAACCCTGCACTAAAGAGACATGCAAAAGTTAGATACCTTTCAGTGACAGAGAATTGCCAATGAATTCATTAACAGAAGTAATGTTAAACAATGGACTAAAATGTAATGTGCTAAGTGGCTTGAATATGAAGTATAAAAGCCCTATACGAATTGTGGTTTATAAGGCTCAGATCCTGAAAACATTTAAGAACATGCATAACTATATTCATATAAGTTAAGTTATACATTTGCATAAGTGTTTGCAGGCCCTAGTTTTGCTAAAAGGATTTTATTTTTTTGCATTTGTAGATGCAAAATTGGAACAAATGCATCGCAAATTAGATGATGCTTGAAAGCTATGTATCATTATCTGATTGATCTGAATCACTTTGGTAATATGTATCACATGTACCCATATGGCAGCTGTTTTATATGGGTATATTTGAAAACCCAAAGCAAAATATTGGGGGCAATAAATATTATTTGTCCTTTCTTACTGGAGTAGCTGTAAAGGAGGGCCACATCAGTGTTTTTCAGAGAGACAGAATAAAGTACTCTCAATTTTCATCAACTTTCAAATATTTTAATCTCGTCCATTCTCACCACTTCACTCTCTTTCGTCAAATCTCTCTTCAAAGATCATTTCTGTCATCCTCAATTCACCCCATAGTTTCTGCTTCATCCATTTCCATTCCCGGTGCTGACAGTGACTGGATGTTGAAAAGAATGACTACAATGACAAAACCTACGAAAAGGCTAATATTGCTCTCCCAAGTCTATTTCTCCTCTTTCCATATGATCTGCTCATCTTATGTGTCTAAAATATCATGCACAGCTATGATGCTGTATACATAATAACAAATGTGACAGTTCTACCACAGCCAGGATAATTGCAACAGTTGCCTCACTGAAGTGCTATATAGTTCTGGAGGCATGGCCTTTGTGATGACAATAATGCTGTACACAAAACAGCCCCTTTTCAATTCATAGATCTCCAAAATGTGTATTGAATCATAGTTCAGGATAGTATTGATAGCAATGACTGCTGTTAGGTTACTTTGGGAATCACGCAGCTTGCAATCTAGCCTTCTAATATGATTTAGAGATTCCAAGGCCAGAAGGGAGCACTGTTATCATCTAGTCCAGTGGTTCTCAAACTAGGGCCACTGCTTGTTCAGGGAAAGCCCCTGGTTTGCTTACCTGCCGCGTCCGCAGGTTCGGCCGATTGCAGCTCCCACTGGCCGCGGTTCGCCGCTCCAGGCCAATGGGGGCTGCGGGAAGCGGTGCGGGCCGAGGGATGTGCTGGCCGCCCTTCCTGCAGCTCCCATTGGCCTGGAGCGGTGAACTGTGGCCAGTGGGAGCCGCGATCGGCTGAACCTGCGGATGCGGCAGGTACACAAACCAGCCGGGCCCGCCAGGGGCTTTCCCTGAACAAGTGGCAGCCCTAGTTTGAGAACCACTGATCGAGTCTGTCCTTCTGTATACCACAGGCTGTAGAACGTCCTCTCAAAAATTCCTAGAGCAGATCTTTCAGGAAAACATCAAATCTTGATTTTAAAATGGTCAGTGATGGAAAATCCACCATGACCCTTGCCCTTGTTAAGAAAGAAAAGGAATCCATCTGTTCAGAACCCAGCCCAACCCCCACCAGCCTGGTATTCCATCTTATTTCCAAAATTTTAAAGTTGATAGCAGCACCAGCTCTTCATTCTGATGGTGGAGTAGCATGTGGGGTCTTTTCCTTTGCTGCATATCTGACTTTTGGGAACAAAAACATGTAAACTATATACGTAAGTTAATATTGAAAGTGAGGGAAAATAGACTGAAATATTAATTATTGCAAATAGCAACCTGGTAGGTTCAAAGTGACTGAATACTGTGATATCCTGTTTGACTTTCCAATCAAATTTCCTTTAGTTGATTATATGGTAAAGCTTTTTTAATACCATGTAGCTGATTTTAGTGTAGTATTTGTGAGTTCTCTGTGTTAGTAACAGAAAAAAAAATTACTGCTACTTTTTATTTATAATTTGTCACTCTTTCCTCCAGCCAGATAGCAAATGGTGTTCCTTTTTTATTCTTGAAATGATATGGCAGGTTTAGCATGGTGATATGGCTACTTCACAAATAGGGATCCACCAACATATTGGCGTTGTGTGTATCCTCCCATCCTGCACAGAAAATTGCATCTGTTTACTTTGTCATTTTCATTCTGCCGTACTTCCAGGAATACCATTATAATACTGGAAATATTATTGTGTATTATTAAAATACTGATATGATTATGATTCATTAATACAGAACCATACATTTACATGGTCCCTCATAAACAGAGCAAATCCTGCACTAAAGGCCATTCATAGAATATCAGGGTTGGAAGGGACCTCAGGAGATCATCTAGTCCAACTCCTTGCTCAAAGCAGGATCAATCCCCAATTTTTGCCCCTGATCCCTAAATGGCCCCCTCAAGGATTGAACTCACAACCCTGGGTTTAGCAGGCCAATGCTCAAACCACTGAGCTATCTCTCCCCCCATTTAAGGTCCTGACCCTGATCCTGATCCTGAACCTGAACACCCTTACTGTTGAGCATTTTTCTGATTCCAGTGGGAATCAGTCAGACTGTGGACCTGATCCAGGACAGCAGTCGTATTAAGGGTTTGCAGGTTCAGGCCCTAATATAGTCTATAAAAGTGATGTATTCAAGACTAATATTAAAGTGATGGCCTAAAAAGGCTGGATATGTCCCCGCCTGTGGCCAGATCCTGTTCGTCTTGAAGCCAATGGGATTTTACATGAATTTCTCGGGGATCAGATGCAGGCCCCTAATATTCAAACATGCCCAGCCTTTTTACAACTTTTAATTATAAGATTTTTGCTTTCCTAATTGTAGAATGGATCTCTTTGAACTGTCTATAATGACAATAATATCAATGACTGTACAGTCACTTTGTCAAGTTAGCCAAGTTTACACGTAAAAAAAAAAAAAAAGCAGGTGGGATATTGTATGCTGTAAGATGCATCATGCTGTCCAGAATTTCAGCTAACACAAGGACCTGGGATCCTCTGAGATGTAATTTTTTGACTGTTATCTGCCATTGCTCACCTTTCCAAGGTAGCCGAATCAGCTGTTGTGAAGCATTGCGGAGAACTTGATCTCCATTCCTGTGTTTGAGTTTGGTTCTGTTTTTATCTGGCTAAAAGTATGCTTAGCTGCCATTGTGATGGGATTGTTCCAAATACCTGCAATATTATTTTATTTTATTTTATTTTATTTTATTGTGTGCACTAGGCATATATGGCACAGTATAAAACACACAAAAAGGCAAGGTCCGATCCCCAAGCAGCTTGCAGTCTAACTTGCAGACTAGTTTGACAGGTAAAAATGACCAGTACAAATGTAAGAAAGCAAAATGGCATCAACGGAGACTGGTTCAATGGAGGAAGAGTTGGCATAAGTAATGGGCTTTATGGATAGATTTGAAGGAGAAGAGGGACAGTGTTTGATACATGGGAGCGGGGGCTGTTCCACGCATTCAGGGTGCCATTATACAGCTGTTCAGTTGATTTCCAGTTAGTGTCACAATATTGTCATAAAATGACTGTGGCATTCTCATCTACTAGAACTAATTTTGACTTTCTGGGCAGAAAAAAACCCAAACCAAAACATTTCCTCCTAAAATAAATGTCAGTGCAGTCCCTCATGGAAGTTTCAGTTCAAGTGACTTGAATCTCAGTTCTCCTCTCTGGGCTTGGGTCCCTGACCAGACTGCATGTTGCATGATGCACCACAGTCTCCCTTCTTGCTGAGCTGCCAAATTGCATCCTGGGAGATGTAGTGTGACTGGGAAGCACAAGCCAGAGAAGAGAATGGGTGGATAAGGCATGTAAACTACAACTCCCATAGGGCACTGTGGCAGCATTTCTGAATCACAGTTTTTCGCTGAAAACTTCTGGGTTTTTGAGTGTCTGGTTTTTGTATGAAACGTAAAAATTTTCTGTGGCAAGCAGACACCTCCCAAAAAAATTATTTAATTTGAAGACTTTTCTGTCAAAACAGTTCAAATGGAAAATTTTCGATCAGCCCTGACATCTGCCTATTTCTGAACTTTGATATCTGTCTGATGTGAGGTTATATAATATGATAATGAATGTAATACATTCACTAAGCCATTTGAACTTACTACATAGCAATATAATCTGTTACAGTTCCACCTTCAGTGTAAACACAGGCATGATATAATATAATGCAGTTCCCAATTTTTGATGCCAGTAATTCCTTTACATATTGGAATTAAAAATTGGGTACCCATTCTAGTTGTAAAAAGAAAAGGAGGACTTGTGGCACCTTAGAGACTAACAAATGTATTTGAGCATAAGCTTTCGTGAGCTACAGCTCACTTCATCGGATGCATTCCATCGATGAAGTGAGCTGTAGCTCACAAAAGCTTATGCTCAAATAAATTTGTTAGTCTCTAAGGTGCCACAAGTCCTCCTTTTTCTTTTTGCGGATACAGACTAACACGGCTGCTACTCTGAAACCATCCTAGTTGTGTGTATTGTGCTACAGTTGACATCCCAACTTTAGGCCAGTGTACAGCAAGGTGAATTAAAATAAAATTTATTCAAACTGAGTGCATCTCCTATAGAATAAGTATTTGTATGCCCAAAACAGCATTAACTGGTCCAGGAGAGGTCAACAATCAAGCACACCTGATTCGGGTGGAACTGATCTCTCACACTTTGTTGAGGTCTCTCTGTCAAGTTGGATCAAGTTGATCGGAGGCAGTGTGAGGAAGCTTGAGGCTTGCACAGCCACTGCCCATGCTGTATGTGTTCTGTGGATAAACCGAAAGCTTCACTTTCCATGGTTGCAGTTCTGGCCCATTTCTTGAGTACTAACTTTATGTTCAATAAAAATAGATTGTGTATAAGTGGGCTGGGGGGGGAGTGGCTGAGGAAAAGTTGATTAATACTTAAGGAAATTGGGGATACAAGCAGAGCCGGGAAAACTGGGGGAAGCAGATTAGATGCACAGTTAAGTGAAATCCTCAGTTTTCCATGCTTCAGGGTAGTCACTGCATTACGAATCAGACAGAAGGTCTGTATTTTGAGCAGGAAAACATGGCAGAGCAGTTAGAACATTGAATAGTGAATCAAATCACCGTGGTTCTTTTCCTATGCTTGCCACTGACTTGCTGTGTGAATGTGGTCACAAACAAACAAACTCTTTTGTTTCTGTGTCTGTTTAGCTTTTGTAAACTGGCGGTATTATACTTACCCGCTTTTGTAAAGCATTTTGAGATCTTCAGATGAAAAGTGCTCTACAAATACAAATTGTTTTATTATATACAGTGCAGCTTAACAGAAATAAAACAAATGTTAAGCAATACAATATAGTAATTTATAGTACTATAGTGTGTCTCAGCAGTGTGATATAAACTCCACCATCTTGCAGTAGTGCTAAAATTATTTTAATCTTGTTGGTTTATTATGGGAAAGGGATCATTTTTATTTTTCTCTTGTTTATTGCTGTTCTTTAATTCTCTTTTCCCTGTCTGAGGTGGTTTTATAAATAGTATTTTTAATGAATATTTTACTTTCTATCCTGCTGGGAAGTACTGAAAGTACTCTCTCTCTCTTTCTCTCTCTCTCTCTCTCTCTCTCTGTATGTGTGCATATATATATGTGTGTGTGTATGTGTTAGCATTATAGGCATTTTTCCTTCTCTCTCTCTGTGGAGATGAGTGCTTTCGTAAATTATTTTAAGGATTCTGCTTTACTGGATTTTTTCCTTTATTTCATGCTGTGAGGATAAGTATTTAATGAACTATTATTTAAAGAAGTCTGCTTTCACATTCATTCTTCTGTACATCTTGTTGTTTGGCTGAGATTTCATAGACACTAGAGAAGTAAAAAGACCTTTGACTATCCCCCGCCCCCATTAGCACATCATTCTCTAGAGTAGACTCAAGTCCATCTTTAACAAACCTTGCCTTTTTTGAACACATGAGTTTGATAGTTTCCCACTTCCTCTAGTGGTCACCAACTTCATCATTCTAGAAAGCGTTTTACTTTTACATGAATCCAACCCCCCCCATCTCTACACCACTTACATTCACTGGCTGGTCTCCAACATCAATCTCCTAATTTCTCTGTTCATGATAAACATCAGAACTAAAACTGACTACATTGACCTCAGCTTCAGTCTTCATACTTGATTTTATCTACTGAATATAAATGGAACTCTTGTCATTGTTCTAGACTGCAATGACTGAGAATTTCCTATCATTCTTCCAAATTTGTCCTCTCTCCCAAAAGATAGCATACTATCCAGTGTTCTTTGGATTATGAAAGGCCTGGATATTTTTCACTTCAGAGTCACCATTTGAGATCACTTGCCTCTTCCTCTCTGGAGAGTTCATTGCATTGTATTGCTTTTGATAGTTGATTTGTTTGCTGTCTGCCCTGTGCTTTGTCACAGTGTCATCACACTCTGGCTTGACAATGTCTGAATATCTATTGTTAGTGTAGGTTGAATGGCTCCACATGTTTCCCTTGTGCCTTTCCTTTAGGTTATCTGATATTGTTTTGCTGTTCTTGTACTGAAAAGCAATGCCTGATTATTTAGATGTGCACTGATAAGAGTTTAATATGAACATTGCCTCTATTTAGTACTGTGGAGCAGAGAATTCTGGTGTAGTTTTTTTTCTTCTGCATGGTGAGAGGACTGGGAATCTACACTGCTAGACTTGTTCATATGATCATGGAACGTTATATGATTGTATTATGGAGCATGCATCTCCGTATATTTTACTTAAAATACCTGTACTATAAGATTAATTATAATGATATGTTCTTAGACTTTTGCCCAGGATGAAACTGGTCTGAATGCATGATGTATATGATTGAGAAAACAGCCTCTTTAAACACAGCAGAATAACATATGAGTTCCGTGGGTGGAAAGCACTTACAATAATGTTAGTATAGTATCTCGATTCTTAACCAAATGTCAAGACGTGGAAGACGAACCCAGTTAGGAACCCCTAACGCAGTCCAGGGAACTCAGAAACTGCAGTGATGGGGGGGGGGGGGGGAGGAGTGTTGGAATGGGTACAAAAAAAGTATCAATAATTTGCAATATCAGCAGTTTTCCAAATTATCGTTTTATATTTAATTTTATGTAAATAATGATAAAAGGGTTGTATAGCAATAGTTTTTGGAACATTTAAAAAGTTGCCAATACAGAACTTTAAAGTATAGTGTTACAAAAAGTTGCTTTAGCATTTGAAATATTTAGGGCCCTTTGTTTTCAGTTTTTATTTTATTTAATTTTCCCCAAGAATTTATCAGTGTTTATTATCACCACAACAAACACAGGTGAAAATCAGTGCAAAAAACCTATTATTTTTTCTGGGTAAATATCAGCGTTTATTTTAAAAAAAGAAAAGGAGTACTTGTGGCACCTTAGGAGACTAACAAATTTATTTGAGCATAAGCTTTCATGAGCTACAGCTCACTTCATCGGATGGATTCAGTGGAAAATACAGTGGGGAGATTTATATACATAGAGAACATGAAACAATGGGTGTTACCATACACAGTGTAACGAGAGTGATCACTTAAGGTGAGCTATTACCAGCAGGAGAACAGGGGGAAAAAACCTTTTGTAGCGATAATCAAGGTGGGCCATTTCCAGCAGTTAACAAGAACGTCTGAGGAACAGTGGGGGGTGGAGGGGGGGGGGAATAAACATGGGGAAATAGTTTTATTTTGTGTAATGACCCATCCGCTCCCAGTCTCTATTCAAGCCTAAGTTAATTGTATCCAGTTTGCAAATTAATTCCAATTCAGCAGTCTCTCGTTGGAGTCTGTTTTTGAAGTTTTTTTGTTGAAGAATTGCAACTTTTAGGTCTGTAATCGAGTGACCAGAGAGATTGAAGTGTTCTCTGACTGGTTTTTGAATGTTATAAGTTTTGATGTCTGATTTGTGTCCATTTATTCTTTTATGTAGAGCCTGTCCAGTTTGACCAATATACATAGCAGAGGGGCATTGCTGGCACACGATGGCATATATCACATTGGTAGATGTGCAGGTGAATGAGCCTCTGATAGTGTGGCTGATGTGATTAGGCCCTATGATGGTGTCCCCTGAATAGATATGTGGACACAGTTGGCAACGGGCTTTGTTGCAAGGATAGGTTCCTGGGTTAGTGGTTCTGTTGTGTGGTGTGTGGTTGCTGGTGAGTATTTGCTTCAGGTTGGGGGGCTGTCTGTAAGCAAGGACTGGCCCGTCTCCCAAGATCTGTGAGAGTGATGGGTCGTCCTTCAGGATAGGTTGTAGATCCTTGATGATGCACTGGAGAGGTTTTAGTTGGGGGCTGAAGGTGATGGCTAGTGGCGTTCTCTTATTTTCTTTGTTGGGCCTGTCCTGTAGTAGGTAACTTCTGGGTACTCTTCTGGCTCTGTCAGTCTGTTTCTTCACTTCAGCAGGTGGGTATTGTAGTTGTAAGAATGCTTGATAGAGATCTCGTAGGTGTTTGTCTCTGTCTGAGGGGTTGGAGCAAATGCGGTTGAATTGTAGAGCTTGGCTGTAGACAATGGATCGTGTGGTGTGGTCTGGATGAAAGCTGGAGGCATGTAGGTAGGAATAGCAGTCAGTAGGTTTCCGGTATAGGGTGGTGTTTATGTGACTATCGCTTATTAGCATCGTAGTGTCCAGGAAGTGGATCTCTCGTGTGGACTGGTCCAGGCTGAGGTTGATGGTGGGATGGATTTATTTTAGTTGACGGAAAGACGGGGGGAAATGTATTCAGTAGATTAATGCTTTGAATTCCGTTCATCAGTGTGGTTTGCTGCAAAACTAAAACAGAACTCAAAACAGCTCTGAGTTTAAGAAATAATACTTTTTGTAAAACATGAGAATTTTCGGTAAAAATCTGCTTAAATTGAAAACAAAGGGACTTAGAAATATTCTGCAACTTTTACTTAAATTAAACAATGGACTTTTCAAAAACTACCAAACATGTTTGCATTTTACCTTGCTCTGATAGGAAAAAGAAATGTGACACAAATTACAATTTTGCTTCCTGCTACTGCTGTTTTAGGTTCTTCCTCTTCTATTCCAGATTCTGTTTTCAGTTATTTCAGAGTCACTCCAGCAGAACTCTGTTAAAGGCTATGCAGTTTCTTCTGGTTGACACTGGTGTAACTGTGATCAGACTGACACATTCTACAAAATTGGTTACTCAGGTTCACATCTTGTGGGTGGTTTTGAACTTCCAGTTATTGTTGGATGCTAATATTACACCAGTGCTGTGGATGGCTTTATTCCATTTGTACTTGAAATCGCTACTGTTATGTGCCTTTGGAATTTCAAAATTAATCTACATGAGACTGCATTTTAAATCCATTCATAGACTTTTGCAGAGTACCACATCCAGCTTGGTAAGCAGTGTAGCTCCCTGGGAACACATGGCCCCAGTCCTCTGGGATCTGCACTGGTTGTCTGTTGGTCTTCTGGTAGAGTTAACTTGTTAATTTTGACTTATAGAACCTTAAATTACCTGGTACCTGCCTACTTGACAGATCCCTGTTCTACACTGAGATCGGAGGAGGCAACTTCCCTCATTATAAAAGAAGTGAGTAGAGGTCCCTTAATTCCAAAACTTACTCCTGCTCACCTTAGTCCAGGGATCTCAAACTCAAATCACCACAAGGGCCACATGAGGACTAGTACATTAGCCCGAGGGCCGCATCGCTGAAACCTTTTCATACCAAGATACAAAAGCCACCCCTCTGCCCCACCCTCACTCCACCCCTTCCATGAGGCCCCTTCCTTACCCCACCCTCTCTTCCCACCCCTTCCCTGCCCCCATTCCAATCTTTCCCCAAAGTCCCTGCTCCAGCTCCGCCCACTCCCTGCCCCTATTCCAACCCCTTCCCTAAATCCCCGCCCCAGCCCCGCCTCTTCTCCACCTCTTCCCCTGAGTGTGCTGCATCCCTGCACCTCCCCCCTCCGTCGTGGAAAGTCCTAAGCACCGCCAAACAGCCTATGGCGGGCCGCAGGAGGCCTGCAGGCCGTGTGTTTGAGACCCCTGGCTTAGTCCAAAATAACCTGGATTTATGGACCTTTGGGGAGCACTGCAAAAGCGAACTGGGGAATTTTGGTTAGAGTGAAACGGAAGGATATTTTGTTGCTGTATTTATTGGCTAGTATGATTATCTTTATTGTGTTATGGTGCTGTGTGATATCATTATGTGGCCATGAATCTAATGATTGTTAGGACACCTAGAGTTTGAACATAGGTGCCTCTTTTGTATTGCTAAATCAAAATTGACAAAGTTCACTTCAACAGGATTTCTCTGCTGGAGAAGAGCCACTCATGAATAAAGTTTTTCAGGTTCAGGCCCGAGTGATTAACCATTTGACTATTGTTGCCCCTACTCATTTTCAAACAGTGTAAGTATTGCTATTTACCTAGCATATATCTATCATAGTGTTTTCATATGTAATGTCTCTCATCATAGTTCATTGATGAGATACTGGTAGTTTAGATCCGCAAAAGGATATCCATAGTTCTGTTTCCACCATAGAGCATTAGGGGCAGCCATGTCAGGGACAAAGCACTAGAAAATATATTTAGGAAAAATCCTGCACAGGCAGAGTGGTGGACTGGATAACATACTAGAACTTGAATAGCCATGAATCTACGATGCAGGTGCCATATTACTGAACAAATGCTGCATATCCAAAAATTGCAATCAGCACGTTAATAATAAAGTATGTAATGTGACACCAAAAGTTCTGCTTATACTTGTGGCAGGAAACCCCAAAAGTAGTATTTAGAGAGACATTAAGAGCCAAAAATATATTATTGATGGATTGCTGTAGAATTTTACTTTAAGTGAAACTGTAAACTAAAAATTGATCATTTAACTGTGTGTTATTCATCTTTGCTTTAAAGAAGCAATTCATAGTTTGTGGTTCAGTGAAACTGGAGTTCATATTTCTGCTTCTTCTGTACAGATTTATTTTTTCAAAATGGATTTAATCTGACTTGTTTGGAGCATGAAATGCACTCGAAAGTATTTCTGAGTAATCATTTAGACTACTGATGTGATAAGTGACTGTAATTTAAGACAGTTGTAATCATAAAATAAACATGTATGCTGTTAGTACTCAGTCTTTTAAGTGTTCAATTACTTCTGGTTTAAACTTACCTAATCTTTTTCTAACCAGCCCAAGAGAGTTCTTAGGGTTTGAACCTCCTTCAAGGGCAGTTGGATTAGGACATTAATCTTGGGAGTAAACAATCACACATTTCCCAGAGGATTTAAGACGAAAACAGCTGGTGTATCTGGAAATTTGATAGTCTAAGTAGATTATAGAAAATAACTTGTTTCTTTCCAAATAATGGCACTGTAATACCCTACCTGCTGTCCTCACAGGGGCTAAACTCCCAAAGAAGTAAATCCAAGTTTCATTTGCATTGGGGCCGGAGCAGTTCGCACAATTGAATTGTAAATGAATGAAATTTTACCTGAACTAAATCTAAATCAATTGCAAAAGAGTACTGAAATCAAGAGTGAGGGAGAGATCCATGAAGGTGTATAAAATTGTCCAAATTGGTCAAGTTTTTCCAATTGTTTAAACTTCATGACTTCCCAAAACAAAAGCAATATGATGCATGTCTAAGAAGATGGTTGCCTGTAAATAGGGTGACCAGATAGCAAGTGTGAAAAATTGGGACACTTTTTTTTTTCCATGTTGGGGGCTATAGTTGCCTATATAAGACAAAGCCTCTAATATTGGGATGTTCCCATTAATATTGGGATGTCTGGTCACCATACTGTTAAATAGTTTCAAACCTATTATTAAAACTAATGTCTTTCCATACAAATCGGCAAAAAAAGAAATTTTGGGGGGGGGCGGGATTTTAAGAATCTTTCCTGGACTACGAGGGCATGTATTGGGTTGGGGATATTTATTAATATATTTCTTGGTTCCATTTAAATTCTTTATTGAATTAAGTAATCTCTAAGAGAAGGCATGTTCTTCTTTTCAGACAGTTAGTGCTGATAGAGAAAGAAGAATGCTAATTATAATGAGGGTGTTTATGATGAAGATCTACTGTATTTAAGCACATATTATGCCAAAATAATTTTGCCAATATAATTAAAAGCAACAGACCTAGCTATCACTTCTGCAATGTCAGTAGATAGATTTACCTTACTGTCATAAATATGTAAAAAATATATTTTTTCAAACATAGATTCTTGGGATATTCTGTTGATTTTTCAATAATATTTATTAACAGTATTGACTATAAACCCTTATATTTGGTGGTATAGGTCTTTATGTGAACATGTTCTCAGTGAAGTGCAACTAGTTCCAAACTATAACACAGGGTGCTTTCACCTAAGAACAAGATGACTGAAGTTTGAAGCCAGATGCAAAATAATTAAAAACCTGTGTGGAGTAATGAGGTACAGACAGTAGCAGTTTGAAGAAGTGGGACGGGAATGGGGATAGTTGCAGTCTTCAGAAACTGAAAGAAAAGGCACCAGGATGGAACGTCAGGGTGGGAATATGTTGCCATGGCAACAAAGTAATTTCTCTAACGACAAAATCTGCAATGAAGAACTGCTGAGTTGAATTTTAAAGGGAAATATGCAGTAAAAATGAAATGATACATTATTTTTAATAATCTACTCTCACCATTCCCCTTTGAATATGTTAACCTGGAATATTGCTGTAGGAGCTGAATACTCCATGCAATCCATTACAGAAGCTTGCCATGCTCTCGTACTATGGTAATGGCTGCCAGTATAAAATCCTCAGGTTGGTATGAAAGCTACAGAAAATTAATTGAGGACACCACAAATTAAGGAGCAATTGAGAAAGTAAAAAAAAGAAAAGGAGTACTTTTGGCACCTTAGAGACTAACCAATTTATTTGAGCATAAGCTTTTGTGAGCTACAGCTCACTTCATCGGATGCATAAAAGTGGAAAATGCAGTGAGGATGTTTTTATACACACAGACCGTGAAAAAATGGGTGTTTATCACTTCAAAAGGTTTTCTCCCCCCACCCCACTCTCCTGCTGGTAATAGCTTATCTAAAGTGATCACTCTCCTTACAATGTGTATGATAATCAAGGTGGGCCATTTCCAGCACAAATCCAGGTTTTCTCTCCCCCGACCCCACTCTCCTGCTGGTACTCAGCAGCTCTCCAACACCACTTTCTACAAGCCATTACCCTCTGATCCAACTTAGGGTTACCAAAAGAAACTACAGAATTTGCTCAAGAAACTCCCTGAAAAAGCACAAGATCAAATCCGCACAGACATACCACTGGAACCCCGACCTGGGATATTCTATCTACTACCCAAGATCCATAAACCTGGAAATCCTGGGCACCCCATCATCTCTTTTTCTTTTTGCGAATACAGACTAACACGGCTGCTACTCTGAAAAGTAAAAAAAGAATGTCAAAATTCTTTATTCCATAATATTTTGAACATTTCCTACACATAATTTATTACAGTGTTTTCTTTTTCTCGTATCTGTTGTGGTACAACATGAGAAGTTTCTGAGAAGAAGTGGTTTAAAATGCAAACCAGTTTTAACACTTTTTAAAGCCCACATTACAAAAGAGCCCTGAAAGTAAGAGGTGTACTATTTGCTTGGTATTCTCTATAAAAAGCTCTAGGTTTAAAAAATATTAACATTTTGTTAATCTGAAATACTGGATTTTTGTTTCATCTGATGAATAAATGAGAAACTTTAGGTAGTGGGATAATGATTTCAGATGCTGAGCTTGTAGAGAATGTGGTATGTTGAGGATTGTTAAGGGCCTGATTCAGCTCTCAGTATAGTCAATGGTAATCTTGCCATTAATTTCAGTGGAAGCTGAGTCAGGCAGTAGATCAGGTGCAGTAACTGTGGAGTCATCCTGGTAAAACTGCATACATTAAATAGTTACTCTCTGGGCTTGGTTGTGCACCACGGGGTATTGTATGTAAATGGTAAAAACTGGTGAGCAGGACAGGGAACCAATCCTGTATTTGTAAGCGCCATGTCTGACAAAGTACTCTTGTCTAATAGTAAAGCTGACCAAAGGGCAGCCTGCAAAAGTAAGGACGTCATTAATAATAAAGATGGGGGGAGGGATAGCTCAGTGGTTTGAGCATTGGCCTGCTAAACCCAGGGTTGGGAGTTCAATCCTTGAGGGGGCCATTTAGAGATCTGGGGCAAAAAGTGGGGATTGGTCCTGCTTTGAGCAGGGGGTCGGACTAGATGACTTCCTGAGGTCTCTTCCAACCTTGATATTTTATGATTCTATGGCTCTAAAACCCTTGTCCTCTCAGATACCCTGATGCTCTATCAACAGCATGCCTCTTTTTTTTTTTATTTTTAAGGCTTAAGGGTCATGAACAGCATGAAGTACTATACCAAGTCCTTAACCTTACTGGTGTTATCTATGGATAGCGTCCACTCTCACTTGTGATGGAGCATGTCAACCTTTTATGCTATATAAGGACTTGCATGACCAAGGCCTTTGTTTATGAGGATGATATATCTGTATGTTAGAAACCTCAGAGTATGCCATGGAAAAAAAGAGTTCAGTGGTACAGATCTGTTAAGATTTATTGCATCGTTATCTCACATGAAACAGTTAAGATCATCCTGGCATGACTGAGCAAAAACAATGTACGAGCACATTATTTATTCTGATGCCCGACTGATTATCTCTAGAAATTTCAGTAAGCTGAAACATTTGGAGTGGGGATAATCTTTTTTTTCAGATGGTTTCAAATATAGTGTTGCTGGGGGCAGGGAATGGGACTTAACTTAAAAAGAATCCATCTCTCTTTGATATGTTCTGTGGTTTGGAAGTACATGTTCAGATGTGAGTGAGTGTGATTCTGTAGGTAGGAATGATTTAAATCTTCACCTGTCTTTTGTTGTTGAACTCTGTTTTCTAACATGAAACATAACTGTGGCCTTGAGTAAAGTTGCTGAAGAAAAGAGTCCGATCCCTTTCATTACAAATGTGGAACAAAAATCCATTTTATTCTATTTTCTAGGCTCTTAGAAATCGTACCGGGCTGCTACTGCTATCTGCTTGAAGTTTAGTAAGTTGAGAGGGTCCCAGTTAGGTGCCAATGAGTGAATATGGCTAAAAATGAACAATAAACGAAATAGTCACATGTATTATATTTGATCATTTATTGTAGCAACATGTTAGTAATACTAATTAATACCCATAGACAGGGTGGATTTGATTTAAATCAAATTGATTTATTTTGAAAACTTTTCAGATTAGTTTTACAGCTATATCAGAAAATGAATGATTGTTTGGTTATTTCATTTACCAAAGGTAACTGAAGCAGATATTTATGAAGTCATTGGGAGGTGAACTATCTCCAATTCAACAGGTTAATCATTTATATTTGGAGGATTTTCTTGCCATGCTGTAGTAGGAGGAGAACAGACATTTAAATGGTTTTATTTAACTAAAACAACAACGTCATATATTCGGGATTTTTTTCTTCAACAGCAAACATATAATATTTTAACAAAACAACCATATGAATTTTTGAATTTATTTAAACATTCAAGTTTTTTAAAATCAGGTTTGGTTTTGTTAAAATTGTTTTTAACTAAAATAGTTAAATGAAATATTTTAAAAAAAACCACACAAATTAAATTGACCATGTCAGCCAGGTCAACATGAGAAACTTAAAATATTGGCTTCTGCTGCTAACTCAGTCATGTTTACCATCAGTTTCCTGTTTGTTCATAATCTGGAAAAGAAAAACAAGCTTTCCTGGTTTTTTGGGTCCCAAACGATTTCTCAGTTTGGAATGAATTAGTCCAAGGGAAGAAAATATTCTTTCTATACTTCAACAGTCTCTGAATCCAAGTGCTTAAGTGACTTCCACCAGTTCACTGGTGTGATGTTCTTCAAAACATCATCAGCAAACATATTTCTTGAATGGTTCACCCTTAGCTCTGAAGTTTATTATAGTTGACATTTTGGAAGGATGATTGCTGGATGTCCATGTCATAGCCAACTCCTCTTCTTCAGCAGTTAAGATTTGACCCTGGTACCGAGTATTGAGAATATTTGCAAGAAAATGAGCTGGAGATAGTGCTTGTCCTATTCAGTTTTTTTAATGCTTGTAATTCAACTCTGTCATTGCATATTTCTTTTTTTAAGATCTCACTCAGTTCCTTCCAAATTTCAATAGCGTCAGCAATAAAACAGCTATTTCCCTGCATTTTGTTCAAGGTTACAGAAGTAGGCTTCATGGTACTCAGCATGTGTTCAACATTTCTCTTAAGCCCAATGTTGAGATCTATTTTTTCATGATTTTGTTCACAAACTCTCATCAGATTAGGCCAGTTCTTAATATACTGCTCAAAACAGTCCACTACTGAGTTCCATCACATGTCTTGTGGGAGAGTTAGCTTGGTTCCTCCCACTTTTTTCAGAGCAGCTGTTGCAAAGTGATTGTTACAGAAGTATTTTGCAATTTCAACATTAACCTTTATTTCTGTAACACTGAAGTCTTTGGCTAGGAGGTGCATCAAATGAGCACTGCAACCATATGTTATTAGCTTGGGACTCTCTTCTAAATTTCTTCTCACCTTGGATACATTTGCAGCATGGTCTGTGACCAAGCTGCGTACTAGACATTTGAATTTTTTTTTCAGTTTGTTATAGCTTTTACTGCTACTTCTTGTAAGTATTCTGCTGTGTGTGCATTTCCTGATGTATCAATTGTTTCTGTAAGGAAGACATTCCTTTCTTCTGTTGTCACACAAGCACATAAAACAGGATCATTGTGGACGTTGTTCCACAGATCAAGACTCAGGTTAACAATTTCACCCTCTAGACCTTTTGCACACTGCTCAGTTTCTCTTTCATACACTTTATCCAGCAATTTGCCTGTGACATCTGCTCTACTCTGTTGGGTGGACTGTATACTGGTCTTAATGACTGAACCAAGTTAAGGAAGTGTGGGTTCTCAATCATACGGAAAGGAGAGTTGTTTGCGTAAACAAACCGGGCAATATTTTCATCAATTACCTCTTGTTGTAGTCTGCCGGTTCTTATCACAAACTTATCTATGGTTGTTTCTGGATGATGGATATTTTTTTTTCTTTTTGCTGCAGGTGATATACTGTGGCTATGTGACATACACGATGTGACTGAAACACTATCATTGTCAGATAACTCTGAAACTATAGAAAATGATGATGATCTTGAAGGTGGATAGTTTTCAGAATCCTGTATGTTGAGGCTGGATTCTCCTAAACAAAATAAGTCAATGCAGTTGTTTAATTATTATTACCATATTGCTCACTTAGTATTACTCATTGCATTCACTGACACTCAATACTATTTTAAAGATGAAATTGTAAAAGGAAGATCTGCCTATTTCAGCTATTTATTTTTTATCACAACTGCATCTAAAATAATAGTACCATAGAGTAACAACTATATTTTTTTGTTCAAACATGAGAATTCAAGAATAGTCCAGAAGGAAGACAGGCAGTCCTTAAGAAAGCAGTATGAAATAAAAAAGTTTACCAACCTGAAGATCCTCCATGTTCAGACTTGTTCCTTTCATCATCTTCCTCCTGAGAAGGAACACTTCTCATGATGTTGTTTCATTCAGGCAACCAGGCCTTGCATTTCTTTGTTGCTCTGTTTGCATTTTGCACACATGCCTGTCTTACCCACAGGTAGAGGAACTTAATTAAAATATTCCCAAACTTGGTCTCTTTTACGGCCTGCTGCCATTATAGGTTTTCCCTTCTAGTGGGAGAATGGTATGGTAGATCTCAGATCAATGAAGGCTATACTCAGAGAGACCTCAAGACTTCTGGAATATGCTGCTCCGGCAGTTTCACTTTTGTTTCTACTTCCTGTCCCCCCCTTCTCACATTTATCCCCAGACTTCTTCTCCTTGTCCAGATCTATTCCGCCTCCAACAATCTTTTATTCATTGAACTTTTTGAAACTTTCCACTTTTACAGAGAGATAAGAGACTGACTGTGTGTACACAAATTTTTAGAGGGACAATTGGGTTGAGGTCTGTTATTTCTCAGCTCTCTATATTATTATTATTTATTAATTTAAAAACATTTTTTGCTGTTAACAAGCATTTATCCACAGTTTGAGAACTGAAAAACTAAGCATCTCTGATGGTATCTTCTAGACTGAGCACTGAGTCCTATTGGGTAGATAGAAAGATTAACCTAAATAATATACAGAAGCCCCTGGAACCCTATAAGCTTGGGTCCATAATCTAGGAACTATTGGAACTCATTTACAAAATGTTTCTTAAATGTTACATGAATATATTGTCTCATACTATAGAATTAGAATTTATAATCCCTATTCCATGATGAGATATCTTTGAGCTATAACGTATCTTAATTAAAATGATCTTTAGATAAGTATTTTCCTCAAAAACTATTTTATCCAAAAAATCTGATTTAAATTAAAAAAATCCATTTTTTTAAATCATTGATTTTTATCTACCCTGATTTCTGCTATGGTTTCATTCAGAACTGCTGCTTTTCCAGGTGCCATCTTCAGCAGTGCTGCCTCGATGTCTGCCTTTGGAAGCTCATCAACATTTGTAATTATTGGTTCATATGACGGTACTGTAGTATATAAAAGTTCTCCTCATTAAACAGACTCTCATAGTATTCTCACCATCGGTTACATACCATGTATTCTGTCACAAGCAGTCTGCCCCCAGCATCCTTTATGAATTGTGTTTCTTATTTCTTACTGCTTGTTTCTTACTGCCCCATCTTGTTTCTTATTTCTTACTGCTTTCTGCACTTCCTTCTTCCACCACCATTCTTCACTAGATCATGTCTACCCAGCTTAGCACTTTCACATAGCATCTCAGCTTCTCAAATCAATACGTTCATGAAGATACACCACTCCTCTTCTGCTGTTTCAGTTTGTATATCTTTTGGCTCAAACCTTGCAACTGTCTCCCTAAACTTGTCTGCAGTCATACCAAGCAGTCGCCACATCCTGATGCATGTCTTGTTGGAGCAAAGCTCGCTCTGGGTCCATTTGCCAAACATGACATCACCACAAATGGCGTGTGTTGGGGTGCAACTGTATCTCTCAGGATAACATTACAATCCGTAACCATTTTCCTCTGGTTCATTCAGGTTAGCAAGAAATCTATTTGCATGCTTACTCTGCTGCTTTGATATGTATAAAGATTATTTTCTCTTTTCTTAAACCACGTTTTGGCAATCACCCACTAATTAAACAATGCAGCACCTTCTGTGTTCTGTACTGAGCCTAAATGAGCATTGAAATCTCCCAGGATGAGCAGTAATTTCTCTGCTCTAACCATATCTGCTAGGTTGTTCAGGTGCTGCCTGACATCTTCCTTCTATTCCGCAATGCAACCTTGTTTTGGGTTATATACAGATAACAGAAATAACTGACTCCTTCACTTGTGTTCGGACAGCCATTAAATAGTGATTCACCCTGATGACTTCCCAAACACTTTTATTCAGTTTTTCGTAAACCATCACTCCTACCCCATTTCTCCTTCCATTAGCACCTGCGTAGTACAGTGTACAGCACAGACCTGGTCCTCTGGCTGCATTTCCTCAGCATCAGGTCTCCAGCTAGCCAACGTGAGCAGCAAACAGGCAGGGTTGTTTTGTGAGGAGTTCTCCAGGTGAAGAAAGACGGACTATGTGAGCCTTGGCGTGAGTTTGTTATCTGTGAGTTTGTTTGTTTACTGCTTGCCATGTGCCTGCTTGATTGAAGTTTATAATGTGCTATGTTTGGAGGGATGTGTGCTGAGCCTAGTCACCTGGTAGGCAAGGCTGAAAAATATTTAATGAGGCTTTGATTCCTAATCCCTTTAGGAGCCCTTAACTAGAGGGTGGGGCTACTCAGGAAGAAAAGGGTTTGAAAAAGCCAGCTCCTAAGCAACCAGAGGAGCTAGCGAACAGGCACAGCAAACAGGCAGGGGAGTTCCTCGAGTGCTTGCTCATATTATTTCATTCTAGGTGTGTACGCTCCTAGAATGGAATGGACATGAGCAACACATCTCGAAGAACAACAGTTACAGAAGGTAGGTAACTTTTTTTTTTTTTTTGTGAGGGAGTTTAGAGAGGGAGAAAGAGAACCAGATATACCTAACATTCTCTAACTTTTAGGCCAACACATACACAGATACACCAAAAAACAAACAAACACAAAAATCACAACAAAAGTAAAAATAATGCATATTGATTGGGTACATGTCACCTCAGGATGAGATGCAGATATAAAATTCCTGGACACCTTCTTGGAGCAGCTAGTTTTGGAACCAACAAGGGGAGAGGCAATTCTTGAGTTAGGCCTGTGTATCACACAGGATCTGGTCCAAGAGGTGAATATAGTGGAACTGCTTGGTAATAGTGACCATAATGCAATTAAATTTTACACGCTTGGGGGGGTGGGGTTGGGGGGATACCAAAGAAGCCCACCACAGTAGCATTTAACTTGAAAAGAGGGAACTATGCAAAAATGAGGAAGCTAATTAAAGAGAAATTAAAAGGAACAGTCACAAGAGTGAAATGCATGCAAGTTCCCTGGAAACTTTTTAAAAACACCATAATAGAGCCTCAAATTAATGTAGACCCCAAAAATAAAAAAGTAGTAAGTGGACCAAAAAAGTGCCACCATGGCGAAACAACAGAATAAAAGAGGAGGTTAGAGGCAAAAAGGAATTCATTAAAAATTGGAAGTCAAATCCTACTGAATAAAATAGAAAGGAGCATAAACTCTGGCAAGTTAAGTGTAAAAGTATAATTAGGCAGGGCAAAAAAGAATTTGAAGAGCAACTAGCAAAAGCTAGAAAAACTAACAGCACTAGAAGCAGGAAATCTGCCAAACAATCAGTTGAGCGACTGGATGATTGAGATGCTAAAGGTTTCAGAGTAACAGCCGTGTTAGTCTGTATTCGCAAAAACAAAAGGAGTACTTGTGGCACCTTAGAGACTAACCAATTTATTTGAGCATAAGCTTTCGTGAGCTACAGCTCACTTCATGGGATGCATACTGTGGAAAGTGTAGAAGATCTTTTTATACACACAAAGCATGAAAAAATACCTCCCCCCACCCCACTCTCCTGCTGGTAATAGCTTATCTAAAGTGATCACTCTCCTTACAATGTGTATGATAATCTAGTTGGGCCATTTCCAGCACAAATCCAGGTTTTCTCCTTCTACGGCCTGGCCACTATGGATGTAGAAGCCCTCTACACCAACATTCCACACAAAGATGGACTACAAGCCATCAAGAACACTATCCCCGATAATGTCACGGCTAACCTGGTGGCTGAACTTTGTGACTTTGTCCTTACCCATAACTATTTTACATTTGGGAACAATGTATACCTTCAGATCAGCGGCACTGCTATGGGTACCCACATGGCCCCACAGTATGCCAACATTTTTATGGCTGACTTAGAAGAACGCTTCCTCAGCTCTCATCCCCTAACGCCCCTGCTCTACTTGCGCTATATTGATGACAACTTCATCATCTGGACCCATGGAAAAGAAGCCCTTGAGGAATTCCACCATGATTTCAACAATTTCCATCCCACCATCAACCTCAGCCTGGTCCAGTCCACACAAGAGATCCACTTCCTGGACACTACAGTGCTAATAAGCGATGGTCACATAAACACCACCCTATACCGGAAACCTACTGACCGCTATTCCTACCTACATGCCTCCAGCTTTCACCCTGACCACACCACACAATCCATCGTCTACAGCCAAGCTCTGCGATACAACCGCATTTGCTCCAACCCCTCAGACAGAGACAAACACCTACGAGATCTCTATCAAGCATTCTTACAACTACAATACCCACCTGCGGAAGTGAAGAAACAGATTGATAGAGCCAGAAGAATTCCCAGAAGTCACCTACTACAGGACAGGCCTTACAAAGAAAATAACAGAACACCACTAGCCGTCACCTTCAGCCCCCAACTAAAACCCCTCCAACGCATTATTAAGTATCTACAACCTATCCTGAAGGATGACCCAACAGTCCCACAAACCTTGGGAGACAGGCCAGTCCTTGCCTACAGACAGCCCCCCAACCTGAAGCAAATACTCACCAGCAACCACATACCGCACAACAGAACCATTAACCCAGGAACCTATCCTTGCAACAAAGCCCGTTGCCAACTGTGCCCACATATCTATTCAGGGGACACCATCACAGGGCCTAATAACATCAGCCACACTATCAGAGGCTCGTTCACCTGCACATCCACCAATGTGATATATGCCATCATGTGCCAGCAATGCCCCTCTGCCATGTACATTGGTCAAACTGGACAGTCTCTACGTAAACGAATAAATGGACATAAATCAGATGTCAAGAATTATAACATTCATAAACCAGTCGGAAAACACTACAATCTCTCTGGTCACGCGATTACAGACATGAAAGTTGCGATATTACAACAAAAAAACTTCAAATCCAGACTCCAGCGAGAGACTGCTGAATTGGAATTCATTTGCAAATTGGATACAATTAACTTAGGCTTGAATAGAGTCTGGGAGTGGCTAAGTCATTATGCATTATGCAAATTAACCTATTTCCCCTTGTTTTTTCCTACCCCCCCCCCCACCAGACGTTCTTGTTAAACCCTGGATTTGTGCTGGAAATGGCCCACCTTGATTATCATACACATTGTAAGGAGAGTGGTCACTTTAGATAAGCTATTACCAACAGGAGAGTGGGTTTGTGGGGGGGGGGGGTGAGAAAACCTGGATTTGTGCTGGAAATGGCTCAACTTGATTATCATACACATTGTAAGGAGAGTGGTCACTTTAGATAAGCTATTACCAACAGGAGAGTGGGTTTGTGGGGGGCGGGGGGGTGAGAAAACCTGGATTTGTGCTGGAAATGGCCCAACTTGATTATCATACACATTGTAGGGAGAGTGATCACTTTAGATAAGCTATTACCAGCAGGAGAGTGGGGTGGGGGGAGGTATCTTTTCATGCTTTGTGTGTATAAAAAGATCTTCTACACTTTCCACAGTATGCATCCGATGATAGCTCTGTAGCTCACGAAAGCTTATGCTCAAATAAATTGGTTAGTCTCTAAGGTGCCACAAGTACTCCTTTTCTTTTTGAGGTGCTAAAAGAGCACTCAAGGAAGACAAGGCTGTTGTGGAGAAGCTATGTGAATACTTTGCATCAGTCTTCACTGAAGAGGATGAGAGAGAGATTCCTATACCTGACCCATCCTTTTTAGGTGACAAATCTGAGGCATTTTCCCAAATTGAGGTGTCGATAGAAGAGGATTTGAAACAAATTGATAAACTAAACAGCAATAAATTAGCAGGACCAGATGGCATTCACTCAACAGTTCTGAAGGAACTTAGGTATGAAATTGCAGAACTACTAAATATGGTATGTAACCTATCACTTAAGTCAGTCTCTGTACTAGGTGACTGGAGGATCGCTAATGTAATGCCGATTTTTAAAAATGCTACAGAGGTTATCCTGGCAATTTAGGCCGGTAAGCTTAACTTCAATACCAAGAAAATTGGTTGAAACTACAGTAAAGAACAGAATTATTAGACACATAGATGAACATGATTTGTTGGGGAAGAGTCAACATGGCTTTTTTAAAGGGAAGTCATGCCTCATCAATCTGTTAGAATTCTTTGAGGGGGTCAACACATGTGTGAACAAGGGTGATCCAGTGGATATAGTGTACTTGGACATTCAGAAAATCTTTGACAAGGTCCCTCACTAAAGACTCTTAAGCAAAGTGAGGAGTCATGGGATAAGAGGGGAGGTCCTCTCATGGTTCTGTGACTGATTAAAAGACAGGAAGCAAAGGGTAGGAATCAGTTTTCACAGTGGAGAGAGGTAAATAATGGGGTGCCCCAGGGATCTGTACTGGGACTAGTGCTGTTCAACATATTCAGCAATGATCTGGAAAAAGAGGTAAGCAGTGAGGCGGCAAAGTTTCCAGATGACACAAAATGACTCAAGATAGTTAAATACAAAGCTGACTGTGAAGATTTACAAAGGGATATCACAAAACTTGGTGACAGGGCAATAAAATGGCAGATGAAAATCATTGGTGATAAATGCAGAGTAATGCACATTGGAAAACATAATCCTAACTATACATATAAAATAATGGGGTTTAAATTAGCTGTTACCACTCAAGAAAGAGGTCTTGGAGTCATTGTGGAGAATTCTCTGAAAACATCTGCTCAGTGTGCAGCGGCAGTCAAAAATCTAAAAGGAAAGGGACAGATAATAATACAGAAGATATCATAATGTCCCCATATAAAGCCATGGTATGCCCGCAATTTGAATACTGTGTGCATTTCTGTTCGCCCCAACTAAAAAAAGATATATTAGAATTGGAGAAGCAATAGAGAAGGGCAACAAAAATGATTCGGGGTATGGAATAGCTTCCACATGAGGAGAGATTAAAAAGCTTGGAAAAGAGACTAAGGGGGGATATGATAGAGGTCACATAAATGATGCGAAGAAAGTGAATGAGGAATTGTTATTTGCCCCTTCACATAATGCAAGAACCAAGGGTTATCCAATGAAATTAATAGGGGGCAGGTTTAAAACAAACAAAAAGACCCTAGATATGGGTTCTAAACCCTCATATCCAACCCTAGACTGGGTTCTAAAAAGAATTAGATAAGTTCATGGAAGATAGGTCCATCAATGACTTATTAGCCAAGACGGTGCAACCCCAAGTTCAGGATGTCCCTAAACCATATGGTGGGACTGGATGACAGGGGATAGATAGATCACTGTTAATTATCCTGTTCTGTTCATTCCCTCTAAAGCTTCTGGCATTGGCCACTGTTGGAAGTCATGATACTGGGTTGGAAGGACCATTGGTCTGACCCAATAAGGCCAGTTTTATGTTTTTATGCACACAGACTATATTGATATTTCCTTGAACTATTATCTCTTCCAACTCCATTCCTTATTTCCTATTAAGGGTGACACAGAGAGAGTAGCAACTCGTAAGTCTGTATTTTCATCTTTTGATTCACCTTTTGGGCTTTCCTTCTTGACTCTGGGGAGCCAAATTAGATGCTGGCCATCAGGAATTTTGTTGGCCCAGGTTTGAGGCTGGTGAACTCCTGGTCTAGAACGAAACTGCCCTTCCACCATTTGCAAGAGACTCTGGCAGAGTGATATACAGGCTGGACTAGCTACTCAGCATGTTAGATTTACAGTACAAAAAGCAGTGAACAACAAATAAGAACACTCAGTTAAAGAGATTCATCTAATTTAGAAGCCTCTATACTCCTCCCAAATAAATCTTAAAATTCTCACAAACCCACCACCTTGGGAAAAAAGTTTGAGTAAATAGAAGAATTTTGCATCATACCCTGAAGGCTAAAAATCTTGGGCTCTATTAACCAGTGAAAGGATCCTTCTCCCAGATACGCTGCCAGCAGTCACCTGGTCAGTTTTTAGCCTGAGAACCTTATCTGGTCTTAACTGTCCTGGAAGAACATGGGGAGAGTGTTTGTCTAAAGTAACCAGTCATCCACTCATTGAAGAATGTATAGAGTGAAAACACCACTTTAAATTGTACCCAGAACTGAATTAGAAGTCAGTCCATTGTACAAAGCACAGACATGTGTTTGCTCCCTGTGAGAAACTGTTAAATAAACTGGAAGACACATGCTGCGCTAGCTGAAGTTTAAGTGGACTTAATGCAGTTCTGCTCTGAAAAGTGACTAAATATGGCATTGTGCATATTTATAGTGCCTTATTGACGTCATATCAAACTTGTTCAATCTACAAATGAAATATGTTCAGTTGCTAACCATGAACCCTGTGCATTCAACCTAGACTACAGTTCTTTCCTTTTAACACATCATGTCAAGTTATAAAGATTGTGGATGCCCCTTTTGCCCTCACACTTGTGCAAGCCCTCTCTTCAAGTATCATCATCAGTTTGAACAATCCCAGGTTACTGCCAAAGTATTTGGAATGGTCTTCAAGTTGTATAGATGTAACTAACTACCTCATCTGTAGACTGTGAGGCTGAACAGGTGGGAGTGAGAGGATGACCTGCATATTGTTAATACTGATGGTGATGCGTAATGATCGTTGAGGGCTGAGAAAATGTACAAAGCCCAACCCCTACCTGATGGGAGCAAAGATGAGCAGAACTTTTGTTTTGATCAGAAAAAAAAATAAACTTGCATAAAAGCAAAAAATGTTCTTCTTTCTTTGATCAAACCAGCTCTTGAAACATGAACATTCTAATATTTATACAGTCTATTAACTAGATTTGTGCTGGAATGAATGTGTACCTTATTCCCAGGTGTAATATTAATGTGATATGATCCTCAGTGTGACAGAATATCTGAACTGACGCTTTTCTCATTTGGTGTACAGAGAAAGATACTGTGCAAGTAGAGTGGTTTGTGGCTCTAAAGTTGTCTATGTGGATCGTAATTGAAGTTAGCCTATGTGCTTGTATTACGGATAGACAAGAAAGCATGGAAGGACAGTGGAAAAAAATTTTGATTTTTTAAATATTTTTTAAACATTTTAAATGCTAGATGTTTTAAAAACAAAGATCCAAGAATGTTAGGTATCAAATGAAGGCATTGTCTATAATCACCATCTTTACATAATCAATACAAGTCTTCCTTGTTATGCATTTATTGCATGTCATGCAGCAAGTTTTGTTTCAGTGGTAAGATGCTGAATGTGAAGCCCTCAAGCCTAGGAAGTGTATTATTTTTATACATTTATTGTTTTGGCCATTATCCATTTACAAAGTTTTTCATTGCCTCAAGGTTTGATTACATGGAAAATATATTGTTTTAAAACTCTGCTTCTGTGTGTACTTTAAAATAAAAAACCCTAACAAATCAGAGGGATATTTTTCATATATAGTGCTAGTGGAACTATGGTTGTTTTCTTAAATAGGTTCATTGTTCTTGGCAAAATACAATTTAAGTTTGAGATGGCCAAAAATGCAACTAGAGGTACATTCAGATGCTGCTGGATTGTTTCTTTGCATTTATCAGATTGATGTTAATTAACTAGATTGAAGTTGGGATATTGAGAGCATTTTGTTGTTCTTTTTAAATTCAGAAATAATATTTTAGTGTACAGCTCCCCTCACCATCTTGTTTCTGCTGCTTATCAGGTATCACTGTTAGGTAGTGATGCTGAGCAAATTTACACTTAAATTAAACTTTGTAACTGACTTTCTTCTATATTCAGTCTGCTGGTGCAAACTTCTGAGAAGAGGACAGGGTTAGAGTGGGGTTTGGTGTCTCTCAGATTATTGCAGAATTTGCTAATTTGGTAATCCAGACTTTGTCTTTGTAAAGGTTTTCCATGGAGCCCCAGGATGTGGAACTTTCATAGGAAAGGAGAGTTTCTAGGGTCAGGGCCCAGAAGGATAAGCCATAGCAATGCAATTCCATTAAGCTCTCCTGGCAGGGAATGGAAATGGAGTTCAGGCTGCCCCAATATAGTGTGCCCCTGATGTTTTTAGCCCACATAACTGCTACTTCACTCAGGGCCAGATCCTCAGTTGGTGTCAGTCAGCATAGGTCCATTGACATCCATAGTGCTATGCTGAGTTATGGACTTCAGTGGAGCTATGCCAATTTACACCAGCTGAGCATCTGATCCTCAGTGTGTAGGTTGTGAATGAGTTAGAGATTTCAAACACCCAAGCCTCATTCTGTGAAGTAGTTGTATGATGTGTAATGAATGAAACAGGATCAGGCACTGAACAGTGAAGATAATATATCTAAACATTGAACCACTGTCTCATTCATTGATCGCCATTTATCCTGTGCACTGAATGAATTGGGTGTTTTGTTTGTTTGGTTTTGTTTGTTTGTGTTTAGTAAATTGCTCACTAACCTTGAAGGAAATGCAGGTGGAGAGTTCTGAAACAATCTTTCTGGGACTTAATCCTGTGTGGTGCTGAGAGCATTGATGCCAATGAATTTGAGAACATGCAGCAGCTTGCAGAATCAAGCCCATATACTACATTGAGGGAAGAACTCAGCTGAGCTGGGATTATGGAAAGTGTGTTAGTCAATAGCTAGTGCTATCTGTAAAATATGTGTTCACTGTTTTTTGGAATGTTTTATAGCCTGGGATTCAATGTCATTTATAACAATCCGATTGGGGTGAGTTAGCCCATAATTTGTACTAATATACACAGAAAAGCGTAATAATAGGTTAATGTGAAGGTAATGTTCAGAGCAGAGGACAGTGTGGCTTGAAGATATTTCCATGGCAACAGAATGGTCCCTACAGCTGTCTTTCTTCTAAACTTGATGGTGTTTATTAAAGGCTGTCTGTAGTCAGTCTATAATTATCATTAGGTAAAGAAGGTTGTGAACGTGGGTGTACTTCTTGGATGATGCTCGCTGACTGATTTGTTTAGCACAGCTTTGAAATATAATTTCAAAGGAATATTAAGAACCCGAGATCATGTTGCTGTTCCTCTCCATAGGTGAATCTACTTCTAATTCTAGACTGGTGGCCTAATAAGAGTGAAATGTCTCATCAACAATGTGGGGGAAAATATTTGTTTTCAAATAATTTCAGCATAACTCTCCAAGACCTTACAGAAAGCTCCTCTTTTCCATGTTAGGGGAAAGGGAGGTCCTGTGAATCTCTCTGAGGATATGATCTGCATGCATGCATCCGATGAAGTGAGCTGTAGCTCACGAAAGCTTATGCTCAAATAAATTTGTTAGTCTCTAAGGTGCCACAAGTACTCCTTTTCTTTTTACCTTAGTCTTGTGCTTATTACAGTCTAAACCAAAGAAAATACTTTACAATAGGATTTCAGTTTCTCCAAGGTTTTACTAGGCTTTCAGCACCAAATTCAGAACAGATGTGAAAACTAGAATCAGTCGGCAGAGCTTGAGTGATCCTTCTGTTCTTAGTAGTGTATGTGTCTGATTAGTCTAAGCTTTTGAGGATCAACTCTATGTCATTATTAGAAGAAGAAATTCAGGAGTAATGAATTTGGCAGTGTTAATAAATTATGCCCTTATGAGTTTTACTCGTTTATTTGTCTGGAACTGACATTTCAAATTGTAGTTCAGTCAGAAGATGTTAGTGTTCATATTTAAGTCTACTTATTCATTTGAAATTTAGTGATTTTGTCAGCTAAACAAACAACTAGCAAGAGTAGAAGAGAAATGTGGCAAATGAATTTGGAAAATAATGTCTTTATAACATATTGTATGAATAATATGGTACAGTGCTCCTCTTTTGTTAAGCTGATATTGGAAGTTAAGCATTTTGCCTGTTACAGCATTGTACATGATCTCCGTTGAAACAAGAGCCAGGCTACATTAGCCTAATAATGGAGAGTCTAATAAAAATGTTATTGTGAAGAGATGTTGTGACCCAGGGACCACTTATTGCCTACTGGCAGAGGACACAGGGGCTGCATAAGATTTTACAAGGATCTCCTGGGTTGAGTATATGCAAAATAATTCACTAAGGGGTGGCATGTGAAGTCTTTACCAAGAGCCAGTAGCCCACTGGCCGTCATTATCACTGTGAAATGTGTGTACAGATAATGTTTAAGGAACTATGACGATACTGAAAATTACATTCTCACGGGAGATAACCAGAAGATAACATGTCATAGGCAGGTTCCTTTCATGGATGGTCTGATTTTATTTTATATGTAATGATTTGTTTCCTATACTTGTACTTGCTCTATACTCTACTTTTACTTGTTTTCACTATAAATATATCTAAGTGCTGGTTTCAGAGTAACAGCCGTGTTAGTCTGTATTCGCAAAAAGAAAAGGAGGACTTGTGGCACCTTAGAGACTAACCAATTTATTTGAGCATGAGCTTTCGTGAGCTACAGCTCACTTCATCGGATGCATACTGTGGAAATTGCAGAAGACATTATATACACAGACACCATGAAACAATACCTCCTCCCACCCCACTCTCCTGCTGGTAATAGCTTATCTAAAGTGATCATCAGGTTGGGCCATTTCCAGCACAAATCCAGGTTTTCTCACCCTCCGCCCCCCCACAGACAAACTCACTCTCTTGCTGGTAATAGCCCATGCAAAGTGACCACTGTCTTCACAATGTGTATGATAATCAAGGTGGGCCATTTCCTGCAGAAATCCAGGTTCTCTCACCCCCTCACCCCCCTCCAAAAACCACACACACAAACTCACTCTCCTGCTGGTAATAGCCTATCCAAAGTGACCACTCTCCTTACAACCTGCATGAAAATCAAAGTGGGCCATTTCCAGCACAAATCCAGGTTTTCTCACTCCCCCACCCCCATACACACACAAACTCACTCTCCTGCTGGTAATAGCTCATCCGAAGTGACCACTCTCCCTACAATGTGCATGATAATCAAGGTGGGCCATTTCCAGCACAAATCCAGGTTTTCTCACCCCCCCCCCCCACACACACACAAACTCACTCTCCTGCTGGCAATAGCTCATCCAAACTGACCACTCTCCCCACACTGTGCATGACAATGGGGGGTGAGAGAACCTGGATTTCTGCAGGAAATGGCCCACCTTGATTATCATACACATTGTGAAGACAGTGGTCACTTTGGATGGGCTATTACCAGCAAGAGAGTGAGTTTGTCTGTGGGGGGGCGGAGGGTGAGAAAACCTGGATTTGTGCTGGAAATGGCCCAACTTGATGATCACTTTAGATAAGCTATTACCAGCAGGAGAGTGGGGTGGGAGGAGGTATTGTTTCATGGTGTCTGTGTATATAATGTCTTCTGCAATTTCCACAGTATGCATCCGATGAAGTGAGCTGTAGCTCACGAAAGCTCATGCTCAAATAAATTGGTTAGTCTCTAAGGTGCCACAAGTCCTCCTTTTCTTATATCTAAGTGCTGTGAGTCAAGCAGAGTGGTGATCTGAGGTAAAACTAGTGAGCTGGTGTGTACTCCTTCTTTGGAAGTAGTGAATCTGTAAATACTGTGAGTGTCCAGTAGACCAGGGGCTAAACACGCCAGGGAGATGCTCAGAAGGCTCAGGGGTTGGATTATGCCTTTTGATAACCTGGAGAGAGAGAGAGCAAGCCCTGCGTAGGCCTACACGGGAGTGTTTGTGTTGCCTGTGGCTGGAGGAGTTAGGGAGCTGACACTAAGACCACTAAGGGAGCTGACACTAAGACCAGGTAGTAGTAAGGTGCTTCACAACCCAGGATATCTCCAGGAAGTGTCAGAAGTATTACTCTGTACCATATGCTGAGAGAAAACAAGCCTTCACTTATAATCCAGTTTTTTAAACTCTTTTCTCAGAACTTTGACAAAAAATAGCCAAACTGCCTCAATCATTACACATGTGATTTTAAGCCATGGTAGAATTTTTTTAGAATGTGTTATGCTGGTCTGAAAATGTGTTTAGGAGGGAGCAGGAAGGTTTTACGAAGTGAGCTAACCTCTCTTGAATGTTTTCCTGATTTTTTTTAAGCATCCCAATTTACAATGACTTACTGTAGAAGTGTCACATGTGGTTTAATCTGTTGTTCCTGCTGTAGACTGGGACATTTTCTAGATTTGAGTAACTGTACTATCTGATGGAATTACTAGAGATCAGATAAACTTATTCACACTGAGCAGCACTTTAATGTACAAGCAGTTTTACTGTCTTTTTGAGAAATCCTTTCCACTCACTTTGACACTCACAACATTGATTCCCCATCCATCCTAATACCCCTAGAATTTTTTTAAACAAACCATACAATTGACAAACCAAGAACAGCAACAATAAAATCTGAGTTTTTACCCCAGAGAGGGATGAGAGCCAAAGACTCTCCTAGGGACTTAATTATTGCTATCAATTTCATGTGAAAGGTGCTCAGATACTACAGAGATAGGCAGCAGTATAAAATCCTAAAATAGATTGGAGAGTATGGTACTGTTTAGTGTGATTAACGCTAGGAGAACATAAGAACGGCCATACTGGGTCAGATCAAAGGTCCATCTAGCCCAGGGTCCTGTCTTCCGACAGTGGCCAATGCCAGGTGCCTCAGAGGGAATGAACAGAACAGGTAATCATCCAGTGATCCATTCCCTGTCGGTCATTCTCAGCTTCTGGCAAACAGAAGCTAAGGACACCATCCCTGCCCAGCCTGGCTAAGAGCCATTGATGCACCTATCCTCCATGAATTTATATAGTTATTTTTTGAACCCTGTTATCGCCTTGGCCTTCACAACATCCTCTGGCAAAGAGCTCCACAGGTTGACTGTGCATTGTGTGCAGAAATACTTCTTTTGTTTGTTTTAAACCTGCTGCCTATTAATTTCATTTGGTGACCTCTAGTTCTTGTGTTAGGAGAAGGAATACACTTCCTTATTTACTTTATCCACACCAGTCGTGATTTTATAGACAGCTATCATATCCCTCCTTAGTCATCTCTTTTCCAAGCTGAGCAGTCCCAGTCTTATTCATCTCTCCTCATATGGAAGCCGTTCCATACCTTTAATCATTTTTGTTGCCCTTTTCTGAACCTTTTCCAGTTCCAATATCTTTTTTGAGATGGGGCAACCACAGCTGCACGCAGTATTCAAGATGTGGGCATATCATGGATTCATATAGAGGAAATATGATATTTTCTGTCTTATTATCTATCCCTTAATGATGCCCAACATTCTGTTCACTTTTTTTGACTGCCACTGCACATTGAGTGGATGTTTTCAGAGAACTATCCAAAATGATGCCAAAATCTTTCTTGAGTGATAACAGCTAATTTAGACCCCATCGTTCTATATGTATAGTTGGGATTATGTTTTCCAATGTGCATTACTTTGCATTTATCAACATTGAATTTCATCTGCCATTTTGTTGCCCAGTCACCCAGTTTTGAGAGATCCTTTTGTAGCCCTTTGCAGTCTGCCTGGGACTTAACTACCTTGAGTAGTTTTGTATCATCTGCAAATTTTGCCACCTCATTGTTTACCCCTTTTAAAATGCATCCCTTAGTTCTGAGGCATGTGTCATGCTGTCTGGAATGGTTTATGAGCATTAGTGCCAATCTCAGGACAGACTGTCAAAAAGCAGGACAGACACCCCAAACTATGTGTATGTTCTGTGATTAGATTTCACCAACCCAGTAACAAATGTGAACACTTGAAGCACAAGAACAGTCTGACCATGGAGTCACAGACTGTTCCTTTGGGCACTCCAGTTATATTGCCACCCAGTAAAGCTGGACTTAGTGAAAGTTTCTTGCCATGCACCAAAGATCACAAAATATTCAGATTGCTTCCAGTCCCAAAAGACCAGTCTCTTACCCCAGGTCAGTTTGTACCTCAGATCTCATACCAAAGACAATGCTTGTAGCCAGTCCTATAGTAAACTAACTAGAGAGTTATTAATTAGGAAAAGAAATGAGTGAGGGCATGTCTACACTACAGCCCTAAGTTGACCTATGTTACATCGACTTACAGCCACAGCAGTAATTACTGCATGGCTGATGTCCACGCCACCTCCTTCTGTCGGTGTTTTGCGTCCTCACCAGGAGGGCTTCCACTGACTGAAGAGGGGCAGTCTGGGGGCTGAGAGCCCGGGCTCTCAACTCCCTGCCAGGAGCCCAACTGCCCCCCCCCATCCCCCGGGGCTCTCAGCTCCCTGATCCCAGAGGGAGGGCAGCCACCTGGGCTTCTCGCCTCCTGGCTGGGAGCAGGGGGGAGACAGCTGTGCAGGCAAACCACGGCCACTGGGAGCTGCGGGGGGCCGAGCCTGTGGATGGTTAATGTCCGTAAAATGTCTCGGGCCCGCAATCAGCTTACCCTGATGGGCCGCAGGTTGCCCATCACTGCTGTAGTGTGTACATTGGCATAAGTCTGGGGTTCCCAAACTTGGTTCAGGGCTTGTTCAGGGTAGGCCCCTGGCGGGCTGCGAGACACTCTGTTTACCTGAGCATCTGCAGGTACAACCGCTCTCAGCTCCACGCTCAGGTAAACAAAGCATCTCACGGCCCACTAGGGGCTTACCCTGAACAAGCCACAAACCAAGTTTGGGAACCCCTGACATAGGTTCACAGAATCATAGAATATCAGGGTTGGAAGGGACTTCAGGAGGTCACCTAGTCCAACCCCCTGCTCAAAGCAGGACGAGTCCCCAACTAAATCATCCCAGCCAGGGCTTTGTCAAGCCTGACCTTAAAAACCTCTAAGGAAGGAGATTCCACCACCACCCCTAGGTAACTGATTACAGTGCTTCAGCACCCTCCTAGTGAAAAAGTTTTTCCTAATATCCAACCTAAACCTCTCCCACTGCAACTTGAGACCATGTTACTCCTCGTTCTGTCATCTGCTACCTCTGAGAACAGTCTAGATCCATCCACTTTGGAACCCCCTTTCAGGTAGTTGAAAGCAGCTATCAAATCACCCCCCAATTCTTCTCTTCTGCAGACTAAATAATCCCAGTTCCCTCAGCCTCTCCTCATAAATCATGTGCTCCAGCCCCCTAATCATCTTTGTTGCCCTCCGCTGGACTCTTTCCAATTTTTCCACATCCTTCTTGTAGTGTGGGCCCAAAACTGGACACAGTACTCCAGATGGGGCCTCACCAATGCCAAATAGAGGGGAATGACACATCCCTTGATCTGCTGGCAATGCTCCTACTTATAAATGCTGCTAGCCTTCTTTGCAAAAAGGGCACACTGTTGACTCATATCCAGCTTCTCGTCCACTGTAATCCCTAGGTCCTTTTCCGCAGAACTGCTGCCTAGGCATTCGGTCCCTAGTCTGTAGCAGTGCATGGGATTCTTCCGTCCTAACTGCAGGACTCTGCACTTGTCCTTGTTGAACCTCATCAGATTTCTTTTGGCCCAATCCTCTAATTTGTCTAGGTCCCTCAGTATCCTATCCCTACCCTTCAGCGTATCTACCACTCCCCCCAGTTTAGTGTCATCTGCAAACTTGCTGAGTGTGCACTCCACGCCATCCTCCAGATCATTAATGAAGATATTGAACAAAACCGGCCCCAGGACCGACCCTTGGGGCACTCCACTTGATACCGGCTGCCAACTAGACATGGAGCCATTGATCACTACCCGTTGAACCCGATGATCTAGCCAGCTTTCTATCCACCTTATAGTCTGTTCATCCAGCCCATACTTCTTTAACTTGCTGGGAAGAATACTGTGGGAGATCATATCAAAAGCTTTGCTAAAGTCAAGGAATAATACGTCCACTGCTTTCCCCCCATCCACAGAGCCAGTTATCTCGTCATAGAAGGCAATTAGGTTAGTCAGGCATGACTTGCCCTTGGTGAATCCATGCCGACTGTTCCTGATCACTTTCCTCTCCTCTAAGTGCTTCAGAATTGATTCCATGATTTTTCCAGGGACTGAGGTGAGGCTGACTGGCCTGTAGTTCCCCGGATCTTCCTTCTTCCCTTTTTAAAAGATGGGCACTACATTAGCCTTTTTCCAGTCACCCGGAACCTCCCGCGATCACCATGAGTTTTCAAAGATAATGGCCAATGGCTCTGCAAGAGCAGGCTCTGCAATCAGCTGCCTTACATCAACCTAACTGTGTACTGTAGACCAGTCCTCAGTTATGTACAGGTTAAAGCAAGCAACATAAATACACACATGAGTTACAGTCTGTGGTTGCAAAAGGTGACAGAGTTGTTGTAATCTGTCAGCACTGAATGTCTTTTAGGGCTAACCCAGGTTGATCCTGGGGATCTCTCCTTCTGTTTCCTAGTTCCGGCCCTGTGAGACTCCCAATAGCAAAAGAAATGAAGAAAATTTCATGTCGGCTATCTTTATTTCCTTCTTCCAGAATTCAAGCTGATGGTATGAGCTTTCTTGCATGTAGCACCTCCATGTGAGAGGGCCATTAACCAAGTCTTTGTATTGTGATATTCCACAATGGTCCATTTAGTTTTTAGAGTCCTTCTTGATGGTCAGGAGGCCATTCCTTCTGACTGGGTTCACAGGTTCAGAACAAGCATTTTTACAGTTATAAAGCAAACACTTAAGTATTACTGTATAGCACGGGATACGGACATTCTAAGTGGGATTAATACATGGTTGCAACTTACAAGAATTTCATAATGTCTGAACCTTAACACATTGTTATAAGTCTAATACCTACCTTGAACAATACTAACATACAGGTGAGCTGGTCTGGTTTCAAGCTATACATTTGTCTGTGCTCAACTGACACCTGCAGCCTTGGTAAGAGCAGGCAGCACCTGGTCTGGCAGTGTCACAGCATGTTTGTGTACATTCTGAGTCCCACAAATGTCCAAACAGCACATGCCAATTTGTGCAGACTTTTGGAATAATTTATCCATGCAGTTAGCGTGTAAGCACTGTGCGGCATTTCTAAAGGCATGAGGTAGTTATGCGTGGTTCAGAAGATCTGGACGATGTAGAGTTCCTAAAAGCCGGAGAAAGGTGGTGGCATTGACACCAATAGTGCTCCTGTTTTCACTCCTTTGAGCTTTGGAGTCTGATTTCACGTATGCCAGTGTCTAAACCTTAATAATGCTTTACATTTATATGGCAATTTACAAAGGCTGTTTCAATAGGCATTTCAAAAACCTTCAGTATAAATTAGGCAAATATTGTTGCCCTGTTACACAAATGGAAGAAACAGAGGTTCAAAGTTACCGGTTCATGGCACATAGCAAATCAGTGTCAGAACTGGATGAAGAATTGAGGTTCTCATTTATTTAGCAGTATTCCACGTACAGTATATTTCACCTTTTCCCTAGCTATTGAATGGCCTTCCAATTTTTCACAGGCATTTTTTCTTTTAAACTATACAGGGAATGAGGCAAGAGAGCCCTTGCCTCAGTCAGTGTTCTCTTTACAAGATAAAGTAGATGAAAGATTCCAGTTAAACCTCCAGTATTTCACTGTGCAGGTAAGTATAGCCAGGCATAATTGCCGTCTGGATTTTCTTAGCTGTGTCCACACTCAGCTTTCCTTAGCTTTGTCTGTTTGGATCTGAGATTTCTACTGTGTTAAGATAGAGGGACTTCATCATAGAATAGAAGCCCCTTGTGCTAGGCTCCATACAAACACATAAAAAGACCCAAAACATAATCATTTCAAGTCTGGAGTTGCCCTTTGAAAGAAATTATTGTTTGGGAGAGCATGGGGGTTGGTTTGTTTGTTTTTAATTCTTTTATTCTCAAAACTGTCAAACTATGTTTGCTCAAGCTGTCCAGAGACACTCACCACTGGGCAGAGACCAATCTAGGCAAATTTTGTTCTGAAAGATGCAAATTTCAGAAAGTTATGAGTGATGGAAAACAGAGTGCTAAAATGCAACCTGTCCTAAGTACAGTGGTCACACCTACTGTTTGGTAGTCAGCAGTCCTCCACAGAGAATGCTGAGGATGAGTAAACTTTCCCTATCCCACTTGTTAAAGAGAGAGCTGTTCTAGCAATAGTGGTTGTGTGAAGTCTAGAAAAAAATCAGTGGCACGTTTAGCAAAGGAATAAATGGACACAAATCTGACCTCAGGAATCATAACATTCAAAAACCGGTAGGAGAACACTTCATCCTCTCTGGCCACTCAGTAAAAGATTTAAGGGTGGCAATTTTGGAACAGAAAAGCTTCAAAAACAGACTCCAAGGAGAAACTGCTGAGCTTGAATCAATATGCAAACTAGATACCATAACTTGGGTTTGAATAGAGACTGGGAGTGGCTGGGTCATTACACATATTGAATCTATTTCCCTAAGTTAAGAATCCTCGCACCTTCTTGTCAACTGTGTAAATGGGCCATCTTGATTATCACTGCAAAAGTTTTTTTCTCCTGCTGATGATAGCTCATCTTAACTAATTAGCCTCTCACAGTTTGTATGGTAACTTCCAACTTATCTGTGTGTGTGTGTGTGTGTGTGTGTATATATGTATGTGTGTGTGTGTGTGTGTGTATATATATATATATATATATATATATATACATATATATAATCTTCTTACTATATGTTCCATTCTGTGCATCCGATGAAGTGGGCTGTAGCACACAAAAGCTTATGCTCAAATAAATGTGTTAGTCTCTAAGGTGCCACAAGTACTCCTGTGCTTTTTACTAATATTATAGGCATATACAGCAATTAAAGTAGAATCCTCTGTTTGATCTTGCACTCCCTTACTGCTTTACACCATGTGCAAAAATTAGCTGATGTCCTGCAACTAGAGGGGCAAGTGTTGTTACAATGTTTGGGTTTTGAAAGACACATCACTTGATATAGCATGCATGATTTTTTATGTCCTCCTCCTTTTTAAGTGGGCTGTTTTTAAACCGTTCCATTCCCTTGCACTTCCTGTTGCATGAACTATCTCTACCTCTTTTTCAGCACACAATGTCCCTGACAAAATTGTGAGAAACTAAACCAAAAATAGCCCAAGAAAATCTGTCTTCACTTGATGTCTTTTCTGTCAAACATCTGGATTGTCGGTGTGTAAACTTGGTCAGATCCATCCACAAGTTGGCAAGTCTGAAGTTGTTCGTGCTTGCATCTTCAGTACTTACATTGCATAAATACAGGTGTTAACATGTAAAATTATTAGCTGTAGCCCTGTTCATGGTATGACGAGAGAACATTAGGTGAGGGATAGAAAGAAAACATGAAGAATGCATATCACTTTTAGTTTTTTTAAAGACCCGCTTTCTAGTGAGCTGATCATTCTTTTTCCTAGCCAGGAATGTAGCTAAGATCAGAATAAAACCATTCTGCTCACAGAGTGTTGGTAGTGATTAAAAAGCAACCCCTAATTTAGAGAAAGGACTTCTGCTTTGTGGAGAAATTCTGATATCAAATTTAATCTCTTCCTATAGTTCTAGTCGATGGACTGTTTGGTGTTACTCGGCAGAATGTCAAAGCAAGCAAGAAGACATTCTATAATAACTATAACTCAGGGTGGGTTTTTGTTGTATGTTTTTTGTATATTTTGAGGGTGCTTTTTTTTGTGGTGATCTCTGTTATGCTGCCTAAAGTAGAGCTTGGGAAGGCCATGCTCCCATGATCTCTGTGGGAGGCAGAAGATAATGTTTAGTGCATGGGAATGGCCTTTTGGGACAACATCCTTATCTGGTTATCTGACTTACATCTATAAGATTAGAGCCAGCCTTTCTATGAACCATTGTACATTCTGTAGTGTATCCGTGTTAAGAACTGGTGTTCAAAACTGCATGGTAAAAGCAAAATGATCCTGTTAAATATGACCGTCTCCATTTACTGTTATTTTAAATCATATATAACACATTACTGGTTACCTCCAGGTCACTTTGCTCTCTAAGCACACACTGTCTTATTATATCTTCTGTGGCGTCTCCTATGAGCAGAAACTGCAACCTCTCTTTTAACTCACAACCAACAACCAACCTGTCACTCGCACAAATTTGACTTGTCTCTGATAAGAAGACAGGGGCAATGTTCTCTCCAGAACCCTCATGTACCTTCCCTCAAAATAAATTAAATATGGCAGCCACTTCTATATGGCAGCTTTTAATAGCAAATTGGACCATGGAGAGAAATATACAGATAATAAAAGTAGACTATATCTCAGCTGTAGTCTAACTCTCTGAGCACCGAATCTTGCACTATAAAAGCTCTCTAGGTGCCCAAGTTTCTGTCTCTGGGTACGCGTACAGCTGCCTCAGTCTAGGCACCTAGACACCCAGTTCATGCTATGCCCCAGTGCTATCCAAAACCAGGGGCAGATAAGTGCTCCTGTTCCTGTCTTGCCCATGGGGCCTGATCCAGTAGGTGTATTCATTGGCAGCTTAACTCATGTAAGCGGGGGAATAGTCCCGCTATTGTGGGGAACTTTCCTGGCTTCTGCACTATCCCAGTGAAGTGGGCTAGCGAAAGGATCTGAGTCCTTGCTCCCACCTCCTTTACCCAGAGTCCTCCCTGCCCTTGAGGACTCCCCTTCCACTCTCCTGTCTGGCAGAGTCCTTGTAACCCCAACAAGGCTGGGCCCAGGATTCCTGGGGGGCTCGACCCCCAACCCTGCTGTGGTCACCTAGGACAGGGGCTAGGGTGTCCCCACTCCGGGGTACTCTCTCTGCACTGGGCACTTCTCTGACCCACTGACCATTACATACAAGTTAAAGCAAATGTAAGTTATTTAATCAACAATTTAATTTTAAAAAGGAAAAATGGGAAAGGTTAAAGGAAACACATCAGCCCGCTCTGTGGCAGGGAACATCACAAACAGTGTCTCTGGAATGCCAGGGCAGTTCACAGTCTGTTCCTTGTAAGTCCCAGGCCGCCTTCTCAGGCCCTGGCTGTGCTGCAGGGATGCTGTGGGTTGGACACTTGCTCTGGTGGTGGCCACACGCTCTCAGGCTCTAAGTGGTAGACCCCTTCTTTCCAGTGTCGCCCCTGCCCTGTCGGGGTTACAATCCAAGCCTGGCCTGCAGAGCCTCTTGGCTGAGGTGTCTCCCTGTGCTGGGCCCGCTGCCCAGGGTCCCCCTCACTCTCCCCAGCTGCTCACCGCACCCAGCTCTGGACTGCTCCAGCCCCAGCTCCACCACTCTGTCTCTGCACTGCTGCTGCTGCTCTGCCTCCAGCTCCCAGGGCTGCTTCTTTGGCCCCTCTGGCTCTGGTTGCTCCAGCTCTGCTTCCAGGACAGGTCTGCTCTGCAGGCTGCTTCTGTGACTCTGCTCCCAGCACTGACCTGCTTCGTGGGCTGCTTTTCTGGCCCCTCTGACTCTGGTTGCTGCAGCTCTGCTCCCAGGGCAAGTCTGCTCTATCTGGGCTGTGCCTCTGGCTTTGGGGCTGCAGCTCTGCTCCCAGGACAGGGTCTGCTCTCTCTGGATCTGGTGCAGCTCTGCTCCCCAGCTTACCTTGGGCCCCTGCTTTCTCCTTAGTTCGGCCCCACTCTGTCTGACCCAGGCAAATCAAGCTCACACGGAGGATGGGACCTCCCTGGTCTCCTGACTGCCTGATTAGCCTGCTCACCCTGTCATTCAGGCTGACCTGGAGCATTGGCTTCTCCCCATTGTTCCTGGGGACTGTCAGTCTCAGGGTCCTGGTTTCCCGTAGACTCTTCCCCTTTTAGTACTGGGAGCTTGCCAACCAAAACACCCCCACTGAATGTTAGTAAGGGGGCAACAGTCCCCTTACACTCAACACAACAGAGGCCCAATTTCACAATCAAACTCATTCTTAATTATAAGCCCTGCGGAAAATACAGCCTGAAACATTGTGGAAAATGATGTTACCAGAAAGTGTCTTTCTTTTTAAGGTCATCTGCAGGTATTTCAGAGATCATTTTAACAAAACACTTACAATTGTACGTAAATATAAAGCACTTTGATTACTCCAGTTTAATAATAGTAAGAAGCGAAGAATCAGTAAGGAATTTGGATAGCTGATCACTGTTTGAATATAAGAAAGTTTCCTGCCTTGGTAGCTTTTGGAAGCTGAGCAAATCCTGAGATATTTTTTTAACAGCTGGGAATATAATGTGTATTACAAGGTCTTTTTCAAATAAAAGACATCAGTCTTAGTTATTTTATGACTTTGCTGATTAGAGTTCCTATAGTAATTACTATGACAAGAAGGGTACAACAGAAAATAAAATGTTAATTTACAATCTGTCAGCTGACCAAGTGTCATATGATAATGAATTGGGACAATCTGTGGTTTGCAAATGGACCTGATTTTTTGAATTTGCTAATTTGCCATGGTAGATAATATACCAGTGTGTACATTTCAAAGAGGGTGCATTTGATTAATCAGCTCTAGTGTAATGTTGCTTTTGGTGAGTTGTTTGAGAAATGATCAGATCTGCAGAGGAGTGATCACTTTTGGTTCAATCATAACAGCTGAGGGCAAAGAAGTAGGGGGAAAGAACAGGAAAAAAAAATGGATAGAATGTGAAGGAAAAACTCTTCTTCGTGGAAATAGACTTAGAATCTGCTGTTCCTGGCAGCATTTTTTTATAATAACAAATCTTGCAGTTCAGCCAACATTAACCTTGTGCCCTGCTCTTCTTTTAAAAGTTCTTGGGGCTGAGTGGACAAGTTGCTGAACACCTTCAACGTTGGTATCATTCCTACCAACCAGATTTGAGGGTGCCCAGTACCCCTCAGGTTTGTGTGCAAGGTTTGTAATAAGTAAATAAATAAATAGTAAGTTAAGTGTGATGTACTCAAGGATGAACATATATGTTAATTTTATATCAATTACCCTAAGCAAAATTACAACACTTACAGAAAAGTCCTTTAGGATTTAACATAGGGTTAGTTTCATCCCTATTAAATACTGTAGAAGTTTTCTACGGTGTTATACGTATATGCAAGACTGCTGAATCCTATTCAGGGTTCTTGATACATCACCATAATGCAACTTTAACTGTGACTGTCTTTCTCTAATAATAAAATGTGGCAAAAGAATATTGATTAAGTTCTTTTGTCAGAAAGTGATATTATGTTGTTTAAGCAATTGTTTTCAGTATGGAATACCTGACATTTCTTATTTATACTGTCTGAAGTAAAGATATTCTATATTAGTTTACTCTAGAAAACAATGCATCTCATGACATCATGGAAAACCCATTATTCATTTCTTTGGAAAACAAAAATTTACTACTGTTATCCATGATAAATTGAAAAATAAGAATACAGCTTTAATGCAGGCTCATTATAATTGAAAAACAGATTTCTATGTAGACATGATTACTTTACAGAGGAGTGATATGTGGCACAATGCTGAGGCATCCTTTAAATAATGCATGAATTACAAATGATCGATTACAATCTGGAGGTGGTGATGAAAAAGAAGTGTAGAAATAGTTTTCTGGCTTTACATATGCTTTGAGTACTGAAGGGCTTCAAGTTAAAATCAGCAACTGCGTAGACATTATTGGATTAGACATTTTTTCAAGTCACAAATACTGTCTCAATGATGACTTCAGAATGTTGAATATAAACTATAAAGAGTGATAAGTACTTCTGAATGTTTTGTAGACCGTGATGAGCTATTGAATTTCTAGAGAAGGTATGAAAAGTAAGGGTAATCACAAGTAAATCAAAAATAAAATATACTACATGCAGTATATAGGCACACAGAAATGCATTTTAATTATCTTAAGAGGTAAAATTGAAAGCATTGCTTGAAATGCTACTGGAAAGTCCCGTTGATTCCATTAGAATTTCCACTGGTTTCTTCTGATAGTTCCAAAAGCCAGTAAACCAACAGAATAGTTACTCTGATTCAAAACCTAGCTGCCAGCTAGGACAAGAAGAAAGCAGTGGAACTTCTTCAATTAGAGATTTTGAAAGGGATGAGGGGATTTTAATAGGAGTTCCGTGACTAAATCTTTTTCTACCACTTTGAAAATGTAAGAGGAAGAGTTAGTTTTAAAAGCGGGGGGGGAGACTTTGAGTCATCATTGTGCTTTAATCTTTATATTACAGTTTCCCTAGGTAAGTCTACATTGAAGCTGGGAGGTGTAATTCCCAATGCCGGTACACAGACTTGCGCTACCTCAATTTAAGCTAGTATGCTAAAAACAGCAGTGTGGACATTGCGGCCTGGGTGGCAGCTTGGGCTAGCCACCTGGGTCCAAGCCCTCCAGATGCTGTAAATCCAAGCTCAGGTGGCTAGCCCAAACTGCCCCTTGTGCCACAACATCCACACTGATATTTGTAGGAACTAGCGTGAGTCCGTCTACCCTTGTTGGGAATCATACTTCTCAGCTGCAATGTAGACATACCTCTAGAGGCAACCAGCTTGTCGCCCCATTGTACTTAATGCTATACAAACATATACTAAAGGGTAGTTCCCGCCGCATAGAGCTTACTTAATCTTTGTACCACACATGATATGAAGTATCATTTCTAGTTCTTTGGCTATCCCCAGGCTATCCATAAGTTCAAGAATGAAAATTAAGTGTCCTGCGCTCCTAATGTACTCCAATGCAGAGGTCACATGGTTGGAAGTAACAACGGGACTCCCAATGGCAGCCTGACAGCAGGGTCATGTGTGCTATTTGTTTATTTACTGTTAGTCTAAATCAGTGGTTCTTAATCTTTACTGCAGCCTGCACCCCTTTGGTTCTCAAAATATGTTCTCGCACCCCTTATCAAAAATCAAAATATATTCTCACACCCCTTATCAAAAATCGCTGAAGTAGGTCAGTTCTTTAAACCTAGATATATTTTTTGTTTGTATATTACAGTAATTGTTACAAAATGTATAATGTTAATAAATACATAGGTTTGATTAAATGAAGTAGTTGTACTTACATGCCTGTGCTTAATTTGTGTTTTCAGTGATTTACCTTCTCAAAAAATCTGGCATGTCTCGCACCCCCAGAAAGAGCATCTCACACCCCCAAGGGATGCATGCACCCCAGGTTAAGAACCACTGGTCTAAAGGGACTTTTCTTCAATATTCCTTGCAGCCTAGAATGAATGGTTTAGGCTGGAAATACATGTAACCTATCCTAAAGATATTCCTGTATAGATGGGACCACTGTTGACTGAAGTTAAAACTAAAGCCTACTAACCTTGGTAGTGTCCCATTTAAAGGAAGAATGAAAAAGAAAATATTGAATTGATTGTTACTGTAATAGTTCAGTTCTGATTCAAAGCAGTTGTTTGAAATATGAGATGTCTCTTTTGGCATGGTGAAGGGGAATCTTCCATTGACCTTGAATGGGATCCTTGGTTCATTCAAACTGAATGCAAAGTCAAGTAGAACAGTTATGACCCATTAACTACCCTAAAGTGTATAGGATGTGTCCATTGACATTTTTGCAGTTCTAAAGATCAAGATAAAATATCAATGGAACTGTCACTATTTTACTGGGATATCATTTGTGACACAGTTAAAATACTATGGGAAAGAGTTACTGGCCTGCATATAACTATATTGTAGCTCTTATGGTGGGTACCTCTGCAATAAAAATCTGTTTTCAGATTGACTCGAATAAGAGCTAGCTGAAACCTTAAACTAATCCTAGATTCTGAAACAAACCTGAACTTCTAAGAACAGGGAGGAAAAATCTAATAATCTCCAGCGCCACCGAAAAGCTCTTTTACGTTTATCGCTAAAACTGCGTGGCCTGCAGCCATGGAAACTTTTCTGTTGGACTCTGGTGCTAATCTGAATGAAAGTTTTATATATGGTAGCATATAGCGCATTCTGGTACTGTAACCTCCCATAGTCCTGTCTCATTCAAATAGTATCCTGTGGAAGTGCAAAGAAAGTCATGGACAGCTGAAGCTCAGATGGGTTACATAAGTATGTATAAATGTCTTTTTGCTTATTCAAGTCTCCAAATATTCTGTACAACATACACGTTTGATTTTTTTTAAGCAATAGTGGATGGTTCATTTAAGCTTTTGACTGAGCTTGGAATCTATTCTTTGATCAGAATAACACGTGGGAAAGGAAACGTGGGGTCAGCAGCCACCATACTGTACTGTTGTGTACTTACAGAATAACACCATAACTAGGAAGAAAAGATGTAATCAAGAGGAGCCCTAAGGGAGGCAATGTGGTCTGATGGGAAAGGGACTGGACTGGTATTTGATAGACCTGGGTTCCACTCGTAGTTCTATCATTGACACATTGTATAACTTTGGGCAGTTCCCTGGACCTCTGTCTCTCAATTTCACTCTCTGTAAAATAGAAGTAATGATAAATACAGATCATTATAAAACACTTTGAGATCTCCAGATGAAAAGCACTATATATATGCTAAGTATTCTTCTTACTATTGAATATGTGAATATTATATACTATACTTCTTACTATATGGATGTTATGCACCCATGGATGACCATGAGACACCCACCTCTATCGTAATATTTTCAAGTTTAGTTGTAATAATCTCTTGACTTGATTCTTTCAAAAAGGATGTTTGTTGTCCTGCCACCAGTGCCATCTGGAAAAGAGATTTTCTGCAAAGTGAATGTACCAGCACTATGTGGCAGGGATGAAAAGTGGTGACTCATCATTCACATAAGTACTGTGCTTATTGTAACTGCCAAATACTGAGTCATTAGTTTTCTCCCATATTAAGCATTTGCTGCTTCCCTCACTCTTCAAAAAGCAGCTGGTGTCAAGAGAAAGAGGAGATGAGTTAATCATTGCAGTGGTTAAGTGGCATACCCTCTGACCAGGGATGAGGTAGCTCCAGACGGGGGGCCATATTATCATTCTTTTCTTGCAGCATCATGATGTAGGGTGAGGATAAAGAGGGCAAAACACCACCCAGTCATTCTGAAGGGGGAGGGGGGAAGATATAGGGAGGAAGAAGTTATAGGGCACAATGTCCTACTTGAACTCTCCACTAGAAAATCTATGACACAGAATCAACACTTATGTACATAGTTCACTGTTAATGGTTTCAGTAGAATTGCTAAAACCCTGCAAGAACCTCTGATGTTAATATTTCAAGTGCCAACAGTATATGGAAATGAATGAATAAACTAAAAATTATAGTGTGGTACCACAAAGGCTTTGGGGGCAAATAATCTTACTGAATGTACAGTAAGTAACAATTACTAAACAATGGGTCATAGCATAATTAAATGGCAAAACACGGCATGAGATCATTTTGTGGCAGAGCATTCACAAAACAAACAGAAAACCCGGCTAACTGGTTTGGTCTTATCACACACAATTCCAGGCCCCCATCATTGTAGATTCTAGCCATACTTTGCATGGATTAAAGATGGATCAGATAACCTTTCTAATGTTGCAATTTAAAATGAATAGCAGTTATTGAGCAAAACCATAGTGTTTTATGGAATAAAGATATTTTGTTACATTTCATATTTAAACATTTTTGAAGGTTTTTCCTGAAAAGAACTTCACTTTTTCATAATGTCATGGGCAGCTCTGCAAGCAACACGTAAGTATATTAGCTGTAACGTTCTCTTAAATAAGAAAACACACACGCACCACCAGCATGTCCATAAAGTTGTGGTGATACTTTCTTAGGGACATATTCTGCTCTCAGTTTTTGTTTTAACTTGGCATGAATTTAAGCACAAGTAACTGAAAACAGAATTTCGCCCTTAATATGTATGTAATATAATGCATAAATAAGGAATTGTTCAGGAATTAATGTTTGACTCAATACATTTCTCCTTTGCATTTCACTCAATCCCATTTTTGTGAATTATTACATTATCCACTCTGCTCACTTCATAACCATGCCAATGTTGTTGTTTTTCTCAGTTTTTTGTTGTTTATATGATGATAGCACCCAATTCTGGCTTGGGGTTACATTATGAATTACATAATTTTCCTTTTTTATGACTTAGTTCCTTCATGGACAAATAGCATAGCAGACCTCAAAAAAAAAATAATTAAACTATCACAGTTTCCCTTCAGGAAGAGGGAAGGGAGAAATAGCCACATATGTCAGATGTTAATCACACCGTTAAACACACTTTTGGAAGGCTCTGAGATTCCACAATGATGGGTGAGATATAAAAACAGAATAGAATACAATACTTGGCAAAAAGAAAAGGAGTACTTGTGGCACCTTAGAGACTAACAAATTTATGTGAGCATACGCTTTTGTGAGCTACAGCTCACTTCATCAGATGCATTCAGTGGAAAATACAGTGGGGAGATTTATATACATAGAGAACATGAAACAATGGGTGTTACCATACACACTGTAACGAGAGTGATCACTTAAAGTGAGATATTACCAGCAGGAGAGCAGGGGTCGGGTGAACCTTTTGTAGTGATAATCAAGGTGGGCCATTTCCAGCAGTTGACAAGAACGTCTGAGGAACGGTGGGGGGTGGAATAAACATGGGGAAATAGTTTTACTTTGTGTAATGACCCATCCACTCCCAGTCTCTATTCAAGCCTATGTTAATTGTATCCAGTTTGCAAATTAATTCCAAGTCAGCGGTCTCTCGTTGGAGTCTGTTTTTGAAGTTTTTTTGTTGAAGAATTGCAACTTTTAGGTCTGTAATCGAGTGACCAAAGAGATTGAAGTGTTTTCCGACTGGTTTTTGAATGTTATAATTCTTGACATCTGATTTGTGTCCATTTATTCTTTTATGTAGAGACTGTCCAGTTTGACCAGTGTACATAGAATCATAGAATATCAGGGTTGGAAGGGACCTCAGGAGGTCATCTAGTCCAACCCCCTGCTCAAAGCAGGACCAATCCCCAGCTAAATCATCCCAGCCAGGGCTTTGTCAAGCCTGACCTTAAAAACTTCGAAGGAAGGAGATTCCACCACGTCCCTAGGTAATGCATTCCAGTGTTTCACCACCCTCCTAGTGAAAAGGTTTTTCCTAATATCCAACCTAAACCTCTCCCACTGCAACTTGAGACCATTACTCCTTGTTCTGTCATCAGCTACCACTGAGAACAGTCTAGATCCATCCTCTTTGGAACCCCCTTTCAGGTATTGAAAGCCGCTATCAAATCCCCCCTCATTCTTCTCTTCCGCAGACTAAACAATCCCAGTTCCCTCAGCCTCTCCTCATAAGTCATGTGTTCCAGTCCCCTAATCATTTTTGTTGCCCTCCACTGGACTCTTTCCAATTTTTCCACATCCTTCTTGTAGTGTGGAGCCCAAAACTGGACACAGTACTCCAGATAAGGCCTCACCAATGTCGAATAGAGGGGAATGATCACGTCCCTCAATCTGCTGGCAATGCCCCTACATATACATCCCAAAATGCCATTGGCCTTCTTGGCAACAAGGGCACACTGTTGACTCATATCCAGCTTCTCGTCCACTGTAACCCCTAGATCCTTTTCTGCAGAACTGCTGCCTAGCCATTCGGTCCCTAGTCTGTAGCGGTGCATGGGATTCTTCTGTCCTAAGTGCAGAACTCTGCACTTGTCCTTATTGAACCTCATCAGATTTCTTTTGGCCCAATCCTCTAATTTGTCTAGGTCCCTCTGTATTCTATCCTTACCCTCCATCATATCTACCTCTCCTCCCAGTTTAGTGTCATCTGCAAACTTGCTGAGGGTGCAATCCACACCATCCTCCAGATCATTTATGACGATATTGAACAAAACCGGCCCTAGGACCGACCCTGGGGGCACTCCACCTGATACCGGCTGCCAACTAGATATGAAGCCATTGATCACTACCCCTTGAGCCCAACAATCTAGCCAACTTTCTATCCACCTTATAGTCCATTCATCCAGCCCATACTTCTTTAACTTGCTGGGAAGAATACTGTGGGAGACCGTATCAAAAGCTTTGCTAAAGTCAAGGAACAACACGTCCACTGCTTTCCCCTCATCCACAGTGCCAGTTATCTCGTCATAGAAGGCAATTAGATTAGTCAGGCATGACTTGCCCTTGGTGAATCCATGCTGACTGTTCCTGATCACTTTTCTCTCCTCTAAGTGCTTCAGAATTGATTCCTTGAGGACCTGCTCCATGATTTTTCCAGGGACATGGCAGAGGGGCATTGCTGGCACATGATGGCATATATCACATTGGTACATGTGCAGGTGAATGAGCCTCTGATAGTGTGGCTGATGTGATTTGCAAACTGGATACAATTAACTTAGGCTTGAATAGAGACTGGGAGTGGATGCTGTTGCTCCTCCCAATTCATTTATCAGCCCTTAGAAAATGAATTCAGTTGATGGGCAGAACCTTTCTGAGCACAAGCTCGGGAGCCAAGGCTACAACATTTGAGCCTAAAGGTTTCTTTTCCAGGACTTCTTGTGAGAATAAGAGAGACACTCACAAACATAAGGACCGGATCCCCTTCAAAATCTACTCCCTGAAGAAAGATCCCTCTCTGACTAGTCCAAGTCGGGGTTAGTCCTCATGTGCAGTTCTTAAGGACTTAGACCAGGATCCAACTCTCACAGAAGCAAAGTGCTGGTTTCTTTGTTCCCTTGGGAGATGGATACCTCAACATTTTTTTCACAATTCCTCATAGTCCCAAAGTCTTTGACTTCAAAGTCAGGAAGCCCTCCTGGGGGCTCGGCTCAGCTCAGCTCAGCTTGCTGTGTCCACCAGGGAGCTGATGTCATGTTAATATTGCAGTCTCCTATGATTTTACAGTGCAAATGATCTTCTGCAATCTCTGATGCAAATAAATAGCCTGTTGTCCTTGTCTATGGTTACACCTGGCTTAGTTTGCCATTGAGCCAAAGAGGTGTTTGTGTTCCTCTTTGTCTGGAAAAAAACTCTTTTGCCTCCTTTTTTAACCCTCTCAAAAACATACCAGAGAATATCCCTAATTTCACATACAGGATTGTAACGTATATTTCACAGTGATATTAATAACCCTAGTATTACCAGTTTTTAAATGATACATTACAAGACTCCTTTTAAATAGCTATGACAACAGTGTGTGAGGTCAGGTCAGCTGAGTTTTACTGTTACATACAAGGAAACACTTTGTCATCTGGGATTGGGTGCTCTTAGGGTCACAAAGTAACCTCCATATATCTTTCCTGCAAAAAACAAATTAAAGCTCAAATTCAGCATTCCTGATATGCTCTAACTCTAGAGCCTTGTAAAAGCTCCTAAGTAGTGCCTTGTCAAATTACTATTCCTTCATTTGGTGTGTGTTCTTACTCTCTTTTAAATGATAGGATCATGCAATTTCCCCCTCCTTCTTTATCTTTTTACTAAACCCATATTCTGAGTTCCTTTTCTGCATTGTTGGCTGAAGCTTAATCCAACCAAAACAGTGGTGATGTTGGTGGATTTAGGGAAGCAACCAAAAGATATGACAAAGATTATGCCTGTCCCCCTGACTGAGGGTGTTTGCCCCCTCCTCATTTGTTATTTGTGGTGCAGCTTATGAGTTAGGTGAGTTAGAACCCAGTTGCTGGATGATCAGGTTTCAGCAGTAACAAGGATGCCCTTCTTTCTTTATGTGTGGTTGGGAGATTGTGGCAGTTTCTTATGTGATGCTGACTTCGCTTCCATCATGTGTGCCGTTGGTGCCTCAAGATTAATCCACTTCGGTGTGCTTATACACTGGGCGTATACTTCGATCCTTTCGGAGACTGATGCAGAATATGACAGCCTATGTGTTCAATGAGGTATCTCACTGCAAGTAAATGATACGAGGGTTCTATGATTTGTGTTGGTTGCTTGTAGGTTTCCAGGTAGAACGTAAGTTGTCTCGATTTTGACCTATAAACCTACATGGCTGGGCACCTGCCTACCACAGTGGTGGTCTTTTTTTCTCTCAGTTCAATAAAGCCAAAGCTGTAAGCCCAGCCACTGGACCTCTCTGTGCCTGAGAGAGGAGGCTGCTGGTAGGGCATTCTCAGTGAGAGCCCATCAGCTTTGGAGCTCACCTCTATTTGTGTTGGAAATAGCTTGTTCACCTTCAGGAAATCTTGCCAAACCCACCAGAGCTTTTGAAGAAGGGTTGTTGTTTGAGGGTAGGCTGTGTGGGTTTTTTCTTATTAATTGGCTAGTTACAGCCAGTGTATGGAAAAGCTTGTGGATGATTTGTTGTCATATGATTTGTTGCATTGTTTGTGCTTTTTGTTAAATAATTGCCAAAACTGCTTAGAGTCTGGGACAGGAACCTTTATTTCTATTTTATTTGTTTTGATTTATTAAAATAAATATATTGACAGCTATAGCCCTTTCCTGATCAGTATATTTTCTGGCTGATTTGTTTTATATGCACACTACCATCTATTATGGTCCAGTGGCTTCAGATGTAGTATTTTATCCTATTTATTTGTGAGCATCCCACATGAGATTAGGTTAAACTGAGGGCTTCTCTCAAACCTCACAATAATAATTCAGAAGCACATTGACCCATCTTGTAGAAAGACATGAGTCAAGTGGCTCTCAAACTAGCCAATTTTCAATTCAGTCAGGTTTTATTTTTTGCCTCTGTTGATTTCATAGATAATAAATAATAGTAACATACCATAGTTTAATGGCACTTTGAACAGATGAGCAACACAGACATATAAAGACTTTTAGGCTTTTGTTTTCTTACTTGTTATTGTGAGCTTATTTACATAAATATTTTTGTTTGGAGAAATATATAGATACATAGAGTTTAAGGCCAGAAGGGACCAGTAGATCATAGAATATCAGGGTTGGAAGGGACCTCAGGAGGTCATCTAGTTCAACCCCCTGCTCAAAGCAGGACCAAGCCCCAATATTTGCCCCAGATCCCTAAATGGCCCCCTCAAGGATTAAACTCACAATCCTGGGTTTAGCAGTCCAATGGTCAAACCATTGAGCTATCCCTCCCCCTGCATCTAATCTGACCTCCTGCATATCATAAGCCATTAAATTTTGCCCAGTTACCCCTGTACTGAGCTCAATAATTTGTGTTTAACTATAGCATAATTTGTATTTGGCTAAAACATATCTTCTGGAAAGGCATCCAGTCACAATTCGAAGACTTCAAGAGATAGAAAATCACTGCTTCCATTAATAGTTTGATCCAATGGTTAATCATCCTCGCTTTTAAAAATTTGTGTCTGATTTTCTGATTTGAATTTGTCTGGCTTCCAATTCTATGCATTGCTTCTTCTGAAGCCTTTCTCCGCTACATTAAAGAGCCCTTTAATACCTGATGTTTTCTCCCTGTGAAGGTGCTTTAGACTGTAATCAAGTCACCTCTCAATATTCCTTGTCATAAACTACAAAGATTGAGCTCTTTGTCTCTCACTGTAAGGCATTTCCTTCGGCCCTTGAGTAATATTTGTGGCTCTTTTCTGCACTCTCTCCTATTTTTCAACATCCTCTCTTAAAATGCAGACACCAGAACTGTATGCAGTACTCCAATATTGGTCTCATGAATGCCATGTACAAAGGTAAAATCACTCCCTACTCCTACTCACTATTCACTAGTTTATACATCCAAGGATTACATTAGCCCTTTTTGCCACATAAGAACATGTTATTTGCAGACCCCAGAACAATTGTCACAGACACCCATCCCCAAAGAGCTCTGGCCCACTGTCTGAGAATTGCTGAGCTAGCTTTTTTACTAGAAAGGACTAATATGGAAAGGGCTTTACTGGAAAAATCTCACATCATTCATAACCTTTCAAGCAACAGGCTTACTGAACTTAACAGCACCACTTCAAGAAGACCCTGTCACCATATTTGTTGTCATTTTGATACACGATTGCTATAGCAAGCCCTGCATTTATTTCTTGAGACATATTCTATATCTTTGAAGAGCTATAGAGTGAACCCATATACCCTGGATAACTGGCTTCGTCTCACAATGATAAACATGTCCATCTTTGACAATCATTCTGTTCCTTCGGAATGCATGTGATATGATTGCAGATGTCATGCTTTGAGTGTATAATCAGTATTTCCATGATCACAATATTAATATGGTTACATACACTGTGAACCCTTTGAACTCAAGTAAACTGAAAGCAAAGCACAAATTATGTTTTACATACCAAATTTGTGGTTTCTCCTAAATGTATGTCTTATGTTATGCAAGTTGCTTGTTATTTCAAATTAAGGTTTATATAGCTTATAAAATACCTGCATACAATGTTTTCAGTGATAGGTAATTAGTATAAGGTGCAAAGTTTGGTTTAAACAAATAATCTTCCTTTGTTTGCACTTCCTATGAGACAAAAATCGAACCATTCATCACCAGATTTCATATGTGCAGTAATCTTTGACAACTTCAAACTGTCCCACTATTTCAGCTGTCAGTTCTCTTAGAACAGCTTTTTATTAGGGGGCAGCTTTGTCTTAACCAACTATTTGAAGATCCATTCCCTGTGTAGGGAGTCATCACGTGCCAGTGAGCCACCATAATGTCTCGGCAATATCTCTCTCAGCACGTGTTGCAGGGGATGTGGCAGGGTCACACCTAAACTTGGCTGATAACCCCTGGGGGCCGAGGACAGTAGCACACATTAGAACAGCTTTTTAGGCATATTCCACCCTCCCCCATCACCACCCCCTTTGATCTTTCATTGAGCTCAAGTAGCCTGGAGAATATGGCCTTAAGTGTTCATAAAAGAATATAAGCAAATTATAGAAAATGTTACACTCTCACTTCATGAAGTTAGACTCCACTGTGCAAAATTGACTACTATGAAAGAGGGTGCATTTCCATTTACTTTACTAGAGTTGTATCCACTTAGGCCAGCACTGAATTCAGTTACTATATTTGTAGAGTCCAGATAATGATTTTTTACATGATTTTTAACTGATTTTAAATATAATAAAATAGTAATGTCCAGCTAAGGTATAGACCTTGGCCAATAAAATGGCACCATTATTCTATGTTGTATGTGGCAAAGTCATTTTATTAATAAGGATGGAAGGAGAATTGTGATAAACCCACCATCACATTCTAATCTAAAGCTATCTATTATATTTCATGAGTTAGTTATTAGTTGAATATAAATTACAGTTTAAAGCTGCAAAATCATTTGGTTTGAGCTGGAATAAGTTTTTTTCAGAACCACTTATTGAAGTCCAAGAAAAGGCCTTTGTATTTCAAATACCTTGTTACCATGTAATAGGATGACGTACATCTTCTGTCTGCGAAGACCACCAGAGTATATATAAACTATGAACCATTCTATTTAAGGTCTTGTTAGGGGACTACAAACAATCTTTTCACAGCTTGTCGCTCCATTTCAGCTAGATACTTGGTCACTTGGTTATACTCAAGTGATCCTTCTGACTGAATTCAGTTGGGCCTAGACCTCCTCCTCTCCTCAGACGGGGCCACATCTTGTATGCATTGAAGAAAATGGGAATTTATCCACTGGCTTCAGTAGATGCAGGACCAGGCTCATGTTCACCAGCACATCTGCCTCAGTCCAGTTGGAACTTCACTCATAGGGCGGTCTCCTCTGAGACATGCTACCGCCTGAAACAGTATGAAGTTGTGGTCACTTGTTGGACTGTCAGCAGTGAGGAATGAACCCCATATCCCTGGCTTTAGACGTATTAGCTCAAACAATAGAGGCTTAGAGACCCAGGTCTGTAAGCTGACCATTGTATCTCATTAAAAAATATAGAGATGGGTGATGAAAATGATTGGAGACATGGAAAGGCTTCGCTCTGAAGTGACCAGGAGAAGATCTGTATTGTTTAGTGAGAGAGGAGATGAGTAAGAAGTGATGTGACAGAGGTGTACAAAATAATAAAAGCTTGATAGAGTATTCATGTTTTCTTTTTCTCATACTACAATAATAAGGGGATATTAAATGAAAGTGAAAGGCAGCAAAACAGAAGAAAATACTTTTTTGTTCAACCATGCACAATTAGCCCCTGGAATTCGTTGCTACATGTTATTGAAGCCAAGAGCTTGCCAGCATTCAAGAAGATATGATATTCATATGATTGAGAGCATCCACAGTTACATTTTTTTTTAAAAAAAGTCCTCAAATTAAGAGGAGACAAACCCTCCATGCCTCAGGGTAAAAGCCAATTTCTAACTAATGGGATTAGGATGAAACTTCCCGTACAGTCAGATTATACCATAATTGTCCATTTTGTGGTTACTTTGACCTTTCTCTGAAACATCTGGTACTGGTCACTGTTGGAGACAGAATACTAAATAATGTACCACTGCTCTTTGCTCGTGTGGCAGTTCCTGTGTTCCTAAATCGATTGCTTGGGAAATAACACAAATGAGCTCCTCACTGTGCCCACCACTGTTTGTGCAGATAAGCGGCACCTATTGAATTTGCCCCTGTGCAGTGGAGTGCAGAAAGTAGATCAAATGAACCATCTAAGCAGCAAGCCGTGCTGTGGAATGATATTAGGAGGATTATTTGCACCATTGAGGAGCAATTCCTATCCACATTGTTGTTGTGCTGATAGTAATTTACAGGGAGGGAGATGGCGATTAGTCTTGTTTGAAATCAAGTGTAATCCAAACAGTCATAACACCTGTGCACCATTGGGAGCACATTTGCGTATGGTTGTGAGGTGTGTTACAGGCAAGATAGAGGGAACAAAGGGTGATTATCACATCAGAATTCTCAAATGAATGCAAGACCTAATAGACACAATCTGCATGTTGCCCTGCCCCAGGTGGCAACACTGGGAGTCATAGCCTTGCCTGCTTTCACACATTGTTTTTTGTCAGCAACAGTCTTACTCTGTTTCGTTAGAATGTAAAGAGCTCGACTTATTGAATCAAATTCATGAGACAGCAAATCGTTTGTAAAACAGCTGTAATCTACAGCTTTTAGTTTTCACATTCAGACTTCAAGGTTACATATATACTAAAACTAAAGATATTATTTTTAGCTCAAGTGGGGGAAGAACTAAGCATGAATTCTACCATTTAATGCGTAATATAGTCTGATTTTCCTATACTAATTAATGCTGTAAAGTAGCTTAGGAACAGGAACCACAGGTCAACAAGAAGACTAGCAGTAGCTGTATCTCAGGGGAACCACCCTTAAATCTGTCCAGAGACCGATGTATTTGATGTGCTTGTCTTGATTTTTTTGTCCTTATAATAATAATAATTTATTAATAATTAATTAAAATAATAATAATAACTTACTGGCCTTTTCTGCTTCTTTTGAAGCTACATTATTACTCAAGAATACTAAACAAACATATAAAGGCTTTTAGCATAACATAGTACTCCTCTCAAGACAGGTAAGTAAAACAGCAGAGCTGCGAGTTTGGACCAACTTTACATCTGACACTTGAATGTTCCTTAAACATTTAAGGGCCAAACTTTTGAAAGACTTCAGCTGCTCACATTTAGGGCCCTAATGGGAGCTGCAGCTGATGCATACGTGGGAACTTTGGCTCTTGTGACCATCTGGCCCTAGTTTCCTAGAAATGGCATAAACACTGAATAAAAGGCCCCATTTTCTCTGACCTATTACATGATACTACAAAGTATTTTGGTTAGGGTGTGGTGAATGACTGCAGTAAAGCTGCAGAACTTCTCTTCTATGTGCATTAGTTAGTAAATAGCTCAAGATACTAATCATGCAAGCAAAACTATTTACCTGTATTTCACTGTGCCCTAGCCCTATACATGGGCATTACATATATACGCATGTCTCAGAATATAGGATCTATTTGTCAAGTATTTTATTAAATAACTAAATAAATACTTTATAGAATATTTATTGAAGATCAAAAGCAAAGTATAAACTCTTTTTCTTTCAATATCCCCATGTTTGCAGAAGATGTCGGTGGGCCTGATCCAAAGCCTTTCCCATCTTCAATGCGCTTTGGATCAGGTGCTATGTTCCTGATTGGCATGTACATGGAAGTTAAGCATGTGCTTATTCCCACTGGATTACTCATGCTTAAAGTTAGATATGTGATTAAGTACCTTGCTGAATCAGGGCCTATGTGCGTGTTTAGGGTGACCAGATGTCCTGTTTTTAAAGGGACAGTCCCGTTTTTTGGGACCTTTTCTTATATAAGCGCCTATTACCCCCCACCCCCGTCCATTTTTTCACAGTTGCTATCTGGTAACCCTATGCATATTCAGCTTTGGGACAGATAGTGATACCTTATTGTATATGACTTAGCAGTAGTCTGGCAGGTTACCATGGGGGAGTATAAAAGAACTAACTACTAAATTAACACTTGCACGCCGCAGAATACAACCAGACAATCATCTTATATCCCTTATAATTTTGGACAGCTTATCTGTTATTTATGTGTAATGCTTTGTTATTGACAAGTTCTTTGGCGAAGTTTAAATTAATTTTAGGAAATTTGATTTACTTTGAAGCTGGTCAGTGGGCTAAGGTAGGGTTAGGAAATGAGAAGTTATTGAACTGTTGTTGATATTAAGAAGAGCTTCTTATAAAGTGATGTTTCCTGTCTTAAAAGCAATTCTCTGAAACAAAACTCATCCATGACTAGCATTATGGTGATTATTTGAGTTCCCTGCTACTCTGTTCGAAGCAAAACAGATAAATGACCCAAGCCACTTTAGTCCTCTCTTTTGTAACACGCCCAGTAATAAAGATGGATATTTGAACATATATTTTAAAACATATATATTTAGGATAATTTTAGTTCCGTTGCTTAGCTGGATATTATACTTTGCAGTGAAAATGCTAAGAAATAAGAACTCACTGCTGACTACCATAGATTATAAATGTGATATTTTCATACAATCAAAATTAGATTACAATTATGTAAAATCAGATTCTAATATTAAAATATTTATTATGAGTGTTGATTGATTTTGTTTTAGATTGTTTTTATTTAACTGACTATTCAAAAATAAAACTGGAAAAAATAGAGAATAGAAGCATGGTCTTATGACAAGAGCACAGAGCAAAGAATTAAAGTGTTCTGATTCTGGCTCTGACACTTATCCCCTTTGTGATCTTGGGAAAACTCCTTAAAATTCTTTGCCTACCTGTGAAATGGGGTGAATATGCCTTTACCTACATAAAACGGGATTCATGTGGATTAATCATGTAATGTTTAATGTAGATGAATATTAGTGATACTGTTTTGCTGACTGAAAACTGAGGCAAAGAGACTTTTCTCAGGTCACACAATGAATTGGTTGTATTATGTGAAATACAACAGAGTTTTTTAAAACCTTTCTGTGTAGTTCAACCACAAGATATTGCGAGTTTCCCAGAACTGGGCAGATTTTCATGGGGAGGTCAAAAGGCACATGCTTGACACAAAGGCTATCATTCTGCCAAATTTCAAGTCCCTGCTCCAAATAATGGAAGTACCAGAGCTTCTCAAAGTAAAGGTTTCCAGAATTTTTTAATAGACAGAACAAGATATTTTTCAGTAGCCTCATTCTCAGAAATGACTCACCAATTTTGGATGAAATTTTCCCATAAAATTCAGCCAGAGGTAGACAATGCAGCCTGGAAAATTTCAGCCAGATTTAATGGGGTCCTGGTCCAGGACTGGAGCTTCTAGGTGTTACAGTAACACAAATAATAAATAATAATATAATGGGAAATGTTGAACAACCTTCATAGTAGGGGCTGCAACCAGCCCTGCCTGTACGTAGTGGATGATAAAATGTAGTAGATGCAAACTATTTGGAGTTCAGTATGCCGTTTGATAGAAGGCATCATGGAATCTTGCCATCAGAATTAATTTGAATTGGTTGGTCTAGGAACATTTTCATGTGGACTGAAAAATATCTGGAAATTTCAAATAAAGGTAACAATAAATGACACTGTATGATACTGTGGGAGGTTCTGGTGAGGTGCCCCAAGGATCAACATTAGGTCCACTACAGTCTAACATATTTATTGCAGTTCTTTCTCAGAAGATAAACAACATTTTGAGTTTCAGAAATGTTCTAAATTGGGAGGTTTTGCAAATATCATTAAGGTCCGAAAAATAAAAAGGAACTTGGAGAGTTTAGAATTAAGGGCAGTAAATTATAGGCTCAGATTAAGTTTGGGAAAATGAATACACCTGTTGGAAAATAAATTGAAACATCAATATATATAATTGGAAAGAGAAACTTGAAAACCAGTAATGCTGAAAAAGATGTTGGGGTGGAAATGGACTGGAACACATGAGTTTCCAGTGGTACAAAAAAAAAAACAAAAAACCCACAACCCAAAGTTTTGGACTACCTACAGAGTCTTTACAAAATAGAGCAAGAGGTAATTGTTCTCCCTCTATATAGCACAACTAAAACTTCACATTGAATATTATTGTCATTTGTGGGCACTGCAGTACTAGACAGATCTAGACAGGTTCGAGGAAGTTCAGAAAAGAACAACAAAAGTGATCAAAAGCTGGAGGCATTGAGTAATGAGGAAATATTAAAAGGACTAACTGTCCAGCCTTGCAGCTTTCATTCATGTCAATAGTACTTACTTACACAAATAATCCCACTGAAGTAATTGGTATGATTCTATGATATTTTCTGCCATTTATTTATAAAGTTTTTATCTTTTATCCTGAAACTGAAGTATAGGTACAGGGTCCAGAAATATATTATAAATATGCTTTGTGTACTGTAGATAAACAATATTCTAGTCTAGGCCAAACACCATTATTGTTTTATGCTTTTTGTAGATTCTTGTTTCTCTTGAAGTATTGCCTTGTTCCCTACCTATAAATTACTGTGCCATGCATTGAATTTCTCTCAGTTTCTCCCTTTAATGGAGGAATCTAATAATACTACTAAAACATAAATGATACATCTATGCTGAACATCTAGTTTTTTGAATACATTATTGATTCAGGTTTGGGGGGAAGGATTAATGGCAGCAGGTAGAGTTAGGCTATGTCTACACTAGCACTTTTCTCAGCATAAAACTTGTGTCACTCAGGGGTATGAAAAAAACACTCCTCTAAGCCACATAAGATACAGTGACAGAAGCGCCAGTGTGGACAGTGCTATGTCAGCGGAAGAGTTCTCCCACTGACATAGCTACCATAGCTCGTTGGGGGTGGTTTCAGTATATCGACAGAAGAGCTCTCTCCAGTCAGCATAGAGCAGCTACACAAGCGATTTTACAGCAGCACAGCTGCATCAGTACAGCTGTGCCACTGTAAGCTTGCTAGTGTAGATATGACCTTAGTAATGCCAAAGAGAATTAGGCTTCACATTCAAGAAATGTATCACTTTTGCCTTTCATCTGCCAGACAACCCATGGTCTAAGACAGTGGTTCTCAAACTTTTGTACTGGTGAGCCCTTTCACATAGCAAGTCTCTGAGTGTGACCCCCCCTTATAAATTAAAAAAAAAACCATTTTTATATATTTAACACCATTATAAATGCTGGAAGCAAAGCGGGGTTTTGAGTGGAGGCTGACAGCTTGCAACCCCCACCCCCCAAGTAATTACCTTGTGACCCCCCTGAGGGGTCCTGACTCCCAGTTTGAGAACCCCTAGTCTAAGGGTCTGGCTACACTTGCAGATGTACAGTGCTGGGAGTTAAACCAGTCTTTGGAAACTGCAGCAGGGAAAGCGCTGCCGTGTGTTTACACTGTTAGCTGCAAGCGCACTGGCGTGGCCACATTAGCAGCTCTTGCAACGCCACAAAGAGCAATGCATTGTGGTAGCTATCCCAGTGTCCAAGTGGCTGCAACGTGCTTTTCAAATGGGGGTGGGGTGGAGTGTGACAGGGAGCGTGTTTTGGGGAGCTGAGAGCATGTCAGCATGCTGTCTTGTAAGTTCAGACAGTAGCAGACCTCCCTTCCCCCCTCCCGCCCCGCACACACCCACCCACCCACTCACAACAGCAGCATTCCGCACTAATGGCTGGCTTTGTCCTGGAGCAGATAAGCATGCCGGCTGTCAGAAACGGAGCTTTGAAAGGGGATATTCACATTCATGTAGCCAATTTCAAAACAAAGAGAAGAGTGGCCACTTGACTTCAGGGGATTATGGGACGTTTCCAGAGGCCAATCACAGCACTGTAATGCAACACCTTATTCACTGGGGCACAGCAAGTTTTATGCTTCTTGTGGAGGTGGATTACCAGGAGCGCTCCAGCTGCACAGTCCAGGCGCTCTCTGTACCTTGCCAGTGTGGACACATCAGGAGTTAGAGTGTCTGAGGCTGCTTTAATGCGCTCTAACTTGCAAGTGTAGCCAAGCCGTAAATAACATTGGCTTTCGAAAGAAGTAGTCACCAGCCTTCCTTCAGTGCCAGTGGAGAAGTCCTTTGGTACTTCTTCTGTGAGTCTTGGGAATGGAGGTGGAATTAACAACTAACTTTAATGCTTACTCAGTCTTTGGAACTACATTATTTAAACATAAGTGATTTGAAAATGAAATGTATTTGTGTCCACTGTTAAACTTGTGTTTAAAAATTAATGCTATTTGGAAAGGGATCTCTTTTCCTTTTAAACCACTTCTCCCATTTCCAAGTCTGAGCTGTTACCAAAGGTATGAAGAAGTAGGAAAAATTTCCATTTTAATGAGGGAAAACGGAGCTATCAGATTAAACATCCTTAAATCCAATCTTTCTACATGCATTTTTTTCTTGTACAAGAGTTCCAAGTATATCATTGTGTTACTTAAAGCAGAATTATTTGTGCTATGCTAAGTAATTTTCATTATTTGGAATCTAGTATGTTTTTCTTTTGAAAGTGAAGCATTAGGAAAACCTTAGTAAGATATTCTTGGTCACTTAAATCTTGCTCACCAAGCATGAAAATCAGAGGTGAAAGCTATGGCACTTAAGCCCACCCTAATTCTGACAGCACAGATGGCTGAGCCCCATTTTGAGGGAGCAATTGTGGTTGATTGTGACTTGTTTTTCAGGACAAGTTTGATTTTTACTCTCCTTTAACTTTGCCAAAACAAAGTAATTTTATCTGAAACTGCTAAGTTCCACTGCATGTGGAAAATAACATGGGACAGTTTGATGGTAATCAGACAAGGTGTTTGTGATATGTGATCATTCAAATAATTGGAGGTTTTCTGACTTGTTTTTTTTTTAACTTCTTGTCTCAAAGCCAGTGTGTGAATTCTAAACTTAGTTTATTCCATTGTCCTCATCAAGGACTTTTGATGCAGATTATAACAACCGCGTTTGTCCTGGTGAGAACATTGCCAGGGAGCAAGAGGAATTTAGATTCTGACAGCTCTTTGCTGGAGTTTATAAATTCCATCAGGCAGGGCAAAAAAACTCCACAAGAGTAGACAGTCTGACTGGGGCTGAGTAACCTGTGAAGCTTGTAAGTTGTACAGCACCAGAAGGGTTGCTGATTCCAAGAATCTCTCTGGTCCTGTAGAGTTTATAGCCTCTGCTGATTCCCCAGATCTGTTAGGTGTCTTTGGTGTGCAGACATTATAAGCCCTACATCATTTAGATATAGACAAGAACCAAGGAAAAGATTCAAAGGAGTGGTGACATGACTAGAATAGACATGGGAGACAGCTTTAGAATATAGACTAAAGTATGGCAAGGAAAGGTGAAATTCAGGGAAACAGTGGGAAGGTGACAAAGTAGAACTCTGTGTAGATAGGCTTGAAAAGCATGATATGAGGTGTCATCCAGCATATTTATACAATAGTCTTGAAATGCACAATAATGTTTTTGATTTTTGGGTGTTTTTGTTTGTTTTGTTTTTATGATGTGTCGGATTCACTTTCTTTTCCAATCTAGTAGCAGTGGGCTGATACATATAGAGATCCTGGTAGTATTTGTTACTGGCAAATTTATAAGCAGAGCACTATAGGAAGTATTGATTTCAAGTTTTAAAAGGGAGACGAGATGTACACTAGAATATTGTTAAATGCAGAGGCAGTAACTTTAGTAAAAACGCTTAACCAATGTGGACCCACTCCTCAAACTACCCAACTGGACTGTTCCAGTGCCAGTGTTAACTGAGCACCAAGGCCCCAAGCTCTACAAACCCTGATGGTGAGTATGAAAGAAATGCCCGTTCTACACCATGAGGCATACCCAGAACCCCCACGTTGGAGGCTGGAACTATGAGATAAGCGCAGCCAAATGCTGTGTGAGACAAAGAGGCACACCCATCACCATGTCATGTTGTACTCTGGGTCAGACCCAGGCAGCCCACTGAGTTACAGTGATCTGTAATCAGACCCTTTTTTAGCCCACCAACTGCACTGGAACCTGCCAAAGTTGTGACCATTAAGTGAACACTCCCCGCTCCCTCCAATCAGACCTCCCTGGATGCCTGATGAGAGGTGAAAAAATCCAGCCAGCAATTTGGCAGTGTAGCCATATGGCAAAAGTCCTTTCCAGATGTCAAACAGTTTTTCAGTGCTAGGTCCCAACATCACCAGCTCATGTGATAAAGGTGGCTAAGGGCAGGGCTGGAACAGAGCCCCATTGGCTTTACATTCAACATTCTTCATAAGCTGAATGGACAGCTAAAACTATATTTTCCTCTGATCCCTTTAGCGATGGTATTCTGACCCTTCCGGTCTTATTCTTACTGAATAAGAAGTGGGTAGATTAATTAAATTTAACTGTAAAAGTCATTGTTCAGTGACAGGAAGGCAATAGTTAATTACATTTCTAGGGCGATGCTAAAAAATAACATGCTGAGAATTCAGCTATCCCCCCACCTTGTTTAAGAATGTGGGTTAATATATTTTCTCATTCAAAGAGTTCCTACTTTTTTAAGGCTAGAATAGTACTTCTTGGTGGAAAATGTTTGTTCATACCATACATTTCCAGAAAATAATGATGATCTAATGTTTAGAATTTGAATTCAAACACAACTGATATATGAGCTTTTTGCAACCTCAATTAATGTCCTCGATGGCAGACAGAGATCCATACAAAATGGCAGATTCTTTCTGGAGTAGGTCAGTGTCAAGCAGGGAGCAGTGGTGCAGAACTATGTGGTCCCATCCACCCGAACAAAATAGGGGGTACTTTTTGAGACTGTACCATTTTTATTTTACGTACAAGATTTCCAAAGCATCAGTGGCTTCAAATGCATCCTGCTGTCTCTTACAATGAATGCTAAAATGAATTATCGGAATCCTGAATTTACTGAAGTACAGACGTGGTTAAACCCTCTTGATTTTTGAGGATTTTCATTTCTGTTTTAGGAAATTCTTGTGGGGTTTGTTAAGTTTTCAAATGCAGTTTCACAGTTGAAACCTAGTTCAGTATAATTGTGTGGAAATTATTGTTGTTACTATTGTTACTTCTTATTTGTATTACTCTAGCACTAGGAGACAAAGACAGGAACTAGGACCCCATTAGTGCAAGGCACTGTATAAACACAGAACAAAAGGACAATACCTGCCCAAAGGCATTTACAGACTAAGTATAAGACAAGAAATAACAGGTGGAGACAAGTGGGGTAGTACAATGAGACAGTACTGGTCAATATGATAGGCAGGGGTCTCAGCATGCCAGCTATTTCAAAACACTAGTCAGAACTACCACAATAAAATGTAGAGCCCTGTTCTGAGATTAACCTTGTCAAATGGTGTGACATGATTGTGGTAGCAACCAATCTGCGCTACATCATGTATGTAATTTTCATTTTTTTTTAAAGTAAAAGAGCTAAAAAGTGTTCACTGTCAGGAATGGGTGAGGTTCTGTGGCCTGCAATGTACAGGAGGTCAGACTAGATGATCGTGATGGTCCCTTCTGACCTTAAAATCTATGAGTCTGTGATTCAATGTGGTAAATTGTATGGTCAAAAAGATACATTTTCCTCTGTCCCATTCTTATAACTACTTACCACTTTACGGCAAAATCAACATAGAAATTCCCAGACCAGTGGTCCACGTAGTTCAGATGATGCTTCAAAGGAAGGCACAAGAGTACGTAGTGGACAGTTATGGAATAATTTTCTCATTAAGAATATTTCTTTATAATCACGTTAGTCAGTGATTGGTGTGTGCCCTGAAGCATGGTATTTTCTATCCTGTATGTGCGTGTAGAATTATCTATTGAAGTGTGCATTATTCTCATTATCCATATAATATTGTTTTGATTATTTGTACTACAATAGCATGTGGAGGCCCCAACAGAGACGGGTGTACATGTATACATAAGTACATATCATTCATACATAGAGAGAGAGACTATCCGTGACCCAAAGATCTTACCATTTAAAAATATGTGAAGGGAGCATGGGGAGGGCAAAAAAAAAAAAAAAGAATTGTTATCCCCATTTTATGGATGGGGAATTCAGGCACCTAGAGGCTAAGTTAAAATCAAACAAGAAACATATGTCACAACCAAAAATGGCTTAGTTAGTGTGTCTGAAGCAATGGATTTGGGGCATTTCTTATTAGCTCATCAGCAATGATATTCTGAGATATCTAGCATTCTAGAGATTATGAGGCTATATTCTGAGCTGCCTAGATGTAGAAGAAACACACAGAAAGGTTACTAATTGTATCTTTGTATGAAAGAGTTTTATTAGATTAACTGAGGTCTGAAAAAGCCCAGCAATTGCTTTTTACAGGTTATTTTGCAGTGTTGCAATCTGGAATCAAATCCTGTCTACTATTAATGGTAAGCCAGTAGAGAAATGTTGTTCCGATTCAATGATGTGGAAATATTAGTTGGATTTTATATTGCTGATGAAGTACACATATTTTTCACCTTATACTTTGATGTTTTGCCCCTTTAGCCATGAGCTGCCACATTGAACAGAAACAAAACTCCACTGGCTTTAAGAACCAAGTGTGAACTGCATGTTAAATGTGTATTGTCAATTAAATGTTTAAATTGTCTTAGCCAAATATTTAATATCAGCGACTAAAAATATAAACATGTTTCTTTTTTTCTCCCCACAGTCTCCAAACGTCCACAACTATCCAGACATGGAAGCTGTACCCTTGTTGCTCAATAACATGAAGGCAGATCCCCCAGAGGATTCATTATCTACAGACCATTTCCAGACACAGACTGAACCAGTGGACTTGTCAATAAACAAAGCCAGGTCATCCCCTACAGCAGCCTCATCTTCACCGGTTTCCATGACAGCATCAGCCTCCTCTCCTTCTTCTACTTCAACTTCTTCTTCTTCTAGTCGGCCAGCTTCCTCCCCTACGGTAATAACATCAGTATCTTCAGCGGCATCTGTGCCATCAGTATTAACTCCAGGCCCTCTTGTGGCCTCTGCATCTGGTGTTGGAGGCCAGCAGTTTTTGCACATAATCCATCCAGTACCACCTTCAAGCCCCATGAATTTACAGTCCAACAAAATGAGTCACGTGCACCGCATTCCAGTGGTGGTGCAGTCGGTACCTGTAGTCTACACAGCTGTGAGATCACCGGGAAATATGAATAACACTATAGTGGTACCACTGTTGGAGGATGGGAGAAGCCATGTTAAAGGTAAGACAAACTGGATTTGCATATCCCAGGCTCATTTGAAACCACTTGCATATCAGGAGCTGTAAAGTTGGCTAGTCAACATTGTAAAGCATAAATTAACCTGCGGGAGCTGAATAATATTGTTTCTGAAAACATTGTTAACTTTATAAACCTATTTTTTTTATCTGCTGAAGCTTATTTTACCACAAAATTTAAAAAACTTTAAAACTAAAGAACAGATGGGGCCAGATTCATCCCTGGTGTAACTTAATTGGAGTCAATAGAGTGGCACCAGAGATACATTTTTTCCATCATGACTAATAATCAGCACTTTGGTATTTGAGTGCCTGGCACTGAAATTAGGGAATAGGAGGACGGGAATGTAGTAAAAAGCCACTCAGAAGGACAGGGAGAAAACAGATAGTTGGAATGGACCAAAGGAGTGAGGCAAAGAGAGGTTCAATTTGAGAACAGCCCTTTTGCAGGAGTATGAGAAGGAAAGGCCTCCAAAGTAAAAACCAGTGACAGATGCGGAGTGGAAGGTATAGAGCCAGGTTTCATTCAGCTTAAGGAGGGCCAGTGGGAGACCCTGCCTCAGGTTGTTTCTGTTAGAATGAACAGTAGAATGGAAGGGAGAAAACAGGGAATGTGAATAGTGCAAATCAGTTTTACGGAAATAGAACCCAAGATGCATGCATGAAAGTATGAGAGAATGCATGAGGAGAGTGCGGGCTGAACAGTGGGCCTGCATTGAGAAAGATCTCCAAAGAGGAGGAAAATGAGAGTGGAGAAGAGCTGAAGATTTGTAAGGGCAAAGGGAGAGAGCAAGAAAATGACACGGAAGTTATAGGTGAGGTGGAAATATAAGGAATTGGGAAAGCAGAAGAGGAGTAGTTTGATGAGATGTGGGGAGGAAGGGAGACAGGAGAAGGGTGGCCCATCAGGGTAATATGCTTGCAGGCCATGAAACATTTTGCTGACATTAACTGTCCTCAGGCATGGCCCCCCCGCAGCTCCCAGTGGCCGCGGTTCACCGTTCCTGGCCAATGGGAGCTTTGGGAAGCAGCGTGGGCCACAGGGAAGTGCTGGCTGCCGCTTCCCACAGCTCCCATTGGCCAGGAACGGCGAACCGCGGCCACTGGGAGCAACGGTGGGCCGTGACTGTGGACGGTCAATGTCAGCAAGATGTCTCACGGCCTGGAATCCGATTACCCTGATGGGCTGCATGCGGGCCACAGGTTGCCCACCTCTGGTCTAGATACTATGGTGTTTGGTGCTTCATAAGATATTAGTGGTAATGGTGGGAACCTTTAGGGAGGCTAGAATCAAGGATCATTGAATGTTGCTAAGTAGAACATGGACACATTTCCGCACCCCTCCCCCCCCCCCAATGAGCTGTTGCTCCAAGCTGAAGGGGAGAGTATTAATAGTTTAATCTCACTTTTAGGGCTCATGAGACAGAAAAGCATTTAGCATTATGCTTTATAATATGCCTAGAGTTTCTTATTGCTTAATTAAGAGATTCATGCAGTCAGTCCCAAAGGATTGTTTCTTTTGACTCTTCTGTCTATTTCTGGTGTAATATTATTATGTTTGATGGCAGTAGTGGGGTTTTATGTTTTTTAGTTGCATCATGTTGTACATAAATCTTTGCTTTTCCCCTCCCATTGCCTCAGTCCCCTAGCTTTAGTATGGAAGTCAACTAGCCAAGCCTCTTTTAAAAATGGAACTTATCCTCTTTATAGGCTCAGAACATGCAAAACTAACTCAGAATATATCTGGTTTTTGTTCTGAGACTGGAAATGATGATGGTTTAGGACATTTTATTACGCTTTACACAATGACATAATTTTAGGGCCCTATGCCATTATGTAAAACATGATAAATGAAAGCAGCATGGTGCAACATACTGTCAAACAGTTGTAAAATAAATAATCTTGACTTGATGTTTGGTTTTGGAGTTTTGCATTGGGATTGAGCTGAATCTGACCTTGAGCTTGACAAGTATTGTCCTGAGGTACAGAAACTGTTGGTTTACTTTTCAAAGGTGATAACTGGCAATGGTTACAACTACATCTGTAGTCAGTACTTTCCCAGTTTGTGAGAGTGGAAACTCACTACCCCCGTTCACCAGCAAAATTCCAGAATTTAGTGTACTGTAGGGATTTCAGCCCACAAGCTTCAGATGCAGACATACTGAGCTACCCAAACAACCTCTCCTTTGTGCTATTATTGGCAGAGATCGTTACCCAGCACCACTGCACCTCTTAAATGTACAGCTAGAGAAAAAGAAGGGATTAAGCTGTCCTTTAATTTTTTCTCTTCAGCTGCACCCTTTCTGCTGTCACTGATATTTCTGATAGAAATGTACAAGTTAATCTGAATAATTATAATAAAAGGATAATGGTAACAATCCACAAAAACTGTGGATACAGACTAACACGGCTACCCCCTGATACTGGTAACAATCCACAACAGATAGCCATCCTTTGTTAGCTCTTTCTGCCATGTGTTTTCTTTCTTTGTTATGTAAACCAATACAAATAAGAAAGGCAATAAACCAAATATTTTGCATAAATTAACAGCTAAACCTTAATTTCATATATGCACATCACAGTTTAAATTCAATGATGAGCTTTTTTGGTTAACATACCGTGAGTAATAAATATATACAGATAATAAAAGGGCATTGCTCTGAAATTTAAACTGGTGCCAATATCCTCCAGTCAAATGAATGACACATGCAGATTCAGAACTATCTAAAATCTGTGTGTGCCTTCAACTTTCACCTGATGGTTGACAATTTATATAAATGTAAAAAGAAATGTTTAGAGACCAATTCTGCCTTCAGTTAACATGAGCAATTGTCAATAGCAGAATTTAGCTCTTAATCTGTGCATTCTTTGTGCCTTGCTTTTATCCAAGTCAAAAGTAGTATTTGTGTTAGTAGGCCCAATTCAGGAAAGTGCTTAAGCACATGCTTAAGTCCTGTTGACTTCATTGACACTTAAGCATATGCTTAAAGTTAAGCACTTGTTTAAGTGCTTTGCAGAATAAATACTTTTCTCTATCAGTGCCATAAGTTTTATTGTTGAGTGTGTTTTCCTCTTCTTCTGTCTCCTTGTCCAGCCATCCATCCAGCTACTTTTGTTTTGACTAAAAACATATATTAAGAAAACATTCCCTTGATCTCTAAAATCTCATCTCCAAACGATCCTTTTGCCCAAGCACTGAAATGTGCTCTCTGCTCCTACTGCCTACATTTCTTCCCCTATCTCTTTCCTTGAACCATACAATCTGGATTCTCTTCTCTCCAACAAAACTTCCCTGATCCCTAATTGCTGCCTTCTAGCTAAGTCAAGAGGACACTTCTCTGTTCTTATTCTGCTTGAATTCTCTTTTCCCTTCAATACCTTCAGGATCTCCTCCTCTGCTTTATTCCTCTTATTTGCTGTCCTGATTCTCCTCCTTATCTTGTTGATTACTGTTTGAGTGTCATCTTCACTATCTTCCATCTCAACTCATGTCTGAAATGCCCCATTTGCATGTTCCTCCATTATCTCAAACTCTTTCTCCAAAACTGAGGGCCAGGTGTGAATGCAAAGAAACATAGTTTGTCCACAGACTTAATGCGTGGGAGCGCACGCGCGCATGTGTGTGTACAAAACTCGTGAATTCCCCTTTGAAAAACAATTTTAAAATTCAAATTTTTTTTACGTTTTCATTATACAGGAGCTGCTCCAACACTTACTCATTCATTTTACTGGTTACTGGCCAGTACACAGAAATTTGAAAATGTATACAGTATACAAACGAAGTTGCATTCTCATTTCTGTGTCTGCTGTATTCTGACTGTCACACCGAAAGTGTTAATATAGCATTTTAGGACTATATCTCCTTTAAACTTTCAGCTCTTATCTTATGCATTTACACGCTTTTTTTTTTTTTTTTTGGGGGGGGACGGGGGGACGGACATGGAGTAATTACCTATAACAAAGACGAAAAGTCTCAGTCTGCAAGCAGAGCCTGAGCCTGAGAGGTGCTTAGAACCCTGAGCTCTTACTGCAGTCAGTGGGAGTTGTGGCTGCTCAGCACCATCAAACCCACACTGACTTAGACCCAGTCATGCTGTGCATCCACACCTGCCGTTGGCATCAGTGGGACTTTGCAGACTGTTACGGAACGACACTATTATTAATAGGTAGTTTCAGAAAAAAAATCTTATTTAACAAAAATGTTGGCTTAATAAGGATGCATAAAAATATTTGATGGAACCTGGATAAACTGAGGGGTAAGGAGTGACCTTCCAGTGTTAATGCAGGGAAAGACAAGGTGGGTGAGGTAATATCTTTTATTGAACCAGCTTCTGTTGGTGAGAGATAAGCTTTTGAGCTACACAGAGCTCTTTTTCAGGTCAAGAAAACTTACTCGGAGTGTCACAGCTAAATACAAGGTGGAACAGACTGTTTAGCATAACACATATTTCAAGGGACCACTCACAGTGAAGTGGCCTGGCTAAAAGGTCTGAATAATTTACTTCTATTTTTCTATATATAGTAAAAGAAGGTTTAGACATAGAATTAGGAATATTATTTCCAATGGGTCCTACCCCACAGTCCTTTCTCAGGCAAAGCTCCCCTTTACGTCAATTGGTGTTTTACCGCAGTAAGTGCTGCAGGATTAGGACAACTACATTGTGGTTTATCAACAACTTTGGGAAATGCTTTTCGTGTGGTAAGTGGTGACCACTATTACTGGTTACTGCAATAAATACTCCTGGGGGAATTCTGCACCACTGCTCTCGCAGAATTCATGTCATCCTCTTCCCCCGCCCATCCCCGCCCCCAGATTTCTTTGCTTCCCTGCAGAAAATGATGGGGGGAGCAAAGGGAAGCTGCAAGAGCAGTCACGTGCCCCTCCCCAGTAGCACGGGTATGAGATTTCAGACATCTGGAGCAGCCAACGGAGAGGTAAAGCACTGCTGGGGCGGCGGGGGCGAGACTGGCAATGCCCCAGATGGTGCAGGATCAGATCCACCCCCATCCACCCAACCCCAGTGTATCCGGACTCTCCACATACCCAGACCCCTCGATGTGCTTCACCCCTCCATCCAGAACCCCTCCCCACCGAGTGCCCCACACCTGAGCCCCCACCCTGCCAAGCCCCCATCACTCCTCAGCCATGGGGAGCCACTCCCCCATTTGCTCCACACCCCTCCTCTACTTCCCTCCCTGATCACTCCTCAGCCTCGGGGAGCTGCTCCCCCATTTTCCCAACCCCTGTGCATCCAGAGCCCCCCATACCCAGATGCCCCTGACAAGCTCCCTGCACCCAAACCGCCACCTTGCCGAGCCCCACCGCCCCTGCATCCGGACCCCTGCCAAGCCCCTCCCTCCTGCATCCAGACCTCCACCCCTGCACCCAGACTACCCCTCACCGAGCCTCCCTCACTTGAACCCCATCCTGATAAGCCCCACCCTGTACATACCTGGACTCACCCGCTGGACTCCCCACACCTGGACCCCCCCTACGGATCCCCATCCTCCTGTATCTGGAGCCCCTGCCGAGCTCCACCCCTTGCATCTGGACCCCCACCCGGCACCCAGGCCCCTCTGCTGAGCCCCAGTCACCTTCACCTGAACCCCCCTGCAGAGTCCCATTGCCCCAGCACCTGGAACTCCCCCAGAATAAGCCCCTGTGCATCCAGATCACCCCCACACCCCAGATCCCCCACTGAGCCACTTGCACCCAGATTGCCGCACACGGAACCCTCTCACCACACATCTGGATCCCCCCACACTAAGCCCCTCCACACATGGATCCTGCCAGACTAAACCTGTCTGCCCACATCTGGTGCACCTAGCACGGAGGGGCACGGCCCCAGGGTGTTTTGGGGGCAGGCTCAGCCCTTGCACTATGTCAGGGTCAGGTGCAGCCTCACCATCAAGTCTGTATCCTGGGGCAGGGGACTGCAGGGTGATCTCCCTCCTCCATGCAGCCAGTGGCCTGTGCTCCCCACTGCCATGCTGGAGCCTCCATATTTATTTATTGACAAATAAAATTTGCAGAATTTTGTAAAATTGTAAATATTGTGTACAGAATTGTTATTATTTTGGTGCTGAATTTTTAATTTTTTAGCGCAGAATTCCCTCAGGAGTATATAAAGCATTCCAACCTGTTAAAGACTCCTGAGAGACTTGAGTAACATATTTCTGTTCAGCAATGATGACCGTTGATATAAGGCAGTGGTCCCCAAACTGTGGAGCACACCCCTTAAGGAGCACAGAAGAGGAACATTCGGGGGATTATGTGGAGGGGCCTGGGACAGCCCCCACAGAGAGCAGAGGTGGAGTGCCCCCTAACCGCAGCCCCAGCTCCACTCCGCTCCCAACCCAGCTCCAGCCCCAGTTCCACTCCACCCTTGCTCCGCCTCAGCCCGGTTCCTCCCTCATTCCCTCTCCACCCCCAACCCAGCTCTGCCTCTAGCCCAAGCTCCTCCCCCATCCCCAGGGTAGCCCCCAGCTCTGCCTTCAGCCGAAACTCCTCTGCTGAGCCAACTGTGCAGTAATGGAGGGGGGGCGTAGACAGATTCCATAACTGGTAAGGGGGCTTGTGACAGGAAGTTTGGGCACCCCTGCTATAAGGGATAAGTAACGGTGCAGGTAGCACCTGTAGTTGACCTACACTTAAGTTTGCCTGATATTTTATTCACTTGCTCATAACTTTGTCAGACTTTAACCATTTGGGCTGAAATTTTCCATGCCAGGTGTTTGCTTCAGGCTGATTTTGGGGTTTGGGAGTTTCAGCTAAAACAGTTCAGCAGTTTAGGAAAGCAAGATTAAGGGAAAATACATTGATTTGTAATGTTAAAAAAGTTGTACAGCTGTTTTGTTGAGAACTTCTAGCACCTCCACCCTGGCTCAGGAACTTGAAGTATGGCTGAAGGTGTCACCTTTTCATCAGGGATGTGCCTTTTGCCCTCCCTGTGGAAATTTGCACAAATGTACCAACTTATGAGCCTCTGAAAAAAATCTCAGTTCACACATGCTCAAATAGATGGTCATGTTATAGTCAGACAGCTAAATTCACGGAAGATTCTATCTGCACTGAGCTTCAACCCCTCCTAGCTCCTACACATCAACTGATTGGTGCACATCATCCCGGCAGAGCAACTGAGCATGCTTCATCTGGGACTGCAGGCATCAAGGAGGATTTTCTCTGAAAATGCTTTTCCTGGCTGTGGTGGGAAACTGGTGCTGAGCCCAAGAACTCAGGATAGGGAGACTTCCTCCTCTGCTCTCAATGATCCCCCTGCTGGTAACTAGGCAATATGAAAGGGAAAGGAGGAAACAGCCTGGCTTAAATCCAGATGTGTGAGGAGGGAAGGATGGAGGGTGGGAGAAGGGAAAGAGACGCAAGGTGGGAACTGGGGAGGAGAATAGGAGTGTAAAGGGGCAGGGAAGGGGGAGGATAGAAGCAAGAGCTTTGGACAGGAGCAGGAGGTGCAGGAGAAGAACTGGAGAGGATAAGAGCTGGGGATGGGAAGGAGGAAGGAGTCGGGCTGGGGGGCAGGGGGGAAGAGAGGAGACATACAGGAGATGGTGACAGCAGCAGAAGAAGACAGAGGAGAAGCTCTGGGAGAGAGGGCAGAAGGGTTGATAACCAGCAGAGCACCATTCCCTCACAGAACCTGAAACTGATCCCATTATTTGTATCACCATTCATTTACTGTCAGAAAATACATGTGAAACCCACTGGCAAATTATGGCTCTCCATCCACCTCTAGTGGCAGGTCCTCATGGAAGATAACAGCCTTCTAATGCTACAACTCACTCCATTACTCAAGTGGTGGTGGGGAGGTGGTGTTTCACACAATGATATATTTGTTTTTTCAGTGTTTAAAGTTTTTTAAAACTTTGGTTTTTTGGGATGAAATTTCCTATGTTTAGAAAACATTAAGGTAACAAAGTTAAGCACTCAAAAGTTGGGAAATACCTGAATTAAGGTTGCTCATGTAACCTTAATTCAGACCACTTTAGCATATGATCACATACTTGTTTTTATGTAATTGTTTGTGTGTATAGTGTATTTTAGGCCCATCTCAGGAGTACCTCTGTTGCATCCTATTACATCATATTCCACATATATTTAAAAAGTTCTTTTATATGTTCTCCAGTAGCTAAGATATTAATCAGTAAGAAAAACATTACTAGTTTGGGTAGGTATTCCCAATATTTACAGTAGGAAATACCCCATTACTAGACTATTTTTACTCCCTGGTAAGTTGGTAATAGAGTCTTTTTAGCTGTTAAGGATGCACTCCATAGGAGACCGTTTGTCTTAAGTAGCAGTTTATACTATAAAGTTAGAAACTCAACAATAAGGACTATTCAAGTTGTACCATGACTCTAAAGGTCTGGTAATATGGGTCTGTATAAACTGTGTTTGTTGTTTTATGTGGAAAGGTTGATTTTTCCATCCCTCTGCATCTCCATTCACTGTTAGTTTTGACCTGTGGCGTTTCTCTGCTATTTTTTTTTCTTTTGGGTGTGCACAAAAATCCATTGAGGCTGAACACACTCCACCCAAGCTTCCTCATATGCATTCACTGGATATCTAAAACACTTGCAAGCTGAATACACCCACTGCTTTGTTTTGCAGAACCATCAGTGGTTCTGGGAAAGGAGCAAATGAATGGCAGTGAGTAGCCACAGAGTGAAACAGAAAGAGAAGAGACTTACGTCCTAGGGTGGAATTCACATTACTGTAGGCGCTTTATTTATTTAAGAATCTGGGGAAACAGCAATTCTTCTAGAATGAAGGAATTAAAACATTGGTAGGATAAAATATGTTTTATCATGCATTTGAGACAGAGGCTGTTTTTAAGGAAAGCAGAATAAAATAATAGTGCTTATTTATGATGACTCCTACAGAACAAGACTTTTATTTTAATTTTAAAATAAATACTAAAGACTTGCCAATGTCTAATTCAGTTTTGTCCCATCTGGAACTACTGATTCATTTGTTCAAAACATTTTGACCTCTTAAAAGACTATATTTCATTCTTAAATGTATTGTTCGTTTGGCACCAATAGAGTGTTTGGTGCTGCACCAGTCCTGCAGGGAGGCTGGCACCAGAATGTTCACTCCACACACAGATCTCAGTAGGAGGAGTGAAGATGCTGGATGCTTCTCCCTACTTGAGCCCACCTGGCTTTCCAGTTCCTCCTCACACGTCTGAAAGAGAGGAGACATGTCTACATCTCATTCCTTCCTATACCATATTTGCTAGCACCTGGAGATAGTTTGTTGTTGTTGTTTTGGGGAGGTGGCAGGGAGGGATACACTCTAAATCAGGTTTCAGAGTAACAGCCGTGTTAGTCTGTATTCGCAAAAAGAAAAGGAGTACTTGTGGCACCTTAGAGACTAACCAATTTATTTGAGCATGAGCTTTCGTGAGCTACAGCTCACTTCATCGGATGTAGCTCACGAAAGCTCATGCTCAGATAAATTGGTTCGTCTCTAAGGTGCCACAAGTACTCTAAATCAGGGATGGGCAAACTTTTTGGCCTGAGGGCCACATCGGGTTTCCAAAATTGTATGGAGGACCTGTTAGGCGAGGTTGTGCCTCCCCAAACAGCCAGGCGTGGCCCAGCCCCTGACCCCTATCCAACCCCCCCTGCTTCTCGCCCCCTGATAGCCCCCCTGGGACCTCTGCCCCATCCACCCCCCCCTGCTTCCTGTCCCCTGATGCCCCCCCCTCGGGACTCCTGCCCATCCATTGCTCTCTGTCCCCTGGCCACCCCCGGAACCCCTGCCCCTGACTGCCCCCCGCTGCCCCTTCCAATACCCCCTCTCCTTCCTGACTGTCCCCCCAGGACCCCTGCCCCCACTCAAGCCCCCTGTTCCCCACTCTCTGACCGCCCCGCCCCCTATCCACACCCCCGCCCCGACCACCCTCATGAACTGCCCTGCCCTCTATCCAAACCCCCTCCCCCCTTACCACGCTACCTGGAGCACCGGTGGCTGGCAGCGCTACAGCCACGCCGCCCGGCTGGAGCCAGCCACACCACCACGCAGCACAGAGCACTGGATCAGGCCGGGCTCTGCAGCTGCGCTGCCCCAGGAGCTCGTAGCCCCGCTGCCCAGAGCATTATGCCGAGGCAGTGAGCTGAGGCTGCGGGGAAGGGGGAACAGCAGGGGAGGGGCCGGGGGCTAGCCTCCTGGGCCAGGAGGATCAGGCCCGCTGTAGTTTGCCCATCTCCGCTCTAAATCTTTCTGTAGCAAGTATAAGGAGGGCTGCTGAGTATGCCCTGAGGCATTTGGCCGTTGCCTGCTTTGTGCATAAAGAATTACTACAACTTTGCATCCCCATCAGCGCACATCATAGTAAAAAAAGCTAGAACTGAGTCCCAAAGCTGTTATTTTGATATAAGTGATACAGTTTAGGATATGAACAAAACATATATGTAACCAGGCCCATCAAGAGAAATTTGGGGGCCGAGTACCTCATGTTTGCTGGAGTCCCACCCTCTCCCATTTCACTTTATTTACACAGATATTACAGACTGAGGGCCCTGGTACAATTGATCTGCCTTCTGCTCCCTTAAGCTCCTATTTGTTTGATACACCTCTAAATTTTAGTGTCATTTGGGCCAAATTACTGAAAATTTTCTGTGGGGGCCAAAGTAACTTATATACCAATGGATTCTTGAAGTATGTTAGTTGTAAACTTGAATCTCTTACTGCCTTATAGTTCCTCTGCCATATGTTGTTCAAGTTATTCCCTGAATATATTTTTTCTTGTTGTTTTCCCTGGTTTGTTTTATGTTGGTGATGGAGTATTTGTATATTAGATGATTGGTGTGATTTAGATTTTAATAGCTTCAGTAGTTCGGTTTCATATACATGAGAGAGAGTTTTATGACATTCAGACAGTTTAAAGTGAAAAGAAGTCCGTTGTTTAAAGAAAAATCAATGTTCATGTTTATATATGTACACACAGATGGACGGAGATACATAAATATGTGCATATATTACATCCATCCATAGTTGTATATACACACCGCTATTAAGCTACAGCAAATTATTTTACTTGTGAAATGATTTTAAATAATGCCTTAGATTGGACAATGACAATTAATATCTTATGGTAGATTAGTAACATAATATGTATGAGGATGCCAGTTCCCATTCACCATGAACCATTGCTATGCCTAGTGCAGTTAACTGCTGCAGCCACATAGACTCATAAAAATCTCAATAAAATCTGAAAACTGTAGAGTATGGGTAATCTCACTATAAATTGTAATAAAAATTACCCCTGTAGACTCTATATTCTGACCATTAAGTTCATGGATACTGCTGCTTTGTACATAAAGTTTTATTAAATACATCGACCAGTTCTGTTGGCCCTACCAGACAGCAAGCTGTTTTGATTTAAAATCTGATTAGTGTTCTCGGAGTATTTTCAAAAGCAAAAAATGAAGATAATGAACGTTAAATAGGAGGGAAAATATCTGATATGTGTTCCATGTAGCAGTTATCTGCTTGTGAGGTGGGGGGGGCGGGGGGAAGTAAATGACATCTTTCCCACAATGAGTACATTTGTTATGTCTATAAAGCAAGGATTTGGTTTCCCAACACAGCTGTCCAAAAGTATATTACATAAACTAGAGCACAATATCCAGTCTCAAAGGGTTTTCTTTGAAATGCTTCATGTGCATCTGTATCTGGAGGTGCTGCTTCCATTGTTGGAAATATGTAGCAGGATATATGACATTCTGCTCCAGTATTTCCCTCCCTAGTGACTGGCTGCTGGATTCCTAAACCTGTCATGGATGGCAATATTCAGAAATGGTTAGTATCAAATTGTTGGGTGTGGATTATAGATAGACTATCTTTTTACCTTATGTTACTGGAAATCTAATAGATAACTCTCATCACAAAGAGCAATATTGATATTTGCTTACTTTTCCCTTCCTGTCATTATTCATGGTGGTGAGCTTGATCCTCTCAGCTAAGACAGGATGTTGCAGCAGGGCAACCTGCCCTCTAGCATTCTGCAGTGTCCACAGCTGACGGCACCCAGTTCTATGACAATGGTGTGCCCAGGCATAATAAAAAATATGTCAAGGTGGTGTTCACTGAGCTTTAGAGACCAACATCCAGTGTGTCACTTGGCTATCTCTAAGCCACGATCTCTAGGCCTTTGAGGGACATAACTTCAAAGGAAATGCCCAGTATTGATATAGCGGTCACGCCCACCCTCACTCTGGGAATAGACTTCAAGTTATGGCATGTGACCAGACATTTGTAATTCTAACCTATTTCCTGGCATTAACTTCGTGGGGAGATGAGCACAAGTCCCTCTATTTAGTATTTGAATTTCCTGGATTTGGGATTATTCAGGGGTTTTTGAAACATTGGCAGCCATTAATGCTAGTGCAGGCAGACACCCACATTCTTCTCCACCTTGTGGGAGGAAGACAACTATACTCTTTCTCCTCCCAAGACAGACATATGTGAACATTAGTTGATGCTTCTAGTCCCCAGGCAAATGGGTGATAAAATGAGGGGTTGTGGCGGGCTGTGGCTATTGGATGAGGTGTACACGTTGGTGGTGCTTCTGGGTAGGTAGAGTTTTTGGGATTCAGGAATGCATATTCTTTTTTTAACATGGTCCAGGACCTGAGCTTACCAGTTCACTGATCCTGTTAGTATTTGAGCGGGTTCTGACAATGTTTCTGTGCCCTGGCAAGTCATAAAACATTGATCCAAAGACCTATAGGCTGAATAATTTATTAAATTATATTTTCCAGTACTTTATTGTTAGTGCAGCAAGCCCACATCCAGAATAATAACAGTATTGTTGAGAGTCTTGTGAATGTGAAAATCATTGGTATTCAGGGGAATTGTTTTCCTATTCCTGGAAGAGATTCCTGGCTGCAAAAATAAAGTTTACTACTAGAAATAATTTTCTGTTAGCTGATATTTAACTTTTACATATTAAATTTGCAAGGAAAGCAACAGAAGCAAAGCTTCTCCCTTATGGTAGCTATAGAGGGTTGAAATTTCAAATTTATTAATCTACAGGCCAGAGACTGATGTGAAAAATAGATCTCCAAGCAGGGACTCTGGACAGCACACTAACAAAGATCCCAGTACCCTCCTGCATAGGAGGCCATAGGATTTCATTCATTGATTCCTGCATCAAACTTCTCACTCAGTGCATTTTCCTGGATCTCACTGATGAGGGAAGGGCAGAGAGCTTCATTTTTCTGGCTGGCAGGTTCGATGCCTCAGCTAGTAGGTATCTGGTACATTTTCAATGCCTGTTAAAAGCAATCACTTTATATTGAACAGTGATTCTATTTGTTAAATTAGCATGCAGGATACTGTACATTCATCATAGAAAGCACAGTGTGAAGGTTCACATATGAAACAAAAATAAACTGTCTGCTAATATCATACACTCATTCAGAAGGCAGAAATTGATTTTTAATCATTCTAAGAGTGCAACTAAAAACATGATTTAGTTAGTATTATATCATGATACTTCAGCATATGTCTGTGTATATACATATTTTCAAGGCTATTAGCAAAGAGATTATTTAATTCAGAAGACAAGTACTGAGGTTAAACATACAGTACCACAGTCCTCAGTATTTCAGAATGCTGATATTCTATTTTGTCTCTTTATTTTCACACCGGCAAGCATTGGTCCCCTAATAAGTCATTTAAGCCTTAGCTAACTCTGTATGGCTTAACTAATAAGGGATTAATAAATAATCTATAATAAATAATAAATAAATAAAACTAATGATGATTACCTAGCTTTCTACTGCTCTTAAATATTGCATTCATCTTAAACCTCCAGGGCCAGGATTTGATTTAAATCTAAGATAGTGTATTTATGTGAAATTACTTCTTGTGGGTCTCAGCCTTCCTATTGGTGGGATGACTGTCTGTCGCATCAGCTTCCAGAAAACTTGATCAGCAAATAAAAATCAGGTTATAATTGGAAAGTGTCAGGAGCAATAGCAGTGCATTAGTGTACCATACTTTTCCTCTCTAAAGATTTTCTGCATATCTTATATTAGGTCATAGTGAGTCTGGTGGGCTCATCCTATGTTTGTGCACATCACTAAACCACTAGACAGCTCAGCACAATTAAGAGTCTCATCTCTGTGCAGGGCGAAGACTTGAAAAGCAATGTATAGCATGAGTCAAGGTTGAGGTGCACTGGCAGAGCTGCACTGAGTAAGCTTGCGTAATGTCTGCCAGTTCCTGCACTATGATGTGATTCCAAGGCTGTTAATCTGTCAGTTTCCTGAATATCAAACTCACCTAGTCTCTTTTTAACATAATTGGAATGTGGGGCATGCTATTTAGTGCAGAGAGGTAGAATGGTTAAATGTCAGTGATTGTCCAATGGCACAGCGATAAAATGTTTTTAAGATCATGGTTAAAAATTGTCTATATAATTTCATATAATATATATTAGTCAACATATATTATTCTAAATGTTTAATTATTTATATTTTTTATTAATGGAACTTATGTTAAACTTGATGATTGTATTCTTTTCCTACAAATGGGGAGAATGGTGGTATGTGTGAGCCTTTATGAAAATGAAACTTCAATAGCTGTTCTAATATGAGCAAACATATAACAATTAATTTTGTCTATATGTTTAATTTTATTTGATTACAGTGCCATTGTTTTAATTGTATATTTTAAATGAAAGGTCAAAATATTAAAATTGTGGTTTTGAAGTAATAGCCCTCGTGCTGGAGTGGTTGGAACAGGCTTTTGCTGGGTTGTTCTTCTGTTGAAAGATTGGCTTCTAAAAGGAAGCACTTTTTTGATTAATTTTGATAATGGGGGCACATAATTCCTCTCGCCTCCCCTTCCAGTACAAAATGCTTATTTTTATAACTCTCCTTGGATCTTTACCAGCATATGTGTTGTCCCCTCAACACTCACCCTCAGCATATACGTTGTCCCCTCAACACTCACCCTCAGCATATACGTTGTCCCCTCAACACTCACCCTCAGCATTTACGTTGTCCCCTTAACACTCACTCATTCCCTCTGCCTAGCACCAGCCTCCTTCGGACTTCACAAAACCACCAGATAGCTCAGCACAACCGAGAGTCTCTGCTCAAAGGAGGGCGAGATCCGGAAAGGTGCAACACAAGTTAAGGTTAAGATGCACTGTGTGGGTAAAGCTGCATGTTGTCTGCCAGTTTCATCACTGGCTCTTCATCGCTTTTCATATCCCATTTGCTAACATATCTTTTCTCCCTTGTCTAAATCTTTTTATTCTCTCTCACATTCTGTTGTTTGTTATTCCAATAATAACTACAAATAGTTATTTAATAACTGTGGCCAGCATATACAAACCTGGAAGCAAAAATCTCTTAAAACTATAGTTAGAATTCTAAATGAAAGTGGCCTTATTTTCAGAGCTGCTGACTTCAGTGGGACATGCTCATCAACTGAAAATCAGGCCACTTTTTCCAAAATACAGATTTTGAAATTTAACTGTAGGCCATCTGAATTTGAACAATTTGGCCTGTATTCTTAACTCTGCAAAATATTTTTGGTTACAGTTTATGTGGAAGAAACTATAAAGAAAAAGGCCTTAATCCTCAATTAACTGTACCCCAGCAGTTAATTGCTGGATTGGAGCCAAAAATTATATTGTTTTATGGGATTCCAAATTCACAGGCTGTGGAGCCGCTTTGCAGGTACTCTTGCATATCTACTTCCCACCCACAGCCCCAAGCAGAAGAATTCTGCTGTGCAGCTTGGACACTGTAGTCACAGGTGAGCAGGAGATCTCTCTATACGGGCGTCAACTAATCAGTTACCTGTAAGAGTCTTATGGGGAGAAGAATAGATTTAGTTGCTGCATTTCCCCGCAGCAGTTGCAGCTGCTCTGAGAAACAATGGGATGGAAAAGTCGGAGCTCAGCCTTCTGGGCTCACCATGCGCTCAACCAATTGTCACCAACTTGTGTGATAAAACCTGAAGAAGAGGGGTAGAATCCACCCTGCTGAGAGCCTCACTGAGTTCTTTGAAAACATTAGGCCATTGTGTGACAGTTTACGAGGCAAGGAGCCAACTTCCTCTCCAGAGACCTGTGAAAGCCATCCTAGTGGCTGCACGTCTGTTTAGAAATAGGAAAGTGGGCACAAAGGGAGAGAGAAGAGCAAAAAAGGGGGTGACCGCTATAAGGAGACATAAGAGAACTGCAGTTATGTGGTAACGGGGAGGAGCAGAGGCCACATATGGAGAGGGGGAACTAAGAAGAATGCTGAGATGATGGGTATGGAGTCTGACAGATTAGAAAAAAATGAGAGGGAATAGAAATAAATTCCTTAATGCTAAAGTGTGGATTTTATACAATTTGGCATCAATCCAATTAGCCATCACCATAAATTAGATTGAAAAATCACTCCTCTGTGCTAACAGTTCTGAAGTCCCCCACCGCAGCATTTTGATTTCCAGTATTTTGAAAGCGTGGAAGATCCTACACTTTGCAGAGAATACGCAACTCAAGACACCAGGTGTTGTCATGATCATAGACTCGCAGTTATGCAAGCTGTGCCCAGTGGGCCAAATTATGCTCTATTACCACAATGCAATCCCTTTAACTTCAGCAAGGCTGCAGCAGCATAACATGGAGGAGCATTTGTCCTATTAAGTATGCAACATAATCAGTATTGCCCACCGCAAACATTAAAAAAAAATCACGATTCAAGTCTCAAAATCATGAAATTGGCTTTAAAATAATGAGATTTTTGAAAGATAATACATTTTGATTCTTTTATTTGCTTTCTGGTATTTGAGTCTTTAGGGACACTTGGGTCACATATTCAAGCATTTTTCTGCAACCATAAGGGCTAGAAACTTAGTTTTTAAAATTAAATGAGATTTTCACCTCATCACATGCCTCAAGTACCTGGTGCTTTAAGAAAAAACATCAAATATTGAGACATGCGACAAAATCTCAAGAGTCGGCAATACCACATCATAAAATGACTAGACGGCATGTTGTGTAATGAATAAACATACCTAAGACAGTTTTCTTCTTTAATTAACCCAGCTCCTTTTATTTAAGAATAAGCAAAGTTAAATGTACAAAATTAATATATAATGGCAGTTGCATCATAAACTAACAGTTAAACATCTTTCACAAAGCTACATTTGAGTGTAAACAGCCAGGAGGCTTTGATTTGGCCTTCATGTTACAGGGGAGAAAGACTAAGCTGCTGTTAGCTGAAAATAGCAAGTGCAATATGTTTTGTTCTTTTTAATTTAAACTTCATTAACTTCACATATTTATTTTTCGCACATGTAATGACATGTAACTATCTGCTTCTTATAATTATATAACTAGTGTAACAAGCAACAAGTTTCACTTTTAAAAATTAGCAAAAATAGTTAACGTTGATGGTAATTATTTCACATTTTACAATTGCTTCTAATACCCCATAGCCATTTGGCAATCAGGAATTCTCAAACATCACATTTCTTTCTGATTGATTTTTCTTTCTGGTAAAATCAGATGTGATGAGCAATCAATAACTTTTAAATCAAGTTGCCAGCTTATGTTGGCAACTGATGTTTAAACACACGTTGTATACTACAGTATGCAATGTGTGACTAGAATATGGTGCTTGTAGTTTTGGAACAATGAAGCATGTTACCAATGACTTTTCAAAAATTGAAATACAGTCAATATATGTCTCAGTGCAGTTATATGGTATAGATTTTATTGTTGTCAGTGTCAACAATCCCTCTGTAAGAGCACCCACTACTGTATTTCTTGATATGTAAATATCTGACTTACTATGTTAGCCTACTGAATGGTTTTTTTAAAATATCGTCTTTATTAAGATCTTTAACAAAAAAATAGAAATGACAACTGTGCCCAAAGGCTGTGCACAGTGCATTGATAAACTAAACATTAAGACCGACGTTCTCAAGTGGCAACTGATTCTTGGGAATTCGATCTATTTATGGGGCCCATATCACAGGAGTATCTGAATGCCTCGCAATCTTTAATGTATCATAATACCATTGTGAAGTAGTAAAGTACTTTGTCCCCATTTTAAAGTTGGGAACTGAAATACAGGGTCACATATGCAATCTGCAATAGAGCAGGGAATTGGACTTGAGTCTCTACACAGACCCAGGATAGCACCCTAACCACTGGGCCGTTCTTCCTCTCCAAGGAGCACTTGAGAGATCACTGTTTGATTTTGAGTGAAAGCTACAAGTAGGGTGACCAGATAGCAAATGTGAAAAATCGGGACATGGGGTGGAGGGTAATAGGAGCCTATATAAGAAAAAGACCCAAAAATCGGGACTGTCCCTATAAAATCGGGACATCTGATCACCCTAGCTGGAAGTGCTCTGCTTTTCTGAAAAATCAGGTCTTAGATGTCTCAAGACTGGCAAAAGTGACCACTAAATTTTTACCCTAAATCTCCATCTGGAAGAATCATACAAATGAAACCAAAAAACATCCCCAAAAGACAACAACAATTAATGACTTAAAGGTAAAATGCATGTTTAAAGAGTAATATGTGTGCAATTTTATTTCATTTTAATGGTTCTTGGGTATGCAGTATCCATATATATAAAATACATATATTGACATTGGGGATTAGGTCCTGCTTTGAGCAGGGGGTTGGACTAGATGACCTCCTGAGGTCCCTTCCAACCCTGATATTCTATGATTCTATGATTGTATGCATTTACAAATATGTTTGTGTGTATCTGTAGCTAACAGAAGCTATAGATACATTACCTGATTTCATATATTCATCATCTGACTTGTGAAGCTAAAGGAGAAAGGTGCTATATACAGTATAACAGTATGGAAGTGTGGTACACCCTAATGTTGTTCTGGGACAAGATTCGTTTCATCACACTAACTTTAATCCATTATATGTCTCTTTTCCAGCACAAATGGACCCCCGAGGCATATCTCCCAGGCAAATTAAAAGTGACAGTGACGATGATGACCTGCCAAATGTGACCTTAGATAGTGTTAATGAAACTGGATCCACGGCCCTCTCCATAGCCAGAGCTGTACAAGAGTAAGTATCACGTTCTCAGGATGAGATAAGTATTGCCAAGGTGTTCAATGGCTAACGGAAACACCAGTCATCAGCTTTTCTGCAGATATGTCATCCGAGCTCTGAGCCAGCATACATGGCAGCATCTTTCTGTTCAGCTTCAGTCCCTTCAGGAGGAGATTGTTGTCTCTCTCTCTTTTTTTTTAATTTTTTTTTTTTTTTTGGTGGTCCTGAATCATTGTTTGAACAAATTTCAGAGTGAAATTCTTTCTTCTCCTTTATACAACTGCAAAGTTTTGGTGTTTTTGTTTAAGGGGGGATACCTTGTTAAATTATTCGGTTTGTCTAAAAAAATTTCCTTGGCTCATGGCAGAATTGGGAGGTCTCTCACGGTTGCTTTCTAGAGAGAACTATCTACAGTTTTCTGAAGGAAGATCGTACATGAAAGAAAATTAGTAAAAAACTCCAGTCAGGTTTTTCCATTACTTTTATTTTTCTGTTTAATTTTAGGCAAATTATAACTCTTTAATTCAATTTTTCTTTCATTATTGTGTTTTTTTTTTCATAAAAAGTTTGCTTGAATTGTATTTATTAAATTTATTGATGCATGAGCTTGCTCCATCACCAAGGCAGCTAGAAGGTAACCCACTGTGAGGTAAATAAGTATTACCAGCCCCATTTTATAGGTGAGGAAAATGAGATAAAGTATAAAGATCAAGCTGGAAGTGTGAAGCAGAGCCAGAAATAGAATTTGAGTCTCCAGGCTCAAAATTAATATATTCTTTCAGCTGAATAAATCAAAGGATGGAAGTTTTGGAATTGAGATTAAAATACTAAACAATGCTTGTCGTGAATGCATCGAGAAACTTCACTGTGGGTTTAAAGGCACTAGAACAATTAGATAACTCTGACTTTTTTTACTTACTAGAATCAGCCAAAAAGTTGGTTGTTGCAAAGTGATACGTTATTTGCTCAAACAAGTCTGAGGCGTTACATATTGGGTGAATACATTTTTTGCATAATTTGGGCAGGTGGGGTGCATCTGATCCAACCCCAGAATTTTTTTTTTTTTTACTTTGTCCCTGATACCACACAAAAAAGAGAGTCTGTGCATTGGCAGGATAGATTATCCTGCATGGAGAATTGATGGCTGATAGTGTGTGAGGATATGGCTAACCTCATAAGTCATCACATCCCAGGGCGGGCCTGCCTCTCAGAACTGAATAACCCAGCATGGGATTCACCAGTGAGACTTTGGCTATGTTTACACTATGAGTTAGCATTGTGATTCATCGGCTAGTGTACACATATCAAGCTAGCTCCCTTCTAGCTATCCCGAGTATAGATAGCAGCATAGCCCCAGTAGCACTGGCAGCAGAAGCACCGGAGAGCCGTGCTGAGTACAAACCTACCTGAAACCTGTACGTGCCATGCCTTTGTGGTGGCTACACTGGTATTGATATTCACACTAGCTTGATGAGAGCTAGCACAAGTATGTGTCCACAAGCAGGGAAATCACACCCCTAGCTCATTGTGGAGAGAAAGATTTTGATTCGCTCAGATTCCAGTCAACCACAATAACAACCAAGCACCAATTTATATCCCACTCAGGCAAAGAGGGATTAAATTATGGAGAGGACATTGTGTTCTCTCTGTTGCTTTAATTGGCCTCTTTCAATACGCTGAGGAAGTTCTCAGCAGGGCAAGGTGGGGGAAAGATGTCTCACTGTTGATGGCTCTGTTTGCTTGATGATTTAGCACAACATTCTGGATTTACTGGTTACAAATCCCAGGACCAGAAGCGCCTTTCAGTTTATAGAATGTGTAGTAAGACAGAAAAATAAAAGTAACCCAAAATGAATCTATTTTGTGCTAAATAGTGCCGAGGGAAGAGAGGTTGGATTGCAAATATTTTAATGTGTGATTGGCAGGCAAATGTTAGTTATTTTAATTGATTAATGTTATTTGAACATCTGTAAAACTGGTCAAACTATAAAAGCTTTTTTTTTTTTTTTTTGCTAATAATGTATTCCATGATTTATTTTGGGGGATGTAGGGGAGAAATGTGTTGAATATTGTTTGACCAGATCTCGAGATTAAGAATTGAATTAAGACATTCAGTTACCTAAAATCAACACATTCTTGCTTTCTTGCTACAGTTTTTATTTAAATAGTAATCTGTTAGTTTGCGTCAAAAGCCACACTAAGGAAATCTAATTTGACAGTGATTTGTAAATTTATCATATTTCCTTCATATATCTCTTGTCATATACACCACATATGCAGATTCTACAAATCTGGAAAGAAGTGTCAGTATATTGCACCTATCTCAATCAATCTGTTTCCATCCTTGGATATACAGGTGATTGCCTGGTGCCATAGGTCTTCTAGAACATGTTGTTTCACAAGTGAGATATTAAGTTTCTTCTGAAAATTAAATAGAGAATTAACGTAATATTTAAGATAGTCATAGAGTTTCAGGCCAGAAGGGAACATTAGGTCATCTAGTCTGATCTCCAGTCTGTCACAGTCCCTTAAATTTCACCCAATTTCCCGTGTTTCAAGGCCAATAACTTGTGTTTGACTAAAGCAGTAAGGGGATCCTGCCATGCCTGTAAGTGCCAGATTGTGGGACAGGCGTTGAGAGGACAGACCACACCCCCAAAGGCATGGTGGGATCTGCATGCCAATGACATTTTTCTATGCTTTATGGGTCTGATATTGTGCAATCTTGACTTTTTTAAGAAATGAAAAATTGGCCAGCAGGTATAATGAATAGTACGAGGTGCTAGACAGAAATGGGCCTTTTCCTACTCCACTTTCAGAAATTAAACTTTATAAGGAATATATATGTCTTTCGCTGCTATATCTACCATAATTTGTCTTTCATTGTGATCGCTGGTGAGTTTGTATGCAAAATATGGTTGCTTAGTTTAACATATTTGCTCAAAACATTTGTTTAGCATGAATTAATTTTGATAAAACAGTGAATTATAGAAAACAGCCATCCTCTATGTTAACCCCAAGTGCCATGAAGTGAATGGCTGCCAACTCACCTGGAGTAACTAAATCCACCAGGTGGAGTTAACTATGGGGAAATTCAGTGAAAGTTTGAAAGGAAATTCACTAGCTAAAGAAACAGTATGTGTAAGAAGGGGCTTTGCTTTTTATTAGACTTTCATTTTGATGATCATTTTGATGGGAAAGGAATACCACTGTAGACCTAATAGGCAGCTTGGGTATGGGACCAGTAATACTGTATGTGTAGCAGTGTTAGACATAGTGTGTAAAGTTCAGATCAGAGTCTCCTTATACCCCCCCTAACTTAAATAAACATATGGATGTTTTTTAATCCTGAGATTTACAGTTGTGTTCCCGTCATCCATTCATTTTTCACACTTGTACTGTCTCTTTCCCTGCTTCAGCCAATGCCATTACTACTTCTGCCCTGTGCATATTAGAGATCTTTCACTTCAGTTTGTTGTTCTAGTTACAAAGGGCTTTGTCTTGAGTCTCCAGGCGCTGTAAATGAAGGTGTTTTTCAACATTTGCAGGAGCATTGCTTCCTCAGGCAGTACATCTATCCTCTGTGAAACCATAACCACTTGTTGCTGCTCACTTTGAAAATTTGCATAGATTTGATGGGATGATTTTATAGTTGGGGAAGTGAAGCATAGAGAGGCTAAGTGATGTATCTAGGTTCACACAGTAAGTCTGTAGCAGAGCAGGGAACTGACCCTGGGTCTCTCAGATCTTAGGCTGGTGTCCTAACTCTGGACCATTCTTTCTCTGAACAAGATTGTTCATCATTTAATATGCATTTAATATGCCTGTCATTTAATTTCATTCAGTATATTTACTGTGGCCATTTACAACACATAATAGATCACAGAATTGTAATTCTCATAATCATATGTGTTCCTAAAGCTATATTAAAGGATCCTAACACAACAGCATCAGAACTTTCAGGGCCTGTACATATTTATAGAACAGCTCTTCGTGTACTTGGTATGCTTCATAGGCTGTAGCAATGCTAAATGACCATGCCTGCTGTTTAAGAATAGATTTCTTGATGATTTTAACCCCATCTGTTCTCTTTATAAAGGTGATAAAGTACCTCTTGCACGTTGCAATAGTTTTGGACAATTTGTGCAAAACAAAAAAATTAGTTTAATTTGCAAGTTGGTCAGTACAATCAAACAGTATTGTTTGGCGCATGCACATCGGTTCGGGGCATTGGTGTGGAAATTTGCTAGTGTATCTGAAAGAACCTCTTGCCAGGATAACAGATTTCACATCAGTCAGTGATTTCCTTGAACAAGTGCCAGGTTGACTGAAGCTATAAATCAAAAGCAAGTTCATGCAAAATTGACATAACTGTCTGTTTTGAAAGGATATAGTATTGTTTAAATGATGATATATTAGGAAACTGAGATACTGTCAAATTGTTCCTGGAAGAAAGCTAATTTGAAAAAGCAAACAAACAAAAACACCCTTTTAGCTTGGTCTACAAGAAATTATTTTTTCCTGTCTCCACTACAAGGGTTAGTGACGCATAACTGTTGAATAAATTAGGATGTAGCAAAGAACAGTGACGTTAAGGTGTATATTCTCTGCTTCTGCATCACTTTCAAATGCTAGACATTAAGCTTGAGTACATATTTATACCATACCATTACATGTAGTAATATTTTCTTTAAAAGGAAAATATTTAAATTGTGTGCTAAATAAGTTGGGAGAAAGAACTGAGTTTAATAAAACCGTTATAGGTTAAATCCTGTGTCTCTTGAAGCCCACGGAAGTTTTGCCACTGAATTTATTGGGGCCAGGATTCAAGCACAAAACTTTAATCAAAGTCTGGATGTTTACAAAAGAACAACAACTTTTAGAGAATCTGCAGAAATACTGTGTAGTTAATGAGGATTCTCTGTGTGTGTGTCTCACTCCCTTTCATATCTTCCACCCGCCACAAACAAAATAACTTTTAAAGATCCTGTTTCCTAGACTCTATAAAGTTCTACATTTTGGGTCACCATTTAATTGTCTCCTGTAAGGTTTTAGTTTTGATCTAAGCATTGCCTGTTACTTTATGTTAGTTATTAAACTATAGCATATTGGGATTTTATATTCCTAAAGATGTTTACCTAAATTTGCATTTTTTAAACTATTGCACACTACTGATTTTGTAGCTTATTAATTTATATAATAGGCATTTACATAGCAGTTTTCCTCTTCAAAGTGATTTTCAAACTTTAGCTAATTAAAGCTTATAGGTCCCTGGTGTGGTAGGAAAATAAGACTTATTATCCTCAGGTTAGTGACTTGCCCAAGGCCACAGAACAAATCAGAGAAGAGCTGGAATCAGGAATGCCTGTCTTCTACCCCTGAACAAAGCAGTAGAAAGTCCCTGCCCCAAAGAGCTTAGATAAGCATAGACAAGACAGACACAGAATCGGGAAAGAGGGCCAACACACAAGCAGAGTGAACAGTGTGATGGCACCAAACGACATGTTAGTTCTACAGTTTTTGAGGGAGGGGTAGCTAGGAAGGAGTAAGCTGAAAGGAAGAGGATGAGTGGAACAGCACAAGGAAGGATGGTGTGGAGTGAAAATGAGGTGAAGAAATTGTTAGAAAGAGCAGCCGGAACTTGAAGAGCTGGAGCAAACAGTCAATCAGCACAAGTCAGAGAAAGTCCAGTCAAAACTGTGGCAAGTTCTCTGGATGTTCAAAGGACCAAAGGTCCCGTCTACTGGCTGGGGTCTGGCTAGCTCCTCTTTGCAGTATTCTCCCAAGCCCATGTGGTGGGAGGTGGGGACCACCTGGGTCTTAATGCCTCCAGAGCGAGGGTGGTCTCCCCTCCCACAGTACTGGATCTAGGGAAGATGCTAGGGGGAGGTGTGGCCTTGGCTGGGACCCATTTTACCTGCTCAACCCCGGTGCAACCATCCCGGCTTTGGCTGCTTCTGTTCCTACCAACTGGAGTCTCAGGCTAGGGTGACCAGACCTCCCGTTTTTAAAGGGACAGTCCCATAGTTAAGCCCTCCTACAGGTGTCCTGACTTTTTCTTAAAATGGGCAAATTGTCCCATATTTTCTATCTCCCCACCATCAGTACTGGTGGGTCCTGCTGCTGGCCGATCCCGGCTCACCAGCCGCCCGCACCACCAGCGGTGAGGGGGGTGGGGTCCAGTGGCCGACAATGGGGATGGGTGTGCAAGGCTGGTGTGGGGTGAAGATGCAGCGGGTGGGGCCAGCCACTCCCCACGGTGGTCCATCAGTGCAGCTCCTGCTGCATGCCAGCTCTTGGCCAGCAGGGCCCCAATCCCCGTCCTTTTTCCACCGGGCACTGGCTGTGTGCTGCGAGCTGCGATGGCTGCTGAGTGCGGGCAGGTGGTGGGCAGTTACGTGTTGCCTCTGCTGCCCACCCATCGGCCCTTTATGTGCTTCCGCTCCTGCTATCCTCTCCCTGCTTAGCCCCTTCACCCCACCCCGCTCAGCTCCACTGCTCCTCCATATCCCCCCTGGCGGGGTGCGTCCCACTCCCAGCGCTGTGCGGAGAGCCAGCCCCTGGTGGGAGCGCTCAGCTCACCAACAGCCTGGCTGGCAGGCTCCTTCCTTCCCCCGCTCCCGCTGCCTCTGGCACCCCAGGAAAGCCCAAGATCCTCCAGAGCGGGGTGCTGGCCAGGAGGAGCCAAGCCCGGCATGTGCCAAAGCCCTGCACAGCCCTGGCACAGGGAAGCCTCTCTGCCCCTCAGCTAAGCTCTGGAATGGCGGGGGAGGGGAGCAATTTCCAGACTGTTCACACCCCGAACCTGCAGGGTACACAGCAGCCCCTGGGGTAGGGGCTTAGCACCCTCTTCTCCCACCCTACCCCACCCCACCCTGGGTCCTGCCCGCAGGGAGCACGGGGATGATTTAGTTGGGGATTAGTCCTACTTTGAGCAGGGGGTTGGACTAGATGACCCCTGAGGTCCCTTCCAACCCTGATATTCTATGATTCTTCCCCTAGGCACCCTCCCCTGCTGAGCTACCTCTCTGGCTTGGTTCGCTCAAGTCTCTGCAGTCAGGTTCCCTGGCAGAAATTGGGGGGGAGGGGCATGTGATCCTGCGTGCACCCACACGTGTTGCCTCAGGAGGACACGGCGCCAGGTAGCAGGAGAGGCAGGTCCATCCCAGGGGCCCAGCCAGGCATGGAGGGCACAGAGGGCAGGGCAGGGAGGGGAGGGTTGGTCAGTGTGTATGTGGGTGTGGGTGTGTGTCGGTCTGCCTCTGTGTGTATGTGGGGGGAGTAGGCGTGTGTGTATCACCCCTCGCCATGTGAACCCTAAAGCCTTAAACATAAGAAGGTAAATAAAAATAATCCAGCTACACAGTATTTATATTTAACCTAGGGCTCAGTCAACTTGATGTTAATTTGAACGTTTGTACTGCATAGTTCAGCTTGATTGCTGTTGAACTTGCTTGAGTACGAGTAATTTTACTCATGTCCCGTATTCAGCATATGGAAATATGGTCACCCTATCTCAGGCTGATGATGATACATACAGTTGTGAACCTGCAAGAAGATAATGAGGTGTGTGGCTGTGGAGTTGAACATTAGAATTTTGGACACATTAAAATATGGCTAGTTGGTGTTTAAAGAAACCACACAGAAGGAAATTACAATAGTCATGATGAAAGGAGCTGAAGACTGAAATAAGAATTTTAGCAGAGCAGTGTTTAAGAAAGTGACTAATAGTAGAGATGTAGCTGGTGATATTAGTCAAAGATTTTGGAGTCAAACGGAATACCTGAATCTCTGTAGTAAGAACAAATAGGTGAGTCAAGATTGAAGTTTTGGCTGAAGCTACTCCTGGGGGAATTCAGTGCCATTGTGTGTGCATAGAATCCATGTCCCCTGCAGATTTCTTTGCTTCCCTGCAAAAAAAATGACTTTCTGACAGGGAAGCTGCAAGAGCACTCACACACCACTCCCTCGCTGCACAGGTACATCCTTTCAGGCACCAGGAGCAGCCAGTGGAGAGGTAAATCACTTTAGGGCTGGGACACCCCAACCAGTGGCTCCTACCCTGAGCCAGAATCAGCTGCTAGTCCCGGCTGGGCTGGAGGCAGGAGAGGATGGGACTTCCATTCTCCTGCAAGGAGTGGCAGGGGCTGTGTCAGGCTCACCCCCAGAAACCTCCCCCAGCTGCAGGAAGCTCAGCATCCTCCCCTGCTTCCTGCCCCCATCACTCCTCAGCTGTGGGGGCAGGGGTTACTGTACAAGGAGCTGCTGCCCCATCCACCCAACCCCTGGGCATCTGGACCTCCCCTACCCAGACACCCCCACCAAGCCTCACCCCATACACCCTTAGCTCTTAAATCTCCATACCCAAACCCCACCGCACTGAACCTCAACCCCTGCATCTGGAGCCCCCCTGCACCCATAACCCCTGCCTCCGGAACCCCACCCCTGCACCCAGACCAACCCCCACTGAACCCCCTGCAGTGAAATCCCCACCCTGATGAGGCCCACATCCCTGCACCACCCTGAGCCCCTGACATCCAGCCTCCCATGCCACTGACCCTCAACTAGCTGCACCCAGATCCCCATCCCACAAAGCCCCACTCCCCTAGCACCCTAGATCCCCCCTGCTGAGACACCCACACCCAGACCCCTCTACTGAGCCCCAACCGTTTTCATCTGGAAGCCCTTGCAGAGTCCCATTGCCCCTGCACTTGGATCCCCCCCAACGAGCCTCTGTGCATCCAGATCCCCCCACACCTAGACCGTTGACTGAGCTGCCTGCACCCAGATTGTCCCACACAGAATCCTCTCACCCCACACCTGGATCCCTCCACACTAAGCCCCTCCACATTTGTATCCTGCCTGGTTGAGCCTGCCCAGGCCTTGTGCTGTGTCAGGGCTGTGTGCAGCCTCACCACTGAGTCCGAACTGTACCTGATCAATCCATAGTGTTAAACTTTGTTTCAAAATCCATAGAGAAAATTAGAAAAGTGAATAAATTCAAGAAAATCGCAATCTCCTCATGAACATTCCAGCATCAGAAAAATAAACAGGCTATTGTCAAATAAATTATCTGTTCTCAGTCGTTCACTTCATTGAGACAGAGATTGTCCTCTTTACCAAGCAGTTTTCATATCCTGCAATTGCTACCTGGTTTACAACATATATTCATTGGCTTTCTAAGCCTTTACTATTCAAAATAGAATGTGGTATTCCCCTTGCCACAGTATGTATTTTAATCTTAGTAACATTGCTTATAAAGTTCTATGTATATGCAATTTCCATACAGAATAAGCACACCAACGTATTGTGTAGTGTCTCTGTATGCCAACATCATATTTCGTATACTACAGTTTAAGACCACAATTTGGACCTCTGAGCATGGATATAAACATAGGAGTCAAACCATATTGTCTTAGAAACGTGATCTCAGCTCTTTTGTAATTTGTGAAACATTTTGTAAAATGAATAGTACTTATGAGTAAATCCACTATTGTGTTATGCATACAGCAGATGGATTCTTTGAACTGAAGTGCTATCACCTATTTAACTTCAGCAAGAGCAAAAAAAAGACTAAAGGCAAGGAAAGACTAAAGGCAAGGAAATTTACATTTGAAATTTTGTCAACATTGGTCAAAATGTTGAGCTATTTAAATACCCCATCACCACAGTGATAATTCTGTGGCTGTTACACAGCAAGTAAATATCCTATCCCTCCATTTTGATTAAAGACGGTGGTCGAATTTTTAGCCAATTCATTGAGCTGAGTGGCTAGAACATTGTTAGCTGGTTCTTTGTGGAGTTTCCATTATCTGCAGCTGGAGGTGGTATCTTAGTACCTGCTGCCTTGATTTAAATTGCTGGTGCAGGGTAAAAGTACCACTTAGTGAATATTCATATGTAGATACTCATATTTCTAAGATTTAAACTCATGGCAAAATGATGTCATTTCTGTCAGAGAATGATAGCATTTTTCAATAAAAATGGCAAATTTCACAATGTTGTGCAGAATTGTGGGGTTGTTTTTTGTTTTAATTGAATTAGTCACTAGTGGAAATTCACCATTTTCACAGCAAAAAAAAAAATGTTTTTGAGAGAGAAAATAGTAGTTTTTAGCTGCATGCAAAAACTGCCTTTTGTGTTTGTGTAAAATTCAATATGACAAATATTTTCCTTTCTCACAAACCTGTTTTTTGCCTGTGTTGTTGTATTATCTTTAATGAGTAGTTATTTTTCTGTTATCTGGGCCGAAGTGGTGAAACAGGGTGAAGCATAAGATGGGAAGGTGAGTGCAGCTTGAGAGTGTCATTCTGTATTATAACTTCCAGGTTTCATTTTGCCAGTATAAACTAGAATCCAGTTTCTGCTGTAGGAGGCTTGTGTGCAGCTTCCATGGATTTCAAATGAAAGCCACTTGAGTACCTCTGAGAGGAGTATTTATCCCAATGCCTTTTGATTATATGCTGATTCAACTCTGAGAAAAATTATGCCTCACTTTGTGCCTGATAAGCAACTATTAAGATCAGGAGATGTTTACTGTAGAAGAAAAGGATTGGAGAAGAGGATTTATGGTAGAAAATAGGTAGATGTCATTAAGATAAAGCCAATATGGCAGGCACATTGGAACTAATGTCTTTTACTTGTGCTTAAAATTCATTACGTTCTTTTCTGTCTCATCACTCTAGCAGATTTTTTCCTGTTATTAAATCTTTATTACTTGATTAAGGCAAAACCAAAGAAACATGCAATAGAAAAGATAAATAATGTTTGTTATGTGCTTATGACAAACAAATCAAGGATAATTTAAAGGAGTGTTGCAATATCTCAGAAAAAAATGTTTGAGGTTTTTATATTTTGGATTTTTTCCCCAATTTTGGAAATATTAAGGTGTGAAATAAGAGAGAGATTTTCAAAGGCCTAAAAGGACATCAGTGGGGTGAAAATGATGACAATCAATGGGAGGTGTCTCTCTGTGTCTTTTGAAAATCTCCCACTGGACATGTTAATGTTATCAGTGACATCTGTATAAAGGAGCTCCTCCAGTAGCCTGGCCCATTCTAAGGCTTCCAATGAAATTTTGTTCAATTATTAGTGTGCTAGAGAAATAAGGTTTTTTTCTTAATTTTTGCTAGTTATTTGGGTGTTGGTCTCAGACAAGTTTCATGGAACATTTGAGGTCTGAACCACAGGTAGCAAGACTGAAGAGAGTTATTCATGGACTTTGCTTTCCTTAGATTCTTTTTTTTTATGTGGTGAAACTGTTTCAGAAATCCAGCTGTATAGTGCTCCTTTTTCAAGCATATGTAATAGATCAGAATTCATTAGTGTAAAGCAGGGGCAGGCAAACATCGGGTTTCCAAGATTGTATGGAGGGCCAGTTAGGGGAGGCTGTGTCTTCCCAAACAGCCAGGTGTGGCCCGGCCCCTGCATCCTATCCGACCCCCCGCCCCCCGCTTCTCGCCCCCTGATGGCTTCCTGGGACTCCTGCCCCATCCAACCCGCCCCTGTTCCCTGTCCCCTGCCAGCCCCCCCCCCCCCCCCCCCCCCCCGGGACTCCTGCCCCATCCACCGCCCCCTGTTCTCTGTCCCCTGACCACCTCCGGACCTCCCACCCCTGACTGCCTCCTGCTGCCCCATCCAACCCCTCCACTCATTCCTGACTGTCCCCCCAGGACCCATGCCCCATCAAACCCCCCTGTTCCCTGCCCTCTGACCCCCCGACCCCTATCCACACCCCCAACCCCTGACCACCCTTCCGAATTCCCCTGCCCTCTATCCAACCCCCCTACCCCCTTCCTGCGCTGCCTGGAGCACCGGTGGCTGGCGGTGCTACAGCCACGCCGCCCAGAGCACCGGGTTAGGCTGCGGCTCAGCAGCTGTGCTGCCCAGCCGCCCAGAGCGTGGTGCGGCCCACTGAGGCTGAGGGGGAGGGGGAACAGCAGGGGAGGGGCCGGGAGCAAGCCTCCCAGGCCAGGAGCTCAGGGCCCGGGCAGGAGGGTCCCACGGGCCGTAGTTTGCCCACTTCTGGTGTAAAGGAATATTCCATGCATTACAACTTACAGCATAAGAATTTATATAGTTATTATATATAAGTGGTGCTAAATTTCAAATAATATTGTAGAAAATGATATATTGTCCCTGGAGTTAGAGTTTTGATAAAAAAGGGTTAACAGCTAGATTTTCTTTTTGGCATATTGAGAACTATATTACTTTAGCAGCAAGAATTCTGGAAGTGGAAATTCACGTCCAATTTCTCTCCCTCTTTTTGCAATGGTTGCCTCATGTAAATTCCTATTAACATTGTATTCTTTTGCGGATGATAGCTTGTTTAATGAGAAAATACTCAAAGTGAACAAGAATTATCAGTTGTTGAGATTTGGGACCTTAAGGCTGGCCTCTGCTCCCATTTAAGTCAATGGCAAAACTCCCATTTGACTTTTTAGAAGTATTAAGTGAGTTTTGGGAAAAATTATAATTCCCTTCCATTTCTGAGCCATCTGCCTTTGCAGTAGGTATTCCTCCAGTTTGTCTAGGCCCCATGAAATGTTTGGGGTGTCTTAAAATTCCTAATTGTCTGTGTTCAATTTCCAGAGAGAGCATGTGGGGCTGTGCCAGGTCAGCTGTTAACACTTTTCGTTTTTTCAACTCCAGGTATGAAGTATTTTATTGTGTATTATATAATGTTCTATGTGTTTGACAAAGTTTAGTGGCAGTTCATGTTAAGCTTTCTTTCTGTCTTTCTTTGGCTGGCTCTTGTAAGAGACAGCATGTGGGGCTGTGCCAAGTCTTAGATACAGAGGTTTTGGGTTGGGAAAGGGTTAAGTTTGAGTATTTTCAACTCCTGGTAAATAAAATATGAAAATAGAACAAACAATCATGGCTCTTCTGATGCTTGATAAGATATAGAGTACAGCCAAAGTAAACTGTTTGAAATTAAGTAACAACGTCATTTTACACAAGGTTCCACAATTGAAAATAGGTTTTAATCACTGCCAGTGATCCCAAGGTTCACAAGGTTATAGTGTGATAGAACAACTGTCACAAAAGAGCAACATACCTTTTTCAGTGGGGGGGGGGGGGAAATGAGGCTAAAATGATCAAAAATGTGTGTTTAAACTTAGGTTCCTAATTCCATATATTGGCCTCTACATAAATACCCTGCTTTTTCAAGTGCTGAGCTCCTAGATATTCCCACTGAAGTAAAATGTGGGATATTCCAGCAAATGCTGTGAAGTCATTGGGAGCTCCAGTAAATGTCTAGCTTGCACAAAGAGCACTTACATATGTGCAGTCCAATATGCATATGACATTGATATTGTGTATAACATGTTCATGGGGATTAACTGTTTGTGTTGGTTTGTCTTTGTTTTATCAAATTTTAAAACATATACAATGAAATGTCCTAGATTATTTTAGATCATAGCAGTATATGTTTAGTGTAAACAAATATGTTATAGAAGAATCTCATTCCTCAAATTTATAATTAGACCTCAGTTTCATCAGTAAATTAAGAGAGGGAGAACATTTGAAAGAAATTATATTTTGTCATTCATAAATTAACAGTCAAATAGATAAATGATTCTCCTAATCCATTAATATATAGTTAAAGAAATTTATATTACAGAAACTTCAAACTCCCATTTCTCCAACATTTACAAAATGGCAGTGGTAACTCACCTTCTCAGGCCAGCTCAAGGCACTAAAATTGCTTGGGAAGAAAAAAATTATATAAACTCATTGATTTTAAGTAAGTATTTGAACCTGATCAGTGGATTGCTGGCATATCTGCTCTCATATGAAAACCCCAACCCTAATATCTTTCTTCGAGCCAGTTGAAAGAGCAACCTCACTTAAGCAATGGGGAATCATCAGTGTGGTTGCACAGATGTAACCGAGGGTATAATCTGGGATAATGGGATAATCTCAATATATCATATGAAATTGTTAACTCCTACAGTTCACTTAAATCTTCATCATACTGCAAGGAAAACTCATCACAGTTGGTTTAATTTGCTTACTGGAGTTATGGATTATTGCAGTTAGGGAAAATAAGAGGATACCAACAGTCTTCAGAAACAATGAATATTATTATAAATTAAATGCAACTATTTGTATAAATAATTTATTTTCATGAAATTTCATTCAAGAAGTTTGTTTTGTTTTGGACAATTTCATGTCACTGAAATTATGTTTTTTTCATGAAATTTCAGGGAAATTGGTATATTTGCATCATATCATGTTTAAAATTGTAATATAGTCATTATTTTAATATAAAAGTACATTCTTGCTCTTACTATTAAGTTTTGGGCTTACAAAATTTTGTACAGCTGTAAAGTAATATAACAAACATCCCTTTTTAAGTAATTTGTATTATTATTATTATTTTACAGATATGTAACTTGAGACAGAAATCATGCCGTATCACTTCAGGGTTTCCCAGCATTAACTCTTAAGATGGAGCTTAATGTGGCTTCTGTCTAAGGTGGCTTTTAAAAAGTACTCCCTTGTTTTCTTATAGGCAATCATTCCACAGTTATTTTCTACTTCCTGACTGTCATTTCATTCTGCACTTTCATTTAAGTCATAAGGATTAATGAAGCCCAATAGGGTAGAACCACTTTGAAATAGTGGGGTTGCACAAATATAAATTAGGGGCAACGGATGAAGTTTTTTAAAAGTTCCCAAGAGCTCTACATGCCCGTTCAGTTTCAATGACAGCTAAGCACTTACTCTTACGCATTTTTTAAAATCTCATCTAATTTCTTTTTTAAACAACATCACCATCATTTAAAAATATAGAGCCTTTCTTTTCTGTGATGCTCAAGTTTTGTATTTTGATATCTGAGGCATTGTCTTTTAAATACTGAAAGTCACTGTATTATTTATTTTTAAATTGTTCAGGGAGATGCATTCTTTACATATAAGACTAAGTGGTACCATTGTCAGTTGTCACTGAGGAAGCCCAGAACCCTGAACTAAACTCATGACGACTAATTAAAGAGCATCTGATTTCTAAATATTTCCAGTAAAATTCTGGCCCCTACAAGCCAAGAGAATCTTTACCACTGATTTCAATGGGGTCAAGATTTTTCTCCTCTGTGTACTGTGTCTTTGTAATTTTGAAACACAGGGATAAATTGTGGGTTCATTCCTATGAGGAGCACAGGTGGGATGGTTACAGTGCTGTAGTGGGTTTGCAGAAGAGCTCTGTGTAGGGAGAGTCATGCAGAATAACTCAGGGAGCACAGGAAAAGCATTTTCTGTGTGCCCCTTGAAGCTTTTCTGGCTTATCATGCTCAGGAAATCTGCTGAAGGCCATTCGTGCTCAAATCAATCCACTGGTTCTGCAGCCAAACACAGGCAAATTTATTTGGCCTTTCAGTGTAAAAGATGGATTTATTCAGATTTAGTAACACAAAAATTCTGTACCTAGGGAAGTCAGTAACAAAACTCCCATTGACGTGAATACCCACAGTGTTGCTCCTGCTTCTTTTCCAGCAAAACATTTATCAATTCCCACTATATCCTTGAAAATATGTCTCCCGGTCCAGGTTATTATATTGGTGATACAGCAGCATTATTTGTATACTTCAGAGGTTGGTAGGTACAGGATGCTCCTTCATCCTCTGTGTCCTACAGACAGTACTTCTTTGCTCCTGTACAGTTCACTCTTGCTGTTCTATTAGGAGCACACTGCACAGCTTTGGTCAGATGGGAAGTGGTTGGCAGCTGCAGGACCCAGATGCCAAATTCTGGAATATAGCTTTCCTGTACTGGCATGTGGGTTTGTTGCTGGCTTTTTGGCTTGCACCTCTGCTAGCTTCTTGGCAGGATCTCTAGCTGGCAGCTGTAGAGCTGCCTCTGGGGCCAAGCTAGGGTCAAACTGCTGTGGAGCTGGATGATTTCCTTGGTCTGAATTATCCTGCTGGACTCTATTTTCACCTTGATTTGCTTTGACTCATAGACTATTCAAAGACAAAAACTTGCACTTTTCTTTTTTGTTTCAGCTATTTACAGGGCTAACTGAAAGCAGTGATTGTGATAAGCTAGCACATTTTAATTAAATTCTGCGTTTTGAGATATATCGTTGCACCCCTAACTCATGCTGTTAGGTAGTTAGAAGTGCAAGGGCTCAGATTGCTCCTGCCGCTCAGCTTCAGGGCAGAGCACCCCTTTTTGAAAACCTGACCCTATGTCTGGATCTGAATTGTCATTTTGAATCAAGAGTCCGCCCCAGCCTCTGTCAAGTAGAAAAGTGATACTTTTTTTCAGTTAGCCTGAACCATGTGTTTTAAAAAAGTTTAAAAATAGTTCCTTCTAATGTTAATAAACAGCAATACAGGGTGCTACTGATAATAATTTGAAGCGCCTCCACAAGAAAATGCTTGATCTTCTTTTTGCCCAATTTTGAATGCCCTCATTACATAGTTTAGACTTAGCTCATTTTTTTAGCCCAAATGAGGCAATGAAAAATTAATGCAGCTAGGGACAGCCAAGGCATTTGAAGTAATTCCCTAAACTATGCCTTTCCCTCCATGCTGCTCAGCACATAAACCTTATTGTCAGTGGGAATAACTGCAAAAGAACCAATCAAGAATGCTCACTAAGGCTCAAAATACCTACAGTAAAGTACAGATTAGTCATACTTGTTATAAAGTTTTCATTCCTTCAGTCACTTACAGTAGGAGAATGGGTTTTACTACATTGGAGACATAGGATATTCATCTCACTGCCTGTCTCATACTGCACTTTTTAAAAAACCTTATTCATGTTAATCTTTTAATTGTGATTAATATGACCAAATTCAACTACTCTTACTTTTATCCTTCTTCCCTGTTTACATCTTCCATCCCTTTTAACCCCCCACAGATAGAAATCTATGGCTCTTCATGTTTACACTCCAGCCATAGGTTTCTGCCTTGTTGGTGAGATTTTTAGTTGCTCTCTATAACCTGATGGGTTTGGAGGATCTTACACATAGGAAATCCTCTAAAGGCTTCTTTGTGTTGTAGTACGCTTTGAGACATTGGCAAAATTTTCCCAGCAAAACGCACCTTTGCCCCGGACTTCACATGTTAACGGGAATGACCTGGGGGCAAATTCTCTTTTAATAAAACAAAACAAAAATAGCGGTTCTTGTTGTCCATATGTGTTGTTTTTATGTGTATAATTAGTGATGTGCTAAGGGTTAAATCACTGTAGGGAGGAAGATACTGTCCTTTACTGCACATGTAGTAGACTCTGTGACCTAGTTACCACAAAAAAAGTTTTAAAAAAATATCTACATTAGTATAAGTAGGGGACCGTCTCATCAGACCAACGTGACTCCAGGACAGGGGACATGATGACTTAGCAAACAATCACGTTTCCCCCTCATTAATGACTATTCTTTCTTATTGACAGATATCTACAAAGAGAGGATCTATTTATTTCTATGACAGGTTTCAGAGTAACAGCCGTGTTAGTCTGTATTCGCAAAAAGAAAAGGAGTACTTGTGGCACCTTAGAGACTAACCAATTTATTTGAGCATAAGCTTTCGTGAGCTACAGCTCACTTCATCGGAAGCTGTAGCTCACGAAAGCTTATGCTCAAATAAATTGGTTAGTCTCTAAGGTGCCACAAGTACTCCTTTTATTTATTTCTATGAGAGACTAGCCTGATCCCCAAGGCAGCAAAAGAAGGCATAGCCTCTAACTTATAGGGTATTTGTCCATGCACGTGATGAATGAAAGTCATTTGTGGATTTGTAGGTTGCATTTCTACATGATTAAATGTTTTAAGTCTATTGATTTCATGCTGGGGATTAATGATGCTGAATGAAAGAGCATCAAAGACTACAACGTGTTTACATGCCTAATTAAAATAACTTTTAAAAGACCCAGAGAACCTGTTATTGGCTAGGAATGAGATAGTGGCAATGTAGGACCAATCATGCATTCTGCATTGAAAGAAGTCTAAATTAACTTATTTAGGCACTGAAAGAAGAAGAGTGAAGGTTTGAAAAGATTGACTGTACCTTCCTGAATACTTAACACTTCTGTTAGACTTGTTCCATTGAAACAGAGGATTAAAAAGGTTGTGTTATCAGTTGCTGCAGATCTCTTTTACTGAACCAGTCAAAGCAGGATGCTTAGCTGCCTGTGATTAATGAGCACAGCTTTTAACTGAGGACTCTGTTGGTGATGGTGCATTAAAGAGCAAAACCCACAGATATGCAATGGGAGTAGGAACAGGAGATGCAGTATAGAAGTTTTTGCTTAGCATTGACTTAATGCTTTACATCTGTGTGTTTGGACTAAGTGATAAATGGTCACTTACACCAAAGATCACAAAAGATTCAGGCTGCTCCCAGGCCCAAGAGACCAGTCACTTACCCCGAGTCAATTTGTACCTCAGATCTCAGACCAAAGACAAGCTAGTTTTGGGTCTTGTACTAACCAATGAAAATGGAAAAAAAATTCTCACAGAGTTGAATGATTGCCCTGTTTTTTGACTCTGTGAGAATTTTTTTTCCATTTTCATTGGTTAGTACAAGACCCAAAACCCTTAGTTACAGAACAAAGTGGCTGAGCAGTAACTGAGCTTGTGTAAACCCAAGAGAAGAGTAATGCTCATTCCTTGCAAGTTTCCTGCCTCTGTGCAGGTGCAGGAATCAGGAACTCCTGAATAATTCATAATGTGCAAATTAGGCCATGCTTGCTCTCACTACCAGGGTTTGGTTTCTGGTTACCTGTCTAGCTGCCAGAAGCTATGTGTGAAAATAGAGGAGGGTGTGGCAAGAAGTGTCACAGTTGAAAGGCCAAAGTTACAAGAGCTGCCTGATACTCTGAGGGTTTGAAGAATTGGTGCTTATTGAGGAACTGAAATATGCCTTGATTATTCATGAAGTGTTTTCTCAGCAAGAAATAGGCTCTGGGGCTCATTCCATTGCTTGGAAAAGAAAAACCTGCCTTGTCAAAAATTAATATTCACTTACTTTTCTGAAAAAAGAGTTACTGGGCAAAAAAAGAACCTCTTTCGAACTCTTTTAAAGACAGTTAAGCCATACTAGAGAATGTGTATTTATTATGTCAAAACATGTTTGAACTCAGGGTCAGAGATATTCCACTAAACATTTTGAATGTCACGAATGTTGCTGCTTTGGGTAAATACAGATTGTAAATAGCTTGCAATGCCTCATTTGAAGTCTGTATCTTCTGGAAGTATAGTATATGACCAGAATCTTGTATAGAAGTATTTTATCATTTAAAAGGCAACATTCCTATATTTAAAAAGACAGCCTATGTCAGTTATCTTTTTGATTTAATTACTGTTAATCTGCCTTTCTGACTAGAAGGATGAAATGAAACTTAAATGGTGCATAGTCTTTCTCCTGTACAGGTATGAATTTCAGTCAGAGGTAGGTTTGCATATTGTTTTTCCAGACTCGATTTTGTAGGCTTTCTTTAAATAAGCATGTGTGACCAGGCATGTGTAACCAGTGGAGTTGGCTGATTATTTAAGTAAAACATATGGATCTTTGTTTATAATACTTTATTTAGGGTTGGGAGCATCCAACATCTCAAGCAGGGGCAGAAGGGAGAGAGTGAGTTCTCTGTGGAGATGTGTTTTTCTGTTGTGGATGTAGAGAGAAAATAGCAGCAGTCAGAGACCCAGTATAAGCAGAGCTTTCTTTTAAATGTTTTCTACATTTTCCCCTCTTGGCTCCTATATGAAGCAGCTCGGTCACATTGCAATCATCTGTTTTTGTATTTCCCTCATTTGGGTAGCTGGAATATGAGCTGGCTCTCATTTCTAGCTGATTCTGTCATTTCCGCTAGGCCCCAGCTTGGGTGAATGCCAACACCAACAGGTGATCTTTGTAGCTGCAAAACAGCAGGAAGTAGGCTGCGCATGTATGAGACAGTTCACCAGAGGGGCTGTCTGGCCTGTCTCCATCTTTCTTTGTAATTAACACGCCCTCCCCCCATCTGAGCTGAAAATCTGTGCAGAACAGCTCAGCTGTGGCAGCCATTGAACAGCATATAAGGAAGAATGTTAATAAAGGGTCCAAGAAGAATACAGGCTGCACAAGTGCAAAGGTGCACTTTGGTCTTAAAGGGAGATCGTGGTTGGTCCTTTTAAGGAGCTAGAACAAAATTATACTATCTGCTATAAAATAATATCCAGTCTAAACATTGTGGAAAATAGGGATTTAAGTAAATTGCTGACCTAACACACTAAGTCTCTTATACTTAAAGATTAGTTTATAGCAATATAGCAATTCATTTTAACTTTTTTCTTTAAAATAAGGGGCTTATTTGTGACATAGAGTGGTGTACTCAGCCAGACTGAAAGTAACGTGGCTCCCTTGAACTAGGATCATCTTGAGTTCTGGAACAAGGGGCGGATGCTGCAGCAGCAAGGCAAAATACTGTCATAACTAGCTATTGCAGCAAGAGGTGCAGCCTGAGCAGATAATTGCAGAAGCAGTTTTAGAAGACACACAAACCTTCCAGGAATCCTCAAAAAGGTTTCAATGGAGGAGGCAAATTTAAAAAGATATTTTAATGTAAACTAAGCTGTATTTAAAAGACCACAATGGCTTAAGGAAGACAGTTCCAAATCATTACCTCCAGGACTTAGATTAACCCCTTAATACCTGTCAGCATATCACATTATTGTGATATGTTGTGTTCTCAGAAACCCTAACTGCATGTTAGGGTGCAGCCTGAGTCCTTGGTTTAGGTACTTGATAGCCTTAATCCTTTACAAAACTGACGATATGCCAAACTCCATTTGTGCTTTATAAAAACGGAAGCTACATTACCTCTCATGGACAACAGACTCTGTGCTCTTCTTCTTCTCTTCTTCAGTGCTTAGCCAAACAGTCGGCCGTAGCAAGCGTTCGCCATTTGATCCATTCCCGTGCAGCTGCAAAGGACCGAGAGTCCAATTTCGGAACAGACTTGATTCATCCATGTAATATGGGGTCTGCCTCTGAGCTGCCTCCACCCCTCAGTCAGTGAAATTTTATCCCGGATGTTACAAGCCACCCAGAGAACGCCGTTCACTCGAAAGTCTTGTAGCATTCTCGCGATATGTCTGAAAAGCATAAGATGCCGTCTACAGACAATGGCCCCAGGAGACTGTAGACCAGAGCGACAGTAAACATATGCAAAATGAGGTCATTTCACTTTATGTCCAATATATAACGTTGGCATTTTGTGTGGAAAGCCTCCAGGTTTGCCCAATCTGAGCGACATAGTATCCATGTTTCACAATTGAACAGCAGTATGGACAGGGTACAGCTTGAATAGATCCTGAATTTGGTTGTCATGCCAAGATGAGGATGATTCCATATCTGTTGTAAACCAGTGGTTCTCAAAGCTGGTCCGACGCTTGTTCAGGGAAAGCCCCTGGCGCGCCGGACCGGTTTGTTTACCTGCCACGCCCACAGGTTCGGCCGATCGCGGCTCCCACTGGCCGCTGTTCACCACTCCAGGCCAATGGGGGCTGTGGGAAGGGCAGCCAGCACATCCCTTGGCCCGCGCCGCTTCCCACAGCCCCTATTGGCCTGGAGCCGTGAACCGCAGCCAGTGGGCCGCGATCAGCCGAACCTGCAGACACGGCAGGTAAACAAACCGGTCCGGCGCGCCAGGGGCTTTCCCTGAACAAGTGGCGGACCGGCTTTGAGAACCACTGTTGTCAACAACCCATGGCAGATGCTGCGATGGCAATCTGGTGGAGACCCTCTATGTGAGAGTTGGAGGAACCGGTGAGTATAAAACCCAAATAGCAAAATCTGGAACTTCTTTGACAGTTTCATTATTCAAAGAGATTGGGGTTGTGGGTGGACCTGATCCTAGATTTTACAGCTTTGTCTTTGACCACAAAACATGGTCTGTCATTCAAGATGGCATTCATAGCAACTACTATTTGATCGCTGAGACTGCGGATTGTGCAGAATGCTGCCTTTAAGTATCTCCTGGCTACTCTGAGTTCAACATCATCTGCTACTTGGTTATAATATTCCTCGCGATCATGAAGTGCCAGGGTGTTGAACTTTCACTTCAGCTGATTATGGGAGCACTTATCGCCACGCTGGAGGGCTGTTGCCTTCAATTTAATTGTCTGGAAGGCTCCTTTGATGGCCATAGTTGATGTGCTGGGCTCCTGTAGCCGATTATCTGCTTGGCAGATTGGTCGAGGATGGAAGAGAACAGGCGACCTCGACGTTGTCTGGCAGGTCAGCTAGGACTGAGAGTCTATTGCTGATGTCAATAAAAAACCTGTTGGCTAAACCCAGCACGCGGAGAAGTGCATTGAAGTCAAACTTCTTCATCATTGCAGAGGATGTATTTGCTCATTGAAACAGCAGCAGCACCATGCGGGCAACCACTAGGTGGTGATCCGTGTTCACGGCACATTCCACACCGCAATATACTCTGCAAGAGGTGAAGAGCACCTGTGACGTGTGATGATGTGGTGCAACTCCTTCTGAGTGATGCCGCCATGCGAGATCCAGGACATCCGGTATATGCGTTGCCACTTGAACCATGACCCAAGAATGGAAAGACTCTGGGAGGCACAGAACATGAGCAAGTGGCAGGAGTTATCGTTGGGTATACCTGAACCTTAATGGCCAATAACCTGTTCAAGCCCAATTCAGAGAGTGCCAGTAACTGCATTTAGGTCGCTCAGGATCACAAGATTATCATGTGGAGGGGCAGTACGTACTGGAGATTCCAATTGATCACAGAAGTGATCTCTGACTAAACCACGTATGGGTTACTATGACAGTGAAGTGACCATGCCAATGTTTAAGATGTACAATAAGTAGTACAATAAGTAGTTGAGAAGACGTGGGCATCCACGTTATCAAGGAGGACTTGGCCTTGCCTCACAGTAGTAATGCTACCCCTTGTAAGTGGTTAGGACCGCCAAAATACAGAATTAATGAATCTCCCACCTTGTGGTGTCCATGATCTATCAGCCTTGCTTCTGTTAGGCCTGCAGTTGATATGCCAAGACGGTCCATTTTGCATGAGGTAATGACCTGATGACCACACCTGTAAAGAATTGCAATATTCCAGGTTGCAATTTTGATGGATTCGTGGCGATCTCAGCTATAATTGAATACATTGTCACGGTATACTGCAGATGCACCTGCTGACATCACAGGACATGTCCCCAGGGGGGCTTTGTTGCAAGCCCATCACAAGTGCACTAGGGGAAGATGGCATCGACAGGGCATTAGCAGCTGAGAGCAGAGCAGTGGTTTTAACCCTGGTACTGAGTGCTGAATTACTCATGCTGATCAAAACCAATAGTGAACGATTGTCCCAAAGAATACCTCGCCCCAGTTATTGAGACGGAGTCCCAGTAATGAGAACCTTTTCCTGATCTACCAGTACTGGTTTCACACAATGCGACCCAAGCTGTTGAGTCTTTCTCAGCAATTTCCTTCACCTCAGATAGCTAGGTGCGGCTTGTGCCCTGCGTCTTCCCTGCCTGTATTAGCAGTCATTTTCAGGGTTCTCACTGGACCTGTTCACCTTGCATAATGCCCAAAGTGATATTTTGGACCAGCCTTCATCACTGATGGCATAGGTCTCACAAGCAATCCCCTACTTCAGATGTTACACCCCGTACCACACTGAGGTACAGGTTGGACTTGGGGGCTTTAGGCTGCCAGTTTGACAACTAAAGTGACTGGAAGGTAGATTTTTCCATTTAACCTTTTGTTGAAAACTGCACTCTGTGACAGTAGTGTAGCCTTGCAACACACCTCAACAAGAGTTGACTGTCTGAAGAAATTGACTGGGAAGCCTATATCAATTCATGCGGTAGAAATGAAATGTTGCAACAGAGCTGCACAAACAAAGCATTTGTAATGGCTGAACATTCTCTTGCTGTACGCAAACCAAGAATGCACATAGTAATGAGAGTAAAGTGGAATGTGATACATTAACATATTTAGTAATGATTGTGCAGCTTAGCAGGCTCTAGCCTCATTAACTAAGCCAGGAGTTTGGAACTCTATCTGTCTGTGAAAGGTATGTAGTTCTGTAGTTTGTCAGGCAACTGGAGAAACCTAAAGTTAAAAGGTTTCAGAGTAGCAGCCGTGTTAGTCTGTATCTGTAAAAAGAAAAGGAGTACTTGTGGCACCTTAGAGACTAACAAATTTATTAGAGCATAAGATCCGTGAGCTACAGTTCACTTGATAGGATGCATACAGTGGAAAATATAGTGGGGAGATTTTATATAAACAGAGAACATGAAACAATGGGTGTTACCATACAGACTGTAACATGAGTGATCAGGAAAGGTGAGCTATTACCAGCAGGAGAGCCGGGGGGGGACCCCAACCTGAAGCAAATACTCACCAGCAACCACACAACAAAAACATTAACCCAGGAACCTATCCTTGCAACAAAGCCTATTGCCAACTGTGTCCACATATCTATTCAGGGGACACCATCATAGGGCCTAAATCACATCAGCCACACCATCAAAGGCTCATTCACCTGCACATCTACCAATGTGATATATGCCATCATGCACCAGCAATGGCCTCTGCCATGTACATTGGCCAAACTGGACAGTCTCTACATAAAAGAATAAATGGACACAAATCAGACATCAAGAATTATAACATTCAAAAACCAGTCGGAGAACACTTCAATCTCTCTGGTCACTCGATTACAGACCTAAAAGTGGCAATTCTTCAACAAAAAACTTCAAAAACAGACTCCAACGAGAGACTGCTGAATTGGAATTAATTTGCAAACTGGATACAATTAACTTAGGCTTGAATAAAGACGGGTAGTGGATGTGTCATTACACAAAGTAAAACTCTTTCCCCTTGTTTATTTCCCCTCCTACTGTTCTTGTAAACTTCTGGAAATGGCCCACCTTGATTATCAGTACAAAAGGTCCCATCCCCCCCCCCGGTCCCCCTGCTCTCTTGCTGGTAATATCTCACCTTTCCTGATCACTCTTGTTACAGTCTGTATGGTAACACCCATTGTTTCACGTTCTCTGTGTATATAAAATCTCCCCACTATATTTTCCACTGTATGCATCCTATCAAGTGAGCTGTAGCTCACGAAACTTATGCTCTAATAAATTGGTTAGTCTCTAAGGTGCCACAAGTTCTCCTTTTCTTTCTAAAGTTAAAAGGTGATCAGTAACTATAGCAATACTCCACAACAGGTTGTGCATTAGTAGGCTGCTAACACACAGCTTAGTTCCACCAGCAAAGTAGTGCACCAATACTCCACTGATATAGACCCTGGCTTTGTTGTTATGGTTATTTATTTAAAGAGTCAACAATGTACTTGGCTCTGAATAATATGCAAAATGTAAAGGGTCCCTATCCCAAAGAGCAGAGGATGGCCAGGATTCTTGTACTGTTGGAAGTATTTTCTGCTGAACTGCTGGCTCTTTACTGGGTACTCTGTTAATGACCAATGCAACATAGAGCCTAGAAAAGGCTTCATAATTGGGGCCCTATGAAATTCATGATTCGCTTTGGTCAATTTCACAGCCTACTGGTCTTAAAATTGGTCAGTTTCACAATTTCAGATGTTTATATCTGAAATTTCAAGGTGTTGCAACAGTAGCATTCCTGATCCAAAAGGGGATTGGGGGTGGGGTCCCAAAGATGTTATATGGAGGTTGCAGGATTGCCATACTCATGTCTGTGCTGCCTTCAGAGCCCAGTTCTGAAGGCAGCAGGTGTGGAGTTTTCTGCATCTGGAGCAGGTTCCCGGAGGTGAAGGTAGATCCGATCTCCCCAGTGCTGCTGGGAGTGCCCCAGATGGGAGCTCCAAGCTGCTAGTCAGGGCTGGTGGTGGATTAATGTATAGGCCTATGGGGCCTTTTCCCGAGGGCTCTGGACAATTTGAAAAATGGGTGCCCCAGCACTGGCAGGAGCTGTTGGGGCTGAAGCCCTGAGCTCAGGCTCCCTGAGCCCAGGCAGGAGCCAGGAGGAGAGGCAGAAGCCCCGAGCCTGGGCAGCCCGGGCAGGAGTCGTGGGGGGCAGCAGCCCTGAGCTGGGCACCCTGAGCCCTCATTGGAGCCACGGTGGGAGGGGAGCCTGGAGTTCAGGCAGGAGCTGGGGGGGGGGTGGAACCCCCTGTCCTGGCTGGAGCTATGAGGGGGTTGGCAGCTCCCTGCCCAGGTCCATTGAGCCCTTGGCAGGAGTCACAGGGGGTGGAAGCCCCAAGTCTCAGCTGGAGCCATGGGGGGCGAGGGCAGCAACCCCGAGCTGGGTGCCCAGAGCCCAGACAGGAGCCACAGGGGCAAGAGAACAGAATCCCCGAAGCTCGAGTGCCCAGAACCTGAGCAAGAACTGCAAGGGAGGGCAGCGGCAGCCCTGGAGCTTGGATGTCCTGAGCCAGGGCAGGAGCCAAGGCGGGGCAGCCCCAAGCCAGGCACCCCCAGCCCCGAGCCAGGCAGGAGCTGCAGAGGCTGGAGCTATGGAGGATGGCAACCCCCAGTCAGGAGCTGCAAGGGGTGGGGGCATCAGCAGCCCTGAGCCCCGGCAGGAACTGTGGGGAGTGGCAGCAGGGGGGTGGCAGCAGTGGGTAGAAGCCCTGGCACTAGGGTTCCCCGAACCTGGGCAGGAGCCACAGGGGGAGGGCGGCAGCCCCAAGCCTGTGTGCCCTGAGAGCTTCTGCTCTGCCTTTGGAGGTGGGTGTGATCTCCCCCTATAACAGCTGTGCAGGGAAAGGACAAGTCCTGTCCTTCCCCATCCCAGCTGATTTTGGGGAGATCATATTTCACAGGGAAGGGCTTATTTCACAGTTCGTCGCATGTTTTTCAGGGCCATGAAATTGGTAGGGCCCTATTCATAATCCCTTCAGCACAGGAAAAGGAAGTAATGTCAGAGATTGTGTGGGAGCTGGGACCTACTCCCAGTCCTCGCTCTGAGTCTAGTCTCTGTCCACTAGACCATGTTGCCTACACTAACAAGAGAAGGCTATTCAGTTTCTGAATAATGAGTCCATTAAAAAAAAGGGTCATTAAGGGAAACAAGTCTATCACACCTTCTCCTAGCTCAGCTGAAAGCGAGTTCACTATCATAATGTTATAAAAGGTGATCTTAACAGGGAGCCACTGTATTACTTGTCCATGCTGCTTTACATTCAGTACAGTGAGGTAGGCTGTTTAGTGTGGTATATCTTGGCTCAGTCACAGATTTTATCATTCCATCATTGTGAAATCAATGAAAGCTTCAAAATCTGTGGCTGTTATTTGCTGAACTGTAAATCCTTCATAGTCATATTTACTTTGGAATCTGCAAGTCCTTCAAATATATCTTCTGTCTGTAGGCTGCAAAACGTAAGTGAAATAAGATATCCTTTAGAGTACAAGTAAACTATGCTCCTGAAAGCATACTTACTGAATGTCCGTACTCACTGAGCCTCATTTGAAAAAGTCAGTTAATAATAATAATAATAGCTAACTTTAATTAAAGCCTCAACAAGTATACATGCCTAAACTGAGTAATTGCCTAATCTTATTGCCATAACCCATGTCCTTTCTCTCTCTGTAACCTCCTTGCTGTTTTTTATTAATCCCCACTAGTTGTCTTGTCTCACACTAGACAGGCTCATTGGAGTACAGAATTTGTCTTTATAATTGTTCTGTAAAGCACCAATTCCCTTTTCAGGTACTATAAAAATGATAATATTAATAATTTGGCATGTGCACTATGTCAAACTTTGTGTTTGCTTGCTTTTGGTACACAGACACAAAATAAAGATGATTGCTAAATGTTGATAACTGAGCCTGTCAAGGTTTCTTCCCCACTCTGAACTCTAGGGTACAGATGTGGGTACCTGCATGAAAGCCTCCTAAGCTTACTTTTACCGGCTTAGGTTAAAACTTCCCCAAGGTACAAACTATTTTACACTTTGCCCTTGGACTTTCATTGCCACCACCAAACGTCTAACCGGGTATCTGATTGGGAAAGAGCCGTTTGGAAACGTCTTTCCCCCCAAAATCCTCCCAACCCTTGCACCCCACTTCCTGGGGAAGGTTTGGTAAAAATCCTCACCAATTTGCATAGATGACCACAGACCCAAACCCTTGGATCTTAAGAACAATGAAAAAGCATTCAGTTTCTGAAAAGAAGAATTTTAATAGAAGTAAAAAGAATCATCTCTGTAAAATCAGGATGGTAAATACCTTACAGGGTAATTAGATTCAAAACATAGAGAATCCCTCAAGGCAAAACCTTAAGTTACAAAAAGACACAAAGACAGGAATATCCATTCCTTTCAGCACAGCTTATTTCCTCAGCCATTTAAAGAAATCATAATCTAACGCATATCTAACTAGATTACTTACTAAGTTCTAAGACTCCATTCCTGTTCTGTCCCCGGCAAAAGCATCACCCAGACAGACCCTTTGTTTTTCCCCCCCTCCAGCTTTGAAAGTATCTTGTCTCCTCATTGATCATTGTGGTCAGGTGCCAGCGAGGTTATCCTAGCTTCTTAACCCTTTACAGGTGAAAGGGGTTTTCCTCTGGCCAGGAGGGATTTTAAAGGTGCTTACGCTTCCCTTTATATTTATGACAGAGCCATAAAGTAGACCCACTGAGGCAGGGAAAGGAGAAATGTAAATTGATTATTTATGACTATGCACATAAATAACATGTGACTTTTAATACACATATGCTTTTTCTAGGATTGTACATTTCACTTATGCTCAGAATCATCAGAGGTCAGTAACAATCAAGCCTACATTGCTTACATCACAAAGTAATTATATGATCTCATTACACTGATCATCATTTTCGTTGTTAATTCAATGTTGTTTAACTTTTCACTTGTTTCTCCACGATAAATGTGGCAATAGACAGCCATCCGGCTCTAGTGTTTGAAAGGTACATAAGGCAATGCAAAGAAAATTGATTGGCTGCTATGACCATTAGAGGAAGAAACCTTACTTGAACCAGAAGTAACTTGAGGGAAGTGAAAACCGGCTTTAATTCTCTAGCAGACCACTGAATATTGAGGTTGTATACAGTAGTTCAGAAATACATTGACAGTCTGGTTATGTTCAGATCATGCTCCTTGGTTTTGTTTTATATCCATCCAAGACAGCACTGGAAATTTCCCTACCTTTTACAGATAGCACTAGATATGGGATTGTGTATGGGGGCGTTAAATGTAAATTTTAAAATAATTTAATTTCACAATCATTATAGTATTTCGCTTTTAGTTGCTACTGCCTTCCACAATCTATGACATTACTGGTCATCTAAGTATATATATTAGCTTATATTTTCTACATTATGTTACAGTGCCAATAATTCTGTAATTCTGCTTTTTTTTAAAGCTATTGTATGAATTCTTTTTCATGTCACGTAAATGACTGGCCAGGGGCTTTGGTGGAGATGGTTTTATGATAGCGGTGTCCCAGCCTTAGTCTAAGAGGGTCAAGGTGGCATAGTATGGGTAGGGCAGGGATGACAGAAGGTGTGCTGGAGATGAGCACTATGCCTGATCCTCCATTGGCATAAGCAGTTAGAGCTTAAGCCAATGATGGAAGTTAAAATAAAATAGGCTCCATGTAACTTCCACCACCAGGGGCAATGATGATTACAAAGGGTTATTACTAGGTGACACAATGTGAAGTGAAGAGTTTTTCAAGAATAATGTCCTAACCATGAGATCTATGCGGCTAGAGAATGGTCTCCAACAGGAAGTGGCACTAACCCCACTATCTAGCCATTTAAGATAGGACTCAACAAGACACTGGGGAATATATTGCAGAGAACAACTGTATATCGTTAGGGAGATGGCCTAAAGGACGCAAAAGGACGTTTCCATTTCTAATGTCTGTGATCCTATGAATTTTGCATTTTAAAGCTGTCCTTTCTTACGACATGCAATATATTTTTAAATGTCTGAAATACAGTACACCAATTTGGAAGTCTTTATAGCTATACTGTTGTAGAAGACAGCACACCTATATCAGTTGGTTTACTTTGTGGCACGCATATGTTTGTACATGTAAATGTATATATTTCACTGAAACAACAAATGATCTAAAAGCAGAAACAAATATGGAATCATCAAGGTCATATCTGTCAAGGATGGTCATTTAATAATTTTCCAGGGGTTCTGTAACTCTGCCCTTTTTTTGTGGGCAAGGAGTCCATTAATACCAACCTATTGTGATGCTGGCAGGCCACATGCCAGCTCTTGCCTAGGCTGCAGGCATTTTCTGAGAACTGGCAAACTCATAGCTGGACACCAGACCAGTTCACCTGTATGTTAATTTTGCTCAAAATAGGTATTAGTCTTATAAGAATGTATTTAATGTTCAGACTCTATGAAATGCTTGTAAGTTGCTCCATGCATTAATCTCATTTGTAATGTCTGTATTCCATGCTATAAGGAAATATGTAAGTTTTGCTTTATAACTTTGAAAATGTTTGCTTTGAACTTGTGAACCTAGGCACAGGAATTGTCCCCTCTTCCCGCCCATCCAGAATGATCAAAATTGCATGAGCCATTAAGGAGCATCACAACGCAAAGGATTGGTTAATGGCCCTATCACACCTTGAAAATGCTATATTTAAGGAACCTCATCCTGTGGACTTGGAAGCTGAATGAAGGAAATAAAACAAAGGGCAGGTCTACACTTACAATGCTGCAGCGGTGCAGCTGCACCTCAATAGCACTTCAGTGAAGACGCTACTACACCGACGAAGGCCTCCCATCGACATAATGCTATCTGCACTGGGGGTTAGATCAGGATAACTGTTTCGCTCAGGGGTGTGGGTTTTTCACACTCCTGAGTTACATAATTATATTGATGTAAGTTTATAGTGTAGATCTGGGGAAAGTTACGGAAAAATTTCCCCATCTCTCTCTTTGCTGTTTTTACTCTGACAGAGCCAGAGACTCTAAACTGAGGTTACCCCTGGGTCCACCCTGAAAGACACTTCGAATTGACAGATCACTATAACTCTGTCACTCTTAGAACGTAGATGATAATTCATTTGTGTCTGTTTGCTTGCTGTAACCTGTAAATAACTATTTTATTTCTAGTTCCTAGTTAATAAACCTTTAGATGGTTTATTACAGGATTGGATACAGGTGTTGTCTTTGGTGCAAGATCTAGGGTACCAGTTGATCTGGGGTACGTGACTGGGACTGGGACCAACCTGAATGTGGTTTTGATATAAGTGACCATTTATCACTAAGTCCGGTTTGTCTAGGTGGCAAGATTGACAGGAGAGTCTAAGAGGACTGGCTGTGATTCAATGTATAGTGATCCAGGAGTTCACATTTCTTACTGTCTTGGGGAAATCTAATTATAGAACATACCACCAGTTTGGGGTTTCTGCCCTGTTTTTGACAGTCTGCCCTGGGATAGGCAATGATGGTCGTGAGCCACTCCAGACAGTGGGACACCCATCATTAAGACTAACTGCATTCTATTCAAACATGTAATCCGTTTATCATATTTTAAATTCAGCACATCACTATTTCACAGTGCAAACATTTTGGAAGCACAGACCTGCTGAAATACTATGGACTTTCATACATGCAATGGTTGCTTCTAATTAGTAAGAAGACTAATTTTTTGAAAGGTCAGCCCAGAGTTACACTGAACTGAAGTCTCACAAAATGATCCAAATTGGTTCTTCTGCTTGAGATGAACTTAATTCTCCAGTGTCAAAAAGAATGGGATTATACTATCAAATATTGTAAACATAAATTATCTTCCCCTCTGGATTTCTCTGGGTAACACTGCCTGCAGTGACTGAAGAGCATGAGTACAAACCTCAGGGCATAGTGTTAGGAACCAGAGCACAAAGCCAGAATTAGCTGTGAGTTCTATACTTAGATTTCACCAACCATTTATTAAGTGTAAATTCTTCAGACAGTGTAACAGCCTAAACATGGAGTCACAGACAATTTCCTTGGCGACTCTGGTCTGTTTGGCCATCCAGGTAAGCGTACCTTTGTGTTAGATGGTCCTTTACTCCAAGAATCACAGCAATATTCAGTTTACTCCCAGTCCCAAAGAACCAGTTACTTACCCCGGGTCAGCTGCACCTTAGATCTCGCACCAAAGACAATGCTTGTAGTCAATCCTATAATAAACTATATGAAGATTTATTGCATAGAAAAAGGAAACGAGAATTATTACCAGGTCAAAGCAGGTAAACATATATCCACAAATGAGTTACAGTCTTAAGTTTCAAAAGATAATAGAAGTTCTTATAATAAGCAAGTTCTATATGTTTTATAGGGCTAATTCAGGCTAATCTGCTGGGAATCTCTTGATTATGCCCAGAAAATCCTTGCCCCCAGAATCCAAGCAGCATAGAGATCCTAAAATCCTTTGGTTTGGGGTTTTTAACCCCTCCTTTGTTTTGTGTCTCTCTCTGCTATTAATTACTTCATACCTATCAGGTCACATTTACAGTTTATAACATCTAGAGTGCCGACTTTCCCCAAATCTACCTGAGGCCTGCAGCTAAAATCAGTGGTTCTTAAGGTTGACTGAATATTTGTCGTGGAGCCAGGGGGACATTGTGGTTTAGTTGTCCATAAAGGCTGCCTTTTTCCCTGTCATGTTTCAATGGTAGACCTCTGTGCTGCATCAATATTTGTAATAGACAATAGCTCTGTAGTAGGAGTTCAAGCCTTATAATTGTGATTTTTTAAAAAAAGATACAAATAAGATCTCTTGCTGCAATGATTTGCTTAAATGTAACAGAGACAGGGCTATAAGCCCAGGACGAGGCATAAAGGTCACAGCTTCTGTGAAAATTTTCTCTATTAATAGTCTATAAGTATGTTGTTTCTGCCAAACTACTACTTTGAACCAAATTGGTTCCTCATGGCATGTCTGATATCCAGGGCGTATCAACATGCTCTTTGTTGTCTCTAGACATCCTGCGTGGTCCCTTACTCAGACTGCAGTTTTATCAACATGAGGATGTATTAGATAACAAAACCAGCAGAGGAGAGTTGAATAATCAAACAATCTGTAAAAGCGGAAGCCTGGTTTTTCTCTAGAGAGACAAGGTGGATGAGGTAATATCTTAGAGCTCATCTCTGTGTGGCTTGAGAGCTTGGTCTCTCTCACCAGCGGAACTTGGTCTAGTAGAACATATAACCTCACCCACCTTGTTTCTCTAATACCATGGGACCAACACAGCTAAAACTCGAATGGTTTTTCTCTGTCATTTACCTTATCTCCTGAGCCTGCTCCTCTTTATCTCTTATGTAGAAAAGGTTCCGTTGCTTTTTCCCATTTTACGCCTGATTTTGCAGACTCACGTTTGTGTATAGTACCATAGAGATATATGTAAGCTGAACAGAGAGCTTCAAACATGGTACCTGGTCTGAGGAGTTTACAGTCTAAGGCTCTGATCCTACAAACACTTAAGAACGTCCTTAATACTAAGAACGTGTGTAGCCCCGTTGAGCTCAGTGGGGCTACCTGTGCTTCACATTAAGCACTTGCATAAGCCTTTGCAGGATCCAGGCCTACAGTAGATATGATTTACCAAATATGATTATGGGGTTGCTAACATTACACAATGTGAATTCTGTGTATTTATTTTTGTCTTTAGATCTTCCTGGGTTTGGGGTGACAGTGTGGGTTATTATTGGCAAGGGTCTGAGGAACCATAGGCTCTGAAAATGGCTGTGAAGGAGAAGAAGGTTGAATGTTATACAGGAAGGGAAGCCATTCCAAGTGCAGAGGGCAGGGTGAGAGAAAGATAACACAGTGGAGAAAAGTTCCTTCTGGCTTGAAATTTGGTATGCAAGGTCTAATGCAAGATGTGGATATTTCTAAGTTGTGAGAAAAACAGTTGAGCAGTTTTTGAGGTTTTTTACTGGTAGGTGGGGAAGAGAGGAAACTGGGCAGCATAGGTTTTGTAACTGAGGGACACTGGTCCTGGACTCTGATTCTGTTCCTGGCTATGCCACAGACATCCTGTCTTACCTTGGACAAGTCACTTACAACCAACCTGGTTTTTAGAAGTGTTGAGTACTCACAATTTCCATTGAAGTTAAGAGCTCTTGTAAAAATTAGTCTGTTTACTCTATGGGTCATTCCTTGTCTGTAAAATGGTAATACTACTACCTACCAACCTTCTAGGGTATTATGAGGATAAATTAATTAATCTGTACTCTGCTCGGATACTTTGCTGAGCCTCATAGTAAAGCCTATAAATGATAAATCCAGGTGGTAATATTTGAGTAGACAGGGGAAAGAAAGGCAAAACGGCTTACTGTTTCAGATACTCTGTTTTTTGCACTGTCTAGTAGCATGAACAATAACTCCAGTAATGTCAGTAGGGTTTTATGCAGATACAGGTCCAACAATCCAACATGGATCCAGTACAGAATTTAGTTTTTAGGGTATGTTCACATAGCAATCAGGAGATGTGATTGCAGCACATGTAGGCGTACCCAAGCTAGCTTTGATCAAGCTAAAAATGGTAGCGTAGACGTATTGGCACAGGGGTGGCATGGCTAGGTGCCCAAGTACAATCCTATCTGTGCTGATGCAGCTGCACTGCTATGTTTAGCAAGCTAGCTCAAAGAAAGCTAGTTTGGATGTGCTTACACATACTGCTATCGCACCTCCTGATTGCAGTGTAAACATACCCAAAGTTCAGCTGATCTCAGGAGATCACTGCATCACATGCATCACATCACATCTCAGGAGATCACATGCATCACATGGCACTGCATCACATTTTGACTAAAAATCTAGAATGATATAAAATTATCATGGCACATATTAAATGGATTAAAACCTGGCTAATTGATAGTTCTCAAAATTTAGGGAATTGTCATCGAGCAGGTGTGTTTCCAGTGGGGTCATTCAGGGATTACTTCTTGGCCCTATGCTATTTAGCATTTTTATCAATGACCTGTAAGAAAGCATAAAATCATCACTGATATAGTTTGCAGATGACACAAAACTTTGGGGAGTGGTAAATAATGAAAAGGACAGGTTACTGATTTAGAGTGATCTAGATCGCTTGGTAAACTAGGCACAAGCAAACAATATGCATTTGAATATAGTTAAATGTAAATGTGTACATCTAGAAACAAATAATGTTTCATCCATACTTACAGATGAGGGACGCTATCCTGGGAAGCAGTGACTCTGACAAAGATTTGGGGGTTGTGGTGGATAAACAACTGAACCCAAGCTCCCAATGTGATGTGGCCAAAAGAGCTGGTGAGATCTGGGATGCATAAACAGGGGAATCTTGTGTTGGACTAAAGGTTATTTTACCTCTGTATTTGGCACTGGTGGGACAGCTGCTGGAATTCTCTATCCAGTTCTCTATCCAAAACTCAAGAAGGGTGTTGATAAATTAGAGAGGGTTCATAGCATATCTATAAGAATGATTAAAGGGTTAGAAAATATGCCTTATAGTGATAGACTCAAAGAGCTCAATCTGTTTAGCCAAACAGAGAAGGTTAAAAGGTTACTTCATTAAAATATTTAAGTATCTACACGGGAAACAAATATATAATAATGGGCTCTTCAATTTAGCAAAAAAAAGATATAATCTGATCCAATGGCTAGAAGTTTAAGCAGAAAAAATTCAGACTGGAAACAAGGGGTCTTTTTTTTTTTTTAACAGTGAGGATAATTAACCGTTGGAACAATTTACCAAGGGTCATCCATCACTGACAATTTTAAATCAAGATTGGATGTTTTTGTAAAAGATATGCCCTAGGAATAATTTTGGGAAGTTCTAAGGCCTGTGTTTTACAGGAGGTCAGACTAGATTATCACAATGGTTTCTCCTGACCTTGGAATCTATGAATCTGAGCTGTCAGGATATCTAAGAGGATTCACCTGAGATTGTTTCAGCAACTACAATATTAGTGAGAGCACTTTACATCGTGTACTGAAGAGACTTCTGTTTTATACACTTGTGAATTGAGTTGGCAGCCACTAGTCTACCACCAGGCACACCATAGAGACCATAGCTACAGGCAAGAATGTTGGGTCTCCAGGCCCCTTTCTTGAGTGACATCTCTCCAGTGGCAACGTGGTACTACTAATACCACCCCCTCCAGTATGCCTCAGCTCTGACAGGAGACCAATTCTAGGGGGGAAAAGGCAGTTCAGTTGCAATGCACACAAAGGCCAAATTTTTCAATTGTGTCTATTCTGCCTGAAGTTAGACACCCAAAAATGGAGACACCCAAAATTAATCACTTTTGGAAATTTTGGTCCTAATTCTTTCCTGTCTGTCAAAGCTGCATATCTGAGTGCTAGATGTGATTAATGATTTTGATAAGGTGGACATCCATTCTCTAGGGACTGCCTGATAGTTAATTTATCAGAATGCACTTGAAGCTCTCATATGGTCAGAACATGTAGTAGCTAGTGGCCTGGACTAGATTCAAACTAATGGTGCACTCTGTATACCAAACTCTTAAGCGATTCAGTTTTCCTCTGATCTAAAATAGCCCACGAAAGAAGAAATTCCAGACTGAAATGTGAAATTCACTATACACTTGTGACAGGCTGTCACAGTCCATTCTCTAGCCACCATGCTGCATATAGAGCTAGCCCATAGATAATCAGTTTGCACCTTGTGCATGCGCAAAACACACTTTCTGTTTACAGTAGAAGCAGAGTCCAGGATGAAAGAGACCTATAATGACCATCTGTGTTTTTATTCCCTACATCTTTTCGGAAGATCATGTATATACTGCACAACTAGATACTGAAGTAGATTGTGCTTCATAGGATTAGATAGGCCTTACTATCAGCCTGACCAGCTTTACAATCTGTGGATCCCCAGACTGCCAGAGCAGGGATATAAGTTTCCTCCCTCAGCTGGGGAAGGAGATCGAGTAAACCCATAAAGCGCTAAGTCAGCACAGTTGTGACACTAATGGTGGAATGCTATAAGAGTGACATGTTCCAAGAATACAATCCTGCCTTTAAATACCTTAGGACAGTATGTTGTTCTTATATACTGAAGTAGGTCCCACTGTGCCTAGATATCATTATCTGTTATTTACCAGAGCCATACAGATATATATGCCCAGAAAAATCAAAGACAATGTTGCTGTTTGGATGTGCTTACAATCTGAGGCCCAAAACACATATGTGATGTGAGCTACTTCACACAGCCATTTCATAGTGTTGGTACTATGAACCTGGATAAAGGTAGTGACATGTATAGGTGCTCAGAGAATCAGGATCTATTTGCAGGGATGGACAAAATAAGTTTGTGGGGTTATAAAGCCTGCATTATGTCTGTTTGTTTTTTTGTTTTGTTTCTGTTTTGTTTTCTCATAAACTAACTAGGGAAATATAGCCTAGCTGGAGCTACTATAAGGTGGGTGCATAACTGGTTGGAAAATTGTTCCCAGAGAATAGTTATCAGTGGTTCACAATCAAGCTGGAAGGGCGTAATGAGTGGGGTCCTGTCCCACACCAGTTGGTCCTGGGTCCGATTATGTTTAATTTCTTTATAAATGATTTAGATAATGGCATAGAGAGTACAGATATAAAGTTTGCAGATGATACCAAACTGGGAAGGGTTGCAAGTGCTTTGGAGGACAGGATGAAAATTCAAAGTTATCTGGACAAACTGAAGCAATGGTCTGAAGTAAATAGGATGAAATTCAATAAGGACAAATGCAAAGTACTCTACTTAAGAAGGAAGAATCAATTGTGTGTGTGTGTGTGCGCGTGCGTGCGCACACACACACACAGAGAAATGACTTCTAGGAAGGAGTACTGCGGAAGGGGATCTGGAGGTTATAGTGGATCACAAACTAAATATGAGTCAACTGTGTAACACTGAGGCAAAAAAGCAAACATCATTCTGGGATGTATTAGCAGGAGTGTTGTAAGCAAGACACAAGCAGTAATTCTTCCACTCTACTCCATGCTGATAAGGCCTCTACTGGAGTATTGTGTCCAGTTCTGGGCACCACATTTCAGGAAAGATGTGGACAAATTGGAGAAAGTCCAGAGGGACAGCAACAAAAAATATTAAAGATCTAGAAAACATGATCTGCAGTAGAACCTCAGAGTTACAAACACCTCAGGAATGGAGGTTTTTCATAATTCTGAAATGTTGATAACTCCACACAAAATGTTGTGGTTGTTCTTTCAAAAGTTTACAACTGAGCATTGACTTAATACAGCTTTGAAAGTTTACTATGGAGAAGAAAAATGCTTCTTTTAACAGTCTAATTTAAACGAAACAAGCTCAGAAACTGCTTCCTTACCTTGTCAAATCTTTTTTTAAACCTTCCTTTTAATTTTTTCGTAGTTTATGTTTAACACAGTACTGTACTATATTTGGGGGGGGGGGGCTCTGCTGCTGCCTGATTGTGTACTTCCGGTTCCAAATGAGGTGTGCGGTTGACCAGTCAGTTCGTAACTCTGGTGTTCATAACTCTGAGGTTCTACTGTATGAAGAAAAACTGGGTTTGTTTAGTCTGAAGAAAATAAGACTGAGGGGGGACATAGTAACAGTCAGGGTAGTTAAGCACTGGAACAAATTACCTAAGGAGGTTGTGGAATCCCCATCATAGGAGGTTTTTAAGAGCAGGTTAGACAATCACCTGTCAGGGATGGTCTAGTCCTGCCTTGAGTGTAGGGGACTGGACTAAATGATCTGTTGAGGTCCCTTCCAGTCCTACATTTCTATGATTCTGTGAAAAGATATTTGTGTGTTTCCATTTGATTGGTTTGGTGTAAGAGGGGTGGGTATTGAAGGGGCTACGAAAAGGTCCCTCACCAAAGGCTCTTAAGCAAAGTAAGCTGTCATGGAATAAGAAGGAAGGTCCTCTCATGGATCGGTAACAGGTTAAAAGATAGGAAACAAAGGGTAGGAATAAATGGTCAGTTTTCAGAATGGAGAGAGGTAAATAGTGGCGTCCCCCAGGGGTCTGTATTGGGACCAGTACTATTCAGCATATTCATAAATGATCTGGAAAAAGGAGTAAACGGTGAGGGGGCAAAATTTGCAGATGATACTAAACTACTGCAGATAGTTAAGTCCAAAGCAGACTGCAAAGAGCTATAAAGGGATCTCACAAAACTGTGTGCCTGGGCAACAAAATGCCAGATGCAATTCAGTGTTGATAAATGCAAAGTAATGCACATTGGAAAACATAATCCCAACTATACATATAAAATGATGTGGTCTAAATTAGCTGTTACCACTCAAAAGAGATCTTGGAGTCATTGTGGATAGTTCTCTGAAAACATCCACTTAATTTGCAGCAGCAGTGAAAAAAGCTAACAGAATGTTAGGAATCATTAAGAAAGGAATAGATCAGAGGTGGGCAAACTACGGCCTGTGGGCCACATCTGGCCCACGGGTCCGTCCTGCCCGGCCCTTGAGCTCCCTGACAGGGAGGCTAGCCCCCGGCCCCTCCCCCGTTGTCCCCCCTCCTCCTCAGCCTCAGCTCGCCGTGCTGCCAACGTTCTGGGTGGTAGGGCTGTGAGCTCCTGCCGGCCAGCATGGCAGTGTGGCTGGCTCTGGCCAGGCGGCGCGGCAGCCAGTCCTGCTGCTCTGAGTGGCATGGTAAGGGAGCTGGGAGCAGGGTGGTTGGATAAGGGGCAGAGGGTCCTGGGGGGCAGTCAGGGAACAGGGGGTGGTTGGATAAGGGGCAGAGGGTCCTGGGTGGCAGTCAGGGAACAGGGGGTGGTTGGATATGGCGGAGGTTCGGGGGTGGTCAGGGGACAGGGAACAGGGGGGTTTGGATAGGCGTGGGAGTCCCAGGAGGCCTGTCAGGGGGCAGGGGTGTGGATAGGGGTCAGGGCAGTCAGGGGACAGGGATCAAGGGGGGTTGGATTGGGGGTGGGGTCCCGGGGTGGCGGTTAGGGGCGAGGGGTCCCGGGAGGGGGCGGTCAGGGGACAAGGAGCAGGGAGGGTTGGATGGGTAGTGGGTTCTGAAGGGGGCTGTTAGGGGGTAGGAAGTGGGAGGGGGCTGATAGGGGGTGGGGGCCAGGCTGTTTGGGGAGGCACAGCCTTCCCTACCCCGCCCTCCATACAGTTTCGGAACCCCGATGTGGCCCTCAGGCGAAAAAGTTTGCCCACCCCTGGGATAGATAATAAGACAGAAAATATCATATCTCCTCTATATAAATCCATGGTATGGCCACATCTTGAATACTGCATGTAGATGTGGCCGTCCCATCTCAAAAAAAGATATATTGGAATTAGAAAAAGGTTCAGAAAGGGCAACAAAAATGATTAAGGGAAAGAAACAGCTTCTGTATGAGGAGAGATTAAAAAGATAGGGACTTTTCAGCTTGGAAAAGAGATGACTAAGGGGGGATATGATAGAGATCTATAAAATCAGACTGGTGTGCAGAAAGTAAATAAGGAAGTATTATTTACTTATTCTCATAACAAAACAAGAACTAGGGGTCACCAAATGAAATTAATTGGCAGCAGGTTTAAAACAAATAAAAGGAAGTATTTCTTCACACAACACACAGTCAACCTGTGGAACTCATTGCCAGAGGATGTTGTGAAGACCAAGACTATCACAGGGTTAAAAAAAAAAAAGCTAGATAAATTCATGGAGGATAGGTCCATCAATGGCTATTAACCAGGATGGGCAGGGATGGTATCTCTAGCCTCTGTTTGCCAGAAGCAGGGAATGGGTGACAGGGGATGGATCACTTGGTTCTGTTCATTCCTTCTGGGGCACCTGGCATTGGCCACTGTCAGAAGACAGGATACTGGGCTAGATGGACCTTTGGTCTGACCCAGTATAGCTGTTCTTATGTTATTAAGTAGTGAATTTGGAGGAGGTAAGAGAGAATGTACGGTGAACGTGACGATGGAGGAGATTTCAGGTGTAAGGGAGGCAGCATAGAGCAACATAAAGAGATGCTTGTGGGGAGAATACAAAGGGGAAAGGAAGGAAACAGAAATATCAGAACGCAAGACCTGAGCCAAACAATGGTGAGAGATTAATGAACCTAAATGTAAAAATTTTGAAAAATAGGTCTGGAAACCCAAATAAAATATTTCAGCCTGAACTTTAAATTTCCTTTCTGTGTTAAGTTTAACAATACGTATAAAGTAGTTATGTATAATTTAATAAATCTAAACAATGTATTATCAGTGCACTATGCCTGAAGAGAGAATTTTAAAACTGTGCAGTGCTTTAAACCCATATTCTTTAAAGAAAGATATTGTTTTTAACACCAAAATCATTATGAAATTTGTTCCCTCCATTATGAAATGGATCCTTTTATTCTTTTTCCTGTGTCACGCTTTCTTCCTATAGTCTTTGCCCCTCTTTTTTTATTTGAGAGGAAGAGTCTTTAGAGGAAAAGAACCATTTCTCTAACACTTGTAATTGACTGATATGGAACAGGAAAAATATCACCTTTCTGTCTTAATGTTTACTTCAGACCTCAATTATTTTGTACTCGTTGAAGAACCCTGTAGCTTAACTACAGGAATGCTCTGATTTCTTCTAGTGAAAATGCCTTGCAGTAATCTTCACCAAACTGCACAGGGCAGGTGAAGTCTTTATTTTGGGGGGAAAGAAGGAAGTATGGAATTATCTGGAGGGTTAAAGAACAAAGACCTGGAAAGGCAGGTTAAAATTCATAAAAGAACTAAAGGTGGATGCTGCCATCTAGAGTCAAGAATTGATATTAGTCATATTTTAAAGTGGGATATTTGGCTCCAAATCAATGTATTGTGAAAACATTATCAGACAGAATCTTAACCTAACAGAAATGCTTTCATGATGTTTTTAATTCCAATGGGAACAGTTGGTGAAGGTCATTTGGGTATTTTAAATACAATATTGTCATGGATAAATAGCAAACAGAAGCTAGTATTCCAATCATACAGAAGTAAATATGAAATTGAAATACAAAAAACTAGAATACAAAGAAAATGATGTACAAATAAGTAGTCATATTCAGATAATAATAAAAATTGTAACAAAGCTGGCTATTCATAATAGGTATTGAATGAAAAGTAGACATTCTTTGCAGTGTTGCACTTGAAACATTGCAGTGTCTATACATTTTTCAAAACTGCTTTTACCTGAATTTAAAGAAACAACTTACTGAATTGGTCTTATAAAATCTTCCTTTTAACATAATATTACCAAGGGACCAAATTTGCCCTCTCAATGTCCTTTTAAAAATATTAATGTATTGAAGCACAAACATTGCAGCACGAAAGGCAACCTGAAAATATAGTTGTTTAGAAGCTGTATAAGCAAAAATGAAACCAATTGGTTTTATTGCTTGAACCTGAGAAAAATGCAGAAAAGGAAACAAATTGCAGATTGAGTAAAAATAAATTATATTTTAAAATTCTCAGTTCCAGTCATGGAGGGAGATGGTGTTTTTAAATATGCTTTCTGAACTTGACAATGTCCTTTGATATACCTTCCAAGTGTACTTATTTTGTACATCACAAAAATCAATTCATTGACTAATTAAATATTTTGTGGTTAGACGTGCATCTTTCACCAAGTTTCTGGCATGTTTAACAAACTTGAACTCCAATTTTGAAAACACATGAACTTATGCATAGCTAGCTATACCTTGCAAGTAGCCACGTTGATTTCAGTGAAAATATTCATTCTCATTTATGAATATGCATATGTGCTTGTAGGATCAGGGTCTGGATGAGCGCCCTCTGCTTTTTTCTCAAAGTTGGACAAAATCTATTTATCATCTTGAATTCAGGCAAATATATGATACGTATATGTACTCTCACACTCACTATGTGGGTGTTGTTCCTGTTAATGGTGAGTGTGAACATTTACCTCCAAAATCTGGAAATAATAATTCACTTACTTGCAAAACATGTTATATAGCTGCTATTTTTAGGCTCTTCCCTGCAGCAATGTTAGTGATTTGGCAATATTATCATTTTGAATATGAAAATTATTAATTGTAGTGGCAGGTTTCACATCTTTTCATTCACATATCTGGCAGCATTTCCAATATACTTTTTAAAAAACAAAACAACCAAAATGCTGTTTAATTCTGAGCTGCCAAAACATCTTTGTCAAATGCTGAAATAAATGGATACAAATTATTCAAGTCTGTGAATTCCATCATATACACGTACGTACACACATTTGTGCATGCGCACGCAGGCTTCTCTGTTTAATGGTGCATGGTTTTCTTCACCCCTTTCTGTTGCTCTGCTATGTCTCTTTCTTCTCAAAGAACTGAGGAACATTGTTCTATTTTCATGGAAATCTCAGCCCAGGATCAAAACATTTTATACATTTTGACAAAATCTGCTCAGCCATATTTTTAAAAGAATGCCGTCAAAGACGTGCTTTATAGTTTTAATCTTTCTTTTTGTTCTTTGTGGTTTGCATTATTCTGTTGGAACCTTAAAAATAACTTCACATTCGTTAGCAATATTGTTCTTTTCCCTGTTTTTCACCTATGCTCCCTTCTCGTCCTTGCAGTCCAGACTGAGCTATTAAGCGCCTAAATTCACACCTTTACCTGAGTTCTTTTTTCCTTCATTTCCTTTGATTTACTTGATCTCTCTATTTAATTCTGAGGTTTAAAATAAAACCCTGACGCCATATCTCTTTTTCAACCTTGTTCAATTTTCCATCGTACCAAGGATAGACTGGGGCTCTTGAAAGCTCATCCATATTATTTTTCTTTGTAGTTATTCCAATTAAAGGGGTCACCTACAACTTTTTGGGATTTTGGAGGATTAATATTCTCTGCCTGCTGGTCTAATATGATTACTACTTTCATGTCCTTATTTTTCCCTCTGGTTTAACAAGCTAGAAACAAGCACAGCATTTCTATTTACCTTCTTGTTTACCTTCAGATATATCAGCATAGTTCTGAGAATAAGGTAGTTTCAATCATTTGTACTCTAATAACTTTGCAGTAGTAAAGTATAAAACTCGGTTAACCAAATTTTCAAAAAATACAGTGGTGCTTTCATGTTCTTAACCATCAGTAATGTGTGTAAATGTTTGCTGGATGAAACTCTTGATCATTAATAATTTCACAGCATCCTTTAAAGAGGGGCTTTCACAATGAAGCACAGGTGGAAAAAACATTTTATACCAAAGAAATGTATTATGCCAATAACTTTCTGAATTCCTAGTTCATTTCCTTGAGATAAAGGCAATCTGTCTTATATATCTTAGGTTTTTATCACCATTATATCTAAATGCTATAACTTATTCTTAGATTACAATCTTGAAAACACTGCTGTATATGCCTCTCATGTGACCAAACCTTGGAATATTAGATTTAGATCAGAGCACTTCAGTGCCAATAAGATATTTACAAATTTGCAAAGTTCCAAGAAGAGTAGCAAACTGTATAGGTGGCTGGAAGAATTGACTACAAGGAAAGATTCAGAGTTAAATATGTATAGCCTGGCAAAGCAACAATTAAGGGGCATATAACAGCATATAAATATTTGAAATGTACAGGCACCAACGATGGCAAAGGAGGGATAATTTAGGAGCGTGCATGGATGTAGAAATTAGAAACACAAGAAGAAAATGGTTTTGATTAGGGTTGCCTCTCAGATCCTACATTTACAGACTCTGCCAGCCTGCTCTCTCCCCCACACCACAATGCACAGAGGAAAAATCTGTTAACATATTTAAAATGCACATAAAATAAGAAGTGTCAGATTCTTCCTCCTGTGGGTGGGGCCAGGAGAACACAGCTGTCATGAGGGTGGGGCTGTGTATTCTGGAATTTGGTGAGCTGCCTTTGCTGGCGTTGAGGCATCCCAGCCCCTCCTTGAAGTTCAGTCAAGGCAGGAGCAGCCTGCATAGGCTACTGCTCCTCTGCGGCTACACTAGCTTTTCCTTCCTCCTGGCAGCATGGCTTTTGCAGGACCCTTGTTGATGTTGGCTGGATCCCTCTGAAGCTGCCCTGTAGGACTCTGTTTGTTACTGGATTTCTGTGTGGGGAAAGTGGTATGACCCCTGGTGTGCTCACTCCTACCCATATTCTGTCTTCTAAGCTGTTTGTATGTATCTGTCTGCCTGTCATATTTCTAAGACTCCTTAATGTTGCTATCCTGTGTTATCCCTAACCCCACTCAGTTCTGCAGAGGTGGTCCCAAGGGGAGAGAGGATGGTTCACAGAGACATAATTTCCCCACTTTTCCTTCGAAGCAGGCAGCTCTGCACTAGGAGAGTCCTTACCAGGCCAAAGTTGTTGTCATTTTATTCCTAAAAAGTTACAATACACACAATAAGACTTCTCATAGTTAATCTTGTACTATTCTCCTCTTAATACTTGTCTTTCTTTTGCACATATCAAATTAAGATCATGCTTTCTGCTTAGGAAGTATACTGTAATTTGCTACATAAATGTTTTTACTCTGAGGGTGAAATCCTGACCCCATTGACTTCAATGGGAGTTTGGTTATTGACATCAGTGGGGTCAGGATTTCACACCACGCTTCTTTTCAGGTTAGCAGATCTATCCCTTTATTGAGTTGACTCTTCTGTTGCTTTTAATATTTGTGTGCAGAAGAAGTTTTTTTCTTTTGCAAAGTTTTATTCCTTTCAGATAGCCATTGAAAAGCTCATGGTTGCATTCCTGCTTGGTTTCGCTCAGCTCAGGAGAAACTATTTATTTAACATGTCTCCATTTAAATGGCTGCTATTGTCCTTGAAATGTCAAATATAATATGACATATCAATTACTGTATGTCAAGCAAATGATGTATTTGCAGCCCCAATTGATTTAGATGGGATTTGACATGTGCTTGATGTATTGTAATCGCTCTTCTTCAGCTCAGTGGATGTCTTGAAAACAACGATGAATGGCATTTAAATCACAGTACCACCTTTTGCAGGGATATTTGCCAGAATATAAAATAGAGGCTTGGCTTTCCTACTAGTCTTGGTCAATAATGGTTTCCTTGTTCCAGGTTTGGGGGCCTCTATTGGCTGGTAGGTCTGCCAGTAGTATTCAAGCAGACCCTGACTGCACACTTGTTCTGCTCAAGGATTATTTTATTATTATTATTTTTTCCTTTGTATAATAATAAATAAAATTCATAACATTTTGCTGGAGCTCTTGGATTATGACATGAAGGAAGGGTATGTGCTTATATAAAACATGCAACAAGACTATAGCCCTGCCCCTGTAATAGGATAAGTAGGCGTTTCTCCCTGACCATATTGAGATTTCAGAAGGAAATACACTGGATTCTGTACCTCTGAGAAGTGGATCTGCAATTGTGTGCTTTTTACTAGGCAAAACAGCAGGATATGGGGCCAAGCACAGACCTGCAGAGCCTACATATGCTACACTGCTTTTTCAGTGGCATATATGAAATGAGCTTGCTGGTCTCAGCCCAGGTCCCACCGGACAGGTGGATGTCCACTTCACAAAAAAAATCTCATATTTGGCACTGAACGTCACCTTTCTGGCAGTCTCCGCCCAAAGAACAAAGGTCCTGGCCCCATTGACATTTGTGGGAGTTTTGCAGTTACCTGCGGTTGGGTGAGGATTTCACCCAGTTCTTGAACTGCCCTCTAACATCTGGATGAGCATTGGCAGAGCAATGTGGGGAAACTTTCAGAAGCACTGCCCATGCTGTTCCTGTTCAGTGGATAAAGCGAGGACATCAGTCTCCACTCTATTTATTCACCATCTCTCACAATTAAGGAATTCAAACTTTTTAAAAAACTAATCTATGGCAAACCCGAAAACATGCATCTAACGCAAAGATGAAATCTGTCTCTAAACCTTATTGTAGGCAACATGTAGCATTCACTAATGTCTAGGTCACTAGCACTTACCAGCTACATAAGTGTGTATAAGTTGGCCGTATTTTCAAGTTCCATTTCCAGGTGTAACTTGGCCTGGTATATTCTGCATGTTCTGTGGTACACATCTTGTGAGAACATGCAGGGCTTAGAGGTGAGATTTAGCTTTGCTTTTGGGGCCTAAGCTTTTGTGTTATTTTAATGCCTAGGTGTCCCACATGAGATTGGAGCCTCGTAGAACTAGGTAGTATACATGTAACATAGTAAGAGTCAGGGCAGGTCTACACTACTGCTTAAGTCGATCTAATTGACGTCCCTCAGGGGTGTGAAAAAGACACTACGACCCCCCCGTAACACAAGTTACGGCGACCTAAGGGCTCTCCACACCAGCGCTATGTCGGCGGGAGACTCTTTCCCGCTGACATAGCTTCTGCCTCTCGCAGAGTGCCAGTGGGAGAGCGCTGTCCTGTCGACATGCAGCACCTTCACCAGACACACTACAGTGGCACAGCAGTGCCAGTGCAGTACTCCTAGTGTAGACCTGCCCTCAATCACTACACAAGTTTATAATCTAGGTAGACAAAAAGTAGGAGAGAGGACGGAGTAGTATCCCTGTTTTAGAATTAAAGAACTGAGGCACAGAGAGATTAAGTGATTTACCCAAGGCCATATAGGAAGTCCTTAGCAGATACAGGAACTGACCCAGATTTCTTGAGTTCCAAGCCAGTGTCTTAACCACAAGACTACCCTTTCCTGACTTTTTGTGGTGACTGAATATGCAACCTTAACACGTCATTAAATTGTGTGTTTTATTTAAGTAACATTCCTAACACCCATTTTTGTTTTATTGTATTATGATGAATCTGAGATACTGTGAGGCTTTGTAATTCAATGTGTTTGCTGCCCTTGGTTTGTATCTGCTAAGTAGTACTACATTTTTAAATGGATCTTAAATGCAGCGCTTGTTGGTAGGGAAGAGCTAGACTGTGGCATATCAAAAAAGAGCCCAATCAAAAGTGCGTAAAGAATATCAGGACATGCAGAATCAATATCTTTCCCCTTTGAACAGCAGAGGCTGAAGCTAAAGCAATTTGTTGCTGAAGTAGATTAATGTTGGGCCATTTTCTGTTCTGACTTGAATCTTTTTCACAAAAATGAAATAGCAGAATTTAATCCTCATATGTCGGATAAAGGGTAGAATACTATGTTGGGCCTCTTTATCCTTACTGGTATTCTATGATCTTTGGTACCAATAATCTTCCTGCTGCACCTTTTCCAAAACAGGTTAGTCAGGCTTTTAACATGAAGGAATGGGAATGGTCTGTCACTCAAGCTACAGAACACCGAAAAGGTCAACGATGTACTGAAAACAACTATAATTTACTGTGTATAAGAGACACTGAAATTCTGACATCTCATTTTTGTAGGAAAGATTGTAACAGGAGCAAGAACCCAGTCTTTTGACACTGATTGTAATGAATACAGTGTCAGAAGCAGTCTATGCTTATTCAATTCTTACTGCAGTCTGACACCTATATTATTGGATGGCCCTCTTCATATGCTGTACCTCCATTATGTCAGGAGTGGGACTTCACTGGGCCACATGACAGTTCTACATGACATTTAATTAATCTTTTTACAAAAAAATCCATGATATCAATATTCAAGTTTTCTTTCATTTCCTTTCTGTAACAAGTACCACCCTATGTTTGAGCAGCCAAGGTATGAGGCTCAAATAAGGGAGAGCTTTTTTTGAGGAGGAGGAGAAGATGCTATCCATGGTACTTAGAACTGAGATACTTGATTTAATTTATTTTCAAAAGTATAACAAAGACCTTGGAGACAGGATATCCAGGTTACTGCAGCAGTAGTAAAAGCAGTGACATAAAATACTTAATCTGCTGTTCTTACGTTAGGGGAGATGTTAGAACTGGAAATCAGAACTTCTAAGTAGTAGTATGAGAAATGTTTGAAGTGTGCAAACACTCCTAAAAGAACTGAACTCCTGGCAAGCCATATATTAAAATATGAAGTTCTCCTTAGATCCAATTGGTGATGGCATCAGAGTCAATGGGAATTTTTGTCATTGATTTCACTGAGACCGAGATTTGATCCTCAGATCATAAGACAAGACAACTACTTTAATAGATACAATTGCAGCATAGTGCCCTTAAAGACAGGTTTCAGAGTAGCAGCCACGTTATTCTGTATTCGCAAAAAGAAAAGGAGTACTTGTGGCACCTTAGAGACTAACCACAAGCGCTCCTTTTCTTTTAGTGCCCTTAAAGTTATTTAAGGGTATGTTAGCCCATTCTCAGTGTACTGCAAACAGTTGGAGGTAGTAGTCCTCACTGCACTCCTGATGTGTCTCTTTTCCTCATGCTATTTTAGGAATAATTCTTCTACCATGAAGCAAAAAGTCAAATGCGTGAAAGTCTCTTCTCTCCACACAAAGCCAGAGTAATTGAGCTTTGTCTGGGCAGCTGATGGAGCCCTCACCCTCTGCAACATTAAGCAAGTTGTAGCCACTCTCCAGCTGCTGCTTCAATTTGAGGAATTGGAATAGCTACCACACCCCTACTTGTGGATTTTATGGCTTTATAGCTTCAGCCATTCAGCACCCAACAGCCTTTTCACTCTATCCTGTTAGGAGCCTGCATGGAGACCCATTCTGCAGTCTGCAGAAGATGTGGAAGCCCCCAAACGCAGTCCTTCTCCAAGGCTTAGGAGATTCAAAGTACCCTGAGTAGTCCTTCCACACCTGGAAGAATTTCACTCATTCTAAAAAAAAACCTATGCCAAACCTGCTTGAAGCTTTATAGTGTACACAAATAAAATTCTCTTAGCAAATAACAGGGTCAGAAAACACTGCTGTGGAAGAAATAGTTAAAAGTAGTATGACAGGATCCATTAAAAAAATTTAGTGGAGAGTTTGATCCTCACTTGGAGAAAGCCGTTTAACAAGAGTCTTTAAATCAAGATTGGATGACTTTCTACATGATGTGCTCTATTTCATACGTGGTTTGCAGTTGTCATCACGTTAAATTTGTAGCCTGTGTTATGCAGGAGATCACACCAGATGATCATAATGGTCCCTTCTGACCTTGAAATGTATGACTGATTTCTTCACATGACTCCCCTGCCTTTGAATATTTTCCTTCATTTTTACTGTAGTTACTGTGGTATTGCACAGCTGAAGGTTTTGTTTCCATGCACCTTTGCAGTGATCTACCCAGACACCAGTGTGCTTTGGTAACTGTAACTATGTGCTTTTGTATGGTGTTAAGGCCCCAAAATGTTTCAAAATGATATATTTTCTCATCTTTTAAGGTCCAGTACATTCTTTTTCTCCTCAGTTCCCCATCGTGTGTGTGTGTGTGTGTGTGTTTAAAAATATAGGATTGTATGCTATAATTAGTGGAGAAATATGGGTCCATTAGAAAAGCTGTTGTCGATATGTGTATCTGCTCTTGAAAAAATACATTGGTGGCAGTAGTGATTGCTGTAGTCAATGACTGGTACAGTTTGTAAAATTCCAGACAGTAAGCAAGTAAACGTTATGGTGGAATGAAGAGGAAATGTGTTGATCTATCCTATGGGATATGATGGTTATCTTGAAGAGGAGTACAACTATTAAGGTACCTGTTGTGATTCACTGGAAAAGTTATTTTTCAAAAAGTTTTAAGTCTGATATTGATGATAAAAAGACCCACTCATTGTTTTCTCTGCATGGCAGAATGCTGTGTTACAGGCCTTTTTGGGTGGTTCTTTAGTCAACGCTTCAATTTTTTAGTACATTTCCCAGTAGCAAGGGCCATAGTTGTTACATGTAAAGGGGGTATAAATCTGAGAATCTGATGAAATTATGAGATAGAAATTTAAGCTGTCAGGGAAGACATCCGGTCAGTAGGTCTGTTGGGCGGTGGCACAAACTTTTAAGGGAGGTGGTGGAAGTGGACTGATCAAGGTTCTTTTGCTACAAGCACAGATACCACATAGTATATGTCTCCTCCTCATCCTCCCCATTATTGCAGATACCCAACCACCCACTTCCACAGAATAGATCTCCCCATTAAACTCCATTGACCTTTTTTTCCACATGACATATTCTACCCAGTTCACACTGCCTCACCCTATACCCTCTCTCAGCACAAATCATTTTTATTTCAGGCCTCTTACCTCCTTTTCCTCCAGTTCAGGCAAACAATCATCATCTCCTTCCTTCTTTACCCTAATGCAGGCCAACAAATACCTTAATCTCAGCATTGCTTCTGTGTAGTGATGTGAGGGATAATGTCCATCTATGTACTTGAGAGTCCATCTATGCACTGGGTATAATCAAACACCTTCAACCCGTACTTGATGGGTACCTTATCCTTAAAGAATGTTTTGTGAACCCCCTCTTCTGGCCTTCAAACAACCCCCCAACCTCTCCAAGTTCATCATCAGATGCAAACTCCCAACAGACCAGGACACACCAACTCAAAGCAGCACCAGACCCTTCCAAAATGACAGATGCAAAACCTGCAGACATGCCTCCACTCCTACTATGATCAACACCCCCCCACAACACACCTTTCAAGATCCATGGATCCTACACATACCTATCACAACATGTGGTATATCTCCTCCAGTGCACTAAATGCCACAACAACAACAACAACTATGTGGGTGAAACCCAGACAATCACTGCATTCTCAAATGAACTCACACAGGAAGTGATAAAAGACAAAGACACCCTATAACCTGTGGGACTTTTCACAAAGCGATCACTCTATATCTGACCTATTGGTCCTCATCCTCAAAGGAAACCTGCACAACACTTTCAAAACACAAGCCTGGGAGCTTAAATTTATAACTTTGCTATACACTAAAAATCATTGACTGAATAGAAACATTGGATTTGTGGTTTATTACAACATCTATAACCCACGAACAATCCCATCCCCACACTTGCCTTTCTACTTCCCCAATTTCACTTCCTCCTCCATGACTGGAGGGGTGTTAACTGGCCACTTCCCCTTAAACGGTTCCTTGGAATATGTGTTAACTGCTTATGCTAAACAATCTGTTCCGCCTTTTACTCTGAGACCTTGTCTATACTACCGGGGTAAGTCGGCCTAAGTTACGCTGCTCCAGCTTCGCAAATAACATATCTGGAGTCGATGTAGCTTAGGTCAACTTACTGCGGTGTCTACACTGCGCTGCATAAATGGAAGACGCTCTCCCATTGACTTACCTTAATCGTCCCGTTCTGGTGGAGTACCGGAGTCAACTGAAGAGTGCACTGCAGTTGATTTTAGCGGGTCTTCACTAGACCTGCTAAATCAACCCCCTCAGCATTGATCGCAGCAGTGTCGATTCCTGGTAATTGTGGACATGGCCTGAGTATGATTCCCAGACCTGAACAAGAGCTCTATGTAAACTCAAAAGCTTGTATCTCTCACCAACAGAAGGTGATCTAATAAAAGATATTACTTCACCTAATTAGTCTCAATAAGTACTTAGCTGGCACTCATCACCGTAGTATCTGAGCATTTTGCAATCATTAATGGATTTTGTCTGCACTATACCCCTATGAGAGAAGTGTTGTTATCCCCACTTTGCAAATGGGGAATTGAGAGAGATTAAGTTATTTGCCCAAAGTTACACGGAATATCTGCGGCAAAGTCAGGATCCTCTGAGTCACAATCCAGTGCCCTGAAACCACAATATTAAGATGCTTTCAGCATCAAAAACACTCTGAATCACACCCGTCCTCAGCCCACCACTTGGAATAATTAAAACTGCACTAGAAAACGTACTAAAGGCAACAGTCCTAAACTAGCAAGGAGATAAGCTAAATGATCAAATAGGTCTGTGCCATATCTCTACCTTCTTTGATCCTCGGATAGAATCATAGGAGCTCAGATACAAAAAAGGATGCTGTAGGATGGATAAATAGAGGTTTCTCTTTTTTTCTTTTTTTTTTTACATCCTTCTTTGTATTATGCTTATGTAGTGGAATATTTGAAAAGGAACACTAGCAATGATGTTGCAAGAATAAACACTAAAATAATAGCCAGGCCATACAAATCCTGTATTTTAACTCTGAAGAGAGGACTAATTGCATGGAGGAAAGAAAAGCCTGATATTCATTTCTAAGGACAAAAGGCAGCACTAGAAGGGAATCCAGTTTAGGAACAGGTTACATTTCTGAGTTTATAGAAATGGATTTTTTGTCCTCCTGACACTTTCAAATCAAAGAAGAAAGTGCACTAATCTGGTAACTGTGACTGTTAAACCCTGCTGTGAAATACGGTGTTCATGTACTACAGCAATATATCAAAGACTAAATTATCTGAATATAATGCCACCTGAGTGCAGCATTACCTTTAAATATTTTCTCTAATTAATTCTTGTGGGTTAAATCTTCAAAAAAAAATACTTCCAGAAGCTTATAAATATAATATTTTGCTAGCATTTAGTGTTTGGCTTGCTTGGACTAAAATGAAGATTTCAGGACTTGGTACATTTTTGCCTCTTTCTGCACAAAGTACTCAGTGTCAGTTGGAAATAGTTGAACAATATAAGTCAAATAACTGAATGGTTCATGTCCAAAAGGGAGACATATGCTCTAGAGCTAGAGGGAAACTGCTTATCGTGAAAATACATTGCATTATATTTCATCAAGGCAGATAAAGAGGGAATCTTATTAACTCATCTCATGAGAACCTACTTATAAACTCACTTGGAAAATCATAGTTAGTGCAATGAGGCAAATCTTGGATCCTTATTCAGTTTTTGTCTCCAGAAGCATGGTGTAAACTAGGGCCCCATTGAAGCCAATGACAAAGCTCTTCTTCACTTCATGAGGCCAGGATTTCACCTTAGGATTTTTTTAGATAGGATCTTTGCCTGAATAGGAATGTGTATGTGTCACATTATTTTCTTTTGCTTTGAAATTGTAAAGCACATTCATAGACTTCTAGACTTTAAGGCCTGAGGGACCATCATGGTCATCTCAGACAACCTCCTGCACATCGCAGGCCACAGAACCTTGAGCCTCCATTTCTTTAAGTGTCTTCCCCAGCCTGGCATAGTCTTCCTTGATGCATCCCAGTGAGAATGTAGCAGTATCATTTGTTCCCACGTGAAGGACAATGAGTGGATTCTTTCCTGCTCACATTAGTATCCTCTTGAGCCTCATGTCCACATCCTGTATCTTAGCTCCCAGCAGATCGAACACCCTTCTGTCCTCCAGATCAGCTCTGATGATAGACCTGTCTATTCTTCATAGTAGAGCATTTCCAATCATGTAGGCTTGCCTTTCCCTGGTGTTGGTGCAATTCTGTTCTTTCTGGCTGCAAGTGTTCTCATGTTCTGTTCTTCCTTTCAATCTTCTGCGAGTCATCCTCTGTCCTCCTGTTGCTCCAAACTCAATCTCCATTGTCTCTTCCCCTCTTATTGTAGGACTAGCTGCTCTTCTTCTCCCCTGCTCTCCCATCTTCTGTTACTGTCTGCCTCTTCCCCTCCATTTCCAACTCAGCAAACCTGATTGCTCAGCTCTGTTTCTCCTTCACTAGCTGGTCTTTTCCTCCACCTTGTCCTCATAGTCACATGCTTCCACTGGCCACTTTCTTCATCCAGCAGTCTACCCTCACAGTTCTTGGGTCTTGCATCTGGAAGTTTTGAAATTTCCCTACCATCTCCTCTCTCCTCTGCTCCATCATCTGCTCAAATCATCTTTGAAACTGAACCAATCCCCAACTAAATCATCCCAGCCAGGGCTTTGTCAAGCCTGACCTTGAAAACCTCAAAGGAAGGAGATTCCACCACCTCCCTAGGTAACCCATTCCAGTGCTTCAACACCATCCTAGTACCACCTGGTACCACTGAGAACACCCTCCTGGTACCATTGAGAACAGTCTAGATCCATCCTCTTTGGAACCCCCTTCAGGTAGTTGAAAGCAACTATCAAATCCCCCCTCATTCTTCTCTTCTGCAGACTAAACAATCCCAGTTCCCTCAGACTCTCCTCATAAATCATGTGCTCCAGCCCCTTAATCATTTTTATTGCCCTCCGCTGGACTCTTTCTAATTTTTCCACTTCCTTCTTGTAGTGTGGGGTCCAAAACTAGACACAGTACTCCAGATGAGGCTTCTCCAGTGCCGAATAGAGGGGAATGATCACGTCCCTTGATCTGCTGGCAATGCCCCTACTTATACATCCCAAAATGCCATTGGCCTTCTTGGCAACAAGGGCATACTGTTGACTCATATTCAGCTTCTCGTCCACTGTAACCCCTAGGTCCTCTTCTGCAGAACTGCTGCCTAGCCATTCGGTCCCTAGTCTGTAACAGTGCATGGGATTCTTCCGTCCTAACTGCAGGACTCTGCACTTGTCATTGTTGAACCTCATCAGATTTCTTTTAGCCCAATCCTCTAATTTGTCTAGGTCCCTCTGTATTCTGTCCCTACCCTCCAGTATATCTACCTCTCTTCCCAGTTTAGTGTCATCTGCAAACTTGCTGAGGGTGCAGTCCACGCCATCCTCCAGATCATTAATGAAGATATTAAACAAAACTGGCCCCAGGACCGACCCTTGGGGCACTCCACTTGATACCGGTTGCCAACTAGACATGGAGCCATTGATCACTACCCTTTGAGCACGACAATCTAGCCAGCTTTCTGTCCACCATATAGTCCATTCATCCAGCCCATATTTCTTTAACTTGCTGACAAGAATACTGTGGGAGACGGTATCAAAAGCTTTGCTAAAGTCCACTTCTTTCCTCTCATCCACAGAGCCAGTTATCTCATAGAAGGCATATATATCATATCATATCATAGAAGGCAATTAGGTTAGTCCGGCATGACTTGCCCTTGGTGAATCCATGCTGACTGTTTCCGATCACTTTCCTCTCCTCTAAGTGCTTCAGAATTGATTCCTTGAGGACCTGCTTCATGATTTTTCCAGGGACTGAGGTGAGGCTGACTGGCCTGTAGTTCCCCGGATCCTCCTCCTTCCTTTTTTAAAAGATGGGCACTACTTTTAGCCTTTTTCCGGGACCTCCCCCGATCTCCATGAGTTTTCAAAGATAATGGCCAATGGCTCTGCAATCACATCCGCCAACTCCTTTAGCACTCTCGATGCAGCGCATCCGGTCCCATGGACTTGTGCTTGTCCAGCTTTTCTAAATAGTCCCGAACCACTTCTTTCTCCACAGAGGGCTGGTCACCTCCTCCCTATGCTGTGCTGCCTAGTGCAGCAGTGTGGGAGCTGACCTTGTTTGTGAAGACAGAGGCAAAAAAAGCATTGAGTACATTAGCTTTTTCCACATCCTCTGTCATTAGGTTGCCTCCCTCATTCAGTAAGGGGCCCACACTTTCCTTGACTTTCTTCTTGTTCTCACATACCTGAAGAAACCCTTCTTGTTACTCCTAACATCTCTTGCTAGCTGCAACTCCAAGTGTGATTTGGCCTTCCTGATTTCGCTCCTGCATGCCCGAGCAATATTTTTATACTCTTCCCTGGTCATTTGTCCAATCTTCCACTTCTTGTAAGCTTCTTTTTTGTGTTTAAGATCAGCAAGGATTTCACTGTTAAGCCAGACTGGTCACCTGCCGTATTTACTATTCTTTCTACACATAGGGATGGTTTGTTCCTGCAACCTCAATAAGGATTCTTTAAAATACAGCTAGCTCTCCTGGACTCCTTTCCCCCTCATGTTATTCTCCCAGGGGATCCTGCCCATCAGTTCCCTGAGGGAGTCAAAGTCTGCTTTTCTGAAGTCCAGAGTCCGTATTCTGCTGTTCTCCTTTCTTCCTTGTGTCAGGATCCTGAACTCGACCATCTTATGGTCACTGCCTCCCAGATTCCCACCCACTTTTGCTTCCCCTACTAATTCTTCCCGGTTTGTGAGCAGCAGGTCAAGAAGAGCTCTGCCCCTAGTTGGTTCCTCCAGCACTTGCACCAGGAGATTGTCCCCTACACTTGCCAAAAACTTCCTGGATTGTCTGTGCACTGCTGTCTTGCTCTCCCAGCAGATATCAGGGTGATTGAAGTCTCCCATGAGAACCAGGGTCTGTGATCTTGTAACTTCTGTTAGTTGCCAGAAAAAAGCCTTGTCCACCTCATCCCCCGGGTCTGGTGGTCTATAGCAGACTCCCATCACGACATCACCCTTGTTCCTCACACTTCTAAACTTAATCCAGAGACTCTCAGGTTTTTCTGCAGTTTCATACCAGAGCTCTGAGCAGTCATACTGCTCCCTTACATACAGTGCAACTCCCCCACCTTTTCTGCCCTGCCTGTCCTTCCTGAACAGTTTATATCCATCCATGACAGTACTCCAGTCATGTGAGTTATCCCACCAAGTCTCTGTTGTTCCAATCACATCATAATTCCTTGACTGTGCCATGACTTCCAGTTCTCCCTGCTTGTTTCCCAGGCTTCGTGCATTTGTGTATAGGCACTTAAGATAACTCGCTGATCATCCCTCTTTCTCAATATGAGGCAGTATGATCAGATCTATCAGGCAGCACTTCATACAAATGAAGCATCTTTTAGGTATCCTCTCCAGAATAATGTACATCCCACAGCTTCTGCATCCAGTCGTCTTCATTGTCTCTTCCATTCTTCCATACTACTGCCTTTGTAGCTGTCACAGCCATCCCTCCTAAGTGCCTATCAAGAAGGAAACAAAAACAAAAACACTACGCACACCCTCCACCAAACTCCCACTCAGACTCCCCCTGTTTTCAGCTCTGCTGGCCGCTGTGCCACTGGTCATATTCAAGCATTATTCAAAGCTGTTGTTTTTTATCTGTGCATTGCCCTGGGAATGGTCCTTTTAAGTTTGAAGTAGCATCTGGCTCACAAATTTTAAAGGGTACACAAGTCAGGCTGTTAGGAATATTTCAGATAGTAAACTACCATTTAAAATGTATATACACATTCATCTTACCAGATGGCAAAAGCTGGATGCATAAATATCTAGAGAAAGTCTGGGGGGAGAGTTGAAGTATTATTATTTATTTGTATTGTGGTAGCATCTAGGAGTCCTAGTCATGGTCCAGAATCTCATTGTACAAACACAGAACACACAGATGGTCCTTTTCTCTTAGAGTTTACAATCTAAGTAATACAATCTGAGTAAAGAAATACTGAAGGTGGGGAGGGATAGCTCAGTGGTTTGAGTATTGGCTTGTTAAACTCAGGGTTATGAGTTCAATCCTTGAGGGGGAAATTTAGGGATCTGGGGCAGAAATTGAGGATTGGTCCTGCTTTGAGCAGGGGGTTGGACTAGATGACCTCCTGAGATCCCTTCCAGTCCTGATATTCTATGATTCTATGATCAGACTGAAAATATGTAGAGCTAAATAAAAATTATCACACAAAAAACAAAGGCCAGATTCTGATCAAACATAAACATGTCAGGATTTTCTAGCATTACTTGATAATTAATACAATTTAGCAGTATTTATATTGACTTCTTAGGTTTATTAATATATCAGCTTTATGATTTATTCTCTAATGATAAGAACTTCCTTTCAATGGAAGAGACGAAGGCAGAGAAAAAAACTGAAACTTTATTGATTAGATAAGAGTGTTGGAGAGAGAATTTCAAAAAATCAATTATGTACGGTCTTCTTCAGTAGGTACTTTCCTTTAAAATGAATAAGGGATGAAATGTACTCAAAGTAGAACAAGAAAAACATTTAATCCCTTGTTCATTTACAGGCCAAATGGATATGGCCATTAGTTTGTAACAGTAATAGATGTACTCTTTGCAATATATACACTCACAGACTGTGGCATTGTGTGGGGCCTGTGGTGATTATGAGGTATATTTTGAGGAAACAGACTCTATTGGGGGAGAAGTGCAGATTCATATTGAAACTGGTATAAGTGACTGTTTAGCCTGTTATCAAAATCTGATTGACAACACAAAGTATGACAGATGGCCACCAAGAATTGCATTATACATAGGTATCTAAAGCAATCAAATATTTAGCATATTGATGATAAATCCTCTGAGCAGGAACGAAGAAAGGGTCATTCTTGTGAACTTCAGTGTCTGTGGAGACAATGGCCTAAAGTAATGTTCCTGACCTAGCCAGACATTGTGACAAAGTGTTGTCACCTTAACATATACAGCCTCAGATGAAAAGTTAGTTTGTCTTAAATAACTAGTGTTAGGAGGTGTTTTGGAATGACCAGTAAGGATCCAAGGGTCCAATCCCACATCTCTGCCGGTCTAAACAATGAAAGGAAGGACTGAGTGATGGATTTAAGTGACTGCACAATTGAACATTTTACCATTCCATGAGGCATCTGGACTGAGTCTCACACTTTCATGGGTGCAAAGTGTTGGATGCGTAAGCACAATGTCATGAGCAGAACACAGAGGGCAGGGGACCTTGACCCTTCTTTTACCAGAGTGCTATTTCATAACCCTCCTAGCTGCAGGAGTAAGATCAGATAGTAAGGTCAGGCATAAGGTAGCTAACCACCTCATTTTCACGTTGAGATTCTCGCATAAGCTCACATCTCAGATGCATCTGTTCTTTGCCCTACCTTTGTGCCCTTGAGAGTACTGGTCTAGCTATGATTTATTTTCATATATGTTGCCACGATGACTCAACTAGCATGCCAGGAAAATATGAATTAGAAATTAATATGAATAAATAAGAAATGAAATGAATATATACAGCAATAGATTTCTTGATTCTTAGGAAGGGAAGGAGTGAGAGCAGAAGAATGAGAAACAGGACTTCAAAAAGCAGACTGCAACCATCTCAGAGAACTGGTAGGTAAGGTTCTATGGGAAGTCTAGGGGATAAAGGAGTTCAGGAGAGCTAGCAGTTTCTGAAAGACAATATTAAAGGTGGAACAGCAAACTATCCTGATGTGAAGGAAAGATAGGAAGAATAGTAGGAGGCCAATATAGCTCCTCCACCAGAAGCACTTTAATGACCTGAAAATAAAAAGGAATCTACAAAAAATGGAAACGTGGACAAATTGATAAGGAGTACAACAGAATAACAAGCATGTAGGGACAAAACTGGAAAGGTTAAAGCACAAGACAAGTAACAACTAGCCAATGACATAAAAGGCAATAAGAAGAGGTTCTAGAAATATATTAGGAGCAAGAAGAATGACAGAAGGTGTATGTCCACTACTTAGGGGGAAGGAGAGCTAAAAATGGATGGCATCAAGAAGACTGAGGTATTTAGTAGCTATTTTGCTTATATCTTCACTAAAAAAGTAAATTGAGACCAGATGCTTAACACAACTAATATTAACAACAAGGAAAAAAGAACATGAGACAGAATAGGGAAAGAACAGGTTAAAGAATATTTAGATAAATTAGATATATTCAAGTCAGCAGAGCCTGCTGAAATTTACCACAGGGTATTTTAAGGAACTAGCTGAAGCAATCTTGGAACTGTTAGTGATTATCTTTGAGAGTTCAGAGAGGATAGGTGAAGTCCCAGAAGACTAGAAAAGGGTAAATATAGCACCTGTCTTTAAAAGGAGGAACAAAAGGGTACATGAGGAATTATAGATCAGCCTGCCTAGCTTTGACACCTGGAAAGATATTGGAACAAATTATTAAACAATTAGTTTCTAAGCACCTAGTGGATAATAAGGTTATAAGGAATAGCCAGCATGGATTTGTCAAGAACAAATCATGCCAAACCAATCTTATTTCCTTCTTTGACAGTGTTACTGGCCAAGTGTATAGGAGGGAAGCTGTAGACATCATATATCTTGATTTTAGTAAGGCTTTTGACCACAGTCACACATGACATTCTTGTAAGCAAACTAGAGAAATGTGGTCTAGATGAAATTACTGTTCAGTGGGTGCAGAACTGGCTGAAAGACCCTACTCAAAGAGTAGGTTTCAGAGTAGCAGCCGTGTTAGTCTGTATTCGCAAAAAGAAAAGGAGTACTAGTGGCACCTTAGAGACTAACCAATTTATTTGAGCATAAGCTTTCGTGAGCTACAGCTCACTTCATCGGATGCATGCTCAAATAAATTGGTTAGTCTCTAAGGTGCCACTAGTACTCCTTTTTACTCAAAGAGTAGTTATCAGTAGTTTGCTGTCAACTGGGAGGACATAGCTACTGGGGTCCTGCAGGGGTCTGTCCTGGATCCTGTAATATTCAATATTTTCGTTCATGACTTGCATAATGGAGTGGAGAGTATACTTATAAAATTTGCAGATGACACCAAACTGGTGGATGGAGGTTGCTAGCATTTTGAAGGACAGGATTAGAATTCAAAACGACCTTGACAAAATGGAGAACTGGTCTGAAATCAGCAAGATGAAATTCAATAAAGAGAAATGCAAAGTACTATACTTAAGAAGAAAAAATCAAAAGCACAGCTACAAAATGGGGAAATACTGCTGAAAAGGATCTGGTGGGGTTTTCCAATGGCAGTGTAGCACGGGTAGCAGCAGTGAAGGCACAGATTAGCCATGCTGAGTTCATGCCCACTGGTTTCAGGTGGGTTTGTACTCAGCAGGGCTAAGCCATTCTTCCACTGCCCATGATAGCACGAGTATGTGTACACAAACAGGGGAATCACACCCCTAGCTCATAGTTTAGATGTAGCCTTTAAGAAATATGTGGACAAACTGGACAGTCTCCAGAGGACAGTAACAAAAATGATAAAAGGTTTAGAAAACTTGATGAATGAGGAAAGGTCAAAAAATCTGGTGACAGTTAGTCTGAGAAAAGGAGACTGAGGTGGGATCAGATAGTCTTCAAATATACTAAGGGGTGTTGCAAAGAGGACAGTGATCAGTTGTTCTCCAAGGTAGGACAAGAAATAATTGCCTTAATCTGCAGCAAGGGAGATTTAAGTTAGATATGAAGAAAAACTTTCTAACTATAAGGGTAGTTAAGCATTGGAATAGGCTTCCAAGGGAGGTTATGGAATCCCCAACATTAGAGGTTTTTAAGAACAGGTTAGATCACCTGTCAGAGATGGTCTAAGTGTGCTTGATCCTGCCTCAGCACAGGGGACTGATTGTAGCCCTACATTTCTATTCTTCTATGATAACAGGGACCATGAAGAGAAGATTCTCAGCCTCTCAAAGTAGAGTTTGAGGCACATTGGTTAACTTTTCCAGTTTTTTGTGTTCCATTTAGAAGGAAACACAAAAGGAAAAAAAACTAATCCAGCATTGATCTCCTTTTGCAGGGGATCTCAGTGCTTTTAGTAAACCTAGTGCCCTGTGCTTGACCCCTGCTCTTCTTCCACCAGCCCAATGAAGAGATGACGTAGCTGTACTTCCTCTTCTGGGCCACATGCTGTGTGCATTCATTATAGCTGAGCCAGCAAAGGTCAGATGAGGACGAGATGATGTATGTCAGGAGCTACTCCTTGCCATTGGGAAAACATTCAATTGCTTATCTTTAGTTCAGATCTAAAGAAATGCCTTCATGTACTTTTCTGCAAGCGTGAGTTCATTGTGATGAAGTTAGTTAGCAGAGGTTTCCTTTTCTCCATGGATTTTACTCTTTAACACACATTAGGCAAGAACTTCATTGCCTGAAGTGAACTAAGTTAATTCAAAAAAGAAAAGAAAAATTTAATTCAAGCTCGTATTGGTTTCTGATCCCTTTCTTGTTTTGAATTGTGAGGTATATATAATCAAAAGTCTATATCTGCACTATTTAGAAAGAGATTTCATGGTAGTGTGATGTAATATAAGTGTTTATACTGAATGAGTTTGGACTGACCTGCAATACTCAGGGTGGCAGAGCAAGGAAGGAGTTATACAAGTCATTCTAAATGAATGCCAACGAAGAGTTTATATCACACCACTCGGTCATGCATTTTATATAGGGCACATATATTAGAGAGAAACTATTTTAGAAATGTTTTCAGAGTTTTAAAACGTTATAGTGGAATTGTTTGTCATATCCCTCAACCTTTGACGCCAGCTGCCTTAGCTATAAAGAGTCCAGCTGCACAGGTCATGGAGAATGGGGGTTAGGTGGGTAGGAAGGAGAATTAGAAGTACAGAATTTTTAAAAACATGTACAAATGCCTTAAAGATACCTTTTTTATAGATAAGAATGTCATGATTGTGAAGTCTGATATTTTGGAACCTCCCAGGGATAGAAGCACATGCTGTATATTCCATAGGAATCTGCCCTTTCCAGTTGTACAACAATCCTATTCTGATGGTTCACTAGTGCTGGATTTTAAATCTGTCACTGTTCCAGGACTGATTATTGCCCATCCTGGGTTGAGGTGTGGTATAATTTTTTTTGACGGGGGGCAGGATTTCCACATATAATTTTAAAAAAAGAAACATTTCTCTGCTGATCCAGATATAGATTCCTGGGGCCAGATCCTTGGCTGATGTAAATTGTCATAGCTCCATTAAAGTTATTGTTTCCCTAAACCAGGTATAAACATTTCAATAATTCATGCAATGCTTAAGTGCAAGATAGTTAACTGATAAAATTTCTGTGCTCTTTAACAAAACAAGTCTCTAATGCAAAATCTTCCTGGTTAATGATCAGCATAAAATAGTTGAAGGTCTTTCATTATATGCTTGAGTTAGGGGGAACATACAGTGTCATTAACTAATTGTATTGTTCTCATACATGTATAAAATGTGTCTAATAATGTAGTTTATGGTAGTTTTGATAAGACATATCTTATGGTTCTTGTACATTGTCACGCTGCACTCTCTTCCCTTCTGAACCCAGTTTCCTTCCAACTGACAGGAAAGAGTTTGTTTTGCACATCGTTGCACGTTCAGTTACATCACAGCATGAAAAATTATGTAATTCACTATGTTCCAACAGGGCAAATCAACAATTCAAGTCAGCTGCATTTTGTCTCTGCCGATAAAAAGTGTTATGGATAAAGCCATAGTCACAAATGTGCAGGTTCTTTTGTTTGCTGGCTACAATGAATGTAATCAAATCATCCATATCTCTGTATACTATACTGCATGTATGTAGTTTTTGCTTCATTTGTGTATACAGCCAGATGCCTTCTTTCTCTGTTGAAAAATTTTCTCTTCTTAAATTCCCAGTGTAAAATCACCTTAAAAATGTATTAATTACAGTAATTACCACTAATAAAATGAGTCATGCACATCTTCCTTTTCTGATTATCTTAAACCATGTTTGACATGTTTTAGGATCTAATATTCCTAACATTTATATTAACCATGCACAAAACAGTACCTAATAGATAAGACTCAGAGGGGGAAATATAATAATATATATATACACACTATGAATAAGATACTGTTAAGAAGATTGTAGAAAATAGAAATAAGAGTTATAGGTTTTACTTTAAATTAAAAGAGGAGATTGAATCTAACCTATAAAACAAATTGAAGGTATCAAAATCATTGCATTACTGTACAATGAGTAGTTTGGTGGCTCCATATGACAATGGTTAGAGTTTTGTAAGTAACATAAATTATAATGAAATAAATTTAATACATAGCTTATATAACCATTCATTGTTGCAGTTGAATGTATGGTGTGTACTAGAGTACTTTCAGACATTACTCTAAATGAGAGCATGCTAAGAACAATATATCAGAGGGGTAGAAAAAATACTTTTGTTTTCAGGGGGCCAAATTTTGACTGTGTGTGAAGTTTTATTGAAAAGGAGCATATTTTCAGACCTGGAAGCACACTTCAGTTCACCCTGCAGGAAAAATCAGTGGATGCCTATATCAATCTGTAATCTGTGGCTCCTCGGAGCACAAAAAGAGAAAGGGTCTTTCATCTTTGGAGCAGTATGCATGGTATGTTCACAGGCCAACTCCATCAGTGCTGAGTTCACAAACCAGCAAAAACATTACATCCTCATGGGCAGAACTTTTTCAGAAACAAACTAGAATAAATCAGCATGTATGGTGGGGCCACTTTTTCTCCACTCTGGGCTGACCCTTTGTTGAAGTCATGAACCATAGCGAGGGGAGGACAGGGCCTCCAGTCCTGTCATGCTGAGTTAGTCTGCTCTGGAGGTGTCACTTATCACTGGACCCGAAGGCCAAGATTTAAAAAACAAAAAACTGAAAGTTAGGATTTTAAATCTATATTTAGACAGTTAAGTACTTGGCCTGATTTTCATAAATGCTAAGCGCCCATAAGCAGCTATGTCTCTGGGGCCCGGGTATCACTTTGAACTAGGAAGGTATTCTAGAGACCCAAGGATTTTCTTCAACTGCACATTCTCAGTTTCTGTAATTTAGAATCCTAAATGCAGGCTTATTATGTCAGAAGGTTCTGCTTTTATTTCATATGTGTGCACTTTTGTGCACGTACAAGGGAGAATTTGGCCGAGAAGGTGTACATTTTTCATAAATTACCTATTCTCAATGCTAAATTCATGTGCCATTCCTTCTATGTAGCACCCAGAAACATGCTATAATTACAGTAATAGATTTATCATTTTATAATTGTTTCCTTTTGTTAATAATGAGAAGATTTAAAACCATTTCCTTTCCTCTAAAAAGCAGCACAGTGTTTAATAACTGAATTTCCACATGCTCACTCACCAGCATGGGATCTGTGATATCTGTCTGTCTACCTATATATATTTTGTTGTGTGAGAGAGAAGGTAGAAACAGGGGTAGAAAAGACCTTGTTGAGGAAAAGCTATGTTAAAGAGTTGGGTTTTACATTTGGTTCTGAATGTGATGAGGCCTTTGACTATATAGTGAATTTCACAGTGTAGGTCCAACTCCTGTGAATTGTATTTCCAACCACCTAAATTCTGCCTATTTAAAAAGAAAACTGAAGACCAAATACATAAAGTAGCTACTGTAAGATGACGCTTGTCCTTAATAGTCTGAAGTTGTCTGTTGCTGCATGGACCAAAAGCAGAAGTGTTTTTCAGTGTATGCAAAGAGTGGGAAGCAAAACACATGGGAATTAAAATAGGTACTTTGGCAGCAAAGAAAAGATAATATTGCACTAGCGGTGCTGTTCTAATGCCTTTGTAATGAGAGCTGAAGCGCATGGGCCATTTTAGAGAACAAGAAGGCCATCTGCTGGTTGAGTCTAAATTTTCATTATATTGCAAAGGTCTTTTTTTGCCTCTAGTGTAAGAGAGAAATATTCAGGATTCTGGACATGGATTTTAGCCATTCAAGTCACTTTGTGGCTGAAGGTTTATAGACTATTCAAAACATTTAAGTCTAAACAATGTTTGATTGTGTTTGTTTTACCTCAAGTTTCATTAAGCAATAATGAATATAGTTACTGTTGCTGCTTATCTGAGAAGAACAGCGGTAAAATAACTTTTACACAAATTACACAGCTGTTAATATAATTAATTAAAATTAAGCATGTGTCAAATTGACATTGAGAGCCAAATTCTGCTCTTAAACAGGGTTGAATATGGAATAACTCTGTTGGGTTCGCACTGGGCAGGCCAGGTTGGCTCAGCTGGGCTCCTCCAGAATCCATCTGTGGTGGGTTGTATGTGCCCATCCTGGTGTGAAACAGGAAGGAGTTAAATCCCTTCACTAGGTAGAACGGAGGAAGATGACACTTAAAGACTGACTGAGCTGACAGACCTGGAGCAACACACTCACAGCTGTGCCTTCTAGCAGCCTAACAAGTCACAGCTACCAGTTTTAATCTCCAGGTCTGGCAGTTTAGGTAAGAGTCAGTTTTCTCCTTGTTGCCTGGGAAAGTGGTTTAACCCCTTCCTGGTTCACACATACTCTCCATTCTAAGCCATCACTGCTACCAAGCAAACTGCTGTACTATTTTGGGGAAGGGAGTCATGACTGGCACGTTTTTAGAATATGGCACAGTTCTCAAACGTCCAAAAAAAAAAAGTCATTTTACGTGACTGTCAAGGTTCCTTCCCCACTCTGAACTCTAGGGTACAGATGTGGGGACCTGTATGAAAACCTCCTAAGCTTACTTTTACCAGCTTAGGTTAAAACTTCCCCAAGGTACAAACTATTTTATCATTTGCCATTGGACTTCCACTGCCACCACCAAACGTTTATCTGGGTTTATTTTATTAGGAAAGTGTTGTTTGGAAACGTCTTTCCCCCCAAAATCCTCTCAACCCTTGCACCCCACTTCCTGGGAAAGGTTTGATAAAAATCCTCACCATTTTGCATAGGTGACCACAGACCCAAACCCTTGGATCTTAAGAACAATGAAAAAAAGCATTCAGTTCTTGAAAAGAAGAATTTTAATAGAAGTAACAGTAAAAAAGAAGTAACAATAAAAAGAATCACCTCTGTAAAATCAGGATGGTAAATACCTTACAGGGTAATTAGATTCAAAACATAGAGAATCCCTCTAGGCAAAACCTTAAGTTACAAAAAGACAAAAAAACTGGAATATCCATTCCATTCAGCACAGCTTATTCTCTCAGCCATTTAAAGAAATCATAATCTAACGCATATCTAGCTAGATTACTTACTAAGTTCTAAGACTCCATTCCTGTTCTGTCCCTGGCAAAAGCATCACACAGACAGACCCTTTGTTTTTCCCTCCCCCCAGCTTTTTAAAGTATCTTGTCTACTCATTGGTCATTTTGGTCAGGTGCCAGCGAGGTTATCCTAGCTTCTTAACCCTTTACAGGTGAGAGGATTTTACCTCTGGCCAGGAGGGATTTTAAAGGTATTTACCCTTCCCTTTATAGTTATGACACACCCCCCAAATCACAGCTAGGGTGAAATGCTGGCTGGGATTTCTTCCTGGAGCTCTAGGAAAAAACAGACTTACTAAGACACATGCATCTCTAAATATACTACCAAGTACATAGAGACTAACAATATTTTCCACATCTCAAGGACGATTTTAACCAGTTGATTCTGGGAAACTTTCACGGGAGAGTGCATCAGCCACTTTGTTAGAAGCTCCTGAGATGTGTTGGATGTCGAAATCAAAATCTTGGAGAGCTAAACTCCACCGAAGACGTTTTTTGTTATTTCCCATGGCGGTATGAAGCCACCATAGCGCAGCATGGTCAGTTTGCAGATGGAAATGCCGTCCCCAAACATATGGGCGTAGCTTTTCCAGAGAGTATACAATGGCGTAACATTCTTTTTCACTGACTGACCAGTTGCTTTCCCTCTCAGACAGTTTTTTTGCTGAGAAACACTACAAGGTGGAATTCTTGATCCGGTCCTTCCTGCATTAAAACTGCTCCTACATCATGCTCGGACGCATCTGTGGTTACTAGGAACGGTTTGTCAAAGTCTGGGGCCCTTAGCACAGGGTCAGACTTGAGTGTTGCTTTAAGCTGGTTAAAGGCCTTCTGACACTCTTCGGTCCACTGAACGGCATTTGGCTGTTTCTTTTTGGTTAGGTCTGTCAGTGGGGCGGCGATTTGTCTGTATTGCAGTACAAATCGCCTGTAATAACCGGCCAAGCCTAAGAAGGATTGAACCTGTTTCTTTGACCTTGGGACAGGCCACTTTTGGATAGCATCCACTTTGGCCTGTAGGGCGTTGATAGTTCCTTGACCCACCTGGTGTCCAAGGTAAGTTACTGTGGTTAGGCCTATTTGACACTTCTTTAGCCTTAACAGTTAGTCCTGCCTCCCTTATGCGCTCAAAGACTTTTTGTAGATGTTCCAGGTGTTCTGCCTAGGAATCTGAAAATATGGCCACATCGTCAAGGTAGGCGACTGCATATTCTCCTAATCCTGCTAGGAGACCATCTACAAGTCTTTGGAAGGTGGCGGATGCATTTCGCAGCCCAAAAGGGAGTACATTAAATTCATACAGCCCGACATGTGTGGTGAAGGCTGACCTTTCCTTGGCGGATTCATCTAGCGGTACCTGCGAGTACCCCTTGGTTAAGACCAAGGTAGAGATGAACTGGGCCCGTCCCAGTTTCTCCAATAGTTCATCTGTGCGTGGCATTGGATAGTTGTCTGGGTGAGTTACAGCATTTAGCTTACGGTAGTCCACACAAAAACGTATCTCCCCATCTGGTTTGGGAACTAGAACCACTGGAGATGCCCATGCACTTGCAGAGGGGCGGATTACACCCATCTGTAACATATCCTTGATCTCCTGTTCTATAGCAGTTTTAGCTTGAGGAGACACCTGGTAAGGTTGGACTTTCATTGGGTGAGCATTACCTGTGTCAATGGAGTGGTATGCCCGTTCAGTCAGTCCTGGGGTGGCTGAGAACGTCGGTGCGTAGCTAGTGCACAGCTCCTTGATCTGCCGTCACTACATACACGCAGGGTCATAGAGAGGTTCACCTCTTCCACGCCACCAGCACTTTTCCCTTCGTAGTAGACACCTTCAGGCCACTCAGCTTCGTCTCCTCCCTGGGCTGTAAACTCACAAACTTTTAACTCTCTGGAATAAAAGGGCTTTAGAGAATTAATATGGTACACCTTAGGCTTTCGGTTGGAGGTGGGGAATGCTATTAGATAATTAACAGCTCCCAGGCGCTCCTGGACCGTGAATGGCCCTTCCCACGATGCTTCCATTTTATGGGCCTGGAGCACCTTTAAGACCATGACCTGGTCTCCTACTTTGAAGGAACGCTCTCTGGCATGTTTATCATACCAGGCTTTTTGCTCTTTTTGAGCATCCTTTAGGTTTTCTTTAGCAAGAGCTAAAGAGGTTCGGAGGGTGTTTTGTAGGTTGGTTACAAAGTCCAGAATGTTAGTTCCTGGAGAAGGTGTAAATCCCTCCCATTGCTGCTTCACCAACTGTAATGGCCCCTTAACCTCGCGGTCATATACAAGTTCAAATGGTGAAAACCCTAAACTGGGATGTGGTACAGCTCTGTAGGCAAAGAGTAACTGCTGCAACACTAGGTCCCAATCATTGGAGTGCTCATTTACAAATTTACATATCATGGCCCCCAAAGCTCCATTAAACTTCTCCACCATGCCATTTGTTTGATGGTGGTAAGGAGTGGCAACCAAGTGATTTACCTGATGAGCTTCCCAAAGGTTTTCCATAGTTCCTGCCAGGAAATTAGTCCCTGCATCTGTGAGGATGTCGGAGGGCCAACCGACACTTGCAAAAATGTCCGCTAGTGCCTGGCACACGCTTTTAGCCCTGGTGTTGCTTAGAGCTACTGCTTCCGGCCATCGGGTGGCAAAATCCATGAAAGTCAGTATGTACTGCTTTCCTCTGGGTGTCTTTTTCGGAAAAGGACCCAGAATATCCACAGCTACTGGCTGAAATGGAACTTCAATGATGGGGAGTGGCTGGAGAGGGGCTTTGACCTGGTCTTGGGGTTTTCCCACTTTTTGGCATACCTCACAAGAGCGGACATAGGTAGAAACATCCTTGCCCATTCCCTCCCAATGGAATGACCTCCCCAAATGGTCTTTGGTTCTGTTCACCCCAGCATGGCCACTAGGGTGATAGTGGGCTAAGCTCAAGAGTTTGGCCCGGTATTTAGTTGGAACTACCAACTGTCTCTGAGGATGCCAGTCTTCCTGGTGTCCACCAGAAAGAGTTTCCTTGTATAAAAGTCCTCTTTCTACAACAAACCTGGATCAATTAGAAGAGGTGAGAGGCGGTGGGTTGCTCCATGCCGCCGTCCAAACTCTCTGGAGGCTTTCATGTGCTTCCTGTTCGATCTGGAACTGTTCCCTTGATGCTGGAGACATCAGTTCCTCATTGGATTGTGGACCTATGCTTGGTCCCTCTGGAAACGATGTACGGGATGGGGCTGTTTCCGCTGACTGTGAACTGCTCTCCGCTGGGGCACTATGTTGGGGTTCAGGCTCCGGCTGAGCCTCTTGTGTAGGGTTATGGGCTGTTGTTGGTTCAGGTTCGGTGGGGCCTTCTGGTGTTGGGGTTGCAAGTAGTGGATTCAGTGCTGGCAATGGGTCTGGTGTTGGTTGTTTGGCTGGTTCCGGTTCTGGGACTGGTTCCGTCTGGGTCTCTGGGACTGGATCCACTACTGCTGTTGCAGACATTGGCCTGGGATCTGGGTCCATCACCTCTGACCGGGTCCTGGTAGAAGTTTCCGGAACAGCGCTAGGCGTGATGGCTGGTTTAGTCTGGCTGCGGGTGACCATTCCCACCCTCGTGGCTGACTTCACATGATTGGCCAAGTCTTCCCCCAACAGCATGGGGATGGGATAATCATCATAGACTGCAAAAGTCCACGTTCCTGACCAGCCGTTGTACTGGACAGGCAACTTGGCTGTAGGCAAATTGAAAGAGTTGGACTTGAAGGGTTGAATCGTCACTTGGATCTCTGGGTTGTTTAAATTGGTGTCCACTAAGGAAGCATGGATAGCTGACACTTGTGCTCTGGTGTCCCTCCACGCGGTGACCTTCTTCCTACCCACACTCACAGTTTCCCTCCACTCCAAGGATATCTGGGAGGTATCTGGGCCTGAGGACCTCTGTCAAGGTTCCTCCCCCACTCTGAACGCTAGGGTACAGATGTGGGGACCTGCATGAAAACCTCCTAAGCTTATCTTTACCAGCTTAGGTCAAAACTTCCCCAAGGTATAAAATATTCCACCCTTTGTCCTTGGATTGGCCTCTACCACCACCAAACAAATACTGGTTACTGGGGAAGAGCTGTTTGGAAACGTCTTTCCCCCCAAATACTTCCCAAAACCTTGCACCCCACTTCCTGGACAAGGTTTGGTAAAAAGCCTAACCAATTTGCCTAGGTGACTACAGACCCAGACCCTTGGATCTTAAGAACAATGAACAATCCTCCCAACACTTACACCCCCCCTTTCCTGGGAAATGTTGGATAAAAAGCCTCACCAATTTGCATAGGTGACTACAGACCCAAACCCTTGGATCTGAGAACAATGAAAAAGCATTCAGTTTTCTTACAAGAAGACTTTTAATAGAAGTAGGAGTAAATAGAAGTAAAGAAATCCCCTCTGTAAAATCAGGATGGTAGATACCTTACAGGGTAATTAGATTCAAAACATAGAGAATCCCTCTAGGCAAAACCTTAAGTTACAAAAAAGATACACAGACAGAAATAGTTATTCTATTCAGCACAATTCTTTTCTCAGTCATTTAAAGAAATCATAATCTAACACATACCTAGCTAGATTACTTACTAAAAGTTCTAAGACTCCATTCCTGGTCTATCCCCGACAAAAGCAGAATATAGACAGACCGAGACCCTTTGTTTCTCTCCCTCCTCCCAGCTTTTGAAAGTATCTTGTCTCCTCATTGGTCATTTTGGTCAGGTGCCAGCGAGGTTACCTTTAGCTTCTTAACCCTTTACAGGTGAGAGGAGTTTTCCTCTGACCAGGAGGGATTTTAAAGGGGTTTACCCTTCCCTTTATATTTATGACAACCTCTGGTGTGATTCCGGTGCAATGAACTGTAATCTGTTGGGGTTCTTGGGGCAGTTGGCCTTTACATGCCCCGGCTCGTTACATTTAAAATGTCGTCCAGCTGACGGATCACTGGGGCGAGGTGGGTTGCTGGAGAACGGGGTGGTGGGACGATAAGGTGGCTGGAGGGTTCCTTGGGGGGTAGGTGGGGCCTTGGGCAGCCCTCGGTAATAGGGTGTGGTCTGAGGTTGTCCCTTCTGGTAGACGCTCCAACTGCGACCAGTTTTTTTCTTCTCTGCCACCTCCACCCATTTGGCTCCAATCTCCCCCGCCTCGGTTACAGTTTTGGGTTTCCCATCTAGGATGTATCTTTCTATTTCCTCAGGAACACCCTCTAAGAACTGTTCCATTTGCATTAGGAAGGGCAAATCTACTGGAGATTCAACACTTGCTCCTGATATCCAGGCATCCCAATGTTTCACAATGTGGTAGGCATGTCGGGTAAATGACACGTCTGGTTTCCACCTTAGGGCTCTGAATCGCCGACGGGAATGCTCGGGTGTTAGCCCCATTCTGACTCTCGCCTTGGTTTTAAACAGTTCATACTGGTTCATTTATGCCTTAGGCATTTCAGTCGCCACCTCAGCTAAGGGTCCACTGAGCTGCGGCCTCAGCTCTACCATGTATTGGTCTGTAGAGATGCTGTACCCAAGGCATGCCCTTTCGAAGTTTTCTAAGAAGGCCTCGGTATCATCGCCTGCCTTGTAGGTGGGGAACTTTCTGGGATGGGAAGTGGTACCTGGAGAAGGATTGCTAGGGTTTGTTGGTATATTCTGCTGAGCCCTTGCCTTCTCCATCTCCAGTTCATGCTTCCTCTCTTTTTCCTTCTCCTCCAGTTCTTTGACCCTTGCCTCCATTTCTTTGTCCCTTGCTTCCATAGCTCTCCTGTGAGCAGCCGCTTGGTGTTGTTCTGCCTGAAGTTTTAACCTAAGCTGGTAAAAGTAAGTTTAGGAGGTTTTCATGCAGGTCCCCACATCTGTACCCTAGAGTTCAGAATGGGGAAGGAACTTTGACATGGTGGCAGAGCAGTGGGATTAACTTAAAATCATTTTGAGATCAATTTGAGATTTTTTGAACCAGAAAAACAGATTTTAAAAGGAAATTTTTAAAATCCTTTGGGCTGCTAGAAAGCAGGTCTCCAACTGGAAATAGCTGGAAGTTTTCTTTTGCTTTGCTTTGGGGCCAGAGCCGAGACAAAAGGGAATTATCTTTTGTGAATTGCAGTTTTCTCTACCTAAAGGCAGAGTAGTTAAACTCCTGCAGGGAAATTCACAAGTCTTCACAGACCTGAAGTTTTTTTTTACCTAAAAGTAACTTGAGGGGTTTTCTGCCTATTTGCCTGGAGACAAAGGTGTTATGGGTTGTTTGGGTTTTTTTAGGATTTCTCTGTAGGCTGACAATCACTATCAGAGAATATAGGTATCATATTCAGCACAGCAAAATTTTACAAGCCAAGTCTTTTTTTGTTTGTTTTGGTTTTCTGTCTCACTCTCAGGTGTAAAGTTAGTTAAAAACAGAGAGGTTAGGATGACAGACTCCACGGCTCAACAAAAGCTGGAATTAGCCAGATTTGAGGCTGAGGAAAAACAAAAGGAACATGAAAGACAGATAGAACTCATGCAGATGGAAATGGGGGCAAAGGACAAAGAAGTGGAAGTGCAAGGGCAAAGGGTAAAATAGTTTGTACCTTGGGGAAGTTTTAACCTAAGCTGGTAAAAGTAAGCTTAGGAGGTTTTCATGCAGGTCCCCGCATCTGTACCCTAGAGTTCAGAATGGGGAAGGAACCTTGACAGTGACTATCAAATCTTAGTTTAAAAAAAAATCGAATCTTTTCTACATAAAAAAATATACCACTTACATGAATACCCAGTTGGCTTCCTTCTCCAACAGGGCTTCCTTGGATGATGTGTTACCCCTAAATTATGCTTCCCCTGGAGCATTAGAGCTGAGCAGAGCCAGGTAGTGAGACCTTTATGGCCCTAAAAAGAGGTTTTGAGTAGGTTACTTTGTAATTTTTTCATAGGCTGGTTAGTGGGATATTGTATACAACTTGCTCAAGTAAACAGATGTTGTGTTGTCCGTTCACCTCTAAGGGTCTGATTCAAAGCACATTTACAGCTGAATTTAAGATTAATACAGGAGTGGCCTCTATCAGAGGAACCTCAGTAATGTGACCTTATGCTGTCTTTAACTGTTACTTTGGTACCTCCATATTTTAGGTCTCATGGTGAACAATGGTCATTACTCTGAGATCCTTCTTATAGAAAATTGAGCCAATTCCTGCCATAGTACTGCAGGATCTATATGAGTTGCAATAACTTACACCACCAAGTAAGTGAAGGACAGAGGAAGATCACCTCCTACTGGGAGGTTAGTTAATAGCTGTGTTATGTGGCTTTTGGATTGGTTAGTGGATTATTTAATTCATGTTGCTGAAGTAAAGAGAATGGTTTGGATTGATACTTGTGATTCGTGCTTAGCATTATTTTGACACCTCCACCTCAGTGTGCTTAACAGAATGACAATATTTATTACGTGTGTGTGATTCCCTACTAACACAAAAAGGCAAGACACCGTGACTGCATCATTTCTCAAGTGCTGTTTCTAGCTTTGGATGCGTGGGCCTGATTCTCACCCCATTGAAGCTACTGAGTATTTCAGTGGGGCACCAGGATCAGGTCCTCTGCCACAGTTGCAATACCGTTTCACTTTCTTTCTCCCCTATATGAATGTTGCTATAAACACAGGGCAGCTTATAGCACTGAGGTCACTGGTCTGCACGTGACGTAACAAGTGACTTAATGGTATCTGCTGATCATGCTTGCCACTCATTTTTCTCACTGTTAAGACATCACAACTGTATAATGGGCTTGATCCTCCTTCCATCGACCAGACATTTAAACAAGCTGTACTATCTGCAACTTGAATGCTTCATTCAAGATCAAGATTTTCTGGTCTTGTGGCTTTTGCTCAGAGTATCTTCTGTACATATAATGTTTAGGTTTTAGGGTTTGTGTTTGATTGGGTTTGTTTTTGTTTTTTACACATTCAGCTTTTATCTTTGCTGTTGGGAATTTTTTTTAAATAGTTTCTGGGGTAGTATGATTTATCTCCATGAATTACATAGCCCAGCTCTCTAACCTGCTGTAGATACCAAAATGCAATTCCTAAACCATTTTCTTGCCAGCTAGATTTGTTTCTATTCATGTCACATAATCCAGTAACTGATGGACAGTATTCTCCTAGGAATTGTTTTATAGTTACTCAGTTTTGATTTCAAGGACTCTGTCCATTTTCACAAACTCCCTAGAATATGGATGCAGGTCACACACACACTGGGAAACTCTAAATTATGATAATGCTTAAAAATAATATTTAAACAAAAAGAACTCTATAGATCAGGCCACTATGGCTTTAAAACTGGTAAAATCCCAGTTTAGGGCAGCCATAAAAGTATGATCATGGACTGAAAACTTTTATGCATAGTTTTAACCCAGACTGTTTACAGCCAAATTTCTAAAACCCCTAAAAATGCTTTGTTTCGGAAGTGCTAGTACCACCACACCTGTTGAAATAAAAATGATACTTGTTCTGTATATTATTATCCTATTATATATTATGTAACAAGATTTTCAAAGGTAGTCTTAATGGTACTCTGGTGGAGAATGACTACAGATCATAACAATTCCTTTTTTAATACTTTAGGTTCCTTAAGTTCCAAAATATTCTTGATGGTTTCTTTTTATAAATGAATTTGATTTCCTTTTCTATGACCTGTAATTACATGTCAGTAACAAACCAAATTGCATACCAAACTATTGTATTCTGCGATTTCATAAGTTTGTGTCTAAGTTGCATGATATTCCTTTGTCTTAATTTTTTGCTTCTGTTGTATTTTACAGTTCAATTTCACCATTCAGTATTGAGAGCACAAGGCGCCAGAGAAGGTCTGAGTCCCCAGACTCCAGGAAGCGGCGCATCCATAGGTGTGATTTTGAAGGATGCAACAAAGTATACACAAAAAGTTCTCATCTGAAGGCTCACCGGCGGACACACACAGGTAGTACTTTGCTGAGAATATAATAATAATGCTTAGTACTTATACAGCATTTTATATCCTCAAAACTCTTTACAGAGTTCCTCATGACAGTGTTGTGAGGGAAGATACAGTACCAGTAAGTGAATGTAATAGTTTGAAGTAAGCGAATGTTATAATTTTACGGACAGGTACACTCAGAAACAGGTTGCTGAAGTGGCCAGAGACAGAAACAGAGGGGAAGTGTCGACTGTTGAATAGGGCATTAGGCTAGGAGTCAGGAGACCTGATTTCTGTTCCCAGCTCTGCCAGTGGGCACGCGACTCTGCCTTTGTTTCCCTTCCACCCTTTGGGGTTTTTTTTTGTCTCTTCAGATTATAGGCTCTCAGGAGTAGGGAGTGTCTTTTACTCTGTGTTTGTACAGGGAGGCATCAATGTCAGTCGAGGGTTGTAGGCATTACTTTAATACAGATAAAACATAATATACAGTAATAACAATAATAATGAAATGACTTTGCAAAGGCCGTGGAGGTAGTCAGTGTCAAAGCTGAATGTTGTAATACTAAAGAACTCGGGATAGAATTTTTTCAGCAACATTTTTAATGTCTTATAACTTCAGATCTAAGCATTAAAACGAAGTTGACTGCCAAAGCATCTGCTCTTTTCTGTTTAATCTCTCAATGTGTCTAGGGCAGGGGTGGGCAAACTTTTTGGCCCGAGGGCCACATTGGGGTACAAAACTGTATGGAGGGCCGGGTAGGGAAGGCTGTGCCCCCCAAACAACCTGGCCCCAGCCCCCTATCCTTCCCTGCCCCCTGACTGTCCCCGTCAGAACCCCCGACCCATCCAACCCCCCCTGCTCCTTGTCCCCTGACTGCCCCTTCCTGGGACCCCCTGCCCCAAACCGCCCCCTCCGGGATCCCACTCCCTATCCAACCCCCCCTGCTCCCTGTCCCCTGACTGCCCTGACCCCATCCACACCCCTGCCCCCTAACAGGCCCCCCCGGGACTCCTATGCCTATCCAACCCCACCTGTTCCCCGATCCCTGACTGCCCCATCCAACCACCCCCTGTCCCCTGACTGTCCCCCGGAACCCCCTACCCAACCCCTCCACTGCCACACGCGCCGCCGCCACCCCTTTACCATGCCGCTCAGAGCAGCAGGAGCTTGCAGCCCCGCTGCCTGCACGGTGGCATGGCTGCGGGGAAGGGGGAACAGCAGGGGAGGGGCTGGGGGCAAGCTTCCCAGGCCAGGAGCTCAGGGGCCAAGCAGTTATTATAAAGTTATTGTAACTACTTAAATTAGCAGTAAATACAACTCCTTAGTTAGAACTTATGAATCTCTGGCTCACAGTCCCATGATCAGACGACTAGACCATGTCCACTTTCAGTACTTATATTTCTTTCAGTTCATCTTGTGACAGATGCAGCTAGTTGGGAAATGGGAAGTTATGATCTAATGATAAGATGATACTACAGTACACTTTTGACATGGAAAAGTCTTGTGTTAATTTAGACTTGATGTATCTGGCACAAACTATCTCAGCATTTGTATGTGTTGGACAAATTTATTGTGGAAAAGAATAACAAATTTCCATTTTCCAGGTAAAATCTGGGGACCAGTTCAAACTTGTTAGAGAAGTGAAGTCATTAACACGTCTGCATCAGTTTTCCCAATAGGTCTATTTGGTGGGTGGGATTGCCACCTTTTGTTGAAAGCAATACTGAATCAGTCTCCATCCTTATCCCCCCTACTAAAAAATACTTCTTAAGGAAAGAATCCCCTCCCAAAATGGAAGAAAAGCTCCAGTGGCCTGTTAATTGTAATCAGCTTTTCTTCTAGGCAGGCTGTGCTCTTCTCAGCTTCCTGCAACTGCCCATCCCTAGCCACATTCCTTATATATTGTTTGACTGTCATCCCTCTCAGTTTACTCTTGTTTGCTGTCCTCTCTTAATTCCGCTCCCTCCTCCCGCTCCGCAAATACACACGCACTCTGATCCCCCTTCAGTCTGATTCCAAGTTGATGGAGGTGGCCAGCACCTCTGAAAGTCAGGCTGGTCACATATTTAGGGACCTAAAGCTAGGCCCCCAAGTTTGAAAATGGCATTAGTATCTAGAATTACTTTTCAGTAGCGTTTAGGGCGTAATGGAGTCTTTGTACCTATACCAAATGACAACTGCTTTGGGGATCTTGTGTGATCTTTTTTGCTGGTTTGTTCCTTCTGAAAATATCTCAAAGAAAAGTACCACAAAAAAACTCACAGCATGTACACATGTTGACTGCTTTATACTGTTATGCTTCTATCTCTGCTTCCATTTACACAATAAAAATTAAACAGAAAGAAGGTGAGTGTCAAATTTAGGCAACTAGTTTATCAGATAAGAAATTCTGCAATGTGTTGTTAAAACTGAACAGGTTTACAAAACACCTTTCCGGTCTCTGTGAGAAGCTCACATAGTCTTCCTTAAATGCAGCATTGACTGTGAATTTACAGTAGGTATTAATCTCATCTTGCATTTATATCTTAGTCTTTACCTTTGCCTCAGGCAAGCTGAGTCAATTATTTATGTATGACCCATAGTAATTAGTGTGCAGTATTGGACAGGTATAAATGAATTCTGACAGCCATGCACACAAGGGTGAGCAAGTTCTTTCTGATAAAAGATCACAGAAACTTGGCATTGTATAATTTTAATTTTTCATGCTGTATGTGTTGCGCCATTTGATCTTGCTACAAATAATTTAGCTGAGCAGAATTGGTGTGAAAGCTCCTTAATATTTATTTGTACTGTTGATATATATTTACAGCAAATGAAATAGATACATAATCATTTTGATACAGTAAACTTTTAAAAATATTTTATTAAGGAATTTTGACATTAAACTATAGTTCTTTTCAATTTAATTTTTAAAAAGGAACTGTAGACAGTAATATCATATCATCTTTTCCGTGTGTGACCTGGATACTTGAAGATGCCATCAGTAGCAAGTACTGTTCACCAATGTTACTTCAAATGCTAGTGTAAACAATTAACTCTCATTCTTGGCTATTGAATCCACTAGGTGGTGAGCTTGAATAGCAAATTGTTTCTGCAATTAGAAAACCAGAAAACATTCAAACTGATCTCACTGTTAAATTAGAATATTTCATAAGTCACCAGTACCAGCCATCAAATTTATCTTTTCAATATCAGGTTTTTATTGTTATTTTGCCAAATCGTCTAAAAAGGTTAGAAAATATCAGGTATGATGGGAGCCTGAAGGGCTTGCAGTCAGCGTGTGCTCAGATTTATCATCTCCCTTAAGAAGAAGAAGAAACTATGAGAAATCAGATGACCTGGGTTTTCTCAGGCTAGTTTCTGTCTCACTGAACTCACAGAAAACTGGTAATATGTGACTCTTCAAATGAGTAATCTTTGTAGATCAGAAGGGTGAAAGCACTCTATTGTATTCATACCCAAAGTATGTATTCATTGCATTCTACCTATGTACTTGTATGGTCCTAATCCGTGCAATAACTGAGCATCATCATTCATACCTACTGTGGAATTTAATCGCATAAAGTTGTGAGGGGTGGTTAACTGTGGTGGTGGTAGTGGTGTTATTTTATTAGAACCTCCTAAGGAGGCAAACACCTGGAGATATAAAGTAACTTGGTATGGGGAAGGGGGGGGAGTCATTATTTTTAAAACGTTTTAATACGTCCTACAGAATTAAATTTCCTTTACTTCTTCAAAGTCTTCTGCAGAGTTGGTTAGACATTTCAAAATTAGAAATGTTGATGAAATTTTTCATCGACATTTCAATGGGGAAAATACATATTTTCAGGAAAATTTTGCTTCATTTTTCAGTCAGCCCTAGTTTTTAGATCTTTCTCTGTAACTAGAACGGGGCGCAAATGTCAAATGTTACAAATTTTTGACCAAAAAAATTGTGTGTGAGGGGGGAATTGTGCAAATTGTTTCACTTTTGTGTGAGTATGTTTTTATCTCCTCTGTAGAAGGATGGAAATTTTGAAATTTCAGAGAAAAGCAGGAAAATATTGCAAAAATGTTCAGAGTGTATCATCCATCTTCACATTTTTTTCCAAACAGCTCTAACTAAAATCTAGCTGTGTCCCAAGGAACATGAAGCTGATATTTTTAAAGTGTTAAGACAAAAGCTATATACTTGGGAAGGGTTGTTTTTGTCAGGACAAATCCAAGACTTTAAATTATCCTCCATTTACAAATTTAAATAAGTATGTAAGTATCTTCAGGGTTGTTTAGGCTAGCTGCCATAGCATGGCAGAGGAGATGTTACATGTATTGGGGCCTTTGGGATGGAGGGAGTTGTGAGATGAAGAAACACTGAGGTTCTTTTTCACCCACAGCAGCTTCACTTAATTTTGTTTTAATATGTATGAAATAAATAATGAAATATAGGAATATCAACAGAGGCACTGTTTGTATCGCTGCAGGTTTTCCTGGTTGGTTGTTTTGCTAGTCTAGGGGAGCAATCCTGTATATTGGCATCTTTGGAGATCTAATGTGCTTTAGCAGCCTTTCTGCACTGGTAGACTCTTTATCTCATATGTGGACAAAGTTTGTGTACTGCTGTTTACAATGTGGCTGGCAACTTCTCTCCCCTGTAACTGAGAGGTGTGATCTGTAAAAACTACACTTGCCAGCATACAATGCTCCATCTTGATTTAAACAGCCACTCCACCTATATCAAAGTTGGTCTTTGCTTATCAGGGCCTATAATCTTCACAGGCAACATTGATTAAACAGAGAGAGTGAGAGAGAATGTAAATCTCATATATTTTATGACCTTAAGACTCAAATAATCCTCAGGACTCAAAATGGGCCAAATGTGGGGGTACATGTGAAAATCAGGATATGGAACAGTGCACTGAGGAGCCAATGGCAGCAAGGCTGATACAGGTGCTAACGGCTCAGGAAATGGAGCTGATTTTTTCACACATGGCCCAGAAAATACAGGATTCAAACTGGATTTTTCCATGATTCTTTGGCTCATCTGTTCCATGAAAGCACGGCTTATGGCCACAGCTTCCCACCCCACACACCAAGGGATAATGTGGAGTAAGCCATGCAGAGCTGGTGGGTTTTTCCCACAAAGTAAGGTCTTAGGCATGGCCCTTTGATGCTTCCTGAGAGTACCCAGGGTTGTGAGGCACTAGGGTTGCCAACTTTCTACTTGCACAAAACCGAACACCCTTGCCCCTCCCCATGCCCTGTCCCTCCTCCAAGGCCCTGCCCTTTCGCCAAGGCCCCGCCCCCTGCTCACTCCGTTCCTCCTCCCATTGCTCGCTCTCCCAACCCTCACTCGCTCATTTTCACCGGGCTGGCTCAGGGGGCTGGGGTGCTGGAGGGGGTGAGGCTCCAGCTAGGGGTGCAGGCTCTGGGGTGAGGCCAGAAATGAGGAGTTCAGAGTATGGGAGGGGGCTCCGGGCTGAGGCAGCGGGTTGGGGTGTGGGAGGAGGCATGGGCTCTGGTCTGGGGGTGCGGGTTCCGGGGTGGGGCCAGAAATGAGGGGTTCAGAGTTCAGGAGGGGGCACTGGGCTGGGGCAGGGGGTTGAGGTGTGGGGGGTGTGAGGGCTCTGGCTGGGGGTGCGGGCTCTGGGGTGGGGCTGGGTATGAGAGGTCAGGGGTGCGGGAGGATGCTCCGGGCTGGGACCAAGGGGTTCGGAGGATGGGAGGGGGATTAGGGCTGGGGCACGGGATTGGGGAGGGATGCAGGCTCTGAGCGGCGCTTACCTCAAGCAGACAGTCAATGGCCCAGTTGCTGACCAGAGCTGCCAGGATCCCTTTTCAACCGTGTGTTCTGGTCGAAAACCGGACACCTGGTCACCCTATAAGGCACCTCGCTACCACTGGCCCTTAGCGCAAGGAAGTCTTGTCTGTGTCTGCTGTGGGTCCACTAGTCCCGGGCAACACGAGCACTCCCTTTTAGGCCTGTTCAGGCCCCACTCTCCATACAGGTTAGCGATAGGCACACTCCAGACCCTGAGCCCTCTGACTGTTGACCTGGAGTGTCCAGCCTCAGGTCTACTGGACAAAGCTTTGCTGCTTACAAAGGAGCAGTACACCCAGCTTAGAGTTTCACATCAGATCACCGTTCTGCTTGACACACAGCACTTAGATATGTTTCTAGTGAAAGCAAGTAAAAGTTTATTTAACCAAGTTTAGAGAGACAAGTGACAGCAAGTAGAAGTATTGGAAACAGATGGTTACATATAAAATAAAATCAGAACACACATTCTAGAACCTAGACTGACTTAACTAGATGCTTTCCTGTTTTATAGAGCCCTGCTCACCCAAAGTTCTTCCAGCCATTTACAGCCCGGCTTGGCTGTGATCCATTCATGAGACATTCATGTCAGCTTGCCTCCTTGATGAAAGATCCCGGGTGTCTTTGCATCCCCAGATATATCAGAACAGTCCATTGTCCTTATTCATAAGCAAGACATCCCCCTGCTGGTTGTTTTTTCCTGAGTACTCCTTTCTTGTAGATTTCAGTCTCTTAGTCAGCAGCTGGCTCGCTATGCAAATAAGACTACATTGTCCAGAGAGGTAGATAAGCATCTGTTACCCCCTGCTTGAAAGGAACCTGTCCAAGGTATGTCACCTCCTGGTTACCTGCCTTAAGAACATAATTATCAGTACAGACAAACAAATATTAAATATTATCAGTACATACATTGCACAATGACTGTGAGGAGCAGTAGGCTACTGGCTCTTGGCAGAGATCTCACAAGCCACCCTTTCATGAGTTATTACACATATATCTGACACAGGGGACCTCTGTAAAATCCTGTGCACCCTCTGTGCCCACTGTCAGTTGTCATCAAGAAGTCACTGGGTCAGAGACACTGTGCTCATAATTTTTGCCTTCATTTCAGGTAAATCTTATAGTACTTTGATGGAGAAATTTTCAGTTTACACTGGTTAATATTTAACTTTACAGATTTTTTATTTTTTTTATTTTTCATTAATATAATAGCAATGAGCAATAAGGTCAAATAGGTGTCTGAACCTTGGAGGGCGGGGGGTGAGGGTGTGTCATTGATCAATAGCATCACTCAGATTTGAGAGTAAATACTTATAGCCTTAGACATAATGAAGGCCATTTTTCAGTGTTGGGCTCTTCACCAGTGTTATGTGGAGACACTAAACTTTTCAGCTATGCATTTGTGTACCTGAGAAAGTGCCAGTATTTCCTGTGACAGAAGTTGTTCCTTTTCAGCTGGTTTGAGATGCCAGCCAAGTAGAGAGAGGGCTAGTGAATACATGGGTGTTTTGTTTAGTCTGTGCTTTTTCAAACTTTGCATTCCTCTCACTCACCGTTGCTCCATATATTATTTTAATATGAAAGGACACCTGTCATTAGTCTTTGTTCAGATTTTCCTTTCAGCGTTTCAGAGCAGACTTAAGAAATAGGAGGTACCAAAAAAGTTATTTTTGCTCTGTAGGTTTTAAAACTCCATTTACTACCTGTTTCTTTTTCTTTCTTTTTTTTAAGAATTGTAAATGCCTTTTGCCAGCTGTACATGACAGAAATATATTTATTGGCTTGTAATCCCTTCTTTAGACAAATATTAAGAGGAAGCATTATCCTTTAGATAATCCGTTTGGATTTGCTTTTAGTTTTGTAGAGTTTTGGCCTAGTCTAAAATTAACACATCTCTTTTCCCACTCCCTCCCCCATGCATGTCTTGCCTGCTACCTTAGCTCCAGTCCTGCAGCCCTTCATGTGAATATACCAATGGGTTTAAAGGGCTGCAAGACCAGGCCCATATCCTGGGCTAGAAAACTGGAAATTTAAATAAACAAAACCAATTTATAAATTACTGTATTTTAAATAAAATAGGAAGTTATATTTGTCTTGGGTTCACCTTTATTTTTTAAGAAAGACTTTCTAAAATTTAGTGCCAGATTCAATAAACAGTAGAGTTTTTCACTGTGGAAACCAGTGCATCTCATGGAAGTCCCCACTTGTAGGCTTCTGGTTCTTTCTTCAGGCTGCTGCAGCATGGAAGATAGCCAAATTCTTTGACTGAACTGGGCTCTTAGAGCCTGATCCTGTTCCTACTGGAGTCAGTGGCTTCAGTGTCATAGGATAGGGCCCATAATATTTAAAAATTAGGCATCAGATAGCTCATGAAATTGACAATGGGCTTTGGGGACTGACTTCCCAGTTCTACTGCATCCCGGGTAGATAGCATCTAATAGCCTGATAGGGTACATCTACACTGCAATAAAAGACTCATGTGACAGCCATGGCTGGCCTGGGTCAGCTGACTTGGACTGATAGGGCTCAGGCTGCTGGACTATGAAATTGCAGTGTAGACATTCAGGCTCAGGCGGCAACTCCGGCTTTGGGACCCTCCCCCCCACGCAGGGTCTCAGAACCTGGGCTCAGCCCAAGTCTGAACATCTTCACTGCAGCTTTATAGCCCTGCAGCCTGAGCCCCGCAAACTTGAGTCAGCTGACCCAGGCCATCTGTAGGTCTTTTACTGAAGCGTAGACATACCCATAGCCTGGGTGTAATGAGGTGGATCTCTTAGTCCAGTTCCTCATGGGCAGCAGTCCACATCACAAAAAGCTAGTACTTCCAATTCTCATCATACAACCTCTCTGCAGACAATTAAATTATTTCATTGATCTGGAGCTGTTTGTGAGCACTAAATTCACCTTAAGCACACACAAAGCAAGGGAATAATTATTCTGCATTGTAAGTCTGGTACGGTGCCAACATGGAAAAGTGCCCACACTTACTCCAAAGCACTTTGTTGGGAATGATGTAGGAAAGTGAGTCTAATTTTATCTGTGATTGCTCTTGTCTCTAGGTTATGAAAAATATTTGCAGCAATGCCTCTTGACTTTGTAAATATGAAATGCATAGGGGTTTTGTCTGTGCGTGGCACAAGGAAATACTGATTTTTGTTATGCAGAATAAAATCTTCTCTAATTTATCACTTAATATTTTACCTTCCAGAACTACAGTTCTTACAAATTCTCATGGCCAGATTGTAGTCCAGGATGCACAGCCACAAAGCAGCATAAAGGACAGTAAAACCCCTCCACTCTTACACACACCCATGGGTATGTCTACACTATAATTAAACACTTGCTGCTGACACATGTCTGCTGACTCTGGCTCGCTGGGCTTGGGCTACAGGGCTGTTTAATTGTGATGTAGACATTTGAGCTGCAGCTGGAGCCCGGGCTCTGGGACCCTTCCCCCTCACACAGTGTACATCAGAGATGCCATAGCTGTCATACAAATGATGGCTGGAGACAAATTCCAAACCTCTGATGTACTAGAGGCAGGTCCTGAAAGGACCTGATAAAGCTAATTCTGTAAGTGAAGTCTTTGACAGATATGAGAATAGTAACTCTGTGAAAACTGCAGAAAGACAATGCCGGACAGGATATAAGGTTGGATGCAAGAAATACTAGATGATTGGTGGATGCCCTTGTGCCTCCATGGAAAAAGTTTCTAAATGTGGTGTCCAACAAGAAGTCACTTGTAAAATTCCTCTGTGAATATATCATTCCAAATGCACCTGAGAGTGTAGGAACACACCCAACACAAACACTCCTTGCTGGAGGCTTTTCCAATGGGGAAATAGCAAAGTCCATCACCAGTAGAGGTGCTGAAGAAGCCCAAGACTTGCATAGTACTCAGGAGGAAGTGGACACAAGGATGCTTCTGAATGTTGTATGTGCAGCCTGGCTTTTGGGTCTTTTGGTGTCAAAGGAATCATAGTAATTAGGTCACCTGATAGAGATATTTTGGTCCTTGCTGTTCACTATTTTCCAAAAATGGAACACATAGGTAGCATGTGGATTGAAACAGGCACCATTATTACCAGCACAACTGACAAGGGTTGCTTTATATCTGTGTGTGAAATTTGTGATGTACGCACTCGTGACTTCAGCAGCACACTTCCTGCTGTACACACATTAACAGGATATGACTCAGTGTCATCCCTATTGGATTTTGGGGGCAGGGGGAAGGAATGTGTGTTTAATGTTGTCAAAACAAAGGTATCTTACCACTTCAGAGATCTTGCAAAATTGGGAGAGAGTGATGGACAAACTGCAATTTCTGCAGCAAGGAAGTTGGTAGCCGTGCTGTATGACAAGAGCGAGAAAGAAAAGGAGACCCACAGAGGCCAGAATTGCTTGCCTCTCAATCTCGCCATCAAAAGGGACAAGTCACTGGCCAAACTCCCCCCCATGTGATGACAGTTGAAGAACATGTCAAAAGAGCATCATGAGCAAGCCAAGATTTAAATGCCTTTGCACACAGGTGAACCAGATACGGGATCACCATTGCAATATGGATGGCAAAATGTGGATGATGAATTACCACCTGTGTTCCTTTAGGGTCCAATGGTACCTTAACGTCTACAAGATCATATTTGGGCCTATACCAGTAGGTGTCACTGCACAAGAAACTGAGTCTGTAGTTGGAACAATCTTCCCTGCACACAGTGTGCATCCAAGGCAATGAAGACTGCGGTAACTCTCAACAGAGATCATAAAGATGAACATGGTGATGATAATGATGTTGACTAGAAATGTCACCAGTGCTGTTACATTTCAGTAATACCTGTACAAATTTATTATTAGAGTTTGTTGTTGTGGTGCATGGAGGTCACAGAGAAATTAAATTTTATGTCTTGAAATAATAGATAGGGTCATTAACATAACAAATGAATGCAAATATTTCAAAGTAGTCATTTTAATGTGTTAGTGGTGTCATTGTTTATTCCCATTTCTAAGGTAATGGCACCACTTGACAGCTCCACAGGATTCCTCATCTTGAAGTAGATGTAATAAGCTTTCAAATGATGCATGATGTGCATGTGTGTAGAGTGAGTACACGTAGTCATTCAAATTGGTGGTGTCTGCCACTGGCCTATTTAATGAGACTGTGAATAACTTGGGACAGCGCCTATCTCATTGTTCTGTGTTTGTACAGCACCTAGAAAAGTGGGGTCCTGATCCATGGCTAGAGCTCCTAGGTGCTACCACAACATATATAATAAGTATTGTAGTTTAACATCTTGAAGAGACTTGCCTGGCTGGGATCTGATCCTGCAAATACTACTGGGAGTGTTGCAAGATCAAGCCCTTGTAAATTTTAGGTTTCAGAGTAACAGCCGTGTTAGTCTGTATTCGCAAAAAGAAAAGGAGTACTTGTGGCACCTTAGAGACTAACCAATTTATTTGAGCATGAGCTTTCGTGAGCTACAGCTCACTTCATTGGATGCATACTGTGGAAATTGCACAGTATGCATCCGATGAAGTGAGCTGTAGCTCACGAAAGCTCATGCTCAAATAAATCGGTTAGTCTCTAAGGTGCCACAAGTCCTCCTTTTCTTTTTGTAAATTTTAGAAGATTGCATTTATTGCCAGGCAGAAGTACCACTTCCATTCTGTGAACACCTTGAATTCTCTAGAAAAGTGTATTTTCTTCTGCAAAACTTTTGAAACCTTTATACCTTTATTATTACCTTTGATTTAATAATTATTGTCACTCACATTAGTGTTAACTATGTGTTAAGCATCAGCAATGTGATTGGCACTGTGCAATAGGTAAAAGATAAAGAATCCCTGTCCCAAAGAGTTAAGTCTATCTGTCTGTCTTAGAGTATTATATAGGTCCTATCAACATAGTGAGTCAAAAACCTGAAGAGTCAAAGTAAAGCAGTGATGGTGCAGGGTTTTGGTTTTATTCTCCTCTCCATTCTTCTGATACAGACACAGTAAGTTGGGTATAACTTTGTGCGTTTATTTCCCCACATTATTAATGGCTTCTTGTGGGCAAGGCAGAAGAAGAGATTTTTTAGGACAGTTTGAAGGAGAGAAGGGTGGTGAGTTGGCAAATGAGAACAAGCTGGTCATTGTATGCATAGAGGATAGTGTGAAACCATGCACAAAGACAGGAGGCAATAAATATGAATGATTGTGAAGTGGAGGGGACACAGTGGATATAATAACAAGTAAGAGCCATGCTATAGACCGGGGCAGAGTAATACAGGTGAGAGCAAGAGCTATATGTAGAGGGAACATGTAAAGCTAAGGAAACATAAAAGTAATTGACTTTGAATTGAATTATCAATGACTGAGAATATAAATAATAGCATTAAGAATTGTCAAAAGCATCATGAAATTCCCTCTGTTCTATTGGATGTAGATTTTATACTTACTTTTAATTGGGGAAACTGAATTTGCACATGGAGAAACTGATTCCCTTTCCCAAGGTCACACACTGAGTTAGTATCAGAACAAGGAATAGAACCCTGAATACTAAGTCGTATGCCCCAATCGATTATGGTAGATTATGCTCGATCTCAGTCTTATAATTTAGTTTCCCAAACTTGCTCAGCTGATATAAAACACACGCCCCTTGTCCAAGAGAGATGCTGTTGTCATGCTGTCTGGAGTGGCTCACAACCATGAGTGCCTACCTCAGGGCAGACTGTCAAAAACAGGACAGATACCCCAAACTAGTGGTGTGTTCTGTAATTAGATTTCACCAAGCCAGTAAAAAATGTGAACTCCCAAATCACTATAACAATCCTACCATGAAGTCACAGACAGTCCCCTTAGACTCTCCAGACTATCTTACCACCAGGACAAACCGGACTTCGTGGTAAATGGTTATTTACTCTGAAATCACACAGTGGTCAGGAAAAAGAAAAGGCGTACTTGTGGCACCTTAGAAACTAACAAATTTATTTGAGCATAAGCTTTCGTGAGCTACAGCTCACTTCATCGGATGCATGCAGTGGAAAATACAGGGGGGAGATTTTATATACACAGAGAACATGAAACAATGAGTGTTACTATACACACTGTAACAAGAGTGATCAGGTAAGGTGAGCTATTACCAGCAGGAGAGAGGAAAAAAAACACAATCTTTTGTAATGATAATTAAAATAGGCCATTTCCAGCAGTTGATAAGAACGTGTGAGGAATAGTAGGTGGCGGAAATAAACATGGGGAAATAGTTTGACTTTGTGTAATGACACATCCACTCCCAGTCTTTACTCAAGCCTAATTTAATGGTGTCCAGTTTGCAAATTAATTCCAGTTCAACAGTCTCTCATTGGAGTCTGTTTTTGAAGTTTTTTTGTTGAAGAATTGCCACTTTTAGGTCTGTAATCAAGTGACCAGAGAGATTGAAGTGTTCTCTGACTGGTTTTTGAATGTTATAATTCTTGACTTCTGATTTGTGTCCATTTATTCTTTTATGTAGAGACTGTCCGGTTTGGCCAATGTACATGGCAGAGGGGCATTGCTGGCATTGCTGGCACATGATGGCATATATCATCTACCAATGTGGCCCACCTTGATTATCACTACAAAAGGTGTTGTTGTTTTTTCTCTCCTGCTGGTAATAGCTCACCTTACCTGATCACTCTCGTTACAGTGTGTATGGTAACACCCATTGTTTCATGTTCTCTGTGTATATAAAATCTCTCCACTGTATTTTCCACTGAATGCATCCGATGAAGTGAGCTGTAGCTCATGAAAGCTTATGCTCAAATAAATTGGTTAATCTCTAAGGTGCCACAAGTACTCCTTTTCTTGTTGCGAATACAGACTAACATGGCTGCTACTCTGAAACAATGGTCAGGTTGCTTCCAGTCGCAGGATACCAGACACTTACCCTAGATTGGTACCATAGATCTTACCAGTCCTTATCAAAGTAAGTAAGTGAGTGAAGGTCTGAGCACAGGGAATCAGGATCTGAGATCTGTAAGTTTAATTCTACCATTCACTCTTTCTGGGGCCTTGAGAAAGTCACTCTCTCCCTCAGTTTCCTTATCTGCAAAATAAAGATAATACTCACTCACTTAATAATACTGACCTCCCCGGTCTGTGATGAAGCCTGATTATTGTAAAGCAATAATCATTTTTAAAAATAGGTTTATAAAGCACTTTGAAGAGGGAAAATGCTTTAAGTGCTGTTGCTTTTCATTAAAAATTCAAAACTTTTTGACGCTGCTGTTTAAAATTAATTTGAATAAAACTTAAACTATGTCATTTTTTTGCCTTTATACTGCTTCTACAATCTGTTGTCTTCCTCTGGGAGTGCCTAAGGCAGCAAATTCTATAATGGCCATTTTGTTGTAAAGAGATTCTTGAACTGTTCAAACACTTTACATTTGTTGGGGTCACTCCCAAACTTAGTCATCTGTTGTCACTGTCAATTTGTGAATCCCAGCCCAACCGCTGTGTCAGTGTGGGTGTGGTGGGACTGTACTCTCCCTTTCGGAATTAATTTGATGGTGATATAGGCACTGCTGCTGGATGACACAGGTACTCCACACTGGGCATTTTGTTACAATTACACTGCAGCAGTAACTTCCTAAACAGTGAGAAGTAATTGTAAGCCTTTGCCATGGATTTTCAATATGGCCCCGATCCTGCAAACACTTACACACGTGTAACTTTATTCACATGAGTAAATGCAGGGGAAACAATCCTGCATTTGGCCCCTTCCCACCATTCCCAAGAGGAATCTTCCTGCAGTCGTATGTTTGATGCTGTCTCATCTGAGGCCTGTGGGCTTGCTGATCAACTGACAGAAGAGCAGATTGAGAATTCAAAGAAGCCTTTTCACTATTTGACAAAAATGGCAATGGTGCTATAACAGCAAAGGAATTGGTGGCAGTGATGTGGTCATTTGGTCAAAACCTAACAGAAGCTGAATTACAGGATATGATCCTTGAATTAGATGCCCTGATGGCAATGCAACAATTGATGTTCCAGAATTTCTGACAACGAAGGCAAGAAAAATGAAAGATACAGTGTGTGAAGAAGATATTAGAGAAGCATTCTGTGTGTTTGATAAGGATGTCAATGGTTATATTACCGCTGCAAAACTTCATCATGTGATGACAAATTTTGGAGAGAAGCTAGCAGATGATGAGATAATTAGGGAAGCGGACATAGATGATGATGGTCAAGTAAATGATGAACAATTTGTACAAATGATGACAGCAAAGTGAATACATCATATAGAACATGCATATATAGATCAGCAATTTTACGGATACGCATGTTTGTAGGACTTAGGTCCATGTTTGTCTGGGTTTTTTTTTAACTTTCTAGGGGCTAGATCCTTAGGTTCTTACCCAGGGAATACTCCCGCTGATAGCAGTTAAAGTACTGTCTGAGTAAGAACTGCATAAATATTCCAAGAGATTGCTTTAGTTTAGTGGGACTGGGCATGTGGAGATTCTGCCACTACTTCTGAGATAAATTGGTAGTAGACCTACTTCAGTTGCATCATTCTACACAACAGATTATGTTCTCTGCAGTAAATTTAGGCCTCAATTAAATCTGTGCAACTCTACTCAAGCCAGTTAGGTTACGTGGGTATAGGAGGGCAGCATTTAGTCCCCTGTTTTAAAACTCTTCTCTTTCAAATCAGACTCAATTTTCAGGTGTTTTGATTATTTATTTTTTTCTTATCAAAAACAGAATTTTATCATTTGGCTATTTCACAAATCATAAAAGTTAGAGGTGGAAAAGACCTAGGTGATGCAGCCCATCTTACTGCCAGTTCATATTATTCCCTACAGCATATTTTCTAGTGCATTCAGTCTAATTTTTAAAATGTACACTATCATCAGTCTTTCAAAATTATGACTACTGTTGTAAGAAGGGTCCGCAGAAGAATGGTGAAAAGGATGAGAAGCATGGGAAGATTTCCATGCAACAAGAGATTGAAAAAATTGGGGCTGTTTAGTGTAGAGAGGCAAATAAGACAGCACATGAGACCAGTGTATAAAACGATGAATAGGATAGAGAATTCTATCCAGGAATCCTGGCTTATCCTTTCTTATCATATAAGAACAAAGGAAATCCAATGACACTGAAAGGCAACATGTTTAAATTGAAAATTGGGACTTTTCCCCCCCACAATGGAATTACTCTGTAGAACTCATTGACGCAGTTTATCATTGATTCAAAAAGCACAGGAAGTTGATATATTAGGGCTGTCAAGTGATTTAAAAAATTAATTTTGATTAATCGCAGTTTTAATCTCATTGTTAAATAATAATAGAATGCCATTTACTTAAATATTTTTGAATTTTTCTGTATTTTCAAATATAAGCTCGGGGCTGGGCTTCAGACTTGCTCGGGGTTTCAGCCTCCCCCAGGGCACCAGCCTCCAGTCTTCAGCCCCCACTCTGCCCGCAGCGCTCCAGGCTGGGGTTTCAGCCCTCCTACCACCTACAAAGCTGTTGGGGCTTCAGTCCCCCTGCTTCCCACAGAGCTCTGGGCTGGGTCTTCAGCTCCTCATGGCGCTCTGGGCTGGGTCTTCAGCTCCTCATGGCGCTCCGGGCTGGGGCTTCACTCCTCCTACCATCTCCAGAGCTAGGACTTCAGGCCCCCTGCTGCCCATGGAGCTCTGGGCTTTGGGCTTCAGCCTCTCTGCTGCCTCTGGAGCTGCATGCTGGGGCTTCGGGCTGCCCACGGAGCTCTGGGCTGGGACTTCAATGTCCCCTCCATCAACACCACCACCTTTGGAGCTCCAGGCTGGAGCTTCAGCCCCCTTGCCGCCGATGCCTCCCTCCCCACCCAGAGGTAATTAACACGTTAATTTTGTTTTCAGTTAATCACAGGCGATCAATTGTCAGCCCTAATATATATAAATTCATATGGATTATTAGAACAGTCACAATTAAAATACATAAAACCTCTTTTTACAGGACATAAGCCAACCACTAACTGCCTGAGGGTAGAAAGAAATTTCCCCAAAGGCAGGTTATTCCATAATTGTCTACAGGGGAATTGAAACATTTGACAGCAATCCCTGTTCCTGGGAAAAGCTTCAGTAGAAAATCACATCGGTATTGCAGGGGAGAGTCCATATGACAAAGAGATCCCTTTTGATGCCAGGGGCTCTCCCCTGTTTACAGAATTTCATGAAATAACTATTTTAGGGTATCTGAGTGTCTGTGAATGGGGAGAGTGGGGGAGCACTTTCCTTAGGTGATTGATCTTATGGAAGTGGTCAGGTTAGATGGAGGAAAGTGATTGTTTAGGAATTCCGGGGGCTGGGAAATAGCTGAGGATAAGAGATAGGTTGTGAAAAGGTAAAAGCTAGATTTTGGCTAATTGATTGAGCATTGTGGTCCTTATTCAGTACATGCTTAACATGAAGTCAGTGGGACTTAAGCACGTGCTTAACGTTAAGTATGTTCTGAAGTGCTTTGCTCTGAGAGTAAGATGGGTGGGGAGATAAATCATTTAATAACAATAATTAAGGTACTTGGGAGGGTAGCATCTGGACTAGGGCAAGGGATGTTTTGGACAGATATTAAAAATATTTGTGTTATTAATAGAAAGTAGAAATGACTAATTCCATTTTGGATTTGAGTCATACCCGCAACTTATTAAACGTAATTAACCTTTCCAAACAACAGTAGAGTTATTTTGGACAAGAAAATCGACATTACTGACTAGAGGCTTCTCCTCCCACAATGGTCCTTTTTCAGTCCTGCCTAATCCATTGAAACCATACATTGCACGATAGTAGTCATGCTGCAGAACTCCACCAGCCACTTCTCTAGGACTAAAAGTGTACTCTCATCGAGGTGCCTTACTTTTGCTCATATTTTCTTACCTATCAGATTTCAATACAAAAACCAGGAAGCCCGAAGGTGGAACAGGACATTAGGGGCCAGGTCATCCCAGCCCAGTAGGGGAAAAATTTTGTAGCTTCATTGTTTTTTTTAAACTCCATTGATTCACAGGGTTGCAGCAACATACCCTCTGTGGCTCAGGTTTCTTCCTCCTTTTCCTGTCCTCTCTTTTTTTCTTCCATTCCTACCCACAGTTAGTCAAAGAGGAACGGGGTGATTCCAGGCTCATTCCCAGTACCTGTTTTTCCAGGGCTGAGCAGGCCGAATTTAACAGGAAGGAAGACTGGCTGCTGCAGCCGGAGTACTCCAGCTCAGTGCCACAGACCCACCTCCTTCCACATCTTCCACATACTTCTTACCTGCAGGGTTGTCACCTTAGGGAATGCCCCAGTGGGAGTAGTTCACTACTTATTTCTGGTATGTCTCCTTCCTAGTTGAGGGCAGAAGCCACTTCCCCTGGCCTTCCTCCTTCGTCCAAGTCAAGAGACATTGGGGCCCTTTTGTGGGAGGGAGGCTGTGATGGGGGGAAGGCCCTGAGTCTTACAGAGCTCTCAGGAGCTTCAGGTAATCTGGATATGATTCAGAAAATCACCCACACTCTGGCTTAATGTACTGCACTTAGACTACTGTATCCCCACTTTGCCTTGGAAGCCTCTACTACCACGGGAACCAGAAAGGTCTGTTTCAGTTAGTCTGAATGAAAAGAAATGTACAATGTGTTGAGGATGGGGGCACAGCGATGGAGTGACACATGCTGTAGTTAGAAATCATTCATATGACATGAGGAGATCATTGGTATAGATCTGCCACGTCAGATGGAATATTGTACATTTGTACAGCATTCCACACCAACTGTTTGTGGTAAGGGGGTTTAAGAGAATTCCGTGGCAAATCTGAGTACGTTTTGTAGCACTTTGTCATTGGCAAGAACAAGTAGCCAGCCATCTGCCATTTAGCTCATGCTCATACACCTCATTTTGGTGCGGAATTTCCAGAGTCAGATGCCATGGACGTCCAGAAGACAGTAAATATTCAGCATTTTGCATGCAATGGAGGATCACAGAATTAGATTGACAGAGTTCGTATCCTCATTGTTGCTTCCAGCTATGTATTGTAACCAAGTCAAAACGCAGAATACTGGATTGTCTTTGCAGTAATTGTTTTACTTCACCATCAGACGTCAGAAGCAGTGAAATTGTCGTGTGTTAGCTGGCATATAGGTATAGTATATCCTAGATGGTTTGCAATAGGTAAACTCTAATTAGCTCAAATGTTGCTACTGCTATACCTATATATGTGTGCAGCATATGAATTCTGTATAAAGTCACATGCTGCCATTTCATCTAGAGGTGTCAGGTCTTATCCCTCTAAAACATGGCAACAATTTTCTAAACTGGGAAATCAGTGAGATTTTTCCTTTGAAATTATAATGTGCTCAACAAGTGTTTGTTGACTTTTGGAGAGACACCTGCAGGGAGGTGGTGTAGGGGGCCAAGGTAAGCGTTCTCTCACTGTTTTATGTAATTGAAGTAGTATTTTGCTACTCATTTTGCTCAGGATTCCAGGGAGCCTAAATATGAACCAGAACAAGAGTGGCAGATGGTTTCTAATAAAGAAATCATTGAGGTAGAGATGCTTTTTTCCCCATAACACTGCTTGTGGCTGGCTGATTTAGCAACTGCAACCACAGTATACCTGATGAGTTTCAAAATTCTAATTCAATTTCCCAGTGGAGTTCCTTAAAGCACACATTTATGTGCACAAAACCACCCAAGATGGATTTCTTTATCAGTTTTTGATGCACACTAGACTGCTGAATATGGGAGATACCCAAGAGCAGTTAACATGTCACCACAGAGTGCTGGGATGGTGATGAAATTACATAACTTTGGGGCCTATAAGAGGAATAGAAATGGGTTTGCATAACAAAATTATTAATTTGTAAATGAATAAAATAGGGTTGTTTTGAATTATTCTGCTGGTATTGTATTGACTTATATAGAACCTGTATTGTGCAGTGCAACTTTACTTTTTTAAGTACAACATTTTCCAGAGCATTCAGAATTGGTCTCACTCTGATCTCATTGAATTCACCCTAACTGAACAAGAACAAGGAAAGAGACTCGCTGGTTGCTCTTTTTCTGTTTATTTTGAGAAATATATTTTATTTTTATAAACTTTATAATGTGCTAGTAAATGTTCTGTTGTGTGGTTTGTAAAAATGATGGAGCCTTTCTAACGAGAGACTTCCCTTTAACATTCTGCCTTTGAATGAAAACTGAGGAGAGTCTGCTATTTTGAGAGCAGGCGTGGACTGAGGAAGTGCAGGCTAAAAGGATTGCACTGTTATAATGGTGGTGCTTGCACAAAGCTCTGTCCTCAGATTGCTGTTGCCTTAATCCGGTTGATTCTCTTAGTCATGTGACTCCTCTAGGACTGAAGAAATCTGGACCAAAATATTTTGTCTTTTGGTACAGATTCAGAAAGTACAAATTTTGAAAATTTTCCTTAAACCGCCCAGAGGCCATGGGAGTGGGACGCATGGGCTTGAAGTGGCTGGGATCAACTGAATAGAAAGTCACTACGTGTTTTTTTTCTCTCTCTTGTCTATCCTAGGAGAAAAACCATACAAATGTACCTGGGAAGGGTGCACCTGGAAGTTTGCTCGCTCAGATGAACTGACAAGGCACTATCGCAAGCACACAGGAGTGAAGCCATTCAAGTGTGCAGACTGTGACCGCAGCTTTTCCCGTTCAGATCACTTGGCGCTGCACCGCCGTAGGCACATGCTGGTGTGAGAAACGCTACTTGTCAAGCAGAATATAAGAGCTGGGTCTCTTAACTACGTGCATTCAGCAGGGCTGAATCCTCTTCTACAGTGTTGACACAAAGGACATTCCATGATGTCCATACAAAAAAGCAGGAAAAGAAGTGCCACTCTTCTCCTTTCCATCTGAAGTTAAAGCCCCCCAGCATGGCAACCCCAAAATGTCATCATGTTCACCTGGGAGATAGCAACCTAAATGCTACAAAAATGGGCATTATTTTCCATACTGTGTCCTTTAACAACATTTATGGCCTGTACATGTTCTCAGCTGTTGGACATTTTATTCTTGACAATTATTGCTATTTTGATGATCAGATAACACAAACCAATGACAAGAACAAGACCTCTAGACCTTTAGTATTCCATTGTCTCCCCTTTTTTTTTTGAGTACCGTCTAATCAGTATATAAAATATCCCTCATCTGTGCTACAAACAAGCTGCATGAACGTCAGCGAGAAGATTTTGCTGGAGAGGTTCCACTATCTGAAGTGTAGGGGCACTTAAGCAAACTTTTGCAATAATGATGGTGGTGTTTTACTATTTCACCACAGTTTGTCATTATGACCTAAAGGACACGTAACCTTTTCTTTTTCTTAGATTTTTTTGTTGTTGAAGTCTGTAAAACGAAATGGGGTAGCAGCATTTCAGCTGAAGTACAGTATAAGCATCTGTGCTCTGCTGTGGATTTGTTTAGAACAGTTTGTATAGAAAGACCCCATCTACAAGCTACTGCCCTGTTCTCAAAGTGCAGTTTTTTGTCACCCAGGCATCCTCCCCTTCTACATCCATGTATTTGATTACAAGGAAACAGTGAAACAAATCTTATATCCACTTGCACCAAGATTAGTGGCGTGGCCGTCCATAAAATGGAATTGAATGTACCACTGCTAGTGAGGAAAAGCAGAAAAGAAACAGCCGAATCTCGAACAGATGAAAGCAATAACGAATGAAATGGCTTTCCAGACAAAAACATATTGAGGACTTCCAAAACCCAATCTTTGTACCAACTAAGGTGGTCATAAAGAAATAGCACATTGGATTTTTTGTGTTATGTTGACAGCTTAAACTATTCTTTCTGATGTTTGTTGGCCTGCTAGGTACCACAGTTAAATATTTTCATTCCCATCAAATGTAATAGTTATTTTGTGGCTGGAAAGGTGAGATAGGTGAGGGTGTTGGGAAACCCCCACTGTTAATGGGTTAATAAAGTAGAAGAGATGTTCTCTGAAAGAGATGATCAACAGGGTGCTAGTTTCCTCACTTGGAAGTACAGGATAAGGAGACATTAGTCAACCCTCCAGTATGCTATAAATAGCCCTTCACATGGGATCCAGAGGTTGCCGCAGCAGGTTCCACCCAAACCTCCTTAGTTTACATGAAAGCAAATTGTTTATCATTCCCATGCAGCCCTATAATTGTGAACCAATTTGTATTAATTAAATTATATGGTAAAGAGAGGAGGAACTCTTAGCAAGCAATTGTTCTTTAAAACAGAACAGGTTTTTTTTCTTCTTCGTGAGGATCTGTTATTCAGGTCAAAGTGACAAAGAGGCTTGGTGAGATGTTGTGTTTGTTGAGATGTTTATAGTTTAGAGACAAAAAGTAAAGATACATAACACATAAAAGACAAAAGACACATAACATCTTCTGCAGTACATTTAATTATGAACACTTGGTTCCAGGAACGGCACAAATTCATGATGCCACTTGATGCCATGATGTTTGACCAGTCTGAATTAACTTCTGATTCCTGAAATAACAATTATTATGTTACAGGGCTTCTTAAATCAAAACAATCTTTAAGAAAAGTTCAACCAATAGCTGAGTAAGGCATAACTGTAAACACTAAAACAAGTGCAAATAATTGAAGAATAACTGTATAAAGATTGACAGGCCCAAACTTTGATCATCCCTAAATATATTTGTAAATGTTTTCCTGATACTGAACAATTGATCAGCTCTCCCAAATAAGGGCTTCAAGAGTGTTTAACTCCAGCTCCCCAACTAAAAGAGCAGCACCAAAAAAAAGTCTTTGTTGTCACTTCATGAGCTTGCCTCTTCCATGTCTCGTTTCCTGTCCTATTCTCATGATCAGGTAGGTCATCCAAATAAAAAATAAAATTTCAATATCTAGCCTTCTCGTAACCAGCACTGGAGACCCCAGCATTGAGAGTGAAAGGGACAGTGTAACAGGCTGTGACTGAAACAAACCTAGAGCACACAATAGGTGGGTGGGTTGTCATGGGGTCTCCTGACTATACAGCTGAGCTTTTACTACCAGTGTTGCATCCCTCATATAAAGGATTGATTTTTCAGTGTATGTGAGATATCATTAGCATTGTCTGTAGGTTACATTTTGGACCCACCTATATTAACTTCAGTGTCCTCTTAAATGTACCACTCCTTCTAAAAACTTAGGAACAGGGTTCAAGCACAAGTCAATGTATGAGATTTCCTTTAATGCACAATCAGCAATTACTCAAGTAGCAGTAATTAAATATAAGGAACCAGAATTTATTTTTGGCTGGTCTTTACTGGTGCACAAAAAAATTCCCTTCAGCAAATAATGTGGTGTCTCTTCTTTTTTTTTTCTTTTCTTTTCTTTTCTTTTCTTTCTTTCTTTTTTTTTTTTTTTTTTTTTTTTTTGGAGCTAGTTTATCTTTAGAAAACAAAGTTTATTGTCCAGAAGGAGATTGATAAGCCAGTCTGGGTAGTTTTCAGGAACAGCAGTAAGGGATGTCCTCATTTCTCTCATCTGGTTACCTATTCATTTACATATTAAAAACACTGCAGCAGATAACAGAAAGGGCCTGGTTGTACTCTGGATTACAGCAATGTGAAATGGGTAAAGCCATTAAATTCAGTGGAGTTATACCAGCGTAAAGTTAGCGTAAGGGACATCAGAAACAGGTCCAGAGACAGAAGTATCAAATACTGGAGTTTTCAGACAATCCCTCTTGATGCATTCTGCAGTTAGGAAGATTAAAATAAAACATATGTGTGTGAAAGAGCTTTCATATTGCTATTCTATGCAGACAACCTCTCCAATCAGCTATGTCTGCTTTTGGGGTTTGTAGGTGCCCATTGAAATTAATGGGGAGCTTCACATGTGTATTTGAGCGCACAGAATTTGGCCCAGTATGTTTAGTGAGACCATTTTTAATGCTTCTGTTCTTGGTCTGAAATGATTTAAGAGAAGTTATCTTTGAAGAGAGAATGTCGGCAACCCACAATGTTCAGATCCAGATCTGAACTTCCTCTGACTCCAGCGGTGTTCTCAAACCAAGGGTTTTGGTTCAGAGCTACCTCCAATCTTTTGCATTCATGTAAAGTCTGATATTGCCTATTATAATTTCCTCTAAAATGCCAAGTTCTGTTGCAAATGTGCAACTTGAATGGCTTACAATATAAACAGCATGCAGGAATATCTGGTGTCATCTTTGCACAACACACTAGATCCGTACACATGCAGTTGTAAAACACAAATGTGAACCATCCCATTCTTGCAATAAGAGCAAATTTTTATCCTCCTCAGTGTGAATAAATAGTAGACAGGAAGTACACTGTATGCGTTACAGCTTGCATGTGCACCTATGCTACAAAGTGCTATGCTCCAAGTGATTTTAAAAGGCTGCTTTTGGTCTGGACCTTAATGCCCAGTCATCAATAGTATCTGAAAACATATTGAACAAGTGTTCTCTTTGATACAGGATTTTTTAAACTTTACATTTTCATTACTTTTTTTAAACACCTGTACGATCCAGCACTTTGAAATCAGCTCATTGCAATGGCAGTTTATAAAGGACATGAAGATGCAGTATTCCTTATTCTCCACTTTCTTATACTTAGCACCATTAAAAGTAAAATAGGTTTAAACTAAGGTGCGTGTGAAATTGTTTGCTGAAATAATGTATAATGAAATTAACAGTGTTAAAAATGCCATCAGTAATATCGGTATTTGGGGTAAATTCACTATGCAGAGAATGGACAAATAGCTGGGCAACACCCCAGAAATAATAATGGAATAATAACAACCACACATCTCATTTTCCATTAACTGCATAGAAAAAGTACCCCAGGTTGTCATTGATAAATGTATCTTCTGATAATAAATGTTCTTTAATGGAAAAATTCTCTTTCTGCTTTATAGAGGGTGGCTGCCTCAATATGGAAATGAGTTTACCACCATTAAAATCTTTTTTTTAAAGAGGTCAGTGAGGTAAAGTGCATCTTCTACAGCATACAAAAATAGAGACCATTCAACATGTCCTCTCTGCCCCAATACACGCACACATCCACACCTGCATACAAACCCTCACAGATTCACATACCTCATCACATATGTAATCGGAAACACAGATTTAACCATGATTTCAAAACCAGATGAAGAATTGGAAATGTTTCGTACTGTAAAAGAAAATACCTTCACCTTATTAAGAAACCAGCTTGTATTACTGTATTATGCCTTTGCCTGTGTTTTATAACTGAAGATGTACATAAAGAAATTTCAAAACTGCTATATTTTCACAGTTTCATTACAGAGTAACAGTAACTGTGCAATGTATGCTTAGCAAGTCATGCCCATTGGTACTTTTAAATATGTAAAATCCTAATCAATTTCAGTAGCAATTCAGTTTTTAGTATGAAACCTAACTATAAGGATACTGCATCTTTAAAAATAATAGAATCAAGGTATTTTACTGTACTTGTAACAGTTTAAATATTCTGTAATATATGTGATAGTCGAAAAGTATTTTCAAACTTACAATTTTACACAGGTTGTAAATAGTTTAAATGAAGTATGTTTAAAAAAAACTTTTAATTTTCATCACAAAAAATAAAATTAAAACCTGCTCAGATATGCCTTGTAAAACTTACACACAGTTAAAGAATAGGAACTAAATTGTTACACTTTGTCAGAGCATGTTCAGTCTGTGCAAAAATGGAGTGGCCATTTGTCTTGGTTTATTGCCAACAGTGTTAGAGGCAATTAAGCCATTTTGAGTCCTTGGAAGCTGAAAAAGTCCAAACTCAAAATGCCTTAGTCTGAACAAGGTGAAAAACAAACAAAAAACAAGAGCAACTGCATTGGTGCTTTTTTCCTAGTCACTAAAGTGGACGAAAGATACAGTAGCAACAGACTCTCATTTAATTTATTTGTTGTGTTTATCTTCCCCTACAAAAATGCATTTTGAATGAAATATTGCACATCTAAAACAGATGGTCAACTCTTTGCTGATTCCAGGGAATGTAGTCTTTTAGGTACAGTTGCATGTCAAGATGAAGCGCTATAGGAAGATTATGACATTTCTAGTGTACATATTCTTCTAACAAGGACCACCCAAAGTCCATTTACAGACATGAAACAGAAACTGAAAGTGCCTGTTCATGAATATTAGAACTGATGGGATGTTCTTATACTTTTACACAGCAATAACTAGGAGCCTGTTATCAATAAAACAAAAATAAAATTACACTTGGACTGCAATGATGCAACACAGAAACAAACACAAAGTGCCATTTGTTTTTTCATTTATTGAGATGATGTGCTAGAGCTTTTATCTTCTTTCTCTGGTCTGGTCTTTTCACAAGTCTGCAGGAAGGAAATGGATTCTAATTTACAGGTGAATCAGACACACACACCTAGTCTAAATTATAGGTGGAGGTCATTGCCCAGCACTGTTTTGGGGGTCCATTTATGTCCAATTTGCTTGAGAACCATCTGGGCATCCACGGTATTGCCAAGTGAAATAATCCAGAAAACAGCAATAAAACCAGTCTAACCCTAGCAACTATTTCTAGAAGAATAATGCAATGCATTGTTTTTCAATGGAAATTCCTTTGAAAATCCTCTCCGTTGGCTTTCAACTCTTGAAATTTAGATTTCACACATTACTTCTCTCTCCTTTTTTGACCTCTTGTGTAATAACCCTTTTATGAAAAATTTAGAATCACCAGGGAACTAGCTGAAATAGTTTAACAGTCGGCAAAGAATGGGTCACTCCCTTTTTTACATTTTGTGATAAGTGGATGGGAGCCTGGAGCATATTTAAATAACATTTGCAGATATTTTTTAAATGCTCTAGAGAGAGTTTTTTATGTTAAATGATCTTACTAATCAACTGTCCTTGACAATTACATTAATAAACGAATTGATTTTATTATAGAAAATGGCCAGCCATGACAACCAGGGCTTTTTCACGCTGTCTCTCTTTTTACATATAATCTTATACGTTTCTGACAGAAAGTTGATTAATTGATGTACTAATGGACTTTTAAAATATCTCAGTGGTGTCATTTCTCAGGCTTTTTCTGCTTCTTAAAATGAACCTCCTGAAGATCAGAATTTAAACTGAAGAACATTGCCTTCTATGCTTAAAGAATACAATGCAGAGCATATTTTAAAATTAGCTTCTCAATTTGTAACTGCAGTTTTGTCCATACTACATTTTGTGTATGCAAAAATCCACATTTGTGTGTGCTGTTTGAATGGTATAACATCTGCTTGATTTGCACAAACTGAGGCAGGATTCTGTGTACGCAAAAATAGTTGTTCAGAGAAAAACAGCAGGTGCAAATGTAGATACTGCTTTTGAAAATATGGGCCTATGTGTGCAAAAACTACTGCAGACATTCGTGCGTGTCAGTTAAACATGTTTCAGTACCACTAGTTTAGTAACACATGTTTTTTAAATCATATCAGCCGTTAGTAGATATAATCACATCAGGACATGCACATATTTACTCTGTGTCATCCTGAATTTAACGTCCAGACATTAAGCACATAAAAGAACTCAGGGCACACTGGGGATGGTAGTAGAGCATCACAGAATATGTCAACAGAAGGCTGAATGGCTCCTGTTGTGTGTGTGTGTGTGTGTGTGTTTCCTGATGGAACACTGCTGGAAACTGGCCCGCAGAGAAAACTCCTTTAGGGGTATTGGTTTGCTGCAGCAGTATGTGTCAGTTGGCCATTCATAAGAAAGGCAGTATAGTTTTCATTATGCAAAAATGTGCAGTTCTTCTTGCTTCATTCTGCAATACACACACACACATACGTGATTTTAGTTGAACTGATTGCCAGCATATCTCTGTAGTAGTTGTTGTTTTCATTGATGTTGGACTATGAAATAAACTATATTAGCCTTGTAGTGTCATTGTAGAATATTATGGACACACTCTTGCTCCTCAGCACAGGCAAAAATTCAGTGGGAATTCTGGCTACTATAAGAATACAAGATTGAGCTCCTACTGGTAGGGATTCTCTGGGGCACTGTTGTGTGAATTCATGATCTTCAATGTTTTCCAGAGGTTAGTCTGTCAAAAAATTTTAGCAAGCTGAAATACTAGTGACTGTAAAAATGCTTGATCTTTGTGTATTGTTGGACACATTGATTTGTTTCATGAGATATATCTTTGTATGTTTACCTTTAAAATACATTTACAGACATATATAGTGTTCAGCATTGCGTCACACTGGTATGTGATGTGATTTTTATGGACTGTATTGAGACAAAGACCTGAGCCATGCAGTTTGGAATCAGATTTAGGTACCAACATTCTCTAAATCCATGCCTGTCAGATTTGAGGTTGGCCTTATCAAAGAAACAGGTCTGAGACACAGTCTTTCGATTGTGTCTGAACTTGTCCAAAATTCAGACTAGGTTGTATCTTTGGTTCTGATTCAAGCCCATTTCTAATTGCCATATATATATACTTCTAAAGACAACTTCTTTCTCTCCCAATAGTTCTGTAAGTATAAATTCACTTCTTGTTTAGTGTAAGCTCTCCAACGAACACCTACACAACACATTCTCTTTACCTGTTGTCTGTTCCTGAAAAATTATATCTTCCATTTGCATCCACAAGAGTACATACACAGTTATAAATGGCTAAATTGATTAAACTTCAGACATCAGGTCTTCACACACACACACACACACACACACACAATCTCTCAAAGTGACTGAAGAGTTGAGACACTATCTACATGTGAGGTAAAAAATAATATTAACTGAAGTGTTCCATCAGCTGTGTTTGTGAAGAAACAAAAGAATAATAAAAAATATCATTCTTGGCCAAGCCAAACATGGATGGAGCAAATTCCACCATGATATTATTTGCAACATTGAGGCCAGGGTTGAATTTGGCCCCATATTTTTCCCTTCAGTTAGGTCATTATTTTTGTAAGTGCCAGTAATTGTTTGTATGATCCTCTTGTGTAAAAATACAAAAACATCCCTAATTTACAAAACTACAGATTCGGGACTGAAGCTTCACAGCAGTGGAATAGTACATACAGTATCTGATTCTCTTTCCTAGAATATGATGTGAAAGGGTCACTAGTCCATAACCCGACAGAGATAAGTGTGTCAATAGAAAGTCCTGTACTGAAAAGAATTAAAACTACCAGTGCTAGCAAGCAGATGTATTAATTCCTTAAATCTTTCTTTTGCTTTCTTTTCAAAGGGTTTTAACTGAAAAATATTTCTTTAAAAAAAATCATCTAAAGATCTAATTTCCCAATAGTTTCCTCTGCATTTATATACTATGTAGTGTTTAGGCAACACCTATGTTATAAGTTTATTAATATTATGTAAGTGTTGTTCTTGTATTTATGTATAGTGTATGTACTGTAAATATACTCAGAGCTTTTTTCCTCTTACTGTAAAATGGTGATTTTTGCCCTATGATAATGTAAAGGGAGTCCCCTCATGAAATTCTGTCAGAGGATGACTATTCCAGTCTATTCTCAAAGATTTAAATGAAGAAGTGTTATTGTTTTTAATGGTGTCTCAGACATACTCTGTTGGTGCATTGCTTTTCTGTATTCAACTTTCCTATGAATTGAGCTGTGAACTGAAATAGAGTTTAAACCTTTAAATGTATGCATTTGTATAATTATCTGAATGGAGGCATGAAGGTTAAATAAAGCATTTTGTATAGAACAAACCCCCTAATTCTTACTATGGGTGACTCAGATCTTCTGAAATACAGTTATTCACTTTTTAAATTAAACCTTTGTTACAAAAATCTTTTCTGTAAACATATAGTGATTTTTAATAGATTTGTTAAGAAATGGATTTTAGTTGCTTCTCTAAAAGCTACCATACAAAGTATAGACATGTTTGCATCTATGTAACATGCGGGAGCAAATCAGAGTAGCACTCAGTGATATAAATGGGAAAGTCCTAGGATGATAAAAATAATTTGCTTAAATATGATTATTTAAAGCCAAATTTTCCACACATTTCCAGTAATGTTCTTATGGGGGGAGGGATAGCTCAGTGGTTTGAGCCTTGGCCTGCTAAACCCAGGGTTGTGAGTTCAATCCTTGAGGGGGCCATTTAGGGATCGGGGCAAAAATTGGGGATTGGTCCTGCTTTGAGCAGGGGGTTGGACTAGATGACCTCCTGAGGTCCCTTCCAAACCTGATATGCTATGATTCTATGAAAACGAGTTGAATACTTTTCTTTAAAAAGGTTAGCGTAATATCTTCTGTCTATTCCTGGGTTACCACTACTGTATGGTATCTGAGTGCCTACTAAGTATTTAAAAATGCAAATATATCAGTCTCTCTCTCTCTCTCTCTGTCTCTCCCCTTCTAGCCTGTAGGGGAAATAGCTTATAGACTAATTTATAGTTTCTTTGAATAAAGGTGTGTGTGTGACAGGTATCTATGTGAATGGATGCATTGTGTGTATGGGGAGAGGGGTGCACAGACATGAGTGGGGGAAAGAGAATCAATTCTTGAAGGAAAGCTGTGGTAAGTCAAAAAAATTAGGTTTTGTATTTAGTTTAGAAATTGGTGGGTTTCAGCATCATTCCGTAGTCCAGGGCCCGGCCCTGAGAAAGTTCTGTCTCCTGGACTCATGAGTCTCTCTCTCTAGTGCCTGGCTTTTCCATGGTTCCAGTGGAACACTGGGAGATCATGATTACAAGGGACAGGCAAGTTCTACGTCAATTTGGGCCAGTCCCAAGGATGATTGTGAATACAGGACAGAGACTTGAACTGGACTCTGTTTTCTTTGGTGAAATTTGTTCCTAAATATGAACGTTTCCCTTTCCTTCACATTTCCATTTGTTCACTTTTAACTGGTATAATTATTTTTCTAATTGAAACCAGAGCTTTACGTGATTAAGGCACAGAAACAAATAAACAATGTGCTTTAGATTTGGAGACCTCTGGGCTTTATCAAAAAATGTGCATAAACCAAAGTCATACCCAGTAAAACATAATTAAAGTCTCTTAAACCACTGACGTATTTTGAACCATATAGTCCTGTATCTCCCCCTGCTCAAAGTTATTACTGTTGTCTCCCACACAATATATTGTTTGTTCCCTTTTAGTGCTCTGCCTGGATTTAATATCTTTCTCTCCCAACAGGGCTATAAGTATAAAATACATCACTTCCTGTTTAGTCTGTTCTCCAATGAACGCCTACACAATACACTCTCTTGACCTATTGTCTGATTCTGAAGTTATTTCTTCCATTTGCGTGAACAATAGGCTAATTGTCATCTACTTTTCCCTTTTGTTTTTTTTGGCTCAACGTGTTATTTGAAGTGCTGAGTCTGTTTATACTAATTAGTATATTCCTGCAAAGTGATTTTCCATTAATGTGAGCAGCAACATTCATCTTTGATCATATAGAAACTTAATCAGACAACTGTCAGCCATTTGTTATCTGACGATAGATTCGAAAGGCAGCATCCTTGATCCTTGTGATTCATTACACATCACAACTACAGGTCTGTTCGCTTAAACCTGTATTTGTGGATGTGTGGTCTGGTTTCACTGTGCAGGGTAGATTTGAGAAAACTGAGCCAGGGTGCATGCTCTCCCAATGCACTGTTGCTGCGGAGCAAGTGGTAGCGGTCTGGGAAGTAATAGAGCAGGGTTATTACATCTACCTCTCTGCATATCTACGAGCCTTTGTCCCCCCACAAAGCTAGCAAGTTAGAGCCACAGAGCACACTGCTACTTGATAGGTAGGATTCCTTCCCCACGCACGGTGGAATTCCCAGTGTATTGTCCAGATACTCAGGCTCTGCACTGGAAAATCATTTTTTCCCTTGTTAACCAACCCTCAGAACACCCGTGTCAGGTATTTTACCCATTTTATATATGAAGAAATAAAGACAATTAACAGAAGTTTGAGTGGTCTTAACTTGACACAAAGAGACAACAGTAAAGCTGGAAATTAAACCTAAAATTTCTGGGCCTCCATTCCCCTGCTTAAGCCATTAGTCTGCGTGGCTTCCATCACTTAAAGCTTTTACCCACTCAATTGCTGACCATGTATTCTCCTATTGGATACTTTCCCCGAGAGGCCTAGAGGGCCCTGGATTGCAACAGTAACCCCTATCCTTGCTCTTGAGGCAGACTAAAAAAGGCACTTATTGTCTCACATATTTGTCTTAGCATGGATATCCAGCCCACAATAGTCAGGGCTGCCACTTACAAAGTAATGAGTAATCAGATTTGGCCAATAAGCTCAAATACATCAATGTTTTTGATCCTTCATGTTTTTGTTTCTAAATTTTGCATAGCCCCATATGCGGCTTTACTGTGCCCTTTCTTAGTTACCTTTCTGGGTCCCTGGGGAGACTGATATATAAAATCCCCTGTAAAATGTTTCAAATAACCACCTTTTTCTGGGGTGATTTTTTTATTGTGTATGTTTCTGTGTCTGTACAAAATGTTAACAGACAGAAACTAACAATAAAGTGCAGAAATGGATACAAATACAAATAGTGAAACCAAGGTATTTGCAAAGCTCTACAAATCTCTGCTGAACATAGGTTTCATGTTTAATCTTTATAATCAGGTACATCTACTTCTGTGAAGCTCACTGGGGGCTTTTGTGACTTGTCATCTGCTCCGTTTCTTATCAATTAAAGGCATTTCCTCTTGTAACATTTATTGTCATCTGCACTATGTGTTTCTCATGAATGCTATGTGGGTATGGGATTCTCCTACACTGAATGGAAGGAGTCATTATGTTTCCATCTAGCTCTTGATCAACCAGTTCATAAATGTGTCATGTTCAGTTTAATGGATGTATGCAACAGTTGACAAGTGGCCTCTGCCACTGGTTGACAGACTGTGTATGTGTTGTATTTTCTGAAATACTTTGTCTCATCTCCAAATTTGCATCTCCAAAGAAGTGTGCTCTTTTCCCCCCTGGCAACCCATGTCACTAGGAGACAAGGTTTTGGTGAAATATGTCAACCCTAAAAGTTACTGTAGAAATTACACAGCATCCCTAAAATGCACATTGAAGAACATAAGCTCATATGTGCTACTATGGAAAATCAATCCATTGGGTGTGCTGTGTTTTGAACCAGAACAATGTTAACCTTCCACACCAGCATTAACAGCCTCTTCCACTAGACAGCGTTAAATATCCTACAGCGGTTCTTATATTGGTTTATTCTAACTGAGGCAAATCCAGACCTCAGCCCTGCAGCAACAGAGAGTTCCCTGGTTGAGAGGCCAGGGTACCTCTGCAAGGAGTGCTCAGGACTCACCTCATAACTACAAAGGTCAGAGCCCAGCAGAGGCCAGAGGATCCATCAGCAGCACATCCTCCACTCTTACCTCTACCTCATGGAGGGAATACGGTGGAGTCACAGAAGGAGACATCAGCCATTGGGCTGATATAGCCTGTGGAACTGCTCCACAGCTATTCCTTGGCCTGGTAGGAGAAGTTCCTTTTACACCCATCCCTGTGAAAAGATAGCCAGAGGCCAGCCCAGTACTTACATGCTAGGAACCGGGATTGTTCCCCTTAATTTGGGACAGCCACATTTTAGACACAGACTGAGCTCTGTCCGATACTAATTTGTTGTTCTCTCTCTCTCTGCTTATTGTCAATTATGTACATTAAAAATACTGGGTCAGGCAATGGGCCTGACTCTAAGAGGTGCTGAGCACTGCAGAACTTATTGAGGTGGATGGATCTCATTTGTTAGGAGGTCAGACCCAATGTTACCCTTGCTTAGAAAACTTATTCTCAAATTATTTGATGCTTCCTTCACTGCTAGTATATTGTAATTTTGGGTTCCAGTACCACACTGGGGTCGTGGGATGGTTGAACACTATTTTATGGAGGCATCCTTAAATGTAATTAGCATATGATATTTTTAACATCACTTTATAAAACGGTTGAGAGCTGAGTGCCGCCCTCCCCTCCCCCCAAAAAAAAACAGATTAAAGGACATTCCAGCCCAATTCTAATGTTCACGTACCTTATATTGCTGCTGTTTTTCATGCAGGGTCCCACGCAACCACTGGTCCTGCTCAGTGTGCCCCACTCCCATGCACTCTGTTGCAAACAGCCTCACTCCCATGCACCCTGTTGCAAACATCACTGCTCCCTATGACTGGAGCTGGAACCAGAGGAGGGCAGGTAGATAACTCAATTTCTCCCCATCTTTGCCCATGTTTAATATGTTGTAAATAGTGTGCTGGTGGAGGATAAAACACCTTTTACTTTGTAATGCACACTCCCATTGCACAGTGGGGGAATGCTGTTGCCATTGTGCCCCCTTTATCTGAAAGGAAGAGGAGGATAAACGGGTTATGTGCAGAGTCCTGCAAATTGTGAATATCTCCTTCATATCCATGTACCATGTCTGCGGATCATAGGTCGGATGCAGATACACATTTTGTATTTGTGCAGGGCTCTAATTATGTGAGTCGGGGCATTCAGATGTCATTTTGCAGGCTATAGATTGCACAACTATAGGGCAATCTAAGAGTTAAAATGGTTTCTTGTCTTTTCTGTCTTAATTTTCCTCTTTCTGAGGAAAGTTTTCATAAAATACACCATTACATTGCAAAATGAGAACCATGTCCTGCCACGAGTGCAGGGGACTGGACCTCTTGAGGTTTCTTCTGTCCTACAAGTCTATATGGTTCTATGTCATAGGCACCCAGAGTCCCATGCAGCTCAGAAATATCAAGCTGCATGCTGTCTGCGTCAGTAAGGGCCATTGATACAGTCCTTGCACTAAATCATTGCATGTCTGGAGCTGAGAAATGGCATACGTTTCCAGCTCCAGACTTACTGCTTGACCTTTGAGAGGAATGATTGTCCAGTGGCTAAGTCGCAAACTAGGTTCAATTCTCTTCTCCACCACCGACTTCTGTGTGAGCTTGGCCTGGTGGGATTCACAAAGATGTTTTGATGTCTAATTCCCCATTGAAATCAATGGAAGTTAGGTGCCTAAATAACTTTGTGATCCTCACTCAGATACTTAGGTCCTCCAATTGACTTCACCTTTGTGAATCCCACCAAGGTACTTAGATACCTAACTCCCATTGATTTCACTTTTATGAATCCCACTTGGACAAATCACTCTGGGCTAAATTCACAAAGGAACTGAGGCATAGTGATGTTCGGTCTCACCACACCTAACTTTTAGGCACCTAGAAAATCATTGGAGGTAGATTACCTACAGCAACAGGAGGACCACTCCCATCAGTTTAGGTAGTGTCTACACTGAAGCACTACAGTGGCGCAGCTGTAGCATTTCAAGTGTAGACAAGCCCTAATAGTCAGCAATGTAGGGAGCCAGCTGTTTTCTTTCTCTAAAGCTGCTCTGTTTTTAGTTTTATTTGATGTCTGCAAATCAAAGCCATAGCACCTTTGTTTTAGTTAAACAAAATACATGGGGCATTGCACGTGTATATGAGATACAAGTTTCTGGCCTCCAGCTTTGGCCACTCCCCAGACAAAATGCTCAGTCTTGTACCACACTAGGTGTAAATCTGAAATCTGCCATTTATCCAAAGGCAGTGCTGCAACTACAAGAAAGGTACAATGGGAGCCCGGGGCTCAACATTTGGTTTGCCATTTAGTTCATAAACGAGGAAAGTCTGATTTCTTGAGTTTCCATCATCTACAAAACATTTTTGAAAGATGAATGCAACTCGGAGACTGTTACTTCATATTAAAATCAATTAATAAACAGTAAAATGGGGGCTGGAGTTGCTACATTGATGTTTTAGGGAAAAATCTAATTGTCAGTAAATTTACCAGTTGGGAACTGTTGTAATAATTAGGGCCAACAAATTTATCCTAATTGTAAGCTTACTTGTAAAAAGTGAGTGAAAGTTCATTAAATGTCACAATAACCTATAACAGAGATCGGCAACCTTTGGCACGTGGCCCATCAGGGAAATCCACTGGCGGGCCGGGATGGTTTGTTTACCTGAAGCATCTGCAGGTTCGGCCAGTTGCAGCTCCCACTGGCCACAGTTTGCTGTTCCAGGCCAATGGGGGCTGTGGGAAGCGGCAGCCAGCACATCTCTAGGCCCGCGCCGCTTCCCGCAGCCCCCATTGGCCTGAAACGGTGAACCGCGGCAGTGGGTGGTTCAATCAATGAACCAAAATTAGTATGTTGGTGACTAAGCCTAATTGGTGGACAAAACAATGAGAGAATTCCACCTATCACTCCCTTCTGGGACCCTTAAAAGAAAGGTCTTCAGAGACAAGTGGTCACTGGCAGACTAAAAGAAGAGGAAGGAGCAAGCTTCACTGTCATGGCTACCACCCCCACCATCTCTTAGGACCTCGTAACATCATGGGGCCCTTATTGTCTTGATGCTGAGAGATCCTCACCAGACCAGAACAAGAGAGGGACCCAGATGACATCATCTCCTCCACTGGATCCAGCTGAATACCAACCACTACCTGGGATGTAAGACTTTGTCACTCACCCTCTCTTTGAGTGTTCTGTTCCTTCACTGCCTTATTTCTTTTCTTTCCTATCTCTCTCCTTTTGCCTTCTGTTTAATAAAAGTCTGGCTTGTGTATTTTGCAACACTGCTGTGAGCCTGTGACCAAAAGAAGGCAGCTAAAAGTAATGTCCTAATCTGCCCAGTGCTGATACAAGTTTGCCATGTCTCAAAGTGGCTGATAAGACCATGTGCCCTGCCTGTGTTTTCTCAGTGGTGAGACTGCAAATGGGGGCAAAAGCAAAGACTGGAACTGTATTTTCTATCTTTGCTGTTGTCTTCTCTCCACTTCTCTGGCAGCCTTAGAAACAGCACCAAAGAGTCAATAATAAAAATGACGCCTCTCTTTGCCATTTCTTTTCTCTTTCTGTTTTTGACCACAGCTTTAAAACTAATATGGAACTTGGGCTCCATGGGCAGTGGGTATAATAGGCCAGGAGAAGTTAAGCCTTCCCAGCGCCGCTGCTGCCAACCCTCCACCAGATGGCTGGAACTTGGTGGCCCCATTTTCTTCCCCTCCCTGCTGGAAGTGGGCTTCCGTCAGAAGTCTTAGCTTATTATTTCTGTGCCATCCAGGTTCCCAGGCAGCGGAAGATGTGAGATCCACTGTTCAGCTTCCCAGGTCCCTTGGACTTCCCAGGGAGATTACTGATGAGCCTGGGAAGCTGAATAGCAGTTACTGCCTCCTCAGCCACCTGGGAACCTGCATGGTGCATATAAAAGCTCAGTGTCCTCCACCCGCCCCTGCCTGACTGCCGCTCTCCAGCACTCCACCCAGGTAAGCAGCCGTTCAGCAGCAATTAGAGGTACCTGGAGGGTAGCGAATGCTCCCCCCAAGTTTTTTTACTTGTTCAAGTTCTGCGACGGGTGTGGGGAGTGCTTGGCTCAGGGGAAAGAAGGTGTAGAGGAAAGGGGGGTCTGGGCAGAGCGGGGAGGGGGAAGGAAGGATGCAGTGATCTGCAGGCCGGCATTGGGGCTGGCAGGCGGCCCGGCATTGGGGCTGGCGCTGGGGCTGGGCAACCCGGAGCGGTTCAAATAGGGGTCCTCTGGCTGTGGACGACGGGGTGCTCAGGTCTCCAGTGGACAAGGGCGGGATGGTAGGGGCGGGGCCTCGGGCAGAAGGGGCAGGTCCACGGAGCTAGCCTCCCTGAAGTGGGGGCTCACGCGCTGCCCATGTTGAGTGTGTGTCTTCTGAGGCCTGCTCCTGCTCTCATTGAAGACTATATCAAAGCTCCCATTGATTTCAATCGTGTAAGATCAAGCCTTTATTCCTTGCAGAGAAGGTTATGCGTGTGCATAGGAAGAGATAGCATGGGCAGACTGTATACATTGTATACTCTATATACAGATGTATACTCTAAATGCTAGTCAGTACTAGCATTAAATTAAACAAAGGATGCCCAATATCAAACATACCTGCCCACCTTCCATCAACCATGGCTGAACACTCAGGTTTGTCTGCTGACATAAATAGGACCAACTTGCCTTAAGAACCTCCCGCTGAAAGTGAGCTCTGCTCCTCACTCTAAAAGGATCAGTCCACTTCAAGCATCAGGTGCTAAACACAATTTGGCCCCATTCATGCCAGCAGCCAAACTGTGTTTAGAGGGCCCCAGGGTGGGCTGTGCTTTCTCTGTGTATCCTCTATCTGATGTGATATTGGCATGTAAATGTACTCACTGCCAGCTGGGTGGGATGTTGTAAGGTTTAATTAATGTGTGTAAAGCACTTGGAGATCCTTGGCTAGAAGGCACTCCAGAAAAGCAAAGTATTAGTATGCTTATTTATTAGTATGCTAATAATACACTGGCTGGCACTCTTTCCTTTTGTGTGATTGAGCTTGTGCATCTCTTAGTCTCACAAGTCCAACTGCACAAGCCTGGGAGGGAAAGGAAAAATATAATTAACATTTTAGAAATGTTTCAAACTTACCTAAAATACTTTTATCCAGAATAATAGCAGGTACAGTATTTCAGAATTTACCAGACCTATAAAGCAAGTGTTTTGTGTCCCACTGAAAATCTAGATTCTCCCATTTTTAGTGGCATGAAATATCTATGTCTAGCCCTACTAGGCTATATTGTGAAATATTGGATTTTAAGGGCCTGTTCCAACACCCAGTGAAATAAAGGTAAACACTGGCAGGCTGATTATTTTTAAATGGCAGCTGTTCAAAGCTGCTGAGAGAGTTGGAATCTCAGACAAAGTCCTGAGGGAAAATAATTAGAAATTGTAGTTCAGTAGAGACAGTCAACTGTGCAAGATTAAATGAAATTTATTACATGACTATTAGTTTATCTCTTGGATATCACCCCAGCATACAGGGCATACATTCTACACTCTAGATGGAGCTATAGACAGTGAGCTGTGCGCACACTATCGTCAGTAGCTTAGACAGTATTTTCAGGCAGAGATATACTTTCATGGTTAAAATGCAATGAAAAGAAAGTTTACAAGGAAAACAAAATTGGTGGCCCCAAAAGTTTACGTGCAGAGTGGGAATGAACTCACGAGTGGACTTACCATATGTGGGTAACCAAAGCACAAGTGGCATGTCAGCAGTTTATGGAACTGAAAACAAGGCAGTTAGGCTTCTTTTGGTATCAAATTCTTCACAAGAGAAGAGCATCTGAAAACGGAGAGTTACAGAAATGTTTTTACGGTGGAGGCTCATTAGCTGTATTGGGTGGAGAACTTGCTAATGCAGTCTCCACCTGCAGTATTGTGTGTGTGGGATTTACTTTATGTTCTGTTCATCATAACAAACAGACCTCCCGAGTAGCAATGAGCACTGTTATATAACATCTAATTTTGGGGTTCTGAAGGCTTAAAATTCAAATTTGGTCATAATTAGTAGGAGGTCACCTAGGAATTCTGGAATAGTTTGTTTATCCTGATTTCAGCCTGCTGTGTCCAAGAAAATGCACTTAATTCAATCCAGGTGACTCTCCATTAAGTATAATCTTGTCTCAATTAGTGCCACCTTGACCTCTACTTGTGAAGTCTGTTTTGTGGTCTACAAGTCTAGCTTTAAGTGCTCAAACACATATTTTTCCGTTCAATTCGCCATGATTTTATTATGACCACAAATGCACTCCATACCTGGAGCTGCATGTGCTCTTTGCAATATGCAAAGAAGGTTTTGTAATAAGGCTTAATCTAAGCAGGTTAAATGATTCCCCTAACTGACATTAGCTTTGACTTTTTTGCTAACCAATACACTGTGGACCAAATTCATTGCTGGAGTAATTCTGTTGACTTGATGGATTTATTTCAGGTCTGAATTTGGCATACTATGTTTATTCAAAAGGTTCAAGCTTCCATCAGTTTATTTCAGATCTTAGCTGTTGGGATCAGAAATAAAAGAAAGAGTGATCTACTTTTAACTTATGGAAGACCAGCGAGGTTAGTTCACTGATAATCTAAATATAAAGCAGGACTTGTGGCACCTTAGAGACTAACCAATTTATTTGAGCATGAGCTTTCGTGAGCTACAGCTCACTTCATCGGATGCATACTGTGGAAATTGCAGAAGACATTATATACACAGACACCATGAAACAATACCTCCTCCCACCCCACTCTCCTGCTGGTAAAGTGGGGTGGGAGGAGGTATTGTTTCATGGTGTCTGTGTATATAATGTCTTCTGCAATTTCCACAGTATGCATCCGATGAAGTGAGCTGTAGCTCACGAAAGCTCATGCTCAAATAAATTGGTTAGTCTCTAAGGTGCCACAAGTCCTCCTTTTCTTTTTGCGAATACAGACTAACACGGCTGTTACTCTGAAACCTAAATATAAAGCAGTAAGAACAGCAATGCAATCCAGTGCATCAAATGCATTGCCTCTTGGCACCATGATTTTGAAACCCATCTGGTATTTCAAGCAGATGAAAAGATTCCTCGGAATATTTACCTCTGTCAGTGGCAGAGGAACAGAAGGTTTATTATTTAATTGAGAAGAAATGCAATTTCCACTATGAAAAGGAATATTTGTGTTGTGTAGTTCATTTCAGAGGCAATAGCCAAAAGGAATCTTGTCTTGTTTGATCAGTTCCAGCAAGGGTATTTGTAAATCGCTAAAGGTATAAATATACTTTCAGTGACAGGATGTATAAAGTAGGCTCAACTACTGACATAAATTAATACATGAATTATGTTAATTCTGGACTACAAATCCTGCTACTACTTCAAAGAGCTTGAATGTTTTAATGTTTGAATTATGCATCAAATCCAGACACCCCAGCCCCCTGAGTGATTTGGCAACATGCACAAATATCAGGTCTATGCTTTGCCAGCTAAGAAAAATGGAAGTGCTGAAAGGTCCCAGCAAGCTTGAAGTAAATACAAATATATGTAGTACACTTAGTACAGGTAGGATTAGGCATTACATTTCCGGGGATATAGGTCAGAATGTCAGATGCGTAAGTTATATTTTTTCATGTAAATTATATGAAAACCACACTAACTGGCATAATTATAGCATATTACAGAATAAGGAAGTCAAAACTGTACCTGGTTACAATGCACAGATGTATTTCTTGCAAATACAGTATAAAGCTTATTTTATATACAGAGACTTGAATAGTGACTGTGTTTTGTAAATGGAAGGGATTTTTTTTTTGTGAGTCTCATGATATTTGGGTGTTTTTTTAAAGCCACAGCTCCTGGAGTTACGTGATTATGGGAGAATCTTAACTTTCATTTGAAAAAAAAAAAAAGGTAAGTTTCCAGCCCTCGTGGTTGCAGAGAAACATGTGAAAACTTGAATCCTAAAGGCTCAGAACCCAGAAGAGAAATTAAAATAACGTTCACTTAATTTTTTTTTAATTGCATGACTTTTAAGTCAATGTCATGGTGGTGGCTCTGATTGAGGGCGTTCACTGTCCTTAGCAATTTAGGTTCAGAATGAGTTTGATTAGAGCTAAGCTTTCTGATGGATGCTCAAATGGCAACTGTGACTCTCAAAGGTTTATTCAACCTATGCCTGACAAGGTGAGTGTGCAACGTTTTATTTTGGATCCAGACCATGCTATGCTTATCAGTGTCTTTGTCACATCCACACTAGACTAGTGCAATGTGCTGCAGATGGGGCTACATTCTAAAAGAAAATTCAGGCTAGTGTAGAATCTGCCAGTTCTCTTGCTACGTAGAGTATCACCCACTTTGAATTACATCCTGACACTCATAGGCAGCCAGTGCACCTCATGGAGCAACCGCTGATGCGCTGTCAGCCTGATCCACCATGTTTCCAGCACATCCCAGAATACCCTCTGCTGAACTTGGGAGGAGCAGCTGTCATGAAGACCTTCATCCCACTGTGAGGGGTTCTCTGAACTTAGGTTCTGGCCCAATGCTCTTTAATAATCTTTTTATCCAAGATGAAATAATTAAAAAGACATTGCCAAGCCCTTTAAAAATATTTTTTATCCTTTAGCTTTCATTCAGCTGATTGTGGTTTGCAATGCACTTTATGTGTATGAAAAAATCTCTTCTTTTTTTATATAGGCATATTTCCCCCATTTAACAAACAGATTTTATTCCTGTATTTTAAACTGAATTGAAATTGACATAGCTGATGTTTTATTTCACAGTGACTTCAGTTTGTATGGCATCATGCCAAGAGAGACATTTTGGTTTGTGCCATTGTGCCATCAATTCTGCCAGCACAGTACTGGCAATAGTACATAGTAGTTTCTGCATCCGGACCAATAGAAGCATCTTAGGATTTATAATGTCACCATTAAAACCCATCAGGGCATTTCACCCTTGTAATTCATAGCTGACTGCCATGCATTCCTTATTTAAAGGATATGACCAACTGCCAGCCAATGAAAAATAATTATATTATGGAGCTCACATGCGATAATTTGTGCATTTCTTTTAAATACACCGGCACAACAGAAAAAAAATAATGCAGTGATAAACACAAAGAGGTAAGAACAGAACAGTGCAGAACACATATTAAACATCTGTCCCATGGCAGCACCATTTTCATTCCCATCGGATATTTTAAGGCAATGGAAGTTTTGGCGATGGCATAGAAACAAAGAGACCATAATCTGAATATGACTTTAAAACCAATAGGATTATGGTACTGTACGGCAAAACCAAGTTAATTCTGTAGATTGTGCTATAGCAATTAGCTGCAAGTATTCAGTATTCAAAATTGGAGCTCTGCTGCTAAAGTTTGAAAAAACACACAGGCCACATGGTATGTGTCTGTTCATTGATTTGATTAGCAGAATTCCTAGAAGCAAATTTCTAGTATGAATGCTCAGATTCTTCCATATTCACTTAAAATACATCTTTTCTGTGAACTTTCCTGCCAATAAGCTTGTTCATTGTAATGTGAACCCTAAAGCTGGTTAGAAAGTGGAGTTTCTTTTCCCATGGACATTGCTTAGGAAAAGAAAAAAAATTAAGTATTCATTGAAATTTTCCACACAAAAAATTGAAATTTCAGCAACATTTAATAAACCAAAATCTTTTGGCCAGAAACTGAAGATTGCTATTTGAAATGCCACTGCAGTATCTCATAGGAGTTGTAATTTGGGAACCTTGTAAGCTCATTCTCATCTCTGAGCCTGGCTCCCTGGCTGAACTACATCTCCCATGAGCCAACACAGTCTCTCCTCTTGCCAAACTGCTGCAATGCATCATGGGACTCCCTGGCCATGGCACATGAGGAGAGCTGTAATCAGGCTATGGAACCCAGCCCACCGATCAAATCTGGGGAATGAGGCACCACAGCAGAATTTTTGACTGAAAACTGAAAAAAAAAGTTCTTTTAGGTGTTTGTATTTTTTGATGAAAAGTCAAAATTTTCTGCAGAAACCAGACCCTTTTCACAAAAGATGTTATTTAGTCAAAAGAACAAATTTCCCCCTGAAAATCAGTTTCAAGAGAAAATATTCAGCCAGCCTTAGTGAACACAAAAAGGGTGAAAACAGAATTGAATCATATTTGCTTTATAGTGAAAACAAGGGAAGAATGTTTAGAGAAGATCTTGGCAAGATTCATCCAGCTCTAATTTATAAAAGATTAGCAGTGTCCCTGTAGCAAAAAGGCCTGTAATCCTGGCTTTTCAAAACGTTCCACATTGCAGTAGCGGAGGGAGTGGGAGGAGAGTGGGTATAAAAAATCCATCTATACAAGCTACAAAACCTGCTAGGCAAAATATTAGTCTTCCTGCTTCTGTTAAATTATACAGTGTGATACGGAAACACTTGCATTTTTCTTCTAGCCCTGAAATGTAGTGAAAGAGAAAAATAGTGAGAGGACCTAGACCCCGAGGGCCAAATCGAAGCTTGGTGTGTTCTCCTCAATAGCAATGCTTACATGGTAGCTGAACTTGATCCCTCGTGCCAAGAGGCAGTAAGCTCCAGCAACTTTACAACCACTATCCTGCAGTCTCTGAATCAGAGACATTGTATTATTGCCAGGAAAAAGGAACACATTGAAAGAGATGTGCTCTGTAACAGTGGCAGTCATCAAGAAGGCTACAAATTTAACCACATTAGTGAGTAAAGCCAAGCAAACTGTCTGCATAAGCATGTAAAGGGGAAAAATCCAGAGGGAGGCAATGATATTTCCATGATTATATGAGACGGGAGAACAGTGAATGCCTTGTTAAATGACATACTAAAGCAGCTATGATTTCTGTCCTTTACATTAGAGAAGATATTTACTTCCACAGATCATCTTCCATTAATGCTAATAGGACTTCTGTGTACATATTACACAGAGATTAAGGCCTAGCTGGGCCAGAAGTTTACAGTTTCTTCTTCAAACTGTATTAAATACATTTTCTCCTGCAGCTTCTCTTAGACTCGGAGACTTTAAGGCCAGAAGGGACCATCACAATCATCTAGTCTGACCTCCTGCACATTGCAGCTACAGAACCTCGTCCACCCACTCCTGTAATAGACAACAACCTCTGACTGAGTTACTAAAGTCCTCAAATCATGATTTAAAGACTTCAAATTACAGAGAATCCACAATTTACTCTAGTTTAAACTTGCAAGTGACCCATGTCTTATGCTACAGAGGAAAGTGAAAAATCTCCCTTCTGCCAATCTGACCTGGGGGGAAATTCCTTCCTGACCCCAAATCCAGAAACATTAGTACAATGCAATATGTCAAGGGCTACATGGGATGTGTGAGTTAGTTTGCATTCTTCCATTGTTCTAATTTGTTCCGTTTTCAGTCTGTATGTTAACACGTTACAGAGAACGATTTCTGTAAATATTTCTCTTATGACTCTATCCAGATAACTGTTTATGACAGTGGTAAAAATTGCACTCACATAAGTCAGTTGTATGACAATGTACTTATTCCGTGTTCTTTTTCTTGATTTTTACAATGTATACACTGTAATGACAAAGAGTATTTGGTTTTCCAGTAGTTGGATTTTATAAAACAAACATTCAAGGAATAACTATAACTATTTCCCTACTGATGTATGCTTGACTGACACATATTTGCTATTTACAGTTCACAGACTGATGGAGCATTCTTCTTAGTAATAATACAGAATAGTACTGACAAAGTGCCGCATAGCCAAGGGCTTCCGAGAGCCTACACATATAACAAAAAAACAAATATTGCAAAAATCAATAGCAATGCCTTAGTATGTAATTAAATATTAAAACTGGAGCAGAACCGAAACAAAATCTTGCCCACTAAGCAGATGCACACCCAGCCCACCTAAACACCCACTAAATAAAACACCATAATAAAGGGGCATCTATTTTGTCTCCTATTTAGTACAAAGGCCGCTGCATTGTAGCACTAGAAGGGTGCTAAAAGGGTTTGGTATATTTGTTTGACGTACAGTATAGTAGTTTGTGTACGACATCTTTGACTAGATGCAGCCATGTATTCCATTTAAGTGTGTGTGCGCCCAGCACACTAGAGCCAGAGAAGTTTGCCTAGCAGGCGATGTTCACAGCTCGTTGCCAGAGCCTCTCCTTTGGCTACATGAGGCTGCACCACCTTGATTCTCCCTCAGTTCCTTCTGACCGCCAGTGGCTGGAGTCAGAGCTCTGTGTGGTCTTAACCTCACAACCCCTCAAGTAGTTTAGTTTTTCTCTTATTGTATATAGTTAGCAGTACCCTTAGTGTTAGTTAGAGTCGTGTTAGTTGTATTAGTTTACTTTCCTAGGTGAGGCCCTCTCCTAGGTTTCATGTGGAGGAGAGAGTCGCAACAGTGATCCCCACATACAGTGCATGCTCTGTATTGGTGACGTCCATATTAGAGAGTGTTGTGTGATCTGCAGATCATTGAGAAATGGACTCAAGTGGGTCAGGACCGTCACCTGAAACAGCAGCTTCTCGTACAGGCCATGTGGCCTGCTTTGGCACCGAGGCCCTTCTCGGGTTGGAGATTGCCCCCCCGATCCCAATCATCCTTCAGCTCATCCTCAAGCTCAAGGTGGATAAGCTCATTCTTGGCATGGCCAAGACAGTGCTGGTTCTCTGACCTTCTCTCACAGTCTATTCAGCCTCCCATACTGCTGCCTCCCTACCCTGACTTACTCAGAATCAAGACCCACCTTGCATCCTGTGCTCAGCTCCATGCATCTCAGGGTGTGGCTGCTGCATGGCTGAATGAAGAGGAAGAGCAGTGTTCAATGGCTGTCCAACAAGTCCTCTTTAACATGTGACAGGGTCGGGCCAGATGGCTATAGCAGAGTAATAGAAGGCAGATATATTAGCCCCAGGCTAAGTAGGTCCCTTTTCCCTGGATAATGTAACAGGGAAGGTTCCAGAACAATCAGGAACCTTCTGGAGACAATTAAGACAGGCTGATAAGAACACCTGCAGCCAATCAAGAAGCTGCTAGAATCAATTAAGGCAGGCTAAGCAGGGTACCTGTTTTTTAAAAAGGAGCTCACTTCAGTTTGTGGTGTGCGTGTGAGGAGCTGGGAGCAAGAAACACTAGGAGCTGAGAGTGAGAACGCATACTGTTGGAGGACTGAGGTGTACAAGCATTATCAGACACCAGGAGGAAGGTCCTATGGTGAGGATAAAGAAGGTGTTGGGGGGGGCCATAGGGAAATAGCCCAGGGAGTTGTAGCTGTCGCACAGCTGTTCCAGAGGCACTCTAGACAGCTGCATTCCACAGGGCCCTGGGCTGGAACCCGGAGTAGAGGGTGGGCCCGGGTTCCCCCCAAATCATCCCAGCTCCTGGACAGACATAGGAGGAGTCGACCTGGACTGTGAATTCAGAAAAATGGCCAGCTGAGGGCTGCCGTGAAGCTCCAAGGTGAGCAAATCCGCCAATAAGCCCAAGACCCACCAAGGTAGAGCAGGAACTTTGTCACAAACAGTAGAAAACCTTCCACTAGTATGGCCTATTCAACAAAATGGAAGCAATTTTTGGTGGAATACAACCCAGGACATTTTGAAGTACCTGATGCACCTTCAGTAGCTGGGGCTTCATTTAGTTCATTGAAAGTGCATCTGGCAGCTATATTGGCATTTCATCCCTCCTGTGATGGGGAGTCTGCTTCATATTGGCCTCTAAGGGATTAATGGAGCCCTTGGGAGGTTGTGCAGAAAGCAGCCAATAGGAGAAGGGCTGCGAGGAGCAGTCAGGGCCTGGCAGGCCCATATAAGAAGAGCTGCAGGGCAGAGCAGGTTCAGTTGCTCCCTGGAGCTCAAGGGCGGAGAACTGGCTGCCTTGCAGGTGGAAGAAAGCTGGCACTCCGGGGCAGAGCAGTGATTCTAGTGGGAACCAGGGGAGCTAGGGAAGAGCTCCTGGATAGTGGCTGAGGCTCTAAGGCATGGCTAAGGCTCTGAGGCAAGGCTGAGGCTCTGAGGCAAGGGCAAAGAAGGTACTGAAGCGGCAGGGAAGTGGCCCAAGGATTTAGACTGAGAGTTTGGAAGGGACACAGGACGGGGTTGCCATCTACAGGGTCCCTGGGCTGGGACCCATATTAGTGGGTGGGCTCTGGTTTCCCTCCACCCCCCGCCACTTACCACTGAGGAAGTGGCTGGGCCATTGGACTGTAATACTGTCCCCCAGAATGGGAGAGCACAGAGTGTGGCACAGCCAGAGGGCTGTGTCCTGAAGAGGATGCTGCGGTCCTTGGAATGGCATGAGCCAAGGGGTAGAAGTGACAGCAGGCAAGACACCACCGAGAGTGGGCGTACTGACCTGTGGAGATGATCTGCAAGATGACCAGCAGGATGCGCTAGTGTGGTGAGTTGCACCCTATCACATTCCCATTCAGAGAAGATCATAGAATATCATAGAATCATAGAATACTAGGGTTGGAAGGGACCTAAGGAGGTCATCTAGTCCAACCCCTGCTCAAAGCAGGACCAATCCCCAATTAAATCATCCCAGCCAGGGCTTTGTCAAGCCTGACCTTAAAAACTTCTAAGGAAGGAGATTCCACCGCCACCCTAGGTAACGCATTCCAGTGTTTCACCACCCTCCTAGTGAAAAAGTTTTTCCTAATATCCAACCTAAATCTCCCCCACTGCAACTTGAGACCATTACTCCTTGTCCTATCATCCGCTACCGCTGAGAATAGTCTAGATCCATGCTCTTTGGAACCACCTTTCAGGTAGTTGAAACAGCTATCAAATGCCCCCTCATTCTTCTCTTCTGTAGACTAAACAATCCCAGTTCCCACAGCCTCTCCTCATAAGTCATGTGTTCCAGTCCCCTAATCATTTTTGTTGCCCTCCGCTGGACTCTTTCCAATTTTTCCACATCCTTCTTGTAGTGTGGGGCCCAAAACTGGACACAGTACTCCAGATGAGGCCTCACCAATGTCGAATAGAGGGGGACGATCACGTCCCTTGATCTGCCGGCAATGCCCCTACTTATACAGCCCAAAATGCCATTGGCCTTCTTGGCAACAAGGGCACACTTCTCCAGCTTCTCGTCCAGTGTAACCCCTAGGTCCTTTTCAGCAGAACTGCTGCCGAGCCATTCGGTCCCTAGTCTGTAGCGGTGCATTGGATTCTTCCGTCCTAAGTGCAGGACTCTGCACTTGTCCTTGTTGAACCTCATCAGATTTCTTTTGGCCCAATCCTCCAATTTGTCTAGGTCCCTCTGTATCCTATCCCTACCCTCCAGCATATCTACCACCCCTCCCAGTTTAGTGTCGTCTGCAAACTTGCTGAGGGTGCAATCCACACCATCCTCCAGATATTGAAGATATTGAACAAAACCGGCCCCAGGACCGACCCTTGGGGCACTCTGCTTGATACTGGCTGCCAACTAGACATGGAGCCATTGATCACTACCTGTTGAGCCCGACAATCTAGCCAAATTTCTACCCACCTTATAGTGCATTCTTCTTTACTATAGTGCATACTTCTTTAACTTGCTGACAAGAATACTGTGGGAGACAGTGTCAAAAGCTTTGCTAAAGTCAAGGAACAACACGTCCACTGCTTTCCCTTCATCCACAGAACCAATTATCTCATCATAGAAGGCAATTAGATTAGTCAGCCATGACTTGCCCTTGGTGAATCCATGCTGACTGTTCCTGATCACTTTCCTCTCCTCTAAGTGCTTCAGAATTGATTCCTTGAGGACCTGCTCCATGATTTTTCCAGGGACTGAGGTGAGGGCTGACTGGCCTGTAGTTCCCGGGATCCTCCTTCTTCCCTTTTTTAAAGATGGGCACTACATTAGCCTTTTTCCAGTCGTCCGGGACCTCCCCCGATTGCCATGAGTTTTCAAAGATAATGGACAATGGCTCTGCAATCACATCCGCCAACTCCTTTAGCACTCTCGGATGCAACGCATCCGGCCCCATGGACTTGTGCACGTCCAGCTTTTCTAAATAGTCCCGAACCACTTCTTTCTCCACAGAGGGCTGGTCACCTCCTCCCCATGCTGTGCTGCCCAGTGCAGTAGTCTGGGAGCTGACCTTGTTCTTGAAGACAGAGGCAAAAAAAGTATTGAGTACATTCACTTTTTCCACATCCTCTGTCACTAGGTTTTGCCTGCCTCATTCAGTAAGGTTGCCTCCCTCATTCACACTTTCCTTGACTTTCTTCTTGTTGCCAACATACCTGAAGAAACCCTTCTTGTTACTCCTAACATCTCTTGCTAGCTGCAACTCCAGATGTGATTTGGCCTTCCTGATTTCACTCCTGCATGCCCGAACAATATTTTTATACTCATCCCTGGTCATTTGTCCAATCTTCCACTTCTTGTAAGCTTCTTTTTTGTGTTTAAGATCAGCAAGGATTTCACTGTTAAGCCAAGCTGGTCGCCTGCCATATTTACTATTCTTTCTACACATAGGGATGGTTTGTCCCTGTAACCTCAATAAGGATTCTTTAAAATAAAGCCAGCTCTCCTGGACTCCTTTCCCCCTCATGTTATTCTCGCAGGGGATCTTGCCCATCAGTTCCCTAAGGGAGTCAAAGTCTGCTTTTCTGAAGTCCAGGGTCTGTATTCTGCTGCTTTTCCTTTCCTCCTTGTGTCAGAATCCTGAACTCGACCATCTCATGGTCACTGCCTCCCAGGTTCCCATCCACTTTTGCTTCCCCTACTAATTCTTCCCGGTTTGTGAGCAGCAGGTCAAGAAGAGCTCTGCCCCTAGTTGCTTCCTCCAGCACTTGCACCAGGAAATCAGTCTTCTCCAATCCCATGGTAGCAAACTGGGTGAGTGGGCAATAAAATGGCATATGAATTTCAATGTTGATAAATGCAAAGTAATGCAGATTGGAAAACATAATCCCAACTATACATACAAAATGTTGGGGTTTAAATTAGCTATTACTACTCAAGAAAGAGATGTTGGAGTCATTGTAATAGTTCTCTGAAAACATACACTCAATGTAAAATGGCAGTCAAAAAAGCTAAGAGAATGTTAGGAACCATTAGGAAAGGGATAGATAGTAAGACTGAAACTATCATAATGCCGCTATCTAAATACATGGTATGCCCACATCCTCAATACCATATGCAGATATGGTTGCCCCATCTCAAAAAAGATATATGCGAATTGGAAAAGGTACAAAGGACAACAAAATGATTAGGGATATAGAACAGCTTCTGTATGAGGAGAGATTAAAAAGACTTTTCAGCTTGGAAAAGAGATGAGTAAGGGGGATATGATAGAGATCTATAAAATATTGACTGGTGTGGAGAGAGGTAATAGGAAAGTGTTATTCCTTCACATAACACAAGAACCAGGGGTCACCCAATGAAATTAATAGGCAGCGGGTTTAAAACAAACAAATGGAAGTATTTCTTCACCCAATGCACAGTCAACCGGTAGAACTCTTTGCCAGGGAATGTTGTGAAGGGCAACACCATAACAGGGTTAAAAAAAGAACTAGGTAAGTTCCTGGAGGATAGGTCCATCAACGGCTATTAGCCACGATGGGCAGGGATGCAGTACCATGCTCTGAATGTCCCTAGCCTCAGTTTTCCAGAATGGACAACAGGGAGCAGATCAATTGATGATTACCTCTTCTGTTCGTTCCCTCTGAAGCACCTGGCATTGGCCACTGTTGGAAGACATAACAGTGGGCTGGATGGACCTTTGGTCTGACCCAGTATGGCTGTTCTTATGTGTGCATCCTCCGGTCTGAGAGCTGGTTCCCCTGTGGGACCTTAAAGCAGTCTATCAGCCTTTATGGGATCTCTGAAACCCTGGCATCTTGTCCCTTTGTACTTTTGTCTCAGAAAACTGCATTCTTTGTAGTGATAATATCTTCAAGGAGAGCGTGTGAGTTGCGGGCTCTGTTGGCAGATTCTCCTCCTACACAAGTCTCCAAAGGCAAAGTAACTTTATGGCCCCATACAGAATTTTGGTCTAAAGTGGTTTCTCAGCTGGAGTCCTTGAAGAAGCAAAATGGTTACTTACAGTAACTGTGGTTCTTTGAAATGAGACACAGACACATATTCCACAATCCACCCTCCGTCCCCTCTGCATCTGAGTCTCATTTCAGGGTGTTCAGTGCGAAGGAACTTAGGAGGATTGGGGTGGCAAAGTGAGGGGTTATGGCCACAAAGCACAAACACTGCCCCTCTACAGGTACTGTTAGGAAAATTTCTCCAGCTCCTGTGCACTGGGTGTGCACACTCGTAAGTGGAATACACCTCTGCATCACATCTTGAAGAACCAGTTACAGTAAGTAAGGGTTTCTTCTGAAGAGGGAAGATCCCACCTGCCCCTAGATATGCCTGGTAACTATCTACCCACCTTTAAGATTTTGGTTCTGTGTTGGATCCAGAACTGAAAAGGGCCTATTTTCTGGTTCTCATTCTAGTTCCAAAGTGGACAGAATGACAGGAACAGTTGATTTGGTAAGATTTCTAGCATGTGGGGCCAAAACTTACTGAGAACAGTATTTTAAAAGTCCAGCATCATTACATCCAAACTAAACCCTAGCTCTGATTTGGTATTGTAAGCAAATGCTGAACCCTGGTCAGATCGGGATCTGAACACTACCACCTCAGCCCGTGTCTGATAGATCATACATATACAGCATGCATGCCAGGAAACAGTTCATGGTTTGTGAGAATCGAAAGGAAAACTCCTTATTTATCTAATGTACAAAATGCATTTATGATCTTTAAAAGGCCACTTTAAGGAGCAAATAAAAGTGTAGAAACTTCCTCATAATCCATTGTGAACAAAAGAGGTGGAGTCTGTTTAGACAAAAGAGGTGGAGGAAGTTTTGACAGCCTTTCAGCAGACTGCTCATGAATAGATACAGACAAGACCAAACCTGTTGATTCTCGGGCTACACAGTTCACAGATATGACACATGGAAGAATGGAAGAATATCTTGTTGGTGTGGATCTGGTCTTGTGATCGAGAGGTTGTGCAGATCTAACCACTCATGTGCAGATATAACCACTGTCAACCAAGTCTTTATCTCTTGGTTGGACTACTTCTACATGCTCCATCTGGGACTAAACATCAAAGTCACTGGAAGCTCTGGCCAGTGACTACCTGTCTTCTGAGCACAGAGGACAATGAGAGCATATTTAACAGTGTTCCACACTCTGCACTAGCTGCCAGTCAACTGCCAGGTGAAATTTAAGATGCTGTCATATGGCCTATGGCCCAGCTACTCCAGGATTGCCCCTCCCTTTTAGATCTGCTATGCCATCAGTATTCATCCAGAATGCTGAACTGGACAAGGCGTAAGGTGTGGTGTTTTTGGTGGCAGGTCTTCACCTCTGGAATTCTCACTCCTGCTAGAAATATATCTAAGCCTGAGCCTTGATACATTCAGAAAGCTCTGTAGACCCAGCCCATTGTCCAGGCTTTTTGCCAACTTCCAGCTCTGATAATAATAACAACTAATAGTAAACGTAATACTTAACACTTTCGTAGTATACAGCATATTGGCAACATTTTCCTCATGTGGTTTCTTTAAAGGTACAGTGCTGCAGAAGTTAATGGGGTACTTATTTCCTGAATCTGGGAATTATACTGCTTTTAATGTAAGCTATGTGAAGTATTCCCAGATACTATGGTGACTGGTGCCTAATATAAGGGAATAGAAATGCCACTCACTGCATTGAGAAAAGTTGCTTTTGTCCAAAAATTCTCTCCCAGATACCTCAATACCCTAGGTGTTTAGTGCTCATCTGCATTATGTGGCATAAAGCTCTAAGGCCCTTGTCCTGCAACAAGGCTCTGTTCAGGCCTGGCATCAGCCCTAGAGGGTCCTGTTGGAGAATCCAGGTGTATGTTCACACTAAACTGGTACCGACTCTCCAGCTTTTCTTGGAATTAAGTAAACATTTCATTATGCTCTTGGGTTCTGGTTCAAAAGCTATTACCTGTCCATATAATGAGGTTAGTACAGCCCTGTCTGGACAGACTGGTAGTAATATGCCACTGAAAGATGCTACTGGGGGAGTGTAGGGGTCTAGGTTTTCTGTATCTTAATGAACCAACAAACTGGAGGGGGCCAGTGTGTACACACAAAAGAATCACAGTCTGTATGGTTTGCCCAGCTCTACTCAGCATTCCATTTCCCCTCCTTTCTCTCTAGGGCAATGGCAGGAAAAGAGTCTGTGCTTCTGCCTGGCCAGTCCTACTGCTTCATTTACAAATGGATCACTCTTTACATATACAAGTCTAGTTGAATTCACTGCTGTGCCATGCAACCTGCTTGCCCTAAGCCTGGCTTTGAGCCTATTGTTGAACTGCAAGGATTATAGCGAGTGCTACAATACTTTGGATTCTGCTTTTGGATGCAGGGGTGCAACTCCCAATGACTTCATCTGGAGGTGTGCCTATGACTCAAAGGGCCCTGTATCTCACGGTGAACATTTGTATGAGCTTTTGAAGGATAATTTACGTTGGGAAATAAAACAGCTGAGATATACGACATATTTTCCTTTGTGAGGGTGTCTACATTTTGTGTGGACATAACTCTCTCAGGGTCTGGGAGAAGAATCTTTTCCTACAGCCTTTAGGTAGCAACAGTCTTTCTAAACAAACTAGCAGGTCCATCAGAAATGGTACTTATTGCAGAGCAAGAGGCTTTTGACCTTTTGTGTAATTATTCCATGTCCACTCTTGGAAGTCTTCATTATTCTGAACTGCATTTGTGGCATTGTAAGACACAAAAAGGAGACTGAACTGTATCCATTAGTAAAGGTGAATTGGAACTCATAGCAAATGTCAAGACTCTTTTCATTGTGCTTTAATTGGCTGCCTAGCTTAGTAAGGAACAATCTGAAACCATTAATTATGAGTAGGTAAACACTTTAAGGGTTATTTTTTTTTTGCCAAAAGGCTCTTCACTGCTATTTGAGTCTTCATACATGACTTAATGTAAAGTTATGAAATAATAGAAGTTGTTTATGATAAAGTTAATGTGAGGCCTTGTTGTGTGTGAGCATACAGGACTAAAAACTGAGGGTTTCAAAGCTAACTGTAAATCCTACCATTTCCACCTTGCACTGTTTTTCAACATTTTTCCGAGGAGCTAAAATAGGTGTAAGACATGTCCTTGCTTATTGACCTAGCTTCTTTCCCAGACTTATTATTTTAGGTATTATTGCTCCTCCGACAAGAAGTAACAGAGATTGGGATCTTGTATGTCAGCTTCCCTTTGGAGGAGAAATCAGTGATGCAGAATCTGGGTATATTTTGAGAGTAATTTGGTTTCTTTATCACTCCCAGAACAGAGGTGTTCACAAACAGCATGCAGCATGCATCCTTCTTTCAGGGATCTTAGTGCAACACTTAGCGCAGCACAATTCCCACAAAACTCTCTGCCTCAAGAACTGCTCACTTGCTATGAAAAAGACCTGGTAAGACCATATATGATGGCATCATCTCATGCCCCCTGCCCTCAGAAACTACAGTGATGAATGGCACAATAACACTTTAAAGCAGATAACAGGCACTAATCACCATAGCATCTGAGCATCAAATACTGGACATTCCATTATCCTACAAACATCTAAATCCATTTTACTACAGGATAGCTAAATGTAATAGACCATGAAGATTTGTCTTTAGAGTATCACAAAAATGTAACTTCAAGTGCAAGACAGTCATGAAACCTTTGGGAGAAGGTTGCTGTAGCTAGCTTAACCTCCACAGATGCAAGAGCTAATTATTATTAAAATTATACTGTTAATTTATACAGGGCTTTGCAAAATTCCCTGTCCTGGAGAGCTTATGGTTTAAATAGAATGAGGCAAAGCCAGGACTGAATTCAGGAGAAGATAGTTGTGGAGTTATTGACTTGAGGAAGTTTGGAAGTATTTCTTCACGAGTTAGATTTTAAGGAGGGAAATGCACAGAGGTGTAGGGTTGCAAGATGCTGCAATTGGGAAAAGAGGTGAGAAAGAGTTACAGTAAAAAAAAAGACTGGTATGAGTGCAGGCATCATGAGATGAACCTTATGACAATCCACTTCTCTTTCCAAAGCCAGCAGGATTTCTAATGAGAGGAGGTGATTTATGACCCACTAACTCTTTCTCCCTGTCCCTCCATACACACATTAATAACAGAACCTTCCAGATCACTCTCCTGACAGGACTTTCTTCTGTCCACATCATAGGACAGGCCTCTCACTGTCAGCCTCATTCTGATTTGGAATCAATTTAAAAACGAATATGAAGCAAATAATAAGGAAACTTTGGCTCAATGTTTCATCTCGGTGTCTGGGATTTTGTACGGGGAGACTTTGGCAAACCAGTAAAGTGCCTGAAACCACTATGGCTTCTTGCTAAAAGCAGCCAAGTCAGCAGGCTGTAAATTAGCCCAGTCAGCAGGCTTAGCTTAACCAGGGCAGGAGGGGAAGGGGGGTCTTTGGGTGCCACAGAGAAGGCAGCTTGACCCCACGTCCTTCCTGTTAAGAATTGTGTTGAAGTGGCTGATACATGCATTTTAGAAGAGCAGGATGTGCCCCAGGAATGTCGATTGGGGGCCTCAAGGCTGCAAACTCTGGAAACACCCACGCCTGGTTAATCAATAATCAGAAGGAACATTTTGCTGGATCGCTGAAACTGCTTGTAACAAGCTTTCTTTAAGGGACATGTCTAATGTATAAATAAGGGGAAAAAGTCTGAGGTAGTTGGACTCCTTTTGGACTCTCCTTCTGGATACATCTTGCAGTCCCCACCGGCAGACGGAAGATTTGGCCACCGGAAGCCTGCCGCTGTGCCACTCGAGAGCCCTACTCAACTTTGGTAATTATCAAGGGTTGGGGGTGTTTTACTAACCTTTTGCGGATGTGTGTAAGTGCTTGAGACTAAGTAAAGTTTAGCTTTAAGTGAAAGCACTTTTGCGTTGTCCTGTTTGTGCCAGCCATCTATTGGTCGGACGTCCGTGTCTCCCCTTGATTTATTTACTGACACCACCTAGCACAGAGTAAAAGTGACCAAGAGCTTTGCGTTGAAAGAACCCCAGGTAACAATTTGACGCATATTATAAAATGCTGTGGCCAGGAGTGTTAGATTTTGGCAGTTTTGGGGGGGAGGTTGTCTTTTACATGGAACTATTTTATAGGAAGGAGTCCTGAGGCAGGTTACAATATGTACAGTAAATTGCACTGGTCACCGTGCATAACCAAAACAGTATGGTGCTATCATGTCTCAGAGCCAGTAAAACTCTACGGAGGCCCTCAGGTGTGATGTAAAGTAGCTATAAGAATTCATATACTTACATAGTAATTTTCTTATAGTTTATTTGTATTTTTAAAAATCTTTTACAGGTATGTACAATAACATGTCGTAAGAAAGGAGTGAAAATAAAGCAGAGATTTGCACATAACTTTAATTCAGTTCCTGGTGTTAAAAACTTAGATAAAATCTTCACTTTTTAACACTAACAATATCTTACATTTATAGCATGTTTTACAAAGCACGACCCTGATTCAGCAAAGCACTTGGCATGTGTGTAATTTTAAGCCCATATGTAATCTTAAGCATGTTGGTGATCCATTGAATGGGGACTACATGTGTGTTTAAAGTCCGCCATATGTGTAGGTGCTTATGTGTAGGATTGGGGTGCATGATTCCAGCACTACCGAAATGCAGCAGACAGAGGAAATAACTGAGTTACAGCCTGCTGTTTGTCAGTGTGTGGAGAGGAACTGTTGTGGGGTTATGGTTGTGTAGAGAGTAAACCACTACTCATAGAAAACGTGTGATAGGATATTTAGAGTGGGATTTTCAGAAGTGCTCATGGTTGACCTAAATGCTTCCATTAAAGTCAGTTGGAGTTTCACCGTTGACTTCGGTGGAAGCAGAAGTAGGCCAATTCTCTATAACTGGAATTAAAATAATCACACTGCATTATGTTAAAATCAGAAGATCTTTAAATATGTCCTGTTTTAAGTACTGACTTTTTTTTCTGTCCGGAGTCTTAATAGAAAATGACTGAAAGTTGTTTCTGCAATTTATCTTGTGGTGCTGCATTCACCTCTTTACCTGTGAGAGTGATTTGAATAGTGTGGTGGTTTTTTTAGTTTGTGAGCCGCTGCAGCAGGCAGGGCAAACCTCATGAATAAGGGCAAAAATTGCAAAAGCAAAAACCTTACAAACTGGTTCTTACAAACCTTACACACATGAGCTAATTCAAAAGCTTTATGCTGCATGAAACTCAGAACTAAACAACTCCAAAAGCCTCTGAAGTTCATTTATTTGAATGTAGACATATAATCAGGGTGGAGAATTTATTGTGCTGGTGATTAATAATTGCATGAGTGGAGCAATAAATAGGCTTTTAATCACTTTCCTTTGTAGTCAGCTTAGATCAATATCAGCTCCTATGATGGTTGTAGTTGACTCCTATTCTCTCTCTTTTTGACAGAGGATATTGCATGACTGTACAAGTACAGGAATGGAGAAAGGATCTTAAGGGTTTGGCAGTTGAAAGCTGAATGTCTGATGGAAGTGACGCACGCTCACACAGAGTTTCTGGAGAAGACTTGTGGCACAGTGAGATGTTTTTTAACAAGACAACAAAAACAAGAACCAAATAAAGTGACACATAAGCTTATGCCCATCAGCAAATTGGGCCTCTGTGGTACCTTCCAAATCAAACAAACTGGAAGTGATTCAGAACTGTGCTCTGGGGATTGAAAGGTTTTATGAGAATTATCTGTGCAATAGAGGTGAACTATGCCAATGTTGGGAGGGGACAGAGAAGAAAGAAACCTCTTTTGAAAGACATTTGGAGCAGACTTCTATTCCTTCACCTTCCACATTAACTGGATCCAGCCTGCAGTCTGCTATTGGCATTCAACCTACCAGAGAATTCCACTGCCTGCCTCTCTTTCCTGACTACTGAGAACTGACAGCTTAGAATGGCCATATTCTCTTCCTAGTTATACCGTCACTACCCTGGTCACTTCAGTGACTTTGAGCCACTGTAAATGGAAGGAGAATTTGGCCAAAAGATCATCACTTATAAAATGTCTATGAAATTAGAAAATGTCATATTTAGACAAATGGTCTGTACTGATGGTTCATTCAGACAACTTGCCAGGAGCTGAAGTGAGAAAATCTAAAGTTTTGTCTAATTACACGTTAAAATAAGTTTGCTGGATAATATAAAGATTCAACATTTTACAACACAGTAGGCAAAATTCTATCCCTTGTACGGGACTACCGGCTAGGGAGCAAATGCAACAGGAAAAATAGCAATCGAAGCGGTTTTATTGAACTACAGAAGAGTCTATAAAAGTTTGGCCTCCTGGACCAACCCTCAGACTGTGGTCCAGGCAGCCAACAGGTTTAGCAGTTTAAAACCCATTCGCAGATATTTCAAGGTGAATTTTTAATTAACATGACAACTCTGTGATAGTGGAAGCAGGATAGCTATAATAGCTATCCTCCAACTAAGATTTCACTGAGACTGCATCGTTTCATCTGTTTTTCCTGTGTAATTATTGTGATTTGTTTTAATTACCTGATGAATGCCCCACGCACTTGCCAGAAAAAGGCCTTTTGTCAATAGCCCAATTATTATTTATAATAATTAGAGATTTGAATAAGTGTCCTTTGCTATAGTACATTAACTTGCTTTTCCCTGACATTTCCAGCACTTCCTGGTTTAATCCAGGTCAAAAATCACACAAGATTGCTCCTTTTCCAGGTATTTTATCCAAGACCAGGAAGCAAGGGTAGTGCACCTAATGTGGGCCAATTTTTGTTTAAACAAAGCAGCCAAGTGCTTTGAAGTATTTTGGTGCATAATTTTTGTAATTAAAGTTGGTATATGAAATGAGGGCACTGAGCCTGCAAACTCTTGTTTCTGTGAGTAGACCTTTGCCATACAAAGAGTCTTACTGATTTCCAGTGGGACCACCTGTGTGAGTAAGGCTTCCTGATGTTATAAAAGGGTTAAGAGTTTGCAGTATTGGACTCTGTGATTGTAATATATTGTATTATTATATTCTTTTAATGTCAATAAAGGTTTTGTTCAAGTACTGGTCAAAAGAATGGACTGTTTCTTAATTGTTCCAGAGCAGTTTGTTCTTCCCTAACTGGTCATGCATTGACTACATAGGTAACTGCAGAAGTCTCATTATTCCATCCCACAGTAGCTCACCCCCAGCTCTGTACATTTGATCCATTTTATTGAGAGGGGGAATATTTGTTAGAACCATGAAATTACCCGCTGTTCGCTTAAAATGGGCCATGGGATCTTTGATGTCCAGCTCATCAGCCACATGAGATTGGGAAGAAGGGACCTTAATTTAATGTGTCAACTGGAAGACAACACCCACTCACTGGCAGTCAGAATAGTTTTGCGCAGCTCTAGTGCTATATAGTGTTTCTGATTGAGCATTTAAATGGGGATTTTCTAGAAAAGGCCTGATGAAAGTAAATAAGATTAACCAGGAAATATCAGATTACTGCATTTGTGTTTTCCATATTAAACTATCTCATGCAGCTCCCTTATTCAGTTTTACCCTGGGAAATAGAGTGAGGCCAATGAATGTGCTCAATTTGGCCCCAGTTCTGCAGTCTCCCTTATCGGAAAGTTCCTATGGAATTTAATAGAAAATTATCATTTTTCTACAGGTATATTTTGAACCATTGTATAGAGAATTGTATCCTTTTTATTAAATTTTATTGTAGGATTCAGAAAACCCATAGAAAGAGTATCATTCTCTGTTAAACTCCCTGGACTGAGAGATTAATTTCTTTATAACTTTTGGATTTATCTCTATTACATTTTATAGGACTTTTTCCATAAAGGCTTACTTGTTTAAGGAAAGCTGCAGAAAACAGGAGCAACCTGACATAACTGCCAGAATGCAAAGCTGCTTCTTAAGTGTAAGAGCCTATTGAAATATATATATTTTTAAAGTTAGCCATTTCAATTACAGTTTTTGGAGGGTCAAATAATCTGAATTCAAGCTACTACTGTTGGAATCCCCTGGGTGTCACTTTGATAATACGTTGTGTCATTTTGAATATTTTGGCTCACCAGGGATTGTGATGTAAGTCTCTGTGTAATGGTTAAACATTACTAATCATGACTGAAGGCTAACACTCCATTTGTCACGCTATACTGCATGACCCGTATGTCAGCATTAGTTTATCTCACCCACTTCATACACCTGAGTAGGTCTGAATCATTCTTGCAATCAGAAGGTTATCATTTGCAACTTGATTACCCATTCCACAAGCCCAAAGAATCTATTCCCTGAATTCCTCATAATTTAATTTCTTTCCTCTCCTCCTGGCACATCTAAATGCTGTATTGTTTAAACTATATACACTTCTGTTGTTAGCTATTATTAGAGATGGGCAGGTTCTGTGAAATTGAGACACAGAGATCAAACATACCAAAATTTACATGAATTCAGATCCGAGATTTTAGTACAGGCCCTTCTAGTATTTAGTATTTATCTAATTTTCTCTATGACCCTAGGTAAGAAGCTGTTTCACTGACATCCTGAAGTACTGGAAATCTCTTTTTACAAAATCTGTACTGGTGATGCTTTCAGCCAAATTTCCAGAGCAAAGCAGTCAGAAAAGAATCAAGGGGCAGATCCACAGCTACTGTGACAGAGAAGTTCTCCTGAAGTCCATGGAGCTGCACCAGTGTATACCTTCTGAGGCTCTGGCCAAAGGATTTTAAGATGCTTATCTAAATAGATCCTTTTCAGATTCACCCATCAGTATTCATATAACTAATTCCTTGGTGCTGTATGCTCCAAGCACATATGTAGAATGGTCAATCATACCATCCCTGGTGTAGATACAAGTGTGAAACGTCATAGGTTTTTGAAACTGCGAGATACCCGGAGGCCTTAAGTGTTATGGACAGGGCCAGCACTTGGAGTTTTGTCAGCCAGGATGGAAAACACCCTCCTCCTCCCACTCCCGTCCCCACAAAAGGTGCAAGCAAAAAACTGGGGAGCAATTTAGCACCCTTGGATGCAATGGGTTTGTGTGCAGAGGTGGGCAAACTATGGCACACGGGCCACATCCGGCCCACGGGACCCTTCTGCCCAGCCCCTGAGCTCCTGGCCTGGGAGGCTAAGCCCTGGCCTCTCCCCTGCTGTTCCCCCTCCCCCGCAGCCTCAGTGCGCCGTGCCACCGGCGCAACGCTCTGGGTGACCAGGCAGCGCAGTTGCAGAGCTGTGGCGTGACCCAGTGCTCCAGGCAGCGCGGTAAGGGGGCAGGGGTCAGGGAGCAGGGGGGGTTGGATAGAGGTCAGGGGCCGGGGGTGTGGATAGGGGTTGGGGCGGTCAGAGGGTGGGGAACAGGGAGGTTGGATAGAGCAGGGGTCCCAGGGGTCAAGTCAGGAATGGGGGGGTTGGATGGGGTGGCAGGGGGCCGTCAGGGGACAGGTGAGTTGGATGGGGCAGGAGTCCCAGGGGAGCCGTCAGTGGGCGAAAAGCGGGGGGGCCGGGGTTCAGATAGGAGGCGGGGGCAGGGCCACGCCTGGCTGTTTGGGGAGACACAGCCTCCCCTAACAGGCTCTCCATACAATTTTAGAAATCCGATGTGGCCCTCAAGCCAAAAAGTTTCCCCGTCCCTGTGTTAATGTGAGGGCACCTGCCTTGATCATCCGCTCCCTAAGCCTGGCCCTGGTTATGAATACACCTTGGCTCCCATGGATTGCACCCTCAGCAAGTTTGCAGATGACACTAAACTGGGAGGAGAGGTAGATACGCTGGAGGGTAGGGATAGGATATAGAGGGACCTAGACAAATTAGAGGATTGGGCCAAAAGAAATCTGATGAGGTTTAATAAGGACAAGTGCAGAGTCCTGCACTTTAGACAGAAAAATCCTATGCGCTGCTACAGACTAGGGACCGAATGGCTTGGCAGCAGTTCTGCAGAAAAGGACCTAGGGGTTACACTGGACAAGAAGCTGGATATGAGTCAACAGTGTGCTCTTGTTGCCAAGAAGGCCAATGGCATTTTGGGCTGTATAAGTAGGGGCATTGCCAGCAGATCGAGAGACGTGATCGTTCCCCTCTATTCAACATTGGTGAGGCCTCATCTGGAGTACTGTGTCCAGTTTTGGGCCCCACACTACAAGAAGGATGTGAAAAAATTGGAGAGAGTCCAGCGGAGGGCAACAAAAATGATTAGGGGACTGGAACACATGACTTATGAGGAGAGGCTGAGGGAACTGGGATTGTTTAGTCTGCAGAAAAGAAGAATGAGGGGGGATTTGAAAGCTGCTTTCAACTACCTGAAAGGGGGTTCCAAAGAGGATGGATCTAGACTGTTCTCAGTGGTAGCAGATGACAGAACGAGGAGTAATGGTCTCAAGTTGCAGTGTGGGAGGTTTAGGCTGGATATTAGGAAAAACTTTTTCACTAGGAGGGTGGTGAAGCACTGGAATGCGTTACCTAGGGAGGTGGTGGAATCTCCTTCCTTTGAGGTTTTTAAGGCTCTGCTTGACAAAGCCCTGTCTGGGATGATTTAGTTGGGGATTGGTCCTGCTTTGAGCAGGGGGTTGGCCTAGATGACCTCCTTAGGTCCCTTCCAACCCTGAGATTCTATGATTCTATGATTTGAGAAGGATTCCTCCACCCGTCCCCACCACATACACACGGTAGTTTTCTGTCAGAGGCCTTTACTAGATATCGGAACACTGTTTTTCCCCTGCTCAAAGTATAACTCCTCATCAAAGTGATGAACCACAACATTTAGCAGAAGGGCTGCAACCCCCACAAAAAATCAGGAGGTGGAAATTCTCCATAGCTCCTAGATAATCACACAAGGACACTAATGACGTGTGCAAGGGCTTGAGATTTTCAAATCTTTCTCAAACACCAACATAAAGTGCATTTATTTTTGTCAAAATATGTGAATCTCTTCAAATCAAATGTCCACTACATTGTAAAATCAATTCATTGCTCTTAAAAATTCTGACCTCAGTGAGAACTGACTCAAACAAACCTACCCAGATAGCATACAGCACAAATGCAAAGCAGAAATAATATAACAAATAGATCTATGATAATGTGTTGGTTTTGCATCTCATTTAAAAAGTAAAGCTCTGACTGTTTTTGGACATTAAGGGATAATTTTAAAAAGGGTCATCAAACCGGCTTCCAATTTTGTACCTTTAATTTTGCAGGTTCAAATAACTGTGGGTGTAAATGATGGCATTTAAATATCTCACTTCCTGATTGGTTAGATGACTAAAAGCTAATATTTTCACTGGCAATTATCTGAGAGTACAAAACTGTGCCTGTATTTAATTGCAGGTGAAAAATTGTGTGTGGGCAGGAAATTGGGCTTAGTTGTAAAAAATTGAAACCAATGGGAGATAAGTGCTTATGTGCCTTTGAAGATCTGGGCCGAAGCGATCTCTCGTCTACTTAACAGTTAATGTTCCAGTCTTTTATCAGGTTCTACACCTGTACAGAGTCTCTGCTAGAAGTTCTTGATCCTGCCAATACTTACATACGTATGCAATTTTACCTGTATGAGTAGTCCCATTTAATTAAATGGGAATAATCCCATGAGCAAAATTACACCCAGGTGTAAGTGTTCATAGGATTGGGTCCTACCTTTGTAAGGTGTTTTGGGATACATTAGGATGAAAAGGACCAAGTAAGAGGTTGTTGTTTTTAGCCAACATCTTTTTAGGGTTTTTTTTTTTAATCATCACAGTATCATTGTTATATTGGTGTAAAATTGTACCTTTATATATAAATGTTTCATGAAAAGGGATACCAAATTCACCAGAGGGCTTCTTGCTTGACTGGGTAAGCAAAATTCTTCTGAACTTACATGTGCTTTACTATATTTCACTTTTCAACATCAGTAGCATCAAAATGTGCTTATTCAGCAATGTTTACATGTCAAAATGATCTTTTAGAATTAGTGTGTTTTGATTTTTCCATTTCAGAAAACACTTTTTATTAGGATTTCTGAAGACCAGAACTAAACATATATTTAATTTCATGTAAAAGTTCCCAAACACCATAAAACTGTATAAAGTCACTAAGAAAATATTTGTATTCACATATTGGCTGTATAACACAAATATTTTGTCACCATTAGCATTCCGTGGCAGCTTAAAAAATGAAAATGCATGCAATATATTTATTTCCAAAGTGCTGAATATATTTCTTTATAAAATATTTTCCAAGACACTATGATTATTAGGATGAATCACAAATTTTGTCTTTCTTTGGGTTAGGTGGGACTGCCATATTTACTCTTCTGTTTACATTGATAATTGGACATCTGGCTATTCTCCAGAAACATGCTCTGGCCTGAAGAGGAACTGTAAAGGGGTTAATAGAAGAACAGCATCTCAGACTCCACATGGCCAAACTAGAGCTTGCCCTCTCTCCTCCCAAAACCTCTTCCCTACCTTAAGACTGTATCAAGATGCTCAGGTACTATGGTGATGGGTGGATGAACAGGTAACATAACTATTCTGCCTCCCATCCAGGCCTGTGACTTTCAACTTCTCTCTCTCCTTCTATCCTCTTCCTCCTTCCATTCCCCTTGCGTTTGGAATGCCCAAACCTGTTTGTTCTTTCTCTAACTTTTTCTCTCCCTCCAGATTTATATGGATGACTTCACCATAGCATCTGTTTGCTGCACTACTTCATTAACATCCCTCCTAAAATCTCAGGTAGCAGTCTTACTGAAGAGTTGCTTTCGATATTCCAGACCATAAACTAGAATCGTCTTGAAGTATATGTGACCGAGGACTAGATTCACACAGGTACTTAGGTTCCTAAATCCAACAGTTAGGCACCAATAAGACTCACTCAGAAACACTCCACAGCTAGTGCCTAATTCATAAGAACATCAGAACGACCATACTGGGTCAGACCAAAGGGCGATCTAGTCCAGTATCCTGTCTTCTAACAGTGGCCAGTGCCAGGTGCTTCAAAAGGAATGAGCAGAACAGGTACGCATCAAGTGATCCATCCCCTGTCACCCATTCCCAGTTTCTGGCAAACAGAGGCTAGGGACACCATCCTTGCCCATTCTGGCTAATAGCCATTGGTGGACCTATCCTCCATGAACTAATCTAGTTCTTTTTTTAACCCTGTTATAGTCTTGGCCTTCACAGCATCCTCTGGCAAATAGTTCCACAGATTGACTATGTGTTGTGTGAAAAAATACTTCCTTTTATTTGTTTTAAACCTGCTGCCTATTAATTTCATTTGGTTACCCTTAGTTCTTGTGTTATGAGAAGGAGTAAATAACACTTCCTTGTTTACTTTCTCCACATGATTTTATAGGCCTCTATCATATCCCCCCTTAGTCATCTCTTTTCCGAACTGAAAAGTCCCAGTTTTATTAATCTCTCCTCAGGGCTGAGAATTCCACTAGATGGCAGGATTCCAAGGGATTAGGTGATACAACACCAAAGTACCTTTGTGGATTTAGTCCCTAATGCACAGCTCACTGGACTGGGATTTGGGAGAACTGGATTGTATTCCCACCTCTACCACAGGCCTGCTGATTACCTGGGGCAAGTAATGTCCCTGCTGGGGATAATGATACTTACACCCCTTTGTAAAGCTCTTTGAGAGCTACAGATTAAAAGAACCATAGAAGAGCCTGGTTATTATTTACACAGGCCTGTAATCAGAGTGCACTGACTTCCAGGAAGCAAAGGGTGCTTCAGGTCATAACAAGGTTCTGCACCCGTCAAAACAATTGGTTAAGAACCTTTATTTAAAATGTGCAAGTGTGCTCTGCATATCTAATCACTCCTATTACAGTGTCCTGATGCTTTCAGACAATAGATGCACTTAATCCTGTAAATATTTGGACACCTGTGAACCCTGGGGCAACTGCTTAGCTGTTGACTAACAGTTTGGGGTCATTCGATATGCCGGCTTTTGCCTCCATGGTGGGTGCTGTCATGTTCTCAGATGTCATTCCTGAAAAGTACCCCTCCAGAAAAGAATGCATCTGGAAATGCCATTACAGTAGTACAGCTGCAATGCCATTCCTAGAAATACTGCTTGCTAAGGAGGGCACAGAATTGCTAACATTAGAGATGAAAAAGATCTACTGTATTCGGCCATTTTGTCAACCCACATGTCAAAAAAAGATTTTTCCCTTTGTGGTCTATTAAAGTTCCTTCTGTAATGGCAGTCTTTGGGGAGCCTGATTTCTCTTTCCATAAACATATTTTCTTGATAGGCACCTAATTTTTCCTTGCGTCTAAGGAGCTGCTATACTCCCCAATCTTATTACTCATAAAAGAGAGGTTCAGAGTGAGTAAAGCCTCAATCAAGCAAGGTACTTAAGCATGTGACTTCAATGGAATGGCCTAAAGTTAGGCAGGTGCTTAAATACCTTGCTAATGACCAATCTTTGTCATTTTTAAAAGCATTGTTTTAATAGTAATTTAGCCCTTAGATACCAAGGCATGAGATGTCTTTAAAAAACCCATGACTGACTAATTAGATAGATTCACTTGTTTTGAAGCCCCAGGTAATTTGTCTTTACATTTGCAGGTAGAAAGTCAGCCTCACTATTTAATTAGTTTCATGTGTCTTTGGCAGAGGATGACGCCAGTGGTTGGACACTCAGTAGATCTTGACTACAAATGGATCAAAAACAAACAGAAGCAGCAGCCTGGAGAAGATCCTTTGTGCTCCAGGGGGACTCTACAGCTGCTGGAGTAACATGAAGCTCACTTAAAAAGGGTGAAGGATCTAACTCAGAATTTGGTTTTTTGGTTTTGCACTGGACCACACCAAGTTTGCTGCATTTATGTATCTCTATTAATATTAAATATTATAATTATCACAAAGGTTAAAGACAGGAGAGTTCTACTAGGTCATCTAGCCCATGTCTGCTGGCAATGCAAGACTGTGCATTTGATCATTAATCTCTCTTTTAGGTCAAAAGTTGTTCATGCAGCTGCAATATGCTGTAGATTATAGTACCCGGTTGTGATGTAGCCTGGTTACTTAAAGAAAGGATGCGGATTATCTGTTAGACAAAGTGGTCGAGTAAATATCTTTTAGTGAACCAACTTCTGTTGGTGATTGAGGCAAGCTTTTGAAGAAGACCTGAAGAAGATTTCTGTGTGGTTCAAAAGCTTGTCTCTCTCACCAACAGAAGTTGGTCCAGTAAAAGATATTACCTCACCCACCTTATATTTATAGATTTATAGAGCCATTCTTGAATTGCTAAAACTCCTTCAGATTTCAGGTGCAATCTAATTTCCTCTACTCTTCTGGGCATGTTTTTGGATCGACACTCTTACACAATAAACTGAGACCTCTGGCCCTTCAACAACAGCCTCTCATCTATCCGAACTCATCTGAGACCACATCATAAGGGGAACACACTTTTTCTCTAAAACCGTGTTTAAACTAGGGAAAATACTTTATGAACGTATGTTAATTAACATGGTTTCTATCTAATATGATGTTTGACTATGATGCATTTTTAGAAAACAAATTTGCCCTTTCTACGCTCATTGCTAAGTGGTTGTGCTAGTTAATGTGTTTTCTAACACGATACATCTTATCAGCATAGATATGGTCTAAAGAGCATACATTTAGCAAAAGAGAAGGTATTAAGAGCAGTGAATGTGATTTTCAGCCTCCAGTGTTTTTAATTACTACTCTATCTGGGTAGAAAATCTAGCAGAGTGCATATCAAGGTTTCGTGCCGCTGTCCATCACCCTTCTCATACTGTCCTACCTCCACAGATGCAGACAATTCATTCTGAACATAGTCATTTTTGTCAATTTCTTAACGGTGAATAAGGTTTTTAATTTCCCCAACAAAGATCTGCCTATTATTATAATTCTTAGTATTATTATTTTAGATTGCACTCGTGCTGAAAATGTACACAGAGAACATGGAGCCTGAACACTAAAACATGGATCTTGATTCACAGCATTTACAATCTAAGTCCCTGATCTGAACTGTGGTCTGCTCATGCAGACTTTTTTGCCCTTGCTGAGCCCCATTGAAGCCAATGCGGGATATTGAGCTAACAGATAAAATACACACAAAGACGGGGGAAAGGAATAAAAAATACAAGTCAGGCAGTTAGGGTGATGATAGAAACAAGCTATCTTAACTCCTCTTCATTTTTTTATGCTGTCCTGATTTCTACTTTTATTTATGTATTTTTACAGCACCTATTTCCTCAACCATTATAAACCCTCCCACTGATTTATTCCCATAACTGTTTCTTTCCTCTTAGTTATCATACTAAGTTTAGACATATAATCTTCCCCTATTATGCCAGCATATAATCTTACCACAACTCCTCGACCCAACGTCTGTTGAGATGGCTGTAAGCATGCGTACTGTTTCTTTACACTTGTATCAGGAAACCAAACAGGGGTCGTACTAAGTAATGTTCCAGGAAGAAGCTTTGCAGTGAAGAAAGGAGTGAATGTATAGATTTCGGGAGAATATGGTTTTCCTTCTCATAAAGCTTCTGTGCCTGTACCTTACCTATAGACTAACCAAATAATTTCCTCTGAATAATTTAACCAATGAATGTTGCCTCTTTTTCTTTTATTCAAATTGTTCATGAGCAATTTACGATTTTCTCAAATGTATTCATTTAATCAAAATTATTTGACCAGAGATTTTTGCAGTAAAACAGCCTGATAGCAAAAGGTGCTGATCTACTCCAGCTCCAGCCCAAGTCAGTTGGAACGGCATGTGCTCTGCCCCTTTGAAAATCTGTCAATTCATACAAAAAATGTGATTATGCACATTAAATAGTCAATTTGTGGACAGCGCTCGTTAGTTTTCATTGGCTATTTCACATGATAAATTTCTGTGGACTGTTTGGATGATCATAAGAGATTGCCAGCAGTTATTCACATTTATGAATTCAAAATTCACTGTCCATTAATATTCTTCAAGATCACTGAAAATGTACTGTTTTGTTGACCACTTCTTTCAGTAAATTCATTCACTAGAATATTTGCAGAAAGGGGCATGGACGCAGATTAAAATTTACATTTTGTTTTACATATTTGCAGAATATATTTTTGGCAATATTTACCCAGCTCTGACTATCTAGATAATTTTTAATAGCATGATACAGGACACTGAACTAAAAATAGTACAGATAAATTCAATACCATCTTTAAAATGGTCTTCAGTTTGGGCCATATCCTTCATTGGTGTCATGTGGCATATCTGCACCTTCATATTGTTTTTCATCAGAGACTAAGTCAACAGGAGGAAAGCAGAGTTTCTCTCTATGAAAGTGTACATCAATCTATCAGATATGTTCCAGGAAGTGAAATGAGAGATGTGTCTGTTAAGCAAATAGATATGAAAACAGTGGAGAATGTCCTAAAGAAAAAACACTCATAGCTGGAATTGCAGTCATTGTAGTTACTAGGGGTTGGTCTTTAAGTAGATTGATTAAAGTTCCATCTATCAGCGTGTTTTCCAGGATGGCCATAAGGGTGTGTTGTAGCATTTACTTTTTAAGGAGTATTTATTTTCTTACATCTTGAGGCAAAAGTAAATTGAGATGTGACGCAGTGAATGGTATTTCCTTAACTTACAAAAATCTGTTTTCTTGTGTATAAAAAATGAATCCTTGAAAGATGAAGATGGATGTTTTCCTATCTCCACACAGACTTGTCAGCTGGCGCATGAGCACAAGGCTGCTGGAATATATGTCAATTTTCATAAACAGCAATGGAACCATACCAGAATCTCATACCTAAATATTCCCAAATTAATTAACATTGACTAACATTTTCACATTTGGGTGCTTAAAGTTAGGAACCAGAATTAAAGTTTAGTCCAACACAAGACATAAACAGATACATTTTATCAGCTGTGACAGCTACATAGTCCAGTGGACTAGAACTCATAAGACCTGTGACCTAGTCCTGGCTGGGCGACTAATCTACTGTTCAACTTTGGGCAAGTCTCTTTGTTTTTCTGCGACTCTGTTTGGGTGGAATTCTTTGGCCTGTGTTATACAGGCGATCAGACAAAAGTGGTCCCTTCTGTCCTTAAAATCTATGACTTTTCCCCCACTGGTGGCAAGATCATCCAAAGGCAGCATTCCATGGCCCCACCCATCATCTGCAATGAGGGTGAAACAGTTTCAAGCGCCTTCCATTGCCCAAACCCTCTTAGAGTGATATTAAGTTACTCAGAGTGAGCCTCTGATAGCCCAGCTCTCCTTCCCTATACTAACAGCAGAGAGTTGACTTCAATAATGAATCTGATGACCCAAATTAGACTGACTCCCAACCACAGGAAATGAAGGCACCTTGAGCAGCCTCTATTTTCTCAATCTCAGAAAGGGAGAAGCAGTTCTGAGGAGAGCCTTAATGACCAAGGATCTCTCAGCACAACTCCTATTTTAATTTGGGACAGGGTTGTGTGTTGAATGAGCTTTGCTCTAGTGCATACTCAAGAACAGGAAGTGTGTGCACTTCGGGCAGTGGAATGACATACACACCAATTCAAATTGGGCAGTTGATTACGTGGGATTTTAAAACAACACAAACATCAGCTGCATAGCATTACAGCATATCAGAATGTATCCCCTACCCATATCATATGGAAGAATAAACAAAGCAAAAAACAAGTGTGAAGGAAGATGACAGCTGGAAACTTCAGAGACTAGGGAACATTGTAAGACAGTGGTGGGCAATCTGCGGCCCATCAGGATAATCTGATTGCAGGCCGCAAGACATTTTGCTACCATTGATCATCCGCAGGCACGCCCCTCCACAACTCCCACTGGCCACGGTTTGCCCGCAGGTTGCCCACCACTCTTCTAGGATTACAAAGGCTACAAACATAACTCTCTTTCTACAAAGTTGAATCTTTCAGTGTTGTTACCACGAAGTGCCTTATCTCCAATGGTTTCTCCACAAAATTACAGTGTATTGTGTAATATTTTATTATCTAGTGTCCCACCAAGTGAATCTATCTCCTTTAGACCCACTGTGGAGAATAATAAGAGTCAAAGACCCTGTGACGGGGTGGACTAGGTCAGGAGGCCCCCTGCTGGAGGCCTCATAGCCCTGCCACACACCACTGTAGAAAAGGGCAGTAGAGAGGTCCTCCAAGCTGCCTAGAGTGGCTATATGGGAAGTAGCCAATCAGCAGGCTAGTATAAGAAGAACTGCAGGCCAGAGTGAGTTCAGTTCCTTGCTAGACCTGGAGGAGCTTGGAGGGTGAGCTTGGCTGGTTGAGGGACCCACAAGACCTCAGCTATTGCATTGCTGGGAATGTGAAGGAACTCTAGGCTGCCTGCTTGGGCTCCACCAGGACAAGGCCCTGAGATAAGAGTAAAGAATGTGCTGGAGCCACAGGGAAGTGGCCCAGGGAATTTGTAGCAGCAACACCATTTATTTAAAGGGACATGGCAGATGGCTGCTATCTATAGGGTCCCTGGGTTGGAAGCTGGAGTAGAGGGTGGGCTTGGGTCCCCTGCACCAGCCACTGGGAAAGTGGCCTGGAAGTTGAGGCACCCCAGAAGGGGAACTGAACTGTAGTGGCCCAGAGGCAGAGCTGTGGCCAGAAAGGCCCTGAGAAGGCAAAGATGTTGCCTCCAGGGAGGGAGCCCTGAGGCACTGCTCTATATCAGAGCAGGGACAGCTTGAGAGAGCTGTTACAGAGGGCACTGAGAGAGGCGCCTGTTGGACTTGTACCCCGAAAGGGGTTCACTTTGCTTTTACCTCACAGACAGACTGTATGACTTGGCCGGAGGGCTGAATCAGCGAAGACCCACCACAAACAGAGAGAGAGTGCAAGCACATGCACTGAGATGGGGTGATCAGGAGAGGTGAGTGCACTTCATTACAGACCCTAAAGGAGGGACACAAGGAAAATAGTACAAAGAGAAGCTTAAAACCATTTATTTTTCTGGTACTAATTTTAACAATGCACATTTCAAAAACCTTAGGAATCAAAATTGTAACTTGCAATGGAAGAAAACAAGAAAAACACATAGTGGCCAACGTACCAAGAATTATGCCAGGGACAATTTTACAAGTGAGCAGAGAGCCACCATGCTCCTGGGGCTGGGATGTCACTGAATGGCCTTGCGTTCATCCTGGTGAACATGATATAATTTTCCTCTTAGAATGGTGAGACAAAAGGTAGAGCTGCAACCTAAAAATCCCCCCCAAATGTAAACACTCCTCCAGGGCTTCCAGACTTCTGACTTATTTGAAAATAAACCCATGGAAAAAGATGCTTTTCTTCTCCTGCTCTGGGAACCCTTTGGTTTTTGTCTTTTAATCTTAAAGGTTCAGTCCTGCTCTATTAATGCAAATAGGAGCAAAAATAATCATAATATAGTAGGCACTGATTTCAAAAGCAACTTTTTGGACACTCATAACTTAACACATTTCAGGAGTTTCAAATGCATTCCCTGAAATGCTAGCTTGTGTTTTCTTTGAGATTAAGACCTGTGCATTAAATTAGTTAAATTACTGATACCTACATATGCTATACCTGCATATAAAGTATCCATGATTGCAATATGCTCCCACAACATCAACAATTACAAATTCACATAGTATGACAGGAATTGGTTCCCTTTTCTAAATAGTTATGGAAATTCTCAACCAACAAAAGCACTTCCTTATCCTGTCACATACTGAAACACAGCATCAGAGTGTAATGGACAAATTCAAGTGTCCTGGATAGGTGCAAGACTTTTTTGTCAGAGGCAAGGTTCAATCTCTCTCCCTCTCTCGCTCGCGCGTGCACACACACACACACTGGTTAATATTCTCTTAAAGATTGGTGAAATATGTACATTAGATATTGTTTTTACTATATATTGAATTGCACCAGGGATGATTCTGCCCGTTTTTTAAAATTACAGTGTTACCTCATCTGACTTTTTACTGTGCCCTTCTGTTCTTTTTTTTTTCTTTCTTTCTTCATTAGGGTTCTGTAAAAAGCTTTCTGGTTTATTGTTAATTTTCTTTTTTTTTTTCTTTTTTTCTTTTTTTTTTCAATCTTAATAGTAGATCTCTGAAAATGTGTTTGAGGTTTTTGCCTTGGCTTGTAGCACAGCAGTTATATTTATGGGTGTACCATTGGTTTGCTATAGTTCAAGTGACTTTCTTCTTTTCCTTGTTATATTTTTGCCTGGACTTGATGGGTTTATGGGTTTCTCTACTATATTGGCTTGCATATCTGGCATAGATGATAGTTTGCCTCTCTGGTGATATCCTATCAGAGACCCAAACAGTAATATTTTCTTTAATGTTGGGAGATTTTTTTTAAATGAGCTGGAAACATTTATTAGTTTACCAGAAATGAAAGCTTGTAATGAATCCCTGTGGAATTCATTAATCACATCTTTGCTATTTTATAATTGTACCTTCAAGTGGAATGTGTTTATATTTGTTCAGAGAAAAGTTCTCTTGTTTTGCATTTCAACATTGTGCAGGAATTTTCAGTGCAAAGGGTTGCTCATCATTTTTTTCAAGACTACAAAAAGTACTAGGGGCAGGGGATGAAAGGGGAAGACTGAGAAGTACACTTTCAGTCTGAAAAAGATGGAAAAACAGTTCCTCTTTGCCATAAGAGCATAATCTTCTGGCAGACGAATTTGTACATTTTGTTGGGGAGATGGTTTGCAATACAATGAATGACAATTACATGTGTTTTCATTGTGCCGGAGTTTATTCAAAGTGTGTCAGTGCTATTGAAGCTATCACATAATAAAGAATCCTTTTCTAGGTTGCTTTCAGGTGAACTAGCTCGCCTTCAAGGTTTTTCTCTCTCCAAAAATTAGTAGAAGTGATATCCAAATATTAAGACTGTGTTTTGAGATACCTAGCATCCTTAGTATATATATGGTATGATGCGTTGTTGTTGTTTTATGTATATACTATTTTGTAGTGGAGGACAATAAATGAACTGACACTGGTATCATAAATTTTTGTTTTGGTTCCAGACTGGATTCAAAACCAGCAGGGTCCTGTTTTCCAGTTCTGTTTTGAATGATCCCAGAACCTCAGGGCTACATCTGTCCTCATGAAATTTCAGTCCCATATGGCAAATATCTCCCAACAAATCTGCCCCCAAGATTTCCAAGCTGTCAAACCTGAACCCAGATCCCAGTTGTTAGTTTGCCTTGATCTGGATGTGGATCTGAAGACTATTCAATGTGCTCATGCTCTGAAAATGCTCTGTGTAGGAAATGAGCAAAACCAATTAAGTGATGGGATAAAATACAGCACAGTTCACAAAAGGTAGATTGTGGCAGACAAACCTGATCTCTGTCTTTGAGAAGATAATCAATTTTCTAGACAAAGCAAATGTTGTTGACAGGTTTCAGAGTAACAGCCGTGTTAGTCTGTATTCACAAAAAGAAAAGGAGTACTTGTGGCACCTTAGAGTCTCTAAGGTGCCACAAGTACTCCTTTTCTTTTTGCAAATGTAGTTGAGATAATCTAGTTGAATTTCGGTAAAACATTTGGTTTCATATGGAAAATTATTTGTTAAATTGGATAAGATGGCAATTAATTTGAGAATCAAAAGGTTGATAAGGAACTGGTAAAAGGGGAGACTACAACAGGGTCATGCTGAAAGGTGAACTGTCAGGCTGGAGGGAGGTTACTTGTGGAGTTCCTCAAGGATCAGTCTTGGGGCCAATCTTATTTAATATTTTACCTTAATGATCTTGGCACAAAAAGTGGGTGTGCTAATAATATTTCTGGATGACACAAAGTTGGGAGCTATTGCAAATAGAGGGGAGGACCAGAATGTGATATAAGATTTGGAGGACCTTGAAAACTGGAATAATAGAAATAGAAAAGGGCAACAAAAATGATTAGGGTATGGAATGGCTTCCGTTTGAGGAGAGATTAATAAGACTGGGACTTTTCAGCTTGGAAAGGAAACATCTAAGGGGGGATATGATAGAGGTCTATAAAATTGTGACTGGTGTAGAGAAAATAGATAAGGAAGTGTTGTTTACTACTTCTCGTAACACAAGAACTAGGGGACACCAAATTAAATTAATAGGCAGCAGGTTTAAAACAAATAAAAGGAACTATTTCTTCACACGATGCACAGTCAACTGTGGAACTCCTTGGCAGAAGATGTTGTGAAGGCCAAGACCATAACAGGGTTCAAAAAAATAACTAGATAAATTCATGGAGGGTAGGTCCATCAATGGCTGTTAGCCAGGATGGGCAGGAATGGTGTCCCTAGCCTCTGTTTGCCAGAAGCTGGGAATGAGTGACAAGGGATGGATCACTTGACGATTACCTGTTCTGTTCATTCCCTTTGGGGCACCTGGCATTGGTCACTGTCAGAAGACAGAATACTGGGCTAGATGGACCTTTGGTCTGACCCAGTAGGGCCATTCTTATGGTCTTAAATTAGATTAAATTTAATAGTGCAAGGTGTAAGGTCATGCACTTAGGGACTGACAACAAGAATTTTTGCTATAACCTGAGGTCTTATCACCGTATCTGGTGGGCCCTGCTTAAGGGTCTTAGACACCATTTGACCCTTCCTTTTTCCACTGTGTAATAAGAGCTAATTTAGACTCAACTGAGTGTTTTGTTACACACTGCAGAGCTGAAATCACTGATACTCAGGTCGAAGCATTAGCCTGCTCTGGGACAAGACCTGCTCTGATGCAAGAGACTGCCCAGTGTGCACCAGCGGTGAGACTCTCCCACTAACAGCTGAAATCACTGAGAGCTGTGTTAAGTGGTGGGACCTGAAGACATCCTGGTGGATCGGCAATTGGCTGGCAGAGTGGAGTGAGAAGCCTGGGCAGCGAAATGAGTAAGGTGTCTTCTTACCCCCCCTCCACCTAGGGTGGGAGGTGAACTCTGCAGACGCACCTCTGAACTCTGGGTCCGCACAGACTATGGACAACAGCTGTGAGTGGGATGTAGAGAAGGGATGGGCACATTAAAGGGACTTTTAATTGCTGGACTTAAGAACCTGAGGGAAAAGGACACTTCCCAACTTATTTGGGGGTGGGTCTTTCGCTCGTGGTTTATGTTTGAGAATCCTGTTTGTGGCGTTTTCTCAAATTAATGTCGGGTTACTTCCCTCTTTTATTAAAAGTTCTTTGCTACACTCAGACTCTGTGCTTGGGAGAGGGGAAGTATTGCCTTTTAGAGGTGACTGAGGGGTGGTGTGTAATTGTCCCAGGTCACTGGGTGGGGCCTTGAACTGGTTTTGTGTTGTATAGTTGAAAAGGAACTCCTAGATACTGAACCTGGCCGTTGTTCCTGCCAACGCTGACTGGCAGAAGGGTTACATATAAATACACCAGAGGGCTAAATATCATGGAGAAAGAGGAGTTATTTACATTAAGGGCCAATGTTGGCACAAGTACAAAAGGATACAAACTGGCCATCAACAAGTTTAGGCTTGAAATTTGATGAATGTTTCTAACCATCAGAGAAGTAAAAGGAGCCAACCCTGAAAGCCTTATGGTCAAGATGTAAAACACACCTTTTAGTAAAGCCTCACCCCTGTATCGATCTTCATAAAAAAGCTAAAAATAAATAAAATCAGGAAGAACAAAGTTGCTCTCTGCCCCTGAGGACCAGACAAAGAGAATGTCCCTCGATTTTGTATAGTGCCTGATCAGATAACCATTTGGATGCCTACATCAAAGATATTGTTCCAGGGGTACCTCCCTTCCTCTCTCACGTGCTATTATTTTTCAATGATTGAACAGATTTTTTTTTTTTTAAGATCAGAAAGGGCCATTATGATCCTCTAGTTTGAACTGTATAACACAGGCCATAGGATTTCACCAAAGATTCCTGCTTCTAGCTAGACACTTGTTTTTATTCTTTATTTGCATTATTACAGTGCCTGGGAACTCCAGTCATAGAGCAAATCCCCATTCCGTTAGGCACTATACAAACAAAACAAAATCAGAGTCCATTCACCAAAGAGCTAAGTGGTTGAGATAGACAATCATATCTTTTACATAGTTAGCAGGTTTTATAAGTACTTCAGATGCGTGGTGGAGGTTGGAGGAAGACGTAGCTTTTAGCACATCTGGCAGAAATGTCTCAAGATGGCAGAATACTATGGTGATGGAAGACTGTATAAGTACCTAGAGAGAGAGAAAATGAATTTTGGGCTGCCCCTATATCCTGGTGGCAGCAAGATGAGAAAAAGGCCTGAATTTTTCAGCTGGTAGGCTCCTTTCATAGCATAGTCTAAAAGTATCAGCAAAAGGTCTAAGGACCGTTTGGCTTCCGTAAGTTCAAAAATGAAATCTAAGATAAACAAGAATTCTTGCCAGCTGTGCAAAAACGTACCTTTTCTTCCATGCTCCTTCCAACGAGCATTAGAACTACTTAAAATAGTAGGAATGTTGTCATTAGAACACGGTAGAGTAGTGATTGTCTTTGATAGAGACATGTTTAGAAGGATACATTTATTATTGAAAATAATTTTAAAGCACCCAAGTGACTTCCAGATGGTCTGGTTTCCCTTCTTAGATTATGAACTAAAGAGTAAGGAATCAGTCAGGATACTTGATGAACATGACTGCTTCTCTTTGTTTCAAGTACTTTTTTCCCCTCTCAATGTACATCAATAGGTTCCATGGTTGCTTGTGAATTTATTTTGATTTCCTTCCTTCCTACCTCATTCATACATATATTCATTGTACTATAGTAGCTACATTAGATTCCCTCTCCCATGTTACTGTTTTATTTTTTCATTTCTGAAAATAATTAAACGTGTGAAGTAAGAAAAAAAAAAAACAAAGAAAATCATGGCAATCCCTAATCTGAGCAAGGGGCAAAAGAAGAGAGGAAATTCTGAATATTATTCATATCTTACATTATACAAATGTGAGTTCAGTAAGGCACAACTCAGCATGGTGGGGAGAGATAGAGAGCAGCTGCTATTATATTCTAACACCCTTATAGAAATGTAAGTTCAGTAGGTAGCACTCATGCAGCAAGTATGCTGTCCACACGATACATCTTTCTTCACTCCATATACACCATTTCCTGCTCACTTTGTTGTCTTCCCACTCCCCCCTCAGGTGGGGGCTGAAAGTTGAGTGTGGAGGAGAGGATGGGATGGGACATGTTGTTTCCCTGTTGTCCCATCTGAAAGTTGGGGAAGTATGGCTCTCTGCTGCCCCCCATCCCTTCCTAAAATGACACCCATGATGGGAATGCTCCTATCCCGTGTTTTTTAACTGGTCCATCATATAAAGAAGGGTCAGCTATGAAATTTAGATCTAGAACTGGGTATGAATTCTCATGCTGCCCAAAAGTTGGAAGGTATCTGGGTGTTTGCTTCATTCCCAAGAGAACATATATTAAAATAAGTGGCTTCAATAATTTTATAAAATAAAATTTTTGTCTTGAGAAGAAATCTGGTTACTGTCCATTAACATGTGTTAAGCTCCTGGTTTAGCAATCTTGCCATTCCTATCCCAAGCAGAAGTCTAGCTGCCCAATACAGCAACAGTTCTGCTTGCATACATGATGAAAAGTAATTATTAATCTATTAGGATTGAATTCTATCTGTCCACTGTTGATGGGTGCCCAGCACCGTGAACTCCCACTAACTTCAATCCCTTTTCTGCTATAGAGTCCCATAGTACTAAATGATTACTTTTTAAATCCAGTAATCCACCATTTCCAACAAATTACTTTTCAAATGCAATTTTAACAGTCCTGCACATGTTTATACCTATGTAACTGTGGGTCCTATAATGGCTGATGCCCCCTGCATGTTGTTCACCTCAGATATGTAGAGGAGATCTTATATGGACAGGTAATTTCACAAACTCAGTCCCTAACTGTCATACAGGATTCTGCAAGGTAAGCAAAGTCTACGAAAAAAATACAGAGCCATCACAGTTTTCTTTTTTTTAAAACAATATTGTCTCCAGAAAACCCACCTTTCCAGTTCCCAGCCTTACCCCTGGCCATTTGCTTTAGACAGAGCTTGTTGAATTTCAAAGACGTCGCAAGCAGTACATATTTCATCTACAGTATATTTTCAAAATATGAAAAATATATAGGTCCAGAATTAGCTCTTGGAACTAATTGCAGAGTCAAATGAAAGTTCTTTTTAGGCTGGATGATTCATAAATTTGTTTGTTTGTTCTCTCGATGAACAACTGGTGAAATGATTACTGCTAATAATAACTAGATACAGTCAGTCAAAAAAGAGGTGTTTCTTGTGAAGAATATCTGCATTATGCAATGAGAGAAGATAATTTTCCATGACATAGAACAATTTTCTTCTTTGTCCTACTTACCATTCCTCTTCTCTTTACTTAACACTTGATCTTATCAGATGTCTTAGATAATGGAAAACGTTTTCTGTAAGTAATTAGAAAATGCAAATCTGATTCTTTGCCGTATTGCTCCTTAAAAGATTCTCTTGATGTTATCACCTTTCATCTAAATGAATCTTCTGGTGCTTTACAAATGCTGTTAAAAACTATAAAATGTAGATGCTATGTGGGAATCACTTTGGCCATCACCACAGTACAGCCGCTGCTGAGGTAGAAGATGGCAAATGTTTAACATGCCTAGAGAACAGAGCACTGGACTGGGATTCAGGAGAACTAGGTTTTATTCCCGGCTCTGCTACTAGACTGCAGGATGATCTTAGAAAAGCTACTTCAATGTTCTGTGCCTTTATTTCCCCATGTGTAAAATGGGGGATGATGATTCTATCTGCCTTTGTAAAGTACTTTCAGATATACTGATAAGTGCTGTATAAGAGCTATTATTTTATTAACAGCCCACAACAATGCTATCCAACAGCTTAAAACAGGAATTGAAGAATACTGTATTATCTAACTGAAACAGGGTGGGGAGTTTTCATAGATTATAATTATTTGTGTTGGAAATCAGAGGTGACATTGGATGAACAACCCTATTAGTAAAATTAACTACTGATTTTTTAATGCTAGCAAGTAGTAGGGGTCTCATTTTTATGGCTTATCCAAAAGACAGCATACATAATAGGCACAGCTCCCCTACTGTTGTTCTGAGGTATTGGTTCAGAATCGAATAAGAGGGGGTAGTTCTACAAACCACTGTAACTTCAAGTGCCTATGAGCATATTCAAAGCATTGAAAACTAAGTCCCAGTGTGGAGAATCTGAGGGTATGTGTTGTGTCTCTGTTATGTTCGGTCTGAGGGAGACGGATGTGGGTAGAAGTGAGATCGAGGTTTGAAACCTAAGGACTCAGTGACAGCCCATTGGGTTGCTAAGAGCCACCCTGGAATGTTTACTTAAAAATCAGCAGTGGGAGGAAGACCCTTGGGAGAGGGAGTCCGGAGACTTGCCAGTTGGAGTTGGTTTGGCCGGGGTTGGCTGAAGTTGCTAAAAAAGGTCCCTCCAGAGACTGGCCCATCAGGGGTGATAGAAGCCTGGGCTGCAGAAAGGCTGCATGAGACCAGATAGGAGAACATCAGACTCTGGGGCTTATGAAAAAGAAGCCTGAACTGGGGCAGGAAATAAGATTGTCTGAAGCTTGAAAAGGACAGCGATCAGATGATTGGCAATGGAGTTCATTCATAGCTTTTAATTTTCAAAAATAAATTACAAGTTAGTTAATTCAATTCGGAATGGAGCTGTGATAAATAGGGATTTCTGGAGCATCCATCAAAATCACTTACCATACCTATCAAAGGACGCCCACTCCTGGGGCCAAGGTCATTTTAACAAGGGAGCAGAGAGGGGTGCCCTGAGGTAAAATTTCCAAGAGTGAATCTTGGTGGTAGCAGCAAGTAACCAAGACTAGTTTTGCAGGAAACCTGGGGTCAAGACAGCCAGTAATAAAACTTTATTTTACGCACAGCAAGCAGAGAAAATACTCGGCATTTTAGGGGCAGTTATTTGCCCACTTCAAAATTCAATACATTCTTATGCCAAAAATAAAAATAATACTATAAGTCAATAGCTTCTTTTAAATTTCTGAGAGTCTTGCATACTCAGTAATGCACTGGATCACATCAGTGGACATGACAGAATGTATGTTCCAGGACAGATGTATTTAATTTTGCCACTTATCCTGTGGGTGGCTTCGGAGCAAGTATATTCCCAGCCCTTTAAAATTCCTCTTATCCTGCAGAAACTGAGTGTATATTTTTATACAGAAAAATTTGTACAGTTCTCCTACAGAACTCACCCAGCAGGGCAAGTAATTTCTCACAGGACAGGGAATTTTAAAGGGGCAAGTCTGCAAATTAGTATAATGCTGAGACAATGTGAAAAGATACGAATGCTGCCCATTGTTTGGGGGATAAGATTGGCTTGTTGTGTAGCACACCACTCCTAATGCTTTTTAGAAAGTTGCTGTTACAAAGTAAATGGGCAGATCTATATGTCCAGATAGTACATTCTTGGTAGTAAAATACCATATCATTCCATAATTTAACATTCTGCTTTGTTCTTTTACCTGTTTTAGCAACAGACCAGCTCCCTTGGTTAAACAGGGTCAGGACTATAAGTTACACAGATGAATGCTGGAATGTATTTTTCAGCAACAACATCTGGCTATTGAAGACTCTACCAACAGCTGCATTGGTGGCTCTGGAACTGCTTCTAGGGCTATCTTGGGGTCAAACTGCTGTAGGGCTGGCTGGAGCTATCCTCCTCCTCCTGCTTCCCCCCCTCCCCATTCTATTTTCTTTTTCCATCCGTATTCTTTGAGTCTGGATGCTATCAAGTTTTCAGCCTTTCCTCAAACTCGCAAGAAACATACTCATCATATTATACTACTAACTGGTGTAAGGATTCTCTCTGACTTCTTCTTTAAATTGCAGAAATAAAGGCTCCTCTGTCTAGATTGTAACTTCACAGTCTGTCCTGAGTCCAGTTCAGCTTATTGCCTTTCTTCACCCTAGGTACAGACCAAAAGGATGAATGCTAACTCATCTGAGAATCACAATTCTTCTGCTTCCTACTTGCCCTGGGAAGGTATAAGTTATTTCACTTCATTTAAAGGAGAGATTTATCCTTCCTGTGCACTGAGCCAGTTACTCTATTTAGCAGGACGAGAACAGGGGCAGGCAGAGTCAGTGTGTTGCCTTCATTCTCCCCACCACAACCAGTCAAAATATGGGGAGGGGGAGTCATACTTACCCCAGTGTGCACTTCAGTAATGGCTGTGACAATCAAGCTCTAGTGTGTGCTGTATGGAACCAATCATTTTATGTGGTTTCATTGGAAACCCAGGTGAAACTCGCTAGTTTCAGCTGAGATTTACTTTAAGGGTATATCTACACTGTGATTAAAAACAACCTGCGGCACTGAGTCTCAGAGCCCAGGGCTGCCACTCTTCAGGGTAGGCCCAAATGAACCGAAACATTCAATGCAGCCACTGCCATGCCGTGGGTCTTTTATTGCAGTGTAGATGCACCCGGAATGTTTCAGTTCCTTTGGGCGTACCCTGTAGCATGGCAGGCAAAAAAACCCTGGGTTTTACATAGTTTTAGCCACAAGCAATAAAGTGAACATAGGACCCCAAAAGCATATGTCTTTTCTGGCAGTCTCCCTTCTGGAAGGGGACTCGTGTCCTCCTTCGCCAGCTCCACTCTCAAATGGGGTGACAGGTATTGGGCCATAAATTGCTGTCGACAGAGATCCAAACCCCATCCCAAACAGTCACTTCTCTCACTTGTATTTAAAGTGAAAGCCCTGGTCAGTAGGAAGCTTGAGAGATTGTCCTTTAAAAATGGCTGCCCTCTTCTGACAATTTGCTTTTCTTTATGCAAAGTCAGCCAGGCAAGAGATTTCACTTCTTTGCTGCTGTTGTGCTTATGGTTGCATTTCACAGTTTAGTTCCTGTGAGATCATCATCTACAGTCAAACGTGCACGTTCCCATTCCATCCTGTTTTTGGAGAAATGCAAATTGAACTGATAGCTACCAAGCAAGACTCATTCCTGGAGGAGGAAAGACTCTTTGCTTAGAATGTAGGGGGATTTCTTTTTAAAGGATGTTCCGAAACTTAGGCTGCTTTTTTCCAGTTGGTTGTAAAATGTAATTAGTGATTAGGTTATTTTGCAAAAGTCAGATTACATACTTTACTAGGAAATAGTCTTTTGTGAGTATAGTGGTTTTGCAAACCTGTACTCTGCCATTAATGCTGGAAATGTTATCACTCAGCCCTCAGGAGGTTGCCGTGTTCACAAAGGACTTAATCTAACTCCCACTGAAGATGGAAAAATCTGGGCTAATTAGAGTAGTCTTTCCCCAGCATAATAAAATGTGTCCTCCTTGAATGTGCACTGTGCTTTCTTAGGTGCTCAGAGGGCTGACTGTAATATTCTCAAGATGAAGCACAAACTAAAGGTGTTTTGTCATTGACTTTAATAAGATAAGGATTTCACCTAAAGGGCATAAATTAAAATATGCCACATACCTTTCCCTGGCCCCAATTACCTTTTTCTCTTAGGATATGTCTACACTGGCAGAGTTACAGCGCCGGCAGTTACAGTGCCGCTCAGAGAGTGCTGAAGGGAAACTGCTGTTGTGTGATCACACTGCCAGCTGCCTGTACAATAGCATGGTCACAGTTGCGGCACTTGCAGAGGTATTCGGAGCAGTGCACTCTGGGCAGCTAGCCCACAGAGCAGCTCTATCTCTTCTGCTGCTAAGAGTTGTGGGAAGGCGGAGGGGGTCGCGGGGCATCCTGGGTCCTGTCCCAATGCCCAGTGATGCATTGTTTTGCATCCCAGCAATCCCAGTGCTTCTGTCCGCGTTTGGCGCCATCTTTCAACAGTTTGTGTACTGCGCGCTCTGCCTCTACGGTCTGCTGGAATGGATCCCGCACTGTTGACCAATATGCTGCTCGCTCTCACTAACACATCACGAGTGGTAGTGGAGTTATTCCCTAAACTATAAAGTCAAGAGGAGTTCAATATTGATCTCACCATGCGTAGTAGCTACGACACGAGGTTGCTTATGATATTTACAGAGGTGCTGACCACAGTGGAACGCCACTTTTGGGCTCGGGAAACAAGCACTGAGTGGTGGGATCACATCACCGTGCATGTCTAGGATGATGAGCAGTGGCTGCAGAACTTGCGGATGAGGAAAACCGCATTCATGGGACTGTGTGGTGAGCTCGCCCCCACCCTGTGGCGCAAGGACACGAGAATGAGAGCTGCCATGCCATTGGATAAGTGCATGGCCATCATAGGCACCGACTTCCCCTCTGCCCGGTGGCTGCTCAACCCCCCCTTCCTGGCCCTGCACCGCCTCTTCCCGCCCCTGCACCGCCCTCGCCCCACTCCTATTCCACCCCTTCCTCAAAGTCCCTGCCCCACCCTGCCTTTTCCCACCCCAGCCCTGCTGCCTTCCTGCCCCCATTCCACCCCCTTCCCCCAAGTCCATACCCCTGCCCTACCTCTTCTCCGCCTCCTCCCCTGAGTGCGCCATGTCCCCACTCTTCCCCCTCCCTCCCAGAAAGTCCTAAGTGCCGCCAAACAGCTGTTAGGCAGTGGGGGGCGGGAAGCACTGGAAGGGAGGGGGAGGAGCGGGGACGCGGTGCACTCAGGGGGGAGGAGGGGGTGAGGGTGGGGGGAACTTGGCTGCCAGTGGGTGCAAAGCACCCGCTAATTTTTCCCTGTGGGTGCTCCAGCCCCGGAGCACCCACGGAGTCGGCAGCTATGGTGGCGATTGCACTGTGGAAGCTGGCTACTCCAGGCTGCTACCAATCAGTCACTAACCAGTTCGGAGTGGGAAAGTCAATCGTTGGACTCGTGTGGATGGAAGTGTGCAGGGCCATTAATCGCATCCTGCTCCGAAATACCGTGACTCTGGGCAACGTGAGTGACATTGTGGATGGCTTTGCACAAATGGGCTTCCCTAACTGCGGAGGGGCAATAGATGGGACGCATATTCCAATTCTGGGACCAGACCACCTAGCCACTGAGTACATTAATCGCAAGGGGAATTTCTCAGTGGTTCTCCAGGTGCATGTGGATCACCAGGGGCGTTTCACAGACATTAACGCTGGCTGGTTTGGAAAGGTGCATGTCACATGCATCTTTCAGAACACTGGCCTGATCAGGAAGCTGCAAGCAGGGACTTTCTTCATGGACCAGAAGATCACCGTAAGGGAAGTCGAAATGACCATTGTGATCCTGGGAGACCCTGCCTACCCCTTAATACCATGGCTTATGAAGCCATACACGGGGCAACTTGACAGCAGCAAGGAGTAGTTCAACAACAGGCTGAGCAAGTGCAGAATGACTGTGTGCTTTTTGCCATTTAAAGCCCCCCTGGCATTGCCTAGATGGGAGGCTGGACCTGGCTGATGATAATATTCCTATGCTTATAGCCGCATGCTGTGCGCTCCATAATATTTGTGAAGGGAAGGGTGAAAGCTTCACTCAGGGCTGGACTGCTGAGGCTCAGCACCTGGAGGCTGAATTTGAACAGCCAGAGACCAGGGCTATTAGAGGTGTGCAGCAGGGGGCCATAAGGATCAGGGATGCCTTGAGGAAGAAATATGAAGCTGAAAGCCACGAATATTTGTTGCTATGCTTGGGAGCGCAGTGCTTGTAATGCTGGGAGGTGATTGTGATTGGTGCAGACGATGCACTATGAAAGTTTAAGAAAATTGCCTGTTGCTTTGCAGGGCTCGTTTAGCTTTCAATTAATAGAATGAAGATCGCTTTCAAACCAAAACAATTATTTTATTAAACAACAACCGGAGGAGAGAGACAAACCAAAAAACACAACAGCACTGAGTGGGATGGGGGAAGGGAGGGTGCCAGGAAGAGGTGTAAATATTTGTGTATGGCCAGGTATCCTATCTAACCTTCTCCTTTGGAGTACAGGGCTGTGGGTACTGTACTTCAGCAGGGCTAAACTGCAGAGGGATGTGTATTGAGTGCAGTGGGTACTGGGAGTCCGCAGGGCTGGACTGTGACGAGGGAGAACTGGAATGCAGTGGGTACAAACTGGAGCCAGGAAGTTAAGAGTGTGTTGGCAGTGTCTGGGGGGGTTCATGAGAAAGTGTTTTGCGACAGCGGCTGCAGGGGAGGGCAGGCGCGGAGCTGCTTGGTTCGCAGTGCTAGTAGCGTCTGGAGCGTGTCTACTTGGCTCTCCATAACGTTTAAGATCCGCTCCGTGGCTTCATTCTGGGGTGCCGCGTTCTCCTTTCGGTCCCTCTTCTCACTGTCCCGCCACTCCTTCAATTCTTGTTTTTCAGCTGCGGAGTGCGTCATGACTTCACGCAGAAAGTCCTCTTTAGTTCTTCGTGGCCGCTTTCTAATTCTGCACAGCTGTTCAGCCGGTGATAACGAAGAGGAAGGCTGAGCTTCCAAGGTCATATCTGAGAAGACAACATGCAACAATTTACAAAAGCAGTATTGTTTGCAAGACAGAGACCACTGATTCAGTGATTTAAAACAGAGCCACTATTCACATAGCCACTAACTGGTCGACCCCAGGCAAGCACACATGATTCATAGATATTTAGGTCAGAAGGGACCATTATGATCATCTAGTCCGACCTCCTGCACAACGCAGGCCACAGAACTTCACCCACCACTCCTACAAAAAAAAACCTCCCACCTATATCTGTGCTATTGAAGTCCTCAAATCGTAGTTTAAAGACTTCAAGGAGCAGAGAATCCTCCAGCAAGTGACCCATGCCCCATGCTACAGAGGAAGGCGAAAAACCTCCAGGGCCTCTTCCAATCTAACCTGGAGGAAAATTCCTTCCCGACCCCAAATATGGCGATCAGCTAAACCCTGAGCATATGGGCAAGATTCATCAGCCAGATACTACAGAAAATTCTTTCCTGGGTAACTCGGATCTCACCCCATCTAATAGCCCATCACAGGCCATTGGGCCTATTTACCATGAATATTTAATTACCAAAACCATGTTATCCCATCATACCATCTCCTCCATAAACTTATCGAGTTTAATCTTAAAGCCAGATAGATCTTTTGCCCCCACTGCTTCCCTTGGAAGGCTATTCCAAAACTTCACTCCTCTGATGGTTAAAAACCTTCGTCTGATTTCTAGTCTATATTTCCTAGTGGCCAGTTTATATCCCTTTGTTCTTGTGTCCACATTGGTACTGAGCTTAAATAATTCCTCTCCCTCTCTGGTATTTATCCCTCTGATATATTTATAGAGAGCAATCATATCTCCCCTCAACCTTCTTTTAGTTAGGCTAAACAAGCCAAGCTCCCCGAGTCTCCTTTCATAAGACAAGTTTTCCATTCCTCGGATCATCCTAGTAGCCCTTCTCTGTACCTGTTCTAGTTTGAATTCATCCTTCTTAAACATGGGAGACCAGAACTGCACACAGTATTCCAGGTGAGGTCTCACCAGTGCCTTGTATAACGGTACTAAAACCTCCTTATCCCTACTGGAAATACCTCTCCTGATGCATCTCAAGACTGCATTAGCTTTTTTCACAGCCATATCACATTGGCGGCTCATAGTCATCCTATGATCAACCAATACTCCAAGGCCCTTTCCTCCTCCGTTACTTCTAATTGATGCTTCCCTAGCTTATAACTAAAATTCTTGTTATTAATCCCTAAATGCATGACCTTACACTTCTCACTATTAAATTTCATCCTATTACTCCAGTTTACAAGGTCATCCAGATCCTCCTGTAGGGTATCCCTGTCCTTCTCTAAATTGGCAATACCTCCCAGCTTTGTATCATCTGCAAACTTTATTAGCACACTCCCACTTTTTGTGCCAAGGTCAGTAATAAAAAGATTAAATAAGATTGGTCCCAAAACTGATCCTTGAGGAACTCCACTGGTAACCTCCCTCTAGCCTGACAATTCACCTTTCAGTAGGACCCGTTGTAGTCTCCCCTTTAACCAATTCCTTATCCACCTTTCAATTTTCCTACTGATCCCCATCTTACCCAATTTAACTAATAATTCCCCATGTGGCACGGTATCAAATGCCTTACTAAAATCTAGGTAAATTAGATGCACTGCGTTTCCTTTGTCTAAAAAATCTGTTACTTTCTCAAAGAAGGAGATCAGGTTGGTTTGGCACGATCTACCTTTTGTAAAACCATGCTGTATTTTGTCCCATTTACCATTGACTTCAATGTCCTTAACTACCTTCTCCTTCAAAGTTTTTTTCCAAGACCTTGCATACTACAGATGTCATGAGCCACAAGACCCCCAAAATGGTGAGTAACCGCAGGGGCAGGGGAAATCCGTGTTCCAGGACTGTACAGTACACTGGGCATGGGGGTCTTGGGAGAGCCGGCACTGTAGCGGGGGCATTATAATCATTACTGTCCCCACATTTTCCACAGGCTGTGTTCATTCTGGAAGATACCTCGCTGCTGAGAGTGATCAGGGAATCAAGGGAGGGTCTTCTCTAAGACTGTGGCTTCTGCCCTGGCCCTTATGCAGCTCGCCTCTGTGCAGCAATGGTTCCCTCCCCCCGTGACAGCAGATTGGCGAGGGAAAGTTACCCTTAATGGGGCAAGAAACAGAGCAGCTCTGCCAAAGAACCTGTGGCAGCAGATTGCCCAGTATCATGGGCAGTATCGTGGGCAGTTTTGTGGAGATCTCTGAGGCAGATTCCTGTGAAGTGAGGGAATCAATCAGCACCCTATTCCACCACTCAGACTAGGCATGTGATGGTACGTGCATCATACAGACGCAAGCATGCTTTCTGCAACCCTCCTGCCCCCAACAACTCGCTGCAATGATTCCCAAAATTAAAGGCACTTATCAGGGGCCTCCTCTCCTGTTTGCACTTTGCCAAGCTCCAACAGCTGTGACTCGCTAGACTCCTCCGGGGTAGAGAAGAGCTCCTGGCTGCTTGCATCTCTGGCCTCTGAGTCATCCTCTGCCTCTGGGTCCCCCTCCACATCCTCATCCAAGATTTCCTCCTTCTGGCTTGGTCCACCCTCGACTGGCATGTGAGCCACTGAAGTATCCACAGTGGCCTTCGCAGTGGAGGTGGGGTCACCACAGAGTATGGCGTCCAGCTCTTTGTAGAACCAGCAGCTTGTGGGCACAGCACCGGAGCAGCGGTTTGCCTCCTGCGCCTTGTGGTAGGCGTTCCGCAGCTCCTTCACTTTGACCCTGCACTGCAGTGGGTCTCGGTTATGGCCTCTTTCTGTCATGCATTGTGACATCTGTCCATAGGTATCATAATTCCTATGGCTGGAGCGCAGCTGGGACTGGACAGCCTCCTCTCCTCAGATGCTGATGAGGTCCAGCAGATCCAGAAAGCTGTACACGTCTTGTCAGGGTGGGTTTTTTTTTTTTTTCAGCGCTGCAACCGTGCAGTTTCTGTGCACTAAGTGGCTTGGCGGTGTGTACACTTCGGGAGTTACAACGCAGAAAGCTGCTTTACTGTGCAGAAACATTCCAGTGTAGACAAGATCTTACTTCCTCCTGTCCCAGGACTAATGCACATTGTAAATGCAAATATAATTCTGAAGTAATAGTGATACTGAATTAACACAAATTGAATATAATCGCACCTTCATCAGTTTTACACCTACTCTTGATTTCTGTGGCATTACATTTGTGGTACAGATCAGAATGAGGAGTGTTTCTTTCGGTAGAGCCAGATCCTGCATCATATAAATCAATGGGAGAAGGAGCAGACAGTGGGAATATTTTCATTGACTTCAATGGGCTTTGGGTTAAATTCTTGCTGAATACCAAAGAGAAATCTACATATATATATACATTTTCCTGTCTCAATTCACATTAAACATTTTTAAATATCTGGATGAGGGTTTGCTTGTTTTTTCTTTATTTTAAATTCAGTCCTTTAAAAAATCAGGTTAAAGTTAAAAGTTCCAGCTGATGATCTTTCTTTGGAAACAAAAGTCGCCATATTGTATAACTGACCTTGAGTTATTAAGGAAAAAGTGAGTGTGGCATTTCCCCCCCATTTGCAGTACTGACTCTGGGATTTGGCTTCCAGTTGTATCTTGGCAAAAACACTTCGCATGTTACCATACTTGCTTTGAACTTATTTCCCATGGGAGTAGATGTTGCTCAAGAAAACAGGTGTTTCAGTACAATACCTGGAGGGCATTATTTAAGTAAGTTTAATGTTATTTGTTTAAAGAATCCAGTAAAGGTATTTGGCACTTTGTTTTGACATAGTTCAGCAGAAGATATTTATTAAGATTTAAATAAACCATGATTTCTAATTTAAAATGCCCATGACTACTACACAAATCTGTTTAGACCTGCTAAGTATCTGAAACCACTGAGGTTCTCCAATTTTCCAAGCTTCATTTTGTGTCTCAAATAAAATCTTGAACTGCATTAGCCTGTCATTACCAATATTATTTCTCTTTAGGGTCAGATTCTGATACATTTATTCACTGTGAGTAGCATCTTATTCCTTGTGGAGTAAGGTCCTAACTCATTGTGAGTAAGGCATTCACAATCTAGCCCAAATTCTGCTGTCAGTTACGCCAGTGCAGCCCTACTAAAGCTGACACTGTAATATGTTGTAATCCACACGAGAATGTGGCCGAAGAGTTTCAGAAACCTAGTGAGAGATTAGTCTCCCTTCTCCAGAATCTTGAGTAGGAGGGGGAAAGGCCAGAAATGGCAAAGAGAGAAAGGAAAAATGTCCCATGAGATACAAGCAATAAATATGGGAGATGCCTTTTCTTTCTAAAGGCCATTTGGCTCTAATTAGATTAAAAGAATCAGAGTTACATGAATTCATAAACCAGACTTTGTTCAGTAGCAAATGTTCCAAGTCCAGCCCAATGTCCAGATCTCTCTGAATATGAAACAGATTCAGAGTTGTCTGGGATACTTGAGCTGAAAAGCTTTTTCAATCGTCTCTTCCTATCTAATGTGAGGTTTTGAAGATCTGTTTTTATGGTGGAAGGAAGTACAGCAGCTGTTTGGGTGCTACTTTGCAAACAACCTACTTAATGCACTTTTCAGTAGGTGACACATTAAGCATACTGAAAATTTCTGACAGTGGAATTTAGACATTTAACAGAAGCTTGGTTTTTAATTTGCAAAGAAAACTATGAAAATTACTTTTGTTTGCTCTTAGGTTAACTCTACTGTTACAGCGTTTAAGGCCAGAATGGAACATTAGACTACTAGCACAGGTCTATGCTGAAAGCCAGTATCTGCAAGAGAGCCTTTCAGATCCAAGGGGTTAAATTGCTGCTAAAAATCTCCCCTCTTCCTTTAGATTATGAACAGTCTTACTTCTGTGACAGAAATTAAGTAAAGATGAATTAACTCATTTTGAAGGAACACTTCCTAACCCTAGCCTCCAATCAACAAAGTTATGTGCTTGCCTATAGCAAAGCACTTGACTAAATAAAGCTGACAGTCCTGGTTATCTTTATGAATTTCCTGGATACTTTGTATAATCTCAATTTTTCAGGTAGACACAGGTTCTTGGATCACGAACAACATTGGATCAGTCTGATTTCAGATGCACTGTATGTATCACTGCTTATCTTGTACAACAGGGGTGGGCAAACTTTTTGGCCTGAGGGCCACATTGGGTTTCCAAAATTGTATGGAGGGCTGGTTAGGGAAGGCTGTGTCTCCCCAAACAGCCAGGCATGGCCCGGCCCCCCCAGAACTCTTACCCCATCCAACGCCCCCCTCATTCCTGACTTGCCCCCCAGGACCTCTGCCCCATCCAACCTCCCTGTTCCCCGCCCTCTGACCGCCCTGACCCCAATCCACACCCCGGCCCCTGACCTCTATCCCACCCCCACTGCTCCCTGCCCCCTTACCGCGCTGCCTGGAGCACTGGTGGCTAGTGGCGCTACAGCTGCACCACCCAGAACACCGGGTCAGGCCGCGGCTGTGCATCTGCACTGCCCGGTAGCCCAGAGCATTGCGCCGGCAGCGTGGAGCACTGAGGCTGTGGGGGAGGGGGAACAGCAGGGGAGGGGCTGGGGGCTAGCCTCCCGGGCCAGGAGCTCAGGGGCTGGGCAGGAGGGTTCCGCAGGCCGGATGTGGCCCGCGGACCGTAGTTTTCCCACCTCTGTTGTACAATCAGCTATTGCACAGCTATTTATAGGCTGGTTTTTACAAGCTACTTGACAATAAATCAGGCTCTATGTTCTGTCTTCAATATGTATTGCACAAATATTGCATAGTTTGCTCAAGGATATCTGGCATCAAGGGACGGTGCTAGAAGGCATCACTGTGTTAGAAACTGCAGCAAGGTATGAACTTCCTTCAGGAGAAATGGCAATTGCAGTGTTCTTGTTGCTATTTACTATTTGTATTACTGTCATGCCAGTAAGGCGCCAGCTAAGACTGAGTCTCCATTGTGCTAGGCCCTAAACAAACACATAGTACGAGACAATCCCCATGATCTAAATAAACAAAAAAGCAAAGGGTGGATGAGGAAGCAGAGGTGCAGAGAATTGAAGTGACTTGCCTGGGTCAATTGCAGAGCTAGGAAAAGAACCTGCATGTCCTGGCTTCTACTGCACTGCCCAACCCACTGAATCCCACTGCCTCTTGGACCAGGCTGCTCATCTAAACTCCTGATCCTTGGCACCTAGGCTCTAGTCAGATGGGCCGACCAAATAATGCTATCCTATTACATCCTATGCGGCCAAAAGATCACATCTGAGCTAATGTTTATTGATTGCAGACAGAAGAATCTGCTGTTGATCCTGTTTTATGCACATACAGTTAAGGAGATAACCCTTTGATACTCTAATTGTTGTTGTGAGAAACTTCCATAATTGAAGAAAACATGATCTACGGTTTTGGCTGTTTGGAGCTTGCTGTTATCTCTATCTGCCTACCTATGTGCCTGCTAATATAACTGTGTAGCTATTTCTAGGACAGTCATCACTGTGATCCGTCCCGTTGCCCATTCCCAGCTTCCGGTAAACAGAAGCTAGTGACACCCTCTCTGCCCATCCCGGCTAACACCCACTGATGGACCTATCCTCCGTAAACTTATCTAGTAGTGAAAACCTCTGCGATGTGCTGAGCATTCTCAATCTTTGTGACTTCATTGGGAGTTGAAGATGCTCCAAATCCTCTCAGCACTTACAAAGGTTGAGCCCAGACAGGCCAGACCCTTTTTACATATTGCCATAAATCTAAATAAAAATGAGATACTGAGGACCCAGCTTAGTGTCTGTAACACCTTTTGGTCCCTTCCTGAAGTATCTTCAAATTCTGCCTTATTGACTAGCATTATTGTTTAAATACAAGCTTTTGCCAATGACACGTACAAGAGGAGACAGCACTGTGTGATAAAGAAACGCAGCATGCCGTGGCATCGCAATAACAAACAGCGAATGTGTAAGAACTTTGTTAAGGGGGGTGGGCGAGAGAATCCTAGCTAGATACTAATATTAATAAGGTAAGTCAAATGTTTGTGTCTGAAGGCCACAGCACATTGCTTTACATTAACTGGTGAATAATTTGTGCTAAATGTTTTACCCTGTGAACATTCACTTTATTCTCTTGAAACCAACTTTAGGCCCCAGTTCAGGCAAGCATTCCTATACAGGACCTAATTTAGGCACATGTTGAAATGCATTCCTGAATCAGGTCCACAGTTTAAGCACCTGGGGCCTACTCCAAAGCTCACTGAAGATTTCATTAGACTTTGCTTCCGGTCCCTACAGCATATTAGTTTCATACTAGTACAAAATGGATGGGAGAAATACACTGATGTATCGGATTAGTGCACTATCCTTTTTGCCTCTGGAGATTTGACTTAGAATTCAACCATAAGATATTTTGGCTAGGTGGAATTCTGTGCTCGGTAGGGGTTCAGAACTGGAATAACAGGTGTGTTTCCGGTCAGTATTGATGTGAACTGGCAGAGCTGTCTTTGAAATTGTTCACAATGACTTAATCACCTTATACCTCAGTAATTCATATGAGCTAAAATCCATACCAATTTTAAACAAACCTGCAAAAATATTAACATTGGTTTCACCATACTGTGACAATAACATTGCATGATTACAACTGGTCATGGACAGTTATTTTCTGTTACTAATTTTTTTAATTAAAAATAAATAGAATTGTTAACTATGAACCTTTTGCATGACAAAAGTATTAAACAGCAAGCATGATAAATATAAAGTGTAAGAAAACACAGACCTGAGGCAGTATAGAATATGTAGTAAATACATACATTATTATCACCTGGCTCACCTGGATTGATCGGTCTTCAGCTGTTGTTAAGACTGTGCTGATCACAACACATCCGCCATTCTTCTCCCACTCTTACCTTTCATCTTCATGTTCGTCGGAAATGTTTAACAATGTCATCTTCCCATCTTCTTGGAGGCCAACCCGGTGGTCTTTTCTGTTCTCGCGGGTACCACTCAGCAATGATCATGGTCCACCTATTGTCCGTGAGCCGTGCTGCGTGGCCCACCCATCACATCTTGTTATGTCTGCTTTCCACAACAATATCTTTCACACCTCTGCATTCTCTGATCATTTCATTTGGGATGCGATCCAGAAGGGAAATTCCCAACATAGCTCGTTCCATTACCCTTTCAGCTATCTACAGCCGCTGTTCTTCTCTCTTCATCAGTGCCCACCTTTCACTGCCATACAGCATGGCTGGCAGCACTGTTGAATTGAAGATATTTGTATGTGTGGTCTTGTTGATTTTTCCTTTGAGGATGTCCTTGATAGAATTAAATGCACACCATCCTGCCCGAACCCTTCGCGACAGTTCTCCGATTAGGTCTTCTTGGCCCAAAAATATGTACTGTTCCACTTCTTTGATTTCTTCTCCTGTTACCGTTATTCAGGTTTTTCATAAGACGTCTGATCACATGTATTTCGTTTTGCAGCGGTTCATTTTCAGGCCGACCTGACTGCTTTTCTTGTCGAGTCTTCGTAGCATGCTCTACACTTGGTTGGTACTTTCGGCAATTAGTACGGTGTCGTCCATGAATCTGAGATGGGATAATTGTTCTCCATTTATGTTTATGTTCTACCACTCCTCCAATTGATCTTGTTCATAACCATTTTGAGGCAGGCGGTGAATAGTTTCAGTGAAAGCGTATCTCCTTGCTTTACGCCTTTCTCGATTGGGATGCGGAGGGGAGTTTTGAGGAGAGTAATGTCTGTTGCACATCCAGTATTCACTTCTTTCAACAAACTGATGTACCATGTGTTATATAATAATGTAAGTTTTATAGCAATTATTTTTATCTCTCTATCCCAGTTGGCCCATGTTGCCTCAAATAGTTCAGTTTCTCTTAAATCACTTATTTTGGCCAATCATATTTCTACATGTCTCTAAGAGGATATAAATAGCCTCTTGCATAAAATTGAACTGTTGCTGTCACTGAAACTGAAATGACAAAAATGAGAGCGTTTGAATTGCATAGTACAATTTCTGAAACTTGAATAAAGCAATAATAGTAACCCTCTGACCATACTGAGACAAATCTAGTCATGGAGTAAAGGGGTATAACTGTATTGCAGCTGTATATATGGGTTTGAATTTAGCTCATAAATGCATAAATCCTAGTAGGAATGAAAAGGCTTTTAATCCAATTAAATGACATTTTCTCTGCTCTAATGTCAATAGGGTGGATCCCAAGGTAAAGTTAGTTAAATTCACCAGTTGGGAAAGCCTAACAGAGAGATACCTGACCAAAAAGGAGGAGGTAAATTGTGAGAGTACAAATTTGGAAGCTGACAGAGACAGGGACTCTAGATGCTATAGCTTCTTGAGATATAAAGATGTCTCACGTACATGAGATCTCAGAGTGGATTGAAAATGTATTGTTTCCTTTATAGGCATATCTTCATAAATACTTTCTTTTATAGCAGAGAATTTGTGCTAGCACTACCAGTCTACTTGTTTTGTAATAATATGATTTCTGTAGAAACAGTTTAATTTTCTAGTTTCCTTTCTTTGGCCTTTGGAAATAGGTTAGGTATTGCATTTATTTCATACGATCTCTTAACTGCATTCTATGTCCAGGGAATTCAATCTTAACATGTTACCATAACATATCCATTATGGGTAGATTTCTGATATTAAGGGAAGCTTTCATATGAGGGCCATAAAACTATTTAGGTAGGTAGAGCTGTTAGTTATGACAAGCCAGAGAAAGTTTAAATTAATAGATTCTGCTCCTTGTTTCAATTTCAAGACAAGCCAGTAAGTTTTGCCTCACTATGGTGTAACCTTGAATATCTAATTTCAATTTCTGGCTCTGTCATAGAGCAAAAATATGTGAGAGATGAATAAAACTATCATTTTCTTTTGTTCTTAATCAGAGAATGAGTAAGGTATAATATGCAAAGGTTGTGAAATCTTAGCACAGAGTGATCTCAGGTATATGCTTTGTACTGAATAAGGAAGAGACTGGTAATTAACACTTTTGAAGCTTCCCTCTGGATGTTATGAACAGTACCAGGTGGGCAAGGTAATATCTTTTATTGGATCAACTTTTGTTGGTGAAAGAGACAAGACAGGTTGGTCCTTTTCAAATTGTTCCAATAAAAAATTTTACCTCACCCACCTTGTCTCTCTGATATCTTGGGACAATCACGGCAACAACAACACTGAAAATGAACAGTACAAAACATATATTTCCCACATATTAGTCTGTGGGTCTGTAATTTAAGGCACACTGTGAATGGAACAAGAGGAGCTGTTCTTTAATGGTCAAAGCACAGCTTAAAATTTGACAACTTAAATTTAGCAATATGTGTACAGAGTTCCATCAATATAAGGCCTTTATATGCCTGGCTACTTATTTGACAGACTTTGTTGATTTATGATATCCTGTTTAATACACATCACTGACCAATGTGTATGCAGATACAATGACAAAGCCTTGATTTAAGGGTATGGTTTCTTGGGCATTGTTCATTTTTCTTAGATGGATTAAGAACTCTCTAATTCAGTCTAAATCAATCTAAAGTTAATTACATGTTGCAATATGTGTTCTTATCTTTATCATAAATAGAGAAATTTATAATACCACTTCCTCTTTCTAGGGCATCAACTGTTCTTTTGGACTCTGCAATGATGCCTGGAGGTGTTCAGTAATATAATTCTGATACCTATCTGGGATATACCACATTGCCTTCTAATACCCTCCCAGACCCTGACACTCTTCTCAACCTGCCCACAAAGATTATCCCTTGTTTCTGCCTACAAAACACAACTCCCTACTTTTCTTTGGGCCTGACCCAAAACCCAGTGAAGTAATTGGAAATACTGCCATAGATATCGGGACCTGTGTGCACAAAACAACCACTTTGTCTTCGTCCAGACAGGCTTGTTCCAAATACACTGTTAATCTATGAATAAGAAAAGTGTTTCTCTCACTCACACACACACACACACACACACACACACACACACACACTCTCTGCATGCAAACTTCAAGATGTGCCTAATATTTGGTCATCTGGTTTATTTTGTGTTTATTCTGAGTTGTCAATCCAGTTGAGAATCTGTTCGTAAAAAGATCTACTCACGTGAATAATATTTAATAGATGTGCAGTACCTCACAAGATTGAAATCTTACATTGCAGCCTTCATTCTAAAGCACCTGACAAACCATGTAGGGAAATGCAACCACCTCTGGGTGGAGGATGGAAACTAACGAGCAAACAGCACACTGTAATAAAGTATTGGAGGGGCATTTTGGTGAAGCTGAAGCTTTAATATATTCAAAGAATACATATGACCTCAATTATTAAAGACCCATATCCAGTATACTGCACAGAGCTCAGCTTATATAGCTCTGAACACCTGGGTACGTTATTTCAGGATTTGAATCAGCAGGTCTCTGGAGTGTAGGTATGGCAAGCTAAGGGATCCTTAAAGGTTTTCTCTTTGGCTAGGATTTCCTATATAAATGTATAATTCACATTTATAAATCAGAGCATGAGTTTACACTATTCTGTTTGGGTTACGCTCTCAGGTGCATCTGAGCTATGGTTGGCACATCAGATTGCTGTCCCACTCCCAGTCCTGAGGGCGCATTCAACATCTTGTGCAACTTAGAGCAACTTCATGACTGCTGTAGTTTGCATTGGCTTGCAATAGCCTCCTAGAAGCTATTACATCAGAAGAGATCACCAAAGCACAGAATGCTCCATCTACTCCCTATGCTGGGGTGGGACCCAGGAAGAGGAGGCAAAGGACTAGCTACCGCAGCCAAGCATTCCTCCACAACGTTTTAGGATAGACTTAAGTCCCACTTGCACCATGGATCAGCACAAAGTGTACTGAGTGGGACCAAAGATCTGGCCCATTGTACTGAATGGGAGCCACATGATTGAAGGTCATGTGACCCCCCACTGAAAATGTAGAAATGGACTGTTTCCTTAGTTGTGTTCACTACTGTTAGTAGGCATATGCGTATCTGGACAGGCATCATTGTATAAGCATATCTGGACAGGTTTTTTAATTAATAGCTATTTAATTTACAAAGAATGTTGCCATTATTAAAGACATGTTAATACCAATGGATAAGCTAGTTAATCTCATTTTATAAACTGCCAACATGTAGTGGCACTTTTGGGGGTTTTTTATGATGGGTTTCATCACAGGGAAGTGCTGGTTCTGGTGTATAATTGAATCCATTTTACTGACTCACAAGGGGTGGAGTAAAATGACAAGTTCCTTTGGTCCTTCAGTTAGAATCTTTTCCTATTATTGAGCGATTATGCATTTATCTACTTACCCACATAATGTACAGTACTGTGTGAACTCATGATCAGTAATTACCATCCTAGAACAACTTTAATGTACAATAGAACATGTAAAAAGTGTATGAATAGGTTGGATTAAAAGAGTTGCGAATAACTAAAAGACTGTCATCAAAAAAAAAAAAAAAAAAAAAGACTGGAATCCTGCCCATAAGGTTAAAGGCTCCATTTACTAGATATTGCAAAAGAAGTCAGGATTTATTATGCATTATGTACGCTTTTTTTTCTTGCCGAGTGTAAAACTGATACAGAAAACCAGAAATCCCTGTAGCACAGAAAAAGTGTGAGACTAAGATAGAAAAATGAGTGATAAAGGAATGAGAACTTGGAGGATATGGAGGGAAGACTAAGATCACAACACTAATTTGTGTGGTTGCTTTGGTTAGTAATGCAGCGATCTTGACATTTTATTAATTAAAATATTTCAGTCCATTTAAGAACAGCTGTATTGGGTCAGACCAATGGTCCATCTAGTCCAGTACCCTGTCTTCTGACAGTGCCCCATGCTAGGTGGTTAAGAGGGAATGAACAGAACAGGCAATCATCACGTGATCCATCCCCTGTCATCCACTCCCAGCTTCTGACCGTCAGAGGCTAGGGACATACAGAGCATAGGGTTGCATCCCTGACCATTTTGGCTAATAGCCATTGATGGACTTATTCTCCATGAACTTATCTAGTTCTTTTTTGAACCCAGTTATAATTTTGGACTTCGGAATATCCCCCTGGCAAAGAGTTCCACAGTTTGACTCTGTGTCGTGTGAAGAAATACTTTTTTTAAAACCTACTGCCTATTAATTTTATTGGGTGACCCCTGGTTCTTGTGTTATGTGAAAGAGTAAATCACACTTCCTTATTCACTTCCTCCTGACCCATTCATTATTTTATAGACCTCTATCATGTCACCCCTTAGTCATCTCTTTTCTAGGCTGAAAAGTTCCAGTCTTATTAATCTTTCCTCTTATGGAATCTGTTCTATACCCTTAGTCATTTTTGTTGCTCTTCTCTGTACCTTTTTAAGATGGGACGACCAGAACTGCACACCATATTCAAGGTGCGGGTGTATCATGGATTTATATAGTGGCATTGTGATATGTACTGTCTTATTATCTATCCCTTTCCTAATTCCTAGCATTCTGTTAGCTCTTTTGAAGGTTGCTGCACATTGAGTGGATGTTCTCAGAAAACTATCCACAATGACTCCAAGATCTCTTTCTTGAGCGGTAACGGCTAATCCAGAGCCCATCGTTTTGTATGTACAGTTCAGTTGGGATTATGTTTTCTAATGTGCATCACTTTGCATTTGTCAACATTGAATTTCATCTCCCATTCTATTGCTCAGTCACCCAGTTTTATGAGATTCCTTTGTAACTCTCACGGTCTCGTTTGGACTTAACTATCTTGAGTAATTTTATATCACCAGCAAATTTTGCACCTCACTGTTTACTGCTTTTTCTAAATCATATATGAATATATTGAACAGCGGTGGGTCCAATGCAGATCCCTGGGGAACTCCTCTATTTACCTCTCTCTATTCTGAAAACCGACTGTTTATTCCTAGCCTTTGTCTCCTGTCTCTTAACCAGTTTCTGAAGAGGACCTTCCCTTTTATCCCATGACTGCTTACTTTGCTTAAGAACCTTTGGTGTGGGACCTTGTCACAGGCTTTTTGAAAGTCCAAGTACGCTATATTCACTGAATGACCCTTGTCCATATGTTTGTTTGACCCCCTCAAAAAATTCTAACAGATTGGTCAGGCATGATTTCCCTTGACTCTTTTCCAACAAATCATGTTCATCTATGTGTCTGATAATTCTGTTCTTTACTATAGTTTCAACCAATTTGCTGGGTATTGAAGTTAGGCTTACGGGGCTATAACTGTCAGGATTGCTTCTGGATACTTTTTTAAAAAATTAAAAATTCTTTATTTTATGATACTATGAGGAGGGAAGTCAAAGGCCTGGTGGAAGAACTGCAGGTGAGATTCTGTGCTGTAAAGTATTAAGAAGCAAAGCCTAAGGTGGCTTTAAACCACATTTGTGTCTTCCCAGTTCTAGGATGCTCTAGAAGTGTGATTGGTGATATAATTTAAACAGCTCTCTGGGCCTAAATTATAATAATCTCTCCAGGGTGCCCTATGAGCTAAAGTGCTGCCTAGAATTGCCACAGCACATCAGACCCCTTCACACCTTTTCTGCCCCAACAAACACCCCAAACACCCTGCACCCCAGGGCTTGCAAGTAGGTCCTTGGAAAGCTTCATTACAGCTGCCTTTTTCAGTTCCTGTTTTGGGAGAATTGTCTCCCTCTGGGATATTAGACTTTTAGTGCCCCTGTATGCCCCTCTGGCCCTTTTTCCTAGCATAAAGGAGCCAGTGCAGGTTAGATGACTTCACTGCATTTTAAGAAGAACCTTGAAAGAGGAGAGGGTAGAGAGCTGTCATTTGTATTTTGCTCAACTTTCAGGGTGAAGATGAGGAGCATGAATTTGATGAGGAGAATGGCGTAACACAGTGATGGGATAAGAAAAGGGTCTGGACATGGTCAGAGTGGTGATCAGTGTAGATAATTTTCTTTGTTGAATTTTGAATGAACTAGATGGAGGAGAGCTGAGAAACAGGGAAGACAGAGGAGAGGCTATGGTACTGTGCCAGATTATCAGGGTCAGGACAAGGGTTCTGGTGGAGGGAATAAATGGGAGTTGATGACACTGTGGTGGAAAAACTGGCAAGGTGCTGTGATGGTATTGGTTTTTGGGAATGATGAGGGGAAAGAAAACCCTGTGTGATACAAGTATATGAAATCAAGGGATAGTAGAGCTGTCAACCACCACAGTGGAGAAGGGAGAAAGTGCGTCCTCACTACTGTGTCTAACATCAACTTACAGAGCGGTGCACTGTGGGTAGCTAACCCACAATTCCCACAGTCTCCGCTGCCCATTGGAATTCTGGGTTAAGCTCCCAGTGCCTGATGGGGCAAAAACATTGTCATGGGTGGTTTTGGGTACATGTTGTCAGGCCCCCCTCCCTCCCTCTGTGAAAGCAACGGCAGACAATCGTTTCACACCTTTTTTCCTGGGTTACCCATGCAGATGCCATACCACGGCAAGCATGGAGACCGCTCAGCTCACTATCACTGTACGTCTCCTGGGTGCTGCTGGCAGACGCGGTACTGCATTGCTGCACAGCAGCAGCTCCTTGCCTTCGCAGCAGAAGGTGCAGTAGGACTGATAGCCATCGTTTGTCTCCTGGGTGCTCCTGGAAGACCTCAGTGAGGTCTATCACGGGCGTCTGGACAGACATGGCTATCTTCCTCTTAGAGCACCGAATGGGAGCAGGAGACTCCAGGTCATTCTCTTCTTTAAGCTTCAACTCATGGAGATTCAGTCCTGCCTGGAATATCATGCAAGCTGGATGCCTCTGCCTCAGGTTGCTCTCCCAGCCGGCAGCACCGCGCGGTCGCATCTACCCCAGCCTACCCCTTGCTCCTATGGCTCATGAAGCCTGGACAGTAGTAAGGAGCCGTTCAACTATAGGCTGACCAAGTGCAGAATGGTGGTAGAATGTGCCTTTGGACATTTAAAAGCTCGCTGGTGCTGTTTGCTGACTTGGTCAGACCTCAGCGCAACCAAAATTCCCATTGTTATTGCTGCTTGCTGTGTACTCCATAATATCTGTGAGAGTAAGGGGGAGACGTTGATGGCAGGGTGGGAGGTTCAGGCAAATCACCTGGCATCCAGTTTTGAGCAGCCAGACACCAGGGCAATTAGAAGAGCACAGCAAGGCATGCTGCACATCAGAGAAGCTTTGAAAACTAGTTTAATGACTGGCAAGACTTCAGTGTGACAGTTGTGTGTGTTTCTCCTTGATGCAAACCCGACCCCTTTGTTGATTTTAATTCCCTGTAAGCCAACCACCCTCCCCGCTTCAAAATAAAGTAACTATTGTTTTGAAACCATGCATTCTTTCTTAATTAAAAAAAAAATGAGATAACAGACAAGGTAGCCCGGGTGGGGTGGGGGAGGAGGGAAGGACAAGGCCACATTGCTTATTGTAGCCACACTAAAAATCAAACTGTTTGAATGACAGCCTTGGGCCATCCTCTAGAGTGGACTGGCTGGGTGCCTGAAGCCTTCCCCCCACCCCCACCTGTGCTCTTGGGTGTCTGGGTGAGGAGGCTATGGAACATGGGGAGGAGGGTAGGTGGTTAAACAGTGGATGCAGTGGGGGTCTGTGCTCTTGTTGGCTTTCCTGCATCTCCAACAGATGCTTCATCATGTCCGTTTGCTCCCCCAACAGACGCTTCATCATGTCCATTTGCTCCCCCATTAGCCTCAGCATTGTGTCCTGCCTCCGTTCTTCATGGTCACTTAATTCTTTCCTTGCCTCTGAATGCCTCCATGCATTAAGCTGTGCCCTATCAGTGCAGGAGGACTGCATGAACTCGGAAAACATGTCATCGCAAGTGCATTTTTTTTCTCCTTCTAATTGGCAATAACCTCAGGGACGGAGATGATAGGGGGAGTGTAGAAACATTCTACGCTCTGCAATTCTGGGGTGACAGCATGGTCACCTGTGCTGCTGAGTTCACCACGCTGATCAAACAGGAAATGAAATTCAAAAGTTCCCAGGGCTTTTCCTGTGTACCTGGCTAGTGCATCGGAGTTCAAAGCGCTGTCCAGAGCGGTCACAATGGAGCACTCTGGGATAGCTCCCGGAGGCCAGTACCATCGATTTGCATCCACACTATCCCAAATTTGACCCAGCAAGGTCGATTTTAGTGCTACTCCCCTCGTCAGGGAGGAGTACAGAAGTTGATTTTAAGAGCCCTTTAGGTTGACTGAACAGGAATGCTTTTGTGGACACAGTCATTTAAAAATTGACCTAATGCGGCTAAATTTGACCTAACCCCGTAGTGTAGACCAGGCCTAAGGATGCAGATAGCCACTTAGTGGGATTTTTCAATAGCACCCTGGTACTTAACTCCCATTCATTTCAGGGACTGTGTAAGTGGTCTGTTGACCCCTTACCAAAATGTAGTGGGGTTTTTTGGTTGGCCCTTTACCAATACCAGGAGAAAGGGGAATGGTCAAAGAGGATTCAGGATTCTGAGACTGGTAAGTCCCCAGGGCCAATAAGAAGAGTGCAGCCGCACAGAACCAGGGCTGACCGACAATATTTTGGCACCAGAGGCTTGGGCCAAAACTTTGAAAGGTCTCAATTCTGCCTTCTTCTTGTTCTACTCCTCTCATGGTACTGCTCTGCTACCTACCCCAATAAAGGAGAACTAACAACTTAAAATGCCTTGTTCAAAAATGTTAAGTAACACTTAACTTTCAAATGCCTGAAAAGCAAATGTAACTTTTTTTTCTTGTCTGCATAGTAAACACTGGCATTTTTATTTGTTTGAATAATCAAAGTGGTGCCTTCCATGACTTCTTGGTTGCAAAGATTTGAACTGCTTCCTGCCGAAGGTCCACAGTCTGGGCCAGCTCATGCTCTATTGAGATGGTTGCAAGGCCGACCAGCCTCTCCTGTGTCATAGTGGAGTGTAGATGTGTTTTTATTAACTTCAGCTTGGAGAAGCTGCGTTGTCCACTGGCAACTTTTACAGGAAGCGTTAGAAGTATGCACAGAGCAACAAAAGCATTTGGTAAGAGGGTGGTCATCTTATTTGTGCACATATATTCCAGAACATCCTTTGGAGTTGATCCTGCTGAAATGTATCTTGAAAGGTCTTTCAGTTCATCACCTAAATCACTCGCATCAATATCGCACATGTCATCATGTGTCAACACTGTCTCTAGTGTCCTGCATTACTGGTGTAGGTCTTCTTCAGGTATAGTGAGGAGTTTTGGAATATCATACAACATCCCAAATATACTACTGTGTTCCTTGAGCTGCATGAAACTTTCTTCAACTGACTGTATTGCACAATCTAGCCTCTGGTTAAAGAATTCAACTTTGAAGTGTTGTTTGGGGTCTCTTTTATGGGACTATCCCATGCCTCGTAATCAGAATATCATCTTCTTCGGTGACGCTTGTATTCTTGAATGGGTGGGAAAATAGCTTCAGTGTGAAGCTCCTCTGCCAACTTCTGTACACTCTTCAGAACGTTTTGAAATCCCTCATCTGACTGGTAAGACTGTAGGTATGACTTTGCTTTGCCAGTTGTTCCATTGCTCCAGATATATCAAGGTCAACACCTTGGAGTCTTTTGCTTACAACATGTATTTCAAACCGTATGTCATGCCACAACACTAAGCCACACAGAAATTTGAAGTTATGTATGTTTCTGGTGATTCCATTTCCCTCTCCCACTGTTCTCCCACGAACAGTTCCTTTCATAGCATTATCCTCCATAATGGCAACTATGGCATCATCTATCTTCCCAATTTTGTGTTTGATAGGCTTTATCGCCTCCACTTTCCCATCATGTGGCACTCAGTGGTTTCAGTGTCAGAGAGGATGTTCCCAGATGTTGCTTCAAAATTTGCCATTGATGAGTTGATGCAGAGAAAAATACATAGATGCTTTGAATTATATTAAAAATTTCAGCAGCCTCACTAGAAGCTGATGCTGCATCACTGACACCAAGTTCAGTGAATGAAAACTGCATGTGACAAAAAAAGCTCGAGGATTTAACTCTCGGATCCATGACTTCACTCCTCTGTTCTTTCCTCTCATGTTGGCACCATTATCATAGCCCTGACCATATCTTCCAGCTTTTTAAGAAGCACATTTGTCATACCGACTCCTGTAGTATCATCAATGTCAATAAAGTCTAGAAAATGCTCTCTGACAATCACCATTACAGGGACATTTTCACTAGGTTCTGTTTTTACAAAACACACCATTAGTCATTTGCTCCGTATGGCTGATGTCAGGTATGCAGTCCAGAATAACAGAGTAATATCTTGCTGACTTCAGAACTGCCACAATCTTCTGTTTGACTTTTTTTTGTTGCAAGTAACTGTATGATATCATTTTGAATTGTTTTTCCAAGGTAGTGGTGTGTGTACATTTCTGGGGTGGTGACTCTTCTTAGATGCTCCTGGAGTACAGCATCAAACTCCGCCATCAGCTCCACAATTTTAAGGAAGTTTCCATCGTTTGGCACGTACAGCTGATTTGAAGTGCCATGCAGTGCTAGGTTTTGGGTAGCAAGCATTCTCACAAAGGCAATGAGCCTTTTCAGAGCATTTTGCCAGTAAAGAGACTCTGATGCAATCTTCTCTTGATGCTGATCGTCTATGCTGCCCTTTAACCTTAGTCTCATCTCAAGCGCTTTCCATCTTTGGAATGCTCTCTGGTGATTTTCTGCCTTCTTATGGCATGCCAGATTTCTAGCCAGATTTTTCCAGTTCTTTGTTCCTGTAGAACCCAATGTGGCTGGAACATTAGACTGGAAGAGTTTGCAACAAAAACAGTATGCAGCATTCTGGGTTTTTGAGTACAAAAGCCATGGCCTCTCCACTTTGTCACCATTGGGGATTTCACGCCAGTAATGTGTTGGATGGAAACTTCTATTTACATTGTCTTTGGAGAACATGAAGTTTTTCACTTGCTGTGGCCCATGCAATACAAGAAAGTCCCTCAGGCTACTGCTCAAGTGGGTCCATAGTCCTGTATCATCTAGACTTAAGAAACTAAACTCAGCAGCAGCTGTTTCTTGCGCCTCCATCATACTCTTCTCTGATTTACACTTTTCTTCAGGAATGTGCATGGTTACATCCATTTGAGATCGAGATATGGATGCTGCAGTAGCTGCCAGGTCACCTGCACTCTGACTAACTGGAAGATCAGACATCTCTTCACCACTCAGATCCTCACTGGGGCCGGAAGGCTCATCGTGAACATTTGTGTGTATGTACCTCAGGAGAGCTCCTTCCTGCTTAGATAGAAAAGCTTCCTTTGCTTACTTTCTTTTTCTGAATGCTGCCCCAGAGGGGCATTTTCTTCTTTCACTCATGACTGCTGTTCTGTGCCAGCTATAGTGGCTCTCAACACTCAATTGAAGGGGACAAATAAGCAGGCTGGTAGCAGGGCCTGAGTGAGGGGAAGATATCAGCATCTTAAGGGCCTAACTGGCTCCTACTACTTCAGTTGACTGCCTGTTCTCTTCAAGTGGGTTCAGGGAAGCAGCAGGAAACAGGAAGCTCCCTGAGAAGCTGGTGTTAATCAGTCCAGGCTCCTGGGAGTGCTAGAGAGGTACATAAGAGGCTCCTTCTCCTCTCACTCCCTGCAGCTCCTCTGCTTTCTGTTATTCCCCCTCACCTTTTCTCCTGCCTGCCTGTTATGTCTCTTGTGCCCTCCTTCCTCCAGCACAGCACTCCATCATCTCTATGCATCTAGAGCAGAGAGAATACATTTGCACCAGCAGCAGACACAATTTTCTACACTCTGGAGCCTAGTGGCGTCCCCCCGCAGTCTGGCACCTGAGGCGGCCGCCTCAGTTCGCCTCATGGTAAGGCCAGCCCTGCACAGAATGGAGCCAGAGCAGCAGTCCAGAGCCAGAGGGGCTGGAGCAGCAGAGAACATCTGCGCTCAGATGAGCCAGAACGAAGTTACCACACGGTGAGCTGTGAGACCAGAACCAGGATAGCGGAAAGTCGGTCCATTCTGCAAGTAAACTGGAGCCAAGAATGGTGAGAGGGAGAATGGCATAGCTAATGGCATAGAGAGTACACTTATAAAGTTTGTGGATGATACCAAGCTGGGAAAGGTTGCAAGTGTTTTGGAGAATAGGATTAAAATTCAAAATGATGTGGACAAACTGGAGAAATAGTTTGACATAAGTAGGATGAAATTCAATAAGGACAAACGCAAAGTACTCCACTTAAGAAGGAACATTCAGCTGCACACATACAAAATGGAAAATGACTGCCTAGGAAGGAGTACTGCAGAAAAGGATCTGGGGATCAGAATGGTCCACAAGCTAAATATGCGTCAACAGTGTAACACTGTTGCGCAAAAAAAAAAAAAGCAAACACCATTCTGAGACGTATTAGCAGGAGTGTTGGAAGCAAGACACAAGAAATAATTCTTCCACTCTACTGTGCATATTGTGTCCAGTTCTGGGTGCCACATTTCAGGAAAGATGTGGACAAATTGGAGGAAGTCCGGAGAAGAGCAAAAAAAAAAATGATTAAAGGTCTAGAAAAAATGACCTAAGAGGTAAGATTGAAAAAAATTGGATGTGTTTAGTCTGGAGAAGAGACGACTGAGAGGGGACATAACAACAGTTTTCAAGTACATAAAAGGTTGTTACAAGGAGGAGGGAGGAAAAAATCTTGTCCTGTCCTCAGAGGTTAAGGAGAACAAAACAATGGGCTTAAATTGCACCAAGGACAGTTTAGGTTGGACATTAGGAAAAACTTCCTGACTGTCAGGCTGGTTAAGCACTGGAATAAATTGCCTAGGGAGGTTTTGGAATCTCCATCATTGGAGATTTTTAAGAGCAGGTTAGACAAACACCTGTCAGGGATGGGATCAGGGGTCTCAAAGTCCCGGCCCGTGCGCCATCTGCAGCCTGAGAACCTCCCCACTGCGGCCCGTGGAGGAGAGACGGAGGAGAGATGCAGGTACATGCTACCGGCAATCTCAACTACAGGCACCCCCCCCCCCTGCAGCTCCCATTGGCTGGGGGAGAGGGACAGCGATACCATCACTAATTGCCAGGCAGAGTCAGCCACAGAAGCAGCATCACTTTTTTCCCCACAATGCATACAAGTCAAAATATGGAACACAACTATCTGATGCACACCTTGCTGCAATCCTGAAGGTTTCAACTGTTCAGACACTGAGGCCAAACATCAACAAACTGACAGAACTGAAGTGTTGCCAGGTGGCTGGCCAACACTAAAAACTCTGTGGGACGTGAAGAATTTTATAAAGTTGTATGACAGTTTTATTATTTCTAAGAAATTCAGAATAAAAAATACAATATAAACATTTTCTTCTCTGAACACTATCTTTAGTAACATTATTGGCCCACTGGGAGGATTTGAGGACTGGCACTGGCCCTAAGATAAATTGAGTTTGAGACCCCGGTCTAGATAATATTCAGTCCTACCATGAGGGCAGTGGACTGGACTCGATGACATCCCGGGGTCCCCTCTAGTCCTATGTTTCTATGAAAAGTGTGCACCTTGGACAGAGAGGGCCCAGTGGAGGGGAATGTCACCAGACTAGAGGGCCATGAAGGCTGGACTTTGTGTCCCCCCTCTAACTTCACAGCAGACAGGTCCCACCACCTAGAGCCTGAAGGTGTGCAGCCACCACCAGAGCAAGTGTCTTATCTACCATATCACCACAGTGCATCTAGGCCCTGGGAAGGCGGCCTGGGATGTGTTAGGAAAAGTCACAGCCTATTCCTAGAGTTCCAGTTTACGGTGCTCCCCATGCCCACAGTGTCTGCCCACAGTGTGGGCTTCGTGGATCATTTAGCCTTTCTAGTTTTTCCCTTATTCATTTAAAGTTGCTGTTTAATGAATTGTATGTGGTTTAAACTCAGTGTAGTGATCACTGGGTCAGAGAAGTGGCTGGTAAGGAGGAAGTATCGCAGTGTGGGAACACCCTAGCCCTCTCCTCAGTGACCCATGACAAAACTGGGGGTTAAGCCCCGCAGGGATCCTGGGTACAGCCTTGTTGGGGTTACGAGGACTGTGCTGCACAGGTGGAGTGTCCTTGAGGTCAGGGCATCTGGGTAAAGGGAGTTGGACTGGGGACTGAGATCTTTTCACCATCTGATTCCACCCGGGTAGTAGAGAAGTCAGGAAAATTCCCCATAATAGCATAGCCATTCCCCTGCTTACAACTGAATGAGATTATCCATAGATAAAGTGTAGAAGGAGAAGATGGGCTCAAATCCCTCTCCTATTTTGGCTATAAATTTCCTCCAGAGACTTTAGCAGATTTGCTCCATAAAAGTTCTTTTTAAGTGGTTATGGGGGAAAGTCATCTTCTAAGGATAAAATGATTTTAAAAAGGAAGGAACATAGTTTTGTTTTGTTTTTTTACCATGGCTGTACTCCAAGCACAAATTCAGCAGTCCACTTAGCCCAAATTCACAGGTCAGCAAAACAACCATGAGACACGAACTGCATATAATCACAATGGAGCTGAAAGAAGGCAATGATAAAATTAGACATGAACTAAAAAGATATATTAAACTGAACAATATGAATGAAAACTTTAATAAGCAAATAAAAGAAATAGAGGAGAAACTGGAGAAGGCATGGTAGAAACCTCCATCAGCTGCAACTAAAAAAGGATACCAAGTGTTACAAAAAAAAATAAAAAATCAGCAACTATGTAAGGCAAGAACATTTAATAAAATCACGGTTGCTAATTCACACGATTTTATCGCAAGTCTCATGCATTTTGATGCTTTATTTAAAGCCTCAGCTCCAGAGGCAAGTTTCAGAGTAACAGCCGTGTTAGTCTGTATTCGCAAAAAGAAAAGGAGTACTTGTGGCACCTTAGAGACTAACCAATTTATTTGAGCATAAGCTTTCGTGAGCTACAGCTACAGTATGCATCCGATGAAGTGAGCTGTAGCTCACGAAAGCTTATGCTCAAATAAATTGGTTAGTCTCTAAGGTGCCACAAGTACTCCTTTTCTTTTTTCTCCAGAGGCAAGTGATTGCATGAGAATGGCAGCTTCCATTTTTTTAAGAAAGGTAAGTTTCTAGCTTTCATGGTTAGGGTGAAAAGCTTTAAAATGTGACCTGAGTATGATCTAAAGGCTCAAAAAACAGCAGTAAATAAAAAGAACCCAACTTTTTAAATCTTATGATTTTTAAGCCAATCTGATGGTTGATTGTGGCTTCACTCATGACTGTTGAGAGTTTGCTGCTGGCATGGTGGGATCAGGATCCTTCCAGTGAATGGGGTTGCTGTGACAGAGCACAGAAGAAAGTCCCCTGCTGAGGAAGCTTTTCCACACTTCCTGTGAACAGAATGAGCTCACTGCTCATGTGCTGGAGCAGGAGCAGCAGCAGCAGGCCTTGAGAAATAATGTCACAAGTGCTGAAATAATTCATACTGGAGAGAATGTGCTGGGAACGTATGGAAAACCAGAAAGATTGCACTTAACGGAATGGAATTTCTTTATCTCTTCTGACCTAAGAGCAGAGACTAGCTGCAGGCAATGGGAATTCCTCCATATGGCTCCCTCCTTGAAAAATGTGAGACCAATGATGACGAAATACCTGCAATTCCCAGCCACATTAAGCCTAAGGCTACCCTTTGCACAGTCACAACAGCAGATCATCACACCAAATGCCAGGACGTGCTGAACAGAACTTGTGCCTTCTTTCAGTCTTCTACTTTGGTTCTAGGGCTGCTCATACTTCACAAAGGATACAAACTGCTGTCCAGAATTACATCAGCAGAATTCATAACTATGGAGCTGTAATGTTAACCTTAGATTTTAGAAACAGCCTTTTGTGTAACTAGGCTATTACAATCAAGATTGGGTGACCTTTAGGACTGACTGGAAGATGCACTTGTTCTCCCATGCTTTACCGGAGGGAGGAGGGGGAGAGGGAGAGCGGGGAGTAAATGATGGATTGATGACAGACTTATCTGGCGAGTGTAATGGACTTTTTAGTGGTGGCTGTGCTATGAAGTTGTTCTGTGTAGTGAATCTTATGCTATGCACAATGGCCCTAAAGCGGGGAATGATCTTCTGAGGGGCCCTGCTTCCAGATTCACATTTTTTTTTTCCAGAAAATGTTGTGCTTTTGAAATTTTGCAGTATGCTTAGTGTCTGAGACAAAGCACAGGCAACGATGAAATAAACAAAATCAATAACCTGAAGGAACTAGATTGACTTGGCTGGTTCAGCAAGTCAAAGGTAATTCCATCTGTTTTGTTCTTGTTCTGCTGCAGATAACTTATTTGGAACTCCATAATCCATCAAATTCAACTAGACGAGGTAATAAAAAACAACACGATGAGTCCTGCTTTTGAGGCACAGCCCTTTGTAAGGGTCAGTATGGAGCTGCACTGTCACAGTGAGGAACACTGGGGGGCAATAAATGCCTTCCAGAGCTCCACCATATGCAAGGACAGTGTGCCTGCTATTGTACATCTTTATTAGCATGACATCACTGTGCCCTAGTCCTGCTCCGTGAGTCAGTGTGCAGGGGATGCATGATGGAACATTCTCCCCACCCCTTTTGGGACTGTAGGCTCCCCCAGACAAGTAGAAATGGAGCAGGCCATTCTCTCCTGAGCTGTCTGGTCCCTACATGGTCCTTGCTCCTTCCCCACAAGGTACAAATTCCAAGCAGAATCTGGCCCTATATCACTTTATTTATGCTAGCAGTTGTATTAGTTACATTAATAGATAAAGAACAAGAATAACAATTAATATAGTGCTTTACATGTTGAACGCACTGTCAAACATAAATTAACCTAGACAAGGTGGGTGAGGTAATATATTTTACTGGACCACCTTCTGTTGGTGAGAGAGACAAGTTTTGAGACACACACACACCTGAAGAAGAGCTCTGTGGGGCTCAAAAGTTTGTCTCTCTGAAGTTGGCCCAATAAAAGGTATTACCTCATCACCCCCTGGTCTCTCTCATATCCCGGGACTAGCATGGCTGCAACTACACTAGTTATTTAATAACCTAGTTATTTAATGTGTGAGCAGTAATTTCCATGTGTAAAGCTCCACTGTAATTGTCATTTGCAATAATTATTATAGAACTCTTTGGAAAAATCTTGGTCTGAGATTCATGGAAGTGCTAGAGGAAAGATGACAAGGACAACCACTTAGGCTCCCATTCACTTGGGCATTGACTCAAATGCCCACCAGTGCTCCACAGTTGCAAAGGGACATGGAGGCTTGTCTGGGTTGTTCTGTGCATCTGATTTGACAGAGGGCACTGGGGAGAAGTGGTCTGTTCCTTTTGTAAAGAAGCAGCAACGAATGCCATGGGCCATTGTCTTCAGAGGCTCACTGGAGCCGTCGGCCTTGTGTCAGTATAATAGCCTTCCACACAGAGGCTCAGAATTGTGCCCTGTTTAATACTTTATCTTTAGGTGCTGTTTACTTCATGTGCATTCTATTAAACATCAATACGTAATATACATTACCATAATTTTAGAGGCAACTGGTGCATTTTAGAAAAGATTGTTACTTAAAAATTTTAAGCCACATCTCTCAGAGATTTTAGTCAATATATGGATGTATCATATAAATTACCCTTGGTTTTCAATATATTCTTGGCATTGGCTAAAAAAAAAAAAAGTGTGTGTTGATTGCGTATTTGTCCATCTTTAAATTGACTTAGTTCTTCAAACTTCAAGATAAACAATTATTGAAAAAATAGTTTAATTATGTCTACAATTACTAATCCTCATCTGATTGTCAGTTAAATATTAACAATGATAAAAGTTTTCCTATATCTACTAACAGGATCCAATGGCTTGAAGTTGTATCTAGACAAATTCAGACTGGAAATAAGGTGTACATTTTTAAGTGAGAGTAATTAGCCGTTAGAACAATTTACCAAATCTAGATTGGATGTTTTTCTAAAAGACACACTCTAGAAATTATTTTGGGGAAGTTTCTATGGCCTGCACTATACAAGAGGTCAGGCCAGATGATCACAATAGTCCCTTCAGGCCTTGGAATCTATAGAATGCGGAAAGATCTGACCAAGCAAAATGTAACTTTTTATAACCTAACAGTGAGGCTCAAAAACCAGATGACAAATAAAAAAAAAAAATCTAAAATGTGTTATTAAAAAAACCTCTTGATTTTAAGCCTATTTGATTTTTTTTTTCCAGTTCTGACTCATGATTTGAATGCTTAGGGTTGGCATTGCTGCTAGGATAATGGTAAGATCTTTTCAGAATCTGCAAGACACAGTAAGGAAGTACTGTGTGGGCAGGTATGTTTGTTTAGTTTTTTAATAAACTCAGCTGATTTCATTGGAAAAAGGTTCTGTTAATTTCAATTTTTTACCAGCCTGGTATGCTACACATGTTCCATCATTTTCAGATCGGTACATTAGAAATGTTCAACTGGTTTCAGTTTGGTTGCAGACCAGATATATTACAATTGTTCCCTTGATCTTAGTCCAGGAGAAGTCTGGACACACTTGAAATATTGGTTTCATTTTGTTAGGAGATCAGATACATTAGAAATTATTCACACAGTTTAAAGACAGAAGGGACAAATAGATCATGCATAAGGCTATGGTTTAGTCACAGGTATTTTTAATAAAAGCCATAGACAGGTCATGCACAATAAACAAAAGTTCATGGCCCATGATCTGTCCATGATTTGTACTATAAATGCCCCTGACTCAGGCTACATTGGAACCTGAATGACAAAAAACAGACCCCCAAACGACAAAAGTTTTGCTGACTGAAAGCGCCTATGTGAACAGCGCTTGGTTGGCAGGAGCACTCTCCTGCCGACAAAGCTAATGCCACTCATTGGGGGTGGAAGTCTTTTGTCTCTGGGACAGCTCTCTCCTGCTGACAAACAGCAGCTACGCTGCTTGCCTTTTAGCAGCATGGCTGTAACGGCACAGCTGTGTCGCTAAAACGTGTGTAGTATAGACATAATCTAAATCTTAGCTGGGGGGCTGCTGCTCTGGGGGGTGGGGAGGAGGGGTGGCTTGCTCCAGCCATTGCTGCTCCTGCCACCCCTGGGACCGCCGCTCAGGCAGTCCCTGGGCCCAGCTCCCTGGGCCAGCTTCCGCAGGAGCCAGTGTGGCTGGCTGCGGGGCTGTTACAGCAGCGGCTGGAGTGGCTGTTCCCAGGGCCGCCTGAGCAGCTGGCCCCAGGGCCAGCTGGTTGGGCAACCCTAGAGTCAGCCACACTGGCCGCTGCAGAAGTCATGGAGGTCACGTCACATCACAGAATCCCCGACTTCCACAACCTCCATGACAGACACGGAGTCCTAATAATGTAATCTGACCTTCTGCATTTCACAGGCCACTAATGCCACCCTGCACTTGGCACACTAAACCCAACAAGCTAAGTGTAACCTAACCATTACAACCCACTGGAGACTAGACTATTATGTGTCATAGAAAGAAAATAGGAGGGAATGAGGTGCACCAGTGCTCAAGGCCCCTGTAGTGGTAGGGAAATGATTATGTGATATATACCCAGATAATCCTGGCAAATGACCTGCATACCCACACAGCAGAGGAAGGCAAAAGCCCCACAAGGTCACTACCAATCAGAGAAAATTCCTTCCCATCCCCACGTATGGTGATCAGTTAAACCCTGAGCATGTAAGCAAGAACCAGCCGGCCAAGCATCTGAGAGAGAATTCTTGGTGCCTCCTCAGAGCCCCAGCCCACCCCATCCAGTGTTCCATCTCCAGCAGTGGCCATCCCTAATCATTCAGAGGAAGAAGATATAACAAACCTTCCCAGAATACATGCAGGGTAGGGAGGAAATCCCTTCCTGACCCCTGCTGGTGGGTGTCTGAAACCCTGAAGCATGAGCTTTAGGAATATAAGACATAGATATTTTTTCTCACAGTTCTACCAAAAAGGGAAAATATTTTAAATGGAAACTATTATATGATATTTTCAAAAATGACATATTTTCAGGACAACTCCATGTCTTTCTATTTCATCTCAACGTAGGGATGAGAATTACACTGTCATTTAAAATATGCAGTGTGAAATGCACATGGTAACTGTGTGAGAACATTTTATAATTTTGTGGCTCAGCACTAGTGACAGAGTTCCTGTCCATACTAGTATATTGATAACTGTATTGCAAGCCAGTTGTGTGGGTGAGACCCTCACGCAAAGTACCTTAGAATGTGTGGGAAGAAATAAGCTTCTTTATCTCAAATTGCTTTATCTCAAGGTGTTGTGTAATTGATAACCAAGTTCCATAGTTGTGGAGCCTGGTAGATTAAGAAATCCCCATGTCTAGCTGTAAATTTGTATAGTGCTTTGGGAATCATATGAATTTGAGGTTCAATATTCACGTGTATATTATCATTTAGTAACATTAAGGCATAAGAGCCTTTTCATTACATTAACATAGATATTAAAAAGCACAAAAAAAGTTGAGTTCAGGGTAAAGATGGTCTATTCCTATGGGTCTGTACAGTGCTTAGGCCAATGAGATGCTGATAGTGCTTGGGGTTTTTGTGTGCTACCCAGTGGCAAGGGTGGATGCACAGCACCTTTGAAAATTAGATCACATTTACTTAGGTGCCTAAAAATATAAGTGCCTAACTTTAGGCAACCAAGTTTTGCAAATGTTGTAATTAAAGTTTAGATTGTCACTGACAACAAAGGGTCCTATTCAGTACACCTTACTAACTCCTTAGTCAAACAAACGTCCTTGTGCTCAAGTCAATGAGAGCTTTGCCCAAGTAAGAGATTCTGATCAGGCCCCTAAATCATCCGTGAAATATTTCATTCTGTGCCTCTGGTGTTTAACTGCTAAGTTAGTAACAAAAACCCTAATACCGTATTTTTTATTCCTGGGCCAATTCTTTTAATCACTCACCTATGCACTAGTTGGAAGGCGTTAGTGAAGGAGAAGTTTGAACTTGTACAATCAAACTGATTAGGTTGAGTAGTCAAAAAAGTGAGCTGTTTTTCTAAAAGTCAAAGACATGTTAAATATTCACTTCTCTAGTGTGCAACTCAAAAATTACTTAGCATTTAGTTCCCAAAAGTATTCTAAGACCAGAGGTGAAAGTAAGTCAGTATGGGCCGTTACGGCGTACTGGTAAGAAAGTGGCTGCTGGTACACAGCCGACCGTACTGGCAGAGCCGCTGATGGGGGCTGGGGGGCAACGGGGCAGCTGCCCTGGGGCCCAGAGATCTAAAAGGGCTGGGGCTCCTGGAAGCAGCTGGAGCCCCTGGACCTTTACATTGCCGCAAGAGCCACAGCTGCTGCTACCCCAAGGCTCTGGCGGTGATTTAAAGGGCCCAGGGCTCCCAGCCGCCACTGTGTCTACCACTACCACACCAGTGGCTGGAGTTCTGGAACCTTTAAATTGCTGCCGGAGCCCCAGGCAGTGCAGGCTGTGCAGCGCTGAAGGGCTGGTTGGGGGAGTCTGGCCCCAGCCCTGCCCTTTCCGCCCAAGAGCCGCCCCCCCCCCCCCCCCACACACACACACCTTGCCCAGGACCCCGGCCGTCCTGCATACGAGTAAGTCCACTAAGTTACTTTCACCCCTGTCTAAGACTACGCATAAGAACAAAAGAACGGCCATACTGGGTCAGACCAAAGGTCCATCTAGCCCAGCATCCAGTTTTCCGACAGTGGTCAAAAGCATCAGACTTTTCAAGCCAAAGAATATTTGGTTGGTTGATTGCTTTCTTTTTAACAAAGTCAAAGATGGGGAGGCAGCATTGCTGAGAGTATTGAAGAGAAAATAAATCATATCATGGAATTCTGGCTGAAATTTTAATGTGTGTAAGTGAAGTGACTCTGTACAAATGGTTTTGGGGATTTCTGTGTTTGTGTCTCACTATTTCCTGCTCAAATTTGCTTACTTTATAAATAAAAATATGTTTTTCTAACTCCCATTCCTGCAAATTCATGCAGGGCTCTTTCCTTTTCACATCATCCCCAATATTAAATATTTTGTGGGCTAAATTACAAAATAAAAGAAATTTATACGTAGGGGAATTTTTCCCCACTGAAATGGCTTCTTCTCTGACTGCTGTCCAATAGAGAACATCCTCAGAACTCTCCAGAATCTCCAATTCCAATGTCCTTGCCAAATAACAATTTATGTAATTTGCATTTCAAAATGAAATAATCCTAACCTCACTATTATCAGAGCACGAACGCAAATGCTAAACACCCACTGCTTGGGTAAACAAGATGTTCTTATGATAAATAGAATTTTCACATGTAACCTCAGGTGTTTTGATTGAGGTTCTTCCTAAGGCTGTTTGATATTTTTTGAACATAAGCAAGACTGTGGTGTATCTATACCCTAAAATGATTAATCAGCTCTCAGAATTCGTTAGGTCACAGTACCCTGCCCTTGTGATCACTGTTGGGCATACATAATGGAAAACTGCAAGACTGTCTTTAAATAGGCATGATTCTTGCCTATTCCTTACATTAAGCCTTAGATAACAGGGTGGAGGGATAGTTCAGTGGTTTGAACATTGGCCTGCTAAACCCAGGGTGGCGAGTTCAATCCTTGAGGGGGCCATTTAGGGATGCGGGGCAAAAATTGGGGATTGGTCCTGTTTTGAGCAGGGGGTTGGACTAGATGACCTCCTGCGTTCCCTTCCAACCCTGAGATTCTATGATAACAAATGTTTACTTGCCATTTTTGACAGCATGTGCTGCTCATTTACTTGAATTAAGCTTTTTAAACATGAACTTTCTAATTCCTCTTGGCTCTGTTTACTGTTAGTACAAACACAACAAAGTAGAATTCAGTTAAATCACAATTAAATCACAAGCTTGTGTCTGTTTCTGGAAAGAGCATTCAAAATTCAATAACTCAGAAGGGCAGAATAAAGGAATAAGAAGATTTATTATCTTCCAGGAAGTGACAGGAGCCCTAGCACTGAAGAAAAGTTAGACAAAACTGAGATACTGACAACAGAAGTATGTTTTGAACTATCCAATGAAGTGAGCTCTAGCTCATGAAAGCTTATGCTCAAATAAATTTGTTAGTCTCTAAGGTGCCACAAGTACTCCTTTTCGTTTTGAACTATGTAGTTCCTAATGCCACATGGAACTAGTGGGCCTTCATCTGATATCAAATTACCTGTGTTACTCTGGAATAACTCCAGTGACCTCACTCTCTCACATCCACACTCCATCAACATCTGGAGTTACTCCAGATTTACACTGGCATAGCTGAGAGTAGCATCAGGACTAATGACTGTAGAGAAAGTTGGAGCAGTCATCTCAGCAACCCATTGTAACCTTGCAAAGCAAATGAACATTAGTGATGAGCAGCACAAGAATTTATAGTTCATAGCAGAGAGGAAGTGGCAGATCACCCTTGCTGTCAACCTTGAATTACAATTATACAAGCTCTATTTTAAATGTGCATTGGGATGAATCAGGCAGAAATGCAAGAAGCATTTTACACACCCACCCTACAGGTGTAAATGACTGAACAAGGAGCAAGGCTGTGGAGACTGAGGCACAGAATTCTACCCACTGATTTCAGTGGGAACAGGATTTGGCTTGATCCTCAGCCCACTGAAGTCTTGGGAGTCTTTCTATTGACTTCACCAGGCTCCGGATCATGTCCAATGACAGTAAGCTATGGTCAGAAGGAAGTTCAGTTTACCATATTGGTTTGTACAGTGATTGTTTGTAGTGGCATTATATTTTTTTAAGTCTTTCCCCAATTCCTCATTATTTTTTTTTCTCCATAACTTCTCCTATCCTAAATATCTGGGACACTGAACTTCTAACCCATATTACTGTGGATTAGTTTACCTCACCTGTACAAATAATTTGAGGGCATAAGTGGACAATGGGCATTTCTAATCAGCTCTAGAAAAAGTAAGGAAAAACATACTAGCTTCAAGGAAAAGTTACAGGGTATCTCAGGTTTCAGGTGCTCCAGTCAAAGAAAGAATCCACGCTGATTTTCCTACCTAGCCTTATAAGGCATACCACTTTTTAAAAAGTATTTTAGGTGTGCAACCAAACTCCCATTTGCCACCCACCCACAAAACAACCAGCCAACCAACCAAAAACACTATATATATTTTGACAGTGGGAAGGAGTTGACCAAACCCAGATTTCCCAGTCACACACATCTTAACCACAAATCATCTCCTTTGGGTTCTATTCTTTAATGCTGGGCTTTGATGCATCAAGCCCTACAAGAGAGACCAGTTCAAAGCTAAAGAGCTGCAATCGCCCTTCCAACATTCAAGCACTCCAGGGCCTGATTCTCACTTCCTTTGCACAAATGCAAAGCAGATGAAAAATGCTATCAAATCAGTAGTGTTTTACAGATTGTTCCATGTAAGGGGTAGACAAAGAGCACAGCTGCGAATGCAGCATCAGTGTTCCACAGCCCAGGGTGAGATGATTCTGCAAACGCCCTGTAAAAGCATGATTGCTCAGACTCTGCACAGCACACTTGGAGAGTTTGTCGTTCAGTGAGCAACCTTGCACTAATCTGATGCCATCTCACCTTAAATTTCCTTCTATGTTAACAGCTGCAGGTCTAAAGAATACTGGCTCCATCCGATGATTTAAAGAATGCATTAAAGCTCAGCAATCCTGGGAATAAAAGGAGAGGAAGGAAAGCAAAAATAATCACTTTGCCACAAGAACATGAAATAGATTTTGGACGTTTTATAAATATTGACAAAGTAATAAAATAAAAGGGAAGAAAATACCGATCAACAAACAAGGTACATCAAGACATTTTCACTGAAGCTTGTACTTTAAAACGGTTATGAGGAAGAAAAGGGCAGCTACAGTAACTAGAAAACGTCATTAATATTTTCAGATCACTTCTAGGATTTAGGTGCTGAAAGGCTTGCCAAATTGGGGTTTATACATAACCAGATCATTCAAAAACATAAATGGCTGCCAGAATAAAGTACAATGTGCACTTTTGAAATCACAAAAAATCCTTTGTTTCAGGAGAGTGAATTGACTAAAGTTTAGTTTCAGTGAAGCATGTTTTTGCTTCATTATTTAGTTTGGCCTCCCTACCAGGGAAACCTTTTACTGACTGCAGTTCCTTCAACTGTTGTTTTTATTCTCCTGCAACAGCAAAAATCAAGGCTGTGTCAGACGCTACATATTTAAATGAGAACTGTTCAATGTTTATCTTTAATTTGCACATGGTGATGGTGGGGTGGGGTTGCAGGGTCTTGATCACTTGCCAGGTCCCAGGATTTATACAGCAGATGGGTTTGAGCCTTGTTGCTTAAATAATCTGGAAAATCGAGTTCCACTGGTTGGATCAAAGAGCTGGCAAGTCAGTAAGAAAACGTCTGTTTATCTATATGCCTATCTAGGCATGTATATGGCCTCCATCATCATGGTATCTGAACTCCTGCGGTAGATATATTAGGCAATAGCTACAGATACTGTATACATCGAACATGCCAAAGGGCAAAAAGCTAACAGCTTTGCCAGAGATAAAGGATTAGTCTGTTATGCTTGTGCATACTAAGGAAAGGAATTTTGCATTTTAATAGCAGTCTGAAGTTTCTACTAGTCAGACATTCAAGCACACAAATATCCTAAATCTTAGGACTTAAGCGATGATGAATAACTCTAAATGTATTGTTGCTGTATTCACATTTAAACCCTATGTTTAGAGAGGGAATGAAACACACATTTCCTTTTGTAGTTTTATAAGGGTAGCATGCGGTATTTCTCAGCTAAGCTGGTTTGTCATTATTTCATTTTCCCTTTTTCATTTGAGAACTTCTTGTCTCAACACCTGTTAAGACAAGATTATTTAGATAGGAATTTCCTTCAGGGAGTGGGGGACGAACAGCCTATTTTGGACATCCTCCCTTTGTGAAGTTTTGTCACATGGGTAAAATACAGAGGTATGTTTTTCTCTGCAGGGAAGAATGAGGTTCCTGCAGATAAAGAACAGTATGCGTCTTGTGCAATGAAAACAAATTCTGACCCTGGTAAGCTGTACCGTGTGTGATGAAGAAACATTCTAGAACTTATACAAAGGCTAACTGATGTCTGAGTTGAGAGGCATGGATACCTGAAAGGGTTCTAACAAGCAGGCTGTGGTATTTTTGCTTCTTATTTAAAAAACTTGGCAAGTTGAACTGGCATTCAGCTAAATTACGGGTGCAGAAACAAGTAGCTGAATTGTCTGGGGCTACATACTGTCTGGGTAATGCATTGTACATATTCTGTAATGATTTTTAAATTGTTTTGTTGCCAAGAATCAGAGTACGAAAAACACAATATTGCATCTAGCTTTTCTGTATTATTCTATACTATTTATATATTGTCCTGAAGCATGGTACTCTGCACACGCACGGTGAGCTATGAGCAACTACTGCTGCTCCTATCGTAACCCCCTTCTTCCCATTAGCTTTCCATCAGGGGCAAGAGAATCCCCTCCTGTCTGTTGGACAGCTGGCTGAAGCGTGGGATTTCCAGTCCGCAAGAAATTTGGCCTTTCTGAAATTTTGGTTTTGTTCAGTTTCAGAACCCAGCCTGTGAGTTAGTGAAAGTTCATCAATTGCAAATCACTTTTGCAAGACATTTCAAGGCTGATGAACCAGCATTTTCTCTAACAAAACAGAGAATTTCCAACCAGGTCTAGTCTCTTACCACTTGGAGGAGGTGCTGCTACTGTTGCTTATTACAGGAAGGGGTAGGCACTGGCAACTAAGCAGGAGGGGCAAGAGTTTCTATCCATCCATCTAAAGTTTGCTAGAGCACCGAGCATTTTTAATTAAATATTAATCTGTTTAAATTGGGGGACTTTGCTCCACAAGCAGACAACTTTCGAATAGCATCACAGCACTGGCTGCAAGTATTATGCCTTCACATCCGCTTATATGGGAATGTTCCTCTCACAGCTGCATAATGTGCATGTGCCCAGCACCACGTACTAGCAAATAGAAGCGACCGCCCTACAACAATAAGGGTAGTTACTTTGAAAATGAAGAGCGCAATCCTGCAAATCTGCATTACACGTGGGTGAAGAAATGGCTGTGATATTTCATGAGAATTTTTTTTCAGAATTGCAACTTTGTTGTATTTCTTCAAGTTAAAAATCAAATTTTTCAAAAATATTTTCAGTAAAAAAGTTGGGTTAATTTTTACTGAAACCTAAAAAAAATAAAATTGAAAAAATGTCTAGTTTCGATTTCCAGTTTTCCAACAAAAAACTGGTAATTTTCTATCAAAATGAAATTTTTCATTTTGGTCAAAAAGCCATATTTTATAACAAAGTTTCATGAAAAAATTTCAACCAAGCTATCTGCACCTCAGGTCTAATGTGCCCACTCATGTAAAGCAGTCTCATTGACTTCAGTAAGACTACTCTTATGAAGGAGTACTGGCATTAGCAAAGGTTTGCTGGATAGGGCTGATCAATTCTTGTTAATTATGAGCTTGACAACTCTGCATATCATGAAATTGATATTGTTTTGCCATACATTTAAATTTAGTTGGAGCGATTAATCGAGAGATTAATTTGGGGCATAAAGCCTTGTCCCTCATAGTTTGTTTTTGGCCTGATTCTATCATCTTTACCCGTGCTGAGTAGTTATTCCTTCCTTAGAGGTTTTTAAGGTCAGGCTTGACAAAGCCCTGGCTGGGATGATTTAACTGGGACTTGCTCCTGCTTCGAGCAGGGGGTTGGACTAGATGACCTTCTGAGGTCCCTTCCAACCCTGATATTCTATGATTCTATGATTCTATGATTTACTCCATGTGTAAGTGATAGAAAGTATATGCGAAATAAGGGACTAACTGAGCCTGATAAAGGGTAGCAAAATCAGGTAATTTATTTATTAAATGCACACCTCATCAGTAAACTCTGGGTACATATAAATTTTAAAGAACCTTTTTAAAGCCCCAAGGAGCAGCAAAAGGCTTTCCCCTAGAACTGATTGAAAATTATCAAAATGTTGACAAAAATTATTTTCAAAAAATTCATGAGCATTTGTTGTCATTTTTCTATCAACTCTAGCCTTCTCAAACCCGGATACATGGTTCCATCATCCAAGTTCTTCTGCATCTCATTAGAGCAGGGAAGTAAGGTCTTTTGGAAGGCAGTGTGGGAAAAGGGTGAGGATACACATTCATAGATCTTTAAGGTCAAAAGGGGCCATTGTGATCACCTAGTCTGACCTCCGGAATAACATACAGAATTTCACCAAGTAATTTTGCTTCAGGCCTATAACTTCTGACGGGCTGAGGTGTTGTCTTGGGAAGAGGAATGTGATAGATTGTTATGATCTACAATTGCAAAAGACACATTTTTTTAAGAGCACAATTATACAGTTATGGGTAGCCAAGTATTGATAAAGCTAAAACAGAGAAAATAATGCAGGACAATAATTAAATTGAAAAATAAAAAAAATCAGAGAATCAGGCAATGGTTTAAAACTGAAGAAAAAAGAGATTATACATATTAAGAAACAGCTAAAAGGCAAGGAAAATAGAAAATGGCTAAGAGCAAGACTAATTTAACATAGCTTATTTTATTTTTAATGTAAAAAATAAATTTAGAAAGATTTAAAGTGGGATAAAACAAAACCTAACTAGACAAGATTTTAAAATAATTAAGCTAATTATTAAATAAGAAAGTGGTGATTAAGAAAAGATTTAAAAAAAAAAACAAAAATAACCTGCGGACCTTACATCGCTTCAGGTATCTTGCTTGTTTGTCTGTCTTGCCCAGATCCAGGAAGGCAAAGGCACATTGAGTCGATCATTGGATTGACACCTTAGATGGTGGGCTATTTGGTGGAAAGACCATCTCTTTAAATATGGCGCCAATCCTGTAAATGCTTGTACTTTAAACGTATGTCTACACTGCAGCTGGGATTGAGCCTCTCAGACCAGGGAGACAAACTAGCACTAAGTCTTGGCTCAAGCTTAGCATGCTAAAAGTAGCAGTGTGGATGTTGTGGCTCCAGTGAAGACTCAGGCTGGCCACCTGAGCTGAGACCCAGAGGAGGGTCAGGGAGCTGCTACTCAAGCTGCAACATCCACACTGCTATTTTTAGCACGCTAGCTCAAGTCAAGCAAGCCCAAGTCTGTCTACCCTGGGTGGGAGGGTCACTCCCTGCCACTGTGGAGACATATCCTAAGTCATTTAAGTTCAATGAGACTAGTCACATGCTTAATTTAAGTAAAGGACATATTAACTCTGTTCAGGATTGAGTCTATTAAGTGAACACAGCCTAGCACCTCACTACAAACAGTAAATAAAATTAATAATACTGACCCATATAACACTCCCTAGAACCATGAACAGAAGGGAACATCTGCATGTGGCTCTCTCCCTTTCTGCATGAAAGAGGGGCACAACCATCTCTGATGACTTCCCCCATCCCCTCTAATTCTGCAGTGCATGCTCCAAGGGTTGATTACCAGGAGAATATGATGGTGACTGGCAGGTTTGGGGAGGAGAAGTGGGCAGGGAAGGGACAAGCCTGGAGCGATACAGAGAAATTATTCAGAGAAAGATCATTGATGGTCCTGGGGAAAGCTTCAGCTATGGGGATCCCTTGATAGCTCCATAAGGGCCAGAGAGGCAGGGGAGATGCCTGCAGCCAGAGCTGACTAGGTTAACCCTAACCTGAACTAAATGCTAAGGAAGGGCAGCAATAGAAACACCACATGACTTCTCCCATAGTTAAATCCCCCAGGAAGTAGCTGGCCCTGCTGACATGAAGAGGGGAAAGGGTACAATTTGCACTCCTTGTACCAGCAGGATGAATTTAGCCTGGAATGTCCCTATACACTATCTCATATGTTGCCCTTTTCCGTCAAATAAATCCTGACTTTGTTGTTAAACTAATCTATTTCTTTTAGTCTTCTCCTTATTTCACACTTCTGCAGCCTCTGTATTTCACAAAGAGAATTAGGCTGAAAATCTGCTGCTATTTCATCAGTTATTCTTGGTCAGAGTACAGATTCCCCAAAACAGTCCCTAGACTTAGGCGCATGTCTTGGGACGAGGCAGGGAAAACACATGGAGAGTTAGTTCAACAGGAGAACTACCTGTTTTGGTAATGTATTTTCATATGAAAAAATGAAAGTGTAAACTCCTAGGTATATGCTCTGTTGTTATCTTTAATTTTTAGTGAAGGCCAAAGAAGTTTTCACATTTGTATCAATAGTTTTATCAAATCTGCAGTGCCATATCCACTCTGATAATGTCAGTCTCCTTATGGACTTTGATGGACAGGCCTGGGTTCATCTGGATCCCACCTCCAGCTCAGCAGGGTGTAACTTCCTTATTCTCGTCATAGCTAATTAATTTGGTAGTGCCTTCACCCCCTTTGGTCCTCCAGGGTAGCTTGGAAGGAAAATTGTAACCATGGCATAATCCCCTCTTACTTGCCAGATAGTAGGACTCCCAAGGAATAACACAAATACACACAATATATTCAACAGAGTAATTGTTTTAAACAGGAAATGAATATAACATAACAGGGTAAACCAATATACTCTGGGTCACTGGTGCCCTCCCCCTGTTGATAATGGATTTCCCTAAAACTCCCCAGTTACTTAATCTGATATACCAAGAACAAAATTAAAATCCCCTGGTGGTATGCATACTCTGTGGGGGACCTTGATGACCTGTGAAAATCACATCTTCTATAGCAATAATAAGCATGGTTCAGTAGATCCCCAAAAGACTCACATGTGGGACAAGATGTCTCTCCGCAGATTTAATAGCCAGTAAGTAATAAGTCCCCAAATCCCTACCCCATGGCTTGAGAACACAGTTCAGGGAATAGGGGGTCTCCCAAACAATTTCCCTGACTGTCCAACTAAAAGATAGTGCACTTACAAATCTGCAAAGGAACATCATGCTCAGAGCTGAATCCAAACTGTCAGCGCCTCTGCAGTTGCTGAGGAATCTCAGTTGGCATGCATCCTCTTCATGCAGAAATCAGGATGCTTCTGTTTCTGAGATTTCTCCTCACTATGAAGGGATATAGAGATCAGGTGCAGATTATAATTTATATCCTAAAAATTCCTCACAGCTAATCTCTTACCCATGAGCTCGGGTACAATCAGGATGATCCAGAAAACAGAAGGGTGTTCTGTCTGCTGGGAGCTAAGATATGGGATGTGGACCTGAGGCTGAAGAGGATCCTAATGGGAGCAGGAAAGAATCCACTCATTCTTGCTAGGATGCATGGAGGCTCTACTTGTCCCGAGATGATCAACAGATGGCTCTGGCAATGGTGCTATGAGGAGGACTTCGGAATGTTCAATCACTGGAAGGCATCCACAGAGGACTGTTCTCCACCTGAGCAGAGAAGGAAATAGACTTCTGGGATGAAGTTGGCACAACTGATTAAAACAGTTTTAAACTAGGAATTTGGGGAAGACGGTTAGGAGATGCTCATGTAATCTCCATGCCTGATTCTAATATTCAGCAAGAGGAAAATCAAGTAAAAGAGGGTACAGCAATGGAGAAAGGAACAACAGAAGGTAGAAGAATGGGCAACAAGAAGAAAGATAGTTCCAATACCACTGACAGTAACAGTCAGGTAGGAGAAACTGGCAGTAAAATGACTACCTGATTGGGCATGGAATCTGGGTGAAACCAAGCAGAACCAACTAAGATATCTATACACCAATGCAAAGAGTCTGGGTAACAAAGTGGAGGAACAAGAACTACTGGTGCAGGAAATGAAACAAGATATTATTGCGATAATAGAAATATGTTGGAATACAGGTAATTATGTTCTGTTCAGAAAAGACAGAAATAAGGTAAAGCTGGTGGAATAGCATTGCATATTAATGATGAGGTAGACTGTATAGAAATGAGAAATGATGGAATGGATCAAACAAAATCTGTTTGAGTTAATATAATATTGGGGAAGAAATATAATAGAGGTTCCATTAGGATAGTGCTTGGGGTCTGCTGTAGACCCCCAAGGTCCAATTTGGATATGGCTAGAGATCACTGTAATATTTTTTATGAAATAAATGCTACTGGGAATTGTGTAATTAAGGAAGACTTTAATTTTCCAGATATAGGTTGGAGGACAAATGCTACTAATAATGGCAGAGCCCCAATATTCCTAGATAGATAAATAGATAGCTGATAGATTTCTTCACCAAATAGTCACCAAACCAACAAGAAGTAATGCCATTTTAGATTTGGTATTAGTAAGAAGAACTGGATGTAGAGGACAACCTTGGTTTGAGTGATCATGAATTAATTCATTTTAAACTGAATGGAAGGATAAACAAAAATTGGTCTGCAGCTAGGGTCTTTGATTTCCAAAGGGCAAACACTAAAAAATTAATGGAATTAATTAGGGAAGTGGATTGGACTGAAGAACTCAAGGAAGTGGAGGATGCTTGGAATTACTTCAAGTCAAAGTAACACACACTATTTGAAGACTGCATCCCAACTAAGGGTGGGGTGGGGATCATAGGGAAGGGTTGCAGCCCAAACTGGATGAACAAGCATCTCAAACAGGTTATTAAGAGAAAGCGGACAGCCTACAAGAAATGGTAGACAGGATAGATCAGCAAGGAAAGCATCCTCTTGGAAGTCAGAAAGTGTAGAGATAAAGCGAGAACTACCACAAGCCAAGGAAAGGAAATTAAAAGCAATAGTAAAAGGCCCATTAGACATATAAATAGAAAGAAAACAAAGAAAGAAGAAATGGGACTGTTAAACACTGAGATTGGGGTGGAGATTAAACATAATCTATTTATGGACCAACACCTAAATCACTACTTTACCTCAGTTTTTAATGTGGGTAATGAAGTGCTTGGGGATAGTGGCAGAGTCGCTAATGGGAACAATGGAAGTAGAAATTACCACATCTGAGGTTTCAGAGTAGCAGTCGTGTTAGTCTGTATTCGCAAAAAGAAAAGGAGTACTTGTGGCACCTTGGAGACTAACAAATTTATTTGAGTATAAGCTTTCATGAGCTACAGCTCACTTCATCGGATACACTGAATGCATCCGATGAAGTGAGCTGTAGCTCACAAAAGCTTATGCTCAAATAAATTTGTTAGTCTCTAAGGTGCCACAAGTACTCCTTTTCTTTTCACATCTGAGGTGGAAGTCAAACTCAAACAGCTTAATGGGATCAAATTCCTGGGCCCAGATCAAATCAGGGGGCCTGGATAATCTCAATCCAAGAATATTAAAGGAATTGGCACATGAATTTACAAGACCAATAGGAAGGATTTTTCATGAATCCATAAACTCGGGGGGGCATTCCCTATGACTGGAGAATAGCTAATAGAACACCTATATGTAAGGAAGGGGCAAAAGTGATCCAGGAAACCACAGGCCTCTTAATTTGACCTCCATTGTATGCAAGTTTTTAGAACAAATTTTGTAAGAGAGAGTACATAGGGACCTAAAGGATAATGGAAACTGGAATAAAATGGTTTTACAACATGGCTGTACAAAAGATAGATTGGTCTGGTGATATCTGATCTCTTTCTCTGAGAAAACAAAGGAAACAAAATAGATTTAATCTATCTGGATTTCAGTAAAGCATTTGATATTATTCTACATGGAAAATATTAGTTAAATTGGAGAAAATGGGGATTAATACAAGAATAAAAAGGTGGGTAAGAAACTAGTTAACTGGGAGCCTACAACAGGTCATGCAGAAAAGTAAACTCTCAGGATGAAGGGAGGTTACTAGGGGAGTTCCTCAAGGACTGGTTTTGGGACCAGTCTTATTTAACATTTCCATTAATAACCTTGGCACAAAAAGTGGGAGTTCGCAAATAAAATTTGTGAATGACACGAAGTTGGAGATATTGCCAATACAGAGGAGGACTGGAATCTCATACAAGAAAATTTGGATGACCTTGAAAACTGGAATAATAGAAATAGGATGAAATTTAATAGTGCAAAGAGTAAGGTCATGCACTTAGGCAATAACAACAGGAATTTTTGCTATATGCTGGGGAAGTATCAGTTGGAAATGACAGAGGAGGAAAAAGACCCAAGTGTTTTGGTCAATCACAGGATGACTATGAGCTGCCAATGTGATATGGCTGTGAAAAAGGCTAATGCAATCCTAGGATGCATCAGGTGAGGTATAGCCAGGAGAGGCAGAGAAGTGTTATTACCTTTATACAAGACACTGGTGATATCTCATCTGAAATACTGCGTGCAGTTTTGGTCTCCCATGTTTAAGAAGGATGCATTCAAACTGGAACAGGTACAGAGAAGGGCTACTAGGATGATCAGACAAATGGAGAACCTTCCTGATGCGAGGAGACTTCAGAAGGTTGGCTTGTTTAGTCTAACAAAACAAAAGATATGGGGAGATACGATTGTCCTATATAAATACAACAGAGAGCTAAACACCACAGAGGAGGAGGAGTTATTTAAGTGAAGGGCCAATGCTGATACAAGAACAAATGGATATAAACTGGCCATCAACAACTTTAGGCTTCAAATTAGATGAAGGTTTCTATTCATCAGAGGAGTGATTTTCTGGAACAGCCATCCAAGGGGTGCAGTGGGGGAAAAATACCTAATTTGTTTCAAGACAGAGCTTGATATGTTTATGGAGGGGATTGTGTGATGAGATTGTCTACATTGGCATATGGCCATCTGTGACTGCTATTAGCAAATATCTCTAACGACCAGAGATGGAACACTAGAGGGGGAGTGCTCTGAGTTACTATAGAGAATTCTTTCATAGATGTCTGGCTAGGGGGCCTTGCCTACATGCTCAGGGTCTAACTGATCACCATATTTGAGGTCAGGAAGGAATTTTCCTTCGAGTCAGATTGGCAGAGATCCTGGGGGGGTTTCACCTTCCTCTGCAGCATGAGGGACAGGTCACTTGCTGGTTTGAATTAGGAATCTCTGTAACTTGACATCTTTAAATGAAGATTTGAGGACTTCTGTAATTCAGCCAGAGGTTATAGGCCTATTTACAGACAAAGGTACTGGAACTAGGGGTGCTGGGATGTGGCAGCACCTCTGGCTAGAAGTGATTTCCATCATATAGAAGGGTACAGATTGCTCAGGAAGGACAGGCAGGCAAAAAGGGGAGGAGGTGTTGTTTTATATATTAAAAATGTATACACTTGGACTGAGGGTGAGATGGAAATAGGAGACAGACTTATTGAAAGTCTCTGGGTAAGGATAAAAGGGGTAAAAATCAAGGGTAATGTAACGGTACAGGCAGTGGTGAGCTGAAGCCGGTTCGCACGAACTGGTTGTTAAATTTTGAACCAGTTTTAGAACCAGTTGTTAAAAATTGTTATGGCTCCCTGAGCTCCCGACCGGGGAGGCTCCCCAGGACCCTCCCCCTCTCACAGAGCCGCAGCGTGCCGCGCTACCGGTGCCAGTGCTCTGGACCGCTCCTGGGCAGCTCTGCAACTCCTGCCGCTTTGAGTGGCATGGTAAGGGGGTGGGGCTGCGAGCTCCAGCAGACCGCGCGGCATCCATACATGCTGCCCTGAGCAGCATGGTTAGGGGGCTGGGCCGGGGCTGGGAGGAGGGGTTGGATAAGGAGCAGGGAGTGGTTGGAGAGGGCAGAGGTTCTGGGGGGGGGGGGGCGGTCAGGGGATGGGGAACGGGGGGGTTGAGTAGGGGTGGGAGTTCCAGGGGGTCTGTCGGGCAGGGCTGGTGCAACCACTAGGCGGCTGCCTAGGGCACCAAGTGGTTGGGGGCGCCAAAAAGTGGTGCCCCCCAAATTTTTTTTAAACAGCAGAGCACAAGGCTGAAGCTGCTCCCTGCCTCCTGGCTCCAGAGGGGCCACCCATGGCGCGGCCAGTCCCTCCACCAGGGGGAGCAGCCGGGGGTGGAGCGGAAAAGGGGAGGGTCTAGCACTAGCAGTTCTGCCTTCTTCCCCACGCCGTGGGCTGAGCTGAGCTCCCCGCCGCCCCTGGGGCTCTCAGCAGCAGCTGCCGCCGCTGACAGCCTCGGGGGCAGCAGGGAGCCCGGCTCAGCCCACGGCATGGGGAAGAAGGCACAGCTACGCTCTGCTCTTCGGGCGGAGAAGCTGAGCGTCTACTCCGCCTGCAAGGTACCTAACCAGGCTGCGGGGAGCTGCACAGGCCCACGGAGCGCCGGGGGGTGGGCAGGTCCAGTCCCTGGCCTGGGGAATGGTGTATGTGGGAGCAACCCGGGCACACCTCCCCCAGCCAGTGCCACCCCCCTCCAACACCCACCAACCAGCTACCTTCTCCCTTGTGCACCCACCACCCCAACAACCCACACTGTCCTCCCACTTTTGCCTCTGGGCAACCTCCACCCAGCAACCCCCCCACAGCCAGCCACGGTCACCTTCACCCCTGCATCAACCTCGGGACCCCCCCACCTGCCATCTCCCTCCTGCCCATTCCTCCCTTGTGCAAACCCCTCCCTGCCACCTTCACCCCCCTGCAACAACCCCAGGCACATACACACCCCCGCCTGCCAGCCCTTTGCATCAACCCCCTCCTGCCCACTTCTCCCTTGTGCCACTCCCTCCCTGCCACTGCACCCCCTGCAATGAGCCCCTTTTGCCTCTGTGCAATTTCTTCCCTGCCACTACACCCCCGCCCCCTCCACCTCTTGGTACATCCCTTAAATGAGAACTTTTTATGGGGAACCTGTTGTTAAGATTTTGGCAGCTCATCACTGGGTACGGGTCTACTACAAACCACCTAACCAGAAAGAAAAGATGGATGAGGCTTTTTTTAAGCAACTAACAAAAAAATCCAAAGCACAGGACTTGGTGGTGATGGGGGACTTCATCTGTTGGGAAAATAACACAGCAGGGCACAGATTATCCAACAAGTTCTTGGAATGTATTGGAGACAATTTTTTATTTCAGAAGGTGGAGAAAGCTGCTAGGGGAGAGGTTCTAGATTTGATTTGACAAATAGGGAGAAACTGGTTGAGAATTTGAAAGTGCAAGGCAGCTTGCGTGAACGTGATCATGAAATGATAGAGTTCATGATTCCAGGGAATGGTAGGAGGGAGAACAGCAAAATAAGGGCAATGGATTTCAAGAAGGCAAACATTAGCAAACTCAGGGAGTTGGTAGGTAAGATCCATGGGAAGAAAGTCTAACGGGAAAAACAATTGAAGACAGTTGGCAGTTTTTCAAAGAGACATTATTAAGGGCACAAGTGCAAACTATCCCACTGTGTAGGAAAGATAGGAAGTATGGCAAGAGACCATTCTGGCTTAACCAGAAGATCTTCAATGATATAAAAATAAAAAATTAGTCCTACAAAAAGTGGAAACTCGGTCAAATTACAAAGGATGAATATAAACAAATAACACAATTATGTAGGGACAAAATTAGAAAGGCCAAGGCACAAAACGAAACCAAACTAGTTAGAGACATAAAGGGTATAAAAAAAACCATTCTACAAGTACGTTAGAAGCAAGAGGAAGGCCAAGGACAGAGTAGGCCCATTACTTAATGGGGTCGGGGGAAACAATAACAGAAGATGTGGAAATGGCAGAGGTGCTTAATGACTTCTTCTTTTAGGTTTTCACCAAGAAGGTTGGTGGTGATTGGACATCTAACATAGTGAATGCCAGTGAAAATGAGGTAAGATCAGAGGCTAAAATATTAAACAAACACGTTAAAAATTACTTAGACAAATTAGATGTCTTCAAGTCACCAGGGCCTGATGAAACGCATCGTAGAATACTCAAGGAGCTGCCTGAGGAGATATCCAAGCCATTAGCGATTATCTTTGAAAAGTCATGGAAGATAGGAGAGATTCCAGAAGACTGGAAAAGAGCAAATATAGTGCTAATTTATAAAATGGGAAATAAGGTTCACCTGGGGAATTACAGACCAGTCAGCTTAACTTCTGTACCTGGAAAGATAATGGAGCGAATAATTAAACAATCAATTTACAAATGTCTAGAAGATAATAAGGTGATAAATAACAGCTAGTATGGATTTGTCAAGAACAAATCATGTCAAACCAACCTGATAGCTTTCTTTGACAGGGTAAAAAGCCTTGTGGATAGGGGGAAGCGGTAGATGTGGTATATCTTGACTTTAGTAAAGCTTTTGATACTGTCTCGCATGACCTACTCATAAACAAACTAAGGAAATGCAACCTAGATGGAGCTACTATAAGGTGAGTGCAAAACTGGTTGGAAAACCATTCCCAGAGAGTAGTTATCAGTGGTTCACAGTCATGCTGGAAGGGCATAACGAGTGGGGTTTGCAGGGATCAGTTCTGGGTCCGGTTCTGTTCAATATCTTCATCAATTATTTAGATAATGGCATAGAGAGTATACTTATAAAGTTTGCAGATGATACCAAGCTGGGAGGGGTTGCAAGTGCTTTGGAGGATAGGATTAAAATTCAAAATGATCTGGACAAACCGGAGAAATGGTCTGAAGTAAATAGGATGAAATTCAATAAGGACAAATGCAAAGTACTCTATTTAGGAAGGAACAATCCGTTACATGCATACAAAATGGGAAATAACTGCCTAGGAAGAAATACTGCAGAAAGGGATCTGGAGGTCATAGTGGTCTGGACCACAAGGTAAATATGAGTCAACAGTTTAACACTGTTGCAAAAAAAATGAACATCATTCTGGGCTGTATTAGCAGGAGTGTTGGAAGCAAGACACGAGAAGTAATTCTTCTGCTCTTTTCCATGCTGATTCGGCCTTAACTGGAGTATTGTGTCCAGTTCTGGGTGCCACATCTTCACACAGAAAAGCGCAAAAAAAAAAAAAAGTGATTAAAGGTCCAGAAAACTTGACCTATGAGGAAAGATTGAAAAACTTGGGTTTGTTTAGTCTGGAAAAGAGAAGACCAAGAAGGGACATAACAGTTTTCAAGTACTTAAAAGGTTGTTACAAGGAGGAGGGAGAAGAATTGTTCTTCCTAAACTCTGAGGATAGGACAAGAAGAAAACAGCAGGACTCAATATTGTCAATCCAAATGTTGAAAAATCATGAATCAGCCCCTCCCCCTGCAAAAAAAATCATGAGATTTTAATACATTGTGTACTTTTTGGTGACTGTCTGTTTTTTGAGCCTTTAGGTTGCAGTTGGGTCACACTTTCAAGCTTTTCCCTACAGCCATGACGGCTAGAAACTGACTTTTTTTTAAAACCAAAGATGAGATCTCATGTAATCACATGACTCCAGGCTTTAAATAAAGCATGACATGCCTAAAACTCTCATTAAAATCATGAAAGTTGGGAACAGTGCCTGGTCTTTGAACTTTGAAGTATAAAAATGTACTCTCTGACAAGGGTTCAGTGCCTTCCTCTGTGTTTTTGCTTAAAAAAAAAAGAAAAACATATTTTTTCCTGCATATCTGAGGATCAGGCCTAGTTTACTGACCAACAAACCCAAATAACCAATAAATAATGTTTTGGCTCAACTATACGCCTTCTTCTGTTTAAGTGGATCATCCAAATGTGACAAATTCTGGCAAATCTGACCTAAATTAAGTTAAGATAATGATAATGGATGCAACTGCCTCTTTGAGAGAAAAGCCCTGCACTTATGCGAGGCTCTTGAAGTCAGTGGGATTCTGTATGTATGCCAGTGCCTGCCTATATGGAGACACGATTGGGACCTGAGTGTCTAACACTTCCGAAGGGATGAACACAAGGAGTAAGTATAATTTTGCTAACTGCCTCAAATTCAGTTTTGCAGTACTGCAATTATTAGTATCAGTGTTTTACTGAGTACTCAGTGGGGTTTTCTCTAATGCTAACTAATCTAATTTCTAGAGCTAGAGCTCTCCTTCATGTATTACCTACTACTGTGAGTTAACAAACCTCAGAGAGAGAGAGAGAGAGAGACAGAGAGAGATGGTTGCACAGCTACAAAATTTACACAACATAATATTTATGAGTGACACACAATTATTCTGGAGGAGCCCCTGTAAAGAATATGTTGCTAGGTGGCTGATAAATAAAAACAAAGTGAGTTGGACCTGTAAGGATCTGTGTCTGAACATGAGTGTGAGAACGGGCAAATAAATACAATGTCAATAAAGGAGCCAGTGAGGTAACAAGAAAGATTTTAAGGATAATGCTAAAGGTATGTGCATTGTTTCCCAGTAGTAATTAGACACAGACAGGTGCAGCAAGAGCCACTTTTATGTGACTGTTGAAACTGAGAGACAGGGAAGATGAGAGGAAGTTAATTTTAAGGTGGAACTGAAATGATGAACTGCACTCTGTGACACAGCTAGCCACAAATCAAATCAATTGCAAAGGCAATACTTCTGAATGGGCCAGAAAAGGCAATGTAGATAAGGAATCTGAGAAGACAAAGACAAGAGAGGCTGTAGGGGATAAAGGTCGAGGATCAATTTTGAAATTATCTGTTCAATACAGATGGATTTTTTAGATGATTGTGTTATTTGCACATGCAAAATTCCCATTGACTTCAGGGCCAAAAAGATGAGCAAACACAGATGGTTTTGGTTTCCCAAAAACTCATTCAGGTTATGGTTTTAAAAAGCCAAGACTAGCGACAGAGTGCATTCAGCTCCCCTGTTATCCAAATCACCAAAAATGGGGTAGGGCCAATCCTCTAGCACTTCAAGATTCTGACTAAAATTAGATTTTATTAGAAAAAGAAGTGGAAAAGATCCCAGTATATGATGTTTTGCAGGCAATAAAGTACAGTTCCACAAGCCCCTTTTTGCTTTAGTGTCATAAACAAAGACTTCAGGATCAACCCATAGACAATTTTTCCTCCACAGAATAGTAAATGCAACTTTTTAACTTTCACATTCATTGTTGTGTAACTATGTTAATATAAAATGGCTTTTCAAAATTAACTAAAATGAAAAAAGCAGTAGACCACCAAATCATGAGGAGGATGTGGATGAGGCGTTTCTAGAACAAAGAGAAATATCAAAGATCTGGTAGTAATGGGGGATTTTAGACATCACTTGAAAAAGTAGTAAGGCAAAACACAAAATTTCCAGTAGGTTCTGGAATGTATTGAGGACAACGTTCTGTTTCAGAAGTGCAGGAAATTAGTGGGAACAGCCATTTTAGACTTGATTCCGATGAACAGAGAGGAATTGCTTGCACATCTGAATGTTGAAGGTGATTTGGGTGAAAGTGATCATGAAATGATAGATTTCATGGTTCTAAGGCAAAGAAGGAATTGGAACAGCAGAATTAGGACAATGGACTTCAAAAAAGGAGACTTTAACAAACTCAGAGAACTGGTAGGGAAGGCCCCATGGGAAGAAAATGTAAGAGATAAAGGACTTTAGGGAAGCTAGCAATTTCTCAAAGAAATGATATTAAAGGCACAACAACAAACTATCCTGACATGAAGGAATGATAGGAAGAATAGCAAGAGGCCAATATGACTCTCTCAGGAACTCTTTAATGACACGAACAACAAAAGGCATCCTGCAAAGAGTGGAAACATGGGCAAATTGCTAATAAGTTCAAAAGAACACCACAAGCATGTAGAGACAAAATCAGAAAGGCTAAGGAACAAAACAAGTTATGCCTAGCAAAGGACATAAAAGGGAATAAGAAGAGATTTTATAAATGTATTAGGAGCAAGAGAAAGATGAAAGAAAGTGTTGGTCCACTACTTAGCAAGGGAGGAGAGCTAATAATGGATGACATCAAGAAGGCTTAAGTGTTTAATGCTTGTTTTGCTTCAGTATTTACCAAATAGGTTAATAGTGACCAGATGTTTAACACAATTAATATTAACAAAAACAAGGGGGAAGGGCCACAAGCCAGAATAGGGAAAGATCAGTTTAAAAATATTTAGATAAGTTAGATGTATTCATGTCATTAGGGCCTGATTAAATTAACCCCAAGTTACTATAAGTAACTAGCTGAAGCAATCTCAGAACCATTAGTGATTGCCTTCAAGAACTCATGGAGGATGGGTGAGGCCCCAGAGGACTGGAGAAGGACAAACATATTACCTTTAAAAAGGGGAACAAAGAGGACCCAGGGAAGTATAGACCAATCTGCCTAACTTTGATACCTGGAAAGATACTGGAACAAATTATTAAACAATCAGTTTATCAGCACCTAGAGAATAATAGATTTGCTAATATTTTCCTTAGGAAGGAAAAAAATCAAATACAGAACTACAAAATGAGGAATAACTGACTATGCAGTAGAATCATAGAATCATAGAATATCAGGGTTGGAAGGGACCTCGGGAGGTCATCTAGTCCAACCCCCTGCTCAAAGCAGGACCGATCCCCAATTAAATCATCCCAGCCAGGGCTTTGTCAAGCCTGACCTTAAAAACTTCTAAGGAAGGAGATTCCACCACCTCCCTAGGTAACACATTCCAGTGTTTCACCACCCTCCTAGTGAAAAAGTTTTTCCTAATATCCAACCTAAATCTCCCCCACTGCAACTTGAGACCATTACTCCTTGTTCTATCATCTGCTACCACTGAGAACAGTCTAGAGCCATCCTCTTTGGAACCCCCTTTCAGGTAGTTGAAAGCAGCTATCAAATCCCCCCTCATTCTTCTCTTCCGCAGATGAAACATCCCCAGTTCCCTCAGCCTCTCCTCATAAGTCATGTGTTCCAGTCCCCTAATCATTTTTGTTGCCCTCCGCTGGACGCTTTCCAATTTTTCCACATCCTTCTTGTAGTGTGAGGCCCAAAACTGGACACAGTACTCCAGATGAGGCCTCACCAGTGTCAAATAGAGGGGAACAATCACGTCCCTCGATCTGCTGGCAATGCCCCTACTTATACATCCCAAAACGCCATTGGCCTTCTTGGCTACAAGGGCACACTGTTGACTCATATCCAGCTTCTAGTCCACTATAACCCCTAGGTCCTTTTCTGCAGAACTGCTGCCTAGCCATTCGGTCCCTAGTCTGTAGCGGTGCATTGGATTCTTCCGTCCTAAGTGCAGGACTCTGCACTTGTCCTTGTTGAACCTCATCAGATTTCTTTTGGCCCAATCCTCCAATTTGACTAGGTCCCTCTGTATCCTATCCCTACCCTCCAGCGTATCTACCTCTCCTCCCAGTTTAGTGTCATCTGCAAACTTGCTGAGGGTGCAATCCACACCATCCTCCAGATCATATATGAAGATATTGAACAAAACCGGCCCCAAGACCGACCCTTGAGGCACTCCACTTGATACCGGCTGCCAACTAGACATGGAGCCATTGATCACTACCCGTTGAGCTCGACAATCTAGCCAGCTTTCTATCCACCTTATAGTCCACCTTATAGTAGTACTACTGACAAATATCTGGGTGTTATAATGAATCACAAATTAAATACGAGCCAACAATGTGATTCAGTTGTGAAAAAGACTAATATAATTTTGGTGTGTGTTAACAGGCATGTCATATGTAAAGTAATTGTCCCACTCTACTAGGCACTGATGAGGCCTTAGCTGAAGTTCTGAGTCTAGTTCTGGGCACCCCACTTTAGGAGAAATGTGAAGAAGTTGGAGCGAATCCAGAGGAGAACAACAAAAATGATAAAAGGTTTAAAAAATCTGACCTATAAAGAAAGGTTAAAACAACAGGGCATGTTAGTCTTGAGGAAATAAGTTTGTGGGGAGACCTGATAAGAGTCTTCAAATATGCTAAGGGCTGTTATAAAAAGGAGGGTGATCAATTGTTCTCCATGTCCACTGAATGTAGGACAAGAAGCATTTGGCTTAATCTGCAGTGAGGGAGATTTAGATTAGAGATTAGGAAAAACTTTTAAACTGTAAGGGTAGTTAAGATCTGGAATATACTTCCAAGGAAGGCTGTGGAATCCCCATTATTGGAAGTTTTTAAGAACAGGTAAGAGGGGTGGTCTAGGTGTACTCAATCAGTGCAGGGGACTGGACTAGATTACCTCTGAAGCCCCCTTCCAGCCCTACAAGTCTATGAGTGTAAGAAAATGTTCATCTTTGAAATTTACCCAAATTGGAGTCTGATCAAAATGTAAAGCAAGTTATAGGTATGAAAGGTTACTCCATTACTTTCCCTGAATTTTTATTTCACATATTTCACTCATATAAATTATAGGCACATAGGACTCCCCATACTAGATCAGACCTGTGGCCCTTCTTGTCCAGTATCTTGGATCAATGCCAGGTGCTTCAGAGGAAGCTTCAATAAAGTTCCTAATCAGCTACTATATAGACCTTGGCTTGAGCCCTGAAGCATGATGTTTTATCTATATTCCTCTTTTAACTTTTGCACCTGAGTCATGTCTAAAAAATTATCAATTTAAGATCCAGTTCTCTCAAGCATTTACGCACATGCTTAACTTTACTCACAACGGCAGTCTCACAGACTTCATGGTCCTCATGTGTGTAAAGTTTTGGAAAGCAAAATACTAACACAAACCCACCAGCATGCTAACCAGGGTGAAAATGCCATATCTTGCTGCTTTACCTGTCCTCTGACCAGCATTCTTGCCAGCAAGTTAAAGAAGTATGGGCTGGATGAATGGACTATAAGGTGGATAGAAAGCTGGCTAGACCATCGGCGTCAACAGGTAGTGATCAATGGCTCCATGTCTAGTTGGCAGCCAGTATCAAGCAGAGTGCCCCAAGGGTCAGTCCTGGGGCCGGTTTTGTTCAATATCTTATTAATGATCTGGAGGATGGTGTGGATTGCACCCTCAGCAAGTTTGCAGATGACACTAAACTGGGAGGAGTGGTAGATACGCTGGAGGGTAGGGATAGGATACAGAGGGACCGAGACAAATTGGAGGATTGGGCCAAAAGAAATCTGTTGAGGTTTAACAAGGACAAGTGCAGAGTCCTGCACTTAGGATGGAAGAATCCCATACACTGCTACAGACTAGGAATCGAATGGCTAGGTAGCAGTTCTGCAAAAAAGGACCTAGGGGTTACAGTGAATGAGAAGCTGGATATGAATCAACAGTGTGCCCTTGTAGCCAAGAAGTCTAATGGCATTTTGGGCTGTATAAGTAGGAGCATTGCCAGCAGATTGAGGGACATGATCATTCCCCTCTATTCGGCATTGGTGAAGCCTCATCTGGAGTACTGTGTCCAGTTTTGGGCCTCACACTACAAGAAGGATGTGGAAAAATTGGAAAGAGTCCAGCGGAGGGCAACAAAAATGATTAGCAAAAAGAAAAGGAGTACTTGTGGCACCTTAGAGACTAACCAATTTATTTGAGCTTATGCTCAAATAAATTGGTTAGTCTCTAAGGTGCCACAAGTACTCCTTTTCTTTTTGCGAATACAGACTAACACGGCTGTTACTCTGAAAAATGATTAGGGGGCTGGAGTACATGACTTATGAGGAGAGGCTGAGGGAACTGGGATTGTTTAGTCTGCAGAAGAGAAGAATGGGGGCGGGGATTTGATAGCTGCTTTCAACTACCTGAAAGGGGGTTCCAAAGAGGATGGCTCTAGACTGTTCTCAGTGGTACCAGATGACAGAACAAGGAGTAATGATCTCAAGTTGCAGTGGGGAAGGTTTAGATTGGATATTAGGAAAAACTTTTTTACCAGGAGGGTGGTGAAGCTGTGGAATGGGTTACCTAGGGAGGTGGTGGTGGTCCTTCGAAGTTTTTAAGGTCAGGCTTGACAAAGCCCTGTATGGGATGATTTAATTGGGGATTGGTCCTGCTTTGAGCAGGGGGTTGGATTAGATGACCTCCTGAGGTCCCTTCCAACCCTGATATTCTATGACTCTATTCTGTGATTAATCCATCTGACATTTATTCTAACAGTCCAGACCCCAAAGCAGCTTGAAGCAGCCTCCATGTTTAATCATCCAGCCAGATAAATATTTCCTTCTTTCCCCTAAAGTGGAATATTCCATTCAAAGTTACAGAAGGCCAAGGCTTAGAATGGGTAATATTCCATGCTGCTCTGGTGAAGAGTTTAAAGTCTGATGTCTCAGGACCCTGCAAGGCAAGACACAGTTGCTTTATACCGTCATTTCTAGCTCTGTGGCATTTTTAGGTATAGAGGGCTAGACTTACAAGAGGGATTTAAGCATTGCAACACTTGGCATTGCAGTACCTAACTTTTAGGTGTCCTGCTGTCTCGTGGAATTCACATCCCCAAGTTAGGTGCCCGTGCTCCCCATGCATTGTATGGTTGAGGTTAGGTGCCTAAAAAGGCAAACTGAGCAAGAAGCTGTCTAAGACAGTGGTTCTCAAAGCTGGCCCACCGCTTGTTCAGGGAAAGCCCCTGGTGGGCCGGACCAGGTTACTTCGTAGCAGGAAGGGCGGCCAGCACATCCCTCGGCCCACGCTGCTTCCCACAGCCCCATTGGCCTGGAGCGGCGAACCGCGGCCAGTGGGAGCCGCGATCAGCCGAACCTGTGGATGCGGCAGGTAAACAAACCAGTCCAGCCCGCCAGGGGCTTTCCCTGAACAAGCGGCGGACCGGCTTTGAGAGTCACTGGCCTAAGATAGCCAGTAGGAAATGCTGTGGAGAGGAGTGGCACCTAAGCCCTGCCCCTCAAAGGGAGTTACTCATTTAATGCTGGGTGGGTGGGAGGTGCCTCCCTCCACTCAGGATTCAGAGCATGAATCTTCTCCTGGGGCTAGGCACCTAAACCAGGTCAGGTAACTCCAAGAACGCGGCATGAAGAAAAAACATCAAATATCACGAGGCTTATGATAAAATCACAGGAGTTGTCAGTGCTGATTGCTGAGCCATAGAGATTCTGGTAAGAAGCAGCAGATGATTGGAGCTGAGCAGGAGAAGGCCCTTTTAAATCGCAGGCCCAGGGCAGCTGCTCCCTTTGCCCCCATCCAGTCAGCGGCTGTAGGCAGTAGGGTCCATACTGGCAGAGCCACCGACAGGGAAGGGGCAGTGACGTTAAAGTGTCCTTTGCTGCGGCAATGTTTTAACGTTGCTGCCCCTTCCCCCGCCCATCGGTGGCCCTGCTGGTACAGACCCTACCGGCAGGGCCGCCGGTGAGGGAGGCAAAAGGGGCAGCAATGTTAACACGCTGCTGCGGCAAAGCTGCGGACAGGCCGGTACCAGCTTCTTACCTGTACGCTGTACCGGCTCACTTTCACCCCTGAGCGCAACCCACGCTGGCCACAACCCCTCCAGCTGGGAGAATGTTCAGCTTTTCAGCTGCACACTTAGGGCAGTTTTCCAGCCTCTTTGTGTTGCCAGAGTTGATGTGGCTCAAGATCTGTGGGGTTGGGACATGTCCCTGGAAGAATATTTTGAGCTGGATCCTCAAATCAAAAAGAAATTATTATAGTTGTTTCAAAAGGGGGGGATGATGTGTTTGCATTTCTTTGTACTTGTGAGAAGGCGGCCAGTAGCATTCTGCACGTGCTCAAGTCTGGAGGGCTTGGACTTTTGGAGCCCATAGAGAAGGGAGTTTCACTGGCATCAATGCAAGTATATGGTGTGTGGAATTTTAGATCAAAAACAAAATGAGTAGCATACCTTCCACGGGAACAAATAACCACAAAAAGGAGACTCAAACCATGGAAATCTTTTAAAGAAGAAAACTTGCATTTAATTGAGAATTGCTTCATGTCAGGTAAGAGAGCCAAACCCTCTGACTGTTTCAGCTATGTTTGATTTATTGAGCTCAGGGGCTTTGCCTCTATCACCTGACATAGCAATTTTCAGTTACATGTGAATTATCTTTTTTAATTACATTTCTGTGGATTGCATTTTTTTAATTTTGTTAATTATTTATTCCTATGGAATATGTGAGAGACGTCTTACTATCTGATATTTATTAAGGTCATCTACTTCAGACAAAGGCCTAGATGTTCCACAGTGGGTTCACCATTTTGTGTTGCCCCATTGGCCAGTTCTGGCTCTAATGTGGCACATCCAGCTTTGGCAGGATCCACCTGACTGTAGGGGGATGTAGAGATATGGTGGTATAGAACTGATGTAGCAAGCTCCTGTGTTACCCTCACTCCCTGCTGGAACACAGCAGTCCATCCTGGTCACCTTTGCAGCCCCTCCTGGGCTGTGCTGTCTACAGCTTGACCAATGCTAAGAATATGGGTCTAGGTCTTAAAGAACACTAAATTAGATAACATTTTGATCTCTATGGGAACAGAATTAGGCCAAAGCTGAGTGCTTTTGAAAATCCCTCCTTATAATCTCTTGCCTAGTTTCCCAGAATGATGTATACAGTATTCCTGCTAATATCAGTACCCACACAGAGGATTGATTTAAATGTGATATAAGAGATAGAGAAACAACACTAGAAAAACAAACACTATTAGAGAGTGGCAAAGCAGTAATGTTTCTAATATATTTATTAGAAACAATGTAATAAAAAAGTAAAATAACATATTTAAAATGAGTGCTGTTTCACCTGCTGAAGTGATTTGAGGGAGCCTTAGAATTTGATCTTAAATAATTTATTGCAAGCAATCAGCCCAGTGGGAGGAAGAGTGTTTTCTTCTTGTTCTCTGGTGAAAGTGTATAATATTATTGTTAGGAATTTTAGCAGCTAAAAAGTGCCACAGACAGATCTAAGATTTTCGATAGTTGTTTCCAGTACACAGTAGACGTGTCTACACTGCAATAAAAGATCTGTGGCTGGCCCAGGCCAGCTGACTTGGGCTTGCAGGGCTCAGGCTGCAGGGGTATAAAATCGCAGTGTAGATGTTCAGGCTTGGGCTGTAGCCTGGGCTCTGAGACCCTCCCTCTCTCAGAAACGTAATTTTGCTGTGGAAGACCACATATTGATACTTTTCAGCATTCCAGGAATGCAACTGTTCGATTATCCTGGGTTCTCAAATAAATTTTAGGAAGGAGCAGAGGCTAATAATGGTAAGGTACATGTACTAATGTTTTTTAAAATTTTAAATTTTCATCGTGTCACAAGGGGTGGGGACTGGCAGTTCCTTCCAGGGTTGATGTGGCCAGTTTGCAATTCCTTCTTTAAAGGCTGGCCAACAGTTGGAGAACATAGAAGTTTTCAAGGTACCAAAATCGAAAAGAGAAGTGGCTTTCCATTCCTGCGGAGGAGATCTGGCAATTTGTACCAAAGAGATGTTTCTGCTAAGGGTCACCTCTATACATATCACTGAACAGAGGGGTTTGGTCAACCATGAAGGTGATCTAAGCAGATTTGCACTGCTATCGAACCTCAAGACACAGCTGGAGTTTCTGCTACATCCAGAATTTGCTAGGAGGAAGTTTGACTGGAAATTGACTCTGTTCTCAGCTAGCATATGGAGTTTCCATACAAAAGGAGATGTGAACCATGAACACTGCCCACCCCACGCTGGCGTAACAACAAAATCCTGCCACTGTGCCTGTCTAAGAATGGTGAAATGGATGGGGAAAAACAGACACATACACTGCAACTCTATTTCGTTCCTTGAAGTTTCAGGTCAGTACCACCTGCCGTTGCTTCTCCAGTGCAAAGGGACACCATGCTGTGTTTATCCAACCACCCACCCTTATTTTCTCCAGCTTGTAAAGCATGGCTGGGTGTGGGAGCAGCCAGACACCTGGGACAGGGATGGTAAGAACTTTTGTAACCTTCCAAGGAAGTAAGGACTGCTGTGACTAACCATTCCTCAGACAACCAAATTGTTCCCATCCCAGACCTCAACCCCCACCTTCCACACAGCTCCTATTTGTAACGGGATTGTACATTCGGGAGCGCATGAGGGTAGAAGCACTGAAACTGTGAAATCTTCCAAGGAACAACAGGCAACTCTTACTAATTTTAGACTATAAGTTTCCTACAACTGTCCCATCCCCAACCGGGACCTTTTTAAACCAGTCCCCGTTACTTTCCTCCAGTCTGCATGACCCCAGACCATCTCTGCCTGCATGCTGGCCAAGAAATGCATAGACACCAGGGCACAATGATTGTTCCTTAATAATCTGTTTTATAGCTTCTACCAAATGCATAATAGTGGTTCACGGGAATTAAATAAAATCACTGATTTATAACAGTGACTTGCTAAGGAAGCATTTTGGGGTGGAGTGGAATGGGGCTGGGCTTGAAATCAGGAGTGTAGCAACAACAAGAGAGGATATTGGTGGGGAGGCTGGGGGTCCACTGTAACTTACCAGTCTTGGATTCTGGTTCCTGCCAAGGCTCAAGTTCCTCCTTGGGTTCATTGGGGATCTTCTTCAACCGGTTACTCCAAGTAGAGGTGCAGAATCACATGCTCCTCATCCTCTGAGTCTTTCAGTCCTCTGTGGTCCCTGCTGCTTCCTTGTCTTGGCTCTCATTGGCATCCTGTCGGACAGCGAGGCTGGTGGGATTTAGGAGGGGGTTGTGAACCAGTTCAGGCTCTATATGGAAGCCCTTGACAACACCCAATTGAGCTCAGTGTAAAAGGGGTGTGTACAACGAGACCTCCTGGATCAACTGTTGGAGTCTTTTGCCCTCCTGTAGAGAAATATCAAGTGCTTCATGTGTTCCCAGAACAGTGCTGGAGTCTACTCAATCCACACCTGCTCCACCATCTGTGAAGTTTTCCATTACAGTTGTATATTCCTGCTGCTCCAGGCAATGTTGTGGAAGACAGGGTACTCCAACTACGCATTGATCAGCATCACAAGGCTGCTTTTGAAGCAGAATCCATGTTCCCCTGTATTGATCTGTAAAGAGTGCAGCAGAAAGCTGTTCTGATGTGGTCAGCACAGCTTGCTACTACCAGTGAAAATGGGGGGACAGTGACCTTCATCGATTGGGTAGAGGTCACGCAGGAAAGGGTTTATTGCATTGGAGAGGGAGCAGAAGACTTTTCAAATCTGAAACCTGGTACATGCCCTTTATCCCCTTCCACACTGCACACTGGCACAGGTATGGGGCTGTGCCATGGCCTGAGCTATGAACTTACTCACACCCCTCAGGCATGCTAGCTTACTCACCCTCAACTCATCTTCAGACACATACTTCTGGGGCTTAGATGTGGACAATGGGAGGGGGGACAAGTTGTACAGTCGCTAGTCTAGATGTACCTTTAGCCAGCTTCTGAGGCTGTCTTTCTGCTTTGCAATACTTGCATTTAACTGAGCCCAAGGGACTTGATTTCTTAGCATATCTTCAAAAATTAAGTTTGGGTAGAACTGTTTTAAATTTTATTTTGATTCATTTGAAATTTTTCACCCTTTTTATTTTTTAAATGAAACATTTCCAAATGAAATTGTTCATTTTTTGTTTGGTTTTTGCTTTGTTTAGAAAACATTCATTTCTAAGTGCTGGCTTTTTTTCATTTCTTTCTCTCAATTTTCTTACTTTCCCCCTTTCATTCCATGAGAAAGTCAGGGGAAAAGTTTTTTAATCATTTAAAAAAGTAAGTTTCTCACTTTTTCTAAAAAATAAAAACCCCCACACTTTTCCAGTGGAAATTAATTTAAGTGTCAGAGTATTTTTCTTCTCACAATTCTTAACTTTGTGTAGCTCCTTCCTCCACCCCATCATTCCAGTGGAAAAAAAAGGGGGAAAAGCTTTTTAAAATAGGATAAAGTACAAACTTTTGAAGTATTTTGAAAATACATCTAAAATTTGTTAGGATATAGATATTCAGGCCTGCCTGTAAAGGCCTATTCTTTAAGAATGTGTATGTTTATCATTTAGCTGTAATAGAGGTATACAAGAAAGAATCTGTGTAAGGGCCTTCTCTCACTGTGACAGTCTGAGGCCCTGTTCTTAGGCCAATACCTTTGGCTAAGCAGCAGAGGCAGCCATAAGCTGGGAAGTGTACGGTCACATCCTCACATTCCAAACTAGTCAATATGGGGCTGTTAGGAAGGTGATTCGATCTATCACCTGCAGAGAAAGGGAAGAGCCTAGAAGATGTAAAAGGAAATTTAGGTTGATAGTTTTCTGTCTGGTAAGAACTCACTTATCAATAGACACAGCTGGGAAACCCTTATGTCTTTGTAGATGTAGTTGTGAAATCCACACTTCTGTATTGTTTTGTCATAGTTCCCACTTTGCTGTTGTTTATTTGCATGGTCTCTGTCTGGTTCTGTGATTGTTTCTGTCTACTGTATAATTAATTTTGCTGGGTGTAAACTAATTAAGGTGGTGGGATATAATTGGTTAGCTAATCATGTTACAATATGTTAGGATTGGTTAGGTAAATTTCAGTAGAATGATTGGTTAAGGTATAGCTAAGAATATTACTATATAAATTAGGGGCAATCAGGAAGTAAGTTGGGATTCAAAAATAAGGAAAAAGGAACTCGGATTTAAGTTTGCTGGAAGTTCACCCCAATAAACATTGAATTGTTTGAACCTTCGGACTTCGGGTATTGTTGCTCTCTGTTCATGCGAGAAGGACCAGGGAAGTGGGAGAGTGAAGGAATAAGCTCTCTAATAAAATCATTTTGAATTTCTTTTTGAAACATGAAACATTTGGTGAAATGGAATTAAAAAAAAGTGTTGACAAAAATTTATATTTTTTTATAAAATACCACAAACTTTCATCATTTTTTTTAAACCAGTGCTAGTAAGGAGCTCCAGTTCTGTTAAGGTAGATTTCCACCTTCCTGAACCAGCTTGAGCGATTTAGCCCATGGTCCACTTTGTCTTGAAATTGCTTTAAAGATCTTTCATACTTTGAGCTCCTATCTGACCTGTAGTGCAGAGAAGAGTGAATAATGTCGAAAACATTCAATTGAATCAAAGCAACTAATTAACTTTGACTGTATTAGTGTCCTTTTTACTTATTTTCCACAAACTTACATATGAGTGATTTTGTTGATTGATTTACACGAATGTTGATGGAAAGCAAAAGAGTAAATACAAGCCAGACTTTTGAAGTAATTTAGGTGCCAACAAATGCAGACAGGCACATAGTGCGATTTTAAAAAGGGCCCAGGCACCTAACTCCCTTGGCATCTAGGACCTTTTGAAAATTCCACTAAGTGCCTATCAGTATCTTTCAGCACTTAAATATCTTTAAAAATCTGGCCATCTGTGTTTATGTGAGAGGTGTGTGCAGCCATCTTGAAATCTCTTTGATCCCTCTTCTTTTACTAAAAATGTCAGTCACCCAGTTAGGAAGCGAAGACAAGACCATGTGTCAATCACACATCATGAACAATTAATAGCAAATAGCCAGACATGGTCAATGCAAACAGTTCATGTACCACCCCTAGGCTGAAATATATCTGCTTAATAGCATTCTCAGCACAATTCCACAAACACATTTAAAAAATCAAAGTATATTTGTGGATAATTCACAGAGAGAGAAAAGGGCTGAATTCACCGTTTAGATTATTTGTACTGAATAGTTCTCCCAGTCTCTCTGCCATGAGATCAGTAGTATTTTCTTTTTTATATAAGGTATGATTCCACACACACACCCCGCCGCCCCACAAGATTACCACCTGTAGTTTGTGAAAATAAAGCATTTAAATGTCTACTTTGGAACCTGAAACAGTGAATTAAACTGATAGAATTCATCTAAAACTGAAGTACACTGTCAACCACCTCCTCTTGCTTCAGGCATTGATGCCATGATTAGCTATACAAGAAGCTACCTGCTAGTTAAGAATTATATGAAGTCACCTCAGGGTATCTTACATGCTTCTCACGCACAAGATACTGACTGGTTTTTTTTTTCTTGGCTTAAAATACAGTTCTTGCTACATCCAAGTACTATATCATAGATTGTTATTGCACAAGCTGTCATTAAGGTAGATTGCCTTATTCTCACAAAGAATTAGTCTGCAAACAATAATGGTTTGTTCCAAATACCCTTGAAGACCATAAGACCTCTATCATTTTTTCAGGTAGCACCTACTCAACTGAAATGTTAACAAGCACTTTGTTAATAGAGAGTTTTTAAATAATATATTTAATACTTTAAATCTTTAAAGAGAGACTTAATTTGTAGAGATAAAATTGTCATGATAACAAAGGTGTCTGGCAATTTGAGTAGTGTTATGGACACAGCAGTTTGAAGTTCAATGTCTTCTTCTTTGAGCTACCTAGGTTTAATTTTGATAACTGCATCTTGATTATCACTACAAAAGTTTTTTTCTCCTGCTGATAATAGCTCATCTTAATTAATTAGTCTCTTACAGTTTGTATGGCAACTTCCACTTCTCTGTATGTATATATATATCTTCTTACTATATGTTCCATTCTATGCATCCAATGAAGTGGGCTGTAGCCCATGAAAGCTTATGCTCTAATAAATTTGTTAGTCTCTAAGATGCCACAAGCACTCCTGTTCTTTTTGCGGATCCAGACTAACACGGCTGCTACTCTAAACCTTTAATTGTTTTGTGATCAGTTTTTGTGCACATGCAAAAGCAATCTTGAAAGGACTGTGGATGTTAGACCTAAGGTGTTCTTTTGGGTAGGCAGGGTAGGGGTTGCTTACTCTTATTTAGAGTCAGGTACCGTGTGATATTTACCAGCAGTTGTAAACGGACTTTGCTCAGATCCTTGTGTGTGAGTGTTGCCTACTCACTTTCACTCTGAAAGCAAGGTACTGATCGCACATATTGGAGGTATTGTAAGCTTCTTCATGAAAATGTGTCAATGCATCTTTTACAGATGTACAACACTTCTACCATTTCATCTTTAGGTTTCTCCTAGGCTGGAACTAATAATTCTGTTGAACAAGTGTAGCTCTCTTGTAACATGAGCAAGCATTTCCTAAAACAGTCATTTCGTTAATTAAGCATTTCATTAATCGAGATTACGTTCAGATCACCTAACTCATTTTCACTTTTAGCCCTACCCAGTCTTCAGTACTGTGAAAAAATGTAATCCAACAATCAAATCCTTCTCTGCTTTTGTCCAACCTTCTCTGTACTCACTCACTCATTCCCCCTGAAGTGTGGCCATATCCCCTTCCCCATGTCTGCCCTTTTACATTCACAGATGATACTAATGATAGTTATATATATTTGCTTGTTAAGAATCTTATTTTAGTATGGCATTGTCCTTAGGTGCTGTTAGTAATTCTTCAGCCATCAGGGAAGATGGGAGCAGAAACTGTCAGTGGGCACTGTATGTGCTCAGCACCTCTGAAAATGAAGCCATTTACATTTAGGCACCTAAATATGGTTTGAGGAACCTAATTTTAGGCACCCAAGGTTGAAAATTTTAGCCTCTGTAGATCCTCTGTGGCAGGGGTTGCAGTAGGCCAATATAAGGCAGTACTAAGAGAGCAGGGGGCATGGTCTGAATGCTTATGTGCATACACCTTTTGCCACTACTCAGTGGTCCATATTCAAACACTTCTGTGCAGATTATGTATGATTCCATCTAGCAGGCAGAATACACAACACATTGAACTAAAACATGGACCATAGACTACAATGAACAAAGGGGAAGAAACAGAAGATAAAATAGAGAAAGAACAGGTTAAAGATATTTAGATAAATTAGATATATTCTAGTTGGCAAGACCTTATGAAATTCAACCTGGAGAACTTAAGGAACTGTGTGAAACAAACTCGGAACCATTAGTAATCATCTTCAAGAACTCATGGAGGAGGAGAGAGGCTGTCTAGAAGACTGGAGAAGAGCAAAAGGAGTACCTATCTTTAAAAAGGGGAACAAAGAGGACTGTGGGAATTATAAACCTATCAGACTAACTTTGATACTTGGAAAGACCCTGGAACAAGTGACTAAACAATCAATTTTTAAGCACCTAGAGCATAATGGGGTCATAAGTAATAGCCAATAGTCAAGAACAGTTTATGCCAAAACAACCTGATTTCCTTCTTTGACAGACTTACTGCCCTAGTGGATGTGGGGGAGGGAGGGAAGCTGTAGGCATGATATATCTGATTTTAGTAAGGCTTTTGATACAGTCCCACATGACATTCTCATAAGCAAACTATGGAAAGGTGGTCTCGATGAAACTACTAGAAGGTGTGTGCCTAATGGTTTGTAAAACCATACTTAAAGAGTAGTTATCAATGGTTTAGTGTCAAATTAGGACTCTATTCAGTGGAGTCTCACAGGGTCTGTCTCCTAGGTCCAGTACTATTCAATATTTTTTTAATGACTTGGATAATGGAAAGGAGAGTATGCTTATAAAATCTGCAGATGACACCAAGCTGTGAGACATTGCTAGCACTTTGGAGGACAGGATTAGCACTCAAAATGACCTCGACAAATTGGAGAATTGGTCTGAACTCACCAAGGTGAAATTCAATAAAGACAAGTGCAAGACTTGTCTACACATAGGAAGGAAGACTACATTTAGGAAGGAAAAATCAAATGCACAACTACAAAATGTTGAATAATTTTCTGGGCTGTAGTACTGCTGAGAGATACCTAGGGGTTAATAAAAAGAAAAGGAGGACTTGTGGCACCTTAGAGACTAACAAATTTATTTGAGCATAAGCTTTTGTGAGCTACAGCTCACTTCATTGGATGCATTCAGTGGAAAATACAGTGGGGAGATTTATATACACAGAGAACATGAAACAATGGGTGTTACCATACACACTGTAAGGAGAGTGATCACTTATGATGAGCTATTACCAGCAGGAGAGCGGGGCGGGGAGGGGAAACCTTTTGTAGTGATAATCAAGGTGGGCCATTTCCAGCAGTTGACAAGAACATCTGAGGAACAGTGTGTGGGGGGGGGGAATAAACATGGGGAAATAGTTTTACTTTGGGACTGGGAGCCACTCTGAACTCTAGGGTACAGGTGTGGGGACCTGCATGAAAACCTCCTAACTTACTTTTACCAGCTTAGGTTAAAACTTCCCCAAGGTACAAACTATTTTACCTGTTGCCCTTGGACTTTCGCTGCCACCACCAAATGTCTAACCGGGTTTATTATTGGGAAAGAGCCATTTGGAAACGTCTTTCCCCCCAAAATCCTCCCCAAAACCTTGCACCCCACTTCCTGGAGAAGGTTTGATAAAAATCCTCACCAATTTGCATAGGTGACCACAGACCCAAACCCTTGGATCTTAAGAACAATGAAAAAACATTCAGTTTCTTAAAAGAAGAATTTTAATAGAAGTAAAAAGAATCACCTCTGTAAAATCAGGATGGTAAATACCTTACAGGGTAATTAGATTCAAAACATAGAGAATCCCTCTAGGCAAAACCTTAAGTTACAAAAAGATACAAAGACAGGAATATCCATTCTATTCAGCACAGCTTATTTTCTCAGCCATTTAAACAAACACAGAATCTAACGCATATCTAGCTAGATTACTTACTAAGTTCTAAGACTCCATTACTGTTCTGTCCCCCCCCCACCCCACCCCGCTCTCCTGCTGGTAGTAGCTCATCATAAGTGATCATTTCCTTACAGTGTGTATGGTAACACCCATTGTTTCATGTTCTCTGTGTATATAAATCTCCCCATTGTATTTTCCACTGAATGCATCCAATGAAGTGAGCTGTAGCTCACGAAAGCTTATGCTCAAATAAATTTGTTAGTCTCTAAGGTGCCACAAGTACTCCTTTTCTTTTTGCGAATACAGACTAACACGGCTGCTATTATAGTATAGCAGATCACATACTGAGTAGGGGTTATAGTAGATCACATACTGAGTAGGAACCAACAATTGATGAAGTTGTGAAAAAGAGTGATATTCTGGGATGTGTTAACAGGAATAACCTATGTAAGACACGGGAGGTAATTGTTTTGCTCTACTCAGCACTAATGAGGCCTCAGTTGGAGTACAGTATCCAGTTCTAGGCATCATACTGTAAGAAAAATGTGGCTATACTGGTGAGAGTTTAGAGAAGAGCAACAAAAATGATAAAATGGTTTAGAAAACCTGAACAATTAGTAAAGGTTAAAAAAAACAGGGCATATTTAGTCTTGAGAAAAGAAGGCTGAAAGGGAGACCTGATAACAGTATTCAAATTTGTTAAGGGCTGTTAGAAAGAGAATGGTAAAAAATTGTTTTCCATGTTTTCCACTGACTGTAGGACAAGAAGTAATGGGCTTAATCTGCAACTAGGGAGATTTAGGTTAGATATCAGGAAAAACATTCTAACTATAAGGATAGTTAAGCATGGAATAGGCTTCCAAAGGAGGTTGTGGAAACCTCAACATTGGAGGTTTTTAAGAACTGGTTATACAACACCTGACAGGAGAGGTCTCGGCATATTTGGTCCATCCTTAGTACTGGGGGCTGGACTACAAAAATAGCATAGCAATACTGGTATGTGATTATTATTTATTTATTGTACAGGAGTATTCAAAGGTCCCAGCAAGTGCTGGGCACTCTACAAACATATAATTAGACATGGTCCCTGTCCCTAAAAAAATAAAAGATGAGACATAACAATTGAGAGTCACAAAATGTAGGAAGGAAAGGGAAGGAGGAGAGTTGGAGGGTAACAATTCCAGTATTAATATAAACTACTTCAACTGAGATTTGATGCTGCATGGTATGCAAAAGCAAATGTTTATTAATGATGTCAAAGCACCTTTGCAGTCAACAGACTTCAATGGACTTTGGATCAGGCCATTAAAAATACATTACCTGCTTACTTTGTATCAGACTGTGTTATGCAATACAAAATATCACTCACCTAAAACAAATGATGTGCATGAACAGCTTTTCTTACTGTTCCTTATTTTGCTGTCAACTTGTCATACAGGAATTATTTGTTTCACAATAATAAATAGAATATGGCAGGTTTGAGTAATCGTGCTTGTGATTACAGTAGTTGCAACTATTCAGTATCAGAATGATTAATGATGAGATGTAATGTGTTCTTTTCTAATAGTTAAGGACACTGAGTTCATTGAAGTTCATCAAACATATAGCTGAAAATTTGACATGGCAGCTTTTCTTAAAATTTCCTGGTTTCTCAAAAGTACATTCTCTAACATCTGCAAATTCCCAGGAATTTCTTTCCTTATATAGGCAGAACACAAAGAAAAAACAGACATGAAGAAAAATGTGAATTAGTAAGAAGGTATGGGCAAGTTGCTCTCATCCTGAAATTGTTTCTGTATACAGAAAGATACTAGCTTTCATACTTTTCATTTTCTGTTAATATTTAATATCATATCATATAAATCCCATGCAGAATTACCCCAAAGATACACCATGAACCACGGCCATATTAAGTTAATAACAAACTCCTATTGATTTAAATGTGCCAGAATTCCACCCACAGTGTGGTTCAAAGCAAGGGATTAGAAAATTATCTGACTTTTTAGTCTATCATTTTACAAAGCTCTCAAGTCCATCTTTTCAGTGTCTTCATCCCTTCATTTAAGATGTCTCTTGCTAAGCCTCTGGAACGCAACCAGATTTTTCCAAGTGGGCTCTAAATGTCCATATGTATATATTTATGGTTACACATAAGCTCGTTGACCTAGCACCTAATGTGTGCCAATTGACTACCCAGTATATGTACACAAATGTCACATGGGCACCAAATTATTGTTATTGTGCATCCAAAAAATTGTGCTTATGCAATTGTCATGTATAGGTAAAAGCTTGGTGGAGGCAACTCTGAAAAATCAAGTTGTAAATGACTGTAGGAGGTGACTATACACCTTTGAGAAAAGCATTATTTGTGTAACACAAGGTAACCATTCTTAAATGTACGTATCAAGGCATCCAGGTGAAATTCGTAATACTTATCTTTATTTCAGTGGTCAAAGTTCACTTTAGCCCTATAAAATGTAAACTCAATGTTACTGAGTGGAAATAAACTAAGTAAATGTAGCAATAAATTTAAGAATGTACTTAAAATATTCAGGAAATAATAAAGTTATTATAATTAATAAACAAAAATCTGTTCTGAGGCAATTGGGGTTGCTACACACAAACACCCAACATTCCTGACATGAACTCACAAAAGCAAGGAAATGAAAAGTTAAAACACATAAGAGTTCACACACCCTATATTCTTCAACCTATCTATACACACACACCTTACTTCTATCACAACTACGATACACCATAGACCGTACACCGCAAACTTTATTCCCTCTAATGTTGACAGCTTTCCTTTAATCACCTGTCTGCATACGCCCCTTTACCACATTTCTCTCTCTCTCTCACACACACACACATACAGAAAAGCAGTTCATACAGTCGTTGGAGTTAGTTGTGTTGAGAGTAAACCATTTTGTAAAGGCAAACCAGGGCCAGGATTTAGGTTCAGATTATGCAGGAGCAAAAGCTCATAAACAATTCTAATGCTACTGCAGCTGTATCAAACCTGGAAAATAGGCCCATCTGGCTTTGGTTCTGACCTAAACAAAACGATCCATGACCATTTTTGAATGATTCTGAATCCCCCAAGGAGTTCAAATTCAAAGTTCTGAGTCATCTTAGTTAATAAAAAAGTAAATAAGCAATGTAGGACTGTCCATTCTGCAAATAGTGTAATGAGATTAAAGACTCTAATGAAAATGTCTAATTAATTAAAAAGAAAAGCAGGACTTGTGGCACCTTCGAGACTAACAAATTTATTTGAGCATAAGCTTTCGTGAGTTGTAGCTCACGAAAGCTTATGCTGAAATAAATTTGTTAGTCTCGAAGGTGCCACAAGTCCTGCTTTTCTTTTTGCGAATACAGAGTAACACGGCTACTACTCTGAAACCTCTAATTAATTAGTTGCTTTTATTTTAATTTTTTCTATTCTCTTGCCAAATGAAAATGATAATGAGAAGAAATGGTGTCTTAAGTAGAAACCTAACTACCTCTTGCTTCAGGGTGATAGACAGCTTGTTCTCACAAAAGGAGGTATTAATAGTACTCATTAGCAACAGACTGAGGCTCTCTCCACTGGCTTTTAATAACACAGAAAGCCAAAAGTCTATTTTGCTGGTGCCTGGGCAAAGCTATTTCAGCATATTCAGAATATGCATCAGTAAGACTGAATTAAACTTATTCAGAAAAGGGGACACTCTGTCCCTTACTCCTATGACACATTGTCTTCAGTGCCTGGGAGACCATCACAGATCTGAGAGATCTTGTCCGCTTAATAGGTGGAAAACTATTCACATTGAAAATGACATGACTGTCCCCAAATGGAGGCAGCCCGCTAACCACATGGAATACTTCAGCTGGTCTAGAATTTGAAGATGCTGTCGCAGAGAACTAGGGGACATCAGTTTCAGGCTGGGTTCTTGCAAAGCACTCTTCTTTGTGCTACCTTTAAAGAACATTCAGAAGCTTCAGCTAGTGCAGCGGTTGCTACCTGGCTTTTGAGGGGGTTAGACCAGCCTCTGACATACAACTCCTGAATTCTGCCCTGGCTTCTCATCTCTTTTCAGATGCAAGTCAAGCTTATCTAACAAACTGTAAAAGATTATCTAACAAATTGTAAAAGGTCTGAGCCTTGGTTACCCTGGAGACTGTCACACCCACTACGCCCTGTTGTTGGGTTTTTTTTCTGGTCAGTTGCAATGAGTAACTTAGTTGTCTGTCCCCAGGGTAGAACTCATTAGGATGAGGGCTGCACAACCATCTTTGTGGAAGCTCCTTGGGACTGGAATTAACTTGCTCTTTTGACCTTCTGGAGCCCAAGACTGGTGATTTTTTTAGAAAGTGGAGCAGACACATTTGTTAACTCTGCCATTGCCTTTAACCAGACCTGGAACCACAACTTCCTTGTGTTAGCTTTCAAGTGATGGTTCTGATCTATAAAGGCTGACATGGCTTGGGAGCTGTCGACATGCCTCTGTCCCTGTGCCGTGCTTCCACAACGGAGCAAAGGCAATTGAAATGCCCTTCCCCTGTTATATAAGAGAGGGAGCTGCTGGTAGGGCATCCTCAATGGTTTGATGACCAGAGCAGAAAAGTTGTTCATGTGCTATTTGTTTTAACTGGTTTGCACTTTTAATGGTCTGTCAAGGGTATTCAGAGCCCATTACAATGAAACAATAAATGTCTCATCTGTCATTTTCTGGCACTGTTAACACAGCAACAAAATGAACGCAACAGGGTCCTTGCTGCTGGAAGAGTCCCTCAGCAATAATACCATGGTGGCAAGATATACAATGTTGCCATTGGTAGCTGGGCTACAGACTCCACTCTATGATGCTTTCAGTGGGAGTTCATACAGCACGCACTGCTAGGTACTCCTACTCTCAAGCAGCATAAAATGATCATCTTTTTATATAGATTATCCTCTACACAGAAAGAGGAATAAGCCACTTAGAATAGCTGTTTTTCAGCCCCTTCCCTACTCCCTGGCCATCCTCCTTCTGTGTCGGTGACAGGCTGTATGAAATTTTTGCAGAGGGAATAGAAGCAGCTGCATGGAGAGGTGAATGCAGATGTCCAATAATGTGGTTTAAAGTTTCTTTGCAGGATGCACACTGAAACCTCACTTCTCTGGTACGGATGATCTAATTAGAATGATCTCTTCCCCACCCCTGAAAAATATTAAGTGACAGGCTTTCAGAGGGAGCTTGTCCTGCAAAGTTTTTCTGGTGCTCACTGTGACATTTCTAATGGTATGTGAAGAATTGCACATCTGTTGACAGTCCGACATACACTATACTGTATGTACAGTGTGATCTCTCAAATGCTGTCAAGTGAGACAGAACCTTTTCTCGTTTAACCTTTTGATCCCATGAGCAAAGCTGTAAAACTAGCCATTTCAAATTCTCTCATAGGTACACTGGTAAAAATACATTACAACTGGCAGCTTCATGATCACTCCATTTCAACGGAAGTGAAGACATTATCACAAGCACCCGTGCATACCATGGGGTTGTTTAAATCTAAAACATTGTGCCTGACAGATTGTGCCTGGCAGCGGTGCTAGTGCATAAGTGAGATATAAAGAGCTTCTCCATCTTGTGCCTTTGCTGCTGCTCATAGTGGCAGTCCTTGAGCTCCAGATAGAGTAAGGGCTCTGCAAGTGCCCACAGCAGCACTAGCTTCCCCAAAGGGGCAAAGAGATGGAAAGGCTATGACCTTGCCTCCCCTTAACACCAGGCAGCTGAGCTGCCCAGCCTCAGAGGACACTGTACAGTACATCCTCTGATGGTGTTGTAGTAGCCATATGCTGCTATGCCTCCAGATGCTCTGATACTACTTCTGTCTACCTGAGGCACCATGTTTCATGGAGCTCCCACTAGACTGGGTACCTCTGCACCATACCAAGCCCAGGGCTGGGTCATAAAGGCATAATGGAGGCTAAATGCCCCTCTTTTTACCTTATAAATGGTGTATACAGTATTTATCTTGTTATCAGTAAAATGTGTCCTGGAAATACCATACTATTATTGTCTGGATTTTAAACCTGTCTGTACTGTGTATGGTGAATTAGTACGGCATTTGCTGAGCATTGCTTCACAGAAGAGTGCAAAAAGAAAAGGAGGACTTGTGGCACCTTAGAGACTAACAAATTTATTTGAGCATAAGCTTTCGTGAGCTACAGCTCACTTCATCAGATGCATTCAGTGGAAAATACAGTGGGGAGATTTTATATACACAGAGAACATGTAACAATGGGTACTACCATACACACTGTAACGAGAGTGATCAGGTAAGGTGAGCTATTACCAGCGGGAGAGTGGGGGGGGGGGAAACCTTTTGTAGTGATAATCAAGGTGGGCCATTTCCAGCAGTTGACAAGAACGTCTGAGGAACAGCAGGCGGGGGGGTGGGGAATAAATATGGGGAAATAGTTTTACTTTGTGTAATGACACATCCACTCCCAGTCTTTATTCAAGCCTAAGTTAATTGTATCCAGTTTGCAAATTAATTCCAATTCAGCAGTCTCTCGTTGGAGTCTGTTTTTGAAGTTTTTTGGTTGAAGAATTGTCACTTTTAGGTCTGTAATCGAGTGACCAAAGAGATTGAAGTGTTCTGGTTTTTGAATGTTATAATTCTTGATGTCTGATTTGTGTCCATTTATTCTTTTACGTAGAGACTGTCCAGTTTGGGCAATGTACACGGCAGAGGGGCATTGCTGGCACATGATGGCATATATCATATTGGTAGATGTGCAGGTGAACGAGCCTCTGATAGTGTGGCTGATGTGATTAGGCCCTATGATGGTGTCTCCTGAATAGATATGTGGACACAGTTGGCAACGGGCTTTGTTGCAAGGATAGGTTCCTGGGTTAGTGGTTCTGTTGTGTGGTGTGTGGTTGCTGGTGAGCATTTGCTTCAGGTTGGGGGGCTTGTCAACTGCTGGAAATGGCCCACCTTGATTATCACTATAAAAGGTCCCGCCGCCCCCCGCTCTCCTGCTGGTAATAGCTCACCTTACCTGATCACTCTCGTTACAGTGTGTATGGTAACACCCATTGTTTCATGTTCTCTGTGTATATAAATCTCCCCACTGTATTTTCCACTGAATGCATCCGATGAAAGGAGCTGTAGCTCATGAAAGCTTATGCTCAAATAAATTTGTTAGTCTCTAAGGTGCCACAAGTACTCCTTTTCTTTTTGCGGATACAGACTAACACGGCTGCTACTCTGAAACCTGTCACAGAAGAATGTTTCTCTTCGTTTTTGGCTGGAGGTCAGAGAAGGTGAAAGGAGGCAGAACCCCCCTTGCATCATCTTAAACCTTGTCACAACACAGGAATGCTACTGTATCTAAGGAAGTCTCAGCTGTGTAGACCGTGACCAGGCTGATTGTATTTCACAACAGAGCGTTCTAGTTGGAATGGAAAACAAAGCAAAGAACAACTTTCCCCCCCACCCCATAGCAGGGATATCTGAGAAACAAAAGGTCAACATTTTCAAACTTTAGTACCTACAGTTAGGCCCAAATCTTCAGATACCTACAGTATATAAGGTACCTGACTTTCAGAGGTGGTGAGCAACTGTGTCCCCATTAAAATCTGCAGTTGCTATGGGTAGCCAGCCTATCCATATATCAGGACAGTGGCATAGGTCCCTAAATATGGATTAAAGGGCCCAACTTTAGGCATCAACGTTTGACAACACTGGACTCAAGAATGTAAATATTTTCAACAAGTCAGCAAAAAGGCAACACTAACCTCCCATTCATTTCATATTTACAACTGACATCAAACACTGATGATAAATGTCAAGGTAGAGTACATGTGAAGATTGCAGGTGGTGGCAACACTGAACACTTTTTCTATTTCTGACTCAAAAAACAACAAGACTATAGAACAGAGAAACATAGTTAGGGCCAAAACTAGCTTGTCTCACTACAGGTGTCTAATTGCATTGACCTCTCGGCACTACCTGTGTGATTACTGAATCTTTCTTCATCTAAAAAGGCCTCAGCTACATGTGGAGTAAACAAAACAAGTTAATCTAAATTAAAATTACATTTGCCCAACAATTGTCAATAAAGGGACATTAAAACTTACTTTAGAAAGAGCATTAAAATCTACCCGCTTTCCCTAAGAATTTCAAAGGTGAATGAGGTTTTACTGTCCTATTTGCCCTCAGTATATTGAATTGACACCCTTCATGAAGTGAACTCATAGCTATACACAGGCATAGAAATGTTGAAATTTTAAAATATTTGTCTGTGGATGATGCGGGGGGGGGATTATGTGTTTAGATAGAAAGCAAAAACCACAGGGGTATTCTATTAAAAAGGAGAAAATAACATTACAGTTGTGAAAGATAACTCTAAGAACTTAATACAACTTGTTGTGATGATCTCGTCAGGTTACATACACTGGTTGTGTTAATTTATATAATATTATAGGATGTGACGTCCTTAGCCATCTAATGGCAGTTTTGGAAATGAGAAATATTCTGGAAAACCATACTTGAGGACGGAGGGAATGCCAGTTTCCAAAAAAAAACCCCACTGTTAAATAGCAAGTTTAAATAGCTGAAATATTATTTTAGAGGGAAGGAAGGTTGCTAATTAAAATAAAACCTCAGATCTTAACGAGACTGAGCTATTTTAGTGGTCGGTCACCCAAATCTTTTTGCCAGTTCAAGGGTTCATAATTGCTTGTCTGTGAATATTTCTATCTTTAGATGGCTTAAAATTAAATCCTTAGGGCTCTGTTTCATCATGATTTGGACACCTAATGCAAGTCTCCATAAACTTTGAATGACAGAGCCACCTAGCCCTTTTAATTGCAAGTTTCTAACCTGCAAAGCGCTGTGAGTGTGTGAGCATTCCGAGTGTGTCTAGAGTCTCAGTTACCAGACTTCAAATCCCCAGTAAACAGCTCACTGCAAATCTAAAAATAACCCTACATATGCAGAACCTGATGCAGCGGGTTTCAGAAGGAGACATTCAAATAGGAGAGAGGTTGAAGGCATTAGTAATTGGATCAGATTACAGTTGATTTTCACTTGAGTTTGCACTCTCTATTGTCTACCTCTACCTTACCCTCTGAATGCCGTGCTCATGCAAGGGGGCATGGATTAGCAGCTCAGAGTGGGTTTCACAAAGTATATTTAGGTGCCTAAATCCTACATTTTTCAGCTGGTTGTCAGAAGTTTTGCAAGAGTGTTGTCTAGCTTGTTGGCTTTGTCTAATTTGTAACCAAAAACTTAGTTGTTGTGAATAAGATTAGTTATGAATCTCGCCTTGTTTTGTTTGTGAATTATTAGCAAATCAAGCTCCATGTTTTCAAAGTATTCATTATTCATACGTGAATGCTAAATAGTTTGAAGAAATAATTTTCAGATGGGGATTTTTTGTGAGTTAATTGCAAATTGTTCTAATTGATTACTCGCTGCTGCTAGTTCATGGTGAGTGGGTAATAATCTCAGTCACATGCCGTTGTTTCTGTTCAGTGATTAGGTGTTGATAGGAGAAGAAATAAAAAACTAACAATAATGTATAATGGAATTATTTGCATGAAAATTTATGAAAATTTCAGGATTCCTGAATGGTGATAGCAAATAATGAAGAGTATGCCCCTTCAAATAGTCATAATTCAAATTTAAGGCTCATTTACAAACACAAACACAAATCGGGTTTATCTCTATTTATCAAGCTCTACTAAATAGTATCCACACGCAAAGCCCTCTTTTAACCATGTGTCCATGATACCACCATGCTGCAAGTCCTTCCCCAGTAAATGCTGCTTTCACAATACAATACTTCGGCAATAAAGGTTTTAGTGCCAAACCATTCTCTACATATGAAGTTGCAGGATAGTCAGGTACACAGTCCAGATTAATAGAAAGTGGGATACCAGATTGCCCAATCAGTAAATTAGAAGGCATATGCAAATACATTTACATTCTGGAGTTTACTCTTATCTATGACATATCAAATACATACGTGCCAAACAAACATGATTGACACATTATTATCGTGATCACAATACTCTTTTCTGATCATTATTTTTGGTTGAATAACATTATAAATACATTACATAAAATGTTTTGAATGCAAAAAAAAAAAATAACCTGGCCTGCCATTTACTATGTACACTACAGGATTTATGCTGCACAGTGTTCTCATATGCTACAATAGTCATACTTCAGCATCACACAACATCTATTGAATGTTGTTCATCCGTTCCAAAGAATTTAATTGTATGGATGTTTTGAGTGCTGCTCTATTTGTGTTAATCCTACAATAAAGTGCATTCAGAAACTATTTTTGTTACTTCAGTATCTATTTTGAAAAAACTTTGTTTCAGTTTATTTACATAGACCACAAATATACAAATCCTACATAATCACAAGTGTGTTTAGTGAACATATGGTGTGTATAGAAGAGCCATCTGTGGCACAGTGTTGTTGGAATCTGCTGTTCAATTCACCCAGCATAGAGCAGAAGAAGCTTAAGTATACGTGTATATGATACAATGTTGTTAAAGGGTCATTTGTCAGGGGATCGCTTATAAATCTCACTATTTTCAGAGGTAAATAACTGGCATTAAAATGTACTCTTATTCCTGATTTGCATGGTCTCAAACCAGGCCAGAAGCTATATCTATCTATCTATCAGCATACACACACATATAGGGGTGGGGGATAAGTGTCAGGGGGGAGAGAAAACTGTTCATCTGACACTATATGAATTTAATAAAACTAAGGTGCTATCCACACTGAGGACCACATTTTCATAGAGTGCCTTTCTACATGTGAATACACTTTTAGCATTTAAATCTCCTAGTTCTTGTATGCACTACATTCATTTAAAAATTAAACAGAAGAAAAAGGATGGAAGTCAGTGATGATGGCTGCCTTAATTTCTTTCTTATAAATCACAGACATGTCACATTTTTAAATTGACATTTGTCTTGAAATCTGAACTAGCATCCATAGGTGCTGGAACTAGCGGTGCCGGGAGTGTGGCAGCACCCCGTGGCTTGAAATGGTTTCCATCATATACAGGGTTTACTGTTTGGTTCAATGGCTTTCAGCTCCCCTGCTATACAAATTGTTCCAGCACCCCGGCTAGTGTCTGTATAAGCAGTGAACCAAATCCTGAAATTAGACTCTGAACCCCTTTGAATGTTTGAACTGATTCCAAAACCAAAAAGTGGCCTATTTTTCAGCGTGGGTTCAGATGCAGTTCAAGTCTCAATAGAACAAATGATATCCTGAAATTTCTCTCCTTTATGGTTAAGAGTTCACAAGATTTCTATACTTGAAACCTGATTGTCACTTGGTCTTGAGTTCAATCCCTCGCCTAAATACCTGTCTCTTAATTCCTGAACCTCCCAAGAACTACTTCTAGTTCCCTAACCTAAATTACTTCCTGATACGCCCAGGTATAGTGGAGAAAAGCTGGGTTCTCCATGTCCTGATGGGACTTCCACTGAACAAATCCTAGCCCCAGAGCTCAGTGCGGTGCCTGTGTAACTGAACAAAAGGCTTGAAGAATATGTCTTGAAGAATATGGATGATTTAGTTGGGGATTGGTCCTGCTTTGAGCAGGGGGTTGGATTAGATGACCTCCTGAGGTCCCTTCCAACCCTGATATTCTATGATTCTATGACAAAGTTTGATACAAGATGTTGTTATGACTGTCTAAGATAACTGGCTCCAATTCCCTCAGTATCTGAATACCACGCACACTTTAATACATTTAGGGAAATACTATCATACCCATGTTACTGATGGGAAACTGAGGCACAGAAAGAGTAAGGTGCTTGCCTGAGGTCTGTGGCAGAGAAGGGACTTGGACTCAGGTATCCCAAAGTTCTAGGTTAGTGCCCTAACCATTAGACCATCCTTGCTCTCACTGTTGTTTACAATTCAAAGGCTGAACAATGGTCTTGTGTTTAAGACACAAGCCTGAGAGTCAGAAAACTTGGAACCAAAGTCAACCCTGGCATAGGCGGGTGCAACACAAATTGTATTCAGAGGCAGATGCGCCCATCTAAACCAAAGTGCTATCTTCTGTTTTTGGCTGGAACCTTTGGTAAGTCACCTGGACTTTCTATCCCTCTCTTTCCTCAACTGTAATTTTAGGATAACAACACTAATCTACCTCACAAGGCTATTGTTAGATTCATGTTTGTAAAGGGCATTAATATACTTGGGTTAAAAATGCAATGTAAATGCAAGGTATTTAGTAATTACTATTATTATGGGTTTGGATATTTAGATTAGATGCAGATATGTGTAAGCTAATTACTATGGGTTCATTATACATCACTGAACCCAGACGGTGTTTGATTACAGGTCATTGTGTTATCAGCATTATAATTGCTAAGTCACTCGCTACAGTGGGCTGGAATTTTTAGACACTCCGGGACAGAATCTCAACTGGTGTAAATCAGCATTAGCTCTTTGAAGTAAACGGAGCTATGTCAATTTACACCAGTTGAGATTCTGACCCTTCAATTTTTGCAATATACAGTTTTATCATTGCAATCTATACAGACTTTTTAAAAACTATTTTTCACAATGATGCTTGAAATGTTGTTTCTAAAATATGGAAAGAGGGAATAAGAAAGAATAATCCCCAATATTAGGTATATTCTTCTTGGATTTCTTCCCCAAAGAAATTAATTTTTTTTACATTCTTAAATCATTTTTTTTAAAAGCAACAGCTTCATTTGAGCACCTCCAGCATTTGCTAGTTGACTTTATGGCAGCAGCTGCCTCTCTTGAAGATGATAGATGACATCCTTGATATTATCACATACAAAATAAATGATGTTAAATGGAAGTTATTTAGGTTGCAAAGTCAAGCACTCAAGAATTAGAAATAGGTGGTCTTTAAAACTTAAATTCTGCCCTCGTTTGCAGCTGTCCTGTGCACTGAATAATTCAGGTATACTGTGGGAAAAAACAGTATGTAAACATATAATTTAAGACCATATCATAATGCATATGGACAAAGGGGCTGAATTAAGGTTGTATATGAATGCTTAATTCTGGCATTTCCTAACTTTCAGTACTTGATTTTGCAGCCTAAATAATTTCTTTTAACAGAGGGGTTTTTTTTAATGCAAGTTACTTACATTTTTGTGCAACTCTAACAAACCCCCCATCACTAGGTTTTGATCACTGCTACTACTTTGAGCTACAGGCCTATGCACTTTAACCAGCCGCAAAAGAAGGCTGTTATCCTGGGGTTAGTGATGGGCAGCTGGGACCAGGCAGTCGTGGTTATAGAGGAGCCCAGCCCAACACTCTCTTTCTTTCTCCGCTCCCTGACAAAGGCGTGAGATCCTGCCCTGTGTGATGCTCATGGGAAAGGGCAGGGAGAAGAGGGAGAATTAGCAACTGGTACCATATACTCAGTCTAAGAAGTAGTTGGTGGGAGCCTGGCCTGGCTTTCTCCCCACAACCCTTCCTCACTCCCTTCCCGACAGCTTCCAGGCTTTTTCAGTACAGTGTCTACTGCTGCTGCTTTTTGCGGGTAGCATCTGCCTGTCCTTGGCTTAGACAGTCCATAGATTTAGTAATCATTTTGACATGCTGCCAGTATTTCCCTGTGGCATGCACAGATGGGAAAAAGAAAATTTTGACAATTTATAACTCAGCCAAACCTGAGCAGAATTTAATTGGCCAAATACATCTTCCGTTTGTCAAATTTCAGAGGTGTACTACAAACAATGAGATAAGGAGGACTTGTGGCACCTTAGAGACTAACAAATTTATTTGAGCATAAGCTTTCGTGAGCTACAGCTCCCTTCATCGGATGCATGCAGTGGAAGATACAGTGGGGAGATTTTATATACACAGAGAACATGAAACAATGGGTGTTACCGTACACACTGTAAGGAGAGCGATCAGGTAAGGTGAGCTATTAGCAGCAGGAGAGAAAAAAAAACTTTTGTAGTGATAATCAAAGTGGGCCATTTCCAGCAGTTGACAAGAACGTCTGAGGAACAGTAGGAGGGGGAAAATAAATATGTGGAAATAGTTTTACTTTGTGTAATGACACATCCACTCCCAGTCTTTATTCAAGCCTAAATTAATGGTGTCCAGTTTGCAAATTAATTCCAATTCAGCAGTCTCTCGTTGGAGTCTGTTTTTGAAGTTTTTTGGTTGAAGAATTGCCACTTTTAGGTCTGTAATAGAGTAACAAGAGAGACTGTCCAGTTTGGCCAATGTACATGGCAGAGCAAGGACTGGCCTGTCTCCAAGATCTGTGAGAGTGATGGGTTGTCCTTCAGGATAGGTTGTAGATCCTTGATGATGCGTTGGAGAGGTGCCAGCAATGCCCCTCTGCCGTGTACATTGCCCAAACTGGACAGTCTCTACGTAAAAGAATAAATGGACACAAATCAGATGTCAAGAATTATAACATTCAAAAATGAGTTGGAGAACACTTCGATCTCTCTGGTCACTCCATTACAGACCTAAAAGTGGCAATTCTTCAACCAAAAAACTTCAAAAACAGACTCCAATGAGAGACTGCTGAATTGGAATTAATTTGCAAACTGGACACCATTAAATTAGGCTTGAATAGAGACTGGGAGTGGATGGGTCATTACACAAAGTAAAACTATTTCCCCATGTTTCTTCCCCTCCTCCCCCAACTCCCTCCGCTGTTCCTCAGACGTTCTTGTCAACTGCTGGAAATGGCCCACCTTGATTATCACTACAAAAGTTTTTTTTCTCTCCTGTTGCTAATAGCTCACCTTACCTGATCACTCTTGTTACAGTCTGTATGGTAACACCCATTGTTTCATGTTCTCTGTGTATATAAAATCTCCCCACTGTATTTTCCACTGCTTGCATCCGATGAAGTGAGCAGTAGCTCACAAAAGCTTATGCTCAAATAAATTTGTTAGTCTCTAAGGTGCCACAAGTACTCCTTTTCTTTTTGCAGATACAGACTAACATGGCTGCTACTCTGAAACAATGAGATGTTATAGATTCTCAAAAATAGGTCACAATATTCTTTTATAGTGGAAAGTAGTAGGAAATGTAAAGATAGGTTTGCTCCCAGCCCACCCAATAACTTTTAAGTTAGATTTATTATTAATGTCTATGCTTTATTGCTACTTTGAGGTTGTGTTTTACAGAATTCAGTAGTTGAACGGGGATAAAGGGGACCCCAAAAGAGCAAATGAAGATGTGAAACAGAAAGGAGATGTTATTATGTTTTTGTGTATCTTAAAGTAGGAGAATCTCCAGAGGAACAATTGTGAGGTAGGAGCCATTTTGTGTTTAAGTTCTAGTATAGAATGAGTCGCTCTCTTTTCAGTTTCTCATGGAGAATTCATATTTGTTTTGTTTGTCTGTCTTCCTTCATTTGAAATGCAGTAATTGAGATGCAAAAAACATGCATTGTTATCGGTTTATGGGAAAGCCGCATAACCAATACCGTGTAGGTACCTCCAAATATAACGTTAAAATGTACCCAAATGTAATATTAGTTTTATGTATTGTGCTGAAAGGGAAATGTAGAGGATGTAGGTGATGTAATTTGTACAATGGTATAATATAATTGTTTTTATTAATTATTATTATTAGAGAAATAATTACTTTATCAATGTCACAAGAGTTAAATGTCTGCAAGCAGCATGGGGACTGTTTAAAAACACCACGATAGAGGCTCAGACTAAATGTATACCCCAAATCAGAAAAAAACAGTAGGAGGAGCAAAGGAATAGCACCATGGCTAAATGGTAGAGTAATGGAAGCCATTAGAGGCCAAAAGGCATCCTTTAAAATTTAGAAGGCAAATCCTAGTGAGGAAAATAGGAAGAAGCACAAACTCCAGCACCATAAATGTAAAAGTATAATAAGGCAGGCCAAGAAAGAATTTGAGAAGCAACTTGCTAAAGATGCAAAAACTAACAGTAAGAATTATTTTAAGTGCATCAGAAGCAGGAAGCCTGCCAGAAAGGATGTGGGGCCACTAGACAACAAAGTCTTAAAAGAGCACTCAAGGAAGACAAATCATTTTCAGGGAAACTAAATTAATTCTTTTCATCGGACTTCACAGCAGAGGATGTTGGAGAGATACCCACATTAGAGCTATCCTTTTTGGGTGAGAAAGCTGAAGCGCTTTCCCACATTGATATGTCAATAGACAAGATTTTAGAACAAATTGATAAACTAAACCGTGATAAGTCACCAAGATTAGATGGTATTCGCCCAAGAGTTCTGAAGGAACTCAAATATGAAATTACTATTATGAAATATCAAATATGAAAGAACTATTAACTGTAGTATGTATGCATCACCAATCTATTAGCATTCTTTGAAGCTGTCAACAAGCATGTGGATTAAGATGATCTAGTCAATACAGAGGATTTGGATTTTCAGAAAGCCTTTGACAAGGTCTCTCACCACAGGCTCTTAAGGAAATTGAGTAGTCATGCAAAAGCAAGAAAGTCCTCTTACGGTTCAGTAACTGGGTAAAACATAGGAAACAAAGGATAGGAATAAATGGTCAGTTTTCATATTGGAGAGAAGTAAGCAGTAGGATCCCCCAAGGTTCTGTACTGGGACCTGTGCTGTTCAACGTATTCATTAATGATCTTGAAAAGGGAGTGAACAGTGAAGTGGCAAAGTTTGCAGATGATACAAAATTATTCAAGATAGCTAAGTCCAAAGCTGACTGTGAAGAGTTAAAGGGGATCTCACAAAACTGGATAACTGAACAACAAAATGACAGATGAAATTCTACATCGGTAAAAGTAAAGTAAAGCACATTGCAAAATAATAATCCCAACTACACATATATAATGATGGATTCTAAATTAGCTGTTACCACTCAAAAAAGAGATCTTGGTGTCATCATGAATAGTTCTCTGAAAACTTCAGTTCAGTGTGCAGCAGCCGGCAAAAGGCTAACAGAATGATATGAACTATTAGGCAAGGGATAGAAGATAAGACAGAAAATATTATAATGCCGCTATATAAATCCATGGTGTGTCTACACCTTGAATACTGTGTCCAGTTCTGGTCACCCCATCTCACAGGATATAGTGGAGTTGGAAGAGGTTCAGAGAAGGGCAACAAAGATGATCCAAGGTTGAGAATGTCTTCCACAGGAGGCGACACTAAAAAGATTAGGGCTGTTCAGTTTAGAAAAGAGACAACTAATGGAGGATATGATAGAGATCTATAAAATCATGGATGGTATGGAAAAAATGAATAGAGAATTGTTATTCATCCTTTCACATGATAAAAAACATGATGAAATTAATAGGCAGCAGATTTAATACAAACAATAGAAAGTACTTTTTCACATAATGCACAATTAACCTGTGGAACTCATTGTCATGGGATGTTGTAATGGCCAAAAGTATAACTGGATTCAAAAAGCTAGTTAAGTTCATGGAGGATAGGTCCATCAATGGCTATAAACCAAAATGGTCAGGGAGACTCTAAGTCTCTGACTGCAAGCAGCTGGGAGGGGAAGACAGAGGTGGATCATTCCAATTGCCCTGTTCTGTACACTTCCCCTGAAGCTCTGATATGGCCCACTATCAGAAACAGGATACTGGGCTAGATGACCTATTGGTCTGACCCAGTATAGCCGTTCTTATGTTCTAATTTTGATAGTTCTTTTATATGATATGCTAAGCTGATTTGCAGATAACTCATGTCACTTGTACTTATGCAATAGGAGAAAATTTTCTGAAACTCTTAAGACATATTCATCAAGAATCCATATAGTGAGGATCTTCTGAACAACATATACTATCATGTAAAAGTCCCTGAGTATGGAATTACCTCATAGGCAATTACCGTGTCAAAACTGGGTAAACATGAGCTCTTAATAGTCCACTGGATCAATAATGTACATTTGAAGTGTCCCTAAATATATATTTACAAGATACAGTATTACAGCCTTGACAGAGCTTTTACCCTGAGGTGATGAAATAACACAATTATATATATTCCTGTGCAGAAAGCAGTAATTATTTAATAATACATCATATACTGCATAGTGATAATAGGGCAGTGATTTCTCTGCTCCATGTTGCAATGTTCCTGAAAGTTTATGAAATCCTTTATGGTAGCTGCAAAAGAAGCCCATGTAAGGAAAGCATTCTCAAGCCAAGTTACAGACAGAGTTTGTAATGTGTGTAATCCAATGATAGAAAAAATACTTGAAGAGCATGACGGGATACCCAGAACTCAGCTTGGCCCTGATTTATTTCAGAAACCTGACTGGCCTTTTGAGCAGTGATGAAAACCCAGTAGGCATCATGGAAAGCAAGGAAGTGCATACTAGCTACACTGTTAGACATTCACTTTTAGGACAGACATATTCATCTGACAGTACAGACTATGAAATGGAGAATACTGGCAATTTTTAAATCATTAAACTGAGCCAATGTTTTCCATGGAACAACTTTTTCCTTTTCCAGCTACCCTGCTAAAGACCCAGCGAAGGAACAGTTCTCTATTTACCAGTACATCTTCAATTCTAAGATCAGCTATAGCACAGGCTCCAACTCAACACAAAAAGTGTAGGGGCTTTCATGAACAGAATCATAAATAAAGACCACCAGAGAAAACAAGCCTTTAACTTTCTGACACCTTCTGTGCCCATAGAACAATCATTGCCCTTTATGATATCAGCTTGTAATATTATTTCTGTAAGACGGACTCATGATCAACTCTGCCAAGAACACAGCACAATATTTTTGCAGAAGGCATTCACACATCATTTACTCTGAGTAAATGCACATATGCATGTGAGTTGCAGGAGATTTGTTAAGGAAATGCTAGATGGAATAAAAAGGAAAAAGCACCCTGGAAAAGGGATAGTTTGAAGCTGTCATGTAACATTGCACAACAATGTATAGAAGAGTCAATGAATTTTACCGATGAAAGACATAACTATAGTGCTGAAGACAATGGGACACATTCACTAGTACTTTCTACCAGTAATGCGAAGCAGCCATAAACACAACTGTATGGCAGCTTTGCATCACCAGAGTGGCACCAAGCAGCCAAAATGCAACAGTTGTTTGACACAAGTGTAAGTGAGATAAGAATCAGGCTGTGACCATTTGGGGACTCTGTCTAGGTACAACTTATATATCATTATGTCCCATGATTGTCTTTTACTGTGTACTGCCACATGCTCCCTGTGCTAAAGAGATAGGGGGTGGCACCAATGCTATCCATGAATAGACCAATAGATAAGGATGATTAGATAGATTTTACCTGAATGGATTTTATGTGGGTAGAGGGTTGCTGTTTCTGAGGTACAAAAAACTCAAAGCATCGGAGATGATCCCGAGCCTGTAAAAGTGGACAGCTGGCAGTGTGTAGTGAGTACTCATACAGATTTCCCAAGACAGAGTCAAATAGGAAGGAAGTCTCAGCTCAGCATTTAGATAATGTACTTAGGTTGTCCCTATCATCAGTGCCTTTAAACCCAGCCATTGCTACCATTTTTAGTAATAAGGATCTTCCTCCAAAGAAGAGAAGAGAAGAACGCACTCAGTCTGAGGATTCCAACAAAGGTCCCCATATTTCAAGCTGAGCAGGTAACGCCAAGGTGCCAACAGTAGATAGGAATGAATGAAGGAAATATCATCCTCATTTTCTCTTCTGCCACCTCTACTGCTTTCTAAGTGCAGTAGGAGATGTAGTCTTGGTTTTCCCTTTCGAGTTCTAACGCTAGGCTCTATCATGGTGTTAAGGCACTAGCCTGCCTCAGGGGCGGTGTAGAGATACACCACTCAGTAGTAGCTGTAGAAAGCATTGAACCTCTGTGAAACTTAGCTCCAAGAGCTCTTGGTGTCTATGTCCCTTGCTACATTCTTAAAGGGACGCAGCTTATGCTCCCCTTGGCAGCTGTGGCCTGCCTTCTTCTCACACTTCCCCACTCCATTTCAACTGGCTATTGGTGCAAGTCAGAAGCAACCCTTGCAGTCAACATGAGTGCAAGAACTCTGTATATGGCTGGCTCCTGCATGGGTACACAAGGGAACGAGAGGTCCCTTGGTCTCTCTCTCTCTCTGCTCAGTTGCACAAACACAGGATAGACACAACCTGTCCACATGGGCAAGTGAATCTAAAGTTCAAGCTGCATTTCTAATTTCAAAAGACTAGAACTCTATCCTGGGCTGCTCCTGCTCTTTAGGGAATTGCTTTTCTAAGCCAGTGTCGGAACATTAGTTAGAGATTGGTATGATCTAGTGGATTGAGCACAGGACTAGAAGTCAGGAACCGTTTAACTCTAATTGCTTTTTACTGGAAGAACAATAATATGATTTATTACCAATAAAGCCATTGCATTTCATAGTGTACATCTGTCTGGCTCATGTGTTTTATTGGATCATTTACTTTTGGATAAATTCATTACATTAGTAAAAAGGGGTGATAAGCTGAAATAGTGAATGTGAGAGAAAGAGAAAATCCAGTGATGATCAGTGTGAAGTTTTAAGTGGAGTTAATAACCAGATTATGAAAAAAAATGCTGACATTTGTTTGGCAAAGGTATTACAAACACAATTCAAATTATATATTATAATCGTAACTACCTGACTGAATGGTTTTTAAGGGCACCTTAGCAATTCTGGAAGTCTATCATTAATAATATGGTTTCTACCACTATTGAGTGCATTTTGCATTAGTATATACAAAACTGGAGAGCCAAGAGATAGAGAAATGCAGAAAGTGGAGAGTGAAAGGGAATCAGGAAAGCACAATGGTCTTTTTATTAGTGAGTACATTGGATTGGTCACAAAATAACTTGACTTTCAAGCATACTTTCTTGAAAAATAGAAGGGCCTGGGTTCAAACTCCTTTTTCCTGAATCAGCCCTTTGTTTCTATGGTTTGTTGCAGCAGAAATCATCTCAGAAGGTTCACCACAGCTTATTAAAAGAAGACTTACCAACTTCAGTAAAGAGGATTTTAAGGAATTGTGTTTCATAATGTATTGTTACCCATTTTTGACTCAAGCAGCTAGACAGTTTTCAGGGTCCTGCAGATTATTTCTGTTAGAAGGACAAATTGGTGAAGGTGCTACGTGTTTCTTTGATGCAGTCATATTTATTTACAAAGAATGTACAAAGGCCTGTTTCCCTGAACACAGTAGGACGCAAACAAGAGTTTCTTTGCTAACAGTTTCAAACCTGTTTTAACCAGGATTTAGCCCCCAAAGCTCTCTGTCTCTCTCTCTTGCCTTTTCCTCATGGCCACAATCCCAGTGCTTGGTCTGGCTGTCCCCTAGCTTTCTACTCCTTTTCTGTGTCTGTTTATGTGGTATTCTCATTTTTTCTCACACGCATACATATATACTGTTCCAGTCCAGTCAATCCCCCTGCCCTGAGTTTACCGGATCACAGAGAAATCCCTCTTGAGTTACATGGTTAGCTCCTACTCCAGACTTGAATGTAGCGTTGTTTTGGGTGGAGGCCTTGTGACTCAGGGACCTCTTGGTGCCAATTAGTAGAGGACACAGATGGTTTTACAGGGACCCCCTGCTCGAATATATGCATAATAGTTCACTAAAGGGTGGCATGTGAGGCCTCTACTGAGAGCCAGCAGCCCATCTGTCCTCAGATTCATTGTGAAATGTATATATGGTAATTTTTAAGAAGTTAAGTATTTATACCAAAAATTACATTCTTAAGGTCTTGGAGTTAAGGCAGATCACGAGGAGATGACATACCTTGGAAAAGTTCCTTTCAGATAGGAGGAAACAGACACCTGTCTCCCTGTTTGGTCATTTATGTATCCTATGCCTCACACTGTATGTCTATTTGCATGAAGAGCTGGGGCAGAATAAAATCTACTAGAGAGCAAATGTACAGGATAAAATAAACAGTAGGGGGTATCCTGTTTATCAATAAAGACAAAAGGATTGGGGTGTAAGAAAACACATGAAATCCTTCACCTTGGAGGCAACTGACAGCAGGCTTGTCTCATGAAAGGAGGGTCACAGCCAAGCCTGGCTGGACAGCACTGCAAGGATTTTGGATGCACGATATTCAACCAGACAGAGAATAACTTGTTAATTAAGTCTAGGGTCTAGAATACATATTATGATTGTATTCTATATGTAACCATTTGTTTTCATTACTTCTACTTGTAGGTGCTTGAATCTCTGTGCTTTGTTAAAAAAAAACTTTTGCTTGATTTCACTATAGACATATCTAAGTGCTGTGTGTCAAGCGGAGCAGTGATCTAAGATGGTACTGGTAGGCTGAGGTATGCTGTTTCTCTAGAAGCAATGGATCTGTAAATACAATGAGTGTCCAGTGGACCAGGGGCTGGACACTTCAGGAAGATGTTCAGAGGGTTTGAGGGCTGGGGTGTGCTAACTGCTAACCTGTAAACTAACTCCAAGGCCACACGGGGAGTGTTTCAGTTGCCCGTGCCTGTGGGAGTCAGGGAGCTGATCCATGGCAGGCACAGAGAAGGGCAGGTGGTTCTTGCCTCACAACAATGGATACCTCCAGGAAGTCGCAGGCTCCTATTGTTACAATTATTTATTCCACAAAGGAGTTCAATTGTTTTTTACAGTTATCCTGAATGAAACGCAGCTGTTACACCCGCCAGTACCAGTGAGGTTCTAACCCATAAAAGTATCATACTATATTGCACCGACCCCAATGGAAATGTCACCTGTCAATCTTTAGACATTGAGATGATTTGAAAAAATAAATAACGTAAAACCCTGCTCCAAATCTTACTGCAATTTGTACTAAATTCCAGACTGTATTTGTATACATAAAACAATAGAAATAATTGTTTTTGTGATCTTAATCTCGTTTTATATCGGGTTTCTGTTCCTGGAATGAAAAGCAAAAGATATTTAATAACCTATAATTCTTTACCCATACTGAAGGGGAAGAATGCATGAAAAGCAAATACCATAAATAACACAAAAGAATACTTTTCTTTCTAGTGAAGAAGATTCTAGTCACAGCAAATTAGCTTCATGCCCATCCCAAACACAGATGTACTTGCCCATTAAAAGTTAATCCGATCCTATACCAAATGAGTTTAGTTTTTTGTAAAGGCTTGTCCCAGAACTGACAGCATCTGTGGCATGCAGGTCTGCAGGCAGCCATTTTAAACAGTCTTTCTTGGCAATAAGACAATTATGAAAAGGGATAGAGAAAAACAATTACTCTAAAAATGTTTATTAATATGTAAGTATGAAAAAGTTTACAATGAAATCACTTTTGAACTGCTAAGGGCAGTTTGTGAGGAATGTTTGTGGGGTCCAATTCAAATGCCATTAATGCCAATGCAAAAAATCCCATTGACTTCAGTGGGAATTGGATCAGACTTATGGAGAGACAATGTATTTAAAGCTGAAGACATAAAAGGATGAACAGGTCTCTACAGAAGTCATTTCCCTGCAAATCCACAAGCTACTCTCAATGCAGGTCAGGCCCTAAACACAAGCTAGTGAAGAATTATACCATTGTCTTGTGCTTTCAGAGAGAATAGAGATTTAGGAATATGGGGATTAACCTAGGGCAAAAGGAATAATGAAACAAATCAGAGGGAAAGTACCATGCTAGTCTATAATATATAATACAGTAAATTTGGGACCAAGGGCTAGATTCATGCCACTGTTGAAACCAGCTTCCTGCAAGATATTAGTAGTAACTTACTTACCATATGATGATTCTTGTGGCGGTAGAAAGCTATTGTAATCTCTCTTGCACTTCAGGCCGTGAGCAAGCCAAACCAGCTGCAAAAGTGGGTAGTACTGGCCAGAACAGTGGGCATGGCTAGGGCAGCTATGGAATTCAGCACCTCCCTGTAGTAGCTCCAGTCCACAGATCTTCTTTGGCATCCCAGATAAGAATTAAAACTGCTCCCCCAAACAGGAATCCTGAGGGAGGTTTGAATTCCTCTGGAGAGGCAAGAGGACTCACTAAACCATTAGGTATAATTCACACCTCTCCAGCCTTAATGAACCTGGCCACAGATACTTTAAAAAATGGATTTCTATGAAACAGTGCCTTTTACAATGCCTTGTCTGAGAGAGGGAGTTTGTAAGTTGTTATTATGCTACAGTATATGGTCTAGGAATCCAGAAAGTCCTCAGATCAGGGATGTCATTTACAGAGAGGCACGTGGACCCATACACAAACTTGGCTTTCCCCCTCCAGCCTGAGTGTATACCCAAATGCAAAGCTTAAAAGTGTCTTTTCCATACTCTTCAGTTTATGTACTATTATTCGCTTCTGCTTGATGCCCTCAAAGCCTTTAATTTCCCAGCTGCTAGCTACCACAAACAGTAGAGCTAACCAATAGACTCCAGAAGACCATTCTCCTCTCTAGCACAGTGGGAATGGAGGTTAGATCCTTCCTCTACCAACCTCAGGAGGCTAGATGTGATTGTTTCTTGGCTCTAAGGATATGGTGGACAAGGTAAATGTGGATATTTATCCCACAGGGATGTTAAGATTGATTCTGTTTTGATTAATTTGGAGGTATGGATGGTTTTCAGAATGTGACTGCATTAATGAAGCTAGTCATAGCTTTGACTATGGAGAAGTTATGATGTTTCCATATCACTGTTGAAAGTACTTTAGTGGTTAAAACCAGGGTGGATTGGTTTAAATCAGGGTTCGGCAACCTTTGGCACACAGCCCACCAGAGTAAGCTCCCTGGCAGGCCGGGCCAGTTTGTTTATCTGCCACATCTGCAGATTCAGCCAATCGCAGCTGCCACTGGCCGCGGTTCGCAGCTCCAGGCCAATGGGGGCTGCAGGAAGTGGTGCGGGCCGAGGGATGTGCTGGCTGCCACTTCCCGCAGCCCCCATTGGCCTGGAGCGGCAAATCACGGCCAGTGGGTGCTGCGATCGGCCAAACCTGTGGACGTGGCAGGTAAACAAACTGGCCCGGCCCGCCAGGGAGCTTACCCTGGAGAGCCAAGTGCCAAAGGTTGCCAATCCCTGGTTTAAATCAAAGTAGTGTAAATCACATATTTTAACAATTGATTTTAATTGTGCTGGCATTTGTACTTTTTAGTTACTTTCCTAAAGAAAGGTTGATTCTTATTGGTTGATAACCATTAAAACATGTTAATTTGCAACTAAATTTGGTGCTTCTTTTTGCTAACAAAGCAGACACACTCTATCCATAAACATTTATTTAAGAAATTATATAGTTTAACACATTTATTAAGATTCTTACCTTTTACATTTTTGTTATGTTAAAATGGTAAATGATACATTTCATATTTACTAGATGATAATCATTTTTTTATTTTCTATTTGTGTCAATTTGTATTTGGACAGAAATTTAAAATTCAATTAAAAATTCACAAAAACACCATTTTACATTTTTTATTAAATAAAACTAACTTAAATGTGCTGGCTATATAGGAAGAAAAGTTATCAAAAAGTTTCTCAAAACATTGCATTTATAACTAGCTGATTTATTAAACAAAGGAAGTATATTAAGTTAGTGAAGTGAATTGATTGTTTCTGGTCACCATGTACTTTCATCCTCTCACACCTATTTTTTACTCAAAAATTGGAAGAGGAAAACAACCTTTTCGGCTTTTTCAACTCCCCATTTGTCTTTTAACTTTGAACAAACTAGTCATTGAACTAAACTACTTGAATAAACTGAAAAGAAGAAAATATTCTCTCTACACCTGTAGAAGAGGCTACTGTAGAAGAGTCAAAAGCTGGTTTACCACTTCAACAAACTTTGGGTTTCAGGTGCTTAGCCAGCAACTTCCATCATTTCAGTGGTCCAACGTTCTTTAAAACCTGGCAGCAAACATGCTGCTTAATATTAACATTTTGTAATGTAGCTGAAATGATCTTAATAGACGACAGTAAATTTAGGTCTTAACATAGGTTGTCAATTTAAATTTAAATTTTAAATAGTTTTTTAAAATTAATTTAATTTAAATTTAAAAAACCAATTTTTAAAAATCTGATTTTTTTAATCATCAATTCTTAACCACCCTGCTTAAAACAAGAAAATAAGAACAAAGTTGGTCATAATATAACTCAAGTTGGATGAGTTAAAAATCTACTGTATCTGTACAATAGAAACATGTTTTAAATGGGGTATATAAAATGCTAAGCAATATAAAGTGTTTCAAGTGTCTGTTTTCAGTGAAGCAATGATAATAGGACAATAGGGAATGAAAAGAAATTAAGTAGAAACTAATACAGAACAGATGGATTATTCTTTGTGCAACAAACAATAAATGTATAGAATTGCCTTTTGGGCAAAAGTGTGAAGATAATTGATTTAACACACAAAGATGGGTAGCTCACTCTCAAAAACGTCTACATTTTTAAAATGGATTGTTACTTTTTTTTTCTTTAGAGGAGCAGGAAGAAGAATGTTTTCCAGCTCCAGTCTCAGGTCATCATCTGACTCTACAGAGATTGATTCTCTTTGACTGTGAAGCAGATCCAGTGTCCTAAAGCCTTCTTGATAAGGATTGGTAGCCTAAGGTGGCTCACAGAGCTGGCGTTAGACCAAATGGCACACAAGGCGAGGAGCGTCTTTGGCTCCCCCCCCCCCCCCATTTGTTAAACTTTTGAATACCTTATTTTTTATTGCATTTGTAGCCCATTTCACAACTTTCATGCACAATTTGCATGCATGATTTATCCGTCATATAAAACAATAAATTTGCATGCTAGGATCTGTAAATCTGTATTTATTCATGCCATATATAAGCAAATTAAAAAAATTGTTTCCTCTAAGCTTATAGAAACTTTTTAATTTTAAGAATAACTGAAATGTACTAACATCAAAAAATTGAACTGTGCACCAACATTGGGTGGACCAATATTAAATAGTCTTACAGTAGGTGACAGTCTTAGAATGTTAACCCTACTTCTTTTGTTCAAAAAGATCGCTTTTATCATCTTTGTCCTTGTGAATGGAAGCACGGTGTCAGAGAGATCCAAAGACTGGCCAATGGCATTTTCAAGTGATAAAATAGCAAGTAATGTCAGACTCTCATCAACCATTGCAGAATGAAGCTATGTTTTAATGAGCCTGAGTTTCGAAAAGCTGCGCTCACGACTCTTGACTGTGTCCTTCAGCTCTGCATCATGAATGAATTGGAGAACTTGAAGTGGAGAGTGCTTCCTGTGTTGCAAAATGTGACAGATGTTGTCCAATTTGACATAGAGGTCTTTATCGTTGACATCCGAACATTCCCCATGTGTCAGCATCCGGTGAAGATCTGTACAACTGTTCAAGAGTGTTTGCATGTCTGCTGGCAGCTTACTAAGTTCATATAAAGAAAAGGAGTACTTGTGGCACCTTAGAGACTAACCAATTTATTTGAACATAAGCTTTCGTGATGCTTCACTTCACTCACTTCATCGGATGCAAGTTCATATAAAAACACCCAGGTCTTATTGTGGTAATTCATTTGTCCAAACCTTTCTTCGAGTGACCCTCGAGCAGTGTCAACAAGCGAGCAAAAAAACTCCTTGAATTTTTCTTCCAAGCATCTCATCACCTCATCTCTGCCCTAGTAACCAAATTGTCTCTTCTTCCAGTGAATATGAGTTTCTGAACTTTTCCACCATTTCTTTGGCAGCAGTGATGGCATCTTCAAATCCATTGTCTCTGTAGGCCACAACAAAATCAAGGCAGCTTCTCATCAAAGTAGTAATGGTTTCCATGTCCATCAACTCAGTTTGTAATGCCTTGCTTACAACATTTTCTTGGTACAGGATATCATGCCAAATCACCATTGAGACCAGAAATTTGAAGTCAGTGATATGGTTTTCCTGGCTTTGTGCCTCATGTCAGATTCTGGCCTCTGCTTTACTTGACTGTGCCAGTTCAATCAAGACATCATAACCTCAATTACTTGGTACCTCACTGGCCTTATGCTCTCCCAGCAAGTGTCATTTAGTGACTTCACGGTCAGATGTATAAGATTGTCCGTGAGGATCTTCCACCTGATAGTTGATGCTGAAAACAGGAAGTATATCCTTTGCAGTACAGTAGAACCTCAGAGTTATGAACACCTCAGGAGTCCAGGTTGTTCATAACTCTGAAATGTTCATAACTCTGAACAAAACATTATGGTTGTTCTTTCAAAAGATTACAACTGAGCATTGACTTAATACAACTTTGAAATTTTACTATGCAAAAGAAAAATGCTGCCTTCCATTTATTTTTTAGTATTTTAAATTTAACACAGTACTATACTGTATTTGCTTTTTTTTTTTTTGTCTCTGCTGCTGCCTGGTTGCTTACTTCCAGTTCCAAATGAGGTGCATTTGGACTGGTGACTGGTCAGTTGGTAAATCTGGTGTTCATAACTCTGAGGTTCTACTGTACTCCGAAGAGAGATACTGAATCTAAAGACGATGACGCTCCTTCTGACACAATCGGGTAGAGGGAATGGCAGCCACAAGGCATGAAAGAAAGCTCTTGGATTCAAGGATGCCACTGTTTCTTCCCTTCATATTCATGCCATTGTCATAGCCTTGGGCATGGCAGTCCTGAAGCTTTATTTTATTCTCATTCAAAACATTCATAAACAGTTCTGCTAGGCCTTTTCCAGTAGAGCCGTCCACAGACTGGAAACAGATGAAGTGTTCCTTTACTTGGACACAGCCATCATTGTTGTCAACAAATGTTACTGTAAATAACATCTTTTCACTGTGAATGATGTTGGGAGTGCAGTCCATTATCACGACATAGTACTTTGCTTTACCCAGCCAGATCAATATGTTATCAAGCACTTTCCTTGCCATAAGGTCAATCAATTCATTTTGAATTGCTTTGTTGCAGTAATGGTCCATAGCTTCTTTATGAACTACTCAACGTAGGTGCTCATACATGACATCATAGTATTTCCCAACAAGCTCTACCAAACCAAGGAAATTACCATTATGTTCAGTGAACAACTTATCTGCTGAGCCCCAGAAATCCAAATTATTCTTTGCAAGGAAGAGGGTAATTGAAATCAGATGCTCAAGCACGTTCCTCCAATGCTGGGTTCCTACATTAACAATGCATTGGTGTTCTGCATCTGTGTATTTAGTCAGTTTGAGACTGGACTCAACCTCCATCCATTTGGACTAGGCTGTAAAATGGCTGGGTGACTGTTCATTTTGCTTCAGAGTATCAGCTAAATTATGCCAGTATCTGTACCCAGAAAGCTCAAGAAACAATTTGGCATTCTTGTCAAATATTTTGCAACAAAACCAGAACACTTTGTCAGTGGATTTCAAGTAAACTAGCCAATGCCGATTCAGTTTCTCACCATTTTCAAGCACTCTTTTGCAGTGTGACTTTGAGAAGTGTCACTTCTGCTCATTTACTGGAAACATCATATCCTTGATTTTGCCTGGTCCATTCAAATTTGTACGATCAATATGGGCAGAGTTTAGGATCGCCGGCAGGATCTAATGTATTGATATGTGGTGTGCAATTTTTCTCACTGCTGTTTCTGTCATCATGTGAGGCTCATTCTTCTTTATCGTTTCTCTCCTTTTCATGTAAACCAGATTTTTCTTTGTCATGACTCTCCTTTTCATGTGAGCCATGTTCTTCTTCATCATCACTCTCCTTTACACCACCAGGAAAACTGGATGATTCTCCATCACTTTCCTCACATTTCCATTCCTTATCATCAGGTAAATCTTCTAATTCCTTAGTAATAGGACTTCCATCATTTATGCTTCACTCCTCCTGACAAGATGCAGAATCTGTGGTGGTTGGGGTCCACAACTGAGGAGGGAGAGAGAGTTGTGTATTCAGGAAAGTCTCTTTGTCTCAGCTTCCCCATATGTGAAATATGGGGATGGGGAGATAAATTTACTACAGTGTGTGACATGCAGGGTATATCTAAACTGCAATTAAATACTCTCAGCTGGCCTGTGTCAGCTGACTTGGGCTCATGTGGTAGTTGGGCTGTGGGGTTGTGAAATTGTGGTGTAGATCTTCAGGCCAGGACCCAGACATCAGGCTCTGGCCCAAGCCTAAACATCTACACCATAATTTTACACCCCACAGCCCAAGCCCCAGGAGCCCAAGTCAGCTGACACAGGCCAGCTGCAGGTGTTTAACTGGTGTGCAAAAGTACCCTCAGATACTCCTGTGATGGGTGTCCTAAAAAGAGACCATGAGGAAACAAATCAGTTCATTTTCAGTGCAGAGTTTGGGAGATATGCAGTAATAACGCCAGGGGCCATACTGAGGATAAAAAGAGATATTGAACAGCTGCCTCATTCTGGGGTTACCATACGTCAGGGTTTTCCCCGCACAAAACCTCTTTTTTTGAGCTTCCTTTCTCTGTCTGGGAAGATTTTTCAAATATCAGGAAATGTGCTGGGTTTTTGCAGAGCAGACAAGCTGCAGCTCAGAAAGAGCCCTGATAGGTCCATTTCCCAATTGGTCCCTCCCCTGCATCTGCAGCTGATTGGTCCATTCCCCTGCAAGCCAGATCCAGCCTACACAGGCCCCAGCTCCCAGCTCTGGGAAGGGGCAGCGAGGCACTGACCGACGGCTGTCGCTGCACCCTGGGCTTGCGACAGCCGCCCTGTCACCTTGTCAGGGAGCGACACTGACCCCAACGTCCAGTGAGCACCCCAGCCAGTGGACACTCCTCCAGCACCCACAACTGTACCCTCCCTCCAGCTCCTTCTTCCCTCTCCCCAGCTCCTCCCTCTCCCTCCAACACTGTCCTCTTTTCGGGAACTTGAAATATGGTAACCCTGTCTCATTCCCCTGAGCAGTGTACATCTTGTGCACTGAGTGAGGCAAGGGACATGTGGAAAAAATAGAATGGGATTGTGTAATTAAAGACTGTACCGTAACACATGCACACACAGAGGCAGAATTAAGGTTCCATGGGCAACTTTAAATCTGACAGTTCCTAACTTGCAAGTGTGTGATTTTACAACCTGAATAACATTTTAGTTATTTTGTCTGTGTAATATCTTATTAAGAGTGATCTCCTGAGCCTCATGAAGCCATCTAGGCCTCAGAATGTGCCTGGTACAGCAGCCTACACATTATCAGACAAGATGGGGCTGGGGTAGTTAGTGCAGAAAAATGGCCCAGGATGTTCCATCAAATAGGCCGTTTTTGCACACACTGGATGAAAAACAACAGGATCAACCTGACTTCATTATCCCATTTTGAGTAATGGGGGAAATTGAGGCAGAGATCATGAGGGACTGGGCTAAATCCACAGGGGGAACTAATGTCAGATTAAAATTCTACGATTTCTGGCTCCAAGTCCTTTAGTCAGACTGTAAGATGTTATCTTGCTGAATTGTAAGATTAAGCACAATTGCATTTCGAAAGGAAAAATGGGAGGTAGACATTTTTCCATGGTCTGATTCACAGGTTTATAATGGGTGGATACTTCTAAAGTTCTCACGATAGAAATAATGCTTTATGACTTAAAAAATGAATGTTTTAAAGATGCATGTACAAAGTACCATAGTTCCTGGTGACAGCTCTCTGTGTTGCATTATGTCTCCAGAAGAGCTAAGAAAATGAGATAAACCTAATGGGATTCATCTTGTTAAATATATTTTTACATAAACAAAATAGAAGATCCTGGCTGTGGCTTCTCTGTTCCAAGATACACAACTGGGAGAAGGGGGTTGTTTTTCCCAGAATATTTTCCTTTCCTCATTCCTCATATAAGCACTTTTTCTGATCAAAAGAACAGGCTTTTATTTCTGAAGGAAAGTGTATGTGCAATCATAAAAACACTGTGTAAAAACCATTAAGACAGTCCCCGAAGGATAAAGACATTTGTAAACGAAGCCAGGTCCAAAAAAGGAATTATACAAACAAAGGTGAAAATTTAAGAATATGTAACAATGTATTTTCAGCCATTGTACAATATGCCAGGTCCCTTGAGTTTCAGACTACAACTAAATATCAGGTAATTTGCACCCACCAGTTGTAATTTGTGAACGCAATTTCATTGAGGGGGTATGTTTGATTACATAACATCTTAGTGCTTTGAATAGCAGGATGTTTCCCCTTATGTTTGTCTCATGGAAATACAGGCAATTGACATAAGTTGTTCATTTTATTTGCACAGATGATTTCAGTTTCTAAAACTGAATATATTTTAAAAGAATCAACAGTTTCAAATGTTCAGATATTAACTTTTGTCCATACGTATCAGAATGCAAACAATTCTCTTTCTGAAATGATCAATTCTAAACTTTTGTTTTAAGTCCTTTGCCAAAGAAAAAAATTCCTTTTAACATTCTTAGTCCAACTTTATGGTTCTCCTCTGTGAATTTCCACAAACTCCCTAAGGTGGGTAAAATCCCCTAGTTATATTACTGCTGTAACAAAAACAACCCACAAATCTCAAACCTTCCGTAAAGGTGGTGATGGTGCTTTTTTTCTTTAGCTCTGTGTCAAGAAGGAGAGGGAAGAACGGGAGTTTATCCTAATCAGTGTTCACCAAGCTCATAGTTGATCAGGACAAACAAAAAGAGAGAGAGAGGCACTTTCAACTGGTGAGGCTCCGTCTTCCTACTGGAGGAAGGCTTTGACTAAAATTCAAATGCACTTTTTAGCCTTGAAAGTACAAATAGGAGTTCCAGTGGGGTTTCTCTGATCTATAACAGGGTGGCCAGAGAGAGGCAAGTTAACTTAATTGAAAAGGAATTGTAGAATGACACTGCTTCAGGAGCACTCTACTGTCCAGGAAAAACCCTTAATCTGGGCATATTTCATATATATCACGTTTCATACTCACAGCTGGGGGAGGGCACAAATAATCATTGAATCATGTTTCATTAGTCAAAGTGGGAGATGACTAAGAGCCTTACTAGTGGGAGAGCTTTTAGAGATACTGAACAGCAGGAATCACCAGGGTTTAGTGGAAGCCAGAATGCATTGGGGCATAAAAGAGAGATGTGAAATATGACACTGGGAGTTGCAGTCTGGCATGATAGGGAGGATAATGGAATTTTAAATATACAGGAAAAGGGAGGTGGATGGGGAAGGTTAAGGGGAGGGAAATGAACTGGTGCTTAGCTAAACCACTTTTTGAGCAAGTTTCTATTGTAGAATGTGGAGGGGAATACAGCAGCCCAACACAAGAAATTTTGGGGGAAAGCTACTGGATTCTCTTGTAGATCAATCCTTCACTAAGCAAGTTTTGGGTCATGAAAGTTCCTGCTGCCCTTTGTAGAAATAGAGTGGGACAAAGCAAGTAATTTATTTGCCTTTAAACTGACTACAGTGGTGGAAGGCTATCCTCATATTACTGGCTGCCATTTGGGGAAGTTTCAGAAGCAAGACACCCACTGAACACATCATCAGCCCCCAAGAGGAGGTCCATCCAAGCCTACTCCTTAACCACTACACTGGTTGCTAGTATAGAGAGGCCACTAAAAAGTCTACTCCAGGTCTTTGCACTTACTGACCTTTTCCTGGTGGAGGGGAGAGGAGAATGTTCACATCCTCGGCTGCTGCTCCCTAGAGACCTCCACTGTTGAAGACAGTGATTTGGCTGATACGGGTCCTTCATTGAAAGACACCAGTAAGATATTTGTTGTTGGGAGGAGGAAAGAGCAAATATTTATTTGGCCCTCATCCCTCTCCTTGGACTGTTGAATACTGAATTTAATTGGAGACGATATCAAAGTGTTAACATTTTCTTAAAAGCAGAATTTAAACAAATGCCTTTCCCCCCGGCTCACCCTCCCAAATGCCTTAGCAGAGAGTTTTAAATGAAAATAAAAAGTTCAAAATGAGTTCAGAAACTCTTAAAAAGCTGTTTACTATGTGACCATTCTGCAATTAGATTATTTTGTTATATATTAACCTGAATCTTTAAGAAGCAGAATTTTAGAACAGCGTTGTTTATACAAGTGAAAACTGCCAATATCTCAACTTTTACAAACTTGCATGTATATGTTATACTACATTCATAGATCTGTGCTTTCGAACCTGTGGACACTATTAGCTAGATATTATCATTAAGCTAAAGACACTGGGTGAAGTTCTGGCCCCAGTGAAGTCAATGGGAGTGTTGGCATTGACTTTAATGTGGCCAGGATTTGACCCACTGTTCTAATTAGGGTTGCCAACCCTCCAGGATTGGCCTGGAGTCTCCAGGAATTAAAGATTAATCTTTAATTAAAGATTATGTCATGCACCTAAACCTCCAGGAATATGTCCAACCAAAATTTGCAACCCTACTGGTCTTACATTTCAAATCCTGCTGCTTCTACTAACACAACTTCAGACAGAGCCAGTGGTGGTTTTACTTGAATAAATTCTGTAAGTCCCATATATGTAAGGTCTTTGGCCCACATATGCAAAATCAGAGGGAGGATTTGACACCAGCTCCCTCAGTGGGAGGAATATGTCTGCCTTTTTTTTTTTCAAGCTCACAATGTGGGAGCCCTGTTGGAACCTCAGCTACTTCTAGATGTTTAGCTAGCAAAATAGTTGAGTTCCGTTTACCTTTAGCACTTTGTCAGCCTTTAATTTCAGATACGCACCTTGCCACAGTGATTCTCACCTTTTTCATTTCAAGACTGGATTGCTGTGATGTGCTCTACATAGAGATATCACCCTACACTTCAGAGGTGGCTGCAGTTCAGTGATGTGTATGTGGTTGATTTAGGTTTGTGATTTAGTTTTATGCAAAGTTTCAAAAAAAGCACCTATTCATTTGTTCTAGGTGCCCATGACACAACTAAAAATACTACTATAAATTCCAAAAACTATCATTTAGTGGACTTTGTTATGATGAAAGGCTCCTCTTACATTAACAGCCCTTTGATCCATCTAGTCTTCCACAAGTAGATTTTCTGAGTAGGTGTAGTGTTACACTGTTGGTTCATCAGCACTGTAAACCAAATTGGTCTGGAATAGGTCAAATTAGGTATGTGGTAAAATACACATTTTAAAAAGAACTATATGGAGGCTAAAAATGTGGAATGATATACACAATTCTCACTTACAGTTTGTGGTAGGATTTAGACTCATTCCCATTAGTGCCAATCTAAAGAATGCAAAGACAATTTTAAAATAACCAAACACTTAAATGTACTCTGCATTGAGAATTTGTGTTGAGGTTCCAGCCCATCTTGGAGTGCATTTCTTTCTTTGACATTTGTTTTGCTAATTCCTCCATGTCTCCAGGGATTATATTTACTGTTCTCTTGCTAATGCATTTTTAGGTCTTTAAAGCTTTTAACCTTTCATCTCCACTTATTCAAGTGAGGTTAAGTGATCTTTTTCCTTAACTTGTGTCCAAAAACAGGTCTTCAATCAAACATTCCTCTAAAAAGACCACACTTGCACTTACCTGTATCCTAATAAGCTTCTTTTAAAAAGTCGGCTATATTGTTAATGGTAATTTATAAGGCATGTATAAAACAGCTCGTTCAGTTCTCAAGAGCAAAATAAATAATGGATATTTCCCGCCCTGTTCTTTACATTCAACAAAAGAGAAACAAAGCACGCCAGGAGGTGCGCACTATTGAGACACAGTGTTTCATAGCAAAAAATGTTATATGAGTTTAAAGTGGGGCAGGTAAAGTACTGCAACATGTCACTTATAAAGAGAAATAAGCACAGCCTCTGAGGAGTAACTAAAATTTGTGTATTAACATGATGAACACACAATTTTTAACGTCATCAACGTCAGCATCAGTTTTACCTTTGTAAGGACTGAGTTATAACTAACCCCAGGATTTGGAGCCATAGCTTTTAAAATGCAAAGTATTCTTTTTCCTGCAATTTATATTGATTTTTAAAAAACTATTCATTACCTGTGTAACACATGTAAGAGAGTCTAATTCTGCCTTTACATACACAGGTTCCTTGGTTTTCAAGTAGATCCATGTACATGAGGAATTTGAGTCTAACGTCCGCCAGTTCCACAACTGTAGCAGACTACTGCCTCATCTTCGTGAAGTTAGTGCTTGTGAAAGGTGTAAAATTGAGGTTCTTGGAAAATGAAGTTCTCTATGGGTATGTCTACACTGAAGTTAGACACCAGTGGTTGGCGCATACCAATTAACTTGGGCTCGCAGAGTTCGGGTTTAGGGGCTGTTTAACTGCGGTGTAGACATTCAGGGTTGGGCTGCAGCCTGAGCTCTGGGACCCCCTCCCTCTTCGCAGGCTGACTAAAGTCAGTGGGAGTCTTTTCATTTACTTCAGTGGGCTTTGGTTTTTAATTTTACTGTAAAATGTTATTTCAGTATCAAAAGCTATTTAGGTTGTTCCTTGATTATTTCTTTCTTATGAATAAAAACTTAGGGGAAGGATTTAGTTTGAACCTAAATTAGTTTAGGAACTTAATTTATATCTTGTAGAATGTGGAAATATGCTTGATTCTCAGATTAAATAACAATATAAATATCATGCTCAGTAACATTGTATACCAGCAAATCGCTTTTTGCAGTGTCCACCAGTATAAAAAAAAAACCTTTAAAGGAATCTTGTGACAAGTTTATTCAAAGATAACATTCTAGGGTGTTTCTATTTCATTTGGTTATAATTACAGCAAATGCTTTAATAAAAGATTCTGAGGTAAGGACTTGTGCATTCCATTCACTTACTGCAGCATTTAATTCCTATCGCTGTTCAATCACTTGTTACTTTATTTTTAGGGGCAAATTTATAGCAAGCTGCTGGATCACATGTACCAAGGTATTTGAAGTATCTGCAGCTGCTTACATTGCAGAAGATCCAAGCTGAATTCCTGTCATGAATCATAAATTTGTGAGGGCACTGACACAAACATTAAAAAAAAAGCGAGAGCTTACACTTGTTGCAACCTTCCCAAGGTTCCCTAGTGTCAGAAGAGTTGGGGCACTCATTAACTCTGGTTTGATCGCTTTGCTAACATCCATATGCCACCTTTACATAATCATTAGAAAGCTTCTACTGGAATGGTTCACTGAAAGAAGCAATAAACACTGTGGCCCAGATTTTTGAAGCTATTAGTCACTGCTGTGCTCAACGCTGCAACATCTAACTGATTTAGGAGCCTAAATCTCATTTTCTTAAGGAATTTGGGCACTTGAGTCAAAATCCCAGTCACCACTGACAGAATTTAGACTCCTAGGTGCCCAAATCCCTTTAGAAATGAGATTTGGGCTCCTAAATCAGTTTGGCATTGTGACACACAGTGCAACTATCTCTAAATAGCTTTAAAAATCCAGGCCTGTATAATAGTAGGTAGAGAAGATTGATTTTCTGTTGATTATCCTTTCAGGATCAAATTTTCAAAGGGGATTCCACCTGGGTTCTGAATACATACGCACATTGATTTTGCACTTCTGTCGCTTGTGCAAACTCATTTCTGTTTGATTTGCTTGTGCAGATGGGACCCACAACTGTATTTTAAATCACTTGTGTACATAAGGGAATGTCCCAAAATTGTACTGAGAAGTGATTGCATGTGAAACAGAGCACATATTCAAACAGGGGCCACATTTTGCACCTTGTTATTTTTAAGGACCTCTCAAAATTACTCTGGTTAGTTTGAAAAGCTTTGAATTGGTTTGTTCTCATTCAGGGGCTCATATTCACTTTTCAGAATTATTCTGACAACTGGCAAGTAATTGTAAATATGCTCATGAAACTAAAAGGTTTCACAAATGTTAACATGAATGACTATTTGCCCAAGAATGCATAGTAGTAAATTAATTATTTGTTAGTCACTATTCATTATTCTCTAGTTTAGAAAGAGTCAGGCATCCAGTCATGAAGAAGAAACATTACAACATGACATAGATGACAAACCACAAAACACAAACAGCAAAGAGTTAAAACAAACAGTTCAGGAGCAACTTGAAAAGTGAATATTATTCATCCAAACTATTTAGAAAGTACTTCCAAATAACAAATATATTTTGAAAAAAAACAGGATCAGTTCATGAATGATTCACTATCCAAAAGAGGGCTAAGTTCATTGAATAGTTCTACCTATAATAGCATTAAAATAGGACTGTACTCGCTAACAGATTTTGTAGGTTAGGTGGTATCAGTAATACCATGAAAATGAGACTTGGTTACAATCTGTTCCATTATACACAGTATTATGTAAAATGATTATGTTAGACAGAAAGTCCATGTGATGAAGCAGAGAAACCAGCTAACACAGCAGGGATTATAAAAAGGCTTTGGGCCCAGCTAGCCCCACCTGGCTATACCTGCAGCTAATGCCAGACCTGGGGGGGAGGGCAGGTGGGGAGGAGAGAGCCTGGCTTAGTTAGGGGCTGACTGGAGAAGAGGCAGGAGCTAGCTACCACCCTACCTGAGGGGAAGGAGCACTGGCCTGGGCAACCAACATTGAGTAAGCACTTTCTCCCCAGCCAAGGGAGACTACAAAGGGGACTTAGGAGCCTCCAGAGCCTGAGGTAACTAAGTGAGCAAACCCCAGAGACATTGTTGGGCTTGCCATCATCCTGGCCTTAAAGACTGGGGCCTCTCAACCAAGCTGGGGGCTGAGAGCCACACGCCCTAACAACTAAGCCCCTCAGCTCTCCAAGTCATCTGTTACAGTCCCAAATATCCCATAATCATGAACCATTATCATAATCCTGAAGATCCAAACATTAGCCTCTGAAGTGACCCACACCAACACTGTTTCTCCTCGTGCTTCCATCAGACCCTTCCTGTGTTGTCTTACCTAGGATCTGAGTCCTACAGTCAGATCTATGCAGGCGTAACTTTGTAACCCTTGTAGAACTTTTTATACAAAAAAAAAAGTCAGTCTCCACCTGTATTATCAAAATATATTTCTCTTATTATTGAGTTTGCTCCCTCCGTGCAACAACCAAGATCTACAATTTCTTTGAGAGGAAACAAGATCCAAACACTTGCTTCAGATAGCAAGGGGAGAGTAAGGGGCAGTAAAGAGGACTGCCATAAAAAGGATCATATCTCATGACTGGAACAATACTGTTTTCAATGTTCAAAAAGCCACCAAGTCAGTGCATGATGCCAAATGCTGGAAATGCACTGCCATTGACATTCATACATATAACATGAGACCGAGACGACCTTTTTGTAAGATCATGACCCCTGACAAACAAAGTTAGCCAATGGACAATGATGCAGCAGTCCTGATACTAGGATAAACCAACTTTTTACATACTTTGATTCAATGGAAAAAAGAGAGCAACAGTGGAAACTAAAAGAATTTAACTGGTGAATTTTAAAAGCAAAACTATGCCAGACCTTGGTTTATGGACCACTGCCAATCTGGATTTGGCAAAATGTGAGAAACTTCCTTTATTAGGACTAATAAAATGAACATCTATGATTGCAAATGGAAAACATTTCTGGAATCATTTCATACATGGTTGACATCTGGGATTATCTTCTTTGTGCTTGCCTATCATGTGGTCATGTGGTCAGTTTGTATTTGGGTTTAGATACGAACAGCAACAACAAGGATGGTTTGTGTTTCTTAAGATTATCCATCTTTTCTTCTTCTTCGATTGCTGATCCCAATGTATATTCCACTGTGGGTGGACTTGTGCTCCATGCACCTGGGATTGGAAGATTTTTGCTAGCAACGTCCATTGGTCTGTGCCTGTGCCCTACTCTTCATGCTCTGAACTGAAGTTGAAGCGGTGGTATGGACTGATCCATTTTCCAGTTCCTTTCTACCACCACATGGTCTGAGATGGAACCCCTTGAGTGTCCACAAAGTTGATCCTTCAATGTCTAACCTGTACATATTGTAAGTAATATTCTTTAGACAGTTCTTGATAGTGTCAGTATAGATTAGTTAGGATTACTTTGGATTCGGGATCCCCCCTGCACATACGCCGAAATGGAACAAGTATTATGCCCAGGATCTTGGGCTTCAAGAACTGTATTCCCTATCCCCAAGACTTCCCTGTTAGCGATGACCATCAGAAGTGACTCTACTGCCTTAGAGAAGCTCATGTCTCTTCAAAGTGCAGTATCTGCTGATCTGTTCCTAGCTGAACCCAGCAAGTGCAGGAATATGGACTGAGAAAGTTCCAGCTGGATCATGCAATGAGGCCCCAGTCTGATCCAGGCTGGGCAGTTTCCCCCTGTACAACAGGCAGAGGCACCTCAGAGCATGCCTCTCCTAATACCGTGACTTCCAACACAGGGGCACATAGGAGTAGAGCCAAGGACGACTCATAGGCTCAGGGTAGGAAACACTCTCAGAAGTATAGAAAGAAATCTTCTTCCAAAGCCTCTTCAAAAATACAGGCTTCTTCTCGACTCCACCCAAGTCTGGTGAGAACTTGCCCCCTGCTCTGGGAAGCTCAGGAGCTCCTAAGGGCCCCAGTACCAGTTTGCAGATCCCTTCATCAGCACCGACCAAAGACAAACATCATGAGCCAAGGATAGGACAGTCATTGTGTGGCAGGGTGCTGGCTAAGGAAATCTGAGCCAGGCCTCTGTCATGCCCGCTCCAATCAAGAAAGGGTCATTGGAGCTGGCTGAGTAAGCCCAAGCCTGATTGGCAAATGGGGAACAGCTGCCGGCCTTGTTAGCCAGGGGCTACATAAAGGCTGGCAGGAAAGAAGCAAGGAGGGAGAAGGAAACGGAGGAGAATGAGAATTAGAAGGAGTGGGAGCTCTTCTCCTCTGGCTGCAGGAGCTAGCAGTCCCTGAGGCTGTACTACTGAAGCTGTTTGTAGCTAGAAGATGGTGGGAACGTATATTGTAAATAAAGAGGCCGGGTGATTGCACCAATGCAGAGGTCTCTGGTTGGTTTTTGGGCACAGCAGCGGCAGAACTGAGAGGGGCCCAGAAGCGCCCTGATACAATTGATACTGGCCAAAGAAAAACGCAGAGAGCCCCATGATCCGGCTGTACCATCATGTTCTCAGGGAAACGTATCAACATCTAAGGGCCTTTTACACCAGCTCCAGCTGGGCATCCTGATAAAGCCTCCCTTCCCCCATCAACCAGGGACAGATATACTGCCTCATAAGATATTATTCTCCTTTTGGATCTAGAGTCTCCCATGTTATCAGACCTGGTTCTTACATGGGAGATCCTGACACCATCAGTCCAAGGGTGGTACGAAAGGATAAGTTAATCTCCCCTTCATTCTACCACCCGGAGCATCTCATTCACAGTACCAAACACACCAGCCTTACAGTTGGAATCCTCTTGTTCCTCACTGGGGGAATCTGATGTTGGTGAGGGCCCGCATCACCCCCACCAAGATAGGACATCAGCCCAGATAGACGGCACTGAATCTCGTGGGCTTCTTTGCAACCTCACAAGACTTCTCAGACCAATGGCACCCTGTTATTGGGACCTGCTCAGCCAATGTTTGATCCCTCTCACTGGCCTTACTGGGGACCATGGGATCCATACTCGCAATACCCTGGGTTTGAACTTCCTCAGAAGCAAATGGAAGAAGAACAATCAGACCTGATGATACCATCAGCCCCAATGGCAACATCATCCCCAGATGTGGCGGTGGCACCAGCTCATCTTTTCTGCCTCATAATTACAGGCAGTCCCAAGACTTATTACGGAGGGTTACTGATACTCTCTAGATTCCTCTGAAGAGGTACAAGAGGCTCCTAACAAGCTCTTGGACATTCTGCAGAGTGCAGGGCTTAGCAGAGTAGCACTTCCCAGTAAGGAGCCCATCATAGAGCCTGGTAAGGTCATCTGGCATACTCCAGCCACTTGTGCTCCTAACTCTAAGAGGAGTGAAAAGAAACACTACGTGCCAGCCAAGGAAGCAGAATTTTTATTTATGCACCCTGCCCTGAACTCTTTAGTTGTCCAAGTTGTTACTGAAAGGAGCAGGCAACATCAAGCAAGATACACTCCTTCGGACAAGGATGCCATACATTTAGACCTACTGAGCAGGAAGGTTGCACTTAAACCAGCCTGCAATTTTGTATAGCCAACTACTAAGCATTAATCTTGAAATATGATTTCATCTGTTACTCTAAGGGTTTGTCTACATTACCCGCTGTACCGACGGGCAGCAATTGATCCAGCGGGGGTTGATTTATCGCGTCTAGTCTATAAATAAATCGCGATAAAATCGACCACCGAGCACTCTCCTGTCGATTCTGGTACTCCACCAGGGCAAGAGGCGTAGGCGGAGTCAATGGGAGAGCATCAGCCGTTGACTTACCGCAGTGAAGACACCGCAGTAAGTAGATCTAAGTACTCTAGATCTAAGTTAGTCACGTAGCTGAAGTTGCATAACTTAGATCGATTCCCTCCCCCCGCCCCCCAAGTGAAGACTAGGCCTAAGTTAGCAGAATTCATGGACGGACGCCCTCAGGAATACAGATGCAGGCTCTGATTGAGGAGGGTAAACTGATCACCAGGTTATTCATTCCTCCAAGCCTCTGTTGATGCAGCAGACACAGTCTCCTGTTCAATGGCAGTGGCTATTGTCATACATCGAGCATTGTGGCTCCATTCCTCGGCTTCCCCAGGGAAGTATAATTCACAGTGGAGGACTTGCCCTGTGAAGGGAATAACCTGTTCAGTGAGTAAAAGAGACTAATCTTTACAGTCCCTGAAAAATTCCAGGGCAACCCTCTGCTCTCTGGGAGTCTTCACTTCATCGCCAACAAGGAAGAACCACATGTCTCAGTCATACAAGCCTTGACCAGCACCTCAGCCTTTCTACCAGGAAATTCTGGTTCCCCAGCATGCCCATACATCCATTTCCAGGCTTTCCAGGACCTACTGACCCAGGACAGGGGCAGAGGCAAGCATCCCAGTCCAGCTTCCCTCTTCCTGACATTTTTTGGGTGGGCATCAAACCTAGAAAATGTAGCCCAGAAGCAATTCAGGACATACTTAACAACAGTAGAAAGAAGTCTGCTACACAGCCAAATGGAAATGATATTTAATCTGGGCTCACTGACATCAGATAACCCCAGAAGACTTGGACTATTTGTACTATTTTGGAATATCTTCTCTCCTTAAAGACATCAGGACTCTCACGTAGCTCACTATGGGTTCACTTTGCAGCTATCAGTGTCTGTCAACCTCCAGTTTATAACCACACTCTGTTTACCCAACTGGTGACAGTACATTTTTGGAAAGGCCACATTAGGATCTTCCCACCTGTGAGTAGGCCTACTCTGGACCTCAATCTGGTCCTCTCAGCACTAACCGGACCTCCATTTGAATCCTGGACTTTGTGCTCCTTATCCCGCTTATCCAACTTTCTAGTTGCCATCATCTCAGCTAAAATGGTGGGTCAGCTGGGAACCCTTATGGACGATCCACCATATATAGTCTTCCACATAGATAAAATTTCTCTGAGACCACAGCCGAAGTTTATTCTGAAAGTGATCTCGGATTTCCATCTGAATCAGATAATACACCTGTCATGCTGTCTGGAGCGGCTTACAACCAAGAGCGCCAACGTCAGGGCAGATTGTCAAAGCAGGGCAGACACACCCCAAACTGGTGGTATGTTCTATAATTAGATTTCACAAATCCAAAATGTGAACTCCTGGATCACTATAACAGTCTTACCATGGAGTCACAGGCAGTCCCCTTGGGCTCTCCAGTCTATCTTGCCAACCAGGCAAGCTAAACTTAATGATAAATGGTCACTTACACCAAAAAATATTCAGGTTGCTCCCAGTCTGAAGCAACCAGTCACTTACCCCAGATCAATTTGTACCTTAGATATCACACCTAAAACAACACGGGTAGCCAATCCTATAGTAAACTAATTAAGGATTTATTAACTAGGAATAAGAAATGAGAGAGTTATTTGCAAGGTTAAAGCAAGCAACATATATACACAAATGAGTTGAGTCTATGGTTCCAAAAGGTGACAGAGATGTAGTCATCGGTCAGCACTGAATGTCTTTCTAGGGCTAATCCAGGTTGATGCAGGGGAGCTGTGCTTTTTGTTTCTTAGCTCCAGCCCTTGTAAGAGTTTAAACAGCAAGGAAACGAACAATCTTCATGTCAGCTATTTTTATTTCCTTCTTCCAGAACTCAAGCTGATGAGATGTGCTTTCTCTCAAGTAGCACCTTCATGGATCTAAGAGAGCCATTAAACCAGCCTTTGTTTTGTAATGTTCCACAATGGCCCAGTTAGTCTTGATAGTTCTTCTGGATGGGTGAGGAAACCACTTTGCCTGCCTAGGTTCACAAATTCAGAATAAGAAAAGGAATACTTGTGGCACCTTAGAGACTAATAAATTTATTTGAGCATAAGCTTTCGTGAGCTACAGCTCCCTTCATTGGATGCATTCAGTGGAAAATACAGTGGGGAGATTTATATACACAGAGAACGTGAAACAATGGATGTTACCATACACACTGTAAGGAGAGTGATCACTTAAGATGAACTATTACCAGCAGGAGAGCAGGTGGGGGACTGTGAGGGGGGGACTTTTGTAGTGATAATCAAGGTGGGCCATTTCCAGCAGTTGACAAGAACGTCTGAGGAACAGTGGGGGTTGGGGGGAAATAAACATGGGGAAATAGTTTTACTTTGTGTAATGACCCATCCACTCCCAGTCTCTATTCAAGCCTAAGTTAATTGTATCCAGTTTGCAAATTAATTCCAATTCAGCAGTCTCTCGTTGGAGTCTGTTTTTGAAATTTTTGTTGAAGAATTGCAACTTTTAGGTCTGTAATCGAGTGACCAAAGAGATTGAAGTGTTCTCTGACTGATTTTTGAATGTTATAATTCTTGACGTCTGATTTGTGTCCATTTATTCTTTTACGTAGAGACTGTCCAGTTTGACCAATGTACATGGCAGAGGGGCATTGCTGGCACATGATGGCATATATCACATTGGTAGATGTGCAGGTGAACGAGCCTCTGATAGTGTGGCTGATGTGATTAGGCCCTATGATAGTGTCCCCTGAATAGATATGTGGACACAGTTGGCAACGGGCTTTGTTGCAAGGATAGGTTACTGGGTTAGCGGTTCTGTTTTGTGGTGTGCGGTTGCTGGTGAGTATTTGCTTCAGGTTGGGGGGCTGTCTGTAAGCAAGGACTGGCCTGCCTCCCAAGATCTGTGAGAGTGATGCGTCGTCCTTCAGGATAGGTTGTAGATCCTTGATGATGCGTTGGAGAGGTTTTAGTTGGGGGCTGAAAGGGATGGCTAGTGACGTTCTGTTATTTTCTTTGATGGGCCTATCCTGTAGTAGGTGACTTCTGGGTACACTTCTGGCTCTGTCAATCTGTTTCTTCACTTCAGCAGGTGGGTATTGTAGTTGTAAGAATGCTTGATAGAGATCTTGTAGGTGTTTGTCTCTGTCTGAGGGGTTGGAGCAAATGTGGTTGTATCATAAAGCTTGGCTGTAGTCAATGGATTGTTTGGTGTGGTCTGGGTGAAAGCTGGAGGCAAGTAGGTAGGAATAGCGGTCAGTAGGTTTCTGGTATAGGGTGGTGTTTATGTGACCATCGCTTATTAGCATGGTAGTGTCCAGGAAGTGGATCTCTTGTGTGGACTGGTCCAGGCTGAGGTTGATGGTGGGATGGAAATTGTTGAAATCATGGTGGAATTCCTCAAGGGCTTCTTTTCCATTGGTCCAGATGATGAAGTTGTCAATCACAGTGCAAGCAGAGTAGGGGCATTAGGGGACGAGAGCTGAGGACATCCTCCCCCCCCCCCCCCCCCCCGTTCTCCTGCTGGTAATAGCTCATCTTAAGTGATCACTGTCGTTACAGTGTGTATGGTAACCCATTGTTTCATGTTCTCTATGTATATAAATCTCCCCACTGTATTTTCCACTGAATGCATCCGATGAAGTGAGCTGTAGCTCACGAAAGCGTATGCTCAAATAAATAAACACGGCTGCTTCTCTGAAACCTGTTATTAAGTTCGGAATAGGCATTTTTACAATTATAAAGCAAAACTTACATATTACCATATAGCATGGGATACAGACATTACAAGTAAGATTAATGCATGCAGCAACTTACAAGCATTTCATAGAGTCTAAGCACTAAACACATTCTTTCAAGTCTAACACTTATCTTGAACAATATTAACATGTAAATTATCTGGTCTGGTTTCCAGCTATGAATTCACCAGTGCTCGTCTGACACCTACAGACTTGTCAAGGGCTGCCACCTGGTTTACCAGCATCACACCATCTATCAATCTTCTTTCCAAAAACCTCATGCCACTAGTGAAGGCTGGAAGGTTCCTTTCCCAAACATCCATTGAGCTCTGGTGTTCCACCTACAAAGAACAAGGCCATTTATGAAATCGCCTAGTTTGGTTATATCATTTGCAGAACAGATGAAAGGAAAGGTAATCTCCTCCCAAAGACTTTCCAGATACATTTTAGGGTAATTCTGCTGTGTTATGTGTTTTCAAACACCCCTCAGTCACAAGATGTGAGAACTCACTCTCCAAGAGCCCTGGCCACCTCTGTAGCCTCCCTTCAAGACGTTCCTATTATAGAAATCGGTAAAGCAGCTACTTGGGGGTTGGTGCATACTTTTTCAAGACATTAAGGTCCTTGCACTCTCATCCTCAATAAGCACTGCTTTTCAGTCACCCACAATGGCATACAGATAGGGACCAGCACCTAAAGAAGGAAGAGAAGTTACTTACTTTGTGCAGTCACTGGAGTTGGAGTTGTGTGGTCCCTGTCTCCTATCCACCCTCCTTCCCCTCTGTTTCAGGTCTTAGATATTATTTCTGCTAGAGATAGAATTGCAGAGGCAGTTGGGCTGCACAACCCCTTGTGCCCTTTGTTTGGAGCATGAGGAGAAAGGTGCAGGTGGAGGCACTGGAGAGCATGCGCACCCACGGTGGAATACAGACAGGAAGTACACATCTAGAAGAACTCCAGCTATGGTACAGCTTTCTTTTTCAGCCACTCTGCCATTTTTTCCTCTCCATTTCTAGATTTTTTAAATAATAATTTATTACATCTGCTCCAAAATACTGATTTATTACGTGACTCAATCTGTCACTACTCAGTTTTCTAAATTATATAGCTATGTTTGAATTTTCATCATAGAAAATGCTATCAAATGTTAATGAAAAGAGTTTATGGTTATTGCACATTTCCACCATAATTTTATATTATACTAGGTAGTACTACCTTCACAGCGGGGTAACACTTCATCACTGACTAATCTATGTTCTTATTCACAGAAGTCTCACATAGTTCACATATATGTTACAGTATAATGTATGTTTCTATGGTTTTTGCTAAGATCATTATTTTGATTAGGTAGCAATGTCCACATGATATCATTTCCTTCAAATTCCTTGTAAATACTTGTTAAAGAATCATGCTAGAAATGTTTATACAAAGTCATTTTGAAATCATTCTGAATTTGCCTTCTCTTTAAAAATGTTTCAGTTATACAATCAAAGAGCAGAAACAAAACTGCGATTAATCTTATAACAAAAACAGTGAATAGTTGATGGTTTAGCCAAAACAATTGTTTTAATTTAGATTGTATAGCCTAGATCCTCAAAGGTATTTAGATGTGTAACTCAGGATCTGGGCCTAAACTCTTAAGGGCAAGAACTCTTTTACTATAAATGTGTACAGTGGACAACAGAATCAGGGGCCAGTTTGATTTAGGCCTCTAGGGGTTACTGTAATACAAATGATATATAATTATATTTTGCTAACAATCCGTAGTCTTAAATATACTGGCATAAAATATTTGTTGAAAATTGAACAAATTGACACAAATCAAAGTCTGTTCCTGAATAATTCATGCACAAAAAAAAGGGCTAGATTTCCTGAATGAATTACTTGCTACAAATACTTTGCCCAGCTTTTGTTGAATTATTTGCATGCAATGGTAATGGAAGAATAAATCTGAATCCCTAGTGATGTAGTGTGAGGTCATGGAAGACCTGTAAATGACATTTTCTTGTAGGTTAAAAAGCTATGTGTTGATATCCACATTTCAGACTAAGTAATAAATCAATCAATTATTGTCAAAAATTACTACAAACTGATAAAGGAAATAAATCTTGCTTGTACTTTGTTCAAAGGTTACTGTTTAGTTACATTGCGAGGCTATATTATATCATATTATTGATCCAATTATGGTATGTGCAACAGATCTGTGTTTACTGGGCATGAAGTATATAATTCAGAAGGCATAGGGTAAAGGTCTAAAAATGCCAAAGTCCAAAAAACATTTCTGTTGTTAATTGGCCTAGCTGATATCTCTAATCCAAAGCCCATTGAAGTAAATGTGAGTCCTTCCACTGTCTTCAGTGTATTGGATCAAGCCTATGGAACAAAAACAACTAAAAAGTAACATGACAAATGTGCATATTCCAAATGCATTCCTCGTGTGGTGCTTCTATTCACAGCAGTAGAAGTTACAGGCATGGAATGAGTGCTGAGCACTGTATGAGTCACAAATGACTCAGTGTAAAAGGCATTCTCTGGGTTTTCCTCAAACAATTTGTAAGATGAATTCATTGTTTTAGTTTTATATAGAGCTGTAATTTCTGAGGAAGTTCTTCTCCAAGGGAAGAATCTAAGTAAATGGAAGACCTTGAAAACAGAACCCATTGAGACTTTCTCCACTGTGCTCGATTAACAGGTGATGCAAAGTGTAAGGACTTTCCCCTGAAATTAATTGTAACCTCTGGGAGGGGCGGGCCTGCTAAAGACAGAGAGAAGGAGAGAGATTTTGTTACCATGAGCATAAAAAAAATTCTGGCACCAATCCTTGCAACCACAGAACAGCACAGCCCAGAGTAAGGATAGTTGCATTTTAAAAATTTTGGAGAGGACACATTTAACATCTTATTGGCTAACGCCTGATAATATATTGTCATCCTCTCGATCCATAAAATTCTTACTTTTTAATAGCTTCTGCTTTGACCTTGAAAAGTAGACACTGCAATAATTAGTTATTTTCAATGAATTCTCTAAATCTAGCCTAAGATTTTACCTTCATTAGCAAAAAGTATTAGGGATGTGCAAAGGGAATTGAATGCCTAACACCTATTGAATTTCAGTGGGAGTTGGGCACTAACTCCCAGAGGCTCCTTTTAAAATACCAGCCTCACCCACTTATGTGGGAAATATACATTTACCACCAGGGCTGGATTAGCCTTTTGTGGGCCCGGTGCCAAACATATTTGTGGACCCCCATGGGGGCAATGGAGCACAATGCAGGGAGGTCTGTAACCGGAGTGAGGGGCCGGCCAGGATCATGGCATGGCGGGGTGGCCCTGCTCCGCCCAGCCCAGTGCGAGGGCACTATTTACAAACTGGCAGTTGCCAGACACACAGTGGCCCACCTGGCCCTGTGCTACCAGCATGCCCTTTCCCCTTGGGGGTGGGCCCATGCTGCACCACACAGCCCCCCTTCCCAACACTCCATAGGCTCCGACTCTGTGGGTGCTCCAGGGCTGGCGCACCCACAGAAAAAAAATAGTGTGTGCTGAGCACTCACCCGCAGCCCCACCGATCAGCTCCTCTCCCTCACCCCCAGCGCCTCCCGCCCGCTACTGATCAGCAGTTCAGCGGTAGGAAAGAGGTGCTGGGGGGACGGGGAGGAGCAGGGGCAGGAAGAGGTGGAGCGAGGATGGGGAGTGTTTGGGGAAGGAGTGGGGGGGGCGGAGCCTGGGGCAGAATGGAGAGGTCAAGCACCCGAAGGGAAATCAGAAAGTCAGCACATCTGCAACACCTCCCCGACACCCTATGGCCAGAGCCCCCCTGAACCCCCTATGCCCAGTGCCCCCCCAGACCCTCCCACAAATTCACAGAGCCTTGCATAACACCACCCCTGTCCAGCGCCCCCTTCCCACAGCCACTCCACAACTGCCCAGCACCTCACACAGAACCCCCACTCCCTAGTGCCCCAACACACACAGATCTTCCCTGCTCACTGACAGCCCAGCACTGCCCCCCCAGGCTTCCTTGAGACCCACTCCCGCACGCCCTTCCTCCCGGCCTCACTCACCAGCCCTGCTGGGAGGTGACTGTGTCTGCTGGACTGAGCTGGCTGCGCAGCCAGGGCTGGTCCCGGAGCAGGGAATCGCTCCGGCCCCTCGGGAGTGGCGCAATCAGCCAAGCCAGGGCCTGCCCCAGCCGGGCTCCCTCAGGACCCACTTGCCTGGAAGGGCCCAGCCAAGCCCCCCCAGCTTTCCCCTCCAACTGGCCGAGACTGGCCAGGCTTCTGCACCAGTCCCAGGTGGTTCCAGGGACACAGGCGGGGCCCCACAGATGGTGGGAAGCAGAGGCGGCCCAGAGTTGGAAGTGCACTGGGGTCCAGCCAGGGGGCAGAGAGGAGCCAGTGGGTGGGGCCAGTGGGCTGAGAGGAGCAAGTGATGGGGGGGTGGAGCCAATAGGCTGGCGGGTTCTCGGGGCACAGTGCAAGTGGAGCAGGCCGGGGCCCCTTCTGAGCATGGGCCTGGCTTTATGGCACCACTGGTGCCATTTTAAACCCAGCCCTGTTTACCACAGCTTTAGATGCTACAGACTTTGTCCATGCCAATAGTTGCATCCCAAAATGCTTGAGAGGCAATGTAGACATGAAGAAAATGATGAGGTATACATACTTCATTGGTCTAACTCTACTGTGTCATTCCCAAATAGGTTTCACAAGATCAGATCATCAGCCAAAAGAATGAGAGACCTTGAAGTTGACTTTATTTTGGAACTTTGACTATGGGTGTGATCCTGCTAATATGGAAGTCAATAGGTGTTTTGCCACTATTGACTTCTTAGAGAGCTTGAACGGTCATATGTGAATTTACATGCTTCATTTTCTACATTTTTCTTGGAACAGTGGAGCTCAAGAGGATGACTAATGTAACATTAGATTCATGGAAAGTTGCTGTCTTCCTTTTATTTTTGGGTCAGTTCAACAAACTCCATGACTCAGATCTCAGACTGGTTGATGCTGTGGGAATCTGCTCTGAAGGAGGGTAATGATAAGTTCTCCTGTAATGCTTCAGAACAATTTACTTCAATGTAGTCTCACTACTTTTTGATACACTCTTCGCTCTCTGGAATTAGGTTTTTTTCCCCCTCTTTTGAAATGAGGGAAAAGCTATAAATTTACATAATTGTCTCATAAAACTTAAACTGTATGATCATTCCTAATTGATTTTATAATGAAACCTCAATGGTTGCTTGGGGACTGAGACACGTCACTCACTCGAAAAGATGTCTGGTTTATCTAAATGACTTTACTGGATGACTATCACATTCAATCAGTGCTGTATTAGAGATCATGGTATCATGGAATTTCTCTTTTATTTGGGTTTTGAGGCACCTAAAGATGCAGATAAGTGCCTAACAGGTGTTTCTTTAGGTGCCTAAATACATTTAAAAATCTGTCCTCTAGTAAACATTTTGTAGAAATTTCTAACTGCCTCTTGGAAATCTTTATTTTTATGCATCTCAGTTTTTCTTATTAAATCAGTGGTAGTTAACCAGGGAGACCTGACAACTAGTATGATATGAGGAAGAGAGAATTGGGTGTGACAAAATAAGTTACATAGCTAAATATGGAGCTTCATGTGTGTGGCAACAGTAAACTATCATGTGTATCTTTACTGCAAAGAAAAGCACACAGAGGGCTCTGAGTGGCAAGTTCCCAGTGAAATCACAGATTTTATCTTCACCCTTTGCTCCTGCTTTTGCATTTCTTTCACAAGAACTTTATTTCATTACAGTTTTCTTCCTCTTGGTTCTCAGAATCTTCTATTTATTCTTCACCTCAAGTATATTTACTACAATTTCCCTATTAAATTACAAATATCCAATCTATTGTTTTGCTCTTTTACACTCTAAGATGCTTCAGTGAAATGAGAGATCATGGTATATCCTTAAAACATCTTAATATGGGCCAACCAAGTGTCAAAAGACAGAAGAGCCATGAATCATGCAGACTGATTGGTATATCTTTCAAAATCTTAACACTTCCATAAATTCTTAAAGCTGGAGCCTTGCATGTATGATAGAAGTATCTTTTTATTCATAAATATTATTCTGTTTCTATAATAAAACTTACATGCAACATGAACACCAGTTGCTTGTTGTGGTGTACTGCAGTACTGAATTTGGAAGGCTGCGTGGGAGATTTACAAATTCCATATGCCACAGATATCCTGCAATTTATAGATTTGGCATTCCTTGGAGATGATCTGCCAAATCAACCAATGACACTGCGCATGTGGAGTTCAAGCCTTTGATGGCATTTCTTGCCCACAAGAATGACACATCTGGTGACACTTGCTGTAAACCATCTGCCCCACTCCACCCTGAGGAGGGTAAAGAGGTGGTGAGACTGGAATGGGTATGTCATGTATATTTATACTGTGGAAACAACACTTCTAAGATTATTTGTACTTAAAGTAAAAAACAAATTAAGACATTTTGCTAGGGAATAAAACTAGAGAAAATAATATCTGACAATATGAACTTAGTGTGAACAGAGGAGACAAGTAATGACAATCATTTACAGAGCCATAAAATACAGAAGATTAAATAACCTGGAACTATGATCTGTTTGGTTTTGGTCATACACACAAATTTAAAGAAGATTTTTATTTAGGTAAAACAAATTTGGTCAGATGGGCTCCTGCCAGAAGAGTGAGTGGGAGTTTAGACTCTTTCAAATTATCCAAAATTTTGTGATTAATAACCATTTAATTTCCTTTGGAAAATCATCTTTATTACTCTTTTTCAAAGGTCCCTGTATTTTCTTGTATTGCAAGACATCTATATTCATTTATGATTAACTGTACAACAGTGCTGCCTATGTCGCAGGTCTTGTCATGAGATTCTGTTCTATTACTATCCTACCATTCTGCAGCATTTCACTTATTTTTCTTTTTGTCAGTACATTGCCTACAATACCTTCAGGCAGATTTCCATGTAACAGACTCCATCGTGATGTTTTGGTGACTCTAGAACAAGTCAGGTCTTTGAGACTCAGATAATATTCAGATCCATCCTCGCATTTCCTTGGACCAGTCTCCATTTCGCTCTAATAAATTATATGTATTGCTATTGTATGTAAATCTTCAGAGTCTGTATACTTTCCAGTGATATCTGATCCCATTATGTCTGATTCCATCACATTTGAAACAATGGCATTCTCTACACTAAACATGACCATCTACATGCAAAAAATGAGTCAAATGCAACTTGGAGTAAGCAGGCATAACTCCCACAGAAGTTTCTGGGCTACATTAGTCTGGGCCATTGGTTGAAAGTCAAAGCTAGACAGATTCAGATTTGAAATATGGTGCAAATTGTTAACAGTGAGGGTAATTAATCATCGGAACAACTTACCCAGGGATGTGGTGGAGTTTCCATAACTTCAGATCAGGACTGGATGTCTTTCTAAAAATATATGCTGTGGTTCAAACAAAAGCTATGAGCTTGGTGCAGAATTACTGGAGGAGGTCCTTTGGCCTGTGTTATGCCGGAAATCAGACTAGATGATCATAATAGTCCCTTCTGGCCTTTAAGGTCTATGAATCTAGGCTGTGGTGTAAAGTACATGACTCATGTAAGCTATTCAGAAAATGGGTGTAAGCAGCAAAAATATTGTAATTTACACCCTTATGACATTCAGCCACTTCTGTGAGGAGTGGTGAAAGTGGTTATGTAGCAGAAGTTATAACTACAAGGAGCATCTTAGAATCACTCCCAAACCTGCACATCAGACCAAATTCTGATCTCAGTTATACCAGTGCAATACTATTCTTCAGTGGGATTGCACTTGTATAACAAAGAACAAAATTTTACCCACAAACTTTAACTTACATTGCACCACTCCCTAGAAAATTCAGATCTGATATAAGAGGACAAAACATCCCATCTTCAATGGGAGTTGCACTTGCTTACATGAAACAATTAAGATATCTGTACACCAAATCAAGGAGCCTGGACAACAAAATAGAGGAACTAGAACTAATGGTGCAGGGAGTGAAACCAGATATTTAGGATGGACTAGTATTCATAATTGGAATACAGATATTGAAGGGTATGTGCTATTCAGGAAAGACTGAAATAAAGGTAAAGGTGGTATATTAGCATTTATATAATGACGAGGTAGACTGTAAAGAAATAAGAAGTGACAGAATGGATAAAACAAAATCTGTTTGGGTAAAAATCATTTTGGGGAAGAATGATAACAGATGTTCCACTGGGATAGTGCTTGGGGTCTACATCAGATTCCCAGGATCTGATTTGTATATGGCTAAAGACCTCTAATATATAATGAAATAAATAGTACTGGGAATTGTGCTATAATGGGAGACTTTAATTTCCCAGATATAGATTGGAGGACAAATGCTACTAATAAAAATATGGCCCAGATATTCCTGAATTTATAGATGACAGATTACTGCACCAGGTAGTCACTGAACAAATAAGAGGAGATGCCATTTTAGAGTTAGTATTGGTAAGTAGAGAGAATCTCATAGAAGACCTGATTGTGGAGGACAATCTTGCTTTGAATGATCATTAGTTAGTTCAGTTTAAACAAATGCAAAGGAAATTAAAACCAATAATAAAAAGGTTTTTGAGCCATATAAATAAAAAGAAAACAAGGAAAGAAGAGGTGGAATCATTAAGCACTAAGAACAGGGTGGTATGTCCTAATACCTAAACAAATATTTTGCCTCAGTTTTTAATAGGGTAATGAGGAGCTATGGGGCAGCGGCAGGCTGGCTAATGGGAACAAGGATTTGGAAGCAGAAATTACAACATCTGAGGTACGCAGTATAGTTGTAGCCATGTCGATCCCAGGATTTTAGAGAGACAAGATAGGTGAGGTCCAATAAAATATATTATCTCACCTATCTTGTCACATCTCAGGTGGAGCCAAACTCAACCAGTTTAAATGGAAACAGATCAGAGGGCCCAGATAATCTCCATCCAAAATATTAAATGAATTGGTACATGAAATTGAAAGCCCAATAGCAAGGATTTTTAATGAATCCATAAACTTGGGTGTCATATCCTATGTTTGAAGAATTGCAGATGTAGTAGCCATATTTAAGAAAGGGGGGGGAAAGTGAAACAGAAAACTACAGGTCCATTAGTTTAGCCTCAATTGTATGCAAGATCTTAGAACAAATTTCGAAAGAGAGTAATTAAAGACAAAGATAAATGGCAATTGGGATAAAATACAACACAGTTTTACAAGCGATCAGACCAGATCAACCTGTTCTTTTTCTTCAACAAATGAAATGCAGTAGACCTAATCTACCTGGATTTCATTAACTGCATTTGACACAGTTTCACATAGTTAAACTGGAAAAGATGGGAATTAATACAAGACTCAAAAGGTGGGTAAGAAGATGGTTAAAGGGAAAACTACAATAGATCCTACTGAAAGATAAACTGTCAAGCTGGAGGGAGGTTAGTGGAGCTTCTCAAGGATTGGTCTTGGGACTAATCTTATTTAACATTCTCATTAATGACCCTGACACAAAAAATGGGAGTGTGTTAATAAAGTTTGCGGATGAAACAAAGATGGGAAGTATTGCCAATACAGAGGAGGACTAGAATATCATACAAGAAGATCCGGATGACCTTGAAAACGGGTCTAATAGAAATGGGATGAAATTTTAGAGTACAAAGGGCAAGATCATGCATTTAGGGGCTAACAACAAGAATTTTTGCTGTAAACTGGGGACGTATGAAGACAGACAGAGGAGGAGAAAGAGCTGGGTGTATCAATACAGAATAACTATGAGCCACCAATGTGATGTAGCCATGAAAAGGCTAATACAATCCTGGGATGCAGTGGGAGAGCTATTTCCAGTAGCGCTAGGGAAGTGTTACTGTCATTGTACAAGGCACTGGTGAGAACTCATCTAGAATACTGAGTGCAATTCTGGTTTCCCATGTTTAAGAAAGATTAATTCAAACTGGAACAAGTGCAGAGAAGGGCTACTAGGATGATCAGATGAAAGGAGAACCTGCCTTATGAGAGGAGACTTAAGGAAATTGGCTTGTTTATCCTAACTAAATTAAAGCTATGGGGAGATACAATTATTCTCTATAAATATATAAAAAGGATAAATACCGGGGAGGGAGAGGAGTTATTTAAGTTGAGGGCCAATGTTGGTACAAGAACAAATGGATATAAATAGGCCATCAACAAGTTTAGGCTCAAAATTAGGCTAACGTTTCTAATGATCAGAAGAGTGAAGTTCTGGAACAGCCTTCCAAGAGAAGTGTTGGAGGTAAAAAACCTAACTTGTTTTAAGACTGAGCTTGATACATTTAGGGAGGGGATGGTATGATGAGGTTGTCTACAATAGCATATGGTGCATCCAGAAATATGTCCAATTGCCAGAGATGGGACTGTAGATGGGGAGGGCTCAGAGTTACTGCAGAGAATTCTTTCCAATATGTCTGTCTGGTGGGTCTCACTCACACACTTAGGGTCTAACTGATTGCCAGATATGGGGTCAGGAAGGAATTTTCCCCCAAGTCAGACTGGAAGAGATCCTGGGGGGAAGGGTTACCTTCTTCTGCAGCATGGGGTATGGATCACTTGCTGGTTTGAACTAGAGTAAATGGTGGATTCTCTGTAACTTGAAGTCTTTAAAATCAAGTTTTGAGGACTTCAGTAACTCAACCAGAGGTTATAGGCCTATGGTAGGAGTAGGTGGGTGAGGTTCTGTGGCCTGCGATGTGTAGGAGGTCAGACTAGATGATCACGATGGTCCCTTCTGACCTTAAAATCTGAGTCTAGGAGAGAACACAGTTGGTGCTGTTATAAGTATGGCCCTTTTGTCCCCTGCTGAAAGACCTTCATAACACTAGGAGAGGAACATTTATAACTTTTGTTTAAAACTTAAGAGAATTCAGGACATATCCTTTAACATACATTCTGCTCTATCAGAAACTTGATGTTTTAAAAACAAAAAATCGTTTAAAAATATTCATGTTGACAGTCTCTTTAAATGCAGGCAAGAGGTCTTTAAAATAATATACAATGCACAATTCAGTAATAGTTTGGACAGATATAATCACACTACGCAACTTGATTATTCAACTCACTCTTAGATTTTGAACATAATTAATTATGGATGCCCAAATGGTCAAAACAATTAGACAACTAATAGAGGATCATCAAGATTTAACAGCCCCCTTTTGTTAGCTTTTGCCACTGTCAGCTAAACCAGGCCTCCTGTTATGAAAACATGCCCCTACCTTCCCATCTCCTGCCCAAAGCTTCCACTATGGCTTTGCAAATGTTCCCCTTGTGAATCTGTTAAAAGCTCTCCTTTGTCACTTCTGTCTTTGTCCTGTGTGGGAATTTTTCACTCTCCCTTCACCAGTTTCCACCTCAAACTCATTGTCATTCGGGTACTTCCACCTGAACAGGTGACCATTTAAGATCTAACAACCAATCATTGTCCCCGGTCTGACAGAGACATTCTTACAGCCCTGTCAGCAATGGTGGATTCCACATTTACATAGAGGCATTCAATGACGCAGCAATTTTCATAGGCTGTGGCTACACTACCAAGCTTACAGTGGTGCAGCTGCACCGATGCTGTAGCGTTGCTAGTGCAAACGCTCCAAGCTGATGGAAGAGAGCTCTCCTGTCAACAGTTACTCCAGCCCCCACAAGTGGCAGTAGCTAAATCAGCGGGAGAAGGTCCCACTCACCTAGAGCTGTCCGCAGCAGCGCTTAGGTCGGCATAACTTATGTCATTCAGGGAGGCTGCTTATTCACACCGCTGAGCAAGATAACTTATACTGACTTCAGCTATAGTGTGTACATAGCCATAGTAACAGCAATTCTTATAGTAATAACTTCCCTTGTCTTCAATGGGAGTTGTGTTTGATTAAATGGGTTCTATTTGGATGCCAAAGAATACCAAAGTAATTCCCTTGTTTCACCATATCCCTACACGTTGCACTACATTGCCTGAGACCCATTTTCTGACCAACTGACAGAGTACATCACTATATTATCATTTCTGAACTGGGCCAAAAATCTGGTTATTGAGATTGCTTGTCAATGGAGTGGTGTCAGCATCAAAGCACTTTTGGTTAACTCTAGGCCTGATCCTGCTCACAAGGAAGTCAGTGGGAGTTTTGTTATTTCCTTCAATGGGAGCATGCTCAGAGCATACTCATATTTCCCTATATGGGCCTTGGACTTTGCTTTTCTGTGCCTTTTTCCCCCCTTCCTATTCAGTCTCATCTTCTCCAAGCATGGGTCTTGAATAATTGTAAGAGACTAATTCTTAACATATGTTTCCAATGAATGGTTTGTTGGCACATCTGAAAATATTACCATCTACTTCTTCCCTAATAGAGTCTGGTGTTTTTATATTGTGGAAATTTAATAAACAGATCTGTATTGTAGAAAAAGAAATGTCAGCAAGACCGGGCTTATGGTTATAACCCACGTTCTTGAAATCCAATTGTCTCCTTTCAAACTAGCACAGCTGTTCAGCAATCAAGAACTATCTGTATTCCATATGCTAAAGCCACATACTTATGGTACTTATGTGTAAGTCAGCAACACAAGAGTATTCAGAATAGTCAGACCATATTTGGGGGAGGGCAGTGTCTAGGGAACTGAAGTGGGAAGAGGTTCCAGCACTGCTCCAGGCAAAACTGGTAATAAATCCTCTCTTTAGAGATTAGGAAAAGACTTTCATTTTGTGAAGAACTAACTCCTCACATAACCAATAAAGCCACAAAGAACAAAACCTTGTTCTAAAACAGCCACTTTTGTTTAAGCTGCCATTGTCTGCAGGGGATGCTTCAGCAATGGCCCTTCTGCTCTAACACTTGGTGAGGATCCAAGCTATAAAGTGTTGAATTACACATGATTACTAAGGCAGGGGCACAGTGATTTATAGACGGGCCCCCCCAAACAGAAGTTTGAAAAGGGCCCTTCTATCCTCCAGCCCACAATTTGCTTCCTTTCTTCCCCACATTCCATATTTTGTGTCTTCTCACTCATTCCACCCCATTATCAATCCCATCCACATGCAAGGTTCACCGTATGCATCTCCCTCTTAAGGGCCTCATCTGTCCCTGCTAGCACTCTACATCCACCTTGTACCACCACCTACCAAGCACTATTCATTCCCACCCATGGGCATCCACAGGAAGTTAGGATGGCTGGAAGGCATTTCTCTCTTGGCTGCCTTTGAGAAGCAGAAACGTTCTCCCTCTCCAATTCCCTCGCAGGCACTGAGCATTCCCCTCCCCCCCTCCCCACAGACTGCATGAGAAAGGGAGACAGATGGATGGGTCTGCTTTTGTAGAAGGCCACCAGAAGGGTCCCCGTCTCCTGGAGCATGGAGGCCACATCCGGGTTAGGAGGAGGGGATGGGCTGAAGGTTTTTCTCTCTGCTCCTCTCCATGGGGAGGAAACTGTGGGAAGAAGTTGCTCTTAGGAATTGAAGTGAGGGAGTTATGCTCTAAGTTCCTTTGCTTCTATCTGTGCTTCTTTCAGCAGTGGTTAGAACTATGGACAAAGGACAACACAGGCAGAAGTATTAGATCAAAGATTCCCTTATTGCACTGGTCCCAGAGAGTCGATTCTCTGGAGAAAACCAAAAGCTCAAACAGTTGAAGTCACAATTAATCATAAGGAATGGGAAGGTTTCCAGTGTGGCACTGCTGCCAGTAAGATTGCTCGGTGACATCGCATTTGGCCTTCTAAAAGGAAATTCTGTGCAGGAAGCAAAAAGAACCTTTGGAAAACAAGACAGAGGGAGGAAATAAGTTATGGGGCTCCTGGAAAGAACTTGGAGAAGTTTTTATTGAATGGAATTCTAGGGGTCCAACACCCACCAAGATATCTCCCCCCAACACACACACACACACACACACACACACATAGTAAGAAAACAAGAGCTCAGCAAGCTCATCTTGCTCTCCTAATCTTTTTTCACTGCTACGCAGCTGGTTCAGATAGTACTACCAGTCTGAAAGCCACAAGCTCCCTGATATGGCAATGAAGCATGGAGCAGGTAAAGTGAGGGGGAGAAAGTTGCACACTGAATCATGGGCACTAGAGCCAACTAAATGACTTCACAGGGTTACCCAGCTCTAGATCCAGACTTGTACTTCTGTGAGTGAAAGAATACAGATTCTCCTGCCTCTACCAGACTGGAAAAATCACATACCAAGATAATTCAGTGAGTATTTCTGAGTTATACACCATTGCTCGTTAAGAAGCACAAATCTTTCTCTGGTGTTAAAATGAGTCTGTACTCTGTGGGATATGATGATGTCCTTTTTATTCTTTGTGAAACTAAAAATTGTTGTTGGAGGATACACTTATATTTTTCCTTCTCTGGAGGGTGCCAGATAGTTTGTAGGGTACTGTAGAAGATAACTCTCAGAAGAAAGAGATGGATCCTATTTCTGAGAACCATGGGCAGTTCTAAACTTGGGTTTGAAAATGTTTTTTAGTATTGTTGGGCCAGAGTTTTAGAGATATTCAGGTGCCTAATTTCTATTGAAGTCAATGGGATTTAGATGCCTAGGCAGTTTGGAACATAACACAAGCACCTTAGGCAATTATACATCTTTAAAAATCTGGCCCTAAGTATGAAAATCACTTTTGAAAATGTGACTTAGGAGCATAAGTTATTTAGGCACTTTCAAAAGTTTTACCCTAAGTAAATTTTATTTTTACATATTGGTTTTCTCTCTGTCACTGTCCTATATTTAATATTTAGGAACCCATAATGAAAATAATTTCCTAATTCAGTATACTCTTTCAAATACAGCATGGTTTAGTTACAGGTTGACCAGATAATTACAGTAACTCACTACCATAACCTGCACATACCATTGGTTCTTGCCCAAAATATGGTCCTCTGCTGTAACAGAAATTAACATCTAATTGGTTTCACCTCCAGAAGTTTGTTTTGAAGATTCTCCCTTCAGTTAGAAGAATCACATGTGACAGATTTAATCACGTCACTTAATATGCCACTGGAAAGCACTCAGATACTATGGTGATAAGGGCAATAGAGGAATCTTTATACCATAATGTGCTTTTCAGCCCAAACCTATCAGTGTTATTATTAAACTTATACTTTTGTCCCCTGTACTTACTAATATACTGTTACTCTTTAAAAAAAATCAGTAAAAAGGAAGTTGGGGAGGGGGTTTAAAGAAAACTTATCAGTGACCCAAAAGAATTGTAAGATCTGTTGAGACAGCAAAACTCATCTCTTCCAGCTTTTCTCAGGGAGAGCACAAAACCACCCACCATCCTGCACTTCATCAAATAGCAGCTAATCATTTCTAGTGTATCTTTGTTCTAAGGCTTTTTGGCAGTTTCATACGGAGGGCTAAATAAATTCCTGGTGTAACCCACTACAGTCAGTGAACTTGCACTAAGGATGAATGTGACCATATATTATCTAAACAAACTATTCATTAAAAACAACATATGACTCTATTTTAAAATTATTTGCATTCGAACAAATAAATGTTTCATCATGTTTTGGTTTTCTAAATCTACTTCACAATACCTATTATGCAGATCCTAGGAATAAATTACCATCCTCAGACCACATATGAAGAAAATTTAACTCTTGATTACAGAATAAAAAGGTTCAAGGGTCAGGGACTTGGGCAACATTCTCTTTTTAACAGTGAGATTTTCATAATGAAAAATACATCTCACCATATTCTAAATAAACTTCTGACTCAACACAGGCTGTATAGCCATGCTCTCTTTTGCTTCCACCTGAACCTGCTTGTACGTAAGGCAAGTAGTTTACCTACTGCACTAATCTATAGCAGCTACTTCAAGACTTTATCAGGCCATTCTGCTTTATCCTTGTCAAATAATAAGTCCTTTGGCTACAGCCTTACTTTCCCCACAGGTGTCAAAAAAATGCAAAATTGTAATTTATAAAATGCAAGATGACAGAATCCCATTTGTACGATACTTCTTGTTGCCAAAAGGCAATCTTATTACAAATATCACAACCTTCTCACAGCATTTGCTGTATTATTTTCTGGGTGGTCTGAAAAGTTGATTTGGAGAATAATGCCATAACAGCAACTTGCAGTTCCTAAGGCCAAATATCCAGATGTGTCAATAATCAGTGCAAACTGGAAACAGATGTAGGTCCTTGCTGAATAATAAAATGTAATGAAAATACTCCCTTTGCTCTTTTGTGCTTTCACACACATGAATTTATGTCTTCCATATTTTTAATGGGTCCATTTATTCACCGCTTGATTTTTGTGTCACCAAGTTCTTTCACAATCTTGAAAGGTATGGAGGTAGCCATTCTACAGTGAACTAGTAAAGACTAATACATCGATAGCAATAGACTAATACATTTAACACGGCTGCTACTCTGAAACATCTATAGCAGTTGCTCAACATCTGGTGAGGTTGGTTCTACCTGATCATTTTCTTTTATCAGATAACTTCCATTAATAGGACAAGGTGAAAATATTGGAAGACCAATGAAAAGGATGAATAGTGGTATTCCTCAGAGTATGGTATAGCTAAGCTTGAAAGGATTAGGTTTTTATTGGTAAATGTCATTAAACATTGATTTCACCATACACAAACAAAAAATATTTCCATCAGTCATAACAGACATTTGCAGATAGCCAAAGTAAAAGAAAAAGAAAAAAAATCTGAGTGAGAACATAGAGTCAAAATCCAGTGATTTAAACTTTTGATTTAGGCTTGTTACAAATGGACTAGTTCAGAGTTTCCCAAACTTGGGACGCCACTTGTTCAGGGAAAGCCCTTGGTGGGCCCAGCCGGTTTGTTAACCTGCCACATCCGCAGGTTCAGCCAATCGTGGCTCCCACTGGCCGCGGTTCGCTGTGCCCGGCCAATGGGGGCTGCTGGAAGTGGCGTGGGCCGAGGGATGTACAGGCCGCTGCTTCCTGCAGCCCCCATTGGCCTGGAGCAGTGAACCGCAGCCAGTGGGAGCTGCAATCGGCCGAACCTGTGGACACGGCAGGTAAACAAACCGGCCGGGCCCACCAGGGGCTTTCCCTGCACAAGCGGCATCCCAAGATTGGGAAACACTGGACTAGAGAATGAATACTAAAAAAAAAAAAAAAAAAAAGTATGATTTGTTGATTTAAGCATATTTATTGTGTATATTTTGACATGTGATGCTGATAGTCTTGTATTTTAGTAGTTTGTAAAGCTTTTAACTATTTGAATCTCAATGCTTGCTGTCATTAATTGTCTAACCCTTCCCCATAATTCCACACAACAGTGAACATGTGAATTGATACAAATCTAATAAAAAGTATTCAAAACAAGCATCAATATTATTAATCAATTATACAAAATATAAAAATCAAATTCTGCCAAGGCTACCCATGCCCCAGTGATTAGGGTACTCAGCTGAGGGGGAGCAAAGCCCTATTCAAATCCTTTCTCCCACCCAGGTGGAGAGGGGACTTAAACTGGGAGGTCTTCCATGCACTAGGTGAGAGCTCTAACGACTGGCTAAAGGTTATGAGGGAAGTTTGCTGCTAGTGGTGGCTTCCTGCATAAATGTTGTAGGCACCTAACACCAAAAGAGGGTTTGCAGTTCAGAATGCCAAGCTCAAGGAGACACCCCTTTCTCCCCCCCGTCCCACGCTGCAGCCCAGACTTAGGTGCTGAACTCCTTGAGAGGGGCAGGGCTTAGCACACACCCCTTGCCTTGGCCTCTCTCATTGGCTACCTTAGGTGAGGTTTTGTGAATCCCATTCTGAGGTGTCTGTCTTTCCCCATTCATTGTATAGGCAGCCTGGGCACCACACTCAGGCGTTGTGAACCCCAGTGATTTTCTTGGTGCCTAAAAGTTAGGTGTAGTGATGCTCAGCATTACCACATCTAGGTTTCTTTGTGAATCTAGCCCCTAGCACTTAATGTTCTTAATTTGGCCTCTTCCCTGATTCATAGCAGGCAGTCATTATACTTCTAAAGCCTCTTTTCTTTTCCCAGGATTATGAGAATATTAGTGAACTGGTTTTGCTGGGGAAAATTAGAAACTGACAGCACTGCCTAGTTGTTGCTAGTGCCCAGAATAACTGGTGTGGCTGCAAGTTGCAAGCTGCACCTCCTCCATCCCTCCTACCCTCCTCTGCAGGCTGGTCATAGTTTCATGGAAACCCCGGGACTAATGTGGCTGGTGGTTGTCACTCGGAAGAATTTTACTGAGTGATAACAGAGGTGGATGGAGAAGCAGTAAGATAAAGGGCATCCTTGTCCCACTCCCACCTTCCTCCCCTTTCAAAATGAAAAAGTGGGACACTTTACAGAAAAGGTCATAGTGGGAAAACTACTATTAATCTCTCTGCTACCTCTTCACTGCTCTGTCCCAACAGTGACGAACACAGAGCTGCTCTGCAATCATTTATAAATACTGTATGTTGACCTGGTTATTACTGTAGGACTATATTGGGTTAAATATTGGGTTGTTTTCTGTCTAATTGTATTGGGTTACAACAACAAGAGACTGGGGGAAAAAAATCGACGAGGCAAAATGGTGATTTGAGATAAGACACCTTTCAGTGAACCCTTGAGGGTTGTTAAGGGACAGTGGGAGAGCCACTGCCCCTGAGGAGACTGCCTCAACCTCCCACTGAGCCTACCAACTGGTTTTGGACTGCCGGGTCAAAAAGCCCAGGAGCTAAGAGAACAAAGAACTCTGTCTGGATAAAAAGTGATTCTCTGTAGTTGCAGTTGGAGAGCTGTTTGGAGGGAAGAAACTGGCACATGCAGAGATCCACTGGAGTGTCTGAAGAAATTATGGCTTCCTAGGCTTTCCTCAGAGGATAGTAAGCCTCCAGGAAAGATGTGTATAGACTGCACTTTTAGAATCCTCTCTAAATGCTTTGTTCCTACTGTCAAGGCGAAACAATACTTTGGTTTAAGAAGGCTGTGTGGCCACTCTACTCATTACTGGTCATAAAGGGAAGAACTGTGGGTACCAAGATCTGCAGAGTAAGCACAGTTGATATACAGAGTACTGTAGCCCACAGTCCAGTCCAATCTAGGAGTAAGAGATCTGTGGAATTTCACCCCAGAAGACATAAAGGCACAATAGCTGACACCTGAGAGGGTGCACTCAGGGGACCAGAAGTTCAGCTAGCCCTGTAACTGTGGCATCAACCTCCCCACACAGACTAGCTGTTATTCTACAATCTCACCCTGCTCTCTGACCCTCTCCCTCACACCACTAATTCACCCACTATCTCATTAAATTGCCCCTTGCATTCAGCCTTGCCTACTCAGTCCTCTCTGGTGTCACCTCAGAATTTCCCCAGGCCCCCTCATCTCCCTGCCTTCCAATCCCCCCTCCCGGCTCAGAAACACCCTCACGTGCACACAAGCACTCACCCCTCCTGACTCGGAAAACCCATCTGACAACCATCACTCAAAAGCACTCTTTGCCTTATCTCAGAAGCTTCCTTCTATGTCAGAACTCTCCCCCATACTTGCTACTAAGGCTGAAGAGGCAGGGTCAGTGGCAGCAGTGAAGGACTGTGTTTACTTTAAATTGGCCCCACAGGAGCCTGCATCTCCTGTTTTGTGCCTTCTTCTTCTGCTACCCATAGTTCATGTACTTTGGGAGCATGTGCAAAAACCCTTATACTCTGCCTCCATGGGACGGGTCTCAATTAGCTTTTCAAAAGCCTATATTCTTGCTCTCTGCCTTCTCTCTCCCTGATGCCTGAACTCTTCAGTTGCAGCCAGGAGTACTACATCTTCCAGGATCTGAAACAGCTACAGAGGCTCCTGGTTGCAGCAGGTGATGTGACACTGGGAAGCATATCAGCCATACAACACAGTGTATATAAACTGGCTGACAGCTGTAGCATCACTGGTGAAGCTTAGCCCCAGGAGAGTTTAAAATAAAGGATCACATAGGAACAAGGACCAGACAGGAAGAAGTAGTGTGGGGCAGAAGAAAGGAAGGTCATAGAAGGTCACAGGAGCTGGGAAAAGGTTCCATGTGGGGAAGAGACCAGCTATCACATTACAACCTGCTTGAGGAGGGGACACCTGGCCTGCCTGCTTTCTTGGACCCAGATGGTTCCCCAAGGGCTCACAAAGGAAGGGTCAGATAGAAAGTGAGGGTGATTTGCAGTTTCAGATATTTATTGGACGAGCACAAGTCCATGTGGCTGGATGCGCTGCATCCGAGAGTGTTAAAGGAGTTGGCGGATGTGATTGCAGAGCCATTGGCCATTATCTTTGAAAACTCATGGCAATCGGGGGAGATCCCGGATGACTGGAAAAAGGCTAATGTAGTGCCCATCTTTAAAAAAGGGAAGAAGGAGGATCCTGGGATCTACAAGCCAGTCAGCCTCACCTCAGTCCCTGGAAAAATCATGGAGCCGGTCCTCAAGGAATCAATTCTGAAGCACTTAGAGGAGAGGAAAGTGATCAGGAACAGTCAGCATGGATTCACCAAGGGCAAGTCATGCCTGACTAATCTAATTGCCTTCTATGACAAGATAACTGGCTCTGTGGATGAAGGGAAAGCAGTGGACGTGTTATTCCTTGACTTTAGCAAAGCTTTTGACACAGTCTTCCACAGTATTCTTGCCAGCAAGTTAAAGAAGTATGGGCTGGATGAATGGACTATAAGGTGGATAGAAAGCAGGCTAGATAGTCTTGCTCAACGGGTAGTGATCAATGGCTCCATGTCTAGCTGGCAGCTGGTATCAAGTAGAATGCCCCAAGGGTCGGTCCTGGGGCCGGTTTTGTTCAATATCTTCATTAATGATCTGGAGGATGGTGTGGATTGCACCCTCAGCAAGTTTGCAGATGATACTTAACTGGGAGGAGAGGTAGATACGCTGGAGGGTAGGGATAGGATATGATACAGAGGGCCCTAGACAAATTAGAGGATTGGGCCAAAAGAAATCTGATGAGGTTCAACAAGAACAAGTGCAGAGTCCTGCACCTAGGACGGAAGAATCCCATGCACCGCTACAGACTAGGGACCGAATGGCTAGGCAGCAGTTCTGCAGAAAAGGACCTAGGGGTTACAGTAGACGAGAAGCTGGATATGAGTCAACAATGTGCCCTTGTTGCTAAGAAGGCCAATGGCATTTTGGGATGTATATGTAGGGGCATTACCAGCAGATCGAAGGACGTGATCGTTCACCTCTATTCGACTTTGGTGAGGCCTCATCTGGAGTACTGTGTCCAGTTTTTGGGCCCCACACTACAAGAAGGATGTGGAAAAATTGGAAAGTGTCCAGCGGAGGGCAACAAAAATGATTAGGGGACTGGAACACATGACTTATGAGGAGAGGCTGAGGGAACTGGGATTGTTTAGTCTGCGGAAGAGAAGAATGAGGGGGGATTTGATAGCTGCTTTCAACTACCTGAAAGGGGGTTCCAAAAAGGATGGATCTAGACTGTTCTCAGTGGTACCAGATGACAGAACGAGGAGTAATGGTCTCAAGTTGAAGTGGGGGAGGTTTAGGTTGGATATTAGGAAAAACTTTTTCACGAGGAGGGTGGTGAAGCACTGGAATGCGTTACCTAGGGAGGTGGTGGAATCTCCTTCCTTAGAGGTTTTTAAGGTCAGGCTTGACAATGCCTGTCTGGGATGATTTAGTTGGGGATTGGTCCTGCTTTGAGCAAGGGGTTGGACTAGATGACCTCCTGAGGTCACTTCCAACCTTGATATTCTATGATTCTATGATTGTTTTATGTGATTCAGATTCTCCTGTGCTTTACATGATTAAATATAAAAGAGCATAAATGTGTTAGACTGAGCGAAGTGTGCATGTGTTGACTGTTTTACAACTGCTGCATGCCACTGAGAAAGTTAAACTGTAAATCAGAAGCTTCACACTTTTTGTGGACTTCTGGGAGAGAAGAGTGTCTAAGTACCAGGAGTCTGAAGGATCAGCGCTGCAGCCAGAAGGACTAGGTGGCTGGACCATGGGTTCCAACATTTGGAGGGGGGTGCCAGATAGAATGTCTGAGCCCTAAGAGTGTACCTAGGGACCCCAAGATTGGGGAAGTGGCTTCCCATCAGTCTTCAAGTAGACTAAGAGCTCAGAAGCTTAGATTCCCCTCACAGCAATCCTAGTGGGAGGCTGGAGCACTCGCTATGATCTGTGACAGAATGGCAGTGTTTGGGGTCTGTGTGGTCGAGCGATTAGTTTGTCTCAAGTAAAGTTAGTTAGCATGAATTATGAACAAGAAAGAGCACCTACTGGCTTTGTGTGCACAGTGAGGTTTGTCTGCTGCTGATCAGTAAGATATCTGAGCAGCTGACCATGGAAATTAAGTCAGTGCTGAACATGTCTGTGGCCCAGAATCCTGATGGGAGCAGTGAGACACCGCAGTACAGCTAGTAGATACTGTGGGCCAGGGCTCCACTGTGAACAGGGAAACAAGGCACAACTAACAGGTGTTATGATTTAAAATCCTGCAAGGAAAGGGTAGTACAGTTAAACACTGATGTACATTAGAGCGCCCCTGGAATCAGGGAGACTGAGGGTAGTAACAAGTGCTGACAAATTCATGATAGAACTCTATAAATACATTAAGAGAGGCTCAGCCTAAATTTACACCCTAAACCAGAAAGGACAATAAGAGGACTGTAGGGAGCCAGGGTGGCTCCCCTCCGAACCAGAGGGTAAACAGCCACCCTCTGGGCCTGAGTGGGCGGGGCCAGGCCAAGCTTCCACCAATCCCCGGAAGGGGAAGGGTGGGACAGGAAGTACAAAGGGCGGGGCCCTCTGCCTAGTGAGGAGAGCACCAGGGAGGGAGACAGACACAGGCTGCTCCCTCGCGATCCTGCTGCTGACCCAGGCGAAGCCCTGGGCAAGGAGGAGCCTGACCGAGTGGAAGGCCTAGGGCAACCAGGGCTGCCGGCCGCTGAATACCCAGAGGACCTGGAGGGGCCTGACTGCAGCCCGGGCCAGCGTGAGTCCGAGACCGAGGGGGAGCGGGGGTGGCCCGCAGCGGAATACCCGGAGGAACCGGAGCTGCCCGCAGCGGATTACCCGGAGCAGATGGAGGGACCGGAGCGACCCGCCTGAGAGAGACCGGGTAGGAAGTAGCCCAGGGGCCCAACTACACCGTGGGGTGGGTGTGTTTGGTCAGCGGGTGCGGATTGCCCCGCTGACCCAGCGGCGGGACCTTCGCCTCCCGCCAATGTCAGGGCCCTGGGCTGGAACGCAGTGGAGTTGGGTGGGCCTGCGTTCCCCTACCCCGGCGCTCCCCTGCCTGAGGGGCGCGCTATTGACTCTTGCCGGCGCTCCCCTGCCTGAGGGGCGCGCTATTGACTCTTGCCGGCGCTCCCCTGCCTGAGGGGCGCGCTATTGACTCTTGCCGGCGCTCCCCTGCCTGAGGGGCGCGCTATTGACTCTTGCCGGCGCTCCCCTGCCTGAGGGGCGCGCTATTGACTCTTGCCGGCGCTCCCCTGCCTGAGGGGCGCGCTATTGACTCTTGCCGGCGCTCCCCTGCCTGAGGGGCGCGCTATTGACTCTTGCCGGCGCTCCCCTGCCTGAGGGGCGCGCTATTGACTCTTGCCGGCGCTCCCCTGCCTGAGGGGCGCGCTATTGACTCTTGCCGGCGCTCCCCTGCCTGAGGGGCGCGCTATTGACTCTTGCCGGCGCTCCCCTGCCTGAGGGGCGCGCTATTGACTCCGGCTGGCGCACCTCCCCGCTAATTCCCCAACGCCCGGGAGGTGGGGCTGAGGCCTGCCACGGAGACCATTGCTCTCCATCGCCCCTAGGGGCTCAGAGGACCGACCGACACCTGTCACAAGGACCAAAATAATGCCCTCACAGCAGAGTAATGGAGGTCATTAGAGGAAAAGAGGCATCCTTTAAACATTTGGAAATCAAATCCTAGTGAGAATAATAGGAAGACACAAACTCTGGCAAGCTAAATATAACAAAGCAGGCCAAGAAAGAATTTGAGAAGCAGCTTGCTAAAGATGCAAAAAACTAACAGTAAGAATTTTTTTAAGTACATCAGAAGTCAGAAGCCTCCCTGAGACAGGAAGTGGGATTACTGGACAACCAAGGTGTTAAAGGAGCACTCAAGGAAGACAAAGCCACTGCAGAGAAGCTAAATGAATTGCAGAGGATGTTGGAGAGATACCCACATCAGAGCTATCCTTTTTTGGTGACAAAACTGAAGTACTGTCCCACACTGGTATGTCAAAAAAAGAAGTTTTAGAAAAAATTAATACATTAAATAGTAATAAGTCACCAGGACCAGATATTATTTACCCAAGAGTTCTGAAGGAACTCAAATATGAAGTTATCCAACTACTAGTTGTGGTATATATCTTATTGCTTAAGTCAGCTTCTGTGCCAGATGACTGGCAGATAGTCTATGCAGTGCCGATTTTTTAAAAAGTCTCCAGAGGCAATCCTGGCAATTACAGGCCACTAAGCCTAATTTAAGTACCAAGCAAATTGGTAGAAATTATAGAAAAGAACAGAATTATCATACACATAGATAAATTTGATTTGTTGGGAAAGGGTCAACATGGTTTTTGTAAAGGGAAGCCGTGCCTTACCAATCCACTAGAATTCTTTCAGGTGTCAACAAGAATGTGCATTAGGATGATCTAGTCAGTATAGTGTACTTGGATTTTCAGAAAGCCTTTGACCAGGTCACTAACCAAAGGCTCTTAAGGAAACTAAATAGTCATGGGATAACAAGGAAGGTTATGGAAGTAACTGGTTAAATAGGTAGGAAACAAAAGGTAGGAGTAAATGATTAGTTTTCACAATGAAGAAACAGTGGGGTCCCCTTAGGATCTATACTGGGACATATTCATTAATGATCTAGAAAAGGGAGTGAACAGTGAAGTGGCAAAGTTTGCAGAGGATACAAAATTATTCAAGATAGTTGACTCTGAAGAGTTACAGGGGGATCTCACAAAATTGAATGACTGGGCAACAAAATGGCAGATGAAATTCTACATTGATAAGTGCAAAGTAATGCACATTGGGGAAAAAAATAATCCCAACTACACATATATAATGGCAGGTTCCAAATTAGCTGTTACCTGGGTTAGATGGCCTACTGGTCTGACCCAGTATGACTGTTCTTATTTTCTTATGATACCCAGCAAAGGGTGGAAAAGCCCCAGCAGAATGTGAAGCGGCTAGGGAGTAGGCAGAAGTGTGCCAGATAGAAGGTCAGCATGCCGAGAGCATGCTGAGGGACCCTGAGATTGGGGCAGTGGCTGGGCTCAGGCAGCTGGAGCTTGGAGCACACTGGGTTTCCAGAGCACAGAGGCTTGGATTGCCCTCATAGGATTTCTAGTGGGTGGCCAGGAATGGCGCTCACAGGATATGTGACACTTGCTTACCCACAATGGCAGTTCTTGGCCTCTCTTAGAATTCTCTATTTTCAGACCACATAGGGATAATACAACTCTAGAGACATATGTTCAAGAAGGCCACAACCTGGCCTCTGAAATGTTGTGTGCAGCTTTTCCCAGCACAGTTCAGGTAGATATTTGAGTGCAGGATTTGAAAATGATGTGAAAAATTACAAATGCCAAAACTTAGATATGACAAAGTGCAGGTGCACAGTGTTAGCTCATAACATCAAAATATTGTTAGAATAACTTCCATATGTTGTAATAACAAACAATGAAGGGAAGCTGATTTCACGCGCTATAGACAAATATATTCAGTCTCTCTTACTGTATTCTCTTAGCTAGATTGTCTGCTGAATAGATTTAAAATGGAGACAGACTTAAACTGAAGGCCCAAATCCACCCTTTTATCTCCCCCAGACTTTGAGAATGTTTCAAAATGGATCCAGGGAAAAAAAAAACATATTTCAAAACAGAGCATCATATCTGAATATAATACATTGGCTTAGTGCATGTGGTCATGTCTCCTAGTGGTTGGCTCCAGCAGTAATAACAGCTTGTAACTTACTTGCAGTTAAAGAAGTTCTCCTGTTGTTCAGCTGGACTTCTTTTTGGTGCGGAAGCCCCCAAGTTCAGTTCATGCTGATGACCATGATGTCTGTGGCAGTGATGGGGTGTTTACCCCACAGAGCTTGTGAAAGGGTAATATGGCCTGAGAGGCCAATTAACCAGTCTGGGTGTGCCTGGAGGGTGAGCCAGGCCTACGCAGAAATAAAGCCCAGCTGGGAGGAGAGGACAGTTTGTCTCCAGAGAGAGCTGAGTGAGCTCAGATGTGGAGGAGACCCAGAGGAGAGAAGGTGGAAACAGGAAACTATAGGAAACAGCCTGAAAAGAAGACTAAGACGGAATAAGGGTGGAGTAAAAGGGCCAGACTGCTGCTGCTTCAGGGATTAGTTGAAAGCCTGGCTCAGAGAGGGGCCCTGATGAGCTGGAGCCTGCCAGAAATCTTCAGTAAGGGGTGGAGTGTGGCAACTCCTGGGTCGGGGGACTGATCAAAGCAGGGAGGAGGAGGAGGAGCAACAGCAGCAATACTAACAACACAGGCATGCCTGCTGAACCCATTGCTTTGTATACATGTTTCTTGTCCTTTGATAAAGAGCTCTGTAGCCCTGGAAGGGGCTGGACTCCATAAAGTGACCTGGATGGCCAGGTGACTCCTAGGTCCAGAGTAGGCCAAAGGACAGTGTGGGGGGAAACTGAGGCACATGTATCACATCTGACCACAAGGGGGCATGTAGGGGTGGCAACTTTGCTACAATGGTTCATTACAAAAACACCCTGGATTTAGGGAAAGTTCAGATTTGGATATCAGTCTTGGATCCAACTTCAGTGACTCATGCCATCTCTAATTTAAATTTAATTTGAGGTGTATTTATCAAGCACCTATGTAGAAATGTTTCACGGTGATGGAGAAAATGAAACAACTTGTTCAGCAACAGTTTTTTTTAAAAGTAGCTCCATGAAGATTAGAAGCTCCTCTGCAACACATACTTTATAGAAGTTTGAAGGACAGCCTAGAGTAATCATTTTATCAGATGGTCTGCTGATGTATTTTAGGTTATATTTAGTCATAGCTGGAAGACCACCTACTTTATCCTGCAATGCAGTGAGGACACAAACATCTGCCCATCAGAAGTATACTTAACAGCTGAATGCTAATAAGACCCATTAGCAGCTTGGCAGGGAGTGTTGACAGATTTGTGTTATCAACTTTTCTCTATTCTGGTGACAGCAAACGAGCTTGCTGGGGTTTTTCACAACAGGTATCATGCAATATTGAGAAAATTGTGGTCTACTTGAGTGTACTGAATTAAGTGCAAAGGAAATTACAGCTTACATAAGCAGGAAACATGACCAGGAGATAAAACTCTGATATTTCTGTTCAGCTTCTTAAAAAACTTTTCCCCCTTACTCTGTCACTAAAGGCCTGATCCAAAGCAGAGCTGGAGTGGAAATGATTTTCCTGTACTATGAAAATTTCCCTTCCCAAATCAGGACAAAAGTCAAAAATCTTCACACACTGAAAATTTAAAAAAAAAAATGTTTGGGTCAATTAAAATGTTTTGTTTTCATAATTTAAAGTCCTTTCAACTATGCCTTTTAAAAAAAAGTTACTCAAATTACTTTATTTTTCTAAACAAAAGTTGCTTTGAACCAGAAATCCAGAATTTTTCACTTGAACAATTTCAAAGCTATTTTCAAAAAATGTTTTGAGTCGAGAAATTTGGTGAACCCAACCATTTCCCCAAAAAAAGTTTTGGTTTTGCAGAATCCACATTTTCAGTGAGAAAACAGTTACTTAAACTCTTACCAGCTCTAATCCAAAGCCCACTGTAGTCATCAGGAGTCTTTCCACTGATTTCAGATGGCTTTGGATCAGGCCCATAGGGAGGATATACTAAAGCAGAAAAAGAAATATGCTTCCAGTGGTCCAAATTCCATGTTCAGAAATACATATGCAGCTCCCTGTGACTTCTGAGGCACATACAAGTAAAGGCAAAGTTTGGTCCTTAGAATGTTTTCAACAAGAAGTGGACCAATAGTTCCTGCAATTAAACCTGGGGAAACAGTTAATATGCTACTTTTTCTTTATTTCCAATATATGCACTAAGTATTGTCTGTGTTATGACATGGAAAGAAAGAGCACCTATATGCAGGTAATCTTTTATGACTGAAGCACAAAATGAAACCCTACATTTAATTACACTCATATTGTTCACAATCAATTTCTGTACAAAAAAAATCATAAATAAACACACTCATTAAAGCAAAGATATTTTGGCATACATTCCAACCAAATTAGCCAATATATATGAGGGACCTAGACAAATTGGAGGATTGGGCCAAAAGAAATCTGATGAGGTTCAACAAGGACAAGTGCAGAGTCCTGCACTTAGGACGGAAGAATCCCATGCACCACTACAGACTAGGGACCGAATGGCTCGGCAGCAGTTCTGCAGAAAAGGACCTAGGGGTTACAGTGGACGAGAAGCTGGATATGAGTCAACAGTGTGCCCTTGTTGCCAAGAAGGCCAATGGCATTTTGGGATGTATATGTAGGGGCATTGCCAGCAGATCGAGGGATGTGATCATTCCCCTCTATTCGACACTGGTGAGGCCTCATCTGGAGTACTGTGTCCAGTTTTGGGCCCCACACTACAAGAAGGATGTGGAAAAATTGGAGAGAGTCTAGCGGAGGGCAACAAAAATGATTAGGGGACTGGAACACATGACGTATGAGGAGAAGCTGAGGGAACTGGGATTGTTTAGTCTACAGAAAAGAAGAATGAGGGGGGATTTGATAACTGCTTTCAACTACCTGAAAGGTGGTTTCAAAGAGGATGGATCTAGACTATTCTCAGTGGTAGCGGATGACAGGACAAGGAGTAATGGTCTCAAGTTGCAGTGGGGGAGACTTAGGTTGGATATCAGGAAAAACTTTTTCACTAGGAGGGTGGTGAAACACTGGAATGTGTTACCTAGGGAGGTGGTGGAATCTCCTTCCTTAGAAGTTTTTAAGGTCAGGCTTGACAAAGCCCTGGCTGGGATGATTTAGTTGGGGATCGGTCCTGCTTTGAGCAGGGGGTTGGACTAGATGACCTCCTGAGGTCCCTTCCAACCCTGATATTCTATGATTCTATGAACCAATTTTCACCTGTTTGGAAATTATAGGGCTTTTTCTGTGTTCATGGAGCTCAATCTTCAGCTGTGTCAAGTTTACTCGAAATCACCCTTTCCACCCTCATAATACTGAGCTGCCTGGGGGATGAAACAGCACCTGGAATAACTAAGAGCAGTCTCAGAGCTGCTCTAAGATACTCTGGGCTGCAGCCTGACACTGCCTTAGCTGAAGATCTGGTAGAGTCACATGTGCTTTGTCCTGCCCCTGATATATTTCTTAGGCAGAGTAAGTAGTAAGGTGGGGTCTGGAGCTGACTATACTGGGTTACACTAGCCAAGGATTTGCCTGGGTCAAGAAATCCTCTGTTGCACCATTACAGACCAACTGGAAGAAGCAGTGATGAGTGAGTCCATGAAAATCAAGCATATCATATAGGTAATTATATTGTATACATGCGTATAATACATCAAACGTGTATAATAAACTCAACGTAACTCGAGGCTAGGAGATGTGCCTATGTATTTCAAGTTTACCTCGTGACAGAGTATCCCACACAAGCACTTGTCATCAAAGCTTAACAAACAATTGTAGGCATTATAACATGTACAATTTGGATGTGTTTTATTTCTTTTAATAATATTGCAGAACCAACAAAGAGACCTAAGGCTAGATTTTCAAAAAATAGACACCAAGCGTTATGCATGTGGGGGCACACGTGTATGCAAACACAGAATGGCTCAAGCACACTCATGTTTCCATGCCCAGCTAGCATTTGCGTGCAGTCATATATTTTGCTCGTGCATATGGTAGGGGCACAATGGTTGGGTTTTTTTAAAATGTTGCCCTATTGTTGAATATACAGTTGGAGAATTAGTGTCTCTGAGCCTTCTAAAAATCTCAGAAAAATCCAGAAAACCACCTGAGTTTGAGATATTATGCTGCAGGGAAACAACCTACCCACTCTAACGGCTTTGCCACAAGTCTGACGTATGGAGCAGCACACAGCTGTGCTGCCTCAAGAGCAGACTAGGAAGCAGCTTGTGACTCAGTCACACTCTGCTTCCCAGCCTTCCCCCAGCTCTTGTGGGACAGACCCAGCAGCAGCCCTAGAATTGATTCAGTTTGTGTCCCCCGGCAAGCTGGCCAGTTCCCAGCTCTTGCCCACCCATTCCCTGCTCACCTGTGCAGGAGGAGTAGCAGTTGCTCTGCAGAGGCAGCTCCCTGCTCTGCCTTGCAGTTCAGGACAAGTACCTTGTAACACTTTGCTCACCTGTGGAGGAACATTAAATGGGCCATAGTTTGGTTCTAAATAAGCATTCTGAATCTGACAGCGGTTTTTGCAACTAGATAGTATTATAGGCCCTAAGAAGATAAGCACAGTGCACAGAACTGAATGAAATTTTAAAAATATGCACACTGAATATTAAACAAACCTGTGATATTCCATGTCATGGTGCTTCTGCCTGGAACCACAGCTTCAGTCTCTACCATGACATATATTGATTATTCTAAAATTATTTAGGCACAATTGCATCATTGCACTTCCTGAAACCATATTGCAAAATATAAGCCTATAAAAGTTTCTCATTTACAAGGCTATAAAAAGTACCCATATATTATAAAGCTGTAATTCATGCGTTGAGATCCAGGAATGTCATAAACCTTAGGAGCAAAATCAGCGTGAGTGATTACCAAAGCTACAAAATGAATTTCATTGTATTAGAATCAGAGAAATGTAGGGCTGGAAGGAACCTTGAAAGGTCATCTAGTTCAGTCCCTTGCACTGAGGCAGGACTAAGTAATATCTAGACCAGGGGTTCTAAAATTTCATTGCACTGCGATCCCTCTTCTGACAACAAAAATTACTACACAACCCCACAAGGGAGGACCGAAGCCTGAGCCCACCTCAGGTGGGGAATGGGAGGGGAAGGGCAAAGCCAAAAAGCTCAAGGGCTTCAGCCCCAGGTGGGGGACCTGTAACCTGAGCCCTACCACCCAAGGCTGAAGCCTTTGGGCTTTGGCCCCAAGTGGTGGGGCTCAGGCTTCAGCTTCGGTCCTGGTTGGTGGGGCTCAGACTTTGGCCCTGGGCGGTGGGGCTTGGGCTTCATCTTCAGCCCTGGGCCCCAGCAAGTCTAACTCCAGCCCTGGCAACCCCATTAAAATGGAGTCATGACCCACTTTGGGGTCCCAACCCACAGTTTGAGAACTGCTGATCTAGACCATCCCTGACAGAAGTTTGTCTAACCTGTTCTTAAAAACCTCCAGATATGGAGATTACACGACATCCCTAGGTAATTCGTCCAGTATTTAACCACCCTTACAGTTAAGAAGTTTTTTCTAATGTCTAACATAAATTTCCCTTGCTACAATTTAAACCTATTGCTTCTTCTCCTGCCCTCAGTGGATGAGGAGACCTTTAGCAACCTTTTATGTACTTGAAGACTATTATGTTCCCCCCTCTTCTTCTCTTCTCAGGTTAAACAAGCCCAGTTTTTTCAACCTTTCCACAGAGGTCATGTTTTCTAGACCTTTAATCAGTTTTGCAAAAAGAAAAGGAGTACTTGTGGCACCTTAGAGAATAACCAATTTATTTGAGCATAAGCTTTCGTGAGCTACAGCTTCATGAAGTGAGCTGTAGCTCACGAAAGCTTATGCTCAAATAAATTGGTTAGTCTCTAAGGTGCCACAAGTACTCCTTTTCTTTTTGCAAATACAGACTAACACGGCTGTTACTCTGAAACCTGTGATTAATCAGTTTTATTGCTCTCCTCTGAACTTTTTCCAGTTTGTCCAAATTTTTCACAAAGAGTGGTGCCCAGAAGTGGACACACTACTCCAGTTGAGACTTATCAGTGCTGAGTAAAATGGAAGAATTACTTCTAATGCCTTGCTTACAACACTTCTGCTAACACATCCCAGAATGCCATTCACTTTTTTTGCAACAGGATTATATTGTTGACTCATATTTAGTTTGCAATTCACTATAATATACGACCTAGATCCTTTTCTGCAGTACTCCTTCATAGGCAGTCATTTCTCACTTTGCATTTGTGCAAATCACTGAGATTCACAAAGCCTGAGCTCAATGCCTCAGCTCCCTATAGAAATATAGGCATCTAAGAAAGGATACACAAAAGCCAGCACACTAAACACCTCCAATAGGAGATGCCAAGGCAAGACATCCATGCTGAGCCCCACCCTTCTCATGGAGATAGGCACCTAAGTGTGTGTTGCAGGAAGGCACCTCCCCCTGCTTGGAATTCTCAGCTGCAAGCCATTTCTTGGCGTTAGATGCCTACACCATTTTTGCCAGAGGTGGCAGTGGCAGCAGGAGGCAGCCTTCCCTCAAAACTTTTAGTCCAGTGGGTAGAGTACTCACCTGAGATGTGGGAGACCCCTGCTTCAAGTCCCCGCTCCACTTCAGTGGGAGAAGAGAGTTGAACAACCATCTTTCACCTCTGAGGTGAGCCAACTAGCCACTGCCTGCAGTCTGTCCTGTTGAAGCTGTTTCAGTGTGGATAACTATTTAAATAATAATTGGGCCAAAGACAGAGAGAGCACAAGCATGATAATGACTCTTTAACCTGGTGCTTAGAGCACTTGGGGTAGATGAAAGACCCAGGATCCAGTCCCCCTGCTCTAAAGACTTTTTTAGATTATTTAGTCATAGTGGAATAGCTTCAACAGAAGAGATTGAGGGAACTTCCACATTAGAATATCCCATAGCTGACTAGTTAGTGCACACACCGGAGAGGTGGTGGAACCCTGTTCAAATCTCATCTGTCGCTTGGGGGGGCGGGGGGGTTGAACTATGTATCTCTCACATGCTAGGTGAGTACCCTAGCCACTGGGCTAACAATTATGAGAGATGGCATTCTCCTGGGACTATTCTGTGTAAGCTCATCTATAGGTGCCTGATCAGGTAGGTTAGCCCTGAGCACACTTACCAGGTTGGGCCCTGCAGGTGAGTCAGGGGGAGGAATGCCTATCTTCCTCCAGTTTGTGCACTGCTCTGGGGCTTAAGCCTCTGGATGTCTGGTGCGAGGCTGCAGTGCATGTACTGAGAGGCAGAACCATAGGCACCTGTGGCATTTTCACTGCAAAACTTTAGGCACTGAGCAATTTTAGGCACCTACAGGGTTTGGCAGCAACTGAATGGGGGATTGTGAATCAGGGATTTAGGTGCCTAGAGTGGTAGACGGACACCTAAGTCCTTTTGAGAATCCAGCCCTTGATGCCTGAGACAAAGCTATCAATCAAGAAATGTCAAGTCAGACAACTCTGCTTTGCTTCTACTCCCAAGCAATACTGAGAAGTGCACATCTGAACATCGAGAAGAAGGAAGTGTTGATGCAGCCAAGCACTGGATATGACTTTACTTCCCAACAGGCAAACAGGAAGTTGTGTGCCCCTGGTTTCTCTGTTATCCATGCCTGCTGAACAGATGTCCTGCCAACATAACTCCCAGCCCTCACCCATCATCAACATAAGGAAATTTGTTGGGCCATATCAGTCTGTTTGACTAAGTCCTCCTTACCTGGTATGACCAACTTGTAACCACCATGTTTGCCAGCTCCTGGTGCTCCAAACTGAGCCTCTAGGAGCCCCTATCAAAAGGACTACAATTATAATGTCTACCAGAGCCTCTACCTCATTTCCAGCCTGCATGGAGTCAGGGATGAGGAATGAAGGAACTAGAAACCCCTGCTGAGAACAATAGGGATGCTTTTGCATGGGGTGATCTGGATAAGCGGTCCACTGGACCAATGACAAGCCAGGGCTGAAGAGCCTCCAGTCAAAGGACAGCATGACTTTACACAGAAAAGTTTAGTTTTAATTGTGTTTTGGAAGCTGAGAGAGAGGCAGTGCTAAACTCCCATGCCCCACAAAGGGAGTTCTTTCACTGCTGTGAGACTTTAACTACATGGACTAGGCATATCCACCACTGCAGTCACCGGAATCCAACAGAGATCCGACCAGCCCCCAGCTACTAAAAGCCAGCTGAGCCTCCCAATTCTAGACCGGGAAACAGCAAGCCTGGTTGGGGCCAGAAGAGGACCCTGGTCCTCCAGGGGCTGAAGGTAAAGTAAGGAAATGTTTGCATAAGCCAGCCAGTGCCACAGCAGTGTAACACTCCATCTCAGGACTTGAAACCTCAGCATATCATCCATCTTGAGAAGGTGCCTGAGAGGGAATTACAGGGGTTGGAGGAGTTGTTAGTGTTGGGAAGTAGGGAATTGGTTTATAAAGTTCCCCTTTTTGTAAACTGCTATTTTTGGAGTGTCATTCCTTTGCTGGCGTTTGTTTCATTCATGTCATTGTCCCCTTGTGTAGCGGGCCTTCCACTCCTTGCCAGCTTGCATTATCGTTAATCTTCTGAAGGGACAGCACCCCTGTGTATATGGCACAGTGAGGAGTTATCTTTATGTGTCAGCACCAGAAAAGAACCCAGGACCCAACCCAAGCAAGGAGAGGGGAAAATCCATTCCAAATATTGGTGATAGCAAGCATCAGAGCAAGAAAAGGGAGGAGGCTTATGCCACAATTTGGGGATGGAATTTGTCACAGGATGCTTCATTCATTGCTGACAGTGACTGCAGCCTCTCTCTGCACCCCACTTCTACTCTCAGCTACTGGGCTTTATACAGGCCCCTCATGTTCCTGTCCAGCTGAGCTTCCTCTTAATTAACCCTCATTACTCCCTGGCTCTTCCTCCAGGTGCAGCCTAGGCAGTTAATTGGCCCACCCCTAGCCACCTTAACCCCTTCAGGCCTTGTGTGGAGTGGATATCCCATCACAGGGCTACTTACTGAACTCATATTACTGTCCCTGATATGCCTTGTGTCACAGCACTGGTCAAGCTCCTCCTGCTGGACACTCACCCAGCTGGTGTGTTTGGGCCCATCTGCTTTTGAGTTTCCATTTGTCTAGCCAGGTTTCAGTCACTCTCTCTTTCTTTGCCTTTCTGGCACAATTCCTCAGCACAAACTGTCTGTATGGTACACTTTCTGGAAGTCAGGCCCTGTTACCCAGCTTCTCTAGGCTCTCAGGACCAATGTTGAACCCGCCAGCCGCCAGGTAACTTTAGCATACCTTTCCCAGAGCTCCAATCCTGATTTACAGTTTAACCTTTCAGGGACATAGGATACTCAAAGCAAATAGACACAATTTTCAGGATTTCTAAAATCAATTACTCTCTACTTTAGAGAACACAGTACCTGTATAACTTTCCCTGTCTCAGTTTGCTCACTACTCCTGAGCATTCTTTGGAATTTGGTCAGAGTCCCCTGTTCTGGACTTCACTCCTCCATCACATGCCTCTCTTCTTGTTCTGGTCAGTAAGAGAAAGAGCTGCCCAGAGCAGAACTGGTCCTTTTGTATATTTCCAGCTCCTTAGTCATAAGACATGAGGTGATCAGTTACTAACTTACCAGCCTGACTCAGTAGACTGGTTCTTCTGGGTGGTAGCCAGCTGACTGAAGTAGGCAGGGCCAGCACTAGGTGTTTTGCCATCCATCACAGAAAAAGTTTTCAGTGCCCTCAAGCAGTGGAGCAAACAAACAAAAAAGCAGCTGGCCAAGTAATGTAGCACTCCCTCAGATGCTCATTAGGCACCCCTGAAAATTGGAGCTCAGGGCAACTGTCCTAATCGCCCAACGATAAGGCCAGCTCTGAAAGTAAGGTGCCTCTATTTGAACAGAAGATCATCAAGGTTTAACAACGCATCATTGTTAGGCCTGTGTTATACCCCTTGGAATTTCAGCCCAAAATGCAGGTGCAAATACAGCAGAGAAGGCACAATCAAAATGAAGTTTGTAGTTTGACATAGATATATATGAAGAGTTCATAATATCAGACAGAATTCATAAGGTCTATGGTCATCACCTCTACATCAGATTCTCTAAACTGACATACCTTGTACGACTTCTCCTGTCCTGGTGTAACATACTTTAACCTGATATGACTTCCCTGATATAAGTATTGTGACACCTGTGATTGGACATCAGCCCTACCAAATATCATATGATGTTATGTTAAGTTAATGTTGAATGCTGTACTATGAGAATACTTGAAAGCCATTTCGTAGCCACGTAGCTATTAGTTCAAAATCATATGGCTTCACGCCAAGAAGGTTGACAATAGATGCTGTTTTATACTGAGGCCGCTATTAAAATAAATTAGAGAGAAAAGGAGAAACTTCACATGGTGTTCACTGAGCTGGAAAAAGCCTTTGGCCGAATTCCAAAGGAAGTCATCTGGTGGTGTACGGGGGAGAAAATGGTACCAGAACTTTCGGTATGGCTTTTTCAAGAATCTCTATAGTGGTGAATAGAATAGAATCTCTAGTAGTGAAATAGATAAACTATCAGTAAAGACAGGAGTGGATCAGGGATCAGCACTGAGCCCTCTCTTGTTTATCCTCATTCTGGATGTCTTCACACAGAAGGAGAGACTTTGCTTGCATGCTGTTTGTAGATTATTTCATTCTAGACACTGAGGAGAAAGCTAGTCTAGAAGAGGATCTTGATAGATAGGTTGGAGCTACACGGGCTTAAAAGAAGCAGAGGAAAAACAGAGTATATGGTATGAAATTTTAATCCTTTGAACACTGAAGAATTATCCTTGAAACTATGTGGGCAGACAGTGCTGAAAACGCAAAAGTTTCAACTATTAAGGTTCCAGAATCCAGGAAACTGGGACAATGGAGGATGAAATAGGAGCTAGGATAATAAATGCCTGCTCTAACTGTAACCATATACTAAAACTACAGCACATATGCAACAATCTAAAGTACAGGGAAATTCCCTTTGGGATTCTGGTGACAGACCACACCATCAGCATGGTATAGCGGTAATTCATTATGGCGGTAGTAACTTTATTATTTACGTTTGATAGCATGGATCAGTCTGAAGACAATAGAGCAACATCAAGTCTCAGTAACCAATGGTGTTGCTCATTGAACAGAATTTTGTAAGAGCTGTGAACCTCCTATCACTCTGTCAGGTGGAGTTGATGTAATTCATGCATCCTGGCCAGCAGTGGGGAGACAACCAGCTTGTGTGAGCAAGCACTAACTAGACGCACGCTTGCCAAGTCACTGAAAGGGCACTGTGCAGTCAACTTTGTGAGGGTATCAGGCAGCATAGGTTTGTACAACATACTTCATATTATCTAAGGTTTACAGCCTACAAATTCATGATTAGCACTACACATCAAGTACAGTTCAGCTCTGCTGGCCCCCCTACAGGCTGCCTCCACCCCCAGCAATGATAGTGAGGGACAAAGCTAATGCTTGTGCCCCCACCCCTCTCGCACCCGCACAGGGTTGAGCACAATCTGGCATAATAAACACTTCAGTTAACAAACCTTTGAAGTGGGAGGTTGAGTCATGCCATCCGTGAAATCCTCATTTTTCACAGTTATGAAAATGTATCCCCGTGCCAGTCTATTCCATTGTTTATTCACTGCTTTGGCATGGCAATGTAGGGGGATGGATGTCAATCACACAACAGTCTGCAAGATGCTGACAAACAGTAGGTGAGGCTGGTTGGATGTCTCGCGGAAAGGGGGAGATGTTTGCTACCAGTGTGATTGGGAGTCCTTTTAAGAATTGTGTCGTTTTGTATCTTGGCTTATATGTCAGAGTTACATGGGAAAACAATGCACAGTGAACAGGTTTTACTGTGCCCAGCAACACTGTTCCTGCTTCAAACAGAATTAGATGGGTTGCTTTCAAGAAAGAAAAAGAAAGAAAGAAAGAAAGAAAGAAAGAAAGAGCTTTGATCTAAAAGAATGAGTCATGCATCTGGAATTACATAAAATGTATATTTATGCCAGAATCTCATTATTCAGCCACTGTTTTGGCATGCCAGTTTAATGAGAATACCAGTTAACCACAGAACTATGAAGAAGATGCAGAGGGATGTCCCTTGTCTGTTTGCTCTAGCAATAAAGGGTGAAATCCCAACTCCAGGGAAGTCAATGCAAGTCTTGCAACTGATTTCAATAGAGCCAGGATTCCACCCATATCATCCTGCAACTTCACTCAGAACTTATTGACAGAGCCTGTTAAAAATGTAAATTTATTCTTATACTGATAATATGTTGTTATATATCTCAGATATCTCAGATATTACTAATCTCTCCCTGAAATTCAGAGACAGACAAGTGTATAGACCAAAACCAAGTTATTACACTCCCCAGAAACTACAGTCAAATCAATCCTTCCCTCTTACTTATGATAACTAGACAGAGATGCTTCCAAAGATGAAGGCACACTTTAACAGGTGAGGGAAGTTACCTGCAACCATAAGGGCTAGAAACTCACTTTATAGTTTAAATAAAAGCTGTAATTCTCATTTAATCATATGGCTCCAGGAGATGAGGCTTGAAAACAAAACACCAAATCTCACAATGCTTGAAATTTCAATCACGAGATCTGGCAACAGTAATGAGTTACCTACAGAGAAGGGGAATTCATCTCCTGACCTGCTGCTGTACAAACAGGTCTTACTTCAAGAGATTGTTAGTCCAGATTCTCCTCTCACTTGCACCATATTTAAAGCACTGAAACTCCACCGACATGACTGAAATTACTCCTGAATTAAACTAAGTGTAATTAGAATAAAGCACTGAATTTTTGACACACCACTTCAGACTTATGGAAAGAAATAAGCCCATTATCATTCTTGTTTATATAGATGGAAACGTGGCAGGGACAGGCACCTCTCTCCAGGATATCAACCAGGCACCTAAAAGCACAGATCAACAGAAGTTAGGTGCCTAGGTACCTTTATGTATCTTGGCCCTAAACCCTGCTGCTTTCCTGTGCATTTCACTCCTGGCTAGTTTAGGTGACTCCCCACTCAGTTTGCGGACTTCTGTGAATCCCTCTAGGAGGCGTCTAGCTCTTCTTATACAATGCGTGGGGAAGCCTGAGCACCTAACACAGGGCGAAGATTCCAGTGGGTGGCAGAGTGCCTCAGAGTTTTAGGGCACATCTTCACTAGCAATGTTAAAGCGCTGCTCTGGCAGCGCTTTAACCTGGCCGTGTAGTCGCAGCACCAACGCTGGGAGAGAACTCTTTCATTTCTGTAATAAAACCACCTCCACGAGGGGAGTAGCTCCCAGCTCTGGGAGCGCAGATCCCAGGGCTGGTGCACTGTCTACAATGCCACTTTACAGCACTGCAACTTGCAGCGCTCAGGGGGGTGTTTTTTCACACCCTGGGTGAGAAAGTTGCAGCGCTGTAAAGTGGCAGTGTAGACAAGGCCTGGGTCATTGCACTACTCAGCATTGCAACGCCTAGATCCTTTTCGTGAATGTACTCCTTACTCCCCATGTAACTCTACTGACTTCAATGGGGCTGAAAGACAGCACCGAATTTAGCTGTTTTATTCTAAGACTTGTATCAGATTATTCTGATTACTCCACACAAGAAAACACAGTATTGGTTAAATCAAGGTTTGAAGCAGATCTATAGATTGTTTCCCCTACACTATGAGAAACCTGTCTGTAAATGAGAGCACTCATGTTGGTTGTAGTTTTATGTTCTGAACTAAAGCGGAAATGATTTTTTTTTCTTGAAAATTTGTTTTTCCTTATGTAAATGGTAAGCGTCAGGGCATTGACCCTTCACCATCTTTGAAATGTACAGATCCAAGACTGGATCTGCTTCACACAATAGGGCATTGTAATACAATCTAAAAGTTCTGAGTGCCAGTTATGAGTGAACTGGGAAAATTTCCCTCAAGGACAATTCAAGTCTCTTTGTGATCGTGCCTGCTGAGTAATAAGACAGCCTTGATCTTAAAATGAGATTACAAGCAGACATAATCAAGGCCCACTGTTTGCGTGGCTCAGATGTTTTACGGATAGTTACAGTATCAGTACCACTGTAATCTCAGTCAGTTATGCCTCTGTTATCTCAGCTGGGGGGACCAGGTTTACCTTATCCTTCCTGTGATGGACTGTATGCCATCAGCGGGAAATAATGTTTATATACATCAGTGGTTCTCAAACTTTTTTGATCAGCCCCCCCACCCCTTCTCAGAATCTGTAGTCATTTACATCCCCCCACAAGTACACATACCGACACCCAGCTCTGAAGGCAGAGTTGAGAGCAGCAGCTGCTGGCCGGGCGCCCAGCTCTGAAGGCCGTGCTGTGCCAGCAGCAGCACAGAAGTAAGGGTGCAATGTGAAAAGCAATATCACTTTTCACAGCAGATTTAGTGCCCCATTGCCCCCCTTACTTATCTGCTGCTGCTGCCACTCCAGGGCTGACAGTAGGAGCCTCGCAGCCTCCAAGTGATGGATTCATGGTGGGGAAGGAGAGCCTGAGCCCGGGCTGCCTCCTGATGAGGGATTGAAGGGTGGAGGGGAGGAGAGCCTGAGCCAACGTGGTGGGGCTCCGGCTGTCAGCCCCAGGGCAGCGGGACTCCGGCTGTCCCCTTTATCTCCCCGCTTCCCAGGTGTGCACAGCCCTTCTGCATGAGCGCCAGCCACCCGGGGCTGACAGCCAGAGCTCTTCAAAAAAAAAAAAAAAAAGGCACACAGATCGCGCTTCCCTTGACAGATTCCCGCACCTCCCCTGGGAAGCCCACCCCATAGTTTGAGAACCGCTGATATAAATAAATACAGTGTGTACAGTATATACAAAAGAATCTGAAAAACTAGTTTGAGCACCTAAGTATTCAAGTAGTGAATCAATGCAATCAACCCCTTGGGGAAAAGCTATCAAAGTCCAAATAGAATGTAGCTCATCCAGAACAATTTGTATTACCAATAGGCATACAAATGCACACTTAAAGGTGATGTAAAGCTACCAAAATATATCTATTATCTGGAAGGAAGTCGATGGGGTAATAAATTTAATTGCAGGTGTTGAAATGGAGAAATAATGTGCTAACATAAAATCACATTTAGAAGGGTAATGAAAATAGTCACACCTTCACTTCTACAACGATCAAGAGTATAAATACACAGGAAGACCAGATAAAGGAGCGGAGCTTCACTTACACCGGGAAGTGCGGTTCAGTCTCTGAGGGCTTGTCTCCAAAGTGCAGCAATGCACGCTACCGGAGTGCGATTTTTAAAGCACACTAATGTGTGGTGCATTAACTAGTCCGGGTAGACCCTGGTGGTGTACACAAAAGATTCTCAACAGTGCCGGGTTTACAATGGCACCAGTGGTGCTATGAAGCTGGGCCCATGCTCAGAATGGGCCCCGGCCTGCTCCACTTGCACTGTGCCCCGAGACCCCACCAGCCCACTGGCTCCCCCACCCCACCACCACTTGCTCCTCTCGGCCCACTGGCCCCACCCACTGGCTCCTTTCTTCCCCCTGGCTGGACCCCAGTGCACCTCCAGCTCTGGGCCGGCTCTACTTCTCACCATGTGTGGGGCCCCGCCTGTGTCCCCAGAGCCACCTGGGACTGGTGCAGAAGCCTGGCCAGTCTTGGCCGGTTGGAGTGGAAAGTCAGGAGGGCTTAGCTGGGCCCTTCCAGGCAAGTGGGTCCTGAGGGAGCCCGGCGGGGTCAGGCCCTGGCCTGGCTGACTGCGCCACTCCCGAGGGGCCAGAGTAATTCTCCACCCCAGGACCAGCCCTGGCTGTGCTGCCAGCTCAGTCCAGCAGAGACAGTCACCTCCCAGCAGGGCTGGTGAGTGAGGCCGGGAGGTAGGGCGTGGGGGAATGGGTCTCAGGGAGGCTGGGGGTGGGGGGCCGAGTGGTGCTGGGCTGTCAGTGGGCAGGGAAGATCTGTGTGTGTTGGGGCACTAGGGAGTGGGGGTTCTGTGTGAGGTGCTGGGCAGTTGTGGAGCAGCTGTGGGAAGGGGGCTCTGGGCAGGGGTGGTGTTGTGCAAGGTTCTGTGAATTTGTGGGCGGGTCTGGGGGGGCACTGGGCATAGTGGGTTCAGGGGGGCTCTGGCCATAGGGTGTCAGGGAGGTGTTGCAGAGGCGCCGACTTTCTGATTTCCCCTCGGGTGCTTGACCCCCACACTCTGCCCCAGGCTCTGTCCCCCCTCCACTCCTTCCCCAAACAGTCCCCATCCTCGCTCCACCTCTTCCTGCCCCTGCTCCTCCCCTGCTCCTCCCCCTCAGCGCCTCTTGCCCACTACTGAACTGCTGATCAGTACCACCAATGGGGGGGGGGGGGGCAAAGGAACAGCTGCCCCGGGGTCGGCAATTTAAAAAGGCCCGGGGCTCCGGCTGCTGCTGCCACTACCGCAGCAGTGGCCGGAGCCCCAGGCCCTTTCAATTCCCACTGAAGCCCTAGGCGGTGCAGGCCAGGCAACGTGGAAGGGCTGGCTGGGGGACACTGACCTCCAGCCCTGCCCCTTCCGCCCAAGGGCCCGGCCCCCATACTGGTAATTCTTCGGCTTTATTTTCACCCCTGCCTGTCAGTATTTGGACATAAGGTTTAGGGGCCTGGTTCAAAGTCCATCGAAGTAAGTGAGATTCTTTCCACTGAATTTAATGGGCTTTCAAACAAGACCTAGGAATGTCGGACCTACACTTTTGTTTAAATCAATGGTGACTGAAGGAAGCATCCTGTGTAAATGAGGGTGTTTGAAGCCTTTGACTCAGAAATGCAGCATTCTGTCTAACTAGGATTATTTTGGAATCAAACTGTTGTTTTGAGATATTTGCTGCTGGCCATTCTCTCAAAGAAGGAAAACAAAGCCTTGACATCAGGGGACAAAAGTGCTCTCCTTTGTCATTCAGTCAAAGACAAAGTATTTCCATTGACTTCAGTGAGCTTTGAATCTGCCGCCCACCCACCCCAAAGCAGAAACAGAGGAGAAGCTGAAGGAGAAAAGAAGAAAAGGTGGAAGAAAAATCAGAAAGAAGAGTGAGACAGAAGAAAGGCATACAGCTGCACCAGCCATGCCCACCACAGAATGGCCTGCCATCATTTCATCAGCCATACAGTTGAATAGAACATGAGGGAAATAAAATGACAGTCTTCTACCAAACAGGTGGGAACTGTTGATAAAATAATTGGCACACCTTAAAAGAAACTAATTAACACAGTTAAGAGACAATAGGAAACAAAAAGGTAAATTAATTTTGAGCATTTCAAAGCACTAAGCAGCACTACTCAATAGTTTAAGATAGGAAGTGAAGCAGCACAAAGAATATTCCATTGAAACTGCAGGAGGAATTTAAGCAGGAAAAATTGCTGAAATTGGCAAGGACTGGGGGATACCACTTACACTTCTGTAAAGTGCTGTGGATTTTACTCAGCACTCATCCAAAAGGCAGCATGTTCAATAGCAAACGGCTCCCTAACGGAATGCTGGGGCACTGGTTTGGTTCGGAATCAGAAGGAAAAGTGCTACCCTAGTGAATCACCAACATGACTGCCTTCTGCACAATGTATTTTCCATAGTAGTCTCCCATCCAATTACTGATCCCATCCATCTCTGCTTACTTGCAAAATCTAACAAGACCACGGCCCGCAATGGAATAGCTGCAGACCAACATATGAAATAGAATACAAATAAATCTCTTCAGTTAAAATAATGAGAGGAAGAACACCTCTTTTCAGACAAGATATGTACTATGAATGTGATATATGTCTAAATTTTGTGGGAGTGACAGTAGAAAAGACAGGTCCATTTATAAATCAGGACTGTCTTCACAGTGCTGTTTTCCAAATGAATCATCCTGTTAACTTGATAACCTTTCTAATTTAAAGTTTAAACATGCAGAAAAATGTACTTTCCCCCAATCTTCTCATGTACAACATCGGAACACCACCACCCCTCGTCTCCAACTGAAAATGTTCCCCATCATGCCAACTATGAACAGGCCGCAGGCCTATTTTGTAAGACACATTAAGCATGACTTCGTACCGTACATTGCAGACACGTTCAATAACAAACTCACGTTGAAGAAAAATGAACAAGCTATTTTTTGGTGTCAGTGATATTAACTACCAATCTCATCTTACTCTGGGGAAAAAAAAGGTAGTGGGTGCTGTGATTACTTTTTTGAGTTCCTGATACAGATTGCAAAACATGGGCTTGATGTTCCCTTAAGCAGGTTCACAAGTGAAAGCAGACTGGTCAAGGGGGCTGAGAATAGTATAGGTCACTATTCTCAGCAACACTCAGATTTCATTTACTTATAGTAAATGTCAGATCATTAAATCTAAGGCTCAAGTTTCAATTTGCATTCATTAAAGCTGGCACAGGCTTCAGGTTTTGCTCCCTCAGAGTGAAGCAAGAATGAAGACAATAGAAATCGCCTTGTTATGACTTCCCTTTTGGCAAGATAAAATGGGTATTTACTCTATAATAACTGCAGTTCTTTGAGCTGGGTTGTTCATGTGTATTCCACTCTTGGTGTTCATGTGCCCTATGCACTTGAGATCAGATTATTTTGGCCAGCAGTGCCTACTGGAGTCACACCTATACCCTGAGTGCCCCCACCCCATCCAAAAGTATAAAGGGTAGAGCAGGCCCAACCATCCCTCACTTCGTTCACCAATACAGAATCCAGGTGTTACAGGACTCCATAGTAGTTGGGAAGGAGGGCAGGTCATGCAATACGCATGGTCATTCTGAAGAATCACACTTACTGCAGGGTAAATCACTGATGTCTCCTGTGATTGTCCATATATATTCTATTGCTGGTGACTCACAAGTAGTGATCTTATGAGTAAGAGGCAGATGCTCAGAGTCTATTTAAGTAAGGCTTGCAGGACAGCTCTGCCAAAATGAGTACCACATCCTGATGCCTCAACTAGGGAATAATGTCATGAAACATATGGACTGATCCCCAGGTAGCCTCCCTCCAGATTTCAGAGATGGGTACACTTCTCAGGGAAGCCACGGAACCTGCTTAAGCTCTAATGGAGTGAGCTCTAACTCACATGGAAGAATTTAATCTGCCTAGCTCATAACAAACCGTAATGCAAGTAGACACCCACTTAGATTGCCTCTGGATAGATACTGCCTGACCTTTCATCCTACCTGCAAAAACAACAATCAGTCTCAGGAAGACTCTGAAAGATTTGGTCCTATCCAGATGAAATGATGGAACCTTGAGCATACCCAGGGACATGCAATCTGGGGCCACAGCAGTGGGAGTGGGATTAAGGAAAGAAGACAAATTAATCATATAATTCAAATGTAAATCTGAGATTACCTTAGATAAAAATTTAGGATGGGGCCTAAGGGTGAGCTTCTCCTTATGGCATACAATGTGGGTCAGCCATAAGTGCCTGTTATTTCCTCTATTCTCCAGGCTGATATGATTGCCACTAAAAAGCCATTTTCACAGACAAATGATAACATGAGTATAATGCAAGTGGTTCAAAGGAAGGTGCTATTGACCCATTTAGGACTGCACTGACATCCCAGGGAGGAGGTTATGACTGGGGGAAAACATGAATGAGACTCTTAAGAAATCTAGCTACCACAGGATGGGAGGAAATGGGATGGCCCTGCAAGGAGGAGATGTTCAGTTGATCTACTGCCAAGTGTACTCTAATAGAGCTGCTGGATAGTCCTGGGCTCTTTAATGTCAGCAGGTAGTCCATAAAAGCTAGAATCTGGGTGTCCTAAGGAGTTATGTGGTGTTGCTCTGCCCAAATTTAGAGAATTTATTTGACTTGTCCCTCCTGCTTTGAGCTAATATTTAGAGTGCCTCCATAGTGCAGCTCCTTTCAGTGGTGGTTTGCCAGCCAGCATCCACGGTGAAGTGTAACAAAGCAAGATCCAAATGGGGATTGTTACCCTTGTTCTGGGAAATTAAGTCAGGAAGAAGTGGTAAGAGTGTCAGGCTGTGAGGAGAAGTTCATCAGATCTGGGTACCAGAACCATCTTGTACAGACTGGCAGTATCATAATCTTTATAGAGAGTCCTGCCTGAGCTTCCTTAGGACCCTCAGTATTAATGGGATAAGTAGGAAGGCATACATTATCTCTGGCCTCAGTGGAATGAAGAAGGCATCTGACAGAACCTGGGCTTAGACCTACTCAACCCAGACCTGAGATACTGCCTGTTTTTATGTGTGGTGATTAGATCTAAAATGTGTTGATAATGGGAATTACCTACTTAGAATTTCTGATATTTTCTGTGTGCTCGGTGAATTGTTATCTGAAAATATTCATTCAGTAGGTTGAGAGCCGTGAACAAGGCCTGGGGATCTAAGGATGGGATTCCAGAGGCTAGAGTTACCATGCTGAATTTGAAGCAGCCAATGAAGGCACTGAGCACCATCCCCCTGTACGGCCGAGGAACTTCTTCCACTGCTCCAAGATGTGGAAGTGAGTTCACCTCTTGCTACAACAGTCTTTTGTGAGAGGATTCCCTGAAGAAGAATGGGGAAGAGGCATCTGAAATTGTATGGAATACTTCACCTCCATGATATCCAAGACCCAATGGTCTGCTATGATGAAGTTCCAGGCCCCCAGAAAATAACAAAGATGGTTTCCAAAATGAGGGGAGGGTAAAGATAATTCCAGATGTTAAAACTGCTTCTTGGAGAAGCTAGTCCTAGAACCCATAAGGTGCCAGGCAATTTTTGATTTAGTCCTAAATGGAACATAAGAGCTGGTTCAAGAAGTGAATATAGCTGAACTGCTAGGTAATAGTGACCATAATGTAATTAAATAATGTAACATCCTTGGAGGCAGGGAGAAATACCAAAGAAACCCACCACAATAGCATTTAACTTCAAAAAGGGAACTACTCAAAAATGAGGAAAATACTTAAATGGAGATTAAAAGGAACAGTCACAAGAGTGAAATGCCTGCAAGCTGCATAAAAACCTTTTTAAAAACACCATAATACAGGCTCAAATTATATGTATACCCCAAATTTAAAAAAAAATTGCAAGAGGACCCAAAAATGCCACCATGGCTAACAACAGAGTAAAAGAGGTGGTTAGAGGTATGCTTTAAAAATTGGAAGTCAAATCCTACTGAGGAAAATAGAAAGGAGCATAAATTCTGGCAAGTCAAGTGTAAAAGTATAATTAGTCAGGCCAAAAAAAAAAAAAAAGAGCAGCTAGCAAAATACTCAAAAACTAACAGCAGAAAAAAATTAAGTATATCAGAAGCAGGAAACCTGCCAAACTGCCAGTGGGGCCAATGATCAGGAGGAGCACTCAGGTAAGACAAGGTCCTAGGGGAGAAGCTAATTGAATTTATTGCATCAGTCTTCATTACTGAGGATCTGAAGGAGATTCCGACACCTGAGCCATTCTCTGAGATTGAGGTATCGATAGAAAAGCTTTTTGGAACAAATTAATAAATTAAATAGTAATACATCACCAGGACCAGATGGTATTTACCCAAGAGCTCTGAAGGAACTCAGATATGAAGTTGCAGAACTTTTAACTGTGGTATACAACCTACTACTTAAATCAGCTTCTGCAACAGATGACTGGAGGATAGCTAATGTGACGCCAATTTTTTAAAAGGTTCCAGAGGCAATCCTAGCAATTACAGGCCAGTAAACCTAACTTTAGTACCAGGAAAACTGGTTGAAACTATAGTAAGGAACAAGAATTATCAGACACATATTTGAATAAAATTTGTTGGGGAAGAGTCAATATGACTTTGCTAACAGGAAATCATGTCTCACCAATCTATTAGAATTCTTTGAGGGGGTCAACAAGGATGTGGACAAAGTCCCTCAAAGGTTCTTAAGGAAAGTAAGCAGTGATGAGATAAGAGGGAAGGTCCTCTCATGGATCAGTAACAGGTTAAAAGACAGGAAACAAAGGGCAGGAATAAGTCAGTTTTCAGAATGGAGTGAGGTAAATAGCAGTGCCTGCAAGGATCTGTACAGCGCTGTTCAATATATTCATCAGTGATCTGGAAAAAGGGGTTAACGAGAAGTGGCGGTTTGCAGAAGATACAAATTACTCAAAATAGTTAAGTCAAAAGCAAACTGTGAAGAGTTACAAAGGAACTTCACAAAACTGGGTGATTGGGCAACAAAATGGCAGATGAAATTCAATGTTGATAAATGCAAAGTAATTCACATTAGAAAACATAATCCCAACTATGCATACAAAATAATGGGATCTAAATTAGCTGCTACCACTCAAGAAAGAGATCTTGATGTCATTATGGATATTTCCCTGAAAACATCCACCCAATATTCAGCGGCAATCAAAAAAGAATGTTGGGAACCATTAGGAAATGGATAGATAAAACAGAAAATATCATAATGCCTCTATATAAATCTATGATACGCCCACATCTTGAATACTGCTTGCAGATCTGGTCACCACATCTCAAAAAAGATATATTGGAATTGGAAAAGATACAGAGAAGGAAAACAAAAATAATTAGGAGTATGAAATAGTTTCTGTGTGAGAAGTGATTAAAAAGACGGGGGCTTTTCAGCATGGAAAAGAGATGACTAAGGGGAGATATAATAAAGGTCTATAAAATTGTGACTGGTATGGAGAAAGTGAATAAAAAATGTTATTTACTCCTTCACATAACAAAAAGATTAGCACGAGTGATGTAAGCAAGACACAAATAGTAATTCTTCTATTCTACAGTTTCATCTGGGGAGATCAAGGAGTTAGCCTTTGGGATCATATCCTCATGAGGCTGTAAATGCTCTTCATCAGATACCTGCTTATCTTGCCACTTGGTGTGACAGAGCGCCACCTTAGCCTTATACCTCTGTAAATCTAATCCTAGAAGGGGCAACAGATAAATAGCTTTCTGGAAGGCTGTATACCCCAGGGGGCCAGTAGGACCAGGCCTGGACATTGTAGCAGAAAGGAGCAGGAGACCAATGGTACCATGGTACCATGGGGAATGCTCCCCTCTAGAACCTCTAGGTCAGTGTGTGAGATAACAGGTCCAAGACTTTCTGTCAGACCAATAAGTGGTGTAAGAGAGGGAACTGGATGAATGGTTCAGAGGCTATGTTCAGCCTATGTTAAGAGAGTGATAGAAAAAAAGGAATATTCTTTCTCTAGGCGTGGAGCTACTCTAACAAGGTCCCTAGGCTGAACTATGGAGTGAACTCTTGTTGGTACTAGTAAGGTGCTCGATACCATGTGGGGGCAGTGGCCAGTTCCGAATGGGGAACTCTCACCACATAATAGAGCAGAGGTGATTCTGGGTCAGCAAACACTGTTAGGTCACCTGGTACTGCAAAGGATCTCAGTGCCAAGAAGGTCACTCCTGAGAAGAGTAGAATGGAGGTTCTCAGCACTGGTGTCATGGATGCCGAGGTCATTAGTATCAAATTACCCGACATCAGTACTGCATAATCAGTACTGGGTGCAGCCTGAAGTTTCTTGGCAGCATTGGTCAGGTACTGGTCTCCAACGGAAAGTAATTGGGATTCATTCCAGATGTCAAAGGAATTTACCCTTTAAGGAAGTGAGGTGAGGAGAGCTTTGCCTCTTCCTGCTAGGACCCAAGGAGGGCAATCTGTCTTTATGGTCCCTGGAGGAACAATTCTCCTTCCTACCACTGTTAGGAGATTTTGTGGAGGAGGACATGGCTCCGGTGCTGGCCTCCTAAGATGCGGTTGTCTTTCTGGAAGGATTCTAGGAACTCGGGGTTCCGCCAGAGCTCACTGGAATGCGCCTAAGCAAAAACTCTTCAGGCCCAGGCGTTTCCTTTCTCCTTGGATCTGAGACAGACCTCACAGAATGGTCCAAAAGAAAATGTTTGAAGCAAAGCTCTCTAGACTTCTGCAGCCTTTTTGAGAAGGAATGACAGACAGGGCATTTCTCTGGGATATGCCCTTCCCAGAGGCATAAAAAAAGGCACCTCAAGTGACCATCATTTAACAGCATAGCTGCTTCACATGAAAAACTTTTGAAGCCAGAGACTTCACTTCAGCCAAAGGACTATATCAGTACCAGGAAAAAAATTCCCTAACTCTAAGAAGAAAAATATGTTTGCGTGTTTGATTTTTAAGCCAAACCTATACCTATACTATTTACACTGATTACCACTATCGCTAACTAACACCTAACTAAATAGTTACACAAAAATGTTCGGTTTACACAAAGGTCAGAGAAGCAGACATTGCGAAGGGTTCCGTCTCACTGCCACGGGCAGTAGAAGAAACAGAGGGCACTCAAAGTGCAGGCATGGCCCCAGCAGACACTGCTGCCCAAAAGAATTGATCTCACATGCATGGGGTACATACACACCAGAGGTGGAATATATATGGATAAGTATTGTTACTGCATTTGTTTCTAAATTCCATACACAAAACTAGGTTAATAGAACATTACAGTTGCATGGATAAATATCCCAGGTTAGGAAATGCTCCCTAGTTTGTATTCACTGAAGTATGGTCTTTAATGACACAAACACATATTACTTCTCAATAATGCAATATAATATCTTACAGTTTTTAAGAAATATTATGTGATCATGTCATTACAGACTGTATTAAAATACACACATGCAGAGGACCAGAGTTAAGGTTGTACATGTAAGCTTAAATTTGGCATTACCTGACTCCCAAGTGCCTAATGAGGCAGACTTCATGTTGGAATACCTAGATATTTTTTAAAGAAAAATTATGGGGGGAAAACATACTTCACAGCCTGATTTGCATTTACACTAAGATCCCTTTACACAATGTAAAGGAGCCGTAGAGAAAATGTACAAAGATAGGTAAGTATTCTTAGCCTAGTTTTACAGATGTGGAAACCAAGATGCAGTGATCCAACAGTAGGGTGAGAGGTAGAATTCTAGTCTTCTGAGTCCTAACTCTGGCTCAGTCCAGTAGACCACAGCTCTCCCTTTCTTTTTATCTCATTGAAATAAGGATAGATTTTGAGGACCTGAGAAATTGTTTGTCATTTTTATTAATAATGTTTATGATTATAGTTCCTAAGGACCAACCAAGAAGAGGGCCCTATTCTGCTAGGCACTGTACAGACACAGAGCAGCAGTGTTTGGTGTAATGAGTTTGTCAGGTCTGAGGTGAGAGATGTTGCAAAGAACAAGGGCCCTTTGCCAAGGGGTCTGTCCGTTGCAAACAGTATGTTTGCCATGGTACTAAGCAGGCTGAGGTCTCTGTATACTAAATACCAGACCTTGTTTAACACTGTTTAATGTTGGACACTGCTTGGGTTAGGTTAACACCTTTCGCCCCTTGTGACGTTCCCCTCTGGTGTTATCTGGACCGGTGATCTGCTAGCTCACTCCAGTCCTTGACTTTAGGAGCCAGCCTTACCCTGCTTTGCTGTGACAACCCCCACTCCTGGGCTGTTCACGCACAGCCTCTAGCATGTAAGCTGCTCCTTGGGTTGTGCAACCGAATGACACTAGCCAGTATCTCCAGTCCCAGACACAACCATAGGAACCTCCGTCTTGCAGTGTCCAGTTATGCCTGCTGGATGCTGCAACCTTATATGAGTTCGTCAATTTAACAAAGAAATTGATATGTATCAGGCTTGTTATCCCAAGGGGAGTCTCTGACACATTTCAAACCAAACACACTGCTTCAGGTAGAATAAACAAACAGATTTATTAACTATGAAAGATTTTAAGTGATTATAAGTCAAAGCACAACAAGTCAGATTTGGTCAAATGAAATAAAAGCAAAACGCATTCTAAGCTGATCTTAAAACTTTCAGTGCCCTTACAAACTTAGATGCTTCTCACCACAGGCTGGCTGGTTGCTCTTCAGCCAGGCTCTCCCCTTTGATCAGTGCTTCAGTTGCCTGGTGTGGTGTCTGTTGATGTAGGTGGGAGAGAGAGAGTATGGCAAACGTCTCTCTTCCCTCTTGGCTTTGGCCCCACTCCCATTCAGAGTCAGGTGAGCATTACCTCATCACAGTCCCAAACTGACCAAAGGAATGGGAGTGACTCACTCGAGAGTCCAACAGATCTTTTTGTTGCTGCCTAGGCCAGCTTTCTTTGTTCCTGTGAGGCTGGGCTGGGTTTATCCCATACATGCCCTGATGAGGTGTGAACTGCCTCTCTCCTCTTGGAGAGTTTTTGCCTGGGCTTATTTTAAACCATGAGGATACACTTTCAGCCTCATAACTATATACATGAAATTATAACCTATAACATTACTGTAACAACAGTTACTATAACATCACTATAACAACAATGCTCAGTGCATCATGAGCCTTCCGAAGACACCCAATATGACAAACTTTGCATTGGATACCACACAATCATTTTATAAGGATGAACATGGGGGTGTAGGCTGTTCCCACAAGGTACCAAATGTCACACCCCTATATTCCATCTAAATTAATACAGGTCCTTGCTTTGGCTGCTTCTGCAGCTGCTCTTGCCAATTCACTGGGTCAAGTGGAAACTCCCAGCAGGGGTCATAGAGCAGGAATGCCAGTAGCCAATAGCCATAAACCTAACCTTTGGTTCCATCCATAACAGTAACAGGTATGTGTGAAGTTGGTTCCTCAAACATAATTAAATACAATTTTACATAGGCTGCCAATGGCTGAACAAGAAATTCTCTTGCTGATAAACTGGATTCCAGAAAAGATGTGAAAAGCACATTATGTTGACATTATTTATTTATTTATTATAGGATCTAAGAGCCCTAATCATGCTAGGTGCTGTATAAACATGAAAAAAGGCACTGCCTGCCCCCAAAGAGGATACCATCAAAATATAAGACAGGAGACAACAGATGGATACAGATCAACAAGGGAATACAGGGTAACAGTGAGATAAAATTGATCAGCATGATAGGTAGGGGTCTCTCAGCATACTATCAGTTTAACCATTGTCAAGTTTTTTGTAGGCCTCACAGCAAAGACAACTTTTAGGAGAGATTTGAAGGAGAATAATGAAGTGGCTATGCAGATATTTACAAGGAGTTCCTCCCAAGACATGAGGGTATTCTCTGGGAACTCAATAGAGCTAGCAGTCAGTCACCAACAAGTTTTAAAATAGGCAATAATATATTAATATTGGTTTCATAATCAGAACATTAATGTCTATAACAAAATTATAGCTGTTGCTACGTATCCTTGGATAGAACAGAGAACTCAGAGTTTTATCTGATGCTCAAAAAAATGAACCTCAAGCATCAACAATTGTCAAAATTATTCTGCCAAAATAGAAGTCAAGAGAACAATTTAAATTTCTAGCTGGTATAAAGGTAACAAGGAAGTCTTGAAAAAGCAATCACACCATTGTTAGCATTCATAGAAGCAGATCATTAGTGTGCCATACAGTAAGTACAATTGCAAATGCTATCATGAAGATTATACATGTTTCATTCTGTCTCTACGACTACCTCTGGTCTGCCATTGTGCCTCCTCGTGCTTTATACTTATATATAGATTTGAATAAAGCTGATGAAAAGGTTATAGATGGAAACACTGAAATGAATTATTTTCTCTGAGTCTGTCTCTTCTTCCTTGCCACCAAATGGGATCCACTCTACAGGTCCTCTCCTTCCAAAGCGCTCGGCTCAGTGCCATATCTTCCATCATACCACATGCTAACATGTCTGTCTTTGTGACATCCCACCACTCTTGGGATGGCCCTTTTGTCTTTTTCCTTCAAACTTGATCTGTTGGACTCTCTTACTCACATAGTTGTCAGCAGGGCTTAAATTCTCATCGATTATTTCCTGGAGCCTCCCCCCACCCAGCCCCCAACATGCTATAAAAACGTCAGGGCCCAGCATGGCGGGGCTCTGGGCTTCAGCCGTGGGGTGAGGGGGAGCTCAGGACTTCTGCCCTGTGGTGGGCTGGTGGGGCTCAGGGCTTCTGCCCTGTGGGATAGCAGGGCTCCAGCCTTCAGCTTTGGGGAGGGGTGGTCTTGGGGTTTTAGCCACGTGGAGGGACACTGGGTTTTAGGGCTTCAGCCCTGCAGAGGGGCACCAGGGCTCAGGGCTTCAGCCCCATGCGGAGGTGCCAGGGCTCAGGGCTTCTGCCCCACAGGAGGTGCCAAGGCTTGAGACTTCTGCCCCACAGAAGGCGATGGGGCTCAGGGCATCAGCCCCATGGGGCACACCAGGGCTTGGGCTTCAGCCCATGGGGTGCGCTGGGGCTTGAGGCTTCTGCACCTTGGGTTTGAAAATATTTACGCGAGCTCAGCTCCAGACATCTTCAGATATATTTAAGCCCTGGCTGTCCGGATTGCGATTTACATGACCAAACCATCTGAGCCTGCATTTCTTCATTTTTTCATTTATGAATGTTACTTTGAGCATGTCTCTAATATACACATGCTTGATGTGGTTTTTCCTGCTTATGCCACTCATCCATCTCAACATTCACATTTCTGTGAAACAGATCATTTGCTTATGTTTCTTCTTTGTTGCACAACAATCACCACTAGACATTAAAACTGGATAGACCACAGTTTTATAGACTTTCATTTTTAATCTTACTGGTATCTTCCTGTCACAAATATCCAACACTTACCTCTCTCTATGTGAGCCAAGCATTTATTATCCTGGCTCTAATTTCATCCTCCACTTTGCTATTGTTCTGGATTCTGGAACCCAGACACTTGAAACTTGACATTTTGGGTATTGTCTGCCCTGATAGTTTCAATGATAATTCTTCAGTGTTCACAATATTAAAATTTCATACCATGTACTGTTTTGCCTCAGCTTCTTTTGAGCCCATGTTTCTCTGGCATATCTCTCCAAGTCTCTATATTACTTATATATGTTTAGATCAATATTATAAGAATGAAAATACATTTTTAAAATGATTATTTCCCCTGCTTATGTCAAGATCTGTTGATAGGAAACATGCTTCCTTCTAACTTTATGTGAAAGGAAAGAAAAGATGTGCATTGGCATATTCTGGGACAAACACATTAGATGTGAGCCGGGCCTGTTGTAGTTCAAGATTATGGAGAGACGTAAAGGTCTTTCCACTATAGAGCCCAGATGTTTAAGAGAACACTCATTTAGTTGCTGTACCCTCCCTCCTAGAACTCTTCACTCATGCAGTCATCAGAAGTAGCACATGAAGACTTCCATCCAAAGCGATTTTCTGTGACGATAATAAAAAATACCAACATATTGTCAAGAGTTCCTTATCTGTGTTACTAATTTAGGGCCAGATTGCAACACACTTACACTGAATACTCCACAAGTAGTTTCACTGAAATCAATGGAACTTGTTGTGAACTAAGGTACTATTCAATGAAAGTTAGGGTATCATAATCTAGCCCTTAGATGATCAAAAAAATCAAATTTGCCTCTCACGGTTTTTATCTCTGTTTAATTATTTTATTCACATGGCGTTGTCACTGGAACTTAACATCTATAGGACTACTCATTTAAGTAAAGTTAGGCATATGTGCAAGTGTTTGGGACCAAAGCTGATTAGTTCCACTTTTCTTCTAGTCAGTTTAACTTTCTGGTTCTTGGGCACTAGTCCAGTGTCATTGTGGGTTTGATTTAACAACACTGCAAGGGTATAATTAAATAAAGAAAGGAAAATGTTTTCATACTTTTTAAAAAACATGAATGAAAACATTTCTGTTCTTTTAGATTCTATAAATACTCCTCCACTATTTAAAATAAAAACAAACTAAAACCTAAATTTGGGAACAAAACTAAGTTGACAGGCCTCCTAATGTTGTTTTCCTGTAAGTGTCTGGCATTTCTGCGTCCTCTGACTCTTAAACTATGCCAACATCACAACAGGGAGTGTTTATCCAAAGCAGCATTTTCTGAAATTACTCTGGTTTGAATTTTAAAAGTTTTAAAAGTCTGCAGAAAACAGCTTGAAGTGAAGTACTTCCTTGTTTATTGTTGGAAGAGTGTCTTTTTAGGCATTGCACTATAGATGGAACCACAAAAATATTGGGATGCTAGATAAGATTGTAGTCAGTTCACTTACATCATTTATATCTTTCACTCTGAATAATTAGCATGAGTATATTACGGAACATTCTGTACTTTTGATAAGCTACAATATCTAATACACTGCTACAAATAAAGATCATATGTAATATTTACACACCCTTTTTTTGTATGTGACATTAGTTTGTTCTCTTATTCCTAAGTGACAGTTATGGTTTTAGGTTGTTTGGAAGAAACGTAAGAAATTACAGTGTAGGAGTCAAATACTACACTATCATCCAAACAGTGGTCCATTCAAATCAGTGCTGAGCCACATTAGTAGTATAATTTGTGGAAGTTTGCACTGCCGATGCTGGCTCTGCGGATAAATACAAAGAGGGTTTCATTCTCCAGTGCTGCCATTTTGGCCCTCTCACTGACAGAAAAGTCACAGAAAGAAAGAAAGAAAGAAAGAAAGAAAGAAAGAAAGAAATCTGGCCTTTTATATGTGGGTGTAAGTTCCATTCAAGTCAGTGGAAGTTATGCTGGGTGTTAGTGAGGCTCCATAGCTTATACTGTATTTTATACAGAGAAAGGAAAAGCCCACTCTTACCCTTGTTATCCTTGCTACTAAAGACTTTCCTTTTCATTATATAGTATCCTATATTATTAACAACTTTTTTATGTTGCATGTACTCATAAAGGCCCACAAGCTTTGTTATTCTAGCTGTCATCTTTTTAAAAAAAAAAAAAAAACTTCTAGTATATTTTTTATGTTACACTTTCGTGATTCGTTCCAGCTTGGCTTCAGCACAACATTTTTCCACCCACACAGGAAAGCACGCCAAGCCTCTGAGGTTTTGCAATATTCTTTTGTAGTATTGCTTTTATCGAGCAATCAAGTAAATATTAATATAGGGTTTTTTTCTAAAGGAAAAGCACTCTTCGCTGCCAACTGCACAACTTGCTCTGTGATAATATAAAGTATCAACACATAGCTTCTTTCAAGAATTTAACTAAGACATTCCCAAACATCTGTAGCTATATTCTGCTCATGGCTATGGATATAATATCCAAGACACATTTAATTTTTTGTCAAATGGGTTATTCATATTGATCACAGCCCAAATCTTTCTCATCTTATTCATGTGAGGTTCTCCACAGTTATCATTGAGTCTCTGAGGGTGAGTAAGATTTGGTCTATATTTAAAAGTTTTATCACCATACTTATGTCGGTTAGTGGTGTGATTTTTTTGTTGAAATGGCTATGCAGGTAAAAGCCCTACTGTAGATGGAGTTATAGCTGTACAAAAGTGCTTGTACCAGAAAATTCCCCAAACTGGCATGAGCTATATTGGTATAAGTTATAGCAATATAACTGTGCCTACATTAGGAGTGTTTTGCCAGTTTAAACTAAACCAGATAAACTTTCAAATGTAAGCCTTCCCCGGAGAATCAGGATTTGGCTCAAATGCATTAAAAGCCTTTAAAATGGTGTTCTTGGGCAGGGAGGAGGGGAAAGTTTCAATTTCATAGGTTGGTTAGCACTTAGCTAAAATAAGAGATAGGATTCAATTCCACAACACTTACTCACGATGAATCACACTTACTTTCATGACTTGTCCCATTGTGGGACGACACATGGGAGTGCAATGCAAAGTAAGGGTTGAAGAACAGGGCTCACACCATAGAGGTCAAAGAGCAGATAAGCATTTAAGTCATGCTTTGAAATACTGTGCCTTAGCCATGTTATATTTTTGCATTGTAATAGTCTATGTTGTACTGGATCCTCCCCAAGAGCAGTGAGTGGTTTTTCTACCCATGACTTGCTGTTTCCCACTATACTACCTGGAAGGTAACAAACTAGCAAGGTCCAGGTTCCTGACTAACTGGACAAGATCCTGCCAACACATGTAAATAAGCATTTACCTCTACTACCTGACACAATCAGTACCCAGTTCTCCTTTTTCCCTTGTGAATCAAGCTGTTCTTCATGATGCTTGTGCTTCTTTACCTCCCTCATTGCATTTGCTTTGCCATCCTCTGACTCTAGAACTGAAAACATGATTTCTATCCTTCCTTGTTTACCCTACACTCTTCATTCTCTGCCGCTACAGAATCTCAGCTTCTGTGTGTTGTTCTATGGCTGCAGTGTCAATATGCATGCTCATCACTGTGCTTGTTTGGTGGATAAGCAGAGGACTTCATTTACCAGGTCTGGCATCTTTCAAAAGCTATGTTATAAATGTATATTTTGTTAAATTAACATGTGCAAGTCTCTCAACATCCTCCATTCACAGCTGCCCCACTCCATCAAATCTAGATGGCATGGTGTATGTGACAACCCTGGAAGAAGAAAAGGAGTACTTGTGGCACCTTAGAGACTAACAAATTTATTTGAGCATAAGCTTTCGTGAGCTACAGCTCACTTCATCGGATGCATCTCTAAGGTGCCACAAGTACTCCTTTTCTTTTTGCGGATACAGACTAACGTGGCTGCTACTCTGAACCCTGGAAGAGTTATCAGCTTTCAGAAGGCGCTTGCTAACAGTGTCTTGCCTTCTGAATCCCACATTAACCAATAAGAATTTGTTCTGATGATGTAATGTTTGTAATTTACAGTGATATCATTCCTAGAGTTTGTGGGAGGAATTTTGTGAAAATCGGTTTGAACTGGTCTCCCCAGTTTGGAGATCTTTCCAGGTCTCCTGCTCATGACATTGAATTAATCTCTCTTAGTAAACACTTGTTTCTAATTCTCTTTTAGATTCTGTCTAAACTTTTACCCCAAACAAACAGTCAAACAAGCAAAAAGGTAGTCTCTCTTAGCTCCAGAAGGTGACTTACTTCTCATCGCTACATTCTAACTCAATATAAAATTAACTCCCTGGAGACTCCAGACAAATATATTTGTCTTTCTAAACTTTCCTTTGTCTTGCAGTCTGAAAAAATGTTAGTGTTTTTTAAGGCAGTTGCTTAAAAACTGCAAACTGGGAATTTCTTATGATTACTGAAAACTAACTAATTATACCAGATTAATAAATCTACTAAAAGAGATGTGCGGTGTTTAGAGCACTTTTAGATCTTTGGATGCAAAGTCCTGTGTAGGTGCCAAGTATTATTATTATCCATTTGACTTGAATGAAGGCCTTTCACTGAATATCTTGAACAATTACTGAAAAATCCTGTAATGGAATTTTGCTCCTCTCCCCTTTCCACCCACAGACAAATGAGCAGGACCGAGACTGCCTCATCACTTTCCATTCTTTCACGCCAACAGTGACCACTCTTGAAAAGTCAACATTTATCAACTGTTGTTACACCTCAACATATGAAATAAGCAGTTGTTTTTTATTATCAGTATAGGGGGATAGCATGGTATTTCAGATATCCCCGTTGGCAAATGTTTACTTTCTAATGCCATCAACTGTATGTCTAGCCGTGTACAATAAAATAAGCATGCATGACTAGAAACAATCAATACAGAATAATGTAATCAGACATTTTGAGCATGCAGGAAGACATCATTCTGCATGATGTACTCTGACGTGCACATGACAGTTACAGAATGGCCATCCTGGCCAAATGTCAAGTTCTTGCCACTGCATAAAACAGGTTGGGCTGCTTCTCAGTTCAAAAACTCCCTTATCTGGACGGCTTCAGCGAAGTTCATGGTTAATCTGGCGCTCACAGTGTCACCCTAAATGTTATCACGAAAAATATTTCTCCCTTATATAACCTATGGGTCCATTCCTGGTCAAATAAATTGGCCCTTTCTGATGACTCCATTGATCATGGGATCAGGCCCTATAGGTACAGTAGCAGCAAAAGGGCCTCTCATGAGGATCCTTCTGCTGACGAATATTGTGTGTAAATGATTCTCTTTCGTTATACATAAAAAAACTATTCAAAAGTATGACTGATTACCTTGGAAAAACAAACCACAGTGAATCACATATAGGTTCTGTACGATGCATTCCCAAACTGTAAATCGGTTAAAATGGGTTGGCACATACTTATCGAAAGGTTAATCGAGTCATGACATGTTTTTGTTTGGTTTAATAGTGGATACCCTGTAACAGCACACATACAAAACATTTTAGTTAGACACTACCAGGTCACACATTACTGGGACTAGATTATTCTCTTGGGTTGCTACATTAGAGCAGTTCCTGCTCTGAGGGGAACAAATGCTCTAAGAGTTTTGTTTTAACTGTAAACTGAATCAGTTCATCATACTGGTAACTGAAGATCTCTACAATGGTCAGTAAACCCTTTGGAAAATTGCCACAGTAGGTTGAAATATGTTGCCACTCTGACTATGATGATTTAGAACTTTTCCAAAGCTGGTTCACTGCACATATTTGATACTTCAGTTTACTTCCGCATCTGAAGATCAAATGAGTTGCGGTTCACCCATTGACTTTGTCTTACCCTGTATACCCTCCACTGCTAACAAATGCTTAGGTCCATGGATTTTCTCCTCATTTTGTATTACTTCATTCGCTCCTAACATGTAGGGGATCTGACTGGGCCACTTGCCACTGGGCCAGAAGAGGCTGCAAGCACTGCAAAAGGGGGTCAAATTACCAGTTCATAAGAGAAAGAAAGGGAGTGCTTTATTCTTCAGTAAAACATCTGCAGGACTCAAGGAATGGCCTTAATAGGCTCTGTAAGGAAGCCAATTCCACCTCTCTTTGACCAGCCATCAAGTCAAACTGAAGTGAGACCTCTGAGGGATTTTGTGGGGAAATTTGGAGGTCACCCTAAGTCTAAGAGGGATTCAGGGAAGTTCAGGGTCCAGATCATAGTGATTGCTTTCTTTGGATACTTATAACATTAAAACATTTTCCCGTTACACAAGGGTTTGACTCAGAATATATCATCAGAAATCTGTAGGCGTGTCAAGTCATGTGATGATGCTGTTATGATGATGTACGGTCTTGGGACGAAGTAAATGGTTAAATTTTCATTGAAGCACGTGAAAAAAGAAAGATGAATAAAAGAGAATCAATAATGAATTTGCTGAATAAAACTAAACTCCTGCTTTTCTTTGCAGTGTAGTTTGACCTCTGTGCATACACACATCACCTGAGCTACACTGGTGTCCTGTATGGTATCCCATTTTGATGTACAAGATAAGCTAACTTACCAGTAATAGATGTCTGATCAGTATTAATGACTGGGGCTTCAGTAAATAGGAGGTTTCAGAGTAACAGCCATGTTAGTTTGTATTCGCAAAAAGAAAAGGAGTACTTGTGGCACCTTAGAGACTAACCAATTTATTTGAGCATAAGCTTTCGTGAGCTACAGCTCACTTCATCAGATGCACACTGTGGAAAATACAGAAGATGTTTGTTTTTATACACACAAATCATGAAAAAATGGGTGTTTATCACTACAAAAGGTTTTCTCTCCCCCCACCCCACTCTCCTGTTGGTAATAGCTTATCTAAAGTGATCACTCTCCTTACAATGTGTATGATAATCAAGGTGGGCCATTTCCAGCACAAATCCAGGTTTTCTTCCCCCCTCCCACACACACACACATAAACCCACTCTCCTGTTGGTAATAGCTTATCTAAAGTGATCACTCTCCTTACAATGTGTATGATAATCAAGGTGGGCCATTTCCAGCACAAATCCAGGGTTTAACAAGAACAAGATAGAGGGTAAGGACATGTCTAAAAACAACAGTTCTTCTTAGAGTCATGCTTCCACTTCACATGCAGTAGAGTGTCTCTGGGATGATTGAACTGCCATTCATGAACTATTAGAAATTCTTACAATAAAACAGATAAAGTACAATTGATCTGAGATGAGAAATTTCAGGCTCTGGAAACAAAGTTGAGACTCAAAACTATACAATTGCAGCACTAAATGACTAACTGGAATTGTCTAACATGTGGCGAAGGCACAGGGTAAGATAATCAGATACTACAAAGACCGTAGATACTATAGTGACAAGGGCTATATAAGTACCCAGAGAGATAGAAAACTGGGCTCACATCTATTATTTAAAAATAATTAAAACAGGGATTGAGCGCTGACTGCAGAATTGAATGCTGAATCAACTTCAGAATCAACACTGTTAAGAAAGGCTTTTATTGATGAGCACATCTCTGCCTCAGTCTTTTACCTTGAAAAGCTCTGGTAACATAATGTAGGGGAAAAGAACTTTTGTTTTTGGATGTGGATTTGATCCACTTAATAAATAAAATCAAATAGGACAATGCATGAAAGGGTGTGGAGTCAGAAAGGGAACACAAATGCAGACTGCAAATAAGGCACACAAAGTCAGGGTAATTAACCATTGGTGGATTCCCCATTACTTGAAGTATTGATATTAAGATTGAATGTCTATCTATAAGATAAGTTCTAGCTCATCCATAATTTACATAACTCGATGAAGGAATCACTGGGTGAAATTCTTTGGCCTGTGTTATGCAGGGGGTTAGATGAGATAGCCGTAGTTGTCCTGTCTGGCCTTAAAAACTACAGATCTGTGAAAACACTTAAGAAGACTGAAGTCCAACTTTTCAAAAGTGCCCACTAATCTGAATGCCATCGACTGTAACTGATCTCCACAGAAGCTGTGGGTGCTCAGCAGGCCTGAAAATCAGGCCCCAGGTGTCTCAAATTGGGCACCCAAAAACTGAGGCAACCAGAATTAGTGGACACTTTTGAAAAAGTTGACCTGAACTTGTAGGTGTTGTCATCTTGTTTGGCAAATGCCCTGGTAAAACCTTTGTGTTTCACATCAACATTTCTCCATGGGCGTATCTGCAATCATAGTGACACCAGTGCTGTGCACTAGACTGATGGTGATTTTGCATATGCTTGAGAAGTCTTCAGTGTTGTTTGCACTGAGAGTTGATATCAAGGAGGTTTAGCAACAATTCCAGGTATGCACGTCTCCACAGTGATAACAGTATCAATGATAGAATCACAGATTTTCCCAGTCTCCCCAGATTAGCCCCATTAGATGGAGGAAAGGTGTCAGGCTTCAGGGATTAGTGCTGAATTACTTTGTGTTGTCAAGGGGCAGTCACATTAAAACCAGAAAGTTAAATAACTCAGCCTTGCACCATGGGTGGACAGTTGCGTAACAGGATGTGGGTACTGGTGCTTATGAGCAGAGTCATCATGCAGAAGAAGGGAGAGTCCACGTGGGTCACTGGGGAGCTGAGCTGGGAAAAGAAGTATTGCAGCTACTGCTCATTTGCTTGCTGCAAACACAGGCATTTGCTAACTCTGACAGCGTAGCCCGTTCAGTGCAGATAAGCAAGCCAGCCTGACTCTTTGCAACTGTGAGATGTGAAAATGTTTCCTGACCAACCTGATAGCAGCACATAGCTGGTCTCAAGACCAATATCTTAACTTGATTATAGCATTAGAATACAACCAAGAAAACAGGTACAGTATAGCCTTTCCTGTTAACTTGCTGTGCATAATACTGTGTGAAATGATAAATTAATGTGATTATCAATTGTTAATTATTCTTTTTAATATTATGTCTGATGACACATGGCACTCTTGTCTGTACGTTCTTCACGTCACAATTGATCTCCTGAATTGACCAACGCCTTCCACAGACAGAGGGTGGCCTCATTAGGAGAATCAGAAAAATCATCTACTTCTTTTGTGTACAGCAAAGTTCCTTCCTTGTTCTCTGAAGTGATATCTCAGCACAATGGGTCAAGTTCAGAATGAATGTAAGCAGGTGCCATTACCACTGCAGTCTATTGAGTTATACCCGGGCTTAATTTCTCCCATTGTATATCCATTTCCACTAAGAAGAGCAAACAATTATGCTAGTTATCTGTTAGGACAAAAGAGCAATACTAAAGTTTAAATAACATGTTTCCTTTCTTTTGTGCAGTGTATTCATGTTGTGTAACACACAGAGCACTGAGAAAATTAAACACAGTTACCGCTTGCTTGGATAGACTGAGAAAGAACATGGAAAACTAAACTCAGCATTAAAAAAATTCAATCTCATTACCAGATTAGATTCAAAATTCCTCAGAACAAATAGGCACAAGAATATTGTGTATCTATGATACAAGAAAGAAAAAAGGAAGCTCAGCACAGAGTTTAAATGTAGAGGTGGGTGACTCACCATGTTTCACACTTTGAAATGAGTGAGACAAGCCTGTGTATCATATCTCAGTCTGCAGAAAACAGGCCATCCCAAGCCATCACTGGAAGCCAAGCACTTGGAGTATAAAAGCAATACTATACCAAATGTGACTGGACATGGCTTTCACTTACACAAGCATCCTGGGAGCCAGAGATCACAAGTTAAGCATCTTTCAGGATTTGAAATACCCATGTTCTCAAAAGTTAATGACTTGGTGATAAAAATGAACTGTGGGATGAAGCATTTGACATGGGCTTGATGTAATGAGGAGCCAAGTTGCATACCACTCTAGGACCTGATACTACACCTATTGAATCAGTGGGAATCTTTCCATTAACAGCATAGAAAAGTCATTTAATTTCTCTCTGTCTCAATTTCCTCATTGGTAAAATGGGGATAACGATGCTTCTGTTCTCCCATCTTTGTAGGATTGCAAACTCTTTTGGACAAGGACTGTCTCTTACTATGTGTTTTGTGCAATGCCTAACACAACGTCACACCAGTCTTGTTTGGGCCCTGTTGGCCCTACTGTGAAAAAAGTCTACTGTAGAAAGAGCCCTTGAAATACATATAATGTTCACATTTGAAGAGCACAGCAAGCTGAATAGAGTCAAAGTTGGGAACTTACAGGCTGCTCTGGCAAAGCTTGTTAGCTCTTCTGACAAAGTTGGCAAGCTCTACATAGTCTAAAACCTCCTAATTTTTTTACTTCCTCTTAAAAAATAAGTAAAAAATGTAAAACCTGAAAATGCAAAATGAAGGTTGCATAGCTAAGAATGTCAAAAAAGTCAAGAAATGCAATGTTCGGGATCCAACAGCAAAATAAACTGCTACATGGAATGTCTGTGCTATGTTTTCTATCTAATCTTTTGGTAAAATGTGTCGCTTAACATTATTGATTATATTATAAAAAACATAGTATAATGCATGCAGGATGAGCAATGAAAGCACTGCTGCCAAAAGCTCAGCTTTTTATCATGTGACTTTAGATACACAGTCTCAACTTCTTTTTGTCTATTTAGGTATTTATTGCATTTCACATATATGTATGCAGATGCACCAGTAAAGTGTTTGTTCACTAATGGAAAGTTACTATACCAAGCGTAAGATGTTGTTTACTACAGAGTGTTTAGGAACTGATAGTTAGAGGTTTGTTGGGCTTTACCTTCTGCAGGTTTCCCAGAATTGTACACTTACTCAATCATTAAAAGTAATGGAAAACTAATTTTATTCCATTCCGATACCAAAGTCCCACACTTTAAATATGATGCCCCCCCCCCACACACAGATGAACTTATTTGTTTAGATTTAATTAGCTGAAAAGGTGCCTATCACAGACTCTAGGCATATCCCTCAGCCCACGCTGCTTCCGCAGCCCGCATTGACCTGGAACGGCAACCCGCAGCCAGTGGGAGCTGCGATCGGCCGAACCTGCAGACGCTGCAGGTAAACAAACCGTCCCGGCCCGCCAGCGGATTTCCCTGGTGGGCCGCGTGCCAAGGTTGCCTATCCCTGCCCTAGTTAGTGCCCTCAGCCCTCTTCAAAAACCTCATCAGACAGATAGGTGCCTTCTGCAGCGTACCTGGAAGGTCAGCACCTTCAGGCTATTTCAAACCAACCAGGAAGAGAAAGTTTAAGAGTTCTGGAGCCCTCACGGAGTATGTCTACACTGCAATTACACACCCGTGGCTGGCCCATGCCAGCTGACTCAGGCTTGCTGGGGCTCAGACTACAGGGCTGTTTAATTGCAGTGTATACATTTGGGTTCAGGCTGCAGCCCAAGTTCTGGGACTCTCCCACCTCATAGGGTCCAAGAGCCTGGGCTCCAGCCTGAGCCTGAACGTCTACACTGCAATTCAACAGCCCCTTAGCCTACTCCCCACAAGCTCTAGTCAGCTGGCATGGACAAGCCATGGGTTTTTAATTGCAGTGTAAACATACCCACAGAGAACACCCTGCCAGCTACTCCCTCTCCTTCATAACCTATGTGTCCTCCATTTTGTAGAGCTATTACCAGTTCTATCTGCATTCCCCAATTTGAGGATAGGGAATGTCTCTTGAAATGGTAGAATCTTTCAAAACAGAAGAGACTTTTATAAGTGCAACCACTTAGTCATTTTTTTAAAGTAAGTCTTTGGGCAATTGAGCCTGGAATGTAGGGCTGAACAACCTGTTCATAAATCCCAACCTGCCTGAATACAGCAAGTTTGGGCATGATCAACACTGAATGTGTTGAGAATGGCCTGAAGCCCACAGATTCATGAAAACGTACTTCCGTGTCTGTTGGGTCTTAAAGAGTCTTAAAGAGCTGAGAGAAGAAGCTTTCATTTGAAAAGATGGCTCAGCTGAGCCATTGGAGCTGGGTTTATTTTTGCTCATAATACACAAATAAGATAAAAATTCATTCAAATAACATGGGTGGCATTTTTGGGTTCTGTATACTTTATAAAAGTATAATCTCCAGTGTTATGTTTACAGCATAGACACAGAGAAGTCAGACACAAAACATAAAATAATCTTGCTGGAAGGTTGCTACATAACACTACTCCATTTCTTAGAATTCAGAACAATCACACATAAGAACCCAGAAACCAAGAGAGACAAAGCAGGCTGCTCCCTAATCAGAGAGGCACAACTCATCCCCACTTTACTCTAAGCTGTCTGTCTGAATGAGCAGCTTGTAAGCATCCCTAGAGAGCCCTCTAGCCTGCAAGCAGGATCAGGAAAATATCCTAAAATTGAAAGTGGCAGTTTACAATTTTAAACATAGTTTTCAATATGCCAAATCCAGGATTCTTCTCAGTCACTCATTGGTTTCTCATTGTCTACTCAGAAAAAGATCTCACAAACTCTTGGGTGTGGACAATTTCTCAAAATCTCCTTTTGTGGCAAGCAGTTAACTTTGAGAGAGAGAAAATGGGAGAAATTTAAGAAGAAAAGCTAAAGGCCCCGATTCACCACTGTGTTACTAGAGTTTTACAGTGGTGTAATTCCACCTAAATGAATGAAGTTACACTAGCATAAAACCAGAATAACACAATGATGAAGCAGACTCAAAATAGCCAATATGTATTTTGGGGGGGAAAGCTGCCTTCTGCTACTCCAAAGTTTGTGCAAAATTTGTTTTATGTAAATCAGCAGTAGTTGCCAAAAATTCACTCGACTGGTTGCAAACATTTCCACATGGCTCCCGGTACCATATGTTATAAAATAACCAAGACTTGGAAAAGCACTTTAGGCAGCGGCATGCAAAAGAGTAAACTTAGCCTCATTCTTTACTTTCAGAATGTGCAATACTTACTGCTACAACCAGTTTTCCCAGGCCCAGTCTGCAACCATAGACATGTTTCACCCTGTTGAAACTCATCATCATCATGGAACAGCAATCTGGCTAAGTCTGGGTAATGCTTGCTACACAATCAGAACACCCACACATAAAAAGGATGAAAGAGGGAAATTTTCTAATTTATTGTCCTGCCCAGATCTTTCTTTTTGTCCCCATGTACAAACACCAGCACTGATATGTAATAGCAATAATTTGGGCAGGGTTTGAGTTAGAAGTTGCCATCATAGACATTCTTAATTCAAAGGAATGGGGTAGATGCTTTTAAATAACTAAGGTTCCCCTCAGTTTCTGTAAAGTCTCCTTTTGTATCATTTCTTCTGCATTTTCTTTCCTTTCCTTCAGGTTTTACTCACTCCAGTCAATAGCCCATAGTATCTAGACCAGTGGTGGGCAACCTTCGGCCCGCAGGCCACATGCGGCCCATCAGAGTAAGCTGATTACGGGCTGCGAGACATTTTGCGGACATTGACTGTCATTGGCTGAGAACGGCGAACCACAGTCACTGGGAGCTGCAGGGGGCCGTGCCTGCGGATGGTCAACGTCCGCAAAATGTCTCGCGGCCCGCAATCAGTTTACTCTGATGTGCTGCATGAGGCCCGCAGGCCGTAGGTTGCCCACCACTGATCTAGACCAATGGCTTCAAAATGTTTTGGTCAATGTGAAACAAAAATATTTCACATTTCTCAGTTTTCCAAGAATTAAAAAAAAAAAAAAAAAAAAAATCATTTCGAATGCACCTGAAACAAGTTGGGTTTGGAGTTTATTTGGGGTCAGCCCCTGATTAAAAAAAAATTGGTTATTCACACAATTCTAATCATCTGTGCCACTGTGAGTTAAATTATGCACTATTGGAGGGCTCTCATTTACATAATGCAACTATTCAGTTACACTGTTGCTTCAAAATTGTTAAGACACTACATGTTTATGCCCCATTCTACAACCTATAATTACATCAAGTAGGCCTTTTGAAGTCAATGGGCATATACAAATGAGTAATGGCATCAGGATCAGACTCTTCAACTATACACTATGAGTTATGTTTTAAATATTTTTTCTTTTAATCCTCTAATGCAATTTACCTAATGAAATTATCTACCAAATGGCTTATTTCTGCAGATTCCATTGTAGGTATTCTTTTATTTATTACTCTTTTACTTTGATCTGTATGCCAATCAAGATAAACTCAATAAAGGTAGAATTTCTAATGAACATAAGGAACTATGTGCAGTTGCAACAGCCAGTTTTTCTAGTTTTCATGGGTCTCTGCATTTATTTTTACTTGTGCAATTGCCAAATTGAAAGGTTGCAGCGTGTAGAATATGCTGCATTTATTTTGATGTTGTGGAAAATGAGAGAGAGAGCTTTATTATTTTTAAGGATCTTGCATGTTCCTTGGTATACCTGCTTGATATTATTCTGTGCGATTACACTGAGTTAAATCAAAGGATGAGATTAAGGAGAAAAAGCGGGGAAACAAAACAATTACAAAGACAGGATACCCCCAGAGAGAATACCAAGAGTCCTTAAGAGAACAATATGGGGGCCTCTTAAGTGGGAAATGCCTACTTACTTGGCTCCAGCCAAGTTAACAGATATGTTCTCCCAAGGCCATAGGAGAGGATCAAAAGAACACTAAACTGTTAAATCCCCTGCCTAGAGAGGAAGAAGAGAGGGAATGGGCAATAACTGCTGGAGGTAAGTCTCTGGCAGAGAGACACTGCGAGAATGCAGCGCAATCTCTGTCTCCCAACCCAGACATAGGGGGGCTGGGCTGAGTGGAACTTACCAAAAATTGGAAATAAAGGATAAGGTTCACCGGTAAAGAGATCTGAGAAATCACCAGCCAGCAATTCATTTTCACCAGAATCAGAAAAGTGTTAGAAATATTTGGGGCATGTACTCCAGATACCAACACAGATTCCCACATGAAACTGTCAAGTGGAAACCAACTAATGTGAGGAAATGAGGGCACCCAAGAGAAACTTTAAAAAGAACCCTTAGCAGGAAGGGCAGAATGTTTGATCTCAATAGCATAATGCAAATATAAGCAACAGCAAATGACTGAGGGTGGCCTTATTAGGAGAATCAGAACAATCATCTACTGGAAAAATGGAAGGCACTGGATTCCATCTTGTGCACTAATGTTTGTGTGAGAAGGATGTAAGGTAAATAATATAAGACCACGTATGTAGGTCTTTTGTTGTTTTAAACATTTTCTCTGGTGGTTATGTATCTTTGGGTGAATAAATGATGTATTTGTTTCAATAAAAATCTTGTGTGTGTCTTTAATCAGCCTCTGGTCAAAGCCTCCTGGAGACAAGTTTTCTTGCATGTGCCAGGTACAGGGTTGGTCTTGTTTACATGGTTGGGAAACAAGAGGGCTGCAACCCAAAGATCCAGCCCAAGAGTGGCTGGACTTCAGTGTTCCACCCTTGAGAGGGGTGAAAGGAAGGAAGCCAAGCCTGGCACCTAAAGGTTGCACTCAAGAGGGCCTGAAAAGAGTTCTAAAAAGCAGCACACCCTGTAAACGTGACAGATGTTTTAATTGTTAATGTCCAAACCATGAGTGAGACCTGCAGGTGTAACACCGACAGACCGCGGTCGGCAGCGGATGGGATCGAACCTAGGGCTTCTGGAGCTTAGTGCATGAGCCTCTACCACATGAGCTAAAAGCCAACTGGCTATTATCTAAGGCTATAGAGCAGACTTATTTTCTCTCTCTCTAAGTAATCTCGGTACCACTAGATGGGATAGAACACCTCACCCAGAACATGTGTGGGTTACACAGGCACATCAATGCTAATTAAAGTAAAAGAGATGGTCTACTTTGCCAGTAATCTAACACCAATATATTAATGAAAACACATGGCATAGTGACAAAGAATTGCAGTGGCTAAAGTAAAACCAAGGCAGACCAAAAGAAATAGTTATAGGGTTTTCAAACTGTTTCAATGTGTGGACGACATTTTGATATATAGGTTGCCTTATGGAGTGCCAGGCCCACTGTTTGTGATGACACTGACCTCATCTCCTCCTGTTCAAAATCCCTGTGACAACTTCAGCAATTGCTTATGTTAGGAAAGTTTTGTTCCTTTTTTAAGCTGTCTTTTACTGCATTTTAGCAACTAGCGAAGAAGAGGAGCCAGCATCATGTGAGAAGCTATCATCATGTGTTCATTCAGCTTTCTGCAAATCACCAGCAAGTCTGCTGACCGTCCATGAACCACAGCTTCAGAATCTCTGACATGGTTATTTAATTAAGGTAGAGGAGTGAAGTGGAGCTCTTTGTGCTGTTCAACACTGCATTGCAGAATGAGAAACACTGATAGTGAAACAGCCTTTTTCCATCCTGACTTCTTTGACTTAGCTTTCACTAACTCATTTTGGTGCATTTAGTTCTGCCTCTTCCTTTTATTTGTGTATTTTGGTCTCTGTCCCATTTCATCCATGCTAAATATTATTAATTTATCTTGGTACCCTGTCTCCTTGTTTCTTCCCAGTCTTTCTCCACTCCTCTATCTCTTTCCCCTCACCCTTCTGGAGATTTTGGGCCAAATCCTCAATAGTGTTCTATCATTTCTCTTTTTCTCCCCTGAGATCTTACCCCTCTCCTTCTGGCTCCCTTCTCTTTCTGTTTTCCCTCTCTAAAAGTTCCTCTTCTCCTTCCCTACAGTGCCCTCCTTCCAGAGTTGGGTGAAATTTTTCATCCAAAATTTTTTTCTACACAAAATGCAGATTTGGCAACACTAAAGCATTTTGCAAATTCACGTTGGTTTCACCAAATTGTCTGTATTGGAAAAAAATAAAATAAAAAGTCAAAACATTTCATTTTGACATTTTTTAAACAAACCATTTCAATTTTTGTATTTGAATTACTTTTTGTTTAGAAATGTCCTTCACTCTTTTTGAATGTAAAAAACCCCACCCCAAATCAAAATAAAACATTTTCTTTCTGATCGAACAAACTGGTTTGTTTGACCTGAAATGATTTTTTATTTATTTACTTATTTTACTTTTCAGTTCACCCAAAAGTTTTAAAAAATGTGATTCGGATTTGGCCTCAAACTTTTTTTTTTATTTTTCAAAACTACCAATGAACGAAACAAATCAGTTATTCATACAGCTCTCCCTCCTTCCCCCTCATCACCCATGGTGTGGCGGCTTTGCTCCTATCTTGCCACCTCCCTATCTCCCCCTAGGGACTATTAATCCTGCTGTTGAGAGTGTGATTGGGCCAAGACACCTCTTATCTTGACCACCTTGTGCCTGTTGCCTGCAGCTGAGCCAGTTCTTTTTCTGTGTGGTCCCACTTGTGACTGGAGGCCATATTGTATATAGTGTAGTTGTAGCCATGTCAGTCCCAGGATATTAGAGAGACGAGGTGGGTGAGGTAATACCTTTTATTGGACCAACTTCTGTTGGTGAAAGAGACATATTGGCAGCTCAGCAGATATCCAATGGCAGCCAGCCGACACGATAGAAGGAACTTACAGCCACTCCAACACAATCTGTTGTAACTCGGGTTGCCCCCTTCTACAAACACAGGTCCAAAAATATAACAAAAGAGAAGAGCCAAAGCCAAATAGCTCCCAGTCCGCTAAAGCTACATCTGGGTAATTGTGTACATTCTGGAAAAATCACCAGAACAAATTTTCAGCTATAATGATCATTATACATTTTGAAGGGTGCCTCTTCAATGAAGAAAGCTAAAAAATTAAAACAAAAATTAGCCCTGATATTTAAAGGGTCCCCAAAACTGTAGCACGCACAGGCTCAAGCTCCTTGGGCCCCTCTGACTATCTGTACTGTCTTAGTACAATGAGTGTGTAATTCAAAGACTACTAAACTTTAGTGCATTACAAAGGTTTGCTTGAACAGTCTTGTTGATGAGACAAACCACAGAACCAAAGTTCATACTGTTTATAATGGTAAAAGAATCACAGAATGAATCTAGAGAGACATTTATGGAGGCATGCCAGCACCATGGGATCTGCCATTCAGCACAACACAGAGACACCAAGCAGAAGGATAGTCTAGAGCCACAGGTCAGAGCTAAATAAACATTTTCAGCATCGGTAAAAATATGACAAGGGCAGGACAGAAAATATCGAGAAGGTAACTGTAAGAGTGCCATTAGGGAACACAAAAAGGAATGCAGAATGAGACATAACTGGCAGTTGCCACAGTGAAGACAGTATGTTAAATACATCAGCTGAGGGGTGAGATTGCATGCATGCCTGGTGGCAATGCAGGAAAGCCTCTTTGGATGTCAGAAACTTTTCAAGAACAGATGATCCTTGTTAAAATATTATACAGTCTCACAATGCCCTGCATGGGCTGTCTGTTGTATTCCAAGTGCCTGTCATGTCAATTAAAGCTCTCAAGTATATAGTTTTATTTTGAGCCATGGACTTTTTCTTTTAAATGGTATCATTTAATGTATTGGAGATTTTTGGAGTTTCTTTCTTCTGGATCCTCACCTTTATTTTACCATCTTCCTTATCCCCCTTTCAGGCTTGCGTGCCTCTTTCACAATAAGAGTGTTCCACTGCCTGGTGATTATTGTCAATGAAACATCAATAATTTATTATTTATGTAGGACACATAGTCACAGTGCATATATTTTCCATGTAACTTGTGCACCTTAACAGTGGATGCAATAATCAGGATGAACATAAGAACAGCCATACTGGGTCAGACCAAAGGTCCATCTAGCCCAGTATCCTATCTTCAAACAGTGGCCAATGCCAGGTGCTTCAGAGGGAATGAACAGAACAGGTAATCATTGAGTGATGCATCTCCTGTCACCCATTCCCAGCATCTGGCAAACAGAGGCTAGGGACATCATTCCTGTCCATCCTGGCTAATAGTCATTGACGGACCTATCCTCCATGAAGTTATCTAGTTCTTTTTTGAACCATGTTATAGTCTTGGCTTTAACAACATCCTCTGGCAAGGAGTTCCACAGGTTGACTGTGCGTTGTGTGAAAAAATACTTCCTTTTGTTGGTTTTAAACCTGCTGCTTATTAATTTCATTTGGTGACCTCCTAGTTCTTGTGTTATGAGAAGGAGTACATAATACTTCCTTATTTACTTTCTCCACACCAGTCATGATTTTATAGACCTCTATCCTATCCCCCCCCTTAGACGTCTCTTTTCCAAGCTGAAAAGTCCCAGTCTTATTAATTTCTCCTCCTATGGCAGCCGTTCCATACCCCTAATCATTTTTATTGCCCTTTTCTGGGTGGGTCAGGTAAAACATTCACTAGGACTAAAGATATCAGAAGAATCTGTGTTGATCTTCATGCAGATATGATCAAATATATCTATTTTTCCATTTCACCCACATTAGCCCTCTGACAAGGGTTTCATGATTCCAGAACACTAGCTGGATCCATTTTGGAGCTGGCAGTCTCTAGAATGACACAATGAGTGGGTGAGAAGAAAATCAATTAAATAAAAGAGGAAAAGGCCTCTTGTTGGCTAAATGGAAACGATTAATGGTTTCTTGGAGCCTGAGCCTGCCTGTACTGTAATGTACAGAAGTGCTTCACACCACAGCATAAAGACCTATGTGCATTCAAGATCCAATACTGCTCCCATTGATTTAAATGGGAACAGGGTGAGCCCTTGAAAAGGAAGGTGGACTATGGTGCTTTTAAGGCTATATGTTTGCATAAGAGGAGCTGTGCCTGTATTACACATAACACACCGAGGATCTTCTAAAAGGGGAGCCAATACAGTAGAACCCCATTTATCCGAGCGTCCATTATCCAGCTCTCCGTATTAACTGAGCCCCAGGCGGGGTTCTGGCTTTCTTCCCTGGGCAGTGGGAAAATGGCTGTCAGTCCCAAACGGATCCCTGCCTCCCAGGGCTGACAGCAGGGCCCCGCTGCCTGGGGCTGACAGCCCAAGCCTCACCACCTGGGGCTGAAGTTCTTTGCCCATTCTCTGAATTTCCAAATTTTTGATTATCCAATCCGGCCCCCGTCCCAATTACATCAGATAAACAGCATTCCACTGTAGTTAGGAAAAGAGGAGAGTCATCAGGCAACAAGGAGATCCATGTGTGCTGCCATTCCCAAAAGGCACAAATTACAAATCAAACTAATTCATGTCCCCAGCCTCAAAGCCTTGAATGAGCACAGTACACTTCAAGTATGGGGTTGGTGGCATATCTGGGAAAGCCTTAGTGAAATCCCTGCACATATTTCATACTAAAGAACGTATGAAATACTACCCAACAAAGAGAGTCAGGCACTCCACACTAAAACAGGTGGAGTTTAATTGTGTGTAGTACAGTGTAAAGCACCAGAACAGGTAATAATTAAGTGATCCATCCCCTGTCGCCCATTCCCTGCTTCTGGCAAACAGAAGCTAGGGACACTTCAGAGCATGGTTTTGCATCCCCGCCCATCCTGGCTAATAGTGCTTGATGGAACTATCATTCATGAACTTTTCTAGTTCTTTTTTGAACCCTGTTATAGTCTTGGCCTTCACAACATCCTCTGGCAAAGAGTTCCACAGGTTGATTGCATGGTGTGTGAAGAAATACTTCCTTTTGTTTGTTCTAAACCTGCTGCCTATCATTTCATTTGGTGACTCCTATTTCTTGTGTTAGGAGAAGGAGTAAATAACACTTCCTGATTTACTTTCTCCACACTAGTAATGATTTTATAGACCTCTATCATATCCTCCTTTAGTTGTCTCTTTTCCAAGCTGAAAAGTCCCAGTCTTATTAATCTCTCCTCTTATGGAAGCTGTTCCATACCCCTAATCATTTTTGTTGCCCTTTTCTGTACGTTTTCCAATTCCAATATATCTTTTTTTAGATGGAGCGACCACATCTGCACGCATTATTCAAGATGTGGGCATACCATGGATTTATATAGAGGCAATATGATCTTTTCTGTCTTATTATCTATCCCTTTCCTAATGATGCCCAACATTCTGTTCACTTTTTTTGACTGCTGTTGTACATTGAATGGATGTTTTTAAAGAGCTATCCACAGTGACTCCAAGATCTCTTCCTTGAGTGGTAACAGCTAATTTAGACCCCATAATTTTATATGTAGAGTTTGGATTATATTTTCCAAAAATGTGGTTTTAAAAATGGAGAGGGAAATATTCTGCTTTGGCAAAATGGATGTCAGCCAAAAGAGTTTGAGAGTATGATTAGAAATAAAGCTCAGGAACAAACACATGCACTTATAAATACTACAACTTTTCTTGAGCAACCACTCAAGTGACTGAAAAAACCTGGTTGCATAACAGAGAATAGCGATAGACGTGTAGCAGGCTTGTAGTATATTTGGGGAGTGTTAATACAGGAAGTTGCCTGCCTGTTGTACAGGTTTCACTAGATTATTAAAGAATAGTGATCTACATTTTCAATAGCTGGCCTTTCTTTTTGCATGCATGATATTTTACAGGCATATACTTGGGTTTTGCAGATGCAAATGTCACTCTGAATGGTACTGTAATTGCAGTGGCTGCCCAGTACAGCAAACCCCTACGGGGCCAGTAGTGAGACAGGTGCACAGCATCTCAGAGGCAAGCACTGTAGGTGCTTCAGCAGCTAGGCATCAAAGCACTAGGCCTGGTGGGTTCCAATAACCAGACACATTACTCAGTGAAAGTGTATTTCACCAGAGCTGGCAGGAAAGGGAAAGGTTGCAAATACGCAAGGTACAGAGGCTTACACAGTTACAGTTCAATGTGAGGAACAGTGTTTTTTGTTTGGGCCCTTATAGCAGTACAACTGAGAGTCAGGGATCTTCAGGCCCAATCTCTGGGGTGCACTCTCCAGTCCAGTCTCTATTCCAGCAAAGAGGTGCTTGCACATCTCCAGGCCAGGCTCAGTTAGAGTCTGTCATTGGGACCCTGTGGCAGTGGCTCCCTGCCCTGCCACTGCTGCTCCCCCTTAAGCCCCACACAGACCTGCACCCAGCTGTGTTGTCTGGCGCTCACAGCCTGTTCCAGAGGTGGCTCTGTCCACAGCTCCTGGGGCTTCTGTCCAGCTCCCTGCTGCCATGTGGCTCCCACTCTCCAAGTAGAGCCCAGTCACTTCCTAGCATTATTCCCCTTACCTGCCAGGGGAAAGGGAAGTTTAGTGGGGAGGGGGCTGATAAGAGATATAGTCCCATGCTTTGCAGATCCATCACAGCATTTCTAAAATCATTAACATCTATGTGAGCACTTTAATGAGTCTAATGCTTACACATGTGGGCATGTGCAATCACAAAATGCATTGCTACAATTTTTGTAGAGCAAAGTGCATGCAGAAGTGTGGGAATATACAGTTTTATGTTCTGCACTGATTGAAGATAGAGACCCAATTGAAAGTTATCATGTAACAAGTTTCCCAGACCTCCTAAGCACAGTAACATGAGAATCTAGTTTGCCAACAAAATCCAAAAGCTTGTTAAATAAAACTGAAAGGAAGCTGTAGAATCACTGCTTAACAATCGCAAACAGAGAACAGTAAGAGCACTTGAAGTTGAAAATTTAATTTTAGTCACCATGGTCTTATCTGAGCTGATTCCCACTCTTAGCTGATAAGGAATAACTAATCATAATTTAAGCATTTCTTTAAACCTAGCAACCTGTTGAACAGCTTCTTAATGGGCCTATCAATCACTTGGAGATAAGAATAGTTTGCACTCATAATAGCTAGTTGTAAAAATAAATAGAAGTTACTATAACTAGTTCAATCAACAATGGGATTTTTGAGTTCAGATTGGAAATAATCAAACAGGAACTATGAATAGGCTGTAATTTTTCTGATTAACAAATATTTTGCTTGTCATGTGATCTTGAGAGCTGCTCTTTGTTTTTAAAGCACTAAAATAAATTTTAGATTGTATGTATCTACATTGGAGGGTTAAATATACACACGCTCACATGTGTAATTATTACCTTCTAAAGCTATACATGTACATCAAGGGGACACTTTCTTTTAATTTTCTTCATACTGTGGTTTTTTAGCATGAAGGTTTATAAAATATGTAGGGAAAAGAGTACATTCAATATTTCAAAACATATGAGCAATGCAAAATAAAATTATTATTCACGCTTTCCTGCTACAACTGAAAACACAACAGCAAAAAATAACATTACTTCCCAAACACTAGGTGCCACCCACAAATGCTCTTTGTATATCTGGTAGTTTGGTGAGAAAAGTAATAGAACTATATACAGATGTCTAGATGCACCTAGAATACATATACTAAGATTATGTCTCCTATACTCTGAATACAACAAAAATTTCAGGCCAGTAATTTTTTACTATTCAAATGTGTCCCCAGCTCACAAATGTATGCAACTAAGCAATGTGCTGGATTTTAAAATTACTAATGAAAATCCACACAATGGCATGTAAACATTTGCACAGTTGCTCTATCAACCAGGTATTTCTTCCAAGCCTGACACACACCCCTACCTCCCCACTCACACATTTTTGAAGAAGAATTATGAAGTTCAGCAGATCTCCTGAATCTTGGATGGTTCTTCATTTCAAATTTTATTCTCCTACCCCAAGAACAGAACAAGATGGTCCTATCTGAGATTTATATAGTTCATTTTCATCCCAAAGCATGTTTGAGGGGAAAATCTGGCTAAGGACCCTGGGCAATGGGAAATGGATTAATCAGTGATGCTCACGTAGAACGGACAGGACTTCAGCTGTTAAAATGCCAGCAGACAAACCTCTCCACTCCCTTACAATAAGCTTCATAGAATTCACATTATTTACTTCACATGAATTGAGGAAGAGACAACTCTGTCAAGGGAGTATGGATGTTTTAAATATGATATTTTGACCACTGAGCCTTTCCTCTGATTTATGTTGATCCCCGCCCACAAATATAGAAAAGGTAAGTTTTATATAGGACTTGATCAAAATAAGAACACTTTGGATAAGAAGCAAGTTAGGCCCTAATATTGCCACCACTGAAGCATGTTTGTATCTTTAAGCATATGTGTAGTCCCATTGTTTTCAATAGGACTACTCATGTGAGTACACTTCAGCATATGTGTAAATGTTTGCAGGATTGGCGCATGAGAAGGGACATGATAGATTAAAAATATTTAAAGGGTTCAAACACTAAGAATAATGAGGCGTATGGGTGATAGAAAAGGACATAACCAGAAGTTGGGCTGAATGGACTGTTCATAGGTTTTAAGACCAGAAGGAATCGCTATGAACATCTAGCTTGACACGGGCCATAATATTTCACCAGAATTTCATTGAGCTACAGCAAATATTTTAGAAAGACATCCAATCTTTATTTAAAGGCTAAAGCCTTCAAGTGATTGAGAATCCACCACACCCCTTAATAAATTTTTCCAATGTTTAATTGCCCAAACAGTTAAAAACTTGCATCTATTCTCCAAGTTTAGCCCTTGTTTCTGGTCATAAATTGTCTGTGAACAAGCATATGACAATTTTTATGAATTTGTTCAGTCCAAATTGTTCAATGTTTTATGCAAATTTTTTTCACCCCTGTGGATGGTTTAGATCTTTATTGTAGGATTACCTTCTTTTGAATGTTTGTGGCTTACATTTCACTCCACCACTGTAGCCCCTCCACCTTTTGTCATATATAAATATTATGTTTTGCAAATTGAGGAAGACCCTGAATGAAACATCATGATGGAGAATGTGGTGAGGCTGCAACTGAAAGCACACATAAATCTGAAGTTTTAGTTCTAAAATTTTAACTCCTTGGAAAAGTTACCAGCTTCTGCATAAAGTCCTCAGCTGATGTAAATCGCCATAGTTCCACAGACATAGGATTTTAAACCCCAGAAACCTAAATATGATATTTTGCATGATTTCAACTGATTTTTTTAAAAAGCCTGAATCCTAAACAAAGGCAACCACAATAATACTGTCTCTGGTTACAGATTAACAGTTCTTATTTCCTTGGGATGTCCATGACATTTGAATTACAAGTTTAGAAGTTTATAGTGTTCTCATTAACACTGACAAATAAGGAAATGGATTTGAGAAGTAAAGTATAAAACTTGTTGAATTTCTCTGTATTTTAAACTAGAGGGATTATCTGTCAAAGGTTTTTGTTTTAAAGTAACCATCACAACAGCAGTGACTAGTATCAGGTTCCTTAAAGAGCCACTGACACATGAAAAAATTTCAAAAAACTTTTTGTAGAGAAAGTATTCTGCCTATACATGATATTTTCTGTGCATGAAAAGAGAAGCTGTGCTTCTTTAGATGTCATGTCCTCCTGTGGTTCATTTCTCACCTGACATCATAACGCTCTGGATCAGATTTTGGTCTAGCCTAACAGAGCCAAGCAGGTCAGAAAAGAGAAATAAATCCTCCCACTCATGTGTACCTGCCGTAGCCCTGCCCAGATTGCAGCTGGAGCGTGTAGGTAGGGGCGAAAGCAGGGCTGTACACCTAATACTCTCCCCTGAACAGGTGGATGGGGAGTAAGTGGTGGACTTAGTCCTCCGAAGGCATTGGACATTGGAGGAGGGAAGTTAGCTGCACCCTCTCAATGGCTTGCAGTAAATTAGTTCCTGGGAGCAACAGGCTATGGGGGTCTGTGTGGAGAAATGAACTGTACATTTCATTCGCCCTTATTTAAAAAAAAAAATTCCCCCTCCACTCTTAAATGGTGGAAAAATGTAAACCAATCATAGGGTCCATCACACAGCTATGTATTGTTATTTGCTAGTATAAACTTCCCACTGTGTGATACTTTCTTCATTTCATGCAGATTCCATGCTTTAACTGCTAAACACTGAACACTGTAAGCCATTTTACAACAGTCTCCACCTAGATGCCGTGATCCACCGTAATCGGCTTCTACAATTACTTAAAATAGATCCATTTGATTGTCTTATAATCAACAGTAAGATTGCTAGATTGATAGATTCTAAACCCAGAGGGGACCACTAAGGTCATTTTGTCTGACCTCCTGTATAACCCAGGCCATAGAATTTCCCTAAAATAATTCCTGTTTGAACTAGAGCATATTGTCTCAAAAAAAAAAAATCAATCTAGTATTGATTTAAATATTGCCAGTGATGGAGAATCACCACAACCCTTTGTAAATGGTTTCAGTGATTAATTACCCTCACTGTTAAAAAAATTCACCTTATCTGTAGTCTGAATTTGTCTAGCTTCAACTTCCAGCTATTTCAGCCATATTTGTTTGATGGATTGAAGAGTCTGTTTTCAAATATTTCTTTCCCATATAGGTGGTACTTATAAACTGTGATCAAGTAACCCCTTAACCTTTTCTTTGTTAAGCTAAATAGATTGAACTCCTTGAGTCTATCACTCTATAGCGTGTTTTCCAATCCTTTAATAATTTGTGTTCTGTAGTCACTTTTAATAAATGTACTTAGATAAAGAGAGATGGTATTATCAGTCATTTCCCCTTTTCACAAGATAAAAGCACAGAATACTGTGAGATCAGGCCAAAAACCTTAGTCAAATTTCTTCCTTAATGTTAATTTTTATCACTTTTATATTTAAAGTTAGATTATAATTTTATCAAAATGCAGCCATGATTAAGTTTGTTTTTTCCCTATTTAAAGCAAAGAAAAAGTATAGAATGTTTCAAAACTCCCTAATTAAATATGTATCTGTTACAGACTGTCAGAAAATTGGTTTGCTCTTGCGCGCATTTAAATCAATATAAAAATTCTCACTGAGTTCAGTGTATTCAGGATTGAGTCCAAAGTAGTATATTTAGGGACTTTTTAAAACGTGGAATCTTGGCACAATGTACCATAACATCTCTGAAGGTGTATTGTGTTAGAAAGGCCTTTTTAGTAGGCAAGGCAGTGAAATCCTTTGGAGTCTTTACAGCTGATAGGGTGGATGCATGTCTGACAAGCAGGCATTATGTTGGTATGTTAAAAATGCCCCTGAAATGTTCTGGGATAAAAATTACAAGTGCTGTAGCCTGTTTTAAAAATGAAATAAGTCTCTGTGTGGGCAAACTGACATTCCCTGCCCTTGTCTCCCACATAAGAAAAAAAGAAAAGTTTGAAATACCATCCTACTGTGTTTTTCCTAAATCAAACTAATGGAATGGCTTTTGGTACAGGAAAATACATCCCTTACCTGTAGGTCACTGGCTCAGATTGTTTTAGATCAGTAATATCAGAAGATCCAACACCTGTTCAGTAGCTTGTGTAAAATAAATTGGTAATCTCAGCTCAGTCCCGTTCTTGCAAGGCTAGTGTTCACCTCGCAAAACGACCTCCAAAGCTGGCACTCTCAGTAGAGAGGGTGAAGTTTGAATTGGAGACATATTGATTTCCAAAGCACTATATGAGGCTGTATAACTGGTTAGTGTGCCATGCAAATAAATTAGGGACTCTGCAAGGGGATTGGTCCTAGAGCCTCCAAAGATATTTAGGCACCTAAGACCCCCATTTAGGTGCCACTGACATTTTCAAAACCATTGCTCTGTTGCAACCTGACCCTATGGCACCTAAGTTTCCTCTGATCAGCATTTACAAAGTTCCCTAAACTTTGACACTGCCCCACAGCTCGGAGCCCTAGCAGGATTCGCAAACTAGGCTGAAGAATGCCTATCTCGCCAACAGGGCCTGATCCAGTATGTGTGCTCTAAGCACGCCTGAGACCTGGTACTGGAAAGACCCCACAACAAAAGAGCCAGATGCAGGCCACCGATAGGTGTGGGGCAACACAGCTCATGCAGAAATGACAGCTGGGGATACAGGGACACACAGGGTGAGTGTGAAAGAGGTGTCACAAACGAGCAGGAGGCAAGAGAGAGAGAGATGGTTCTGGCTGCTAGAGCTTGGGATACTTAGGGGTCTGCTCAGAATCCTGAGCAGAGGGAGACGCTTACCTCTGGCTTGTCAGCCAGGTGCACAGGTCAACCACTAAGTCCCTCGCCTCTCCCTGTCCCTTCCTCGTATTTCACTCCCAACAAGCCCCCTGCTCAGCTTTCTGGCTTTTGTGAATCCAATTCTTAGGCACTAACTCCCTCCCATGCAGTGTATGGGGAGCCTGGAAGTCTAAATTGGGGCTGAGGATTCCTCTAAGTGGCAGGCTGCCTGGATGTTAGACTTCGCAGTGCTGAGCAGACTGACCCCCTAAGTAACTTTGAGGATCTGGGCCTGACTGTTTTCTGAAAGGGGCTCTGCATCCACAACTCCCATTGACTTTAAAAATCTGTGGCATTTGGTGCTACAGTACACCCACAAAAGGTGAAGCAACTCAAATAAGGCTCTCAGCAGGTATCCGATGTGTTTTCACTTTGTCTAATTTACATGGTGAGCTCCTTGGGGCAAGGGCCTTCTCTTTTTCTATGGGTCAGATTCGCTGAGGTGCTGAGTGCCTTCTGTTAGGTGCTGAGCAGCCTCATTTCTCATTCACATCAGAAGAATGAAGCACCTCTCAGGAAGGGTTCGAAACCATAATGTCTGGCCGAAGGAGCTCCCAGACAAATAGCATCCATGGGCTTAGTACAACACACTGCTGTATAAACAGTGCTACAATTGTAGAGTCATTCATTGTTGCTGAAATGCATTCTGGAGTAGGTGAGTTTGGGGAGCTACTAAAATCAGAAGGGTCAGGGGCTTGTATATTAACTCGAAGACTGTATCAGGTGTAAAGAGCAACATGAAATAAAGCATGAGGATGGCAGTAGGCAAATAAGACAAAGGGAGCTACCAGGAGAGATGTTTGGATGGTCTGAGGTAGCTGGAGGGGATATAAGAAGAGTAAATGCTAATTTGTGCTCTAGAATAGAGTTCCTTGAGGGCAAAAGAACTACCCTTTTATCCTGACAGATATGGTCTCTCCAGGGCAGCAATGAGGGATATCTCCAGGGCATTGTGGGGAGGTTTGCATTGCCACCACTCGTGCTGTATTTGTTCTGTGAATAAATAATCTCCAGGGCCATCAGTACTAAATCAACTTCTTGTAGATTTCTTTGGAAAAGAAATGGAAACAACAACCACCCATCTCTCTGGATAAAATTTTATCAGCCTTGTGATAATATGCCGCTGCCATAACTCCCACTGAAGGAAAGTTGTATTATACTTAGAAATAATAGATCCTTATATTAAGAGGAAGTCAGGCAGGGAAAACACTTAAACTAAACCGGAACTGTGTTTCATGTCTCAGATTGGGAAAAGCATCTGTGAGTGACAATCTGAGAGCTTTCCTCAGAGAAAACTCCCATTGCAAACTTTGCCTAAGAAAGGAGTGTAGGACTGGGCCTTTAATGAGGGCAAGGGCCAGGCCCAGATTTTGCATAATTAACTCTCCAATTTATCTCAGGATATCAAAATACTTTCCAAAGTCTGATTCCAATACAGCGATTAGCCATGATGTGTGTTAGTATGCAATTGGTGCATGCCTCAGGTACATTGGCTTTGTGTCTTCACCCAAAAAGTGTACTAAGGTGATAATAAGCCCATTAAAATCAATGGAATTCTTTCTGTTGACTTCAATGGGCTTTGAATCACCTCCCAATAGCTTACTAGCAAACACCTCAGTGTGGCTTGTTTATATTAGAGTGGGGCTACTTAATATGTAATTATATATTTTTTTAAATTGTTTTAAAAACAATTTTTGGGTGGGTTTATGTAATATATGTTCCCACTGTGGAAAATAGTTCATAGCCGAAGAGATCAAAATAGGAGAGGAAAGGGTATAAACACCCTTTCATACAAGAGAAATGATTTTTTTCAACCTTTTCTCTATTTTTTTCAGGTTCCTTGCAATCCTGGGATCCCTTCTACTACATCATCATCTGAGGCTTAGCTAGAGCCTCTCAATATTTTCCACTACCTACTGGCATTACTTTTCTCTTCCTGGATTGAGCTTCAGCCAGCAGTTTCCTATCTCTTGCAGGGTGGCAACCTGAGCAACGGGGTTATTCAGACAGCTACCTCGGGAATGTAGATGTATATCCAAAAAAAAAAGAGAGTGGGCAAGATTGATTCTTGTTTCACTGTATATGTGAGAGTTCTTGAGGAAGAAGAGTAGCTGCCCATCATCACAGTCATCTCAGGGTGCTCAGCACAGTACAAACCTAGGGCCCTATCCAGTGAGCTGCAAGCTAACTTAAGGTTTTGTGCTGGTGCCCATCACCACAATATCTGAGTGTCTGAGTGCAAATTACTATTCTGATTTCCTTAATCTCCAGTTCTCTTCAATTGTGGGAGTTGAGGGGACTCAGCACCTCACAGAATTTGGCCCAGTAGTACATAAAAGCTCCCTGCCCCGAGGAGCTCGCAATGTGTGCCAGGTGCTATCAGTGGTATTCAGATACCACTCTGGCACCTTCACTAATTGTTTGATCATGGCACAAGGGCTTTTTGTGGGTAAGACACAGCAGCCAGTGGTTCTAAAGTCAGAGAGATGGGCTGTAAGATCTGAGGAGATGGGGACTGCCATACGGTTGCCCTCCTGAAGAGCCCCCTCCTGGCATCGGGTGACTTTCCAGGCACCTCACCTTCTGTTTCCCCTTCTCAAGAAGACTTCTTCAGCTCATTCTGAGGCTAACACCACCCTGCCACACAGGGTAATTTATCAGTAGGGGCATCTCACACCACAAAATAAAGTCCAATACTGTAAGTGGAAAAGTTCAGGCTCCACTGCCTCCATGTGACTCCAGGCTCTTCATCAGCCTCAGTCACCTTTCAGACTGGAGGGCTCTGGGCCTACCTCTGGAGTCCCCGTCTAGAGATCAATGGAAGCAATCACACAATGCCCACTCACTTTGAGCTTCATAAAAGTCTCACGGGGCACCTGGATCTTTCCCAGCTCCCTCCCCCTTGTGCAGGACAGTGGCCACAGCGGGCTTTGCTTTTGCTCCAAGTCTCCTCCTTCAAGCCTGTCTGCAGTGAGAGCCCCACATCTACTCTTGCTGCCCCTGACCTGAATGAATTTCAGTCCTGTTTCAGTCCCATCTCCCTACCTGTAAGGTCCAGGTGACTTCTTTTAAGCCCAACTGGGATCAGCTGACCAGTCACAGGTGCACTGGCCTCTTCCCTGTTAAAGGGCCCATGTCACCCTGTGACAGGTATATTGCTGCCTTCCAGTAGCCAATCAGTGACATTAGGAATGGAGCTATGTTAAGGGATTTGGAAGGAGATGGAGAGGCATAAGAATCCCTGTGTAGTAAGACGTTAAAGTGCTGAGGTTTTTTAAATATGTGAAATATTAGTGGTCTATGTGATGTTATTAGTAGCGAGCCTTTCCTTTAATTTGTATAATTTGAACTATGATAATTTAATACACCAGTGTTTCTAATATACAGATCAGTGTTTCCAAATAAATGATATACTTTTATTTATGATTATGTTAAAACATTCATTTTGATAAATATATGAATGATATCCATTCACTTAATGTATATTATTTAGTTTGATATGTAGAGGCAATGTGGCCTAGACGATAGCTGGACTGGGACTTGGGAAACCTGCATTCTAGTCCTGGATCTCCTGCTGGCCTGCTGAGTGAAATTAGGTAAGTCACGTCACCTCCCCATGCCTCAGTTTTCCCACCTGTAAAATGAAAAGAGTGATACTGACTTCCTTTGTAAAGCTCCATGAAAGCTATGAATGAAATGCGCTATATAAGATCTAGATGTTATTATTCTATTTTTAATGAAATGGTAACATGCTATATCAATGCTAAAATTATTGTATCAGAATATTACAATGTGGGAAGTGATGTCAGTGATGGGCTAGATTCTGATCCCCTGGCTTGCATCATGTAGAACCTGGCCCCCACCCTTATGAGGTTCTTATGAAATCAATGGGACTTGTGGTGGAGTGAGGTTCTACTCAGCATGAGTAAAGGTATCAGAATCTGATCTGGTGGAGGTGCTGTGCCCTGTTCTGCTCTTCCCCACATAAGAAATGAAAAAATCTGCATTTACTGGTATTTCCACTCCAAAGTGATTGAATATAAAACCCACCCACCATAAACCCTGAATATCTGGGTTATCACCATTTGCCATCTGCACATCTGATTTTTCACAGAGCCTCAGAAACTTAATGGTCCTAGGCCCGGCTCCTGCAAAGAGTTACGAACATACATGCGTGAGTAGTCCCAATCCCTTCAAAGGGAGTACTCATATGTATAAAGTTTCTCATGTGTGTAACTCCGCAGAATCAAGGCTTAGCCTAAAAAACCAATTATTAGAGAGGCAAGGTGAGTGAGGTAATGTCTTTTACTGAACCAACTTCTGTTGGCGAGAGAGATGAGCTTTTGAGTTTACACACAGCTCTTCCTTGTCTCTCTAATATCCTGGGACCTACATGGCTACAACAATACTGCATACAAAAGCAAATATTGTCTGTTACTTTAGCACAAAAATATTGCTGACATGTAACAATTGTTGATGAATACAGGTCTGGTGTTGTAGTTAAAATGAATGTGAGTATTAATCAGTTGTTGTATTTGATTATTTTTGACAGGATAGTTTTCTATAGGTTGAAGAAGTTTACCTTTAATAAGAAGTAGAAAGTTGCTAGATATAGCAGATATTTCTGTTATGCCTACTTAGTAATGATTAATGCTCAACTTTTGAACGGGTCTGTGCTGAAAAGGAAATGTCACCTGTCCAAACACAGCTCTGTATTGTCCTGTGCTAATCTCTTCAGTACTTATCAATGCACTGATCTGATGGGAGTTTCAGGGAGTACATTTAAGTTGCAGCAAATGAAGTCTGCTCTTGCAGACCCTTACTCACCAAAACTGCCTTTAGTTTCAGTGAGAGCTTTGCCTGAGTCAGAAATGCAGGATCAAACCAAGCAAGAGAATAAATGGAATATATGAGCAAAAGAGTGTATTTTTTTATTACTTAGGACACCCCAGTGTGGCTTTGAGAGCTACACCGAGACATTTTTGGAGTTTCTTTGGCTTTTTAGTAGAAAGTCAATCACTAAGCAACACTTTTTCCATTTCTTAAAAATCCATTTTTCTTCCCTCCCTTTGCTCAGTCTAATGAAGACTTTCCAGGCTTCTGTACTCTGGTTTGAGAGACAAAGCAAAGAGCTACTATTTTAGGCCCCAACCCAGCAAAGCACTTAAGCACATGAATAACTTTAAGCAAGTAGGCAATCCTACTGAGTTCAGTGGAACGGCTAATATGTTTAAGTCATGTTAAGGGCCAGATTTTCAAAGACATTTAGTTGCCTAAAGATGCAGATAAGTGCCTAGAGGGATTTTCAAATGCACCTAAGCAGGTTAGAAGCCTAACTACCATTACAATTAATTCATTAGTGCTTCTTGCAATAACTAAAAAACAGCCAACTTGCTGCCCAGATGTACACTGATGTCTCCTGTAGAAAATGGCTCAACCAGCACTTATGGCAGGGAGAGTAGGAGAGGGCAGATTAATGTCCATGAGATAGCCTGAGATAGCAAGTGGCTGGGAGAGACTGAAAGAAATCACTATGATTTCTCCTCTAGTGCTAGATGAGCATTCACAAGTCATAAGCGGAATTTAGCCCTTTTTTCTGTTTGTGAGTGGTCTGTGAGCAGATCAAGATTCCCATGAATTTGTCCATTGTTCAAAATGATTTGCCATATGTTTTCTGTGAACACATTTCAGCCTATTGTTTAATCAGAGCAGGAGCCAAAGGTTGAGGCCAAAGGCCAGATCTTCAAGCACAAACCAGAGATGATTATGTTTATACATATTTTATGGAAGGGATTATAATTTCATAAATCATTGTGGTGATTTGGAATTTGAAACTGCTTTTAGTGGATATTGTTACATGTTTAAAGTTTTTAAAGTAACTAACATTCAAACATTATTGTTCATTCGTTATCTGAACTTCTTTTGAAAATTCATTAGAATGTTCTTTGACAAATACCAGAACCATGGAAACTGTAATATTAGTGTGTCGCGGAGCTGATACACCCCATCACCCTTCAGGAACAGGGAAGAGGTGTGTCACAGCCCTGCGGTCGAGTTTGAAGAGTGCTCTGGGTCTCTGGGCTGCGCAGCTCAGGGGCCTGAGTCCTTAATGTGGCCCTTGATAGCAGGACGGTGCAGCCTATAGGCCAGAATCAATACCCCAGCCCCTGCTGTCAGGGCAGTGCGGCCCACTGGCCAGAATCAATACTTCAGCCCCTGCCATCAGGGCAGTGTGGCCCACTGGCCAGAGTCATAGAATCATAGAATATCAAGGTTGGAAGGGACCTCAGGAATTCATCTAGGTCAACCCCCTGCTCAAAGCAGGACAAATCCCCAACTAAATCATCCCAGACAGGGCTTTGTCAAGCCTGACCTTAAAAACCTCAAAGGAAGGAGATTCCACCACCTCCCTAGGTAACGCATTCCAGTGTTTCACCACTCTCCTAGTGAAAAGGTTTTCCCTAATATCCAACCTAAACCTCCCCCACTGCAACTTGAGACCATTACTCCTTGTTCTGTTGTCTGCTACCATTGAGAACAGTCTAAATCCATCCTCTTTGGAACCCCCTTTCAGGTAGCTGAAAGCAGCTATCAAATCCCCCCTCATTCTTCTCTTCTGCAGACTAAACAATTGCCAGTTCCCTCAGCCTCTCCTCATAAGTCATGTGTTCCAGTCCCCTAATCATTTTTGTTGCCCTCCGCTGGACACTTTCCAATTTTTCTACATCTTTCTTATAGTGTGGGGCCCAAAACTGGACACAGTACTCCAGATGAGGCCTCACCAATGTCGAATAGAGGGAAACGATCACGTCCCTCGATCTGCTGGCAATGCCCCTACTTATACAGCCCAAAATGCCGTTAGCCTTCTTGGCAACAAGCGCAAATTGTTGACTCATATCCAGCTTCTGGTCCACTGTAACCCCTAGATCCTTTTCTGCAGAACTGCTGCCTAGCCATTCGGTCCCTAGTCTGTAGCGATGCATGGGATTCTTCTGTCCTAAGTGCAGGACTCTGCACTTGTCCTTGTTGAACCTCATCAGATTTCTTTTGGCCCAATCCTCCAATTTGTCTAGGGCCCGCTGTTTCCTATCCATAGCCTCCAGCATATCTACCACTCCTCCCAGTTTAGTGTCATCTGCAAACTTGCTGAGGGTGCAGTCCACACCATCCTCCAGATCATTAATGAAGATATTGAACAAAACTGGCCCCAGGACCGAACCCTGGGGCACTCCGCTTGATACCGGCTGCCAGCTAGACATAGAGCCATGTACTATAGCCCTTACTGTCAGGGCAGGGTGGTCCAATGGCCAGGGTCAGTACTACTGGCGAGCTGGGCCACCACCCTGGGGCAGGTGGAGGGTGAAGGGTTTTGTGAAGTTGTGTTGGGCCAGTACTGGCTCCTGGGTTAGTTGCTCTCATAGGTCCTGGAAGGTGACCTCACCGTCCTTTGACCATTGGACTTTCTGTGGCTGGGAGCTCTTCGTCAAGTCCATCAGTGGGGCGGCGACCGTGGCAAAATTGGGCACAAATCGTTAGTAATACCCTGCCAGCCCTAAGAATTGCCGTACTTGCCTCTTTGTCCTGGGTGTAGGGTAGTCCTGTAAGGCCTGCACCTTGTCCACTAAGGGACACAGTTTCCCCCTACCCACAGTGTAGCCCAGGTAAATCACCTCTCGCTGACCCAAGTGACACTTGCCCAGGTTCGCAGTGAGGCTTAGGACTTGCAACACGGTGGCGAGGTGCTGGAGATGTTCCTCCCAACCAACACTATAGATGACAATATCGTCAATGTACACAGCAGTGTATGAATTATGGGGACTCAATATTTGGTTCATGAGCTGCTGGAAGGTGGCTGTGGCCCCATGCAAGCCAAAAGACATCATGGTAAATTGGTAGAGGCCAAAGGCATCTTCTCCCAAGAGACTGGTGTCAAAGGGATCTGCCAAAATCCCTTGGTTATGTGTAAGGTGGAGATAAATTCTCTGTTGCCCAGCCACTCGAGCAGTTCATCCACTCGGGGCATGGGGTATGTGTCGAACTGGGAGATGGCATTCATCTTTCTGAAGTCAATGCAGAACCTGACCACTCTGTCAGGCTTGGGGACCAGTATTATGGGGCTCCACCACTCACTCGTAGACTCCTCAACCACTTCCAGGGCTAGCATTATCTCTGGTTCCTTCTGCACAACCCCCCACATTTTCTTGGGGAGCGGGCAGTGGTTCTCTCTCACCTTCTCACCTGGGATGGTAGTAATGTGATGGCTGGTCACATTTGTTTTCCCTGGCCTGGCTGACAAGACTGTGGGGAAGGCAGATACTAACCGCTGTACCTGTTCCTGCTGATTGGGATCGAGCTCCTGGCCGATTGCCACTGGCCCTGGCTCCGCGGGTTTGTTGGCAAGTGGCCCCAACTAGGGCTCTGGGGGGTACAGGGCAATCATCAGTCTCTCACGTTCCTTCCAGGCTTTGAGGAGGTTCACGTGGTAGACCCATGCATTTCTCTGATGCCCTGGCATCCGTATCTCATAGTCAACGGGACCTACCCATCTGGTCACCTCAAAGGGGCCCTGCCACTTAGCCAGCAGCTTAGACTCTGAGGAGGGTAATAACAATAGGACCTGGTCTCCAGGCTCAAAGACCCTCATCTTTGTCCCCCCTGTTGTACTGGTTCTCTTGAGTGCCATGCTGCTTGGGCCCACAATAGGTTCTCCAGCACCATAGTGCCCAGCTCTTGGAGCCGTTCCTGCAACTGCAGTATGTATTGGACAGATCCCCTGACCTAGGTTTCCTACTCTTTCCACGTCTCTCTCAGTAGGTCTAGGATTCCCCTGGGCTGCCTCCCATAGAGGAGTTGGAATGGGGAGAACCCAGTGGAGGCTTGTGGAACCTCACACAGTGAAGAGGAGCATGGGGAGCAACTTGTCCCAGTGCCGGAGATCATCCTCCACGAACTTTCTCAGCATTGACTTCAGGGTCCTGTTAAATTGCTCCACTAATCCATCCATCTGGGTCTTGAGAGTGTGGATATTTAGCAGGTGGCACAGCTCCGCCATCAACCTGGATGTTACATTAGTCCCTTGGTCTGTTAGTATCTCGCATGGTAGTCCCGCTCTGGCGAAGATCTGCAGGAGTTTGTTAGCGATCGCAGGGGCAGTGGTGGCCCGCAGAGGGACAGCCTCAGGGTACCATGTCGCATAGTAGGCCATGATGAGGATATACTTGTGGCCCATGCTGCTCTTCTCCAGGGGCCCCACCAAGTCCAGGCCAATACGCTCAAAGGGGATCCCGACCATGGGTAAGGGCACAAGGGGGGCCTTCGGTACTCCCTTCAGGATGGCCTTCTGACACTCGGGGCTAGAGGCACAGTAGTCCCGCACTTCTTGGTGTATACCAGGCCAAAAGAATCATTGGGCTACCCATTGCAGTGTTTTCTCCCTCCCCAGGGTACCAAGTGGGCCAGGTGAAGCAAGCCTCACCGGAACTGCCGCGGGACCAGCAGTTGGCACAGGTCTTCCTTCGTCTGCGGGTCCTGCACCAACCAGTAGAGAAGATCGTTGTGGATCTCAAACCAGGGTCCTTGGGGAAGGGGCTGCTGTTGATCCTCCTCCTGGGTGGGGCCTGCTGCCTGCTCCCAGGCCTGGTTGAGGGTTGGATCTCCCCTTTGCTCTTCTAGGAAGTCCCTGTCAATGTCCAGCCATCCTTGCTCCCACCTCCTCCCCGGTCAGGACTTCAGCCGGGGGGCAGCCTGCCTCTGGCGTCCCAGGGTTTCCCGAGGGTCCTGCTGGTGGGTCATCTGGCCTTTAAAGGCTCAGAAACCCCCTACTTGTGGGGTGTGCCCCAGTAGCTCCTGAGGAGTGTGCTCTCCACTGATGAAGGAGACCAGTGAAACCCTGCCAATTGCGCAAACCCTGCCCAAGATCATTGGGTAGGCTAACTTCGGGGCCATCCCGACTAAGCACAGTCCCTTCCTGATGGGCAGCCTCAAGTCATACCCGGATGATCAAGTACAGTTTCATATCCCCATGAATGCACTGTAGATATATGGGTGCTCCAGCCAGGTCAGTGGTCTCGACCAGGCTGGCACACATGATGGTTTGGATGCATCCTGAGTCCACCAGAGCTGTTGTTGGTGTCCCATCCACCTGAACAAGAAAGAATATCTTACCCCGCTCCTTCTTCCGGGCACAGTGATCGGCCACCCACACCTGCCCATAATTGCAGTCCATGTAAGGCCATTCTCTCCGGAAGTGCCCTTCATGTCCACACTTGTAACACTGGGCATGATTTCCCCCTGTGGGTGGGGTATCCTGGGGTGTGCTCCTTCCACTCAGTGGGTCATCTCTGCCCTGGGTAGGGATTGCCCTGCTTGGGTCCCTTGCACTGGGCACTGTTGTCAGAACTGACGGCCTGGCATAGAGGCAGGGACTCCCCCCTTCGGTCATGTGAGACCCTCAACCTGGCAGTCGGTCTTGCTCTCCCAGGACCCCCAATTTATGCCCCGATCTCTCTGCTCCCTCAGCGGCCATATGGGCAGGATCTGGGTAAATTGTTCCAGGGCCATGGTTTCAGCCACTTGGAGCCCGGTCTGGTGTTCCGGTTCCAGCCACTGCCAACAGTAATCCTGCATTCGCTGTGCCACAGCTCTGGGTCTGGCCCCTGGCAGGTACCTCTCACGGCAGAGTCGCTGGTGGTATGTTTTGGGATTGATGCCCATTTTGTCCAGGATGGCTGCCTTCACTTTAGAATATTCTATCTCCTTCTGGGGGTCGAGGTTCTGGTATGCCATCTGCGCCAGTCCACGTAGGTAAGGGGCTAGGAGTGTGTCCGAGTGTTTGGGCGGCCACCGGTCAGCAGTGGTGACCCTCTTGAAGGCCACAAGGAATGCCTCCAGGTCATCAGGCGTACAGGGATACCCATCAGGCCACTCCTGGACTTCAACCTGGCCAGGCTAGGGGAAGGGCTTGTAGGGGATCGCAACAATGAAGCCAGCCTTTGGTCTAGATGTTCCTGCTATGCCTGTTGCTGCGTGGCCAACTCCTGCATCAGCTGTTGGTGCTGCTCCTGCTGCTGTGCCATCTGGAGCTGTGCTGGGAGGAGAAGCTGCACCTGCTGTTGTTGCTGCTCTGCAGCCTGTTGCTGCTAGCTGTCTAGCAGCCATTTCAAAAACTTTTTGGGCTCCATTTGTCTGGTTTGGGTCCTTCTAGCACAGTAGTTCTCGAATGTTTGTACTGGTGACCCCTTTCACATAGCAAGCCTCTGAGTGTGACCCCCCTCTTATAAATTAAAAACACACTTTTATATATTTAACACTATTATAAATGCTGGAGGAAAAGTGGGATTTGGGGTGGAGGTTGACAGTTCGCGACCCTCCATGTAATAACCTCGCGACCCCCTGATGGGTCCCAACCCCCAGTTTGAGAATCCCTATTCTAGCAGGTCCTGATCAGTGCCCGCATTCTCCACCAGGTGCCGCAAAGCTGATACACCCCATCACCCTTCGGGAACAGGGAAGAGGTGTGTCACAGCCCTGCGGTCGAGTTTGAAGAGTGCCCCAGGTCTCAGGGCTGCACGGCGCAGGGGCCTCAGTCCTTAATGTGGCACCTTGATACCATGGCGGTGCAGCCTATCGGCGGTGCAGCCTCTCAGGGCAGTGTGGCCCAACGGCCAGAGTCAATCAATGGCCAGAGCTGATACTACAGCCCCTGCCATCAGGATAGTGTGACCCAATGGCCAGAGTCAGTACCATAGCCCCTGCCGTCAGTGTAGTGCAGCCCAATGGCCAGAGTCAGTACTATAGCCCTTACTGTCAGGGCACAGGAGCCCAGTGGGGTGGGTGGTGGCCAGCACAGGGGGACCCGGGCCTGCCCTCTCCTCCAGATCCCGACCCAGGGCCCTGTTGGTGACAGATTTGTCTGCCGCCAGCTCGGTAGAGGTCCGACTGAAACACGCTGAGCCTTGGTCCGGTTCTGTCACCATTTCCCAGAAAACCTCCCTGGGTCACTTTCTACCCAAATCTCTGGCATCCTCCGTCTCTGGGGTTCTCTGTTCTCTCCACTCTTCGCGACGACCCCGGACCGTGTGTCAGGGTCCATCTCCGTCCGGCTGGCCTCCGTGTCTTGTCTAGTCAGTTAGCATACTAATAAAGTTATCAATCTTTATCTTCATCTTTCATTTGACCTTCACCTTGAGACGAGTGGAATTATGGTTCAATAAGAATGCTTTTTTACATTGGTAAATTGTCCAGATTTCTTAAGTATGGCCTGATTGCTGCAAATTTTGGGTCTATCCAATTTTCAGTTGAATTTGCACATATCTTGGATATGAGATCTATTCAATGCCTCTTGTGAAGAATTTGAAATTTGCTTAAGGCACTTAGGCTGTTCCTCTTGTTTTCTTTCACTAAACATAGTAAGAGGCATAGAGGTAGAAGAAAAGATGGGTATTGACAGTCTAAGTTAATTGTATGGGATGTGATTACAGAGACAAAGTAAGACATGACTGAAATATAAACGTTGTTATCCATTTCTTACTTAGATAAGTTGATGGTTAATCAATAGGTAAGGAGCGCTAGTTTGGTAAACAATTGATAGCCCACACTAAATGACTCTGTATGGCTTACATGATTAAAATGTTAATTTTAGAATAGGAAACACAATCTTTTAGGAACTGTGAGTTCAGTTGTTTTGATTGCAATAAATATCAAAATAGTATATTTTTGTTGGAAACACACCAGTTCTCTATATTAGCTGACTCACATGGTTTCAAACATCTCCTGTGAGTAATTTGTTTAATGTGAATATATTTAAAATGTAGATAATAGTTCCCATGGGCCAAAATCATCTCCTCAGAGGCCAGACAGAATAACTTGTTCAGGGGATAGAGGAGGAATCCTTCCCCCTTAGGATGCAGGGTGGGAGTGGAGTTGACTCTACAACTATTACTTCAGCTTAGTGGGTGGAATAGCCACCATAGTCCTAGCACTTCCCAAACTCCAGAGAAGCTAAATGAAAAACTGAAGGACCTGTGAAGGGGCAGATCCTTTGGTCCCACTCTCCCACTCCCACTCCAGTCCCCCTAATAGCAATATAAGGGAAGGTAGGCCTCACAGCATTCAAGGAGTATGCACTCCTTACACAAGCTCCCTTTATCCTGCTCTCACCTTCTGCAGTACAATGGGACCAATACAGCTATGAGAGGACCCTCCATACCTACACAGGAGGGTCCTAAAGATTGTCAGATCTGTTAGGCAATAACAACACATGGGGCCTAATTCTCTTCTCATACCAGTGTAAATCTGGAGTAGATCCATGGCAGTTGTGTTGTATTATATTGATGTAAATGAGATCAGATTTGGGCCCATGAGGTACAAATTAAAAATGATAATTCTTCCCTCTTTCTTTTCAAAGTTCAAATATGCAGACTTTCCTAGGGTTTCACTGCCTCATGAAAGCAAATGTTGTACGTTGCAGAGAATCCCTGAGAAAGTGCCTTGACTGTGCTAAGCAGCAGATGTTGAAGTGACACTGATTAGAGTCCAAACAAGAAAGTAGTGGCTGTTTGACTATAATTTTTACAATGCTGCCTAGACTTTTGTTTCCTCTTTAGTTCTGTTTACCAATACAGACCTAGAGTAAACAGAAACATGAGATTTCATTAACTTGTTTTAGACCAGCTGCAATAAAAACTGCTAATGGAAGTGGAGGAGAGAAGAGGGGAAAGATCAAATGCTCCTAAAAGATATTTATACAATGTAGGAGTGTTGTCACCCTAAGATATCATTTTGGAACCATTAACAGGAGTGAAGAAAGAAACTGCCGTTTCAGAAGACCTTGTGACGAGAGTAGGTGGGAGAATAATTATACTGTGTGCCAAACCTTACCTTTGTACAGGAGAATCCTATGAGAAATGCCAGAGCAAACAGCCTGTAAGTGAAGCATAATTTTCATTCCCTTATACATATTTCTGGTGTGAGTCCCTGTGTTTTGCAGGTGTTTTTTTTTAAGTTGGAGATCAATTAGCCATTGATAATGTATGTGTGTTTGGTTATTCTAGTATTTATTTTGTTTTAGAATTTTATTTTATTCCCTACAATATTCGGAGTCTCACAATTGTTACATGATGCAGTAGAAACATGTTACATTTGTGACTTGCAAATCAATTGCTCTTATAGACAGACTTCTACTGCACTGTTAAGAGACATCTACACTTTTCTGGTTTTTTTCTTGTTTTAGTTTCTCAAACCACATTTATTTCTCACAAGCAGAGTTTTACCTGCTCCTCAGGTCAATTTTTCCATCACACTTTACCCTTTTTCTCGTTAGGCAGATTACTGTTTTAGCAGATCTATTCCTAAATCACAGCCCCAATGCAAAGGGCTTTACTATATTTTGACAGGTATTTATTGCATGGATAATATGTTCTTTCAGTAGGTTTATTTCCTTGCAACTAATTTCAGCAAGTGCCACAGTTTTAGAATTTCTACTGAAATTGGTCAATAATAGTAAAATTAAATGATACTTCGTACTTTTCCTCTAGAAATTCTGGAGAGCCCCTTCAGTTTTCAGGATTTAGTTCAAAATATTTTTTCTAGCTATGCCTTCCTGGGAATGAAAGAAAATCTGTGATGGTGACAACTTTGCTGATTTTGTCACTTATTATTTTAGAATGTTTTTGTTTCAAAGCACCTGCCTTATAAAAATATACTGAAGTAACATACAGATAATGGCCCAAAGCACTTCATCTTACAGTGCGTTATCAATATAGTATTAGGGACTATCACTCTAGTGAAATATGTTTTTGAAAGGTTGCAGAGGGATTTCTCACCACTGATTCTGAAACCTGACTTTTGTGGAATCTCTGCTTGCTGGATAGAGACTTAGAAAAAGTGAGGAGTCAGTTGTTATAGAGAAAGTTGCTGGTTTTATGCCTGTTGCTTTATTCTAGAGTAGAGTACCTCTCACATAAGTTGGACGCAGGCCACCACAACAGCTTACTACAGTGAGAAAGCCAAGTTGTCTGACTTTCTTAGAAGTCAGAGGCAGCAACAGGTTCTTACTGAGGGGCTGTAAACTCAAAGACACCAATATGTTTCCTCTGTAATGTGCTTCTATGGGCTGAATCTACTCTCCAAGGGCCTCTTGATGCTGCCCTAGGTGAGATCCACAGCCATGCATGACAGAAGAGAGACACAGATGTTCCTCAGTGAATGAGTGCTGAACTCACTCATCATGCTGTCCAGGGATATGCTCATCACAATAATGTGTCTAATGTGTCATGCATGGAGCCAGGCACAGATCACCCAAACACCAGTATGCAAAGTGATAAGGGATTGATTGCCATACCTGGTTGAATTCTAACACACCATGCAGGGCCAGGGCATAAAGCAGAGCTGTCTGCGAGCGGAGGGACAGAAGGAGTGGAGAAAATGTTGCCACCTTGGGCAATAAACAGTGCAGGTAGGTCAACAACACAGTTCAGCAGAGCCCCAAGGAGATGTGGTGCTTGTATGTGAAGCCACATGTTGCAGCTATTGAGCTGTCGATTATGTACCTTTTGCTTTCTATGACTGATTATTTGTTTGTGTTTGCTGTTTTGTTCCTCAGTCTGGTGCTTTACACTGTACTACACACAATTAAACTCCATCTGTTTTAGTGTGGAGTGCCTGACTCTCTTTGTTGGGTAGTATTTCATATGTTCTTTAGTATGAAATATGTGCAGGGATTTCACTAAGGCTTTCCCAGATATGTCACCAATCCCATATTTGAAGTGTACTGTGCTCATTCAAGGCTTTGAGATTAGGGACATGAATTAGTTTGATTTGTAATTTGTGCCTTTTGGGAATGGCAGCACACATGGATCTCCTTGTTGCCTGATGACTCTCCTCTTTTCCTAACTACAGTGGAATGCTGTTTATCTGATGTAATTGGGACTGGGGCCGGATTGGATAATCAAAAATTTGGAAATTCAGAGAATGGGCAAAGAACTTCAGCCCCAGGTGGTGAGGCTTGGGCTGTCAGCCCCAGGCAGCGGGGCCCTGCTGTCAGCCCTGGGAGGCAGGGATCCGTTTGGGACTGACAGCCATTTTCCCACTGCCCAGGGAAGAAAGCCAGAACCCCGCCTGGGGCTCAGTTAATACGGAGAGTTGGATAATGGACGCTCGGATAAATGGGCTTCTACTGTATTGGCTCCCCTTTTAGAAGATCCTCGGTGTGTTATGTGTAATGCAGGCACAGCTCCTCTTATGCAAACATATAGCCTTAAAAGCACCATAGTCCACCTTCCTTTTCAAGGGCTCACCCTGTTCCCATTTAAATCAATGGGAGCAGTATTGGATCTTGAATGCACATAGGTCTTTATGCTGTGGTGTGAAGCACTTCTGTACATTACAGTACAGGCAGGCTCAGGCTCCAAGAAACCATTAATCGTTTCCATTAAGCCGACAAGAGGCCTTTTCCTCTTTTATTTAATTGATTTTCTTCTCACCCACTCATTGTGTCATTCTAGAGACTGCCAGCTCCAAAATGGATCCAGCTAGTGTTCTGGAATCATGAAACCCTTGTCAGAGGGCTAATGTGGGTGAAATGGAAAAATAGATATATTTGATCATATCTGCATGAAGATCAACACAGATTCTTCTGATATCTTTAGTCCTAGTGAATGTTTTACCTGACCCACCCAGAAAAGGGCAATAAAAATGATTAGGGGTATGGAACGGCTGCCATAGGAGGAGAAATTAATAAGACTGGGACTTTTCAGCTTGGAAAAGAGACGTCTAAGGGGGGGATAGGATAGAGGTCTATAAAATCATGACTGGTGTGGAGAAAGTAAATAAGGAAGTGTTGTGTACTCCTTTTCATAACACAAGAACTAGGGGGTCACCAAATGAAATTAATAGGCAGCAGGTTTAAAACCAACAAAAGGAAGTATTTTTTCACACAACACACAGTCAACCTGTGGAACTCCTTGCCAGAGGATGTTGTTAAAGCCAAGACTATAACATGGTTCAAAAAAGAACTAGATAACTTCATGGAGGATAGGTCCATCAATGACTATTAGCCAGGATGGACAAGAATGATGTCCCTAGCCTCTGTTTGCCAGATGCTGGGAATGGGTGACAGGAGATGCATCACTCAATGATTACCTATTCTGTTCATTCCCTCTGAAGCATCTGGCATTGGCTACTGTTGGAAGACAGGATACTGGGCTAGGTGGACCGTTGCTCTGGCCCAGTATGGCCAATCTTAGGTTCTTATATTCCCAATATTTTATCAGATCTAGAAAAGAAAGGTGGAGAGTGAGAGAGAACGTAGCTCTATAAATTCTGCTAGAAAGATCTACGTTATAATTCTGTGCCTCTAAAGCACGGAAGCATTTTTAGCATTACAAGGTGTATTTTGATTTTTAAGCCCTAAAATGAGCAAAATATTATAATAGTGTTTAGAATACTTACAGTTACATAGCACTTTATGAGCCAGATCCTCAGCTGGTGAAAAACAACATAACTTCATTGACTCCAACAGAGCTACATGACCTGAGAATCTAGCACTATACTTTCAAAGTGCTGTAGAAATGTGAATCAAAATCAAAGTAATAAAATTATTCAGTTGTATGTTTAATGGTCGCACATTTCCAAATGAATTAATGTAATGGTCCTTGATATTCTGTCAATGTATGGGAGGGGTTGTGTTTACAGATATCTGTGAATTTTTAAATACAAATAAGTAAATATGTATATTTAATTTCACTAGATTTCAAGCAACTGGGGGGGGGGAGTGGTTAGAACATATCTCTCTATGCCCTAAAGCTAAGAGGATAAAATGAATAAACACCACTTTTCTAGTGGTTTGTGCTAAACCCTATATTCAGATCATTTATGGCCCAACCCTGCAAACACACACGCAAGCAACTTTATGTACAGGAACAGTCCCTCTGAAGGGGACTAGTCTCTTCTGTGAAGTTACTGATGCTTGTGTTTGCAGGGTGGGCCCAAAATGGTCTGTAGCCAATCACAGGGTGTGTCTACCATCAGTCAATCATAGGTACAAGCAACTTTGGGACTTCCTATTTCCCCATGTGACTAAGTGGAAATGGTATGCAGGAATAATCCCTTCCCAGAGAATTCCTATCCACTCTGTGATCACAGAGACACGGTCCAAAAGACTAACTTGTATAAAAGACACTATGCAAAATAAGGCTCCAGTCCTGCAAACACTTATGCGCCTGCTTAACTTTAGCCACCACCCCGGCTCACATATGTAAAGTGAAGCAGGCTCATAAATGTTTGCAGGACTGGGGTCTGAAATAGAATGGTCTCCCTGTGGTCACGTGGTAATTTTTCACATCAGCTATAGTTCTGGGGTTGGGGGACTATGTTCCATGTCCAACACAACAATCATTCACCTTCCCTTCTTCCATGTTGTGGAAGAAAGAACAATGGTGAGTAGATTGAATGTAATAAGCTGTCCTCTACTTTAACTCTGTCCACTTTTGAGGCATGCTACCTTAAAACAAAGAGGCTTTGCAGTGAAATCAGAAAGGGAAACTCTGCCCTGAGGAGATAAATAAATGGGTGGCAGCATATAATTAATAAAATAAACCTTCCAGAAACCACTTCTTGTAGACAGAAACAGTACTTTCAGGAGACAGTCATGACAAAATCCAACCTTTAATCCAATTTTTATGGCATGCACATCTGAAAAAACAATAAATAAATGCAGTTCAAATGATACCTTGCCCATTCAAATCAGATTAGAACTGATAAAGTCATGGAAACAGTCTGAGAACTGATTATTATTATTATAGGGGATATTTATATGTAACCCCCTATTCTACTTGGCAGTGCTACCCAAAAACTATGAGGCCTCAGTTTATAGGTTGGGATGATGAGGATCTGGTTTGTAACATGGCCTGTTTAATGGCAACTGGATCTGACACAATCAGTGGTGTAAAAGCAATGCCTCTAGCTCTCATGGGAACATGAACACAATGGGTGTCAACTTGCCTATGAGAGGAATTTTGATACACAGTGATCAAAGGAATCAGAGAACCAGTCAGAATACAAGCAGTAAGAACTCCTAACGCAAGCAGGGCCGGCCCAGAACATTTTGGCACCTGAGGCAGGAGATCAAATTTTGTCCCCATACCCCCTCGCTTGGGCCAAAACTTTGAAAGGTCTCAGTTCTGCCTTCTTCCTGTTCTACTTCTCTCATGGTACTGCTCTGCTACCTACCCCAATAAAGGAGAACTAACAACTTAAAATGCCTTGTTCAAAAATTTTAAGTAACACTTAACTTTCAAACACCTGAACAGCAAATGTAACTTTTCTTGTCTGCATTGTGAACACTGGCATTTTTATCTGTTTGAATAATCAAAGTGGTGCTTTCCGTGCCTTCTTGCAAAGATTTGAACTGCTTCCTGCTGAAGGTCCACAGTCTGGGCCAGCTCATGCTCTGTTGAGATGGTTGCAAGGCCAACCAGCCTCTCCTGTGTCATAGTGGAGCGTGGATGTGTTTTTATTAACTTCAGCTTGGAGAAGCTGCGTTCTCCACTGGCAACTGTTACAGGAAGTGTTAGAAGTATGCGCAGAGCAACAAAAGCATTTGGAAAGAGGGTGGTCATCTTATTTGTGCACATATATTCCTGAACATCCTTTGGAGTTGATCCTGCTGAAATGTATCTTGAAAGGTCTTTCACTTCATCACCTAAATCACGTGCATCAATATCGCGCATGTCATCATGTGTCAACACTGTCTCTAGTGCCCTGCATTGCTGGTGTAGGTCTTCTTCAGGAATAGTGAGGAGTTTTGGAATATCATACAACATCCCAAATATACTGCTGTGTTCCTTGAGCTGCATGAAACATTCTTCAACTGACTGTATTGCACAATCTAGCACTTGGTTAAAGAATTCAACTTTGAATTGTTTGGGGTTTCTTATGGGATTATCCTGTGCCTCGTAATCAAAATGTCTTCTTCTTTGGTGACTCTTGTATTCTTGAATGGGTGGGAAAATAGCTTCAGTGTGAAGTTCCTTTGCCAACTTCTGTGCACTCTTCAGAATGTTTTGAAATCCCACATCTGACCAGTAAGACTGTAAGTATGACTTTGCTTTATCCGGCTGTTCCATTGCTCCAGATATATCAAGGTCAACACCTTGGAGTCTCTTGCTTACAACATTTATTTCAAACCGTATGTCATGCCACAACACTAAGCCACACAGAAATTTGAAGTTATGTATGTTTCTGGTGATTCCATTTCCCTCTCCCACTGTTCTCCCACAAACAGTTTCTGTCATAACATTATCCTCCATAATGGCAACTATGGCATCATCTATCTTCCCAATTTGGTGTTTGATAGGCTTTATCGCCTCCACTCGACTTTCCCATCGTTTGGCACTCAGTGGTTTCAGTGTCAGAGAGGATGTTCCCAGATGTTGCTTCAAAATTTGCCATCAATGAGTTGATGCAGAGAAAAATACATAGATGCTTTGAATTACATTAAAAAATTCAGCAGCCTCAATAGAAGCTGATGCTGCATCACTGACCACCAAGTTCAGTGAATGAGAACTGCATGGGACAAAGAAAGCTCAAGGGTTTAACTCTTGGATCCATGTCTGCACTCTTCTGTTCTTTCCACTCATGTTGGCACCATTATCGTAGCCCTGACCTCTCATGTCAGCTATCGCAATTCCCGTACCTTCCAGCTTTTTAAGAAGCACATTTGTCATACCAACTCCTGTGGTGTCATCAATGTCAATAAATTCTAGAAAATGCTCTCTGACAGTCACCATTGCAGGGACATTTTCACTAGGTTCTGTTGTTGTTACAAAACACACCATTAAAGTCATTTGTTCCTATACCAATGCGTGACTCACTGGTGCGGCACCTCCCACTGGTCGTCCTGGGAATTAGCTCTCCAGCCTCTGGAGCGCCCTCTGCAGGCCGGTGCCCCGCCTGCCTCAGGTCCCAGTGTCCCTCCCGGACCCCGGTGCCCCTTCCCTCGGGATTCTGCCCTCTGCAGTCCCCCCGCAGTCTCTGGGTCTCCCTGCTCCAGGGAACCCCCAACCCCTTATCCCCACCTTGCCTCAGCAGCTACTGCCAGTCCTCATCTAGCCCCCATGGACTGCAGTCTGTACCACTCATCATCAGCAAGGAGGGTTTGGACCTGCTGCCTTTGCCTAACCTTGGGCTGCCCCTCTGCAACCCCAGTACCTGCTTTAGGCCTTCAGCAAGGCCTGCAGGCTGGGGGTGTTCCAGCCTGGAGCTCCCCAGTTCCTCTGGCGTTTCCCCAGCCCTGCTTCACTATAGGTACCCTGTGAGCTCCCAAGCAGCCAGGCCCATCTCTCTCCACAGCTAGAGAGAGACTCTCTGAGCTCCTGGCCCACAGCGTTTTATAGCTGCCAGGTCACCTGCACTCTGACTAACTGGAAGATCAGGCATCTCCTCACCACTCACATCCTCACTGGGGCCGGAAGGCTCACTGTGAACATTTGTGTGTATGTATCTCAGGAGAGCTCCTTCCTGCTTAGATAGAAAAGCTTCCTTTGCTTTCTTTCTTTTTCTGAATGCTGCCCCAGAGGGGCATTTTCTTCTTTCACTCATGACTGCTGATCTGTGCCAGCTATAGTGGCTCTCAACACGCAGTTGAAGGGGACAAATAAGCAGGCTGGTAGCAGGGCCTGAGTGAGGGGAAGATATCAGCATCTTAAGGGCCTAACTGGCTCCTACTACTTCAGTTTACTGCCTGTTCTCCTCAAGTGGGTTCAGGGAAGCAGCAGGAAACAGGGAGCTCCCTGAGAAGCTGGTGTTAATCAGTCCAGGCTCCTGGGAGTGCTAGAGAGGTAATAAGAGGCTCCTGCTCCTCTCTCTCCCTGCAGCTCCTGCTGCTTTCTGTTATTCCCCCTCACCTTTTCTCCTGCCTGCCATGTCTCTTGTGCCCTGCTTCCTTCAGCACAGCACTCCACCATCTCTGTGCATCTAGAGCAAAGAGAATACATATGCACCAGCAGCAGACACAATTTTCTACACTCTGGGGCCTGGTGGCGTCCCCCCGCAGTCTGGCACCTGAGGCGGCCGCTTCAGTTCGCCTCATAGTAAGGCCAGCCCTGAATGCAAGGAACTAAGGGAGAGAAATGTATTGGGGAAAGGGCAAAATTAAAAAAGGGAAACAGGAATGCTCTATAAAGCAAACATAACTTGACCAGTGAACTCCTCCCACATCCCTAGTAAACCATTGGCCAGGTTGCTGAAGGTTCAGAATATGACCCTAGTGGTCATACTAGAACTTGCATGCACAACGGAGAGCTCTATACATCCCACTGTCCCACCACAAACATGGATTCTTCCATAGCATCTCCTGTCTCACCTTCACACTGCCTCCTGCAGCAGCATGCACATTGGTTCTGTCAGCAAACACCAGGGCAAACCGAATGCAACTTCACTGACAGCAAGGTTGACTGAACACAGATGGTGACTAGCAGCATCACCTCCCTCTTGCTACCGTACTCCCTCACTGCCGCAACAGGGCTCAGACCTGCTCTGCCGACATGCAGCCTCAGGTCCCTTAAGGAGGCTAGTAGGTAAGGGGGATTTGAGGAAACAAATGGGAAGAGCAGGGAGCAGAAATTGGGACAATGTGAGAGGGAGAAGAGGAGTCAACGGATACTAGAGTTACAGGTCTCATTAGAACTATCCATCGGGCTGCCAAGTAGGCAACCAAAGCTTCCTCTTCCTCACCATTGCTGAGCCTTTCAGTGCAGTGAAGTGGGGCAGCTGACGTGGGGATGGATGTGTCCAGTACCTGCCACCTCTTACTCACTCACTTGCCTGCTAGCCCTGAGAAGCAGTATGTATCCTCCCTGGAAGGGGATCACCGGAGGACATTGTGCATGTGTAGGTAGGGGAGACGGGAGAACAAAGTTAGGACGAGAGACAGTAGCTACTAAAACTTTGTTGAGGGTGATGGGACCAGGGTGGGATGACAAAGATATTCAGGAGAGGGAAAGCACTGGAAGGGGAAAATGGGGAATCAGAGAGAGAAAGAGCCAAGGGTGAAAGTAACAAAAATCTTACCGGTACAGGAGCCTGGCTGTGGGCCACTGCTGGGAAATCGCCAGGCCCCAGGGAAGCTGCCCCTTCCCCCTCCCCCTCCCCCTCCCATCGTGGCAGCCCTGGGGGGGCAAAAGGGGCAGCGACGTTAAAGCGCTGACATAGCAGTGCTTTGACATCGGCTGTGTATGGGCCGGTACCGGTGGCCACTTCTTAGCGGTACGCCATAACAGCCCACTTTTCGCCTCTGGAGAGAGCTGACCACTGGGTGAAAGTGTAGAAGTAAGTCCAGGTGGTAGCAAAGAGAGAAAGTGGCAGAGAAAAAAGGAGAGGGAGATGAGAAAATACAAATGATACAAATCGGGGAAGGACGATTTTGTGGCTAAGGCACTGGAGGGGGAAACTAAGAGAGAGTGAGAGATTTGGCAGCAGTGGAGTTAGAGTTGGGAAAAGTGGTGGTTTGGGGGCAATGAAATGACAATCAGAAGGGTACCAAGGGTGGGAGCAGGAAGGGACTAGAAGCAGACCCTAAGAGAGGACAAAGGCTGGGAAAGCACACAGACAACTGGAGAGAAATGACATGCCACACTGTCTCTCTCAAAACTTTTCTTCATGTGCCATTGTCCCTGATTTGGGGGCTCTATATCTCACAGTTTGGCAGTTGTGATTAAGTGGTATGTGACCTGACCTCATTCAAAAGGAGACTACAACTCCCAGCATCCCTTGAGGCTTGTATCTTTTAGAATTGCTAAAAATTATAGCTGAGTATATTAATCAAAGGAAAGGTAGCATCAAGACCATGTTCAGGTATTAGAAATATGCGCTATTGCTCTCTCTCGCTCCTTAAGGAGCCAGATTTTTTGGAATTCTTACCTGTTTGTTGTTTTATGGATTTCCAAGGTCATGATGCGTAATAAAATATTAACATCTAATCTGTCATCCATTTATGAAAACTATAATCAAACCCAGAACTTTACATGAGTAACAGCCCGTTAACTAAAGAATAAAATCCTCCTATAATAAATACTCACATTGTGACAGGTAAAACTCAGGTCATACGTCTCCTTTGAAGTTTTAATGGCCACTCCAATTTTATGATAAAGCCACTCAACTTATGTTTGTAGTAATTTTGCAGAGTGTGAAGCGGCTCTAGTCATCTTTAGTGTACAACTCCCAAGGACAAGTCCCTCATAAAACTGCAAGTTTCAAAGAGATTATGCCTTTTCTTTTTCTTTCTATTTTTTTTTTCTGGTTAAAGAAAACTCCTCCATGTTCCACATGGGACCCTGAGGAGCCTCCCCAACTTATCCCCCATTTAAACCTACCTTCTCAAGCCCCATGTGTCAGCCTTCATCCAGCCAGGGCAGTTAAGAAGGGATTCCTCTTCTTCCTTTCTCCTTTTTGTGGCAATTCTCTGGGGTAGATGCTGTTCCTTTACTCTATGGTAAATGAAAAGCAATTCCATCCAAATCAATGGAGTTGCTGGGCATCTACAAAGAGGTAATAGGAGGTCACATTAGGCCTTTTAACTCCAGATTGTCAGACAATTTACCAAGTGCCTCGCTCACCTGGGCTTTTTTTGAGCCTGTTCTTTCTCTGTGCATTTTTTGAGGTGGCAGAGGAATACAAATTTAGTTAATCCTGCTCTGTCTCACTTAAATGTGAGACCAGGGCTATGGCTTCACTACGAGGCTTTTAGCGGCACGGCTGTGCCACTGCACCTATGCTGCTAAAAGGCATGCAGTGTAGTTGCTGTTTGTCAGCAGGAGAAAGCTCTCCTGCCGACAAAAGCTTCCACCTCCCATGAGCAGCAGCCGGTGTTCACACCGGCACTTTTCGTTGATAAAACTTTTGTCGTTTGGGGTGTGTTTTTTTTTTTTTTAACACCCCTGAACGACAGCAGTTTTGCTGATGAAGTGCCCTTGTAGACAAACCCTAGGAATCCAGTATGGCATCTTTAACCCACCTCAGCCAGCCGGTCCCTTGCATTCTTTTGTCTTTCAAATATTTTTCAACCTTTTTTTTATGATTTATTCTAGAGTTTATTTTACATGTGATTTTATTTGTAAAAAGACAATGGGTAAAATTTTCAAGAGTGCCTTAGGTGCCTATGACCCATTTTCAGAAGTTGGAAGTTAGGCACCTAAATACCTGTGAAGATCTGAGCCCTGAGACCAATTGACTTCCTATGAGATTTAGGCTCCTAAGTGCCTAACTCACATTTGAAAATGGGATCTTTGAAAATTGTACCCATTAAGGCATTATATCAACCCACTAAAATACATTGAAACCAGACAAGAGACACACATCTCCATTTATTAGCCAACAACCTGCGTTAAGAGACCAGCCTATACATATGCTTAGTACTTCTAACCACAATGGGTACAATTCTGTGCTACCTATATTAGAACGCCATCTTCAATAAGCAAATGATTCTTGCTGGTCTTTTGAGATGGCACTAATAGGTGTGCATCCCTTTTTCCTTCTTTATTACACTAGGTAGATGTCTGCACACAGCTCAACAGTTAAGGGAGGAAAAATGTTGGCCAGCGTACCGGGACAGGTACTATTTCATACTCACAGAGCATACAAAACCTTGGTCTAAAAGATCCCAATACAGTCAACTAGATGGTGATCTGGTTCTCTTCCCCAGAAGGATAAAGGACAGATGAATCTGCCGGACTTTGAACCTTTGGTTTTTCAAACCTAATGTTTATATCACTAAGCCAGGCCCACCAGGAAGCCGATTGAACAACATAGGCATGTATATTTAGCTGCTTGCAGATCGGTTTCATACCTTGACTTTGCTGTAAGATCCATCTTTTTCTATGAAATGTTAATGCTGTATTTAAAATATTTACTCTCAGTGCCAAAAAATAAAGTACTTTGAAAAAGGCACATTTGTCCATCTCACCCAATGTATTTTCTGAGCAGACATCAGATTTTTCTCATTGGAGTTATTGAGACAAGAGGGAAAGAGCTGGGAAATTTTTGGGCTGTGGAACTTGGCTAATAAAATCAAGTTTCTGTTCAGCTTCAGAGCCAGCACAAACAGTTCAGAACCTGATCAATGGGACCAGAAGAAAAACTCCTGTTACAATAATTGCTCTAAGAAAAGGAGTACTTGTGGTACCTTAGAGACTAGCCAATTTATTTGAGCATAAGCTTTCGTGAGCTACAGCTCACTTCATCGGATGTTTCATGAGCTGTAGCTCACGAAAGCTTATGCTCAAATAAATTGGTTAGTCTCTAAGGTGCCACAAGTACTCTTTTTTTTTTTTTTTTTTTTTTGCAAATACAGACTAACACGGCTGTTACTCTGAAACCAATAATTGCTCTAGTCTCAGTCCTCACTTTGTCTATGTGGGGTTCACAGATCTAGGTGTGTTCTGATGATAGCGGTTATAACATTTGCACGTTGTAAATGATTTGCAGACTGGTAAATGTATCATATACATCTTTGCCTCAGATCAGCAAACTTCATTTAACACCCTGAACTCTGCTGCTTTCCCATTCAGCATGCAGAGTGAATTACACTCACAGGAAGCAACATGGGGCGCTCTCTAGGGGACTGCCTGAAAACATCAATATCAGAACAATCATGAACAAGTTAGGGAACATCTACCAATTAAAATATGTAACCTAAGCAATATAAATATGCAAAGCATGTTATAATGTAGACAAAAGTTTAGCATGTGCACTCACTGTGTCTAATCTGTTTGCAGATGGTACATACTAGAATTAGTTGATAGACAAGACTTTTTTTTTTTTTTAAGCTTAGCTTCAAGATTACTGAAAAGTTCCTTTACACAAGAAATTAGCTGAAATGTCCTAAGGCATGGTATGTACTCTGAAAATGCTCACATTTCATTTGATTGCTGCTGTTAATGTTTCAGAAATGAAGTAAGTTTTCCCCAGGGGATATTCAGCATGGTTCACCCATTTGTCTAAGCTTCTTCAAAGGAGGAACAATTCTTAGTTATATCTTGATAACAGCAAAAGAAAAAAGCAAATGCAATGTTAGGAAAACAATTATTGAACGAAAAAAGGCATGGTAATTTTAATAAAAATCACATTTGAAAAGGAAACTGCTACTATTTCACAACAGCTATGAGATAAAAAGAACAAGAGGCCATCCCCAAATCAGCTTCAACTGAAATCGTATTTCCCACCCCCCGCCCCGCCATTACTGCTGGCAATTCTCACCTGCTTTCTGTAAATTAGTTTATTTATATCAGGTCTCCATTACAGATGAGCTGGTAAAGTAACTTTGGATCAGTTTAGGATTCCACAGGCGATCAGAGTTCAGCCAGGATTAGGATTCAGATTTAGAGTTGATATCAAAATCTTGCAAGATTTCTGGCACCTTGCAAGGTAGAAATCTTATAATATTGGTGGTTCTTGTGAGATTTTTGTTCTGTTGGACCAAAATCATCCTGCACCTGAACAGAACTGAAAAACAGTTCCCCTCTGAATCTGATCCAAAGGGTTGATTTGGATTCAAAGCCAGATTCTCACAAAATTATTCTTCTATAGAGTTTTCATTCAGGTTCTAGTCTATCTCTAATGTCCATTTTGAAAGTACCAGGTTATCAAATTAAGTAGTTCTTTAAAATAAAAGTTTGCTGCTTTCACTGAGAATCAAAAGTTCAGAAGCCCAAAGAAAACTGAAGACTTTTTAGTATTGGGTTGCATCATTCCACTCTGAAAGACAGCCGAAGTGAAAAACCCAATTCCGCATGAACTATGGGCACAATGCTGTGTGGTGTTGATAGACTCCTCACTTGTTAACACTGAGCCCATTAATGTTCTGGAATGCATCATGTTATGATGCCTGGCTACATCATGTGTATCTTTCATTATGTAAATACATTTTGAAACTACATTAAGTCTTATTCATCAACATAGATCTCTGATAGTTGGTCACTAATTACACACAATTCTGTGTATATAATACATTATTATAGACAATTTCTCCACTAATTAATAATTTCATTGGCATTTTTCTATTGTAAGGTAGGATTTTGATTTGTGGCATAAACAAGCCTGTGATTATGAGATCTGGAAGGCATCAGTGGGGGGGGGGGGGCGAGCATTAGGATATAGAGTATGACAAAGGCTATGGGCAGGTCTACACTACGGGGCTAAGTCAACCTAAGTTATGCAACTTCAGGTATGTGAATAATGTACCTAGAGTCAATGTACCTTAGGTTGACTTACTGCCATGTCAACACTGCAGGGGGTCGACGGGAGAGTTTCTCCCATTGACTTACCTTATGCTTCTAGTTCTGGTGGAGTACCGAGTTGACAGGAGAGCTTCACTAGACCGGCTAAATCAACCCCAAGTGGATCGATCGCTGTGCATTGATCACCCGGTAACTAGAGACAAACCCTCAGCCTACACTACAGTTTGTCATTCACAGGTGTGAATAAAATCACCCCCCTGAATGACAAGTTACACTGACATAAGTGCTGGTGTGGACAGTGCTATGTTGGTGGGAGAGCTTCTCCCACTCAAAGGGGCTGGAGTAGGTAAGCTGACAGGAGAACTCTCCCGCATTGGCTTAGAGTGGCTACATTAAGGAGCCTACAGCAGCGCAGCTGCATCAGTGCAGTTGCACCGCTGTAAACTCTCAAATGTAGCTGTGCCTTCAGTGATTGGAGCAAGGACTTAGATGTCAGGATTCAATTTCTCATCCTTCCAGAACCTTGGAAGGAACTCCCTAGCTGTTGTGTCTTCGTTTGCTCATCTGTAATCTACGTAACACCACCCCTATGAGATAGAATAGTGTGAGAGGATTGAGTCATTAGAGATCTTTGCATTAAGATGCTGTAAGTGTAAAAATCTACAGGGTCAGCTCTATTGTAGTTTGTGTTCCTTCCAGGAAGTACTGGTCTTCTTGAACAGAAAGAAGCACAGAAAATGGGTGTAACCCAGTAGTTGCATGTACACATTTGTTTATATATTTTTTAATAAGTGACTAAGCCTCTCTCCTACAATAGGAAAAGATCCTGAAATGGAGAGAAGATGGTGGATAACACTATATACCTTTCACATAAAGTTGACAGAGCTGCAGAACAGATGTAAATAAAATAATAGCACCATAAAGCTAGCTCTTATCACTTCATAAGTACTATTTCAATTGTAGTGGTGCCCAAGAAGTGCTAGGTACTTTCCAAGCAGAAAATGATAGTCCTTGCAATGAAGGACACACAGTGTTGCCTCTAAGAATTCTATTATTTGAAAATCAATATGCAAAGTCACTGGTAAGGAGCTATACAGAGAACACTCACGCATATTCATTTTAGGCACTTGGTTTTATTTTATTTTTCAAAAAATTGTCTTTATATATAAACCATTTCATTCTCTCTCAAAACATTCTGCAACTATACAGCTGTTTGCTCCATCGTTTGCATAGGAAATACCACAAATACAAAAATAAGGGGGAGCGGGGAGTAGGGAAAAAGAAGCAAAACAGTAACCAATTTATGCATGTGTTTCCATGTATAAACATTTGAAGCCTTACAAAATTATTTACATCATTTGTCAACTATTTACAATTAAGAGCAATGTTTCTAACTATAACAAAAACTATAATTTATCAAGTGTATGTAAAATGGTCTTAAAAAATGTCTACCATATACCACAAAATAAATAAAAAAGACAAACAATAGTTTTAACAAAGCTATGTTTTCCTTTGAGACCCTTTTTTGGCTTTTTGGTTGTTTATTCCACCTATTGGTTGACAGCATGAAATCACAGCTTGTGAATTGCATATGTGTATTAGTTGTTTCCTTTATGTTGTAGATATTTTGGCCAAGTCCTAGGAAGTGTAACCTCATTTTTTGGCCCTTCATTTCCTATTTCCAGACCAAACGCTGTGGACTAAATTCACTGTTGGCATAAAAGAGCAGAACTCCTTTGACTTCAGTTGCATCTATTTATGTCAGCAGTGACTTTTGTCTGGTGTGTGTCAATGTTAACAGTGGATTAACTAAACTGCACTGTAATTTTAAATAAAATTACTATATCCTTTACCTTCTGGTAAATTACATGCAACATCCACATGAAACTAGATCATACTAGTGCTAAACCAGATTAACATGTCAGTCTATGAAAATTGCATTCTAAATCCTTCTTTTTAAAGCGATACTAAGTTTAGCTTTAGTAAGAGGTTTAACATTCTGTATATTGTAACTATCCTCATTATTTAAGCTTCCAACATTTGCAGTTCATTCTAAATGTTTTGCCCTTTTAAGCATTTTGAAAACTCAATTGTGTTTTGAATATTCAGTGCACAACATTTATGTTAACAGGTACAAAGTGTCCGAATGGCTAGTTCACTTTTCTTCAGAAAATAAAACTAAGTTGGTAATGTTTTGAGAGGTATTTAAATAAATTTAATTGAAAATGTGCCATATTATCAAATGTACAATGTCTGAATTTTCAGATGATTTCTAGAAAACTTTTGTAATAAACCTTAAAAGCTGATTTGCATATTTACAAAATCGTTGTCATAGCAAACATGCAACATACTGAACAAACTTTTTGTTCTATGGCTGTTTATGAGTTTTTCTATATATTTTATCTCCATAGAAAGACAACATTTAAAAAAACCACACAAGTACTAAATATGTCCAGTAAAAACCTGACAGACCAATTCATGGCTTGTCCTCTGTGTTCATTCGTCTATGCCCTCCCATTAATTCATTTACTAAACATTGCCACAGTAATGATAGTGCTTTGGTCAAAACACCGTAAGAAAAATCTATAATGATGCAATGTGCTGAGACATAATACTTGAGATGAAACCTGCTGACTAAAGTCATATACATGATCAGAGCAAACAAAATAAATGACTGAACACTCTGGTACTGTGGTATAGTGTCTTCCCTGTTTCCTCATAAATATACAAAATATACATTTCCAGTTTCTTTGGAGACTTTATGGATAGTCCATAGTCAAAACTAAAATTAATTCTAACCACATGTTGAGAGTCACTTGGAAATTGCATAGATACAGACAGCCTCCACGTCGAACCCAGTGTTTAGTTCTGATGTCTCTTCATGTGCAGAGCCAGGTGGTCAGAGCGAGAGAAGCTACGATTGCACACAGCGCACTGGAAAGGTTTGGCCCCGGTGTGCTTCCTGTAGTGGCGTGTCAACTCATCGGAGCGAGCAAATCTCCAGTCGCAGCCATCCCATGTGCATTTGTATGGCTTCTCCCCTGAAACATTGGGAACACACAGAAACAGATGGTTAGTTGCGACTCCACAGAAGAAAAAAAAACAAACAATTAACGAGAACTCATTCTAAACATCAATAGTTTGCACTTTAAATGGGGTGGGGGAGTGCTCATGGTTCCTGATTCACAGCTATACTGAATACTCGCAAGTTAATCTTTGCTACAAGTTCACAGAATTTTGTTCTTGAAATTTGTGGTAAACAGATGCCACTGCAGAGACTGTAAACAAACTAATTATTTACCTAAATTACAAAAAGTAAAAAATACACACCTAGAAAATTATTACATGGAATTGAAAAAAATATACTGCTGCCCCTCCCCTGTATATAGAGGAAAAATATCTAAAAGACTCAGGCCCAAGTTTTCAAAATTGGATGTCTAGAATTAGGTGCTTACACAGCCAGATTTTTCAGAGGTGCCAAGCCCCTGCTACTTCTATTAACTTACATGGATGTGGAGAGTGCACAGCATCTCTGGGGAAAAAAAAAAAATCTGACCACATTTATAGAAGCGCTTAATATAGATTGAAATGCCCAGCTTCAGGCAGCTAGATTTGAACATGTTGACCAAAATACCTCAAGTATTTGCATTAATCCATTTCAGGATTGAAAATGGGACATTTTTCAGCACACCTATAATTTGTAGTTATGTTTGTTGAAATACTGGGGAAATACCAAGTCAGAAAGTTAAGGTGATTTCTCTCTCTGCAACAGGGAACCAGTTATTTAAACAACAAAACATTTATCTGCTTTGCAACTGTCATGTATGTGATGTCACTCTAAAAAGACAAAACATTTTTGATATAAATGGAGAGCTAGGATTGCCTATTTATAGGATCACTGCTAGAGTGATATACACTGAACTAGTCTACATTCATTTCAAAGCGTCTTTAGATTAGGGCTCTCGAATTCTACTTTTTTTAAAAAGTGTTACAAGTAACCCACATGTTAACAGAGAGAGAAGGTGGAATTTATTAAAGCACTCAGCTTTGACTTAACTGTGCTCCCACTGAAGTGAATGGTAAAACCTCCATTGACAAATGGGAGCAGAGTTAGGCCAGTGCCAAGTGCTTTGGAAAATCCCATCCAGAGTATGTTGTGCATCACCTTCCTCCTAGTTTTGATCACATGGACCTTCCCCACTCCCGTTCACATCCAATAACAATCCTCACGAACCAACTACAGCTACTTGGAAAGTATTTTAATGTAGGTTTAGCAGGTGGAAACAAGTAAGAAAGCCAGCACCACGTGACCAGACAGCTTGTTTTGCACTATCAACAGCCCAGAGAACACTGAGAGAACCCCCATGTCAGAAGATTAAGCAATTCGGCAAAAATTAAGGTTCTATTGTTTGACCGCAGAAGAGCTAAATCCCTTTTAAAACAATCATAAAATCCATCCTGCTTGTAGAGTTTATGATGCCTTTTATGTTCAACTAATAACTCTTCACCTACTGCAAAAGGAGAGACTACCCCATCTTTATGAATGGGAAATAACTCCACATTGGCAGCACATTTACACTGAACGGAACCTACACCAAAAAAACCAAACAGAAAAACCAGCAATTTCTTAGTGCGCAAGATAACCAAGATTTATTGATATCACTATCATCCTTGAAGTGTATCATTCTTTAAAAGAAGCACACTTGGCGCCTGTGGATCAGGCCCTAACTTTTGTCTGTGCCAGTGGGTGCTTGCACCCCGCCCCCTCCCCCACCCCAACTCCACCCCTATTGGATCCCTCCCCAAATCCCAGCCCTGGTCCCACCTCCTCCCCCAAGCACATGGTTTTCCCCCCTCCTTCCCCCCCCAGGCTTCCGGTGCGAAACAGCTGTTTCGTGGCGCAAGCGCTAGGAGGGAGGGGGGAGAAGCAGGACCCAGTGGCACACTCAGGGAGGAGGTGGAGCGGAGGTGGAGGTGAGCTGGGGCAGAGCTGCTGGTGGGTGCAGAGCCTCCACCAATTTTTCCCCTTGGGTGCGCCAGCCCTGGAGCACCCACAGAGTCAGCACTTATGGCCTGATTCAGCTCTTAGGAACCTAATGAGATTCTTTCCATTGATGTCCATTCCATTCCAACAGAAGATGGTTTAGGCTGCAACTGGTTATAGCTCAGTATTTGCTCTGTATGACTGTGACCAATGAGCACGGTAAGGCATCATTTGTGATCGTACCTCTGTCCCAGAGAAGACATACTGTAGATTAAAATAAGGATATTGTCTAAACCTGACAAGAGAAGCACTACCATTACCAGAAAAGCCAGTTGACTTAATGTATTAGAATCCCAGAGGTATAATAGCTGGAGTCCACTACAGCATCTTTTGCAGTACAGTAATCATCCTTCCAATAGCTAAACTGGGTCTTCCTATAACTTGCTTCATGGTTATTAATGCAATCTTTAGAACACTGCAGAGGACATGGACACAGAAGCGGCCACTTGTAAGTCTGCTTTGTGGTAAAACAGAAACATAAGCATACCTCTTTTGTGGAGCTCAACAGATGTGCTTTCTTTCAGAATGACATTAAGCTTTTTGGGATCTGACTTCAAACACTTTTTAAACAGATGTTTTATTTTGCTTATGACTAGATTTTAAAAAACAAAATAGCAATCTAGATAGTGTGGCTCTCTAGTAGATACATGTATTTTTACTATAGTCTTGTATTAAAGGCTGCCTTCTTGTACTCAGCACTTCAGTTGTCCCAGCCTTGCCCCATAGATAGCAGCAGAGAGAGGAGGAAGGAGTGGGAGACATCTCATTGGGAAGGACCCATCATTTGAGGATTTTTTTTTTTTTTTTTTTTTTTTTTTATAAGAGTTAGTTTTGTTTTGGGAGTGGGATGGGGCTGATTTGGGAAAAAAAAAAAGGTGGGGGAAGTTCTACTAGCTGGAAGGGAGGCTGTGGATATCTACATAGACTGGGGGTCCAGTGAGGGGGTGAAAGACAAAAATTTCTCCACTGTTCCTAAATTTGATGTTTATATCAAAAGTCACTTCTGTTTTCAGTTCAGTTTTAAGAGCTATGTTACTTGCCACTTGGTGGTAAAATAAGTTCAGAAGGACCCCACCAGTTGGAAGAGATTTAAGAGGTAGCGCTATACCCTGCTAGAAAAACAGAAGAGAAATTTTTGATTTAAAGAAAAATTCTTGTTTCTTTCACCTCAATCAGATTTGACCCTTTGGCCAGTCTCCCTCCCCCAGTTTTCCCTCCACGGAAATGTCAACAATATTTTTCATTAAAATTTCAATAATGTCAACTAGCTCTTGTTCTCAGCAGGCAAAGTGGGTTTGGTTTTAAAAGTGGCCATTATTTACAATGCTGCTGCTATTCCTGCAGAGGTGGGATGGAGTATCAGGAGTTTTATGCATGCCTGCACTGCAGCACACTGAACACATCTGCAAAACTGCTTGTGTAGCTAGTGTCTACTGTGCATACCACCAAAGCCAAACCCACATGTACTGCTGGTGGGATGAAATAGTAGTATGCAGTCTTGTAGTGCATAAATTACCGATATTCTGGACAGCAGTAATTTATGTGGCCGTGTTGGGCATAAATTACTAAATATCGCTGTGAAATCCTGATTCCATTGACGTCAACAGCAAAAAACAAAAAAAACCCCACACACCTCTCATTGACTTCAGCGGGTCTTGGATTTCACCTCAGATTTCCAGGGGAACATCAGCTGTTCCCAGTGCCTACCCTCATTGCTGCTGGTTATGTCATCTTATGTCACAAGACTGTGGGAAGATTCATAACATGGCAGGTTATGGTGATGGCAGCCTAGACAGCTATGTGCTGCTGCTCCTCCCCATGCTGTAATAGCCCCACCCTGGCTTCTCCAGACTTGAGCTGTGAAGAATTTCATTGAGGGTACGCATGGAGGGGACTGAGTAAGTGTAACCCACACCTCCTGGCTGTGGTGTTGCACCTTATCTAGTGGCACCAAGACCACTTAGAGAGATGAAAGGAGTCTGCCCTACAGCCTTAGCTAACAGCCAGTTGGCCTTTAGCTCATGCTGTAGAGGCTCATGCACTAAGGTCCCTGGTTCGATCCTGTCTGCCAATGACCAGGGTCTGTCGGCATTTCATAAGCACCTCACAGAGTTTGTTTTGAACACTACTACTTTTATGTACTAGAAATTAAAGCCATAACACTGCCCTTCACCCCTACTATGGCTAGCAATGTGGGAACTGAGAACTAGAAGATGTATTTTTAGCTCCAGTATAAAGACCCAGCTTATTTTGGAGAAATCTAAGAGGTGAAATCCTGAAAAAAAAAAAAAAAAAAAAAATCTATGTTTGTGATGCTAGTTTCTGTTGGAAAGTTCTTGAAGTGAATCAATTTGAAATGTTTTTCTTTTGGGCGTGGGGAGGGGAGGGAGAGGCAAGTGAAGATAGAGCTTAAAAACTTGTTAAAAAGGAGAGCAAAAGAACAACTAGCCCCGGTACTGTTTCATCTTTCCCAACCCATACACACGTTTGTGTCATATTTAGTGGGAAGAATTATTTAAGTTCCTGTGGCAAGGGGAAAAAAAAAAAAAAAAAAAAAAGGATTCCTCAAGTTACACATTTTTTAAAAAGTCATTCTGGTTCTTTGCTATACTGAATTTAAAAAAAAACAAAAACAAACCAAGGAACATTCAATGCTTTAACCGCTATTTTCATTAGCTACATAGTAATTTAAGATTTGTTTACTGGAGGAAACCAAATATTTCTGAAACTGTACAGCTACTGTATTGCACACAATTGTTAAAGTAGTTTAGAACTTCTATAGGATGTTAAACCAAGAATGCCATTGGTCATCAAATACTAATTTACTATAGTTCAGTTACTGGAACATGATCACTTTATCAAACAAATATTTCACTGTAAAAGCAAAAAAAAACAGCTAACTCCTCCACTTCAGGGGAGCTTCCATGGGATTTGTTAAAATGTCAACACTGTTCAAGTAAAACACCATGGAGGAAGCTGGTACCGACTTCTAGCCAAATAGCACACTCCAGGCCTTTCTTCCAAAGCCAGAAATATTATACACAGCTCTTCTGGGAAGCAGAACTGCTTTCTGTTGAATTATATTTCAACAGGATAGAGGTTTCATACATTTAATTGGATTTTTGCATCATCTCTTTCCAGTATCCCTGATTTTAAGTATTTTGTTAGGCATCCACATCACAAAATGTATTTTAAGTTCCTCTATTGTTAATATGTATCCATTCTCTAGCAAAAAAAAAAATAAATAAATAAATTTGTATAGGACGTGAAACAACCTTGCACTTTAGTGTAAGTGTTTAAAAAAACTTTGTTGAACATTAAACTAGTTTGGAATTGCTTTAGGAGAAAGCACTTAGCAAGCGATAAGGAAAATGTAACTTGAAAACTTTCTTGTAACTCACTTGTCTTTAAAGCAAATATTAATGGTGTAAAGGTTAGAGAGATGTCAAAAGGAGGCTTTGATGTCCATAGGAGGCATGCTACTGAGTTCGCAAGCCTTCTCTGTTACTTCACTACCCCCCCTCCCCCCATTGCCCAAGTGATTCCCAAACTTTGGCCAACAAAGCCCTTGCTGGTCACTGCAAGAGAGCTGTCTGGTCACATGGAGGTGGCCCTCCTTAAATTAAGATGCTAAATCACATTAAAATAAAACTAAAAATACATTGAATATTATCCTAATACTACTTCTCTACGTAAGCAACTGCTGTAGATGCCACCTTGACGTTATTAGTCACCAGTGGGAGAGGAGAAGCCCTGCTCTATTAAAATCATTGTCAGCAAAAACACCATTTAAAGAGCCCCAAATAATTAATGAATTTCCCATTGACAATACAAGAAAATACGCTTCTGTTTAAAAAAATAAATAAGTGACTATTTAATCAAAGAGTTATTTATCTAGCTGGGTTTATCTTTAAAAATAAAGCTAAAAATTACAGGGCAAGTTTTTCCACTGTGCTGCTTACAGTCAGGCAACTAAATTCGTATTTTCCCAAGACACTGAGCATTCAATAACTCCCGTTAGTTTCCACTTGAACTGTGGACACTGAGTACAGTTGGGTGGAAAATGGTTCTCGTCTCACACATATTTGACAGTTAGAACATTTTCTTATCCACTGTGAATTGGGATGAAAAGTCAAAATCATTCATAAATAGAAAAACGAATTTCCTTTCTCAACCTGAAAACCCATTTCAAGTCAATTGAAACATTTTGTTTTGATAATTTCAAAACATTTCATTTCAAAATGTTGACTTTTAAAAAAAATCTTTAAACTTTTCAAATTAGCTTAAGTTTCCAAACAAAGTCATTTCAAACTGGAAAATTGGAAATTTTCTTATAGAAAATGTCAAAAACAAAACATTGACAATTTCAATTCTCTCCCTCCCTCCCCCCCCCCCCCAAAAAAAAACATTTTTTCAAGTTGGGAAATCCAACCAAATCCTGTTTTTCAAACAGTTTTGGTTTCAACAAATGAGCATTTCTCGACAAAGATAAAAAAGTTCCCAACCAGTTCTAGTGCAGAGTACCTTAGGGGAAGAAAATAAAATTAACACCACCACACACCAAACCATACAGCTTAATTTTAAGTAACCACGTTTGAAAATTTTTGCCATAGCCTACAAGTGTACATGAAGTAAGACTACCAGGGGAGGAGGGTCTGAAATGTTACCCCACTGTCCTGTGTTTTGTTGCATGCAGAGCACACAATGATGTGTTATAAGCAATTTACCACCACATGTTTGGAACAGCCACATTATGAGTGAATTATACTGGTCAAAGGATTGTCCATTATTTATATTTGACAATTCCGAAAAGTGTGGTAGGTGCCTCACAGTACAGATGAGAAGACATAAGGTGAAATCCTGACCCCATTAAAGACTCCTAGTGACTTCGAAAAAGGCCAGAACTTCATCCTGGGTCCTGCTCCAAGCTAGTTTCAGACAAGACAGAATGGTGGGGGAGGGGACAATGGATAAACAATATAGTAAGTATGTTCAAGGAAAAACAGCAGTAAAACAATAAAATGACCTAGTTACTCATTAAATTTAAAGAGAAACTAGATTGTGTGTGTTTTAGAACTTTTCTAGGATTCTAGTTTTCATATCCTTCCACCTCTAGAGCCAGTTTGCTTTAGTTACCAGATACGTTGACGCCTTGACAGAAAAGGTTAGAACTAATCTTTTTCAAGTTTACCCAAAATAGCTTTTCTGTATAATATGGTGTAATGATTTTAAGCCTTCCTCTCTGACTGGACTAGAAGTAGTGGATGGTATATTTGTCTCTATCCCAGCTCTCCTATGGAATATAGCACAGGTTTCCAGCCATGACAATTTACCAGATACAAAACATACATACACACACACACACACACACTTACTTTTAAGTTTCCTTTTAATGTGCAGTATAACACTACTTGAAAAGGTGCTAATCAAATAAATAGAATATTTTAGAACCATATGACAGGAAGCATTACTCTTGCTGACGGGGGAGGAAGATCCAATTACTGGTTAATTAACCAATATTTTGATTTCCTTCTATCACAAAATGCGTAGAGACAAGAAAAAAGTTAGTATTAGGTAACTGAAGAAGGTGGATATGCACAAAAACGTTATTCTCTTTGTGACTACAGACGTGGAGAAGACATTATCTCCTCATCAACGAATAAACATTCAGAATTCCCCCAATGCTCTGAAGCACTCTTATTTTGTTAAGTGTTGTCTCATTCAGCTCTAGGATTACTGAGGAATCTTGACTGACTTGTGAAGTTGTTTATTTTCTCTCCGGTATAACGTTCTGTTTTAGCAGAGGTGGTCTTGCCTCAAGAATATATGCAAACAAAAGGCAGGGAATGCTAATTTTTAAAAAGTGGATTTATAATAAATCCATGCCATCTGCTATGTGTGTGTATTTACATGTCATATATGGGAGAAGAGGGTTTCCTCATGCATGGTATGGTTGCCAGAACTGCTTTGGAGTTTTCACACCTACAGCTCTGGCACTTGTAGGGTAAGAGGTTCCCCTTAATGGAATGTAATAAGTTTATACTATGATCCTTAAGATCGCCACCAACTATCTGTATATAAAAAATTACCAAAGCAGTAAGTTAAAGCCTTCTTTAACTGAAGGCTAAGTACTGTATACTTGCCAAATGAAAGGTTTTAATGTGTCTTTAATCAGAGTTGTTAGAGATCACTGAATATAAATAATGCAGCCTGACAGGACAGGAATGCTGCTACCAAGATACTCAGACTAAACTAGGACATTACTTAAATGTTTCTAATCTTTCACCAATGGGAGGTTCATGTCAGCTAGTAAACAACCAACAACATTCACCCCAGAATATATTCTGTGGAACTAGAGGAGATTCAATTGTCCAAGTCCAGCTCAGACAATTACAATATGGAATGTCTAATCAAATAATGGAAAGTTTTAATCACTGGCAATTGCTGTGAATCTTGGACTGTATTAGCATGTGTTCGTCAGCCTCAAAACGAACTATATTTAAAGCCAGTCTCTTAGGTCAACAGTTGCCTTATCAGGAATCAAATATCCTGGAAATGAAGTTTAATCCTCTCAGGGAGCAATTGACAAAGTTTTTAAGCTTTCATGCTTAGAGACTTTCTAGGCTTTTAATCAAGAAGAGAAATTGTTGGACTTAAAAAAAAATCTAACCTGACTGCTCTTCACCTGACACCTACTTGAATTAATTTTTTATAAAATTGTACCTGGACAGTGGGAATTTTATTACAGTGTTCTGAGTCAGTCATATCAGAGAGACAAGCCTATGTTGGTAAGACTTTGCTTAAAAAAAAAAGAGCGCACAATATGGTAAAACATATTTCACTAGAGCCATAATTGGAGATAAAGAACCAAATCAATTAACCCTCATGGCCTACAGTCATTCATGAAGAGTTTGAAAAACATGTTACTTTCCCCAAAACACTGGTTTTCACAGGATGGTCATGCTTTTCCATTTCTCCCACAAGCAACTAATGGATTTATGCAAAACTCAAATAAAAGATACCAATTACTTTCCACTACTGCCTAACTGCTCTTTTGAGCAAGTTATTTCTGCCTTAACATCTGCTGATCACTTTGTCCACAGTATTTTAACTTTGCTCCACTTTTCATTATTCTAGTCTATTAATGACAATGGTTTACATAAATCAACCTTAAAGTGTTAGAGATAACAGGGAAAAACCAAAAATCTTTCCCTGAAGATTATATGAATAAAAATGAAACCCTTTTACTGCCATTTCCAAGAGGCAGGCCCCAAAAGATCTCCATGATAAGAATTACCATATTTCACACATTTTAAGTAATTTTCTTTGAAAAACTAAAGTGCTGATAATTACAAGAGTCAAGCACATAAGGAGTATTAATGGCTGTGAGATTAGCCTCTTCTGCTCTGTGGCTCCAGTGCATCTAAGGTGCTACTTTCCAAGATGTTACAAATGAAGTCAGCATATTGGTAGGACAGCATTGTGGGTTAAGGCACAAAAGATTTGGGTTCAATTCCAAACTCAGTCACAGACTTCTTGTGTGACCTTGGGCTTGTCACCCTTTTGCTCTGTGCCTTAATTTCCCATCTGTAAAATGTGGACAATACCACTTCCCTACCTCACAAGGATGCTGTGAAACGTAATATGCTTCCTGTGAGGTGCTTCATAACTAGGGTGATGAGGGCCATACAAGTCACTTCTGGGGAAGGAGCCAGCACCTAGTCCTCCTACCTCTCCTGCATTCTCCATTGTCTTTTTTTCTAAGATCAAGCTGAATGCCTATCATAATGCTCACTCTATTTTGGAAGGTTGAACCTCATAAGCCCCTTTCCCTTGAGTGGTGAGAAGGAAAAAGAAAATTCCCAACTACTGTCGGACTCCCTCTTACTAGCCTTCTCTGTGACAAAATCCTTGACCTGCCTAAGCTGAAGTGGAGGAAAAACAAAACTGGCCCCTCTAATAAGAAGGCAGTAAAGCCACTGGCAGTTGTGACCCTTTTGTCAGACTTCTTGCCTTTCCCCAGATACATTTACAAAAAGGACTGCAGGAGAGCTGGGCATGTTTTGCAGAGGGAGAGATATAGATAAGATAGAAAAGGATACTTGGGAAAGGAGGAAGAGAAAGAAATAGGAAAGGTGGGGGTGGAGGGAAGAGAATAATCACTAAACATTAAAGTAAGATTAAAATGATGAAAAAGAAAAAACCAGCATCGAAGGGGGGAAATGGAGTGAAGCAGGGAAAAGGCAAAGAGACTCAAAAGTAATTGAAATTAATTATCAAAATATTAACAAGTGACTGTGACTATCACATACACACACTTTGGTCTAAATGTACACCTCCAAAAACAAAAGTCACAATTTCCCCACAGTTCAACAGCACCTTTCATGTGCACATGTAGTTTATAAACAGTACCAGGTAAAATATACACAGACATGTATAGGTCTGGTAAATTGAAGATATAAATTCCTATGGGCTGCTCAAAGCCTGTTGTCCACCACTGGTTCTGACTATGACTGACCATCAGTCCAATTTTGGATCTACTGACATGAAGCCATATATTAAAAGCAAGCTTAACATCTTGAGGCATTGAATAAATTAACAGTTGTCCCAAGCCAATATAAGCATTTGACATAACTAGCGATGTTGAAGTATTTTGACTTAATCTCATTTAAGGAAATGCCATTTCTCTTGAGGTATCTAGGCTTTCACTTCCCATCACCACATACAAGCTAGATCTATAGATAGAGAGATGAAATAGTTTCTAACATTAACTGCAAAACTATTAATGGCAAACCCAACATGTGATCAGAGAACATGCCTGTACAAAGACTGTGTACAGAAAACCAATATGCAGCTGAAAAAACATCCTCAGTGTGTACCCTGATGTGTACAAAACAATGACGGCGTTTCCTCTAAATAGAAGAGAATATATCTCTGAAACGTGCAGCTGCTCACAGAAATGAAGCACTGGAGTCTACAGGTGAGAACTCAGATTTCAGTTTTTAAAAAAAAGACAAGCATATCAGTACAACCTGGAAGGGGGGGAATAAAAAAAAGAGGGTGGGGAAATATGGTAGAGTTGTTAATGGAGGAGCTGTTGACGTATGTTCAAGCAACATGAAAGAAAGTTAATAGAGTGTATTTATAATGCACAATTATCTGCTTTTCTTTGACATTTGACAAGTTTTTCAAGTAGGGCACATACCTTAAGGCACTAGCATGAACAACTAATTTTACTACAGTGTAGCCTATAATACATGTGTTTAAAAAAAAAACATGATTTATATGCTGGTTGCACAATACAAGTTATGGAACTAAACTTGTCTTATGACTAATAGGTCAATGTATTTTAGAAAAAAAATCCCTATTATAAAGAGGTTGAAGAAACCCATCTATACTGAAAGATGCTCCTGTATGCATACTAGCACATACTCGTTTTAAATCAGCTAAAGATGGAGGATCAAATGCTAATCCATTCTAGTAAAATAATGCACTGAAGTGCTTTTAAGATGTTACCTAAGAGAACTTGACACCTGATCCAAAATCGTTCAGAGGAGGATACAAAAATACATTCTGTACCTTTGTAACTTGGCAACAACAGCTTGTTTGCCTGTGTTCAATTCTGAGGCTACCAGCTTATCACCAGTTAGAATTCCCTCCATAATTTTAAAACAACTGAAATAACTAGCCTTAGAGAGAGATGCTGGTTTCAGGAACTACAACAAACACAGTAACTTGATTATTTTGGAATACAGTTGTCACCTAAAGGATTAAAAGGTGTTTTGTTTTGTTGTTTTTTTTTAAAAAATGAAAACAGGTCCCTGGAACAACTCCATTAAAGTGAAGGGAGCTTTACCTTCTTAAACCAGGGCTGGATTTGACCTACCCTTTAAGAAAAATATAAGGGGGAACTGGGGGAGGGGAGAGACACTTTAAACTCTCAGCCATTTCTTATGACCTCATTTAAACGTGACTTATGAGCCTGCCAATTAGTTCATATTTGAATGAGGAAACAGACTATGGCTCACATTCGTCTTTCAGAAATAACATTTCCTTTAAATTTGTTCTCAAAGAATGTCTATTAAACTCATTGAAAGCCATTCAGGAGGGAGACACTCCTAAATAAATACCGTGAAAGGCTGAGATTTTCCAATACAAAGGAAAGGCATAAGGTCTGTTTTGACTTTTAATGGCAGACAAACTTTGCTGCAGGCACTTTTGAATTTTAAAATGACAGATTGCTGAGGAGGGTGGAGACTGTTTGGGAAGAGAGAGATTGCAGCCAATTTAAAAGGTATCGTCAAGAAACTAAGAATAAAGAGAAAACAACTTCAGTGGTCCATGATTACTAAAGAACGGGTTTAGCCAGATAAACAGGTCTGCTACACCCCTAAGGGATTTGAAAGAATATCACACAAAACTTTATTAAACTGGATTAGGTGAGACTCACCTATTAAATTTAAACTTTGAAGGTAATTACTCCATAAAAGTACAGGTATTTTTAAGATTAAAAGAGAAAAGTTTAATAGCACTGCATAAATCCAATTGGTTTAAGGGCGCGCACAAAGTAAGGGTGGAATTTATACAGACAAACTCAAACTCATACGCGTAGACAAATTAAGCGCAACGGGTCTGATATTTCCCTTTTGAAGTCAAAGGCAAAATTCCTATTGACTTCTGAGAGAACTGAGCACCTAGTAGATCTCCATGGACTTCCCTGAGGTTACGGCTACTTTTACCAAGGCAGAATTTAGCCCTTAATCTTTCAGTTCATTAATTTATACAGCACTGGAAATGTTTAATGGTGTGCTTATGTTCAGACACTAACTTTGCATACAAGGATGTTTAATTTAAAAACCTTGGATTTTCAAATGGATATTGAGAAAGTGTCAGACTTATTCATACTCTACAATAAAAGGTAGGTAACAGGAAATGGACTAACATGTTTGTATATTAACTCTCTGGATAATTTATCCCTTCATTCCCCTCCCTAGAAGACCCTTTGTATTAAAGGCTTACTTAAATTCACTAGATTTTATCTGAAGCAGCATTCTTGTTTCTATGAATAGATCAGCTTCCCTGACCTTTGTACACTTAGCCACACTGCTGAGGTCAAATGTCTACAGGTAAAAAACGTGGAAAGCAACATTAACCTTTACTCATCCATAGCAATAGGTATTAGTGATCACAACTTTGGTAAATACTTCTCTTTATGTACAAGAATGTTAATTTTAGAATTCTTAATAATCAATACTATTTAAAGATATGAAAATAATTACAGATCACTCTTAAACTTTTAAGAGTGATTTTCATTTTTACAATAACTTCGTAAAATTACATTTTAAGTTTTATTTTTTGGTCTGTTCCAAGAGTCACAGTATAATGACAAGTTACACATTTTCAATCTAATGTTGGTTTAAAAGTAATAGGGCAGTGGCACCCATTCTTTCCTTACTAAATAATCTGTAAAGTAAGATGAACGTTGCATTCTATTATATTAGTCACGTTTATATCCTCATTAAAAAAAATTAAATTACTCTCATTAAGCTAGCTGGTAATGAGTGATTATATGTATCACAAAATGTTTGTAACAATATTCTTGTTTAGTCTATTGCTAGTGGAGAGCACTGACCTTTGCAAAGTTGCTTTTTATTTTTACTGTCGCTGTAATAGAGATAACTACTTCATTTATGAAAACTGGATTTCCATAGTAACATTTAGCCTGGAGATATTTACAGTAATCCAACAATCCACTCATAGTAACTGTTGAATACAAGGCCTTTTTCCATAGAGATGAAATACATTTTGTTAGATCATTGCTCATGTTAAGTTTTGTTTTGACTTTTGCTTTTAAACTAAGATGAAAGAAACCATGTCATTCACACAGTACAAATTTAATGTTGACAGGCCTACTACAGTAAGCCTTTTGCTTTAAGTAGAACCATAAGTTACTCTGATTTGAGGATCACGCACCCACGTGTAAGTATTTCATATTGGAGTACAGATACCGCAACTAGATTTAAAGAAGATAGTGGCTTCTTTAGCCTAGGTTTCTTTGAAAAACTTTGTAATTTACATTTCAAAAGGTTCAGCTAAACTGCAAAAACAATTTTGTAACCAAGTTCCCTGCACAAGAATTATCCCAACCTGTTAAAACAGTTCTCTTGTGATGTCAGACTTGGTTTAAAAACCACCACACATGCATCTAAACTGAGCTATGGTTTGGACAGAATGATACCAGTCTCTTTCCAATACATGTTTGTGACACCCATGCATGTCAAGTAGAGAAGAGAACCCTTCGTTCACACTGGAGTCAGTGAATCAAAATTCACTCCTCAGTTTATACCTATGCAGGTCCATTACCTGAGATTGCATGCATGTAGCTTCAGACAGGATTTGATCTATGATATGACTATATAGGTTGAACACCTCAACACGGTTTTTAATTTTCTTACCACTTTAGTAACTCTTCACCAAGAAATAAAAATGAGATACTTTACTTTTTTAAAAAAATACAAACTTATTTGGTTTTTAAACATGCACGTTTAATGCTGGAGAAAGAGCAAATGGAGAAGAATTTTGGAGCTCTACTGAAATCTAAGGAGAAAAATCTTAAAAAAAAAAAAAAAAAAATAGTTCTGTCAGCACTAGTATTTAAAGTACTAAAGCCAAAAGAAATGAGAGCTTGTTTATTTAATTAAATAAACTGAGATAATCATATATTTATTGTGCTTGATTCAAGACTTGCGGGAGAAAAAAAATCCAACATCAAAATAATTTTTCCTTTAAAAAAAGTGTTTTAGAGAAAAATTGAAGGTTTCAAAGGGAATATTTTGCTTGTTTTCAGTTCTTGAAAAACAATTTACTATAAGGAATTCAAAATAACTAAACAAAATGTCTTAAGAATAAATAGGCAACTTCGCTTTATTGACCAAGTTGGTTGGTTGATTGATTTAATTGAACTATCTACTTGAACCTAGCCCATTCTGCAAAATCAAAGAAAGAAAATATGACAAATCAAACACATTTGCTTTTTTGAAAAGATTCATAACCAAGGAATGAACAAAGAATGTACATACCAGTATGAGTTCTCAGGTGAGCTTTTAAGTGGGAAGACTTTGTATAAACTTTTGTGCAGCCTAAAAGAAAAAAAAAAAGTGGTTGGGGGGGGGAAAAAAAAAAAAAAAAAAAAAAAAGAGAAAGCACATCAGCAGGGAGACTGTAATGCTCTAGGTTTGTTGACAAAGTCACTCACTCAGTCACACTATTCTGAAAATATTTAAACTTACTACCTTGTGGCAGCACAATCATTTGAAATTTCACATGATTTACTACAGAAAGTTCTTGTGAGGGGGTTGCTTTACATAAATCAAGAGAAAAAGCAATACTTAAGATTCTGGAATCCTTAATTACTTAGGATGTTATACAAAAGGATAGCTCCTACAATCTACATACAATTGAGAGTTCACATTTAATTTACATCTGCTACATGAAGCCACACCTGTTATTCAATGATATATGAATGTCACAGATGAACTTCATTTTTTAAAATGTTTCTAAAGGACTCCGTGTCTGATCTTTCCAGGGTATTACTCAATATCACTTTTTTTTTTTTAATTCAGCATTTGTTGTACTATAACATTTACTACATTCAAGATACTATACCCTGAATTATAGTTGAGAGGAAACTAGTTTCTATTCAGCACAGTGTTGACATTTTCTATTTGGGATCACATATTTCATGACTGAATGATTAACATCTGGTGCTAGATTAATCTTTTAGTCTAGCATACAAAATGGATGGACTTCAGGAGGGGTACATATTTGGGTTTTTGAGGGGAGGTTAGACAATTATATTTGACAACTGAAGAACAAGTTTACACACTGAATTTTCTGTTCATATCAAGAAGATAGCTACTATAAGCCAGACAAAGGATATGGCCCTATGTCCATGTCAATGGACTTCAATATACCAATTTACACCTGTTGAGCATCTGGCCCACTGCACGTTGAAGAAGTTTGCTACAACAAAGCATGAGCCAGATATCAAAATTGTTCAACGTTAGCCTTCCCAGTAACGTTTTTTCCCCCAGAGCTATAAGTTTTGTGATACAGGGATTCACATATACGTATTTAAAGACGGTAAGGACTGATGTATTATCTTCCAGAAAAGTGTGTCACAAGTATTTAAAAATTATAAGAAAAGACGGTATAGAACAATAAGGCTTTGGAGAAGAAAAGTTTATTTGGGTCTCATTGTAACTGGACCACCTTCAAAGACAGTCATTTCCACCCAGATTGTGATCAATGTTTGATGTTTTGCAAGATTAAAGAAAACATTTGGGTGATTTAGTCTCCGTTAGGATAGATTGCTTACCAGGATAATCACAGTAGTGGATACGTCTCTTCTCAAGGTCCGGGTTACTCCTTCTGTTGTATCTGACTGTCTGGATGTTCTGTGAATTTATTGGCATGGCCACCGGTAAATTTGGATTTTGGATTGCCAGCTTGGAAGCTATGGTCGCAGCATAGGATGGAGGAGGGGTTAAATTTTGTAGCATTTCTGCTTGTCTGTCGGGACTTCCGGGCTCTGAACTTGGGGGTGAAGGAGGGAAGTAAGTGGCCTGTGGTTGAAGAAACTGATTTGGCATTGTGTATGTGCATTGGGGGATACCCTGGAATTGTTTCATTGTAGTCTGTGGAATAGCCGAGGAGAGAGTGTTAAGGCCTGCCATGGCTGATGACATGGAAACATTGTTAAGAGAGTCCATTACTGCCGCCTGCGTAGTAGAATTGGGCATATCTAAATCCGGTGAACTTAAGAGCTGATATAACTGGCCCTGCTGGGGTGTGACAGAAAGATGAATATCTGGAGTAGGAAGCTCCTGCTTGATGAAAATGTTGTTCACATCGGGAGTTTGGGGAGAGCTGAAGATGCTGGTAAACTCTGGGAGAGCCTGAGTGGGGGTGGGGGTAGGGGCAGTAGTTTCACTCTGATGACTGAAGATGGTAACTGGTTCGGTCTTGATGTGGGTTACACATGATCTCTGGGATTTGTATAGGCCAGTTCTCAGATGAGTAATGTCAGGAAGGAAGACATTCATGTTGATACTATAAGGCAACCCTTCACTGTCAGTGAAGAACTGGTCTACAACTGAGGCACTGTCTCTTCTGTATTTTTTATGTTCAGGGATGACAGGAACTGGTGGAAGCTGAGGTGCCAGATATTTCTCCATTTCACATCTTGTCTAAACAAAAACAAAAAACATATAATCCACATGATTTGTTACCAAACAAACATAGACAAGACGGGACAATAAGAATGAAAAAAACCAAACACACACTCTTATGAGTACTCTTACTAGAATAGCTGTACGAATCCCATCTCTTCCACAGGGAAAGTTTTAAATAGTCAGAATAATGAGACATAGTAAAACAACCCTGCCTTTTATAATTGATATGCTAATCAACAACTCCAAGAACAAATCACGCTGAACAATGTTTATGCAGAACAAGAGTAATTATCATAATATTTGCAATAGGATAATGTATTTTAGATGAAGTAACACAAATTCATTTCTACAATTCCTGTACTCTACTATTTCACCATTATTCTAAGAAGCGTATTGATATTCTTTTACAGGAAGTTCACACACCTCTTTCAGGACAGATTTAGAACTTAAAAGAAAGTTATCTACTGGAAATAAAATCCAAAACAGGTATAAACTTATAAACAATACAGAACAACAAGGAGGTAGGACCATGACTTTAAGTTACTATATATTTGGTGTAAAGAGTCCTTTGGACTAGAGTATCAATTTTTTTAAATCTACAGAGTCTATAATTTGTTAAGAATGTGATAAACATGTTTCTACTCATGGTCAAAATCTTCAGAGATCTTTAATTCCTACAATGAAATCAGTCCCTGAGTGCAGTGGTAGTAGGGAATCCGTGGGTGGTGAAAGCCTGATACATTACGGGTACAGTCATCAGTAAAACATTTATCATGTACTCTCCAATGGGCAAATGCTACATTCCCTCATACCCTGTAAAAAGTCCAGTCATACCAAATCCCTTTAGCACCCCTAAAAGCAGAAAGCAGCTGACAAACGGAAAGTCTGCTTAAAAGTGTATTTCAAGAGCCTTTCCCAAAGAAAAGCAAAACAAAAAACACCCCACCACACACACAAAATGCTTGTCTTTGATCTAGACCGGTCTTTAACGTGCCAGGCTACTTTTTCCAGCTCTTGTTTACGAGCCAAGGCCAGCTTGCTTTGAAGGCAGAAACATGTATTCTTTGAAAAGATATCGCTGAGCCACAGAGACTGAAATATGTCCCACTAATATTCACTGCCTTGCTTATCAATTCTCGGGAGGAGAGTTCTTCCTTAATCTTAGTTACATTGGAGATAGGGATTGAGCGACTCCGGCTGAGATCCCAGGGCAGGGCCCCCCTTATAAATACACTTTGGAAGGTGCCTCTGCAGAGGTTTGTCAAACTGCTCAGGAACTCACAGGCTTGTCTGCTCCGTTTATACAATGCCACTTGTGCCACACAAGGCAAGTCACTATAATAAACCGCACACGAAACTATTCAATGAAAGAGTCAAGGGCTGGAAATAGCCTCAAACGAAGCCCGTTCCTGAGCTAAAATCAGGTTGCGGTTGGCGCTGGCTGATTTTAGCTCTTCCAGCTGTTTGCATGTGGATCTGTTGCCAAACAGTTTTCTGGGACACGCAGAAAGTCCCGACAAGTCTCTCCCCCCCCCACAGTCTAACATGACCGTGCGTGGGCGAGAGAGACAGGCGGCTGCGCTAATTCTGCTGCTGGGCAAGTGCAACGGCAGCAGCTGTAGCTTTCAACACTCTCACGGGGCGGCTCTGCCCCTGCCCGCTAGCCAGCGCCTTGAGCGGTTTCAGAGTTCGAGTCCCGGCGCCCCGATCCGGGCACCCCTCGGTTTTTAGCAGCTTCCCGGCCGGGTCCCCGCCCGCAGGACCGGGAGCAGAGCGGTCAGCTCACTTGGAGGCACAGCGGGGCCGGGAGGACGCGGACCAGCCGCATCCCCACACAGGGTGGAGCTGGGGGGGGCAAAAGGGGACTTCGGGCTCCAGCCCCACTCCCTCCTATCCCCTCCCAGGTGGGGGCTCCCCGCTGCAGGGCGCCGCCCTGATTCCCCCTTGACACTGCCCCACCCAGTGAGCACTGCCCGTGCGGGCTGCGCCCGGCGTCGAGGGGCACGGCCAGGAGGGGGGCCCGCCCAAGTGGCTTCTCCTGCCTTACCTGCACCATCTCCTCCGCCGGCATCCTGGCCCCGCCGCCGCCGCCCGGCTGCTGCTTCAGATCCTCCCCCGTGAACATCGCCGCCTCCCGGGCGCCCAGCACGGGCTTGAGCTGAGCGAACACCGGCTCGTCGGGCTGCTGCATGGGACCCAGGCGGGCGCTCATGGGCAGCACCCGTGTGGCCATGGCCGAGTGGGATCCCTGCGGAGCGGGCACGCAACCTCCCCCTGCTGCCGCGGCCCGGGGACCAGCCTGGTGCCCTGGCGCTCGCACCCTAGCCCACAAGCCCGGCACCAACTCCCCTGCCTCCAGCGCAGCCTCCCGCCGCTCTACCTGGCCCGGGGTAGCTCTACTACTGACACATGCCCGCCTCTATTTCAGCCGACCCCACCCTGGCCAGGCACAAGGGGGCTGGCCCTGCGGGGCCGGGCGGCCTATGGGAAGCGAGCTGCCCGCCCTCTTCCCGCCTCCCTGGGGCCGGGAGCGTGTACCCCGCTCCTGACGGCCGGAGCCTGGCAGGGGGCGGGGGCCTGTGGAAACAAGGCGCTTTGCACGTTTTAGGTGTTGTGCCCGGGAGCCCGGGCTCAAAGCTAAGGTCACGGCCCTTCCCCCCCTCCGCGGTGGGGAGGCAGCTGGCGGGGAGCTGAGAGAAGCCAGCCAGGTTATGTGGAATGACAGCCCCGCATTCCGAGCTAAGCACCTCAGGAAAACAGGTACCCGGCGCGCACTGCAACAGGTTGATCAGTTTAACCCCCCCCCCCCCCCCCGAGCGAAGTGCGCCTGGGGCTGGGGCTTACAAATGCCAGTGGATGGGTTGTGCAGACAGGAATAGTCAGCAAGAAAGAGGAAGGTTGGGGAGCAAAGTGGAAGTGGCTTTGAACAAGTGCTATGAAGCGCTCAGTAAGGCCCATTTCAGACTTAAATATTATTTATAGGCTCTTTGGGAAGCATTTCTCCAGTAGACATTTTAAAATAACCATCCTCAGTACCATTTCATCTTCAGAGGGCTTTAGAAACATTCATTCTCAGCTATTTTTTTTTTTGGTGGGGGGGGGGGGGAGGGAGGGTTGGTCCTGAAAGCAGTTCATACTCCAAACTTTATACTAATAAATTTCAGGCATAGCCAGCATTAGGATACACACCTCTGCAATAGTCCAGGAAAATGATATTATAAATATAGATCAAAAGAGAAGGAGGAAGGGGAAAGGAAAAAAATAGGAGAAATAGAAATGATGATGCCTTCTTTTCCTCCCCTAGGAAGAAAGTGCCTGTCTATGTATCTGGTTTTTGTGTTTGTGTGTATGACACAAAGCATGCTCTACTATAGACCAGTAGTTTTCAACCTGTGGTCCACGGACCCCCAAGGGTCTGCGGACTATGGCTAAGATTTCCAAAGGGATCCGCACCTGCATTGGAAAAATGTTAGGGGTCCACAAATGAAAAAAGGTTGAAAGCCCCTGCTATCGATGTTGCACAATGAACGGAGGAAAGAATGTCTTAATACCTGCAATACAAGTTAAATGTCTCATACTGTATATGAAAATATAAGATGTTAGATACTGTAAATAAATCCTATTTCAGTCTTTTCTTCTCCCAAGCCAATCCTGTATTCCACAGTTGAAGTAGTGATAATCACTAATCTCTGGGAAATGTTAATGTTATCCACCCACTCCTGGATTTACAAACAGAGGTTTGCTAAATTTCAAAAATATTTCTCTGGTCAACCTCGCACTCTCCTCCCCTTTTCTTTCAGGCACTGTTTCTCCACAGCAAGCAAGGTGTTGCTGAGTCTGAATGTAGAAAGTTAATTACAGAACCTGGAAAGAGTTTAGCATAACATTTCTTTACACTTACTGTCTCTTTAGGAATGTTCATCCATTTGATGTTTGTTGTTACTAAAGTAGAGCTGGCTACTCCCCTCAGTCTGTAGCATTTAGAATAATGCAGACTAATTTCAATCCCAAACCTATACATATAGCCAAGGATCACACACAATCTAATTTTAGCATCCTTCTCCAAAGTATCTTGAATTAAATTTAATTCTCCAGTCTAATTTTAAAATAGTTTGTTTAATGGAAGGCTTTTCAAGTCTTATAAATAAGAATATATAGTTTATTTTTCCTTGGTTGTTTCCAACTGTAATGCCCTTCATGTACCCCATATTAACCATTCTGTTAATTTAAATCCAATTTATTTTGACTTTGAACCATAAGATGTGCCCTCATAGGAGCCTTGACCACCCTTTCAATTTTTTAAAATTACAAATTAAATATAAATTACAGTCAGTAGCAGCTTTAAACAAAACTGATAACCTCCCAACACACTGGCTAATACTTCAGTCTCCTTAGACTCTCAGAGATCTGATCTAGGTTAAAAACCAGTTGGAACATAGGCTCCTGGCATTATAGATGTAGGATACACATTATAATATATTACCTATTTACACACATTTATTATGTAAATCAAATGTTCATGCAACTTGAAATGTTTCTGAGCCTTTTTCAATATATGTAACTTAATTTAAAATATAATATATATATTTAATATATGTTTCTCCCCTCATCATTCATAGAAAGTCCTGCCAAACACTTAGGCAGGTGCCTAACTTAAGTGCTGGCAGCAAGAAAGATATGTCTATACTTAAATGCTTACAGGAGAAGGAGCTCAATATGTTAAATTTAAAAGGACAATATCAGGCCTAACCTCAAACAAACAAACAAAAGCCCACACTCTATCTATGTTACTAGAAATTGGCCTAGCGCTGCAGTCCTTACTCAAGCACAAGTAAATACTTTTAAAAATTAACATTTTCTTTCTGGCACTTCACTCACCATTGGCAATTAAATAGGCTAGTCAATTTCATGTTTATTTCTAGTTTTTTGTTTTTAATCTGACTTGCCCACAGATGCAAGGTTTAGATTGCAGACAATGCAGGGGGATGTTTAATTCCAAACAAGCAACTGATTTCATTTATATTAAAAAGATAATTTAAACCCTCCATTATTGTTAGGTTTTATACAATGGCTATATGTATGTTTTAATGTATAAAACAAATAATATCAGTAATAAATTGACAACTGGCAGTGTCCCTTTAATAAAAGTTTTATGAAATCAAGTATTTATTGATAGTCAACTAAACATCAGAAAAACAAACCTTTCATGATTACTGAGAATATTTCTATCTCTTTCATTATGCATATAGAAGTTAGAAATAAGTTTATGCTTAACAAACAAATTGACAGTGGAAAATCTGAATTAGGTCCTTTTAAACTGAACATAATTTCATATATTTAAATAAGAATTTTGGCATAAACATTCAGGAATTAGCTCTCTGAGTATCTCACTGAATGTAACTAGTTTTAACATACTCTACGCAGAACAAAAGTAGAAAATAACTGTTTACCGCAATGGTAACTATACAGATATGAATATGTGAAGAACACCTTTCAGTGTGTTTAGTTACTAATAAGAGATGCACAGTGCTCATCACTTGAAAAAGCATTTCCATATTTAATAAAAAGGGGTTAAAACTTTTGAAGCTATTCAAATGCTTCAGGTTCTGAGCAGGCATTGATCCAGACATTGTGAATGGAAGTAGACTCAATTATGTTGAATTTTCTTGTTCTTTGCATTCTTCTTTGCTTAGTACTGCTATGCCCATTAAGGAAGACTGGAGAAAACAAGAGCGAATGTCAAGGTCCAGGCAGTTGGAACCTTGGCAGTAATGTACTTGTGGGAACAAGCAACACTGCTCTGCTGGAGAATGGTTAGGGGGCAAGGGAGTTTAGGATGAGTGGAATGGGGGAAGAGAAATGTGCAGACTAATCTTCCTTCCTAATTCATAGAGTACCACAGATGTAATCCGAGAGTAGGCCACTTGTTTCACTATCCTTGCTGCAGGAAAGGTGCCAGAATGTGTGGGAGCTGCATGTGCATTGTTGGGGGAGTGAGGGAATGAGTGAAAAGACATGGATAAATTGCTCCATAATGATGAAGTGAGGGAAATCTGAGGACTTCAACTAAACTGATCCAGACTTTCAGCCACACTCAGATGTGTGATAATTTCAAGGGCTGTTAGCTCTTTCAGGGACGTACTCTGTATTAGTTTATACGCAGTTAAATGAAGTTTTCATGTAATGTAGTTTCAAAAGTGGAAAATATATTTCCCCCTTAAGCAAAATTAGTAGTCAGCTGGATTTTTGGCCACCCATTTGAATCCATATTCACTGTGCACCAGGGAAGGGTGATATGCAGGGAGGTGTACAGCTGCAAAAGGTGCGGAAAGATAGCAGAGGACCTGACCCACAGAGTCTATGAAGTCATAAAGATAAATATGATTTTAGAAATACACAGATGTGCAAACTGACATGGCCCTTTATCAGAGGTCCCTAATGGAACAAACACCTAAAAAGTTTGCAGACCAACTGGAAAGAGACACATAAGGGGAAATCTTTACATAAAAGTGACCTGCCCTTCATCAGCTTTTTAGAATGAGTTGGTTATGCAGCAGAGCAATCTACCATAAACAAGCCAAAGGGGAAGAATTACTAAAGGGTTAACACAAAAGAGCCCTCTATTTTTTAAAAAGCTTTTTCTTTAAGACCTTATATGAAACCCCAATGGGATAGATAAGAAAAAAAGGCGGGGCACACAAGAAGTTCTGAACACCTGAAAGGAGTCTCAACCCAAGACTTATGAAACTGATTTATGCCTTTCCTAGCTTGTGAAAGAAAGTCATGAACAACTGGAGCCATTCCTTACAGAAACAGCCAATGCCTCATTCAGAGAAGGAATCATCCCTTCCTCCTTCAAACATGCAATAGTCCTACCACCCTGGGTACTTCAGGATACTTCAGTCCTAGTCATGTCCCATGCCTGAGCAAGCTCATAGAGAAGCTAGGAAAAGGCTAACTACAAGCTCATCTAACTGAAACTAACATTCTAGACCTAAACCAGGACACAACTCAAACCACCTTAGTGGCACTGATGGATGGTATCCTTCTGTAATAGACAGAGAACAGACATCCGTGCTCTCATCCTTCTGGACCTCTCTGCACCATTTAACATTGTTGATTAGGATAGTCTTCTGTCTCGCCTGAGAGAGGTGGCAGGGGTCCAGGGTAATGTGCTAAAAAGATTTCAGTCCTTCCTGGAAGGACACACGCAGTGAGTGATGGGGAACTGCATCTCCACCACTAGACCCCTCACTTGTGGAGTTCTACAAGGATCAGTTCTCTCTCCAGTACTTTTCAACATTTACGGTCAGTTGACAGGGACTCAAGTATCATTAATATGCAGGTGACACACAACACTATCTCTCCTTCACTACATAAGACCACACCACAAGATGTCCCAGTGCTTGCATGAGATCTGCTCTTGGATGAAGAACAGCTGGCTGAAGCTGAACCCAAGCAAGACAAAGGTGATGTTGGTGGCCAGATGAAAGGCTTTTGAAGAGTGTCTGTTGGTTGAAGATACACACCTACAATTGGTCAGTTCAGTCCATTGGTCTAGGAGTAGTTGTAGAGTCCCCACTGAATCTGAGTTCTGACATAGCAGTATCCACAAGTAATGCTTTCTACCATCTCCACTTGGCTAGGAGATTCCATCCCATGCTGGTGGATGAAGACCTGGTCTCAGTTATTCATGTCTTCATTACCTCTCGGTTGGATTACACCAGTGCAATATATCTGGGCACGAACCTTTCAGCACTTAGGCAACTCCAACTAGTTCAGAATGGTGCAGTGCATCTCCTCAGCAACACAGGCTACTGCCAACATATCAAGTTGTCGTCTGCTCTCTCTGCTGGCTTCCCATAGGATTTCAAACCAAGTTCAAGGTCTCAGGCCTTATTGTCAAAGTGATCCATGGCCTGGGCCCAGGATATCTAAAAGACTGTCTGAAGTCCTGGGACAAAGACTGTGGTTGGCAACTCTACTCCTCTGTCACAATGGAACTCTCAACAATCAGAGTAAAGCTCATCCATGCAGGAGACAGAAATGTCTTTGGGGGTGGTCCAAGACTGTGGAACAAACTCCCCGAGGAATAAGGACCACTTTCCTCTTCAAGTGCAAGGTGCATTTCTTTGACCTGCCTTCTCTTACATAAAAACATAGCAACAGGTATATTTATATTAGAACCCCGCAAAAAACACACCCTACCAAAACAAGACACTCCACTGCAGATGCTTCTCCCTCTGGGGAGAGGAAGAGAGAACAAACAACATGTGACAGGTGTGTAGTCACATTGCTTAATGCACTACCGGAAGGTGTTCAGATACTACAGTGATAAGCATGGTATAAAAACCAATATAGAATGGAATATGCAGAGATCTTATTTTCATTTCTCCTGCCCTGCAAAAGAGAGCCAGCACTCAGACCTAAGGGGAGTATTTCTTATCATTCCAAATTTCCTTTGAAAATAAAAGGTAGCAGCAGGACTTGCTAGAAGTCACCATCGTTGATCATGTGGCAGGTTTTGGGTGTGCTGCTCATGTACAGCTTCCCACAGCACTAGCAGGGGACAGGAATGTAGCAAGGCAGCTATCCAGTGAGGTCAATGTGGAAAGTTACAAAATATTAGTCTATGGTTTTGTTCCTTATCCTTTGCAGTTCATGGATGTCTGGTGCACTCTTTCCTCCTGGCTCAGGGACGATAGGAGGGAAAATTGTTTTGAAGTATTAAAAGAAAAATACTAAAAAAAAACCTGGGGAAGATCCAGCATTTAAGGTGAAAAGGGATGTTTGGCTGAAACCAAACAATGGGTAGAGCCAAGGGACTATGAAGTTGGTCTCCAGAGGAGAGATACATTATTCAGGTTAGTTCTTAGTACAAGAAGGAGTTCAGTATAAGCTAGCGCTCTCTAACAAAACTTGGTCAATAGAAGGGTTAATAACCTAATTGTCTGTTACTTGAATCTTTGGTAAGTCTAACTAACCTACTTTATGGAGCGTTAAATAGAAATACCCTAGTCTTTTGACTTTTTTCCTCCCTTTAGGAGCAAGTGTATGACCCATAATTCCCACTCTATGGTTGTAATATGTAAATTAAAACAAGGTCTTTTAATCAGGAATGTATTCTTTCTTCCACATCTGTTTCCCCTTGAACAAACATTTATTGTGGAGAATACACAGAAAATAGGTCTTTGAGATCCCCAGTGTCCCTCATATCTTCTAGGATCTTGTTCCCAAAGGGCATGCTCTCTCCAGGAATCCAGTGCCATACAGCAACAAGTAAGGATTACCCCCTTCTCTGTGATCTTTTTTTGCCATCAAAATTGAATTCTCACATCATAGAATCATAGACCTGTAGGGCTGGAAGGGACCACAAGAGATGATCGAGTCCAGATCTCTGCCTGAGGCAGGACGAAGTACTCCCAGACAGGGCGTATTTTGTCCAATCTATTCTTAAAAACCTCCAATGATGGGGATTCCACAACCTTCCTTGGAAGCCTATTCCAGAGCTCAACTATCTTCATAGTAAGAAAGCTTTTCCTAGTATCAAACCTAAATCTCCTTTGCTACAGATTAAGCCCATAGATGAAGACCAGTGGGTATAGAGACACCAGCATCACAGAACTGAAGATGACAGCCTTTAGACTATAAAAATGACTACATTATAATTACCACAATGAGCAAAGGGAGGTTAGCCGTACACTGCATGATGAAAGTAGCTAGTTCCTCTGTACTATAGACCAAAGGAGAACAGCTCTTTGTTGATGAACATAATAAAGACAAGAACAAAGCAGGTGTTGAATGAATAGTGCTTCTCCTTCATATGATTAAAAGTAGGGGAAAACCTTTAGACTGTGTTTGAAATTCACTAAGTGTGAGTAGCCAGATACCATTGTACATTTGTGTTTTGCTTTTAACCCTGTAGCTAATACATTAGTTTTACAAAGCATAGCCACATAGGGGGAAAAAAAAAAGTCAGAACAGCAGTGAAGACTTGTGACACCTGAAGGTGGGAGCGTAAATTTATCCAGAAATAAGCTCTGAGTATATCTTTTCAGCAACAGGTAAAGATCATACTGAGTCTGAGTCAAGTCAAAACACAGAAGGTACAATCTGCACTGTACACAATCCAATTATAAACATGTCTCTGCAAAGCTCTGTGCATGTATTTTGCCTGATTTCATAAGTTTAACCTGAGCATATGTGTGTACATTCTAGTTTTCTGTGACTCAAAGGCAGTGCTGACATGGTGAAACAGTAAATAAAAAATTCAACCACTCACTATTTGAATATTCAGTTTAAAGATGGTCAAACCAGTTTAGACATAATAAGACATCTCACTCAACACCCAAACCAAACCTTTAGTCAGGTCTGAAGAAGTCTGAATCACTTTTTGTTCCAGTTATTTGTTATTTTCCCACAAGCCTTTGTGCTTCTGGGTTTCAGTTAGGACTGGAAGTGCTTACATTACATGCAAAAGACTGCTCTTCTGGTATTTTCAGCCCATCTGGGGAAAGAAAATACTGGAAAGGTCAATAGACATTGTCAATCTGACATTTCTACTCCAACTTTACTGACCCAAATGAGTAAGATAAACCTCTGAACTTTTTGAGTGTTGATCATAAAACACCGTTTGGAGATTAACAGACCACTGATTCAGATTTAGGAAATACAATACTGCATTTTCATCTAGTTTCATGGAGCGTCTCTGCTTTGAATAGTTTAGTTGTGTAGTAGAATCAGTATTTACAAGGGAGTATTTCTTCTTGTATATCAGAGCAAATTGAAACAATTTGTAGTTTCGGTACATATGGAGTACTCTATCTGATTTTACAAGATTAATTTATAATACATAATTAGAAAGTATAACAGATATGGCGTATCAGTAATATCGGAAAAGAGTGCGGCTGTCCTCTGCTGTGTTGTTGTAACTGTGTCGGTCCCAGGATATTAGAGAGACAAGGTGGATGAAGTGATATATTTCATTTACAGCTCTCTTTGTAAGCAGGAAATCTTGTCTCTCTCACCAACAGAAGTTGGTCCAATAAAGGATATTATCTCACCCACACTGGCTGTCACCTGGAATTTAAGGAAAAGCCACCACCACTCTTTTTTCTGCTTCACTTATAGAAGATGGTACAGACCCACATATTTTAGGAAATTCATTGCTGCTGGCAACCACTGGGGTCCCCCTGAACTGGTATTTCACTGCTTGTGTGGATGAGGCAAATCTGTGTTCTGCGCGTATTTATGTTTATAAAACATAAACAAGTTCCCACATTATACAGTAGGAACACTTACATGATTCAATTGGAAGTGAACCATTGGCTAGGTAAAAAGAAAAGGAGTACTTGTGGCACCTTAGAGACTAACCAATTTATTTGAGCATAAGCTTTTGTGAGCTCATTTCAGCTCACTTCATCGGATGCATAAAAGTGGAAAATGCAGTTGTGTAAGGTAGAAGGTTTTAAATTTTGGAGAACATTGGCCTCCATCTCAGTTGAAGGGGAACCAAACTTTTAGGAGGCAGGCTGGCTAGATTAGTCAGGAGAACATTAAAGTAATAACCACAGGAGAGGGTAAAGGGGAAACAAATGAGCACTCATTTAGAACTAATTCATGATGTTGAAAACAAAAATAATCAAAGAACCAAGTGACATGAAGAGAAGAAATTCTTTAATTGCCTACACCAAGGCTAGAACCCTGGATAATAAAAGGAATTGGAATTGCTCATTTATGGGCATAATTTTGACCTAGTTGGTATTAGTGAAAACTGGTGGAAATAATTGTGTGATTGGAATGTTAAAATCAATGGTTATAACCTGGAAGGCTTGAATGGGCAAAAGGGGAGGGGAAGTTGCACTCAATGTAAAAAATGGCATTACCTATTTCCGAGTCACTGACAACTCAGAAGAAAATGACCTTAAATGCAATGTTCTAACAGATATAGTACAAGATGAGGCACGCCACACTACTTGGTGTCTGTTACAGATCACCTATCACACAAGGGAACAGAATGACTGGCTCCTCAAGCACTATCTATAATGTGTAGGGAGGGAAAAGGTGCATTATCATGGGGGATTTCAATTTGAGTGAAAAGAAAAGGAGTACTTGTGGCACCTTAGAGACTACCCAATTTATTTGAGCATAAGCTTTCGTGAGCTACAGCTCACTTCATCGGATGCATACTGTGGAAAGTGTAGAAGATGTTTTTATACACACAAAACATGAAAAAATACCTCCCCCCACCCCACTCTCCTGCTGGTAATAGCTTATCTAAAGTGATCACTCTCCTTACAATGTGTATGATAATCAAGTTGGGCCATTTCCAGCACAAATCCAGGTTTTCTCTCACCCCCCCCCCCCCACACGTGTGTGTGTGGGGGGGGGGGGAGAGAGGGAGAGAGAAAACCTGGATTTGTGCTGGAAATGGCCCAACTTGATTATCATACACATTGTAAGGAGAGTGATCACTTTAGATAAGCTATTACCAGCAGGAGAGTGGGGTGGGGGGAGGTATTTTTTCATGCTTTGTGTGTATAAAAAGATCTACACTTTCCACAGTATGCATGCGATGAAGTGAGCTGTAGCTCACGAAAGCTTATGCTCAAATAAATTGGTTAGTCTCTAAGGTGCCACAAGTACTCCTTTTCTTTTTGCGAATACAGACTAACACGGCTGTTACTCTGAAATTTGAGTGAAACATGCTTAAGGTCTAATGCTGCCAGTACAAAGACATCAGAATTTCTGACAATTACAGATGATAATTTCTTAACTCAAAAAGCAGAGAGTTTCATGTTACACCTCATCTTGATGGATAACAATGAATTGATCACAGAACTAAAAAGTAGTGATTTCTTTGATGCAGGTGATCTTGACTTGATCACTTTTATTGTTTGCAAACACAATAAAGTCTAAGCCAATAATGTAGATACTTCCTGCTTTAAAAGGGCCAATTCCACAAAGCTGAAAACAATTATCAGCCAAATCAGCTGTGAAAAAGAATTTGAACAGAAAAAAATGTGAATTATCATTGGTATCTATTTAAGAATATCTTACTCAATGCCCCAAAATCCACAGTCAAGAAGAAGGACTAAGCTGGTTAGGAAAACAACCTGGTTTAGAGGGGACATGAAAGTAGTTATTCAAACAAACAAACAAAAATAATAAAACAAAGTAAAAAACCCACCACATATAACAAATGGAAAAAAGAGGGAGTTGACAGCAATGAATATAAATTAGAAAATAAGAATTGTAAAAATTGATAAGGGAATCAAAAGGAGACAAGAATAAATCAATGGCCCACAGAGTTAAGGACAATAAGGAGTTTTTAAAAGTATTTAAGAACAAAAGGAATCCTTACAATGGTTTTGTTCCATTAATAGATATAAATAGTCTGTAACCCTTCTGCCATGTGGTATCACCTGCACCAAGGGCCAAGTTCAATATCTAGGGGTTCCTCTTAACATTTCAAAACAAAACCAGCTCAAGCCCCCACCCAGTAATCTGGGGGGAAAAAACACTAACTCTGGGTGCCTCTGAGAGTCAGTACTTCCCCACTTACAAGTGCTGAGCCTGTGTATAACAAAAGAACATTTTTATTAAAAGAGAGCAGGAGCTCAACATTAATATTGGGGAGACACTGCAACAATGATTGAAAAGCATGCAAACCATAAGTAGACACCTGCCCCACAGTTGCATCGGGCAGTGTCCTTTGCGTCAGTTTCCCACCTTATGGTGAGAGAGTCTGATGAACGAATGTTCCTTTAACACACCACTCCCCTTTCCCTCCACTGCACCCCACTCACAGTTGGGTGTCCAAAGTCCGTGAAGTCCCAGAATTGAGGGATGCATTCACAGGGGTTCACCTTCCACGCCAAAAGGGGGGAGGGTGCGTTAAGCAATGCCTCTGCTGCTGCCCACTGTCCCTGTTGCCATTTGTTGCTCACTGCCGCCTTTGCCGCTGCTCACCACTGTTCCTATCTCTGCAGCTGCTTGCTGCTCGCTGTCGCCTCTATGATGCGGAGAGCTCATTCATACCCTGCTTCCAGGTAGAATTGTTAATGATACTGGAGAAAAGGCAGAAGTGGTAAGTAAATATTTCTGTTCTGTTTTTTGGGAAAAAACAGATATATTCATATCATGATGATGATGATGATATACTTTTCTATTCCAGCAGTAACTCAGAAGGATGTTAAACAGGAGATACTTAAGTTAGATATTTTTAAATAAGCATGTCCAGATAACGTGCATGCAAAAGTTTTAGAATTGCTAACTGAGAGTTCTCTGAACTGTTAATGTTGATTTTCATTAAGTCATATACACACTAAACAAAATGAGAAACATAATAGACCTCTTGGGTTAGTCTGCACAAGAGAGGCCTCAGGGTGGAGGAGCAATTTGCCCACCACTACACTCTAGGCCTCTCAGAAAGATAGGAGAAGAGCCATTCATGAGCAACACTGTCTGCTCATGCTAAGATCCGCTGGTGAGGCAACAGAACCTCATGGTTAATGATATCAAAACCTGCTGGCAGATCTAAAATAATCAATATAGATGCTACTACCAGAAGAAGATAATCAACTAACTAAATTAGTGCAGTTTCTCTCACATACCCATCCCTCATCTGATTTACCAGGGTCCAGGAAGAATAAAAACACAAGAAGCTACCCAAGTTGCCCCACTATACACTTCTGAATAATCTTTCCCCAAAAAGGGACGTTAGGAACAAGTCAATAGGTTTCAGGATGGCCAGAATCAAATGTTGGTTCTTGAGTATTAGCCTCAAGAATAAGTGGAAATGACCCCCAGTTGGGAGAAATGGAAAATCTCCCCCAACATTGGACCTAAAGCCTCCGTGCTGGCTTCATCATTCATGAAGACCAGTGGCACAGAAAAGATTTTAAAGTCCTACAGATTACTGAAAGAATGGTCAGTTAGTTTGGAAGCTTCTTGGAAGCTCACTAGTACCATCAACCTCTGCTCAATTTCCAAGGGTAGGTGTGGCTCATAAACCATTATACACACACATATGCACACATTCATACATACATACACCTTGCAAACATGCAACATTAATACTGAGGCCATCTGAAAAATGTATCAATTCATACTTTACAAAAAGTAAAAAGTCTAGTATATTTAGGACCCGGACAAACACTGCTTAATTTAGTCAACTATATTATTTCTACGAGGTGCGTATGCATTTAACTGAAAGTTTTCTTACTGTACACTGCCTTTATTTTCATTTCAGTTTGTCAGGAGGATTATGTAAAATACTGTATAAAACCAAATCTCTTATATATTTCCCTCTTGCTTTTTTTCCTGGTTTCCCTCCTGTCTCAAAATCTTCCATCTTCAGAACCTGATCAGCAGGTGCAAATGGTTTTCTTCACTGGGGTAAAATTGAACATTGTGCCTGTGCATTAACATGAAAAATGGCTATAGCTTTGTGACATGAAAAAGTAAATTAAAAATGCCTAGAAATGCTCTCATGTTGTCTCTACCTAGACTGGGAATGTCATGTCTTTAGAATGCTTTCTTATCAAATCTAGCTATCTATGCATGTATAATACACCATCACTCTAGTACCTGAGTGGTTTAACATCTATGCAATGCATTCGCTGTCACTGGAACACAGATCTTGCTCAAACAGAAGGGCAATACTTATATGTATATTACTACTATTATTTGCTTTGTGCACTAGATGTGTGGCACCATCTCCCTCTTGATCTTAGATAGACATGTTTATTTCAAAAAGCTATGAACATAGAAAGATGCAGTGATTTGATTCTCCATAACAGTAAAAAAGCCATGCTTGTAACACTAACAAATATATAACACTAACACAAACACATATAACACAGACCCTATAATTATTCATCAAACCAAACCATTGTATGTAACGCAAACAAGAATTAAAGAATGTAATGAAACAAGAATTTAAAAATCTGGTTTTATGGGCTTTGTTGCATAGATATTAGGGCTCTGTGTGGCAGTGTCCTGGCTTCCACATTCTATTTCTTAGTGCTTGCAGAGTCAATCTGTAGTCAGTTTGTTTTTATATGGACTACAAATTATGTAGTAAAAACATCAGTCTTCAGTATAAATACCTAGATTCCACCTGGAGCTTATTTTTATGACATTTATATAAATTACTGATAAACGAGTATTATACTAGAAATATTGATAAAGTGTGATCTACTCTAGCTGAATCTCTGTGAACCTTAGTATGTGATATTAATAGTTAGTAGGAAACACCTCAGCTATGTTAGATATGGTTTAGGTATTTGCTCTTGAAATACAGTGTCTGAAATCACTATTATATGTGTGCTGTGATGGATATAGCTAGGGTTGCACAAATGTTTCCATTTACTTATACCTTTGAGAAATGTTCACTTTTCCATCCTTAGTCTCTGCACAAAACTTAAATATTTTTGACTGTTTGAATAAAAAATAAATCAGCTGTTTTTGAGAATGCGGAGCATGGCAAACACCCACCACTTTTCCCATTACAAAAATATTCTTGCAACTATTTATTTGAACATCTCAAGTCAAAACAGCTAAATTTAGAAAGTTCAAATTTGGCAGGTTATCATCCTCTTTGAAGGAAAGTATGTTTGAGTGTTCCAGTGAAAACTGAGTTTGATTTGATCAAGTTTATGGAAAATTGCACTTCGCACACTTATCGCACATTTTGAATGGGGATTACTTGTTACATTCATAAAGTGCACAGCTCAATAGTAGAGCGAAGTGACACCTGAACATAACGAACAACTGTGGTGCACAGAAGAGTTTACTTAAGGTTCAAGTTGGCTGAGGCAAGACTCTAACAACCCATATCTCAATCCCAGTCTTTTTATTGAATAAGGTTTCTTCTCTCTCTCTCTCTCTCTCTCTGGTATTTGTTTTAGTAATTTTCAGGGAGCCAAACACATTTTCTTTTCAGTTAGCAGCAAACCTTTCCTATGCGTAATTCAGGGAATGAGACTTAATGACTTTCATGAACTATATGCCACACACAGAGTGGTGCCTAATGCCACAAGATACTACATATTTACATCTAAAATCATAGAAAAATGTATAGACTATTGCATATCAGAAATAGTATAAACTACAATCATAATTCATATACTGGCAGGGCAGAGTAAAGGGTGCCTTTGAATCTTTTCATTTCCTGATTTTGAGTGCTTAACCATGCAGTGTTACTGCTCTCTTAACATAGCTTTTTAAATTATATCTAATATTAGCTGAGAAACAATTATTTGAATATAAAAGACAACTTAATCCCTGATGTAACTGCATTATCCTCAGCGGAGTTACACCAGGGGTGAATCTGGCCCACTGAGTGCTTAGCAGCAGAAGCATTTAGCAACAAACCACTCTTGCTCCATTTCCAGTCCCTGCTCTGCACGGGTGAAGCTATTTAAAGTATGAAGCAGTGGTTGAGTGGAAACTCAATAAGTTTAAATTAGATACTAGTAAAAGAAGAACAAAAAAAGCTCTGTGTTCTTCAACTCAAGGGCAATGTGATGCTGTTAAACCAGCCCCACGTCAGTTTTTCCTTCAAAATATTGCTGTGGCATTGAGAGGCACTATGAAGCAAGGCTTATATCTCTCCTGCTGAATGTAGTAACAGAGAAGTGGTGTTGCTGATAAAATGTTACCTGTATTTGCCACAAGAATTGACCCTTCACTGCAGATTGTGTAATTTGTGAAATTCCCCTCCACAAAAATTCCAAATTTTGCTAAGCATAAATGCATTATGTAGTTTAAATTCTATCTCAAAAGCCTGCTATGGGAGACAACAGTGGACCAAATTCTGCTCTCACACAGTGTGTCAGTAAACCAGAGTAATTCCATTGACCTCTGTTGAATTACTCTGGATTTAGACTACTTTGAGAACAAAATTTGGCCCATTATCTCCAAGTAATGCAGTATATGTGTTACACCAGCCTCTTCCCAGAGTTCAGAGATGAGTGACAAGAATGATAAGGGGCATAGAAAAGCTCTCATATGAAGAGCCTGAAAAGACAGATTATTTATTTTCAAAGAGCTGAATAAAAGGGAACATGATAGAAGTATACAAAATGGTGAATAGTTCAAAGATGAATCAAGATCTTCTATTTTCTATCTCATAATACAACAAAAGGGGATGGTCAATGAAAATGCAAAATTAGAAAAAGAAAATATTTTTCATATTATACATAATTAGACTGTGGAACTCATTGCCAGAGTATGTCATTTAGATCAAGAACAATTGGGCACTTATAGATTCATAGATACTAAGGTCAGAAGGGACCATTATGATCATCTAGTCCGACCTCCTGCACAACACAGGCCACAGAATCTCACCCACCCACTCCTGCGAAAAACCTCTCACCTATGTCTGAGCTATTGAAGTCCTCAAATCATGGTTTAAAGACTTCAAGGAGCAGAGAATCCTCCAGCAAGTGACCCGTGCCCCATGCTACAGAGGAAGGCGAAAACCCCCCAGGGCCTCTTTCAATCTGCCCTGGAGGAAAATTCCTTCCCGACCCCAAATATGGCGATCAGCTAAACCCTGAGCATATGGGCAAGATTCACCAGCCAGATACCCAGGAAAGAATTCTCTGTAGTAACTCAGATCCCACCCCATCTAACATCCCATCACAGGCCATTGGGCCTATTTACCATGAATATTTAAAGATCAATTAATTACCAAAATCATGTTATCCCATCATACCATCTCCTCCATAAACTTATTGAGTTTAATCTTAAAGCCAGATAGGTCTTTTATATGGATATGAAGAACATCCAGTAAATTTTAAAAAAGTTTTAGAAGGATTATAAAACTCCATGCTTCAAGTCTTAAGCCAATCTCTAACTATTAGAAATTGGGAGATTTTCATGGAAGAAAAATCAATCCACATCTGCCTACTATAAGGTTTCTTGCATTGTCTTGTGAAGCATCTGGTGTTGACCAGTGTCAGAGACAGGGTATTGAACTAGATGGACCACAAAGTTCTATATTTTCAGACAATTAGCATAAAAAAGAAATTGATGAAGTCTTATGCAAGTGAATGACAGCATCAAATCTTCACTTAAATATTGGTTATCACCATTGTTGTATACATGCTACATGTCAAACGATATTATTGTTTTGTGTTAGAAAACGATGTCACACTTCCTAGTTAATTTTATTGTTTTAAAATTTCAGTATTTTGGCCATTTAATATTTCATTTCATAACTACAAAAAAAAAGCCACATATATAAAATTTTCCTGTACAGTTTATTGGTAATACTGCACCTGAAACCACAAGAACTTTATATTTTTGCTGCTATATAATTTCTCAATATTCTAATAAATTAAAACCATTTTTTGTTTATTTGTTTTAAATCAAATGATTGTCTCACAATTGTCACCATATGCTCAAACTACAAAGGTTGTAGCCATTGAAGGTTTGAAATGGCATGTTAGGAGAAAGACTGTTATATTTGATGGGCTTTGGATATTTTGTTTTCATTGACAACAGATCTAATCAGGTGATTGAGGTTTTTCCCCTAGGGAAGTTTCAGTCATTCCCCATTGTGGGGGTGGGCATCCTGGCCATACATTTAGATTAGCCTGCAGAGAATTCACTGAGGTAACAAAGCAAGGTAAGCTCCCCCCTGCTGCTGGTAAACTCTGTTATTGTTCTCCATCTCCTGCTGACTGGAATGAATGCTATTCTGCAAAGCTAATTACTACAATAATGAAAGAAACAGCACAAAATGACATGGAATGCATTAATTCAATAAGGATTAAATCACCTGTGTATCATTTCCTTTAGTACTTGCTGTTACTTACTTACAGTCACGTCCCACTCTATTAGATTTGGAATATAAAGAATAAATTAATAAAATAAATGTCAATGTATAGACAACAGTGCCTGAAGATCTCCCAGTGCCTTAAGAGACAATAACTACCTGCAGACTGCCACAGATTTACCTGGGAGGAGAGGAGTCAGCTGTCTCTGCAGTACTTAGAAGTGAGACATATAAGGTGTTGGCTCTATAGATTATTTTAACTTTTCTTTGCTTAGAAGGAGCACAATACCACAAGATCCTCTGCTATCCCGACAAGGCACCATAGCAGTATGTTGGCCTACCTGTACTTCTGAGGCCCAATTCATTTCCTGCAAGTTAGTTCAGTGGGAGTTGTTGCCATTAGAAAGGAGTTATTGATCACAGGAACGCTCCCCCTACCCTCAAAAGGGCCCCTCTAAAATTTGGCCCATGGATTCATGTGAATCAGGGCTGAGCATTGTCCACCCCCATATGACACTGGAGGTTTTATAGATTAAGGCTGTATGAATTTTTGTGTGACACTCCTGCACCCTGGAGAACCCCCTTAAAAGGCAGTTCCAGAGATAGCTACATGTGCAGGATTCCCCAGCAGTCTGGCTCCATCGGAGCATGTCAGGGAACTCTGAAGCTAATGCAGAGATATAGGGCCCCAGTATGGATGGCCCTATGTCTATGGTGGATTTTTTGGGGAATACATTCAGTTTGAACACAGGAACCACAGTTTCTTCCAGGGCAGAGAGAACTCAGTAAGGAGTGCTTTAAACTTTTATTCCTTCAGGGGCCTTTCTCAAGACAGACTCCTTCATGGGATAATTCTAACTAGATACATAAAATGTAAAGTTCAAAATCCCCACAGGAGTCAAACATATTGCCACATTCCACCCAATAACATCCCACAGAGTAACAAATCCTTCCAGCAAAATGAATAAGGAAACAAAATATAAAGAGGTAAAGATTGTGTGCCGCAATATACATCTCTGAGATCAAGATAAAAATGGAGTATTAGGACTAGTAATTACAGTTGCTATGCTGAATAATCTAAGTGAACCTTCTACTATTTAACCCAGAAGGGAAAAATGAAAAGAGCGTCTTTGAAATGTGGTCACAAATTCCATCCAAAAGACTTTTCCTGCAATTAAGTTACATTTACTGATCCAAAACTCCTTAAAAGCAGCATTAACTCAAAGACTTCAATTATTCATGGTCAAACAAAGTTGATTCTATTGCTGCAGTCAAAGCAGTATTCTCTTTTACAGTGGTTATTTCTGTAGTATCTTCAAAAAGAACACAATCTATGCAAACATGTAAAGGCTCGAGGTAAATTGGAATTTCCATAATAAATACTAATTTCCTGTATTTAATACTTTAGCCATTCTAAACTGTATGGTGATGAAACTTGGGATTTTTTCCACTTCGCTCCTTCCTTACAAAAAGCAACTTGGTTAAATTAACAGTTTTAGGAACATTTAGATCCAATTTCTGCAACTTTTTAATGTAGGAATTTCTTAAGCAAAAATGGCTTAATTAAAAAGGAACTTGCAGGTATTTAAGGCTATATGATAATCTCCTGTGAAAAACCTTTTGGGAAGAAGAAAGCAAGCCCAGGGAAGTCTGCAGAGTAAATCTTGTGGAATTGCCTTCTCACACTTCCAGCAGAGGATTTAAGGGGGCTCTGGCGCAGACAAATGACGCGGGCCTGCAAACTCATTGAGTCCAAGGATCCACTAGGAACTTTGCCCCTATTCTCATCGCGAGGAGCCTCCACTATTCCCTGTTGCTACTGCCCTGCTATAAATCTCCACTACCATCCATAGGTGCTGACTTTTGTTTTTGCCGGTGGGTGCTCCTCTCTCCCCTCTGTCCCCCATGTGAGCGATGGGCAGGATCTTGGGAGGAAAAAGCCAAGCGGGAGCAGGGCCTTGGGGCGAAGCAGTGGTCAGGGTCATAGTCCAGGACCTGTGGCCCACAAAAGATTGATCCAGCCCTGGGGGTGCTGAGCACCCCCGATTTTTTTTCAGTGGGTGCTTGAGCCCCAGAGCACCCATGGAGTCAGAACCTATGGCACCATCCATCTCCTCTGGCACAACTGTTCCTTCAGAGTTACTTGTACATTTACTGATTGCTTTCCAGCTTCAATCTGAAATACCTCCCATACAATCGCCTTATTGAGCTGTGGAAGTATGCATTTTAAAAGTCAAGAGTTTCCAATCAATTTTGGCAATTTAAGAAGGGGATAACATTGCCCAAAGATACCAAGCAAAATTTACTCTTCCTAAGGTACTTGTTTCATTTTCAAGGGTCAAGAATGAGACACACACAGTCTCTTTATTCTTTGGTATAAGCAAATACTGGGATTAAATTCCGAAAACACTGGCCATTGGGAAGTTTAGACTTGAAATTAGATGAAGGTTTCTAACCATCAGAGGAGTGAAGTTCTGGAATAGCCTTCAAAGGGAAGTAGTGGGGGCAAAAGACCTATCTGGATTCAAGATTAAACTCGATAAGTTTATGGAGGAGATGGTATGATGGGATAACATGATTTTGGCATTAATTGATCTTTAAATATTCATGGTAAATAGGCCCAATGGCCTGTGATGAGATGTTAGATGGGGTGGGATCTGAGTTACTACAGAGAATTCTTTCCTGGGTATCTGGCTGGTGAACCTTGCCCATATGCTCAGGGTTCAGCTGATTGCCATATTTGGGGTCAGGAAGGAATTTTCCTCCAGGGCAGATTGGAAGAGGCCCTGGGGGTTTTTCGCCTTCCTCTGTAGCATAGGGCACTGGTCACTTGCTGGGGGATTCTCTGCACCTTGAAGTCTTTAAACCATGATTTGAGGACTTCAGTAGCTCAGACATAGGTGAGAGGTTTATCGCAGGAGTTGGTGGGTGAGATTCTGTGGCCTGCGTTGTGCAGGAGGTCAGACTAGATGATCGAATGGTCCCTTCTGACCTTGATATCTATGAATCTATGAAAGTTCTAGCCCCCATTCTATTGACTCATACGTTAACAGGGAGACATTCTTCCCTCATTAGACCCCCCTCTTATAAGAACGATACCCAAAAAGGGTGTGAGGGGGTCATGTACTCAAACTGAAGAGTATAGCTTCTCCCAGTTTCTCAAACCCTCCTGACCGGTGGTTGATTTTCAGGTCTGGAAATGGAACAAATAGTTCCCCAAAGGACAGAAAAGAGCTTGCAGAAAAGGATAGTACTGTTTCCAAGCTCTCTCTGGTACCATCATCATTACTCCTACAAAGGTGCTGCATCTGAGGAAGACATACCAGGAGGAAATGAAGGCTACCCATCTGTCTGTTTTGCCGGGGTTGGAAAGGCTTAGTAGTGAAATGCTCTTTTTTGCTGTATGCACTGTAGCTGTAGCCATGTTGATCCCAGGATGTTAGAAAGACAAGGTGGGTGAGGTAATGTATTTCATTGGACCATCTTCTGTTGGTTAGAGACAAACTTTTGAGCTACACAGAGCTCTGTGTAGCTTAAAAGCTTGTCTCTCTCACCAAAAGAAGTTGGTCCAATAAAATACATTACCTCATTCACCTTTTCTCTTCTTTTCTGCTGGCATTAGAGACTGCATGAAAAGGTTGCAGATACTGAAAAAACCTCTGATCATGGTAAGATAGCAACTTCTTTCTGAAATCGTGTTTATTACAGTAGTGTCTAACCAAACCATGATTGGGGCCCCACTCTGCTAGGCACTGTACAAACACAGGGTAGTAGATAGTCTTTTCCCCACAAAGCATACAAAGAAAGATACTGGTAAATGTTCAGTCACCTAGTAGTTGACTTAGTGTTGTTCATTTTTTTCCAAAATTTCATCAGAGTTTACTACTGAATGCATTGGGGCCTTCAAATTGAGAACTTTCAAATGCATTTCTTGGAACAACGTGGAACGCCTCTGAAGTATGACTCCTATATTCAATAAACAAACCTTAGAGTTCAACACCTTGTAAGAAGCATATTCCTATTTTCAAATGTGTTCATGGCTCAGATCTTGTCCTTTCCTGATGACTGATTTCATCTTAGCTCATGAGCCTCTGGCAAAAGGTGGAAAAGTGAGAGAGCACTTGCACTATAAAGAGAAACCACAGTCCGCTCTAAATGTCACCTCTTTCCTCCCTTCAAATTTCCCACACAACTGTCAAACCTACAAACTGCCAACTCTGAAAATTAAACTAACAACTTAAGATAGCAGATAGCAAACATAAAATGGGATAATGGGGATCTTTTTCCTTTGTCTTTCCTGGTGGAAAAGAAGAACTGAAGATGGGTAAGAGGTTATTTGGTTATGGAATGTTCAGATGCATGCCAGACCCCTACAGGTTCCACTGGTTTGAATAGTTCCATAACAAGACCACCTACAGTGGGGAAATGCAGAAAGAATTTCATGAGGAAGAATCGTGGGATAATTCACCTGATAATTATGTTTGTGAGAACTAATGTCACTGAAAATAGCATACAGGTAATACAACTGAACCTTATCATTATTTAAAGGGCAAAAGGGTTCATTAATTTTTGCTGTAGGGCATTTCATATTTGATTTGTTGTATTCAAGTGACATTCTAGCTCTCACATGAAAAGCTAGGATGATCTCCTCCTAGATAATTAACTTAAATCTTCATGTCTCTTAATAAGACATGAAAAATACAAAGTGTATTTCTAGAAAAGTCTCTTCAACTGAAAAATGTACGAATATGCCACAGGAGCCAGGAAAACCTATAAACGGAAGTGTGCATTATCTGTATATTCTAAGCATTGATATTGATGCTTCCAAATTTCAAGACACAGACAAAGAGCTGGTTGGAAATTTTCCAGTGATACATTTTTCCACTGGAAAAAGCTCATTTTTCGAAATCAAAATGTATCATGGTAATATGTCAATTCTGTTCAAATTTCAGCAGAAACCAGCCTAATTTTCTGTTAGCTTGCCCACTCACCTGGCAGTCTGCCATGGAGCTGAGCCTCTCAGAGTGTCTGGATTCAGGCTCCACTGAAATGTTTCCAGAGCAGGAACATTTTGGTGTTTCAGAAATAAAATATTTCAGACATCTAGTTTGACGAAAAATTACAAGTTTTTGGATTTTCAAAAAACTAGACTTTTCTCAGAACAGGAAATCTGTTTCCCAACCAGGTCTAATAGTAAGCAAGGTGAAACTATCAAGATCAAGATTAAAAAGTAGAGCGGAGGTAACTTTTAAAATGTATAACTGTCCAAACAAATATACTCCTACAACCATAGAGCTGGTTATGTTTTGTAATATGAGAGAATGGGTAAAAATATACTAAATGTATAAGAATGCATTTCTTGTGTGTACTGATTGTGGCTAGGTAAAATGCTAAAATCTGAAAGTATACTTAGAAATATTATGGAAATTGTAGAAATCAACTGAGAAGTTTCTAAAGAAACTTATTCATATCCTTAGACCAGTGGTTCCCAAACTTGTTCCGCTGCTTGTGCAGGGAAAGCCCCGGCAGGCCGGGCTGTTTACCTGCCGCGTCCGCAGGTTCGGCTGATCGTGGCTCCCAGTGGCCGTGGTTCGCTGCTCCAGGCCAATGGGAGCTGCAGGAAGCAGCGCGGGCCGAGGGACGTACTGGCCGCCGCTTCCCACAGCTCCCATTGGCCTGGAGCAGCGAACCGCGGCCACTGGGAGTCGCGATCAGCCGAACCTGCGGACATGGCTGGTAAACAAACCGGCCCGGCCTGCCAGGGGCTTTCCCTGCACAAGCGGCAGAACAAGTTTGGGAACCACTCCCTTAGACAATATGATTTTTAGAAGTGCCAGGTGACAATTTAGAAATACATAACCCCGTACTATATCACTGTGAATATTAAATAAGTTATTCCTTCTTACAAAAAAGTTCAATGGCATACAATTAACATAAGAAGATGCAAGCTTATTGGCGTAAGAAACTGCCATTTATACTCTACCTCTCATTCATAACAGCAAAGTTCTAATTCTGGCAAGTGCTTATACGTTTCATAAACCTACTGTCTGACCTTCAAAACATGTATCACACAAGCAGTATCGTTCTCCTATATGTACCCAATGACTAGGACCCTACCAAATTCATGGTCCATTTTGGTCGATTTCACGGTCATAGGATTTTAAAAATAGTGAATTTCATCATTTCAGCTATTTTAATCTGAAATGTCAGGATGTTGTAATTGTAGGGGTCCTGACCCAAAAAGGAGTTGTGTGTGTGTGTGTGTGTGTGTGGTTTTTGCAAGGTTATTGTAAGGGGGGGTTGTGGTGCTGCTACTCCTATATCTACACTGCTGCAGGTGGTGGTGCTGCCTTCAGAGCCGGGCACCTGGCCAAAAGCCACCACTCTCTAGTCGCCCAGCTCTGAAGACAGCGCAGAAGTAAGGGTGGCAATACTACGATCCCCCCGCTAAAATAACCTTACAACCCTCCTGCAACTCCCTTTTGGGTCAGGACCCCCAATTTGAGACAGTCTGGTTTCCCCCGTGAAATCTGTATAGTATAGGGTAAAAGCACACAAAAGACCAGATTTCATGGTGGGGAGACCAGAGTTCACAGTCCATGATGCGTTTTTCATGGCTATGAATTTGGTAGGGCCCTACCAATGACCTATGTAATAAAGATGAGGTAGAATAAAACAATCTTCCTCCACCCTTTGTGCAGACATTAACTCAAGGATGAAAAATAGTTCCTCTCAAATGTAATGGAAATAGTTTTCTGATATAACTTTCTGGATATTTACATTTTTGGACTAACTAAAACTCCTTTGTTTTTATATCTGCTCATATTTTTGAAATAATATTAAAATTTATTCTCTCCCTGGGAAACACTTTTGTTACTGTTAACTAAGGGCATAATTTCACATCTGCAATATGCAATATATGGGTTATTTTTCTGTGTCCTAAAGAGAGAGTAACAAAGCAATCATGAACTTGAACATGATTCTATTACTAATTAGGAAAAACTGATGAAGAAATTGAGACCCACATGAAGCAGAAATAAGGGGAATTGGCTTTGCCTCAACTGGGTGTGTGGAAAATGCAGGAGGAGCTGCGAAGGGTAGGTGAACAAAAGGCATCAGCAGCCTGATGCAGCTCAACACTTTGGCAAAGCAAGTAGTAATTGTTTGATGCCCAATACCTAAATATATAATCATAGTGGAGCTTCATCTTAAAATATAATCTGAGCCATATTTTCAATGGACAGTCATCTCAAATAAAGGATTCCATTATGCTTTATGTGAAATATTTGTGTCATATACAAAATCTATAATATACACAATCAGAAGTTCCGGATTTACATAACAATTTATGACCATGTTGACATTAGAGAAATCTGCATGGTGCACTCCTCTACTCCAGATGTGCTGCGCTGATGTAAAGTGGGGCTTACTTTGGGTCTAATTTAATATGGTAAATCACTGGACTAAACACCGCTTTATATCGGTGCAGAACATCTACATCAGGGGGTTGCATATTTCTCTAATGTAAACAGGGCCTATATTATCAAGATATTTGATGTGTTCTTAATGAAGCTGATTTTTAGTTCTTGTTTATTTATACACTCAAGGAGTTTAAGGCCAGAAGGGACCATAACATAATCTACTCTCATCGCCTGTATACATTTCATCCAGTTACCCCATATTGAACCCAATAACTTGTGTCTGACTAAACTGTATCTTCCAAAAAAGAATCCAGTCCTGATTTGAAAGCAGCAAGTAATGAAGAATCCACCACTTCTCTGGGTAGTTTGTTCCAGTGGTTAGTCACCGTCACTATTAAAAATTTGTGATATTTCCAATTTGAATTTGTCTGGCTTCAGCTTCCAGCCATTGTTTCTTGTCAGACCTTTCTCCACAAGATTAAAGAGCCCTGTAGTACCCAGTATTTTCTCATTCTGTCAATCTTCATGCTATCTGCAAATTTTATCAGTAGCAATTTTATATTTACTTCCAATTCATGGATAAAAATGTTGAATAGCATGAGGCCTACTACTTGATCCCTCTAGAACCCCACTAGAAACACCTCGCCCTCATCATTTGAGGATTCCCCATTGATGATTGGTTTTTGAGATTTGTCAGCCAGATATTTTTACTGAAATTTTTTGTGAAACAAAGGGCATGAGCAGAGCCTAGCTTAACAGCCCCACGTAATCAGAGCTAATAAGAAACTTAAAAATTCTTGCCATCTGATGCTGTTTTCTGATGTTTCTTAAGTATGTAAGCTTCTAGAAGCCAGAACGGTTACAAGAATGTGGCATGAAACACAGTATCCAAGAAAAACTATATGAAAAAGCTGAAATTCATATTAATGAGCACTCTGAATAAGATGTCCTTTATTAGCCAAAATTATAAACACACACAGAGTATGTTTGTATTTAATATTTTGAATTAGAACATATTGATGGTAAAATCATCACATCAAGTACTGCACACATTTTTTCATTAGATGTTTAATGGTAATGTTACAATGTATAAACATAGGTATAAAACAAACCCATTGTTTATTTGTGTGGTACTAAGAACATGATTATGAATACAATTTCTTTCTTCACAGAATGAACTGCCAAACTGATTATTTATATTGAAAATCCCTGGAAAAATGTCATGGTGCTTTTTTCTGCTTCAGTTTCCTGTACCAATCAGGTGCCGCTCTATTTGTCTGTGAAACAAAGAATGTTTTGGTTATGAGACAATTGAAAGGCAGGAGAAATATGCAATCCACACAACACTGCACTCCTCTCTCTGCCATTCATAGCTCTGCTTAAACTAAAATCAATTAAAATGTGAAAGGTTTACATTACACAAAAATACACTGAAGTTCTGTGTGTCTAAGACAATAAAATAAACCAAATATCACATTATTAACCAAATGATGATTCAAAATGTTTACCAACGTTAAAATGATTCATGAAATGCTTAACTAAAGGACCATCATTGTAAATTATGTTATGTGTATTTCTGTTAAAAAAGCGGGTGGGAACCTAGGACAAAGAGGTGTGCTACAATATGCCAACGTTTTAAGCATAATACAAAAAACTACATGTAAGAATACTGGTTCTCCAATTTAGTCATAGCACAGACCATAACTTAATTGTGGGACACTGCCTCTGGATCACCTTTTCTTACATTCACAGTCTTGTAGGCTACTTATCACACATTCATAACTGCATAAAATTCGTATAGCAATTACAGCAACCTTTTACATGGAAAAGCAATAGTAAGTAAGTGGGGGAAAGAAGGGGATGAGTCATCTTCAGACTCAATGGAACTGGCAGGGAATTCACCCCTAAAAACAAAGTTCTAGGAGAGCCACCAGAAGTACAGACCTTTCACAGTATGGAAATGTCCCGCTCACTGCCTCTCAATTCCCCAGGCTCCATGGCAGTACATTTTGAACAAGTGATAAGTGTAATTATTACTGTTAAAATCCTCTACTGAAATGGCCTCAAAAAGACATAGACGCATGTGTTCTGTTTCTTACGTAGTGCATTTGTTATTTCAGACTTTCAAACGAATTTTGTGTCATTAGTAAACATTCCATCCAAAGAAATGGTGAATAAGTTTGAAAAGGCATTATTTTCATTCTACCCATGACATTATTTGACTATTAAGTCTGGCTCACAAATTTAATCAAACACAAATTGTTCAACAGCAAACACACACCAAACTTGAGAGGGGAAAAAAAGCCCAATTATTACAGCTGGCACTTGATTTAGGAAATCTCCCCAAAAATATATTTTCTAAATTTGTCCCCTACTTGTCAGAAAAATCAGAGGGTACTTAGTAGTTCGAGCAGTGGACTGTGAAGTAAGACTCCTGAGTTATATTCCCAGCTTCCTCAAGGAAATGGAGCAACATTTGTACAAAACACTTAACTTCTGTGCCTAAGGATTGTTGTTAGGCTTTGTGTATGTGAAGTGCTTTCAGTACCTTGGGTGAAAGGCACTACATAAATACAAGTATTTATTATTTACTATGACATCTACCTGTGGTGGGATGTTGTATCATTCTTCCATTTGTTCTATTAGTAACTGCAAATGAAACTTGAAGCTACAATTCATTTTCCTTTGCTTTCCTTCTCTGGAGCTACTTCATTTTTGACTCTTACTATCAAAATGAGATTGTAAATCTTTGTGAAAGCCACCAAAAGATGTAAGTTAAAGTATACCGCTGTCACTTTTGTGCTTGGGAGTCTAGCATCACATGTATGGATGTCAGGCCTATCTGAAAGAATTAACCAGAACTGGCCATCTTCAACAGGGATGCCTGAATCCCTCCTGGAGATACAACCAAGAGTCTGCCTAAGTCTGTCTCTGAAGCAGAAGCTTGTGTTGAGTAACTCTGAGTACTGTAAAAAGAAAAGGAGTACTTGGGCACCTTCGAGACTATGCTCAAATAAATTGGTTAGTCTCTAAGGTGCCACAAGTACTCCTTTTCTTTTTGCGAATAGAGACTAACACGGCTGCTACTCTGAAACCTGAGTACTGTGACTCACTGTCTGCTGCCCTACTTAAGACAAACCCAGCACCCTTCTAGGCCCACATCACTGGCCACCTTAAAATGATCTATAATCCATTTACAAACTAAATTCTTTTGAAGTGTGCTCACAATGCAACACCCTTGAAGGGGAGTGGTACTGCGCTCTCTCTTACTGGACGAGGTATCAATTTCACCTTAAGTGGCAAGTACAAAGTGCAGTAACATACTGGAAACATCTGCGCAAAAACCAAAATACACCACCGTAGCAAGTCACCTCACAGGTCTCAAAATAGCAGTGTAGGCGTTGCCGCTCATGCTGGCGCCTGGGCTCTGAGACTTATCCCCCTCACCAGGTCTCAGAGCCCAGGCTCCAGCCTGAGTGGGAGCGTCTACCCTGCTATTGCAAGACCCATAGCATGAGCCTGAGTCAGGTGACCCAGGCTCTGAGACTTGTTGATGTGGGGTTCTTTTCTGCAGCATTGACACCAGTGGTGGATTAGCCACTCGGCCAATGAGGCCCTGGCCAGGGCCCCTGGCCAACTGGGGTGCCCCCACACTCCGATTGGCAGGAGTGCCAGGCGGAGTGGGGCAAGCCCCGGTGCCCCACCCTGCTCTCTGGCAGGAGCACCGGGGGGTAGGGGTGTACTGGAGGAAAAAAGGGGTAGGGAGTGGCCCCCACTTGTTCTGGCCCAGGGCCCCACAAAACCCTAATCCCCCTCTGATTGACACATCCTTGCTGAAGCTATTGACTCCAATCAGCCATGAACCAGAGCCTCCAGAAACTCCTCTGCAAGCAAACATATAAGAAAATTGGAAACTCATGCTTATAACACAGTCAGCCACCCTTCTCCTCCTCAGTTCTTATTTTTCAGGGAGTGTAGTGGGGTGGTCAGGGTTAAATCAGCCCTGGGGAGCCAATAGTAAAAGCAGCCCTGGAGAGGGAAGGGCTAGCTGCCTGGGAGCAAGATACCTGAAGAAGAGCAGTGCTGGGGAAGGGCACAGGGAGCTGGGGAGCTCCAGTCTGGTAAACCTCCAGGCTGCAGGCCTTGGTAAAGGCCCAAGAAGGTACTGGGGCTGTAGAGGGGAAGCCTGAGGACAGGCAAAGGCAGCAGGTCCTAACCTCCTTGCCAATGATGAGTGGCCTTTACAGACTGCAGTATGCCCCAGTGAGCGGGGGCTAGATGATGACTGGCAGCGGCCACTGAGGCAAGGTGGGTTTAGAGGGATGGGGGTTCCCCAGGGAGGGGAGACCCAGAGTGTGGGGATACTGCTGGGGCAGAACCGCAGCGTAAAGGGCACCGGGGTCTGGGAGGGACACGGATGCCAGCGGCAGGCGAGACACCAGCCTGCAGAGGGCGCTCCAAAGGCTGGAAAGAGCCAATTCCCAAGATGACCAGCAGGAGGTGCCGCACCAGTGAGTCGTCACGTCACTACAGGGAGGTATTCGACTTTATACAAACACATCCATACACACTATATATATGATTTTATATTCACATGCAAGCACCCTTTATTTTATATATTTTATACACACACACACACACACACACGTATATTAAAAGGACAATGAGGCTTCAAAGATAAGAACTCAAAAGTTAGGAAATGCCAGAATTAAGGCTGCTTTTGCAACCCCAATTCAGTCCCTTGAGACTTACTGACACTATCATTAATTACATGATGACTTTCCAAAGAACCCCTGCCTCATTCAGTGCACAGAATGGACCTGCTCTGGCAAATAATCAAGACGGTGTAATGAAGGGGGGCTGTTGTCTGTAGCACCCCTGTCTCTTCTCTTAAGAAGCTGGAAGGTGCTAGTGACTGAGGCAGGGCGTTGCATGTAGAAAAAGAATGGTCTCATGGTTAAGGCAACTGAATGCTGCTTTGGAGAGCCGGAATCTATCCCTGCCTCTGCCACAGAGTTCCTGTATGATTCTGGGCAGGTCACGTAAGCCAACCTTTTCACAGGTGGTGACTAACTGTTTGTTCCTCATTCTATGAGTGCCCAACTTGAGAACCTGGGGTCAGTTTAGCAGAAATGCTGAGCACTCACAACTGCAAGTGAAGTCAATGGGGAACTGTGCTTTGAACATATAAAGTGTGATACAATGTTAAATATTCTGAAAAATCAGATTGGGCAACCAATATTACTGTAAACTTTTGACATTATCTCTGTCCTTTAGCATCCCTATTTCAGAGATGGAGATAATACCAACCCTGCACCTCACAGGGGTGTTGTGAAGATAATTGCTATTTGTATAGCACTCAGTGATGAGTGCCATGAGACACCCATAAGGTAATTAATAATTCTGTGTTCAGAACAGGGATTAAATAGTGTGCAGTAAATAAGGCTGAACATTGATTAATAAGGGTAACCCAAAATATTGCTTATTTAATGAGCAGAATCCATCCTGAGCACCGAATGAGCCAGGGGTCCTATGGAAATAATTACCCAGTATTTAATTAAAGACTGTATCCTAATGCATATACACCTAGATGTCAAATTAAGGTTGCATAGACAACCTTAATTCTGGCTTTCCCTGATTTTTTTAGTGTATATTTTCCTTGCATTTTAAAAAAGTGAACTGAAAAAACAGAAATTCCATAATGTGGATTCATATGACACCAATATCATTCATCAGCAGGGTTGGAACCTTTAAACTCTCTGCCATTTGAGCTAACAGAGTAACTGATAGCAATAGTAGGTTGTTATCCTATGTGGACCAGCATTGGTGGGAGGGTGGGGGGGGATGAGACACACACTTTATCAGTAGGTTACACAGATATTTGCAGACAGCAGAGGAATGAGAACTCAGGAATTTGGAGTTCCATTCCAGGTTCTAGAGAGGAGTGTATTCCATTGGTCTTGGACACTTCTGCCAGTTACACCCAAGCTTGATCCGTTCTTCCCCATCACAGCCAACCTGTCCCTGTCTTACTCCTGTGTTCCTTATTCTTGGCTCCTTGTCTCAGTCCCATTCCCCTTCCCTATGCAGTCCTTGTCTTCACTCCTCAGTCTTCTCATCCTAGTCTCCCCCTCCAAGTCTGTCTCCCATCCCCACTCCCAGTCTCTTTGCCCTGGCTTCTCCGCCAATCTCCATCTTGCCTTCATCCCCCCACTCCATCTCAACTCCTTGCCTCCAATCTCCTCCATAATTGGCTCCTTGTCTCAGTCTCTTTGCTCATCTAGTCCCAGTTCTCTCACTGCACCCCAGCTCCTTGTCAGATCTGTCTCTCCTTTCCCCCATTCTCATCCCCCGGCCATTGGTTCCTGGTCCAGCTCCGTTGTCCTGTCACTTCCACTTCCACTTCCCCATCTCCTCGTCTGATCCCAGCGTTCCACTCCCAACTGGCTCTTAGTTCCATCCAACCCCAGGTTTTCCTTATCAGTTCCCAGTCCCAATCCCCTCCACTTGATCCTAGTTCCAATCTCCTTGCACAATTAGTCCCAGCTTCCCCAACATCTCACTGGTTTCCAGTCCCGCTCCCCCAATTCTCCCAGGCAGCGTCTCCCTCCCTCCCAGCCTCCAGTTCCAATCTCACCAGGCTTCTTGTCCCAATCTAGTCCTTTCCCTCCCCTCACAGTCTGGGCCTTGTTCCCCTCTGCATTCATGTCAAGTGTCTTCCTCATCCACATTGCCTGGGAAGCAGCAGGGAAGGCACTAAGAGCACAGGAGAGAGAAGACTCTCTCCTCTACATTCCAGAACCAAGAGCAGCTGGAAGCTGAAAATTCAGGGATAACCAGCTTTGACTCGTAAGCCCCAAGCTCAGTTTAGGGGAGCATGCTCAGCACACACGGATTCTTCAGAGATTTTAGCTACAAAACTAAGAAATCTCTATTGAGCTTGTGCAAACAAATTTTTTGGCCAAGTCTTGTATCTTGGCCACATTTGGGTGCATTTTCACAGGGACAGCAAAAGTACAACCCTGATACAAAGCCCATGTCTCCCCCTTGCCAAATTTTAAGTCCCTGCTCTAAAGTTTGGGGGCGCTATAGCTTCTCAAAGAAAAGGTTGCCAGAAATTTTTAAAATGACAAAGTATTTTCCCTAGCCTCACTCTCAGAAACTTCTGAACCGTTTAGCATGAAACTTTCCAAAAAATGTAGCCTGAAGCAGACCCCCAGCACAGAATATTTCAGCCCCTAAAGGTATAAATTTTAAGTTATAAAGCAACCAAAAACAAAGTTGTATAACAGGAAGTGTCGGGCCACCTCAGTACTAAGCAGTGCGACCAGCCTGTGTATGTGTAACTATTATGTAAATATAAATTCCAATATATATATTTTCTTACATCCATTGGGATGTTAATATATTGGATATGTTAGAATTCTGTTTTGTTATCCATTTTTAATATTTTACACTAATTGAAATTTTTTGGGAGATTTGTTTCCTGTGCACTTTAAGATCTAGAAGATTCTAGAGGGCTGGAATCTGTGATAGTGTGTGACCAGTAGAGGGATATAGCTTCCTGTAGCCTACCACTACCACAGAGAGAAACTTTCAGCAGGCATGCTGTACTGTTTTGAACTAACACCACAAGATGTATGCAAATCCTGTGAAATCATCTCTTCAAAGAAGCAGACTTCTAGGAGTAATTTTTTTTTATACCCCCCCCCACCCCACGCGGACAGCTTTTTTGATTTTTTGAAATGTGAGCAATAGTGCTCTAAACAAAATGCCTAGGTCACTTATTTTAATTACTGTACTTACAAATAATGTTGGTTTGGGTATAAATACATTTTCTTCCTCGTGTTCTGCTGGCAGCTTTACAGAAGGGTTTGATTTGTGTTTTGCAGTTAAGCTTCTTACGTCACTATGAGACTGAGGTAAATTCTCCCCATAGCGTTTACCATGCAGACTGATAAGAATCTGTTTCATTACTGCCAGTTCCTGTAAAAACATAAAATAAAATTAAAATAAATAACAATGCTAAATTTTCAATAAAACTAAAAATAGTAAAACCTATTAAAATGATTATCTGTTAATAATGCATTTCTATTCACCAAATCAAAATATCTAAATAGATATATAGGCAGATCAATAACCCTATAATAAGCCTGATTATTTACTTGCATTTATTAGTCTGAGTACTAGTTAGAAACTGCTTTACTAAAGGGAGTAATAAAATAAAAAGGCACAGAAGAGTTATACAAATAAAACCTCATAATGTCTAAATGCTGTAACAGAAAAAGGATTTAAAGTGCATTAAGGATCGCGCTATCCATTTAAGCGGCCATTTATTTTAAACAATTATTTTAAAGATAGCTTACAGAATCCAATTTGAGTGGCTACGATAAATAGTACTCTGAGGGTTAGGGTTTGGGTATGTGTCTTATAAATGCAGATATAAAAAAACAAATATATGTCTTTACCCCTAGAAAAATCAATCAACTGATAAGAGAGGCCTAGGAGAGACTACAGCAAAAAGGAGGAAAAGGATCATGATCTGAACTATGGAATGAAAAAGCAGCTACTGAAAAGGAAAGAAAGGGATCTGGTGGCCAGAAGGGTTCTCACTGACTTGGAAATTTAATAATTTGCTAAACAAACAATTCAATAGATTTTAACCTCTCCCCCCCCCCCCCCCCAATAGATTGGTTCAAGATCATTAATAAAGTGACAAAAGCAAAACCATAACTCCTCTCTGACTTTAATCTGCCATGATCTTCTAATGTCATTGCATCTCCCTGCTGCTGTCATTATTTTCTTCATTTTTAATGGATGCAATTATTACAAAATATGTTACATAATTTCCCCCCACCCCTCACACTGGTGCTTCCAGCTCTACTTTGTAACGATTTGTGAATTACTGACAAAACAACCAAGTGAATGCAATCTTCATTCAAAGAGCAGTTCAAAACCATAAGGCTCTTCAGAATTTAATATGCAGCTCCTTGTACAGGCACCGACTCCGGGGATGGAGCTACAGGTGCTAACTTTCCAGTGTGCCTGGGGGTGCTGACTGCTCAACCCCTGGATCTGCCCCCACTCCACCCCTTCCTGCCCCCTCCCCTGAGTGGCCGTGCCCTCGCTCCTCCCCCTTCTCTCCCCAGAGCCTCCTGCATGCCACAAAACCGCTGATCGGCGGGGCTGCCGGTGGGTGGGAGGTGTTGGGAGCGGGGTGGGGGAGCTGATATGGGGTGGAGGGGCTGCTGACGTATTATTGTGGCTCTTTGGCAATGTACATTGGTAAATTCTGGCTCCTTCTCAGGCTCAGGTTGGCCACCCCTGCCATAAGGTTTTGACTGTCTTCAATAATAATTCAGCACAAATTCATGTAATCTTATCTCTTCAACCAAAACAACAGTATAAATTAATGTTTATAGTTTAATGCCAAACACAACAAATGGAGAATATAGTTATTGTACATTACATATTACCTATTTCTTAATATTAACCAGAAAATTACAGTGATTCATATTCTATTTTCATAACAGTGTTCAAAATTAGCATAATGTAAAAACAGCCACTTAAAAGTCTTGTCATCTAACTTCTGATACATAGTTGCTTTTAATAGCTCCACAACAGTACATACCATATAAATATTCTTGAAAAAATTAAAAATAGGCATGCTTTGTTGTAGAGAATTTAGTTAATAAACTGACACCATAATAATTCAGTTATATGACTGGAACCCCAACACTAAATACACCCAACAACTTCATCCAGTGTACAAATTGTTCTTGGGTCTCAGTCATTTAATATTTGCATAATTCAGCCGTGTGTGGTGGCATGTTAAAACAGCTCAACTGCAGAGCAGCTGTTTAAAAGGACTGCATAGCTGATGCCAACATATTACTGAAAGTTGTAAACTCTGCAAAGATGCTGCCAAAGTGATACATAGACAGAATTTCTTGATGAAAATAACTCAGACAAGTATATTACAAATACATGCTCCATGACTGGTGATTAAGTCACATATAAGCAATGTTTTGACATTAGTAAGTGGTGCTATATCTTTTGGGAGCTAAATCTTGCATCAGACTATATGGACCCAAAAAAGCTGTAATTATGAGTTTGAAACTGCGCTCAAAAAACAAGGCAAAGACCAAGAATTCTTATACTGATTTGATAAAGAGGTTAGTTTCAGATACATAAACCAGGCCCAATTCTGCAGTTACAGAACCAAATTCTCTAGTCTTGCCTCCTTTACACCACCTGAGTGACACAAAGGAACCAGAAGAGACTGGAGATGAGAATTTTCCCCACAATGTATATATTAACCTAAAACAGTGTCCATGTTTGTTATGGGGCATTGATAAGGTTGCATTTGCATTTAAAGCAGGACTAAAATCCCTCTGTTTTAAACTTTAATGATTAATTTTAGTCTGAAAATTCCTAATTCAGCACAATGTGCAAAGCTCCTCTCTGTTACACCATAGTTATTCCACAGTAACCCTGTTAACTTCAGTGGAATTACTAGTTTATTTATGGCCCAAATACATTTCAGATTTATTAACTTTTGATGAGGATACATTTGAAAATGTCCTGTTTCTGAAATGTGGCAGTTCCCCTCTCTCTTTTTTTCGATTTCTCTAGCTAACAGTTCTAGCAAATGCCACAGTCCACAAACACATTAAATTCACAGGTGGCATGTGATATCAGAAAGTGTTGTTTCCCACATTAGGAATGACTGATACAAGTTATGTAAAGATTAGACAATTGAATTGCTCAGATTTATCACCTATTTCTATTATTTGATGCTGGTAGCCTGCTTCCAAGACCCCTGCTCAGCACATAGATCCTAGGAAGCCAGGAAAGGCAGCAGGGGGTGAGAGACAGGGATCTTCAGGTCAATAATGGTGGAACAGAGCAGGAATGCGTGGGACATGAAAAGCAGGGCCTTGGGGAGAAAGATGAGGGCATTAGCAGGGACATGAATTAGACTGGGAGGGAAAAGGCGTTGCTGGGTGAAGGAAGGGTTGTGGGTAATGTAGGTCGGGGAGTAAATTGTTCCTGGGGTGGGGAGTCCAATGCCTCTGTGAGAAGGCATCAGTGCTCAAATTGCTCCCTCACTGTTGCTGCCTCAGCTCCCCACTACACTGAGGAAGCAGTGCAGTGTAAAACCCCAAAAGCGCTGATTCCTATGTGGAGATACTTGGCTCCTCCCGCATTGCAGCACTGGCTCTTGGACACAGTGAGAAGACAATGCTGGGTAAGTTGAGCAGCTCTCTCTTGAGGCACTGATGCCTGAAGGGCTCCACCCAACATTTCTGCACCTGTACACTGGGGGGCCTAGATGGCAATTCCATGGGGAGAACTTCAAGTGCTTATGCCTCAAAGCAGATTCAACAGTGTGCCCTTGTTGCCAAGAAGGCTAATGGCATATTGGGCTGCATTAGTAGGAGCACTGCCAGCAGATCGAGGGAAGTGATTATTCCCCTCTATTCAGTACTGGTGAGGCCACATCTGGAGTACTGCATCCAGTTTTGGGCCCCTCACTACAGAAAGGATGTGGACAAACCAGAGAGAGTCCAGCAGAGGGCAACAGAAATGATTAGGGGGCTGGGGCACATGACTTATGAGGAGAGGCTGAGGGAACTAGGCTTATTTAGTCTGCCGAAGAGAAGAGTGAGGGGGGATTTGATAGCAACCTTCAACTACTTGAAGGGGGGTCCAAAGAGGATGGAGCTAGACTGTTCTCAGCGGTGGCAGATGACAGAACAAGGAGCAATGGTCTCAAGTTGCAGTGCGGGAGATTTAGGTTGGATATTAGGAAACAATATTTCACTAGAAGGGTGGTGAAGCACTGGAATGCATTACCTAGGGAGGTGGTGGAGTCTCCATCCTTGGAGGCTTTTAACGCCTGGCTGGACAAAGCCCTGGCTGGGATGATTTAGTTGAGGTTGGTCCTGCTTTGAGCAGAGGGTTGGATAGATGATCTCCTAAGGTCTCTTCCAACCCTAATCTGATTCAGTGAGCTCCTCCCCACCTCGCGTTGCCTGCACAGCTCCAATCCCACCACCCAAGAACCCCGCATACAACAGTCTCCTCACCCAATCCTCTCACATCCACAACCATGCCCCTTACCAACCCCAGCCCCACTCTGCCTCTGGCTCCCCACACATCCCTCCCTGTTAATCCCTCCATTGTCTCCCCCACTGCACCAGGCAACAGCACTGAGGGAGGAGGAGGAGGTATATGGTGGGAGGGTACATAGGGAAGCAGAACTGTATTAGGGTTGTAGGCGGTAGAGACAAGCGGGGTCTGTCCTAGGGAGGTATTGAATGGGAGAGGTGAATGGAATTTTAAGAGCTGAATGTGGTAGGGAAACAAAGGGAGTTAAATGTTGCAGGAAGCATATAAGGAATGAATGAATATCTGCTTATTTCCTTGCATTTCATGCTTTACATTGGTGGACTATGCATATGCAGTCTAGCAGCCTTAGTTCAAAAATAACCAAGGTACTTTTGTGTGGAATCAAAGATATAGATTTTTTTAAAAAAATAATTAGGTGTCTAGCTAGATTAGGAAAAAGTATATTTTTCTTTTATATCATTAGGCTACTGGCATTATGCATGCTTACAATTTAAATAATTCCTAGTTTCTGAACATTTTATTCTAGAATTTAATTAGGGCTTGATGCTGCAGCTGCTGTGTGTATGTGAGTAACTCCCATTAACTTCAACAGGTATTCTGTGTATGTAGTGACTAAAATATCAGGTTCTAAAACAATCATGAGTTGGCAAAAGTGAAAAACGGTCCATGATTTTTAAAAGGTAAAATAAAATGGTATTTGCATACTCAAATTTCAGTAGCATTTGAAATTATAGTAATGGTAAATTCTGTTCTTGACAAGTGAAAATAAGATGCAACATATTAATTCTTAAACACAAAATGTTTATTATGGATAACTGACACAGTACATTAAAGTATGGAGAATGGATATGTATAGTCCAGACAATTGATTATAGAGGATAAAATCTGATTCCCCCCTAACTATATAAACCATCTTCAATTATGGTGGGTCATTTATAGATGTTTGAGTGCAATTATGGCGGAGAAAAGAACAGATGCAAAAATGAAACGGTGGCATTACATTTTAAAAATGTAAAATATGACTTCATTTAATAAATTTGTTTATTTGTATTTATGGACACTATAAAAGGACGACTATCAATGCACTCTGTGTCCTTGACATAACTTGCACATACACATATCAAATATGCTTCTTACATTTTCCAAACTGAGTAGCTATAGACATTCAAGGTTAGTAGGATATTAAAATCTGATATTCATATGATTGAAACAAAATTAAAAGAATTTCCAGATGTGGAAATATGATTAGGGTGGTAAAAAGGAATGTTGCCCTAGCAAATAAATAACTGCTAAAAAGTGTGAAAATTTGTTCACATTAAACATAATGGACAATTTTCAATGTGACAATTGAACAGGTTTTCAACAGACCCGAGACAGCTACAATTACCTTTGTTCTTACAGCTGTGTCATGTACCTATAACCTAAACATCAAAGGTTCCGAATGGGACAACAACACCATTTCTTTTTTTGGGATAAGAAATAATGGGACTAAAACCCCCTGCTCCTGAACTCTAAGGGCACCTCTTCCACTCCAAACTGCTCAAAGTTGTAGAAGGAAGTCCCCTTTTTGTCTTAATAGTATCTTATGAAAAAGGTCCCTGAAAAGGGACAGTGAAGAGGGTAGGAAGTGACTAGAATGAAATAGAATACCCCTTGCTGACAATTTCCAGGACCCACTGTTCCAATGTGATCTGCGCCCAGACTTCTTGAACGTAAAAGAGGAAGTTTCCAAAGGGGGAAGGATGAGTGCGTAAGGGAAGGGATCCTCAAGCAGTTCAGTCATCTGATGGAAGACACAGACTGTGTTTAAGCAAGGAAGAGGTGAACAGTCATTGTTGCTTCTTTCTCAGTGGCTCTGAAGTCCTCTGAGTGTTGTAGTAATATTGAGCAGAAGGATGCTGCCTGAAGGAGCTTTGAGATCTTACTTGCTTCCTCCTTGGGGCTGGGATGTAGAGGCCCAGGAAATCAAAGGGCAGTCTACAGGTTTACTGGGTACCACAGACTCATATTTAACAGTTGGTATCAAAATGCCAAAGGGACCTTTGTGAGACCTTTGGCTCTCCTTCAACTGCTGAGCCCAAGACCTGTTAGGCACCTGCTGACACACATCTTGACTTGGTAGGCACCAGAGAGTGACATATGCCTTGGCTTATCTCTGAAACAGTGCCCCTTCCTATCTCTATCAGAGGTTAAAGTTGCCAAAATGGAGACAGATGACTTAGAGCCTGGGGTGGAATCTGAGCTCACGGGGTGTTCATGAAAAGGGACTGACCAAAGGCTTGAGATCTAGGTACATCCTTCCTTTTGGCATCTGGGGAAGCATGAACAGAGTGCTCCATGAGGAACAATTTTAGCTTGACCTCTCTAGCTTTTTGAGTCCACGGATGGAAAGAGCAACACGTGGAACAAAACTAAGGAGTATTCCCTCTTCTAAACAAAGGAGGCAAGTGGAATGCCCACTGCTAAGCGGTACTGAAGCTTCACATGAAGAGCAGAGTTTGAACCTCAGATTTCATTTCTGCCATACTGCTAAGGCCTCTCTATGAGGGGAGGAGAGGTAGCTAGCCTTTTAACTAAGTATCTGACTAAAGTTGTAAGGTTTTTTTGTCAGTCAACTGGCAAAAAGACTAAACACAAACTACTCACAAAATTAATTAACAATACTAATAACTCACACTAAGCACAGTGTGCAGAGAAGCAGATGGACACCATTTCACTGCTGCAGACAGTAAGACTGAACTAAGTGATAGTTGAGCCCATTCTGCCCTTTATTTCCTTCAGGCATGCGCACAATGCCACAGCATATACCCTGACTACTTCTGCTGTATTCTAGCTTAGTTCCTAATCATTATATCTATTTTTAATTGTCAGAAGAAAAAAAAAGGAAAGTTTCAAATTTTTGAGGTAAATTTTACAATTTATAAAAGATGTGTGAAATCTGGTATATGAATATTCTAATACTTTGATGTAAACAAAACACACATAAATAAATAATATACTTATAACAAAAATAAAAGACTTATTTGGAACCAATACTTTTTAGCTCAGAGCCACTGTATAACTGTTAGTTAAATCTAATTTAATGAAAATATGCTTTCATTACAGAAAATATTGACTCAGTTTTACTAATGTGTCAAAATAGTTATAATAATCACAATCAGTTACTGATTATGAGGTCTTATCTTTTCAATTGAGTAACTCCCCCCTTTAATTTGATTCATCCAATTTTTGGTATTTCATAAATATTTACATTCTGTTTACAGTTGAGGATATTCAAATAGTATCATTCAGTGAAGGAAAGTAAAAAAGTCTATACATCTGGAAAACTAACAATATGACTAAACAATTAATAGCCAACACTGGAAAAAAATGAATATAATTAAATATTTAAATATTTGGAAGACCTTTCTGCCAACAATTTCTTGCTTAAATTCCTCTTTTTTTTTTTTAATTTAACCTGTCCCTAAAAAGTACATTACTTAAAATGTGCATGCCAGTTGGCTCTTGTAATCCATATCAGTGAGTTGAACTTTGCCTGTATTTTGTGAAAAAAATATTTTAATGATACAGAAAAATAATTCATATTGTATTTATATGAAGTGACATCATTATAAACCTTGCTGCCCTTTTTAGGTTCTTAAAAACAGTAATTGCTAGGTAGCAAGCAATATTCAGCATGTAATTATTTGGCATATAACACAGCAAATGGAAAGATAATTCTTGAAGAATTTGTATGAAAACTGCTATTCAGAAATGTACAACATCAAGAAATGAATGAATGTATCCCTCTGTTAAATCCTTTATCTGCCCAAATTCAGTAGCATTTTGTATTCAAGTTTAATTAAAGCCTGACATCACTAAATAGATAACAAAATGACAAATACTGCTGCTTAAGAGCATATTTTCCCCTGTAAAGTATGAACTGGAAACTTCTCTACAATCATTTAGCAATGTAAATGTCACTTGTTTCACTAAGTCTGAAGATGAGAATAGCTCCAGGGCTTATTTGTAATGCAGACATGTCCCTGTATTCTACTGAGGAAAACATGCAGAACATTAATAGGAACTAGAATCCTAAAACATAAATGTAGCATAAGAAATATGATAATTACCCTGTGGCTTAACATTTAAAAAGAGCACCAAGCATTGTACATCAGGTGGTTTTTTTTTTTTTTTTTTTTTTTTTAAGATTAAACAAGTTACTGCACATAGATGAGGAGGAATTCACTTTGGAAACACAAATAATTTTGAAATTACTATGTACAATCTTTTAAATTAAAAAAAAGAAAAGAAAAAAATTTTTTTAAAAAAAGGAAAGGAGCAGGGCTGAACATAATTTATTTGAGGCACCTGTTCCCAATCCTTTCCTCCCAGCCCTCTTCAGGTACCTCGCCAGCTCCCTCTCCGCTCCCCATCAAGAAGTTTCCCTTTCCTGAGATTCACTGTTCTCTTGCCCCTGTTCACGTGCCTTCTCCTTCTGGCTCCAGTGCTTTTATGAGCCCTCCTGTCACAACTTCTCTCCATGTCCTCTTTTTCAGATGGAAGCTGCTGCCAATGGCACATTAGCCACTGTGCCAACAGGCCTCATGCCTAGGGGCCCCAGCCAATTGGGACCCCCACACCTCGACCCACTGAGCCCAGCACTCCTGCCAGGGAGAGGGGTCAGGGCACGGGGGCTTGTCCTGCTTTTCCCACCTGCATGGTGCTCCTACTGGAGAACGGGGGAAGCCCCCATGCCCCAACCCCATTTCCCCGGCAGGAGCGTGGGGCGAGGGGAGGGGGACTGCAGATGGAAGGGGTGGGGAAGGGCCCCCACTTGCTCTGGCCCAGGGCCCCGGGCCCCACAAAACCCTAATCTGCCTCTGACTGCTGCTAGTCAGTGGCTCCATAGCATCCTTCTAATGCAGTGGCTCTCTGACCTAAGCTGCCACCAGCCACTTTCCCTCAGCACAATTCAGTTACAGTTCAAACCAGAGCAGGCCGCACTTTAAATGTGTGACTAGTGTGTAATGGGGGGGGGGGGGGGAGGGGGGAGAGAGAGAGAGAGAGAGAGAGAGAGAGAGAGATTTGTGCAGGTGACCCATTTCTCCACCCGTTCTGTTGCACTAATGTCAAAGATGAGAGGGAATGAGATAGTGGGGGCTCAGGGGATCCAACAACAAGAGGCACAGCAGGGGAAAAAGGGATATATCGAGACAAAAGGAGGACATGTAGAGATGAGGGTAATAGGTCAATGGGACTGAATTATGGGGGCACAGACACTTGGTGAGACCCCAAATCTCAAAGGGACAAAGAAGGGTAAAAGCCCCTAGCACCTTCTTCCATCCAGTGAAGGGAACCCTTATGGCCCAGGAAACAAGGGAAGCATCATGAGGCGGAAACAGGGTTGCTGCTCTCCCCTAGGATGCTGGCACAGGATATAGAAGGCTAACAAGCCTCTGAAACTTAAGTCAACTGCAGGCAGAGGAACACATTGAGGAAAGTGGTTACTTGGGAGGGTGGCTCTCTGGGCTCCATAGGTGCATAAGCTCCATAAACATAGAAACTTCTGGATGCAGTTTAGAGTTTGTGGTTATTAATAACTGAAATTGCCTACATTAACCAAAATCTACATTCAATCCTCTGACAACCTCAAAACTACCATTTTATTAGTAGAAGTTTCCTGGAAAAATCTAAGAGCCATGAACAAACTATAAATAGTTTAACAGATCTTATGGACTGCTGCCCTGCCCACCCGCAATCACATGGACCTCCTCCCTGAGGCAGCTACACTAATCTCTTAGCAATTAAAGTAATATTAAACATTTGTGTATTTTTAACTAGAATATAGGAAGTGTTTTGTCCATTGTGGAAGTGTTACACTGCCTACTTTTGAATGCACTGTTGTTGTAGCTGTGTTTGTCCCAAGATAGTGCCTACTTTTGTTCTTCATTTCATCTTCCTCTTCCATTGGTTCTGTTCTTTTCTCCATTCACACCCTGTTTCCTACACAGTGTCACCATAGCACTTGGTCCTCTCTTGGGTACATGTTCCCCAGCTGCCTGGCCCTGTGCTTCTCTGGTCAAAACACAGCTACCAATTTTTTCTAACTCTGCTACCAGTTCTGTCCCCCAAGGAAGCTCCCTTTTCTCCTCTTCCAGCTAAGTACTAATGGCTTCTGGAAAAGGCAGCTTGGATAATGACTCCTCTTTATTTCCAGCTGCTTCTACAAGAGCCCATATGCCTGTATAAGTGGCTGCAGGGAATGAGGAGCCAGCACCATATGACCTGCCAGCTTTCTGGGTCCATTAGAAAGTGCCCCAAGGACCACAGTTTGAGAACAGCTTTTCTAAAGTAGTGTGTGCATGTGTAGCAGTTCAATTATGAGAAATATATACAAAGTATCCTTTCAAGAGTTCAGTTAAAAAAATAAATGTTTGATTTCCATGCTGTAAAAGACCTCACAAGTCTTTGAAAAATGATTTTTCAGAGCCTTTGTGTGGCCTCCTTTCATATCAAGGGCAGATTTTTAAAAACTGAATCTGGCCTAAATTCTCATGACAAAACAGAGCAAAAGTCTAATTAGTTTGTCAAAATCATGTAGGCAAGTGGATTAATTATATTACTTCCAAGTTAAAAAAAAACCCAGTAGTAAAACAAGTTAATAAACAGTGGAAAGAAGGTGTCTAACAAATATTCATTTTATCATTATTTTAAGTAAAGTAGAAAAATTGACAATATTTTCTTCCCAAAGTCTTAAACTGGAGAAAAACATAACTAAAGGAGGGAGAATGGTTGTGACTGAGAACAGGAGGAGGGTTCAAGAGCTCCTTGTTCAACTCCCACCTCTACCACAGACTTCCATGGCAGGGATGTGGGCAGTCAGGCCTAGCGGATGGAGCTGGAGCTGAGGGACAGAGCCAGAGTTGGAAGCCAGAAACCACAGCAGAGGATCAGAGCTGAAGTCAGAGCCAGGAACCAAAGCAAGGCAAAGGAGTAGGGTCTGTGGTAGAAGCTGGTTGGGCTGGAGATCCTCCTAGTTGTACAGACCGCTTCTTGGTGTCCCCTTCAGGCTTACGTAGGGCACCCGGACCAATTGGGGCCCTGGGAGCACTGTCAATCAGGCGCTCTGTGAGCAGCACATCCTGTAGTGCTCGGCCCCACCAGGCTCAAAGCCATTAACTGATGCTCTGTCAGAGCTGCCGGATGGCAGCATGGATGCGGCAGTTGGTCAGTGACCAGCAGACCCCAGGTTATAGCCCTGCATATCCTCACATCATTCCCCCCTCAGGGATGACACTGAGGTGTCACTAGACCGGGCTCGTCTAGGTGGCTCTTGTGGAAAGCCTCCACCAGTTCAGGAGCATGTACATGACTAGCAGGTTTTCCAGACTGCTTCTCAGGGCCATAACCTTCACCATCCACAAGGTACCATAACTTTCCTCACCTCAACTAAGCGTACAGGGTGGCATGGATTAAGTATTCCTCAATACCTTGTATCTCAAGAGGTGGAGGCAGTGACTGCATCTGGTCAGGGAACAAGTTTTCCGTTAACCTTTTCAAGAGTGAGACATGGAAAATGGGGTGTATTCTGAGAGACTTAGGCAAGTGAAGCTTAAAAGTGATGAGGTTAATTTGTTGGCAAATTTAGCACGGCTCAAGATACTAACGGTCCAGTTTGTGAGATGGCCTGCCTGTGTGGAGGTTCTTGGTAGATAGCCATTCCTTCTGATCCGCTGTTAAGACAAGACCCTCTCATCTCTGGAGGTCTGTGTGTTATTTATAGGCCTCCTTAGTGTCTTCGAGGTGATGCTTTTGCTCTTCCTCGATGTGGTGGATCTGCCAAATCATATTGGTAAGTCCAGGATCTTGGGAAGCTGTTGGCAGTGCAGAATGGAAACAGGGATGAAAGCCGCAGCTGGTGAAGAAGGGGTTTTGGCCAGTGGAAGCATGACTGGCATTGTTATATGCAAATTCAGTGTAGGGAAAGTGGATGGATCAATTTTTCTTTGTAATATTTGATAAAACATCGTAAGTACCTCTCTAGAACCTGGTTCAATCCTTTCTGTCTGGCCATCTATCTGGGGATGGTTTGCTGATGAAACAAACATCTGGCTGTTTAGCTGCCAGGGGACCTCATGCCAGAACATGGGATGAACTGGGGGCCTCAATCTTATGTGATGTGGTCTGGGAAGCTGGGAGGTAGAAGACATGCACAAATAGCAGCTGTGTGGTTGTCTTGGTTGAGCACAAGGAATAAAATGCACCATATTGGTTAGCTGGTCCTCTACAGTGAGCATCATATTATGGCCAACAACTGCCTCCCTGCCTCAAACCCAAGTGCTTCTGCAATTTTCAGGAAAAAAAAAAGCAGCTTGATTTAAAAAAAAAAAACCAAAACCAAAAAAACCCCTTACCCTTGTCTCTGCACATCTTTCACTGTGATTAACTTGGCTGTGTCCAGGGAGTGTCCATGGTCTGAAGCATCCCTCTCACGACATACTGAAGTTCAGAAAAGTAAAAATTTTATGTCCTTGAAATTCCACAAGGAGTTTTTTCCTGTGCTCCTGCACTTGGCGATCTGAGTCAATGACCCTGGTGCAGTTTGGAAACTCCATTCCCACAAAGCCAGCAATTACTTCAGGAATATCTTTTATGCCCAACCAGTTTACGGTAAACCACATGCCTGACTGCCTCAGACACTTCCACCACCTATTTACCCACAGTCAACTTTCCAGCATGAAACTGGTTGGCAACTTATAGCAGTCCGGGATAGCCAGCTTTCAGATGGTTATAGCAACCCATTTCTGAACCGACTTGGCCACCTTAGGTGTGTCTTTACGCTGGAGGGTTGGGGCAAGCTGCTCACAAAGCTCCTGAAACGTAGCTTTCTTCATGTGAAAGTTCTGGACCCAGTTCTGCTCATCCCAGGTCTGCCTAACAATGTGATCTCACCAGTCTATGCTTGTAGTCCTGCTCCAGAAGCACCAGTCTATGGAGGGGGCATCAGGGGCTAGTCTAAGTGTCATGAGCAGCATCAGCCAGTTCAAGTCTGCTGTGTCCGTGTCCTCCTCTTCTTCCCCTTCCTTCTGCTCCATCACAAGCTCTGTCGAGTGTCTTTGGTGGGTCAGAAAACACTGCTGAAATGTCCACCAGCGTCTCACAGCTCTGCCCTTTTCCTGACACAGGAGTGAAAGAACAAGCGAAAAGTTCTTCAAATGTTGCCTCCTCCATATTGCTGTCTCTGGTTGCTAGGAGTGCACAGACCTAAATGGCTTCTCTCAACAGAATGTGTTGGCAGGCTGTTCAAACTTCCTATAATGTGCAGGGTGGACAGTCAGGCTTTCCCACACTGCACCATGGTCAAATGGCTACAGCAGCCACATCTCAGAAGGGCGCAAGGGAGTGTGGGATATAGTTGGTTTGACTCAGGTCTGTGTGCTGCAGTGTCGGTTCAGGCCTGGGTTAGGAAATTCTTAACCTAGGGTTGACTATCAGTTTAGACATTCAAGCCTTAGGTTCTCTAACCCAGGGTCTGCTGACTTGAGTCCCACTAATCCTGGTTTACACTGCAGTGTAGACATACCCTAAGGCCTGACCCCTGAAACTTACCATGCATAGAACTCACACTGACTTCAGTGAGATTTCCATGTGTGCTTGGTTTGCAGGATAAGGTCCTAAGCAGGTAGGAGTGAAAGCCTAGAAACCTTAACCTCTTCCCTGAATTGTAGCATGGCTTACATGGAAAACATAGATAACATAAGGTAAATCCTACCAAGAAATATTAGTGTAATATTGGTAATTAATCCAAATAAAAAGCAGGACTGACAGTGATAATGTTTCATTACAGAACTAACCATTCAAAACCATAATACTTAATTTAACAAGTATTTATAGACTGAATATCTAATGGCTGTGTTAAAAAAATCCTTCGTTCTGTAAAAAATATAAGATTAATATGCTGCAAGATTAAACAATTTTTAATAGTCATTTGCTGTTTTTGAAGGTGTAATTTGTATTCTTAATATATGTTACACCATTTATGGTTCTATGTACATGCCTTTTGTTAGTGTTAAGATGGCAAGCAGCCTTGCCTTGGAAACAGAGCCTCACTATAAACTAGTGGAGATCAGCCAAATAGAGCCATCCTGTATAAAGATTTCAGTAAATCAAATAATAAAGTGCTGTTTGGTGGAATTCAGAACACAATATAACTAGTGGAGGAGATCTGCCTTAAAAGTACAAAAAATGGTTGCTTTAGGAGTAGAAACAAGGTGATGAAAGATAGAGGCAAAAAACTTAAAGAAAACAAATGAATATAATCAAGATATTTTGTAGCTGTTATGCATACAATGATCCTTTTTGCCTTAATAGTATGTTTCTTGGTTTTTCTGCCTTCCCTTTTTCATTTGAACAGTACCTGCATTTTTGAACCTTTTCCCTTTCCCCCAAATATGAACCCTATTTCTGTCTCTTTTTTCAGTGAATAAACTTTATCCTTTATAGAGGGCCCAGGTAAAAGATTCTGTTGTAAAAACATTATCAATAATTTTATCTGTTTTTTAAAAGTGACTTGCAAGGGAATTTGACAAAACATCAATTTTGGAAATATTTGCTGATTTCCCTTAATACCCATGATGAGAAGGGCATTCAGCACACAATCAGATTCAAACTTGCCTAAGCCATGTTGTTATTGTTTAGGTTACATGCTATTCAGCCCTTCTTGCATTGCTGGCTGTCACTCTGAGTGATGTCTCAGTATACACTATAGTGGTGAAATTATATTAACCAGCAAACTACTTCAGATTAGACACAGCCTATGTGGATCAACAGTGGGTTTTTTTTTTTAATTTTATTTTTATTAACTAATGTTGCATAGTTTTGGCAACACACTTATTTTACACCTCATGGTGGAAACATTACTAGACTCCTTGCAAAACTCCACAACACTGAAACTCTTCTCTCACTTACCTGACACACTAGGGAGGAGGGTGGGCTTCAGAGCCCAAGCTCCATCCTGAGCCACAATTTCAGCTATTTTTAGAGTGCTAGGGCAAACTCCGCTAGCCCAAGTCTGTCAATCTGGGCTGGGAGGCTCACTTCCGCAGGCTGTGTAGACATAATCCTAGAGGCTGGCTCTAGTCAACTGCAGGATACAATGGCTGATTTGGCTTTACTAGAATGCTGCATGATGGGGCATGCCTAAGTGTGTGCTGGCAGTATGAGTGGGGCTGGAAGTTCTGAGGAGTGCAAAAGGAAGAAATTAATTTTAAATTAATAATCTGCTGACTACCTCTCAAACTGGCAATTCAGAGCATTTAGTACACATTTCTAAAACTTACTTCATTAGACTCCATTTCAGGCCAGTCTTCACAAAGTCCATTTATAAAGTTTGTTTTTTAGTATTACCAGTATTGGTGGACTTAAACTACAAAGTTTGGAAATAACTTTTCCCAATTTCAGGGTTTTGGCTTGGTCCCTTTAAGGATAGAGGACAATCCATAATATTCAGTTTCAGAAGCCATTTTTTCAAAAAGTAAGGTGAGTTTGTATTTGGGCCAGACCTTTAATTAACAATTGTCGGATTAGAGAATGAAATTGTCTCTGAAACTGACATTATGCAGGTTATAACAAACAACCCCAACCTACGCACAAAGTTAGACGCTAAAGAATTATTATGTGGAACATTCTAAAATCTAATCCAGACATAAGAATGCACAATTACGATTCTCATTGGCAGGAAAAGAAGCAAATGTTTCAAATAATCCCTGTTTCATATAGTTTAGTAGAAGATTGACAAAATTGTTTAACACAGTTGTTATAAGGAAGTGACAGTATATCTCAAACTGCAATAATCAATTCTTAAAAGCATCCATACAGATCCATGAAAGCAATTTTCTTCCCTTGTTAAACTATGCCATACATTTATCCTAGATAATGGGACTTTTCTGTGATTGTTCTTTTAAGTTACTGTGACTGAACTACAGTTTGGTAATAACTAAATCTCTATGGTTTTATAGTTTAATTTATAACTACAGAATTATCATGGACAAAACTTTTCCAGGAAATGAAACAGAAATAAAAAAGAGAACGCTAACTATAGTTTGGAACTTTACATCTGTCTCACATAGAATTTCACAGTCATATCAGAGTGGTGACATCAAGTTACTTAAATAATTAGAATTAACTTGTTTAAAGCAAACTGTTTAAAAAAAAACTACTGCTCTGCAATAGGAAGGGAGGGTAGGGCAGAAGATTACCTTGCTAGAGAAACTAATATTTCAACATTTGCTCAATGGTTCATGAAATATGAACAGTAAAAACAGCATTTTAGAAAATAAATTTTACCTTTCATATTTACGATATATATATGACAGACACCTGTCTCAAATCTAACTTGATATATCTTGGTTCACATTTTGTTTCTTAGGGAATGGAGTATTTTGTGTGCACAGTAATGAATTTTCAAAGGTCTGTAGCTCTGTATTTCAGATTGGAATTGAGACAATACATATACATTTACCATCAAAGCATGCGTACCTGAAAGTTATATTCAAAAAAAGAATTCTTTGCTAGATTCAAGAAAATGTAAATATAAGCTCCACTACTAAACATCTAGTTCAGTTATGGTTCAGGTCAGCTGTAATCCAAAAACTGGCCATCTTATTTTTCATTTTTTTTTAATTAAGACTGCATTTAACAAACAAAATTAGATGAAATAATGCAATATTGATTTTGTCTACTGAAACAATCTTATTTTTATAATAGTTATAATTTAAATTTAGGTGGAAGGGAAGAGTGAGTTAGGTTTGATATAAGTTTACCATTTTAATGTTGTGGTTGATTATTTTTACTTCTTGATGAAATTAAGCTAAACATAAATATCAGGCATTTGCCCCAAGTCTAATCATAATTGTGAAATCTGAATTTGGGTTGGCAAAATTCAGAAGCAACAGGCAGAGTGAATACATGTCTGACACATCTACACAGCATCCCACAAGATCAAAGAGAAAGCACATTTCTGCCAGGGTAGTATTGGAAAGCACAGACAGTTGCTTTCTGTTCTATAGTTAGAGAATTTCAATCTCAAGGCTCTGTATTCCTTTTGAAAGGATTCCAGACTTAAAATCAATTCAGAGTTAAATCAAGAAATCCATTCTGAAAATAAGTTATCTCAGAGGACTACATAAGCTGGTTCAGTACAGAAAGATTTTTAACCTTTTCAAATTAGAATTAAAGAACAAGTTTGATACTGTTTTATCAGAAATTTTAATTCTGAAGTGAAAGAACAATTTCTTACCTTACAGTAACTGTGGCTCATTGAGATGTGTTGTCCACACAGATTCCACTTTAGGTGCGTACATGAACCATGCATGAGAGATTGAAAGCTTTTGAATAGCAATGTCTGCTGGGTCTATGTCTGTGCCTTGGGAGACCTCGTGACCACCATAGTTGTCACATGAGGGGCAGTTGTAGAAATCTGGTGACTTAGAATCCGACATTATAGGAGATATACAGGAAATATACCAATATGGGAGGTGAGAGTGGTGTGTGAAGACTTAACTGTCTATTTAAAAACTCTCCTTTTTTTTGGTTAAATATGCTAATAAGCAGAGAACTAAGGAGAGTTCTAAAACAAACTATGTAAAAAGAAAAGATTTAATTAAGCAAGTTGCATTCCAGGATTTTCAGTGTGCTGTAGCAGTGTCCACATGGAATGTTACTTTGTGGCAATCTGGTGAGTTGTAGATTTACAGAGTAATTTACCATGGAGACGAGCCCTACCACTCATTTCTTCACCCTTGCCTTCCCATTATGCACACACAGCTAAAAAAACAGAAAACACCCTTGGAATGAAGAGGAAATTTCAATGACTGATGCTATCTCATTATTCATAACTCTGGAAGGTGTCAAATTTCATGGTGATATGCACAGTTTAAGAATCTAAAAACAGGAGAAAAGAGAGTTCCCTTTTCCATAACTGGTGTTCTTCGAGACGTGTTGCTCATGTCTATTCCACAATAGGCATGCGTGCTCGCCACGTGCACCGGAAGTTTTTCCCCTAGCAATACCCGTAGGGGGTTGCACCCCAGCGACCCTTGGAGTGGCGCCTCCATGGTGTGGTATAAGGAGAGCTGCACGCTCCCCCCACCCTCAGTTCCTTCTTGTCAGACAACTCCAACAGAGGGGAAGGAGGGCAAGATGGGGAATAGACATGAGCAACACATCTCGAAGAACACCAGTTACGGACAAGGTAACTGTTTTTTCTTCTTCGAGTGATTGCTCATGTGTATTCCACAATAGGTGATTACAAGCAATATCTGTTGGAGGTGGGTAGGAGTTCACAAATTCTCAGGATGGAGTACAGCCCTGCCAAACCCATCGTCATCCCTGGTTTGGGAGACGATCGCATAGTGCGAGGTGAACGTGTGAACCGAAGACCACGTGGCAGCCTTACAAATGTCCTGGATGGGAACGTGGGCCAAGAAGGTAGCCAATGAGGCTTGGACTCAAGTTGAGTGCACCTTCACAATTGGTAGCGAGGGGATACCCGCCAGATCATAACAGGTACAGATGCACGAAGTGATCCAGTTGGGGAGCTGCGGAGTGGAGATCAACCGACCTCTCATGAGCTCAGCCGTGGCGATGAACAGTTCTGAACCGCTTGGTCTGCTCGAGGTAGAAAGCCAGAGCCCGTCGCACATCGAGCATGTGGAGACAGTGCTCCTCACTGGAAGCGTGGGGCTTGACGCAGAGGACCGGCAGAAAAATGTCCTGACCCATGTGATAGGTGTAGACCACCTTCGGGAGGAATGCAGGGTGTGGGCTGGACCTTTTCCTTATGAAAAACTGTGTATGGAGGCTGGGAGTTCAGGGCCCTGAGCTCAGAGACCAGCCTGGCCGACGTGATCGTGACCAGGAAGGCCACCTTCCACGAGAGGTGGGACCAGGAGCACGTGGCTAGCGGCTCAAGCGGGGGCCCATGAGACAGTCCAACACCAGGTTCAGGTCCCACTGCGGGACCGGGGGCCTAGCATACGGAAAAAGATGGTCCAGCCCCTTAAGGAACAGGCCAGTCATAGCATGGGAGAATACCATGTGACCCTGCACTAGTGGATGGAAGGCCGATAAGACCACCAGATGCACCTTGACTGATGAGGGTGCCAGGCCCTGGGCCCTAAGGTGGAGAAGGTAGTCCAGGATAAGCTAGATCGGGGTGGCCACCGGGGAAACACCCCGTTCCTCCGCCCATCTGGAGAACCGGGGCCAAGTAGGCGCGGCACGTGGAGGGCTGACTGCTTTCTAGGAAGACGCGTTGAACCCCTTCTGAGCACGTCCCTTTCTTCCTACCTAACGACTGAGCAGCCACACTGTGAGGTGGAGAGCCACTAGGTTGGGGTGGAGGAGGCAGCCCTGGTCCTGGGAGAGCAGGTCATGGCAATGGCCATGGCGGAGCAACCACCAGGCCCGTGAGGGTCCCGTATCAATGTTGCCTGGGTCATGCCGGGGCAATCAGGAGGACCTGGGCCTTGTCCGTCTTTACTTTTTCCAGGACCTTGCTGATCAGTGGGAACGGGGAGAAGGCATAGAGAAACTGGCCTGACCAGGACAGGAGGAGGGCATCGGAGATTGCCCCCCGTTCCAGACCTCCCCTGGAGCAGAACCGGGGACAGTGCTGGTTACGCCGAGTCACGAACAGGTCCACCTGGGGAGTCCCCCATACTTGGAAAAGCCTGTGAGCCACTTCCAGGTGGAGAGAGGCAACCAACAGGCCCAAAGCGGTGCACATGGACAGGAGGAGCGTCATGTGATCCTTCACCTGCAACTGGGAGCTGCCCTTGACTGGGCAGATCAAGATAGGGAAAAATCTTGGACCCCCCAGCACCTGAGGTAGGCCGCTACCACAGACATACATTTTGTAAGTACCCTAGGGGCAGTGGATAGGCCAAACAGGAGGACCGTAAATTGGTATTGATTCTGCCCCACCACAAAACAGAGGAAGCATCTGTGCCCCTCGAATATATGAACGTGGAAGTACGCGTACTGCAGATCGAGGGCAGCGTACTAGTCCCCGGGATCCAGGGAGGGGACGATGGAGGCAAGGGAGACCATGCAGAACTTGAACTTCACCATGTACTGGTTCAGACCTTGCAGGTCCAGGATGGGCCTGAATCCCTCTTTGGCCTTTGGGATAAGGAAATAGCGGGAATAGTACCCGTTGCGTTTGAACTCCCTGGGCACTACTTCCACCGCTCCTAGGCCCAGGAGCCGTCCCATCCTCCTGCCTGTCACCCCAGGAGGGACGGGGGCGGTGGACGGTTGGGCAGGGAGGAAGTAAACTGGAGTGTGTAGCCCTGGGAGATGTTTTGAGGACCCACCGGTCTGAGGTCAGCTGCAACCACTCTGGGAGGAAAGCACACAACCGATTGGAGAAGGGAAGCTTTATTGAGGGTGGATCCCTGGTGAGAACTGGCAGGGCACCCCCGTCAAAACTGCCTTTTCCCCGCCTTCCTGCCCTTGGAGGACCCAGGCTGGGGGGCAGGCCGAGACTGCCTCTGAGAGCGCCTCTTATAGTCCACAGACTTCTCATAGGTGGTCTCATATTTTGGGTGGGTCACCTGAGGGTACTGTGGCTTGAACTTAGATTTAACCAGAGCTGGAACATAGAGACCCAGGGTCTGGAGGGTCATGCTGGAGTCTTTCGTGCCATGCAGCTTTGTATGTGTTTGTTCCGCAAACAGAGCTTTGCCATCAATGGGAGATCCTGCATGGCGGTCTGTGCCTCACTGGACAGCCCGGAGAGCAGGAGCCATGATGCCCTTCTCATGGACACCGCAGAGGCCATAGACCTCACGGCCGTGTCTGCCGCATCCGAAGCCACCTGCAGGCTTGCCCTGGCGGCTGCTGTACCCTCCTCCACCAGCACCTTGAACTCCTTCCTATCGCGCTCCTGAAGGGAATCCTCGAACCTGGGCAGGGAGCCCCACAGATTGAACTCATACCGGCCCAGGAGAGCCTGGTGGTTTGCCACTCAGAACTGAAAGCTTGAGGACAAATACATTTGTCTTCCAAAAGAGTCCAGCCTCCGTGAATCTTTATTTTTTGGGTAGAGGACTGGCCAGCCCTGCCATTCCCTGTGGTTGACCGACTTGACCACCAGGGAGTTGGGCACTGGGCGGGTGTATAAGTACTTGTGCCCTTTGGCGGGTACAAAGTACTTGCGTTCTGCCCTCTTAGAGATGGGGGCCAACAAAGCCGGTGTTTGCCACAGGGCATTTGAAATTTTTGCCACCCCTTCATGGAGAGGCAAGGCTACCCTGCCCAGTGCCGAAGAAGACAGCATGTTAAACAGGGAGTCCGAGGGCTCCTCCATCTCCTCTGACTGGAGATGGAGGCTTGATGCCACCCTTTTTAAGAGTTCTTGGTGGGCCCTAAAGTCCTCCTGTGGGACGGAGGGGGTGGTCCTGTAATTGCCTCATCCGGGGAGGGTGAGGAGGCCAGTGCGGTACTCTAGGTGTCTGCCGGCACCGGAGGGTCCACCACCTGGTCGGTCTCCAGGCACATCCCACTGACTCCTTCCTCAGAGGTCTGGAGACGGAAGCCAATGGTCCGAGGCTCCGGCCAACAAGCAAGCCCCCACTGGGGACTGTGTCGGGGGCCACAGTGCCCACTGGCACCGTTGGGCTGGCCACAGGGCCCGGTGCCTCTGCGCCTGCTGCAGCACTGGTGGAGCTGGTTGTTCGGCCTGGCTCATCGATGGACGACTACGAATGGAGGCCGGGCTGACGTACGACCTGCCGCTGTCCCCAGACCGGGAGGAGCAGCGGTGCTGGGAGCGACGCCAACCACGGGACCGCGATCCCGACATGGAGGAGCAGTACCATCGGTAATAGCTGCTCTGTGATTGGCTCTGATGGGCGGATTCGAGATGGCGAGACGCCAGCAATTGACACCCGGGACTGCAGAGGTGATGCCTTGACGGGGTCTTGGAGCAGGATTCTGAGCAGGAACAACATCTATGTCTGTGCCGTGACCGGCTGTGATAACCCCTCCGAGACAAGGACTTTTGGCGACGTCTGCCTCGGTCCCGTTGGCATTCACTCCTCGAGGTGGAGCAGTGCCAAGTGTCTTGGTCAGATGGAACCCAACCAGACAGTCTGGTGGAGTCGAGGACAACCCACATGGACTTTGCACTCAACAGTCGCTGGGTGGCGAACAGCGTTGGGAACGTTCCCTGGATCGAGACTGGTACCGAGCCAGGGGCGACTGCGGAGATCCCAGCGACGGCTTGGCCCTGGAGCGTGGAGCTGACATCGGCAGTGCTCCTGGTACCGGCATGGACGTAACATCCCAGGCCGCCTGCAGGGCCTCTGGAGTGGCGGGCATCCGGACATCCGGGGAGGCCTGCTCTGAAGGGGCCGGGCTACTCTGCTCTACGTGAGTCGGAGGCCTAGAGGCTGGTGGGGATCGAGGACTGCCCAATATGGGTCTAGCCTTTGACCCAGGTTTACCTCGGTGGCACTGCAAAGAAGCATCTTTCTGGCTTTCTTGGCGTGCCCTATGGATGGGGAGTGGTGCCGACCGGTCGATGACGCTGGAGGGTTGCCGGGCACCGACACCGCAGTGCCCGGTGCTGGCTTGGAGCGGCGTGCCAGAGTCAGGGTCAGCACTGACTCCATCAGAATGGCCAGGAGCCTAAAGTCCCTTTCTCTCTTGGTCCGAGGCTTAAACAACTTGCAAATCTTGCAACGATCGCTGATATGGGCTTCTCTCAAACAGCACTGACAGTCCGCATGCGGGTCACTCCTTGGAATAGATTACCTACAAGTGTCGCTCGACTTAAAACCGGGGCACGGGGCATGCCCCGACCCAGGCGCTCTAACGAACTGAACTAACTAAACAGCTAACTAACTACAGGTACTAACATTGAACGAACAAGAAGTTCTGGGGATGAGCTACAGCAAAGCTGGAGCAGAGTAGTTCCGACGCACCTTCACTGGCAGAACAGAGGGTGGGGGGAGTGCGCAGCTCCCCTTATTCTACGCCATGGAGGCGCCACTCCAGGGGTCACTGGGACACTCCCCCCTACGGTATGACTAGGGGAAAAACTTTTGGCACCGGTGCACGTGGCGAGCATGCACACCTATTGTGGAATACATATGAGCAATCACTCGAAGAACAGAACAGCAGAACGACGATGCTGCCTTGTTGCTGTGTTGGGTGGTGATAGTTGTCGTCTCCATGTTCCTCCCCTTTTTCAAATCCAGTTAGAATTCTCATGGCTGATTCAGCGCTGTGGGAACACAGCACTTTTCTACCTCAAAAATTATTTTGGTACTGCTACTAAAACCTCATCTTTCTTTAGGGAGAGTTTTAATTTCATTCAGATTTCAGGCCAACTTTTCATACCCCAAGTCTAAGCTATTAGCTTATTTTTGCCTTTGATTGCTTTCTGAGCCCACTCATCCATTGAGCTCCACATAAGCAGATCTTTATATCTGCATAGAGCTCTACTGACTACAGGAACTTGTATATGAGTGTAGGGGTTCATTTGCATGGACCCCACCACTGCAGGACTGGGGCCTCTGCCAAAAAAGAAAAAAAAAAAAAAAAGCTTGTGATCTGCAGTATGTTGCTACTAAACTACCAGCTGATAATTGACTTCCCTATTTAGAGCTATCATAAAAATCCAGAGATAGGACCCCTATTCCATATCAAGTATTGTTTCAAGTTTAGCAAGTGCAATGGATGAGACCAGTGTTTATTCATCCACAGAAAGTGGGACAGCATCAAGGATATCACCTCCGTTCCAGGCACTGGCACAGTTGAAGCCCTGAGATGTCTATTTATCATTGCCTCACAAATTTTACTTTTAATAAGAGAATTTCTGGCACTTACCTTAATGTAAAAATCTATTTTAAAAGTTCAAAGTATTTCTTCATAATCTGTTGAACTACTTTTACCTTTAGGTGCCTAGTACTGCTTCAATAAACTCATGTTTAAAAAGTTCCTATTATAGTAACAATATTTTAGATGACAGAATGAATAATCTCTCTATTAAAGCATTGTGTAATACTGTATATTAAGGATACTACATAAAATGTGTGTATTTTCTATTTGCACATTTTTATTGCATATGCATCACCACTTTGCAATCTTTACTAAGAAAAGTTATGCATCCTAAAAGAATGCTTCCAATAAATTTACTAAGAGTGAGCTACTGGCATTTTTGAGAACTAATGTACAATGGACTCTTAAATACAGTATAAAATAATATGTTGCATTTTATACCATCTTTCATCAAAGAACCCCAAAGCACTTTATCAACAATTAAACTGACAACACTCCTGTAAGGCAGGTAAGTAATAATATAACTACTTTACAAGTGAGGAAACTCAGAGACAGAAAGAATAAGTGTATTGCCCAGCATCACACAGTGAGTAAGATGGCAGAGTTAGGAGTAGAAACCAGAACTCCCTTTTCTAAGTGAGCAGCTGACACACTGCCTATAGATTTCTAAAATCTATAGAATATAAAATATTACTTTCCCAAGTTTTAACTGCAGAAAAACATCTATGCTAAAGTTATGCTAAAATAGGAAGATTACCTCACGATGATTTAGAAGTCTTTCCAAATCTGCTCCCATTTGATTCTTGACACGGAGCAAAGCTGTCTTTTCTTTATTTAAAAGGCTGGTAGAAAGAGGATAAGAAATACAGTAATAGCAACAGATAATCTCTTCTAATCTTGTCTGGTTGAAACATGCATTTTTAAAGCTAAATACTGGCAACAATGAATGTGCTCAAGCAATTGTATAAAATAATCCTTTATTCAAAAATTGTAGGTTGTTAATGCATCTGAAAAGACGGGTATATGTGAATGCTTGCTTTAATCAAATAACAGAATTGAAGATCACTGATTCATTTACATACAACACCACAGTAAAAAAAACCCCCTGATTTGATTTAAAGTGTGATTCTTCTCTTTAGAACTGGCATCACAGAATTCTATTTTTATTGTGTCAGTAACTTCTAGATAAAATTTTCTCAATTTTACAAGCAAAAATAGATTTGTTTACTTCTAGCCCTCGAACCTGAACCTGAGGTGTTCTCTCATTCTTATGCATCATCACCAGTAGTAAAGGTTTGGCAAACCATATTATATCCTCACTCTCTGCTGTGTAATTTTTGCCTCCACTGGATTTGCGCTGGTGTAACTGATGGCCATGTAATTGGATTTTTATAAATTCTGTTGATGATGCATGAGAGTCCAACTTGCACCCTCTTAGCTTTGTGGTCTCTGCAGAAGTAGTAAAAAAATTATTTTTGCCACATATTATTTAGTACTATGGTAGCATCCATAATCTCAGGTTTATCTTGAACAAGCATATAACTTTGGAACAATGAGATATATTAAAGACCCAGTGTCATGCTTAACTTTAATTGTCCTTCCTTTTGTTAGCTTACATCATTGTATTAACTTGTAAAACAATTTTTCTCTATAAATTCTGATTCTAGGCAGCTACTCTGGAGGAGGTTGTGAAGGCTAGGACTATAACAGGGTTTAAAAGAGAACTGGATAAATTAAGGGCAGTTAAGTCCATTAATAGCTATTAGCCAGGATGGGTAAAGGAATGGTGTCCCTAGCCTCTGTTTGTCAGAGGGTGGAGATGGATGGCAGGAGAGAGATCACTAGATCATTACCTGTTAGGTTCACTCCCTCTGGGGCACCTGGCATTGGCCACTGTCGGTAGTGAGGATACTGGGCTGGATGGACCTTTGGTCTGACCCAGTATGGCCGTTCTTATGTTCTTTTCCAGTTTAATTAAATGTATTTCCATATTCAGCTTTAGCGTCAGACTCCAGGAATAAATGCCAGATTGACAGACCCGTAAGATTTGTATATGCTCTTGCCCAATTTTGTTTCCATAGTCCCAAGAATTCAGAAAAAGGGGACTGATGTGAGTATCACATGACCAAACCAAATAATCTTCACAACAGGTTAAACTTGAAATCAACACCACAGTAAAATGATTAGTCATATAGCAGTAAAAACAGATTATGAACTCAGAAACAGTCTAAGAAGGAAACACATTATAAACTGAATGGAATATTTAGATATGATGCAAGCACACCAAATGTTTAATGTTCAGGATATAAATTTTATAGAAATGATCAATCAACTGCATCATACATTTTTTAAAAATGGCCATATACCTATGACTTTTTCCATTTTAGAATAGCAACATCGATTTTGGATTTGGGTACTTCCTGGGAATTAACAACCTGTTCAAGTAAATAGCCCTTGATTGCGCTTTAGGGCCACCAGCTCCTTCCAGGCAGTCATTACTTTCCCAGGAACTGTCCTGCAACTCGATTCATACTGCTTAAGCTATGTTTTCAAAGTCTCACTACATTTTAAACTCTTTTAATTATACATTTTTAATTTAGGCAGTACTTTTATCCTCTGTCATTTTTAACACATACTGAAGCTGCTGAACTCAGTGTTCTTTCTATATGCATGTCTTGTTACTCAGTGATACTTTAGTTTTTCTTGGACTTATGTATTTTATAAACAGCAGAAACCAACCTTTTAGAGTTGGAGTTCTTGTGCATGACTCACAAACTTAAAGAAACCACAACATGAAGTTCCTTGTATACCTTTACAGTATATTGTGCAAGAGTATACTTCACTGTTAATTATTAGTCAGAAGCTCATGTCTGAAGTTCAGTTTCATCTGCTGAATTAAATATATTCCAGTTATACTGCTTCTTTCCCTTCTGAATCAACAAACCATGATTGCTCCATAAAGTGAAGCTATAGCAGTGTTCTAATTTCTGCTTATGAGCAAATTTAAGGATGAAACTGTGCTGTTTCATTTTGTTTTGTTAACTCAAGGTTTGTCTACACTACAAAATTAAGTTCATATAAGTTAGGTCAACCTACAGACACCGCAGTAATTAAATCCCGCTCCCCATCTCTCACCAGGAGGCAGCTGGGCTCAGGCTCCCCTGATCCCGTTCCTCAATCCCGCACCAGGAAGGAGCCAGACTCAGGCTGTCCCTCCACTCCTGCCCAATCCCTAACTGGGAGGTGGCAGCAGGGCTCCAGGCTGTCAGTCCCGGCAGGGGGACTCTGGGTTGTGAGCCCTGTGCAAGGCTGACAGCCAACACGTGATGTAAGTAATATATTTCCCTAACTACATCGACCTAAGTGTTACACCTTTTGAAGAGATGGAGTTATTAGGTTGATGTGGTGGGCGACTAGTGTAGTCCTAGACGATTGGAAAAAGGTAGATACTGGAATGGGTTACACCTAGGGAGGTGATGCAGTCTCCATCCTTGGAGGTTTTTAAGGCCCGGCTTGACAAAGCCCTGGCTGGGATGATTTAGTTGGGGTTGGTCCTGCTTTGAGCAGGGGGTTGGACTAGATGACCTCCTGAAGTCTCTTCCAACCCTAATCTTCAATGATTCTATGACTTACATCGGTGGGAGCACCATTCTAGTGTAGACCCTTACACAGTTACGTTGACGTAAACTGCCTTATGGTTATGTTGACCTAACTCTAGTGTAGACCAGACCTCAGTCTTCAGTCAGTACTGTGAATACAGAATTGTCAGAAGGTGCCAATTTCCAGATTTAGAACAGCTTTGTTCTTGGTGTTCATCCATTGTTGGAGTAAAGGGAAAAAAATGTACACTACTGCAAATATAGCATATAAGATACACACAAATTAAATTAGTGGAAAAGTGGAGCTATCAGAGACAACTTTATTAACATGCATAATAGTAACTACCAAATAATATCAGAGAGCAGGAAGCCCTTCCAAGGTCAATTTTGGGAAGGAGCTTATCTTTCTTCATTATCATTAACAAAAGTGCTGACTTGGCACTCCAATTACAGCATCCAACATGCCAATCATTTCTGCATCCCAGATGGAAAAGGCTCTAAATCTTGGGCTCACATGGCCAAACTTTCATCACTGTTAGTGGTTTCTTTCTAATCTGGTTGAGGACAATTACCTTAGGTCCCAAATCCCTAGAACTGGGACGCCACAAACACCCATCAGCCAATGAATTAAGTTTTAACACATTTATTTAGTCTTCAGTCAAGGAATATCAGAAATGAGCTCTTCAACCAAGATTGGAGGCATCTATGATAACTATTGGTGATAGAGATGCAGATTGAAAAAGACTCCCTTAAGCAAATTGCCCTTTTATATCCACCACTTGAGAGACTTTTGAACTTTCAGAACAAGAGTCAAAAATGCATTCATGCTGTGTATGCAGTCACACCCAGTTTTTAATGGTTTCATCCACATTTGCGCATAAAATGTCACATACGTGAAAGAGGTGATGAGGTTTGTCAAAAAAGTGCATTAACTTTTGAGGTTTCTGTTTCAAGAGGAGCTTGGGAAAACGTCAAAAAAACCCCTTCCTCTGGAAGGAAAATATTGACTTCTATTGAATCAGAGATATCCCCAATGAAAGCTGTGGGATATCACCTTTCATTGGGGACATGTGGGGTGGTTTTCTATCCAGTTTATCTGCATATCTAGCGTTTGAAACAGATGGTTCCTCTTCAAGTGGTTATACACATGCATTCCACTCAACTGTACTTTCTTTCCAAAGATTCCTCCAAATCAAACAACCATCCATGTGTGGATACATACTCATTCCCTGTCATCTAAAGAGGTGTGCTGCCACTATTGCCAAGTCCCAGTTCTGCATTCCCAGTGCTGTATAGTCTGAAGGGGAAGAATTTTATTGACAGTGGTTGTTTCACAATGGTGTGAATATATGCATCTCTTAAGTAGTTACTGTATAACTACTGGATAGTTAAAATTTTAACTTTGCTTCAGAAATGAACTCTGGGACTTGTCTTTTATTTATGCCTCAGATTGCACCTCTCCCAGCTCAAAGGACAGCTCCATCATATAATCTCTCTCTGGCTCCAAACTATTTCCCTGATTCCATATGAAGTCTGGTTTGTTCCTCTATGCTCCCATGATCTTCCTTTTCTTCCCACCATCTCTCCCCAACTCCAAGCTCCTCTTTAAATCCAACTCTTTCCCTATTGCCTCTCTCCAGCTCTGTGAGACTGAGGAAAAACCTGGATGCAAGAACTGCAGTATGTAAAACTGGTTTAGAGAATGATGCAGTGGCAAAGTCTCAAATGTTATGACACTAATATTATTTTCTAAGTTGGGATGCAGATAAATATAAAAATGACATACACAACATTTTTTGGTATTTACCTGACATCTTTGTCAAGTTGTGCAATATGTTCTTTCTGTAAATGTATCTGAGAATCTCTCTGTTGTACAGACTCAATGAGGTACTTGTATGGCTGCTGTACTTGACTCAACAAAGAATTGGCTCTGTGAAGCTGACAAAAGAAAAAATGTATTTATTTAAAAATTATAAAGTAGTACACCACACTATGATCATATAAAACGGATAATCTGACAATAAAAACATGCAACCCCCTCAAACCATGGTGCCAATTCCCTTTAATCCACAACTGCTCCTCTCCTCTAATTTGATTCTAGATCCATTTGAATCTGATTTCTGACCTCTATACTCCACTGAAACTGTTGTCACCAGAATTTTTAATGGCCTCCTACTGTTCAAGTCTCAGAGTCTTTTCTCCACTTCATCTTCCTCAATATCTTGGCTGTCTTCGACACCACTGACACACCCCTCTTCTTGAGCACTTGTCTTCCCCGGCTTTCATGACTCCATAGTCTGTATTCAGTCTCATTTGGTGGGGTCCTCAAGGGCTCCGTCTTTTTTTCCTTTCCTTTTCTCTAAGCCCTATCTTTGGATGATCTTATCTGTAAACATGACTTCAGCTATCTTGTTTATATTGATGACTCCTCCCTTCCCTCCCCATTTGTTTTATCCATCTGTTGGGCTTTTGTCATCTTCTAAGATTGCAAACTTTTTGGGACGGGTAATGCTTTTTATCAAATGCATGTGTACAGCACCTAGCACAAGGACATAATTCTTGATTATGGCTTCAAGATGCTACCTCAATACAAATAAATAATAAATCATGTCACACAGAATTAGTCAAAAATTCCAAGTAAGTTGTTGGTGATAGGTGTGCCTCAAGTGGAAAATTAGCATAGGAAAGTATTCAAGAATCACACATCAGTCCAACTGTATTTTTCCAATAGTTGTATTTCAGGTTAGTCCACGAAATGCTAACACCTACAACTTGTGGTTTTCTTCTTTATAGTTAATACATTTTATAAAAACAAAATCCCTGTTTCACAAAGTAAATCTTTCTAGTTTAGTTTAATAAATTGTAGTGTATATTACACCAAACAGATTTTCCGTTTGTAACTAACATGCTAAATTAGAAACTATAATTGATGAACAGTCTTTCATTCTAAATATTTACTCACTAAATTTCTGAATCCCACAATATTCAAATATTTTAAGACTTCTGAAGCAGAAGATGATGGGAGAAAAGCCCATCTGCAGGCTTTCAATATCATTTATTAAAGGTATTTCATTACAATAAAGCTTTTGTACCATATACTTGCATGAATTGTCAGTTTTTAAATTAATATGCTCCAATAGCTGGTTATACGACTGGATCATTATTATACTGCAATAATTCACCTATAGTCATGATTTATAATCACAATATAGTAGTAAAATGTAAGTTAATTCATATAGTCTATTTGGAAAAGCACTACAATCAATACTATAGGAAACAGCATGTGAGATACCTTTATAAAAGTGAGACTAGAATATTTCGCTAGTCCTTGGTAGCATCTACTAGAGATATTGGGCATGACTCTATATTGACTTTGCACCTTGGATAGTCATTCGACATATGCAATCAGAGTACAAAACATTACCTTTCTGATTTTCTAGCATTTTACACCAACTTTGCATGAGCACGAATAACTGCACAAAGTGTAAGGCAATGGAGAACCAGACCCACTTTACACTTTGATGATAAATCATGATAATTCATAGTTCAGAACTAGAAAAGTCTCCAATAATACTGTCGTTATCAGGGTTTCCTACCCCATGATACCGCCTTGCCTTCACTAGACAATTGACATGATACAGGACATATCATGCCCTGGTCTACTCTGACTGGCCATTCATAGCCAGTACTGTCAGATAACTCTCCACTATCATGTTTAGACATGATACATATTTTAATTAAGACAAGCCCCTTGTGTCTCAATTTGCTTTGGCAAATGAGGGACACAGAATTCACCAATGGAGCAGATGACAGGAGGTAGCAATGGTTTTGAGCTGTACTGGTGGTAAATTGCAGGTTCTAAATTTGACAGAGCAGAGAGGCCTATAAGTCTTAACATCTCTTAAATGTGCAAAGAATCCATTAAGTGGCTTTTCATTTCTGATTACACTTCTGTGAATAAACACAAAAAAGTAAATCCTTTGTAGGTTAATTTAAAATGGATGTAAATTTTAAATTAATTTCTAAAGACATATAACTTCGAGCAAGAGATACTAAGTATGGATTTATTAAAGGGTGATCACTTACAAGTATGTTTTCCTTTTGCCATCTCATGAAACTGATTTGCTAAAATAACACTTAGCTATTTATACTGTGTTCTACATCTTCAAAGTGGTATTCAAACATTAACTGAAGTGCATTCTCACACTTATTTCAAGTGTAAAAATATTGCACTTACCAACTTTTTTTCTTTGTAATAGTCTTTCTTTTAACTTCTATGTATCAGCTTCCAATCCAATGTAGAACATTCATTTCATTTTTTTTCACATGTACCATGTCAAGTACAGCCTTCAAATTCCCCATTATAAGATATTGTTAGAAAGATGAAAGGCCTAAATTTTTAAGTCTAAAGGTAGAAACCTAAATCTATAAATTAGCTAAATTATGTCAGCTAAATTAGAAGCCTGATTGTCAGAGGTCATAAGTACCACCACTCCCTTAAAGTTAATCCACTACCCGACTCCTTCTAGTCCCCGCCCTGGTGTAGGAACCATTATGCCAAATGGAGATTGTTAGAACTCACTGGCCATTGCCCCCTCTAACTTCTGCCACATCCCCTAGCCAACACAGTTGACTCTATGGAAGACAGAGTTTCACACACAGAGGGAATGCTCATTTAGTACAACTGTGTAGACCCTGTATGCTGCAGGAGCAACACAAAGGGGCCATATCATGGGTCAAGATCTGGCTCATTAATTTTAAGGGAATTGTCTTAATTTACTGCCACAGACACAAGTGAAAAGTATTCTGTTTCTGAGATATTGACTATATTATTTGATCTTAACTCATTTTTGGCCCTTTAATCTATTGTTTTATCTTTCGCTTGTATTCCTATTAGTCCTTCCCTTTACAGATCCTTTGTGATTTCCTTGTTTACTGTTTATCCTTGCTGCTATTCTTTGGTTGACTGTATTAACTTTTATAGTTTTTGACAGAAATGTAATAAACTTTTTTTAAATTCCTCCATAGTTTCTGAATGTTAAATCAAATTCCCAATATTAAAATCAAGTTGTGATAACATACTACTCTCTTCTCACGTTTACTAAAATTAGCACACGTTCAGAATATCATATGATTTTGTTTGACTGCATAACAGCTTTTATGTACCTCAGACGATATTTTAGATACTTACGTATTTTATTAATTTAGCCAGTGTTTCAGGGAATTACTGTGTATTTTAAACCTACCATTGTTCAACCTCAAATCTATTAAAAGCTATCATTTATTGCTATAAACATTTCCATTTTATCTCCCACAAAGTCAAACAAGTTTTCAATTGCTTTTCCGTTCAATTATCTTTAAATGCTGTAGCTGTGCTTCCTAATATATGCGAAAATACATAAGTAAAAAATGTCAGTCAGTTATAAAAGTAAGTTCATGAATATGGTATTACGATAAAATATATATTGTTTGAACCCATTTACATTAGCCTGCCATTCTTCACCTTTGAAAGGCAAACAGCGCTATTATGTTTTTATTTTTAGACTCATCCATATGCTAGAAAAGAGCACCTACTTTAATAATGATTATGATGTAACTGAAAAATGCAACAAAAATAATATTCAAATATAACTCAAGTGCAACAGTACAATTTTATATCATCCATTACATTGAATATAAAAATCTTCTTCTGATGATACAATTTTTGCTAATTTAGTAAAAATGACATGAGCCTTTGTTCTTACTCTATAACCATTACTTAATAGGAATGCAAACACAGCACAGATTTAAACAAGCACAATATAGTTTTAAACAAAATAAAATAGTTTTTAATTTCATACTGTCTCATGTCAGCTAACAATCAAATACTTTCCCTTTTTTGTTATAGGTTATCTTTCAAGTATCTTTTACAAGAACCTTTCCAAACACGCTCCCTGCTACAGTGTAGACATACTCTAAGAGGCACAGCACAGAACTCACAGACTAAGGAGAAATAAGAGAAAGGTATTTTAAAGCAACATTAGTGCTTTCTGATTCTGAGCTGTTCTGGAGACCGGTGCAGTCTCCAATGCAGTACAGGTAGCCCTCCAGGGCTGTCTACAGTAGAGCCTGTCCCCAGCCATGCTGTCCACATTTTCTGCAACACTGTATATTGCAGCTTCATTCCCCACACCAGAGCTAGCGAGGGGATCCTGGAATGTAGCCTGCTGCAGTCTCTCTCAGCCCTGGTCTACACTAGGACTTTAGGTTGAATTTAGCAGCGTTAAATCAATGTAAACCTGCACCCATCCACATGATGAAGCCCTTTATTTCGACTCAAAGGGCTCTTAAAATCGATTTCCGTACTCCACCCCTGACAAGTGGATTAGCGCTTAAATCGGCCTTGCCGGGTCGAATTTGGGGTACTGTGGACACAATTTGACGGTATTGGCCTCCGGGAGCTATCCCAGAGTGCTCCATTGTGACCGCTCTGGACAGCACTCTCAACTCAGATGCACTGGCCAGGTAGACAGGAAAAGGCCTGCAAACTTTTGAATCTCATTTCCTGTTTGGCCAGCGTGGCAAGCTGCAGGTGACCATGCAGAGCTCATCAGCAGAGGTGACCATGATGGAGTCCCAGAATCGCAAAAGAGCTCCAGCATGGACCGAACGGGAGGTACGGGATCTGATCGCTGTATGGGGAGAGGAATCCGTGCTATCAGAACTCCGTTCCAGTTTTCGAAATGCCAAAACCTTTGTCAAAATCTCCCAAGACATGAAGGACAGAGGCCATAACAGGGATCCGAAGCAGTGCCGCGAGAAACCTAAGGAATTGAGGCAAGCCTACCAGAAAACCAGAGGGGCGAACGGCCGCTCCGGGTCAGAGCCCCAAACATGCCGCTTCTATGATGAGCTGCATGCCATTTTAGGGGGTTCAGCCACCACTACCCCAGCCATGTTGTTTGACTCCTTCAATGGAGATGGAGGCAACACGGAAGCAGGTTTTGGGGACGAAGATGATGATGAGGTTGTAGATAGCTCACAGCAAGCAAGCGGAGAAACTGGTTTTCCCGACAACCGGGAACTGTTTCTCACCCTGGACCTGGAGCCAGTACCCCCCAAACCCACCCAAGGCTGCCTCCTGGACCCGGCAGGTGGAGAAGGGACCTCCGGTGAGTGTACCTTTTAAAATACTATACATGGTTTAAAAGCAACCACGTGAAAGGATTAATTTGCCCTGGCATTCCCGGCTCTCCTGGATGTACTCCCAAAGCCTTTGCAAAAGGTTTCTGGGGAGGGCAGCCTTATGGCGTCCTTCATGGTAGGACACTTTACCACTCCAGGCCAGTAACACGTACTCGGGAATCATTGTACAACAAAGCATTGCAGTGTATGTTTGCTGGCGTTCAAACAACATCCGTTCTTTATCTCTCTGTGTTAGCCTCAGGAGACTGAGATATCATTCATGGTCTCCTGGTTGAAATATGGTGCTTTTCTTCAGGGAACATTCAGAGGAGCCCGTTCCTGCTGGGCTGTTTGCCTGCGGCTGAACAGAAATGTTCCCCGCTGTTAGCCACGGGGAGGGTTGAGGGGGTAGCCACGCGGTGGGGGCAGGCAAAATGCAACCTTGTAACAAAAGCACATGTGCTATATATGTAATGTTAATAGCAAGGTTTACCCTGAAAGACTGTAGCCACTGTTTTATAAAATGTGTCTTTTTAAATACCACTGTCCCTTTTTTTTTCTCCACCAGCTGCATGTGTTTCAATGATCAGAGGATCTTCTCCTTCCCAGAGGCTAGTGAAGATTAGAAAGAAAAAAAAACGCACTCGTGATGAAATGTTCTCTGAGCTCATGCTGTCCTCCCACACTGACAGAGCACAGACGAATGCATGGAGGCAAATAATGTCAGAGTGCAGGAAAGCACAAAATGACCGGGAGGAGAGGTGGCAGGCTGAAGAGAGTAAGTGGCGGGCTGAAGACAGGGCTGAAGCTCAAATGTGGTGGCAGCATGATGAGAGGAGGCAGGATTCAATGCTGAGGCTGCTGGAGGACCAAACCAGTATGCTCCAGTGTATGGTTGAGCTGCAGCAAAAGCAGCTGGAGCACAGACTGCCACTACAGTCCCTGTGTAACCAACCGCCCTCCTCCCCAAGTTCCATAGCCTCCACACCCAGACGCCCAAGAATGCGGTGGGGGGGCCACCAGCCAACCAGCCACTCCGCCACAGAGGATTGCCCCCCAAAAAGAAGGCTGGCATTCAATAAATTTTAAAGTTGTAAACTTTTAAAGTGCTGTGTGGCATTTTCCTTCCCTCCTCCACCACCCCTCCTGGGCTACCTTGGTAGTCGTCCCCCTATTTGTGTGATGAATGAATAAAGAATGCATGAATGTGAAGCAACAATGACTTTATTGCCTCTGCAAGCAATGATTAAAGGGAGGGAGGAGGGTGGTTAGCTTACAGGGAAGTAGAGTGAACCAAGGGGCGGGGGGTTTCATTAAAGAGAACTTTCACACCGTATCCTGGCCACTCATGAAACTGGTTTTCAAAGCTTCTCTGATGCGTACCGCGCCCTCCTGTGCTCTTCTAACCGCCCTGGTGTCTGGCTGCGCGTAACCAGCAGCCAGGCGATTTGCCTCAACCTCCCATCCCGCCATAAACGTCTCCCCCTTACTCTCACAGATATTGTGGAGCACACAGCAAGCAGTAATAACAGTGGGAATATTGGTTTCGCTGAGGTCTAAGCGAGTCAGTCAACTGCGCCAGCGCGCCTTTAAACGTCCAAATGCACATTCTACCACCATTCTGCACTTGCTCAGCCTGTAGTTGAACAGCTCCTGACTACTATCCAGGCTGCCTGTGTACGGCTTCATGAGCCATGGAATTAAGGGGTAGGCTGGGTCCCCAAGGATAACTATAGGCATTTGAACGTCCCCAACAGTTATTTTCTGGTCTGGGAATAAAGTCCCTTCCTGCAGCTTTTGAAACAGACCAAAGTTCCTGAAGATGCGAGCATCATGTACCTTTCCCGGCCATCCCACATTGATGTTGGTGAAACATCCCTTGTGATCCACCAGAGCTTGCAGCACTATTGAAAAGTACCCCTTGCGGTTTATGTACTCGCCGGCTTGGTGCTCCGGTGCCAAGATAGGGATATGGGTTCCGTCTATGGCCCCACCACAGTTAGGGAATCCCATTGCAGCAAAGTCATCCACTATGACCTGCACATTTCCCAGGGTCACTACCCTTGATATCAGCAGATCTTTGATTGCGTGGGCTACTTGCATCACAGCAGCCCCAACAGTAGATTTGCCCACTCCAAATTGATTCCCAACTGACCGGTAGCTGTCTGGCGTTGCAAGCTTCCACAGGGCTATCGCCACTCGCTTCTCAACTGTGAGGGCTGCTCTCATCTTGGTATTCATGCGCTTCAGGGCAGGGGAAAGCAAGTCACAAAGTTCCATGAAAGTGCCCTTATGCATGCGAAAGTTTCGCAGCCACCGGGAATCGTCCCAGACCTGCAACACTATGCGGTCCCACCAGTCTGTGCTTGTTTCCCAAGCCCAGAATCGGCGTTCCACAGCATGAACCTGCCCCATTAGCACCATGATGCATGCATTGGCAGGGCCCATGTTTTCAGAGAAATCTGTGTCCATGTCCTGATCACTCACATGACCGCGCTGACGTTGCCTCCTCGCCCGGTATCGCTCTGCCAGGTTCTGGTACTGCATATACTGCTGGATAATGCGTGTGGTGTTTAATGTGCTCCTAATTGCCAAAGCGAGCTGAGCGGCCTCCATGCTTGCCTTGGTATGGCGTCCGCACAGAAAAAAGGCGCGGAACGATTGTCTGCCGTTGCTCTGACGGAGGGAGGGGTGACTGACGACATGGCTTACAGGGTTGGCTTCAGGGAGCTAAAATCAACAAAGGGGGTGGCTTTACATCAAGGAGTATTTCAGGCAGGACTTCACGGAGGGTTCCAATAAGAAATGGTGCACCTAAGTTATTGTTCTTATTGGAACACGGAGGTTAGTCTGGCCTCTGATTGATACATGGCTAGATTTACCTCGCTGCACCTTCTCTGTGAGTGACTGCAGTGTGACCTAGAGGAATGAGTCCCTTAGATGGGGGAGGGGCGGGAAGCAAATGAGTACAAAACAAATCTGGTCTATTTCTTGTTTTGATCCACTCCATCTATCTTTTACATCTTTGGCTGGCAGCAGACGGTGCAGAAGGACTACATGCCATCCACATCTCAGGGCTGCCCGGCAGAAGATGGTGCAATATGACTGCTATCCATCCTCATCTCTTGCCTGCCCGGCAGAAGATAGTACAGTACGACTGCTAGCAATCCGTATTGCCTGCCTGCTCACCATAAGGCGGTTCAATAGGACTGACTGCAGGACTAAAGAGAATGACCTGGTCAAGTCACTCCAAATTTAGTCCCTGCACTCATTTCTGCCCAGGCGCTCCTGGCAGACGCGGCCAGGAGCACCTCGGACATGACGATGACGGCTACCAGTCATATTGCACCGTCTGCTGCCAGAAGGCAATGGGTTGCTGCTACTGTGTAGCAATGCAGTACCGCATCTGCCAGCACCCAGGAGACATACGGTGACGGTTACCTGAGCGGGCTCCATGCTTGCCGTGGTATGGCGTCTGCACAGGTAACTCAGGAAAAAAGGCGCGAAACGATTGTCTGCCCTTGCTTTCACGGAGGGAGGGAGGGAAGGAACGGGGGCCTGACGATATGTACCCAGAACCACCCGCGACAATGTTTTAGCCCCATCAGGCATTGGGATCTCAACCCAGAATTCCAATGGGCAGCGGAGACTGCGGGAACTGTGGGATAGCTACCCACAGTGCAACACTCCGGAAGTCGATGCTTGCCTCGGTACTGTGGAAGCACTCCGCCGAGTTAATGCACTTAATGCACTTAGAGCATTTTCTGCAGGGAAACACACACTCGAATATATAAAACCGATTTCTAAAAAACCGACTTCTATACATTCGACCTAATTCCGTAGTGTAGACATACCCTCAGTTCCTGCACTGAAGGAATTTGCCCTTGGCTAGCTCAGGGGCTTTTAGAACCCTTTTACACCACACCAGCCCCTTTACCCAGCATACAGGCAAGGGTCAGAACACAGGAAAAATGCTACCTTTTTAATTTTAACTGGTGTGTTTATATCAGTGTTGTTCCACTAGTGCAACCAACACACACACACACTCGCAGAATAAGCCAGACCTTTGGAAAGAAACAGAAGTAAGAAGCACTCAGTAATACCAACCTAAGCGTTCACAAACCATGGGTCATGCTCTGAAAAATCTTGAATGGCTTAAAATTAATGAGATCTGAAAATTAACACACTGAGTTTTTATTTGCCTTTTGGCATTGAAGCATTTAGGGTTCATATTATCAAGCTTTTCTCAACAACCCTGACAGCTAAAACTTCACTTAAAAAAAAAATATGAAAGCTGAGATTCTCATGAAATAACCAGATTCCTGCACCTGTGGCTTTAAAAAAAACAGTATTTATCATGATAAAGTTGCAATACTTGGCAACACTCCAGTGCAAGTTACTTTTTACATTGGTGCAGGAACAAATGTGCAAAAAAACTAGTGTAGGCACCTCAGTTTGTTCATCTTATTGAAATCAACTGACTTAGTTTTAGTATTATACTTTTTAAAAATAAATGTACTATCTAGTGGAACTTCAAACTCTGAAAATCTCTGAAACAACTAATGAGAAAAAAAATCAATTAATGTAGATGAGATAGACTAACAAATGTAATAGCATGGTTCCCAGAATAGCAAAGGAACTCTCAGAACCTTTTACCAGGTAGGAAACAAATCATTCCTGTTCTATTCCCTGAAAAAATTACAGAATTATTGGAACTAAAGACAGTGCTAAATGTTACATGGCAGGACTGCATCACAAGTGATTACAAAATCATTCTGCAAAAGAAGTGTAGACTGAAGACCAAACATCAGATACTTCTACTGTCAAATCTTGGTGTGTGCAGACATATAGGCTACTGCCTGACCATTTTTTGTGTGCCAAAGAATACCTTTGAATGCCCAGATACAGACAGTTCTAACAGAATGAACTTCAACTGAAGAGGGAGACATTTTTCTAGTTAGTTTATAAAATTCTTGGATAGATGAAACAATCCACATTTGCCAAAGATGAGAGAAACCAGCTGTCTCATTTTTTTTCTGCTTAAAAAAAAATAAAAAACCTTATTTCCTTAAGAAACTAGTCCTACTTAAATAATATTTTACGACTTTCCTAAGATCTAGAGAATGCACAGTAATCTTCTCTCACTCCCATTTGAAAAAAAACCCGAGGAGGGGGAATAGCTATTTCCGCTCTGTAGAGAAATTCCAAGTTCACTTTAGAGGAAAAAAAAGAGAGAGATCAAATACCTTTAATCAATTGATGAGGAATCAGAAATAATGCTTGATATCCACTAGCTTTCCAAGACTAAGAACTATCAAAGAGTCTTTTTATTAAGATGACAAAATGAGTCTTCATATAACAGCTGCAATAGAGATCCATTTAAAGCTTGGAATATTAATCTTAACTTGCAGGGTGGGCTGTCAAATGGAATACAGAATACAGGAGCTGCCATATCAAATTAAACCAATCTCATCCAGCCCCAGTCCAGCTCTGGAAGTTTCAGAAGGTGTAAAACAACATAATGAAGAATTATTCATTAATATATGTATAGGGTAGTTTCTCGCTAACTCCACACGATTAGTAGTTTTTGCCCCAAAGAATGAAGGTTGATAATCCTCACATTTTCACATGTTGCATCTGATGATCTTAGTGATTATGAAAATATCGAATCCTTCTTTGAATTCAGCTACACTCCTGCTTTAAATAATGACTTCCAAAGTTTAATTATATGCTATAATTGTAGTTCAGATTGTTTCTTTCAATATGCATTACCTTGCCCTTGTCTACATTTAGTTTCATCTGCCTTCATGTTGCTGAGTCGCTTATTTTTGCTATATTAGTCAGAATCATCTCTAGACCTGACTATTATCAACAACTGAAGAACTATCACTGAGATTTGTCCACTAGAACAGAGGGATGTGTCAGAACTGTATTTTGACGAGTGGTAAAAGTGGAAGCAGAAGACTTACCTGGCAAGGGAACATACAGTGAGGAAGACCAGAAAATGAACTACCAAAAAATGGGAAGAACCAAGAGACAGAAATATTAAATTTAAATGTGGTCAAAGTAAAGAATACTGGAGATCCTAAGGAAGGTTGAGAAGTAAACGTTTCATGTAGGAGCTCTAATTTTGCCTACATATTGGAAGAAAAACCATGGGGACTTGCAGGCTCAGGTGTACATAACAGTCCTCAACTCCAAGACGGAGAGTTCCAATACTGGTTCCATTTGACCTGAGCAAGAATGGCAACCCATACGTTTTAATTACTGCACACAGGCCCTGATCTTGAAAAATCTTACACACGTTTAACTTTAAACATGTGAATAGTCTCACTAAGTTCAACAGTACTACTACTATGCTTAAAGTTAACTAGTCTTTGTAAGATTGGGGCTATACTTTGTAAAATGGAAAACTGCCAATTTTAAGTGTTCTTTTTAGCATATGAAAGGGTGAATGAGAATCAGAAAAAATAGATTAACAATAAAAAAAATTCAAAATATTTTTTCTGGTTACAGATTAAGACATAGAGGGCTTAAGTAGTTTCTCATTTCTTTATGATGCTACCACTCATTTACTACTGGTTTCTTGGAAACAAACACTACAGAGATAAATATGAATGTATCAGGTCACAAAGTATTATGAAAAATATATATTCTGTCAATAATTTCTCAGTGTTAGTCCTTGTAACAAAAAAAAAAAAAGACAACAAATAATCTTTTTTCAATGGTTTCACTGCTCTATTTGATTTTTTAGAATCTCCAACCCTTGCCTACCTCTTTGTAGCCTTAAATAAATTTCTAATGTAAGAAATGAATTTCTCATTGTATAGTAACTGTTAATTTTACTGACTTAAAGAGGCAAGGTGGGTGAGGTAATATCTTTTATTGGACCAACTTCTGTAGATGAGAGAAAAGCTTTTGAGCCTACACAGAGCTCTTCTTTAGGTCCAAAACAGCGACAAGAACACTGAATACAATTTTACTAAACATAATGCATATTTCTAAACCTCCTGCTTATGGTAGCCATCTTTCTGAAGAGAGATACCACATGTAACACCAGCTCAATAGGAGCCTTCTGTCCTTGAGAAGCTAGCTTCCATTCTACCTGATAATCAGAGGAGCTTTGTGTGTAGTATTAAACACAATGTTTTAGCCTTGTACAGGAACTTCTAAAAAAAAATGTTTAAAATTAGTTGAAGTCAGTAGGCTGTGGATCAAGCCCTAAGTGCTCATCTGCTTAAGAGCCTATGAAAAGATAGAAGGTGGCTTAACATATCAGGTGAACAGAATCACTAAGATTTCCCTATTTGTTTGTGATATAATACTAATTTAGCAATAATTTCAAAAGTTCAAATCTCCCATGTTAACAAATCAGATGACTTTAAAAAAAATTTTTTTTTATATGATAGTGCTATTTTAAACCCAAACTTTCAGGAATATTCTTCAGCATGAAATTACAAAAAATCAAAACCAAACCAAACCCAATTTTTTGTTTTTAAGGAATTATCATTGTTTCAGTTTCTGACTTGAAATAATTTTTATTTTCTTCACAGTCTTCACCAGTAAACAGAAAATATTTTTCCTTGGTTTATGATCACTTACCCTATGTCTCAAAACCATAACTTTAAACATGTGAGTAGCCATAAGCCATGAACACCTGGCAGAGCTACAGTCATACTTGGGTCAAAGAAGGATATCACTGAAGCCTAGATAATACAGAACTATTACCATAGTAGTCAGTGCTTAAGGGGTCTCTTGGAATTTCACATTCTCTTCATTTGATCTCAAACTAATTTCCTCAATTCACATTTAAGAGAATATCAGCTTTCCCACCTTTCCTCCATCCCCATTTTCAGTGAGGATACAAAAGGAATCCAACTGGAAATCAAAAGGTAATGGCAACCTTCCAAGCTACAGTGAAAAAATAAGCCCCTCTCAGTCTGAGATACCAACATGAGATCCCATTCTTAGTAGATTGGACATATATAAAAAATATAATCATGTGTCCTCTGCGGGGCTTGACTCCCTCTCCTTTGGGCTCAGATGCCCTGTGAAGCTCTGACAGAAACACTAGGTTTGGTTCATTCATGATTTTGCAAGGGGGGGGGGGGGGGGGGGGAAAAGAGAGAGAGAGAGGGAATAATAAGGGATTGTACTCTCCCAAACAATACATACTCGTAGAGCCTAAATAGATTGCATGGACCTTACTATAAAGATCATCCCCCTCTCTTTTCCTACAGGCTTTGTACAAAAGTGAAATAGTTAATTTTGACACTTAATTATCAGTAGATATCTGAATTAATAACGCACTAAAATGAACAGGATCAGCTCAGACCTCTCAAGAATTATTACTGTTTCAAGCTCTCTACAAACTTGGGTACATTATGTTATATTTTTACACTCCATTCACATTTAGACAGTTTTCCTTGTAATCACAAGGGATTTAATAAAAAGCGCTGCCTAATTTGGGAAGGAAATTCGGCAGGAAAAAAGACATTCCTGGGATCTTGACCAGCAAGGGGAAGGAAAAAGTGCTGCTCCTCCAACTCCTCTTTGGCACCCTCACGCATGGGGAGGTCTTCATAAGAGCTTGAAGGCCATTATTTCCCACCCCTGAAGCCTGATTGCCCCATTAGTGGGCTGCAGGGACATCTGACTGGTCCAAAGGCACAGAGGGGTGGACAATTTATATTGTTTCTCACAGGCATGGACTGCTGAACTCAAACACCCTTCCCTTGGGTTTATTTTTTCCCCTTTTCTGTTATTATAGCTAGATTTCCCACCTCTGGATTTTTGCCAGGGCCCTATTAGGGGGCTAGGAAGAACTTTTCCTAAATTGCAGAGTGGCGGCTAGTGATATAGGTTCTTCTTTTTCTTCACAGAACACAGGATTTGGCCAGGGATGTGGGGGATGGTACTGTGGTACTGATAGCCATTTGTTGCAACTGTATACAAGTGTCCTGTGCAGGTACTAGGGGGATCAGAGTTGCTGGTGTAGACATGGAATGGGCTGGTCCATTGTGCATTGTATGGCAAACGATTGCTTCAGTGTCTGGTGCTGTGGCACTCCTTGTTTAAAGCCTCGTTCCATGCACAGAGAGTGAGATAATCTGCAAGTGTTTGTTCCTGATCCTTGGGGAGATTTGGCAGGAGGAGGACTGCTCTGTCTTTACAGCTGTGTATGGGATCTTCTGTGGGCACAATCAGCCCAGTGGTCTTCTTGGAAGTAACTGCCAGATGTCCTTTCCCTACCTCTCTGGTGTAATTATGAAAAGTTGTATCCTTGGCTTTAATCAGAATCTCTGTCTGCTTTCATTCACTAAGGAGTTTGAACCAATAAAAGTTTAGTTTCTGGAGCACATGAAGGAAACTTGAGAGCGGTAGGGGTACGCTGTTCCTCTGCACGCCATCCCAATTCAATCTGTGGCTGGCAGTGTGAAATTACTATAAATTTACCTTCAACATAATTAAAACAGCTTTTAAAGTGTTTAAAGTTTTATGATTGACAGGCCTCAAAACTTGTCACCTAGAAATGTCAGTCAGAGCTGTTCCAAATTAAAGGGACATTTGTAAGAATACAGTATAGTTCTGTTATTCAAATTAAGTGGTACGATAATCTTAAAATCAAACTATTAAACCTCACAACTAAAGCATAATCTGCCTGGGACTTCAATAAGGTGGTAATGTCACCTCTGATAATTTAAGACTAATGAAGCTCTTTCATTCCTAAAATGAGAGTCTGAAGGAAAATGTAAAAATTTCTAGGCATTACTGAATTTGAGTCTGTGGGATTTCATTCTGTTTTCATTATTCACTCTCCATGTCAAGTAATATGACTTTAGCTAGTAAAGTGATAAAAATAATGTACTGTAAAATATATAAGTACTCATCAATCATTAAACTAACATTACGTTAGGGAACATTTTTTAAAAAACAGAATACAGAACTTTCCTGAAAGTAATTAGCATAATGATATTATCAGATATCACCCAGAAATAACCTAAATTTGTGTGTTAAGAGACTAAAGGGCCTGAACAAATATAGCAAAAGTAGGGAGCTATAACAGATAAGTAATATCTTAAAAAGTGATTTAAAAAAGCAGACCTGTGTCAGAAGTAATGAGGTACTAGTTGAAAAATTAACCATCATAGAAAATACCAAACTAGTTTTGCTAGTTAGTCATCTGCTCAGAAATCAGAGCTTATATTTTTGTCTAGCCTACATTTTTGTTTAGTCTGTAAAGTAATCTCTCCTTTTGATCTCTGTTTTACAATACAGTATAAATTGCTTTGAAAAGGTTTAGCATAAATGTGTTTTTGTTAATTGTAAGGTCATTTTTAGACAGCAAGCAAATACATAATAAACTTTGTTCAGAAAATAACTATTCTGTAAAGGACTACTCTGCAATATTTATAGTCTCGTTATATATTTTTTTCTTTTGTGGAAGTAATTTACCTCTTGTGAAATCTGTGTGACTTGTTCTTTCTGATGTTCCAGATCTTTTACAAGCAATGAGTTTTGCTTTTCTAGCTGCAGTAACCTTCTTGCCAAGTGAACACTGTGCCAATAAATAAGTAAGCAAATAAATAAATAAATAAATGCATATACATACATACATAAATAAAGTTCATGTGGAATGTTTTCCAAAACATGCAAAATGATTTCTAGCACTTATATTTGAGAACTTGCTTGCTTTAATTTTTCACTAATGCTAAAATGTAAAGAGGTAAAAAATACACAGTAAAATGTTATAAATAATAGTCAAAATTGGAAGAACAAGTCAATAGAGCCCTGCAAATCTATGGGTATCCACAGACCATTCTTATGGATCACAGTTTGGATGTGCATGAGGCAGGAAGTCTCTAGGGACAAGTTGGGGGCAGTTGAGGGTTTGGCACAGCCCTGTGTCACTGTTGTGTGGTGACCTGTGGAGCTGTTATGTACAGCCCCGCAAATCTGCAGACAATTTATACAGCTTGTGGATCAAATGCAGATACAAATGTTTGTATCCGCGCAGGGCTCTATAAGTCAATGCTACAATTTTAACTGCACCAAAGTAACATCCCCACAAAAACGTAATTGTGATACGTTGTTCACTAAGGTAATTTACCTCTATCACTTTACAATGTTATATTAGTTCAGTGTAAGTAATTATATTGGAAGGCTCTTACCTTCCAAAACAAAAACATAAAACAAAAAATATACTGTACTCTATACACAAAATAATTTTATGTGATATTATAATTATGTATAACACTGAAATGGATTTCAGGATGTAATGGTTACTTATCTGACAGCCTGAGTAGAGATAGGCTGACCATTCATTCTGTTGAAAAATACTAGGAACAATCTAGAAGAATTCCTAAATGGCTTTATTCTGTCCAGATTGTAAGAAAGAGAATTGACAACATCCAAGGGGTGGAGTTTATCTTCACCCAGGGTAATGTGAGGCTTGGGGAAGAAGACAGTAAAGGTGGATCATCTGGTTAGAATGAATGTCAGAAACCACTCTGGGTAAAAACCTGGGCTGAGGTCTTAAAGTCACTTTGCCACTGTCGAATGGAGCTTAAGGTGGCTCCACCATGAGGGCCTTGAAATCTCACCTACTCTCCTGGCTGATGTAATAGCCTCTAGGAAAGCAGTCTTCATGAATAGATGGTACAAGGAATATACTGAAGTCTCATTTAGCCTGCTAAAACAATGTTGAGGTTTCAGGAAGTGGAGTCTCCCTGAATGGCAGGAAAACATGAATGAGACCTTTGAGAACTTCAGCTATTGTTGAATGAGAGAAAACAGTGTGGTCTTCCACCAGAAGCTGGTGAGCAATGGTACCAGCAACAATGGTACCAGCTCAGACAGCGCATCAGGATGCTGCCCCCACATCTGGCCAAAGATGCCCCTCCTATGATTTCTCCTTTTTTTACATTGATACAAACAAGTTATGTATTACATTCCAGACGTTGCTAATTATCACCCTTCTCCTTGTACCTGCTACTGTGAACAAAACATCATTATCCATTATCCTGTCATCTTATCCTTATCTTACAAGGGGACGGTGTGTTCCTGTACCATCTCTTATGAAAGTGTTCATGTAATTACTTGAGAATTCTGGGTGTTCTTGTACCATCCTCTCCAGTCAGGAAAGTGCCTACTTGGTTAGCCAATAACCTAGTTTGCTAGTTTTGCCAAGGCCAGGCCTACTCTGGTTCAAAGCCTTAGGTTCACACTGTTAGTTATGCCTGGGGTTCCAACAAGGCATACAGTTAGTACTCTCTCCTTCTGGGAGATAGGGTGTGTATGGACAGGGAGGGAAAGGTCACTGTAAGTCCTTCAAAATGTGAAAAGCCTCACTGCGGGCAAAGCCTTTGAAGGAGAGGTCCTCGATGGTTGTTTGAACCTCATTCAGTATTCCCAAAGACTGCAACCAGGATGCCTTGAGCATCTCCTTTCCATACTCCTGTGGGAGTTAATCTTTTAATTGGGATACCAGGCCCAATTCAGGTAGTTGTATTTTGCCAGGAGCACTTGTTAGTTCACAATGCACATTTATAGACTGGCTAATGAGTTTCAACCTCCGGCCAACTTTTTAGGGCCTTATCCCTGGGAGTCACTTCAGTGAAACCCTGTTTGCTGGTACCTCTTGTGGACCATGGCTATGACCAGAGAATCTGGTGTCTGGAGGCTGAAGAAATATTCAAAGCCCTTAGAAGGGACATGTCTGATTTCTTAGATGTAGGTGCCATGGGAACAGGAATCTTCCAAAAATGCCTGGCTGGTTCCAATAAGCCCTCACTTATTGGTACTGCCAGTCTCCCAGAGAACAACTACTGCAGGATACCGAATAGTTTGTCTGACTTTTCATGTGGTCTCTTGACCAGGAATTCCAATGTGTTGTCTACCCTCCTGGGAAGTTCCTAGAAGATCCAGTAGTTATCAAGTGGGGTTGGAACAACTGGGGTCACAGCATTGGCAAGTGAAAAGGATGAGATCAACTTTGGGACCCTTTGGGCTTCTATCTGCTGTAAGTTCTCCTGTTCACTCTGCATATGGTGCAGGAGGTGCCTGCTGAGCGCAGTGACCCTCTTGAAGTCTACAAGGGGAGGGTGACTTTGTTCTAGTCACCTGAGAGGCAGTTGAAACCCTGTGACTAAAGTGCATCCCCTGTGGGCCCCAGAAGGCCACGACTACATGGGATTCTAGAAAGGGGCTGTGGGCCATGACAGGTACCATGCAGTGTAATGCTCACAACTGTCCTGTAGTTTCTCCTTTCAGATGGTGTAGGGATTGGGGACTGAGGCACCTAGTTAGGTGACATATCACTCCAGTCCTTCAAGTCCAACGAGGAGAAGGAACATATCTCCTCCATGGGTGAATATTCAGGAAGGATAGGCAGCTCCTGTGGAGGCAGTACCAGTACCACAGCAGATACTTTTTTAGCAAAAGACAGCAAATAGAGACTCAGGCTTGTCCAGTACCATCAACTGGTACCGTGAATGGCATAGGTACCATGAAGAGAGGCTCCCCAAGTGAAGACACAGAAGAAAGGATGACTGGTGTGGAAGCAAAAAGAAAAGGAGTACTTGTGGCACCTTAGAGACTAACCAATTTATTTGAGCATAAGCTGTGGAAGCAGTTGATGTTAAGGTATTTGGTACAAAGCCAGAGTTTCAGTCAGACAGTGCTCTTTCAGTGCTGGGGTTTTCAGCATCAGTGCCAGAAGGTTCAATGAGTGTTCTTACACCATTGGCTTCAGTGTTGTGTACTCCAGTGCTGGCTGCCTTGGTGTGTGCTGTTTTGGTGCTGGATGTTTTGATCCAAAGCTGCTGGTACCAGGTATATTGATGGCTGGAGAGTATGTTGAGGCTGGTCAGTGGCCAATCAGTGCCAAGGACTTAGCAGAATCCGATCTGGGCCTTAAACTGTGTCATAAGCTAGATCTGCTTGGGGCCAGACAGAAGCTCTACATCTCCGCTTACCATGATAATGTTGCTCCTTCTGTCCTCTCTCTTCAGAGGATTGGGCTGAAGAGGTGAAGGAACTTCTGGCTAACTACATGGTGGAGGAATGGGATTTCATCGGCATCAAATGGAATCAGGAGACTGGAGTGAACTGGTGGCTTACCAGGGAGCTCTGAGAGGTGGTCTGACCTGGAGGAAGTCTTCTTGCTTTCATGGGGCTCTGAAGGAGGATGAGCTTAAGTTGAGACTCCCTGGACTTCTGCGTCATTTTAGAGAAGGAACAAAATATAAAGCACTTTCATAGTATATACATTTCCCCAGACCAAAGAGGCATGTAGAGGGTCCATCACTGATGGGTATTACTCCCACGCAAGAGTAGCAGGTCTTGAATCCTGGGGATTTGGACTCTGCTATGTCCAGTGTGGTCCTGGTGTTGGAGATGGCATGGGGGCTTAAAAACCCTAAAATCTTTTTTAAAAATGCCAATGGGCCAATAGGATAAAACTAATTAAAACTATAACTAAGTGAAAAGCTAAATCGTGCAGTGTACAGAGACATGGACACTGCAGGTATTCTGTCTTCCAGCCACAGGTGGTAAACTGGAGAGTGGTTGTGGCCATCCCACCCTGGCAACAAGGTGCTAGCATGCCCCTATGGACACTGCTATTCAAAAGATTCTGATCTTGCACTCATGGGGTACATGAGCATCAGAAATGGAATACATGCAGACAATCACTTAAAGAATATTTACAGTTGGATTTAAATTGGGAACCTTTTAACATAAATCCTGATTTAATTATTTACTCTCCTCTTGTTTTTCATGTGTTTGCTTCGTTTACTAGTTAACTACATATGGCTTTGGATCTTTTGCAACTATTTTTCTCTTCCTTCTTGACCTTGCTGTGAAGTCATAATACTGAATTTATGACCAATGAAACAGACTATGTCATCACAAACATAGGCTTAAGAGTTCAGTGCAGGTTCAAGTGGAGAGACTGACTGTGGAAATAAGCTTTTATTCAGTACAAGTATATGTGAAATACCACATTAAACAGAAAGATCTGAGTGAGTGTTGCATTTTTAAAGTCTGCTCTAATGTGCAAGTCTCTATTTAAAGCAAATAAATCAAATGTGTCAACTGTTAAAATACTGATGTCTATTAGAACAGTGTTTTAAAAAAATTGATCATACTGCATACTCAGATTCTACAGAACAGTATGAAAAGCTAATTCCAAAATAAGAGCATCATTTGTTTGTGCTCTAACCATTTCTTCAATTGAAAGTTATGTACCATATCAAAAATGTAAAACTGTTTTCAAAACAAAATTGAAATATGAAGTAATGCTTTTATTTTAATCAAATTAAAGTCAAGCCTTGTTGAGCTCTTTTTACTTTGTTTAGTTATACAAGTCCACAATATTGCAGTGCACATAAAAAATAAATCTATACTTTTTCTGAAAATGTATACCTATATTCACTGAAAAAATAGTGCCAATGTGAATTAGCTAGGCTAGAGCAGTGTTTTCCAAAGTGTGAGACGTGCCTCGAGATAGGAGAGCAAAGGACTAGTTAGAGGCATGTGGAAGATGAATAAATTAAAATAGAATAGAATAAAATGGAATGACTTTAAAATTTAACAAAACATTGCAAGGTTGAAGACCTGCTTAGTTTAATCTTTCTTAAATGGGGGCTCAGCTTTTGAAAATTTGTGAAGTACTGATTTACTATATAAACACATATCTTTTCTTTTCAGGATTTATTTTCCAAAATACATTTTTAGATGAAAACGATTTTTTTAAACAACCTTGTATATCAAGTCTTCTGTTGCTTCTTTGTGTGAAACAGACTAGCCAAGTGATATCCAATAGCTGATGGGCAACAAAGAACATATAATTAACAACTTATTAAAAAAGTTTTGTTACTAGTTGATTAGACAGTGAAACTGCAGTCAGACGACTAGCAGTATTTATGTGCTTTTTCTTTCCAAATGCAAAGTGAAAAAATGACAAGACAGAAAAGAAAAAAATTCAGAAATTACCACTCTGAGGAATTACAGGTGGGAAAGCACTGATCTACTGCACTTAATTTTCAGAGAACAAGAAGTTCAAGTAAGTAATTTTTTTTTCCTCCAAAGGTACCACACTAAGGGGTTTTGACAGTCTTCCCTCATGCCACAGAGGTTTAATATGTCCTGCTGTGTCCTACAGCAGTAAGAGTGAGAGAGGTGCCAATGCACCTGCGAAAAACATCACGGAAGTCAGCTGACCTATGCCTATGCATCTATGCTTGCGCGGGAGAAGAGATCCTGCTCTCTAAGTCAATATGGAGCACCACATTGGGATGCTGCACTGATGAACCAATGATAGTGATGACTATTTCAACATAACAGAGAAGCACTTGTTTCAAGAATCCACAACTTCTGGACCTCTCATTAGTCCTGAACCAAACCTGGAGGACACTGATGGAGCCTCTTAATGACAACCTGGGATGCTCAACTCTGCCATCTGGCTTGAATCCAGGAAATGACAAAAGAAGACCAAAGTGCCTTCATGCACTCACCCTGCAACTGACATTCCAGTGCTCTGTGGGCATAGATCTTACAGACCAGCTAGACACAACTTTCTCCATGACTGATGACGAAACAGTGGCTAAGTTCCATCCATTATGGACAAAATACACCTGCAGTTGCAGCACTTTTAAAGTTGCTGGGCTGCTGCAACCCCAATATTTTATGAAAGAAGGGAAAGTGAGCAAAATACCTATTTTGGTGTTTTTGAGAAAGATTTGAGTTAAAACAATGAACCTCTGTAGGTCCAATCACTCAAATGTGATCAAAATCAGACATAATGGAAAAATATATTTAAGCTCAGGTCCACACTACAGACTTCTGTTGGCACAGATGTGTCAGTCAGGGGTGTGAAGAGGTGTGATCCCTGAACAGAGCTGCGCTGGCAGAAGTCCCTAGTGTAGATGCAGTTATACTGGCAAAAACAGCACTTTTACCACTATAACTTGTTTATTTGTATAACTTGGCTTTACTATACTGCTGCAAAGCACAGCTTTGTTAGCATAGCCATGCCCACAGTAGGAGAGTTTTGCTAGTATAGTACACTCATTGGTAAAGCATTCCTAGTGTAGACATACCCTATATCTTACATGACACACAAAAGAATACAGACACACACAATGAGATGCACTAATGGCACCCAAACAGGATATAATTCAGAGGAAAAATTGTTTTCCCCCCCTTCCAAGACAAGTAGATGGATGTGATGCAGCAGTAGCAATATAGACCAGACAAGTGGCTCCCGGAAGTTCCTTCATTTTCAGTACAGTACCAAGAAACTAAGGTTTGCAGACAGTAGGTGGTTGCTGTTTTACAGAAACAGTAGCAAAAGGCTTCCCATATTGGAGGCAAAGGATTTAGGAATTTAAGGTATAGAGTACTGAAAAGTCTCCTACTATGAACACCAAAATGGGATTTTTTTTTTTTTTTTTTTACAGGTGATATTTTGGAGATTATCGTATGCAGTTTTCTAAGAAAAGAATCTAGATGCAAATACCAATATGGTAAGGCAAAATAAGCATCTATAAATCAAATACTATGCAAATCTTATTACTTGGCATGAGGCCTTTAAACTGTATACATACTAATTTTTTGCACACGTATGGAGAAAAATGTGTCCTGGTATGACACATATTGAAATAACCTATTTTAAAAACAAATTCAAAGTAAACAGGAAATGGTACATAGGTTTATGCAGAGAGTGAAGATTTAGGGGACTACCTCCTTTTGTCCTTAATATTATCCAGTAATTACAGTGGTGTACTTCTGTTCAAAATGATATTCAATAAATTATACAATTGTTAATTTTGGGGGTGGATACATAAAAAGTTGTAGATGCAATTTCTGCAGTAAAAGCCAGCCATACTTGAGAAAGATTTCCCTCTTTGGACTGAATACAATTTGAGAAAATGAAAAAACAAACAAACAAATGCACTCTTTTCTCAAGTTATACTTTTTGTTAACACTATCTGTAGATATCAGAATGTGATCAAAATGTCTTAAATACAATCCAGGAGTGACCGAAGACCTGATCTGCCAAGAACTACAAGCTTTCACCATCAGAAGTTGGTTCAATTAAGGATATTACCTCATCCTCCTTGTCTAACACAATATTAAGATTAATTATTTAAACACCCAAATGAAATAAAAAACTTATGACTCTAGCAGAAACATCAATTTGCCCACATTGTATATATTTAGGTACATATTTAACATACTAACATTCAGAAAATACTATGGGCCTGATTCACTCACCACTGTGTTTTTTCAGTTTTACACTGCTGTTACTTCACAGATTTCAGTGAAGTTAAACCAGAGTAAACTGGAGAGAGACACAGGTGAATCAGGCCTTGTATGCACATAATTCAGATGAGATAATGATGCTCTGAAACTTTGGACTTTTCCCCTTTCCTGACAGCTGTGCTTCTGAGTTCACTATTGGTATGTTAAATTAGCTGAAAATTTATTTCAACTAGTTTGATTTTACAGCTATTTGAGTTTTGCATACTTAAGGCATCCAGATACCTATCTTTCTGAAAGATAAAGAAAAAAATATGAAGCGTCAATAACGCAGAAAAATATCCACGCACCCATTTATACACACAAACCACAAAACCACTGTTTTAAAGATTTCTGAATATTGGACAGTTATCTAAAAAATAAAATTACTTTCCATCATTCAAAATGGCTGGCTTCCAAAATGGATGATATATTGAATCTATTTTTATTTAGTTTAGACGTAAACCAGGGAGACAGTTTTTACCTTTGCTTTAGCCGCCTTTTGGCTGTTGTAGGAACATTAGCACCATACCCATAGGAAAAGAGAATCCTTTCTGCTTCATCTTCATTTTCCACTGCAAAATAACAAACAAACAAAAAGATGTATCCAGTATTTTAAAAATATTGATCCTCAAAGGAACATAATTAATGTAAAAGATGAAAAAAATGTTATTTACCTATTCTGCAACTGCTGTTCTTTGAGATATGGGTGCAGATGTGTATTACACTCAGGTGTGCATGTGCACAGTGTGAAAAGATGGGAGAACTTTGCCTAGCAGTACCCAGTGGAGGACGCGTGTGCCCCTGACCCTCAAATCCCTTCCTAGGGATATTTAAGAGCGGCAGTGACCTGAGTTCCTTTGAACTGGAATCCTGAGTGGAGACTCTGATACAGAGGGGACAGAGAGTGGAATATATGTCTGCACCTACATCTCAAAAGAATAACAGTTACTGAATAGGTAAGTAACGATTTTTTCTTCTTTGAGTGGTTAGACATGTATTCCACTCAGGTAACTCACAAGCAGTAACAGAAGGAGGTGGGGCTCAGAATACTTAAACAGTGACTGCAGAACTGTCTTTCCAAAGTTTGCATCTGATCTAGACACAGCACCTAACAGGATAGTGTCTGGCAAAGGTTATGCATGAAAGACCAGAGAGTGGCCCTGCAAATATCCAATACAAAGACCTCACTGAGAAAAGTGACCAAAGCTTCCTGGGCCCTCATCGACTGAGCCACCAGTCTCTGTGGAAGTTTGGCCTGAGCTACCCTATATTCTATCATAATGCAGGAAGTAATCCATTTGGACATCTTCTGTGCAGAAACTGCCTGGCCCTTATTCGATCCACATAGGAGACAAAAAGCCAAGGTGATGCATGAAATGGTTCAGTCCTTTCCAGAAAGAATACCAAGGATCATCTCACATTCAATGAATGAAGGGGTTCTTCATCTGCATTTGAGTGAGGCTTAGGAAAAAAATATTATTGTTTGGTTAATGTGAAACTGATTCAGACAACAATTTAAGGTATGGCCTTCAGGTCACCTTGTCTTTGACAAACTGCCTATATGGAGGCCCCATCATTAGGGCCTTCAGTTTACTTACTCTCCTTGTGGATATTACGGTCATCGTAAAGGCTTTTTTTGGCAAAGGAAAGACAGAGAATGAGTTGCTAGGGGCTCAAAAGAAGGTCCCATAAGGACAGCCCGCACAGTGTTAAGGTCCCACAAAGTAACTGCTAGTTTTACAGATGTAAAGAGGATAGACAATGCCTTTAAGAAATCTTACTACCATGGAATTAGAGAAATCTGACTTTTCTTGGATTGGAGGATGGAATGACGAGATCGTCACCAAGTGGACTCTCAATGAGCTGAAAGAGAGACCTGAGGATTACTAATATGTAGTCCAAAATGCAGGCTAGCACAGTTGAATTCCTCCAGCCAGTGAACAAACCAAAAAATTTTTCCACTTGGCCAAAGAGGCAGACCTAGTAGAGGGTTTTCTACTATTAAGTAGGACTTGTTGAACTGCCTGACAATACTTTTTGTTGCAATTAGTTACAAACAGTTCAATAGTTGGAATGCCCCATTCTCTGAAGATGGACCTCAGAATGCTGTTCTTCACAGACCACTCGTGATTCTGGGAGAAATTCCTGCTGAGGTTATCAGCCAACTAATTCGGAGCACCCAAGAAGTCTGCGGCTATAGGAATGAGGGCATCCTCCATGCAGAAGAGCTAAATAAACTGGTTAGTCTCTAAGGTGCCACAAGTACTCCTTTTCTTTTTGCGAATACAGACTAACACGGCTGTTACTCTAAAACTTTACTGCTTCCTGACAGAGCTAGTTGGAGCAGGCTTTACCCTGCTTGTACACATAATACATTGCAGTGGTATTGTCAGTAAGTATGTGAATCTCTGTGCCCTTGATCTGAGCCCAAAAGTTCCAGCTTGCATTGTAAATCACTCAAAGCTCCACGATGTTGATGTGAAAGGAGGGTTCCTGTTCTGTCCACAAACCCTGAATTTTCAATGTACTTAGATGCGTTTCCCCACCCCACCCCCTGCCCTAGTGTGGAGGCATGGATAACTATAGTCTTGGTCAGTGGAGGACAGGAAAAGGAGACACCTTCACATATATTGTTCTGATCTGCCCACCATGCTAGGGACTCCAGGATCACCAATGGCACTTGGACAACCCATCCAATGACTGACAAGTTGGGAGACAGACCAACTTCAACAAAGTTTGAAGAGGATGAAGGTGCAATCTCACATGCTGGACTACGTAAAGGCATGTGGCCTATATCAAAAAGTGAGTCCAGAACAAAGAGGAAGAATAAATCTGCTGCTGTTTGATAAGCCTGTGGGATCGATATGATCAGTGCTGAAGCTGATGTTGTTGGTCCTAGACTCAATGGCCGCCCAACAGGCAGTACTAGAGTTGATAGTACAGTGCTTGAATGATCTTGCTTCTCTACAGGAGAGCATGTACATGGCTCAGCTCTATCCTGAACACTCCAGGAACCCCAGTGCCACCCAGCACTCCTTTTAGAAGAGGAGGAAGACTCTCTCTGAGCCTAGGGCACTACTACTAACTATATACAAAATATCGAGAGAAAACTAGCTGAGAGAACAACAGAAGTGTGAGCTAAGGTACCACATGGCACGATCTGAGTCAAGCTGCGGGCAGTGAGAAGGAACTGAAGGGGTCAGGGCAGTGCTACTCTTAAACACATGCAGTGCTCCTACAGGTATTTCTAGGCAACGTTCTCTGTCTTCAGTGCACTGGTAACACACAAGTCTGCAACCAGTCAAAGAAGAACTGATTAAACCTTTAAGCAATTATGCTTATAATCTCTCTCTCTCTTTCTTTCTCTCTCTCTCACACACACTCTTCAATTTTTAAATTTGAAGTAAATGTAGTGCTTATGAAACAGAGGAAATTAAAAAGAGTTGATGTCCTTGAGGGCTGAAGTCAACACTTTAGCCACAAATGCATTCATAATGCGAACTTCCTTCATACACTACTGGGCCAACATGCCTTAACTTTTTCTGACAGGTGCAGTCTCTACGCAAATATGATTCTTTGACTCCCTCCTGAAACTGCCAACAAGTATTCTAATTAAGACTTCGATGTTTGTGCTTTTGAAAATGTAGCTTGTCAAAGATTACATATTTTGAAAATGGATATTTTGTGGTAAGAAACATTTTGGCTACGAAACTCATTTTCTCTCTTTCTCAACTTCAAAAATAAAACAAACATACCCTACTAATTATAAAATTCACAGAGAGAAAAAGACCTATTCAGTCCATCCTCCTACCAGTGCATGATTGTTCTTTGAAATATATTTTTACTAATGCATTGTCAGAAGTCTCAAAGTATTATCTTTTGGGTTATTTTATATTATGTAGTTCATTAATTTAGATGCTTCACATAAAAAATAGTCACTCCTCTTTCACCATCTCATTTGTGATATAAAATAGCAAACAAGTTATTTTAGCTCCAAGAGTGAGCGTTTCTTATTTCTCTGGCAGAATACCATTGCTGCAACATGCAATAGCATAATTATACACTCTAAGTAGAACTATGTGCACAGAATGTACAGGACAAAATATTGGCAAGAGCATCTCAGTTCTGAATGCTGAAAAAAAAAAAGATCTAATCTATTATCTCCAAGCTCTGCTATTATTGACAAACTAAGAACATATAAAGCTTTCCCTTAAGCATGTGATGATATAAATTATACTTACACCAATACTTTTATCAGTAAACTAAATTATAACAGAAACATGCCTAATATTACATTGAATTTTAAGTTTTTAAAAGCAAAGAAAAAAGCTAAAAGAACTATTTAGAGTTAGATAACTTAGCAACCTGAAAACATACTTCTAAGGATTTAAAACCAAATGAAAATTGCTTTAAAAAGCTTGTTTTTTTTTATAGTCCAAGGGTATAAGATTTACAGATCTACAAAAATTAATATCAGGTTAACATAGGGCATACTTCCTGACACACTACAAATGCAAATTTTTCTAGAGCAGGTTATCCCTTTCAATAGCATTGTAACAAATACAAACAACATGGGACTGGGGTTACATTTAAATATGGGAGTAACTATATCCACAGTTATTATGTGATCGAAAATCCCACTGCTACTAACATAAACCTACTGTGTAAGCAGCAAGACTGTTGTTATCACAGCCAGATTCTGTCTCACCCTGCTCGTCCATATTGTTTGTATTTGATACAATACTATTAAAAGGGGCTTGGGGAGAATGCCACAATTTAGACAAACCTCCAAGGCTGTCTAAATTATACTAGGGACCTCTCCAGTTCCCAGAACACCACGGGATCAGGAGAGTGCAAAGATGGCTTAAAGCCACCTTAACCCCTCCCCTCCCACTGGACTGCAAGTTCTGTGCTGGGCCTCTTAGGCTACGTCTACACAGCAAAGAAAAATCCGCGGTTGGACTGTGCCAGCTGACTCGGGTTTGCAGGGCTATTTCATTTCTGTGTAGACTTCTGGACTTGGGGTGGAGCCCAAGCTCTGGGACCCTCCCACCTCACAGGATCCTAGAGCCCAGGCTCTAGCCTGAGCCTGGAAGTCTAAACAGCAATAAAACAGCCCAGCAGCCCGAACCCTGCGAGCCCAAGTCAGCTAGCACAGGCCAGCCGAGGGTGTCTAGTTGTTGTGTAGACATACTCTTAGAGGAGCAGCACAGAATCTCACCCTATTTGTTCAGATATGTAGGCACAGGCTATGTAACGTAGGGTCTGGCAGGCAAAGACACCAAGTTTGAACATAATGTAGGCAATGAGCCAAGGCTAATGCTCACTGAGCTAAAACATGCTCGTTTTATTGTTATCTTACCTTCTTCCTCCATCCTCCAGACTGTTTTTTCCCCTATTGTGATCAATTGTATTGCACATAGTAAGCTCACGGGGGTAGGGACAGCCTTTTTAATTAATGTTATACAGTGCTTAGCACAAAATGGCCCCATCATAAGAATGACATTCACAACACTGATATCTCATCCACTCAAAAATCCGCCCCCCACCCAAATCATCCAAACAATCTAAAACCAAAAATATCCCAGTATAGTTTTTAGCCCAAAAACAAAGATGACCCAGAGATTCCAACTGATTTCATTACTGCTATTTATACATAAGGCACTCAGTTATTACAACAAATAGTATAAATTTCTAAAACAGACAGATCCCTGACTAGGCCATTACAGACTATTGTAATAATAAGCAAAGCATAATGAGGAGTCAGTGAAGTGACTGTAATAGTCACATTTCAATAGTCTCTTCCACATGCACATGCTCTGCAGAGAAAAAATGTCAACAGATTATTTGATACAAGCCATTTCACTTGTGTAAATATATCATTTCTTACAAGAACAAAGATAGCATACAAGAGTAAAGGCCTTATCAATTAAGGGCAAATATATATATGTGTTATTATAATTCTTTCCTTTTTAAAAATTGAATAACAGTTCAATAGTAAACCAATTTTTTAAAAAATCTTGTATTGCAGCATACAATTTTAAGGTTTAATTATAACTCATTAAAATATTTAGCAAGTAATTAATACTTTCAATTCCAGCAACAGATCTTTTACCTGCTAAACACCAGATGAAATAAGAAAGTTTGCAGGACTAAGGAAGAAACCATTCTAAACTACGATTCTCTCTTTGGGAAAATTCTTCATTATCCTAATGAGGGTGTAAGTCCAAACAATTCTAAATGTGTCTGATGTTGACACATGAATACCCCTCTGGAAGAATAACACATGCAATTCCAACAGCATGTGTTTATATTATTGTCAGTAGCATATATCAAATATACATTAATAAAGGTTATATTGGGTCAAAATTAGACAGCCACGCCAGCTTCCAGGTACAGCTGCTTGTTTCATACAATATCCATATCTGGGTTGTTGAAAGCACCTCAGCCCAATCCAAGGCACCTTTATAACCTCACACTCTTTTGTGAGCTGTTATTTATGGAAAAAATGTAACATGCTTTTGCAAAATTCCTCTGTTGTACTTAAGTGAATATATCATCAGTCTATCTCATTTTAATGACAGGTAGGCCCTAAATGGAACCTCAGATAGAACCCTTGTTCTGGATTTTTCTGGGTGAAAAGAAGGCAGGTAGATAGTGGGAGATGGATTAGATTCCTTGAATATGCCTTTCAAACTTAGGTCCTGATCCTTCAATCAGTGCATTCCAGGGCTCCACCTGGACATAATGGTGTACTTAAAACACAGTGAGCTTCAGGATTCGTGGCAATCAGGGGAGGTCCCAGACAACTGGAAAAAGTCAAATATAGTGCCCATATATTAAAAAGGGAAGAAAGAGAACCCGGGGAACTACAGACCGGTCAGCCTCACTTCAGTCCCCGGCTAAATCATGGAGCAGGTCCTCAAGGAATCCATTTTGAAGCACTTGGAGGAGAGGAAGGTGATCAGGAACAGTCAACACGGATTCACCAAGGGCAAGTCATGCCTGACCAACCTGATTGCCTTCTATGATGAGATATCTGGCTCTGCGGATATGGGGAAAGCGATGGATGTGATATATCTTGACTTTAGCAAAGCTTTTGATACGGTCTCCCACAGTATTCTTGCCAGAAAGTTAAAAAAGTATGGGTTGGATGAATGGACTATAAGGTGGATAGAAAGCTGGCTAGATTGTTGGGCTCAACAGGTAGTGATCAATGGCTCGATGTCTAGTTGGCAGTCGGTATCAAGCGGAGTGCTCCAGGGGTCGGTTCCGGGGCCGGTTTTGTTCAACATCTTTATTATGGGATTAATTGCACCCTCAGCAAGTTCGCAGATGACAGTAAGCTGGGGGGAGAGGCAGATCACTGGAGGGTAGGGATAGAGTCTAGAGTGACCTAGACAAATTGGAGGATTGGTCCAAAAGAAATCTGATGAGATTCAACAAGGACAAGTGCAGAGTCCTGCACTTAGGAAGGAAAAATCCCATGCACTGCTACAGGCTGGGGACCGACTGGCTAAGCAGCAGTTCTGCAGAAAAGGACCTGGGGATTATAGTGGATGAGAAGCTGGATATGAGTCAGCAGTGTGCCCTTGTTGCTAAGAAGGCCAAAAGCATATTGGGCTGTATTAGTAGGAGCACTGCCAGCAGATTGAGGGAAGTGATTATTCCCCTCTATTCGGCACTGGTGAGGCCACACTTGGAGTAGTGTGTCCAGTTTTGGTCCCCTCACTACAGAAGGGATGTGGACAATTGGAGAGAGTCCAGTGGAGGGCAATGAAAATGATCAGGGGGTTGGGGCACATGATTTACAAGGAAAGGCTGAGGGAACTTGGGTTATTTAGTCTGCAGAAGAGAAGAGTGAGGGGGGATTTGATAGCAACCTTCAACTACTTGAAGGGGGTTTTCAAAGAGGATGCAGCTAGGCGGTTCTCAGTGGCGGCAGATGACAGAACAAGCAGCAATGGTCTCAAGTTGCTGTGGGGGAGGTCTAGGCTGGATATTAGGAAACACTATTTCACTAGGAGGGTGGTGAAGCACTGGAATGGGTTACCTAGGGAGGTGGTGGAATCTCCATCCTTACCGGCTTGACAAAGCCTTGGCTGGGATGATTTAGTTGGTGTTGGTCTTGCTTAGAGCAGGGGATTGGACTAGATGACCTCCTGAGGTCTCTTCCACCCCTAATATTCTATGATTCTAAGGTCTTAGTTCCTGTTTACATCTGAAACTGAAAGGGGCCTGTTTTCTGGATCATCTGGATATGAACCAAGATAGTTGAAATCTCATGAAAAGAAATGACCTCTCAAGGATTCCATCAGGTAAAATGGGAGATCCTGTTATTTTTGCCGGTTTGGGCAAACATCTTTCAAAAATAGCTTATAAGATTTCTACAGAATCAAGCCTGAACTCTCATCATGGTTTTTTACCTTGAACCAAAATTTTGAATCCTCATCAGTACCTAATACATATCTGGATCCAGCTTCCGTGGACCATACCTAATTAATATTAATCATTCATTGAATTAAAACCAAATTATATTTATATATTGGATTGTAGAACCAAGGATTGAGCTTTATCATGTTAGGTGCTATATACATATGTAATAAAAAAAGACAGTCCATGTCTCATACACCTAACAATCTAAGAATACAATAAGAAACAAGAGGTGGAGAGAGTAACAGAGAAACAGTGGAATGACTGGTATAATAAGGAGTGCTTAACATTAGCATAAGTATTTAAATCTAAATTTATAATATTTGGTACAGATGTTTAAGATGCAATAAATATTTTTAATATAAAATGCAATAATATTTTCAATACACACTATGTACTGAAAGGATTTATTGCATCTTGAATCTCTACCTAAAAAGGCTTGTGCTAAATATTATATATCATCGCAAACAATGCATCTTTTATAAGAACACCAGTAAAAACAGTATAATTTGGGTCCAAACTTACTTTCTGCAGTTTGGATTATTATCTCATCAAGTTCTTTTTCCAGTTTTTCATAAGTGTCTAGCCTTGCCTGATGCTCAGAATTCTGTGCCTGAAGTTCAGTAATGCGTGTCTCACTAGATGCTTGAAGGCTGTAAAACTCCTTAGTGAGAACCTGTGAGAATGAACAATGGAACAAATGCAAAGATCAGGATTATAAGCTATTTTTGAGAGAGGTGAAAACACATATGTGAAAGATTCGGTAGATTAATATTTAAAGATAACAGATTTTCAGTGTTTGTTGAAAAGTCCAATTTAATGTATTGTTCAGAAAAGAGAAAAAAATCCCCTTAACAGCAGTTATTCTCTAAATATAATACCTTAGACAGATCTACTCTCTTGAGTTATGTGCCATGTGACAAGACATCTCACAGCTCTTTAAAGCTTCAATAATTTCATGAGCCTCTATTTGAGGACACAACCAAAATCCTCATGGGAGGAGAGTCAAGAAAAAAGGATAATGAGGGGGAAAAAGTGTTTAGTACTGTACATAGGATTTTAAATAATGGAAGGTATTTGTTTTGTTGTTTACTTTGATTAGTTCAAGGGACTTCTTTAATAAAAGGATAAATGCATAATTATCACAATTTGATATTTATGATGCACTTATTTCCTATAAATATAGAGACCTAAAAATTAATACATTATTAACATTCAAGACTAGCAAAAATAATTAACGCAATAGGATGAGGACTTAAATAAAAATAGGCACATACTCAATTAAAAGTAAAATCTGTAAATGCCGATATGCAAATGTGAGAATCTTAAAAGCAGGAATAGGTGAGCTAGAATGCCTGGAAATGGAAAAAGACCATGACAAAATAAACATTACTAAAACAAAGTGGAATGACAAAAAACAGTGTAATTCTTTAATATCTAGCTATAAATTTCACCTGTTTTCCAACTGAAAAGTCCATCCCTCTGAAACAGAAGGTCCTCAACTTTTGACTTACTTTCATGGAGAAGAGGAGCACAACCATGCATGTCTTTGGAGCGTTATTGCTGTTACTACTTATCCTGAGGATGCATTTGAGACATCAAAGGACACTCTCAGTGCATGCTTAGCAACATTTTGACCTTCCTTAATGAGTCAGTCTGCAGGGTTTGTTGGAGAGGTGATAAACACAGACATTTTGTTCCAAAGGTAAAACTAATATCTGGCCATTATGGTTAGGTAGTTAGCTATTCACATGTTGGAAGATGAAGACACCAGTTTCCTTCCAAAATAATGTGGCCTTTTCCCTTCTCTGTCACTGGGAGTAGAACACAAACATTTACATTGTTGTAGCCACCACTAAAGAATTAAGAGGAGGATGTACATGGAAACAAGAACATCCTTCATACGGAATTTGATACATCTGCCTTTTTAGCAATTGGCTGACAGAAAGATGGAGTATTCCATATTGATTTAGATGGCTGCCAGAGACCTTCCAGAGAGGGCAGAGATAACTTGCTTGTAAACGTATTTCCCTGGATATAAAAAAGAGGATGAGAAGGTTCCTCCACTGAAACCAAAGGTAATTTTAAAGTAAAAACCAATCTGCTGATTAACTCTTGAAATCAGACAACATCCTCAGATGGTGAAGAAGATGAGATTACTCTGAAATTTACATCTGCTGAGAATTTGCCTGCAGGTTCTTGTTCCTGATGTGGAGGTATCGCATCTTCTTGTTCATCATCATCTAGAATATTTTGGATCAGAGTAATGGACCTGTCTCCCATCATCAGACCTGTTGATACAGGAGCTGAATGTCCAGATCTGAATAAAGAAAAGGAGGACTTGTGGCACCTTAGAGACTAACAAATTTATCTGAGCATAAGCTTTCGTGAGCTACAGCTCACTTCATCAGATGCATTCAGCATGAAGTGAGCTGTAGCTTACGAAAGCTTATGCTCAAATAAATTTGTTTGTCTCTAAGGTGCCACAAGTCCTCCTTTTCTTTTTGCGAATACAGACTAACACGGCTGCTACTCTGAAACCTATCAGATCTGATTGGCTTGGCACAGGGTGTCTCACATCAGTTTGTCTTAGATCATTTTGACTCAGATCCACAAAAGTCTCTTTGGTTTGATGCGAAATTGAGGTCATGACTCTAGAGGAATGATGATATGGACGACCTGGAGTTCACCAATAAGGTCAAGGCATCCAGGAAGGTACTGCCAGTCCTGCCGATTTGTCCAGTCCAATAGCATGTCAAGGTCAGGGGGATACCTGCATCTCAGAAGAATGACTCTGATTTTGTGGCCCCAGATCAGCATTTACATCCAACTGTTCCTCTCTATGCGGATCAATCTTTTTTGGATTCTGTTCTTTGCATCTTGGATCTGTATGAATCTGATGGATCTCCTGAATAGGAAACGATGATGGACCCAGAAAGGTGCTTAGTCTTTGCCTTCTTTTTCCTTGGAAGCAAAGCTCCTGGTTTTGTAGAGGTCTGAGGCACAGGCTGTGTATCATCCTAGTCTGTTCTCACTCCTGCTGGTACCTCTTTTGGAACAGGATCAGAGGACTTTGCTACCACATGCGCCATCTTTTTAGATCTGGAGATTGGAGCCAAGTTTGACGACTTCCTGGAAACAGTTGGTCCTGGAATGAATCCTGACTTCCTATTTCTATTATCTGAAGCCTTGGGAAACTTAGATCTGCAAGTTTTAATCAATAAGGTTTCTTGTAGGAGGAGGGTTTGGAGACCCTCTCCTTTCTAGCTTGCAGTGTGAAAGTACTGCAGATTGAGCAACAAGAATGCCCTTCTCTTAAGCACTTTAGGTAGCAAGCATAATTCTGGGAAAACGGCTGGACACAACACACATCTTTTAAAACCATGCTTCTTGATCTTCCGATCTGTCATAATGAACAACAGTAACTAACACTAAAACTAACTGTGACACCAGGTATCCCATGTTTACCCCTTTTTATACGGTTATGATATATTTTGTGCAAAGCATGCTTTGTGAGGTATCATTTGAAAACTCATAATCTGCTGAATATCACTGTCCTGTTAAGATGTGTGTTACATCACTGCATGTAAAATTATGAGATTCTGCTATATGATTGTTACTGAAATATGCTACAGTTCTGGGTAACACACAGACTAATTTCTCAAAGACAAAGACACACTCACATGCCAGCTCAGTGCTCAAAGGCCATTACCTGCTTAATTGGAGATTCACCAACAGGAAAGTTGCAAACAAGAAATTTACAATTCACCTGAAAGATAGTTGGCAGCTCACGTACACCATGGAACTGCCTCACCCGCATGACCCAGTAAAGACTTTTCCTTTCTGAGTATAAGAAGGGAGAACAATGCCTCTCCCATCACCTCTCCTCCTTATATTGCTCTGCTCAAAACATTAAAGAATACCTGAAGAACAGTGAACTAAAGGGAGTGGTCCCAGGTTGAAAGGAAATTTCAGCCTGTGAACTGTCTGCAGCATCTGGTGTGGTGAGAATGATGTTTGTTTCAAATCTTATTTAGCTTGGTAAAGTTTAGGAATTAGATTGTGGTTTTATCTTTTTATTTCTTTTGTAACCAATTCTGCCTTATCACTTGTAAATCACTTAAAATCTATCTATCTTTCTCTAGTCAATAAACATGTTTATTGTTTTATCTAAACCAGTGTGTTTGGGAGGCCTTCACTTGAGACAACAAGGCTGCTGCACATTCATTATCCTTTGTTCATAAATTATGACTAATTTATGAGCTTGTACAGTTCAGTGGGCTACTGAACAGTACAAGACATATATTTCTGGGTGAAAAAGCTGGGACTGAGGGATATTGTGGAGTCAGCCTGTATCTATTCATGAATGGCTGGGCATAGCATTCATGTATTCAGCTGGGAGTGACTTTACATGCAAGTGACTCTGAGTGAGCAGAGCCTGGAGGGATTTGCTCTTCACCAGCAAAGCAATGTAAAAGGCACCCTGTGCTGGAGAGTTAAAGGGACACAGCAGTCCAGCAGTCAAGGTTGTAGCCTGGGGAATATCACACTAACTACTATCTATCCAATTATTAAAACAACAAACAAGGCACTTAGTTAACTTTCTAAAGGACCTTGAATCTGAAGGAGGATCACATCCATCCATGGTCAGCGACAACCACAGCTATGCCCCTTTTTATAGCACCAACCTCAGAATGTGCTCAGATACTGAGGAACAGCGGGTGTGGGGGGGAGGATATAAGTGATCTAATAGGCACTACTAGTAGAAGGCTGTACCATTCAACAGCACTGATTGGCGCATATCTTAAGAGTGGGAAAATGCAGAGGACACTCAAAGAAGGACTAGAAGATTCCACAGAATCTATGGAGATAAAAATTGTGAGTAGAGAGGATAATTCAGTTGAATCTGTATGGATATAAATCCCGGGTTACAGAAAACATGAGTAACATGTAAGGTTATAATACCAGCATAATGATCAGAAAAGGAATATTGTGCGTACTATGTTGAGAGCAATCAAAGAGGTAACAAAGTCTAATATAACAACAATAAATAGGGGACTTCAATTACTACAACATAAAATGGTCAAATGTCACAACAGGATAAGCCAAGAAAAGCAATTTCTCAACACCTTAAAGATGAGTTTTTGGAAAAGCTAGTTCTAGAGCACACAAGAGGAGAGGCTTTTCTCCACTTAGACCTAAGTAACAAGCAGAAGTGGTTCAACTATAGTAACTATAAAGTATATAGTATATATACTATACTAAACTATATAGTAACTATAAAGTAACTATAGTAAGTACTGGTGACCACAACACAGTTTAAGTTCGCCATCTTTCTACTGAAGGGAACCAAAACCTAGTACAATGCCATTAAATTTTAGAAAGTGGGATTAAAAAAAAAAAAGAAGCTACTCATGAAGGCTTTCAAGTCAAAAGTATAATATGATATGATCCAGAGACCAAACTTGGATAGATACTGAATAAAGAAGTTTGGACTCAAAGCCAGTTTCCTCAGTTGAAAACTGGGCACCCTTCTAATACTCCTTATATTAATAAATAGAACTAGATAAATTTTTGATAGCACTTATATAAATCTCTGATTTGTCAGGCATCCTGTCAGTACAGTTAAATTTTAAGTTTGGACACAAGGAGATGTCCTTGTCCCAAGTCATTAGATTTGTTGTAACTGGGATTGGCTACAGCTATTTACAACAGTAAATAAATTCACAGCTCTCCTTGATTTCCTTCAGCCGTAAAACTAGTTGTACATAGTTTTGTACAGGTCTAACTATTTCAATTAGAGGGTGTTGTTTTTTATTGAAATGCTGGTACAACCTCTAAAGTGGACACAATTATATTGGTATAGCTTCCGATATAGATATAAATTATACTGGCATAAAGGTGTTTATGCCAATATAACTGCATCCACAAGAGAGGGATATATTTTAACTATATCAGTATCATTAAACTGGTACAACTTTTGTGCATAGATAAGCCCTAATATCGCTTCTACTTCTCCTTCGGCATCAGGATTGAGCTTCACTTTAAGAATAATGCATACTTTACTATAAATAAGAACAAGATGTTCTTTGTTTCATATTTATACCCAGAGAATGAGGAATAAGTTAAGAAAACACTATGGCTTTTATTTTTTCAATTTTCAAAATTTTATTTAAAATCATACTACTTTTTTTGAAGAGGTGCAACAAGAGAGTCAGCAGTGCTCAATGTAAAATATATAAATATCTACCAAAGCAAAGCCTGCAATGCTAAAGCAATATGTAATGGAGATGATTTTTACTACATAATTTAATAAAATGACAAGTATGAGGAGAGATTAAAGAGGCTAGGACTTTTCAGCTTGGAAAAGAGGAGACTAAGGGGAGATATGATAGACGTATATAAAATCATGAGTGGTGTGGAGAAAATGAGTAAGGAAAAGTTATTTACTTGTTCCCAGCATATAAGAACTAGGGGCCAGCAAATGAAATTAATGGGTAGCAGGTTTAAAACAAATAAAAGGAAGTTCTTCTTCACTCAGCGCACAGTCAACCTGTGGAACTCCTTGCCTGAGGAGGTTGTGAAGGCTAGGACTATAACAGGGTTTAAAAGAGAACTGGATAAATTCATGGAAGTTAAGTCCATTAATGGCTATTAGCCAGGATGGGTAAGGAATGGTGTCCCTAGCTTCTGTTTGTCAGAGAGTGGAGATGGATGGCAGGAGAGAGATCACTTGATCATTACTTGTTAGGTTCACTCCTCCTGGGGCACCTGGCATTGGCCACTGTCGGTAAACAGGATATTGGGCTGGATGGACCTTTGGTCTGACCCAGTATGGCCATTCTTATGTTCTTATTCTACAAATATGTATTATAGCGTGATATACTGTATTGGAAAAGATTAGGTTAGAATTTGGACGTTTAATTATATTGACAAATATTTACACAGGGCATTTTAACACAGCATTTTACAGAGATTAAACAGAAAAAGTTAATTCAAAGATATGAGTGAATGTACACATATGTATTGAGAGGTGTAGAGTGCTGCAAGCGATTTTATCAGTAGACGTTTGGGATTATTACTCATTATCTGTTTTACCTTAGCACCTAGGATTGTCATATTGTTCATAAGTAGCAAAATTAGAAGTGAAATATGAAGGTCAGTCCCAACCAGTGAGAATAAAACTTTTATATGACAACAAACCATTTGTAATTCTGTATATGCAGTATTTCAAAATAAAGCTATTATAGACAGAAGGGGTTTTTTTAATTGTATTCAACTACTTTTCATATTCCACCACCAGGAAATCTAGACTGCTTTAGTAACCTGAGACAAACTGTATGGGATTCAGGAGGAGAGGAAAATTATACCTAAGTAAACTGTAAAACTTCTAAAAATTGTCTAAAATATCTGTTCTCCACATAATATTGAACCTTGAAGCCATGACCTTGAGCTCTACCAGATACAAGCGCTGTGTCCCATCTGAGGTCTTGAAACGCCCTCTCCAGCAATATAATGTTCCTGTTTCTAGCCTTGATTGGTTACACAATTTTGGAACATACACCTTTAACTAGTGAAGACAAGTAGAATTGTACTACACGGGTTGAATTTTTTTTTTCAGAACAAGTATGTTAATTTTTAACAATAAATAGAAATGGGAGGGGGTCTCAATCTCTCTTCATGAAGGACAGTTCTGCTTCCTTCCTCTTCCTACCTACAATCCTACTTTCTATATGTGTTAGGAAGAACTAGTTTCAATAAACGTTGCTTCATCCGACTTCAGTGGCAATGCCAATTCCTTGTGTATTTTATAACATCTGAAATTTTTACTCCATTGCAAGTTCTGTAACTTTTATTTTATATATATATATAAAAAGATTGTGTAATACCGCACCCCAATTCTTCATAGAGATATTATTACCATATGATTATGGAATAACTATGATGTATTTTATGCAAGATAGGCCATGTAAGATATCACTGAAAAGGTTATTTACTGAATATGTTTATCCTACTTGTATGCATATATTATTTTTGTATCTGAAGTTAGATGTCTGTGTATTTCTAACTTGTTATAAATGTGTTTACACATGGGGAAAGCCCACTAGGTAAAAGACTCTCAGTCTAGATGGCTGGCTGGGAAGGGCCATTCAGGTTAATGAGCCATTAGAAGAAAACAATAGGCCTTAGAAGAAGCTTATCTCCTGTGTGTATGTTCCTGAGGATGCTACAAACAGCCTATGAATCATGGCTGATGTGACATTACAGGGACATATGACGAGGTCACCCGGTGCTGGACTCCATCTTGGAACATCAGTGTTTTTCCACTGACTGGCGTGGGGACCAAGCTTTGAAACAAAGGGCTCCCGCCATATGCAAAAGCTATATTAGGCAGGGGAGTGACACCATCGTGGTTCTTCACTGACTCCTCACGCAAGAAGACTCCTGAAAACACCTAAAGAATAGAAAGACTGGAATGGGGGAAGTGCTGAACCCAGGCTAAAAAAGGAATTTTTAGCCTGTGAATGAAACAACTGGCGTTTCTAAGCTGTAAGCCACAGCAGCTTGCCCCTTAAGAATCCGCAGCCTGCTTGCATTATCATTTAGGGTGAGAATTTGCTATTCATATCCGATCTATGTAGTATATTAAGCTTAGTTTGCATGTTTTATTTGCTAGATAATCTGCTTTGATCTGATTGCTATCCCTTATAAACACTTAAAATCTATCTTTTGTAATTAATAAACTTGTTTTTGCTTTGTCTAAAACCAGTGTGTGCGGAAGTCATAACTTGGAGCAGAAAGCTGTTGTATATTTCCTCTCCACGTTGAGGGAGGGGGCGAATTTCATGAGCTTACGCTGCACAGTTCTCTTTGCAGCGCAAGATGGTATAATTTTGGGTTTACAACCCAAAGGGGTGTGTGTACCTGAGTATCTGGGAAGTTCCTTAGCTGAAGCTTCCCCATGCAGAACTGATCACAGCATCTGTATGTAAGTGCAGCTTGGTGTGTCTCTACCTGTATGTGTGCTGGTAAAAGTGCAGGCTGGAGCCTGGGAGAGGGTTTGGCAGTCTGGTCACTGCAGTGGTGTAAAGGGAGCCCAAGCTGTTGGGTTGGAGGGCTCAGTGGTACCCCAGTTCCAGGTTGCACCCCAGGAGAAACCCATCACAGATTCCTTTTGTAACATACCTCCAGTTTTCTCTGATATTTCTCACATTCTAATTGACATTGAGAGAGATTCTTTGCCGTTTCTTCTTGCATGAGTTGAACACGTTCACTCTCAAAGGACTTTAATTTACTTTGATGGAGAAGTTCAGCCACCTTGCTCTCTGTGCTGAGTTGCAGCTGTCTATACCTGAAAAAAATCAAAGTAGTTGTGTGGTTTGATCAAAAAGAATACATGTAGATACAGCAAAAAGATACATGTACATCTTTTCAGTATATGGCACAAATTTCAGCAAAGAGGAGAATCTTTGTTATAAAATGCAGAGTTTAACAACCACTGTTAACATTAAACTATACACTATCTCTATTGGAAGTAATTGTTCTTCAAGCTGTCGTTTGTGTGGATCCCACTCTAGGTTTGTACGAACCTCATGTATAAGAGATCAGAATCTTTCAATAGCAGTGTCCGTTGGGCCATGCCTGTTCCATGTGTGTCCTCATGCTCACCCACATGAGAGAATAAAGGACAGAGCAACCACCCCTTAGTTTCCTTGCTATTTTAGAATTCCAGGTAAAGACGACTCTGAAAAAGCAGAGATTGAGGGCTGGTCATGTGACTCACATGGACAACATCTTGAAGAACCACAGTTCCTAAAAATGAACGAGAGGTCTTTGAGATGAGCCTCTGCATGCTCATACTTGTGGGATGAAGGCACCTGAGCTGCAAGCTTCCAGAACCTTCTGGAAAGCAGTGTCCACTGGGGCTACTCGCCTCTCTTTATCTCCTGATTCCTGAAGAGCTCCCAAGGAGATAAAAGGGGGAGTGGCCCCAACTACCTCTCAGTTCCTCCCATTAATTCCTAACCTGAGATGCCAAAGAAGTGCGGAAATTACGCAGGGAATGTGAATATGCAGAGGCTCATCTTGCAAAACTATGGTTACAGGAAAGTAACCTTCATTTCTTCTTCAACAGACCTCTACATATTCTGACCTGGGGGACTTAACAAGTATTACAGCCCCCAGGAACGTGGGCTGAGGAGTACTAGCTAAACAAGGACAGCAGAACTGGCAAAACAACATCAGGTCTGGATGTCAAGAGTAAGTCATTTCTATCTTCTTGCTCTCCCAAGACCCCCTCCCCCTAAAAAAGGAAGGAAACAAAATTGCTAAAAACTGCACATATAGCTGCAGTATCAGTCATGAAATATGGTGTGATAGACACAGCATTAGGGCATGCCACAGACACTGCCTTTGTCCTGGATGAGGGCTGACAATTCCCGGAGGCTGAAGCTCTGTCAGATCATGATAATTCTGAAACACTGAGCACTACATGGATAACCTTTAGACTGTGACAGACTGACTCCTCTTGTGTTAGTTCCATCTCTCCAAGGATTTGTGTAACTTGTAGATAAGCTTTGGCCCCATCTGGACAAGGCATGCAATGGAAAACTTACTGCCATTAAAAAGGCCAAAAGGTAAGGTACAATTTTATAGATAGAAGACTTTCTTGACTTCAGTCAAAGGTATGTGTAAACAGTTAGATATGAGACCATGAGACAGAAGGGGGAATACCATTGGAACACTTCTAGAAATCAGAAAGACTTCTGTCAGGGTATTAGCGCAACCAGACAGCATTTTACCCCAAGTCATACAGTCCTATTATCCACATTGTATGATATATGAAAATTTGCACTTAGCACTGTGGCCAGGAAATAAACCTCACACCCCATTATGTGTAGGTGATGGATGTCTTAACCATTATGTGTGACTGTTTATTTCAAGATGAGACGGAATGAAGCTAGGTTTACTGAAACATTCTGAAATGCTAAGCTGACTGCTCCACTGGAAAAAAACTCATCTCTCAGATCAAAGAAAGACTTGGTTAAAGATGGGTGTTCCTTGATGTTTCTACTACCCTGACAGGGGGGCGATCCAATCGTAGACACTGCATCCTTCATGGTGGAGTCAGTACCTGATCTGTTCCTAGCTTAGAATGAGGAGCTAGTTATAACTGAAGATAAGTAGTCCAGAGCTCAATATTGTTCTAATAAAATTTCCTCCTATGAGAGATCAGATACACAGATCCATCAATATTTATGATGATGTATCCAACGACTAATCATTGGTTTTCTTAGCTTCTCATATACAGGGTTTACAGCACTCTGTAACTTCTCCACAGAACCTTGGTAATGCACCTCTTAATTTCCTGAAGAAGATAGCCCTCAAATGGGAACATAAAAAAGAGACCTATAGAGAAGCTATGAAGTCAATAGGCAGTTCTTTCTAGATCATCAGACTGATCCGGTGACACCGTAACCTGTTTCTCCTACAAAGGCTACATAGCAGAGAAATCTTCAGATTTGTGAGATCTCAGAATCAACAGAACTGAGATGGATATAGTAGCCTCACATTGTAAGGGAGTTTTTGATCCAGGCATCAGTTCTTAGACTGTCAGATGCTCAACAGCTATAGTCTTCTAAACCTGGTCCTGGGGAGGGCTCTGAATTAGCCCTTAGGGATAGGCTGGGAACCCAAGAGAACTTCAACAGTTCCTATGAAGAACCACTGGAACTGACAGCTGTGGAAAGAAGCAAATTGGAATCTAAGATTTATTATAATAAATGAGTCTAAGACTCAGTCCGTCTCTTCACAGCTGCAGGATGAGAGTTTGATAGACAATCATCATAAGGGGAAAACATACTTTCAAACAAAGCAGAGCATTGAGTGTGTGCACCTGAATATGACCAAATGGGAAGCATGATGCAAAAACACTGTTCTATAGAGAACCATCATCTGATCTGATCAGAAGCTTGTAATGCATTTCTCCTTTCCAGTGTTGTAAGGACTCCATACTAGATCTGCTTGCTCATATCACTATGTTGAGCACAGAATCAGTATTGTAAGCAATTCTCAAAGATCATGGTGTTGGAAATGCAGAATGGGACTCCCCTGACCTGGGTGGATCTGAAGCCTCATTGGTATAGAGCCACTAGACAAGTGATTCTCAACAATCTAAGATGTCAGCTATTCATGCTGGCTGGAACCCAGGTACTAGGATGTTCTTGGCAACTGTTTGGCAGTCTTGCATGTTTGGCTGTCAAATTTGGATCCAGGATCTGACCCTGGATCTGGATCCATACTTGTCAGCCCACAGATCTGTACGCAGCCTTTTTTTTTTTTTTTTTTTTGGGGGGGGGGGGGGGGGGGGGGCTCCAGATCGGTGCTCTGTTGCGGTTCCAGATCTTGGTCTATAATTGGCTGCCAGAGATGTTTTAGGATCCAGCTCCTTTGGAAACTGCATCCAATGGCCAGAAAGCCAATTTAGGCACACAGCTAGGTCTCCTAGGCCAACCTGACCTTGACAGTGACCAACCTGATATACTTCTCCCATGGAAGAAGAGGCAGCCAAAACAGCTCCTGAGGGACACTCTTCAAAGCTGATGCTGGACTTACTCAGTGCCAGCTTAGTCGACTAGGCCTGAAGAGCTTCCCCCATGAGCAGGAGTGCATAAGCCATCCTCCCACTCCTGTGGGTGCAGACAAAACCCATGCCAGAAGGGCATCTCCTCTTTTCTTTTAAAAGAAAAACAGGAATGACAAACTAATTATATAAACAAATTTCGACTCAAAAGGGTATAAAAAGAGAGAGAAATATAAAACCTATGAGGAGAGCAACAAGAATGCTTTGTGATTTGAGTACAGTGACCATATTTTCCCAAAGGGAAAATGGGACATCCCCAGGCTGACCTAAGGGATCCCGCCCTGCTTGAAGCCAGCTTGAGCCCTCCCTGCCTCCCACGCACACGGGGCCAGCCCAAGGTCCCACTCCCCACTGGCACCAGAGGACAGCCTAAGCCGCCCTGCCACCTGCCTGAGACCCCATTTCCCCCCTGCAACCCACCTGTGGGGCTGGTGGCCCAAGTCCCACGCACAGCACTGGTGGCCCGAGTCTCCCCGCTGCCCACCCACAGGCAGAGCTAGCCCGACATCCCCCTCGCCCCGCTCCACACAGGGCAGGCGGGCTGGCTGGCTTGAGCCTCTTTCCAGGGTAGGACTGGCATTAGGACTCGCCTCCTCCCTGCACATTCCTCCGTGTCCCACTAGGGATCCCACCCTGCTTTTTTTTTTTTTTTTTGACAAAACTGGGCATTTGTCCCATTTGCTCTTGCCAACTGATTATCAGTGGCAGGAGCAAACGGGACAAATGCCCAGTTTTGAAAAAAAGTTGGGACGGCTGGGACAGGGCCTAAAAAAGGGACTGCCCCGGCCAAAACAGGATATATGGTAACCTTAGATTTGAGCTTGCTGCACCTTCTTCAATTACTGGCAGTTGGGACCAGTCCCCCCACCTTTTAAATCCCTGGAAGCCTCCAGGATGGGAAGTGGAGAGAGAGGTTGAGTAGCCCCAAAGGACAGTGTTTTCCAGATGATTCTGGAAGCTCATAGAACAGGGACTTTGATCCTAAAAGTGGGAATATGCAGGGACTATTCGAAGAAATAACTTTTCTTGTTTCTTTCAGTATGTGTTTGTGTGCTCCCACTCTAGGTGACTGGAGCTTAGAGCCCCATCTGGAAGATGGGACTGACTGACACTAACTAAATACTGCTCCTAACACCACCCTACCAAATTTGGCATCTGATCTTGCAGCCAGTTAGAAGGCATGGTTTTAAACAAAGGGGATTACTCCAAGTAGTTGGCTTGCAGGTTTCAGATATGAGAATGTTTTTAAACCATGCAAAGGAGGCAGCCTGAATGCTATGAGCTTTGATGTTTGGAGGAAGAAGTGTACTAGCCATGTGAGAACAGATCAAAATATAATAGGCATTTAGATAGTCCCTGAGAAGAAGTGGCTTTGGCCCCTATTAGTGCTATTTATGGCAAAAAAAAAAAAAAAAAAAAAAAAGTCTGCCTTTTAAACGGTTTGGCCCAGATTTTTAAAGGTGTTTAGGTACTAAAGATGCAGATAGATCAAAGGACCACTCGTTGCCTATTAAGACAGTCACTATACTCAAGGGCAGACACTGCTTGTTCCATCTCACTGCTGTGGGCGGTAAGAGGGAAGGGAAAGGTTGTGGCCAATCTACTCTTTATGCCCTCAAGTGGGAGGGACACATGTATGGCACAGAGAAACAAAATCCTATTCAAAGATTCCAATCTCACCTCTGGAGTGAGATCCACTTAGACAAAAACTTGTAAACACTAAGCCATATTTGTCTTTTGAGACCATGCTGACACAGTAATCATAAACTGGGTCCCTGTATCGAATGGGGACATGCTATCTCCCCCTGCACCATTGTCTAGGCTGTTGCCAAGAATTGGGGGCATTCATACAATTATTTATATTATTATTGCACATAGAATTTCCAGTCATGGATCATTGTGCTAGGTGCTGTACAAACATAACAAAAAGTCAACCTGTGCTCCAAACAGCTTACAATCTAAGTATAAGACAAGAGACAATATATGGATAGGCAGACAGATGGGATGGTCTTAAAGGAAACAATGAGAAAATATAGATCAGTATAACAGGCAATGATCTCAGCGTGATATACCCAAGGTACAATCCAGATTAATGATTAGCGGTGTCACCCCTGCCCTCTAACCTGAGATGCCCTTTACACTGTTTTGCTGCTGTAGTCTCCACTCTGGACTGCTTATAAACAGCCTCCTGTATGCAAGTCATTCCCAGCTATGTCTGTGTGTTCTGCAGCCAGCCAGCCACACTTTGGCTCTCACCATCTTAGTTATATTGGAGGGTGGCCTCAACACATACCCAGTCTAAGGTTTCCCCCCAGAAATGTATATCCTATACTGCCCAGCCCCTCTCCTGGACAATACAAGCTTACATAAAGTCCATCATTTTATTAATAGAAATGATATGCACACATCTTGCTTTCCCAAACACTTCGATTTAAACACTCTGGATTATATAAAACAATAAAACAAGTTTATTAATTACAAAGAGATAGATTTAAGTGAATAAAGTAATGAGGTATAAAAGTCAGAAATGGTTACAAGAAAAATAAAGAAAATGTAACTGGTGCCTAATTTAACAAACCATGTTAAACTCAAAGCAAGTTTTTCTCACCACATGCTCTCAGCTGTCTTACTGACCACCTTAGGTCAAGACCCCTTCTCCAGTTCAATGTCTCCTTTTTCCCATCTGGTGTAGTGAATCAATGGACAGAGAGAAAAAGAAGGGGTGCCTTGGGGTGTCTGTCCCCCTTTTTATAGTGTCAGTCCCCCTCCCCCTTGGAAAATATTTCCAGCTGAGATTCAGGAGAGAGAGAGAGTCTATAGTAAAGGATGTCGCCTGCTGCTCTTCCTCACCTGTTGAAGGTTCTTTTGTTTCCCTTCCTGCTTGATGACTTGGTTTACTGCTTAAATGCAAATTAAGCAGAGCACACATATTTTTGTTGAGACACGCCTGTTTGCCAATTTCAGTTTGGAACATGTGTTAAGGTCACCATGCAGTGGAACTTTATAATTTCACATACAATATTGTCGCACATTTTATCAGTATAACATTGACCAGCAAATTATGGGTTTGCAAATGATATCTCACAAGGCATACTTTGTACAAAGATTACTACAATAACGTGCAGGGTGTGGATATGGGTACATTCTGTCACACTCAGCAAACCAGCAGCCTAACCATTGTCAAGATCTTTGTCGGCATTACAGTAGACAAGAATTTTAAGGAGGGATTTGAAGGATGATAATGACTTAGTTCTATAGATGTTTACACAGACCTTCTCTCAAGTGTGAGTGGCAGCATGTGAGAAAGCACAAAGGTGCTTGTTTGAAAATGCAATAAGTGGGGGATGGAGGCTGACATCATGGGCAGACTGGAGGTAAGAGTTCATGCAAAGAGACAAGTAATACAGGCAAAGTCACAGGCTAGAAAAATGATCTTTGCAGCAGCATTTTGAATGGGTATGGGCGGGACAAGATTTTATGTGTCAAGGCCAGAAAGAGGGATGTTGCAATAATCAAGACACATGATGACGAGAACCTGGATGAAAATTTTAGCCATGTGGATGAAAAATAATGGCTGTTTCTTAGGGCCTGTCTACATGAATACTTAAGTTTGTGACAAGCCGAGGTTTAAATCTACAGAGCTTTTTCCTGCTGCACACGAAATGTCCATGCACTAAAAACTTCCATAACATGAAAAAAAAAACAATAAAAAGTTGAGAGAATCTTTTTTCTTTAGATTTCAGATGTGTTCCTGTTTCTGTTTCTTTTCCTCAAATTAACAACTTATTTCTGTGTCTCAATAATATCAGATGGAAAAATATACACAATATAAACTTTAAAAATGATACAGCAATTATCTTTTAAAGCAATGAGTACTAAATACGCCCTACTTTAAATTAATTTAAAACTTAAGTACCAAAAGTGGTAAACTAGCTGTTACATAAAGCACAACAACAGCAACAGACTTCCTCTGTCCCTCTTCCAAAAAATAAGATACAAAAAGCAATTAAATTTTGGACACAGTTACAAACAGACAGAATATTCAGAAACACATACTCATGCTTAAAAAACTCCCCCCAAATTATCAGGTAAAAGACATATGAACATTCAGATGTTTGCGTTCTTGTAAAACACACACACACAAATACAAATGCAGTTCATTAGTGACATCTGAACTGAAACTAAGATATCTGTAAAGTACTTCCGTAATATCAGTGGCAGTGAGTGTGTAGACAAGGTAGATAGCCCTCCTTCAGCTATCTTGACTTTGATGAGTCAGTGCTTTTCTAAACTATACTTGAGTTTCAGAGAGAAGTACCACAACCAGCTGGTTTATTTCTAGCCTCACAGTAGACTGTGGATAAGCATGTGTGTTACATTTAATAATGAAGCACAGACTGGTTGTAAATACTGTATTACTTTTTTCAAACACATCACCGTATTTAAATCAAATGTGCATCAGAACATCTTTTGATGGTATATCATCCAAGAAAGAAAGAGAACTGTTTTGATACGACTAGTTTAGTAGATGAGACTACACGGACATCAAGGGCATCACTATCCCATTCCACCATTCCAAGAGAAGCCACGGAGACTGTATCACAGGGATACAACCTTGGGCCATTCCTTACAGTTTTAAGCTGCGTGGTAGGGATACTATATGAAAATGTCTGTGAGAGCAGTCTTGACACTAGTAGAATAGAACTTGTTTCTCATAAGCTCTGCACACAAAAAACCTAATGCCAGTTAACATTAATACAAAAGCTCTAAACTGCTCCATATGCCCTAGCCATCCCAGATGAACCCTCAGAGTTCTGACTTCAACAACATCAGCATTACCATATCAAGTTCATCCTCAATATCAGTAAAGCTTAGTAGCAAGTTTAAATTTTATTAAAAAGAATTAATAAAACCTGTATTGGATAAATTAGGGAGGTCATCTTGTTAGCCTGGAACCTAAACCCTTATTTCCCATAGACCCTTGGTATCTTTTTACGCGATTTCTATTTGCACGGTGTTTTTTCAAAAATGTAACCACTATGTAAATCAAGGCCTGACTGCATATCCAAACCAGTTTTCTTCACTTATTACTACTTTTATTTTTTCCACCCTCTCTTTCCCCGGCCTCTCAAGTTTGTGTACCTCTCTCACCTGTTCCAGTCTCTCTCAGCTATTCTTCCATTGTCATTTTGAGCAGAAGAAATGGACCTCAACAGCAACCTCTGCAAAACTTCCTCTTTCCTTCTCCTTCTTTAAGAGGACTTGAGCACCTCTGTGTTCATTCCTGTTGGGATTGGAGAGCAAGACCTTATCCCGCAAATATTCTCTACTCTGCTTCAGTACACGAGAGAGAACAAGTCAACTCTTCTCTCCAAACACTTGGACTATGGGCTTGTCTACACAGTGGGATAATACACCCTACGGAGTGTGATTTCTCAGGTGCACTAACGTGTTTAGAAGAATGAACTATTGCATGCAAGCCGAGTGAGATGTGACAATTCTCAGGGCACCCATGATTATGAGTCACCTTGCTGCCCCCTGCTGCTAGTGAGAGGTAGATTCGCTTTTGGTGGCTGGGTGTTAGCTCCCCAACACCAGAAGCCTGTTAGCCACTCAAGCACTCTACTCCAGGCTATGCCAGTCCTGTCTTTGCCTTCAAGGTTAACAACGGGTGCACAACAGTCCCTGAGTCCCTTTGAATTGCTCCCCCTGTGATATGCAACCCTTGGCACTGGCCACTCAGAGAAATTCCAGCTCCTGTGCCCCCAAAGGAGTAGTGTACCTCAGTTTACCAGTTTTATCTTAAACACCTGCTCTTGTATAATCCACAGCACTTTTAATAAAAGAAGAGGTTTAAGAAAAAATTGAGATTCCACTAGAAAAAAAGAGAGCGATGGAAACATATGGTTACAATACAAAACTAGATCATAAAATGCAAACTAGGACCTAAACTTATTAATAGTTACCTTTCCTGTCTAATAAAGTATGTCCCTCCTCCTCCCCCCCGCGAGTTCAATCTGTTGCAGAACAGGCTGACTTCACAGGAACAAGGATCCAATCTTTCATGAAAAACATCCCCATTCAAGAAGAAGTCTCCTAAGTGAAAAGATACTTTTCTTCCAAAACCATAAAGTATACTTTCAATACTGTTACATTATTCCTTAAATATTATCTGTATGTACATCTTGCGATGATTATGAGTCTTAATAAGTTATGAGCTTTCTGAAGATAATTTACAGTTACCCTTTACAGATAAATACCCTTCAAGACATGTGTGTGGTGTAAAGAGTTTGTTGGGCCTGAGATAAAAGTTGTTTTGCACAGAGCAGTGGACGCTTTGCTAAGGGGCCTTTTCGTCACTTGAGGCCAGCCAGTTTGGACTTTATACCTAAGATTTGATTAAAAGAGTATTCTGGTTACTACTGTTCCCTAGTTAACTTTGCTCTGTGGTATGTGCAATTATTTTGCCTTTTTTGTCACATAGGTAATTTAAAACCAGTTTAAATAGAGGAAGGTGTTTAACAATTTCCTCATACTACTTTTTCCGTTATTCCATTCTCAGTATGCCATTATTATTATTAAAGCCTGAACCAGGCTGAAACCAGACACTTCAGCTTGACCTGAAAGTCACTCACCAGGCGTATAGTTAAACTTGCCACAGCTAAGAAGGGAGTCAGTCTTTTCAGAAAAGTTAGTATTTCCGTATAAAGCTGTTACTTTTTGACTAATGCTAGGTTTTGGTACTCTCTTTTGAGCATAACAGCTTTCCTGAAAAGATTGAGTTTTTCCTGATCTACAGAGGCTTTCAAGGGTCCTGTCAATAAGTGACTGCACCTCAAATGAACATGGGATTTAGGTTCCTGAGGCATTAGGCTCCAGTAGAGTACTGACGATCTTATCTATATGCATTTTCTGACCCCTACTAGGAATCATCTCCTCTCCAAGACAAAGAAGATATCTTAGTTGAAAAGTGGAATTTTCACTTGTTTTCCTCAACCTGATCCCTATAGCTGCTAATGTTCTGCCTTTTTGTAGTGAACTTCCACACAAGAATCACAATCAAAATTACAAATTAAAGCTTCACAATAGTTCCATAATACAGGAATTGTACCATTTTTACAGACTGGGAAACTGATGCTCAAAGTGGTTTAGTGACTTGACCAAAGTGACACCCCAAGTCTGTGGCAGGGTAAGCTTTAGTACCAGATCTGATTCTCAGGCCTGTAGTTTCACCTCCAGGCCATTCTTTCTCAGACTAGAAAATACCTTACCGGTCAAAAAAGGATAGTTAATTCTAAGGTAAGTTTGCTACCATTAACAAAGAAAAACCATATTCAGTGACAAGTAAGCTTGCATCTGGATACATCCCATATTGCCAAAATCTTTAAGCATGTAAGTAAGTTAAGGGGAAAGACTTCTGCACTCCTTTGTACCTTCATACCGTAACCCACAATGTTGTCAATAATGCACTCCTACAGGTCATCTCCAACAGATGTCAAAGAGCAACACGCACACAAATTTCAAACTTGCATGCTAAAACAAAACCTTTACTATGACCTCATATGCTTAATCAATTATATCAGCACACCTGATTGTCACTCATTCCATACATCTGGGAAGTTATTCTGCCTTAACACTGCTGAGTTTGCAGTTAAGGTTGTGTGTTAGAATGTAAGTTTGATGAAGTTAGAGTATTTAAAAAAAATCAGGGTGTGTGTGTTGGGGTAGGGCTGGAATCAGACCCCAGCAGCACCACCTAGTGGTGGTACTCTGGGCCAGGTCACCCAGTGGTGAGAGTCAGCAGCCAGGGGTAGGGGAGCCTAGGCTCTCCCTGCTCCACTGGGCTCTGACCCAGGGCCCTGTGAATAAAAGTTTAACTATGCGGCCAAGGGGAAGGCACCTGTGCCTGCTCCTTGGGCCACTTCCTACCCCAGCTTCAGTTCTTCCTCTGGCACCACTGTTCTACATCTGGATTACCCCTGGAGTCCTCTCTGATTGTGCTCCACAGGGTTTTCCTCTATGTTGAGGACCATTGTTCCCAGCATCCGCAGGTGAAGAGCCTGCAGTGGTTTGGCAGCGAGGCCTGGTTCTGGCCATGTGGAGCCCCAGCATCTTCTCTAAAAAAGGAGGACTTGTGGCACCTTAGAGACTAACAAATTTATTTGAGCATAAGCTTTTGTGAGCTACAGCTCACTTCATCGGATGCATTCATGTAGCTCATGACAGCTTATGCTCTAATAAATTTGTTAGTCTCTAAGGTGCTACAAGTCCTCCTTTTCTTTTTGCGAATACAGGCTAACACGGCTGCTACTCTGAAATAAAGCATCTTCTCTGAGAGCTTGCAGCATATGATTGCTCCCCTGCTCTGTCTGCCTAGAAACAGCTGCTTCCATTTCAGGTCAGTTTACACTGTGAGCATGTCCAGCACAGAAGGCCCCAGGGCAGCTTAGTTCACCAGTGTGGGGCTCATGCACCCCATCACAGTAGAGATCCCAGAGTCTTTTTGGTTTCTTGCAAAACGGTATAAAGAAAAGTGAGACTATCAAGTGAAAAAAGGCCAAAAGAATTATTTCTGTGTCATTTTTTATCAAACCACAATGAAAAAAATGAAATAGTACTCAAAGTTTAAATTCTATGTTTGGTTTTTTGCTATTTCAATGAGGGTGTTTTGGGTTTTTTGTTTGTTTGTTTGTTTTAAAATAAAGTAAAGGTTTAAAACTCCTATACAACTGAAATCTGTAATGGAACCTTAATTATAAATGCATCCGATGAAGTGAGCTGTAGCTCACGGAAGCTTATGCTCAAATAAATTTGTTAGTCTCTAAGGTGCCACAAGTACTCCTTTTCGGGGATACAGACTAACACGGCTGCTACTCTGAAAAAAGAATCATATATGTAAACTAAGGAATATTAAAATCACCTACACATTTAAAAATATGAAAATTAATAGTAACATAAGCATTCAAATACACGCATAGTTCATACAAATCTCTTAAATGAAGTAATATGAAATTTAGGCGCTAAGCAGGGCCCCTGACTATCCCAGCTCACAAATCTCTGCAAGAAAGACAACTCAAGATACCAACATCTTGTGGAGCTCAAGAGCATTTCTCTAATCCTTTGAGCTGAAGAGCAGGAACATCAGCTTCTCCTAGCTCTGACTCTCCTACAGAGCTTATGAGCTCCACTGGATCCCCAGGTTCATGTGGAATGATCGACTCAGTGTTCCACTTTCTCCTCGCCCTGCATAGACTTTATAAAGCGCCACTGAGCCACGTCAAACTTTATAAAGAACCTGTTACTATGCCAAACAGTAAGGCCATTTTTTTTTTTTTTTTTTTTTTTAAGAATCAGAAATGAAGGACTGGAAGGGACCTCGAGAAGTCATCTACTCCAGTATCCTGCTCTGAGGCAGGATTAAGCATTATTGTGAGCAGCCAGGACAGGTATTTCTCTAACCTGTGGTTAAAAAAACTCCAATGACAGAGATTCTATTATCTCCCTAGATAATTTGTTCCAGCGCTTAACAAATCCTGACAGTTATGAAGGTTTTCCTATCTTACTTAAATTTCCCTTGCTGCAATTTAAGCACATTTCTTCTTGTCCTGTCCTCAGTGGTTAAGGAGGACAACTTACCACCCTCCGCTTTATTACGTATTTGAAAACTTGTCCCCCCTCAGTCTTCTCTCCTCCAGACTAAACAAAACCAATTTTTTCAATCTTTCCTCATAAGTTGTGTTTTCTAGACTTTTAATTAGTTTTGTTGTTGTCCTCTGAACTTTCTCCAGTTTGTCCAAATCTTTCCCAGAGAGTGGTGCCCAGAACTGGACACACTTCCTGAGTTGAGACCTAGGAGTCCTGAGCAGAGTGGAAGAATTACTTCTTTTGTCTTGTTTACAACACTCCTGCCAATACATCCCAGAATGATGTGGGTTTTTGGTTGTTTTTTTTCTCTTTTTGACAACAGTATTATATTGACTCATGTAGTTTGTGATCCACTATAATCCCCAGATTCTTTTCTGCAATACTCCTTCCTAGGCAGTCATTTCCCATTTTGTATTTGTGCAATTGATTATTCCATCTTAAGTGTAGTACTTGGCATTTGTCCTTATTGAATTTCACCCTATTTATTTCAGACCATTTTTTCAGTTTGTCAAAATCATTTTGAATTCTAATCCTATCCTCCAAAGCACTTGCAACCTCCCCAGCTTGGGACTTTCCACAAACTTTGTACGTATACTCTCTATGCCAATATCCAAATCACTAATGAAGATATGGAATATAACTGAACCCAGAACAGATCCTGTGGGACTCCATTCAATATGCCCCTTCAGTTTGACTGAGAACTATGGATAACTACTACTTGAATATGTTTTTCCAACTAGTTGTGCACCCACCTATTATAGTAAGCTCATCTGGGCTATATTTCTCAAGTTTGCTTATGAGAAGATCATATGAGACAATATCAAAAGCCTTACTAAAGTTGAAATACAGTTGGGCCTCAATTTACACGATGGTTATGTTTTTGAAAAAACACTGCAAAAAGAAATGGCGTAAAAAGATACCAATGGTCTATGGGAAATAAGGGTTTAGGTTCCAGGCTCACAAGATGACCTCCCAATTTATCCAATACAGATTTTATTAAAAATTTTTAATGAAATTTAAACTTGCTACTAACCTTTACTCATGTTGAGGATGAACTTGATATGATGATAATGCTGATGTTGTGAAGTCAGAACTCCGAGGGCTAATCTGGGGAGGCCTGGGAGTGTGGAGCAGTGGCGTAGCCAGCACAGGACACTTTGGTGGGCCCCCACTTTGGGTGGGTGGGCAGGGAGGCAGGAGGGATCTGTATCGCCTCACCTCACCCTCTCCAGCCGGCCTTACGCGGGGGTGATGGACACTCTGGCCAGGGGCCCTCCCGGTGCCAGGAGCTCCAGCAGGGGAGCAGGGTTGGGACGTGGGGGCTTGCCCGCTCCCCAGCTGGAATGGCGGGCGGGTGGAGCGGGGCAAGCCCCTGCATCCCAACCCCGCTCCCTGGCTGGAACGCTGGGCAGGCAGTATAGGACAAGCCCCCGACCCGCTCCCCAGCAGGAGCACCAGGTGGAGCAGGGTAAGCCCCTGACCCTGCTCCCCGGCTGGAAAGCCAGGCGGGCTGAGTGGGGTAAGCCCTCAATCCTGCTGCCTGGCTGGAGCACAGGGCGGGCAGGCGAAGCGGGGCAAGCACTAGGGCTGGAGCAGAGCTGGGGTTGGGCAGGTAGGCCTGGATGCTAAGTGGGTGGGCCATGGCCCACCAAGGCCCACCTGTGGCTACAAAGTGGAATTGGTGGTGGAAGACTTGCGAAAAAAACTGGTGATGGTCAGTTGTTTGGCTTTCTTTTGCATGTCTTTGTAAATTTCCCTGTAAGGAGCCAGCACACCCTAAAGCTCTCTTGAATTTCAAGCTATGTTCCATGAATGGATCCTCAGCAAAAAAAAAAAAAAAAAAAGGTCTCCTAGTTCCTTGGCCAATCGAAAAACCTTATCCAGAATCTCCATTGTCAGCTGCAGCTTTGGTACCACCACCACCTCCACCTCCTCACTGTCCTCGTCACTGGTACTTGACTGAATCAGTTCCTCCAGCTCTTCCTCACTGAGCTCGGTGGTGTGGGACTCAAGTGGGACTCCGCTGCCTGGAGATAGTCAAAACCCTCCTCATCAACGCGACGACCCTGTATTCCAGAGGTGGGCAAACTACGGCCCGCGGGACCGTCCTGCCTGGCCCCTGAGCTCCCGGCTGGGGAGGCTCGCCCCTGGCCCCTCCCCCGCTGCCATGCCACCACACGCCCACCCACTTCCCAGGCTTTCCAATAAGCCTGTCCTGCCGCTCTGAGCGGCACGGTAAGGGGGCGAGGAACATGGGGGAAGGGGGGTTGGATAAGGGGCAGGAGGTCCCGAGGGACAGTCAAGGGACAGGGGGTGGTTAAGAGACAGGGAGCCGGGGGGGGGGGGGGGGGGGTGGGTGGGGGTAGTTAGGGACGAGGGTCCTGGGAGGGGGCGGTCAGAGGACAAGGAGCAGGGGGCAGTTGGATAGGGCATGGGGATTCCTGGGGGGCCTGTCAGGGGGCAGGGGTATGGATGGGGTCGGGGCAGTTAGGGAGCAGGGGCTAGTTGGATGGGGCGGAGGTTCTGGGGGGGCAATCAGGGACAGGGAGCAGGGGACAGTTTGATGGGGCAGAGGTTTTGGGTGGTCAGAGAATGGGAAACAGGGGGCAGTTGGATAGGGCAGAGGTTCTGGGGGGTGCAGTCAGGGGACAGGGAGCAGGGTGGGTTGGATGGGGGGTGGGGTCCCGGGGGGTGGTTAGGGGACAAGGAGCAGGGGGAGTTGGATGGGTCAGCGGTTCTGAGGGGGGCAGTAAGTGGGAGGGGGCAGATAGGGGGCAGGAGCCAGGCTGTTTGCGGAGACACAGCCTTCCCTACCCAGCCCTCCATACCGTTTCGCAACCCTGATGTGACCCTCAGGCCAAAAAGTTTGCCCACCCCATCTCTATTCGGCACTGGTGAGGCCACATATGGAGTACTGTGTCCAATTTTGGTCCCCCCACTACAGAAGGGATGTGGACAAATTGGAGAGAGTCCAGTGGAGGGCTACGACAATGATTAGCGGGCTGGGGCACATGATTTACGAGGAGAGGCTGAGGGAACTGGGGTTATTTAGTCTGCAGAAGAGAAGAGTGAGGGGGGATTTGATAGCAGCCTTCAACTACCTGAAGAGGAGTTCCAAAGAGGATGGAGCTAGGCTGTTCTCAGTGCTGGCAGATGACAGAACAAGAAGCAATGGTCTCAAGTTGCAGTGGAGGAGGTTTAGGTTGGATATTAGGAAACACTACTTCACTAGGAGGGTGGTGAAGCACTGGAAAAGGTTACCTAGGGAGGTGGTGGAATCTCCATCCTTCGAAGCTTTTAAGGCCCAGCTTGACAAAGCCTTGGCTGGGATGATTTAGTTGGTGTTGGTCCTGCTTAGAGCAGGGGATTGGACTAGATGACCTCCTGAGGTCTCTTCCAACCCTAATATTCTATGATTCTATAGCAGAGTGTATTAAAAATATAAGAGTCTCTGGATGAAATAAAGCCTTCCACCATCAATGCATGTTGGAATACTTCCAGCACTGGATCACTGTTAAACTTGGATCACCATCCATAGCATCAAGGATGCAGTGAAAGGTGCGACGAGTGTAATAAACCTTAAAAGTTGCGACAACACCTTCGTCAAGGGGCTGGAGAAGTGATGTGGTATTTGGAGGCAGAAAATACACCTCCGCTTTGGGCTATGCAGCCTGAAGGCTTGCAGGGTGGTCTGGAGTATTATCAAGGATCAGTAGGACTTAAATGCCAGGTTCCTTAATGCCAGGTAGCATTCCACTTCATGCACAAAACAGTTATGAAACCAGTCCATAATGAGCACTGAAGTGACCCACACATGCCAATTAGACCTTCAAAACACTGGTAGCTGATATTTATCTTTCCCCTTAAGTGTACAAGAATTCAGGGCTTGGTGAAGGAGCACTGGCTTTACCATAAAATCCCCCATTGCATTACCACAGATGAGATGAGTCAGTCAGTCTTTCACAGCCTTGAAACCCAGAGCAGATTTCTCATCTTTTGGAAGAATGGCTAATTTTGGAAACGGATGCCAAAGAGAACCTGTCTGATCTGTGTTAGGTTACAAACTGGAGCAAGTTACTTTCTCCTCAATGAGTTCGGCCAGCTTGTGTGGAAACCTTGAGCTGCTTCATGGTCTGCTGAAGCAACTTTACCAACTAATTTAACATTATGCAGCCCATATCTCCTTTTGAATTCTCAAACCATCCCCTGCTGACTATAAAAGTAGATTCCTTGGCTACACTGCTCTCCTCCAAAGTTGACGCAGCATCCTGTTTTAAGTGATTGTACAATCTCTTAGCTTTTTCTCAAATCACTGGCCCAACCATGGAACTTTTTTCTGTGTTTTCTCAATCCATATATTCAGCGCTTTCTCCATCTTTTGCATGGTAGTATCATGAGTATAGAATGACATTTTAGCACCTTTAGGTGCACTTGAAGCAACAATTGCTCTAATTTTGGCTCATTTCTCTTCACTGTACACACGGTCAACTCATTAAGGCCATAAGCCCTAGTCACAGATGATTAACCTTCATCCTTAGCGAGCCTATGCAACATTTCCATTTCTGTACTAAAGTCAACACTTTCTTCTGCTTCTTCACACATGATGTATCACTTTTTGATCCACTTTCTCTCAATTTTCTCTTTGAGCTCATGGTAAACACTTAAGGGCGATAAATAGCAGGTAAAGGCAGAGGATAATGTAATGTGTACGAGACAATATCCAATCACACTGAAAGCAGCGTGGTGGAGGAGGGGCAGGAAGCGACCAGCTGATTCTAGATGCACCTGTGCATCTTGGAGACCACGCTGCACCGTGTAAAAGTGAATCCATACCATGTACAAAAATAAAGGGTCACAATTAATTGACCATGCATAACTGAAACCGTGCAGAAAAAATACCATGTAAATCGAGGCACGACTGTAGATAACATTTACTGCTTCACCCTATCTACAAGGCTTGTTACCTTGTTACCTTCTTGTCAAAGAAGGATATTAGATTGGTTTGACATGATTTGTTCTTGAGAAATCCATGTTGACTGGTACTTATCACCTTATCTTCCAGATCAGTGGTTCTCAACCTATTTAACACCGTGGGCCACACGTGACATACAATGTGTTATGTGGGCTGTATCCAATACTACCTACATGGTCCTGAGGATATCACATTGGCCACAGCATTGTGCTGATTGGGCCACAGGTTGAGAACCACTGTTCTAGATGCTTACAAATTGATTACTGGCTACATTATGTTTCTGGGTACAGAAGTTAAGCTGACTGGTCTATAGTTCCCTGGATTGCCCTTATTTTTCTTATAGATAGGTACTATATTTACCCTTTCCCAGTCCTCTGGGATCTCTCCCATCCTCCAGGAGCTCTCAAAGATAATGGCTCAGAGATCTCTTCAGCTACTTCCTTAAGTATTTTAGGATGGATTTAGTCAGGCCCTTCTGACTTCACCCCTCTCCCCCCAGCGCCTTATTAATTGTATGCAAAGTTTAAAGCTGATATTGTGCTCAGTTAACCCCCAAAACCCAAAGAAAGTTAAACTTTAAAGGGTTTGAATTTTAACTCTCTGTAACTTTAAAAATAAAAAGATATTTCTTCTTCCGCCTTCAAACTTAAAAAGTCTGTAACTACTTACAGGTTGCACTAAAATATTCTACAAAATTATAAGGGGAGTGAAGGGGTAGCTTATAAAAGGACTGTGGTTGCATTCTTAACTACAGAGCTAATATCAGAGTGCCCCATATTCAGAGTAATATTTAATTACTTGTAACTCAAAAACAGCCTAATTTTATTCATAATAACAAAAACCCACAATTGGGTACAAGTTTGTAATTATTCCACTATTAGTAAGAACAAAATTTCTAGGTAAATCAAGCATATATGTGGGAATTAGAATCTTGGACCTTTAGCTCCAAAAACCATGACTATCACTTCGGCTCAGGGGAAACTTTTGTTATAGTGATGAAGTGTAGAGGGACCATATGTTCTCTCTAAACTACAACCAGACACCAGAGGGCAAACTACTCATTGTATTCATTATTACCAGAATAGTTAAACACAAGACTTGTTATTGTTGCTTAGCTACACCCGGTTTTCTTGAAACAAAGTCTTTGCTATATTTTTCAAAAAATATTTTACTATTTGGAAAGCCTGACGTGGTAGTAATTAGACATTCCAATACAGAGGTACACAGAACAATATTAGACATAAGTCAGATCCCAAATCAAAATAATTTCTTAGTGACCTGAGACACAAAAATTGTTTGACCAATTTTCTTCCAACTCTGAAAGAAAATTCCCACCTTCACAATAATCCTGACAAATTTCAGACTAACCCAATAATAATAGCAAGAGTTATAGCAGGGCTGAATACAGAGTTTATAATGGATACTGGTTGCAACAATAACTATGGCAAGACTAGGGCCAATACTGGTTTCTTCTTACCAGACCTAGTGCTGTTTAAAAAGGAGAAAGATGTTCCTTATGAGCCTCTCCTCCCCAGCCTTTGATGGCAGCACATTTCAACAGGCCTAACCCTCTAACTTATAACAGTGGCTTCTTTTTAAAAATTGTTAAAATTATCTTTTAAACTAAAGACAGTGTCAATATTTTCTGTGTTTTTTAAAAAGAATAAAGCTTTGTTACTCCTTAAGATTTTTTCAAAATATTATTTTTCTCCATCCACTATAATCTTTTTAACAAGTTATTAATAAAAATAAATGCCTTTCCTCAATTTCTTTCTGATGAATATTCCAGAATTCCCTCTATGTTTACACGGTTTGTGAGATCACTAACTCTGATAGAATAAATAGGACAGTCTACAGCTCAGACTATTTCATAGACAAAGATTCTATTATTTTCCTTTAAATTGTAATTATTTTCATTCCAACTTCAGATACCATTTTTAGGACAGTTATTTTTGTGAGTCACCTTTAACTTGTTTTAGGAACTACAAAAATGTCACTTTGTAAGTGTGATAATGTGCTCTGGGATATAGGCTTTTAAAATGTATATATATTATATTAAGAGCTATACAGGTAAAGACTCAATAATGCAAACCTTGTATGTGCACTGTACTGTACATTCCATTATTACTGTATACAGCACACTGGCATAGAAATATAGTACTTCATTTTAATGTTTTTAAACATTCATAGATTCTTCTTTTGAAAACATTTAATTTTCCCCCCCTTTTATTTAAAAGTTTCCATTTATAGTATATATCTTTCGTTCTTGCTAAAAAAGATGGTCGATCTCTTATGTCTGAGTAATCCTCTACATCACATGGAATGAATCTGAAGACTCTTGGTGCTCGTGTCAACATTAAAATAGGCCAAATATGCTGTTTTGGCACAGTATAGTCAAACCATTGCCACAAAGTTAGGATTATAATGCAGCCAACTCCCCTCTTCTCCACTCCTTAGTATACTATCACTTACACATGCTGAAAGATTTAAAGATACAAGCAAAGAAAAAATCCTCTCCAACTACATTTATTTTAAAAATCTGGGAATATAAGAAATAGAAGCATGTGAAAACAACAGGGGCAGAAACTCTGATCCACCTCAACTTTCATTAGGCTTTACAAATTTACTGAGCTGGAATATTCTTCTTGACAGCTTATATAATCATCATTAACACCTCAAATAACTTTACCTCCAGACTCGATAAAGGAATCTGAAATGCACTTTTTCTGCTTTGACCTAAGTTAACTTTTGTTTGAATGATTTCCTAAACCATTTCACCTCTCAGCTGTAGCAGCAACTGTCATTCTTGGCTTGGAAGCAGATTCTTGTATGAATGTGAGTAATCTTTTTTTGCTGGGGTAAAACCGCAGGGTATGTTCAACAACTGTACTATGGATCTATAGGAATCCAAAACATGCATTTAAAGTAATTCAATGCATCTCTCATATCATGATCAAATAAGGCATCCAATGTGATTAATAAACAAACAGTACTTTGCAGCACTTGGTTGTCTTGTTAAGGCACATAATAATGCCATATTAATTATGTGGAGATAAAAGAAGCTGTTATTTAAATCAAACAGATATAGCAGAAGGAATGCTGCAACTGGGGCTTTCATTTATTTTTATGGACAATATAACTTTTGTAAAATCTACTGTTATTGCACATATTTTGGTATAAATTTTATGCTTCAAATAATTAAAGGAAAAATAACCAACAGTTAACAATCCACCCCAAACACGCTTTCTATAAACTCATTTAAAGTTCCAGATACATAAGTTTCTAAGATTCCAATGGTTCCTACAATTCCTATTCCACTCTGCCTTTAGCTACTTTTATGCATGTTGCTTCAAACAAGTATGAGACTAGAAAATGTGTTCAAGACAATGTCAAAGAATAGAATGGTGTGCCGACAGCCATGTAAGCGTTTTGAAATCTCTTTGCCGAAGTCAATCAAGAAAGGCCTTGCATAAAAGTTCTCTCTTTGATATTTAGGCACATTTTTATCATATGGGAGCAACTAAATAGAAAATCAAGTGGCTATTTTTACTTTCAAATTTAAATAGGAAAATTACATATTTACTAGAATTTGGCTTTTTAAAAAAATCGTTGATAATAGTATCTTACTACAAACAGCACATCAAGTTTCAGAATCTAGAGATGGAAAAACTTGTTAGCCTGCCTAGTCATCCACTTTACTAATGCAAGATTGGTCCCTGCTGTACATTTACTAATGTTTTGTCCAGCCTAAATTGAAAGTGCCCAAGCAATTGGAATTCCACAGCTTCCCTTCTGAGACTATTCCACTCCTCTCAGGAGGATTTCCCTGATTTTCAGCTTACATTTTCCTTTTATTAATTCCATTTCATACAGATATTTATACCTTCTTTTATTATGCTAAGTAAATCATTGAATTATTTGCAGACATCAGCTCATCACAAAGCTAGTAATCTACATGTATGTGGCTAAATATATTCTCCTCAGTTTCACTCAACACCTGCCCCTCTTCCTCTCTTCTCCCCTGCTCTGTCCCCCTCATCCACCATTCCCTCCCTTTTCTTTCTATTTACCTTATATCCTCCTAATTAACCACACATCCATGCCCTCAAAATATTATGGAACTAACATGACTTTTGCTGCCATCACATTGTCCATTCTGTTTGTGTATTATATCCTCCCCCTCACCATGTGTCTGTCTTGTCTATTTAGATCAGTGACACTCAAGCTTTCCAGACTACTGTACCCCCTTCAGGAGTCTGATTTGTCTTGCGTACCCCCAAGTTTCACCTCACTTAAAATCTACTTGCTTAAAAAATCAGATTTAAAAATACGAAAAAGTGTCACAAGGCACTATTACTGAAAAATTGCTTACTTTCTGTTTTTTACCACATAATTATAAAATAAATCAATTGGAATATAACTATTGTACTTACATTGCAGTGTATAGTTTAGAGACCAGTATAAACAAGTCATTGTCTGGATGAAATTTTAGTTTGTACTGACTTTGCTCGTGCTTTTTACGAAGCCTGTTGTACAGCTAGGAAAATATCTAGATGAGTTGATGTAACCCCTGGAAGACCTCTACGTACCCTTGGTCGAGAACTACTGATTTAGATTGGAAATTCTTCAGGGCAGGGACCATCAACTACTTTGTTTGTACAGTGCTTAGGACAATTAGTTTCCATTTTTGAGTCGCCCTTAAACATTATTATTTAACATGTTTATTATAGTAAACAAAAGCACAGAGGAAATATTTTTTCCACTGGAGCAACTTTAAAAATAAAAGAGAAATACTATAAATAGCTCAATATGGATTGTCCGGGGAAAAAAATCAGTTTCCAAATGGAGTTTCTTGTATGGCTTAAGATGGGTAATCACCTGAACAAATCAAAAATATACTGGCGATTGAAGTCAGTTTTAAGCTGTTCACTCTTATCTTCATTCATATGTAAGACTATCTATAACCATATTTTTATTGCACAACTCCTCCTCAAAGTTTTATCCATTTTTCTTTGCTCAAAAAGAAAAAAAACTTTGAACAATCTAATGGCACAAAAGAGCTCTGCTCCCTTAACATAGTGACCATCAGAAAACTTTCCAAGCTGTGATATGACATGACATTAGAAAGCTAGAAGAAACAAACCTACTTGAACTACGAACAAACTGCAAACATATTCACCACAGTTTAGAATTTTTGTTTTGTGAAGGGTTCCTTTTGTTCTCCTCCTCTAAATCAGCAAAATTATTACTATTTGTTTGAAAGTGACATTTCAACAAAAATATTTCGGAATCTGCACAATGAAAAAGAAAATACAATACTTTGCTACCACTTTCTGGGTCACAGGGTGCACATCATGTGAGATATTTCTTGAGTAGGTTTTCCCACTTGAGGGACTGCAATTATGAAATATTTTATGAAAGGCATAAAGCTTTATATAGAGGCTTAGCAGGATTTTTTTTTAAAATAATTTCAACAGATAATTTTGTTTATAATTGAAAAATATGCTTAAAATAATCAAATTTAAATTTTCACAGTTCCACAAAATTGTGTTAAGTATTTTTTTATTTTTATCAATTTTAATGTTCACACTTAAATGAAGTTATGGGGGCAGACAATAATTATTTAAAGATAGCAGAAAGATATAAAAATTTATAAATCTTGAACTGCTGAAAACACAAACTGTCAACATCACCTTAAACTATATAAAGTAAATATCCTTAAATTAAACTAACTTATCAAACAGCATTTTACTTACTTTGCCTCGCTGTAAATTTCAGCCATTATAGATAGAAATATTTTTTCGTTGGTTTGTGTGTGTTCAATGAAATCAATGTTCAATGCCATTTACGGATAAAAATCAAATCCTTCTAAGCCTATTTACATATTAATAAACAATCAAATTTAGCTGTGAATCAGGTAGGATTACTTTACACTACAAAACTACAAAAGCAAGAAAATGAAAAGTTAAACCAACTAACACAACATACCATCTTCTTCTCTGCTAAAGGACACACATCTTACCACTACCACAAGAACTGTACAATCACAAACTACACACCAGAACTTTACCTCTGCCTGCCTATCTAAGCCAGGCTTCTAGCATTATGTTTTCCAGACTACCACCTGCGATATATATAAGACTGCCCCTCAACCTCTGCTTTTCAACACTCACTTCACCACACTACTCCCTCCCAACACTACTAGCAGTAAATATTTACTAGTGGTAATAGCTGGTGTGTTTGGAGAGAACCCAGGGATAAGAGATAATTATTTATTAGGTGTATTATGGTAGCACCTACACCTCTAATTAAAGACAGGGGCTCCATTGTACTAGGTACTGTACATATATAACAAAAAGTTGATCCCTGTGCTACACTTATGTTCGCATTCTATAAAACCAAACCAGCCAGCAGTACGTTTCTGTCCCAAATCCTCCCAGGGTACTTCAACCAAGACGTGGAACATGTTGAGACTTAAAGATTTAGATAAAAAGTTTTTTTTTAAAGGGAATAACTGCTGTAATATAATGAATGTCCCTAACAACAAAGGCAACAGGGACGGTTTGTGAACATAAAAAATTCTAAATATACCGAGCCTTTTCTTCCCATTCCTCATTTTAGACCATTCAAGCCATACCAACTATCTTATCTCATGTTCTTCTGTAATGTCCCTGCATACACCATGCTGGGTTCTCTCAACTCTCAGCAAATCTCATTGGAGTATAGTCCCGACTTATGAGAGTGGGAGGCATAATATAAGTGGTATCATATTAAAATATGGAGGAAGGTTTTTTAAAAAAATATGAGTATTGCTACACATAAAAATAAGGTGAAAGTCTGCAAAACTAAGCTCATATACTAAAACCAAAAACAATTACTTAATCACCATAGGCCACTTATATAAAACTTGTTGTGCATTTATCTCAGAGCACTTTACAAAAGTAAGCAAACAGTATTATCGCCCTATTTACAAGATGAGTAAATTGAAGCACACAGAGGTTGACTGTCGAAAAGACGTTTGCAAACACCTTTAACATTACTTCCAAAACCATTTCTAATCAGACCTGGTTTTCTGCATTCTGAAAGTCCTATTCACAGTCACTACAACACTGAGGCATAAAACAGTTTCTAAAACTGGGCGTAACATTCATTTACCTATGTGCGCCAAGTTTTAAACTGTTTTAGGAGCTAAAGTAAAACATGCTGAAAATGACTCATTGTGGTACCGGAATATATACTATAGGAAATAGGAGTTCATTTACAAGTGGGAGAAATGCACTCACACTTCATTGGTGGGAATTCACTGGACTTCCTTTCCAGTAAACGTCATTTTAAAATAAATATGGAAAATATGTTTCTTTTACCTGAAGTTTTTATAAGTTGATTTAGATAGTTGGCATTACTAAATAATTTTTATATTTATCTTTATAAGTCTATCTTTTAAAAAAGAAGTTTTACTAACCAATTTTGCTAAATATTACCATTTTATGAATAGAAAACCATTATGATTGGCATTTTTTTTAATGTGAGGGATAAACTTGAACTCTATCATACGGTTCACATAAACACAAGTATAACTGGTAGCCATCTGAGACTAAGGCTAAAATTTTCAAAAGCCTCTGAATGGCTTAGGAGCATGATTGTTTATAAAGCACAACAAAATGGGAATATAGATGTACATATTTTGGCAAGACAGCTTTTTGGTGCCTTCTATGACACTGGACCATGTTTAGTTTTCAGACTGCTAATTTAACCCTCAATATTTTTTGGACTTCCCTGCTTTCCTTAATTAGCCTTTCTGAGATCAATAGGAAATAATCAAATGCTTGAAGGAAAAGGCTCACATTCTTCACAATGTAGCTGCCCTAGTTCCAAGAAGCTAAAGCTTCAGAAGTTTATTCTACCAATATATGTTTAATGCTTGGAAAAATTCTATGCAATTAAAAAGTGCTTCCAGTATGGACTTTCTAATATTGTATCTATTGTATTTTCAATCATTGTATCTCTATTAGATACAACTAGAGCTGGGAGAAATCTTTGTGAAGAATAGTAAAATGTATTTTTGGGGCACCAAAACTATTCATGAATTTTAGTCGAATTTGGTGAACAGTTCCGTCTGGAAAAAACCTGAAAAAAAATTGTTGAAACAAAACAATTTCAGAAATGTTGTTCTGAACCAACATTCAAAACGTTTTGTTCAGCCTGAATAATACTCTTTGTTCTTTTGTCAAGAAAAACTGGGGGGAAAAAATACAGTTTCAGTTCAAAACTTTTTGTTTTTCAGTTTTTTTCTTTCAGTCACTGAACTGAAAAATGAATTATTCAATCAGCGCAAAATGAAAAAAAAAAAAAGGAAATTGTTGCAGGATTTTTGCAAAAGCTAGAAATTAGAACTTGAGATCACAAGTTTGGGGGCATGGAACATCATTATGAAGGGCAACAAAAATGTACATTTTCAATTAATTAGCCTTGCCAAAAGAGCATCCAACAAAGGATCCCTGATGGAGTGGAAATAGAGAACAAGGTGACAGGTTTTGCTACTGTATTTCAACTCTTACTGGGACAGGTCCTTCTCTAGGTGCAGCAGAGATGGGGGCTGATGGCAGCCCTCCGCCAAGTAGTATGGATTACAAAGGAAGGATGATCTGTGCAGGATAAGTGACTGATAGATCATTCCCAGTACTGTCACTTAATAAAGTTGCAGCACAGTTAAACCATATGTCTTGTCATTCTTCCTGTGGTATCCACGACAACAACAATCAAAATAAGCTTTTAAAAATATTAATTCTCTCCTGCGTACTATTCTGATAAATTTGTGAATCCCTAAGCACCTGAAAAAGAATAACAAGAAAAGACAGAAAAGGGTCTGCTTTGCCACAACTGGAATTTTTATTTACTATTTCCCTGGTTTAATTAAAATAAGTTTTTCAGAGATCAAACATAAGTTACAATAAACACAGCAACATTTTCAAAAGGATTAGTTAGTGCAGATCTGTTTCCCCTAAGGCAGCAGACACCTTCCAAGTTAACAAGCAGGACAGTAGCCAAGAAAAAAAATCCAGTTAACCTGAAATCCACATCTAAATGATTCAGACATAAAACTAGAATACATATGATACTTAGGGTTGCCAACTTTCTAATCGGACAAAACCGAACAACCTAGCCCCGCCCCTTCCCTGGGGCTCCAGCCTCTGCCCTGCCCCATCCACGAGGCCCTGCCCCCTGCTCATTATATTCCCCCTCCCTCGTTGGCTCACTCTCCCCCCCCACTCTCACTCACTTTCACTGGGTTTAGGCAGGGGTGCGGGGGGGGGGGGGGGTTGAAAGCTCTAGTTAGGGGTGCGGGCTCTTGAGTGGGGCCAGAAATGAGGGGTTCAGGGTTTGGGAGGGGGCTCCAGGCTGGGGCAGGGAGTTGGGGTGCAGGAGGGGTGAGGGCTCTGTAGGTGTTGGGGTGCAGGAGGGGGCTCCAGGCTAGGGGGTGGGGCCGAGGGATTCGAAGTGTGGGAGGGGGCTGTGGGTTGAGGCAGGGAGTTGGGGTGTGTGGAGGGGTACAGGCTCTGGGCTGGGAGTCCAGGCTCTGGGGTGGAGCCAGGGATGAGGGGTTTGGAGGTGGCCTCAGGGCTGGGGCACGGGCTTACCTCGGGCAGCTCTTGGCCAGCGGCGCAGCAGGGTTAAGGCAGGCTCCCTGCCTGTGCTAGCTGCACTGCACCCCAGAAGTGGCCAGTAGGTCTGTCTCCTAGGCAGAGGAGCCAATAGGCTCTGTGCACTGCTCTTGCCTGCAGGCACTGCCCCCCTGGCCAGCTTCCATTGGCCGTGGTTCCCAGCCAATGGCAGTGAGGAGCCAGTGCTTGGGGCGCGGGCAGTGCACAGAGCCCCATGCCCCCCCACCCCCCGCCTAGGACCCAGACCTGCTGGCTGCTTCTGGGGCACAGTGCAGTGCCAGTACAGGTAGGGACTAGCCTGCCTTAGACCCACAGCACCGCCGACCACATTTTTAACGTCCCAGTTGGCAGTGCTGACCAAAGCCACCAGGGTCCCTTTTCAACTGTGCGTCGTTCCGGGCTCCTGGCAACCCTAATAATACTTTAGTATCTTATTTTACAGTAGCAATTAAGAATTATTATATTTTGACAATGTGTCCAATATTTTGTTTTAACTTCAATATATTTTTACTGATATATAAGTATATAATTACTTTTGAGAATGTTCACTATATTATCTATCACCTAATTTATGTATTTTTTGAACATTACAGATTAATATGTTTGATTGCGGAATTGCTCAGGTAGTGTTCAGGTACCCCTGGTAAGAGGAAGTATGGCCCTGTAGTATTCTGTTAGAGTCCTGTGAGCATGCACATTTTTTGCCGTAGCAATCTACTCAGGCAAATTTGCAGATACCACTCTGAATTATTTTCTATATTATTAGATAAATAAAATTAGTAAGAATTTAATTCATTGTTATGCAATAAGTTTAGGCTTAATATTCAAACCTTTTGGAGGTTTTAAGGCTTGATTCATACATAGAGTGATATATTTATACCCCTTTATTCTTTTACTGTGTATTCTCCACTATTATCTTGTTAACAATTAGGGAAGGGAAACTTTGATAGTCATAGTTAAACTCAGCTACAATATCTATCTATATAGCATCAAAACTCCTCAGCAATTTATAGACATGTAGGAATATACGGTTGCTGGTTCAGCAGAATTTAGCATTTAAATAGTACTGAGAATGAGGGGTTTCTATAAATACTTCTGTAACGAACTACAGTGTTATTGCTTTTATTCATAGCCATCTTGCCATGTATGGTTTACGTATTTTGTTTTCACCCTTCCTACATTCTAAAGCTTAATAATGAGCAATTTCTTGCCTGAAATATTTCTGTTATAGCTTTTCTCAATATGCTCATTAATGGGTTAATACCCCATCTATGAATTCGGAGAGACATTAGACAGCAATTCCAGTGTCACTGCTGTAGGCTCCGCCCTTCAATTGAGACCATAAGAAAAGTTCTTCCAAAGTTGGACAAATAACCAATTATTAGCATTAAGACAATAGCTAGATATCATATATTGATTAACTTTAAGACAATTATATGTCTAAATCTCCTTTAGAGAAAAATTTCAATTTGTATTCTGATCATTTAGCCAGCTACCAGGGAGGACTGAATGAGGAGAGAACCTACGAACAGAATTATTAGCATTTGACCATTTTATAAATATTTATTTGATAAAAATTAATCACCAACACCATGAGAAAAAAAGAATAGCATTTGACTAAAAAACCCCAAGGTATTAGCTACACTCCTGATCATAATGTTTGCCAGGGGCTTTTCTTAACCACCATCCAGGTTCATCAGCATTCCACATACTTCTGAAGTTTTCAAACATATTCGATTATACAGATTATGATACCAATGGTAACTATGATGAATCTTTTGAGTAATAACAAATTTAACTTATTATAAAAAAACAGCTCTGTCCAAAACTGAACACCACAAGTATTCCCTTACTGAGAAAAAAGTAATATTCTTTTCTCTACTTCTGTGTTAGGTCTGGACTACACTAAAAAGTTATGTTAACCAGCTACGTCACTCAGGGGTGTGAAAAATAAGTGAGTGGCACAGTTAAGCGGACCTAGCCCCTGGCATATACAGTGGACCGGACTTTGGTGACAGCTTTTTTTTGTGGGAGTCAGTTGCTTCTACCATCAATGGAGAATGAAGGAAGTAAGGAAGGATATTCTGATGAGGCCAGAGCCCAGACATATTTTAAAGGTGAACTGCCAAAATTCTGTTAACTTAAGCAACATATTACTGGCATCAGTAACCAGCCTTCAGTAGAGTTATCTAAAACTTCACTTTTTCTCTTCTTTTTAGTTGCTGCATATTCCAGTTCTATTTAGACTGTTGTCTTTTGTTGTGATTCAATACCACCAAAGCATAAATAATAGGGCTGTCTAGCACGATTAAATAAATTAATCACACTGTTAAACAATAACAGAATAATATATAATTTTCTTTTGTTTTCTACATTTTCAAATATATTGATTTAAATTACAACACAGAAAACAAAGTGTACAGTGCTCACTTTATATTTTTATTACAAATATTTGCACTGAAAAAACAAAAGAAATTCTATTTTTCAATTCACCTAATACAAGTACTGTAGTGCAATCTCTTTATCACAAAATCTGAACTTCACAAATGTAGAATTATGTAAAAAAAAATAACTGCATTCAAAAACAAAACCATGTAAAACTTTAGAGCCTACAAGTCCACTCAGTCCTACTTCTTGTTCAGCCAGTCGCTCAGACAAAGAAGTTTGTTTACATTTGCGGGAGATAATGCTGTCCGCTTCTTGTTTACAGTGTCACCTGAAAGTCAGAGCAGGCGTTCGCATGGCACTGTTGTAGCCGGTGTCGCAAGATATTTACGTACCAGATGAGCTAAAGATTCATATGTTAACTTCATGCTTCAACCACCATTCCAGAGGACATGCATCCATGCTGATGACAGGTTCTTCTTGATAATGATCCAAAGAAGTGCAGATTGACACATGCTCATTTTCATCATCTGAGTGAGATGCCACCTTGTGATGGAATGGACTAGGCCCAAATGCCCCCTGCTGGAGGCCTCAGAGTTCTGCCACACCCATCACAGGGAGGGAGCAATGGAGAGGTCCTCCAAGCAGGCTACAGAGGCTGCAGGGGAAGTAGCCAATCAGGGCCATAAAAAAGGAGCTGCAGAGCAGTAGTTAGCTGCTGCTTGGAGCAGAAGAAGAAAGGACTGCAGGCCTGGCTGCCTGGAAGAGCAGCAGGGCCACGGACGGTTTGCTAGCAGGGACCGGGGGAGCACTGAGGCAACTCCTGGCTGGTTGCTAGGACTGAGCAGACACTGAACCTGGGTAGGGCTACAGGAAGATAGTATCTCCAGGGAGGAAGCCCTGGGGATACAATCCCATACCAGGGCTGAACTACTTAAACATCACAGCCAAGGGAGGGCTAGAGAAAGACACCACCACCACAGGGGTTCGAAGATAGTCCCTGGTGGACCATATACCTGGAAGGGGTTTGTGCTGGTTAACATGCAGACAGTTTGACTTGGCTAGAATGCTGTGTCACTGACAAACCCGCCTGAGAACCAGCAAAAGGGGTCACCAGAACTAAAGAACGCAGACACGCCCAGCCAGAAGGGGGCACTCATGAGAGGTGAGTGCCAACCCCGTTAAACACCTACAGAAGGTTGATTTTCTTTTTTGGTGGTTTGGGTTCTGTAGTTTCTGCAACGGAGTGTTACTCTTTTAAGACCTCTGAAAGCATGCTCCACACCTCATCCCTCCGATTTTTTTAAGAATCTGAAGAATCCGACTTCAGATTCTTAAACCTTGGTTCAAGTACCATAACTATCTTCAGAAATCTCACATTGGTACTCTCTTTGCGTTTTGTCAAATCTGCAGTGAGCGTTCTTAAACCGAACAACATATCTTGGGTCATCATCCGAGACTGCTATAACATGAAATATATGGCAGAATGCGAATAAAACAGAGCAGGACACATTTTACTCTCCCCCAAGGAGTTCAGTCACAAATTTAACTAACGCATTATTTTTATAACAAGCATTATGGGCATGGAAGCATGTCCTCTGGAATGGTGGCCGAAGCATGAAGGGGCATACAAATGATTAGCATATCTGGCATGTAAATATCTTGCGATGCAGGCTACAAAAGAGCCATGCGAATTCCTGTTCTCACTTTCAGGTGACATTGTAAATAAGAAGCGGGCAGCACTATATCCCATGAATGTAAACAAACTTGTTTCTCTTAGTGTGGCTGAACAAGAAGTAGGACTGAACTTGTAGACTGTAAAGTTTTTTCATTGTTTTGTTTTTCAGTTCAGTTATGTAACAACAAAAATCTATATTTGTAAATTGCACTTTCACGAGAAAGAAATTGTACTACAGTACTTGTATGAGGTGAATTGAAAAATACTATTTCTTTTGTTGATCAGATTTACAGTGCAAATATTTGTAATCAAAAATACTAAGATAAAGTGAGCACTGTACACTTTATCTTAGTATTTTTGTGTTGTAATTGAAATGAATATATTTAAAAAGTAGAAAAACATCCAAAAATATTTAATAAATTTCAATTGGTATTCTAATGTTTAACAGTGTGATTAAAACTGTGATTAATCGCGATGAATTTTTTTAATTGTGATTAATTTTTTTTGAGTTAATCACATTAGTTAATTGAGATTTATTGACAGCCCTAATAAATAATGCCATTGAAATCACAACAATCAGACCACCTCAGTGGACCAGGAAACCAGCATTCAAGAGGTCAAGAAACTGTGCTTTTTTTAAAAGAAGGCTGTTGCATGGTTTTGAAGTTTTTAAAAAAGAAAAAAAATTATATGCCCAAAATATAAGATAGCGTTTTGTTAAAACAAAAATTCTATACAGTAAAAAGAGAAAAAATGGCACTTATCTCATTCTTTACGTGATGAATATATTTTCCAGCAGGGTTCCACATTTTATATGAATTCACTTACAGCATAGTGCATGCTGGAATGTTATATTGCAGTGAGGGCTAGGAGTCCCACAGGGGACAAAATACACAGGACTGAATAATAAAGAGTGTTTACAGGTTTGGGCAATGTGCTAAATGCCCTAATAGCAGTATCTTGGTTATTAGGTGTGAAGCACATATTGCTTAAGTTAACAAAATCTTAACAATTCCTATTTACAGCTCACCTTTGAAACCTAGTTCAAGCAAAATGTCACTTAAACGTTCATTCCAAGTAGACAGCGAGGTGGCACGATTGGTTAATGCACTAGCCTTTCAGTTCCTAAACACCTGGGTTTAAACATGTATTAAGTCATATATGAAATGAATGTAGTAGCCTCATTCAAATCCTTATTTGGATATTATCTACAGCTCAAAATCAGCAATATAATTAGCATGACTACTAGTCGTCATTTAGGAGAACTAAGCATTTAAATAACCAAGGTGCTGCAGGGCAGGACACTGGAGCTATTGTGAAGCAGTACAGAGAATTATTCACAACTCCTCCCCATACTAAAATATATTAATAAATTGGCATGGGGAAGTATTACAGCCATTCTACACCACCATTTGGGACATATGGAAGTGAGAAAACTGGTGGAGGCAGCAGGAAAGGAACAAATGGGCTACCCCAAAGGTAAGTATAATATTCAATTACTATTATGCTCCATACAAATTATAGCTAAATTGTTAGTTGAAAACATTATAAAAATACTTCCTATTCTGAACTAATGAATCACAGCACTGGTCTACAGAGTACTCCTGAGTGAATTATGTGCAAAAAAATTTAAATTATGCACCAAAAAATTTCAAATTATGCGCACAGTATTTTAAAATTCTGCAAATTTTATTTGTCAATAAACAAATGTGGCTCCAGCATGGCAGTGGGGAGCTGGCTGCATTGAGATGGGAGGTCACCCTGAAGACCCCATCTCCCCCAGTACAGGGACTCGGCAGTGAGGCTGCACCTGACCCTGACACAGTGCAAGGGCTGGACCTGCCCCAGAAACACCTTGGTGACCTGGCCCTCTGCACCAGATGTGGGAGGGCAGGCTCCGCCCAGCAGGATCCAAGTGTGGAGGTGCTTACTGTGGGGGGATCCAGGTGTGGGGCAAGAGGTTTCTGTGTGGGACAATCTGGGTGCAGGTGGCTCAGTGGGAGATCTGGATGCACAAGGACTTATTGGGGGGTTCCAGGTGCAGCGGCAATGGGACTCTGCAGGCAATCCAGGTGAAGGTGGTTGGGATTCAGCAGGTGGGGGTCTAGGTGTGGGGAGACAGGGATCGGCAGGGGGGTCTGGATGTCGGGGACTGGGTGCCATGGGAGTGTGGCTTGATGGGGTGGGAGTCCAGCTGCAGCTGGCTGGGGATCAGTAGGATGGGGGTCCAGGTGTGTGGGGTTAGTTGGAGGAGTGCAGGTGTAGGGCTATGAGGGTGAGAGTTCAAAGGGCCTGCTTAACAGGGGATTCCCAGCTGCTGCCGAGGGGGCGCCAAATGCCGGGCTCGCGATTCCCCTATCCCCTTTTCTTCTCTACCCCTGCCCCTCACTCCCACATTCCCCCCACCCCGCCCTATTCCGCCCCCTTCCTTCCCCACTGCCTCTTCCCCCCACCCCTCTCCCTCCCGTCCCTCATTTCCCCACCCCTCGTTACCCAGCCCCACTGCAGGAACTCACTATTCCACAGAAAACAGGAAGGCTCCCGCACACAGAAGGGGAGCACAACTGTCACTAGGACCCAGGAGGCGACGTTCAGCTGCAGAGTCAGCGGAGCCGAAACAGCTGGGCAGCTCTACGCTTGAAGAAATGAGGGGAGGCAGAGGCACGTAACCCTGTGTCCCCCCATCCGCCGATGTCTCACCTCTGTTTGAAGGGGAGCAATCCCCGCAAAAAACTGCACCCATGGTCGTGTCCTCTCTTCCCATACACACCCTGGCGCGGCTTCCCTGCCATTTTCAGCAGGGAAGCACAGGAATTCTGCGGGAGATAAGGGAGTGGTATTTTCTGCAGGCGCACAGTCACACAGAATCCCGCAGGAGTAATAGAGAATCAGAGAGCTCAGAGTCTGATGAAAGAGGTTCTTCACATCATATGAAGCTATCCCGCCAGTGTGAGTTGCACAACTTCACCACAAGAGGAGCACTTGTTTTGGCCACTAGTTATTTTAAATACTGCCCCCTTAGGTGACAGGCCTAACAGATAAAAAACTATGACATTCTTGAAACAACAGTGAGAAAAATATTCACACGATCTACTCTTTGAGAGACAAGGCAAGACAAGGGAAGATGAGAACGTTGCTCACCTCATGCAGTAACAGAGGTTCTTCAAGATGTGTCCCCCTGTGGGGGCTTTACTTTAGGTATCAGTGAGCCCCCGTGTCCATAGCGGGAGATTTAAGATAGTAGTTGCCCGGTCGCACATGCACGGTCCCCATCTCACGCTGCTTCAGGTGGTTAACTGGTGCTGTGCGACCAACCCCCGTTACTTTACTCTGCGGTAGAAAAGTAATAAAATTCCGAAGCAGAGGGGAGAAGGGAGGGTCGTGGAGCACCCACAGGGACACACATCTCGAAGAACCTCCTTTACTGCAAAAGGTGAGTAACGTTCTCTTCTTCTTCGAGCGATGTCCCTGTGGGTGCTCCACTTCAGAGCAGTGCCCTCCAGTGAAATGAGGGAGTTTCGGAGTTGAAGACGTAGCAGATGAAAGTACGGTATGTCCAAACAGAATACTGGAAGATGCATGTTGTTGCAAAGTGTAATGCTGGGCATATGTGTGTGGAGAAGCCCAGGTTGCGGCCCTACAGATTTCCGTGATGGGAACATTATTAAGAAATGGTATGGATGCTGATAGGCCTATGGTAGAATGCGTGCAGATCCCTGAAGGCCCTACAGTGTAGGGGGTTCTCGTTCATGCTGGAGGTAACACAGTTTTATGCAGTCTGATATCCATTAGAAACACATTCTTTGGAAATGGCATTACCTTTTGATCGTTCGGTGATTGAAACAAACAGTTTTGGAGACTTGCGAAAATATTTTGTTCAATTAACGTAGAAGGCTATAGCCCTGCGGACATCTAGGGGATGTAATCTAGACTGTTTGTCCGCATGCGGTTTAGGAAAAAATGTCAGCAAATGTATTGATTGAGATGAAAGGATGAGACAACTTTAGGTAGGAACTTGTGCTGTGGTCTGAGGGATACTTTATCTTTGAAAAAGACTGTCTAAGGTGGGTTCTGTATAAGTTCTCCATCCTTCTGGCAGATGTAATGGCCACTAGGAATGCAACCTTAATGGAAAGATGGAACAAGGAGCTTGTAGCCCTGGGCCCAAAGGGAGGGCCGATGAGGGCATGGAGGATTAAGCTGAGGTCCCATGGTGGGGTGGGATTCTGAAATTCTGCAGAGGCCCTTAAGAAAACGTTTAGGGAGTGGATGTGTAAAGGTACAGAATCCATCTACTTTATGACGGAATGCCAAGATCGCTGATAGATGCACACATATGTAACTCATGGAGATGCCTCCACTTATGTATGTATGTGAGTCGGGTAGTTGTCCTATGACTGTTTAACAAGATGTTTTGTACATCTGTGGAATATGTCATTTCACAGTCTGAGAACCATGCAGTAACCAAGCTTTGAGATGGAGTCATTGGGGATCCAGATGGATGACACAACCTGCAGCTGAGGTAGAAGTGACAGTGTGTGTGGTGCGTAGACCACTATGTGCAGAAGGTAACGGTACCATGTTTGTTGTGACCATTCGGGGGCTTTTAGGATCACTCTGGATCTGTCTCGTTTCATCTTATGAAGCACGTGGGCTAGGAAAGGAGATGGGAGAGAAGGCATTTAAGTAGGGGAGCGTTCAACTTGATGAGGAAGGTGTCACCCAGAGACTGTGGACCGAGTCCCGCTCTGGACCAGAACTGGGGGTATTTGGTGTTTTGTGGAGTTGTAAAAAGATCCATCATTGGAAACCCCCACATCCAGAAAATGTCTAGTATTACTGGTGTGTTCAGCTCCTACTCATGGTCCTGATAAAACTTCCTGCTTAGGGTATCTGCCATAGTATTCAAAAATCCACTCTAACACCAGTTCAACACCTGGAATTTATTGGAGTGGACCTCAGCTCCCTCGAGGCAACAGCCTCCCTACCGACAAAACAATTTCTGATTCTAACCAATTTGATCTCCACAGCACAAAATAGCCTGCAAGTGTCTGCCAGAACTTGCGTACAAATTTTAGGCCACATGGCCACCATGACCTTCGTTGTCTGACACGCAAGATTACATATGCAGTGCCTCCAAGCCTGGCTCCAAACAAATTATGTCCCACACAAGCACAGTATAAACAAGAGCCTCACCATGTCAAAGACAGTCAAAGATTCTCTTTTGTGGTGGACCAACCTGGACAATGTCCACTGGTGGGGTGCCCTTCCTAGAAAACCCACTGTTGATCACCATCACTACGGATGCATCCCTTCTAGGGTGGGGAGCACATCTGCAACCACTCTCTGTATAGGCCGATGCTCCGTGACTTCTGGTGGATTGTCTTGATCAGAGAATTCCTCCTCCTCCTCCTGAGCCCCCTGTTCAGAGGTGCCAGGTGGGATCAATAAAGGTGCTTGAAGTGTGTCAGCTGTGGGAAGGCTGACAGGTATGCCCGGTTGTCGTTGTTGGTATGTAGCCCATAGGTTCCAAAAAGGCCATTGTGGTTGGAAGGGCATAGTGGGCATCCAGTTTTCGGTTTCTTGGTACCGATGGTACCAAAGGGACCCTCTGTTTCAGCTGCTGACATGGCCGGTGCGGTCAGTACCAGGAGTGTTTGCGGAGTGTGAATGGAGAGCCTTTGTAGGCCAACTCCAAAGTTGGGAACATGGTGTCCCGCTTTTTTGCCGCCTTCTTGGCGGGTTGATCAGGAGCCCGTGCCATGGAGGAAGGGTCCTTATCAGAGGCTGCCAATGGCAATTTCTGGCCTGGTAAGGTGCGTACCTAATGTTAGATGCCAGGTGGAGAGATCTCTCCATGAGGAGTAGTTTCAGTTGGAGATCTCTTGCCTTTCTGGTGCAAGCTTTCAGATTGTGACAGTGCGAACACGTCTGCAGTACATGTGTCTCGCCGAGACACCGGGCACACAGAGTGTCCGTCAGAAAGAGGTACAGAAAACCTGCAGATAGTGCAGTGTTTGAACCCTGGAAAACCAGTCATGCCCCTCAAGGAGCGTACTCTCCCTGTAAAAAAACAAAGGGCAGGGGAAGTACAATAACCACCTAGAAATGGAAACCTACATGCCCTCTGAGGAAAAATTTAAGTAACTTTTTTTGGGGGGGGAAGAAGCAAAAGATGGGGATCAAATAGGAAGGCTAACTATTCTAACTGAAAACTAAAAACTAAGGGAAAGCTTAGTTCTTGCTAAGCTGCGAGGCGCTGCTAAGTGCTCTGACTCGAGCCAAAAGCAGTAGAGAAGCAGCTGAGGGGGGGATGCTTGCACAGCACCTGTTAACCGCCTGAAGCGGTGTGAAACGGGGACCGTGCATGTGTGACCCAACTGGGCACTGATTCCTTAAATCTCCGGTTATGGGCGCAGGGGTGCACCGACACCTAAAGTGGAGCACCCACAGGGACATCACTTGAAGAACAGAAGAATCTTGAGACAATCTGGATTGCTGCTCAGACATTCTGGAATTCCACTGGTTGCTCATGGGTGAAAACACATTTTGTTAAAAACTAATCTTGTCCACTTAGAGAAATGATGAAAACACAGAACAGAAATGACAGGAACCTCTTCGGTCAGTGAGTCCAACTCCCTGCTATCACAGGAAATCATGTCATATAATCATGTTCATAAATTTATCAAGATCCACTTTAAAACTGGTAAGTAGTTTGCTTCCACTATTCCTATTGAAAGTTTCTGAGACTCAGTCCTCTGATAGTTAGAAACATCATTCTAATTTCCAGCCTAAAATTTATTCATGGGCAATGTATACCCTTTGTTCTTATCGTCAACATTATCCTTTAGCTTAAATAGCTTTTCTCCTTCCCTGTTGTTTTACTACCCTGCGGTATTTATAGAGAGTAATCATATCCCCTCTCAGGCCTTCATTTAGCTAGGCAACACAAGCCAAGTTCTTTTAGTGTCTTGTAAAATAGGCTCTCCATTCCTCTGCCCATCTTAGTAGTCCTTCTCTGCACTTCATCCAGTTTTAATTCATCTTTCTTGAACATGGCTGACAAGAATTGTATGCAGTATTCCCTTTAAGTCCAGAAAAAATTATCAAATTTAATGACATAAATATACTAGTATCTCTTTAGTTCAATTTGTGTATATGCATTTTAAAATATACTTACTGTTCTAAGAGATGCTCATATTTTCCTAAAGCATCTTTTTCAGCCACAACTGCTCTTTCTTTTTCAGCCACAGCATTATCTCTTGCTTCTCTCAAATTTCTGAAGTAAAAAATAAAATTATTCTGTCAGCAATCTGGTATATATGAACAAGAATTTTCATAAACAAACAATATTAATTTATATCTAAGTCTCTTTTTTAGTCATTTTGGACTGGCTTACAAGAGCTGTATGGGAGTGCTAACTTATTTTGTGAATAGCTTCTCATACTTAATAGTTGACTATTTGTCTTTTTACCCAAAAGTCTTAATTTACAATAATTTTCCCATCCCCAATTTCATATACATTTTTACCAATTGTGACTTACTGGTCTCAAATAGTCTACATCATTGCCACTGATTATATATCCCCGTTTCTCAAAATGCATTTACTACCTCTTTGAAAAACAAAGATGTATGAGACTCTTTTCTGCAATTATATTATTCCATATAATCTTTTTTGCTTTTATGCTGGTCAATTAAAAATAACCCTTTCAGCTGCTTTAGAAATTTAACAAAATTAGTTTTCTGAGTTACAAATTTTGAGAATTAAGACAACCCAGCATAGCTCACTTTGGGGCCAACAGAACACAAAATTTGTCTGACATGCTCCAAGATTTGTATAGGAAACAGACAGATTTGATTTAAGAAAATCCAGCCCTAAAAACTGAATTGAACACAGCAGATCTCCACTTTTAAGACCTAGCAATATTACTTTGTACATAATGTCAATGTTCTTTATATAATTCACATTTAGAGCCTAATCCTATAAAATGATGATTATCTGAATTTCCACAGCAGGATTAGATCTTCATTCATGTATAGAAATGACACACAAAAATGTTAAAGAATGTTAAGATTGCAAAGTCAAGAATTCAAAGTTTGGAAAAGGATTAAGGGTGCCTGACCCTATGAGGTTGACATAGGATAGACATCATCCCAATTTTATACCTAGGGAACAGAGAGATTAAGGTAAAAAGTCTACATTAATTTTGGGGGCCCAATTTGAGTAGCCTAGGAACTGATTTTCAGAGCACTTAGCATTATATAGTACTTTGTGTGTTCAAAAACAACTCCCCACTGACTTCAGTTGCTACTATAAGTGTTCCGGCAATCAGAAGCAGGTATCTCAGATTGCATACTCATAAAATAAGGAACACAATTAGTGCCCATTGGTGAAAAGTTTGGTTTATGTGACTTGACTAGCATCCCCACCCTACCCTGGACTCCTCTCCCCACTCTCAGACTCCTTGCCCAGCCAGTTCCATCCATCCCTGGGCTCTTTATTCAATCTGTCACAGAGTCTGTTTCTGTCCCTGCAGTAGTTTAGAATAGGCTCAGGAATGCACTGAGCCTTACTTGTCCACCAGCCAGGAATCATCCTTCTTTTCCTCTTCCCATTCCAAGTTACCACTTTTGAACTCCCTTAGACCCCTTACACTTCTGTTCCAAAAGATAAGAGACCAAAATGGAAGAATGAGAACAAGGAGATAGTATCGTATAAGGTTAAGGCAGAACAAAAGATCCCCAAAGGATAGAATAAACCTCAGATGAGGAGCTCAAACACCAATCCTATGTCTAGAAAAAAGACATTGTTCATGTCCAAATTCCTTAGAACCAGAAGGACAGAATGACACACAAAGACTTTAGTGGCCCTCAGGCTTCTCTGAAGATGAAGTGGGGACAATTCTATGAACCCTTGGTTCTGAAGGCTCACTAACTGAAACAGAAGATGTGACACTGAAGCCCGAGACACTATAAACAGGGAAAGGTTTACAGCTGAGAAAGAAAGACAGAAAGAACCTAAGTAGTATTTGAAACAGCAATGACACCATAGGCTCTCCTACACATTGAGATAAGCATATAGATTTGAATGGGCTGCCAGCTCTGGTAAACCTTAGGACCAATGAGCTCACTGTCACCAGCTTCCTTCTACACAGAGGATCTGTTCAGCACCAACACAGTTCCTGAGCTGTGCTTCCTGGATCTTTGAAGCCAAGTGGATCTTTGAAACCAAGTGGAGTTGGAACTTCAACCCTTTTTAGCATAACATGCAAAAAAAGATGTGAAAAAAGATCTTCCTACCATGGGATTTTGATGTTGGGGCAGTAAAAGAGTCCCTCAGTACTAATCTTGATGGATCTTCTGCTTTGGACTAGGCCAGAAGTTGCTTAAGTGCTCCTCCCACACATGGAGTTTTAAGAAACCCTCCCCCTCTCTCAGAGTCCCAAGGATCAAACTAATGTAGACTTACTATCAGCCCAGACTGTGCCCCCCATACCTAAACACCTGAGGCATAGCACATGGTCATCAGCATCTGACAATGTAGTGTCAAGATTCATACATCTTAAAGTTGGTATTACTGGCATCAGCCATGGTACTGATCAGGGTGGATAAAAATCAATGATTTAAAAAAAATAAAATAAAAAAATTGGATTTTTTTTTAATTTAAACCAGATTTTTTTTGATAAAATGCTTTCTGAAAGAAAAAAATCTACCTAAAGATAGTTTTAATTAATATATATTATAGCTCAAAGATATCTCATCATGGAATAGGGATTATACATTCTAATTCTATAGTATGAGACAATATATTCATGTAATGTTTAAGAAAAGATTTATAAATGAGTTCCAATAGTTCATGGATTAGGGACCCAATCTTATGGGGTTCCAGAGGCTTCTGTATAGCTTATTTAGATTAATCTTTCTATCTACCCAATGGGACTCAGTGCTCAGTCTAGAAGATACCATTAGAGATGCTTAGTTTTGCAGTTCTCCAACTGTGGATTTGTGTCTCCAGAGATAACATGCTTGTTAACAGCAAAAATGTTTTAAAATAAAATAAATATATAGAGGTGAGAAATAACGGACCTCTACCCTATTGTCCCTCTGCAAATTTGCGTACACCAGGGGTAGGCAACCTATGGCATGCGTGCCAAAGGCGGCACGCAAGCTGATTTTCAGTGGCACTCACACTGCCCAGGTCCTGGCCGCCGGTCCACGGGGCTCTGTATTTTAATTTAATTTTAAATGAAGCTTCTTAAACATTTTTAAAACCTTATTTACTTTACATACAATAATAGTTTAGTTATATATTAAAGACTTATAGAAAGAGACCTTCTAAAAACGTAAAAAATGTATTACTGGCACGCGGAACCTTAAATTAGAGTGAATAAATGAAGACTCGGCACACCACTTCTGAAAGGCTGCCGACCCCTGGTGTACACAGAGTCAATCCCTTTCTTCTCTCTAAAAGTATCAAAAAGATTGTTGGGGGTGGAATAGAGCTAGATAAGGAGAAGAAGTCTGGAGATAAATGTGAGAAGGGAGGGACAGGCAGTAGAAACAAAAGTGAAACGGTTTGAGCAGCATATTCCAGAAGTCTTGAGGTCTTTCTGAGTGTAGCCTTCATTGATTTGAGATCTACCATACCATGCTCTCACTGGAAGGGCAAACCTATAATGGCAGCAGGCCATAAAAGAGACCCAGTTCGGCAATAAGAACCATTCAAGAAATACAAGTTTGATGATGATGTTTTAAAGAAAGTCACAGAAGTGAACTGCTGGAAGTCACTTAAGCACTTGGATTCAGAGACTGTTGAAGTGATAATTTCACTTTTAACAGCAGTAAATTCTTCTGCCAGCGTAGAAAGAATATTTTCTTCCCTTGGACTAATTCATTCAAAATTGAGAAATCGTTTGGGACCTGAAAAAGCAGGAAAGCTTGTTTTTCTTTTCCAGATTATGAACAAACAGGAAAATGAAGGTGAATACAATTGAGTTAGCGGCAGAAGCCAATATTTTAAGGTTCTCATGTTGACCTGGCTGACTTAGTCGACTTAATTTTTGTTTTTGTTTTTTAAAATACCTCATTTAACTATTTTAGTTAAAAACAATTTTAACAAAAACAAATCTGATTTTAAAAAACTTGGCTGTTTAACTAAATTCAGCAACTCCCTTCCCCACCCCTCCCCCCCCAAAAAAACCCGAGGAGTACTTGTGGCACCTTAGAGACTAACCAATTTATTTGAGCATAAGCTTTCGTGGACTAAAACCCACTTCATCGGATGCATGCAGTGGAAAATACAGTAGGAAGATGTATAGACACAGAACATGAAAAATGGGTATTGCCATACCAAAAAGTCACAATTCTCCAACAAAAAAACTTCAAAAACAAACTCCAACGAGTAACTGCAGAATTGGAATTAATTTGCAAACTGGACACCATTAAATTAGGCTTGAATAAAGACTGGGAGTGGATGGGTCATTATGCAAAGTAAAAACTATTTCCCCATACTAATTTTTTCCCCCTACTGTTACTCACACCTTCTTGTCAACTGTTTGAAATGGGCCATCCTGATTATCACAACAAAAGGTTTTTTTTTCCTCCTACTGAAAATAGCCCACCTTAATTAATTGGTCTTGTTACAGTTGGTGTGGCAACACCCATTTTTTCATGTTCTCTGTGTATATATATCTTCTTACTGTATTTTCCCACTGCATGCATCCGATGAAATGGGTTTTAGCCCAAGAAAGCTTATGCCCAAATAAATTTGTTAGTTTCTAAGGTGCCACAAGTACTCCTCGGTTTTTTTGCTGATACAGACTAACATAGCTACCACTCTAACTAAATTCAAAAATTCATATGCTTGTTTTGTTAAAATATTATATGTTTGCTGTTGAAGCAAAAAAATCCCAAATACATAACATTGTTGTTTTTATTAAATAAAACAATTTAAATATCTGTCTGGTGATGTTCTCCAACTAATACAGCATGGCAAGAAAATCCTCCAAATATTAATGATTAACGTGCTGAATTGTAGATATTTATGAAGTCTTTGGGAGGTGAACTCTTTGCTTCAATTACCTTCGGTAAATGAAATAACCAAACAATCATTCATTTTCTGATATAGCTGTAAAACTAATCTGAAAAGTTTTCAAAATAAATCACTTAAAAACATATAGTTTGTACCTTCTCAAAATGAAATTTACATCTCTCTCTAAGTTGTGAAGAATATGTATTAAGGTTATAACAACCAACAAGAATGCACTTTTATGTAGAAACACATGATTAAATCGAATCTTCCTGATTAGTGATTTAAATCATGATTTAAATCAATTTAACTCAAATCCACCCTAGTACTGATAGGAAATAAAATTAATGAGTTTATACCTCATACCTGTCCACAACAGAACAACAAGAAGAGTCAAAAAATGCAGAGAACAATACAGCAGGACAAAGTCTAAAGAGAAGCTGTGAATGTACAGATTAACAATACTCTATAGTTATATCCTCCCACCCCCAAAATAAAATCCCCCCTGAAACTGAAACCCAACCTCTGAGGGCCCAGAGTCAAAGGTACCGCCTCAGGCATGGAAGAGGTTGCGCTCGTGCTCAGTCAGACAAGCAGGCGAAAGCCCTCTATCTTCCTGTGCTTTTTGCGAGGCACCAACGACTGCGAGCGGTGGCGGGTCTCTGCACGCGAGGAAGTCTTCAGTGCTGGGGAGTGACAGTGCCGAGGATCGCTGACCTCTGAGTCCTTCCTCTGTGGACCTCCCTCATTGAAGCTGGTGCATTACACACTGATGCCAAAGTACCCTGTGCCAGGTCCACGGGGATCGATTCTGATTGTTGCTGCAGGCCTGCCTCGATGAGCAGAAGTTTCAGCCTGTGGTTCCTTTCCTTCTCGGTCCTGGGCAGAATCCTCTGTAGATTTTGCACTTGTCAGTCTGGTGAGATTCCCCCAGGCACTTAAAGCAGGATATGTGTGGGTCAACTTTGGTAGCAGCTTTTGGCAGACCCCACATGGCTTAAAACCCCTGGGACTGAGGCATGCCCTGGCTCCGGGAAGCAAAAGGGGAAGAGAACCCCGGCGAACAAGGGGGTTAAAAAACTACATTACACTATACTAAGAACTATTAACTATTTACAGGTAATAATTAAGAGTCCACTAGGGGATCGTTTGAGAATGAGAGAAAAAAGAGAACGCTTCAATGACGGTGACTGGCGGTAAGAAGGAATTGGAGAGGCGGCAGGTTGGCAGGGCCCTATATGGAGCACCATGAAGGCATGACTCCGGGGGCGCCTGAGCTGACCCAACAGCTACTGCTAGGGGAAAAACCTTCCGGCAACTTTGCATGCGGCGCACACACACCTACTTGGAATCAACATGAGCAAGCACCCAAAGAAGCATGTTCCTGTTTATCAGGAGGGGAGATGAACAAAGTCCCAATTTGATCCTCAACGGATATTCCATCAGTATTTTCCTTGACGGGTGACCACTCCATTTCCTCTGAAGGAGTATCTCTTAGTTGTCATGCATGTGCCACTCTTCTTGAGGAGGAAATGGTGTCAGAAGTGCCAGTCATCTCTGCACCGATTAAAACATAGGTGGCTCTGGAGGGCAGCAGTGCCTGACATGAGGCCAGTACTGGGAAAGCTGTCGATGCTGGTGGAGGTGCCTCTGGTACCATGAGGTGCAATGGTGTCAGGTTATCAACAGAGCCAAAACTGGCAACGTGTTTGTTTGGCAGCACTGGGAAAAGCCTTCACTGACTCCTGAACATAGGACATAATAGTTGATGGTGTTCCTACATAAGGTATTTCCAGGCAGATGGAGATTTTGGCAAAGGAAGCCCACTAGGTTCCCTGCAGCAAACCACAAGACTTGCGTTGTTTGAGGAGCATGGGATCCCCTCAGAACCAACATGTTCTGCATCAGTATCAGTGACAAATACTGCTGCACAGAGTCAAGCTGCAGAGTCATAGCCAAAACCACAGATGGCGGTCCCCCAATCATGAGGGACTACATAGTCTGAGATATGCACACCAGTAAGGTGTCAAAATAATTTGTCACCAGAGTCGTATATCGAGGAGAGGTGCATGCCAAGGGCTTCACTGACAGGGTAAGGAGTTCAAGAGGTGACATGTCAGTGGAGTAGGAGAACAAAGCCTCAGCTTTCTTCTCCTTGGTCTCCTCTTGTAAAGCAGAATACTTTCTTTTTTCCTTCCTCTTCCCTGGAACAAATTCACAAGGAGATCTGAAAACAGTGTCAACTCTAACAGCACAAGGGCAATTTTCGGTGCTGACAACAATGCTGATCTAGATTGCAGTGCCAGAGCCCTCTATTTTGATGGAGCCTATGGTGCTGAATGGCAGAACAATCCCACTAAATGTTTGTCTCAGGCTAATTGATTTCAGGCTGGTTTCAAGGCTGAGGTGGCAGTGTTAATTCCTCAGGTCTCTTTAAAAAAGTTGTCAGCACAGAGGCAGACCTCAAAACTCCGGAAGGTGCATTAGGACAATCTGGTTGAAGGCTTAAGGAAGCCAAATGCCCCTGCAGACTTAACTGTTTGTCCTTTGTCGTCCAAGGAGTGAAGATGTGGCAAATTGTGCACTAGGCTAGGTGAGCTTCTCCCAGTCACACTACACAAGCCTCTGCCAGTGTGTCTGTCTCAGTAGCTGAACAGGTCACACATGTTTTGAACCCTCTGTGCTGTTCAGGACCAACACAGCCTTGGCAGTAACCCAAGGCAAGTGGTCTCAACTACTTTAACTGTACTAGAACTATAGTAACATTAAGAAAAGGACAGGCTAACTTGCTAGTGGATGCAAGAAAAAAGTTCCAGGTAGCTCTCTGTGATAATGATGAAGAAACAGAGGTGGTTGTGAGAGAGTACTCCTTTGTATAATGATTTTGTCATCCTAGTGTGACAGGTACTTCTGCATTTTCCTCCTCTCCCACCGGCAAACGTGGGCTTTTTTAATATAATTCCACAGTTCAATGCTAAAGGCTGTAGATTTCCCATAAGTGGGAATGCACAGTAGCCAACAAAGAAGGATTTTTATAATGTGGGCAAAACAACATTTTTTTCCCTAATCTTGTTTTTGGAAACAAACAAACAAAAATTCAATCCGAAGACCACACCAAATGGTTCAAGCGTGGCAATGTTATAAGTAACTGAAAATGGTCCTAATAATGTAAAGTGTCTATTTTAACTACAAGTGTCACCACCTGCAATGCCTAGAACAACTTCTTCTAACTGAGTTTGTATCCAGTTAGAAAGTGAGATGGCTGGATCTAAACACAGTCTGTGTGCACACACGGTTAAAACAGCCCAAACCATTGCCTAGGCTGGCACAGGGCTGTCTTCCAGCAACTGATTTAGTACACTGTTTCTGCAATGTAAATGGTACCCTCCTAAAGAGCCAATTCTAGGGTGAGGCCTCTAAGAGACTACCAATTAATAGGTAGTGGACCAGTAATGGCAGTTGATGTTTATTTAAAATAAAAATATAACATACATAAAAAATTTTGATTATATATTTGTTTACACTGAGAAAGACAACAACAGTGTGATATATGTAAAAATATGGTGGTCACTCTGTTGTAATTGTGTCAGTGCCAGAAACTGATTACAAAGAATTTGTACTCGCAATGGACAGAATCTTACCTTGTACCTGCAAATACACTTACCAGTCCTCCTGATCTTCAATTATAGTCACATAAGACTGGATAGGTTTGTGCAATAATTACTATTACTATGACCTCTTACTATTGGCTGATCACTTTGGCAGAGAGAAACAGTGCCAAAATTCCTACGGTCATAGGTCCCAACCTTTAAATGCCTAAAGACTTAGATAGGTGCTTAACACTATGCATATGAGGTGTTCCACTGAATTCAGATGGGACTACCAACATGCAAGGTATGTCAAGCAGGTAGGTCAGCCTTTGCAAGATTGGTATCACAGTATGTTCTGCTGAAAACATAACAGTATAATGAATTGGAGATCTATACTTTTTTTAGATCATAAGTTTTAAACCATATCAAACTTGCTTTCTTTTTTTAAAAAGTAAAAAAACAAAAACAAACAACCCCCCCCCCATGACTCATTTCCCACATTCCTCATTCTTCTCAATACAGTCCCCTCTCTATTCTCAGATTCCAAGGCTTGTCTCCAGAACAGCTGCAAAGCATCATATATAGGAGACTACCTGACACGTATGTACTTTATACATATTAATTTCACTATGATATAAATGACAGCCGCACAAAACACAAACCACTAATGCTAAAGTAGAAGATAACTTTTGCTTTTGCTGACAATTAATTATTTTCAATACTAAGAATTGTCAGCAGTTATTTTAAGAGAAAGCAAAAAATAAAACTGCACTTTTATTGTAAAGATGTAATTTCGTATGAAAAACTTTCTTGTAACATCTAAGTTTATTTAATAATGGCTTAACAGTAAGTCTAATTTTCTGCACTGTGACCATCCCTTCCCACCTTAAAACTGACAACATGATTCACAAATAATAGGAACACAAACACAAATATGACATATGACAATGTATACCTTAATTACGTTATGCCTGAAGGATTTTTTTTTTAAATAATGTTTACCTACCTGTTTTCACGTTCATACATCTCCTTTGAGGTGCTTCGAAGCCGTTCAATTTCTTGATTTGTTTTCAATCTAATTTGTTCCAATTCATCACGCAATTTGTTCTCATATTCTGTTTTATAATGGTCTCTGAAAATTAAACAAATCAGCATAATTTACAGGAATTTAATAGAGAAATAGTTACGCCTTCTGGATCACATTATTATTTGCTTTGCCATAAATCTCCAAGGACCTGTTACTCAACATAAGTACAGCTGTGGGTTTCTTTCTTCAAAATGTGTGATCTATGCAGCTTACCTAAGAATGGCATCCAGTCTTTTCTTGACAGAAGTACTGGCCTCAGTTATTAGTGACTCACTTAAAACTAATTGTTAGTAACATGTGTGCTTTAGTAGCTCATTGATTAAAAAAAGTCAGGAATTATATAAGTGGGGTCTGCTGTAATAATTGGGCCTACAGATTTACCCCACTTTGGAGCCTAACTGTGGAAAAGTGGATAAAAATTTATAAAATGTCACAAGAAACAGTTACTAATCTGTCCTGTAACTACTGTTCTTTGAGATGTGTTACATATCCATTCCACTTCAGGTGTATGCATGCTAAGTGTACTATTGTTGGAGGTTTTTCCCTCAGCGGTACCCCTTGGGGTAGTGCATGTGCCCTCTATTGCCTCGCACAGCTGCATGGTGGTATAAAGGGCAGAGCCACCCCCTGCCTTCCTCAGTTTCTTCTTACCAGATACATTTTGATAGCGACAGAAGAAGGAGGGGGGTTATAGAATGGACATGTGCAACACTTCTCAAAGAACAACAGTTACTGAACAGGTTCATAACCATTTCCTCTTCTTCAAGTGGCTGCACATGTCCATTCCACTTCAGGTGACTCACAAGCAGTTTGATCTGGAGGTGGATAAAGACTGAAAGACCACACATCCAAATATGGTGTTAGCTCTACATTGCTGAGAAATGGCATGAGACACGAAGCTATGGACTGAAGACCAAGTTGCCAGCGTGCAAATGTCCAGAATAGGCACTTGAGACAGAAAGGCTACAGAGGCTGCCTGAGATGTGGTTGAATGTGCAAGCACTCTATTTGGCAACATCACACCTGCCAAATCATAGCATAAACAAATACAAGATAAGATCCAGCAAGATCTTTTGAGAAAAGCCTTAAAGGCCCTTTATTCTGTCTGCAATTGCCAGGAAAAGCTGTGAGAAAGACCTAAACAGTTAGTTGTGTCCAGGTAAAAAGCTCGAGGCATTCTAACGTTCAACATGTGTAGTGTCTCCTCGTCCCTATGATTATGAGGCTTAGAAAAGAAAGTTGATAAATATAGCCTGATTAATGTGAAAATAAGACACCACCTTGGTAAGGTACTTCGGGTGAGGGCTTAGGTAAACCTTGTCCTTGTAGGATACCATATATAGTGGTCGTAAAACTAGAGTTCATACCTCATCCACACTTCTGTCCGAGGTGACTGCAACTAAAAGGCTACCTTCATGGAAAGATGGAGTAACAAACAGGCAGCCAGTAGCTCAGATGGATGACCCGTTAGCTTTGCTAACACCAGGTTTAAGTCCCAACAGGGAATAGGATCCTCTACTTGGAGATATAACTGATCTAAACCTTTAGAAATCTGATCATCACACGATTGGAGAAAAGGGAACAGTTTTCAACTGGCAGGTGGAAAGCTGAGTTAGCTGCCAGGTGGATCTTGACAGAACTAATAGCAAGGCCCTGTTGCTTTAGATATAACAGATAATCCAACACATAGGGGATTGGACCCTAGCCCAGGTAAACGTCTTTCTGCTCGGACCAGATGTAGAACCTCTGACATTTCACCAGGAAAGTATACCCGATAAAAGGTTTTCTACTAAATTAAAAGCATCTCTTGAACCCCATTTGAACACATTTCCTCCTGAGAAGTTAGCCACGGAATATTCAGGCTGTCAGGGGGAGGGCCCGTAGTTTGGGGTAGAGGAGATGACCATGATTCTGAGAGATCAGGTCTGGTTCCAACGATAGTATCTACAGAGCTCAGTTCGAGAGGTTCAGCAGAGTGGAAAACCAAATGCTGTCAAGGCCAGATTGGAGCTATGAGTATGACTCGAGCATGGTCCTTCCTCTCTTGGAAAGAGTGGAACTGGAGATAAATGCATACAGGAACTTGTCTGCCCAAGGCAACAGGAGAAACCCTGGGCTATGATCTGCCCGAGAGCAAACCGGTCTATTTGGGGAATCCCCCATTGTGGGAAAATTAATCTGGCCACCATCTGGGCGGAGACAACACTTGTGACTGGAGAAAGATCCATTTGATGGGTCTGCCAGTTTGTTCTAAACACTTGGAAGGTGAGAGGCTTTGAAATGGATTGAGTTGGCAATGCAAAACTCCCAGAGCCTCATCGCCTTCTGGCAGAGCAGTCGACCAGGCCCCTCCTTGCCTGTTCACATAGCCCTGGTCTACACTAGTACTTTAGGTCTAATTTAGCAGCGTTAAATCGATGTAAAACTGCACCCATCCACACGATGAAGCCCTGTATTTTGACTTAAAGGGCTCTTAAAATCGATTTCCGTACTCCACCCCTGACAAGTGGATTAGCGCTTAAATCGGCCTTGCCGGGTTGAATTTGGGGTACTGTGGACACAATTTGACGGTATTGGCCTCCGGGAGCTATCCCAGAGTGCTCCATTGTGACCGCTCTGGACAGCACTCTCAACTCAGATGCACTGGCCAGGTAGACAGGAAAAGGCCTTCAAACTTTTGAATCTCATTTCCTGTTTGGCCAGCGTGGCAAGCTGCAGGTGACCATGCAGAGCTCATCAGCAGCGGTGACCATGATGGAGTCCCAGAATCGCAAAAGAGCTCCAGCATGGACTGAACAGGAGGTACGGGATCTGATCGCTGTATGGGGAGAGGAATCCGTGCTATCAGAACTCCGTTCCAGTTTTCGAAATGCCAAAACCTTTGTCAAAATCTCCCAGGGCATGAGGGACAGAGGCCGTAACAGGGATCCGAAGCAGTGCCGCGTGAAACTTAAGGAGCTGAGACAAGCCTACCAGAAAACCAGAGGGGCGAACGGCCGCTCCGGGTCAGAGCCCCAAACATGCCGCTTCTATGATGAGCTGCATGCCATTTTAGGGGGTTCAGCCACCACTACCCCAGCTGTGTTGTTTGACTCCTTCAATGGAGATGGAGGCAACACGGAAGCAGGTTTTGGGGACGAAGAAGAAGAAGAAGAAGAAGATGATGAGGAGGAGGAGGAGGTTGTAGATAGCTCACAGCAAGCAAGCGGAGAAATCGGTTTTCCCGACAGCCAGGAACTGTTTCTCACCCTGGACCTGGAGCCAGTACCCCCCGAACCCACCCAAGGCTGCCTCCTGGACCCGGCAGGCGGAGAAGGGACCTCCGGTGAGTGTACCTTTTAAAATACTATACATGGTTTAAAAGCAAGCATGTGAAAGGATTAATTTGCCCTGGCATTCCCGGCTCTCCTGGATGTACTCCCAAAGCCTTTGCAAAAGGTTTCTGGGGAGGGCAGCCTTATTACGTCCTTCATGGTAGGACATTTTACCACTCCAGGCCAGTAACACGTACTCGGAAATCATTGTACAACAAAGCATTCCAGTGTATGTTTGCTGGCGTTCAAACAACATCCGTTCTTTATCTCTCTGTGTCATCCTCAGGAGACTGAGATATCATTCATGGTCACCTGGTTGAAATAGGGTGCTTTTCTTCAGGGGACACTCAGAGGAGCCCGTTCCTGCTGGGCTGTTTGCCTGCGGCTGAACAGAAATGTTCCCCGCTGTTAGCCACGGGGAGGGGGGAGGGTTGAGGGGGTAGCCACGCGGTGGGGGGGAGGCAAAATGCGACCTTGTAATGAAAGCACATGTGCTATGTATGTAATGTTAATAGCAAGGTTTACCCTGAAAGACTGTAGCCACTGTTTTATAAAATGTGTCTTTTTAAATACCGCTGTCTCTTTTTTTTTCTCCACCAGCTGCATGTGTTTCAATGATCACAGGATCTTCTCCTTCCCAGAGGCTAGTGAAGATTAGAAAGAAAAAAAAAAACGCACTCGTGATGAAATGTTCTCTGAGCTCATGCTGTCCTCCCACACTGACAGAGCACAGACGAATGTGTGGAGACAAATAATGTCAGAGTGCAGGAAAGCACAAAATGACCAGGAGGTGAGGTGGCGGGCTGAAGAGAGTAAGTGGCGGGCTGAAGACAGGGCTGAAGCTCAAATGTGGCGGCAGCGTGATGAGAGGAGGCAGGATTCAATGCTGAGGCTGCTGGAGGACCAAACCAGTATGCTCCAGTGTATGGCTGAGCTGCAGCAAAGGCAGCTGGAGCACAGACTGCCACTACAGCCCTTGTGTAACCAACTGCCCTCCTCCCCAGGTTCCATAGCCTCCACACCCAGATGCCCAAGAACGCGGTGGGGGGGCCACCGGCCAACCAGCCACTCCACCACAGAGAATTACCCAAAAAAGAGAAGGCTGCCATTCAATAAATTTTAAAGTTGTAAACTTTTAAAGTGCTGTGTGGCATTTTCCTTCCCTCCTCCACCACCCCTCCTGGGCTACCTTGGTAGTCGTCCCCCTATTTGTGTGATGAATGAATAAAGAATGCATGAATGTGAAGCAACAATGACTTTATTGCCTCTGCAAGCGGTGATCGAAGGGAGGAGAGGAGGGTGGTTAGCTTGCAGGGAAGTAGAGTGAACCAAGGGGCGGAGGGTTTCATCAAGGAGAAACAAAGAGAACTTTCACACCGTAGCCTGGCCAGTCATGAAACTGGTTTTCAAAGCTTCTCTGATGCGTACCGCGCCCTCCTGTGCTCTTCTAACCGCCCTGGTGTCTGGCTGCACGTAACCAGCAGCCAGCCGATTTGCCTCAACCTCCCACCCCGCCATAAACGTCTCCCCCTTACTCTCACAGATATTGTGGAGCGCACAGCAAGCAGTAATAACAGTGGGAATATTGGTTTCGCTGAGGTCTAAGCGAGTCAGTAAACTGCGCCAGCGCGCCTTTAAACATCCAAATGCACATTCTACTACCATTCTGCACTTGCTCAGCCTGTAATTGAACAGCTCCTGACTACTGTCCAGGCTGCCTGTGTACGGCTTCATGAGCCATGGCATTAAGGGGTAGGCTGGGTCCCCAAGGATAACTATAGGCATTTCAACGTCCCCAACAGTTATTTTCTGGTCTGGGAATAAAGTCCCTTCCTGCAGCTTTTGAAACAGACCAGAGTTCCTGAAGATGCGAGCGTCATGTACCTTTCCCGGCTATCCCATGTTGATGTTGGTGAAACGTCCCTTGTGATCCACCAGAGCTTGCAGCACTATTGAAAAGTACCCCTTGCGGTTTATGTACTCGCCGGCTTGGTGCTCCGGTGCCAAGATAGGGATATGGGTTCCGTCTATGGCCCCACCACAGGTAGGGAATCCCATTGCAGCAAAGCCATCCACTATGACTTGCACACTTCCCAGGGTCACTACCCTTGATATCAGCAGATCTTTGATTGCGTGGGCTACTTGCATCACAGCAGCCCCCACAGTAGATTTGCCCACTCCAAATTGATTCCCAACTGACCGGTATAGCTGTCTGGCGTTGCAAGCTTCCACAGGGCTATCGCCACTCGCTTCTCAACTGTGAGGGCTGCTCTCATCTTGGTATTCATGCGCTTCAGGGCAGGGGAAAGCAAGTCACAAAGTTCCATGAAAGTGCCCTTATGCATGCGAAAGTTTCGCAGCCACCGGGAATCGTCCCAGACCTGCAACACTATGCGGTCCCACCAGTCTGTGCTTGTTTCCCGAGCCCAGAATCGGCGTTCCACAGCATGAACCTGCCCCATTAGCACCATGATGCATGCATTGGCAGGGCCCATGCTTTCAGAGAAATCTGTGTCCATGTCCTGATCACTCACGCGACCGCGCTGACGTCGCCTACTCGCCCAGTATCACTCTGCCACGTTCTGGTGCTGCATATACTGCTGGATAATGCGTGTGGTGTTTAATGTGCTCCTAATTGCCAAAGTGAGCTGAGCGGCCTCCATGCTTGCCTTGGTATGGCGTCTGCTCAGAAAAAAGGCGCGGAACGATTGTCTGCCCTTGCTTTCACGGAGGGAAGGAGGGAACGGGGGCCTGACGATATGCACCCAGAACCACCCGTGGCAATGTTTTAGCCCCATCAGGCATTGGGATCTCAACCCAGAATTCCAATGGGCAGCGGAGACTGCGGGAACTGTGGGATAGCTACCCACAGTGCAACACTCCGGAAGTCGACTCTAGCTCGGTACTGTGGAAGCGCTCCGCCGAGTTAATTCACTTAATGCACTTAGAGCATTTTCTGTGGGGACACACACACTCCAATATATAAAACCAATTTCTAAAAAAACGACTTCTATAAATTCGACCTAATTTCGTAGTGTAGACATACCCATAGAACATGGTTGCTATATTATCTGAAAATATGAGTAGATTTCATCCCTTGATCTGAGGCTGGAAGACTTGACAAACTCATTGGATGGTGCACAATTCCTCGATGGTTGTATGCAGAATTAAATCCTGGGCGGACCATAAGACTTGTGTTTTGCAGGACTCCAGGAGAGCACTCCAATCAAGGGCAGAAGCGTTCATAACTAGGGTAAAAATTGGCTGTGGAGAAGCAAATGAAACCCTGCACACATATGTTTAAAGCACTTGTCCACAAGTGTAGAGAAGCTAAGATGTGTGTGGGGGCATGCAAACCACCATGTCTCTAGGATGATGAATCACTGAAGCTGTCCAAACACACGGCTCCCTGAGACAGAGCTTGGCGTGTTCAACTATATAAGTGCAAGAGACCCGATGCCTCAGAAGCTTGAGGCAATTTTGTATTGTCATGGTAGGATGGGCCTTCAGGTCTAAAAAGCTTTTTCCATATGATGCTGGTATCATAAATGGGAATTGAAGACCTTGGCTTCCACAGAGTCCAGACTGTTCCTATAAACTCTATCTTTTGTACATGAGACAGGATTGACTTTTCTGCATCAATGAGCAACCCTAGTGCATCAAAGGTGTACTGCATGACAGTCATGCTGAACAGCACCTGAGCCTCAGACCAGCCAATCATCAAGGTAGGGAAACCTCTGAATTCCTGATTTTCTGAGGACAGCCGCCACCACTGCCATTATATGTTGTGAATACACGTGGGGCTGACGACAGGCCAAATGATAGGACTCCAGACTGTAGGGGCATTGATTGACCACAAACCTGAGGAATTTCTTGGGGCCTGGATGTATTGCCATATAAAAATACCCATTCTTTAAGTTGAGGGCAGCATACCAGTCGTCGGGATGCAGAGATGGAATAATGGAAGCCAGAGTAACCATATGAAGCTATTTTCTTTAGGTTTCTGTTGAGATCTTACAGGTCCAGGATAGGTCTAAGACCTCCCTTTGTTTTTGGAATTAGGAAATATTAAGAATAAAACCCCTTCCCCTCTGTGAAAATGAGGAACTTTCTCTATGGCTCCCAACCGTAGCAGAGATCACACCTCCTAAGGGAGAGCCTCCTCATGAGAACAATATCTGAAAAGGGACAGAGAAGGGGGGATAGAAATAAATTGAAGGGTATAGTGGAATTCCACAATGCTTCAGACCCTAGTCTGCCGTGATGCAGGACCAAGCATTTAGGCAGTTGGCAAAGAGAAGGGTAGGAGAGGTTGGCATTCTGGAGAGTAGTATGCTGTCCTTGACAAACACCTCAAAATGTTTGCTTAGAACTCTCAGGCTGCCTGGACAAACTAGGAGCTATTGCAGAAGAAAGAGGGAGGGGCCATCTTCTAGAACCTCTGCCGCCTTTTTTCCCTGGCTAGGTCCTGGTGGCACAACATGAAAACAGGAGAGTGGTGGGGCTGTTGCAGTCAAAACTGCTTTCTCTTTACGGCAGCTGTATAAATGCCCAAAGATCTGAGTGTCAGCCTATAGTCTCTCAGACTATGTAACTTGTCATCCACCTTTTCAAAGAGTGATGGCCCCTCAAAAGGGAGGTTCTGTATGGTCTGTTGGACCTCTTGAGGGACACCCAATGCCTGGAGTCACAAACCCCTGTGCATGGTAATGACTGACATCATGGCTCTAGCTGCAGAGTTGGCAACATTCAAACCCACCTGAGGGGAGGTCCTGGCTACTAATTCATCCTTGTTTACCAGCGCGAGAAATTCCTGCCTTGGCAGTTGGTCTTTAAAATTTAATATGCTGTCCCAGAGACTGAAGTCATAATGCCCCAACAATGCCTGCTCATTAGCAATCTTAAACCGCAGACCTAGAGTCGAACAAAGCTTTCTGTGAAAGAGATAAAGATTCTTTTAATCTTTCCCTTTCAGTGTAGATGCCTGCTCAGCCTGACACGCCCTCATTTTCAACTGAAACCACCAGGAGACCCGGGAAAGGGGTGACAGTAAAAATGTTCAAACCCCAATGAGGGGACATATCTTAATTCAGCCCTTTTCGCTATGGGAAGAAGGAAGATGGGTTTTACTAAAGCACTTTACTGACCTTCAGGATCACTTAATTCGAAACACCACTCAAACCGGTCCTACAGATGCTAAGATGTCAACCAGTCTGCGAGACCTCTCTTGAACATCCTCCATCTGGATACCAGGGTAGAAGCCACCTTCTTTAAAAGGTCTTGATGAGCTCTGTAATCATCAGGGGAAGGAGAGGAACCCTCCAGTACTATAGCCTCATCAGGAGATGACAAGGAACAACACAAAACCAGCTGCAGCGGTATGAGTCTAGAGACCAACTCCTATTCAGCCACTGGTCCCTGCTTGATGGCCAAGATGGAGCCTCTGGAGAGTACCAAAGGAGGCAGGAGGTGGAAGGGGAAGGTGAGGAAAGTGCCTCAGCTGCAACCGATGTGTGCAAACCTTTGAGTCCAAACACAAATCAACCTCCTGTGACCAAGGGGTGCTGTTCCTGTCAGTAAGGAGGACTGAGGTGTGAAGCTTGGCCAAGTCGGTATCACTGAAATCATGGCCTGCTTCCCTCTGGATAACGCTGCATTGGGGAGGTGGGGAGGGGCCATGTTGGTATCCAGAGGCCCCCATGGTACCCCATGCTGGGACAAAGCTGATGGTAAGGTAACAGCAGCAGCTATCAGTACCGGGCAAAAAGACTCTGGAGAAAACAAAGACTTGCTCAACAGATCACATGCTGCCACATAAACCTCCAGGGTTGGTGGCATCAGGATAGCATCCTGATGCAATCCACTAGATGTAGCCACTTCAGTCTGGTCTCAACAGTGCCGATGCTGGCACCAGAGTTAATGGCCCCGCATGAGAGGAGGAGTGCCTTGGAGAAAGCCTTGGCCTTTAGTGCCCTCTATCTTCGTCTGCAGGCTTGCTGGACTTTGGTGCATGGGGTTCTCAACCTCCTGGATTCTGAGTCCTTAGACCTCACTTTCCAATGCCTCTTCCTTGGTACAGGGGAGGGCAATCGGCCCTGAGGCTCAGCCAGATCTGGTGAAGCACTTTTCACTGATGCAAAAGCACTCAGTATCTGCTCTGAGCAGGCAGGTTCCACAGATGGGCACAAAGCTGCCTCCATCAGCAGAAACATAAGCCTGGTTGCCCTGCATTCTTGATTGTGGGCTTAAAGTCCTGGCAAATTTGGCACCAATCCTGAATGTGAATCTCCCCGAGACGCTTCAGACAAATGGAGTGTGTGTCACTCACTGACATCGGCTTTTTGCAGGAGTGACTGGGTTGGAAACCCGGCGACCAAGCATGTCCCAGCACCAGTAGAAGGACACAGCAATGGGAAACCAAAGTGTTCAGAACACTTTTAAAAGAAAACCTACTTCTCTAACTTTTAAAACTACTAAAGCTGTTAAAAGAGTACCAACTACATGAAGACTATAACTAGGGAAAACTTGCAATAGCAAGATGACAGCTCCAACAACCATCACAGGCCATAAAGAAGGAACTGGCAGGGGGTCAGGGCAGCTCTGCCCTTTATACTACCAGACAGTAGTGCGAGGCAGCAGATTGCACGTGAGCTGCCCTGATGAGTCCTGCTGAGGGGAAAATCTCTGACAACAATACACAGAGTACACACGCACCTGAGGCGGAATGGACATGTGCAATTGCTTGAAGAATAACCTGTAAAAATAAAAGCTGATGGGAAAAGGTGTAAAAGGGAGACAGACTGAACTAGTCCAAATAAAAAGGCCTATTGATATACCTCAAAGCCTGCATTAAGATCATGCCTGGTAAACAAGAGAAGTGTGGGACCAGAAATCAAATTAAACGGAATTGGTGTGTTGGAAATTAGGCCTAACTGGTGAAAAAATAAGGACAGGATGGGCTATCTCACCCATCATTCCCTTTTGTGGTCCTTTAACAAAAAGAGACTTGGGGAAGGGGGAAATATGGAAGGATGGAAGTGAGCACAACAACTGCTGTCTGAAAGAAGGGGAAGGAGCCAGCTTCACCATCATGGTTGCCACCTCCATCGTCTCCTGGCACCCAATTTAACACTATTGTGCCTTTGTTTTCCTGATCTTGAACGATGTCCTGACTAGATTCGGCCTGAGAGAGGGACCAGCTGACAACAATACATTTCAGGTGGTGGTTGGAATTTAGACATAACTGGTAAGATTTTTGTCCCTGTCGCCTCTCCCATGTGTCCTTTTCCTTTCCCACCTTATTTTTTCTTTTTCCTATCCCTCTCCTTTTTCCTTCCACCTAATAAGAGTCTAGCTTATCCTGCCAAGACTGTATGTTTCACAACAATGCTGTAAGCTTCTGACTAGAAAGACTGCTAAATGAAATGCCTTAAACAGCCCAGTGCTGGTACAAGTTTGCCAGGCCTACCAGAGTGGCTGATAAAACTATGTGCTATGTTTGTGTTGTTCCAGAAGTGAGACTGCAAGTAAGAGTCAACACCTGAGACAGAAGCTGCATGGTTTTTTGTTTTTTTTTTCCGTCTTTGCTGTTCTTTTCTCTCTGCTTTTGTGTGTATTTGCCTTTGTTGGCTTCTTGGAAACGGGATCAGACTTTAACCACAGCAGCAATGACAGCTCCAGCCCATCTCAACTGACTTCTTTTCCCCAAAAGGACAGTTATTACCAGTTTTAATACCATCTAAAAAAGACTGTCAAACAAGGAGTTTTTCCTTCTTAAAACTCTTTTCCACCAAAGGGAAGGGGAACACTGAGATATGGCTAACATGAAAACATTACTTAATACTTGACATTTCAAATGCTTTAACTGTTTTTCTTTTTTCCCTGTAACCATAACCCTTTTAATAAAAAGATTTTTAATGGGTGTTTGACAAAGTACTAAGAAAGCTGAGGTCTCTGTATACAAATTCCCGACCTTTTTAAAAACCATTTAATGTTGCACAGGTTCAGGGTCATGTTTGACTCTTTAGGTCTATATATTCCAACAAAATTAATACAGAAAGGAGGTGTCCCCTTCCTGCTATAGTCTAAAGCCTATGAGGAAAAGGAATACTACTCTTCCAGTGGTGGAGCAGACTTGGCAGGAGTCTCAGGGCATGATCTGAATAGATCCTTTGCTGGCACCAAATATGTACCCGACACAGAGGATATGGTGGTGGTTGGTACCACTGGTTGTATCTACAGAACATAAAATCAGTGACTCAGGGAGGGTGGATACCATTAGGTCTCCCAGTACAGTAAGTCTCAAAACCATGAGTAACAGTCGGCACTGGAATAGTTGGCACTGATGGCGTTTGTACTGATAGAGTAGATACTGGTACAAAGAGCCACAACGCTGGGCTGAAGCCTGAAGGCAGCATGATACTACTTTTTAGTAGGTACCGAAGTATGGAGACAGGGGTCTTTTCGGGTGCCAGGCTTTGTGCTAGCATAAGCTGAGGTAAAGTGAAGCAACCTCTGCCCATTCTTCTTACTAGGTTCCTCAGACTGTGACCTCTGCTTGTGCTTCTTAGAAGAGCGATGTCCCATCAGCTGATGATGTGGACTTGAGAGCATGAACAGCTAAGGAATGATCTGGAAAAGCAGGAGACTGGGAACCAGCCACAAAGCCAGTGCTCACTGGGGCACTTCTGGAGGAAGACTGCACAGATCTGGATGTATCTTGTTTATCCTAATCAGAACCAAGACTCAGGGATTTGTCCAAAAGAAAAAAAGTTTCAGGTAAGCCTCTCTTGCCTTGTGTCCATTAAGAAAATAAATGAAAAATTGAACATTTCTCCAGGATATACCTCTCACCAAAGCAAAACAAACAACCACCATGATTATCATCAAGGAGCACAGTAGCCTCAATATTTAAATCCTGGAGATTTTTGCTCAGCCATAAGGTGCTGAAACCTGGTACCAGGTAACCCAAAAAACCCAACCAACCAACCAAACACCTAGAGAAAAAAATTACCCTAGGGGAAACCCAGTACACCTACACTAACTACGAAAAATTCAATAAACAATAACTATATACAATAACTTTTGTTTTAGGTATGCAAGTGTGTAAGAGAGAGAGATGCTACTTGCAGTTTCATATCACAGATACAGATGTTAGAAAGGAACTGAAGGATGGCTGGCCGCAGTCAGTCCTTTATGCCCTCAGAAGATGGGGCACATGGGTGCTCTGTGCGCAAGTGCAACCCCAACAAACACTGCTGGCAAAAAGATTCTGAGCTCGAGTGCACCAAGAGTGGAATACATACGGGTAAACACTTGAAGAACTGTAGATTCTGAGCGCTTTTGAAAATTATTGTCTTTAGAATCTAGGTGCCAGGATATCCAATATATGTGTGGTTGCGACCCTGATTAAAAAAACATGTTTGGGCAGCTGATGTTCCATAGTACAGCATGATGTATATGGAGATTATGCAGTCAATCTAAGGAGGATTTTTCATTTGAACTTCTAATATACCAGTGCAGATTTAAAAGCGATAAGCATTCAAAACAACCTACCACTATGGGTATGACTGTATGAGCAGCTTATTTCTAGTGGCTACCCTCAGAGCTAGGTCACCCAAACATCATATATGAAACATAGACGTTAATTAATCCACAAATTACACTTCTATGCTATGTCCTCTTTTGCTTACTTCTGAAATGTAGGTGGTATATTAAGCTAACATGTTTCACTCTGCATAAGTGGTGCCTGATATGTTTTTTTCAGTTTTCAAAACAGTCTTCAGGACTTTCAGAAATATTTAGGATATAAACAACAAAACATGTCATTTACATAACACTTCTCATTCATACATCTCAAAGCACTCCTACAAAGGAGTTCATTTCAGTGGGAAAATCTTAGGTTGCAGAGAGTTAATGACCTAATTAAAACAAAAAAATAGGAGGGGCTATGTTGGCTGATTGTTTTGAATGTATATTTATAATGCACAGTTCCATTAGAATACAAAAATAGGGTTACTCTTACTGAACAAAGACTAAATCTCCCAAAATACTCTAAATATTAAGGTCTGTGTGACGTTGCACTCTATACGATTGTATGAAAATATGCTAATGAGTGCGAATACAATGTAACTGGAATATGCTTCCTACAAAAGGTCTCTTGTAAGGTATTACAAAGCTTATAATCTACTGAGTGTGGTCACCCTATTTGTATAAATGTATCACTCTTGTATCTGAAACTAGAAATATGAAATATAACTCTGAGGGCCTATTGTAATTATGCAAAGTGTGGGCCATTAATGGTGGTTTGGAATCTTAATGGCTCCCATTAACCAGGACTGTAGAGGGCTCTGTTTACTGGTAAGTCTTCCTGTATACCTGTGTGCTGGCAAGTGCATAATGAAGTCTTACAGTGACATGTGATCATGTCAGCTGAACGCGAATCCATCTTTAACCTGGGGCTTTTCCATTTAGAGGGAGGGATGGGAACCCAGATAGAGACAAAGGATTCCCACCTTGTGCAAAATATATCTAAGGGGGTGGAACAGAACAAAGGGGGCTGCTGTCATGAGAAATCCCCTACTTACCCCCTGACCTGGAACAAGAGTTGTACAAGGAGAAAGAATTGTGCCCAGTCTAGGAAGGCGTCCAGTCTGTGATAGAAGTTTCATTAAACATCTCTGAGGGTGAGATTTTATCTGTATTCAGTTTTCTTACTATATTAGGCTTAGACTTGCGTGTTTTATTTTATTTTGCTTGGTAATTCACTTTGTTCTGTCTGTTATTACTTGGAACAACTTAAATCCTACTTTTTGTATTTAATAAAATCACTTTTTACTTATTAATTAACCCAGACTATGTATTAATACCGGGGGAGGGGCGGGGGGGGGGGGGGGCAAACAGCTGTGCATATGTCTCTATCAGTGCTATAGAGGGCAAACAATTTGAGTTTACCCTGTATATGCTTTATGCAGGGTAAAACGGATTTATTTGGGTTTTGGACCCCATTGGGAGCTGGGCATCTGAGTGCTGGAGACAGGAACACTTCTTAAGCAGTTTTCAGTTTAGCCTGCAGTTTTTGAGGGACGGAGTTCAAGTTTGTGTTTGTAGCAGGCAAGCGTGTCTGGCACAACCAGGCAGGGTTCTGAAATCCCAAGCTGCCAGGGAAAATGGGCTCAGAGATGGTCTCAGCACATCAGTTGGCAGTCCCAAGGGGGTTTCTATGATCCAACCCGTCACAGTCTGTACTCTACTTTCCAAAGCTGAAGGCAGCAGAACTCTTGATTCGGAAAGTGGGGAGGAGGATAGATGATGCATAGAAGAGGGCATTCTCTGAAGTTCTGCAGGGTTGGAAGTCTTAAGTTTTGATGTAAGGAAGGAGAAAAGTCACTCTCCTCTCCCTAGGTAGTGGATATCTGCACATAAATTGCTGCTGCCTAAACCAGCAGCAGCTCAAGATCCAGGCCTGTCTCCATTTCTGTGATGAGGATTTTGTAGAGATGCTCGTAGCCTATCAGTTGTATGGATTTTACAGGAGTCACGCTACCAGTTAAAAGAGGGAACAGGAGCATAGATTCCCATCCCCTTGATCTGTAGGTTTAGGAGGGCCACATTCACCCTCAAAGCTGTCCCACCTACAGGGAGCATTTCAAGGTAACTGCAACCTTTCTGGAGTGCCCACCTCCCTGTTCCAGCTTCTTTCTGAGGTGTCAAAGGGTATAATTTGGCCCTAAATTAATTTTATGTACATTTTCAAAACTGTTTCTGCTTCACAGCCACTTATTTAAGTCACATTGCTACTATGAAAGAACGGTCTGTTCCTTTGTTTATATTCTTTTAGTTTTGTGCCTATAAAAGCAAATAGGCATTACTGCTTACAAGCAAGCATAGAGAATGAAAGAACTGAGTATGCAACTGCACAAAGTCTACCAGTTCACCTCATCTCAGCTCTAAAATTTGCTCATTTTAAGCAACTTGTATTAAGAAAAATTGCCTAACTCTTACTCTTTTTGGTTTTGTGCTCTTAAAACAAAAAAGGTTAGTTTTTAAATCAAAATTTTGGAAGTAGTAGGACAAGTTACACTTTGTAATACAAATATTTTTCAAACTAAAATTAAGGTACCTGTTACATACCCAGAAACAGAGGACAAATACATACTCATAAATTTGGAATACCATGTACTCAATACTCAGAGTACATTCACCAGCAAAAAACAACACACTTGTCTAATCTTTATTATTAATATTTGAGAGACATGCCTGATCTATTAAAAGTCTGATCAGAGATTTCTCTCAATTTCCCATTCATCACTAGAAATTGTGTGTCATGGATATTGTCATGATGCTTGCTGTGTCATATGGTAACACCATGTTAAATAGAGAGATCTGATGACTATATTACTTTGTGGTACCTCTAAACCAGGGGTTCCCAAACTTGGTTTGCAGCTTATTCAGGGTAAGCCCCTGGCAGGCCGTGAGACACTTTGTTTACCTGAGCATCCACAGGTACGGCAGCTTGCAGATCCCAGTGGCCGCGGTTCACCGTTCCCGGCGAATGGGAGCTGCAGTAAGCGGCATGGGCCGGACCACCACTTCCCGCAGCTCCCATTGGCTGGGAACGGCGAACTGCAGCCACTGGGAGCTGCGAGCGGCTGTACCTGTGGACGCTCAGGTAAACAAAGTGTCTCACGGCCCGCCAGGGGCTTACCCTGAACAAGCCGCAAACCAAGTTTGGGAACCCCGGCTCTAAACAAAAGCTCACTGTTGTAATGATTATTGTTTGGTTTTGATATTTACTTGGCAACACTTTACAAACCTGTTAGAACTTCCTAAATAAACAGTTAAAAAAACCCTTCAATATGAAAAACATAGTTTTAGTTTGAAGTCATTCGGGCAGGGTGGTACCAATTTACACGCTCAATTTATTTTTGCATTAACTGGCATTTTCAGAGTAAATCCTCTGTACACAGGTAAGAGAATAGTTGCTATAAAGAAACCCACAAGGAAGGGTTACTTCTACAGGTTTGTCTTAATCTTAATTTGTTAATGCATTTTTTCTAATGTATTACAATGGAAAATGAAGATACTAAATTAAATTCTGATTTCAGCACAAAGATCTTGACAGATTCCTCTGAAACTGACCATATACATTATAATGGAATTCATTTAATAAATTATTTCAGAGAAAAATTAATTTCATTTGTCTGCTTTATAAAGACGGAAGAATATCAGAACTTGCCTGGATGTGACATATTTTTCATACATTTCCTCTCTAGTTTTTTTGGCATCCTCCAACTGAATCTGAAGTCTTTCAAGGCGATCTTCTTCATGGGCACAGCGAACACTGAGCTCCATGTTCTGACGATTAAGATAATCCTTATCCTTTTGCAGTAAATTAACAGACTGCTGTAAAGTTGCAACCTATAAAGAAAAATAGGACTGACATAAGACATTCTGTCTTGAATTTCAAGTTATTTTTTTTAGATTTAATCACATATACACACATTTCCATTATAAAAAGTAAACATTACTTTTTCCCTTTTAAACTTGCCCAAATTTAAAACACTCATTTCACATTTAAGCTTAATATGGACTTTCAAACTTGAAATGCAGTTCTACTTTAAGAAGGGACTCTAAAAACGGAACTGGCGTTTCACATTTATGGTGGCTTAATTTCCTGCTCAGATTTGCTTTAATTTATAACTAGCTACCAACCCTGGAAGCTCGACCTCTTAACACAGATGTCACACTGTATCCCATGTTCCTACAGCATGGGAGACAGATTGGCTCTTCCTGATAAATTTGTCCCACTGCCCTTGGGTAACCCATGGTATTTTATCAGAGCAGAATCTCCTGATTCTGGTAGAATTTCTCAGACTCTTTGGCATTCAGTCTCTCTCATCTGCCCATCACCCGAAGACTACTGGGCAAACAGAGAGGGTCAATCAAATCTTGGAGCAGTATCTTCACTGCTTTTTCAATTACCATCAGGATGACTGGTTTCCCCTGCTGTGCCACACCAAATTCACATATAATAATGCTATCCATGCCTCAACATTGCTCACACTTTGCAAACTATGGCTTTTACCCCTCTTCCACCCATACTTGCACATAAGTTCCCCAGTACCGGCCACTGTGGATTCACCCTCAACCTGCATTAGGTGCATCAGGAGCTCAAGTAACATCTGCAGTCTGCCAAAGAAGCCTACAAAACACCAAGCAGACCAAGACCAATCTGGCCATATGGGACAAGGTGTGGCTCTCTGCCCAGAACTTTATATCAAGCCACCCACCTGTCAAACTAGACTACCAATGCTTGGGCGCTTTCAAGATTGTAGAATGGGTGACCCAGTGGCTTTCAGGTAACAGCTGCTTGAGTCCCTGAAGATCCATCCCATCTTTTACATCTTAGTTTTAAAGCCCTATACCGAGAACCCATACACAAACCTCTGTAACCAACTCTCCCCCTCACCCCACATACCATTCCATGGATAGGAGGAGTACTTGGTCCACCAAATCCACTGTCGGTGACTTAGGGGAAGGCTCCAGTAGGTGGTGGATGAGGAAGGCTATGAATTGGATGAGCGGTCTGGGAACCAGTAGAGAATACCCACATCTTGGACTTATTACAAGAGTTCTATCAGAAGTACCCCTGAGAACCCAAGTGCTGAGGCCCCTAGGAAGTACCCTCAAGTGGAGGGAAGGATAGAGTCAGAAATCAGAGCCTGCACCAGTCTCTGAGCAACCTAACGAGTACAGTTGGTCATTAGAAGGATGCTTGACTGTTTGGCTGGAAGAGTCAGAAGCCCAGCAGCAGCAGTTGTTCAGCAGCTGCTCAAAGCATTCATCCATGGCTGTGACAGCTCCTGTGCCTGTTTATTCTCAGCCTTGCCTCACATTAATTAACCTGGTTCTGACTCCAGGCTCCAATTCCTGGCTACCGACTCCCACTCCAACCACTAGGCCTGACTGTTCACATTCCGGTCATGTGACACAGTATATGACAAAGGAGTCATAATTTATCCCGTTCCATTGCTAAACAAGTTGTTACCCTCATATGTTACCTGTTGTTTTCCGTCCCAGAGGATCCCCAAGGACTGAGGGCAAACTTCCTCATGACTACTGCAGTGGCCAATGGGTACAATGCAATTTTAAATGCATCCAGCATAGGCTGTAGTGATTTGCAGAAAATAAACTAAATCTGTCATGGCAGAAGGAATCTCCTTCTGGTGTTCTTAAATTGAGACAACATGGTTCAGTTTACAAAATGATATTAAGAAAGGAAGGCCTGAGAGTTAGCTATACCTATCTGAAGAGTGTATTCACTAGCTAAAGAGATCCCACTTCTCTGCGTGTTTTTTTTCCTCCGTGTGAATTTATGAGGTCCCCAATGTTTTGATCTTTCCTGAACTGCTGCCAGTACAAAAGAATCCAGTGTCAGATGCAAACAAAAATAAACAGTCAAATCCCTTAGCAGAGACCTGATATCTCCTTAGTTCTTTTTTTGATGTGGCCAAGATGAAGGTAGGTTTATGCAAGACAGTCTTTTGTAGGCTCCAGTAGACCATCATTAATGTGCAGGGCAAGCCTCTTTGGAGTGAAAAGATATAGCAGTTGAGAACAAGTATATCTCCTCTGAGTTGATTCTGAAGTTGGTAGTTTGGCTGTCACCAGCCTTACTCTTTCCAGGAAAAGTGACTATGGTATTTGGACCTCTACCGTGAATGGCTTAGGTGCAAAGACAGTCCGTGCCAAGGTAGTGGGTACCACAAAGGTAGTCAGAATCAACCGAAAGGTGCTGTGGCTATTTTCACAGAATCCTTCTGTGACAAGGTTCCAGGTACCCAGGTTAGCATGCTCTACTTATTCAGAGGGTATTGTATGTGCTGACTTGGAAGATGGTGATACTTCTGTCTCAGTCTGTCATGCACCAGGGATGGTGACCTGAATCTGGGTTCATCTTTTGAAACAGTGCTCCTTTCTGCCCCTACCAGACATTGATGCCGACGCAGTGGTCCAAACGAGGCCTCTGAATGTGGTTTGGGTGCTAGTAGTGGAATCATGGCTCAATGGGACCTTAACAGAGAGAGGCAGATCTGACGTCTAAAGGGCTGGCTGTAGCTCTGCTGAGTATATGAGGATGCTTGCATTAATTGCCACAGCAGAAATATTTCCAGACACACCTTCCTCGCTCCGAGTATATTTGGAGAATGAACGAGATAGAAATTGCTCAAGGACGTGTCCTCCTCCAAGACAGAGTGAGCACTGGGAGCGTCTGTTGTTAACAGACAGCACAGAATCACATGAGGAACATGTCTTAAACCCCAGTGACATAGCTTCTACTATAATGCTAGCATCCCCTATACAAAGGGGTGGGTGAGATTTCTAGGCTAACCGAAACTTAATTATATCTTTATCTATTTGCCAGGAGAATAAAAAAGAAAAAAATTATATGAAAAATACTAGCAATGGTAACTATACTAAATAATATGCACAAGGCTAAGGAAAATGTCACTGATTAAATGGACACTGCATGGGGTTCCATTTCACTGCCATTGGCTGTAGCAGTTAGGAACTGAGGAGCGTTTGGGCCCACTTCACCCCTTATGTCCTCAGGTGGGAGAGCATAAAGGTACGTAGTGTGCAGAAATGGCCCCAATGGACACTGCTTTTAAAAATAATCTTACTTCACACACCAGGAATAGAATCCATGCAGACAATCACTCAAAGAGCTACAAGTTTACCTCTTTTGATAAGTCATTTCTTTCTTTGGCTTGTGCTTTGTGCGACACTTCTAATATTTCATATTTTCTTCTGAGCTCTGACAATTCATGTTCAAATGCATCTCGTTCACTATTAAAACAAAACCAGAATATTATGAGATTCATTCAATGAAATGAAAATAAGTCCTCAAACCTCGTGTATCTCTTTAATTTCATTCATCCTCTGTGTTCATCTAACATTGGTGTCTCTTTCCCTTCATTCAATGTAGCCACTATTAGTGCAAGTCCTTCACTTCTTCATTTCCTGTTATCTGGAACTGCTTTCTTGTGCCATCTAACCTTATTACTATTCAACTTTCAACTATTTTCATATTTCTCATCTGAAAACTCATCTGAAAACATATCTACACTACATTTCTCTTCTCGCTCTGCTTTTGTATTTCTCAAATTTAACTTTGGGCCATATTATTGTCTCCTTTTAACAATGGACAACGATAAAGCGTCTATGCCTATTCTTTAAATCTGTCAGAAGACTTTGATACAACCCACCATGACATTTGGTTGACTCTTTTGCAGACAGCTGCAGTAGTGAATGAAAATGCTTGAGTGACTTCATCCCCTTCTTTCTGAGAGAACCCAAAGGATTGTTGTGAACAATTGTTCCTCTGTCCAGAAGGTTCTCTCTTCTAAAGTGGTACATGGAGCTATATCATCCTCTTGTTCAACATACTGTATGTATGATATTGCTGGGAAAGTTAGTGAGGGGACATGGGTTATAATGCATTTAGCATGCCTATGATTCTCCAGGTCTACATTTCTATAATATCTGACTCAGTCAGGGCTGCGGAACAAGTTATTCAGTGCCAGCTTGGGGCTGGGATAAAAACTAGCCAACTGTAATGCAACCCAAACAAGACTGACATAAAGTTGGCAAAGAGGGTAAGGAGCCAGAAGACTTTGTAAAACTGAGTTCAATGTGGACACGCAGTTAGATCATGTTCTACTCCTGGTTTCCTGGGTAGCACCCATGCCCAGAGTGCTTTTTTACCATCTGCACTTAGCAAGATGACTGCAACCTACTCTCCCAAATGGAAACTTTGCCACAATTATTTACACTTTTGCCACCTTGAGATTAGATTGCTATAATGCACTCCGCATAGGGCAACACTCTAAACTTTTCAGAGGCTGAAGCTAGTACAAAATTATGCGACTTGCTTATTAAATGGAGTTGCATATTAGAAGCACAGTAGATCAGTGATCCATGACATATATTGGTTTCCAATGAACTTTCAGGTAGAATTCAAACTGTTGGTTTTAATTTATAAGCCAAGAATGGTTCAAGACCTAGCTATCGGAGAGATCAACTCTCTCAATGACATATTGCCACACTTAAGATCAGCAGAGGTGCCTGATCTTGCTCAATATAAACAAGACAAGAGGAGGGCTGATGGCAAGTTGTTTTTTCTGTATGGAATCCTCAGTGTTGGAACTTAAGCCCCCACTGATCTTCCAGATTTTTTAACCTTCTGGACACAGCAAAGCTTATCTGTGGGCTGGGTTGAAATATATATATTTTTGCGTTATTTTGCAATTGTAATTTACAGGATAGGCACTCACAGCATAAAATGAACGAACACCAGTAGTTACATTTTAGAAATAAGGGAAAAAATAGGTTCCTGAGGTAACTATAAGGATCCCGTCACAATGAATCTTTTAAATCTGTGCTCACACAGGAACCACAGGGGAACTCTATTTCCAAATCTGTGGATCCCTAGGCCTGCCCCTTTGCATTGGTTTGCGGGCATCTCTCCTCCCTCTAGCAGCATGAAGGGGAGCACAAAGCCCTTTATTACTTAACTCTGTGAGGCATTTTGGGACTGTATTTCATTAAACTAATAAAAATATTAATATTTGTTTAGCTGAAATGCAAATAAAATGAGCCCACTATGCTATGCAACACTAACTATATGGATTAAAGAAAACCAGGAAGGATTCTATCATGTCCTTCAATAAATAGGAAAGAATCATGGGCCAAAATTTTCTAACCTGGATACCTAAAGCTAGGCTCCTAGAAAACATCATATTTAGGTACATGAATAGGCTGATTTTTACAGGAGGGCCAGGCAACCCCAGGTCCCAATGAAGATGACAAGAACTGCACATGCTGAATATCTCGGAAAAGTCAGAACACTTGAATAAACAGACCATTTCTGTTTAAGTGGTCTAATTTTTCAAAACATTCAGCACCTGCAGCTCTTTTCTTCATTGGGAATGGTTTGCTTAGCTCTCCTGAAAAATCAGGCCACTTCAACTTTAGGCACCTAGCTTCAGGAAACCAAGTTTGAAAATTTTGTTCAGTGTTTCTTGAGGAACCAGACATAGCCATAAGCTGAACAATTTACTTATCAAGTTGAGGAATAATTCATCCACAATATATCTGTGAGCAGGCTTGAGCCAAAAAACAAAATGGAGTTCACATTAAGGGCTATCACCTTGATTAACAAAAATATTGACATAATTTTCTATGAATATCATTGAGCATATGTACTCTGGAGATGCACTGACCGTTTTACTTTATCATAGTTCTCCTGCCTGTAGTCACCTTGCTGAATCATCTGCTTGGTATCTGCTAGTTCTAGTGTCAAACGTTGACATCTAACTTCTAGCTCTGAACGACTTCTTCGCTCATCTTCATAGCTCTAAAAGTAAAAACACGTTTTAAAATAATCAAAGTTCCACTGATATTTACTTGACTTAACGATGTGGTAACTGTGAGAATAAAACCAAAAAAGACTTTTGTTGCATTATCTGTAGTCTAGCTTCGTGTGTCCAAATGATGAGGCTTCCACCTCTTCTCTTGGCAGACTACTTCACAACCTAATAAATGTCTTACTATAAAGAAATACTGAGCTATATATATTTGGCCTACATTTTTCCTCTTCTTATTTTAATTAGTTGATTGTGACTTTTCTCACTCACATACTTCCCTGTTAGGTTTCATAGATTCATAGCGTTTAAAGTCAAAGGGATCTTTAGATCATCTAGTCTGACCTCCTGTGTATCACAGGCCATTAAATTTCACTCCAATAGCTTAGTCTGCCTAAAGCATAACTTCCTGAATGGTATTTCTAAGAGCCTTTATTCCTCTTAATCCTTTCGTCAATATTCATTCTGCATTTTTCCTTGTTTTTTCTTAGCCCTTTAGAACACAATATATGGTAACACACTGGTAGTCAGCAGATCACTAAATTAATCTTAAACTTCTTGCCTGAAGCTCAATATGTAGATCCTAAATGTTTCCATTATTCAGATAGTGCATGTCAGCCCTAGCTTCATTAAGCCGCCTACTCCATTATATTTTGGTTCATATGCTTTTGTGGAACTTGCTCCATTTATAAGAAAGCATGCATACAGAATACATGCTACAGATTATCTAACCTGACTCACAGACAGCTACCAAACCTAAGAACATTCAATATTTATAGCTAGCCATATCAGAGTTGCTCAGGGGGAAATCCTTTTTCTTGTGGCATTCCACTGTTTGATCTTTTGTCCTGTCAATATTTAACTTATTTGGCATTCAATCTCACCAGCCAGCTGCCTCACAATTTAAAAATGGTGATGTGCGTACAGGCAGTAAAATACAACATTCCTGATTCAACATAGACAGGATGCTGCTTTCTAATTACTGGCATAAAAGGAAAAACAATAGATTTCAAATCCCTGGGATGGTCAGTCAATAGATAGAGAGATGCTGCCACCATGTGGTCAGGGGAAAACAAATCAAAGATGATAAAGCTTAGACTGATTACATCTGTTTTTACATCACTGCAGTTATTGTCATTTTTATAATACCATTTTTAGTAGCATTCATCTGACATTGGATTACCTTTCAGAATTTTAACTGTATTACAAGAAAGGGATAATTTATTTCTAAGTAGCAGAATGGGTTAACATATTGGGGAAGAGCTTTCAAATTAGGATTCCAGCACAAACAAAACATGTTTGGTTGTCACCACCTCTTATCCAACTAACGTTTGTCTCCATCATAAAACCATCACTCTTAATTCAGACCTGAGAAGGGGTAAAAATTCCAGATTCATGGGTGATGTATATTCAGGTCAGATTTAAGGTGGTCAGAAAACAAGTGGTTGTGAAATCTGTACCAATCTGGCATTTACTGCACATAAAATGAGTATAAGGATGTAGGAAAGGAAAAAACAAGTAACAGGGAGATGCAACTTATACTTTTAACTTTATCCTTCTTATCCCTTTATGGCAAAATTTAATTCACAGTTGAATTTGCCCCCATAAGTGGGAGTGTCTCTTCAAGCTAGGCCTTGAACTGAAACAGATTCATACAGATCATGACTGAGGTTAAATGTCTTAAATTAACTTCTATTTCCGTAACTGCTAAATTTCCTCCATAATTTACACAAAGATTGAACTGCTGGTTTATAATGTGCCTAGTTAAACTAGAAGGAGAGAAAATATTTTACAGCCAGGAGAACCTTAAGAAACGTTTTTCATTTGCATAGGTATAGTATCTAAAGACAGGAGAAAGTTAAACTATGGAAGCAATACCAAATGATCATAAAAGGCATTATTTCATCTTTATTTTAAGTTAAAAATTCACTAAAGAAATAGAATTAAGTCAAAAAAGTGAGATAAGAGCCTTCAGCATTTCACAGGGTAAGGTCCTTAATTGGATATCATTATAAAAGTTTTAGTCTCTCCCTTATCTCAAGGGTGTTTTAAATGCTACTACATTTAAGTACCTACACCTATAATTATTTGAATGTGACTATATTAAGTACACAGCGATGGATGTTCTTTAGGAGAAAAGCAGGCAGTTGCATTTTTTTGAAGGGGAGGGAAGGTGAAGTAAGAGGGGGTAGAGAAATGTTGTGCATGCACAATACATTATTATTTTCAAATCTCTTTAGAGTCATTTAAAATACAAATTTCTTCAAACAAACAAGGTAGAAAAAACACTGGTTCACGTCTATATCGCTGAAATTTTAAAATTAATAATTTACAGCACAAAAGCTATTTTTAATGTCCATTTATAAAATAAAATAAGACACTGTGATAACTCAAGAACAGACACTGCTTTAATTTTCCCAAAACACACATTTATAGGCTGAGCCAGCCATGAAAAGTTTCAGGGGGAAAAGGTAAAATGAGTCAGCCTAAGCAACTATTATCAAGGATTTGGAAAAGAAAATGTGTTGTCGCAACCGTAACTACAGCGATGCAATTATCTTAATTCCAGCTTTGTGCACAACAGGGTAAATCTTAGATGCATTCTTTAAAAAGAAATTTTATGATATTGAGCGCAGCCAATGTTTCAATATACTTTGGGAAAAAAAAAAGATATTTCTGCTTTTTTTGTGTCTCTTCCCCTTCTTTACGAGAAGGAAGACAACAGGATTTAAAGTAAATTTGAGTAACTTACTCCTTAATTGTAGTCACAGTCTTTTATTTGTGGCATCACAATTAATTGCTGTGGGGTCCAGTTTGATATCATAAAGATTATTATTTCAGTCGAGGAACAAATAGCAAGAGCAGGTGAACATCAAAGCACCGCAATCCTGTTTTCAAATCTTTAGCAGTAAATAAAAATAGGGAAAGAATAAAACCAAGGAAATTAAAAAAATTAATAAAAAATAAATGTGACAGTCCAGCAGATGTGTTTCCAAACAGAATATTTGTCAAAGTTTTCCATTAGGTTTTGGTTGCTACTTAAAAATTTTTATTAAATATGCACCCGATTACAGTGATACAGATTTTCATTATTAGTACAAATATTATGCAAATTAATATTGTGAGAAAACAATTGCTTTGCAAGTATTAAAAAAAAATGAATGCCCCGCTATTAAACCTCTAGTCTCCTACCTGATCTGAAAGGTAACTGGAACGGAAATGTACCCATTTGACAGAACAGGGTTATTTTATTACTCATTTTCATAGCTGGGTTACTAAAGCATACAAACCTCCATCACACACTTCAACTGGGACTTGTAATAACTTAGATCTTCTGATAAGTTGTCTTTTTTCATCTGTAGTTCATTTACTTCTTTTCTTAATGGTTGGACTACTTCATAGAATCGAATCTAGAAAAGAAAGCAAACAACACTGTCACTCCTCAAAAATACAGATATTAAAAAAAATGCAGATAAATTCTAGTATGAGAACAATTAAAACATTTTATGCCACTAACTTAAAAATCTCATGTTTGTTTTTCAAAAAAGTTAATATTTTCAATTAACACATACACTACTTACTACATATCTTTTTACATGTACTACTCTATTACACTGGGCTAATCTACAGTAACGCTGTAAGTCAATCTAAGTTACGCTATTTCAGTTACATAAGTTATGTAACTGAAGTCTGTGTAACTTAGCACGGTGTAGACACCGCTGTAAGTCAACCTATGTCAATGGGAGATGCTCTCCTGTCGACATAGCTTTCGCTATGGGGAGGTGGAGTACAGACTTTAACGGGAGAGTACTCTCCCATCGACTTAGCGTATGTTCACAGACCCACTAAATCAACACCGCTGCATTGATCGCAGCAGTGCCGATTTAGCCGGTAGTGTAGACATGGACACTGTTTGTATTCAATAGTCCTTCAGACTCAATTTTTTGTTCCTTGTTTTTATTCTTTCCACACTAAGCATTCATACTAATTAGATGCAACAGATTAGAGTACCACAATAGTAGTTTCTCTTACTCCATTTTATGTTCATTCAACCATTAAACACGCAACTAACATAAAGCAGTTGATGTCGCTCATGATTCTCACACATTCCCTTCATACTTCTAAAAATTATCTCACCAAGTTTAAAATCAACATTACCCCTTCTCCCCCCACCACTTCTGAACAGAAATGTTTTTATTCATCATGCCAGGTGAAGTCAATGAGGAGCAAAATCATAATCCCTGTCAGTCACACATAATCACCAACACTGCTAAAAGCACTACTTTGTAGATGCACAGATGGTACATGAATTATCCTCCATTTCCTTCTGCTGCGAGAGAGAGAGAGAGAGAAAGAAAGAGGACTACGACCAATCACTGGGGTGTATATTGAAAGGAGCTCCAAAGTAAAATATTGACTCCCAAAATGTTGATGCTTATCTATTTAAATTTGAGAAAAGAAAGAAAAAGGGAAATTCAGCTTCCAAAGAAATAAGAATTCTAATGGTCTCTACTTTAGAATGAGCACTGTCAAGCATTTATGAGTAATTCTTCCAATCATCACAATGAGATCCATTTTTTTCCAGCTTCTCATTTATAACAGATACAAGATTAATTACACCGTGTAGTTTGTATTCTGACAAACACCTGCTTCTATGGTGAATGGCCTTACCAGTGATCCCATTATAAAATTTATTTTCAAAGATTTCTTATAGCAGGCTTTAAAAGCCCTTACTGAAAGGGCTTTAGCCAAAGTCAAATAGGCCTTTTTAAAAGATATAGAAACATGAAAAGTTGAAATCATACAAAATATATTTTAAAAAATGCACAAATCTGTGCATTATATATATATAAATCTGTTATTCTATATCAATACTGCTGGGATCATAAGTATGTGGTTTGGAAAAGCTACGAATTAAATATAGAGAATGGTGGAATGCACTATTTGCTTATGCAATGGCACACCATACATGTACAAGCACACACACAGGTTGGCACCACAGTTATTTAACTATCCACCTTCAGTCAAACTTTATTCCTCCCTTTCATTTATAATGCTTTAAAACAGATCATTTCATCTATCACCTTTGAAGTCCTGAAGTTCTTTTTATATTATACATACTATATATGATCTGTGAATAGTTTTGGTGTTTTTTTTAAATAAGTCCAACTTTAGAATTATATTTAATTATCAACAAAGAAGTGGGGATTAAGACATGCCTGTTTTTTTTTTGTTTTTTTTTTTTAAGTCCTCCATGTGATGGTACATATAGTGTCATTAGAGCCATTCTGGAGACCTGCTGCAGACTAGAACTGGCCTCCTTGGGTCAAGTAAGTCACATTTATTTTATTCCTTTTACCTCGTGAAGGTAAACAAGGCTAAATTCAAAAAGGAACTCAGGCACTTACCTGCCATTTTGGCACCTAAATCTGAGACTTAGGCTTTGTCTACACTGGCAAGTGAACGACAAAATTTTGTCATTCAGAGATGTTAAAAAAATACCCCCTCAGAAAGACAAAAGTTTTGTCGAGGAAAAGTGCCGGTGTGAACAGCGCTTGGTCGGCAGGAGCACTCTCCTGCCAACAAAGCTACCGCCACTCATTGGGGGTGGATGTTTTTTGTCAGCAGGAGAGCTCTCTCCCGGACAAACAGCGGCTATACTGCGCACCTTTTAGCGGCACGGCTGTAGCTGTACAGCCATGTCGCTAAAAGCTGCGTAGTGTAGACAAAGCCTTAGGCAGCTACTGATATTCACAAAATTCCTGCTCAAATGCCTCCTAACCGCACAGGTGCCTAAACTTGTTTGGTGCCTAAATTTCCCTAGGTACCAATGTTTCTGCCTCTAGGCATGCACACTCCAGCCTCGCTTTAGGTGGCTGGCTGCCTAAGCCCCAGAGCAAGTCACAAACTGGGGGAAGATAAGCCGAAGAATGCCTACCTTGCATGCAGGACTCAATCCAGTATGCATGCTCAAAGGCAGTCTCGCTCCATATGCAAGAAGAGGAGGAGGCGGCACTCCCTCATAACTTTTAGCCTAGTGATTAGGGTACTCATCCAGGATGTGGGAGTCTACTGGTTCAGGCTAGCCCCAGGCTGATGAGGAAAATGGATTTGAACAGGAGTCTGCCACTGCTCAGGTGAATGCCCTAACCACTGGGTTATGGGATATTCTCATGTGAGGCTCCCTCAATCGCTTCTCTTGAAACTGTTCCGCTGTATATAACTACTTAATCACTGAGGCTGAGAGTGTGAGAATGACTCTAGCCTGGCAGGAAGGGCACTCACCTGGGAGGTGGGAAACTCAGGATTAGTCCCTTTGCTCCATTGTCTATTTATTTATTTATCCAAAATGGAACAGCTCAACAGGAGAGACTGAGGGAGTCCTACATCAGAATATTCCATAGCCCAGTCATTAGGTCACTCATGTGAGAGGAGGCAGAACACTGTTCACATTCCTTCTCCTCATCAGGCAGAGGGGGCTTGAACCAGCTGTTTCACACCCCCTGTGTGACTACACTAACCACTGGGCTGAAAGTCTACGTTTCTCGTTGTCCCTGGCACAGAAATTTAGATGCATTTTATACTTTTCAAAATTTATTTTGCAGGGTAAGGGCAGTGGAAAGCCAACACAAAACTTCGAATGTCCAGGCTAGTCTCTGTGGAAAAGCTACAAGATTCTCTTAAACTTCAGTTCGTCTCTGAAAAACTAATACGGTATTGTGGGGTTCCACATTTACTGTGTTTCAGTTCCTTCTACATTAAATTTGCTCATTTTACAAATAAAAAGATGGTTTCGCTAGCTGCAGTCCTAGAAATTCAAGCTGTCACAAGCTGTGGGATCTCAGTTAAGACTGCATTTTTCCCTGTTCATATAATAAAAATTCTACATGAAAAGTTCTTCCCTTAGTTTATTCAAGTTCTGTGCAAACCCATTGAAGACAATGGGATTTCAAGGGTGTAAGTGAGGAAATAATTCTGTTGACTGCGCATAAGGAACAGAAGTATGTAGAGATGACAAGAATAGCAAAATTTATATTTTAGTCACTAAAGTAAGCACATAATACTCAGTACACGCAAATTTTTGAGACACCGATGTAATTTATACATAGACACTTTGCAAAAGAAAAATGTAATTTAAGGTTTATGGGTTTTTTTCTCCTAGCTGATATTATGTGTCTGGAAATATAGATTTGCTGGTACTTCTGTCCTGTCTGTACTTGATCCACAACAGGTGTCTGTTACCTTTATAAAACTTTAGAAACTTCCATGCAATATCATGAATAAATGGGACTTACCTTACCTGTAGAACCTGTAGTAAGGAGAGCACATAATTGTAAACCTCCTTAATTCTTTTAGAACCATTTGCAAATTACATTTAAAATGTTGGTTACATGCTCTGTGCCACAGCAAAATATCACTTAGCACCACCTTGTGGAAAAAATGGGAACAGTAACCAAAACAAAACACTCAATTTACTAGCTAAAGCAGTAGTTTTCAGACTATTTGTATTGGTGACCCCTTTCACACAGCAAGCCTTTAAGCACGACCCTCCTCATACATTAAAAACAGGGGGGTGGGGGGGGGGGAAATTTAATGGAAGCTGTCAGCCCCACAGAGCGGATAGCTCATGACCCCCATGTAACCACCTTGCGACCCTGAGGGGTAATAACCACCAGTTTGAGAATCCCTGAGCTAATGTCTGCTATCTATATTAACCTATAAAATACTAGAAATTAAACTTGTGATATCCTTTAGTTCAAAATCTAGATAGAATAAACTTGTTTAAAAGATACTTTCTGCTGTAAGCCTGGTATAGAAAATTTACAGACTAAGGACTATATAATATAAGAACGGCCATACTGGGTCAGAGCAATGGTCCATTTAGCCCAGTATCCTGCCTTATGACCACGGCCAATGCCAGGTGCTTCAGAGGGAATGAACAGAATGGGCAATCATCAATGATCCATCCCATGTCATCCATTCCAAGCTTCTGGCAAACAAAGGCTAGGGACACTCAGAACATGGTGTTCCATCCCTGCCCATCTTGCCTAACAGCCATTGATGGACCTATCCTCCAGGAACTTATCTAGTTCTTTTTTTAACCCTGTTATAGTTTTGGCCTTCACAACATCCCCTGGCAAAGAGTTCCACAGTTCTTATGTTCTTATGGATCCAAGGAAAGATCCTTCATCTCTGCACTGTTTAGATTTTAGCAGGGCAGAATAACTGAACGAGAACATGGATTGTTGTTCCAGGAAGTGTGTGTGTTTCAAACTCATATGCTCACTCTGTTCCTTCCTCTGCCACTTAACTTCCCTGCTGCCTACCATGCAAGTAAAACAAATCTCATCCACTTCTTGGTCTCATCATTTCAAACTATTAGGCATTAAAGACTGGGTTTTAAAAGGCTTCTTCTTTCTGTTTGAATGCCACTTTTAATGACTGAATTATATTAGGAAGAGGCCCAGCAATAGGAGTCTCATTTCTAGTGCAGGCGGCCTGTGGGTGGTGATAAAAGAACCTGAGTTCTAAAGGCTTCTCCCTGCTTTCTTCACAGGTACACTGTGAGTCAGAAAGAGTGCATTAAGGTACTCATTATGACCTTTACAAACAGGTTACTAAACTATGATCATTTATATTTTGAATAGCAATACAGAACACAAAGTACTCACAGAAACATATTCAGGGATAGAAAGCTCATCTTCAGGGAGAGATTTCAGTTTTTCATAATAATCTTCTGTCAATTCCAAATCACGCAAGCTGCGACGGATATCTCCAGCCCGCTCCCTTAACTGATGATTTGTTTCTTCTAGTTGTTTTTGCCTCATTAAAATGGTTTCCATTTCCTGTTTCATTAGCTCTTGATGTTTTCTACGTAAATGTATCAGAAAATTATGATAAACATGTCTAAAGTATCAATAAATCCTCACAATACATGAGCTAGGCAAATAATTATTATCCTAATTTTCAGATGAGAACAAGAGTTCACAATTAATTTAATCCTACCCAAAAAACCCAAAAAAACCCACCTTGTTAACTAGAATTAAGATTGCACAAGTATATTGCCTTTCAAACACAAACTGTAAGAAAATAAGGCTTTGTCTACATTACCTCGCTTTTAGCAACATGGCTGTGCCACCACAGCCATTCTGCTAAAAGGCACGCAGTGTAGCTGCCGTTTGTCAGCAGGAGAAATCTCTCCTAATGATAAAAAGACTTCCACCCCCCATGAGCAGCAGCAGCTTTGTCGGCAGGAAAAAGCGCTGTTCACATTGGCACTTTTCATCAGTAAAACTTGTGTAATTTGGGGAGGAGGGTGTTAAATACCCCTGAACGACAAAAGTTTTGCTGACGAAGTTCCAGTACAGACAAAGCCTAAGACAACTCTAGTTAAAGCAACATTAACACCCAAACAACTTCAATTCACACCTTATCTTCCAAATATAATCACACTCACAGAGACAACCTCCACAACAGACTGCGTCTCACTTCCAACATACAGCCATCATAATGCACTCATCAAGGTTCTTAGAAATCACACTCAAACAAGGAACTTTAACTCCGATCTCCACAAATGTTAATATGCTACTAATAGACTTTTTAAAATGTTACTACCTAAAGTTAGGTAGGTTGATCATGAGTGATGAAGGATTATACAGCATTGTAAACTGGTTGAATCCCTTAACTGCTCACTTCCAAACATCTGAACATTGAAAGAGTTTGTTTGTTTATGTTTTTGTAGATCCACAATTGTTGTAAAGAAAGCCTACTTCTTTTGTATATTGGTTGAACTCCACTGAAAAACACTTTCAATCTAAACTGTTCTTTCAGGAAGGGTTTTATTTCAGGGTGGGGGGAAAGAGGGGGAACTACCCTGTTTTGTTTTTTAAACAAGCACCCAAAAAGTTTTAATTGGGTTGGTGTACAAGGTTTCAGGATAAATCTTGATCCAATATATTTTTTGAGGTTCACCAAAGCAGGCCTAGTCCACAAAAGGGATATGTTCTGAAGAAAGATAAGCATAAGTTATTGATGGGCAGGATATAAAGGTAGTAGACAGAGGAGGGTAGAAGAAAGTCACTCAGCTGTTTTAGGTCTCTGGCCCTAATAATTTGTACAGTACATAGCACTTTTTCATCTGTACAGATGCCAGAGCAGTTGACAAAAGTTAGATAAGCATAAGAGGGCACAACTAAGCACACAATTTGAAGACATTTTTCCAAGAGCCACTGTGCTCTTAAGTCTGAGATCAGTTCTGCCACAAATTACTCCTGGGGAATTCTGCGCTACTGCACACGTGCATAATTAATGAGCTCTGCAGATTTCAAATTTTTTGCGCCAACAAAAGCTTCTGCCAAAATGTTGCTGCAGTTCCACTTTTCACCCACCAGAGGGCCTGCGGTGATAGAACAAAGTGGCAGCTCACAGCCAGATAAGGAAGAGAAAGCCTGCCTTCTTCACAGAGCCTGTGGCCAGGTCAGGAAACAGGGGTTATGGGCAGACAGACAGTGTAGGGTGCTGGGGCGGGGGGGGGGGGTGTCAGACAGGGACACATTAGGGCTAGTGGGGGAGGGCAGACTGGAGCAGGGGCAGAATGGGAGGGGAGGCACAAGGCCACAGGGGGGAGGAAGGTACAGACACACATGGGGACTGGGGGAGGGGGTGCAGGCACAGAGACCCATGGGGACATGGGCAGATGTGCCTGACTGAATGGGAGAGGCTAGGGATCAGCCAGGGTATGCATGGGAGAAGCTTCCTAACAATCCCTCCCCACCCCCACAAAAAACCTGTTCCATACTTCTCTCACCCATACCCAACAACCCTCCAAGTTCACACCCAGGTTCCTTCCCAGCAATTTACTTCCCTCTCCCTCAGCTCCTCTGTTACCCTTGACTTCCCCAAGCCTTTTCACTGTTTCTGAGGGGTGAGAAAATATGATTCTGTATTCTAGTTTAAATGAATTATTACTCAAGAGTTCTGTATTAATATGCCTAGTAAGGAATCTATTTGTCAAAAAACATTTCCTGAATCGTTCTCCGTATTGTTACATACATACTTGCTGACAGATATTTTGAAATAAATGACCAAAAACAATTGAGACTGGTGTGATTATATTGTGTTATTTTGACAAATAAAATATACAGAATTTTAAAATATTGTGCGCAAATTTTTAAATTTTTTTTGGCACAGAATTCCACCAGGAGTATCAAATCTTCTACAGAAAGAGACTTACATAAACTCAAGCACAGAGAAGTTGTGAGTTTCTGCATCTCCTGCTGTGTTGCGAGACTTCACTAAATAAGATACCACACTTCACAATCCTTCTTAAGACCAGTCAGTAGAAGTGAGAACAGAACTCCTTAATGAGGTATTTTGTCAACAGCACATTACCAAATCTAGCTTTAGGTTCTAGACAATTGTAATGTTTCAGAAGACTCAAGTCAAAATCAATATTTACCCAAACACTAGAAGCACTTCTGCTCAATTAAGGCTCTTTCAGGGCCAAATGAGAGTTTTCTAAACTGTCATTCCCTCCCATCTCCCCAAGCCATTCAGGATATAGAATTATTAAAAAAGAGTTGTAAATGTATTATTTTTTTAAGTGGGGAAAGTATTACTCCTAATCGAGCCCTTTATTCACAAAACAGCAGAGATTCTTACTTATATTAGAGTTTCAAGTACAATTTAGGTTCAGTCAGGGCTAGTAGTGAAAGTTTCAGCAAGTTACAGTTAGCAGTTTTAAGTGAAGGTTTAGAATGGAAAGTTTATACAACCTATAATAAAGCTGCTCTTCCAGTAACCTACATCCCGTCATGTTTTATTTCCTACCACTGCATTTAGATCAACAGTACATATTAATGCTGAAGTTGATTTGTTTATTCTCGTACCTGGCATCTTCTTGCTGTAATGCCAGCTGGTTGTCTAGTCGTAAAGATAACAGCTGCTTCTGGTGGATTGTATCATTAAGCTTCTCTTCTAGCTCTTCAATCTAAAAGCAATTAAAGAAAAAAGAGAAAAATGACTTACCTTGCTAACTTCTCCTGAAACATTTTCTGACAAAAGCAATACCCTATACTACCTTTCACCAAAAGAAATAAGAAAAATAGCAGAGGTCTGAATTAGTCAAGAGACTGCTATTCTGACTGTTTTAAGAAAACCCAAAAATGTTCTAGACACCTGCCAAAAGAAATAAAGAAATTATACCTGTCCCAAAGTACCTACAAAGTAAAGCTCCAATTCTATAATTGGATTCACAAAGGCCGAGGCATCCGCTTGCTCAGATTCGATTGCAGGATTTGGCCTAAATTCAACTTACAGACAAGTGCAAGCTATAAACAGATATCAATAGAAGAGACTGAGCCCTGGTTTACGCTATGAACTTAAGTCGGTATAACTACAGTTGCTCAGGGATGTGGAAAATCCACACCCCTGATTGATGCAGCTATACTGACGAAACTCCCTTCATAGGGCTTCTCTCATCGACACACCTGCTGTCTCACGGAAAGGTGGAGAAGCTCTCCCATCAGCATAGGTAGCATCTTCATTAAGTGCTACAGTGGCACACTTGTACAAGTGCAGCTGCACCGCTGTAAGTATAGACAAGTTCTAGGATAAAGGTAACAATAATAAAACTATACACTACTGTAGTAAGGCATTATTGCACTTCCCCCTACCTCAGCTTCCCACCCCATACTTCTTGTAAATGAGATGGGACAAGATATGGAATCTCTTGCTTCGAAGTCAGTCCACGTTTTCACAGACAAGCTTTCCCATTTGACCACCACTCAAAAGTCTACAATTCAGTGTTTCTCAACCTTTTCAGGCTGGTGATCCCTTAACTCCCTTACATTTTTTATTCTTCTGTAGTAAATGCATGTAATAGCCCTCTGTAGTGTGTGTCTGTGTGTTTTGAGAGGCTGACAAAGAATTCTTGACTTTGAATGGTAAGAGTGCCTGGGGACTAGTATTTTCTTTGGTTTAGACTTGTAATAAGCACAAGACTAAAGTAAAAAGAAAAGGAGTACTTGAGGCATCTTAGAGACTAACAAATGTATTTGAGCATAAGCTTTCGTGAGCTACAGCTCACTTCATCAGATGCATCCGATGAAGTGAGCTGTAGCTCACGAAAGCTTATGCTCAAATACATTTGTTAGTCTCTAAGGTGCCACAAGTACTCCTTTTCTTTTTGTGGACACAGACTAACACGGCTGCTACTCTGAAAAAAAGACTAAAAGTATTGTCACAAGAATTCCTAAGTTCTAACCCCAGCTCTGTTTGTACTAAAGATATATCCTCGGGAAGTCAAATAATTCCTTCATGTCTCAATTTTCCCATCTTTTACCTTCTATAAAAAACAGGGAAGATATTTTGGTACCTACCCTACAGGAATATTATAGAAAATTGAAGTCTGTACAGTACTCTTGTCATAAATATAAAGGGAAGGGTAAACACCTTTAAATCCCTCTTGGCCAGAGGAAAAACCCTTTCACCTGTAAAGGGTTAAGAAGCTAAGATAACCTCGCTGGTACCTGACCAAAATGACCAATGAGGAGACAAGATACTTTCAAAGCTGGAGGAGGGGGAACAAAGGTTTCTCTCTGTCTGTGTGTTGCTTTTGTCCAGACCAGAGCAGGAATGCAGGTCAGAACTCCTGTAAAGAGTTAATAAGCAATCTAGTTAGATATACGTTAGATTCGGTTTTGTTTAAATGGCTGATAAAATAAGTTGTGCTGAATGGAATGTATATTCCTGTTTTTGTGTCTTTTTGTAACTTAAGGTTTTGCCTAGAGGGATTCTCTATGTTTTGAATCTGATTACCCTGTAAGGTATTTACCATCCTGATTTTACAGAGGTGATTCTTTTACTTTTTCTTTCATTAAAATTCTTCTTTTAAGAACCTGATTGCTTTTTCATTGTTCTTAAGATCCAAGGGTTTGGGTCTGTGTTCACCTATGCAAACTGGTGAGGATTTTTAGCAAGCCTTCCCAAGGAAAGGGGGTGTAGGGCTTGGGAGGATTTGGGGGGAAAGACGTTTCCAAGTAGGCTCTTTCCCTGTTATTTTTGTTAGACGCTTGGTGGTGGCAGTAGTAAGATCCAGGAACAAAAGGTAAAATAGTTTGTACCTTGGGGAAGTTTTAACCTAAGATGGTAAAAATAAGCTTAGGGGGTTTTTCATGCAGGTCCCCACATCTGTACCCTAGAGTTCAGAGTGGGGAAGGAACCTTGACAACTCTGAAAGTGCTAAGAAGTATTAAGTCAAGAATGAAAGTGAACTCGTAGGCCTAGAAATTTCCACAGGGCTGAAGCACATTGTATAAGAAAGCTCACATTTTCACCTCTGTACCGTTCACCTGATTTCAGTTAGAGCAACTGAAGTTGATTTGTATATTGAAGTTATTCAAGAACCGTGAATGAGGTAGTATATAAAGTACTTTTCTAGACTTAAGCAGTTGTTGTGGAATAGGGCACACATATACACAATCAGATACTTCCTTACTTTGGTCAGATATTCCACTTTCAAGTTGTCAATCATTAAGTTTTTCTGAGATAACTCTATTTTCAGCAATTGTAGATTATGAAGCAATTCCTTCCGCTCAATCAGTTGCCTAGTGATTTTGGTGGTACCTTCTCTCTCTTCAGAAGAGGAAATGTCATCTGTTGGTACTGTAGTCTCTAAACTAATATCTTCAGACTCCAGCGAGCTGGAGATATTTGCTTTCTTGGTTTCCTTGGAGCCCTTCCGTGACATTTTTCTTTCTATTTGAAGAGGTTTTTATGGTTATGATTTGATCTGAGCACCTGTAGAGTGAAATGCAAAAGTCAGAACAATTAAGAGAAAAGGTATTAAAAGATTATGAAAAACTATTAACCAACACTTTAGATTTCCTGCTCAATGTTTGGCCTATCCTTTCACCTGTAAGATGTCTGTAGGATGCTGTAAAATAAAATCTTTCCCCAGAACTCTGTTTCTGGGGCTTCCTACCTTCCACAACAGCAATGGCCTTCTCTCCAGAAGGACATTCTAGGCTCATCATTACCAATGGGTGGTGTCACCAGTGCTAGAATGAGCAACATATGGATTATCACAGTGGGATTTCACCTTGCTCAGTCTCAGCATAGTGCCTGACCCCCTCATTAATCACATGCTTTGCACTGCCTACGCAGCATTGCAAAAAGACACCATGGGTTTTTGGTTCAGTCTCTCCCACATTTCTCTCATTCAATCTCCCTCTTTCCCAGAGGCATGGAACATAATATATGGCAGAGATCCAAATGAGGGACATACTTATTATTCATGCAGCAAACTTAAATGACATGGGAAAGATTCCTTAAGCTTCCATACATAACTTTCTAACCCATATCGGTTCTTATACCATCCTCTCTAGCATACTATCTGAATGCCTCCCAGTCGTGCCTGAAGCAAACTGACCACACATCTATCAAATGTGTTTTGTTCTCTCTCTCTCAGCCTCTCCCCAGAAGATAACTGTGCATCCCATACAATGTTGGGGTTTTTTTTGGGGGGGGGGGAACGGGGTCATAACACTTGACCCTGTGTTTATGTTAGGAAAGGAAGGTCAAAGAATGGTGCCTTGCACCTGCAGGGGGGAAGCTCCAGTCGGACCCTTACTTTAGTCTTCCTTGCATCCACAAAGCCGAGCTCGCTCTCCACCACAGCCCGTGCCCTGCCCCTTCATCCCTAATGAACAGCCTGTTTAAACACAGAAGTGGGGAGTACCAAGCCACCATCCCTCAGACTGAGGGACGGTGGAGAGGCCTGACCACCGGGGCAGGGTCACAGCAGGAGGGCTGGAAGTCACCCTAGGGCACGAGTGGCTCCTGGTCCCAATGAACACCAGTGGAGCCCGGCCTGCCCAGCCTGTGCCATCCCGGACCCCACTCGGGCTTCCCCCCTGAATGACCCCGGGCACATCGCCTACCGGCCCCGAGCCGCCCAAAGGCCAGCGCGCAGCGAGGGGCTGGTGTGTTTGAACGTGTTATAACATATCTGCGTATAGCCCCGCACGAACCATTACCGGGGCGAGCGGCAAAACGAGGCTGCCCCGTGAGAGCCGCCGGGGCGGATCCCCGCGGCGCAGGCAGATACGTTTCGGGAGGGGACCCTCACAGCAGCCCTTCCCCGTGCACTGCGCGGCTAGGCAGGAGAGGCCCCTGCAGCCGGACTCACCTCCGGCAACTACCGACCAACAGCTCAGGCTTCACCCCGGAAAGGGCGGAGCCGTTAGCTGCCGTCACCAAGACAACAGCACTCGCGCTAAAACCAAAGAACGAAGGGAGCCGCGCCACCCGACCCGCTCTAGTCGCAATGCATGCTGGGACCCGCAATTCCCTTCCATCCCAACGGCCCAAACTGCACAACGGGCGTCCGAAGTGTTTCTGGCGCGGGCCGCAGTGCATGCTGGGAGCTGTAGTCTCCGGTTCCGCCTGCCGTTCCGGTTCCGGCAGGGTCGAGTTGCTTGCCGGGAGCCTCTCGCCTGGTGCTGGTTCTTCCCTGGGGTACCGGCCGGCGCTACTGCGGGCAGGATGCTGACCTCGCGCACGTTCCTGAAGCGGACGCGGGCGGGTGCGGTGATGAAAGTGGTGCGCGAGCACTACCTGCGCGAGGACATCGCGTGCGGGGCGGCCGCCTGTGAGCAGTGCGGGCAGCAGCCCGGGGAGCCCCGCCTCGAGGCCCAGCCCAGCGGTGCCGCCAGCAGCCTCTGCCCCGCCCCGCACTACTTGCTGCCGGACACCAACGTCCTGCTGCACCAGGTACCAACCCCCGCCCGCTCCGAGGGTGAGGGAGCTGTGCGCGTGGGGCTTGGGACTCACGCAGGAGTCCGGCGTGTTCTATGCGGCGTAGCCGTAGCCGTGTGGGTCCCGGGATATTGGAGACAGGATCCCTCCCCCGTCTTCTCTCAGGATTCGCTGGTCAGGCCTCCCGCAATCCGAGATCCGGTCAAACGTCAGGAGACTTAAACCTCATAAATGCGGTTTTCTCTTTGTCGGCCTGGCAGTGGCTGCTTTGCCGTGCTGTCTGGCCGCGGTTTCAAGCATTTCCCCACAGCCCCGGGGATATAAACCTCCTGTTTCTGAAATCTGAGCCCAGCTTCCCTTGTAATCGCTTGTCTCCAGGAGCTGGGACTTAAAGAAAAACACCAAATGTTGTGAGACATGCAATCAAATCAAGAGAGTGGCAGCACCAGCGCCATCGCTTTGGGGATTCCCTGTCCTTCGGGCCAATGTTGAATTTGGCTTCCTTGATGATACTGTTGAGGGGTCAGGGCTGCCACTGCTGGGAGCTGAAGTGAATCTCCTCTCTGTACCTAATCAAATTCATGGCTGACAGCTTTTGAAAATCCCACCCAAGGTCTCCAGGCAGGGTATGGGGACAGCTCCTTAGGAGCTAGAATTTCCACCGTCTGCTCCCCAGCAGCCACGGTGAGGCAGGTCTGGGCATCTCATCATTCATTTTATCTTCTGGCAATCATGTGTCAGGATCAGGTAAACACTTCCACTGAATGCATCCGATGAAGTGAGCTGTAGCTCACAAAAGCTTATGCTCAAATAAATTGGTTAGTTTCTAAGGTGCCACAAGTACTCCTTTTCTTTTTGCGAATACAGACTAACACGGCTGCTACTCTGAAACTTGAATCTCTGTTATGAGTTATAAATAAACAATAACTTGGATTCTTTTTGTTTCACAGATTGATATACTTGAAGATCCTGTTATTACAAATGTAATTGTGCTTCAGACAGTTTTACAAGAAGTGAGGAAACGGAGTGCACCAGTGTACAAGCGAATTAGAGATGTGATTGCCAATCCTGAAAAACATTTCTATTCCTTCACTAATGAACATCATCGGTAAGGTATAGCTTAGGGTACAGCAAACTTCAGAATGTACCACATAGGTAACCGGGATACAACTGACATTTTTGGGGTAATGATGATGACAATATGACAACTGTAGTAGTAAAATTCAAGTGCTTTGAAGTTTCATCAGCAGACATGAAATGATGCACTTTTAGGGTGGCCGGTTGTGAGACAATTGCAGGTGCTTGAAAAGGAATATGCCTGAAAGTCAAATGCCTTCAGACACTTCAAAATACATTTACCTCAAAATATCCACATGTACTGGAAAATGATTTTGCATTCAGAAAAAATAACTTTTTAATTTAGGAACTAATGAAGCTAAGGGTTTGCATGCATTTGTTGTCAATAATTACATGAATTGGTCTCTTGGCAATTGGATTGGTCCCTTAGTCTGGATCACTGTGTGAAAAGCTTCATGCATGATTCTCCTGTGTTATAGTTGCTTTTGTTTTACTGGAGATAGGGTGTAGCTACCTGCCCCAAACCACTTTCACCTGCTGCTCTGACTCACTTCTGCACCTAGCCCAAACCTAAATTTTTCAGTACTGTTGCAAAAGACATGATTTAAAATGTATTAGCAACTTGAACCAGAATTTAATTTCTTTGCTATTTTTTCTTAATCGCAAGCATGTATTGGTTTGTTGGTGTGGAAATTGCTGCTGGAACAGATCTCTGGTCTGTCTAGTAGTATCCTATCTCCAGCAGTGGCTTTTAGTAGATTTCTCAAAGGAAGGCAAACCTTCACTCTACCACACACACTAATGCATCTGGACAATTGTGAATTGTTAAATCATTGGAGAACTTGTGAAGGCCTACTTTGGTGGTTTGCTAATGCCAGGAAGTTTGCAAGATTTGTAACTCTTGTGTTGTTGTTGATGTGTTCTGTTAAATAGTTACCACATTTCACTCTTGTGGTGATCACTTTGCACATTAGTGAAATGCAAACTGCACAAGTAAACATCATGATATCAGTCTGGATAAAAGACAATATATTAACTTAAATTGTCATTAGCCTCAGTCATCTAGGGTTTGATCCAAAACTCATTGAAATCAGTAGAAAGACACTCTCTTTGACTTCAGTAGGCTTTGGATCAGGCCCCTAACTTTTCTGAAGGCTTGTCTACACTACAAAATTAAGTTGACTTAAGTCCACTTACAGCCACCGCAGTAATTGAAGTGGTGATTCATGTCCACTCTTGCTCCTCATGTCTGTGGTGCGCGTCCTCACCAGAAGTGGGGCATTGTGGGACACTGACACTGGAGCCCAGCAGCCCTGGGCTGACAGCCTCAGCTGTAATCATGGGGCTCACAGCCCCCCGCAACTGTCAGCTGGGCTCTGGGCTCATAGCTGCAGCCCCCCAGCCCCTGTGCTGACAGCCGGAGCTGTCAGCCAGGCACTGGGCTCACAACTGTGATCCCACCCACCAGCCCATGGACTAACAGAGCTGTGAACCCACACAGGGCTCAGTTTCACAGCAGGGAACTACTAGCAATGAAATTGACATTCTTGTCAGGTTCACTGCTGCTATTATTTCTCTTTTCAGCTTTGGCTGTCAGCCAGTGGGGGCTCCATGAGCTCATTGCTGGAATCCCCGGGCTACAGGGCTGACAACCGGAGCCAAAATGTGAAATAATAGCAGCTGTGAATCTGACAAGAATGTCAGTTTCATTGCTGGTAGGCTCCCAGCTGTGAAATTGAGCCTTTGAGGCTCACAGCTGGGGCTGTTGCTGCGGGGGGGAGTCCAGCTGCCAGGGCTGACAGCCAGAAGCACAGCTGCCACCTTCCAGTGAGGGATTGGGGTGTGGGGGAGAACAGCCCAAGCCCGGGCAGTGGCTTAGCTCCTGCTCTCCTTCCCTCCCCACCCCCAGATCCCTCACCAGGAGGCAGTAGTGGGGCTCTGGGCTCTCAGTGCTGGGGGGAATGACTCCGCTGTCAGTCCGGCTTGGGGTTGACAGCCAACAGCTGATGTAAATAATGCAGCATCTACACAGACACTGTGTTGCCCTAACTACGTTGATATATGCACTGCGCCTCTCATGAAGGTGGAGTTATTATGTTGAAGGGAACATTGACTTCATTGGAAGCAGCATTCTAACGTAGACACTGACATAGTTAGGTCTACATAAACTGTCTTATGTCAGCTTAACTCTGTAGTCTAGACCAAGCCTGAATCTTGCTAAGTAACTTGACTCAATAATGTAGTGTTGAGTTCCATAACTCACATTTAAAAGATAAAGTGCAAAAAGTTTAAGACAAATAAAAGGAAGTAATTATGTATGCCATCGTCTTTTCATGCTATAAGAAATGGCTAATGGTAGTGCCAAACATAATGAGAGTGTATAAATCATTTTGTATTATGGTAGTACCCAGAGGGCCCCGGGCAAGTTGGGGCCCTGTTGTGCTAGGCACTGTACAAACACATAGCAGGAGATAGTCCTTGCCCTGAGGTGTGACCAACAAAAGTTGGGACAAGGGAATATTATTCCCATGCAGAGGAACAGATATATTAAACAACTTTATCCAGGGACACACAAAAGATCCAGCAGAGCTGGGAACTGAACCCAGATCTCCTGACTACCAGTCCATTTCCCAAACTGCAAGACCATCTTTCCTCTGACCATCCCCTTTCATTCCAAAGTAAATACTTCTATTATTTTTAATATCTTGTAGAACTCACCCCTAATATCTCTTAAGTTTTATTTTCCTTCAAGCTCTTTTCTATTTCTGTTGTGTGGGTTTATTTTTTAAATGAGGTGACTGAAACACTGAATACATACATATTGAGCCGGTAGCCTCATCTAGACATCCACAGAGACAACAGTCTCTCTTAGGGAAGGTTTACTGGGGTTGTTTGTTTGGTCAACAGACCTACTGGTTTAGGTCTCTCTTTCAGGTGAGTGTGTCCTGGACCCCTGAATGGGTCTCAGCTAGGTCGGCTTCCTTGATGGTAACACCTAGTCCGGCCCAACCTACGGCTTGGGGAGGGGAATCTGGGAGGGAAGCACACCTGGGTCGCCTTGCTCCACGAGATCCCAGCCCAGGGCCCTGAAAGCGTAACAGCCTGGGGTGGCCTAAGTTTGGCCCACCTCCCAGTCACCTTCTCCTGAGCCACTTCCTACCACACCTGATGTCTCCATTTGGGGCATGTCTGCTGTTAAGTAAATCTCGTTGGCTTTAAACCCGCAATCTAGGGGCCAATGCAGGTAACTCTCTGGTGTTCCTGCACGCAGTTCTCCCTCCTTTGTTATTGTTGAAGGTAAAGGTGCGTTTTCTACTGCTGAAGAGCAGTACTTCTCTCTTTCCTCACCCCTGCTGGAGCTTTCTTTATACTGGTCCTTTCCCCAGGACCATGCTAGGCATTGCCTGAGGGCAAAGTTTTCCTGCCCCAGCCCTGCTCCAGCCCTTCCCTTTTTCTCAGACTTGGTGGGGTCTGTAAACTCCATCACAGAAGATAACTAATTTTGATTTGTTGGTGCATGCAAGTAACTTCTGTTATTGTTTCTGTAGTGCATTATGTTTGTCCTTGTGTTGCTCAGTTAACCAAATTCATTAAGTCCCTCTGGAGTGTCTCACATCCTCCCTAATCTTCAAGAATAAGTTCTATGTTGGAAATAGAATTTTCTCACCATTTTTCCTTATTCCCCTAACTTTTAGATTGTTGTTGGATATATTTAAACATCAGTAGCATCACACTTTTAACCTTGCTTTAGGATTTTCTGTTGATTTCAGAGAAACTTATATAGAACAAGAGCAAGGAGAAACTGCTAATGACCGCAACGATAAAGCCATCCGAGTAGCAGCAAAATGGTATGATGAACACTTGAAGAAAATAAACGATGAGGAGACCATCCAAGTTATTTTACTAACAAATGACAGAAATAATAAAGAGAAGGCTGTGGAAGAGGGGTTAACTGCTTATACATGTAAGTTTGATATGAAGTATTTGACTTATTGCTGACATGTAAAAATCTCCTAGTGTCTTCATACTTATCTTGTAAATAAATAATCTGCCTGTGTTTTTATAGGTGAAGAGTATATAAAGAGCTTGATAGCTAATCCTGATCTTGTAGATCGGCTTGCTTGTGTATCTGATGAAGGGGTATGTTTTCTTTTATTTATTGTTGTTCCAGCTCTTCAAAAGAAGTATAAATGGTTTGCAATATGGTGATACTGGTCTTTATGTGCATTCTTAACTTATCAAAGTTTCGTGACAGTATTGTTTTGCTGCTGCTGGAGAAATGAAATGCCGCTCAGAATGCACTGTTTATGCAGTTATTAGAAAACAGTTACAAGTTACATGCAGAAGTCACAGTTATGGTAGATAGCTCCTCATTCAGTGTCAGGTGAAAACAATATCAATTGAACCAAAAATGTAGATCCATAGCCAGAATAACTGGAGTAAACAAACATTGCCTAAAACTGGATTGTGGACCAGTTAGCTCTTTGGTTGTTCCTGTTATTTTAGAGCTCACATTAATTTAATAGTTTTCATGAGCGTTTTCTGTCAATTTTTATTTAATATGATTTACTTGTATAAACAATTTAGGTATTTCAAATACCTACATACTCATATAATTACCAATGATTTAATATGGGACAAAATATTTTCTGATTTACTAAATATATTAGAGTTGATGTGGTTCCAAGGCTCTCACTTTGCTCAATATTTCTCTTAAAGTTGTGGTTTTAGTAAATGCTTTAAATCACTCTAATTTGGTTGTGATTTTAAAGGTTTAGGATTTGGCAGGGGGTGAGAGGTTACATGGAACATTGAGAAATATTGTCTTGGGAACGGTTTTTCCCTCAGACAAACTTGATGCTGTCCTGATAACCTCTGAATAAATATAAATGCACTTGACATCCACACAGTATATGGCTATGGTGTGCAGCTGCAGGCAGAAGAAAAGAACTCCCAGTATGTGATGCTTCCAGGGTCCTTGTACTGCTGTGAAACCTTTTGAGAGAGTAATCCACTTCCTGTTAGCAGTAGCCTGCACATTTTATATACTCTTATTGCTACCTAAACAAATGGTTATACTTCTGATTTTTGCCCTGGAGTTCGGTAGGCTGAATTTGATGTCAGTGAGCTTAGTTTTAGGATAGTTATGAATGCAATGAATCAACTACCAATTTTAACTTTTTTAACAGAAAGAAATAGAAAGTGGAAGGATAATTTTTTCAGAGCATCTTCCCCTTAGCAAATTACAGCAAGGCATAAAATCTGGAATCTACTTTCAAGGAACCTTCAGAGCCAACAGAGATAATTATCTTGAAGCTACAGTATGGGTTCATGGAGATACTGAAGAGAACAAAGAAGTGAGTTTTACATTCTATTTCATGTTATGAAAAAACATCTAGTGTGTTTTTATGAATAACTTATGGGTTTCTAAGGATTTAGGTAGATGAGCCACATGACCTCTTACTGTTTTGAAATGTTGCTATAATGTCCCTTCGCTTAATGAAGGCCCTTCCTCTTAGTTTTACATTAGTTACCTATATGTGATCTATGTCATGTCATCCCAGTTGTCTTTAACTCAGGTTTTCCACCAAGATCTTGGTTTTTATAGCACTGTCCGCTTCTTTTTTGTGAGCAGTGTGCATTTTATTGCGGCCATTTTTTTCCCCCTCCAGTTTTCTCTGCCACAACTCTGACTCTTTGTTAATCGAAGTGAGAAGATTCTCTATTGACCAATATACAAGTCCACTTTTTAAGACCAAGGAAATATGTCTGGAGTACATTCAAATATATATTTTTGCTCATCTTCTTGAGCACTTATTGAAGTTAGTAATCTGGGAATATAATGTCGTAAAATCTCATTCTGTGGGCAAGTTAGTGATAGAAAGGTAAGGAAGGTCTCATTTGATTTGTTTAAAAAAGATCTACAAAATCATAATTTCAGTCGTGTCACCCTCTGCGTCATAGGGAGGACTTGCTGCTTTCTTCCAGCTCCAAGTCTTCCAATTAGTGGAAACTTTGATAATACAATGTCTTTGAAAATGGGTCAAGCTGGGTATCATTTGAAAGTCCGGTCTGTCACAAACACGACAAACCTAGAACAATTGTGTAAATATATAGTTGAGAACATTTTTAAAAATCAAATTTTTTTTAGTTTAACACAGGGATGCATTGCTTCCATAAGAAGGACTTTGATCTTTGATAATCCTGGGGGAATTAGCCCTGACATGTAGGACTGAAAACTTTAATTCATCAAGTCATCATCAGAGTCATCTCCATCTAGACAAATTGCCACTCTTGCATATCTCCATACAAGGCACGCTGTTAGCCAAACCTTTGCAGGGTGTTGGGTATCTAGTCTGTTCATACAAGCATTTGATTACCTGAAGGATTGATTCGGGCGTGCATGGTATTTTATATATCACTGGTGTGTGATAAATCCTTCCTCCAAGACCCATCCGTGCCCAGGAGGGGAGGGTAGTTTTTGGATGTGCTTGATCATCCACAGAACCATTCCATTGCTTGATGATTTGCCCTGTTGATACCAGATATAAATGCACCCCTTGTTGGTGGCAATTTTTTCCATTTGTCTGCTTCTTGGAAAACATCCACCAACAGAGCTCTGCAAGTGTAATAATGTTGGTCTTCAAACGGTAAACTCAGCATATAAACATGTCCAGTGCATTTATTACCTTATCAGTGACTGTCTCAGCTGTTGTGAGCACCTTCAGAGTAAGGAGAGAGTTATCAGAGGTTGAATAAAATGCCTCCCATTAAGATAATTTGGTCATTCCAGCCAGCCTTCCAGTAGTATCACATCCGGAAACCTGGCATTGTAGCAACTTTTAATGGTCCAAGTGATAGGAATGCATCTCAGAGGGATATACAACAATTCTGTTCCACAACAGCAGTCACAGAAACAAAATCTTGGGTGTAATGTCTCTCAGAGAGCGCTAGAACATCTGTGCCTTGTACAAAAATCCAGAGTTTAGTAGCACCTCTCTCTCTGGCATTGAGCGCATACAAGATAACTTTAGTGTCAGCCGCCGTATGGGAGCTACTAAGAAACTCCTCTGAACTGGGTGATGTTAGGGAGCTTTATTGCTTCACCCACTTACTTTCCTGGTCCTTCTCGCATGAACAGAGAGCAACAATACCCGAAGTCCAAAGGTGCAAACAATTTGATGTTTATTGGGGTGAACTTCCAGCAAGCATGATTCCAGTTTCCTTCCTTAGTGTCCTCCTTCCCAGCTCTGACACCACAGAGCCTTACACCTGTGTCCCTGTTCCCATTCCTGCCCTTAGTCAAACATGATTCCAATTTCCCCACCCCCATTCCCTGTTCCCATTTCCCCCTTTAGCAAAACATGATTCCAGTTTCCCCATTCCCTCTTCCCATTTTCCGACACACCCACCCACTTCCTGATTGACTGCAGACTATATAGTAAAACTTGAGTTCTGCTTAGCTATACCTTAACCAGTCATTTTCCTGAAATTTAATTAACCAATCCTAACTTATTGTAACATGATTATGTAACCAATTATATCCCACCACCTTAATTAGTTTACATCCAGCAAAATTAATTATACAGCAGACAGGAACAATTACAGAACCAGGCAGAGATTATACAGACCAACAATAGCAAAGTGGGAACTATAATGACAAAACAATACAGAAGTGAGGATTTCACATCCCAGCTATTGATAAGTGAGTTCTTGCCAGACCGGATGCTATCAAACTAAGTTTCCTTTTACATTTTCTAGGCACTTCCCTTTTTCTGGAGGCGATAGGCATTATCAGGACAGGATTGTATTCCTAACAGCCCAATAACACCTTATTTCAGTGTGACTGGTTTGGAATATGAGGATGTGACCATTCGCTTCCCAGCTTATGGCTGCCTCTGTTGCTTAGCCAAAGGCCTTAGCCTAAGAACAGAGCCTCAGACTGTCACAGTAAGAGAAGGCTCTTACACCGGCAGACAGTGATTTTGATTCTTTCTTTTATACCTCTATAACTAGCCAAGTGATAAGAATACACCTAAATTCTTAGAGTATAGGCCTTTACAGACAGGCCTGAATATCTGTATCCTAACAGGTGAGGCAGCAGCTTCATTACACCATGTAACAAGGACAATTCTTTTTAGCATGCAAAGAATTGCTCAGTGTTTTTCCTGCAAGGTATACAGTTAACTCGTACAAGTATGAGATAGTAGTTTCTTCATCACGACATGGGAGATATTTGTGGAGTCAGTGGTTTTGTATTGGACGTGTGCAATACCATAGAGTCTCTTCTTGTAATATTTTTAATTGATTCCTCTGCATACATGTGAAACATGAGGTGGTGTGTTCTATATCTGTAATTAGATTTTACCAACCCAGTAACAGATGTGAACTCCAGGATCACTGTTACAGTTTTACCATTGACTCACAGACTCTCCAGTCTATCTGGCCACTCAGGCAAGCTGGACATAGTGACAAATGGTCAGTTACACCAACAATCACAAAATATTCAGGTTGCTTCCGGTCCCAAGAGACCACTCACTTACCCCAGATCAGTTGATACCCTAGACCTTATACCAAGGAGCACTTCTGTAGCCAGTCCTGTAATAAGCTATCTAAAGGTTTATTAACCTTTATTAGGAAAAAGAAATGAGTTATTTTACAGGGTAAAGCAAGCAAACATGCTCACATTGAGTTACCATCTGTGATTCCTAAAGATGACAGAGATGTGGTAATAATCCATCCGTTCAAAATGTCTTTCAGGGCAGACTCAGGTCAACCCTGGGGAGCTCTGCTTTAGTTTAGTGTCTTTGACCCTGTGAGAGTTCAAACAACAAAGAGAGATGAATAGTTTTCTTTTGACCCTGTTTTATTTTTTACTTTTGGCTTTCCAGTCCATGAGAGGAGCTCTCTTGCATGTAGCATTTCTAAGGTGTGATGAGGCCATTCACAGTCCTTTGTATAGTGATGTCCCATAATGATCCATTTAATTTTGATAGATGTCCTTAATGGGTGGGAGGGACAATTCCCCACTTGTGTTCACAAGTTCAGAGCAAACATTTTCAAGGTCATAAAACAAAACTTACATATTTCCTTATAGCATGGGATACAGACCTTACAAGTGAGATTAACGCATGTAGCAACTTACAAACATTTCATAGTCTAAACACTAAATACAGTCTTATAATAATAATTAATAATACTTATTATTACAAATATGCTGATTTGGTTTGCAGCTATGAGTCTTAGCTAATGCCTACAGTTTTGGTCAGATCTGGCACTTGGTTTACCAGTGTCACAAGGGAAACGTATGAAAGGTCACATTTGTGCTTTAATAAAGTTTCTTATACATTTAAGATAAATTTTAAATCAGTTGAAACAAAGATTAACAATAAAAGGAGATAACTCTTGGATTTTCCAAATTCAGTCTGGGTTAAAATCTGAAAAATGTGAGGTTAGTGGGAGTGAGAATACTAGGAAAGTATTTTTAGTACTGAAAGAGACCTGGGATGGAAAAAATAGTTATTGCTAGCTCTTAATGACTGTGTAAGCTCTTTGGGACAGGGACTGCTGCTTCTATTGTACGTGTGTACTGTGCCTAACACAATAGGGCCTCTGCGGGACTACTGTAAAATTTTGTAATTTTAATATCTAAAACATTGTTTTCTTAAACAGATAATTATACAAGGGCTTAAAAATTTAAACCGAGCAGTTCATGAAGATCTAGTAGCTGTGGAACTGTTGGCAAAAGACCAGTGGGTTGCACCATCCTCTGTGGTTTTGCAAGATGAGGGTCAAAATGAAGATGATGATGAAAACGAAGAAGAAAAAGAAAATTCTGTATGATATAAATGACAGGTTTCTGATTCAGTCCTATTTGTGCTCCTGTGTTGTCTCCTTTCTTCTCGTTGCCTGGCAACCTGGAGAAAGATCTATTTCAGCTCTTGAAAGATGAGTTCAATAGGTCTAGTTAAAAATTTCCAAAATTTATAGTTTTGACAAAATGGATAAAATTTTGTAACGATACCCATTTTTTTTCATCCAGTTCTAGTGGTGAGAGATGTGAAATCAGGAATGCCAGTGTAGCCAGGTCATAGCTGGATACAGACTTTCTTACCTCTCACTCTCTTCTCCGTGTGATTTGTGTAAAATTTCCTTCAAAACTAGATGTATCCTCCAGTTTACCTGCTGCTCTTATTTTTTATTTTATTTTTATGGGGATGATAATTTATTGAGAACTTAACTTTTTATGCCTAGCCCAAGAAAGTAAAAATAACATTGATGATACGTGTACTTAGCAGCAGCTTAAGGGGGTGTCAATAAAATACCTTACAAAAACACTGGTTATTTAAAACAAAAACCCCACAACAACCAGCAAATTCACACACAAAGTTAAATTTCACATCTTTTCAAATATTTATATTTCTTTTAAATACATAGAAAAGATGCCTATGCTGTTTAAACACTGCCTTTCATAATTTCTGAGAAAAATCAGAAACTTCACCATCCTTTTATTTTTGATTACAAATAACAATTTGTTACAGATTTCTTCTTATTAGGGACCACAAAAACTTGGATGCCTTAATCTTAATTACACAATTGTCCTGCCTTTATTATAGACATACAGATGTACTAAATGTGCACAGATATGTAAAAAAGATGCACTGTACAAGTTTCTAATTAGAAAAATAGCATACTGGGGGTGATTAGTCCCTGCTCATAAATGGTCCTGCTCCTGGAATGTATGGAAGGTCTCACGTGATTACCTTCTGATTCCATGTACGAGCCAGTTATTAGACACGGAGCTAGGTCCAGATTACAGCTCTTGAATGAAAAGAGCAAAGGTTAAGTGTGATGACAGACCATTAACCTTCAGTGGGGTCATGTGTATATAAGGAAGCATTTATAAAGCATTCTATGGTACATATTTGTGATACTCCATTCACAAAAAGAGACAGGAAGATAGTATTTCTGTGGGGGTGGAGTTCAGATACAGTGGGCACCTTAATTTCCATATAGTCAAATGCCTGTTACATTAACTTTGAATTTCCTGGCTTTTAAATTGTTGTCTTAAAATAAGCACATAGCTTCCTCCTCCCCCATTCACATCCCCGAGTAACGAGACTCTTTTGTTAAGAGGTTTACAGAACAGCAAGGGTGGAGGAGAGTTGAGGGATTGTGTGGGCAGCAGAACAAGAGAGCATTCCTCTCACACACACAGATTTGAGGTCATTGGGGATAATCAGCTGAACATGAGCTCCCAGTTCGACCTTGTGGCCAAAAGAGCTAATGTGATGCTGGGATGCATAAACAGGGTAATTTCAAGTAGGAGCAGAGAGGTTATTTTACATCTGTATTTATCACTGGTGTGACGACTGCTGGAATACTGTGTCTGGTTGTGGTGTCCACAATTCAAGAAGCATGTTGATAAATTAGAGTTCAGAGAAGAGCTATGAGAATGAGTAAAGGATTATAAAACCTGCCTTATGGTGATACACTGATCTCTTTCAGTCTACTTACCTTAACAAAGAGACGATTAAGGGGTGACTTGATCAGTTATAAGTACATATATGGGGAACAAATATTCAGTAATAGGCTCTTTATCTAGCAGAGAAAGGTATACCTGATCCAAATGCTGGAAGATGAAAATAGACAAATTCAGACTGGAAATAAGGCGTACATTTTTAACAGCAAGAACAATTTAAGCATTGGACAGTTAAGCATTGGAGCAGTTTACCAAGGGTCAGGGTGGAGTCTCCATCACTGACCAATTTTTAAATCAAGATTGGATGTTTTTCAGAAAGATCTCTAGGGTTATTTTGGGGGCAGTTCTGGGGCCGGTGTATGCAGGAAGTCAGACTAGATGATCACGTCATCCCTTCTGGCCTTGGAATCTATGGACCCTTTTTGCAATTTTTTTTTCTCCGCTGTGGTGTTCTTATGTAATATATCTGTACATTTAGGGTTAAAACCAGTTTAATCTAAATCAAAGCAGCTGATGTCACACCTTGCAGACATTAAAAGTGGTGTAAAGGATATGGGAGGATGGGAGAGTCATGGTCCTATTTATGATGTCATAATATAGTTTATGACCATTACAGTGACAGATAAAATTGTGTCCTTAAAGCATGAGTTAGATTATTTACTATATTAGCTATGTTTAAAATAATGAACTCAAATACTGTTTGTGTTTAAATCCTAGCTAAAGTCATCTGTAAGCAAGAATATGTTGAGACCATCAGGAAGAGTAGTAGGTATTATAAAAAGAAATTGGAGACCATTTTGTGGCATGCTTTCCAAATCACAGATAAAAGAGGTAAGCAAATATTCTGTTTGTTGTAAATGTTGTTTTTTTTTTTTAAAAAAGGGGGGGGAAGGGGAAAAGTTGTTTCTCCTCCTTTTCTATTTCAACAGGCCAGACGGCATTTGTTTACACCGGCTGATCGCAGAATCCCTCGAATTCGAATAGAAACCAGACAATCTTCTGCATTAGAGGGACAAAGAATTATTGTTGCTATTGATGGTTGGCCCAGAAATTCCAGATATCCTAATGTAAGTTTTAAAATAAAAATTTCATTATTATATATCTGAGGATAGTAATTTTTAATATAATGATCAGAACTATTAGTAGTATTAAGCTAGGTGACTTAAAACTTTCTTGTGTTACATGTTTTGAGTACCTTTAGCAATGCTGAGGAAGTTCCCAAAATAATGATATGATTGAATAACATTTGAGGTCACAGCTCTCAAACTTGAGCGTCTAAAGTGGCCCCACTTTTTTATTTCTTCAGAGGTGCTGAGCATCCATAGCTGCTGCTTACTCTCAGCTCTTGTATTTAGGCTTTGAAAGTCTGGTCCTAAAGTTCTGAAATGAAATATTTCTGAACTGATTCTGGTGTTTTTACTTATATAGGCCAGGGAATGCTGTGTTTTCCTTTTCCTGTACATTATTGCATACACTGACAGTATTCAAAAATAATAAACAGGGCTCGAAGTTAACCTCTGTGAAGCACATTATGAGACTTCGAAGTGAAAGAAGAAGTTTATATTTCTAACAATCTGGGAAATCAAGTCAGTATCAAAAGAGTATTATAATCTGAAATGTGGAGAGAGTATAACTGTGGAGAGAGTACCATCTCTCTCAAGGAGGGCATTGTGGCTCCAAAGGGGGAAATAAGGAGTGGGTAAAATCTTGGAACTTAAATATCTTTGGCTAGAACAGTTCTCAGGGAATGTGTGCGCCACAAAAAAACAATGGACCTCCAAGATGAGGAAGTAGCTAAGGGGAGAGTGTACTGTATAGTTTAGCTCAATAACAGCTTAAGAGATTGTAATGTTAAGTATTTGATTGTCAAACAGCCCTGTGTCAAGATGCTGCTTAAATATCTCTCTCTCGTTTCTTAGGGTCACTTTGTAAAGAATTTAGGAACTGCTGGAGATAAAGAGACTGAGACAGAAGTTCTGCTTCTTGAACATGATGTTCCCCATCAGGCTTTCTCCCAGGCTGTTCTTAGCTTCTTACCAAAAATGCCATGGAGCATTACAGAAGAGGTAAATTAAAAACACATGTAACAGAGTGGCTGCCACCTGAGCACCCCCTTGTAGCACTCTACCTCTGCTTCTCCTTTTCAGGGCTCCATTCAGTCTTGTGGGCTCCATACAGTCTTTCTCTCTGTTCCGTAATACCCCTCCTTAGGGACAGGTTTTATTGGCATATGGTTCAAAATAAACACACGCACACAAAAAATCTACCCCCTGCCCGAAGCTGGGCACAGCTCCTCCTCTCTGAGGTACTGTCTCAAAATGCCCCTAGTGTCATAGGCTTGTCCCTGCTTTAGTAAGCCATTCTCAGCCCTTCCTGGGGTTGACCCTTGATCTCAGGGTCTTCGCTGTAGGACTCGTTCTCACTCTCTGCAGTCTTTGTACTGTTTCTTCTTTTATTAGGGGCCAGGTGCTTTCCCTTAAGCCCAGTTCAGACCAGGTAGCCAGTCATAGAGTGCACTGGACCACACTCCCTCTTAAAAGGGCCAGTCACTCTATGACAACACCAGTTTTAACTGAGCTCAAGGACTACCACGACTCCTCCTTCAAAACCAGACACAAAATTTCTCTGTCTTGTTGCAAAGGGATCTCAGAGAATAAAGATGGGAGGGGAAGAACTTTTCCAAACCTACCATCTCTTGGGATGAGAATTTTAAAATGTTATTTCTACTTCGCTCCTTCCTTCGTTCCACCAGCAAGAGTTATGCTGTATTAGATTTCTTCAGCCGCTCTCCCAAATCTTCAAAGCATATTCAATACAAAACCAACTAGTTAACTTCCTGTTTATTGAGTTCCAAGTGCATTTCCTCCAATGATATAACCTAAATGTGGGAAATGACTATTTTAGGATGTATAAAATAATCACTTGTAATCAAGGCTCTCTACAAACATTAACTGACCCTTGTAATAACCTCTGTGAGGTAGGTGGGTAGTATCCTCTTTTTACATTCATTACACATATTCATTTGCAACTTTTTTTTTAAACTGGAAAACTGAGACAGAGAGGTTATATGATTTCTCCTAAACCACAAAATTTTCCATGAACTCCAAGTCAGCATGAGCTGTGCAAAGGATCAGGAGCCAAGAAATACTGAGTCTGACACTCGGAAGGACTGAGTGTCAGAACCGCTATTGCTTAGCTCCTGATCATTTACTAACTCCATGCTGACTCAGCTCATGAAAAGCTTGTGTCTTTTTCTTCTGTTTGCCAGTAAATAGCAAATGCTTTAAACATTTCTCTCATAGTTCTTCTGTCCATCACTGTAGTACCTGTACACTTTGACCTAACTGTATACAAGAGAGAAGCTCTTCTATTACTGAAAGTTGATGTGACTTGTGCTCCTAACTCACTTAGGTGCTTTTGAAAATCTTACCCCCAAAGTACATTCCTCTAATGACATTTTGTAGTTTGGTTTTTACAAATATGTTTGAAAAACTTGTTTAAAATTTCAGGACATGAAATTTAGAGAAGACTTAAGGTATCTGTGTGTTTGTAGCGTGGATCCTCCAGGCTGTACTGATATTGATGATGCATTACATTGCAGAGAACTGGAAAATGGAAATCTAGAGGTATTTTGTTCCATTATTTTCTTGTCTATGGGCCATTTATTTGTCGTCATTGTCCCCCCACTTTTCCTCAAACAACAGTGTAATGGCAGAAGGAACTGAAATGGGATTTCTTTAATGTGCAGCGCTAGAAAATGTTTTTGTCTTCACCAGTTGCAGTAATGGAGCAACTGATATCAGCACATTAAAATGAAATGTGACTGGGTGGACAAGGAGGATTTTTAAAAATATTTCTTGAGATTAAGTTTCACTTTTCCAAGAAAGTCACAAAAAAGATTTGTTGGGTTTTTTTAATTTTGAAATGGGTGTGCGATATGCAATGTCACTCAGCATTTAGGGAAAATGCTGCGAGAGGGCTTGTCTACACTGGCACTTCACAGCGCTGCAACTTTCTCACTCGGGTGTGAAAAAATACCCCCCTGAGTACTGTAAATTTCAGCTCTGTAAAGTGCCAGCGTAGATAGTGCACCAGCGGCTCCCAGCGCTGGTAACTATTCCCCTTGTGGAGGTGCCGTGACTACACAGCCATATAAAGCGCTGCTGCGGCAGTGCTTTAATGTTGCTAGTGAAGACATGCCCTTAGATTGCTTCAGCGAGTCTCTTAGGCCTGGTCTACGCTAGAAAATTAAGTCGGTTTAACTGTCAGTCGGGTGTGAAAAATCCATTATCCCTGAATGGCGTTGTTAAGCTGACCTAAATCCTCATGCACACAGCGCTCGGTCGACAGAAAAATTCTTGCGTCAACCTAGCTACCACCTCTCAGGGAGGTGGATTACTTACTCTGACGAGAGAACGCCTCCTGTCAGCATAGGAAATGTCTACACTTAAAACGCTATAGCAATGCAGCTACAACAACGCATCTGTGCCACTGTGGCATTTTAAGTGGAAACAAGTCCTTAAAGTGGTTGCTCGGAGAAGACATTTCTAGGCTGTAAAACATATTTAACTATAATCCCCAGTTCTCACTCATAATTTTCCCAATAATCCTGCTCTTGGCTTGAAATCTTCCAAGTGTGCTGTCTGCCCAAAGATCTTATATCTGCAGCTTCCTTTTTTTTTTTTTTTTTTTTTTTGACACATTTGTGTTTGGCTATTCTTTAAGTTATGCACAGATGGAATAACTAGTTAATGGAAATTTGACATGCTTAGCATGGAATTAAGTCTCACTGAGGTCTAGGACTAGGTGTGAAAAACACTGGTTTTCAGTTACTGAAGATATGACCATTTGATATTAGTTGTTTTGCACATGCATTTTAATACTTCCAATGTGTAGTAGTAGGCCCTGATCCTGCATGCATTCAGAATCCCACAGGTGGACTCCTATGAGGTGATTTGTGCCCTTTGTAGTCTCCAGTGCTGATCCCTTTGTAGGGTGAGGGTCATAATACAGATGCATGTACATATGTGTATAGCTTTCCATGTTATCTGAGACTGTGCTTATATCCAGGTAGCACAGGTTCACTAGTGAACTCTGGTGTCTATTTAAAAAAAGAAGTAAAAGTGGAATATTAATACTAGTTAACGTTAATGTTGAGAAACCAAGCTTGTAGTTCAGGAAGTTTGAAAGTTAATTTTTACCACAATGTTGTGCATGCATTGTATTTGCTATTCCCATTTTCCATGTGTTATATTCAAACCAGTAGCCCAGTCTAGGAGTCTAAGGGATTTTTACAAAGGTTGGGAAGGTGGGGGTTGTTTGGGTTTTTTTAAGTTACTCGTAAAACACCTTTTTGCACCTCACAACTCGTTGTATTGTGTGTTTCGATATATATTAGCTTGTGACAATAATAGCACATAACACCAAAATTGTAGGGCTAGCAAACATGGAGGAAGACAAACCCAAATTGCAGTTTCACTTGGAGAGAGATTAGAGCAGTGGAGGCTGCAGGCAACAAGGAGAGTTACCATCCCAATAAATGTAAAGTCTGTCACCTGGGCAATAGATGTGCACCCCTATCTTGTATCTACTGTAAACATCACTTTCAAGTGAAATTAAATTAAGGTTACTTGTTCATGGAATCAGTCACAGTAGTTGCTGCAGGGAAACGGGATTGTGAGGAGAGATGAAAACACAGACAGTCTTTCATATTGTGAATCTCTGCTTAAGATAATACAAGAACCACTGCTTCAATCCATAAAATGCGTACAGTGTGATATGCTGAAAATCATGTTTTTATTTCTTTCAAAGGTTGGTGTACATATTGCAGACGTCAGCCATTTTATTCGACCAGGAAACGCTTTGGACCAAGAGTCAGCAAAAAGAGGGACAACTGTATATCTATGTGAAAAAGTAAATGCTCTTTTCATAGAGCTTTCTTGTTTTGGTCGAATGTTGTTGCTAACATTTTATTTGGAGGAGACGGAGACATATCATTATCTCCAAGCTGAACAAAAGGGGGGTCTTTAGACTGTACTTAATTTGGATAATGTGTTAAAGTAAACATACATTGTATCAGGAGTCAGCCAATAGAGCAGGACTGTAGATCATTCTAAAGGTTCTCTCTAAATTACAATAAGAAATACATCACTTTAGAAGTATGTTGCATATACTGTATGTCCCAAGTAGCAGGATTAAGAGCGGTGTTCTACATACTTCTGACTCTGGAGTATTAAACTCATTGTAATTTGCAGATCACTGTTAAAGATCAGAGTTGTAGTTCCTTCACTTACTGGTCATCAGCCAGAGTAGAGCTGACACAGTAATTGGTAGTTACAGTAGAACAATTGGCACAAGTACAGAATCCTAAAGTAAATACAGTGATGTGGCATTCATAGGCAACAAGATAGTCAAAGCTGTGGAGTCTGCTCAATTTAATATAGTAACATCTGATTGGCTTTTCTCATTGCAGAATCTCTTGTAGCCTAGAAAGGCTCCATCACACAGATGTCTGTGCCCGATTCAGCTCCATTTGTTTTGTCTAACTCGCAGCAGTGTATTTCCTATGAACCACCATTTCTTTTCAATAATAGCTACTGTAGAAAGAGCTGTTACAAAAACTGACACCTGTTAGATCCCACTCAGAAGGAATAACCTTCTTCTGAAGTTGTGTATTCCTTTTTCTTATAAATCTGAAAACCTATTTTATATTTTTCATGATGAGATTAATGCCTGCTGGAAGAGCCATTTAATAAAAGCTTAGAACTAATATTTTCTTGCTGTTAAATATTTTATTGTCCTATGATTTGGGATGGAAAGAAGTCTCTAACTAATTTAGGTAAAACTGTATGTATTGCTAAATAGTTTGTTTATCCCTTGTTTTACAGAGGATTGATATGGTTCCAGAGTTGCTTAGCTCCAATTTATGCTCCTTGAGATCTAACGTGGACAGGTATTTGTACCTAATCTATATTTAGATCTTGTCCAAATAGCTCCAGATGTTTTTTCCGTGTTTTTAACTTCTGTTGATTCATTTTTTTAGGTTTGCATTTTCATGTATATGGGAAATGAACCACAATGCTGAAATTTTAAAAACCAGATTTACCAAGAGTGTTATTAATTCCAAGGTTAGTTATGTGTATTAAAATATTATTTTTAATGCTTATAAAAACAACCTGGAAAAACTGTACTGGAAACTGAATGTCCTAAGGATCCAGAGACTCAATATATAGGAGTTTTCCCTTCTTTTCATTACTCCTTTTGTTTTTTCCACATTTTTATTTCATTTTATAATTAGAAAATGACTTTTTAAATAAAGTCAAAATAAATGCCTTGCCTGAATCAACATGTTAAGGCAATTAAACAAGAGGTTACATTTCTCCTCCTATACTTTTTGGCCTGATATTTACATACATTTATGAAAATATAATGGGCCTGATTTTCAGATGTGTCAAGTACCCATAACTTCTTATATAATCAAGGGGAGCTGCAAGTGCCCAGCAAATCTGAAAATCAGGGCTAACGTATGTCTCTGAGACACAAAAAATACAGTGTAAAAGCCAAATTTTGTACATCTGTATATGTGTTTTCTGTTGTGTTAGTCTCAGAACACTTGAGGATGATGAGGTAAATTCAGTGTCGAGTGGTAGTCTTTGGGATTATGATTTCCTTGTTTGTGCTGGTTTTCAGCATACTTTGACAATGAACTATGGCTTGTATTTACAACAAAGGGAAGAACATTTTGCTGTTCAATACTCAGTTGTTTATGGTATTGTCACGTTGTTTGTTTTTCTTTTCAAGGCATCCCTTACATACGCGGAGGCACAGATGAGAATTGATTCCTCAAGCATGAAAGATGATATTACTACTAGTTTGCGTGGACTAAATAAATTAGCAAAAATTCTGAAGAAGAGAAGAATTGATAATGGGTAAATTTGTTCAAATTGGTTTTAATTTCATGGTCTCATCTGTTTAGTTGTTTTAAATCTGTCCAACTATATCATGCCGCTTGGTGTTAGTCTGCACTAGCCAATATAACATTTCGAAGATCAGTGTTAGATTGCCATTATAAAATAATATAGACTATGTATAAGGTAGTTATTTTAAGTTCTCCAACTATACTTAACCTTTTAATTTTGTTTTGTAAGTTTGCGATAGATATTTGTAATAAGGTTTGCATAGCAAGCCAATTATATTTTTAAAGCCTAGCCACTTTACAAAACTTACTGTTTAGACTTGTTTTTGGGTTAAAGGAGTGCCAGAAAGTTTCTATAGTGCGAGAGGAAAGACCATTTAGGGAATTGAGGTTCTAACTAAAACTGAAACAACCTGAGCTGTAGCAGAACTGCTAGGTATCATTTGAAATACTGTACTGTACAAGAAACATATAAAGAAGGGTTTTTGTTTCCAGCTTTCATCTTACAATATTCAGTCATCTCAAGTAGGTGCGTATTTAGGAACGTTAACTTTTCTTTATCTCTGCAAGAGGAAGTAGAAAATTATATCTCCTAAAAGTACAAACACAGGATATGTGTATACTTCAAGCTGAGGGTGTAATTCCCAGTTTGAGGAGACCTACTTGTGGTAGCTTGCCACAGTAGGAGGGGTTAGCTTCCCCGAGTATGTACTAGCATCTCTGATGAGCACACACTTGGGGCTGCTAACCCCTTCCACTGCTGTAGCTACATCCTATCTTTAGCACACTAGCGTGAGTATGTCTCCTTAAATTGGAAATCACACCCTTAGATTGAAGTGTAGACATACCCATAGAAGTGCAGTAACATTTTGGTTTGGGAATTCAGGGGCTGATCCTCAGAGATCAAGCACCCCTAACTCCTGTTAATAGAAATAATTTGCACTTGCTTGACCTATATCACAGTCAAGCAGTATAATTGTTCAGACTACTTAAACTGAGCCTTCCAGTACTTTTTGCTGTAATACATGATTATTTTGTTCTGTTTATTGTCTTTCAGGGCTTTAACACTTTCCTCACCCGAAGTTCGTTTCCATATAGATAGTGAAACTCATGATCCTATTGATTTGCAGACCAAAGAGCTTAAGTATGTGTTATGGGTTTCTAGTGGGAGGAGTTATTTTGTTTATTGAATAGTGCATTTGTAGAGTCCACTTACATTTGATCAGTTAATCCTAGATGGACTATGATTTCTATGAATTTCCTAATAAGTCTATGAAGTATGTAAATCAGGGAAGGTCCATAGTAATATTTCAAATTGAGATCTTACTTTTTATGAGCGTAGACCAAAATGTTCAAATCCTGAGTGCCTAACGTTAGTGTTAATGTCAGGCTCAACATGCCCTCTCAATCTCCTGTGGGGCTACCTAACAGTTGATGAACATAGATAAGAGCTCAGTTCACCAGCTGAAAGGCAGAGGAAGTACCAGCTGAAAGGCAGCGAGCAGGGGAATGAGAGGGTAGAGTACAGCTTCCATCCTGTTTCCTGCACGTACAGGAAGCAAATGGAGAATCCCTTCCCCAGAAGCCTGGAGCACATGGGGATGAGGCAGAGGGATCCCTACCAGCTCCCTCCTGGTGATGAGGACAAACACTGCCTGTTGGAAACACTTGGACCTGAAGTTTGGGGGCCAAGGGAGGACAGCATCGGTGGGGCACACTGGGAGACAGAGATCTGGGCAGACACACAGCATTTATATACATGCACAGTGATCCCGAGATACTTTATGTTAATATAGGACATAGTGCTACCGAGGGACTTTCAGGAAGAGAGGAACTAAGCTTATCTGTGTAGCCAGCTCCTTTAAGCCCAGCCCAACTTTTAAGTCAAAATTTTTTTGACTCCATTAGATCCTCTCTCAACTTTATCTGGCATATGTGCAAATGAGTTCTTTTATGTATAGTGTGCTTTAATATTAGAACAATTATACTAGACTATTTAAGAAAATGTGAAGTGGCTTATCCCGCGATTTCCCTTCTGAATAAGTGCTGAATAAACTAATGCCATGTGATCTGATTTACAGACTTTTTATTGTGATTTTGTCCCCATTCTTCCCCCCAGATAAATTGTAGGATTGATTTAGTGTAACTTTTTGCTTCTGTCTCTACCTCCTTTTTGGACCTGTGTAAATATATAGGTTTGTCTTTACATATTTTAAAATTTTGTCTACTTATGTTTGTATAAATGTTCTAAATTGCCAGTTTACTAGGCTCAGTTTTAGAATCTTGTCAGAGGTAGTAAAAAGACTTCTTTATTGAGTGCTTAAGCAAATCAAAAATTGGATATTCTTCTAACAATGCAAAATGTTTCCTGTTGACAGAGAAACTAATTCCATGGTTGAAGAGTTTATGTTGCTTGCCAATATCTCCGTAGCAAAAAAAATTCATGAGGAATTCTCAGAATATGCCTTGCTCCGGAAACACCCGGCTCCTCCTCCATCAAATTATGACATCCTTGTGAAGGCAGCAAAGTCCAAGGCAAGTTTTAACATTTTAGAATAAAGTAATTCTAAATAAAGGGCTATTCTTTGCTGTTCTGCTGTGTAGACCTTTCTCGCTAATGGGCCACTTAAATTCCATTTCTACCCATTGCATTTCTACCCATTATTTTGTGTATTGTGTTCCGTTTTGTTTTTAAATCCAACTTGGCCCTGCACCATTTAGTCTATGCTTTGAGAAACTCCACCAACCCATTTGTCAAATACCTGTTTTTGAATGAAGGAAACAATACAACCTTAAATCTTTTATATCTTGTGGAAGGCTGTTTTTCCCCTCTCTAGTCTAAGAGCTTTCTTTTTAAGGTAATTGTGTTGGCTTCTACATCATTTATGCTGGTTAATGTATTTTGCATTTACTTAAAGGGAGGGTCAGTGACCTGTAGTTAATGGGTTCTGAAAACAAATATTGCTGTTGGAATCTAGAAATAAGCATAGTATTTCAGACATGACCAATCAATGGTTTAACATAAACTAAGGTGGAAATAAATGCCAACACAACTAACCTTAAAGTTACATATTCTTGTATAACGCTTAGATCAGAGGGATGAGTTTAAGATTGGAATTAACTAAAAAGTTGTTTTGCCTTTCATTAACGGGAAGTTGAACTTCAATCTTTTTCTGTCTGTCTATCTTAGGTACATCTTTGTGCCCCTTTTGAGTTGAACTTCTTAAAAAAGTTATTACTTTCTAGAGGCCGTTCACAATTTCTTTCAGCTTTGCTTTCTTTTCCGCTATTATTCTCATGCATGGAGCAGGGTGTTATGATGCAAGTTCTGCCCCTGAGTTGGCATCTTGGATAAGTCACTCCTTAGCTGTAACATTGGGATGATGATTTTTGTGTCTCTAATCTGAAAAGTGACTGTCAAAATACCATTTTTCCCAATGGATTTGGTCTCTGTGTGTATTGAGAGTCCTGTTTATCTAGTATTATAGCTAAAATTTTACACTACTGTTTGCCTGGTAAAACCAGTAGTGCAATGGAAAAATGAGTTGGAATTTGTAAGGCCTTGTATCATCAACACTCATGTTTACAAAGATCCAGTTACAGCATCACCACTGAGGACATAATTTGACCTGGAGAATCTTTACTAGTGGTGGTGGTGATTCAGAAGGAAAGAGCCCCCTTTGATTTGGATAGCTGATTGAATTTGTAGGGTTGGCACTTGAAGAAACTTTAACTTTAAAACTGAGCAGACTGATCTTTCTCCTGTTTATTTCTTTTCTTTTTTTTCTGCATCTCAGCTTCAATCCATTGCTGAAGGAAGAAATGAAAAATTAAAGTGCAGTCCAAAAAACTCATACAATTATTAATTTTAACAAGTCATTTCCTCCACCCTCCCTCTGCTACCCTGCTAATTAGATCTGACATTTTGCTGAATTTTTAGAATGTTGGCTTTTAGCTCTTTGCTGCTGGCCCATCAAAGTCCATGTGTAGAACTGTACTGTTCTTTAAGGTACTGACATCCTATCAGATTGTCAGCACTTCTAAGGTGATTTATCAGATATGACAGAAGTTCTTAAACTCGGGGAAGGGGTTGGGGGAATGTGTTCTGGGTGTGTGAGAGAAGCTTTAGGAAAAAAGAAAACTTACTGCACAGATTCAGAGGTGGGCAGCCAGAGAGCGGCAGCTGCTGGTTGGGTACCGAGCTGTGAAGGCAGCGCTGCCGCCTGCAGCAGGGGAGAAGTAGGGATGGCAATACCATACTATGTCACCCTTCAGAGCTGGGCACCTGGCCAGCAGCCGCTGCTCTCTGCTCTGCCTTCAGAGCTGGTTGGCCAGAGAGTAGCGTCTGCTGGCTGGGGGGTGGCGTAAACTACTACAGACACAAGGAAGGGGGGCATGATCAAATAACTTCTGAGAACCACTGAGATACAGTATGTGGGGCAGCATGTACCTGATAAGTTTGGAAGTGCTGAGATGGTGTAGTTAATTTCCTGCATATGGCTTTGAAAATTTTTAAGGATTTGACAATAATATAACTCTGGCCTTCTTTCTTACAGAATTTGGAAATTAAGACTGATTCAGCAAAGGCTCTAGCTGACACTTTAGACAAAGCTGAATCTCCTGATTTCCCATATCTAAATACGCTGTTGCGAATCTTGGCCACTCGCTGCATGATGCAAGCTGTCTACTTTTGCTCTGGAATGGATAATGATTTTCATCACTATGGCTTAGCATCACCTATTTATACACATTTTACTTCACCCATCAGAAGGTAATTTACTTTATGGAACTTTCAAAGGAAAGAAGAGAGTGATGAATGCATTAAAACTACTTTACATACTGCATCGTGCCTCATAATTAACAAAATTTCATGATAGTTCTTTTGATTTATATTTGAAAAGGATGACTTGTGCAGTGCTCCTGTCATCCTGGTCTGACTTCTGTGTTCCTAGGTTTGCTGTAACTCTTTCCCATGACATCAGGCTCAGTATTCTGATTTCAGTCATACATTCCATAAAATAGGTCCGTTTCTGTATTTTAAGTGGAAAGCAGTACATCCTTAATGTATAATTGCATAAAAACACATTTTTGGATCCATTTAGGATGAGACATTCCAAACAGAACCTACAGCAGAATCTGGCTAATCGTTACCATGTAGGAGCTCTGCTGCAGAATTTGGATGTAAAATAATATTTTAGGGGGGATTAATTTACATATATAAAATGTAGCCTTAATTTAACATTAACTTAGTAAATGACATTTCATCTGTACATTGCACAGGGAAGCAAGTATCTTTTGGGGGAGGGATAGCTCAGTGGTTTGAGCATTGGCCTGCTAAACCCAGGGTTATGAGTTCAATCCTTGAGGGGGCCATTTAGGGATCTGGGGAAAAAATTGGGTATTGATCCTGCTTTGAGCAGGGGGTTGGAGTAGATGACCTCCTGAGGTCCCTTCCAACCCTGATATTCTATGAAGTAATTTACTATTGGCTTGAGTGAGAATGTGATGTGGAAACCAAATGTGCATGTAAAGGGTAATTCCAATGTATATGTTTTAAAATAGGGCTTATTTTTATGGTTTCCCTGATGTACAGGTGGATCTAAGTTTTATGGAAACTACCTGTGCTTATCATTACTCCCTAGATGTATCTTTAAGGCAAATGTGTTGTATTTGGATAATTGAAATTCCTGTGGAATACATATGTATAACTGTCGGTAAATTGTAGAGCTGTTAACAGTCCAAGGATAATATGTCAGTAGCCAAACTGGATTTTTTTTTTTTTTTTTGAGTTAAGCAAAAGTTATTATTCTGCCATAGTTTCATACATAATCAAGTTCAGTTATGCTCTGAAAATCATTAAAAATTGCATTGGCATTCCACACTGAATCAATCATTCGATATTTAAATTTGCTCAGTTGACAAGGGGAAAAAACTATGGCTCAACTGCCAGTGTGCAAACTCCCCCTTGAATTTGAAAGTCTAACTGTGTTTCTGGTTTACGCATCATTAATGATAAAAAGTCTGCAGGTGGACCATAGTAAGGAATTCTGTTGATGTTGTAGAAATCAGAAAGTAATTCTGATTTCACTCTTGCATCACTGTGTTGGCTCTGTGGCAGATTTTTTTTTGTCACTAAAATAAACAAATATAATCTTGAGTTCACACAGGGAACAGTTCTGTTCAGTAAAGTGATGTCTTTTTTTTATAGAGTTGCTTATTGGCCTTCACCGCGTGCTACCATAATACCAGTTAAATAAAGTCCCTTGTCTGGGATAAGCTTTTTTTTAAAAAAATTGAGTAATTTCATTCATACAAATAAAATGAGATTCAGAAACTTCCAAAAAATGAGTACATTCTGATATGTGGGCTCAGCCTTATGTTAGTGATTTTATCTCATCCGTGCAGGTACGCTGATATAATAGTACATCGACTATTGGCAGTGGCTATACAGGCAGACAGTACTTACCCAGAACTTACAGATAAACATAAACTAGCAGATCTGTGTAAAAATCTCAACTACCGACATAAAATGGCTCAGTATGCACAAAGAGCATCAGTTGCATTCCATACCCAGGTAAGTAGTTTTGAGATGGGGTCATGCTTTTCAAACTGTAGGAAAGAGTGAACTTTTGTAATAAGAGCTACATCTGTGTAGGTAATATACGTTATTGCCCTGCACAGTATACCAAAATAAGTCAAGTCTGAAGCATGTAAGGAATGGTTAAAGTTTTCAGCATTAGAGTGCTGCTTCTAAAGGATATCTTAATTTTACCTGGGATAATAGATAAGGTATCTGCAGGACTCCCTTGTACTACTTTTGTTTTTTAAAAAGACCATATGTACTACAAACTACTGTAATGTGTTTTTTTTAAAGCTTATAAATAATGCATTTTAACTTTAAAATACCTTGACATTGAGCCCAGGATTATCTGAATCCCACTACAGCAGCTAAATAGCAAAAAGTTGTGAACTAAAGCCAAATAGAATCATAGAATATCAGGGTTGGAAGGGACCTCAGGAGGTCATCTAATCCAACCCCCTGCTCAAAGCAGGACCAATCCCCAACTAAATCATCCTAGCCAGGGCTTTGTCAAGCCTGACCTTAAAAACTTCTAAGGAAGGAGATTCCACCAGCTCCCTAGGTAACGCATTCCAGTGTTTCACCACCCTCCTAGTGAAAAAGTTTTTCCTAATATCCAACCTAAACCTCCCCCACTGCAATTTGAGACCATTACTCCTTGTTCTGTCATCTGGTACCACTGAGAACAGTCTAGATCCATCCTCTTTGGAACCCCCTTTCAGATAGTTGAAAGCAACTATCAAATCCCCCCTCATTCTTCTCTTCCGCAGACTACACAATGCCAGTTCCCTCAGTCTCTCCTCATAAGTCATGTGTTCCAGTCCCCTAATCATTTTTGTTGCCCTCTGCTGGACGTTTTCCAATTTTTCCACATCCTTCTTGTAGTGTGGGGCCCAAAACTGGACACAGTACTCCAGATGAGGCCTCACCAATGTCGAATAGAGGGGAACGATCACGTCCCTCGATCTGCTGGCAATGCCCCTACTTATACAGCCGAAAATGCCATTGGCCTTCTTCGCAACAAGGGCACACTGTTGACTCATATCCAGCTTCTCGTCCACTGTAACCCCTAGGTCCTTTTCTGCAGAACTGCTGCCTAGCCATTCGGTCCCTAGTCTGTAGCGGTGCATGGGATTCTTCCGTCCTAAGTGCAGGACTCTGCACTTGTCCTTGTTGAACCTCATTAGATTTCTTTTGGCCCAATCCTCTAATTTGTCTAGGGCCCTCTGTATCGTATCCTATCCCTACCCTCCAGCGTATCTACCTCTCCTCCCAGTTTAGTGTCATCTGCAAACTTGCTGAGGGTGCAATCCATACCATCCTTCAGATCATTTATGAAGATATTGAACAAAACCGGCCCCAGGACCGACCCTTGGGGCACTCCACTTGATACCGGCTGCCAACTAGATATGGAGCCATTGATCATTACCCGTTGAGTCCTACTGTCTAGCCAGGTTTCTATCCACCTTATAGTTCATTCATCCAGCCCATACTTCTTTAACTTGCTGGCAAGAATACGGTGGGAGACCATGTCAAAAGCTTTGCTAAAGTCAAGGAGCAACACGTCCACTGCTTTCCCCTCATCCACAGAGCCAGTTATCTCGTCATAGAAGGCAATTAGATTAGTCAGGCATGAATTGCCCCTGGTGAATCCATGCTGACTGTTCCTGGTCACTTTCCTCTCCTCTAAGTGCTTCAGAATTAATTCCTTTAGGACCTGCTCCATGATTTTTCCAGGGACTGAGGTGAGGCTGACTGGCCTGTAGTTCCCAGGATCCTCCTTCTTCCCTTTTTTAAAGATGGGCACTACATTAGCCTTTTTCCAGTCATCCAGGACCTCTGCCAATCGCCATGAGTTTTCAAAGATAATGGCCAATGGCTCTGCAATCACATCTGCCAACTCCTTTAGCACTCTCGGATGCAGCGCATCCGGCCTTATGGACTTGAGCTCTTCCAGCTTTTCTAAATAGTCCTGAACCACTTCTTTCTCCACAGAGGGCTGGTCACCTCCTCCCCATGCTGTGCTGCCCAGTGCAGCAGTCTGGGAGCTGACCTTGTTCATGAAGACAGAGGCAAAAAAAGCATTGAGTACATTAGTTTTTTCCACATCCTCTGTTACTAGGTTGCCTCCCTCATTCAGTAAGGGGCCCACACTTTCCTTGACTTTCTTCTTGTTGCTAACATATCTGAAGAAACTCTTCTTGTTACTCTTAACATCTCTTGCTAGCTGCAACTCCAGATGTGATTTGGCCTTCCTGATTTCACTCCTGCATGCCCGAGCAATATTTTTATACTCATCCCTGGTCATTTGTCCAATCTTCCACTTCTTGTAAGCTTCTTTTTTGTGTTTAAGATCAGCAAGGATTTCACTGTTAAGCCAAACCGGTCGCCTGCAATATTTACTATTCTTTCTACACATCAGGATGGTTTGTCCCTGTAACCTCAATAAGGATTCTTTAAAATACAGATACGTTAATACACTAATTACAGTGTCTGAATGAATAGTATGAACATGCTTTACTTGTGGTTGTTTGATAATTGTCTTCATAACAAGCCATTATAATATCAGTTTTTAGCAAATCTTTTCATTGCCTAAACATTTGTTTTTTTCTCATGATTCATCTCTCTCACAGTTGTTCTTCAAAAACAAAGGAGTAGTGAATGAGGAGGCGTATATTTTATTTGTAAGAAAGAATGCAATTGTGGTTCTAATTCCCAAATATGGTTTAGAAGGAACAGTCTTCTTTGAAGAAAAAGACAAACCAAAGCCAAATCTCAATTACAATGATGAGGTACAATATTTAAGGGGATTTTATTCTTATTTTGGCTTTTCATTTGATAATGGGGCACAATGTCTAAAATCAGTATTCTAGTGGTTAGATGCAGGGAATGGCATAATATATTGTATCCTTGAAGTTATAAACTAATCTATAGTAACAGCAATTCATCTTCATGCTCCTTGTGTGAAAGTTTTTAAATACAGAAGGTTCTGAGGGAGAACAGCATTCATTCATTCTTAATGAAATCCAGCTACAGCATAATTATTTTGAACTCATTTTTTATTTATTTTTATATATTTTAATTTAGTTGATACTTTGGACAGTCAGTGTTCTCTCTTAATTGGCATTTTTAGGCTTGTCATTAAGAAATATTAAAACTACAGGGAAACTTTTTGATGCGTGTAATTTGTATGAGCATTAGGAGTTGTGAATGGTGCCTGTTATAAACTGGGAAAATACATAGCAAAATACATAGTTGGTAGCCAGAATAAGAGATATAAGATGTTGGGGATGAATTGTAAGCCTCAAGTATTCAGATATAAAGTTCCATGTTGGGGGGAAAAAAACTGTTATATATATTGACACATTCCAGGTACCCTCGCTTACAGTAGAGAAAACAACATTTTATACGTTTGACAAGGTTAAAGTAAACATCATGTTAGATGCTTCCAACATCCAACACCAGAAAATTCGTATGGCGCTGGTAGAACCCAAGGTAAGGCACAGGCTTTACAGTGCAAAGCAATATATCATTCAGTTGTCTTAAAACTATTGTATAGTAAACTTCATATTTAACTTTTAAAAAAACATTATTTCTGTTTATTAGGAGATTGCAGTAACACAAATCACATCTGCTTTTAACAAAAACAAATCTGACTTCAGTGACAGTGTTTTTAAAAAAAAAAAAAAAACACAAAGTGGCTTCTACATGTTGTGGGAGCCATATATTTTTAAAATGTAGATATTTAAGAAGATGGGGTTCTAAAGTAAATTTCACTTCCACAAAGCACCTTTTCCCACCAGTGGAAATTCCACTTGTGGATCAGAAGTAATATATGATTTGAAATTCAAAGCTCCAGCTCACAGACCATAAACTTGTAATTGACTCTCTAAAAGAGATGCAGTTAACATGCCTGTTGACATTAGTTTGAGGGTCTTTTCCCAGGTAGAGAAATATATTACTACGTAAATACAATGTTAATTTAAAATTCTATGAGCAAAATGATAAGTTTACCTCATGCAACTATTGGTTTACTAAGAATCATAAACTTGATAAAGAAATGGCTGTTCCTTTTCACAGCAACTTCTGTATATGCCCAGCTATCTTTGCCTAGAATAAATTTTGTAAGTATTGCACAACTATAAGCTAGTACTAGCAGTTAGCATCAAGACTATGGATCTTGGCCTCTTCCCCTCTGCATCAAAGACACCTGTATTATACCTCTTTGTATCTCAGGCTAGCTGACAAATTTTACATGATGACAGGAGCTCTGAAACCACCAGTAAGGGATTCTGTATTTGCATTCAGCTATTTACAATTTTTAGAGATTTAAGTACTAAATAGTAGACAAATGTGAATTAAAAACAATATAGTAAATGTTAATTGGAGTCTTTTTCCATTTCTGAGTATATAATCATTTATGTTTTGGATTATTTTAGGAAAATGTTGAATCTGTTTCTAAAATATTAGATTATCCTGATCTTTGAACTCTGCCAATACAAGACTTTATTTATAATTACTTTTATACCTAGTCTTTGTCCTTGCTCTTAATAATTTCTACCTCACTTTGCATTGTGATTGCTGTAGCAACATCATGACATTTTATATGGTGGCTTAAACTTTATCTTGATACCTACTGTCAGAGATACGTTTCAGAGTAGCAGCCGTGTTAGTCTTTATTCACAAAAAGAAAAGAGTACTAGTGGCACCTTAGAGACTAACCAATTTATTTGAGCATAAGCTTTCGTGAGCTACAGCTCACTTCATCGGATGCTCTGATGAAGTGAGCTGTAGCTCACGAAATCTTATGCTCAAATAAATTGGTTAGTCTCTAAGGTGCCACTAGTACCCCTTTTCTTTTTGTCAGAGATACTTATTTCACTGAAATGTCAGATGTGGTTTACGTACATACCTGCATGTAACTTTTGTTGTTTGTTTTAGAGTCATCTCCTCTCCCATTATTAATATTTTTGACAAGAAAACAAAAACTAAATGTTTGCTTTAACCTTTTTTCTATATTTTTTTCTCCCTTTTTGATAGATACTGGGAAGTGATGTTCCAAATCAGACTACAGAGCTGAGCACTAACAGTGAACCAGAGAAAAAGAAGAAGAAGCTGAAAAAATAGCTGCATTCAAGCACCTAATAAATCAAGTTTACCTATTTTGTATTTTGAGTGTGAAGACAGAAATTTGTAAATTGAGATTTCATACAACTTTTAAATTTACTTGTAAAATTTTTTTTAATAATTTTAAAACTGTTTGCATTTTTATTTCATCTCTTGCGTACCCAAGTGTTTGTAATAGTTTTTAAAACGAATATTTTGATGTTTTCATCTTACAGGTGAAAATAAATACTCATGTAAAATGAAGGAACGTTCCCAGCAGCAGTTCATTATTGTACCAGAAGTGGGAAATCAAAGGACAGAAACTTGTAGTGATTTGATAAAGTAAATTATTGTACTGTACAGAAATTTTAGTTTGTTTTCTTAATCACCTGGTCCTGTGAATATTACTTCTAATATTTCTGATCACGTTAGAGTATTGGTACAACTCCACTCAGGAGGAGTCTGTAGAAGTACAGGGTCTAAATTATGCTGTTACAGTTACACCAATGCAACAATGTTACACTTCAAATTGAAATGTTTTTACTGTCCAGTAACAGGAGAGGATTGAAAGATTCTTTTAAACAAAGGTTAGTGGTATTTTTGGAAAATCCCTACTTTCCAGATCAGGATTTCCCCGATTAGTATGGCCAAAAAGGTTGAAAAAAATAACTGTAAAATTGGTGAGTTGCTAGGACCCAGCAGTAGCCTAGGCACAAGGGAGGAGGAAATATTCTCTTCTGCTTCCTCCTGCTGTGTACTAACACTAATCCGTGTCCCCTTCCTCCCCTACTTCCGAGCACAAAGGGCTAAAAGGGCAGTTAGGTGTTGCAACACCGAGCTCCTAGCCTGTCACCCAGTGGAATCCTCAGTCCCAAGTTAGACACTCAGGCCCCCCGTGCATTGTATGGAAAGAGTTAGGTGCCTAAGAAAGGGGTTCACAGAAGCCATCAAGATGAGCAGGGAGCCACCTAAGCTAGTCAGTAAGAAGTGCTGAGGCAAAAGGTAGGGTCTCAGTCCCATTCTTCAAAGGCAGTTATACACCTTACTCTGTGCTGCGGCAAGGTACCTCCCTCGAGAATTCTCAACCATGAACCTTCTTTGGACTGCTAGGCCTAAGATAGCCAATAGGAAATGCTGAAGAGAGGGGTTGGCCTAATCCTCACCCCTCAAAGATAACTAGGTTCCTATTTCTCATCAGGATTCACAGTGGTGAATCCTCTCCTGGAGTTAGGCACTTAAGTCACACCAGCAGTGTCTCCTGAACCCCCACCCCATTATAGCTAATAGCCCATTTAGAGCCTGTCCTCTGCCTGTGTTAGAGCAAGGACTTGAATCTTCCATATCCGAGGCAGTACCCTAACCAGGGGTCCATAAAGTCACAACAACCCCAATGTGTGTTTAGTTATTTGTACAGGGAGGCATCTGTAATTGTTTGGTCATCCCTATACTTGGACTGAGCCCTTGGTACTTTGCATTGTTGCTTGTTAAAAGAGGAACAAACTGATGGATTGACCCCAACTTGTATCCTCTACTAACGGAGAGCCACGGGATAGAAGAGTTAGGTACCTCTCCCCTAGAGCCACTGACTCCTTGCAGAGTGGTTGGAATCAAGGACTTTCTTGTTTGCGGCAATCTAGAGTATTGCTGTTTTGTTGTCATAACCTTTGATCCATAGCAGTAAACTGGCCAACCCACCTTATGGCTCACACTTCAAGAATATTTGTTCCACTATTTACTAAATTATAGAAGGTCTCCCCCCCACCTCCAGTATCAATTAGACATACCTGTGATGGCAAGAGTGCTGAAAGAAACTAACTTTAAAAAAGGAAGAGTGGTCACTTTGGATAGGCTGTTACCAGCAGGAGAGTGAGTTTGTGCGTGTGGTTTTTGGAGGGGGGTGAGGGGGTGAGAGAACCTGGATTTGTGCAGGAAATGGCCCACCTTGATTATCATACACATTTGTGAAGAGAGTGGTCACTTTGGATGGGCTATTACCAGCAGGAGAGTGAGTTTGTGGGGAGGGTGGGGGCGGAGGGTGAGAAAACCTGGATTTGTGCTGGAAATGGCCCAACCTGATGATCACTTTAGATAAGCTATTACCAGCAGGAGAGTGGGGTGGGAGGAGGTATTGTTTCATGGTCTCTGTGTATATAATGTCTTCTGCAGTTTCCACAGTATGCATCCGATGAAGTGAGCTGTAGCTCACGAAAGCTCATGCTCAAATAAATTGGTTAGTCTCTAAGGTGCCACAAGTACTCCTTTTCTTTTTCCACAGTAACTGGTGTTGAAGACTTTTGAATGGATAAGTCAAGATACCCCATTGTTTTCAATAGTGGGAGTGGCATATGCCACCATAGGTCCTTTTTTGTCCCCTATTCCTCCCCCTTTTTGTGTGTATGAGTGGTATTTTTCCTACCCTGGCAACTCTGTAAGGGGATATACAACTTTTTTCAAACTAAATCTTTCTTTAGATTAACTTTTAATATCACCACAAATTTAGTCTTTCCAATTAGCCTACCAATCACACAAACCTCTGATATATGGGCAACTCCCCTCATCTTCAGTTCAGTGTTGCAGCACAGCTGGTGCTACCCATCCTCTTCTCCAGCTTAGTGCCCAGACTGCTGCCACAGTAGCAGCTAGTAGTGATGGAGTTGCTTTATTCCCAACTATTTCCTGTAGCAGCTTTACTTTTATTTTGTTTTTCATGATGCAGCAAGCAATTTATAACCTTTCTTCCTCTCCCTCCTGGTAAGTGGAAACATGGTGATCTCAGCCATCCAGCCCCATCGTTGCAGTACTTCCCTTCTAGGAATCATATGCCCTCGCTTACATAACATCAAAGTGCTTCCACAAATAACAGGGCACTTCAAAGTAGTAGTGTGTACATAAGGCAATAGTTAGGCTTCAGAAGGTAAAATAATGCTCTACCTGTGCACAGGCAGCCATTGTGCCAACCCATGGGTCTGAGTGTCAGAGGAGCATCTTAGGACAACTCTTGCCCCAGGAAGCTGCAACTCCTATGTAAAAAAGCCCAATCAGGAACATCTGAGCAGTTCAGGGAGGGTCTAAGCCGGGTAAGAGCCATCCAGCTAGCTCAGCGGTAAATCCCACAAAAGATCCATGTCCAAAGGAAAAACTCATTAAAGTACCTACAGTCCCTCTCAGCTACTAAAGTGTGTCCTCAAAACCTTGGGGAAAGAACCAGGATTTGTACACAGTCCCCGTTCTTCCCACAACCAGAAGAATCCAGAGTGAGACATAACTAGAAGGCAAAAGGTTCAGCAAAAAGGGCCAAGAAATCACAGCTGCACAAGCCAACTGATTCAGGCTCTGAGCAGGTAAGGTGGAAAAACAAACACTCTTCCTCCCCCTCCCCCACAAAACTTGATACTGTGTGCCCCAAAATGGCATTTATCCTATAGATTCCCTCAGAGGACTCATTAGATAAGAAGCCTAAGGGCAAATCCTTACATGAGACAGCAATTTTATTGCACCCTTCCAGTGATGATGCAATCCTGACCAGGGAAAACATAGAAGCAGGAAAGCACTTAGATACTCTAGGACAGCATTTCTCAAACTGAGGTCTGTGGACCCCCGAGGGTACTCCAGGGGGGTCCATGAGCCCTGTTGATCAACTCCTACCCCTCCTTCCCAGTGCCTCCTGCATGCCAAACAGGAGATTTTAGGCGCTAAAAGTCCAGCAGTGCAGTGGGGCTAAGGCAGGCTTCCTATCTGCCCTGGCTCCGCACCACTCCCAGAAGTGACCAGCACATCCCTGCAGCCCCAATCCACAGCTCCCATTGGCCAGGAACTGTGGCCAATGGGAGCTGCAGGGGTGGTGCCTGTAGGCAGGGGCAGCATGTGGGCACCCCCTCAACTCCCTGTCTAGAAGCCACTGCCAGAGGCATAGGTTGGTCACTTTTGGGAGCCACCTGAGGTAAGCGTTGCCCAGCCAGAGCCTGCACCCCTCACCCCAACCCCCTGCCTAGTCCAGAGCCTGCACCCAAACTCTTGCACCCCAACCCTCTGCCCCAGCTTGGTGAAAGTGAGTAGGAGTGGGGGAGAGTGAGCAACAGAGGATGGGAGGATGGAGTGAGCTGGGGCATGGTCTCAGAGAAGGGGCAGGGTAAAGGCTGAACAGGGGAGCTTGGGCAGTCCCCAAAATTTTTTAGATCAAAATGGGGGTCCTTCAGTTGCTAAAGATTGAGAACCGCTGCTCTAGGACGCAAGAGCCCCAAAATGCCATCACAGAAATACAAAAAGGTGGATGCTATGATAGTATCATTAGCAAAAGGATACAACAATCCCATTGGAAAGGATATTTTTGTGAAGGAAAATCCAACTGGCAGAAAAGCAGAGCAGCCCTGGGCACTAGCTGCTTTGCAAGAGCTACAACTGTTATGACTAGACCATCTAAAGGCTCTGGAAGACAAGAGCCAGTCTGAGTGCAAGTCTACCCTTAAGAAAATAACACTAGCAACACCTTTCATCGCAGACGCCTCAAAGAATGCAAAGAAATTCTCGGCCAGAGCTGTGAGTGCAGTAGCCAGGTACCACACCTGGATACATGCCTGTACTGGGAATGCCCACTCCAAAACAAACCCTGAACTCATCCAAATTCCTAGACTCCTGGTTGAAGAAAAATTGGATAAGAGGGGCAGACGTCATATCCAAACTGAGGCAATCCCTCCCATCTCTACACAGTGCCCAGTGAAAGGACTACAAGCCCAACAAGAGGTTGTCTATTGTCATCACAGAAGTACCTCAGGAAAGACAGCATGTATATCAGAGGAAAACCCTGGGGGCAGGGAGCAAAACCTGATTTGGCAGCAATGCCTTTAAGAGCTCACTATGACAACAAAAGACTGCCTCCAGCCCAGTTTTAATCTAGGAGGCACAATTTTCCATTTCTCAGAAGAATGGGATTGCTTGAGCATGTACAAGTGGGTAAAAGTAGGAAGCAGTTTTGGTTACTCCCCCAAACTAAGGGCCTGACCCCAACCCTGCTTCATCAAATCACGGATACCAAGAACCCTATCGAACGCTAGCCCGGGCTGAATGAGATCTCTTACATTCCGGACATAGGACTAATATAATTGGTACCCTCAGAAGAAAGGTTCTTAGGACTATAATGGCCTTCATATCCAGAAGCACACTGTGGCAGAGGACTTCAAATTGATGAACACATGGATGAAGATGAGATGCCCTATGGAGACCCTAGTCTTGACATACTGGTACCAAGAGGATTTCCTCACCTCAGCAGACCTAGCAGTTGCTTATCTACATATCCCCATATGTCCATGTCACAGTCATTTGAGTTGTGTATGGCACAGCTCACGATAGGTACAAAACACTGCCATTTGGCCTTCCATCAGCCTCCAATGTTTCCTAAGATGCTTTTTCAGTGCCACAGCTCTTACACTGAGGTTGCTTCAAGCAGATGGGTTTGTGATAAACAGCAGGGAAAGCTCATTGATCCCGTCCACAAAGATAGCTCGCCTGATAGTGGATGTAGACACATATGTGGCCAAAATCTATCCCTCACTGAACAGATTTTAAAAAAATCCAGAACCAGGTCTTCATGCTCACGAGGAACCAAAGACAATCTACAGCCCAGCGTCTGCAGCTAAGACTTCCGGTTTCACGGGCAAGATTCCACATCAGGTGTTTCCAGAAGTTTCTGTTGCAGGTATGGAACCACTTATCAGAATGCATGCAACACTGGGCACTGGTTCCAAACCAGGGACAGAATCCCCCAAATGGTGGATAGTCCTAGTGAACATCCACAGGCATCTTCCTGATCCACAGACCTTCAGGTACTTGCAACAGATGCCCACCTAAAATGTTCTATTCTAAATAGGCTTATATACCACACCGACTGTAGAATGTGTGCTTTCTAAAAGTGCCTAGCATCAGCCTAACACCTGTCATGTGTTTGTTCTCTCATCTTCTTCCCTAGGGAGAAGCGTATGCAGTGGAGTGTCTTGTTTCCTGTTTTACAGGGACAAACACACCGCTATATGTTTGTTAGAAAAAGCAGAGTCAAAGAAATGAGCCTTGCAATGGAGCAGGAGGTGGTTAGGTTTGTGACTGTCCTTGGCTCCTGGAGGAGTTCATTCCAATCTTGTTCTGGCCCCCATGAAAGTCTCCATCGCCTGAACAAACGAGCTTTACCCTTATTGTAAAGTTCCATTTTGCCAAAGGAAGAAAGTCGGTGATCCTGGGGTTCATTGCAGATCTTTATGCAGAGGCCATAGGCCCAGATCACTGAAGATCAGGACCAAGATATTAAACAGGACTAGAGCAGTGTTCCCTCTAATTTTTTCCATCCATGTGTGGAATGAATTTTGTTATGTGCACCATACCAAGGTAATGTGCAGATGTGAGCCACCAGTAGAAACCAAAAACCTAAATATGGTTTTAGAAAGTTACCATAGGGATAATCATTCCAGTCAGGACAGGTTGGACATTTTAGAACTCACTACTCAAAGAATTAAATTTAAGCATAAGAGAGAAATAAAAATTATGAAATGCATAGACCAGTCCAAAAACTCAAACAGCACACTTTAAAAGAAGTATCAACCGTACAAGTATGTGTTGGGAGGTGAGTGTGAAAGAGAGAGAGAGAGAGAGAGAGTGTGTGTGTGTGTGTGAGAGTGTGAGAGAGAGAGAGAGAGAGAGAGAGAGAGAGACAGAGATGTGTATTGCCCCTTTAAGTACGCTGACCCCACTATAAGTATGCTGCCCTTTTAAGTAGATCAGCAAGTTCAGAAACAGCAGCACCTGCCAGCAAGCACCCTCTGTCCTGAGCCCTGTCGTGTTCCCTACCCCCCCACTCTGTGGAGATGGAGTACAGGGGGTAGGGGACACCCTGACATCAGTACCTCTCTCCTCTGCTCTGCACAGGAAGCAGGAGGCTCCCGGGAGCAGCTCTAAGGCAGACAGCAGGAGCAGCATAGCAGTAGGTGGAGGGACACCTGACCTGCGTGGCATTTGATAGCCTGCTGGGCAGCCGCAGAGCTTACAGGGAACTTAGCCAGAGGGTGAACTGATCCTTGTGGTATGGGGGAGTATATCTGGAATACAGAACAGCATAAGAAATGTATTGCTTTGTAGACAGGAATGAAACCATCAGTCTCTTGGAGCTCAGAGCAACAAAGCTATCCCTCTGCAGGTTCCAGAGCCACCTCAAAGGCAACCACATGCTACTCAAACTGGACACCATCACAACAATGGTGTATCTCAAAACCAAGAAGGAACTTGAAACTCAACCCTACATTGGGAAGCAATAGCAGTAATGAAATGGGTGGAGGAGAATCCAGTTTCTGTAAGAGCAATACACAAAGGGAGAACCACAGCAGAAGGCAGATTAGCAGATGTGCAGCCAAAAAATTCAAAATGGTGTCTGAGTCAGGTAGTCCTCAACATGATGTCACAGAAATTTGGTATTTCAGCTGTCAGTCTGCATCACAAAGACACAATGGTGCCAAAATACTTCATTAGGGAAGAAGATCCAAGGTCAGTAGATATGGATACTCTTGTACATAGGTGGAGAAAGGGCTGCTTTCCCACGACTTCCACTTCTAAGGAAGGTAGCTCAGGAGATAAGGCAAGAGGAAGCAAAGGTAATAGTTCTAGTACTACATTGTACAAGAAGACCATGGTTTTCAGACCCAGAAGGCTTATTAAAGATTGGTGTGACTGCAACTCTAGCCACTCTTTCCTAAGTGGGATCTATCACTGGTCCTAACAGCCCTAACCAACCAACCAACCCCTTGAACAGCTGTTACGCCATTCTATCGAAACCTGCTTCTTGGTCACTAACATGTCTGCTAGATGAGTAAATTAGCAGCCCTATCCATGCAGGAACCATACGGTGTATTCCACAAGAACTTGGTTCTAAGGGGTCAAGACTCTTTTACCAACAGTTTAATCCTCTTTCTGTGCTTTGGAGAAAGTGATCTTCCCATCATTCTTTCCAAGTCCACAGCATCCTACTGAAAAACTGTAGCATAATCTGGATTTATGTAGTGCACTAAAGATCTGCCTCGAGCAAAGATCTGCCTCAACAAGATCAGGTTCATCCGTGTTTGTGTCCTTTCACCCGAAGCATCAAGGTCTTTGGGCATCCAAACTAACACTGGCCAGATAGATTAAGTTATGCATTGTAGAGGTGCATACAACATAGGCCTGAGATTTACTTTCTATTCAGGCACTTATCTTCAACAAAAGATTTCTCAGTTTCAGTCTATTCTTTATGCTTCCCGGCTTAATGTTTACTGCTCACTACTTCCCATAGAACACAAAATTATATGGAACAATGGGCTGCAGAAGGCACAGAGGGCACATGTGCACTTCAAGTGGAGTAGCTGTAGGGATACTACTCATTGTATGAGAAATTTCTTATCCAGTAGTTTCATTTCTGCTAGCAGCATCTCCCACAATTCTACCCTCCTTTGTATGACATTTAATTTGTCTACAGTTTGTGGGCTAGTTAGACTACTGAACATAGTTCACCGGTTGGCATTAAGGTTATCACTAATTATATTTAAATTTCTACACAGCTAAATTTATATTTAAATTTCTACGCAGCAAGCCAGAGATGTGAGCATGACCAGCAGAAGGCTATGTTGTAACACTGAACTACCTCCAGAACCACAGAAAGGAGGGGAATATCTCATACAATCACAGAATTGTGGGAGATGCGGTTAGCAGAAAGGAAGTTATCCCGGTAAGAAACTTGTCTTTCCATACCCATTGAAGACAGGAACAAGTAAAGGCAGCTGTATACCCAGTAGTATCCAAGATTTAGTGCGGGATAATGCTGCATATTTGCATACATTCTTGGAGACGGAAGGAAGAGAATTTGGAGGGGTGACAGTAAGTGGCATACACTTCTGCAGTAGGGAAGCAAACACAAGTGCTAACAAAAAGCGATAAGCAGCAACAGGCAAGGAAAAGATGAAACGAGGAGCCTGCTGCTACTAAGCAAAGCTGCTGACTCATGGCATTGCTCAGATCAAATATTCTGAAAAGGCAATACAAGGGTTTTGCCACCTACTTAAGTCAACCTGTGGCTCTGGTCTGCTCTTCTCTACTTATGATTCTTCCTAATGGCAAAAAAAATATGGCTATTGCTTTATGCTTAAAAAAGCTGTTTCTTTCCCATACACAAAACCACTGCCACTTAGCACCAGTAGTTTTCCACATACTTGAAGTCATAAGTCACCTCCCTCTCTCCATTCTACTCCCTTAGTTCATTTTTTCAAAACTTCCTCATAAATTCAAATAGTCAGATAATACTGAAAAGGGACCACTACCATTTGACTCAACTTGTGCACAGTCTGCTGTATTAGATAATTTATAACTAGCATTATACTCTTCAACACCATGATCTGTGCTGCTCATTGTAAGTTGAAGCATCAAAATTAGGGCTGTCGATTAATCAGAGTTAACTCATGCAATTAATTCAAAAAATTAATCGCAATTAAAAAATTAATGACAATTAATCAGTTTTAATTGCACTATTAATAGAATACCAATTGAAATTTATTAAATATTTTTGGATGGGGGTTTTTTACGTTTCAAATATATTGATTTCAATTACAACACAAAGTGTTGTACAAAGTGTACAGTGCTCACTTTATATTTTTATTACAGATATTTGCACTGTAAAATGATAAACAAATGAAATTTTTCAGTTCACCTCATACAAGTACTGTAGTGCAATATTTTTCTCGTGAAAGTGAAACTTACAAATGTAGATTTTTTTTTTTTTGTTACCTAACTGCACTCAAAAATTAAACAATATGAAACTTTAGAGCCTACAAGGCCACTCAGTCCTACTTCTTGTTCAGCCAATTGCTAAGACAAACAAGTTTGTTTACATTTAAGGGAGATAATGCTGCCCGCTTCTTATTTAGAATGTTACCAGAAAGTGAGAACAGGTAGTTCACATGACACTTTTGTAGCCGGCATTGCAAATTATTTACCTACCAGATATGCTAAACATTCGTATGTGCCTTCATGCTTCAGCCACTATTCCAGAGGACATGCTTCCAGGCTGATGACGCTCGTTAAAAAAAAAAAAGCATTAATTAAATTTATGACTGAGCTCCTTGGGGGAGAATTGTATGTCTCCTCCTCTGTTTTGCCCCCACTCTGCCATATATTTCATGTTACAGCAGTCTTGGATGAGGACCCAGTACACTTTGTTCATTTTAAGAACACTTTTACTGCAGATTTGACAAAACGCAGAGAAGGTACCAATGTGAGATTTCTAAAGACAGCTACAGTACTCGACCCAAGGGTTTAAGAATCTGAAATGTCTTCCAAAATCTGAGTGCAACAAGGTATGCAGCATACTTTCAGAAATCTTGAAAGTACAACACTCCGATGCAGAAACTACACAACCTGAACCACCAAAATGGAAAATCAACCTTCTGCTGGTGGCATCTGACTCAGATGATGAAAATGAACATGCGTTGGGCTGCAATACTCTGGATCGTTATCAAGCAGAACCCGTCATCAGCATGGACGCATGTCCTCTGGAATGGTGGTTGAAGCATGAAGAGACATATGAATCTTTAGCGCATCTGGCACATAAATATCTTCCACTGCTGGCTACAACAGTGCCATGCAAACGGCTGTTCTCATGTTTAGGTGACATTGTAAAGAAGCGGGCAGCATTATCTCCTGCAAATATAAACAAACTCGCTTGAGCAATTGTCTGAACAAGAAGTAGGACTTGTAGGCTCTAAAGTTTTACATTGTTTTGGTTTTTAAAAGTTTTTTTTGTACATAACTCTACAGTTGTAATTCAACTTCAATGATCGAGATTGCACTATAGTACTTGTATAAGGTAAATTGAAAAATACTATTCTTTTGTTTTTTACTGTGTAAATATCTGTAATAAAAATAAATCTAAAAAGCACTGTACGCTTTGTAGTCTCTGTTGTAATTGAAATCAGTATATTTGAAAATGTAGAAAACATACAAAAATATTTAAATAAATGGTATTCTATTATTGTTTAACAGCACAATTAATCTTTTTAATCACGCGATTAATTGCAATTATTTTTTTTAACTGCGCAATTAATCAGGATTAATTTTTTTAATTGCTTCACAGCCCTAATCAAAATCAGTACCTTCAACACCAGACTTACATCACAATAAAATCAGCTTTAGTCCAAGTTGTTTCCTGCCCCACTTGAAAGAAGAGAAGTATCTTAATGTCTTTAGTCTGGCATGATACTAAAAACAAAACTATTCAAAACAATCTAGGGTGTGAGGGAGAAACAATCAATCTTTATTACATTAAATCGTTTAAAATTATACAATAATTTTCAATATAAAAAACCCTTGTTAAAACAATATAAATTGTTTTCTTTAAATGTAAACAGTGACCATTTTGTGCAATATGTGCCAACTGATGAATTAAGTAAAACTAGATAAATGTGATGGTCAAAAGGGCACTGTAGTTCATTAATACAGTAGGTTTTCTAAACATAATTAAAAATATTTGTTTTTCTTAAGTCAAAATAAATAGTTGGTTGCTTCTTGGCACACTCTATTTGAAGAGAGAAAAGAGGATAGACAATACATACAAAAACTTTTATACAATTCACTATTTTCACATTCATCCAGTTGTGCTATTCATTTTTTGCCTTACCTATGAAAAAGCTTATTTTACACAGGGAACAATTAACCAATTTTAGTGATTACTTTATTATTTGTGACTAATTTGAAAACTCTGATCATTGAACATGCAGCTCTGAAGAATCCAACTAAAATTTAATTTTAAAATGATAAACCACAGTTAATCTCACATTTCAACCAGAAGAGTCCAGAAGTTCCACTGATACTACAGGGATCATTTTCATTACTGGTACAGGGCAAATTCTTTGAAAAAAATGTATTGTCTTAGAAATACTTGTACTGGTCTACCAGTGTGCTTCTAGCATGATCAGCTCACAAGATCCAACCTTACATTCATATAAAATTCTGATTACCATATTGCTTTCCCTCTTCTTCCCCCCACCTTACATTGGCATAATATTAGCATCCATTATATGTTGGTTATCATAAAAATATAAAACCCCAAACATTCCTTATTACCCTCTGGAAGTCTGAAATCCTTGCTTTCAAATGGCATAAAGCATTAAATTATCTGTTTTGCTACATAATGGCTACTAAAATCATGCCAATACAAGCAGGAAGCAGAAAAGGGGAAGCAGGATGACAAACAATGTTGTTTTAAATTTCTGATCTCATGACATGCCAGAGAACACAATGCTTTGCACACCATTAGAAAGCAGCATGCTCAGCTTCTAATGGTACAAAGATATTTTTATAGCCCTGATGGTTTGTGAGATCACACCTAAATATACAGTTCAGGACATAAATGCACTGTAAATTTTTAATCCCTGTATTATTCAAGTGGACCTAAAACACAATACAGAAACATAGTGCCAAACCTAGTTGATAGTTATATCTCCTATTTCAAGGGTTTATCATCACAATTAAATAATGAAGTGTGACTTATCCTCCTTGGCATAGAGACTATGGCAGGGACCAACCTTTATTTATGCCAAGAACCTTAAACTGACAGGTAAAGAAGGACAAAGTTTAAAAATGTAAAAAAACCAACCAAACAAAAAAAGCACCTCAGAAAAGTATGTTAATTTGTTGATTACACATTTTAAATGAATCACAAATTTCGATTTTTTTTTTACAATACTTAAGTTTGAAGAAACAGAAAATTAATAATATTTTATTAGTGATATAGAAGTCTCCCTGTTAATTTCAATGTACATTTTCTCCAGAGTGGTCATTGCTGAGGTAAGGATAACAAACATACAGAGGTTTGTGATTTGACAAAATTTCACAAGCTATTTTGCCTTTCAAGTAACAATTCAGATGACTTGTTTTTTAAGTGCCATACAAATCGTTCTCACACTTTATCTTCAAAAAGTGTTCAAAATGTAGTTCAAAATGCAATTGAGACACAACTGATTCCATTTGCAAAAGTCATATGTGCCAAAGGCTACTTGTCAGCCTTGGTCTAATCACTTTGATAGCGGCATTTCTTCAGGTTATTGCATAGAATGACAGGCAGACTCTCCATCCAACATCTTGGGACTGTTTGTCCTTACTATAATAGAAAAAGAAAAAAAAAGCTTAACTGAAAGAATTTGATAATGGGACAAACATGCATTCTAGAGCTTCTAAGATTAGGTTATCCACAAAGGTAGGGTGCCAAGTTCCAATATCTTTGTCTCCAACAGCCAGGCTGGTGAGTAATTCAATGTATTGTTTCTTCAGGTTTTTAAGTCCAATGGTTTTTGTAAACTTGGCTAGTCAAAACTGACATGTTATCTTTGCCAGTTTGCACCACTAACTTAAACAAATCCAACAATAGCAAAATTAAGGATATATAATATAGTGTTTTTCTATTGAATATCTATTTTCAGTGTTGTCAAATCATTCTGGAAGCTTTGCTAGAACAAAAAAAAATTGAGAAATATTCTCTCATCGAGTCCCTCCACATTCTCTCATTTAGGGTTTGCCCTATACAGTGATGGCCACTGTTTATTTTCCTGAATCATCAGACTTTTCTTAGTCAGTCTTGATTTTTCCCCCTGATACAGTATGACTACAGCAACTTTTTGTATAGCATCTTTCATGCAAACTGTATCCCCAACTGCTTTTCAGCGTTAAATTACAAAACACAAAGTAGAGGCAAAATAGAAGAGAATTGAGACAGATATGGGAAGACTGTTCCAAATATAAGAAACTGTAAAGGAGGTACCAGCAATGTAGATATTATATAGAGGGCCACAGGCCAGTGGTTGTAAGCAAACGGTGTAAGAAAATATCTGAGTGATTAGGGCAAGTCCATGGGAAGTTTTTAAAAACAAACTTCTCTTTGTATTGAAATTGATAAGGAGCTAGTTGAGTTGATTGAGATGGAGATGATTTATTCCTTAGAACAGACAGGAAGTTATTCTGCAAATACGATAGTCCACAGAGGTGGGATTTGGGAATTACTACTGAAAAAGGAAGCTGAAAAAGTGAAATCCTAGCTAAGATGTCAGTGTATATGGAAGTGAGAATATGAACAATATTGCAGAGAGGCTGACAAACCAATCTATGAACCTAGGAAAATGTGAGAAGAGGAGCAAGAAAATTAAGATCACAAGTTATATTCGGAGGACAGTGAAGGAAAGTGGAATAGATGAAGAGGAAGTTGGTAAAAAAAGAATGAATATGGGAAAAGATCCTTGTGGAACTCCATAAAGGAGAAGCCTTTGTGTAGAGGAAGTATCAACAGGGAAAGAAAACTATCAGATACAGGCAAGAATGCAACTAGACACCTGCACAGCTATTGAAGTTGGGCAGGAGAATGGGGTAGTTCAGTTTCAAATACTCAGCAGATTTCAAGGAGAAAGAAGAGGGAGAGAGCACCAGCAACAACAGAAAAGACAGTTAACTAGGAAGAAAGGAGTGACTTCTATAGAGTGGCCAAAAATAAAACTAATATTTTCATATTGAAACTCCAAGATACTATTCTACTGAAAAGTGTTTAAGCAACGAGGTTAGAAACTGAAGATAAAAATTGGTCACTGTGTACTCTCAAGAACTGGTAAAAGTAAAAGGAGTGGTTGACAATTGTCCACTAGAGTGGGCAGATGACAAGCAAGGGCAGGGGATAAAGAGGTAAAGTTTTTGGTAAAGAACTAAGTATCAAACAAGTCCCAGAGGAGTCCCTCACTGCTACTTCTGTGCTTAAATCCATCGGACCACACTCAAGAGAAGTTTTCTTTTGCATATTCAGGAAAAGATTATGAGGGAAGTGTGAGCTAGTTATGGAGTGCACAATGAATAAATAAGGATTACCCAATACTGTAATTATGGAAGTAGAACTATACTGTGTGCTTCACACCACCATCTGGCAATTTCACAGCAGATATTTTGATGTAACATGCACTCTCCCCCCCCCCCCCCCCCCCCCCCCCCCCCCCCCCGTGAAATGTTAACTAAGCATTTGAGGGCCCACGTCTGAAAGAAATATTGGTGGATGAAAACTAGAGGTGCTGATCAGGGCAAACTTGTTCATGGGCAATGTCTAGGTTACATGTATACTAAATGGCTGTGTTGCAAAATCTAATCTACTTTTTGCTTTATTTAGAGAACAGTGAATTTACAGAGACTGTAGAATATAATATCCCCAGAATATCTTCCAATAGCTCAAACTGGTTTCTTGTGAATTAGGGATGTCAAGCTATTAAAAAAATTAATCACGATTAATCACACTGTTAAAGAATAGAATACCATTTATTTAAATATTTTTGGATGTTTTCTACATTTTCAAATATATTGATTTCAATTACAACACAGAATGCAAAGTGTACAGTGCTCACTTTATATTTATTTTTGATTACAAGTATTTGCTCTGTAAAAAAACAAAAGAAAGAGTATTTTTCAATTCACCTTATACAAGTACTGTAGTGTAATCTCTTTATCATGAAAGTTGAACTTACAGATGTAGAATTACGTACAGAAAATAACTGCATTCAAAAATAAAACAATGTAAAACTTTAGAGCCTGCAAGTCCACTCAGTCTTACTTCTTGTTTAGCCAATCACTCAGACAAACAAATTTGTTTACACTTGCAGGAGATAATGCTGCCCGCTTCTTGTTTACAATGTCACCTGAAAATGAGAACAGGCGTTCTCATGGCACTGTTGTAGCCGGTGTGGCAAGATATTTATGTGCCAGATGCGCTAAAGATTCGTATGTCCCTTCATGCTTCAACCACCATTCCAGCAGATATACGTCTATGCTGATGGCAGGTTGTGATCGACAACGATCTGAAGCAGTGCGAACCCATGCATGTTCATTTTCATTATCTGAGTCAGTTTCCTCATCGGAGTGTTGCTCTTTTAACACTTTTGAAAGCATGCTCCACACCTCATCCCTCTCAGATTTTGGAAGGCACTTCAGATTCTTAAATCTTGGGTCGAGTGCTGAAGCTATCTTTCGAAATCTCACATTGGTACCTTCTTTGTGTTTTGTCAAATTTGCAGTGAAAGTGTTCTTAAAATGAACAACATGTGCTGGGTCATCATCCGAGACTGCTATAACATGAAATATATGGCAGAATGTGGGTAAAACAAAGCAGGGGACATAAAATTCTCCCCCAAGGAGTTCAGTCACAAATTTAATTAACGCATTATTCTTTTAACAAGCATCATCAGCATGTCCTCTGGAATGGTGGTCAAAGCATGAAGGTGCATACGAATGTTTAGCATATCTAGCATGTAAATACCTTGCAATGCCGGCTACAGAAGTGCCATGCAAATGCTTGTTTTCACTTTCTGTTGACACTGTAAATATGAAGTGGGCAGCACTATCTCCTGTAAATGTAAACAAACTTGTTTGTCTTAGTGATTGGCTGAACAAGAAGTAGAACTGAGTGGACTTGTAGGCTCTGAAGTTTTACATTGTTTTGTTTTTGAGTGCAGTTATGTAACAAAAAAATTCTACATTTGTAAATTGCACTTTCACGACTCAGACTGCACTACAGTACTTACATGACGTGAACTGAAAAATAGTATTTATTGTGTTTATCTTTCACAGTGCAAATATTTGTAATCCAGAATAATAAACACTTTAATTTCAATTACAACACAGAATACAATATGTATATAAAAATGTAGAAAAACATTCAAAATATTTAATAAATTTATATTGGTATTCTATTGTTTAAACAGTGCGATTAATCATGATTAATTTTTTTTGAGTTAATTGCATGAGTTAACTGCGATTAATTGAGAGCCCTAATGTGAATGTTGTCTGGTGTCCAAACATGGAAACATTAGATTAAGAAACTGCTAAATATTCACCCATTCTAAGGTTGCTGAAATGTAGAGTGTATTTCTATTGAAGCTGGTACAGCTAAGATTTTGGAACAATTTGACACCTCTAGAAACCTGCCACTAGTGTTCACAGAAACAGCTCAAAAGAAAAAATGCTATCAATTTTTGTTTCAAGTCCAGCTCACAGCCTCCCTAATTTTCCATGTCCAGTGGATGTGGGTTAGGAGAACCTGTATAGATTGCTGCTTCCCAGCTCCTTATAATACATATGAAACAAGCAGCAAGGCAGCAGTTTGGTCTGCTCCCTGAACTCAGTTGTAGTATTACTGTGTTCATCATTCTTCAGGTCCTACAAGATAAATTATTAACAGGTACCAGCCAACAGCATTTTAAGTTCTCCATAAAAATCCACATACCATTTTTGTGTAATCCCTGAATCTGATGTTCGTTGGTATGTTTCCAAGTAGAAAAGTTGCAAGTTGCATTTTGCCTGAATAATGTATTGTATGTTTTTACTTTATGGAAACATGGCTGAATCTCTGGAGACTTTGCTCTCAACAGCTGATTGTCTTTATGGTTTAAAACAGGAAACTCCTAGGTTTGTAAACAAATTTCTTTTATTATCATTCTTTCAAAAATCCTCATTTCAATAAGTTAACAATTCAGTCCTCACTTCATTTGAATCAGTCCCTGCTATAACGGGTGCTGATCTCAGGATATTACAGAAATAAGGTGGTTGAGGCAATATCTTTTATTGGACCAACTTCTGATGATGAAAGAGAGCTTACACACGCTGTAGAAGAACTCTGTGCAAGCTAGAAAGCTTGTCTCTTTCACCACCAGAAGTTGGTCCAATAAAATATATTATCTCAACCATCTTGTCTCCTTGTTATAAAGGATCATTTTGGGGGTTAAGTCACTGGAAGTTTCAGATCACCAGTATAAAACAGTTTTATCTTCATCCCTTCCTGAAAATTAAAACAACAGAAATAAAAAACAGCTATTTCCCCTATAGTAACTATGGTTCTTAGAGGTGTTGTCAACTTCTGGTGCATATGCACCCTGTGTGAGTGAGATCGGATGCTTTTGGCCTGCAGTGTCCATTGGGGGAGAGGCATGCCCTGATCACTCGTGTGTGTCGTCATTTCCCCCTCCCCGCAAGGGCATAAAGGGCAGAGCAGAGCCAGCTGCTCCTCAGTTCCTGCACAAATACAGATTTAGGGTAAAAGGGGACTCTGTAGTAGTGGGGAAGGAAGACAGGTCATGGAATACACATAGACAATATCTCAAAGTTACCATTCGCTTTCATGTGATTCTCCATACATATTTCTCTGCTGATGATTCTCAAGCTTTGACCTGATGTATAGAATGTACTTGCTCAGTATCTACTCAAATATCAACTGCAGGACCGCTCTGCCAAAACGGGTATTAGATCTTGATGCCTCAACTGGGGAATAATGTCATGTAAATATATGACCAGATCCCCAGGTCACTGAAGACCTTCAGATTTCAGAGATGGTTACACTTTTCAAGAAAGCCATAGAATTTACCTCAGCTCTAGTGGAGTGAGCCCTAACCTGCACTGAGGATCTAATCTGCCTAGCTCATAAAACCCTAAAGTAAGTAGATACCCACTTAGATAGCCTCTGGGAAGATGCCTGACCTTTCATCCAACCTGCAAAAGCTACAATTAGTCAAAAGAGAAGTAAAGGTTTTGGTCCTATCCAGATAAAATAATAGAGGCTTAAGCACATCCAGGGTATGCAAATTTGGCTTCCTCTTGGTGGGAGTGGAGTTTAGGGAAGAGCACAGGTACATGACTCATTTGATTCAAATGCAAGTCTGAGACTACCTTGGGTAAAAATGTAGGGTGGGGCCTAAGGGTGACCTTCTCCTTATGGACTACAGCATGTGATGGGCCAGAATTAAGTGCTTGTATTTTTCCTATTTTCCACGCTGATATAATTGCCACTAAAAAGGCCATTTTCATGGACAAATGATATTAGGAGCTCAAAGGTAGTTGCCATCAACCCAGCTAGGACTGCACAGAGATCCTAGGGGGGAAGTGACTGACTGGGGAAAAACATGGATGAGACCCGTAAGCCTAGCTACCACAAGATGGGAGAAAATGGTGTTGCCCTGCATGGAGGAGATGGTCAGCTGATTCACTGCCATAGAGCTAATGGACAATCCTTTTTTTAAAAAAAATAAAATCTTAGTAGATATGCAGATTCCAGCTATTCTGGACTCTGCATATCTAGAGGAAATATGCTATTGACCCCACTTTTGAAATGTTACAGATAAAGGATCCTGAGTGTTCATTTGTGGTCTTCTAAGAATTGCCTTATTAGGTGGCAGTTCCTGGGGACAACTCCAACAATGTCCTTGGTGCTAAGATCATCAGTCCTGAGAGAGTAAACATCAGTACCATAGATTTGGTATTGGGCATGGCTTGAATCTTTTCATAGGCCAGTACCATTGGTCATGTACCATGTTCTCCAGGGTGTCATCAGGACTCATTCTGGGCTGAGCCACCCTTTGAGGGAGTGAAGTGAGAGTTTTGCTTCTTCCAGGTAGGCCCGTCCCAGAGGCAAAAAAGGCACCTCGAGTGACCATTGTTAAAGAACACAGCTGTCTCACATGAAGGGCAGTTCTTGAAGCCAGGAGACTTTAGATATGTCTACACCTTGAGCTGGTTGTGTGATTCCCAGCTTGCATAGACATACTTGGGCTAGCTCTTATCAACCTACCACACAACACAGTAATATAGCCAGGGTAGCACAGACGGTAGCAGTGGCACAGGCTAGCCATGCCAAATACAAACCCATCTGAACCCTGCGCATACATATTCAGCACGGTTAACCTATGCTGCCACTTGCTGCTTCCCATGCTTCACTACTCTCTTTAGCATGCTAGCTACACAAACTGGGAATCACACCCTCAGCTCCAAGTGTAGATAGAACCTTTAGTTCAGACAGAGGAAAAAATTCCTAACACTAACAGAAGCTTGGGGGTGTGTTTGCCAACAGATGTACCAACCCTGTACACACTAACAGTAACTAATTTAACACCTAACTAACAATACAAAGATATGTTTATTTGCTTCATAAACCACATAGTGATGCAGACACTGCAGGGTTCTGTCTCACAGCCATGGATGGTAAGAAAGAACTGAAGGGCAGTCGGACCCATTCTGACCTTGGGTGGGGATGTCTGAGGGCACTCAAGGTGCAGACACAGCCCCAACAAACACTTCTGTGCAATATAATCTGATTTCATGCACACAGGGCATAGGTGTACCAAGAGTGGAATACATACAAACATTTGAAGAACTGAATAATTCCCCTTTGTTTTAGTCTAATATATCCCCTTTCACTATTCTCAGAAACTGTATTATGTGTTTGTTGCTTTCCCTTGCCTCTGTACAATGAGATCACAAGTGGAAGTAGAGATCTCAAGTTGAAAAATTCTCTTAAAGACATTCCTCAGCATACTGAATCAAGTCAACACCATGGAACTTTTAAGATACCCAGGGACGGCACGTTGTCCATTTGTAGTCTCACCAATGTTTTTGCCAAGTTCTCCCCAAGCCCCCAGTGCCTTTTACTCCTGATGGAATTCTGCGCGCCTGCATGGGCAGAGAATTGTTATGGTGATCAGATATCTATCCCCCCATGCAGAAAAAAGAAGAAATCTGCTGGGGACACGTGCCTCTTCCTGGACAGCCTAGGCGGCGCATCTGTTCCAGCACACCTGGAGCAGCCATCAGAGACGCAAATCACTGCGGGGGCGGGACGTACGCACCTGCCTGGGAGACATTAATCCCCGTCGGGGGTGGAGTGGGCTGGGTGTGCATGTGTGAACAAGCCAGAGAGACTTGCTACAGAGTGGCTTGCCGGGCACGGGGGGCTTGGGGTTGTTAGGCATGAGGCAGGCTCTGTCCCCCGAGGCAGAAATGTAGTAGCCTGCCTGCCTATGTTCCTTCACTGCAAGGAAGCAAGCAGCTGTTTTGCCAGAGTTAGAAATGCAATCAGCCAGTGCTATCCCTTAAACTGCATGGAGGCTCATTTTATAACAGGGATTGGATTGAAACAAAATTCAGTCAGTTTTTGCTTGAGATGGGATAAGGTGTGGAAGAATAAGAGTCTGCTCTGTGCATTCCTTCAAAACTGTTTCAATGTTTGAAATAAAAGATTGTTCTAAATGTGAAAATAACACATTGTTAATGTTGTTATTGATCGTTAATTGATCTCATTCTCAGGCAAAAATGTAGCAGCCTGCCTGAATAGTAACATTGCTAATGTTCCTATTGTTAACTAACTGTTCCCATTCTCAGCCAATTCCCCCCAGAAGCATAAAACACGGAAAAGTTTTAAGGCTCCTTTACATTGCCAGAGTGGTGTAAAGGAGCCTTATTATAAATGACCATAAGGGAATCCTCAGCTAGGAGATCTATGTGCTTTCTCACTTTTTTTTCCTGTGCCAAAGTGGCCCAATGGAGTTAGATTACAGATCAGGATTTATTTTACTTACCCATTAAAAAACAACAACAACAACAACAACAAAAAATAAAAGACTGAGGGCAAATAAAACATTTATCAAGAAGTCACTAAAATGTCAGGACAATCAGAACCAAGCACTTCCCAAAGTACCCAGCCCGGTCCAGATGAAGTTACTAAAGGGCAAAAGGGATATATTTGTTCTTTTGCATGACATCAAAAATGGCTACACCAGGTTCTCATGCTTGAGAATTCCCTACAAAACTGCATGTAGATGGGGACAAATTATTTTGCACATCCTGCAACGTTGTTCTCAACCATGACTGATGGTCTGTAATTGTGGATCATTTTGCATTTAAAAAACAAAAAAAACCCACATTATTTTGACAAATAACATATGCAGAATTTTTAATTTTTTGGCACAGAATTCCCGCAGGAATAGCCTTTGCTGTCATCAGAACACGTGAATTTTAAAATTGGGATTTTCAGTATATTTTTCTTTATTTTATAGATCCATGTTTTTAATCTAATACTTGACACTAAGACCAAATAAATTTGCTGTCTACAAGTTCCCACAAGTTCTTAGAAACAATCTGTCAACCCCCTGACCTAGCAGGGAGTGGTGTGAAGGAATGGATATTGAAAATGGAAAAACATATTCTACAGACTAACAAATTTATTTGAGCATAAGAGCACGAAAGATTATGCTCAAATAAATTTGTTAGTCTCTAAAGTGCCACAAGTACTCCTTTTCTTTTTGCGAATAGACTAACACGGCTGCTACTCTGAAACATATCATTCTATGCATTTCCTACCTTAGTTCTGGAAAGCTGAGATTTGTTCTGAGCCTCATAAGAATGTACATTATTGTCTCTGCAATTGTTCTCAGCCCCAACTGTATCCATAATGCTGCTTCCACATGTCTGTGTATTATAGCCACTGTCCACCTAGGAACAAAAGCCAGGAATTAATATCCTATGTACTCTGTTCCAGATAAGCTCCCCTATTTCTTGTGCATTACTTAATTTACATTTGTATTGCCCCTACTTCATAATCCTTTCATATTGTATTTATAAACTTAATCTATCATACAAGCTATACATATCACTGATTAAAATATGAACTATTGAAATACAGCCACATCTAAAGGTGATATCTGGCAACTGTTTAACAATGCATGCTTAGAATCACTTCTGTCCTAAGCTATTATCTGATTGAAACTTCAGGGAAAGTTAAATAGGCAAATTGGAAATACTTGTGAGTTCAAGTACATGCCCGTTGGACATTTAGTGGTCACAACTCAGAACTTTTTCAAATATTAAGGTGTCAGCATCTTCAGCAGGACAGTTCCTACTACTATCATCATAGTTTCTTCACTACCTTCAAAAACCAGGACTTCTTTGGAGACCTCCTATACAAGGTGATATGGCTAGATGTGTGTGGCTTGCATATTTTACAAGATAATACAATTGCAGGCTTAAATAAAATTGACAATCTATTTGTGACTTAAAAAGCAAAAGGCGGCTGCATTATGTAATAACTTAGTTAACTGCAGCAGATTCATTAGAAACAAGAGGAGATAGTAAATTGGTCAACCAGAATCCAAGTAGTTTGGGATTAATCCACATTTACTACTGTGGTAGCATAAGAAATATTTCCTTGAATTGCTGTGTTGCCAGTCAAATAGAAAAAGCTTTAAGTCACACAATTCAGTGTTTACACCCCATCAGATAAGACGTGACAGAAAGTATATCCAGAATGGTAGAGGGACAAATGTGAAAACTGAGAGATTAAACTTGAGGTATAATATACTAAATTATTTAAATAAAACAAAAACCCTTACCTGAATACTACTGCTGTCACAAGGAATTACACTGCTTTCCGCAAGAGGTGATATGCACATGTGAGAGCTTTCAATACTGAAAGTAATTCCTGTCATGAAGCTGGTCATTGGCATACTGCTATTACCAACACATTCCTTGACCCAAGTGTTCTCATCTGACACCTCAACTGTATCAACCATATCAACAGTATTATTTTCTTTTAAACCTTCTATATCCTGCAACGATGCCAGTCCTTGTTCACAAGCTTCAGAGTGATCTGGTGAAATAGATACAGTCGCCACAACTAGATGTGTACCGTGTGCAAAAGTATCACCATCCTGCTGCTGTAAATTTACTCCAGTGTCCATCTGTGGTAACAGAACTTCTGCAGGTAGGGCATTCTCTTTGTCTTCTGCCTCTTCGTTGTGATTTTCAAGGGTAAATGGTATCCTAATAAGGGAAGTTTGATATTGTGCAGTCCCTCTGCATGCTCCAAGTCTCATAGGAGAGCAATTTTTAATTGGAGAACAGCCATCTATATAAGGACTTCTAGTACTTGGGGGTGTCATTCTGTTTGAGACTGGTGCAGAAGGAACATCCGGAGAACGAAAAGTCAACTTTCTTTGTTCTGTCCATAGTAAAAACAGAATAATACAATTCATTAGATATCAGATGGAGAAAAGCTAACAGTCTGAATCCTAGGACCAGAAGTCACTAGAACAACTACAGCCACACTAAGTGGTGATTCCCTTGCGTATCATGTCCTAGCACTAAAGGCATTTGATACAACTATTTTTAAAAGTTATACTTGTTACACACATGTTTAGCCATCATACTTTCAAATTTTAATCCTGCTTACCTAAAGCTTTCCTTTCTCTGAAAGGTCTACTACTGCAGAGACCAGGTCAGGGATCGGCAATCTTTGGCACACAGCCCGCCAAGATAAGCCCCCTTGCGAGCCGGTTTGTTTACTTGCCGCGTCTGCAGGTTCGGCCGAGCGCAGCTCCCTCTGGCTGCGGTTCGCCGATCCAGGCCAATGGGGGCTGCGGGAAGCGGCAGCCAGCACATCCCTCGGCCCGCACTGCTTCCCGCAGCCCCCATCGGCCTGGAGCGGCAAACCATGGCTAGCGTGAGTTGCGATCAGCTGAAACTGTGGACGCGGCAGGTAAACAAACCAGCCTAGCCCGCCAGGGGGCTTACCTTGGCGGGCCTCCACATGCCAAAGGTTGCTGATCCCTGGACCAGGTTTTCAAATGGCAGTACCAAATTGTGTCAAAATGAACAGTGCCTTACCCCAAAATGCTTCCAGTCCAATAACCTAAAATCCATACTAGGCAAGTACTGTAAATTTCTTAGAACACATTAGTTCTACAAAAGCTTTTTGAGGGTGAAAATTATCAGAACTTTATACAATCAGGCATAGAGTGGAAAGTAGCTATTCAGTCTTTATACATAACTTTGCAGAAGTATCTCATAGCAGGTTCTGACTGAATCAGCTATGCAAACAGACTGAGATTTTACAGAACACAGACTACCAATACTGCCAAATTGCAACAAATTATGGAGTCTGATATGGATAAGCACCACTAAGTTTCTAAACTAGTGAATTCATTTAATCTCAGCTTAATCTGGTTATGGGTATCAGGGCTCAAATGTAAGACACTAACCCTATCAAAATAGTTTTTCCTACAACAATTCTGACTGCTCATCTTATTTTTGATACATAACTTCAAACAAAACCCTCCCCCTCAGATCATATTGCTCCCCTTTACTTTATTTCATACTATGAGTTTTCATGATTCCTTTTTCCACTTTTTCCCACTAAAAAAATTTATTTTTTTGCACTTTCTAAGTAATTCTGTTCAGGTAAACATTTTATACATTTACATTGACGACACTTTACTGTTCAACATGCCATGTGCCATACTAGATGAGACCACTGGACTATCAAGCCAAGTACCTGCCTCTAGATGGATCATTTTTTCATAACAAGAAATACAAGCTGCATGAAAGGAGACTGTATATAAAGTCAAACCATACCTGACAATGGTGTCTTCCTTATCTGAAAAGCAATTGGAGAAAAAGTAGGGGAAGCAATATTTGCAGGGGACCTCTCTGGAAATGTGGGACTGGTAATGCTTCCCAGACTGTATGCCCTTGTACCTCCCTGAATAGGACTGGAGGAAAACTGACCCTTTAACAACAAAGAGTAAGAATTAGCTTTTACATAATACAAATTTATAGACTGATGTACAAATTTGTAGACTTGAAAGTACAGTGCTACTGGGAAAATAATTCTATTCCTGCTTCACTGACACTCTCAATCAAGCATTTCACTGCTGCAATATTCCATTTGAAATTCTCCAATTGGATTTTATGATGCCTCATAGGAAATCCAATGCTTCCAAAGAGGAGTACTAATTAAGACTATGTTATCAATCATATTAGAACTAACAGGAGCCAGACTACTGTATAAGGATTTTCCTAATCAACAGCCAAATTACTGTTTAGTATTTTTATTATTGTTATGCCTACAACGTTTCATCTTCCAAATGGCAGACACCCCAAAACAGAATGGAATGTTGCCCCCAATGCAGTGACAGATTGAGTAGACTGCACACTGACACCATTGGATATTTTAACAGAATCCACACTATCTGAAGGACATAACTTTGAAGTCAACCAAAACAGACTCTTCATCTGAAAGAGTCAAAAGAAGCTGTGCTCTTATCTCAGGCCAAGTCTATAGTAGGAACAGTTTGCTGCCATAGGTATAACCCATATATTGTATTGGTAAAGTAGTAATTGTGCGGACACAGAGTTTGCTGGCAAAACTGAGGTTTTGCCAAAATAGCTTATTCAAGCCCCCTAACAAAATAAGTTCTACTGGAAAAAGCACAGTACATAACTCAGCGTTTTTGCCAACACAGTTATAATGGTCAGAGACCAAGACATCGCACCTCTGACTAACATAACTATGCCAGCAAAAGTCTTTTGTTTAGATCTATCCTCAGCAGGAAATAGCAATTTGCACATCACCAGAAAATGTGAGTTGGAGCTAAGAAACACAACGTTCAGACATTCATGCCTTAGTTGTGATCTTGTTTTCATTTAGTATAATATGCTCCTGGCTGGTTGAAGGTCTCATTAAAAGTGAGTTTGTGTTGGAAACTGATAGCTCAAGAAATTGATGGACTTCCAATTCACTTGTATATTATAGCATGCCAGAGGTGCATCTGTATTTTACATTCCTAGATCTGAGAGTTCTGAACAAAGATCACAAATGAGTAAATAGCACTGTAAACATGGCAGTTTTGTAATACGATACCATCCTTTCAAGGAAAATACTTATTTTACTTTGAAGTGTAAAAAAAGTGCCTTTTTTGCTTTATTATGTATAGGGCTTCTGATTTTTGGTTTTATTCCATAAACACCCTTGATACAAATGAGTGAGGGAGGGAAGAGAAAGTGGAGTTCATCCACTGAACACCAGAAAACCACCACAAATGGTTACTTGTATCTAAGGCTTGTTTACACAGAGAAGTAATGCAGACTACAGGGGAGAGATTTCTAAAGTGCACTAAACATGCTGCATGTTAACTGGTCCATGAAGATCCTGCTGCTGTGCACTTAAGGTTCCCTAGGGTGCTCTGAAGTCATGCTGTTTGAAACATTATGTGTTAAAGCATTCTAGGGAACATTACAGTGAGATTACTCATTACAGTATACATAGGCAGAAAGCCCCTATATTTTAATATATATTATATACCCGCCTATATTTTATATATCTACATAAAACTTGAAAATTGCTTCAAATAACCCCAAAAAACAAAAGCCCTAACTACATATAAATATCTGTAAAGTTTTCCTCAGACATTCTGCTTTTCTTTTCTTTTTTTTTTAATTAAAAATCATGTTTTGCCTACTTTTCCCAGCAATACTGTGGATTACTAGAGAATTAGTAGGTTTAGGATATACACCAAGAAAGTAAGCAAACCCTGTCTGAGAAGGAACGTGATTTTTATTCAGATTTGTTAACAAAAAGTTAACTATTGTTTGGAGAATGAATCTTTAACATTCAACACTTCCCTTTCAATTAAGGGTTAAAGAAAGTCCACAACCTCAATCAGACCACCGAGTTCTCTGCAAACTCAGGGAAGACCAGATTTTACAATCCCAATATTTCCGACGTGTTTGTTTTTTTAAAACAAGCACAGAACAACCCCCTTTTAGGTACATTGGGTCATTTATACCATTCCTAGCAAGCAAGCAAGAGAGAAAGAGAAAGTAAAAAAGAAAAAAAGAAAGAAAGAAAGGGCACAAATCTTTCTTCTTTGCAGATCAACTTTAAGGGAAAGCAACTAGAGCAATTATGTACACCAAATGGTGTTTTAGGTACTAATCAAGCCGAGGACTAAGATGATATTTTTGGTATGCAAACTTAATGAGTTTACGAAGGCATGGCTGCAATATGATCTCAGCCAATAAAGTCTTTCTGTAAAGTGCATCCTATATGGAAAGATCAAAGAGACTTCACAAGCTATTCATATTCGAATCATTCCCTCTCATTCTCTTATGTCAATATCATTCAGACACAAATACCATTGGGCAGAGAAATAGCAGCTCTTCAACAGTGAATATCAGGACTACACAACAATTTGATAGGGAAAGAAAAGCATAAATTTTAAGTTAAAAAACATGAAGTTTTAGTTAGGCACAATTTAGTTCCAAAATTGGAATTTGACCAGGACTCTTGGTATTAACACCACTCTTTAATTACTTCAGTTGTGTAGACTATTCAAAAGCGGTACTTCAGCTGGTGAAATCTGATCAGACACAATCAGAAGTGGTTCTGCTGCTTTAGAATCAGAGGAGTAGCCTTGTTAGTCTGTATCCACAAAAACAACGAGGAGTCCGGTGGCACCTTAAAAACCAACAGATTTATTTGGGCATAAGCTTTCATGGGTAAAAATGCTGCATCTGAAGAAGTGGGTTTTTTACCCACGAAAGCTTATGCCCAAATAAATCTGTTAGCCTTGAAGGTGCCACTGGACTCCTTGTTGTTTTTGCTGCTTCAGAGAATTTCACGTGTACCAGCTAAATCAGTACATACACAAAGAAAATGAAAAGGCTTCTTACTGAACTAGATGTTTCCACAGGGCTTCTGCACCGGGCTGGAGAAATATCTATTGAACATAGCACTCCAAGTGATGCTGGTGGATTATTACAAGGGCTTTGTGGAGAAAGAGACAAACACTCAGATACACTTCCATTCTCATCTAAAAACAGCTTTCTTCTCAGTGATGAGGAGCTTAGGCTTTCCTGAGACTGGTCTGCAAATTCTTCTGTTCTAAAATATTCACCTAAAGAAAAAAGAAAAAGTTTGTTGGCAAGTTTAATTAGCCAGTCTTGTCTTATTTCTCCTGTCTACAGAAAAAGTATGGGGGAACAAAGGGGACAAGGACCTCGTCTACACAGTCATAAACAGCCACTGAATTCTGTAACTGCTGAAATTGTTAATAATATTTTAGCCATGCTGTGGGCATTAGACTAAGCAGCGTTATAACCAGGTTAATATAAAGTCAGGGCTTTCCCCCCATAAACGCTGGGTTTATTAAAATTTGCTGTAATGTGATTTTTCCCACACGGAAGCTGGTCCAAATGTGTCAACCCCAGTTCAGTCATGACAATGTTGAATAGTTTCTGTTAAACTATTCTGCTTGAGTAGACAAAGCTTTTCGGACAGCTGCCATTCCAAATGATCATGCTTACAGAACTCCCATAGAATCATAGGACTGGATGGGACCTCGAGAGGTCATCTAGACCAGTCCCCTGCACTTATGGCAGGACTTAGTATTATCTAGACCATCCCTGATTGTCCAACCTGTATGCAGTGGAATGCACATTCTGGCCATCTTACCCAAGAAAAGATGTACAGGCAGGAAGTACCCAGCCAGAAGGCTGGAAACTCTTCTGAACGGAAGACTGAATCAAGTCTGTCTAACAGAAGTATCATTAAGGATGCAATCAGTATTTTCCTCCCTATTACCACGTTCTAGTGCAGGGCTTCTCAAACTGGGGGTCGGGACCCCTCAGGGGGTCCGCGAGGTTATTCCAGGAGGGGTTGCGAGCTGTCAGCCTCCACCCGAAACCCTACTTTGCCTCCAGCATTTATAATGGTGTTAAATATATAAAAAGTGTTTTTAATTTGTAAGGGGAGGGAGGAAGGGGTTACACTCAGAGGTTTGCTGCGTGAAAGTGGTCACCAGTAAAAGTTTGAGAACCACTGAAGTGCAAAGCAGAGGTGGTGACAGATAAAATTTAAGAGCCACTTTATGGAGTTCTATCAGAGATAGAAAATGGTTTATCACGCTCACGTTCTCAAAAGAGAAGGGTAAGTCCCACCCCATCCACCAATGTAGTTCAGCGATGGGATGGAGTCACAAAACCATGGTAGGAATAGAGACTGGTAATTTTATTTGTAATAAGTTGAAAATTCTAAATATTCCATCCAGTGTGTTGCTATGGGTTGAAAGCCCCACCACCAGATGACAGACTAAAAGAAACATTCTGCACCTATAAGCTGGCTCCTCCCCCTGCTCCTTGGGTCCTGCACCATCTCTCCTTGCAGTGGCTGGGTCATGCTTTGTAGCAACGCCAACGGAAAAACGGTTACTCACCTTCTCGTAACTGTTGTTCTTCAAGATGTGTTGTTCACGTCCATTCCAAATCAGGTGTGTGCACGCTGCGTGCACGGTCACTGGAAAGTTTTTCTCCTAGCAGTTCCCGTCGAGTCAGCTGGGGAGCCCCTGGGTGGCACCTTCCTGGCACTCAATATATGACCCTGCCGACCCAACCCCCTTCAGTTCCTTCTTACTGTCCGTCACGGCCGCTGGAACTGTGGCTCGCTTGCTTTGCAAGTGCTCCCTTAGTGCAGTTATCTAGTCTAGTTGTTCTTCTTGTTTTCTAGTTGTTTGCTGATAGTATAGTTATAGTTAATATAAGTGTTTGTGCGCGGGATCTTTCCCGGTCCCCTCACCCCTTCTTGGGCTCTGGGGCATGCCGCAAGGCTTTAAGTCTTGCAGCACATGCCACAAGCCCATGCCAAATAATGGCCTCCCGGACTCTCGCCTGAGGTGTCCATGCGTGCACACCTGATTGGAATCGACGTGAACAAGCACTCAAAGAACTATTCTTGGTAAAAGCACTCCCATCTGTAAAAATCAGGATGCTGGGATGAGGTTGAATTGCATTTTTTTGTTATGCTGTTTCTCACTTACTTTTTCCCTATGAGCTGTTTGTGTCAGTCACACAGCGGATGTGACTAGGAAGTAGTAACTCGTGAATTATGTGGCCCCAACTAGAGGTAAAGGGAATAAGATGGACTGGTCTAGAATAGCTTATTGAGCTCTTCCTACTCAAGTTCTGTTACATAACTCTGCTTTTTAAGTATTTCACAAAAAGCAAACATTTCCTTTAGATAGGTCAGTGTGCAGTGCAGCTAGTATGCACAGTCTTCCTAGTCTGTGTAGCCTAGAAAACCATGGATATTTTCTTTTGATTCAAGACCTGTGGTCTTCCATGATATCAATGATAAACATGAGGTTACTGTATGCAGTTTTTAAATTCCTGCAAAATGGTCATGCAAACCCAATCTAGCAATTGAGACTATTAGGCTTCCATAGCTAACTTCCAAGCTAGCCTACATTATGAATGCTGGCCCATACTTTAACGTACTATCTTTTAAAATATAACAATACAATGTTTATGTACACTCATCATTGTCCTACCATTCACCATCCCTCCACCTTTTGTTTCTTGTCCTCCCTTGCTGAGCCATTTCTAAATTAGAGCAGGAGCTCCACAGGACAAGGAGCTGTTATCTGTCCAAAACAACACTTGTACTTTGGGCAATTCTATGAATACTCAATTTTGAATCACACTAGGTTTCCAGTGCATTGTATCTCCATTCCTAATCAGCATGCAAAATAGATTTTTCAATTTAGACATTCATACATAAAGTACAACACGACATACCTAATATTTTTTCTAAGTTAAAATCCACAGGCAAAGACAATACTGTCTGACAAGCAGCTGCAATGAATAAAAACAATGAAATTAGCCTACAGTAACTTAGTCAACTAGTGCAAGTAAAAGGTTTAACTTTAAAATTGTATTTAACACATAGCTAGTTCAATTAGTGAAACACAATGTGTTGCCATGAGGAAAAGGGAAAAACTTATAGGCCTGGGGTCCTGAATTGGCTACAGTGTATGGAGCAAATCAGGCTCAGGGATAAGTGAAAAGGGTTGTTACACACAAGCTCTCCAGATGGCACCATATCCAGCCATACCTTAGCTGGGGGAAAGGCCTTTAAAAAAAAAAAAAAAATTCAAGCAAAAAAAATCAATGGAATACCCTGAAAATTGTGTGTTTATGTACAGGTTTCAGAAAATAGTTTCTGTGACCTCGTACAAAATGGAGGGGAGAGGATGTCAAAGAATCTTTATATTATAATGTAATTAAGTTAGTATGCAATTTGGGCTTCAAAGCATAAACAGAACTTTACGTGTAATACTACATGTAGTCCAAGAACACATTTATTCCTAGACAAACAGTAACATAAATACCTTGCTGAATTGGGGCCTAAATACATGCCTAACTTGAAGCACTAAGTCGTCCCATTAAATGAGACTACTCATGTGCTTAAAGTTAGGCAAGTGCTCAAGCACCTGGCAGTACTGAAGCCAAACAAACTTGTTTTTAAAAAAGGAGTTCAGTTAGCTTAAATAAAAACTTCTTATATTCCTTTGAGTGCATGTTCATTTTGTCACTTGATACTGTTTTATACCAACCATTGCTTTTTCCAGGTTGCACAGTTAGCTGTCTTCCAATCGGTGAAATGTTATTTAAATCTATACCTGTAAAGCATCATTTAGATAAATTCAGTTAAAACTTAAATTAAAGCTTTTTACCATTCTGAAACATAACAGCAGTAAAGTGAAAATAGTTAATCCGATTGTACTGAGGAACTTCTCAAAAATAGTTAGCTACAATAAAATATTGTAATACTTTAGTTTACATCAAACCAAATTATTTTCAGAGAATAAAACTAGAACATGATTTTTGCAACTAAGTTTGGGACAGAGAAAAAAAAAAAAAACCTAGAGAGACAAGTGTCAGAGAAGCCAGAGAGAGGTTATATCAGTTTTTCTGACCAGCTCACGTTGTAAGAGTTTTCCATCAGTTCCATTGATTTTCCATCAATTCAATTGAAATCTAAAAGCTTGTCAAATTATGTTGATATTGCCAACATATTGTTATTTTTGGGGGGGGAGGAAGGGGACACAAGTGAAAAAGTTATTATAGTGTTAAAAGGCCATTCATGACATTTTGGGAATGAAAAGCTTCAATTTTTCTTTTCAGATTGACGGTTTTGAAATTTATTTTGGATTATGTTATACTAAAAAAATCAAAACTATACATTTTGATCATTTTTTTAAATTACTCAATTCTAAAAAATTTGGTGTGTTCAATAAAATGTAAGAGTCTGTTCAATTTTCCTAGTCAATATAACTATGCTTGTTTTGTGAAAGGGAGAAAGAAGCAAAAAGGTAATTCCAATTATTACAGTGGAATTTAGGTAATGAGAATATAATTGAGACAAAGTATTACCATGAGATCAGAGCTAGGATAAAGTTCACAGGAAATGAAAAAAAAAACACAGAGCCTAACTTTTTAGGCAAAATCCTGGCCCCACTTAAGTGAGTGTTCCCATCTAGTCACGCTGTCTATAACTTAAAAAAGTTAAACATATACATATTAAACATGCAAAACAGCTGATTTCTAAATTTAAGCTACTAAAAGACACCTTTAGAAACATACACAACTTACATTTAGTGGAATGAAACTGGGAAACTTGCTTCCCTTCATGATCAGTCCAAGGAGAGGGAACGATAAGACTTTTGGTGAAAAACTAGAGGAAAAAACATAACAATTAGATACTCCCAAACATTAAGACTATCTACTTAATTTTATAAATATGTATTTGCAAGCAACTAGTTGTAAAATCTTGAGTTTTGATTCTTATGGGCATGTTTAACATAGCCAAGATTAATCAAAATTCACTTTGGAACAGCTGATAGCTTTCTATCAGATTTCTTCAGCCACATATTTTCAAATTCCCTCTCTGAGATACAGCCCAAAACAACACAATTTCAGTTCAAATTAGTGTGGCTGGAAGATATTTTAAAAAAACCATCCATTGTTACAGAATGGTTAACATTTTGAAGCGCCCCATCTTTTTCGAATTCCACAAGTATACTGGTACATATACCATGTTAGCTTTGACAAAGCTTTCTTCACACATCTGTATTAACATACTCAATGCTGGTGTCTCAAACATGTCTCATTACTCCAGCAGAGTGATTAGATTTTAAGAGGTCCCATGTACTTTACAGCAAGCTGGAACTAAGTTCTGAGGCAATATAGTGCAGCAGAATGGAAATCTCATTTTCAGTACACCACAGTTTTGTACTGACAATTCGGATGCTTTGTAGAAGCAATCAAGAGGAAGTTGAAGTTGTTATTGAAGATGAATATGTGGTGACTGTTGGGGCTTTTGGCACCTTGGAAGACATTTAGGATCATAGAAATAAGCATATTTATGACAGGTTCCTGCTAAAAGTTAACAGTACTTGACACTCAAATCATCACTGTTAGGTTTGGATTTTGGAAATGCTCAGATATAAAAGGTGAGGGAGGTCATTATAAAAACCTGGATAAACAAGGGAGAAATTCTCCCACCCTAACCAATACTAGCAAGACCCAAAACACAGTCAAAAGGAAAACTGGAGTAACTGGACTTCTCAAAGAAGTGCTGACCGTATATTCCATTAACAGTGCACATGCACTCAAGATCGGAGTCTTTTGGCCAGCAGTGTCCATTGTGGCATATACCCTAAGTGTCCTCGTTTCCCAAGCCATAAAGAGCAAAGCAGGACAACTGCCACTTTGTTCCGTTACCACCATGGAACTTGATGGACATAGGACTCCAAACCAGAAGGGAAGAAAGGTAGGTTGTGAAACATATGGATGACATCTCAAATAATTCCAATTACAGCACAGGTAAGTACCTTTTATTTTCCCTTTGAATGACTGTCTATATATATATATTCAACTTATATCGACTCACAAGCAATGAATCAAAGCAATGGGGGTGGGAGCTCGGAGTTTAGGAACATAAAGATTGGAATAGAGCTTTCCCAACTGTAGTTATCAGATCGAGGCTTCAGCGACAGAATAGTGCTTCACAAATGTGTGAACAGATATTCTGGTAGTTGCTTTACATATGTCCAAAACAAACATTTTTCAAAGGTGCTGCGGTTGAAAGAAAGTAGGAGGATCTACTTTAGCCACCTCATAAAAGTCAGATATCTATCTAGATCAGTGGTTCCCAAACTTGTTCCGCCGCTTGTGCAGGGAAAGCCCTTAGCAGGCTGGGCCGGTTTGTTTACCTGCCGTGTCTGCAAGTTCAGCCGATCGCAGCTCCCAGTGGCCGCAGTTCGCGGCTCCCAGTGGCCGCAGTTCGCGGCTCCAGACCAATGGGAGCTGCTGGAAGCGGCGCGGGCTGAGGGATGTAGTGGCTGCCGCTTCCAGCAGCTCCCATTGGCCTGGACCAGCAAACCACTGATGAAGATTATTGAAAGATGTTTTAGGTCAAGTATGTATTATAAAACATCATGAATCAGCATCCTGTGGAATTAGAGATCTCTGCTGCTACCAAGAGGAAAAATCTCTTCCATTTTGATGAGTAGGTTGAACTTGTAGAATCTTTTCCACAGTTTAATATGTTGTTGGGATGTGTGTGTGTGTGTGTGTGTGTGTGTGTTAAAGCAGATGTACAACAGGACTTTTCTAAGTCTAACCTCCATCCAGCAGACAGGTGATGAAATAGAGATACTCTAGGTCCAGTTCCTTCGTGTTGCATCAGCCAGTATGGAATTAGAGATAATGTCTTTGGTTGGTAGACTAAAAGATTCAGTATGCTGGGGTACCAAAATCATCTCAGCCATGCTGATGCAATTAAGATAATTTTTGCTGAGTCCTGCTGGATCTTGCGTCAGACTGTTGGGATCAACAGAACTGGTGGGTATGCATAAATTATAGTCCACAACCACAAAAATCGGAAAGATATCTGAAAGTGAGCCTGAGGTGATGTCAGGACTTCAGTTCAAGAGGGGATACTTGTTGCTTCTATCTGTTGCAAATCTGTCTACCAGAGGATAACCCCATCCCAAGAGGATATTGCAAAGGACCAAGTCCTTGATCTCCTACACATGATGGGAGAGTTGCCTGCCAAGAGGGAGATTCAATGTCTGATACACCAATTCCATAACCTGATTGCCTCTTGGCATAATGGGGGAGATTTCCCCCCGCCCCCCTTTCTCTGGTTATGTAAACATGGTTGTTGTAATGCCAATCATAATTTGGATTGATTGGTCTTCTTGAATGTTACAAAAGCACACAAGCCTTTGTCCAATATGTCCAAGCAGCACAGGACATGCCCTTACTGTGGTGTTTGGATTCAATTTTATCCAGAGCTATTAAGGCAGACAAGTTCTCAAACCTATCTTGAGGTAGACACTGTGGCCTTTATGGAGTCTAGGATTGGTCATATGAGCGCCACTCTTGGAATTGGTATTAACTTGCATTTCTCCATGCTGAATTTTGGGCCAAGAGTGGTTAACGGCTCAAGAACACAATGAATCGCATCTCTCACCTTAAAAGCTTTTTTTCAAACTAACCACTTGTCTAGGTATGGGTTGACTATTATATTTCTTAAGTGCACTGGAACCACTGCCAACACTTTCGTAAAAACTCTCAGCACTGCAGAGCATCCAAAGGGTGAAAACACAATTATGAAAGTGTTCCTGACCACTAGGAATCTTAAGTACTTCATATGAGTCGAATTATTGAAATATGGAAGTTCATGTCCTGTGAGTCAAGGGATAAAAATCAAGTCCCCAGGATTTAGAGGGGAAATTATGGAAGCTAGCAGGGTCATCCTACACTTTATTTTGTGAATTAAGATGTTTAATTTTCATAAATCTAAGATGGGATGCCATCCTCTCTTCTTTTCTGGAATGAAGTAGTATTTGAAATAGAGTCCCTTTTCTTGGTATTGAGACGGAACTCTTTCTACTGGTCCGAGAGAAGTGAGAGGGCTTCCTGATGTAACAGTCCCTTGTGAGATATGTCCCTCAAGAAGACCAAAGATAGGCACAGTGTGGAACTTGATATCCTGTGTAACTGTCTCTAGTACCCATTGGTCTGAAAATACAGAAGGCCACATGTGCCTGAAGGAACTCAAATTGTTGATGAAAGTAGGAGTAGAAAGTTCTGGGTCTTTGGAAGCGATTTCATGTTCCTCTACTAACTTGTCAAAACAAGTGATTCAGGCCAGATGTAGACCGTTACAAACGTGCAGTGACAAACATGGAGAATAGTCTCTTTATGGAAATGCTGCCTCTTGTTAGATGGTTCTGAAGGTTTCTGATGAAAAAAATGGAAGTAATGGTACATATATCCATGAAGAGTAACTATTGTCTCACATGCTTCCTCTTAAGGGCCTGAGTATAGACCTTAGGGGAGTACGAAGGGCTTTGATTAAGTCCTGATCCTCAAAGCAGATTCCCTATAGCAGGCTGAACCTCCAGTGGGAAGCCAGACTTTTGAAGCCATGAGGCTCTTCTCATTACCACTGCTATGGCCATGAATCTTAAGGCACATCTACTGCGTCAAGTTCAGCTTTCAGATGAGTCCTGGCCATTAACTGACCTTCAGTCACCAGGGAAGAAAATTCTTCCATAACCTCCGGAGGGAGCTTACCTACAAACATCAAGATCTTTTCTTAATTCAGGAAATCATATCTGACCAACAGGGCCTGGTAATTTCAATTACAAATTGCAAGATAGCTGATAAATACAATTTAAGACTGACTAAATCTAGATTTTTTTTAGTTTACTTTCTTTTGTTGTTGTGTATTTTGTGTTCTCGATTTCCCATTTGTGGGTGTAACCACTAGTGACCCTGGTATAGGATGTGAACAGAAAAACAGAGCCCCCGGGGAAGGGATATGGCATTTCTCACCTGCTTTTTTGGGATGCAAGGACTTCTGTAGAAGGAATCTTATTCTCACTAGGTCCATTACAGCCTCATTAATTGGGAGGGCTATTTTCTCTCAGGTAGAGGACTGAAGAATGTTAATTAGTGGTGGATTACTGCACCTCCTCAACAGGTTTCTGTAAAGAGCCAGCTACCCTTGCAAGAAGGTCCTGAAACCCTTTAAAATTGTCCGTATATCATGTGATAGGTGGGTCTACAGCCTCATTCAGAGATAAGGAAAAAATGGTAGGTCCCAGTATGTCAGCTGAATTTGGTGGATGCTACTCACTTGGTTCCTCAGTTTGAGCAGATTGAGAGGATTGCTACATCAGAGCAGCTGAGACAGAGGAAGATCTCACATAAGTAGGTGATCTTCCTGGATGATGTTCCAGCCTATATGGCCCCCAAGGATTCCAGTATGACCACATATGTATTTAAGATAAAGTCCTGGCAGCCCTGGGATAGAAAGTCATGGTCCATGTCCAGAATGGTATTTGCCATAGGATCTAATCATAGGATGAGTTTTTAGATTCCCTGCATGACCCATACAAAGTAGGATAAGGTATTCTTCGTGAATACAGCCTGCAAAGTCTCTGCACCTCGAATGGTGAAAGGAAGATGCTCTCTTCCAGAGAGGAGATTTATTAGAGATCTACCTCTAACTGTCTCCAAACTGAATTTTCTTCAAAAAAAGTTTATCAGATTTTCTTCAGCTTGGAGCTGGTCTTGTCTGATGGGACTCCGGTGGTGTAGGCCCCATGCTGTCAGCAGCACTTCTGGAAACAGGCATGTCATGTACAGTGGTTCAGATACACCAAGGTCTGTAGCCAGTCTCATTGATTTAATCCATTAAAAAACATTTAGAAACAAACTTTTTTGGATTTTAACAGCCTTTTTAAAAAGAACTTATATATTGCATATTTGCTAGGGATGTGCAATTTCCCCCAAGTAAAAACAAAAATAAAAATCTAGTGTGGCAGCCATTAATGGGCCTAACACCCTCACATGAGGGGCAGTATTTGAATCCAGGGATTAGAATTAGCAATCCTTAAATTCCAGTATCAGGGGGAAAATATATATTTTATAGGCATATTAATTATATAAATTTTCTGGTTAAAAGAGAAGGCTATAAAATACCCTTTGCCTATGAGCAAACAACTAAACTAGCTGGGATAGGAATATATACACAGAGAAAAAGAGAGCCAGCAGCTTGTGAAGAATGGACAGCAAGCAGTTCAATCTCAAAACTGGAGGTGTTGAGAAGGAACTGAATGGCAATTGGTTTGCTCCATCCTTTATGCCCTCAGTGAGAGACACAAGAACATTCAGGGTGCATTCACAGCCACAACAGATTCCTATCTCAAACAAAGAGGGGAATGTGTACCATAAGTGGAATGTGTGAACAATAATTCAAAGAAGAATCAACCATTACTAACAAAAACTAACCACTAATGTCAAACGCCCAACCAACAAAGCTATTGTTTGAGGCTCTTCAACTCAGCAAGACCACAGTCCACAAGCTTACACAATTTATGTTTCAAAGGTAATTCCATCGGAAGGGCTAGACTTCATTTTTTTAAAATAAAAGCTTAGACTGGAACCCAATTCCATAGAAACAGATCCATTCCATGGCAAATTTTCTGAGTGACAAAGCCCCTGTTTTTACTTAAAGGAAAAAAAGAACAAAAATTCATTCAATACAATATTGTAGGGAAGGGCAATAACAGTAATAAGCACCACCTTTTTTAGAATCTTGATAATTTTTAAAATCTTTAGTGTTAGACAGAAGAACCATTCCCCTCTGTGACCTTAAGAACCCCTCAATGCCAATTGGCAGAGCACCCACCAAACTGTAACTTATCAAGCCAGATATACTCAATAACTAACACACCATTGTCAAAATATGTATCTAAAAGTTGCCAAGTAAAGTATCATATGTAAATGCTGGTCCAGAAAATCATTGTGTAATATATGCAAAGACATACAAGGGTTGTGTACAAAGAATTTTGATGTGCTGGAAACACGTTATTAAAATGTGTTTGGGAGGCAGTACATAAGCCTGACTGGTTTGACTGCAGGCAAAGAACAATGCAAGTACATTTACACAAGGTAAACATAGCAATCCAGTTAACAGCTTAATCAGCACACCGGGGTCTAAGCCTGCACCCCCAAGAAGTCTTTCTGTTTCTTGAGGCAAAGACAGTGGACTTCGGGGAGGAGCAAAAAAGACATTCTAGTTATCCATCATTTAGGGAGCGGCACCCTGCGATTCTGTGAAAGTTGGATCCCCTCACCTGGAGGGCTAGAGATGCTGGCAAGTTGACGTGAGGAAACTGCTACGCAACGATTGTAACTTGCTAGAATTATACTGTAGTCACTAGAAAGCGTGTTTTATTTGTAACCATACCTGTCTTTTTTCTTGTACTTAATAGGACTTAAATCTGTGTTTTTTTATTAATAAACTTATTCTTAGTTGTACTATAAACCATCACAGTGCTGTTATTTTGATATACAGAGTGAGTCCTCAGCTAATTTAACAGGCTGGTGTATATACTGTCTCTTTGGAGGCAGCAAACTTAATTTCTGTGAGTTTCCAGTGAGAGGAACTGGACACTGCAGAAGATGTTTCTGGTGGAACTCAGGACTCAGTTTAGACTGGCAGAGCCTGAAGGAGTTTGCTGATGAAGAGGACAGACTGATGGGCAGACAGCTGACACACTCTAATCTCCAGCAAAGCTCTCACTTGCGGAAGCAGAGGGGTAACCCAAAGGCTTCGAACAGAATGTCACGCCCTCTTCCTCAGGCTACCAAAGCACAGCTAAGTGGGTTTTGTTTGATTGCCTTACTTTCCCTAATAATCCCCAAGACACTCCTCGGTCCTACCTACAACTCCCATTGTGCTCAGAAGCCATCAGTATGTTGGCTTCCATTGCCTCTAGTGTGATTTCATTGGCTTTGGAAATGCCAAAGTAAGTAAGAAACCTTACTATCAAAACAGGTAACCTCTCCCCACTCAACTTCCTCTATAGACTAGCATGAAGTAAGGTCAAACGAGATAAGAACAGAAAGGTTGGCTTTTTGGAGAAGCAAAAAGCAAAGAACTGCATTATTACAAATGAACGGAAACCTCACCAAAGGAGATATATACTAGGGGCCTGTTTCTTCTTTCAGACCAGCTCTGCACTGGTGCAAATCCACTGCGTCACTGGCTTTTGAACATTTGTACAAGGCCCAGAGAGAAGCATTACAACAGCATCTTTAATCAGGAAATGCATTTGATTGTACCTCTCAAAACAAGGCAGCCAAACTACCGTAACTGCCCCACAGGACCCTATTGCTCATAGTTTTGACATATGTTCACCACAGAAATCAGTTTTACACATACATGACTTATTACATATGCTTCTTTGTCACTACTTTAAGCTTTTCCCTTTTCATGAAAATGTTCAAATAAGATATGGGCATATGAAGTTTGTATGTGGATATATACTAGCTGTGCTTACTGACACTTGGACAACTGGCCGCCATATGGAACTAGAGTCTGATCCTGCCTTAATGAGGAACAGGAATTTATCTTTGGCATACTATTTATCTAATCAGTTTATAAAAGTCATTTATGCATACTATGTATGGTCATAAAGAAAGCAGTAAAGCAGTCATCATCAATGGATTCTAGGGTTTTTTTGTCACTGAAAAATTAAACTCATGACAGTTAACGTAATGTGGCTGTCTTATTTGCTCATCTGTAGCTGTGCTGTGGAGTGTTAAGGCAGTTTGAGTTGTCTGTGAAATACAAACTTAATTCTGCATTTCCTGATTCTCCAATGTTTATTTATTTTTTTAAACTTGGATGTTACTTAAATGTACCTACAACTTTAATTTCATCTAAACAAAGGTGCTTTGCGGAGGAATACAAGGGTTTAAGCACCTAAAGTTAAGTGCCTAAGATGGAAAAATTATTAGAAAAATGGATTACTTGCTCTTCTCCCTGATCAGAAAACTCCCATAACTGAGTACAAGAGACTATGAAGGTAGAGTTTCCAGAAGTGTTGATACCTAAAAGCTGTACATTACAGCAAGCATTGAGGTGCAGAGGTAAGTTACACCAATGCACTGAAGCAAAGCTCTGGGGGGAGGCAGAAGGACTGCAAGAACCAAAGGGCAAGGAAACTGGAGTTTAGTGATAATTCTGGGCCAAGGAAGACCTTGACAGAAAGAAATAAAAAATCACCACACCACACCACACACACAAGCAAATTTGACTGGAAGCTAGAAAACATTAAAGAAAGAATACCCAAAGCAGGATGAAGCCGGATAGGTTGGAGAAGTCTGCGCCCATGGGGAGCTCTTTCACTGAGTAGAGCAGGGATCGGCAACCTTTGGCACGTGGCCCGCCAGGGTAAGCTCCCTGGCAGGACGGGCTGATTTGTTTACCTGCCGCATCCACAGGTTCGGCCAATCGCAGCTTCCACTGGCCGCAGTTCACTGCTCCAGGCTAATGTGGGCTGCGGGAAGTGGCATGGGCCGAGGGATAGAGAACTGAATTTCTTCAGTCAGAATTTTATTATCTTGTAGAGATGTATTTTTAGATCCTAACCATGACGGCACATGATCTTATGAAGTGTCTTATTGCATACCAGTCAATCGTCCAAGGTAAGTACCTATGGGGTGTTAGTACACTTCATGGAGGGGGGGAAAAAAAAAAGGGAGAGAGAATTATGAGAAGGACAAGTTATTCTTAGACGGTACATCTAACTCTGCAGACTTGCAGTACTTTTTCACACTGTTGGTGCAGTAGAGCAGGGCTAGACCACACGGTGGGGGAAAAAAGCATAATCTACACTAACTCTTCCACCATTCCTACAACCAGCACTAGTTCAGTAGTGGGAAGAGTACTAGTGTAGGCAACCCCACAAAAAGCAGTTCTCTCCTCCATACCTCTAAGGTGAGATTCCGGTAGAAACTCCTTTAGCTAGTTTTTTGGCCCCATGGCATTTGTGGCACAGAGTTGCCCATCTGCTGGTGACAATTACTGAACAGATGGCTGTTTAAATTCTCTTTAAAAAAAAAAAAAAGCAATTCAGGTCAGAAGTAACAGGCCAGCCAACTCTCCAATAAGATTTTTTCCTCAGTGAAAAAGCAAAGATTGCCGGGCACCATTATAACTGCAAGCAGGACTTAGAAACATGGAGATTCAACCCCTGGGTATTTTGAAAACTGTCATCTGTTCAGGACATCTTTGGAGAGTTTATATCACAGGTGATATTTTTGTGAAGTGCTCTAAAAGACTTATGCCACATTTCAGGTCTAGATAACATGAAAGTTACAAAGTCTGCTTCTTTGGCCTAAAATTGTAGGGTGGAGGAAATCCAATAAAAGCCACAAATAAGGATTCCCATTCTAAAACTACAAAAGATAAGCAGTAAACTGCATGATCTTCTACTAACCATTAAAATACCACAGGCTCTTAGTGAAGAGCTACCTCATACTTTGTAAAGTTGCTTTCAAAGTTGCTTTGCAAAGTTGCTAGACAACACTGAAAATTTACTTTTTACGATTGTTCATTTTACCCATATACACAATATTAATATCTGATTTAATATCAATAGCAATTTTAATTACCTCTTCAATGGCTTTCTGTCTTTTGTCTTCCATCTCTTTATCTATTCTAAACAATGCAAATGAAAAAAAAACCAATAAATTACCAATGCCATTACTGAATTTGATGGTTCAAGTAAATGAAAAGTACCATTTTTATAGAAGATTAAGATTAGCTGCCTTTTAAAATAAATCACAATTTACTCTATGTATAGTATTCATAACGTGCTGTGTGCAATTCCTTTGTATTCAAAATTGATAAGTGTGTACTGTATGCAGACAATTAGCAACTTTAAAGAAGGAGTTCCCACCCAGGGCAATTTTGTAATAACATTTTACACAGTAAGTGATTTACTTTGTAATCTTCTGTATATCCCTTTTACTATTATGAAAGAGATTTCTAGTTGACTGATATCTGTCTTGCTCATAATACAGCTTCTCTTTCCACCTAAATCTCTGATTTTGAATGCTTCTATAAGCAACTTTTAAAATTACTATAAAATAGACTTAAAGAGAAACTCACTCTAGGATCAAGCAAGACAAGGAATTTGACCATAAGGAAGAAAGCTCTTTAAACAGAAAAAAAGTAAAACCAAAATGGAAAACAAATGAAGGAATGTGTATAGATTTATTTGACATTATCTACTTCTTCCCCAACGAAAGGTTCCCTCTTCAAGTGGCTTATAAACCCACCTTATCCCAGCCCAACGCAATAATCACATCAAATATCTGAGTTAAGATTTTTTTTTTTTAAACAATCTCTAACACAAAATAGGCAATTCCAAAAGTAAGCTCGTATTAAATGGTATTTCCCCTTGTTCAAATATTTCTCACCCATATTCAAATGATTTGTTCAGCTTTGCACAAATGGTACAGTTTCCTTTTTGTGTCACCATAACTGATAAAGCTTCACTATACCAGTCCTTAGGAGGCTTATAAATGACAACCAAAGAAATTCATACTAATAACATAACTTTTGAAGAACAGCAGAGGCATGAAAATATTTATATGGAAGTTATATGTGAATAATCTCTTCAGACCACATAAATTACATATTTAAAAAGGACTGGGTACAGCATTTGGATAAGTGCTAGAACTATTAATTAGTATAAAATTCATAGATGTCCTGATACCACCTCTTTTTCCCCCCCAAAAGGGGCCAGTCATGGCTCTGACTAGACTTGCAATATGTCAATATACAAAAAAGGTACCATCTACAACTAAGAGCTTATGATACTGCTAAGTTGTTATAGTGCACAAGTCCAGAATTAACATAACATAGCAAAAGAACAGGCCAGGCACCTTCACTTGTCATTTATTCGTAAGTACAAATGATCACAAAAACAAGTATCCCTGCAGGTCAGACTGCAAAGCCGAAACATGGGGACTGAAAAGGCAGCATCTAGTTAAGAGAAGAGTGAGATTCATAACGTTAAGTGCAAGAGTAAGTGCTTTTTCTTTGGGCAGTGAGTTTGGAAAGTGCAAAGGCAAAAACAACATATGTAGTTGGCACCTAAAATATCAATCCTGTATTAAGCCATGGTCAAAATGCAACGCTGGCACAGTATTCATGTTGCTATGTGGTTTTTTTGAACAGCAGATACTTCATATCATATCATCTAATCTGAAAACATCCAGCAAAAAATGAAGAGGAAGAAAGCCAGGAGATTGGCCTAGGACACCCCAAGCAAATTTTGTACCAAATATACAGTAAGAATTACAAGAGACAAACAAGTGTGTTTTGGGTCTTTCAGCTTGAACTCATCAGCTGATAGAATACTACAGCGGAATTTGGGAATAGTTGAAGTTGCTAATACTGATCTCAGAAACCTGTAATAAGTTGCCATTTATGCACGGAATAGGCAAATGTGTCCATGCTCACTTGAAAGTTTCCTTTCTTTGAGTAATAAGGTCTACATATTTGTTACAATGGTACTTTAGCCTTCTAACAGCTTGGAGACAAAACCACACCAGTCAGTCACTGGCAGCAGAGGATTATGTTAACTATGCTGTGAGGAAAAAGGACAGTTTCTCTTGATGAGCTGAAATAGCTCAGTTGGGAGAGCATTAGACTGAAGATCTAAAGGTTCATGGTTTGATCCCGGGTTTCAGCAGATGATTTTGGGATAGCTCAGTGGTTTGAGCATTGGCCTGCTAAACCCACGGTTGTGAGTTCAATCCTTGAGGGGGCCATTTAGGGATCTGGGGCAAAAATTGAGGATTGGTCCTGCTTTGAGCAGGGGGTTGGACTAGATGACCTCCTGATATTCTGATTCTATGACACACAGTACTTGTCACGCTCCAATACTCTTTTACCTAGGGAGGTGGTGGAATCTCTTTCCTTAGATATTTTTAAGGTCAGGCTTGACAAAGCCCTGGCTGGGATGATTTAGTTGGGGATTGGTCCTGCTCTGAGCAGGGGGTTGGACTAGATGACCTCCTGAGGTCCCTTCCAACCCTGATATTCTATGATACAGCATATTCAACCTAACAAGAAACAAATTCTTGAATGTCAAATTCCATCTTTCTTCTGGATGATCCATTTGTCTCCAGATTGGTCCAGATCTGTGGACTTACTAATTACTCAATGAAAGGAAATTTCAAGAAAAAGCATGGAAAAGGTTCCCTATTCTTTGTCATGCTAAGATTCAAAAATCCGGTACAGTAGGATTGTCATAGCAGCAAGCCTCCAGGGTAAGAGGCAGGATCAGTCTTTAAATATGGGGATCCAAAACAAGGTAAATGTATATGATATTCTCCACCTTCCCCTGGGCTCAAAGGCACGGAGAAGGCTTTTGCCAAAAGAAAGGAAGTTGCATCGGCTAATATTGGACAACCACTATTATTCCTGGGGGAAAATACATTCTGCTGGAAAGGCAATGCAGTTATATCTTTCACCCACCAGGGGCTGCTGTAGCACCAGAAGAGAGGACAGCAGGCTCATGGTCCTGAGCAGCCAGCTGTGGATAAGGAGGGCCTGATGCTGCATTTCTCACAGCAACACGCCTGCAGGGCCAGATGAGAAGGCACGGGATATTTGGGAGGGGGAGAGGAGAGAGCGGACAGAGCAGGGCACAAAGGATCAGGGGTTCAGAAGGGCAAGAGGGGGGGAAAGACGGGGGAAGGGGCATAGGAGCTAGTGGGCTGAAAGCACTGAGCCAGGGGCTGAATGGGAAAGGGGCAAAAGGTCACAAGGGACAGGGAGAGGGGGGTGGCTGAGTGGAGGTGCAGGGCCACATGGGGACAAGGGCAGATGTGCCGGACTGAATGGGAGAGGCTAGGGGTCAGCCAGGGTCTGCACGGGGAACGGTCCCCAATTCCTCAACACTCCCCTCACCCCAGAAAGTGCCATACTTCTCCCACCCACACCCAACAACCCTCCAGCCTCATTCCCAGGCTCCTTCCCAGCATTTACTTCCCTGTACCTCAGCTCCTCCCTTACTCTTGATTCCCCCAAGCCTTTGCACTGCTTCTGAGGGGTGCAGGAAATACGTTTCTATATTGTAGTTTAAATGAATTATTACTCAAAGTTCTGAATTAATATGCCTAGTAAGGAATCTATTTGTCAAAAAACATTTCCTGAATTTTTTGTTCTATGTATTGTAACAGACATGCCTGCTGACAGGTATTTTGAAATAAATTACCAAAATAATTGAAACTGGTGTGATTATAGTTTTATTTTGACAAATAAAATATGCAGAATTTTAAAATATAGTGCACAGAATTTTTAATTTTTTGGCACAGAATTCCCCCAGGGGCACAATATGCTACTCTGAAAAGAGACGGTCAGTGCTCCTAAGAACTGGACTTTGACACTTAAGATGGAATATTTATTGAATTTACTCAAGGGAACAAAAACTGACATCGACAGTTGTGAGGACTCATTTTCATCATCATCACTCCCATAACACATTGGTCGTTGGGGCACCGTCACTGATGAGCAATCAACCAACTGTCTCCACCCCTGACAAATGTGTGTCACTGCTTGAGTCTCCGCAAAGTCCATTCCTGTCCACTCTTTTATGTTGTCAATCCATCTTTTCTTCTGTCTACCTCTTTTTCTCTTCCCCCTGTAATGTCCCTTGGAAGATGATCCTGGATAGGCCAGATGATCTCATTACATGGCCATATCGCTTCAGCTTGTGCTTCTTCATGGTCATCAGGAGGTCTTCATATGACCCAGCGCATTGGGTGATGATATTGAGGACCTCTTTATTAGTGACATGGTCAAAGTAGGAGATGCTTAGGATTTTACGGAAGCATCTCATCTCTACCACCCGTATTTTCCATTCAAGTTCTGCAGTAAGGATCCATGCCTCTCACGCACACAGAAAAATGAAGATGACCAATGCGTGCAGCAGTTTCAGTTTGGATTCCAAGGAGATGTTCTTATTCCTCTAAATTGGCTTTAGCTTTGCCACTGCTGCTGTTGTTTGTACAGTTCTTGCCCAAATTTCTACCTTGGATCCTTCATCAATGATGACTGCCCCCAAATACTTGAACTGTTTCACCGTCTCCAGCTCTTGTCCACTGCCAGTGATATGTGAACTGATCCCATCATGTTTGTCTGTCATCAGCTTGGTTTTCTCTGCACTGATTTCCATGACATATTTTGCAGAGGTTTCATCCAATCATTTCAGAAGGTTGGCAAGTTCATCTCTGCTGCCTGCCAGGCCATCAATGTCATCAGCGAACCGAAGATATGAGAGATTGTTCACCCCCCCAATGCTGACTGTGCATATGTGATCTTCTAGGGCATCAATCATTATGCACTCCAAGTAGATGTTGAACAGTGTCGACGAAAGAAGGCAGCCTTGCCAGACTCCAACAGCGGTGCAAAACCACTCTCCTATTGTGCCATTGATGAGAACTGCACTGCTGGCCTTGGCATACAGTTGTTTAATGGTAAGAATAAGCTTACGACCAACATTGTACTTCTTCATGGTTGCCCAGAGAGCTTCATGCCATACTCTGTCAAACGGCTTCTTGAAGTCAACAAAGATGTGGTAGCTATCCTGCTGGTATTGTAAGTACTTCTCACATTGTGCACGAAAGTTGAAAATCTGTTCTGTGGTACTTCTTCCAGCACAAAAGCCAGCCTGTTCTTCAGCGATGATATTGTCTGCTTGTGGCTTCAATTTGTTCAATATGACTTTCAAAATCACTTTGCTGGGATGGCTAATTAAGCTTATGGTCCAGTAATTTTGACACAATTGCAGGTTGTCTTTCTTTGGCAGAGCGATGATTAGTGACTGTGCCCACGTGGGGAGCCACTCACCGGTCTGGTGAGTACATCTATTACTGTTACTGGTGAGTACTATCTATTACTATTTCTCCTCTGAATTTCATCAGTTCAGCTGGGATGTTGTCAATACCTGTAGCCTTTCTGTTCTTGAGCGATTTCATAGCTGTCTCCACTTCTTTACATAGTATTGGAAAGTCATCCTCCTCTGTTGAATCTGGGCTGCCTAAGACACTAGGATCTCCCTTTGTATGGTGGTTGTATAGATCAGAGCAGTAGTTTATCCACCTATTGATGATGTTGCTTTCTTCTGTAAGACTGTTCCCTTCTTTGTCTTGAATTGCGTTAGCTTTGGCCCATGTTTCCTTTGTCAGAACTTTTACAACTTGGAAGGCTTGTTTGCTATTTTTATTATTGATACACTCTTCAAATTTTAGAGCATTGTTTTTCAATCCATATCTCCTTGGCCACCTTCATTCCTTTCTTGATCTTTCTGCCAATCCCTCTGTATTTATCAGCTCCCTCAGTGCTGTTCTTGCCTTAAGTTTTCTTCTGTCACACATTTGTAGTATTTCATTTGTGACACATGGTTTTGTCTTCTTTTGATGTTTCCCAAGGATGTCCATTGCTGCCTCATTCATTACAGTGTTGAAACTGTTGATCATTGTTTCTACGTCTTCCTCTAGAGCAAGCAGAGGGGCAAATTTTCCGCTGATCATTGCTTGGAATGACTCTGTAATGTTTTGGTCTCCAAGTCTAAGTCAAAACTTGGTTCTGGTGAACTTTGGCCTGATGATTTTTCTTAGCCACAGCCAAAAATTTAGCATCATAAGGTTGTGATCACTTCCAATATCAGCACCAGGGAAGCTCCTTGTTTTAGAAGCCTGTTAATCCTGGAACGAAATCGGTTTTGCACCATGATGTAGTCGATTGGGCTGTGATGTAGACCATTAGGTGCATGCCATGTTGATTGTCTGGATGCTTTATGTGCTCCTAATGTGTTTGCAAGAACCAGATTGTTATAGTTGGCAAACTCCAAAAGTCTCAATCCTCTCTCATTGGTTACCGCATTACAGAAAGGACCACAATAATCTCTCCAATCTGCCTGCGCATCAGTAGCCACTTTAGCATTCTGATCTCCTTGTACAATCAGGATATCTTTCTTGTGTATCTTATTGATGTCTTGCAGCTGATTGTAAAAATCTTCAATTTCCTCATCGTCATAGTCTGCTGTAGGGGCATAGACTTGTACCACTGTGATATTAAACAGTACTGCCTTTAGATGGATGGAAATAAGCCTGCTGGACATTGGGTGGCATCCTAATACTGAACTCTTGATATCTTTCTGCACAAGAAATCCTACGCCATTGACATGTTTTTCCTCTCCCACTGTAATAGAGTACATGACCTTCTTCTATTAGTACCTCTCCAAAGTTCTTCCATCTGACCTCAGAGATTCCTAGGAGGTGACAGGTGTATTGTTCCATTTCATACGTGAGTTCTTTCAACCTCCCTGTTTGTCTCAATGTCCTTACATTCCATGTGGCTATGATGAGGATATCTCTTCCACAAATCCGCTTTGTTGGGGTTACACCAATAGTTTACTTGTTGCGTCTGCCCTGGTGGGAGACGGCTGGCGTGGTCATTATTAACCCAGGCTATGATCAATCTGGTATGGACATCATTGACTTACTCATCATATGGTGCGTCCTGGGCAAATTTCTAACCTGGCAGAGCCCATCCCAGTCCAGGCAGCCCCCTTTTAGTTGCCTCTTACGACACGTAGGAGCAGTGAGCCTATTCTGTCCCTGGACCCACAAGGGATTTGTGAGGACTACCTGTCTGAATTAAAAGTATAATACTGGGTTTCAGTGAAAAAGGTTTCCGTTTTCAAATTAAAAAAAAACAAAAACGAAAAAAACAAAACAAAACAAAAAAAACCCCAAAACAAAACAAAACAAAACAAAAACCTACCTTCATCTGACTGGAGCTAATAACCTTTCAGAAGCCTACCCTTATGGACAAGGAGTATAACACCACCTCCTGCAAGGGGTGGAATCTGGGAAGTGCTGTAAGAAGCAGCATGAGGTTCCAAGGTTGTGTTCTATGACTTTACAGAGCTGGAATAAGGTTAATTCTCTAAGGAACTACTTAATGTTGGGATTTGTTCAAGGAGAGGAAGTTTTGTACATATTAAGAAAAATTTTACTATGGAGACGCAACCTTTTTGCATTGACAATCATACACCCAAAGGCCCTTCTGAAGGAATCCAAGGTTATGTTTCACATATTAAACTATGGCTTTGCACCAGAGAACAGAATAGCTGTATTTCCCCCCCCTTTTCTTCTCTTTTGGGGTCCAGGAAAGCAATAATCACTTTATCCATGTATTCATTTTAAACCTATCTGGTCCCAGATGGAGAACTGGTTTTGCAGTAGCTCCAGTGAGATACTGGATCTTCTGATGTCTCGGCTAGGTTAATCAAGCCTGAGAGTCATAGGCTCTTCACCCAGAAAGGCATAAGTAATAACACTACTGCTCCTTCATGCTGAGGCAGCTCTGGAAAAGGTGGAAAAATGTATAGGAGGAACCTTGCTCAGCTTTGAGATGTCTTTCACTACTTTACTTCCCAGTTCCTTATACTCAAAGATACCACAGGGCACTTTTACTGTTTTCAGATGCAAAAGGGCTGACCTGGACCAGCCCACCAAATTGACTTATAATAGTAAGATATTTCAATGTATAGTAGCTATTCTGATAATCCGACTATGGAGTTGACCTAAACGTGTTTTCCCAATGAGAAAACCTTATCAGACACATACACTATTGCAAGCAGAAGAGGCCTGTTAACCATGGTAGGAGCAGACCTTAATCAATCATTGTGTTCCCGGATGATGTCCTCCCTTTCTGATACCCATTCCCTGAACTGAATCAGGAAGTTCTTTAAAAAAAAAAAAAAAATCATCTCTGCATTTACCAGTGTGGGGAGTGGAAAATATGTGACACAAGCTAGCTCTGTCAATGGATGAGACAAGGCAAGATGTGGAGGGGATACCTGGAATTACTGGATAGGTATATGAACTCTGAGTCATTGAGACATGCCTTTGTATGAAATCAGAATTCTCAACAAGCTCCAATAAGTACTGGATATTTGTTTTTTGACACTACTTCCTTTCCATTATGACCATCATCTTCTGTTAAAATTGTTCCAAAGCGAGAACTTGTACCTGTGATAGTACTCACTCTCAGCCCAGGTCTACGACTGACTTCCCGGGCACCATGGTCTTTGTCCTAACCCAAGATACTCCAGAAACCATATCACTCTGTATTTGTTTTATCTTTCTCTCTATAGAGTGATAAGGGCACTGTAGGCTCAGGGGGAGGGGGCGGGAAGGGGTGCAGTGGGGGCAGGGCCTGTGGCAGAGCCAGGGGTTGAGCAGTGAGCAGCCCCCAGCACATTGGAAAGTTGGCACCTGTAGCCCCAGCCCTGGAGTCGGTGCCTATACAAGGAGCTGCATATTAACTTCTGAGGAGCCGCATGTGGCACTGGAGTCACAGGTTGGCCACCCCTGTATTAGATAAAGAATGTTAAATATTTATATGAACATGAATAAAACAGCCATGCATATATAAGGATAGCTTTCTAGTATTCAAATATCAGTTCAGTTCACTGCATAAAATAAAAAGCAACTTACCTGGCATGACTTAAATACATTGCCTGACGCCGAATATCTTCAGAGTCAATTTCAACAGGATTTATTAGAGCAAGTTGATCAATAGACCACCTAAATTTTCCTGGAGTCTGAGAAAGGAATGAACATCACGGTGAAGTATGCAGCGCTTACTATTCTAAACAGACAGAATCAAAAACACAGAATACATATCTTTAAAAAGAAGCCACATTGGAGCCAAAACCTCCTTATATAAATGAGCTAAAACAACAGTAATTGTTTCAGCCAGCTAAGTGAGCTACTTAAACTTTAAACTACAGAATCAGACCAACTGACCTTGTAATCTATTTTTGTTTAATGATCATTAATAGATTGCAATTGTATGTAACATGAAACAAAGCATAGCATATTTAGCATTTACAGAGCGTTTTGCATCTTAAAAGCACTTTACAAACATTAAAACCTCACAAAACCTCCGTAAGAAAAGTATTATCACACTTTTACTGATGGGAAAATTGAGGAAGAGAATGTATGTGACATCACTTGTCTAAGATCACACAGAGTTAGTGTCAGAGCCAAGATTAAAACAGAGTGCCTATTTTCTAGTCCCATGCTCAGTCCATTAGATCAAATTGCCTCCCAATGCTCAAGACTTCTACACCCGTAGTCATATCACCTCTTCCTATAAGGAGATTTTAAAGGCAGAATAAAGCTTGGCCAATATTTGGATGGAAAACCTCAAATCGTTATAGAAATGAATTTAGGGATTCAGAAGGCACGGTCCTTCCAGAAATTAAGCATGATGTTTAAAGGTTCTATACTGCTAGCAGTGCATTCTTTAAGATATATGTAAAACAGAGATCCAGATCCCCTGTGGTAAGAAATTCATGATATACCCACATCCATACAATTGTGGATAATATCCCCAAGGACCTCGTCACGTTCCAGTTTGGGAAATTATATTCCATCTACCTAAATTTTTTTTGCGTTTCAATGGACTAAAGTTTTCTTCACTGCATGTCAAACTAATACTCCTTCTGCAAAGTGATGATTTTACTCCAGTGTCCTGGAATTTATGGACAAATGATCCAGATAAACCAGAGAATGGGAAAGTGCAATGCTACAGCACCATATAGCAGCCACAAGAGAGCTAGCTCCCTTTCTGGATATGTGCATGCTGGTTGTCAAGGAGAGCCAAATAATGGAGTGTCGGATGAATAGGGTTCTACTGTATATAGATATAAACAATTTACACAGGACTTCAAGGCCTTCACACGATAAAAGTGCAAAATAATAAAAAGAGGAATGTAAAATATCATCATCTCTAAAGATTTTGTATCCAACCTGCTTGCGTCACAAGCCTAGAACAAGAATTGTTCCAGACAGAGCACCTATTTAGACCACGACTAACTCTAACAAGTGGTCTTCATTCCTCCCTTTCTCAAGAATTTGATTAGCATCAAATAGCTACAAATAGCTTTTTGCATTTAGTATATATGTTAATGCAATGTTATCATTAATATTTTAAAAACAAAGTCATACTGCTAAGTGACATCTGAGTTGTAGCAGTAGGTTTCCTTTAGTATTAAGAAGGTTGTAAGGAACTATGCTACTTAGTCTTGCTTAAATTCTAGTAAAAACTATCTACACATTTAAGAAATGATAAATTAGTATTTGGAAGTATTAATATTGCCTCTGACATTGTACTAGATATTAAATCTTACTGATGAGGATTTTGTTGATTTAAAGACGGAAGGACTGGAAACAATCTGCTCCTGCAGACTATAGTAATCACTTGGACTTTCAAAGGGGTTTAGGACAGCGGCGCGTCCTGGAGTCTTTGGTGTTATTTGCATTTTAGTTTCTTTTGCATCTCCCATAGCACAGAGCTGCACCTAGAAGAAAATAATTTTTTAGTTACAATTTAAGATGTTATATTTTTCATTTTGAGTCACCCTTAGTTTTAGGAAAAGACAAGAAACCATATCATTTTTCGGTTTGTCAAGCGATTAAAAAAACTGATCGTGTTTAATCTCTCGATTAAAAATAAATCATGATTAATCATGCAATTAATCATGCTTTTAAAGAATAATAGAATACCATTTATTTAAATATTTTTGGATGTTTTCTACATTAAATATATTGATTTCAGTTACAACACAAAATACAGTGTACAGTGCTTACTATATATATATTTTATTTCAAATATTTACTCTGTAAAAAAAACAGAAGAAACAGTATTTCAATTCACCTAAGTACTCTAGTGCAATCTCTTTATCATGAAACTTGAACTTACAAATGTAGAATTATGTACAAAAAGTAAGAGCATTCAAAAATAAAACAATGTAAAACTTTAGAGTCTCCAAGTCCACTCAGTCCTACTTCTTGTGCAGCCAATCGCTAAGACAAACAAATTTGTTTACATTTGCAGGAGATAATGCTGCCTGCTTCTTGTTTACACCTGTGAGAACAGGCATTCACACAGCACTGTTGTAGCCAGCGTCACAAGATCTTTACATGCCAGATGAGCTAAAGATTCATATGACCCTTCATGCTTCAACCACCATTCCAGAGGACATACTTCCATGCTGATGACGGGCTCTGCTCAATAACCATCCAAAGCAGTGCAGCCTGACATGTTTATTTTCATCATCTGAGTCAGATGCTACCAGCAGAAGGTTGATTTTCTGTTTGGGTTCTGTAGTTTTCTCTTTTAAGACTTCTGAAAGCATGCTCCACACCTCATCCCTCTCAGATTTTGGAAGGCACTTCAGATTCTTAAACCTTGGGTCAAGTGCTTTAGGTATCTTTCGGAATCTCACGTTGGTACATTCTTTGCGTTCTGTCAAATCTGCAGTGAAAGTTTTCTTAAAACTAACACCATGTGCTGGGTACTTATCCGAGATGGCTAGAACATGAAACAAATGGCAGAATGCCAGTAAAAGAGAGGAAGAGACATAGAATTCTCCCCCAAAGAGTTCAGCCACAAATTTAATTAACGCATTATTTTTTTAAAGAGCATCATCAGCCTGCAAGCATGTCCTCTGGAATGGTGTCCAAAGCATGAAGGAGCATACTAATGTTTAACATACCTGGCACGTAAACATCTTGCAATGCCAGCTACAAAAGTGCCATGAGAACACCTGTTCTCACTTTCTGGTGACACTGTAAATAAGAAGCAGGCAGCATTATCTCCTGTAGAGATAACAAACTTGTTTGTCTTAGCGATTGGCTGAACAAGAAGTAGGACAGAGTAGATTTGTAGGCTCGAAAGTTTTACATTGTTTTGTTTTTGAGTGCAGTTAGGTAACAAAAAAAAATAACTTATATTTGTAAATTGCACTTTCACGACAAAGGGATTGCACTACAGTACTTGTATAAGATGAATTGAAAAATACTATTTCTTTTGTTCATCATTTTTACAATGCATAAATTTGTAATAAAAATAATATAGTGAGCACTGTACACTTTGTATTCTGTGTTGTAACTGAAATCAATATATTTGAAAATGTAGAAAAACAATCTCAAATATTTATACATTTCAATTGGTATTCTATTGTTTAACTGTGTGATTAAAACTGGAATTAATTCTTTTAATCACAATTATTTTTTTTGAGTTAATTGCATGACTTAACTGTGATTGATCAACAGCCCTTATAATTTTTGAAGAAGCACTAACGTCCCACAGTCTAGTCAGGTTGAAAAAAGTCTGAGAAGTAGTTTCAGATTTGAGGTATCAGGTTCAGCTATGAGAGGCAGACACATAGAGGTACAGGGAAGTGCGAGGAAGACAAGATGAAGAGCAAAAACTTAGTACCTATCAAAATGAGAGTTAATGAGTACAAAGTCAAGAGAGGGAGTAGCAGGAAAGTAGAGCAAGACAGACAGCAGGAGTTAGGTAGCAGAGGTTTTAGACAGCCAACTGGGTACTCATCTGTTATAAAAGAGTAATTAAGCACTTGAATGATTTACCAAATATCTACAGGGAGCGGGGGGTTGGGGGGAGACTTACTCACTAAGCACCCCTACAAGAAAGTGGCGATGCTGACTTTCCTGCCAGGGATTTACTTTTGTTCAGCAGCCATGTGATCTCCTGGAAGGATCTTGCCTGGCCAGGGGATGCGAAGCCTGCACTGGTGTCCACACTGCCTGGTTCCTCACGGTTATTTATTGTCATTTTGGGGGTAGAGCTGGGGCAAAAGAAGTTTCCTAGCGTCTAAGGCCATTCGATCATCTAGTCCAACCTCCCGTCTGCCACCAGCCATTAGTCCGAGGAAAGTCTCTCTACTCTTTCTCCCAACAACTCCCTGCTCCCGCGCCCCCCTCCCCCCGCGAAGAGGCCGGACTAGTGTCGGAGCCGCAGCGGGAAACTCACAGCCTTGCCCGCTCAGCTCCGTCGCCGGTTCCCCGTGAAAGCAGCCGCCTGGCGGAGCCCGCCCGGCGAGCCGCGAACGCCAGCAGAAGCAGCGCGCTCCCCGCGGACTCGGGGCCCAAGTTAACGACAAGCTTCTCCTCAGCCGCAGGCTCGGCGCTCGCGGGACTCGGCCTGTCAGAGCCTCACGGGAGCGGGTAGCTACCTCCGCCGTTGGGTACCTGTTCAGCCACCGTTGAGTTGGGGCGGGCAGCACCGGGCGCCCCTCGCCGCTTTCACTCAGGCTGCGGCATCCCTGGCTTGGCTACTGCTTTCTCACGCGTCCGCGGCAGCCCGGGAGGCTCTTTAACTGCCACGCCCCCTTTCCTTGAGGCTGCCCAATCGCCGCGCGTCCATTCTCAGGCCCGGCCAATCGCGGCTCGCCGTCGCTCTCGAACGGACCAATCAACACTGGGCCACTTCACAAATTCGAACCGGTTCCTCCTCCTACCTCTCCGGTTGTTAAGCGGGCAGGCTCTATTCAAACTAATACGGCGGGTGGGGCGGGGCTTGAGGGCGACAGAGGGAGGTCAGGCAAGGTCGGGCAACCGCGCGTGCGTGGTGAGGTTTTTCTGTTGGGGCGGGAATGTTCGAACGCCAGGGAGAGGGTGTCTGTTTCCGGGTTAGAGGTCTCGCGCTGAGTGGTCCTCTGTCGCCATGGCGAGCGGCGCAGCCAATTTAAACGCGGTGAGAGAGACGATGGATGGTGAGTCCCAGGAGGCCGCTTGTGGGTTTTGTTGCGGCCGCCTCGGGTGTCCGACCCGCGCAGCTGCCGTTGGGGTGGGTGTGTGACCTCGATGGGCGGCGGCGCTCCCGGGCCTCAGGAGATCCCCGCGGGGTCCCCCTTTGCCTGAGGCACGTCTCCCGCCTCCCTCCCCCCACCCGCCGGTATGTTCTGTGCGGGTCTGGCAGCGTGACCGTAGCCCGGGCTTCCGTGGTCGCGACCTATCGCAGCGGCGGCGCCCGGAGGCCTCCGTCACGGGCGGGCCCTGAAGCGCTAGGGGACGTTGTACGAGCCTGCGATTGGGGCCCGGCTCCGGGGCCGCGGCGCAGCCGTTAAGGACAGCTACGAGCGGGCGGGAGGCTGAGCTGAGGCGGCCGAGGAGCCAAGCGCGGCAGTGACAGGGAGCTCGCTCCCGTGGTCTCTGCTCTCTCTACGGGCCGCTGCTGAGAGAAGAGCAAAACCACGTTCACATGGGGAGGGGGGAGAAATCAGCGTTAATATCCGGCTCTCTAGAGAGCCAGGGGTTTCTCCGAGTGAGGGTTTCCGCCAGCGCCCATGCTGTGTGTGTGTGTGTGTGTGTGTGTGTGACAGTGTGAGGCTATCGCTGCCTGGATTTTATTTTCTCTCTTAAATGACATGATGCACAAGTCGACTCTGCAATGCAAACCGTAAGGAGTTGTCAGATATTGGCGGCTGCGGATTGGTCACCTTCAGGAGCAGTTTGGCTGTGAGAATTGACAAGAAAAATGGCATTTTCTAGCTCCATTATTTGCATTTTGTGTGTTCAGTTATGTCTGCTCGCTATTGACAATAATACATTTGTCTACACTAGCCCTGCAGAGCCCACAAAAGAGAATGTGAATTGGGTTCTGTTCCTTTTTACCCAACAGGATTATTTTCAAACTCAATTTTGAAGGAGTTTATGTGCAATATGATTATTGTCAATCAGGCCCAAATTATACACGTTTAACTATAAAACTGCAATTACTAGCTTTGTGTAATTTGGTGATAATGCACAAGTGGGACAGAACATGATTCAACTTTAGTTCTATTCCCTGGCTGTAATTTTAGGAATGAAAGAAAATGTATCCTTCTAGATCTAGTTAAGTAATCAAATAATTGAGGCACAATAAATGTAGGACCTGAAGATTTTTTTTGTTTGTTTGTTTGTTTTTTGCACAAAGTCAAAGTAGAACTAGAATTGAATGTTGCACTGACGCGAACACTTTTAATAAAAGTGCTTCCCCCTCTCCCCCCCCGTCAGGAGTAAGGTACAGGAAAATAATTGAAGATGATTTCCTTAATTTACTGTAATTGTGTTTGCTGCAAATGAAACACAAGTTCTTTTTCTTAAACACTGATATATAAACTTTTTGGGGGAGGGAAACAAATGTTAGCATGAAAATGGAAAACTGTTAAATACCCTTTAATTCAAGCTTTTTCATTACTACTATGATAAGACTATTTGGTGATGTCATGAAATGCATAGGCTCGATGCTTTGGAACCACTCAAAATGAAGTTCAGACAGTACCCTCTGGTGGCGTGATACTCCTCAGGGCACACTCTCACTAGGACAAGCCTCCTTTCCTTCAGTGCTTCCTTGGGTCTGACCTCTGAGTGTTCAGCACCTCTGCTCACAGTGTGAGCTCCTCACATTGAGTCCACTTGGGTAGGACACCTAGGGAAGCCTTCCATCCCCTCTCCCAATGGGGGCCATGCACTCTATCTTTGCAGTTATAAGTGACTCAGCCAGTGAGGTAAAACAGAAAAGTGTATTAGTTGACTGGGACACAGTGTTGAACAGATCTTGTTAATACAGAAACTCAGCGATGTCCATCTTGGGGAATCCAGAGCCCTTGGCTCTCCTGTGTGAGTCCCAAAAGGAGACTGATTCATTTCCAGCAGCTAATCCTCAGTCATGACTAGTTGCTCCTCCTCCATCCTTCGTCTCTTTCCCAGGTCTCCACCTCTCACTTTGTTCTCTAATACCTCCAGCTGGCTCTTGCAGAGGATGGGCCCTGGCTATCAGTTGCCAGGATACAGTGTCAGTTGTTGTCTGGGCCAGGCAGCCAGGGGGCAGTTACACCTGCACTCTAGGGGTCTGCAACAATCACACACACCCTTGTACCATCACCTAGATACATAGGGGAAATTGAGGAACACACACAGTATTCAGACAAAACATTAAGAACATTCCCAGTTCATCACAGAGGGCATATTTCTTTTTGCATTCCCATTTATGAATGGACAACAGATTGTCAAACATTAATGGTCGCAATTGGCATTATTTTGTCCTCTTTATTCTTCATATAAACAATTAAGTGTGGTCAGGTTTAACTAGTTTTGTGTTGAATGTGCATGACTAAGAATATTTTACTAATTTTAAATCTTAATTTATTAAAAGAATAATTGAAAGTGAGGAAATGCATAATTAACACTCTTCAAACATCCTTAACTCTGCTACTGTATGTAGAGCCCTGCATGGATACAAATTTATACCTGTGGATGCAGATTAAATCGGTATCTGCGGAAACGCAGGGCTCTCCCGGGAACCACACCGGCGAAAGGAGCAGAATGTGGGGGTGCCGCTCCCAGGAGCCAACTCCCTGCACCAGCAGCTCCTCCAGCATGGCTGTACTGTCCCCAGCCCCTCCCACTGGGGCAGGCACCAGGCTCGCCGGCAGCTGTCCCTTGTTGTGCTCTTTTGTTCAACCGGCATGCACCTCCTGAGACAGGAGATGCTGACAGCTGCGGGGAAGGGATGGGGGCAGGTCTGGGGGCGATACAGCTGCGTTGGAGGAGCTGCTAGCGCAGGGCACTGGCTCCTGGGAGCGGCGGCCCAATGTTCTGCTCCTTTTGCTACTATGGTTCCTGGGAGAGCCATGCAGTTTCGTGGATACCGATTTATATCTGTGGATATACATTTGTATCCACGCAGGGCTCTAGCTATATGCCTGATGACCTTCAACCTAAAGGCCAAAAACCTTTTTCCACCCATTCACCTTCTCAATATTATATGGAACATACAAAACCCAATGATAGATGAAAAATACATGGTTAAAAATGAAGTTTTAGCATCTACACAACATTGTCAATCATTTACACCTGTATGTAATATAAGCAAGAAAAAAATCACAAGAGCACAATTATACCAGATACCTGAGAGCTGTGTGTGTGTTGTATGTCATAAAGCAGAGTGACTTAACTTTATCAGATGGGCAGTCTGGTTCAACTACTACACATGGGTTAATAATTTTGGACAATCAATTTTTTTAATTAATTGTAAGAACAATTAGTAAAGTTCCTTTAAAAACATCTCTCAAATTGGGGAAAGTACTATATTCCTAATATTCAGTAGCTTGCATTAGCTTACACAGGTCAGTGTGCAGTAGCTGAAAGAGACAAGTGATTTTAGCTCAGGGGTGGGCAAACTACGGCCCGTGAGATGTTTTTATCCGGCCCGTGAGCTCCCAGTAGGTAGCAGGGTCGGGGGTTGCCACGCTCTGCCTGGCACTCCCTCTGGGGAGCAGGGTCGAGGGCTTGCTGTGCTCCACTTGGCGCCCCCGACTCAGTGATGAGCAGTTTGAGCACCATCTTCCTGGAAGATTCTTCTGGCACACAGAAGAGCCACATTGCGCAGGTGTGACTTCACCACCCCTACTCAGCAGCACGCCAGATCCCCTCCCAGTCTCCTACAGCACTACCCTCAAGAGCCTCAAGTGGAGGGAAACCACCCAGGGGCTGCAGTTGCACCCTTCCTAGCTTGGGTGCCTCCGCAAGTGGCACAGCTGCCTTGGTGTCACACTGCCAGCAGTGCCCCTAGGAGTCCCTGGTACTACCCCTGTAGAGCCCTCCCTACCCCCCACGTGCCACACCTCATGAGTCCTCTTGCCCCACCTCAGTAACATCCCTTACTATATACACACTTTTAATGAATGCAACAGTGCAAACACAACTCAAAGTACAACCGTAAGAACATATTTGGGGGGAGGCTGGGGCATAAGGTTACAGGTGAGTTTACACCTGCTTCTGCCTCTTGTCCACATGGGTTGTGGGATAGAGTGCCATGGCACAAAATTGTCAGGGGCACTGATGCCCAACAATTCCAGGCTAGAGAAAGGGCCCAGTTTTTTCACAGTGCGTGCCATCTTGTAAAACAGTGGTTTGAAATAAGGGCAGCAGTTACAATTTTCTTTTCCCTCTTAAAAATGAGTGCTGCCAAAAAAAAAGAAAAGTGGACAGTGAGTGTCAGGTTTTCAACGAAAAATGGAATGCAAAATAGTTTTTCACAAACGTGGACTCAAAGGCTGTACGCCTGATTTGTCAGGAGAGCATCGCAGTGTTCAAGGAATACAATTTGAATTGTTATTTTTCAATGAAACATTCTAATTATGGCAGCAATTTAACAAGTGAGGGCAAGAAGAGCTGAGAAACTCGCCACAAACTTAAAAACTCAGCAAAATATATATGTGCGACAAGCTGAAGTTCAGGAAGCCACTACAAAGGCAAGTTATGTTCTGCCGTTTAAAATCGCTAAACAAAATAAGGCTTTTGCTGAATGGGAGTTTTTGAAAGAATGCATGGTTGATTTTGCTGGCATGCTGCGCCTGGAATACCAAAACAAATTTGAGAACATTAGTTTGTCATGAAGAACTGTTACTCGTCGTGTAGAAGTGATTGATGAACATTTGGCTTCTAAGCTGAACAAGAAAGCACAGGGCTTTACGTTGTTTGTTGTTTGTTTGATGACAGCACTGACATTAAGGACACAGTACAGTTACTGATTTTTTGTCAGAGGAATTGACAACAAATTTGAAATCAGAGAAATTTTTATCAATGGAATAAATGAAAGGCACAACAAAGGGATCGGATTTATACGAGAGGGTGTCTGACTGCCTTGAACATCTGAAGCTCCTCTGGAGTAAACTGGCAAAGGTAACCACAGATGGATCGCCAAATTTAACCAGGAAAATCGTAGAACTTTTAAAAAGAATTCAGGACAAAATAAAAGAAGATGACCCTGATAAAGAGGTGATTTTTCTGCATTGTATATACATCAGGAGGCCCTCTGCAAAAATGTCCTGGACATTGATCATGTTGTTCACACAGTAGTGAAAATAGTCAACTACATAAGAGCAAGGGGACTTAATCGTCGCAGTTCATTTCCCATCTTGAAGACACTGACACTAGGACTTACTTTATCATACAAATGTTCACTGGCTCAGCCTAGGAAAGGTATTGCAGTGAGTGTGGGATCTCAGAGATAAAATTTGCACTTTCTGGAGATGCAGGGGAAAGAAAATAGTTTCCCTGAATTAAAGAATTCAAACTGACCTTGCTTTTGGTGTAGATATCTTGGCACATTTAAATGAACTTATTGGAAAGCTACAAGGAAAGAATGTGTGTTTGTACACAAATTGTATTCTAGTGAGACAGCTTTCAAAGCCAAGTTAGTCTTGTTTTCAAACCAAATTAAGGACAAAGTGTTCACTTACTTTCCGACAGTGAAATACTTGGAAGTGTCACCAGAGCAGACAGAAAAGTACAGCAAATCTTTGTGTGACTTGCATGGAGAATTTTCTCATCGTTTCTCTGACTTTGAGAAGATAGAGAAGACACTGGAGCTGGTGTCATGCCCACTGTCACTTGACTACAAGAAAGCCCTGCAAGAATTACAACTGGCGCTCATTGATCTCCACTATGATTCCACCTTGAAGGAGAAGTACAATTCAGAAAAACTGAACAAGTTTTATGCCACCTTGAGTGAAATAAAGTTCCTAAATGTCTGCAAGGTGGCACAGAAAATCCTTGTTTTGTTCAGCTCCACCTATGTGTGCGAACAGACATTTTCCCTGCTGAATTACAGCAAATCTCGCTACAGATCCCAGTTAACTGACCAGCATCTCAGCTCGGTATTGTGTATTTCCACAACGAGAATGACACTGGACTTTGATGCCATTGTAAAGAAGGGTGACCAGCTGCATTGTTCACATTAATCAAAGAGGCCGTGGAAAGGGGTTAAGTTTGGTTTAATTACAGTAACTCCTCACTTAACGTTGTAGTTATGTTCCTGAAAAATGCAACTTTAAGTGAAACGATGTTAAACTAATCCAATTTTCCCATAAGATTTAATGTAAATGTGGGGGGTTAGGTTCCAAGGAAATTTTTGGGGGGCAGACAAAAGGCATTATATACTTTACAGTACTGTACTGTACTGTGGTTGGGAAGTGCTCCAGGCTTACCCCACACAGGTACAGCCTGCTGCAGGCAAGGACACTAGGAAGCACCTTTGCAGCAGCAATGGCAGCTTACCCAGAGAAGAACAGGTGCTGACTTTGCCAGGGGATGCTCCAGGCCCACCTCTTTCCACCCCCACTCCACCTCCTCTCCTGAGCACGCCATATCCCTGCTCCTTCCCCACCCCCAGAAAGTCCTAAGCGCCGCCAAACAGCTGTTTGGTGGGCTTAGGGCTTTCTGGGAGGGAGGGGTAGGAGTGGAGATGTGGTGCTTCCCTGCTCCTCACCCTCCCTCCCAGCACTTCGCACTTAGGACTTTCTGGAAGGGAGGGAGAGAGGGGGAGGAGTGGAGATGCAGTACTTTTCCACTCCTCCCCCTCCTTCCCAGAAAGTCCTAAGCACTGGCAAACAGCTGTTGGCGGTGGGAGAAGCGCTGGGAGGGAGGCGGAGGAGGCGGAGAAGAGGAACTTGTGCGATGCTCCCTTGTTAAGTCGCTGCTCTTCCACAAAATTTTACATGCAGTGCACAGAGCAGGCAGCCAAACGACATTATAAGGGAGCACTGAACAACTTTAAACAAGCATGTTCTCTAATTTAGCAGCGACGTAACCTTGAAACAACTTAAGTGGAAGGATGTTAAGTGAGGAGTTACTGTATTGTAATACATTGTTATGATGGTATATTTATAATAGTAAGTAAGGTTTTATGTTTATTTCCACTAAAATGTATTTTTATTAAATTGAGTTTACTTGAATATCTCTGAATTGTTAATTTCGTGAGCATTCATGGCCCACCATACAATTTCCATACCCAGATGCGGCCCTCTGGCCAAAAAGTTTGCCATCTCCTGTTTTAGCTGCTGTTATACACAGAAACAACCATTGTCTAGTTTATATAATGTCAGAGTCTTAAAATATTGACTGTATAAATAGTGTTTTTTCCCTTACTTTGGCTAATCTAAATCTTGTTAACAGTGAAATTGAAGTGGCATGACAGTAGGTGGTGATCAACTGAAAATGCTTACTTATTGTTTTCAGCTTCTGCCTGCTGAGCTGTACAAATGCTAGTTCTAAAAAAATCCCTGCAGATTTGTGAGCCAAAAGTGCCTAAAGTGTAGTCTTTCAAAATCTATAATACTCGTATTTCCCCTCTGATGTATGCAATGATTTCTGGGAGGACCCATTTACTGATATGTCCAGGTTTGTATAGTTATGCCTGGTACCTGCACAGTTAGAATCATTAGCATCCAGTCCAATTCTTCTTTTGATAATGCTTGCTAATACAAAATGAAGTGACATTCACCCCAGTTCACGCAGTCAGCATAAGACTTAAGTGGTACCTAAGTCTTATGCTGGCCTTTCTCACAGAGGTGAATTTCACCCATTATCACTACATTTAAAATAAAAAATGGCATGCTCCTCAAAAGTTGTCTAAAATTATAAAATTGCATCTAGCTGTCTATATATCCAGTATTTAGATCACTGTATGCCAGTTTGATGTTTCAAAGGCCTTTAATTGAGCATTAAATATTCATATAGTCATTAGTCCCCTTTTGATCTTAAGTGCTGTTTTATGTGCTTACAGCCCTCATTTCCTTGCCTTATTAGCAAAATAATAACTACTTTTTACCACCCTGGCTTTTGAGAGTAAGTCTGTGTCCACACTACAGATCTTACAGTGGTATAGCTGTATTGCTGCAGCTGCGCTGCTGTAAGATCTCCCATGAAGCCAATCTATGCCAACAGGAGTGAGCTCTGCCATCAGCATAATTAAACGACCCCTCCAACGAGCAGCAGTAGCTATGTCGGTGGGAGAGAATCTCCTGCTGACATAAAGCTCTCAACACCAGCACTTCTGTCGGTAAAACTTAGGTTGGTCAGGGGTTGTTTTTTTCACACACCTGAGTGACATAAGTTATACCAACATAAGTGGTAGGGTAGACAAAACTAAGGCTATCTTGACAGTAGCTTTGATTTGGCCTTTTAGAATGTGTCCGAAAGCATTTGAGAGAAGAAAATAAAATTATATAGCTGAATTTGGAGAGAGAGTGTGTTCCTGCCCATGGTCAGAATAAAGTAAAATTAGAGCAACTATTAATGAGAGATTAAGAAAAAAAATAGTTATAAAAGTTGCAAATATGTGAAAAAAATTATAATAGAACCTCAGAGTTACGAACACCAGAGTTACAAACTGACCACTTAACCACGCACCTCATTTGGAACCGGAAGTAAGCAATCTGGCAGCAGCAGAGACAAGGCAGAAAAAAAACAACGAATACAGTATTGTGTTAAATGTAAATTATTAAAAGAAAAGGGGGTGTGGGGCTAAAAAAATTGACAAGGTAAAGAAAGTTTCTGTGCTTGTTTAATTTAAATTAAGATGGTTAAAAGCAGCATTTTTCTTCTGCATAGTAAAGTTTCACAGCTGTATGAAGTCAACGTTCAGTTGTAAACTTTTGAAGAAAAACCATAATGTTTTGTTCAGAGTTGTGAAGGTTTCAGAGTTACGAACAGCCTCCATTCCCAAGGTGTTCGTCTTTCAATGGGAGGTATTTGGTATCTAAAATAGTGGAATTTTCAAAAGTGCCTAAGCACCTAAGTGCCTAATCTCCCAGTGATTTCAATCATGAACAGTAGAGTCAACTTTTGAGGCTCCTGAATCACTTAACCAGCTTTGAAAAATCTAACCTTAGTCTCTCTCTGCCTCAGTTCCATGTTTGAAAAAGAGGTGAATAGTACTTTCTTATCTCATAGGGCTGTTGAGGATAAATACATTAAGATTGTGAGGTGCATGGGTACTATGGTAATAGAGGCCATGTAAGTACCATAGAGAGATTCTACGCTGTGGTACATTATAATAGCTAAAGAAACAAGGAAAACAAATCAACATTAGACTTTATAAGGGTCTTACTGAGATTTGAAATTCTAAATTATGCTGTATCTTGTTTAATTACATAAAAAGTAAAAGTTATGTGCGTAAATGAACTAACCTTAGGCTGGAATGTAAGATATCTTTCCATAAAACCCCATTACCAAGTGCTAATAAAAGAGAAATTCTGCAGAGAATAGGAGCTGAAATTAGTCACTGAAAAGCTGTGCAATTCTCTGCCTCGAACTATCAAACACTACTTTTCCATTGGAAAAAAAAATCCATTAGAACAAAGTAATCAGAAATGTATATGCCCAGGAAATATATACTAAAAGCTCATTTAAAAAGTTAAATGTATTGTTCTGGCTTCAAAATATACTGTGTTTATATAATTGCAGTATTTTCAAGGTCATTATGAGAGAATTACATCCACCTTTTAGTTAAGCAGGGAGAACATATCAAATAGAACTCACAGTTCAAAAGTGCTGAACACTTGGCAGCTCCCACTGACTTTGTTGGGCTCTTCTGGGTGCTTAGCACTTCTGAAAATTAGGCCACTTACCTAGGTGCCTAATTATGGACATAGATTCTTAACTTTTGGCACCCATTTTTGAACATCTGGGCCTGGCCTATATGTTGTGGGTGATCTTATTTTTTTTAAAGCTATACTTCAGTATACCATAAATTTATACTGCAGTAAAACATTTTTAGTATTTGTGACTATATATCTTGTCAATATTAGCACATTAGGTATTAGAACAGCCATCTGTTGTCCGAGTGTAATGGTGAAAGGAATGAAGTAGCATTTCTATTTCAAATTTTGGAAAGCTTTGTTTCTTTGCGATTATAGAAACGTTATGAGTGATATTTCTTAATATAAATAAATCACTGTTGTCAGGGAGTCTTGCTGAAGACTGAACCTTGTACTGTTCTACAATAATGAAAGTTTTTCAGAAGATTCAAATGGAGTAGTATCTAGTCAAAGGATGCCATTTGATCACAAACATGCTTGGATGAAGATGCTTCTAGTGGAATGAGCAAGTTCAGTCATTGTTAGCAGATGAGAAGAATGTAAGGCAAAAGGGTAATGATGGTGGGAAAAACTAGCCAGTAAAAATCTAGAAGAAGTATCTTGAGTCACTGAATCAAGTGATGGCCATTCTTGTAACACGTGGCATTGTCATTGTCAAAGAGAGAGCCAGGTGTAGATGTAGGAGTGAGGGCCTAGGACAATGGTTCTCAACCCAGGGTTCACGTACCCTAGGGGATGCACAGAGATGTTTCCAGTCAACTCATCTAGGTATTTGTCTAGTTTTACAACAGGCTACATAAAAATACTAGAGAAATCAGTACAAACTAAAATTTCATACAGACAATGACTTGTTTATACTTCTCTATCTACTGTACACAGAAATGTAAGTACAATATTTATATTCCAATTGATTTATTTTATCATTATAAATAATAAAAATGAGAAATTAAGCAATTTTCCAGTAATAGTATGCTGTGACACTTTCATAGTTTTATGTCTGATTTTATAAGCAAGTAGTTTTTAAGTGAGGTGAAACTTGGGAATATGCAAGACAAATCAGACCCCTGAAAGGGATACAGTAGTCTGGAAAGGTTGAGAGCCACTGGCCTAGGACACTTTTTAAAAGCTTAAATTAATATTTGCTTTTGAGAACAAATAAAATTTAATATTTATGTCTGTATTTTCAGACAAAACTTTAATATTGAGTAAAATTGATAATTAAATATGCAGTAATACAAAACAATATTATAATGTTGTAAGAATTAATTAAAACTGCTCCTGTTTTCTTTCCGACCTTCCATTTAATGGGCAAAGATTTGAATTATCATTACAATTTTAGAATTTTTTAAAATCACTGTCTACAAATAAAAGCTTACTACATTCTGTAGGCATGTTGACTATTCTTCCTATCACAACAGTAAACAAGTAATATCCTGGTTCAGTGAATGGGGAACACTAGAGTAGAGAATGTAAGTGTGGATCTGAGTTTGGAGTCTGGGGCTTCTGACTCACACAGGGAAGGTAATTATGAATGTTACAGGTGGGGTTCACACGGGGGGTGGATAGGTAGTAATTCCGTTGTCACCATCCACAGAGGTTCAGCTTTTGAAAATCCCACCCTTAAGAAATAAATTATCTTAAAGAGAAATGTCAGTAATCTCCTTTTAACTTTAACAAAAACTAATTTTTAATTTTTTAAAAATTGTTGCAGTTCTGCTTGAGATTTCAAGAATATTAAACACTGGTTTGGATATGGAAACGCTGTCTATTTGTGTGCGGTTGTGTGAGCAAGGTATTAATCCAGAGGCCTTATCCTCAGTAATTAAAGAGCTACGCAAGGCTACAGAAGCGCTAAAGGTAAGGCAGTTTATGAAAAACTTGCAGAGTTTGTTTTTTAAAAAAAATTAAAGCAAATCAAAGTTCAAATTACTGCACTTTCAGCTTTTTGTACGAAATTGTACCTTTTCCTTGCATTTTAAATAAGATAAAAATAATAAACTTAGGAAACAAACCCTGTTGCCTTCATCCTGTATTGCTAATAGGATTTGGTCCAAAGAACAGAAACTGCAGATAGCAAACCTTACAAATTTTTACTTGCTTTTTTTCTCCTTACTTTGAATGAGTAACATGTTTTGATGGACCAATAAAATTACTAACTTTCTTTATTATCAATCACAGTAGTAAAAAATGGGCAAGTGGGCCTTTTTGTTGTTTGAGTGAACAGGTACACTTTCGTGACAGTTTTGCAAAGGTATAAATAATGTAGAGCCGGAGACTGGATTCTCTAACTATTTGTTTATATCAGATTCTCAAATTCTATCAACAGATCCACACTTAGGCTCAATTCCCATTCAGCTGTATATCAAATACAAGCTCCTTGTTTTTTATCTTTAAGGCTCTTCATAATTGAGCCCTACACACTCTAGCTGCTTTAGTAATCTTTCTCTCTTCTTCAAATCCCAATTTAAAAAAAACAAACAAACTACATAAATGTAGACAAATACATGTAACTGAGAAGGCAGTATCAGTTCTTCCCCACATTAACTTTCTTGTATGTCATATCCGCATTCCCTGCGTTTGTCTGTAGAGTCTTTCAGGGCAAGGGTATCTCTTCTGTGTTTATCCGGCATCCAATGATACCATTATATAAATATTTACTGCTGCTGCTGCTACTATTACTACTACTATTAAAATGATCTGTATAACTCACTGTAGTGTTATTTATGAATTATGCCAGTGTCCCAAATTCATGCAGATAAAATGTTTATGCTACACCATTATATATTTCATATTATATAATAAAAACATGGAAAAGACAAGAATAAGGATTCATATACATTTCACACATTTTTTTGTTGTTTTGGTTTACAGTTTAACAAGTAGGTGCGACTGCATGACTATGTTTGGGTCTGTAGTAAAACATGCCCTAATCTGAACACCACCTGCATGAGTCAGTGCGAAAAGACCAGGTACAGCTCCTTGTTAGAATTATACACTTGGCTTCCCTGTGTCAAATTTTGTCAAGTGATGGCTAAATGAATAAAGGAAGGATAGTGGGAATATTGTGAAAATGAAATATTGTGAAAATGAAAATAATCCGTGAAAGAGCCTTTTAAGCAGCATATTAAGATTACATATCACATGATTTATGATCTGTAAACTATTTAAACATTATTGATCAAATAAAAGTAGTTGCAAGAAATGACCATAAGTGTTCTAGCTGATCTATATCTCCACAGTGTTTATTTTCAGTGGGTTCATTATAATGAATTGTACTTCTCTTTCTAGGCTGCTGAAAATATGACAAGTTGACTTCATGGGAGAAGATCTCTTGATGAGATAAATGACAAGCTAGCAAAGGGTTTGAAGACTGGCTGCTATTCAGAAATATAGAATGAAGTTACTGTATGTCAGGTTTCAAAACATTTCTGTAATCTTCTTTAAAAAGAAAAGGATGAGATGTAAAAGTGTAAAGCTTTATACAAAAGTTGGGGGGAAAAGGCATATTGATGGAATTATCTAATAATTATTCGTTGCTTACTTTTTTCCTTGTTTTTTTGTAGATTGTAGTACTTTGGAAATAGCATGATTATTATATGTATTCCTTATAAATCTGAGCTTTAGTTTTATAAACAGTCTGTCAAATATTGCACGTTCACTGAATCTACCTAAAAGTTTAGTGAAACTTAATCACACCAATATAGTAGATATAACTTGTTGAGAGTTTTATTATAAACTCTTAATTTTGGATGGCTGATGCATAATGGATTTATTAGTTTTTCTTCTGGTATGAAACTTGGCATTCAACTTAAGATGCACTTTTTTATGTACAAGTTATAATTTAAATCCATTCTGGGTTTTGTTTTTAATCAGAGAGCAGGGGAAAATAGTGAGAGTTGGCTTGCTTCTTTTAAAAAAAAAACGTAAAATTTCAAAATGAAACTTATCATTTTGATAGTTTTTTTTCCCAGAACTGAATAATGTTTATTTAAAAAAAAAAAAAGCCCAAGACTTTTCTAACAAGCTGGCCTAAGTCTACAAGCAGTTACCATACATACAGATGTATATATACTTAAATTCCATAGTACATCTTTTATGCATTATATGGAATATCCTATTGACTTGAGTAGTGCTTTAATTAGGTTTATATCCTGTCCATTACAGATCACAAGAATTCTAATGGAATATTTGTTATCTTCATCCTAGTCCAAGTACAGACCAGAGATGTCAAACTGATTAGGAAAGAGCGAAATTCCATTTTTTTATTATGGTCAGTGAGTTTGGGTATAAGACTATTTGCTCCCCTCAGCTGACAGTGGAATATCCACTGATGTCTAAAAAGCTTGCGTAGGAATCCATGGTAGAATATACAGTAACTACATTTTTTGTTATTATTTTAGCATTCATTATCACTCAAAGGGAAAATATACTTACGTTCAGGAGAATTGCTATTTCTCCCCTTTTGTTTCTCCATCCTCCTTTCTTTATTTCCTTCCTTCTCTCTGTTTCTCTATGTCTCCACTTCAATAATTCCCACCCATTTCCCATTTTATCTATTGAAATAATTAGTGCTGATGAGTAGTTGTCATTACTGGGTTTAAAGCAGTGGTGGGCCGCATGCGGCCCGTGGGTTGCAGGTTGCCCACCACTGGTTTAACGTCACCCCAACACAGATTAATAGGAAGCAGAGATCACACTTCTGTTTTATTGTTTTAGGTTGTCTGCAGACTCGAGAAGATAACACTGTATGGACTTACATTTGGAAAGCTAGTTTTGCAGCCTGGAGACAGAAAAACCTTTTTAAAAAATGTAATCTTAGATTCTGTATAGTCTGAGTAGGACATGAGGACCACAGAAATGCATCAAGCAGGCCTAATGGTTGACACCCCTATTATAGACAATATGTAAAATATACATTCATTTTAATGGTGATTTGCATAGTTTTATGTTTATTTTGTTACCTGGTAACATGCTCTTTTTGGTTTGCTGTTTTACATATGTGAAATAAAACACTTTAGTATCAAACCTGGGAAATTTAACTGTAGTGATGTATGCTAATTATCATGGTACATTAGTGGCACCATAATGAAAGTTGACACATTTTAATTAGTGCTTTTCTGACTTGAATATTTGTGGGGGAGAATAATGAAAATTATAAATGCGAACATGTTTGAATTGTCTAAAGTATTTTCAGTTCCCAAGGTACTTTCAAAACAGTTTTTCATATTTTTACAGTGTCTTGGATTTTTTGTAATGTTTTTGGTGATGAGTGGGAAGAAGAAAGTTTCAAAAAAAAAAAAGCACAGTTGAATATTGGGGTGGGGGCACAGAAAATTAATAGGTAACTAGTTTGCGTAATTGAGTGGTGTCAAATCAGTTTACAACAGTATAGCAAAAAATGACAAAAGATTGAAGAGCATGCTGGTAATGTCGACTTGCTCATCTCTTTGCGTTTTCCTGTCTAGTTTCCTAACCATAGATCCCAGGGAAGGGCCGTCTTCCCTGAGGACACGCTGATTTTTGTTCCATTTGCAAAGAGTGGGATATAGTGGCACTACCTAGAGGCAGCCTTACTTCCTCTTGCAAAAGCTCTAGGGAAGTGCCAGGCATTGCTGAGGTCCATCTGTGGCTTCATTCCCTTTGGATACTTGCATCAAAGGCCACATTTAGAGCTGTCTGGGTATGCCCTTGGTGACTAGAGTAGAATAGATTTGTAGGGTGGTGGACTATGTGCTTTTAGGTCTGTAGGTGTGAACAGAACTTTACTCTGTGTTTTCTGCTTTTTGTGAATTTGGCATTATTGTCCCTGAAAGACCTTAAGAAGTTTTCAAAATGTTTGTTTGAAGAGACTACTATACAATTCGTACGTATTAATCTATAACACTGCTTATACATGAAGGAAGGATACAAATACAAGGATATATTTAGGAATTAGGTTCCAGTTCTGCAAACACTGAAATATGTGCATACTTTCATTCATGTGAATAGTGCCAAAAAGGTCAGTGGGCCTATTCAGATGGGTAAAGTTATACAAGTTTGTAAATATTTGCAGGATCAAGGCCTGACTTAACACTAAGTATTATTATTATTACTACAGATCTTGCCAAATTTGGTCTTGATAGCATGATTTGATTTCATAACTTGTGAGAAACCTGTGCTGGAGGGGAAGAAACATGCTTTGATTTAAGGGTGGTTTGTTCTGGTATAATTACATTCCAAATACTGAACTAACAATGTCAGAGGGAGCAAGAACTGATTTGTTAATAATTGAAAGGAAATAGGGAGAGGACATCTCTCATATAAAGTACAATATTTTTTAATATGTAAGTGGCACACAAAGCATGCTAGACATTCTAAAACAAGTAATATATATCCTGAAATCTCAACTTTTTTTGTTAAATTTTGTTAATAGGGTAAATTATTATTTACAGTTTAATCTTCTCTCCATTACTTCCACTTGTTTGTGTACGGAATTTGAGAGACAAAGGATAAAGAATATAGGAGGGTACATACGGAAGGATTGATGGAAAATTGGTAAGATACTGGTAAGGATAGGGAATTGAGGGCTGGGCAAAGTTTGGGGAGGAGGCAAGAGACAGTAGGACAAGTGCATACAGCTTGATTAGACTAATGACAATATGAACAGCAAATGCAAGCTTATAGCAATGGCAGTATGGATGAAACAAAATAATGGCAACAGGTTCCAGTGTGGAGGTCAGGAGTCTTTTGTTCACAGCCACCAAGATTTGCACAACTCTGTGTGTGACACTTTATGTAAATTATGTAAAGCTAATTTGCATACGATCAACTTTATTTTACTGTCAATGTAGCTTTCTCCAAGCAGAGGTAGGGATAGGACATGGAGCTGCATAACAATTAGCAGCTATGAGGCTGGGGCCTGTGGGGCAGTTGAATGTCTAAGAGTGCTATTGTGTGTTCAGAGCGCTTGAGCTGGTGGATGCTGATGGGTGTCTCAGGATGCTGAAGTGACTGGCTGTTGCTGTCAAGGAATGAGTGGGAGAGATATGGGCTCTGTCTGTAGACTAGAGTGGGCAGGGGTCTCTTGAGAGGTTGTGGGAGTGGAGTTTCTGGAGACTGGCATCTGTGGTCTATCTTGATGGTCTCTAATATGAAGAAATTACATCTAGATTGGAAGAGTCTAATCCTACAGAATGTGTTAAATTTAAATACCTGAGCTTCCACTGTCTCCACATCAATTCTAATCTGAATAGCTTCCGTCTGCCCACTTCAGGAGATTGACTTCAGAATCTGATCCCAATCCTCCAATGAACCCCTTTCCTTCTTGTGAGAGAGTGAATAGATAGCCAAGGGGAACCCAATGCATAAAACACCCAGTGCTGGGTGACCTTGGGTAAGTCACTTCACCTCTCTGTCCCAGTTTTCCCCATCTGTAAAATTAGGATGATATTGACCTCCTTCATAAAGCACTTCAAGATCTATTGACAAAAAGTGCAATATAAGAGGTAGGTATTGTTAACTTAACAAAAAACAAGTTAATTTAAAATAAAACAAACACAATTGAAACATGAACTTGCTGAGAATCAGCATTCAAACGTGTTTTTCTGTATTGGTATCAATCAAGAAGAGATGCTTGCAATCAAATTCACAGTTAATTCCACTAAAGAGCACAACTCTGAACCATTCAGGGCTAAACATGTGATTGCATTTTTATAAGTATTGTCTACATTTAATATATTCTCAAAAATATGTCTCTGGGTTTGATTTTTATATATTTTTCTTTATGAATCTTTTTTGGTTTATGCAACATTTGATAGAAAAAACACTGTTTGTTTCGAACAGCCCCAATGGGTGCCCACCAAACTTTAAACTTTTTGTTATGAGAAGACAAGTTGATCTCTAATAAGTTATCAGATTGCAAACATATGTTTATGTAATTTAGTGGATAACCTTAGTTCCTTCAAAACTGAATTTAACAACTGTGACATTCTGTGGCTTACACTCTGACAAGCTTCTCACAAAAAATGGCAGCATGCCCAAAATACCAGCTCTAATAGGTCTGCAGTCAGGAATGGAGAGGACAGGTGCTTTCCAGCACCTTCCTGCCAGATGACTTCATCCCCAGGTCCCACAGGGCAGCAGAGCCATGTAATAGTATCTCATTCAAATTGCATTTCTATAATTCTAGAAATATATTGTGACAGATATGGCAATTTCCTACAGTGTGCTTAAAAACCTTCTTGAATTATGTTTAAGTATCTTTGTAATACATTGTTTAAATGAAAAGGTTATGTATTATTAAGGGCCTGGATGATCAAAGGACAATATTGAACAGTGTGGCAGACACAAATGGTATTTTGGGAGAATATGTATGAAGTGGATTTCCTGGGAAATATCTAGGGGGAGGTGAATGAAAATTCCTTCCTTCCCCCAGTTATGCAAAAACCCAGCCTTTTGAAGCTGTGCCCTGAAGAGGGGACCTTTGTTACATGAGTCAGATCAAAGGCCTAAGCTGTCTAAAGGAAAGACTGGACTATTGGTGATTGGTTGTTCTGAGCTAATGCTGCTATGAACTTACAACCACAGAAAAACACCTTTAAGGGTTTGAAGGACTGATCCCTAGCAGAGCCCTTGGTGGACTTTGTGGGTGATTCTCTTATGAGAATGCATGTAGGTTCTTTTAAACATGTCTTCTTTGTAACATGTTTACCTGAAGAATAAAGAGCTTATAAAGAGCTGTGTGTTAACTCATAACTGCTAGTAATTATATTGCTTTCTCTTCTCCATCTATGAACAAAGTGCAGAGGCTGGCTTGTTCGGGCTGTCTGGCTTGTTGGGAATGTCACAGTGTTGGTAGGGAACGGTGTAACCTGGAAAAACCCAGTCAGGAGAGAGAGAGAGACAAAGGCCTCTGCCTAAGAGAAGTGACAGCTGAGGAGCGGGGATTGGGTGCTCTTGGTGGACCACAGAGGGAGAAATACAAGTGAGATGCAGTTTTCCTGAATTGTGACATATGTATTGCACATAAAACTGCCATTACCAGTGAGATAAAAAAAGACCTTTTAATCATTGTGTGTCCCTAGCCTGCTTAAAAACAAACAATATATTTATAAATGTAATATGAACAATCTAAATGCAATTTTGTTCATGCATATATTTTCAGACATTTCAGTCCATGGGAGTTGCAGCTGTATTGTTGTCTTTCTCCATCTCTATTATGACAAGTTCTGTGGCCAGTACAAAGTTCCTCACATCTACAACTAAAAGTACAACATTGTATGAGTGACAGTCATGAGAGTCAGTTAGATGTTCAAAATCCCAAGGCCAGTCCTTGCTTACAGACAGCCCCCCAACCTGAAGTAAATACTCACCAGCAACCACACACCACACAACAGAACCACTAACCCAGGAACCTATCCTTGCAACAAAGCCCGTTGCCAACTGTGTCCACATATCTATACAGGGGACACCATCATAGGGCCTAATCACATCAGCCACAATATCAGAGGCTTGTTCACCTGCACATTTACCAATGTGATACATGCCATCATGTGCCAGCAATGCCCCTCTGCCATGTACATTGGTCAAACTGGACAGCCTCTATGTAAAAGAATAAATTGACACAAATCAGACGTCAAGAATTATAACATTCAAAAACCAGTTGGAGAACGCTTCAATCTCTCTGGTCACTCGATTACAGACCTAAAAGCGGCAATACTTCAACAAAAAAACTTCAAAAACAGACTCCAGCGAGAGACTGCTGACTTGGAATTAATTTGCAAACTGGATACAATTAACATAGGCTTGAATAGAGACTGGGAGTGGATGGGTCATTACACAAAGTAAAACTATTTCCCCATATTTATCCCCCACCCCCCACTGTTCCTCAGACATTCTTGTCAACTGCTGGAAATGGCCCACCTTGATTATCACTACAAAAGTTTCCCCCATCCCCCGCTCTCCTGCTGGTGATCACTCTGGTTACAGTGTGTATGGTAACACTCATTGTTTCATGTTCTCTGTATATAAATCTCCCCACTGTATTTTCCACTGAATGCATCCGATGAAGTGAGCTGTAGCTCACGAAAGCTTATGCTCAAATAAATTTGTTAGTCTCTAAGGTGCCACAAGTACTCCTTTTCTTTTTGCAAAATCCCAATATGAGCAGTGCATTTTTAATTTTATAATCTACAAATGCTTTTCTCTGTTTAAGCAGAGTTGAACAACAATATTAATTACACTTAGTGTTTTACATTTCCAAAGCACTTTGTAGGCATTACGGAACATATTTATGGGGTAGCAGTCACTCCAGTTACTCAGACTAGGATCTTCCCTGTGCTGCTGGTAGCACTCCAGCAAAGTGGGCTCCTAGCTCCAGCTGGGCAGGGAAGGGAGAGGACTTGTCCCTCCCCTCCACAGCTGCTCTGTGGGGAGAGACACCAGCCCCACCTCCAGGTACCTCCCTCTGCTTCAGGACACTCTGGGTCTGGGAAGCAGCCCCGGAGGTTCCTACAACTGGAGGAGTGCTTGTGAGTTGTCAGATCTTTCCTGTGCTGCTGGGAGCACCCCAGCAAATGGGGCTCCGAGCCCTGGCTGGGCAGGGGAGGAACAGTCCAGCTCTGAAGGGAGCACAGAAGTGAGGGTGACAATCCACACACACACACGTTAGCCACCTTCCCCCACAGAATCCCCTTGTGGGTCAGGACCTCCATAGTTACAACACTGTGAAATTTCAGATTTAAACATCTGAAAACATGAAATTTACCAATTTTCAAAGCCTATGGCTATGAAATTGGTCATAATGGACTGTGAATTTGGTAGGGCACTACTCATAACATGGTTCCCTGTAAGTCCCTGACTCTCCCATTCTTGCTGAAATGAAATTAACCATTGCAGAATATACCATGTAGCTCCCATATACATTCGTTCTCCTAAGTCCTCTCTGTTCGATGGACCTATACCGACTCCACTGTCAGAAAACCAGAGTAGACAAAAATCATGATTTTTTTAAAACCCCATATATCACAATTTTAATTTTAAAAATAGAGAGCATAATGATCAAATTTGCGGATGATACAAAGCTGCGAGGTAGGGGGGATGCCAACACTTTGGAGGAGAGAGCTAAAATTCAGAGGGATCTTGATAAATTGGAGAACTGAGCTATAGACAGTAAATTCAACAAAGCCAAATGTAAGGTACAACACTTAGGGAAGAAAAAAGAAAAGAGGAGATTAAGATTCAAATAGTTGAAAGGCTGCCATAAAAAAGATAGAGGAAAGTTCTCTCTTGCCACAGAGGGTAGTACAAGAGGCAACTACAGCATAACAGATTAGATAAAATCTCAGGAAAACTGAAGAACATTAGGACAAGGGAACAGACTGCCTTGGGAGGTTGTAGAAGCTCCTTCACTGGAGGCTTTCAAAAGGAGGCTGGATAGCCATCTGTCTTGAATGGTTTAGATACAACAAATCCTGCATCTTGCCAGGGGGTTAAACTAGAGCAGGGGTTCCCAAACTTGGTTCGCGACTTGTTCAAGGTAAGCCTCCAGCGGGCTGCCAGACACTTTGTTTACCTGAGCGTCTGCAGGTACGGCTGCTCGCAGCTCCCAGTGGCCACAGTTCACCATTCCCGGCCACTGGGAGCCGTGGGAAGTGGTGGCCCGGCCTGCGCCGCTTGCCACAGCTCCCATTGGCCGGGAACAGCAAACTGCGGCCAATGGGAACTGCGAGTGGCCGTACCTGCGGACGCTCAGGTAAACAAAGCATCTCATGGCCCGTCAGGGGCTTACCCTGAACAAGCCGCGAACCAAGTTTGGGAACCCCTGAACTAGAGGACCCTCGTGGTCTCTTCTAACCCTATGCAGCCAGGTTTCAATCATACTAGGTGCTGTGCATCCTTAACATCCATTGAAACCAGTGGGAGTTGAGTGTGCTCAGCGGCTTGCAGGCTTCAGCCCCCATACTTGAGGGGCTGGATTTACTCCTTAGCCGAGTTCTACCACATCCCAGTGTAATAAATTATCACTATTTCCTATTTATTTTTCTTTTAAATGTTAGTGTAAGTTATGAAGTTTTAGGCCTACAAAGTCTTATGTGTGTGTTTGTTTATACAGAATGTGTAGTCCAGTTGATTTCAACGTTAAGCCTCTGCAGGATTGGTGGCTTCCATGCTCTGTCCCTTTACCAAAGATTTTATTCTAAATATAAAAAAGGAACACAAATGATGGAGTCCCAGCAAACACACCCAACATTATATACTGTGATCTTATTTAAAAGACAGAACGCACAATGAATTCCAGTTTTAAGAAAACATTTTGTAATATCGTCTCCTATTGACATAATTACAAAACACAGCAAAACAAGGAATGATATAAAGGTTCTCAAGCTCTTACTCTTTGTTTTCATTTTCATTGTAGTCTTTTTCTAAATTCACAAGTGTTTGTCTGCATGCGACTTTTGTAAAGATAAGCAGCATCCAGTCTTTGTTGATAAAGTATGGCTAAATACAGTGCTACATTGTGATGTTACAATTTCAAATACATACATTGAGTATCTTGTTTAGGATAACATATCTCATCTGTCCAAAGTGTTTCACCATTTTAGTGATACTAATTCAAACTGATAGAGAACTTTCATTTTGTTACAAGAGGAAATAATCCATGGTGAAAAATGCCTGCTCAGGTACTGGGATAAAGGTATTTGCTGATGGGACAACTGAAGGATGGTTATAGGCTTTTCTGGTCAAGAGGTTGTAAATCCATTCCCTGCCATAAAGAAAGCTGTTGCTGCATAAAGTTCTCAAGTATTACACTTTTTTATGTCTCTTTTGCACTAAATAAGGATTCTGTAAGTGATGCAAGCTTTTTGAAGAACATTAAAAGAGGGGTTAGCGTGGGAGAAACCTTAGTTCAGTTCTGGATTCATCAAATCAGCAGGTCTGGATAACTTACATCCATGAGTTTTTAAAGAGCTGGTTGAGGAGCTCACTGGACCATTAAGTTGATTTTCAATAAGTCTTGGAACACTGGGGAAGTTCCAGAAGACTGGAAGAAAGCTAATGTTTGCCAATATTTAAAAAAGGTAAACGGGATAACCTGTGTAAATATAGGTAAAAATATATCAGTCTCACATGGATCCCAGGAGAGATAATGGAGTGCTTGATACAGGACTCCATTAATAAAGAATTAAAGGAGGGTAATATAATTAATGTCAATCAACATCAGTTTATGGAAAATGGATCTTGTAATCTCATTACAAATCAAGTTAATTTGACATCTTTTTTTTGATATTACAAGTTTGGTTGATAAAGTTAGTAATGTTGACATAATATACTTGGACTTCTCTAGGGTGTTTGATTTGGTATTGGACAACATTTTGATTGAAAAACTAGAACTATATAAAATTAACATGGCACACATTAAATGGATTACAAATTTGCTAACTGATAGGTCTCAAAATGTAGGTATAAACAGGGAATCACTGAGTGGATGTGTTTCTAGTGGGGTCCCATAGCTATCTATTCTTGGCCCTATGCTATTTAACATTTTTATCAATGTCCTGGTGGGGAAAAACACTGGTAAGGTTTGCAGATGACACAAAACTTGGGGCATGGTAAATAATGAAGAGGACAGGTCACTAATACAGAGGAATTGAGATTGCTTGGTAAACCAGGCACAAGCAAATAGTACACAATATCGCTCAATATAAATGCATGAATCTAGGAGCAAAGAATGTAGGCCATACTTACACAATGTAGGACTCTAGCCTGGAAACAGTGACTCTAAAAAAAGATTAGGGGGTCATAATGGATAGTCAGCTGAACAAGAGCTACCATACGATGCTATGGTCAAAAGGGCTAATGCGATCCTTGCATGCATAAATAAGGGAATCTTGAGTAGAAGTGGAGAGATTATTTTACCTCTGTATTTGGCACAGGTGCAACCACTGCTGGAATACTGTGTCCAGTTCTAGTGTCTGCAATTCATGAAAGATGTTGAAAAATTGGACAAGGTTCAGAGAAGAGCCACCAGAATGACTAGAGAATTAGAGAAGATGCTGTATGCCTGAGATTTAACTCACCCCATACTAAACCAGCCTTGGGTGAAACTCTGGGATTTCACCACTAAAATTAAGGGGAAAAGTGCTCCACTGCTGCGAAGGTGCCCACCTCAGGAATTCCCCTAAAAAGAGTTATAACTCCAAGGATGGTAAAGTAGAGACACGCCAGAGCTGGGAAGTTTACGGAGGAAACAGGAAGACCTCAAGAATCGGTAAAATAGATAAGATAAGCTCTGACTAGTGAATATATGCTGATCATCTGCACAAACAAACTCTGACCCCTCTGCACGACCGTGATATGCAGAGGCATTGCTGGAAACCCCCAGAGGAGAGGATCGTGTTTGGCCATCAGGTGAATTTTGTCTGTATATTGGGAGTGGTGAGCATAAGAGATTTGCTTGGTATACGTATTCTGTGTGTGTTATTAATAAATAGATGTATAGAGCACAGTTGTGTTAGGCTCTCTCACTAGGAAAAGGTTCCTCAGACCTGTAGAGCCCTGAACCCTGTGGGAAAGGGCAGGTACCTAAATTGACCAGGTCACGCCTTGAGCCCTTGGTAGGGTATAGGTGGGGTGCCCTACATTTTTTGCGGTTAACAATGCCTTATAGTGAGAGACACTAGCTGAGGTATACCCAGTAGCTCCTCCCCACCCCCTTAGAGACTCTGGCACAAATCAGCTCATTGAGGGGAAAGGAAGGAGTGCCCATTATTTGCATCCCCAGCTCCAGGGATTTAACCTGGAGTATGGGCCATGTGGAGCCTCTTCTGGCTCTATTCCAGCAGCTTACTCACCAACCCCACAACAGCAGCAGTTGGGGTCAGGATGCAGAGTCGTTAAAGTTAAGGATTCTGGGGCCATTCTTTCCACAGGTATCAGGTCTGCCTCAGCAGGGGGAAGGGAAGGAGGTGTCTCTGCCCCACTGCAGGGGTCAGATCCCAGTCCCACAGCATGCGGGCTCTGCCCACTACCAGAGGATGAACCCCGTAGGGAGGGATTTCATGCTGGTTCCCTCCCCCCACCCTCCCTGCTCAAGGTGAGAGAGGCAGAGGACACATGAAAAGGAGTACTTGTGGCACCTTAGAGACTAACCAGTTTATTTGAGCATGAGCTTTCGTGAGCTACAGCTCACTTCATCGGATGCATAGCATATCGTGGAAACTGCAGAAGACCACGATATGCTATGCATCTGATGAAGTGAGCTGTAGCTCACGAAAGCTCATGCTCAAATAAACTGGTTAGTCTCTAAGGTGCCACAAGTACTCCTTTTCTTTTTACGAATACAGACTAACACCGCTGTTACTCTAAAAGAGGACACATGGTGCTGCTGCAGTAGCCGTGATGAGTCAGGGCAAGACTTTCAGGGTTGCATCTGTCACCACTGCCCCACCCTGCCCCCCTGCTTGGGAAAGGGGATGTCAGAGAAGTGCTGCAGCTGCCACAGAAGTGCACGGCTCCTTATGTCCTTCTATGCCTCCCGCCTCGTCCCACTTCAGGAGAGGGAAGGGGAAGGCTCTTGTGGCTTCAGCTAAGAGTACAACCAGCAGGTCTGTGGGTGCCTGCACCAGGAGTCACTCTGAGAAAGTGAGACAGAACACCTAATCCCTTCCCCTCCCCTGGGATTAGACAGTGGGGGTCAGGGTATAGGTGGTAAGATTGTCCTCCAGCAGGCATTGGAGGGACCTAGCCCTGCCCTACTGGAGCTATTGAGAGAGGTGACCTTAGAGGTGGGTGATGGTTCATTCATGCAGCTTTGCCCAGGAATTCTGAGTGTGGGGTTGTTGCCCTTTGGGGAAGGATGTCCTCAGTCTTCTCAGGAGTAGAGATCAGGGAGGATCAATGGTCTGAAACTGATGTGAAAGAAGAGTCACAGGAATAGAATCATAGAATCATAGAGTATCAGGGTTGGAAGGGACCTCAGGAGGGTAGGACAAGGGGAGCAGAGGGGTGCGATTCAGGACCTTGGCTAGGATATTTCACTTTGCGGTTGGTGATGTCAGAGAAGTCCATTCCTCCCTGATGGGATCTTGAACCTTGTACAGGAGGTCTCCTGGAGGCACAAAAAGGGTGAGTTTGAGTCCTGGTCTATACTACAAACTAGGGCTGTCAAGCGATTAAAAAAATTAATTGTGTGATTAATCACGCTGTTAATAATAGAATACCATTTATTTAAATATTTTAGATGTTTTCTACATTTTAAAATATATTGATTTCAATTACAACACAGAATACAAAGTGTTCAATACTCCCTTTATATTTATTTTTTATTACAAATATTTGCACTGTAAAAAAACAAAAGAAATAGTATTTTTCAATTCACTTCATGCAAGTACTGTAATGCAATCTCAAATGTAGAATTAGGTAAAAAAAAAAAAACCCTCATTCAAAAATAAAACAATGCCAAACTTTAGAACCTACAAGTCCAATCAGTTCTACTTCTTCTTCAGCCAATCGCTCAGACAAACACGTTAGTTTACATTTGCAGAAGATAATGCTGCCTGCTTCTTGTTTACAATGTCACCTGAAAGTGAGAACAGGCGTTCACATGGCACTGTTGTAGCTGACATCAAAGATATTTATATGCCAGATGCACTAAAGATTCATATGTCCCTTGATGCTTCAACCACCATTCCAGACAACATGCGTCCATGCTGATGATGGGTTCTGCTCGATAATGATCCAAAACAGTGTGGACTGACGAATGTTCATTTTCATCATCTGAGTCAGATGCCACCAGCAGAAGGTTGATTTTCTTTTTTGGTGGTTTGGGTTCTGTAGTTTCCACATCAGAGTTTTGCTCTTTTACGATTTCTGAAAGCATGCTCCACACCTCATCCCTCTCAGATTTTGGAAGAGGCTTCAGATTCTTAAATCTTGGGTTGAGTACTGTAGCTATCTTTAGAAATTTCACATTGGTATCTTCCTCGCATTTTGTCAAATCTGCAGTGAAAGTGTTCTTAAAACAAACAACATGTGCTGGGTCCTCATCTGAGACTGCTATAACATGAAATATATGACAGAATGCAGGTAAAACAGAGCAGGAGACATACAATTCTCCCCCAAGGAGTTCAGTCACAAATTTAATTAACGCATTATTTTTTAAAAGAGCATCATTAGCAAGGAAGCATGTCCTCTGGAACGGTGGCCAAAGTATGAAGAGGCATATGAATCTTTAGCGCATCTGGCACGTAAATATCTTGCAACGCCAGCTACAACAGTGTCATGTGAATGCCTGTTCTCACTTTCAGGTGACATTGTAATTAAGAAGTGGGCAGTATTATATCTTGTAAATGTAAACAAACTTGTTTCTCTTAATGATTGGCTGAGCAAGAAGTAGGACTGTGTGGACTTGTAGGCTATAAAGTTTTACATTGTTTTGTTTTTGAGTACAGTTATGTAACAAAAAAATCTACATTTGTAAGTTGCACTTTCATGATAAAGAGATTGCACTACAGTACTTGTCTGAGGTGAATTGAAAAATACTATTTCTTTTGTTTATCATTTTAACAGTGCAAATATTTGTAATAAAAAATAATATAAAGTGAGCATTGAACACTGTATTTTGTGTTGTATTTGAAATCGATGAATTTGAAAATGTAGAAAAAATCCAAAATATTTAATAAATTTCAATTGGTATTGCATTGTTTAACAGTGCAATTAACCACAATAATTTTTTTCAAAATTGCGATTAATTTTTTTAATTAATCACATGAGTTAACTGAGATTAATTTACAGCCATACTACAAATTTATGTTGGTATAACTCCATTGCTCAGGGGCATGGAAAATCCACACTGCTGAGCAACGCAGTTATACCTACCTAACTCCCAGTGTAGATAGCGCTATTTTGACGGGAGGGCTGTTCCACCATTTCAGTGCTATAAGTGTAAAGAAGCCCTAATAAGGTGACCAGATAGCAAGTGTGAAAAATCGGGACATGGGGTTGGGGGTAATTGGTGCCTATATAAGACAAAGCCCTGAATATTGGGATTGTCCCTATAAAATTGGGACATCTGGTCACCCTAAGCCCAGAGGATAGCAAGGGACAGAGTCTTATCAAGGTGGACAAGGATAATGAGTGAGTGATAGTCCCTGGGTCTAGGCCTCATTCCCATAATCCATCAAGAGTCCAGTGCGTCTCTTTGGGATATGGCAGTGGTGTTTGCCAGTGGCCCGAGATAACGAAGGAGGAGATTGCAAGGACTGGTGCTCATGGGCAAGGTCAGCTGCCCAGGTCGCTCATCTCTCTTATACCCGCCTTCCAGGGATGTGGGGTGACCTAGCAATTGGTGGCACACAGTGTCAGGGGACCAGGTTGTAGGCAGTCAGGCCAAACGTGAGAGCCAAGAGTCGAGATAGTGTCAGAACCAGGATCCAGGACCAAAGGTCAGAATCGAAATTGGAGTCCAAATGCGAGAGCCACAGGTCAAGACAGTGTCAGAGTCAGGAATCAGAGCCGAGGGTCAGAACTGTCAGGCAACCTAGCTGACTCATTAGGGTGTCGAGTACTGAGCAGCCTTAGTCCTGACACATAGGCTGGGAAGCCTGCCTGAGAAAGCAAGTGCTTCAGACAAAGGGGTAGCACTGTCACAGTTTTGGGGCAGGACTGATAACTCACAAAGGGATACACAGCTATCAGGGAGGAACCCCCTGTTGCCAGGCAGCAGCATTCCTAAGGAGACACAGGTGAGAGATACTGCAGCTAAACCCCTGGGAGATCATATGCGGGATCCGATCAGCCCCTCGAGAATGATCTGTCTGAAGGGGTTAAGGAAACAATTTGGAAGGGGGAGTTCATGGATTTACTTACCTAGCTGTTTAGGGAACAGCAGACAGAAGAAGGGGACTAAAAGAACAGAAAAGACGAGGACAAACTCTGCTGCAAACTTGAGAACTAGTCCACCGCCTATTGCATTTATGCAAATATAATTTGTCTGAGGAGCCCCAAGAGGTGTACCCAAGAGGTATATTTCCTTGTTCAAGTACAAGGATTTAATGGCAACAGCTTATGCTACATATGGTAGGCTAGCATAGTTAAAGTATAGCAGAGAATTTAGACAAAGGGCAGCAGAGGATCCTGGGGTGAAATGGACCAGGAACTTTAGCTGGTGTATATAACTCCTTATATCCCCATCCAGCTGACATTCACAGACAGCAGGTTGCCTGTGCTAAAACCTCGGCTTCAAAATGTGAATATAAAAGTGAATGTTAGTTTTGCAGTTAACAATGGGAAATGTTGTCACTCCCAATGCAAGTATAAACACTGCAGTATGAGATGCAGGGGTCAGCATAGTGCCCTCTCTTATCATGGGGGCAAAGGATGATTCCAACGGGGCAGTAGGAAAGTGAGTCAGCAAGGACCCAGTGCTTCAGGAGATGCTACAGGGTAGACAGTAATCATGGGACGCCTCCTGCTCCAGTTAAGATACAGGTGTTATGGAATTTGTTATTGAACTACCCCAACAAAAAAGATGCCGTTTATTTATGGAATGGATTTTCAGCCCGTTTTCAAATCCCATATGAGGGAGTGAGGTGCCATTCCTGTGCAGAGAACCTAAAGTCTATTCAAGCATATAGTGAGGGCAAAGATCACCATGGAAGTGGCAACAGGGAGAGTGGCAGTCCCTGTCCCGTGCCTTCCGATGACAGAATTACATTTATCTCCCCTGGGTGAGGTACCAAAGAAGGTGAAGGGGTAATACAGGCTTATCCATCACTTGTCCTATTTTTGGGGCTCATTGGTAAATGACTCTATTGACCCCCTCCAGCTGTGCTCAGAGAGATATTCCTCATTTGATGTTGAGGTAGCCATGGTTCAGAAGTGTGGCCCTGGGCCGATGTTAGCTAGCTGCAACATCAGGTCTGCATTCTGGTCACTCCCAGTGTATGCCAGGAATTTTTAACTTGGTTGGGTTTCAGTTTGAGGGCCACTACTATTAGATAAAGCCATGCCCATGGGATGCTCAGTGTCACGTGCTGCTCGTGAAAGATTCAGCTCCATATTGGAGTGGGCGATTGTGTGCAAGCCTGGCCTGCATCATGCGCGCCACTATCTTGATGACTTATTGCAGGAAAATTAGGGATAAGTAACTGTGTGTACTTGCTTCAGGCATTCCAGAACCTAGCTGAGTGACTCAGCGCCCCCGCCCCCCCCCCCCCCCCCCGCCACAATGGAGAAGACAGAAGGCTCTACCCAAAGTTTAACATACCTGAGCATTGAACTGGACACAGTTCAGCGTTTTTCTAGGTTACTTGCAGAGAAGCTGAACTCAGTCAGAACACTCAAAGGGGAAAAGAAAATTAAACAGAGGGACCTACCAGTTGTCATGGGACACTTAAACTTTTCATGCAGGGCAGTGACTCCCCGTTGGGCATTCTGTGCCCCATCTTGTGTTGGCCTCTGTAGTAAGATGAGGCCCTGAAACATAAACCCTTGGTATCAGAGGCCCGGTATGAGACCTAAGGCCTGAGCTAAAGTAATGGTCAAGACTTTGCTAACATAAAGCAAAGTTAAGCTGTGAGCCAGAGGCAGGCCCTGCTCACAGAAGCTGGCAAGGAAAAGACTGATGTTGCACAAACATATATCTAAAGTGGTGGTTGGGGGAAACCATGGAGTCGCAGCAGCAAAAGTCACAGACAGGTCACGGCTTCCCTTAATTATTGTTTATTTCCCGTGACCTGTCCATGACTTTTACTAAAAATAACCATGACAAAATCTTAGCCTTAATCCTAAACAACTGACGAGCAAGTGAGGGCTGGGGAAGCAAACTGACACTTTATAGTGGCTACTGACTGTCTCCAGAAAGGTCAGTAGCAAATAGTTCATGGAGCACATTTTGATAGGAAATTTTGTCAGTCCAAAAATTTAGACCAGTTCTAATCATTAAAGCACCATAAGCATTGATAAGGCCATACTGTCCTTTACACCACTCTGGCAATATAAAGGAGCCTTAACACTTTTACACTTGTTTTATACTCCTGGGGGAATTCACAAAGACAATGGGAACAATTCACCAAGGAAGCAGGCTGCCTGAGGGGACAGAGCCTACCCCATGCCTACTCCTTAGAAACACCCTGAAGCCTTGCCCCTCCATGCCAAGCGTGCTGCAATAGTGAGTGTCTCTTTCTCGCACACACATGACTGCCCAGCTCCCTCCCCCTGCCTGGCGGTGATTTAATCTCAACCAGCTGCTCCAGGTGCCTGAACCAACCTGCCTGCACTGCCGGGGAGAGGCGCATGACTGCTCTTGCGGCTTCCCTTTGCTTCCCTGTCAGAAGGCATTTTTCTGTAGGGAAACAAACAAACCTGTGGGGGGCATGAATTCTGCGCATGTGCAGTGACACAGAATTCCCCCAGGAGTAAGTTAAGGTAGATTAAAATAGCCCAGAAGGAAATGGGGGGAGGGTTATGTGATGTGGAAGGAATGTGCATATGAACGTGCCCCATAAAGGCAGTAACAGACTTACTAGAAATCCAGGGCCACAGCCAGGCCTGCTGTTCATTCATGGTGATGGCAGCTTCTTGATGAGGTATCTATTCACTGTGGTACTGAGAGAAACCTTGCACTACTGCAATCTTGATCTGGGTAAATTTGGGATTTATTCTTTCAGGATTCGGAAAGCATTGTCAGCGGCAGCAAAGTTTTTGGCCCATGGAAGGTGCAGGCAATAGGGTTCTGGATATCAAGGTTTACAGGACTTAAGTCCATACCTAGGGAAACATCCCAGAAATCATAGAAATGTAGGAATGAAAGGGACCTTGATAGGTCATCTAGTCCAGTCCCCCCCACTGAGACAGGACTAAGTATTATCTAGACCATTCCTGACAGATGTTTGTCTAACCTGTTCTTACAGATGAAGAGAATGGTAAAATGTAACTTACCCACAGTGTTTTTTGTTTCAGAATACTCAATATTTGGATTTGCAGGCACTGTAGTGCACTGGACCCCCAAAAGGGTGGCCTGGAGGGCAGGTGGATCTCAGCTGGGCTTCAGGGCCAAAGCTGTTTGCATCCAGTGGTTTGGCGGAAGAGGCATGCAGTGGGATCAGGTCATGACATTTCTGGACTCATTGATGAACAATGCAGACCTACCTCACATCCTGGTTATTCACCTCAAGGAGAACCATCTCAGGGGCTGCACAGGAATTAATGTAAGGGGTAGAATCCAGAGGGATATTGGCTTGATTAGTCAATAAAGTGGCTTGATCTGTTCCCAGGGAATACACTTGGCATAAAGTTATTCCCAAGGTGTAAAGCTTCCCCTGAGGTTGCTCTATACCAGTGGCGGGCAACCTGCGGTCAACGCAGCCCATTAAGGTAATCTGCTGGCAGGCCGCCAGGCAGTTTGTTTACATTTGCACAGCCGCCTGCAGCTCCCCATTGCTGCGGTTTGCTGTTCCCGGCCAATGGGAGCTGCAGGAAGCGGCATGGGCCGGCAGCCCCATGGATCACTCCCCCACTTCCAGCGCCTCCCGTCCACTGCGATCAGCTGTTCTGAGGCATGCAGGAGATGCTGGGGTAGAGGGGAAGGAGCGGTGGCAGGAAGAGGCGGGGCAGGAGTGGGAAGGGGTGGGAGTTTGGGGGAAGGGATGGAGTGTGGGGGCAGGGCTTGAGACAAACTGGGGTCCAGTACCCCTGGGGAAATCACAAAGTTGGCGCCTCTGTGAAATTTGACACCCATGGCTGTCCTGTGCCAGCTGATTTGGGCTCTCAGGGGTCAGGCGAAGGGGCTTCAGGCTCGATCTGCAGCCTAAGCTCTTGGACCTTCCCACCTTGCAGGGACCTAGAGCCCAGGCTCCAGCCTGAGGCCAAACATCTACTCTGCAATTAAACAGCCCCTTAGCCTGAGCCCCATGAGCCTGAGTCAGCTGACCTGGGCCAGCTACGGGTTTTTAATTGCAGTGTAGACATACTTTAGAGTGCTGTCCCTTCAGTATACCAGCACCACAGAGTGCAAGAGGTGGAGCTCTATCCCCTAAGAGGGCTTCTCTGTCCCCCTTCTATTGACAGCATAGATTAGGGCTGAGAGTGCACAAGCTATTAGGCTGCCTGTTCAGTTCCCTTTTGAGCGACTTCACTGAAGAGCTCCCCCCAAGGACACAACCGGGGAAAGCTGAAGGAGAGGGAGTGAAGAGCTGGCCAGTTTGTGACTTCAAGGAGGCAACAGGTAAGGGCCTAAGAGGAAAGAGGGAGCAGAAGGGTCTCTCTCCTAGCAAGGGGTGTGTGAAGTAGGGGCTCAGCGGAATGGGGTCTGTCTGCTTATTTTCAGGAGGTATATGGGAGCAATGGCTGGAGTTACAGCACAGGAGTTATGGGAGGGGGGAGGGGTTGGGAAATATCCCCAAATTGTTTATTATATCTCTTTTACCTGGAAGATCAAAAATGATTGTGTGTGCGTGTGGACAGGTGGCGACAGATTTTTGTGCATGTGGGTTTCTGATCATCATCATCATCATCATCACTGGAAATCTAACAGAGATGTAGCCTCCTTGTAGCTCTAGTGCCACCTGGATCGGTCCGTAGCTAGGTCCTTAGGGTTCTGGCTGGATATTCAGTTTGTAGCCATCATTAGCAATCTTATCATGCCACCAAAGCCTTTGGCGACCATTCAAGCTGCACATTCAAGTCATGAGGGTGTTTATACTGAAGCCAACCACCTGAGACAATCTAGTGAATAGTCCTTGTAGCTGAAATGGACAGGCGCTTCTCTGCCCCTGAGGTTAAAATGACCAGTGAAATCTTGTGGAGGGATGAAAGGGAAGATCTAATACCAGCTTCAATGTTTATTTTGGCCACCAGCCTCCTCTGGGAAGTATAATCATCCCCAGTTTACAGATGGGAAGCTGCGGCACAGAGAGATTAAGGTCACAGAGCTGGAAACAAGCCACTTCTCTTGACTCCCAAGCCACATGCTCAGTCCAATTAAACAATAGCTGCACTTGTGTCATGTTTTGCCTTCTGTGGAAAGTTGTCAGTTCTGACGTGTTTCTCTAAAGATACCGTCTGTGTAGGACTCCCACTCCTGGCTCTTGGTTCATTAGCACATGACTGGTGAGCACACAACTGAAACTCCCTTAACTTTTAAGACCTCTTACCCTTGAAGATTGCAGAAGTAGTGTAGAGTGCATTGAGCTATAGACCATCATGTGCCGTCTGCCACGTATAAATAAGCCCACCGAACATTCCACCCATTTCTTCTTAACTGTAGTCGGGGAAGGAGCTCCCTGCAGGAGCTATGCCACATCAGCTATTGCTCCAGCTGTTCCTCAGATTCCCAGCAATGCTTGTGGGGTACCCTTTCTTGGTACAAATCCTGTCTTCCAATAAGTTCTTTGTACACTCAGAGTGCCTTGTATGTCAAAAATGATGTTTGTTCCCTAGTAATCTGCTGTCCTGGTGTATGATGTTTACGCCCCTGGACCCTGTGGTGCTGAGAGCTCTGGCACAATCACTGTCAATATTCCCTGCAGCACTTACCACATATTTCCCCTACCCCACCTTTTGCCTACCTACTTCCAGCCACTTGAGGAGGAGCAGGATGAGAATCAGGGTAATGAGGGCAGTGACGTGGACTCAGATGATTATTTTGGATAGAGTCAGCTAATCAGGGACATAGGCATAATACCATGCAACTTCTTTCATATGGCCCATCCCAGTGAACCTGACTCAAACTCAAAATATACCATGAAAAGCAGCATCACAGATGATGATTATTTATTATTTGTATTGCAGTACTGCAAAGAGGCCAGGACTGCACTGTACTAGACCCTGTACAAATATAGCAAAAAGCCATTCCTTTCCCACAAGAGCTTACACTGCAAGGGCTTGTCTATAGTGCCCTGCCGTTTGGACTATGGAGGGGTGAATAGCAGTGTGCACCAAAGTGCTGCATTGTAACTTCCCCATGTGGATGCTGCAAGGGTGATCTAAAGGGTTCCTAGTACATGTTAACATGGTCCTCGTCATACAAGACTACATTAATGTGAACTAAGAAACTTCTAGTTCGCACCCACAGCATCTACACAGGGAAGTTACAGTGCAGCATTTTGGTGCACACTGCTGTTCAGACCCCTCTAGTTTGGACTGTGGGGCAGTGTAGACATACCCTAAGTTTAATACTAGAGACAATGAGTAAGCATGACAGACAGATGAGGGGTGGGGCATAAAAGGACAGTAAAACAATTATGAACAGTGGAATAAGCAGTGGTCACAGCACACCAGCTGCCTGACTATCATCAAGTGTTTTGTAGTATTGGTAGGTTTTAAGGAAAGATTTAAAGGCGGATACTGGAGTGGCCTTGCAGATATTTTGAATAAGGGTATGAGCAAAAATATCCAGACAAATCTTCAATAGATAATATAGAAAAAAAAGAAAGAAATCTAACTGTTACCTCAAGGGGAATAAGGCAACGCTTCAGAAAGGAAAACTTTAGAAATGGTAAAGGGGAGATAAAAGGAAAGCCCCTTTTCTTAGAAGGTGCAGACTCGATTCCCTCCTGTATCTGTCAACAGTGGATTTAGCTTACGATAAGGGTGTCCCTCCCACCTTGTGTAACGTAAATAAAATAAAGAGAAGACAAGGTGATATGGTGCAAACAAAGGTAAGTGTATTCAGGCTAAAGGTACAGAAAACTGGGAGAAATGGGTGGGGGGTGAGGGAAGAAGAAACACAAACCTAACCAATACAATGAAACAGTGACTGGCTTTAGGAGCTTGAAGCTCAGACCCACAAAACCTCCCTTGATGTTCAGAAAAATAATAATGAAACCCCAATACCAAAACCTCTCCTACTATATTCAGGTGCAGTGGATGCTATGCACAGATGCGAGGTCCACGACCTTCAACTCTCTGGCTGATTGGGAGCCTTCAAGGAGGACCACTGGGGAGTCCTGACAACTGGTGGACTTTGTCGCAGGCGGGGAGACCCTCAGGGATGATGGACACCAGGAAAGCTGCAGGATTCGATCTCAGGTAAGATGGTTTTGCTGTGGTGGGAATGATGATGATGACAGGCCTCTCTTTCCTCTGTCTCGCTTCGGGATAGACGATGCTCTTCTCACTAGCTCTGGAACATGGGGAAGAGCTGACCGTGCACCTGCTGCCGCTGGAATGGACAGCCCCGCGCAGGCGCTGAGCAAGACCTTATATAATCTTTAAGGCAGGAAAAGTTCTGATGGAATAGAGTGTTGGGGGTTGGTTTTGGCGGAAAAAACTGGTTCTGTGCCGTTTGAGCCAGGTGACTCCAGTGTCTAAGTTTTAAACAAATTTGCTTACAAAGATGGAGTCCAAGGGTCACAGATGATATACTCCATATTGGATTTCATTAGAGCCAGTGATTTACATAACCTTTATCTTATATACATTATTAAAACAACTAATTAAATACATTTAAACAATACCAACACAACATTTTTTTCTAACATAACTAATCCCCGTTCATTTGTTAAAACAATATGAAGTCAAATAAAGACAATTTTCAAATCAAGTGCTTTTCTAGTTCAAGTAGCACATTTTGTTTGGCTTTATGGCTTGTGTGGTACTGAGTGAAGGCAGTGACGATTTAGTAATGACTCAACAAGGTAGATAAATAACTATCCATTTCTGCACGCCACAACAATAATTGTGTGCATGGATTGGGCATACAAATATCCATTGTACATATACTTAATATGGCTCATATTGTTAATATGATACCTAGGAGTGTACACTTTACTACTGGAAGAACTTCAGAATTAAATCTGCCAATCCATTTCCATCAATGGCTGGTTGACTCTGCTGTAGGTGGATGACTTTTCAATTACCATGATATTTTTAGTCATGTTGGGCAAAATTCAACACGGATTTACACTCTATGCCATCATACTGAAGCTAGTGAAATAGCATAGGGCATAAATCAGCACTGAGGATGTCCCACTGTGTGATATTTTGGATATACAGTTTCAGCTTCCCAAAGAACTTGCTGTGGCCCATCATATTCATAGAATGCCACTTGGGAAGCTGCAGATGGTGTTAGCTTTTTCTCTTGGCTTCTATAATTCCCATTTCTTGATGTGCTATATGATGCAAAATCAATTAAATTCACCCAGTTTCCTTTTTTTCCCCCTTTGGTATGATGGTGAGGTCTAAAGGCTGGACATTTAGATCATTCACTGTCCTAAGTTAATACTTTCAGTGCTACTGCTTATAGCATTTCCCGAAAGTCTCTTTTCCTGCTGCACAAATGGTATTTGGCATTTCTATAGCATCATGTGTCTGAAGATTTCCTTTACAAATACTTATTAAACAAACTTCCCAATAACATAATGAGGTGGGTAAATAATCATATGCTCAATTTATGTATTAGTATATAGAGGGACACAAACAAGTGACTTTGGGTTACCAGGTTCGTTGGCTCCTGCAATTGTTACTGGAAGCACCAAAATCTATGCACTGGAGCTGGTCAGAATATAGGGGTTTTTCGCTCCATGGAATGTTTTGAGTTTTTGTCCAAATATAAAAAAGTCAAAATATTTTGGGCATTCATTGAAATATTTTCATTCCAAACCACATTGCCAGTCCTCATGAGAGTTGTAGTTGGGGTGCCTTGCTCTCTCATTCTCTTCTATGGAACAGGCCGTCTGGATGGACTACAACTCCCATGATAACAGCACTTTCTCCTTTCTTAGTGAGGGCAGAAGGCATAGCAAACATTTTGGGGTGTTCCTTTTTTCTATAAAATTTCAAAATTTTCCCTGGAAAGCAGACATTTTTCACAAAAAATTGTTTTGCTGAAAACCCAATTTTCCACTGAAAAACAGTTTTGATGGAAAGCTTTTAACCAGTCCTAGTGTCCACACAAGTCTCAGTGAAATTTTATTTGCAGAAGTGTGTGAGACTCGTTGCATTAAGAGACACATCAGAGGGATCTCAGTGAGCTGAGATGTCTTTGTTTCTGTTAACTTTGGTTTTTGATAAGTTTTTAATTGCTTTCACTTTTAATTATATTGTGCTGTTGGTAAGGGTGTTAAAATTAAACACTAGATATATGAGTCAGAATTAGCCTTAATGTATAAGTTTAAATTGGTCAAAGTACACGTCTATTTTCTGAAGAATTTCAGACACAGAAGAAACAGTGTTTTATGTGGTTATCCCTACTCCCACTTTTCAACATGTGCATCCTTTCCTGTCCCTTATCCCCAAAAAATTAACTGATGTAACGTAACTTAAGTTAGAGGGCTGTGTAGCCCCACCTTTTCATTCAATGGCATTGGGCATTTACACTGATCAAAACTTGATATTTATCCTTCATTACATTTTAAACAATTTGGGGGGCGGGGGGGGGGGGGGGGGAATTTCAGTTTTCTTTTTAATTTTCTATATTTTTGAAGAGGCCTTTTGATAAATTAAAAAAGGAGAATGAAAAAGATTAGGAAATCATAAATATAACATCTCCCCACTGTATTTTCCACTGAATGCATCCGATGAAGTGAGCTGTAGCTCACGAAAGCTTATGCTCAAATAATTTGGTTAGTCTCTAAGGTGCCACAAGTACTCCTTTTCTTTCTGCGAATACAGGCTTACAGGGCTGCTACTCTGAAACCTATATATATAATTGGAAACTGTGTTGAATACGCCACTAGATGGCAGACAAACATTTACAAATGTCTGGCTTAAGCAAGTACACTTCCATTTCTTTTGTATGGATTTTAATAAATGGTATTACAGGATCTGTTGTAATTTTGGTAAAGGATCTGTGCAATTTATTCTTTTGATTAATTTTTTTAAATAGTTTAAAATTGAAAAAAAAAACTACATTAGCTTTCCGTGTGCTTTCATGTGTGCGATTGCAGAATTGGGATGTTCAAAACAGAGAACTGAGTTAGCTATTTAAAACCTTAGCTTCTTGTATGTGCCTTTGGATAACATTGGGAGTTACTGTGGCACAACAATAGCAAAATATTCAAAGAAAGTTTTCAGTGTGGAAACCAAATCTGCATTAAAATTTTTATCATTGAATGCAGATTTTAAATTTAGCAGAAGGAAGTCTTACAAACTGCACAGGAGAAAGTTCCGTAATCCTTTTTCCTCTAAGGTTTATAAATACTTCAGGAGTGAGCTTTTCTCTTCCAGGAATTTATAAACTTTTCTGGCAGGTGTTATATGCATGGGTGTCACTAGATGGTGCTATTGCAAATATCTTGCTTGTCCTATTGCATAGCCTATACAGGAGGTAGGTCTTCAAAGGAATGCTTATTGTCCATCCTGCAATGTTTATTTCCCCATCACCAGCAGAGTCTGCCCCATACCTAAATCTCTCTCAGACTGAATAATTTTTCTTAGGTTCAGCTACTGCCTACAGTTTGTACTCAGTAAACAAACAAAACATTGCATGGTGTCAGAAATTCTAAGTGTGGAAGCAGCCTAAAAGAAAAGAACTGGCTAGGATTCTAAAGTTTGCTGGAGTTCACAATTAACTGGGAAAACATGAGCCTTCCTTAGGACTGGAAGAAGTTCAATCAGCAGAGAGCGCCTTGTCCAGGATCTCTGAAATCCATATATGAGGAGAAATAATGCTGCTGTTATCCAATTACTTGGGCTGGACAGAAAAGTAGAGATGTTTATAATAGTTGGATATATATGTAAGCTGAAGAGAAAAAAGAGCCAATGTTTGATTGTTACTTTAATGCCTGTTGTTTGCTTCGCAGATTCTGAGGCGTTTACAAGCTAATATTAAATATGAAACTATGAGGGGAGTATCAAGAAAGCAATTAGGAGAGGAAGGACTGAGACAATATCAGTAAGATTACATGGTTACGTAGTGATATAATTATTGAAAGGCTCAATGTTAGAAATTAATGGCAAACCCTTATATACGGACATATATTGCTTTCCTTGGCAAGTATACGTCCTCTTTAATATGATTTAGGTATATTTAGTGGTGCACATTTCCTATACAATTATTTTCATGTACTGGTGCAGCTGAGAATCTGCTCCAAAGTATGTGAATCCACGTTTGAAAAATCTGTGCAATAAACTGCATGGAACTCTATTTATCTAACTTGAAGATGAGGTCAGACCACAGGCCAACCCTGCTTACATTTGAACCACTGTCTGCAGAGTCTGTGACATTCCACTTAATAAGCTGTACTCCTGAGGGCATTCTGGACCAAAAAATTAAAAATTCTGTGCACAATATTTTAAAATTCTGCAAGTTTTGTTTGTCAATAAATAAATGCAGAGGCTCCAGCATGGCAGTGGGGAGCACAGGCCACTGGCTGCACGAAGCTGGGAGATCACCCTGCAGCTCCCCCAGCCCCGGGACACGGACTCAGCATTGAGGCTGCACCTGACCCTGACCCAGCACAAGGCCTGAGCTTGCCCCAGAAACACCCTGGGGCCCTGCCCCTCTGCGCCAGACGCACCAGATATAGGGCAGGCAGGCTCAAGCAGACAGGATCCAAGTGTGGAGGGGCTCAGTGTGGGGTGGATCCAGGTGTGGGGTGAGAGGATTCTGCATGGGACAATCTAGGTGCAGGCAGCTTAGTGGGAGATCTAGGTGTGGGGGGGATCTGGATGCACAAAGGCTCGTTGGGGGGTTCCAGGTGCAGGGGCAATGGGACCCTGCAGGTGCTCCCAGGTGAAGGTGGTTGGGGCTCAGCAGAGGGGTCTGGGTGTGGGGGTCTCTGCAGGGAGGATCTTGGTGCTGGGGGAGTGGGGCTTGGTGGGCTGGGGGTCTGGGGGCAGCTAGTTGGAGGTCAGTGGCATGGGGGTCTGGATGTGGGGGCTCAGGGTGGTGCAGGGGGTGGTGCATCAGGGTGGGGGTTTGAGTGCAGGGAGCTCAGTGGGCGGTGGTCTGGGTGCAGGGGTCAGGGGTCAGAGGCAGGCGGTCTGGGTACAGGGGACCTCCAGATGCAGGGGTTGAAGTTCAGTGGGGTGGGGTTCAGGTATGGAGGGATGTACCAGGTGAGGCTTGGCAGGGGTGTCTGGGTTTGGGAGGTGCGGATGCAAGGGGGTTGGGCAGGTGGGGGAGCAGCTCCCCGTACAGTGACCCTCTCCCCCCACGACTGAGGAGCAATGGGGGCAGGAAGCAGGGGAGGATGCTGAGCTTCCTGCAGCTGGAGAAGGTTTCTGGGAGTGGGTCTGACACAGCCCCAGCCACACCTTGCAAGGGAAGAGGAAGTCCTGTCCTCTCCTGCCTCCAGCCCAGATGGGATTAGCAGCTGATCCCAGCTCAGGGTAGGAACCATTGGCTGGGGTGTCTCCAGCCCCGTGGTGATTTACCTCTCTGCCGGCTGCTCTGGGTGCCTGAAATGATGTACCTGCACTGCTAGGGAGTGGTGTGTGACTGTTCTTGCAACTTCCCTTTGCTTCCCTTTCAGAAAGTCATTTTTTTGTGGGGAAGCGAAGAATCTGCAGGGGACATGAATTCTGCACACGTGCAGTGGTGCAGAATTCTCCCAGGAGTATAAGCAGGGAGCCACAATCTGCACTTGCTTTAACTTCCCAGTGGTCTCAATGTGTCACCTCATGCAGAACACATTACAGCAATCCAATCCTGAGATGACAAAGGCCAAGAAAGCTGTGGCAAAGTCCACATCCAGCTGAAAAAAATCTCAATGCTCTTGCAAGGTACATGTGAAAAAAAAAAAAAGACTTTTGGCCACAGCTGCTACCGAAACATCAGGAACTAATGTCATACCCCAGCAGCACACGTCTTACAAATAGTAGTCACACTTCCTCAGTCAGGGCACTGATATAAACTTTGCCAACTCTTCTGGATACATCCCAAAGCCTATGGTTTGCTGAACTGAGGCCTCCAAAGAAGATACAAAGGTGTTTCTGATACTGTGGTGTTGGAGACCATGTAAGTACCCGACTAGATTCTTGGTGTGTTTTGTCTGTGGCAATTTTTTTTCCTTCACCTTTTGCCAGAGATAGTTGTAGTAATCATACACTTGGAGTAATTTAACAGTCATTTACATGCCATCATCACTACAGTTTTTAGTCATTCATGAGCTGTTGCTGGGCTGAGGATAATGTTTTCTCAAGCCATAGCTGAAATGCTAATCCATGTGGTACTTCTGTCACCTCCAAGGTAGATTATTGTAATTCCTTTTTGGTGTCTACCTGACTGTAAAACTTCACAAGTTCTGTTTTACATAAAATGCTGCAGCTGACATGCTTATTCATCTTAAACCAAATTAGCATATCACTGTGGTCTTTTGATCCATGCTAGGGCTGCCAGTTAGAGTAGTGCTTCCTTCCTATAAGACCTGGCATGAATTGATGCATTATGATGGATTCCAACCACAAGTATTAGCACAAGCTTAAGGTTTAGACTATAAAATATTACCTTGGCCCTTCTTCACTCTAAGTCACCTTTATCTTAGTCTCAAGCTGGTATGTTAACACTTTAATAGTGGTTATTAAAATTAATTAATACAGTCATAAATATTAGGGAAGGAAATGCTCTATTAGGTCATTCTAGTTAAAGTAATATTACATTTATTAACGAGATATCTAGTATTGTGTCCACTCAATGCAGAATGTCATATTAAATAGCATTCTTTTTAAAGAGATTTTTATTGGATGAACTGGGCCTTCAGTTTTTATTTTACTTTGAAGTCCCTTCATGCAGCTGCTTGTTTAAATATCTTGAAATATTAGATAGAATATAGATAGATCATAAGTAACAGTTTGGGCTGTGATTCTACCCATGTGATTTTACTTGAATAAAGTAAAGGGGAAAGAACACTATCAAGCAACTCCTCCCAGTTTGATTCCCCAATTCTGGTGAGTAGTTCTCCATGGAAAATCACTTACAAATTACTGTTATTTGAAGGCACCTTATTAAAAATGATGTGATGAGCAGGACTGGATGGCTCAAATGAGTGGTAAAGGATTATTTCACACATTCATGAACACAGAAATGTATGTAGTCTCTCTCTTCCCTACGTTGCGATCTTCTCCTAATAGGCACATTCCTGTTCCCATTCAAGTAAATGAAAAAACTCTCATTGACTTGCATGGTGCAGGATGGAGCCCCATTGATCTCATGTTAAGACTTGATCCTGCAAATGTGTACAGACATGAGTAACTTTACTCATGTGTGTAACCCCCTGGAGTGCAGTGAGACTTACTCAAAGGCGTGAGTGTTCACAGGCTCAGAACTTTAGATTGTAAGTGCTTGAGTGTGGAGCCCCCGTCTATGAAGTGCCGTGCCTATCTGTGGTGCTCTACAGGTAATGTAATAATAAAAGGTCACCAGGTGAAATTCTGACCAACAGTTGTTACCATCTGATGACTGGTGATTTCAGTCTTGTTGCCAGTAGAGAAATGCCCATATTAAAAAAAAATTCACAGCACAGTGCAATAGTTATGCATGTATTCTTCTAATTTTGTTATAGATAAGAGAAACTGCAACACAGAGGGATTAAGTAATTTAAATGTCCAGTGAGGGCCAAATCCTGCCTGTCTTGCACGAATACCTGTATGCATAAGGAGAGCTGGATTTGTGCCCTTCTTAGCAGCAGAGCTAGGATTCAAGCTAAGAATGTCTTGCTCTAAGCCTTGTGCTCCTTTCACTAGAAAACCATGCCTTTCAGTTTAGCATAAGAACATAAGAACGGCCCTATTGTTTTAGACCAATGGTCCATCTAGCCCAGCATCCTGTCTTCTGATAGTGGTCGCTGCCAGATGCTTCAGAGGAATGAACAGAACAGGGCAATTTACCGGGGTATCCATCCCCTGTTGTCCAATCCCAGCTTCTGGATGTCAGAGCTTTAGGGACACCCAGAGCATGGGGTGGCATCCCTGACCATCTTGGCTAATAGCCATTGATGGGCCTATCCTCCTTGAACTTATCTAATTCTTTTTTGATCCAATTATACTTTTGGCCTTCACAACATTTCCTGGCAACAAGTTCCACAGGTTGACTGTGAGCTGTGTAAAGAAATACTTCCTTATATTTGTTTTAAAGCTGCTGCCTATTAATTTCATTGGGCAACCCCTGGTTCTTGTGTTATGTGAAGGGTAAAATAACATTTCCTTAGTTCACTTTCTCCACACCATTCATGATTTTATAGACCTCAATCATATCCCCTCTTAGTCATCTCTTTTCTAAGATGAACAGGCCGACTCTTTTAAATCTCTCCTCATATGGAAGCTGTTCCACCAAATAATCAATTTTGTTGTCCTTCTCTGTGCTTTTTCCAATTCTAATATTTTTTTGAGGTGGGGTGACCAGAACTGCATGCAGTATTCAATGTGTGGGTGTACCATGGATTTATATAATGGCATTATTATATTTTCTGTCTTATAATCTATCCCTTTCCAAATGGTTCCCAACATTCTATTAACTTTTTTGACAGCCGCTGTACATTGAGCAGATGATTTCAGAAAGGAAGCCACAATGCCAAGATTTCTTTCTTGAGTGGTAACAGGTAATTTAGACCTCATCACTGTGTATGTATAGTGGGGATTATGTTTTCCAATGTGCATTACTTTGCCCTTATCAACATTTTGTCATCTGTCATTTTGTTGCTCAGTCACTCAGTTTTGTGAGGTCCCTTTGTAACTCTTTACAGTCAGCTTTGAACGTAACTATCTTGAGTAATTTTGTATCATCTGAAAACTTTTCCACCTCACTGTTTACCCCTTTTTCCAGATAATTTATGAATATATTGAACTGCACTGGTCCCAGTACAGATCCTTGGGGGACTCCCACTATTTACCTCTCACCACTGTGAAAATTGACCATTTATGCCTACCCTTTGTTTTTTATCATTTAACCAGTTACTCATCTATGAGAGGACCTTCCCTCCTATCCCATAACTGCTCACTTTGCTTAAGAGTCTTTGGTGAGGGACCTTGTGAAAGGCTTTCTGAAAGTCCAAGTACACTATATCCACTCTGTCATCCTTGTCCCCATGTTTGTTGACTCCCTCAAAGAAGTCTAATAGATTGGTGAGCCATGATTGCCCTTTACAAAAGCCTGTTGACTCTTTCCCAAGATGTCATGTTGAGATCTGATAATTCTGTTCCTTACCATAGTTTCATGCAATTTGTCTGGTACTAACATTAGGCTTACCGGCCTATAATTGCCACGATTACCTCTGGACCCTTTTTAAAAAAATCAGTCATCTGATACAGAGGCTGATTTAAGTGATAGGTTACGTATCATAGCTAGTAGTTTTGCAATTTCATATTTGAGTTCGTTCAGAACTCCTGGGTGAATACCATCTGGTCTGGTGACTTATTACTGTTTAATTTACCAATTTGTTCAAAAATCTCTTCTATTGACCCCTCAATCTGGGACAGTTCCTCAGATCTGTCACCTACAAAGAATGGCTCACGTGTGGGAATCTCCCTCACATCCTCTGCAGTGAAGATTGATGCAAAAAATTCATTTAGCTTTTCATTTAGCTTTTCCCCTAAAAAGGAAAGGCACTTCCTTGAGTGCTCATTTAGCACCTTGATAGTCCATTGGCCCCACTGATTGTTTGGCAGGCTTCCTGCTTCTGATGTACTTAAAAAAAATTGCTGTTAGTTTTTTGTGTCATTTGCTATTTGCTCTTCAGATTCTCTTTTGGCTTGCCTAATTATACTTTTACACTGGACTTGCCAGAGTTTATATTTCTTTCTGTTTTCCTCAGTAGGATTTGATTTCCAATTTTTAAAAGATGTCATTTTGTCTCTAACCACCTCTTTTACTCTGTTGTTTAACCATGGTGGCATTTTTATGGTCCTCTTACTTTTTTTTAATTTAATAAAAATTTAATTTTTAATTAATACATATAGTTTGAGTGTCTAGTTTGGTGTTTTTAAAAAGTTTCCACACAGCTTGCAGGCACTTCGTTCTTGTGACTGTTCCTTTTAATTTTCATTTAACTAGCCTCCTCATTTTTGTGTAGTTTCCCTTTTTGAAGTTAAATGCTACTGTGATGCAGTTTTTTGGTATTTTCACCCATACAAGGATGTTAAATTTAATTACATTATAGTCACTATTACCAAGTGGTTCAGCTATATTCACCTCTTGGACCAGATCCTGTGTGCCCACTTAGGACTAAATCAAGAATAGTCTCTCCCCTTGTGGGTTCCAGGGCTAGCTACTCCAAGAAGCAGTCATTCATGGTGTCTAGAAATTTTATTTCTGCATCCAGTCCTGAGGTGACATGTTCTCAGTCAATATGGGGATAGTTGAAATCCCCCATTATTATTGGTTTTTCTGTGTTTGTAGCCTCTCTAATCCCCCATAGCATTTCACACTCACTTTCATCATCCTGGTCAGGTGGCCGGTAGTATATGCATACTGCTATGTTCTTAGTATTCAAGCATAGACTTTCTGTCCATAGAGATTATGTGGTGCTGTTTGAGTCATTTAAGATTTTTACTGTATTTCACTCTATGCTTCATTTTACAGACAGTGCCACTCCCCCACCAATGTGATCTACTTTATCATTCCTATATATTTTGTACCCTGGTATTACTGTGTACCATTGATTATAATTGTTTCACCAAGATTCTGTGATGCCTCTTATATCAATATCCTTGTTTAATACCAGGTACTCAAGTTCACCCTTCGTATTTAAACTGCTTGCATTTGTATACAAGCACTTATACATTTGGCAATATTTAATCATCTGCCTTCAAGTGATGTAACTGAATGGGCTTTTTGTTTGTTTGTTTGTGGCACCTTAGAGACTAACCAATTTATTTGAGCATGAGCTTTCATGAGCTACAGCTCACTTCATCGGATGTGAGTTGTAGCTCACGAAAGCTTATGCTCAAATAAATTGGTCAGTCTCTAAGGTGCCACAAGTTCTCCTTTTCTTTTTGCGAATACAGACTAACACGGCTGTTACTCTGAAACCTGTTTGTTTGTTTGTGTCTCTTCAGTTCCTACGTACTTTATCAACTTCTATGCTCTCCTCTTTATTAGGGTAAATCCTCTCCTAAGGGATGAGTTAGTCCAAACTGTGTGCTCCTCTGCACCTCTCGGCTTTCCGTGAGCCCTTAGTATAAAAACTCTTGTACAATCTTTTTAATTTTACATGCCAGCAATCTGGTTCTGTTTTGGTTTAGGTAGAGCCCATCCTTCCTGCATAGGCACCTCCTTTCCCAGAAGGTTCCTGTTATGGAGTGTATGTATCCCATGCTGGCCCAGCACCAAAGGGTTAATGTAGGTACTGTTGGCCAGTGCTGATTGACAGCCGCACAGCAGGTGGGAGAATAAAAGTATTGGGAAACTGAGGAACAGGGAGGCTGCCAGAAGAGCAAGCAGGCTGGAGAAGAGAACTGCCAGCAAGTTGTTGAGATGCTGATCAGAGCCAGCATCCTGAGAAGGGATGACTGAACCAACCAACCAACCAACCAACAGGCTGAAAACCCTACAGTTCCCCTACCAACCCCCTGAGAAACTTAAGAACTGAGGGAGTTTCTAGACCCCCTGGGCACAAGGAGTAGCTGACCCTGCCAGGAATAAGAGGAAGACCCACACACCCCAGCAGGAATTGGGCAAGAGGAACTGACTGACTGCTCTGCCAGCGTAACACTGACAGACCCTGGTAGTCAGCAGGCAGGATCGAACTTGAAGGTACAGCGCACCACACCCAGGAGGTATGTGGGTTACACTAGACCAAGTGAATTCTGGTGCAGTGCTCTGCGTGGCTAGAGGGGGGGCTGTTGCATTGACACACCAGCCCACATGTGGTACCAGAAGTGGGATCTTGCTGGGCCCCTGCCCCCCAGGGAACTGGTGCACCTTTACACAAGCCCCCACTAAGGCTTAAAATGGAGGAAATGCTTCGACTGCCCACCCAACAACAGGCTATTGCCTTAGACCAGCAAGCAGTGGCACAGGAGCAACAATGACAGATGCAGCAGGCCTTGACACTACAGTTGTTACAGGTCCAGCAATGACAGAATGAGCTGCAAGCAGCCACCCAGTGGCAACAGCTGGGGGCCCAGGCTGTGGCTCAGCAACAGAGCCAGCAAATGTGGGACATGATAACCACTCAGCAACAGCAGCTAGACACTCTGTTGAGAGCACCCCACTGGGGACAGCCCCACCCCCATGGCTGAAGCTAGGGTAGACTGGGTGCGTTGGCCCAGTAGCCTTGGATTGTCCAAGACTGGACCAGATGATGACCCAGTGCCCTTTCTGGAGACCTTTGAATGTCTTGCCACCTGTGCCCTCTGGCATCCTGAGGTATGGGCCATCTGCCTAGCGCCTGTTTTGACTGGAGAAACACAGGCTGCTTATCTGGTAAGGTCCTCATCTGACAATCTGCGCTTGATGATCGAAAGGTTAAGGCGACCATGTTTGACTGGTTGCAATTAAGTGAAGAGACTTACCATCACTGTTTCAGGGAGCAATGATTTAGCCCATCCATGCAGCCCCAGGCACTGGCTCTGGAACAGAGACTCAAGGATGTCGGCTGGATGTGAATGGGGCCTGAGGCTGGGACAAGCAGGAAAATAGCTGGCTTAGTTGTCCTCAAGCAATTCCTTTGGGCCCTCCCTGCTGTCATGTGTAAACAGGTACAGAAACACCTACCAGAGGCTCTGGAAGAAGTGGTGAAGCTAGCAGAAAACTATTTTGAAGCTCATGTCCCACTCTCCCAGCCTGGGAGTTCAGAGCTTGCCTCTCCTAAGTCAACAAGGGTTGAACAAAAGGGGATGGCCTTTCTGAGACCACAGGATGGAGGCCAGCCTCACACTTGACAGATAAGAACTCATGACAAAAGTTGACCCCAGCTTACTCCTCACCCCATTTCTGAATTCCAGAACTTGGAAGTCATGCCATGCTGAAGCCCTGAGTATCCTGCCATTACAGGGCTCACGGGGGAGGGTGGTCTGTTTCCAGTGTGGACATGGGGGCATATCAAAAAAGATTGTCTGACCATGGAGAGTAATTATGGGGCCAGCTCGACCTTCCTCAGCTTTGACTAAATGCCAGGCAGCCCAAAACTGACCACCATGGTGCACATTGACAACCTAGAGGTACAAGCCCTGGTGGATTTGTGAATAGACCTGCTGAGGGAGGCTGAGGTCCACTCAAAAGGCATGTTGTCCCTGACGTGCCTCCACGGGGATGTGAGGGACTACTCCTGTACTAAGATCCGTATAATGGCAGGTGGACAAACAGGCCACCTCATGGTAGGCCTAGCACAGAAACTGCCATACCCAGTTCTGCTGGGATGGGACTGGCCCCACTTGAAGACACTAATGCGGACCCTGTTGAGAATCCAAATGGAGATATCTAGAGAAGCCAAACAGTCTCTTCATGATCTCTTTATACCCCAGACAAAGGTCCAATGGACCGGGGTGAGAAATACACCAGCAGACTTGAGGGATGGGACTTACCTAAATGAGGCTGGAATTGTTGTCTAGGTGAACTGGATGATGCCACTCGAACAGATGCTCTTAGATCGCCAAACACCAAACAGGACCTGATAGATGTGGGGAAGCTGTTGGGATCATCTAACTTGCAAGTTGAACAGCAAAGGGAGGGTTCCATCCTGAGGGTTTATGAAGAAGGCATAGTTCTTATAGATGGGGAAGTGGTGAGGTCTGAACTGGCCACTCACCTGCCTTGTTTCAAGCTGAGGGGAGACCTACTCTGTCACCTGGCACAAGGTACCCTGCAGGGGGAATAATACCCAACTCCTTATGCTCTGTGTGTTCAAATGGGAAATACTCAAGCTAACCCATGAGGTACCAATGACTGGCCACCTGGGCCAGGAGAAAATCCTCTTCCATCTATTACCCTGCTTCTTTTGGCCAGGATATTCACAAAAGATTATTGAGCCTTCTGCCCTGACTTGCAATTGGTAGCCCCTAAATGAGTACAACCTACCCCATTGGTTTCCCTTCCACTGATGGAAGTCTCATTCAAACGGATAAGAGTATACCTTGTAGGATACATAGAGAAGAATGGTGCTGGCTACATGTACATACTGGTTATCATTAACTACTCTACCAGCTACTCCAAGGCAGTTCCCCTATGAACCAGTACAGCCCTGGTGATAGCAATGGAGTTGTTAAAAAGTTGCGAGAGTAGGACTACCCAAGGAGATCCTGACGGACCATGGTACAAATTTTACCTCCAAGCTGATGAAGGAAGTGTGCTATTTACTATGGATCAAGAACTTATGCACCTCCGTATAACACCCACAGAAGGGGCAAGGGGTAGAGCAGGGGTGGGGCCTGGGGCAGAGCCAGGGGTTGAGCACCCCCCGGCACATTAGAAATTTGGTGCCTCTGAGGGGAGGGCATCAGTTTTTAGGGAGGGCAGGGTTGGCCTTATGGGTGGGTGGAGGCCTAGGGCCCTGTCACGGTTCCTTCCCCAGTCTGAACTCTGGGGTACAGAAGTGGGGACCCACATGAAAGACCCCCTAAGCTTATTTCTATCAGCTTAGGTTAAAAACTTCCCCAAGGCACAAAATCTTTGCCCTTGGACTAGGGTATGCTGCCACCATCAAGCGCTTTAACAAAGAACCAGGGAAAAGGACCACCTGGAGTTCCTCTTTCCCCAGCTATCCCCCCAAGCTCTTACACCCCCTTTCCTGGGAAGGCTTGAGAATAAACAAGTTGAGCACAGACCAGCTTGGGTTTCTTAGGACCTTAGAAACCCAATCAGATTCTTAAAAAAAAACAGAACTTTATTAGAAGAACAAAACAAAGATAAAAGAAACACTCTGTAAGATTAGAATGGAAAATAATCTCGCAGGCAGTCAGATTCAAAACACAGAGAATCGCTCTTGGCAAAACCTTAAGTTACCAAACGACACAAAAACAGGAATACACATTTCCTCCAGCACAGTGAATTTACAAGCCAAAACAAAGAAAAGCTAATGCATTTCTAGCTAGATTACTTACTAACTTTACAGGAGTTGGAGGGCTTGCATCCTTGATCTGTTCCCAGCAAAAGTATCACACAGACAGACAAAAGCCTTTCCCCCCGGCTCCAGATTTGAAAGTATCTTGTCCCCTCATTGGTTATTTTGGGTCAGGTGCCAGCGAGGTTACCTTAGCTTTTTAACTCTTTACAGGTGAAAGGGTTTTGCCTCTGGCCAGGAGGGATTTTATAGCACTGTATACAGAAAGGTGGTTACCCTTCCCTTAATTTTTATAACAGGCCCCATGGTCTGGGTGGCGATGTGGTCCCCACTCCACCACACACAGCCAGCCCAAAGCCTCTTTAACTCACGAACACTGGGCCCTGATTGTTATCAGCTCCCCGGCTGTGAAGTGCAGCTCCTCCTGGTGCCACTCCACCCCTACCCAAAGCTTGCAGTTTGGAGGGGGCAATTCCTCCCCTGCCCCCCAAACTACACCCAAGTTAAAAAGTGGAGGAGCATGGACCCTGGCACCCCCAGTTCTGGTGCTGTTGGCTGGGGGTGCCCCAGCCAGGGGCTCCTGCTCTGCATTGGGCTGCAGCTGCTAGTTCTGGCCAGAACTTCCTCTTCTCCTTCAGGGGCCACTCCTGAGGTGAGGTCAGAACACCTCTGGGAACCTCCCCCGGCTGCAAGAAGCTCCGCGGCTGCCCTCTGTGCAGTGACCCCCCCCACGGCTGGGGAGTGATGGGGGCAGGAAGTGGGGTGGAGAGCTTTCTGCAGCTAGGGAAGGTTCCCAGCGGTAGGTCTGACATGGCCCCAGAAGTGGCCCCTACAGGTGAAGAGGAAGTCCTGTCCCTCCTCAAACCAACCAGGACTAGCATCTGGAGCCTAGTGCATGGTAGGAGCCCCAGTTGGAGCACCCCCAGCCCTTCCCCAGCAGATTTCACAGGAGGACAGATTTCATGGTCCATGATGCATTTTCCATGGCTGTCACTTTTGTAGGGCCGTAGATCACATATACACTCCATGACAGACCTCCCCCATTCTCTGGGGAAGAAATCTTCATTTTTATTTTGATGGCCAGAGCAGTGTTTTTCTGAGAAGGAGTATGGCTGTAGGCTGAGGTACCACCTCATTACTCATGGATTTATCTCTTTCATATGGTTCAAACATTTTAGTGGGGCATGTTCAGGCACCAAAGTAAAGTGGTTGCCTAGCAGATAATATCTTGGTGTCTTGATAGACCATTTTACCACAAGGCACTCCCTTTCAATTATTGCATATGTTTTCTTGCAGGGGAATAATTTATGTACTAACTTAAGTATAATACTGGGTGTTCATCACCGTCATATTCTTCAGATAATACTGCGCCTATGGCAACTTCAGAGGTGTATATCTGGAGTATGACGGGCCTCTCCAGGTTCCTCAGTTCTTGAGTGGGAGGTGCAGAGCTTAGGAGAAGCTAAAGAGCTGAGAGCTATAGAAGACTAATGAAGCTAACTTAGAGATTTACTTAACTAACTGAATTAAAACTTACAATTAAGAACTAACAGACTAATAAATAAAAAGTTAATAAACGAAGGACTAAGAAGCTTCCTTGGCATGGTGGGTCACCCCTCTTATAGAGCTTGAACACTTGAGCCCTCCTTCTATGTCCAAACTTAGTTTCCTCACCCACAAAATGTCAGGGTACACTTACTTCATACCCTGGTATATTTGTACATATTGATGACATATACATACATATTAATGACATTAGCTCATTCTTATATTTGTTATTTCTCTCCTAAGAGGTTATTTCAGTTATTTCCAAGTTCTTTGCTGTATACCTGTTAACTTTAAAAGGCAGTATGAACTTAGGTAGTCCCCTATGCCAACATGCTTCAACACATCTTTTATCTATCTATGTTAAAGGTTGCAACCATATATGGACCTTTAGCTCATCACCACCTTTCTAGGTGAAAGGTCCCAAACATATGTATGCTAACTTTGCCTTAGCTCAACATACAGGATGTGGCCTGTAGATCCCTTGTGTTACAGCCAAAAAAATACTCTAATATAAACCTATTATAACCTACTATAATAAAACAAATAATCAAACCCATAAGAAAATAAAAAACCCATAAGGACACCAGGACCAGCTGACCCTGCTGGATTAAGAGGAAGACCCACACACCCCAGCGAGACTCAGGTGAGAGAACTGACCGACCGCCCTGACAGACCAAGTGCACTCTGGTGAAACATTCCACTTGGCCAGAGGGGGTGCTGTTGCATTGACACACTAGCTCACAGTTCCCCAGTTCCTAATAAACGTAAATCCCGCCTCTGAGTACCGTCGTCTCATCCACGCATTGAGACCGTGTTGTTCTGCCTGCCTAACTGGCCCTGCATGTGGAACTGGAAGCATTTCAGAGAATGCTACCGTGGAAGTCCCAGACTTTAATCTCTTATCTAGCAGCCTAAATTTGGCCTCCAGGACCTCTCATCTACCTTTCTGTATGTCATTGGAACCTACATGTACCATGACCATTAGCTCCTCCCCAGGACTGCATATAAGCCTGTCTGGATGCCTTGAGAGGTTCACAACCTTCATGCCTAGCAGGCAATTCACCATGCGGTTCTCCCAGTCATTACAATCCCAACTATCTGTATTTCTAATAATTGAATCCCTCATTTCTGTTACTTGTCTCTTCCAAATAATAGGGGTCCCTTCCCCCGGAGAGGTCTCCTCAGTGTGAGAGGATACCATAACATCATCAGATCATTTCCTTCCATTTCAATTTGATATTCTCCTTCCCCAAGACTTTCATCCTCCCCATCAGCATGGAGGCTGTCAGACTGGGAGTGTGACTCCTCCACTGTATCAGGAAAGACTCATCTGTGTACTGCTCGGTCTCCCTTAGCTCCTCCAGTTCATCCACTATGGGCTCAAGAGCCCATACTCAGCCTCATGAAGGACATGGGCTGTTGCACCAAGTGCACACCTGTCAACAAGGCACATAATCAGACATGCTTCATTCAGTGCAACAAACTGAATAGCCCCCACTCTGCTGCTGGATTTCTGCCTGCATTAGTTTTACTCTTGCGGGTTTTTTGTTTGTTTGTTTTTGAGGGGGTTTGTTTTAGTTTCCTGCAGGTGTTATTTTTGTATTTATTTTAAATAATTTAATTTAAATTTAGTTTAAAAATGAAAGAAGAAAATAACTTTGAAAAATAATAAAATATACTTTTTGGTAAAATGGTCATCTTATTTTGGTAAAATTGCATCTGCTTCTTATGTAGCAAACCCATACAGAATAGAATAGAATTCAACAGAATATGTAAAAATGCCATTTTCTAAACTAAGTACAGCATTCCAGGGTGTGCATCTGTAAAGAGGTCCCGTATATGCTACTCTTTGCTGATGAAAGCATAAAGAGACTGAAAAAATGTGATGTGCCTGTATCTCTAGCATCTCACAACATTCCTGGGACAACTAATACAAACATTTATAGCTAAAAACCTACCGTATATTTTGTACATAAACACACATGTACATATGTATATGTATGCATCACAGAATTAGGCATTTTGAGCTATATGTATAAAGAGTGTATTACACTGAAAAAACTAAGCTTTATGCTGTGTGCCATATAAAGCAAATTCTGATTTATTTATAGGGTTACAGTGAAACACAAGCATGTAGCTATACATATCACCAATTATATAAAACAATATACATAGTGGAGTATTCTGATGGGTTGGTCCACTGTTTATTCTCAATTTCCACCCCTAAGGCTCCATTTCTGCTAGTGCCATCTCAGGTTGATTTGAATCAGGAAGCATTCTGCAGTTTTGAATGTTAATGGATGTCATTGCACTATGGCTCTACAAAAAAGAATATTACTATCAAATAAAAACACTACAAGTTATGAAGAAGATAGGATAAGTCACACTGCTGCTCAAAAGTAAGGATGTTTTCATTTTTTAACGTGAAAACGAATCAAACTTGCAGCATAAATAAAGGAAATTAATTTATAAAGGACAGTATGCTAATATTTTTTTAAAAGCATGCAAAAAAAAATAAGGGATTTTTATAAATAATAATTATGATAATTTATGTTATGCTAACATCCAAAGGTCCCAGGAAGGATCAGGACCTATTCTGCTGAGTCCAATGCAAACAGAGATGAAGAGGAAAACTCCTCTGGAACAGCAATATTTCTTAAAATTTGACTTACTGTAGTCATGAATAAAAGAAAATTGTCTGTTTACCCACTAATCCGTCCTCAGTAGAGATCCATCTAAGCCTTGTTAAAGAAATTGCACTCCAGCAAAGGCTGCTTGTTTTGATTTTAAGAGGAAAACTATTTTTATGGCAATTGTCGTGTAGTAAGTGAAATGGCACTTTTATAGAAGGTACAGTGGAAAGAAAATATCTGGTTTCCTGCCAAAAGTATTAGCAAAATATCTAGATTCCTACTGGACGTATTAGCAAGCTGTACATTATACGATCAAACCAGTTTTATAGTGTAGTAGCTCTTACCTATTCAAAGAAAATTTGCCAAAATTGTTATTAATGGACTGCTGTTAACTTTTCAGCAAGCAGACACATCAGGAGTTGGCCCTCATAAAGGCTTTCTTTCCAGACTATTGAATCAGACTTTTCTATTGAAACTTTCCTATTTGGTATTTAAAGTACAGTGTAAATATATTATATTATATCCTGAATTGCTGGATACTATATGATCCTGACTCACAGGAATGACCTCACTCAGGCATATAATCTTGCTGACATCCATGAGAAGGCTTGGGTGAGTATTTCTTACTTTAGTGTTAGTTGAAGGATCAGGCCCTTAAATCTTACATACGTGAAGACTAATGTGTGAGGAAAATTGACACAGGTCATGTTTTCTGGAGATATCTCCAAAATCTGTCTTAGGGGAAATTCAGAAAAACAAATAAGGGTCAGAGGAATACCCACTAAGAGAAAAATTAATGTAAGCATGAGGGAAACAAAACTTGAGGACATAGCATGATATTTGGCATTCAGAAGTAATTCATTAAAGCTGTAATGTATTAAAACATTGTGTTCTGATTATTTGTTGGTAACAGTCCATGCAACCAATGGTTTAATTATTCAATATAGTAAATAAAAGAGTTACATAACTATGGTTTCCTCGTTCTTGCTTTCTCTGATCTTTGAAGTGTGTCACTCTTTCATTTTACCATTCAACAGCCTGACATGCAAAAGCTTTGTTCAGACAGTTTAATTTAATCACTGCCACTGGTTCAACAAGATGATAAAATCCCCTGTGCTGTACAACATCCCACATCCCGCTCACTGTTATCTGATACTGTTTGAAGCTCTTCTCATGAATGCATGCTGATAACACAAGAACTCCAAACATGTCATAAACAATATATTAATACCCTTGATTGAATTCCATTAGAATAAGAACTAGATGAAGTTCAGGCCATCCAGGCAGGCCAATGTAATAAAATGTAATTTGGCCTAATCTTCCCAAAGAATGTCTTGTGTTTGAAGCTGACAGTCTTCTATCACATGCAAAAGTAATTGCTTGTTGACTACACTGAGGACTCTTTTGAATCCTGGCCTTTGTACTTCATGCACCTTCCAGGTGTCCCTTGTAGCAGACAATCTACGTCTTTGTTTCAGTGGAGGGATGTCAGAACTACAAATAATAAAATAGACAGTGGGTATTTTAATGAACACTGCTGATCCAGACTGGAATTTGTAGAAACCTGAGATTAGGAGCTCAGATGTTTAAGGCAACAAAGAAATGTAAAGAATTCATTAGGTAAAATGTTAATTCAAATGATCAGATTTCTTAAATTGCACCAGACTAAAAGATAGAAAGGCATTTCAATGAATGCCATACCTACAATTATCCAAAAGCTATATGACCAAATCCATCCCTGGGGTAACTATTGGTTTCATAGGAGCAACACCAATGATGGATTTGACCCTCAGTGGTTAAGAATTTCATTTGGTTTAAAACTAATAAAAGACATACCTGGATGGTGTATTGTGGTGCTGCCAGGAGTTGTCAAATTCATGAGAGATGATTTCCCTTATTTTTGTCAAATTTTAAAACTACATTTTCAGTGTACATGAAAGGTGGTGGATCTAAAGGTGACAACACTGGAAATTTGTGGTCTGTTGGTTACAGTTATTACTTGATTTTATTTATTATTTTTTAAGTATTGTCCATGTACTTTCTTCAGTGAAAGTCATAACATGAAGATAGTCCATTTCTCAGACAGTTTACAGTTTAAAAGCTAGACAATCACACTGTTTGCTCCTATTGACTTCAGCAGGATTTCTGGGATCAAGCTCAGAAAGTACCTTATATCATTAGCAACCCTTTTCTGTGCTGACCCAACAGTGTGTCTGAACAATGTGAGGGACCCACCTCCAGTGCTGAGAGGATAGGTTGGGCTCCTTGCCCAGTCAGTCTTTTGCCTGGTTACCAATCAGGATACTAACTGAGCTAGTGATATTTATGTTGTGGACACCAAGAAATGGACTGCAACCACCAATTACTTTTGTCAAAAAATATGTTAAACAGCAAACTACAGAAGCATTTCACTGTCTTGAGTATCTTGCAGTCTTGCTTCAAACTAGTCCCTGCGAGCTGCATGCAGAGGGATGGGCAAACTAAACTATTTCCACATCTCACTCTCACAACCGATGAGAAGCAAAATGGGCTTTGGCAGAAAAATAGGCTCAAGGTTGTTCATTTCTCAGCATGTGTAAGGTTCTCCTGGTATTACTGTGACATCTCTCTCACTATTTTTTTGTCATTCCTACTTGCATGCATTTATAAAGTGGAGTTACCTGAATAAATGAAAACAGCTTTAGTCCTTCTAATTTTGGGTAATTTAAAGTAAACAGAATTTGTATTGCATACACTTAAGCTCTCATTAAAACAGAATTGCTTTGCATACTTTTATAGTTTCTTTGGGCCAGATCCTGCAAACACATACAAGGGTGCTTAACTTTGTGTGAGAGTAGCTCCATGGAAATCAGCTGAGGGGCCTTCTCTCATGCTTAGGGCTAAGCATAGGTGTTTGCAGGATTGGGGCCTTCAGATTTTATTGGCAATGCAAACACTGCATTTCAGCCCTTTGTAATATGCACAGCATATATCAACAGCTATTAAAACACATTTCAAGAAAGAATTCCAGAGATTGATTGTTTCTTCAAAAAAAGACCAAAAAAATCAATCTGAATTGTTTTATAAATGTGCCTACTATGCACCAAGTTCCTGTTTTCTTTTTTTTTTTTAACAAAATTTATCAATCCATTAAGGAGGGGACAAGTAAACAAAAATGAATTGTCATTTGTGTTATTTTATTAGTGTCACATGAGATTATGGCATATTATTGACTTCTTCAAGAGTATTTTACCCAAGGAGGTTCAGTTTAACATGCACAAATCAGGATCAATATTGGATGTGCATTAATTTTCATAAAAATGCTGTAAGGCAATTTTCTTTACAAATCCCATGATTATATTTATAGTTCTATAAACAAATCATCACTGTGACCAAATGATGGTCTAGCTAAGATTTAATTATTAAAACGATGGATTATTATGTGCATTGTTGCTTAGCTTCCCAGGTGTGTTATTTACTGACCAAATTTAATTTATTTGCTCACCCTGTTTAGTGTGAAGTTGAATAGCCTGCGTACATTTTGCTGACTCCACTATCTTAGCTAGCTTTATCAATTCTTTCCCCCCACCTTTTTTCATTAGAGATCACATATAGTTTAAGAGCTGTAGTCTGACACCTCACAGCTCTAGTGGATACTTAAAAGACTCATTGATATACTTTGAAACATAGACAATTGAATAACATTAGCAACAGCAGCATCTAGCCATTAGACTGTTAGGATCATTTGCCGAGGCATTAAAATTAAATATAGGGACTCTGGCAATTCCCCAATTGTATTTGTTAGTATAATAGCAGTGCCAAGGATATTTTTTTCAGTCAGTGCAGTGCAGATATCACAATAACCCCATTGTTTTACATGTTATAGATGTGCATATATATCGGGATCAGGAGACAATAAAAGATCTTTAACATTTACTTAGTTCTGTAAAGCAAGCAATGTAGATCAGCACCATGGGCTGATCCAAAGCCTATTGGAGTCTTACCATCAGGCCCTATGTTATCTGGAAATCCCTATTTCTTCAATTTTATTTAACAATACCATCAGTATGTCAAAACTGTATAGTCCGGGAGAACCCATGTTGGGAGTGAGGTGGGCAGCAGCATAAAGTCAAGGGGAGGAAGCTCTTTGCCTCCATTAGCTGGATCCCACAAGATCCATACAGATCTCAGTGATCTGCAGGGACAGCATCCTCTATGAGGGTCAAGTTTTCTCCTACCCAATGACAGAAGAGTTCCATGGAGATGTCCACATTCCTGAGTCCTTGTCTAATAAACTCGTAATCTAGTCATTTGTTTAATTCTTTGCATTTATGCCATTTTCTGCATTTCTTTCTCCTTCTTCCTTCAGTAAGTTCCCTATACTATTGCTTTCCTTCAACACCTCAGATACCTATGGACTATAGATTTATTTGACCCACAGACTGCTCTGCTGGGCAAGAATATTAATTCTCCACTGAAAACTACAATAAACACCTTTGTCTTCCTTAGTTCATCCACACTCCTCTTACGACTTCTTATCCTCCAACTACCTCTTCAAATCCTCCTCTGCAACTTCCCTTGTCTCAGTGACCCCTCTTGAAAACAGGCATTGTGTTACACTCACCAGCAGCACTAGCAAAGGCAGCAACGCCCTCTGACAAAAGGAATCTGAGCTACCAACCTAAAAAGTGACCTTGTTAAAATAGGGGGGCATCAGCCCTCTAACTCCTCAACCTTGCACCCTGCTCTGTTCTCATGGCGGCAGGTTTGACTCACTGGTTAAGAGCTGCACCAGAACCAGTTGTTGCAGTTCACCTTGTCCCATTCTAGTGTGCAGGATTAGATGTTACTACAGAGAAATGTGGATTAGACTCCATTATCCATGGATACATGATCACATTTCTTTCCCTGTCCCCTACCCATGTCTCTTCCCCATCCCTGCTCATGGACCCTTCTCATGAGAGTCTTTTACAAGCAGAACTGGCCTCCTTGCTCCAAACCGAGTGGTAGAAGGAGTTTCACAGAAATACAGGGGAAACGGGATTTACTCTTTGTACATTCTCTTTCTGAAGAAGAAAGGGGGTCTTTTGTCCTCTCCTAGACCTGAGGACACGCAACAAGTATGTACATATATTCATAAATGATCTGGAAAAGGGTAAACAGTGAGGTGGCAAAATTTGCAGATGAAGCAAAACTACTCAAGATAGTTAAGTCCAAAGCAGATTGCGAAGAGTTACAAAGGGATCTCACAAAACTGGGTGACTGGGCAATAAAATGGCAGATGAAATTCCATATTGATAAATGCAAATTAATGCACACTAGAAAACATAATCCCAACTATACATATAAAATGATGGGGTCTAAATTAGCTGTTACCACTCAAGAAAGAGATCTTGGAGTCATTGTGGATAGTTCTCTGAAAACATCCACTCAGTGTGCAGCAGCAGTCAAAAAAGTTGACAGAATGTTGGGCATCATTAGGAAAGGGATAGATAATAAGACAGAAATATCATATTGCCTCTATATAAATCCATGGTAAGCCCACATCTTGAATACAGTGTGCAGATGTGGTCACCCCATCTCAAAAAGATATATTGGAATTTGAAATGGTTCAGAAAAGGACAACAAAAATGATAAGGGGTATGGAACAGCTTCCATAAGAGGAGAGATTAATAAGACTGGGACTCTTCAGAATGGAAAAGAGATGATTAAGGAGGGAATATGATTGAAGTCTATAAAATCATGACTGTTGTGGAGAAAGTAAATAAGGAAGGATTATTTACTCCTTCTCATAACACAAGAACTAGGAGTCACCAAATGAAATTAATAGGCAGCAGGTTTAAAACAAATAAAAGGAAATATTTTTTTACACAACGCACTGTCAACTTGTGGAACTCTTTGCCAGAGGATGCTGTGGAGGCCAAGACTATAACAGTTTGAAAAAGAACTAGATAAGTTCATGGAAGATAGGTCCATCAATGGTTATTAGCCAGGATGGGAGGGATGGAAAACCATGCTCTGAGTGTCCCCCGTCTCTGTTTGCCAGAAGCTGGGAATGCGTGACAGGGGATGGATCATTTCATGATTAACTGTTCTGTTCATTCCCTCTGGGGCACCTGGCATTGGCCACTGTCAGAAGATTGGGCTAGATGTACCATTGGTTTGACCCAGTATGACTGTTCTTATGTTCTTACATCAGCTTGCATTCAGGATGGTAGTGCTTGCTTCCACCATTTTGGCACTCCAAGCCCAGGAATGGTTCACAGCTCTCAACCTACAAGATGAATACTTCCACATGGCCATTCATCCAGCCCACAGGAAGTACCTCTGATTCAAAGTTGACCCAGTAAGTACCAATATGAGATTCTACCATTTGGACTCTCTATGGCACTAAGAGTATTTACCAAGTGTTGTGAGGTGGTAGCAAAGCATCTCAGGAAACAGAATACATATCGACCCAGATCTGGATGATTTGCTGATCAGGGGTGTATCTTCATGTGAAACTGAATCAGCATTACAACAGGTGTTATTTCTTTTTTCCCAGCTGGGACTTCTGAGGTATGGCTACACTGTAATAAAAACCCCACAGCAGTGAGTCTTAGAGCCTGAGTAAGCTGACTTAGACTCATGGGGCTTGGACTGTAGGGCTAAAAGTTGAAGTGTAGACATTCAGGCCTGGGCTAGAGTCTAGGCTCTGAAACCCTCCCCACTTGTTGGGTCTCAGAGCCCTAGCTCCAGCTGAGTCGGAACATTTGCACTGCAATTTTAGTGCCTTGCAGTTCGAGCCCTGAAAGCCCAACTTAGCTGACCTTGGCCGGCTGCAGCCATGCCATGAGTCTTTTATTGCAGTGTAAACATACCCCTGGTGAACTACACAAAGGCATCTCTGAGCCCATCATTTTGAGCCTACTTATCAGACAACAGGTTGGAATCTATTTGGGCCAACATAATCAAATTTCAGACAAAACTGTCAACCATGTTTTGCACATGTTTACCCCTCCTGGGACACATGTCAGTGTGTATTTTCATGATACATCTTGCCAGATTTCACCTCTGACTGTTAACAACAAAGACTGAGATCAGTTTACTCCCCAGTCAAGCACCAAATAACCAAGTGGGTAGCATTACCTTCCTAGATTATATAGGAAGTCACCTGGTGGATGAATCCTGTAGATGTGCAAAAAATAGTATCTCTTCTGGTCTTGTCCTCATCCTGCACACTGGTGATGGATACACCAGGAAGTAACTGGGGTGCTCATCTGGAACACCTCCAGAAGGAATGGGGTCCTCAGGTGACTTAAAACTCCATATGAATGCCCTGAAGCTGAAAGACATAAGGCTGTACAACTTTCTAACCCATTCTCAATAACTCAGTAGCGCAGATCATGACGGACAACACATCAGCAATGCACTACATTTACAGAAGAGTGGCACACACTTGTCTCAGTTATGCCAGGAGGCTATCAAACACCGGGAATGTTGCCAACAACATGTGATGACCGCAGTGGTCCTTTACCTCCCAAGGATCAACAACAGTGCTGCAGATTTTCTAAGCCGGCATGGTATCTGAACATAAATGGTCATTGAGAGACATCATATTTTACCCCATCTTCCAGACACTGGGATACCTAACTATAGACCTATTTGCACCAGCGGAGAATGCCAAATTCATGGAGTGCTATTCCTGGGGATGCATGAGTGTTGGATCCCTACTGGATACCCTTTGTGTTTCCCTCAGTTCTGCTGATTCCCAGGACAATAGCAAAGATCAGATGAGACAGAAGCACAGTGATTTTGAGAGCCCTATTCTGGTTGAGATGGTTTTGGCTTTTGGACCTCCTGCAATTTTCCACTCATCCTCCCATCCATCTCCCTGTCTTCCCTGACATAGTGGCTCAGGATCAAGGCCAGATACTGCATCTGGACACCAGTCATTACTCTTGATAACTTGGATGCTGGTTGGATGAGCAGTACTGATAGACAGTGCTCTAGACAGGTGCAGGAAATCCTCACTCAAAGTAGAAAGGCCTCCATCAGGAAAACTTTTGCAGCAAAATAGAAAAGAGTTTCCATATGGGCAGCCCAGGACAACATGGGCCTGGTTGAAGCCCCAATATGTAGGGTTCTAGACTACATATAATCCTTGAAGCAAAAAGCCTTCATATTTAGCTCCCTGGAAGTCCATCTGACTGCAATCTCTGCATATCACACTCCAGTTCAGTCACAGTAAATCTTCTCACACCTCATGGTGACAATGTTCTTCAAAGGACTGTAACACTCATGGCCCTCCTCCCCCAATTAGAGACACAGCTCCTCTGTGGGACCTCAACCATGTCCTGCTACAGCTCCTGGAACCACCATTTGAGCCTGTAATGGAGTACATGAGCCTCCATGCAAGGCAGGAAGGGGTTAATAGGCTACCAAAGGCCCAATTAGCCCAAATTCAGACACTTGGAGCAGGATGCAGGCTTCCAGGGAGGGGCTTAAAGAGAAGAGCCTTGCTTAGTTGTGGATGAGCAGGCAAAGAAAGTAGATGTAGAGCTCTCATTGTGCGAGATAAGACTGGCTACCCCCAGGGACTGAGGAAAACTGGAGCCAACTAGATCTCCCTGAGGAAAGAGAAGAGTTTATGTTTATGTTACTTCAGACATGTTTTGGACTTCTGGGTGCTGTGGAAGGTGGAGAACTGTAAGTGACCTAACCAGAGGATTACGTCTCTGTAACACAGAAGGCATGGGAGAGTGGGCAGAGTAGTGAAAGTCCTTCTGGGAAACTGAGGCTGAGCAGCTGCTGTACCACACATTATAGAGGGGTGCACTACAACAGAGCCCCTTTCAGAATGCTCTTTGTACCATCTCACTATCACAATGGCATTTTTTGGAGGCATGAGATCAGCCTGGAGAGTGAGTGAGATCCATGCGCTTGTGGCTGGACTACTATATACTACTTTTATAGAGATAAGGTGGTTTCTAAGTTTATTCCTAAGAAAGTATTGCAGGTTCATCTGAACCAATCAGTCACCTTACCGGTCTTCTCAAAGCCACACTCCTCCTTGGGAGAGAACTTTGCATTCTCTGGCTGTCTCCAGGATGCTGCTTTTATTACCTGAACAGGACAAAACCTTTCAGTCTCTCTCCCCAGCTCTTTATTGCTCTGCTGGGTAGACCCAAAGGTCAGGCAATTTCATTTCAATGACTGTCAAAAGAGGATCACTCTGTGTATCTCCACCTGCTACCAATGGGCTGGTGAGACCCTTCCTACATATGTCAGGGCACACACCAACAGGGCTCATGCAACATCCAGGTTCTGCTTCAAAACTGTTCCAACTGCTGACATCTGTACGGCAACTATATGGAAGAATCCAATGATCTTCGTAAAACATTGCACACTTGATGTAGCGGCCATAGCAGATGCTAGATTCAGTCATTATTTGACTGATATGGCTGTGACACCTCTCTCACCTCCCAGCTACTATGGGCTTTGAAGTGCGAGAGAACTGAGGTAGGGGTGGGGCCAACCACTGTACAGAAGCATGATACGCAGGGCACAGGGGCAACCCCGCCAGACATGGCTAGCTAAAATAATCTGGTCTCACGTGCATGGGATGCATGCGAACCTAGAGTGGGATTACATTGTCTCAAAAAACTAGTTACTGTAGGGTAAATAACCTTATTTTCTCCTCAAGCTTGTCACTAAGTACTACTCTATTTCTAACCTTTCCTTTCTCAACGTGCTTGAGAAAGTACAATTTTTTCACCTGTGCAATCTTCTCTCACACAACAGTATAGATCAGTTACCACCTGAGTTTTGTTCTGGTCATAGGTGAAGATCTCAGAGGGAGTTCTATGAGGTGTGTGTGTGTGGGAGGGATATGACATTCTGGGGTACAATCCAGACCAGTGAGGGGCTGTGTCACCACTTGCCCTGCAACCTGGGATGCCTCACAATGCTTTGCCACTGAAGCTCTGAAACTGGGTTTCTTCACAATCAGACAAATAGCATGCAGGTCACACCCTGATTGTCTGTGTATAGCCCTGGTCCAACAGCTCTGACCACAGCAGCCTGTCAGCAAACACCAGCCACACTCTGACTTCCAACAGCCTTGTTTACTACTTGCAGGGTGACCCAAACACACTCCCAGTCCTGGTTTCATCCCAAAACATTTGATCTGCACTGTCCTGCCATCTCCGGGACAGTCTAGATATATTAGGTCTATTGCCCCTTTAAGGGGATCAATATACAATAGTTTGCGACCCTAATGGAGTTACCCAAACAATTCAGTTGAAACACAGTGCTGGATTAGTTTTGATTAAGGAATAAAAAAAGTTTATTTAACTACAAGGAAATAAGTTTTAAGTGAATACAAGTATAAAACATTAAAGTCAGAAATGGTTCCAAGAGAAATAAAGATAAAACACTAGTACTAAGACTTAACAAATTGGACATGGTTCAAGGTGAAGCTCCTTACCACATGTTTCCAGTAACATTGCTGACTAAACTCTCAGGCCCGGATCTGCTCCCAAAGTTCAACAACTATTTCTTTTTTCTTCTTAGATGAAAAGGAGAGAGATATGTAGGAAGAGATAAACGTGGGGGTGTTTTTGCCCCTCACTTTTATGGTTAAGTCACCCTTTGAAATGCATTTTCCCGAGGGTTACACCTAGTTAAAGTTCATTCAAACAATAAAGAAGACGACATGGTATCTGGTGGTGAAAGAGGTTACACATTGTTTCTTCTCACTTGTTTGTTGAAATGCAGTTTTTCTTGTTTCCTGTCTGCTCCCTCTTGCTGGCTGAGGACCCTGTTTACAACTTATATGTAAACTGAGGTAAACACACATTCCTTTATTTAAGATCTGCTTGATCAGTCCTGCCTAATTGGGGCTACATCGGTTTGAACATGTGCTACCAACATTATTCAGGGAGAATTCATAACTTTACATATAATGTTGCTACACACATTTCATAATGATATTATTGACCAGTGTTATTAGTTTTCAAACGATACCTCACAAGGCATATGTAATACAAAGATTATTACAATGGTATGTGGGGTGTGAATTATTACACTGGTATGTGGGCTGTGAATTATTACAATAGTATGTGGGGTGTGAATACAGGGGTGCATTCCATCACAAGGAATAAATTGAGGGAGGGGCCAAATGGAGGGTAAAGGGGATGGGGGAGCCTTAAATGGGGAAACTGAACTGCCCAGCAACATGAGTGGGCTGGTATGTAGTATGCTGACTTCCCAACAACAACCTCAGTGTAGCCTGAATGAAATACTGAAAGAGGTGAACTGCAGGAGTCACATCAAGAATGAATCTGGCCCAGTGTTTTTTAAAAGAATTGATGATAAAAAGGGAGATTCTGACCTTGCTGAAGCCAAGGCATTGTAAACTCTGTTTTTGTCACTTTTTATGGAACTTTGATAAAGAGAACTTTGCTAATTATAATGAGAATGGATTTTTTGGGGCAGGCCCTCAGAAATGAGATGCTACTTTTAAGGAACACTGGGTCCTGTCATTGGGTTTGGAAATGGCAGGTGGCTGGGAATAAAGGACAATTCAAAATGCTCTTCTGGTAAATGTTAGGCACGGATAAGCAATATGACTTTTGCTTGTTGGAAAATGTATTATATTTCAGTGTTCTCATGGAGTTTGTAATCCACCTATGGAGCAAAGAAGGAACAGAAATACCTGGATCAATGCATTTGAGTTTAGTCATTGGTTTTTTGACAAGGGAACATAGAGATGCTTGAAGAAAAACTGCCCTTTTAGAAGACAACTTTTCATGACATTCCAAGATTTTTTTCCCTTCACAATATAAAAATTATGTTTCTTCAAACAAACACAACTTTAGCACATCCTCTAGCCAAGGGCAAGATGGAAAACGTCAAAAAGCAAAATTATTAAGGGCAGAGAATCAGATGATATACTGTTGTTGCTACATGACATACAAATTATATTTCTTCTATGAAATATAGTAGTAAGCTCACCACATCTCCTAGGCCAGGACAATATGAAAACTTTCAAAAAGCAAAGTTGTCAAGGGATGGATCAATATAATGTACAGACACAAAAGATTTTTCTTTCATCGGCAACTCAAGTCACACGATCCACTGGATTTCCTGGATACTATCTTCATGACCTGTATTGTTGTTCCATAGTCTTGACTATCAATGTTTTCTGTAAATGTGTTTTCGTGAATCAGTCAGTTGATTAAAATAACTATAATAATATTCAGAATGGAGAAATTCCCCACTAACAGTATTGGCTCAGAAGGGGTTGGAGTTCTGGGATGCACTGAAATTGGTGAAGAAGTCATAGATTCAGAGATAATATATTTATGATAGAAATACGAAGTGACAAGATTGATGATCAGAATTTACAGAATGGGGAAGAACGTTTTGTGATCCCATCATGCAAAGAAACCGATTGGTGCCTAGTCACAGTGCATCATGCCATCTGTTGGTCATTTTACAAATTACGTGGACTAACTGTTGTATAGGAGCCACTGAATAGCAAAGCAAGGTATGATGCTGATAACATGTGGATTGCAAGGGAACTGAATATGGAACTGTGATGCTGTAATGCTGTTCCATTGCTGATGCAATATAGTTAGCATTAAAATAGTGTTCAGCACAGTATTTTCTCATTAGAAACCACTTGCTTTTCAATAATGATACTGTAAGAACTTGTTTACTGATGCATTTTTAGATAGCCCATTAGAATAGTGATTTTCTGTCCAGTCCTGAACAGTAGAATGGTAAAAAAAATTAAATTTAAAATTTGAAATTTTGACCAGAAAATGGGGGAACCATTTTAATGATTTTTTTTTGGTGAATCTCCCCCCTAGCTTCCTTTTTCTTACTTGCTTTACCAAAAAATGAAAGAGCTAGCACAGGCTAATAGTCTGAGGATTAGACTGGAAGCCTGACATTCTAATCCCAGGTTCACTACCAAGTAACAGTGTGGTTTTATAAACCTCCTAGGCTTCATTCTGATCTCATTTACACTTGTGTAAATCTGTAGTAACTCCAATGAAGTGAGCAGAGCTATCATGGTGTGAAATCAGTGTAACTGAGATCAGAATCAAAACTTCTGTGTCTCATTTGCCTGCCAATGGGAATAATATTGTCCATCCCTCAGAGGAGTTGTGAGGAATAATTAGTTAATGTGTGCAAAGTGCTTTGAAAATGAAAAGTGCGCAGTATTTTATTATCTCTGTTAGTTATTATTTTTGTACTTGATGAAACTAAATGAACAACTTTTCAATATAACCCTTTACAAAGTAGTGTGTAACCATGATTTATAGCAAAATGCCATGTTTTCACATGCACCCCAAACTGTTCAGTAAAGTCCCCTAAGGCCTGTTCCACCAGCAGGGGGGGCCCAGAACTGGTATAAAGCTGCATTCAGACAGCCCAAAACATCCCCTGGCTTTACTCCAACCTAGGGATCACCAAGGGAATCCTCAGTTGTTCTTAGTGTAGCTACCCCCATTTTCAATTTGGTACCAAGGGCAGATCAACTTCTTTGTTCCAGTCCAAATAGTAGAGCCACTAGTGTGTCTCTTTTCTGAGCAAGTCTTTAGCTGGAGCATGTATCCGTACTGGTTCTGTATTCAGTCACTTAAACCATGTGCCCAATTGTTGCAGAACACTACTGAACATTAAAAGAAAGGGAAGTAAAGTAACTCTTCAACCTTCTTAATAATGTATATACCCACCTAACCTTAATGATGTGTATGAGGAGGATGTGATGTATTAAGCAGTTTTAATGCAGTGCAGAAATTACACGTCAGTACTGCTAAAGCAAGTTAGTGCTACCTAGATGTGGGCAGGGTGGGGCAGATTATGTGACCCCTTCATAGTCACTAGAAACTCATCTAGAAAAAGAGCTAAGGCAGTTCCAGCCTGATTCTTTTTAATGTCACAGTTCATTTGCAGACCCATAACTGGAATAAAAAATTAAAAAGCCTTGTATAAAAGTCAGTAACATTAAACCTTTAAGGCTCATGTTTCATGTGTCATAAAAAGTCTATGAAAGGATTTTATATTCTGTACAGTGTTTTAGCACTTTCAATCATTTTTTTCTACATAACTTTTGTGAACACTTTTATGGCCTCTAAATGAAAAACTAAACCATGTGTCATTCAAAAAAAGGTTTTATGGATCACAGAATTTAATACAAGTTCTGCACCGTAACAAGGAACTGATAAACCTACATTCAAATTAATTTAAAATGTTGAAAAATATTTTAGGAGAATGTTTGTCACACATTACGGTAAACATCACTATTGTAGGAGTGAAAATGTTTGCCTTATGTACCCATTCAAAGATGGTGAAATACAGTACATTAGAGGAAATAGATAGCAAGAACTATAATGGTTAAAATATTATCCTTGTATCATGTATCTTAAAATCCCAAGTTTCCATATTTGCTGTAAGAAGAGTTAAATCAACTTTAAAAATCATTAAACAGGCATGAAAATAAACACAGCATGTGACTGTGTCTGACAAATATAAAATTTGGTATAAGGTCTAATCTTTCTCAGGAGGAAAGCCTATTATTCCCCTGAGTCATTAATATTTATGAATTATGCTTCTTTATGAAATGGCAAAATTACAATGATATTCTTCACGTGCTAGCCCTATATTATACATCTGTTTTACGCTAACGGGAAGAGTTGTCTTCTTTTAATACATTTTAGTCATGTGCCTATGCCAAGGGGAGAATCAATGCCACAGCAAAGATGTATAAAAATAATACTGTGCACATTTCATCTACTGAAAAATGCTGTGAAAACATTAAAATAATTAATTTTCACAAGATTTTTGTGAGATAAGTATAATTTCCCCATTATACAGACTGTGAAACCTGGTTGCAGCTCCCTGATTCTCAGGCTGATTCTATGCAGGTCTCTGTTCTTACTGCTGGGTGGACAAGGGCAACTATCATATTTATCTGACATTAACAAAAATTGCATTTTCTTAGAACCATACCAGTAATATCACAACATTGCACCAATGTAAGCATAATGTGAGCACTAGCTAACGCTTCTAGAAAAATACCGTAAGTCAAGTTCTTGAATTCAGATAATTTAACTTCACAAAACTGGGACAGGTCTGAATTTTTCAATAACCCATTCTCCTATCTGTTCTTTAAACCTTGAACCTACAGACTGTGTTCTTCCAACACAAAAACTGAACACATAGTCTTTGTGACAACAAGTAAATCATGGGCAAGATAGATTCATAAATGATCTGGAAAAAGGGGTAAACAGCAAGGTGGCAAAATTTGCAGATGATACAAAACTGCTCAAGACAGTTGAGTCCAAAGCAGACTACAAAGAGTTACATATGGGTCTCACAAAACTGGGTGACTGGGCAACAAAATGGCAGATGAAATTCAATGTTGATAAATGCGAAGAAATGCACATTGGAAAACAAAATCCCAACTATACATATAAAATGATGGGGTCTAAATTAGCTGTTACCACTCAAAAAAGAGATCTTGGATAGTTCTCTGAAAACATCCACTCAGTGTGCAGCGGCAGTCAAAAAAGCGAACAGAATGTTGGGAATCATTAGGATAGATAATAAGACAGAAATATCATATTGCTTCTATATAAATCCATGGTATGCACACATCTTGAATACTGTGTGCAGATGTAGTTGCCTCATCTCAAAAAGATATATTGGAATTGGAAAAGGTACAGAAAAGGGCAACAAAAATGCAATAGCTTCCACATGAGAAAAGATTAATAAGACCAGGAATTTTCAGCCTGGAAAAGAGATGATTAAGGGGGGAATATGATTGAAGTCTATAAAATCATGACTGTTGTGGAGAAAGTAAATAAGGAAGGATTATTTACTCCTTCTCATAACACAACAACTAGGAATCACCAAATTAAATTAATTGGCAGCAGGTTTAAAACATACAACCTGTGGAAGTCTTTGTCAGAGGATGTTGTAAAGACCAAGACTATAACAGAGTTCAAAAAGAACTAGACAAGTTCATAGAGGATGGGGCCATCAATGGCTATTAACCAGGATGGACAGGAATGGTATCCCTACTCTCTGTTTGCCAGAAGCTGGGAATGGGTGACAGGGCATGTGTTACTTGATGATTACCTGTTCTGTTTATTCCCTCTGAAGCACCTGGCATTGGCCACTGTTGGCAGCCAGGATACTGGGCTAGAAGTACCATTGGTCTGACCCTGTATGGCCATTCTTATGTTTTTATAACAACTGTTAGTGGTGACTGTGTTGCTGATCACTGCTCTGTGTCCTGGCTCAGTGTTGCTCTGTGATCTTGCAAAATGTTTGACTACCCCTTCCTGGGTTTGTGACCCCTTCTATGCATAAGTTAATTAGCATACTCAGCATTGGGAGTGGGTGGAGATGAACTGGCACAGAAGGTGTTGTAATTTGATTCTGATATAGGCCAATAACAATTCACTATTCCCACCAATGTTAGGGGAAAATGGGGAGGGAATTGTGTCTCAGAGGACTGTACTTGAGGCATGATGTCTGTCAGGGCTACTCCTTAAAACACAATCTAGCCCTACCTGATTAAAACCCTACATCACCCATCGTCAGTAAGGTAGGGTCTTATCCTCCAAATAGCACAGAGAGAATACATACACTCACAGATGCCAACATTCCAATGTGCCAGAGGACACTTGACCCCAGGCTCTGCCACAGGCTCCGCCCCAAATCCACACCTTCCACCCCTGCCCCACCTCTTCCCACCCCCATCCCATCCCTTCTCCCAAGCCCCCACCCCACCTCTTCTTGCCCCTGCTCCACCCCCACTCCGCCTCTTCCCATCCTGTTCTGCCCCCTCCCCCAAGCATGCCGTGCCCTCGCTCCTCCACTCTCTCCCCCAGAGCCTTCTGCATGCCTCCAATCAGCTGATCGCAGCAGGCGGGAGGTGCAGGGAGGGAGAGGGAGACACTGATCAGCGAGGCCCACCAGCGGGTGGGAAGGAGGGGAGCCGATGGGGGGCTGCTGATGGGTGCTCAGCACCAACTATTTTTTCCCCATGGATGCTCCAGCTCAGAAGCACCCATGGAGTCGGCAGCTAAGCACGCACTCCAAGTCATATGAGACAGAGAGGTGCAATGTAAACTCATTGTTCCCCTGAAGGAGCAAACACAATGCTGAGTGCAAGCATCAAGAGAAATTATGTGCAGCATGCTCATAAATATTTATCCGACTGCTGAAAAGTATGAACAACTGAGTGGCATGGGGAGAATCAGGTATTGTAGGGCGTGACAGCTTCAGTGGTTACTGGCCTTGAATAAACTTGCCACCCCCCAAAGGGAGAGAAGGGAGGAGATTAGCTGGGCATGGACCAGCAGGCCTGTCTGATGGTGCAAAGAGTTATTGTAAGTGGCCACAGAGGACAGTAAAATGTATTATGTTGTGCTGGTGGTAGTACCACAGCAATCCCTTTATCCTCTGAACTATGCAGCTCCATTTAGTGGTTTGTCAGCAACTTACCTGGTGACACTGACCATTCTAAAACACACCCTGCATCATAGTGACATTACGTCCCCCTCTCCTGAGTCCCCTTTTGCCTTCTCCCTGAAGATCAGTGGATCTGCCTATCTTTCATCACTAATACAAGGTATGCCCCTTTGAGTCTGCCACTCACATATCATGTTGTCTGCTCACTGCCCCTGTATTGTTATGGCCACAATCTGACAGGCACAAATCTGTGTAGAGGGTAAAGTAGTCAGAGGCTGCTTTATTTAATGCATATTTGTACCTGACCTTCTTCTATATGTATACAATTTGTGGGGAAAGGACAAATCATAGGAACTTAAAACTTTGTCAGCTGGCCACACCTTCTTTTACCAAGGTCATACCTCCTTTTGGCATGCTATGTGACGGAGTGCAGAAGCTGAACAGTACAGCAGTGTGCCCTTGGGATTGCATAGGAGTGGGATCACAGTAGCTCACTAATTTTGATATATGTCTTTAATCTTTGCTCATCTTTTTGTCCTATGCACACTAATATTACTACTATCAGTTATAATTTGCATTCGGGGAGTACCTTGAGACCTCAGCCAGCTTGGATCCTGTTATAATTGGCAGTTTAAACACATCCAGGCTATGTCCACATTGCAGGGTCCATGTAGCGACATGCCACAGTGAAAAGTAGGCTGTGTCCACACTGCGGTGGGTAGCTACATGTGTCAGTGAAAGGTCCTGTCAGGGAGGATGCAGCAGGGAAAGGCTCCAGCAGCTCCCCACTGTTGGAGCCTCTCCCTGCTGTTGGAGTTTTTCTCTTCAGTAAGGAAAAACTCCAGCAATGGAACACTACACGGCTAAAAATAGCAGTGTACATGGGGGGAGACACTTCTTGGGCAAGTAGAGAACTCTTTAGGATATAAACATAAGTGCATACCCCCAGGGTTCAAGCATGTCTTTCCTTGCGTAAGCAATGCCTCGCTGTCTGCATTGCTACTCATACCCATGCTAGGGGTGTGTGTAGTGTATGTACTCTACATGCCACTGAAAGGAGTATGCAGTGTAGACTTACCTACTTACAATCTTAGGTCCCATTTCAGCACAGCAATTTAGCAATTCAACATTTGGGATTTCAGAATGTGCTTAAGCGCTTTGCAGAATTGGGACCTAAATGAACACTTTTTGGGGCATGGTTTTTTGTTTTGTTTAATCTTCATCAGTAACAGTTGTCTCAGTTTGCCACATGTCTAGCTATTATTAGCTAGTATTGTTTCACAGGCATCACATTAGATGTGAACATTAAGGAAGGATTTGAAGGAGGATAGGACATTATGGAATTTTTGGGAAGTTTGTGCAACATATAGGGCAATGGGCCCTAGATGGGTTGTTTTCTCTCTCAAAATGTTTATTGTTAACGCTTTGCTTCTCTCAGAACTTAACCTTGTAATATTCAGAGACACTACTCTGTCTAACCTTTGCAATACCTTTAAAATTACTTGTATACATGCCAGTTTTCCTGCATGTTTTGACAAATGACACATTTCCTTTGGTGCTTCCTTGTGGGTAACAGTGTGTGAGGATCTAGTGGTGGCAAAATTTATTACAGTTATTTTGTCGTTGATATTAAAGAACATGATGTATTATATCAGATGTCTGACCTTTAAAGATCTTAGGACCCAATTCATTACAACATAAAATTTACATATTATTCAACATTCCAGCAGACCTTTTATGAAGAAGTCATGGGGCATACGTATATGAGATTTAAGATGGACAAGTATACTTGCACATGAAGAGACTGAAAACTGTGCGAAATAAAAAATATAGTAGGTTTGGGAAGGACTCCCTTTTTAACCCATGAAATGATTACTCAAAGGAATGCTGGCAGCATATTGTTGTGCAGAGCGTCAGGAAAATTAGAATGCAGCAGGGGCAATGTGGCCCGGGTAAGAACAGGGCTCTTGAATTCTATTTCAACCCTGTCTTGGCCTTGCTGTCTTTGCATCTCAGTCTCTCAGTTTACCCATTGGTAATACAGATAAAACCACATATAAAAATCTATGTTAAAACATTAAGTCAAGCACTCAAAGGTTAGGAAATGCCAGCATTAAGGTTGCCTGTGAACTTTATGTAAAACTTTATGTTTCGTGCCAAAGAGAAAACATATCAAATGACTGCATTAACAGTTTCAGAGTAGCAGCCGTGTTAGTCTGTATCCGCAAAAAGAAAAGAAAAGGAGGACTACAGCTCACTTCATCGGATGCATGCAGTGGAAAATAAAGGGGAGATTTTATATACACAGAGAACATGAAACAATGGGTGTTACCATACACACTGTAACGAGAGTGATCAGCTAAGGTGAGCTATTACCAGCAGGAGAGAAGAAAAAAAACAAAAAAAACCTTTTGTAGTGATAATCAAGGTGGGCCATTTCTAGCAGTTGATAAGAACGTCTGAGGAACAGTAGGGGGAGGAAATAAACATGGAGAAATAGTTTGACTTTGTGTAATGACACATCCACGCCCAGTCTTTATTCAAGCCTAAGTTAATGGTGTCCAGTTTGCAAATTAATTCCAATTCAGCAGTCTCTCGCTGGAGTCTGTTTTTGAAGTTTTTTTATTGAAGAATTGCCACTTTTAGGTCTGTAATCGAGTGACTAAAGAGATTGAAGTGTTCTCCAACTGGTTTTTGAATGTTATAATTCTTGACGTCTGATTTGTGTCCATTTATTCTTTTATGTAGAGACTGTCCAGTTTGGCCAATGTACATGGCAGAGGGGCATTGCAGGCAAATGATGGCATATATCACATTGGTAGATGTGCAGGTGAACGAGCCTCTGATAGTGTGGCTGATGTGATTAGGCCCTATGATGGTGTCCCCTGAATAGATATGTGGACACAGTTGGCAACGGGCTTTGTTGCAAGGATAGGTTTCTGGGTTAGTGTTTTTGTTGCGTGGTGTGTGGTTGCTGGTGAGTATTTGGTTCAGGTTGGGGGGCTGTCTGTAAGCAAGGACCAGCCTGTCTCCCAAGATCTGAGAGAGTGATGGGTCGTCCTTCAGGATAGGTTGTAGATCCTTGAGGATGCGTTGGAGAGGTTTTAGTTGGGGGCTGAAGGTGACGGCTAGTGGCGTTCTGTTATTTTCTTTGTTGGGCCCGTCCTGTAGTAGGTAACTTCTGGGTACTCTACTCTGTAGTAGGTAACTCTGGGTGCTCTGTCCATCTGTTTCTTCACTTCAGCAGGTAGGCATTGTAGCTGTAAGAACGTTTGATAGAGATCTTGTAGGTGTTTGTCTCTGTCTGAGGGGTTGGAGCAAATGCAGTTGTATCGTAGAGCTTGGCTGTAGACAATGGATCATGTGGTGTGATCTGGATGAAAGCTGGAGGCATGTAGGCAAGTATAACGGTCAGTAGGTTTCTGGTATAGGGTGGTGTTTATGTGACCATCGCTTATTAGCACTGTAGTGTCCAGGAAGTGGATCTCTTGTGTGGACTGGTCCAGGCTGAAGTTGATGGTGGGATGGAAATTGTTGAAATCATGGTGGAATTCCTCAAGGGCTTCTTGTCCATGGGTCCAGATAATGATGTCATCAATGTAGCGCAAGTAGAGTAGGGGCATTAGGGGACGAGAGCTGAGGAAGAGCATTGATGACATCTCATCATCTGGACCCATCATCTGGTCTGAATGAGCTCTCCCCTGACATCTAGTGATGATCTGGAGGACAAGACTTCAGGAACTAAACTTGTTTTCTTAGATATGCACACTCCACATAAGTGCACAGCATGATGGGGCTGCTTTGTCCAAATGATCGCTTTTGACTGGTGTTGGATTGCAAGTCACTTTGTTATTAGGTGCAGGTGTAATAACGTGTTGTTACCCTTGTCATGTGAGTAAAGGGAAGCAGAACTGTGGTTGGAATGCCCTGTTTGAGGACAGTCACCCTCAACTGAACTGCACTCACTAAGCAGGGGGTAGGGGTGCCAAAGGCCAGTGGAAGGGAAAGAGTGGGAACGGGTGTTTGTGCTTGGCAGTGTGGGCTCTGCCCAAGGGCCTTAGACACATTGGACTCTCCTCCTCTCCACTGTTAAAGGGCAGAGCTGAAATAGACTCAATCAGGACTCTTTAGCTGTGGATCAGTGGAGCTGAAATCACTGGTAAGTGCTCAGCGTTAGACCTGCTTATGGGACAGTGTCTCTGGTGAAAGACCGCCCAGCCTGCACTAGCAGTGAGGCTCCCTCACTCACAGCTGAAATCAACGAGAGTTGTGTTAAGTGGTGGGACCTCAAGACATCCGAGAGGTTGCAGGAGACAGGACAGTGGTGGAGTGAATGAGGGCAGAGCAGCTGGCAGTGGAGCAGCCGGCCAAAGAGAGACCGATGGCAGAGTAGCTGGCAACTGCTGGGAGGCTGGCGATGGTGGAGAGGCCAAAGCGGCAGAGAGCAGCGCAGCAGCAGCAGCTGATGAATTTCTTGATGCCCCCCCCAGGGCTGGGAAGTGAACTCATAGAGTGAACCACTGAACTTTGGGTCATCGCTGACCACGGACAACAAGCGTGAGTGGGGTGCAGTGGAGGAAGAAGTGAGTGGCGTGTTAAAGGGACATTTGTTTGTCAGAATTTCACACCACAAGGGGAGAGACTGAGGAAAAGGACATTGCCCAGTGTACTCTGGGGTGGGTGTTTTGCTCATGGTCATGGTTTTGAATCATGCTTGTTGGGTTTTCTAAATTAATGCTAGGTTCCTTTCCCCTTTTATTAAAATTTTTCTTTTCCACACACAGACTCAGTGAGGGGAAATATTGCCTCTTAGAGGCACCCAGGTGTGATGTGTAGTTTTCCCAGGTTACTGGGTGGGGGCTCAAGTCAGTTCTGTGTGCTATTGTAAAAAGGAACCCCGAGATATTGAACCCAGCCCTTGTTGCTGCCAACTCCCCCTGGCAGAAGGGTTACATTCGAAAGATGGTAGGGGAAAAAAGGAACAATTAAAAGGCAAATGAAGTTAAAAGGAGAGTAGAATGTGAAAACATAGTATGGGATGGGCTACAATCACAAAGATTATGATGGTGGTGACATTGCCGAAGACGAAAGATGATAGGATGCCAAAGAAAATAATGCAAACACAACAAAGTAACCTAGAGGCTGGCAGGACCCAACACATCCCAGATTCCCAGGACTGTAGTTTCAGGATAGTCTTGCTCATCTCTCGGCCAGAGCATGCCAAGTGTGGACAGAATTTTCAGTGAATTTAGCTGCTAAAATCGAGGTCTCTACGGAGAATGTACAAACTGCATTTTTTCAAAGGCTTATAACGTGGCCAAATTTGGGTAGATTTGCCAGGGATGGCAAAAGGCACATCCCTGATGCAAAGGGCCCCTCTCCCCCTGCCAAATTTCAAATCCTCGCTCTAAAGTATGGGGGCACTAGATCTTTTCTGAGAACAGAGCAACAAACTTTTTTTTAACAGAGGCAAAACATTTTTCCTAGCCTCATTTTTTGTATTTTTGTATTTTTCCTCGCCTCATTCTTGGAAACAGCTGAACTGTTTTGGCTGAAATTTCCCCAAAGAATTCAGCCCAAGACAGAGAGCGGATATGGACATTTTCACTTCAAATGGTTAAAGTTTGGCAAAGTTATAATAAACTAAAAACAGGATCTTATAATGGGAAGTGTTTGGCAAATTTAATAGTACATGGTGCTACCAGTCCCACATATAATAATACTTACCTTACAGAGGTACTGTGCTTCATTAATTAACATCTGTAAAATGATTTCAGATCCTTGAATGAAAGACTTCGTGCAAGTGCAAATGTTAATTATTATTTTACTATTTATATACTTTTGCTTTGACTATTACTATTACTTTTCTTAAAATGAGAACTTCCTCCTTCAGCAAAATAACCCCAAGCAAGAAACAAAGACACATACAAACCTAGCCAACCTTTGCAAACAGAACTCTCACCAAGCATTCTTTCAGCTGCAGTATTTTGTTAAGAGCTAAAGAAATAAAAAGAGCACTTGAAACAATTAGAAAATTAAAGAAACGGTCATTAAGGCTCAGGAAAAATATATATTGTCATACCAGGTTTTTCTTGAAATAATATAACAAATAATAAATCTCACAATACAAGTCTGTAAGACATCTTAGTGGAACATGTAAATGCTACAGAAAATCAATTGATAATACAACAGACTTTTGGTGAACAGGAAAATAAATTGTCAAAGAGAACCCACTTCAGATTTTGATGCATTAATCATTGTATCAGGACAAAGTATGTGCAAACATTTAGTAAATAAAATGCCTATATTTGTCCTCCTATTAAAGGCTCTTATGCAAAGAAGTTTGCTTGAAGTTCTATGCACAGTTTGCAATTCTGTAACCTTCACACAAGCCATCGTAGTGCTCCTCTGGTAGCAAGGCTGTGTGCAAAAGGTTACTTCAGCCACGATTTTTTTATTTTGTGTGTAAATATAGGGCCTGATTTGGATTTCACTTACATCAATTTGATACCAGTATGACTGACTTCAATGGAACAACTGATTTACATCAGCGAGAAAGGAGAAACAGGGCCTTATGTCATTTTTTTTATTGTGAAAGGAAAAAAGGATAAAGTGTCAGATCTTGAAAACTAGAAAAACCAAACGATGAAATCATGACAGGGTACAACATCTCCTCATTCTACTCCTAATTTCATCACAAACTGCTGCCTCTAGCAGTAAGAGTAGGACAGAGAGTTAGAAACCTGTGAACCTTTGTAAAGAAACTATTTCCCATTATTCTACTGCCTATACTTACCCGCGCACCCGCTTACACTTCTGATGGACACCTCTGCCCACAGCTGTTCTCTGTCTTATTTTCACTGGTGAGAGATGCCACACGTGGCTCTGGGTCAAAGTCGGCAGCTATGAAACTGACTAACTCTCTGACCCTAAAGGGGAAAACAATGAGATGACTGTACAAAAGGTGCTGTTCTTGCACAAAGTAAACACACTGAAAAAAGAATGCAAATACTATTTCTCTCTCATTTCTTTACAGTTGCTGGGACTTTGTTACTTATAGTAAAAGTTTGTAACAAAAAATAACTAATGATAGAAGTGCACTTTTTAAATTGCACTTTTACAGAAGAACTTTGGGGTTTGGAACGGATCCCATCTGAGGAGAGGTTAAAGAGGCTAGAACTTTTCAGCTTGGAAAAGAGGAGACTAAGGGGGGATATGATAGAGGTCTATAAAATCATGAGTGGTGTTGGAGAAAGTGAATAAGGGAAAGTTATTTACTTGTTCCCATCATATAAGAACTAGGGGCCACCAAATGAAATGAATGGGCAGCAGGTTTAAAACAAATAAAAGGAAGTTCTTCTTCACACAGCACACAGTCAACTTGTGGAACTCCTTGTCTGAGGAGATTGTGAAGGCTAGGAATATAACAGGGTTTAAAAGAGAACTGGATAAGTTCATGGAGGTTAAGTCCATTAATGGCTATTAGCCAGGATGGGTAAGGAATGGTGTCCCTAGCCTCTGTTTGTCAGAGGTTGGAGATGGATGGCGGGAGAGAGATCACTTGATCATTACCTGTTAGGTTCACTCCCTCTGGGGCACTTGGCATTGGCCACTGTCAGTAGACAGGATACTGGACTGGATGGACCTTTGGTCTGATCCAGTATGGCCATTCTTATATTCTTATTATTCCAGCCCCTAGACCACTTCTTGTCCCAGATTTTAAAAAAAATCAAACTCTTAGGGTATGTCTACACTGTACTGTAAACCCAGGTATATGGGACCCAGGCTTGTGGACTTGGTGTTTCCAAGACCTTGCTTGAGCATCCACGCTGCATTGTAAACCTGGATTTACAACCGCTGCACTCGGGTTTCACAGATGTGCTAACATGTCCATATTATATTATGCAGACTTTATGCACTGCGACTTGACCTGCATCCACACTGCAAAATGACAGGGCTTGGACCCGAGTCATAGTGGGACTAGGGTGCTGAATGACCCTTCTGGCAGGGTCCTAGGACTCAGGTCCCGAGTGCTTGCTGACCTGAGTCAGATTGATTTGTGTGTGGACAGAAGGGGGGCTTGGGCTCAAACCTGAGTCAGAGCCTGGATTTAGTGTGCAAGATGTAGCCTTACCTTAGAGAAAAGTGGCTAACCAGCTGTCAAAGAAAAACAAAAAGAGACAGAAGAGAGAAGTCATTCATTACTTTAGTCATAGCAAAAGTTGAGAGTTTAATTGCATCAGCTATTACCATCCCAGGCTGAGAATGGCAAGAGAGATCCCATTCACTCCTATTATGAGAGGAGGGATTCACAGACCCATAATTCCCCCACAGAAAGTTCCATCTCACAGGTTGCAAGAGAGAAAAAATATCGTATAACAAGTGAAAGGAAAACTGAGCAAAATCAAAATTTAACACAAATCCAGGAGGGCGAGCTCACAAAATAGGTAATGATCCAGAAAGCTGTTCATAATGGAAATGTTTGTGAGGGCTACTAATAACGAGATTTACTGCATACAGCTGTGGGGAGCCTTGGTTCTTTCAGTGCTTGTGTTAGTGGAGGCTGGGAGCATGGAAAATATGATAGGAGAAGAGGGAATTCAGTCTGACTACTCTCAGGTGCCCATATGGGCTGCCCTTGGATAAAGCAGTGCTGCTTCAGAGGAAGCCATCTACAGTTGCTGGCTGAGGGGAGGAAAGAACAGGCATTGTATGTGGAAAAATAAGCCTATGGGTATCACATCATAGCCTGACGTAGTGGGTAAAAGTCCATAACCTCGGCTTGGTTCAACTGTCCATCTAACATCTCTGCCCCCAGAAAATTAGAACCTTCTTGACTTAAACACCTAGTTGATATTTGGTGGGGAAGAATCCCATGTGTTCGAGAAAATAAGGACATCACTCTATCCTCTATCACCACCTTAGCATTCCCAAATACTTATATCATTATTTGGTCCCTTATGTTCAGTAAAAAAGTGTACATGTGACTGTGTGGAAGATAGTACATTACTATGTGAGAATATTTGAAGAAAAAATACTGTTATTTATGTCAAGGTTCCTTCCTCACTCTGAACTCTAGGGTACAGATGTGGGGACCTGCATGAAAGACCCCCTAAGCTTATTCTTACCAGCTTAAGTTAAAACTTCCCCAAGGTACAAACTTTTACCTTTTGTCCTTGGACCTTATGCTGCCACCACCAAGCGTGTTGAACAAAGAACAGGGAAAGAGCCCACTTGGAGACGTCTTCCCCCCAAACCCTACATCCCCTTTCCTGGGGAAGCCTTGATAAAAATCCTCACCAATTTGCATAGGTGAACACAGACCCAAATCCTTGGATCTTAAGAACAAGGAAAAAGCAATCAGGTTCTTAAAAGAGAATTTTAATTAAAGAAAAAGTAAAAGAAAAACCTCTGTAAAATCAGGAAGGGAAATACCTTACAGAGTAGTCAGATTCAAAACATAGAAAATCCCTCTAGGCAAAACCTTAAGTTACAAAAAGACACAAAAACACAAATATACATTCCATTCAGCACAACTTATTTTATCAGCCATTTAAACAAAACAGAATCTAACACATATCTAACTAGATTGCTTACTAACTCTTTACAGGAGTTCTGACGTGCATTCCTGCTCTGGTCCCGGCAAAAGCATCACACACCCAGACAGACCGTTTGTTTCCCGCCCTCCCTCCAGCTTTGAAAGTAACTTGTCTCCTCATTGGTCATTTTGGTCAGGTGCCAGTGAGGTTATCTTGGCTTCTTAACGCTTTACAGGTGAAAGGGTTTTGCCTCTGGCCAGGAGGGATTTTATAGTTCTGTATACAGAAAGGTGGTTACCCTTCCCTTTATATTTATGACACGCCCCCCAAACCACAGATAGGGTGAAACACTGGCTGTGATTTCTTCCTGGAGCTCTAGGAGAAAACAGAGTTAATAAGACACATGCACCTCTAAATATACTACCAAGTGTATAAAGACTAACAATATTTTCCACATCTCAAGGACGATTTTAACCAGTTGATTCTGAGAAACTTTCATGGGAGAGTGCATCAGCCACTTTGTTAGAAGCTCCTGAGATGTGTTGTATGTCGAAATCGAAATCTTGGAGAGCTAAACTCCACCGAATAAGTTTTTTGTTATTTCCCATGATGGTATGAAGCCACTGTAGCGCAGCATGGTCAGTTTGCAGGTGGAATTCTTGATCCGGTCCTTCCTGCATTAAAACTGCTCCCACACCACACTCGGACACATCTGTGGTTACTAGGAACGGTTTGTCAAAGTCTGGGGCACAGGGTTAGACATGAGTGTCATTTTAAGCTGGTTAAAGGCCTTCTGACACTCTTTGGTCCACTGAACAGCATTTGGCTGTTTCTTTTTGGTTAGGTCTGTCAGTGGGGCGGCGATTTGGCTGTATTGCGGTACAAATCGCCTGTAATATCCGGCCAACCCTAAGAAGGATTGGACCTGTTTCTTTGACTCTGGGACTGGCCACTTTTGGATAGCATCCACTTTGGCCTGTAGGGGGTTGATAGTTCCTTGACCCACCTGGTGTCCAAGGTAAGTCACTGTGTTTAGGCCTATTTGACACTTCTTAGCCTTAACAGTTAGTCCTGCCTCCCTTATGTGCTCAAAGATGTTTTGTAGATATTCCAGGTATTCTGCCCAGGAATCCAAAAATATGGCCACATCGTCAATGTAGGCGACTGCATATTCTCCTAATCCTGCTAGGAGACCATCTACAAGTCTTTGGAAGGTGGCGTGTGCATTCCGCAGCCCAAAAGGGAGTACATTAAATTCATACAGCCCGACATGTGTGGTGAAGGCTGACCTTTCCTTGGCGGATTCATCTAGCGGTACATGCCAGTACCCCTTGGTTAAGTCCAAGGTAGAGAGCTGTAGCTCACAAAAGCTTATGCTCAAATAAATTTGTTAGTCTCTAAGGTGCCACAAGTCCTCCTTTTCTTTTTGCGGATACAGATTAACACGACTGTTACTCTGAAACCTGTTATTTAGATAGAAACTATAAAATAAAATGTAATAATGCCTGGATTATCTAGTTTGATAAAACCACAGCATTTCAAACTGAAGCCACACATTGATCTTGTGTTGCACCCTGTCCATTTCCACATTCTATTGTGTAATTACAGCAAGTTTATTTTGACCGAATACTCGTGATTAATGTACTTATTTTCACATTTGCTAGAAGGTCTGCAAATCTGTATTGCAGTTTGTAGCTTTTTCAAACTTTCACAACCAGGCATTTTAAACTTGATAAAAATAAAGCAAAGGCAAAATAGGTGGTTGTTATTTTAGACTCATGTTCCTGAGAAAGTGATAGCCAGTTCTGAGGAATAATGGTTCTGTATGTGGAAATGCAGCGTGCCCTCAATAGAGGGTGCTGTCTTCTCATTCTATCACAAGTTGAAATAGAAGGTCACTCAGCGTATTGATAAATCACACTGCCGTGATTCCTAACTGACAGCTCAAACTAACATCAAGCTGGATGAGAGAGAACAAAAGGCCATCAAGCAGCCATTTTCTTGACACTTTTATTCAATCACCAGCAGATTGCTTACGACAGCAATAGCAGCTGTTTTGTCTTCATCTTTCCACATTTGATAAAAGGTGTCAACTCAAATTTTTGTAAATAATTCACTTACCCCTACTGCACACACCAGCACTGTTCAGCATATGTATTCCGAGTGAGCAGATCACTGAGGCAGGTCAGGGCTCAATGATATCAGCTGAAGGTCATCTGTGATCTAAAAGGAAGCACTGATAAAGCTGCAGTCCCTCAAGGTCAAAGATAAGAACTACACTGAGATATGTGTGATGTAGACAAAAGGTTAAACAATAGAGAGAAAAGTGTGGTATTGTTTCAGTTAACACACTAATGATTTTTCTATTGTTCTTAGTTTAGGAAACACCATTACTAACTCATTCAGCTAGTTAACCCTTTCTAAGTGTATGGTGTATTTTAAAAAATGTTAGACTCAAGTAATCAGAATATTACTTTCCAAAACTGGTAATGTTAAGTAGTAGCTTACAGAGCCTTAATATGCTGCTTCTAATATTTTTGAACTGTGAAAGGGAATGGAACATTTCTTTATTGCAGTCACCAAAAAAAAAAAAAAAAGCTGAATATTGTATTCAAACACTAGTGGATAAAAACTCTAATATAAATTAAGTAAAATCCAGTTTATCTTCAATTCCTGCTTGAAATGCTTTTAGTTTCTAGACCAGAGGAGAATTAGAGAATGTGTCTAACATCTGCCATGGTAACAGCTTCGTTTACTTTAAGGGTTTAGAAAAACTAATAGAGAGATCTTTGAATTATTGCAATCTGACACTGATGTTGGCAGTAGCTAAAGCCGAGAGATTAAAAGTGATACATCCTTCAATGCTGGTTTTTTTCATAGTTATATTACACACAAAATAAATCTAAACAACAAATAGTCACTGTTTATCACTGTTTGGTTTATACTTTCTAATAGCCAAAGTATATGTGCATTTGAGATTCTGTCTGGGCTCAAAAAGTAAGGAATTTATTGCAAGCAACTGATATACATGAAGATCAGAGAGCAGTGCCTTACATTTTCCCCTTTCCTTTCTGCCTCAAAGCTATGGTGGCAACAACTTCCCTCAATCCAGCTACACTTTGCTAAAGAAATAACCAGAGCTGGATAAGAGAAGATCTCTTTTATTCCTTACAAAAACAAACAGGAGTTAGGAATAGTGTTTGCATAAATTTCATTCCCTATCTAGCTAGTCTCATGTAAATTAATTAGAGAAAATCTCAACTAGGATTAAGCAAACAATTTGCAGCAAATAATCTACTTTATGAATTTAATCTCCTTTTCTGTTAGCAGGACACTGAGAATTAGATTGTGATTTCTTCAAATGTTCTAATTTGAACATGCTGATTTTTATGTAACTATGGATTGATTGCAAAAAGTTTTCTGTGAGCATTTGCTACTTGATAATCTGAATTCAGATGTGCTTGTTTACATTGATTGGCCACATAAATCTTATGGTATTGTGTTGGTCTTTCTTAACTGGATAAATCCTAGAATTGGCCAGAGGGTTTGAGGAAATCACTGCGGCTTTGAATCTCTCAGGAAGTGAGCAGGATTACAGATTTTTAGAAAATGTTAAGCCTTTTCCTTTCTGGGCGACATAAATCTTGCTCAAGGTACCATTCTTAGAAGAAATAGACCACTCTAAAATGTATTGGCTGGGTACAGAAATTTAAATATAATGTTCTCTCATTAGATTTGCACAAAGTCATTGTCTATGCATGCATGATCGTAGCTGCTAAGGGTGCTGTTAGGTGTTTTAATTGCCCTTGTGGCAAGGCTGTGGTGAAAGTTTTGGGGAACACGGATCTCTTGCTGTTTTAAGCAGCATTCCATCCCATATAAAATAAACCAAATGCATTGCATTTATTGGTCTACAGTTTTCTGACCAGTTCTTGATGCAGATTCACTGTGCATATGTGTGCTTGGTCCTACCTATGAAGGATATGTTTAAATCCTTGTATGGCTTATTTACTTGCCTCTGTGCCAGTGGTCTGGCAGGGAATTTTGGGAACACTGTGCCCCTTCTGTGTCAAGTAATGTCCCATCCCATCAATTTTATATCACTTCTGGTGTGAATACTCAAGCTAAAAATTCATTTTCCTCAAGCACTTACATGAGTGAAGCCAGATTACTCGCATTCATTTGTTTTCCATGAACATACAAAAAGGATGCTAGGCTAAGGCAGATAGTAAACACAGTCTGGGCTCTACCCTCTAAGTGTGGCAGAGCAGTAGGCAGTCTTTAGTCTAGCCTCCTGGCTAGGGCAGACAGCAAATACCATCAATGGGCCTGCAGCCTTCTGGCTGAGGCAAGACACAAAAAAGGCATAGGCCTTCCGGCCTAGGGGAACTAAGCCGCCATCTCAGAGTTGGGGTTGGCGGCAGGGGACTAGGGGGATCCAGGCCCACCGTAGTCCACTGAGTCCCAGCCCAGGGCCTAACAGGAGCAGGGGTCAGTGGGGATCCTGCTGAAACAGACTGGATCACACTGTGACAGCACAACCTGACTATTGTCTGGTTTCCCTGGACTACTTCCTACCACAGTCAATTGGTGTTGCTCCATAGCCTGTGAGTCCTCAGTCTCCTCAGGATAAGTGGAAGATGACAGTCTTAGCAACTCTCCCCCATTCTCGGTCTCCTCCGAGGGCAGGACACCGCATGGCTCAGGATCTGGTCTGGAGTCCAGCAATGGGTTAGAGACGTCTGCCTCCTTCACTGGCTCCAACCCAACTGAGCTGAAGGGCCCACCTCTTATACTTCTTGTCCCTCCTCTCTGCTACCGGCAGGAGGGGCGGGCTGGCTTGGCTCCACCCACTAGGGAGAGTGTTGTGGTCCCTCTCTGTCAGGCTCAGAGGGAGGCCACTCTGCCTCACTACAAGGGGCCTGTATTATGTATCTTTATAATTCCACTACTAACCACAGCAAAAATACTAGCGGTTTATTGGGAATTTGTCCCAATTCTAGTAATCGGTGTTGGCTACCAATGTACCACTCTATATCCCAAGGGAAGTAAAAGAAAGCTGTGACTTTCACTGGTGGAGTTTAGCATAGTTTCAAGCAGGTATAAGCATCATCGGTGCAAATTGCAGATTTGCCAGTCTATATTTGGGCTAACCATTGATTGCTGGAATCAGAAGCAAATTCCCAATGAAGACAAGTCCTGTGGTAGGTAAGTTGTCAGAGGCTCATTAGAAGTGGGATATTGATAGCTTTTAGGGCTAAACTCAGAAGAACCATAATAATAATCTAGTCTGATATCTTGCATAATACAGACCAAAGAATCTCATCCAATAATTTCTCCGCATCAAGCTCACAACTTCTGTTTGAACTATATTATATCTTTTAGAAAGATTTCCAGTCTTGAATTGAAAAGTTCAATTGAGAAAGAATTTGCCATGTCTCTAGTTGTCTCAGTGGTTAATTACTCTCCCTGTGAAAAATGTGTGCCTTATTTCTAGTCTGAATTTGTCAGGCATCAGCTTCCAAACATCAAGTATTGATAAAAAATCACCTAATATCAGAAATCTCTTCCCCATAGGTATTTGTAGACCATGATCAAGTCACCTCTTAACCTTCTCTTGGGTGAACTAAATAGATTAAGCTTTTTTAAACTCTCACTACAAGGCATTTTTTTCCAGACCTTGAATCATTCTTGTTACTCTTTTCTGAACCCTTTCTAATTAGTCAATATCCTTTTTGAAGTATGATCACCGGAAATGGACATAGTATTCCAGTAGCGTATGGAGAAGTAGTACTGCCTCCCTACTCTATACTTTATATTCCCCTGCAAATACATCCTAGGATCGCTTTCACACTTTGAGCTATACCAGCACAGTGGGAGCTCGTGATCTAATTGGAATCTGCCATGACCCTTAAATCTTTTCAGGGTCACTGCTTTCCAGGATAAAGTTCCCCATCTTATAAGTGTGACCTACATTCTTTGTTCCTAGATGTATGACCTTACATTTGGCTGGATTAAAATACTCAAAGGAGCCCACTTTACCAAATTATCCAGGTTGGTCTGTATAATACATCTGACCCCATCATTATTTACTACTCCATCAATTTTTGTGTCACCTGCAGATTTTACCAGCAATGATTTAATTTTTCTTCCAGACCATTGATAATGATATTAGATAGCATTGAGTAGAGCATAGAACCTTGTTGGAGTCCACTAGAAATATCCCCATTAGATGACAGTCCCCCATTTACAATTACTTTTTGAGATCTATCAGTTAACCAGTTTTTAATCCATTTAATATGGGCTACATTGATGTGTATAGTGCACATTATTTTATCAGAATGTCATGTAGGATTAAGTCAAAAACCTCATAAATGTCTAAGTATATTATGTCAACACAATTACCTTTATCAGCCAATCTTGTGATCTTATCAAAAATATAATCAAGTTTTGTTTGACAAGATGTATTTTTGCATATACTTATGTTGATTGGCATCAATTCTGCTATCATCTTTCCTTTAATTCTTTACTGATTATGTCTTATGTTAGCCTGTCCGTAATTTTACCTTGACTGACGTCATGTTAACTGGCTTATAGTTTCCCAGGTTATCCCTTTTACTCTTTTTAAATATTGGCACAACATTGGCTTTTCTCCAGTTTCTCCCCAGTGTCCCAGTGATCGCATGATTTCAATCCCTGGCAAGATAATGGAACAGCTGATAGAGGACTCAATTAACAAAGTATTAAAGGAGGGTAATGTAATTAATGTGAGTGAACATGGGTTTATGGGAAAATAGATCCTGCCAACGAATTAGATATCTTTTTTTTGATGAATTACAATTTGATTGATAAAGGTAATAGTGTTGATGTCATATACATAGACTTATCTTAAGCATTTGACTTGGTATTGGACAACATTTTGATTAAAAAACGAGAACAATATAAAATTGACATAACAAACATTAACTGGATTAAAAACTGGCTAATGGCTAGGTCTCAAAATGTAATTGTAAATGGGAAACTGTAATGTATACATCTAGGAACAGACAATGTATACTATACTTAAAGGATGGGGGACTCTATCCTGCGAAGCAGTGACTATGAAAAAGATTTGGGGGTTGTGGTGGATAATCAGCTGAACATGAGCTCCCAGTGTGACAGTGTGGTCAAAGCTCTAATGTGATCCTGGGATGCATAAACAAGGGAATTTCAGGTAGGAGCAGAGAGTTTATTTTAGCTCTGTATTTGGCACTGGTGAGACTGCTGTGGGAATCCCGTGTGCAGTTCTGGTGCCCACAGTTCAAGAAGGATAATGATAAATTGGAGAGGCTTCAGGGAAGAGCCACAAGAATGATTAAAGGATTAGAAAACATGCCTTATAGTTATAGACTCAAAGAGCTACATCTATTTATCTTAACAAAGAAAATGTTAAAGGGTGACTTGATTACAGCTTATAAGTATCTACATAGGGAACAAATATTTAATAATTGGCTCTTCAATCTAACAGAGAAAGATATAGCATGATCTAATGGCTGGAAGTTGAAGCTAGGCAAATTCAACCAGGAAATGAGGCATATATTTTTAACAGTGTGGGTAATTAGCCATCAGAACAATGTACCAAGGGTTGTGGTGGATTCTCCATCACTAACAATTTTAAAATCAAGATTGGATGTTTTTTTCTAAAGAATATGCTCTCGGAATTATTTTGGGGGAGTTCTATGGCCTGTGTTATACATACTAGATTAGATGATCATGATAGTCCCTTCTGGCCTTGGAAGCTATGAATTTATTAATTTATTCAAAATCAACATGAATGGTTCAGACAGCTTCTCAGCCAATTCTTATAATACTCTTGGGTAAAAGTTATCTGGTCCTGCAGATTTAAAAATGTTTAACTCTAATAGTTGTTGATTAACATGCTCTCTAGTTATCAATGGAATAGAAAGAATTTCATTACCACATCATCCTGCTTCTTTCCTTTCCCCCTCCTTTTTTTCTTTCTTTTGTAGCCTGATGTTTAGATTATGTATTAATAATTATATTGATTGCTTAAGAATTCCCAGTTTTCACTTTGAGGATTGACAGGTTCTTGTCCCAAGATCAGGCCAAGTGTTATTAAAATTACTGTATAGTTGGGAGCCCCGAGGTGCACAGTTGCAACATTCACACTAGAAGAGCTTTTGTATATTTACAATAATTTATTAATACATTTAGCAAAGTCACAAACACTCAAACTCAGTAAGGTAGATAGAGATAATACAGAATGTATACTTGAACATCAATATATTCACATCATACCTTGCAGAACAACCTGAAATATTAGCCATTATCTTCCTCATTACCATCATCTTCCTCCTTATCACCAGCTGCCGTCATTCTGGCACCTCCCAAAGGCTACATTTCTCTCTTCATACAAGGCTGGGATACAGCTTTTATAATATGTCATGCTGACACCACTATTCCTAATGCATATTCATTAGGGGATTCTCCCTCTTCCTTATTTGTATTTCCTCACCCTACTAGTGTTGGGGAGCCCTTCTCCTATAGTTTAGTATATTAATGATCTCAACTTAATATCATATGTGTCAAATTGTTGCCATGGCACTCTTGTGGTCAGATACCTATGGATGTTAGCTTGTGTTCCTGGGTTGGCTGATGTTATTATGGCCCAAATTCGCCCTCACATGCTATTTCCAGTTCCCCCAAACTTAGGGGTTACTGTTGGGCTGTCTATCTGTGGCAAAGTTCATAGGCCCTAAGCCTTATGCTAATTGCTGAATCCAATGTCTTACTGGATACAGGCTTGCATTACTGCTGAATACAATAAAAGCAGAATATAATAAAGGCAAGCTAGCCTACACTTTTGACGTTACCTATGGCTGCAGCCTGGTTCCCAGTCATACGGATCGGTTTACACGGGTACACAGAGCAATATTTAAAATTTTTAAAATTATATATGGACCAGCTCCTATCTGCAAGTATGGATAGAGGGTGGTGGTAGGAGATGGAGAGACATCGGTTGGGGGGTAGAAGACTGAATATCACAGAGCTGTGCTATTAATCTTGGAATAAGGGAAGCTGAAGGAAGCAGGAGAAGTTGGTGCACAGAGTAATGATAGGCCCTAGAGACTTGTTATTTTACAGCCAAAGGTCTTGGGTTCAATCCCTGCTGACAATCCAAACATGAGAGGTAGTATACTTGCTAGGCTGTTTGCAAGGAGGCTAGAAATCAGGAATTCTGATGACAAATCTTTTACTGCTGTATTACAAAAAGTTGTATACACATTAGCAAAATGTGTGTTGTATCTCCCTTGGTGGATTGTGTCACATGACATAGAGGATAACAGTTTAAAGCTGGCTGGTCAAGTCAGTCCATGTTTGATGGCACATTCCTGAGCATCAGTTCCTGATCATTGGTTCTGGCCATTTCCTATCATTGATTCATGCTATCCCAGAGATCCAGAACAGGAGTACAGAGGTTCTTTGGATCGAGTGGGTCAGGTCTAATGTGCACCCCTGCAAGCAAGCATCACTGGAGCAGAGTCCATCTCTTCAGGGAGTCATGGGAGATGCTTGTTGCTCAAAGACTGACGTGGGCGTTAGATAGTACCCAATGAGATATTTGGAGAAGGAGGACTGTAAAGTGACATGCCCTCACACTAGGTAGGAGGAAGCTAATGAGATCTTCTGGGCCTGTGCTGTGCTAACTTACCATAGGAAGGAACGGTGAATGCTGCTCCACCCACAGACCGAGGTTAACGGAGATAGTCCAGCCGAGGAGGAGACAGCTACAGGACACACAGCTCCCAGAGCTGTCCTGGCTGTCAGCAAAGCCATATGCCCCAGGAAGAAGGGTAGGAGGTAAACCCCCAGGAAGTGGCAATAGACTTTGAGAGACTCAGCTGATAAACCAAACATCCAGGGACTGCGTGAGAGACTGTCATTCTAGCCACCCCTAAGAGTTGCCAATTGGGGTAGAAGAGAGGCTAGATGATGGACCGTGGGACCTAGGGAGGGGCATTAGGGAGCCCACAGGAACCTTGCTCCCCTCACAGAGACCTTGAAATTAAAAAAAAATCATAATAATAACATATAAGATAATAGCCTATGAATATGCAGATAGATATAGATATATTTCTTTATTTAGAGGCTTATACTTAGTTATGTACAAGTAGTAGTAAGTTGTAGTGTGTGTGTGTGTATTCAAAATGTCATACTTTTTATTATATATATTCTTCATCTATTTTGTGTTATTGTAGGTAAGTGGAATATAGTTCCGTTTGTTCCAGTTTAAATAAAATTCCCGTTATGTTTTTTTTTGACAGCCAGTTGTATTATCTTGGCAACCATCGAATAACCTTTTATCACAGTATAACATCCCCCCAGCTCTCACCTGCCAGGTAAATTATACCTCCACTGTGACAGACCAATACTAAATCTTGGTTGGCGGTTTTGGGATGGGGCGGCCCTCAGATGTATTTCAAATGATAACACAATAACTCTACTCTGAGAGGTCTGTTTATGTATATATAAAAGTTAGTGTAAGGACCCTGGAGTAATTGTTGAAATTATTTTGTATTCATTTACAGAGATGAATGTGGATGTTGAGCTGACATTGGTTGAAGTGTTCCATTTGTTGAAGTGTTCCTGTGCTGAACTTCCTCTATGGTTTAACACAGCATTTCAGTCCTGGGGGCTGTCAATTTGGTGCTTTGACAGGTAAAATTATAGGCAAAAAGAAAAGGAGTACTTGTGGCACCTTAGAGACTAACCAATTTATTTGAGCATGAGCTTTCGTGAGCTACAAGAAAAGGAGTACTTGTGGCACCTTAGAGACTAACCAATTTATTTGAGCATGAGCTTTCGTGAGCTACAGCTCTGTAGCTCACGAAAGCTCATGCTCAAATAAATTGGTTAGTCTCTAAGGTGCCACAAGTACTCCTTTTCTTTTTGCGAATACAGACTAACACGGCTGTTACTCTGAAACCTGTAAAATTATAGATGATTCTGTTGTTGCAGTACAGGGCTGGGAACCAGGAGATCTGGCTTCTAGTCCCAGGTCTACGACAGACTTCCCTGGCTATTCATCTTACATTTTTATTTCTGTATGTGTATAATACAGATAATAATACTTACCCTCTTTACAGGAGGGTTGTGTAGCTTAATTTATTAAAGTCTGTAAGGTGCTCTGAGATCTTCATATGGAAGGTCCTTCAGCAGTGCTAAGATTTATTATTTAAATCTGGGACCAGATTCATTTGGTAATGCACCATCCATTTTGCACCGTTTTGGTGATGCAGAGCAGCCATGTACCTAGTTCAATTGGCTTGAGGTTGGGTTTATGGCTGATTTGCATCACCAGAGCCGTTCAGAGCAGCTGGAGCATACCATTCAATCTAACCCTTGTTTTTAAGTTGTTTGTTAAACTAATGTATATGTTTTTTTCTAGATTTTGTCATGATCAATGTTTGTAAGTCATTCCAACATGGTGGACTGTTTAGACAAAGAGAAATAATAAAAGAACAAAAAACTGCACAGGTACTTGTCACTGTGTCTACACTAGGGAATTTTAGACAAAATTTCCCATTACTGATGCTGCTAGTTCAGCGGCAAATGAGTTAGCACCAGTGTGAAACAGTGCAGATGAGGCTCTGGAAGCTTCTGGTGTTCTTACCATTATGTTAGTTAAACCTAACTGATGCAGTGATAGAAACATCAGAAGCATTTGAAGCCTTGTCTACATCAGGGCTTACACTGATAACACTAATGCAGGTGAACTTGCGTGTTTTGAGATCTTTTCTACAATTCCCTAGCATAGACAAGGCTGCAAGACTCACTAAACAAGCCAGTACTTGTCTGCTGCACTATCAGTATCATAACACTTGTGTATCAGCGTGTTTATTGTTATTGAAATAGTAAATGTTTTCTAATTTTTATACACATACATAACACACATACACACACTGAAACACAAACATGTTAAATACAATGTGCCAAAGAAAAAATATGCAAAGCCACAAACGACTCCCTGGCACTCTGAATAATGTTAATTCATTTATTTTAAATGATCAGAAAAAAAGATTGGTTTAACAGTTTTTACTCTTTTGTGGGGAGCATGGAATGGAATCCGAGTTGCAACGTAATCTTGATATTGATCTCTTAGAAGAACGTTAATTTGTCAATGTCTGTAATTTGCCAGGTTTTATTAATCCATTCTTCTTTCTTCAGAGGAATATTTCTCTTCCAAAACTGTGCTATTACATTTTTTTCCAGTAAAGATATTAAAAAAAGGACAAATCTCTGAAATCATTCTCATATATTGAAACAATCCCAAAAGAAATGTTTTGTAAATATCTATCTAATCTAATATATTTTATATATGACAAGTTTTGCTCTCAGCGATGTGAATGCAACCCTACTAAAGTCTATATTATCTAATAATTTCTCAGTGAGAGTTAATATTAGTGGATGGGCATTCCTCCCTTATATGCACTGTGCCAGTGAGAGTGAGTCTGCCCCCACATGTTATTTTAATCTGTGTCTCTCCAATTTTGTATATGAACATTTTGTTGTGTATTGCCAAATTTTTTGTTCTAATTTTCTCTGGCTGAGTTTCTCTGGCAGATATCTTTGCCAATAGATGAGGCATTTAATGTTTAATTTAAGAAATATCTCATAATGCTTTATATAATGCTGACATGAGCCTTTTTACATTTTTCTTTCCAAAAAACTGATTCTTTATTTTCCCTGGGTTCCTGGAAATAGTGATATTTAAAAGCAGGTGCAATATATAAGCATATTGTCATTATTGTAAGTAGTAGGAAAGTAGGATTTCTTCTCTCATCTTATTGTATCATTTATCTTTTGAGATAAAACACAGAATCTTTACCAAATAGCTGAGCCATCCTGTCCATGTCTAGTCACACCTTGCCCTCATTAAATCTTTTAAACATCTCTGTGAGAATTAGCCCTGGTCTACACTACAAGTTTAGGTCGAATTTAGCAGCGTTAGATCGATTTAACCCTGCACCTGTCCACATGACAAAGCCATTTTTGTCGACTTAAAGGATGCTTAAAATCGATTTCTGTACTCCTCCCCGATGAGATAATTAGCGCTGAAATCGACATCGCCGGGTCGAATTTGGGGTAGTGTGGACACAATTTGATGGTATTGGCCTCTGGGAGCTATCCCAGAGTGCTCCATTGTGACCGCTCTGGACAGCACTTTCAACTCAGATGCACTAGCCAGGTGGACAGGAAAAGCCCCGGGAACTTTTGAATTTCATTTCCTGTTTGGCCAGCGTGGCGAGCTCATCAGCACAGGTGACCATGCAGTCCCAGAATTGCAAAAGAGCTCCAGCATGGACCGAACAGAAGGTACTAGATCTGATAGCTGTATGGGGAGACAAATCTGTACTATCAGAACTCTGTTCCAAAAGATGAAATGCCAAAATATTTGCCAAAATCTCCAAGGGTATGAAAGACAGAGGCTTCAACAGGGACCCGCAGCAGTGCTGCGTGAAAATTAAGGAGCTCAGGCAAGGCTACCAAAAAACCAAAGAGGCAAAAGGCCGCTCCAGGTCAGAGTCCCACACACTCTGTTTCTATGATGAGCTGCATGCAATTCTGGGGCGGGGGTGAGGGGGCCCTAATACAACCCCACCCCTGTTTGTGGACAGCTGCAAGGGGGGAGTCTCATGCAACAGGCATGAGGATTTTGGGGAGGAGGAGGAGGATAGCGGACAGTAGGCAAGTGGAGAAACCATTCTCCCTAACAGCCAGGAACTGTTTATCACCCTGGAGCCAATACCCTCCCAACCCTCCCAAGGCGGGCTCCCGGACCATGAAGCCGGAGAAGGCACCTCTGGTGGGTGTACCTTTGTAAATATGATACATGGCTTAAGAGCAAGCAAGTTTAATGATTAATTTGCCCTGAAGACTTGGGATGCATTCGTGGCTGGTACAGCCCCTTCTTTTAAATGGCCAACCCAACGGGTGCTTGGTATGGGAAAGGAGGGTGCTGCTGTTTGAAACCATTCCCACATGTTATGAAGTTTGAAGAAGTCGAAAGACTGTGGCTTAGCATGGCTGCCTGCAAGCTGAATTCTGTTGCCTGGCCCTGAGTGTGTGATCTCTCACACCAAACTGGCAGGACCTCAATATAAGAGGCAAGCTGAATTCTGTTGCCTGGCCCTGAGTGTGTGATCTCTCACACCAAACTTGCAGGACCTCAATATAAGAGGCAAAATGTGACCTTGTACTGAAAGCACATGTGCTATGCAATGTTAACAACTTGGTTCACCGTGAAAGAGTCTACCCAATGTTCTCTAAAATGTGTCTTTTAAAATACTACTCTCCCTTTTTTCCCTCCCACAGCTGCAAATGTTTCAATGCTCCCCCTATCATCTCCATCCCAGAGGCTAGCGCAGATAAGAAGGTGAAAAAAATGCACTCGCGATGAAATGTTCTCTGAGCTCATGCAGTCCTCCCGCACTGAAATGCTCAGCAGAATGCGTGGGGAGGCAAACAATGTCAGAGTCTAGGAAAGCAGAAAATGAACACGAGGACGGGAGGGACGAGCAAGATGAGAGGTGGTGGGAGCAAGATGAGAAGAGGCAGGATGCAATGCTGAGGCTACTGGAGGATCAAACTGATAAGCTCTGGCTTCTGGTAGAGCTGCAGGAAAGGCAGCAGGAGACAGACCGCAGCTGCAGCCCCTGTGTAACTGCCCGCTCTCCTCCCCAAGTTCCATAGCCTCCTCACCCAGACGCCCAAGAATGCGGGGGTGGGGGGGAGGCTACGGGGAGGCTACTCCACCCCAGAGGAGTGCCCAAGCAACAGAAGGCTGGCAGTCAATAAGTTTTGAAGTGCAGTGTGGCCTTGTCCTTCCCTCCTCCCCTCATCCACCACCCCACCCGGTGCTTCCCTCCTCCTCCATCCCTCCCGGGCTACCTTGGCAGTTATCCCCCTATTTGTGTGATGAATTAATAAAGAATGCATGATTTTGAAACAACAATGACTTTATTGCCTCTGCAAGCGGTGATTGAAAGGGGGAGGTCAGTTGGCTTACAGGGAAGTAGAGTGAACCAAGGGGGCGGGTTTTCATCAAGGAGAAAAAAACAGAACTGTTACACCGTAGCCTGGTCAGCCATGAAACTGGTTTTCAAAGCTTCTCTGATGCGCAGCGCACCTAGCTGTGCTCTTCTAATCGCCCTGGTATCTGACTGCGTGTAATCAGTGGCAAAGCGATTTGCCTCAACCTCCCACCCCTCCATAAATGTCTCCCCCTTACTCTCACAGATATTGTGGAGAACACAGCAAGCAGCAATAACAATGGGAATATTGGTTATGCTGAGGTCTAACCGAGTCAGTAAACTGCGCCAGCATGGTTTTAAACGTCCAAATGCACATTCTACCACCATTCTGCACTTGCTCAGCCTATAGTTGAACAGCTCCTGACTGCTGTCCAGGGTGCCTGTGTATGGCTTCATGAGCCATGGCATTAAGGGGCAGGCTACCAAGGGTAACTATAGGCATTTCAACATCCCCAACAGCTATTTTCTGGTCTGGGAAATGAGTCCCTTACTGCAGCTGTTCATACAGACCAGAGTTCCTGAAGCTGTGAGCGTACCTTTCCCAGCCATCCCACGTTGATGTCGGTGAAATGTCCCTTGTGATCCACCAGTGCTTGCAGCACCATTGAAAAGTACCCCTTGCGGTTTATGTACTGGCTGTCCTGGTGGTCCAGTGCCAAGATAGGGATATGGGTTCCGTCTATCGCCCCACCACAGGTAGGGAATCCCATTGCAGCAAAGCCATCCACTGTGACCTGCACATTTCCCAGGGTCACTACCCTTGATATCAGCAGATCTTTGATTGCATTGGCTACTTGCATCACAGCAGCCCCCACAGTAGATTTGCCCACTCCAAATTGATTCCCGACTGACCGGTAGCTGTCTGATGTTGCAAGCTTCCAGAGGGCTATCGTCACTCACTTGTGAACTGTGAGGGCTGCTCTCATCTTGGTATTCTTGTGCTTCAGGGCAGGGGAAAGCAAGTCACAAAGTTCCATGACTGTGCCCTTAGGCATGCGAAAGTTTCGCAGCCACTGGGAATCAACCCAGACCTGCAACACTATGCGGTCCCACCAGTCTGTGTTTGTTTTCCGGGCCCAGAATCAACATTCAATGGCATGAGCCTGCCCCATTGCCACCAGGATGGCCAAATTGCCAGGGTCTGTGCTTTGAGAGAAGTCTGTGTCCATGTCCTCATCACTCTCGTCACAGTGCTGCCGTTTCCTCCTCACCTGCTTTTGCAGGTACCGGTTCTGCATATACTGCATGATAATGCACGAGGTGTTTACAATGCTCAGAACTGCTGCGGTGATCTGAGCGGGCTCCATGCTTGCCGTGGTATGGCGTCTGCAGGACAGCAGAGTTGCAGGGGGTTGGATGACCAGTTTGGCAAACCTACTGCACCCTCTGCTGCCAGGACACAATGACTGAGCGGGCTGCACGCTTGCCGTGGTACGGCGAGACAAGACAGGCTGAGCAGAGTTGCAGCGGAAGCGGATGCTGTTGCCTCATCGCCTGCTTTTGCAGGTTCTGGTTCTGCACATACTTCAGGATAATGCGCGAGGTGTTTACAATGCTCATAACTGCCGCGGTGATCTGAGCGGGCTCCATGCTTGCCGTGGTATGGCATCTGCAGGACAGCACGAGGGCAGAGTTGGAGCGGAAGTGGTGGCTAAGGACAGATGCCATGAGAATAGATATTTATAGAGAATGACGAGAGGACCTGCAAGGTGGATTCATGAGAGCAGGAGAGCAGAGTTGCAGCGGAAGCGGTGGAGGACGACGGTTAGCACCACGCACATTTCTTGAGGAAGAACACACGTACCTGGGAGCCCATGACAGACAACATGAAGAAATTCGCTGTTGAGACAATAGCAGCAGAGCAGAGTTGCAGCGTAAGTGGTGTATGATGACGGTTAGCAGCCCTACTGCACTGTCTGCTGCCAGAAGCACCCAGGACATAACAGCGGCGGTGTCAGTGAGCTGGGCTGAGCGGGCTGCACGCTTGCCATGGTATGGCATCTGCATGGAAAAAAGGCACAAAACGATTGTCTGCCGTTGCTTTCACAGAGGGAGGGGTGACTGACGACATGTACCCGAAACCCACCCGCAACAATGTTTTTGCCCCATCAGGCATTGGGAGCTTAATCCAGAATTCCAATGTGTGGCGGATACTGCGGGAATCATGGGATAGCTACCCACAGTGCACTGCTCCGTAAGTCGATGCTAGCCATGGTAGTGAGGACGCACTCAGCCGACTTAATGCGCTTAGTGTGGACATACGCAACTGACTGTATAAAATTGATTTCTAAAACTCGACTTTTATAATATCAACCTAATTTCGTAGTGTAGACATACCTTTAGTCTCATTTTACAGATGGTAAGATAAAGGCAGAGAATTTAAATGATTTTACTGAGCCCACAGAAGGATTCTCTCTCCGTACCAGGGTTAGAATACAGAAGTCTCTTGCTTTCAATTCCATGTTTAAGCCACTAGACCATACTGCTTCTCATGCTATTGACCTATAAATCTTTGAGGCCTGAGGTCTCATTGGCTGGTAAGCAGAAGAATCCAGTAAGATACAGATAGCTTGCAAGGGCCTTACTGTCATCATCATCAGCCTAGGTGCCACTATCTCTCATAGCTGTGATTTTTATATGAGGTCCTCCCAAAAACATCGAGAGATATGTCTATGGTTTTCGTGGACCTCAGAGGCTAACCCTGGTTGGCTGCAATGAAGTTCATGAATAATCCATGATTTTAAGCAAAAATAGGGACAAACCTTCAACCCTAGCAACTGGTTTATATAACTTTACCTTTTTAAGGCTATGTATTTGCAAGGAAAAAATCTAGAAAATTTATTCAAAATTGGAACCTGAGACTAACTCTGATATTTCCTGGTCCCCTAAATGAAAGGAAATGGGCTGCAGCCACAGGCTCTGAGATCCCCAAAGACCGTCTCTGCATACTAAGGGACACAATACTGGAAACTAACCTAAGAACTTTTGAGTGGTTTTCAAAGGGTAAATGTGAGTGACTTTGACCAATGAGTCAGCTGTAGTCTTGATGTAGGTTGTCATGGTGGAAGGAACAGAGATAATAAGCAACCATAATGAATAGACATGACATTCATGTATGTGAAGGAGCACCAGTTCTAATTCCTGCAAGCCCACGTATTAATAGTCATAAGATGAAGGAAACCTAGTGCTTAGAAAATGAGGGTAGCTGGTAATTTCATAAAATACTACTTTATTTTGTGGGGAGTTCCTAATACATTGCTCAATGAAATGAATGAAACATTCCATATTGGTCAGACTCAACACCTTAGTTAGAAACTCTGTTAGGTAACATGGTATTGCTATTTGGCCAATGTCAAATAACTAGATCCACTTGCCTGACAGTGAACATCAATAAGGACAACATACAGCTATAAGAATACGAGGTGCCTTCCTTTAAATAATGATTTAGCAGTTGCACATGTCTAACACAACTTACTTTGAAAACCAAGAAGTGGACACAAAAGGGAAAATATGATATTGCTTGACTCTTGTGGTCATCTGTCTGTCCATTATGATAAAATGAACTATAGTAATGTAATGCCATACAGCATGTGATATATGCAGTAATTTGCCATTTCCTGCTTCAAAATGTGCCTCAAAATATAATGCTTCCAGTGAACATTGTATCAAGGGCTGATTTGGAAATAATGGTAGGATTTGTAGGGGCAGAGTTAATTACGCCTGTCTGTGCAAATGCTTCTTGTCATGCCTTTGAAAAATATACACACAGCGTGTGTTTTCACTGCTAGATTATGAGGTGTTTTATTTGCATGCATAGGGATAGATTTGCACATAAGTTAGGCATGCAGTTCTGCGCGCAGTTGCCATAATTGAATATATAGGTCCATGGGCACGTGCAAATGGTTAGTTAGGCACATTGATAAGAACAGGCAAGAGAATGAAACACATAGTGGTGTTTTTTAAAGTGGAAGGTGGCAACTTTGTTAACTTTTAACATCACTGGGAACTGGAGGGATAACACTTCCAGCCCACCTAAATTCCGGGAATTTGCTGGAGTTCAGTGCCATGTTGGATAGTTCTATGCCAAATCACCAGTATTCAGGGTTGGCGCTCTCTGACCTAGGCTTTAAGGTTCAGTCCACATCTGCATATCTTTTCCTCACCATGCAGGGGGGAAAGAGGGTACAAAGTCTTCAGACTAAGGTCCTCCCCTTCTTTATCCAGGTTTACCATGTCAATCTCATCCCAAGGGAAAAGTCTTTTCCTGACTCCCAAAACTAGTGATGTGGGCAGACCCACAGCACCTTGGAAATGCAGTTTGAACTATACCTCCACTATGGGGCAGCATCTGCAGCAAAATAGCTGCTGTGTGCCCTAAATGGTTCATATTCAGCAAGGTGTGTGTATGGGGGACAGGAGACAATCAGCTCTCCCTTCCCCTTGCACAGCCTAGCCAATGGGCAGCAAGAAAAGGTGACGGAATCATTCTCTCCTCCCTGTTACCCTCCTCCCCGCTCAGGCATGAACCTGCCTATCCTTTTACCTTTTCTCTCAGGACCCTAGGAGTTGTCTATCCCCTCCCTCTCCAATCAAACATCCCTCTCCCCTGCTCACACCTATTAGGATGGGGTCATGGGCATCTGCCCACACAAGGCAAGCATTGCACACTTTGAAAACTGTCCCATATTTTACGTATATAAACAAAAAATGATAAAGATGGCAACATTTAAGAAAGTATATTAAGACTGTGTCAGTATTTTAGAGGTTTATAACCTAGCCATAATAATTGGCTCAAGGCTAAAACTTGGCATGGAAGGGTGCTATATTTGTAAGTAGGTTACTTAATTTTAGGTTACATAACTAACATACTAATATATTGTTAGCTGTTATATATGTATTTTTTTTCTTTAAAAAAAGGGAAAGATATGCTGCAGCGTTCCCTCCGCCCCGCCCCACAGATGGGCAGGAATAGATAAGGCTTTGACTCTGTCCCCAAAGCAACAGCCCAGAGGGAAGCAATCTGCACCAGGTAAAGGAGTGATGCAGACAGGCGCAACAAAGAAAATAACAGAACGCCACTAGCCATCACCTTCAGCCCCAACTAAAACCTCTCCAATGCACCATCAAGGATCTACAACCTATCCTGAAGGACGACCCATCACTCTCTCAGATCTTGGGAGACAGGCTGATCCTTGCTTACAGACAGCCCCCCAACCTGAACCAAATACTCACCAGCAACCACACACCACACAACAAAAACACTAACCCAGGAACCTATCCTTGCAACAAAGCCCGTTGCCAACTATGTCCACATATCTATTCAGGGGACACCATCACAGGGCCTAATCACATCAGCCACACTATCAGAGGCTCGTTCACCTGCACCTCTACCAATGTGATATATGCCATCATGTGCCAGCAATGCCCCTCTGCCATGTACATTGGTCAAACTGGACAGTCTCTACGTAAAAGAATAAATGGACACAAATCAGACATCAAGAATTATAACATTCAAAAACCAGTTGGAGAACACTTCAGTCTCTTTGGTCACTCGATTACAGACCTAAAAGTGGCAATTCTTCAACAAAAAAACTTCAAAAACAGACTCCAGTGAGAGACTGCTGAATTGGAATTAATTTGCAAACTGGATACAGTTAATTTAGGCTTGAATAAAGACTGGGAGTGGATGTGTCATTACACAAAGTAAAACTATTTCCCCATGTTTCTTCCCCCCTCCCCACTCCTCCCGCTGTTCCTCAGACGTTCTTGTCAACTGATGGAAATGGCCCACATTGATTATCACTTACAAAAGGTTTTTTCCCCCCCGCTGTCCTGCTGGTAATAGCTCACCTTACCTGATCACTCTCATTACAGTGTGTATGGTAATACCCATTGTTTCATGTTCTCTGTGTATATAAATCTCTCCACTGTATTTTCCATTGCATGCATCCGATGAAGTGAGCTGTAGCTCACGAAAGCTTATGCTCAAATAAATTTGTTAGTCTCTAAGGTGCCACAAGTCCTCCTTTTCTTTTTCCCACCATAGTACCAGAGGAACCAGTTACAATTCAGTTGCTGATCAGCTCTGGGGAAATGCAACTGCGTACTGCCCCATACTCCATGCTAGTTGTGATAAATCCACTATTTAGATCCCAATAGGCAGCATCTCTGGCTCAAAAAATCTCAAGCCAAAGTCTCATGCGACTTAATCACTCCTGGGATAGGACTGGAGAGGACACTTTAACTGCTTCCCCTGTCAAGCTCTCTCAGGCAGCTGCTGCACTGCATGGAGCAGTGACTCAGAGTGGTGGGCATGAGAAGGGGCTGGTCCCACCCCTTCTGGTCCCAGCCCGGGCCCAGCTGCCAGAGACAGGGCTGAGCGTTCCAGGGACAGTCACAGTGGGAAGACAGAGCCCCTCTCCCTCCCCCTCCCCCCCCCGCAGGCCAATTGGTGTGGGGGGGAAGAGGGTGGGAAGCATTTGACCCGGCACGCCCCCCCCTACACATTGCGTCTGGAAGAGACCCTGGAAGGTTTTCACCTTCCTCTGCAGAATGGGGCACAGGTCACTTGCAGCTTTAAACTAGACTAAATGGTAGATTCTCTGTAACTTGAAGTCTTTAAATCATGATTTGAGGACTTCTGTAACTCAGCCAGAGTTTATGGGTCTGTTACTGGAGTGGGTGAGGTTAGGTGGCCTGCAATGTGCAGGAGGTCGAACTAGATGATCATGATGGTCCTTTCTGACCCTAATGTCTATGAATCTATAGTATCTGGATACATGTTCTTAGTTCTTGCAAGATTTCTTCCAATGTGATTTGGAGAAAATGTTTTTGTGAAAAAACATTGATACAAGTATTGGTGGCTAAAGGCCTTTAATTACATTTAAATGAGAGGGAAAGCTTTTTTAAAACATCAATTATTTTACTCATAGTCATTGAAATAGAACATCTACGGTGAATTTCAGAGGGAGAGAGAGAAAAAGTCTTTCCGAACTTTTGTAGATTTCTGCAAAGATTCAACCCCCTCAGTTCAACGTGAAAACCAGCCACATCTTGTCAGGATTTGTCTTATCTGTAATTCTTGCCATAGTGTAATTTTGGTGAAATTTCTGTCACTGGTCCTTGTCATGAATATTTATTCACATCCCAATGGAAATCATTGCTCATCTGAAAGGGAGTTAACAATCCTTAATAGCCTCTTCTGATTTGATTGATGTTTTTGTCACTTCCTCCAGTAAATAGGTTCCATTAGCATACCAAATATGCTAGCTGTCCTTTTACCTCTTCAGGCACTTTACTGACCACTCACTTAAGATTTAAATATCCCACCTAGGGTTTTACTGTCAATTCAGGTCATTTGTTCAAACTCGCTGGAGAAAGACTTAACTATTTAACCAGCTAGCATTTCTGACTACCATCTTGCACAGCAACAAAATGTAGTCTGCTCAGACTGGTAGTTTAATCGTAGCATTTGGATGGTTCCTGTACAACCATCAGTACAGCACAATGAGTTATTTGTTCATACATTATCGTCTGAATTTGATGGGTTGATAATTTTAGTAGCTATATGGGATTAAGTGACATGTAATTGGATATGTATAAAGAAAGATATGGTGCAATGTCTCTTGTGGTCACAACAAAAACTGGAACAGCTTTTACATGGGAATTTGTATGTTGTATACACATTGAATTTGTACATAATTGACACACTACATGTTAATTTTGAAAATATAAGCTTCAGTCTAGTAGTTATCAGCTCGACTATTGTTAGCCGTATTAACAGTTGCTGCTGGGCCTTGGTTCCAAAATGAATGTGTCATTGTTTATCAAGTGTTTCTAATGCCTTGACAAAGTCCAAGGGCAAATGAATGTCCAGAAAAGAGGTGGAGCCCATACATTTTGCATGTCACAGTGTTTGCATCATGACCATGACAATTCTGTCCTTTCTCACTAACACACACAGTGTGTGGCCCAAATGAGTAAAGGGCTACTCACTCATTATGGGTAGGAGGCAGAGCCACTCTTCTTTGTTTTCTAGCCAATTTTAACCCAAGAGGATCTTCTTTCCATTAATGGCAGTGATGACTCCAGCTTTCATTGATAAGTGTATTAGACAGCAATTCTTTCATGGGTCATGTACATTATCACCATGTCTTAGACACATACGCTAGTGAATGTAAAAGGAAAGAGTAGAAGAATATTAAGAAACACAGAATAAGCTAAATATGTTGACTTGGGGCCAAGTTTTTAGGTTATCATTAGTACCTTTTAGCTTTCTTCCTTGGGAACTCATTGTCTTGTTTGGAAGCCTATGCCTTAAACTTCATTAGGACCAGAACTGTGTGGAAACAGCCTAGTCATATATTGAGCAAAAACATCATGGGTTAAATTCACCTTTCATTAACAGCGGTAGAATTCCAATGACTTTACGGTAGGTGCTCTGCTGTAAAAGAAAAGAGAATTTGGTTCCATTTATTCTCGCAAAAAGGTTTGTAATTTTGCATTGAATTTTTTCACTCTAGTGAAAGGCGTTTAACACTATCATGGCAGTAAAATTAATCTGAAATTCACATAACAGGATGCAGAATTTTCACATTGGTCCTAAGCTTTAAACTGTAAAGTGATGTACAGATTTAGGACCTGATTTTGTGCCTGTTCGACCAATGAATGGGATATAGATTATATATTATATTGATTACTTAGACTGTGAGCTCCTTGGAGGACTGTTCTGAAATGCTCAGAAAGCAACTAGCACTGCCACAAATAAATAATAAATTTACAATAATAATAATATAGACAACAAAGATATTTTCAAAAAATACCAATTAATCTTTTGGGGGAGAGATAGCTCAGTGGTTTGAGCATTGGCCTCCTAAACCCAGGGTTGTGAGTTCAACCCTAGAGGGGGCCATTTAGGGATCTGGGGCAAAAATTGGGGATTGGTTCTGCTCTGAGCAGGGGGTTGGCTAGATGATCTTCTGAGGTCCCTTCCAACCCTGATATTCTATGATCTTCAAATTCCATATTGAAACCCATTTCTTTCACTATACTTTGTTACAGTTATCTTCTCAACAAATGACTGTTCTTCTCACACTTGAACTGTAGTCCCATGTCCCATATTTGGACCAAATTCTGTTTGACTTCCTGCTCCAAGTGATCACAATCATTAACAGAGCTGCTCTCATGCATAAGGACAGTAGGATTTTGTCCTGAGATACCAAGAGATCTGTAATTTTGTGAGTTCTGCAGATACTTTTATGAGTTCTGCATATGCTTTATTTACATAGGACACTAAATATATAATTAATACAGATAATCATGTTGTTATTTTGGGGATAGGTCAGGTAACCAAAATATCAGACATTACCATGGGTAAGAGAGCATTGCCATGCTCAAAGGATACCTGAAGTTTTCAGAAGTTCATAAACCTGTATCTAGTCTGGACAATTGTGTTTATTAAATTGAGACCTTAACTAGGTTAAAATCTGATTTTAAAATTTTAAATTACAGAAATATAAAGCAGGTAAGTCTATTACACATTTTGAGTAACAGAAAAGAACATCTCTGTGGACTGATGGTGTGTACACCAAGTTTCAGTCCAATATGGTTTTATATGGCTCAAGTAAAAACAGGAAACACCAAGTTGTCTGTCAGTGTATCAGTGCTACTGCAGCACTATATAATTTTTTTACTTCAGCTATTTTTCAGTGGTAGAACTAGAAAGCAGCATTTAGGCTAAAATATAATCCTATCAGTTTTACATAAAATATGGATAAGGAATAAACACTTAGCATCCCTGGTATGAATTCACTGGACTTCACGAAACACTAATATATGGATTAAGAAAAGTTAACATAATCCTTTTATGGGAACTAAAATCAATTACATGTCAGCTTTGTAGTATTATAAATGTATTTAGTCAGCACAGAATTTTTCCAGCAGTATTCATTACAGATTGAAATTGACTAACCAGTTGTTAAATATTAAATAGAACTAATCAAAGTATGGTTCAAGAGATTTTAAAAACAATGATCAAAGTGAGCTATTTATTAACTGATTCATGTTTCCACTGAAACAGTGCTTCTATGATGTTATAGCTACCTGAATTTAGTTTGCTGTGAGCTCTTAATTTTTTAGTTTAATATGAATGAAAAATAAAACTCCATAACAAAAACAATTAATGCAGTGCTAGGATTGAGAATTTTAAAGGGCATAAAACTCAGGCAATTCTATGTAGGAGTTCCCAGAGCAAATATATCTTGCTGACCTTAGGCCTGATCCAAAGTGGACCTCTTTCAACTGACTTCAGTGGGCTTTGGGGTCAGGCACCTTGTGTACATGGCATACTTTGTACTATTTGATATGCTAAGATTAATGTATTAATGAACACAGGCTAAATACAGTCTGGTATTTTGCAAGGTGCTTTGGATAGAGGGAGAAAACATAGGGAGCCTCTTACTCTTGTGTGCACAGGCAGGCAGGATTCCTCATGGCACAAAAAAAAATTGCTTGGATATATATCTAGCTGGCTAAATGTTGACCTGCAGACTCTGACTGACTTAGGTAGGTACCTAAATATAATTAGCCTGATTTTTAAAACACGGAGGACCCACTAATCCCATTGAAGTCAATGGGTTGCACATAAATTGTACCCTGTTACTGACACTCCCTCATAATGCAAGAACAAGGGCAGATTCAATGAAGTTAAATGGCAACAATTTAAAACAGATAAAAGAAAATACTCTTTTACATTATAAATAATTAACACGTGAAACTTATTTCTATAAGACATTCACAAGGTCAAAAGTTTAGTATTATTTTAAAAATATATTGGACATATATATGTCACCACACACCTTCCAGCTTCTTTAGCAATTGAGGCAGACGACAACCTCCTTCACTACACGTTGTTCCCACAGCTCTGTCCATCCTATGCACTGAATGAGGAAGGGGTCTATGGAAAAATAGTATCTGATCATTTAATTCAAGACTGTATCATAATTCTTTCACACAAGGGGGCTGAATTAAGGTTACATGAGCATTTCCTACCTGTTGAGTGCTTGGCTTTACAACTTTAATATTCTTTTAATGTTGGTTTTTAACGTTATTTCCTAAACTTTTTTTTAAATATATTAAAAAATATTATCCCTTGGAACCATATTGACTTCCAACGTGGGTCAACATCAGGATTGGATCTTTAGATCCACAGCACACTCCTCTCTTCTACTTGAGCTAATGGAATAACTGATAACACGATATATTCTCTATATGGACCTGCAACCAGAAGGGATGGAGACAAATACTTTGCCAGCAGGTTTCACAGCTATTTGCTATACAGCAACAGAAGGTTGAGACCCAGTCCAATTCTGTGTTCTTTAGGGGAGTGTCCTCTTGTGGTTAGAGACCCATCTTCCCCTACCCCTCCCCCCAGCCTCTCAGACTTCCCGTCTCCCTTCTGCTCTGCTTCTGCTCCCCAGCTCCTACCCCATTCTGTCTCTGGCTGCTATCCCTCTGGTTCCTATCCATCCCCCGATGCATGCCCACATCCCCTCCCTGGTCCTATCCTACTCCACCCTCCACTTTTGCCCCCATCTCTTCCCCTCTCTTTGCTCCAGTCCGTGTTCATACCCCCCACTCCTATCCTACCCATCCCTGGCTCCTGCCCATGTCACTGACCTTGTTCTTATTTCCCCCAATCTTCTGCTTCCCATGGTTCCTGCCCCTGTCCTTCCCCACAACTCCAGCTCCACCCCCCCGACTTCTATTCCCCCCTCCTCAGTGAGCTCCTGCTCCTGTCCCCCTGTCCTGCATCTCTTTCCTCCCACCCTTCTGCATCTGAATCAGGTGGCTTCCTCCTTCCTTCTCGTCCACTCTGTCTTGGCACCAGCAAGGGGAACATTGAGAGCGCATGATAGCCAGTTTCCTCAATTTCACTTCCAGTGCCATAGCACTGGGAGTAGCAATTGCAGCCCAGGGCTGAAGAATGCTCCTTCACACTGTGAGGTCAGCCCATGCACAGCCGGGTCAGCTCATAGGAGCCTTGGGGAATGCTCAGTGCAGACAGAATCTTCAGAGAATTTATCTGCCAAATTCTGAGTCTCTACTGAGCATGTACAAATAGATTTTCCAGAGGTTTATAACCTGGCCAAATCTGGACAGTCTTTTCATGGGGATGACAAAAGACACATTCCTGACACTAAGGTTTAACCACTCCCCTCCGCCCACCCTTGTTCAAATCCCTGATTCAACACAGCATGGAGGCACTAGAGCTTCTCAGTGAAACAGTGGGAAGCATTTTTTTCAGCATGGGAAAAACAACATGTTTTTCTAACTTTATTTGGAGAAATGGTTGAATTCTTTAGCTCAAACTTTCCAAAAAATTCAGCCTGAGACAAATAACACATGGAAAATTTCAGCCACAATAGTTTAAGTTTAGCAAAGTTATAAGTAGGGCTGTCAAGCAATTACAAAAATTAATTGTGATTAATTACACTGTTAAACAATAATAGAGTGCCATTTATTTAAATATTTTTGGATGTTTTCTACATTTTCAAATATATTCATTTCAATTACAACATAGAACACAAAGTGTACAGTGCTCACTTTATATTTATTTTTGATTACAAATATTTGTGCTATAAAAAAACAAAAGAAATAGTATTTTTCAATTCACCTAATACAAGTACTGTAGTGCAATCTCTTTATCATGACAGTTGAACTTACAAATGTAGAATTATGTACAAAAAATAGCTGCATTCAAAAATAAAACAATGAAAAATTTTAGAGCCTAAAAGTCCATTCAGTCTTACTTCTTGTTCAGCCAGTCACTCAGACAAACAAGTTTGTTTACATTTGCAAGAGATAATGCTGCCTGTTTCTTGTTTACAATGTCTCCTGAAAGTAAGAACAGACATTCGCATGACACTGTTGTAGCCGGCGTTGCAAGATAGTTATGTGCCAGATGCACTAAAGATTCATATGTTTTTTCATCTTCAACCACTATTCCAGAGGACATGCGTCCATGCTGATGATGGGTTCTGCTCAATAATGATCCAAAGCAGTGCAGACTGACACATGTTCACTTTTATCATCTGAGTAGGTGCCACCAGCAGAAAGTTGATTTTCTTTTTTGGTGGTTCAGGTTCTGTAGTTTCCACACTGGAGTGTTGCTCTTTTAAGACTTCTGAAAGAATGCTCCACATCTCATCCCTCTCAGATTTTGGAAGGCACTTTAGATTCTTAAATTTTGTGTTGAGTGCTGTAGCTATCTTTAGAAATCTCACATTGGTAACTTCTTTGCGTTTTGTCAAATCTGCAGTGGAAGTGTTCTTAAAACAAACAACATGTTCTGGATCATCATCCGAGACTGCTATAATATGAAATACATGGCAGAATGTGGGTAAACCAGAGCAGGAGACATACTATTCTCCCCCAAGTTGCTCAGTCAATTTTTAATTAACACATTATTTTTTTTAATGAGCGTCATCAGCATGGAAGCATGACCTCCAGAATTGTGGCTGAAGCATGAAGGGGCATTTGAATGTTTAGCATATCTGGCATGTAAATACATTGCAATGCCAGATTCAAAAGTGCTATGCAAACGCCTATTCTCACTTTCAGGTGACATTGTAAATAAGATGCAGGCAGCATTATCTCCCGTAAATGTAAACAAACTTGTTTGTCTTAGCAATTGGCTGAACAAGAAGTAGGACTGAGAGGACTTGTAGGCTCTAAAGTTTTACATTGTTTTGTTTTTGAGTGCAGTTATGTAACAAAAAAAAATCTGCATTTGTAAGTTGCACCTTCATGATAAAGAGATTACATTATGGTACTTGTATGAGGTGAATTGAAAAATACAATTTCTTTCATGTACCATTTTTACAGTGCAAATATTTGTAATAAAAATAATAATATAAAGTGAGCACTGTATATTTTGATTCTGTGTTGTAATTTAAATCAATATATTTGAAAATGTAGAAAAATGTCTAAAATATTTAATAAATTTCAATTGGTATTCTATTGTTTAACACTGTGATTAAAACTGCGATTAATCGTGATGAATTTTTTTTATCGCGATTCATTTTTTTTGAGTTAATCGCATGAGTTAACTGCGATTAATCAGCAGCCCTTGTTATAAGCTACTGTATACAGAGTCTTATAATGGAAAGTTTGGGGCAATCTTAATTATAGGTTCATTATGTGACCCATAATAATAAAATATAGTAATTTTCTATCTGTCCATGCACTGAAATAAAATTTTAATTTTTAGTCTTTAGCATGAGCCAAAAAATAAAATAAAATAAAATAAAAATAAAAATCAGTCTTTTGAATCACAGTTTATTCTGGATCTGGTTTTATAGCTCACAAATTAACTATACTTTAATGAGTTATTACTTTTCTTAGGATTCAGAAAATATATGGCATAATGGATTCCCCGCCGTCTCCCCCTGTGGATTGGGGTAAACCTTCTTAGTCAAACCTGGTTGCTCTGTGGGAGGTAAAAAGCAAACTAACCAATGTTCCTACAAGCAACAAAATCATTTACATTTATTACTCTTGCACAGTGAGGCCCCCAAAGCCTCAGAGTGATGATTCTCCAAATCACTGCATTCTAAGCTTGAGTGATTGATTTAAAAGCTTGCAGGAGATTTATAACGATTCACTGTGTAAGCCAGTGATTTTACATGTAAGTCAAGAGACTGCTTTTAAATGACAAAAACTTTAGACTCACATTGGACTCAGCAGGTGACCAACTGTTTGCTTAGATTTAGAATGGCAGGCTTCATCTGGCACAGTGTTTCAACTGGAGTTTTGAAACACATACACAATGCATTTTATCCTGAGATCATTTCAGAAGCATTGAAACCTACCCCAGAATTTTCAAAGTTCTCTGTCTCTGTGACTAATATGGTAGGTTAGCGAATAGATGTGTATTCACTAATTTCCGTAAGTATTTTCCAGGATAATTTTAAGCATCTGCCTTTTTTGAAAATATGTGCAGATGAGCAAAACTTGAAAAGAGATGGATTCCTTCAGCAGTTTTGTTCAGGTGTGAGGATAGAATTTAGCTTATTGAACTAAAGGATTGTGAGGTGGAAAAATACAAGGAAATTGTTCCAGAGGTTAGGTGCTACAGAGAAGAAGACGTTCACAGTAAGAGTGATGAGTGGTGGAAAGGGGATGAGAAAAGAGAGGCTAGATGAACAAGAGGGGACTAAAAAGAGACAAATTCTCGGAAAGAGGCTGGAGGGAGTTTGTGCACAGGTTTAAAATAATAAATACAGTTTTGAACTGGAGTCTGACATGACTGAGAATCAGTAGAGATTAAATGAATTGCAACTTCAACTGCCAAAGAATCCTTTTTCAGTGTATTTGGTTATGAATGATCTAAGGCTTTAATTGCAGTCATATCAAAATAAGATATTTGGAGTTCAGTCTGGCACTCAGGCCCATAACGGGCCTTTGGCACTTTGACATGGGGGTCAGATGAATGTGTTTGAGAGGTACATAGCTGAGCTAGAGTGCTTTGTAATTGTAGAGGCACCAGCATTGTCAGGAGGCCAGTAATGGTTATTGTTCCATCTCCCATGGGACAGAATCAAATTCATATTGAGTGACTGGCCTTTACAGTTCTGTAGTTATGACATTTTAAAGTCATGGTAACAGCTTTCTTGAAACTATTATAATAGCAGCACTCCTTCCCCACGAATCCCTCCTCTGCCTCCCATTGCTCCAGGACTTTCTTTCTGCTATAGACCATACATGAAGGCATCTCTGTGTCCTCTGTCCACAGGCCCAGTCCTGAAACTAGTGGGATTGGAGGAGGTCCTTGCATCCTTGCAAAACCTCCGTCAGCCTCCAAAATCCCATGACTTGTGATCAGTTTGTGAGGGCTAGCAATACTGCCTTACCCTGACTGTTCAGAGGGACTCCACTTCCTCCCCACTCCCCACAGGTGGAGGAAGCTGCCATTCAATCCCTCTTACTCCCATCCCCATCAATATCCTCTATGTCCCCAGCCTCCCTTCTGCCCCACATCTCTCTGCATCCCTTAAATCTGCCTCCTGCTGCCTCTCACGTTCCCCATCCACTTTTCACAGTGCCTTTGCTGCTCCTCACAGTCCCTGTGTCCTGTCTAGCACCCCAAACTTTGGAGTGGCAGACATTTTGCCTGTATGCATGGCTTCAGTCTCATCGAACACAGTGGCAGGTGGCAGCCAACTTTTGGTTTTAAGGGAAGTCTCATTTCCTTATGCAGATAGGCTGCAGGGAAATGGTGGCCATCAGCCCCATAGACAGTAATAGGAGTTGGTGGCCATTTTGAACAAGGGAACATTCCCAAATTGGCAGCCTTCCATCATATTTTCATGAGATGGGTATAAAAAATACCCCAGAACTGCTAGAGTTGTGATAATACTGGCTTTTAGCCCCGCTTATACCTCTTTCGGAGGAGGAGCGGGTAAGAGAGAGACATCTTTTTATGTTTAACATTGAAAGCTGACTTTCAGGCTAAATTAGAGTATTTCTTGAGAATTTGAAGAAAATTGCACAAATGCTTTTCTGGTTGAAGACCTTTTAATACAACTTTGTGAAATGCTTGTGACATGTCTGTCTGTGCCTTGGTATACTGAAAGCTGAATCAAAACTAAGGACTATTAGTTCTATTTGCTGTGCATTTATTTAAAACCAAGGAACTACAATATGTAATATGTGTACTTAAGTAACCATAATATATAAAAACAATATACATTTTTTATTGTTTCTCCTTTCTCCCATCCTTCATATGTTGCTTGTCTTAAGGAGGAGCGAGAAAGTCTGAACTAATAAAGATGGGTGCCTCTTGTGCCCTGGAGCACTTTGCTTTTCTTCCTCGCCTCCCTTGCCTTTTTAGATTTATAGAACTCTTTGAAGCAGGGGCTGTGAAGATTTGGGGAATCTGTCTATGTACAGCTTATGAATTCTGGTTGATGTTATGAAATTATTTCATGAATGCTCTATGTGGATGTGGAATCAACCATTTGCTAATAGGGCTATAATACATCTCTCCCAGACCAGGGACAATGGGGAGTTGTTAATCTTAATGACTGTGCTCTGATCAAACAATGGGCATGCTAAGGACGCTGGGGGAAGCTAATTCCTCCAACTTGTCTGCAGTGATGGGGAAGTGAAGAATAGAAAATTGCCAAACAGGATAGAAGGGACAAAGCAAGGGTTTTAAAAGGACTCACAAGAGGAAAAAGGGGGAAGGCTTTTGGAGGGATAGGAAGCTTTGCGCAGATGCTTCGTACAGCTTCTAGCACAGTGGGAACCTGATCCTGACTTTGGATTTTGGGTGCTACTGTAATACAAATAAGTATTCTTTTATTAGAAATCAAGATTCACTTCATAAGCAGTTGGCATCATAACCCTCAGCATAGGGTAATTTTTCAGCAAACACATTGCTAATTTTTTTTAAAAGTATGAGTCAATGTTATTTAAAAGTATGAGTCAATTGCCAATACTAGGCTGATGAATGCAGTGTAACAACTTAAATAGCTAGGGTGGCTTCACAATAAAAACTCCTCCTCTGAACAGAGTTTTTTCAGAGGGCAAATTTTGTGTGCCAGTGGGTTTGTGGTAGAAAAAAGGTTTCTGACTCTATAGACTCTTCTAGACTGACTTTTTTGAACAGATAAATGTGTGTTTTATGCTGCCGCTTGTCTACCCTCTCAAATCAATGTCGAGGGTCCATTTGAGCTGACCCATCCTGCGTGATTTTTCAGATCCTCAGGGTCAGTGGTGGAACTTACAAGTTCAGAAGACTCAGTCAATATACTGCTTCTTGGATCAATGCCCATTCAGGGAGAATGGGGCCAAGATGTCAGGCTTACTTTTACACAGTGAGACCTGTGTCAGCTCAAAGGATTAGGCAACCTTTAAGCCACAATGTGACTGCATAAATTGTTAATATACTGAAGTTTTTTTTTATTGTCTTTCTGAACTGCGACTAATTCAGCATAAGATAGTGTCATGCACATAACAGAATATAAAATGGAAATACTTCAGCTCATAAAGACTTGTGCAGAATATTTTAAAGAAAATATTTCATGAATTGCATTGTGCCAAGTCCTTTCCTAGTCCTCTCTGCTGCCCTGATTTCCCCAATTGTAAACAAGTCTGGCTGCTGGGTCTGTAATTTCTACAAGGGCAGATGTGTTTCAAAGCTTGTTCCTTAGGCAAGTTCAACCTAGGAGTACCACATAAACTGGGCCTGTCAAAACAGTGTGTGAAAAAGAAATCTGTAACCCACCCTGGTCCTAACACTGAATATGAACACTAGAGAGGGTCCACTGTACTATACCTGTATTTCTTTTATCATAAATAACAACAAACAAAAATTGCATACGAAAGTATGCTTCTAAGCTTGTTTGTTTCTAGGATTGCCCTCTGCAGAAGCGGTGCTTGGGGGAAGGAGGGGGCATGTGGGGTCATGTGTCCCTCCCCCCAGAGAGGTTGGGTGGCCCAATGCAATGAGTCAGGAGGTGGGGGTGGAACTGCCTCTCTGAGTCCCGCTGTGCAAGGCTTCCCCGCCTGAGCCCCGCAGCAAAGCTGCCTGGAATCATTGCTCACCCCCTCCCCCCCCCAAACATTCCTATGTTCCCCCTGGGGGGGCACACTCACCGTTTGAAAAGTCTGTGGGATGGTCACATGCCTCTCCAGAAACTTTAAATTGTACCCTCCCCCACTACGAATTACGTCTCACCTCTGGACCCCTGCAGATCCCCTCTGTCCCTTCTTCTGTCTGTGCCACAGAGAAATACTCAAACCCTTAATATCCTAGCTTGGAGCTAGTAGGACCCATGTGGTCTTGCTTTCAGTATAAGTCAATAAAATAGCTTTGTATCTGTATGCTGTATCATAGAACCTGATATCAGGGTGAATCCACATGATAGCTCTGCATCTCTATGCTGAGTTTTAGAACCTGACAGCATTGTTGCAAGACCCCAGACTTATTTTCATCTATGCAGAAGAGCTTGGAGTGAGATATGGACTGGGAACCCTAAAACATGTCTATTTTATGTGGTGAAGTGTAACATGTTCAGGAGTCAATGGAGACATTTTTCAGAGTAGCAGCCGTGTTAGTCTGCTAAGAGATTAACAAATTTATTTGAGCATAAGCTTTCGTGGGCTAAAACCCACTTCATCGGATGCATGCAGTGGAAAATACAGTAGGAAGATATATATATACACAGAGAACATGAAACAATGGGTGTTACCATACACACTATAACAAGAGTGATCAGTTAAGGTGAGTTATTACCAGCAGGAGAGAAAAAACAAAACAAACGAACAAACAAACAACTTTTTGTAGTGATAATCAAGATGGGCCATTTCCAGCAGTTGACAAGAACATGTGAGGAAGAAGTAGGGGGAAAATAAACATGGGGAAATAGTTTTACTTTGTGTAATGACACATCCACTCCCAGTCTTTATTCAAGCCTAATTTAATGGTGACCAGTTTGCAAATTAATTCCAGTTCAGCAGTCTCTCGTTGAATGCTGTTTTTGAAGTTTTTTTGTTGTAATATTGCCACTTTTAGGTCTGTAATCGAGTGACCAGAGAGACTGAAGTGTTCTCTGACTGGTTTTTGGATGTTATAATTCTTGACATCTGATTTGTGTCCATTTATTCTTTTATGTAGAGACTGTCCGGTTTGGCCAATGCACATGGCAGAGGGGCGTTGCTGGCACATGATGGCATATATCACACTGGTAGATTTTGAGGCTATAATTGTATTAGAATTCTGGTTACTTTATAGTGTATGATGTCCCAAGAACCCCTAGATGGTATCCAAACTTTATAAATCAAAGTTGTGTATTATTTATTCTATATGTCATGCATTTGATATGTGGTGCAATTTTCAGAGATTAAAATGATATACTCCTAATTCTTGGATGCTCTTTGATCATATTTATTCCTTTACTCCTTTAAACATTGCTAAATAATTGTATATGTATTCAGCGGCTGACAAGCACATTCCCTGTTTGATGGGCTAATTAAGGAGAAAAGCTAGTCTCTTCTCAGTTAAGATTGTAACTAGCTTTCTCTTATAAGGCCAATTTTGATCTCCCTTGTAACTACACCAAAATTAAACTAACGCACCAGAAAATTATGGTGTGTGGTATATTAAAAGAAATTTCTTTTTAAGGTTTGGGGGTAGCTGCATATTAAAAACTCATTTTTGACTAATGTAAAAGTAACTTTTTCCCATTTGGAAAAAAATTCTTATGTAATTCAAACAAATGAAACTTCAAATTTGGTTTATTTTGTTGCCCTCCCCAGGAGTACTGCCTTGCACTATTTTGGGAAACTACAGGGTTACTTGATATTTGTGGATAAAGTGTCTGGAGTTACTTGATATGTTTAACGTGGTCTTGAGAGAATTCAGGAGAGTTTTAAAATCCATAAATCATAATGTGTGAAATTTAGTCATTTCTGTGGCAGAACTGTAATAACCTTTGTTACGATTCTGTGTAGTAGTTGAAAGCTTTGTTGGGATTATAGGGTAACTCTGTATGAACTCTGTAAAGGTGTTGCTACTGCATGAACTTGAGTAGGGGTTACTGGCTTTATATGGATTCTGGTGTGTGGTTACACCTTATTAATACTTCACAAATATAAATAAATACCTACAATTTTTTGAAACCAGTAATGAATCTCAGTGTCAGAAAAAAATTCTCAAAAATCTAAGGAAATTCCTAGACACAATTTTCATTAAGGTGTTGTCATGGTTGTAATTACAACCAGTTTTTGATGTGGACATGGTAAAAGTGGGACACAGATTCTATAATATGGTTAAATGCGGAGGCCAAAGCTTTATTTAACAATGAATACCTAACGGGTAAAACACCCACTGGCAAGATTGTTCCAGTGAGGATATCAGCTCATACCAATGGCCCCTGATGTACTATAAACCAGAGGGTGAGTGTGAAATCCCTGCTCCCGCTATACCCTCAAACCAGCCACACCACTCTGAGTGGTGACAGAGTCCTGACCCCCTCCACGCTGAATATAGGAGAGATGAGATGAGGAGAACTGAAAGCCATGTGAGCTATAGAGGCATAGTCCCTCACCATGCCCTGTGAGTGTCTAGATCCAAGGCCCAAGCAATATGAGATCTCAGTGAAGCACTTTTTAACCACCAACCATTCTACAACCTGAGAAAGTTGTGACATGTAATTTAAACACTCCCAAAAACAGACCTCCTGGATTCCAAGTGGAAGAAAAACTGACACAGCAGTATGCCACTTTCACTGTATGGGGAAAATCTCTTCCAGACCCCAAACCTAGTGGTTGGCCTATCAGAAGTATTCTTTTGCTGGTATAAGTGAAGGCTACACCACACTTAGCTATACTGGCAAACCCTTTTCTAGTATAAAAAAAAGGCCTCGGGTGTGTGTGTTGTGCCACTTGAATTACATCTGTAGAACTTTTGTGTTTAGACAAGGCCTTAGTGTTTTGTTCCATTGTTACTGCTGTTGCTGGGTGGTGGTGGTTGTGACAGAAGTGTGCACAAATAGGTCCTATTCTTTCCGTCTGGTATAGGATAAAAATCTATGCAGTTAGCTTCAGCCTTGTTTCTCTCATTCTCTTGTACCTCTTGTTGTGTCACTGTTTCCTCTAGTGCCTTCTATTACTCCTTTTCTCAGCCCCTTCTGTTCAATGAGGGAGAAAATCTCTGAAGGAATTTTAGCCCTGGTCTACACTACGAGTTTAGGTTGAATTTAGCAGCATTAGGTCGATTTAACCCTGCACCCATCCACACAACAAAGCAATATTTGTCGACTTAAATGGGCTCTTAAAATCGATTTCTGTACTCCGCCCCGACGAGGGGATTAGTGCTGAAATCGACATCGCTGGGTTGAATTTGGGGTAGTGTGGATGCAATTTGACAGTATCGGCCTCCGGGAGCTAACCCAGAGAGCTCCATTGTGACCGCTCTGGACAGCACTCTCAACTTGGATGCACTGGCCAGGTAGACAGGAAAAGCCCCGGGAACTTTTGAATTTCATTTCCTGTTTGGCCACCATGGCAAGCTGATCAGCACAGGTGACCATGCAGATCTCATCAACAGAGGTGACCATGGAGTCCCAGAATTGCAAAAGAGCTCCAGCATGGACCAAATGGGAGGTACTGGATCTGATCGCTGTATGGGGAGATGAATCCGTGCTATCAGAGCTCCATTCTGAAAGACGAAATGCCAAAATATTTGAAAAAATCTCCAAGGGTATGAAGGACAGAGGCTACAACAGGGACCCGCAGCAGTGCCGTGTGAAACTTAAGGAGCTCAGGCAAGCCTACCAAAAAACCGCAGAGGCAAACTCCCGCTCGGGGTAAGAGCCCCAGACATGCCACTTCTATGATGAGCTGCATGCAATTCTAGGGGGTGCCCCTACAACTACCCCAAACCTGTATGTGGACTCCTGCAAGGGGGGAATCTCATGCAACAGGGATGAGGATTTTGGGGATGAGGAAGATGATGAGTGGGAGGTTGAAGATAGCGGACACCAGGCAAGTGGAGAAACCGTTCTCCCTGACAGCCAGGAACTGTTTATCACCCTGGAGCCAATACCCTCCCAATGCCCCCAACCTGGGCTCCTGGACCTTGAAGGTGGAGAAGGCACCTCTGGTGAGTGTACCTTTGTAAATATAATACATAGTTTAAAAGCAAGTGTGTTTAATGATTAATTTTCCCTGAAGACTTGGGATGCATTCGTGGCCACTACAGCTACTGGAAAAGTCTGTTAATGTGTCTGGGGATGGAGCGGAAATCCTCCAGGGACATCTCAATGAAGCTCTCCTGGGGGTACTCCCAAAGCCTTTGCAAAAGCTTTCTGGGGAGCGCAGCCTTATTGAGTCCTCCATGGTAAGACACTTCACCACGGCTGGCCAGTAGCACGTAGTCTGGAATCGTTGCATAAGAGAGCATGTCAGCGTGTGATCCTGGTGTTTGCTGGCATTCAAGCAACATCTGTTCTTTATCTCTCTGTGTTATCCTCAGGAGAGTGATATCATTCATGGTCACCTGGTTGAAATAGGGGAATTTTATTAAGGGGACATTCAGAGGTGGCCGTTCCTGCTTGGCTGTTTGACTGTGGCCGAAAAGAAATCATCCCCGCTGTTAGCCACGCTGTGCGGGGAGGGCTGAAGCGATCATCCCAGAGAATTGAGTGTGTGTTTGGGGGGGTTTAGTTGGGTTTGTGCTGCATGTCAACCCCAAAACATCAGCCCCTCCTTTTAAATGGCCAGTGTGTCTTTTTCAGTTTTACTCTCCCTTTTTTTCCTCCCGTAGCTTCAAATGTTTCAACGCTGCCACTAGCATCTCCATCCCAGAGGCTAGCGCAGATAAGAAAGCGAAAAAAATGCACTCACAATGAAATGTTCTCTGAGCTCATGCAGTCCTCCCGCACTGAAGAGCCCAGCAGAATGCGTGGAGGTAAACAATGTCAGAGTCCAGGAAAGCACAAAATGAACGTGAGGACAGGAAGGACACGCTGGAGGATAGATGGCTGGAGCAACAGGAGAGGTGGCAGCCGTGTAATGAGAGGAGGCACGCTGAGGCTACTGGAGGCTCAAACTGATATGCTCCGGCATCTGGTGGAGCTGCAGAAAAGGCAGCAGGAGCACAGACTGCCACTGCAGCCCCTGTATCACTGCCTGCCCTCCTCCCCAAGTTCCATATCCTTCTCACCCAGACGCCCAAGAACACGGGGGGGGGGGGGAGGCTACGGGCACCCAGCCGCTCCACCGCAGAGGATTGCCCAGCCATCCCACATTGATGTCGGTGAAACGTCCCTTGTGATCCACCAGTGCTTGCAGCACCATTGAAAAGTACCGCTTGCAGTTTATGTACTGGCTGCCTTGGTGCTCCGGTCCCAAGATAGGGATATGGGTTCCGTCTATAGCCCCACCACAGTTAGGGAATCCCATTGCAGCAAAGCCATCCACTATGATCTGCACATTTCCCAGAGTCACTATCCTTGATAGCAGCAGCTCAGTGATTGTGTTGGCTACTTGGATCCCAGCAGCCCCACAGTAGATTTGCCCACTCCAACTTGATTTCTGACTGACCGGTAGCTGTCTGGCATTGCAAGCTTCCAGAGGGCTCTCGCCACTCGCTTGTGAACTGTGAGGGCTGCTCTCATCTTGGTATTCTTGCGCTTCAGGGCAGGGGAAAGCAAGTCACAAAGTTCCATGAATGTGCCCTTAGGCATGCGAAAGTTTCGCAGCCACTGGGAATCAACCCAGACCTGCAACACTATGCGGTCCCACCAGTCTGTGTTTGTTTTCCGGGCCCAGAATCAACATTCAATGGCATGAGCCTGCCCCATTGCCACCAGGATGGCCAAATTACCGGGGCCTGTGCTTTGAGAGAAGTCTGTGTCCATGTCCTCATCACTCTTGTCACCGTGCTGCCGTTTCCTCCTCACCTGCTTTTGCAGGTTCTGGTTCTGCATATACTGCATGATAATGCGCGAGGTGTTTACAATGCTCAGAACTGCTGCGGTGATCTGAGCGGGCTCCATGCTTGCCGTGGTGTGGCGTCTGCAGGAGAGCAGAGTTGCAGGGGAAGCGGTGGTTGGATGACCAGTTTGGCAGACCTACTGCACCCTCTGCTGCCAGGACACAATGACTGAGCGGGCTGCACGCTTGCCGTGGTATGGCGAGAGAAGAGCGGCCGAGCAGAGTTGCAGCGGAAGCGGCGGATGACAACGATCATATAGAGGATCTGCAAGACCACCAGGAGAGTAGGAGAGCAGAGTGGCAGCGGAAGTGGTGGACGATGACGGTCATATAGAGGACCTGCAAAGTGGATTCATAGCACTCAATGACGATGGTTTGCAGCCCTACTGCACCGTCTGCTGAAAGCAGTATGGCACCCGCACGGAAAAAAGGCCCCAAAAGATTATCTGCCGTTGCTTTCATGGAGGGAGGGGCGACTGACGACATGTACCCAAAACCACCCTCGATAATGTTTTTGCCCCATCAGGCACTGGGAGCTCAACCCAGAATTCCAATGGGCAGCAGAGACTGTGGGAACTGTGGGATAGCTACCCACAATGCAATGCTCCAAAAGTCAACGCCAGCCACGGTACTGTGGACGCAGTCCACCAACTTAATGCAGTTAGTGGGTACACACACAATCGGCTATATAAAATCGCTTCCTAAAAATTGACTTCTATAAATTCGACCTAATTTCATAGTGTAGACTTATCTTTAGGGTATGTCTACACTATGAAATTAGGTCGATCTTATAAAAGTTGATTTTTAGAAATCGATTTTATACAGTCGATTGCATATGTCCACACTAAGCGCATTAAGTCAGTGGAGTGCGTCCTCACTACCATGGCTAGCAAAAGTATCATTTTCAAAAGTGACTGAGAAACTTAGGAGCAAAATGCATTGAAAGGCAAAGTACTGAATCGGTGTTTCTGCTAAGTCACTTAAGTCACTTAAGTGCTTTTGAAAATGTTACTCCCGTCTTTACAACTATGACTATATTTATTGTGAAATGATTTCCTGGACTTTGAGGACCTCACCCTTTCTTTTTTCCTTCTCAAACAGATGTCTTCTGCTTTCCTTGTTTCAACTTACGGCACAAAAGACCAATGGCCTCTTTCAGGTCCCATTTTCTATTAAAGCAAACCTGGGAATATGAAAGATAAAAAAACACATATTTTTAGCTCAGTTTTGTAACAGAAAGTGGGTGCTGCAAGAGGATAAAAAGGACAGCTGGCCTCAGGGGGTTGAGTGTAGGGAAGAAGCACTTTAAAACTGCCCACTCCGTGTTCCAGATGTTCTCTTCCTTCCTCTCAGGCCCCACTTAAATGTGGCATCTTAGGCTAAGAAACTAAAAAAGGAGCCTTAATGTAGCTCCTAGTTCAGCTTCCATAGTCAGGGATGTGGACTCATAGTATGGGATGAGAAGGGAAGCAGCAGTTTCCTATTTAAAGCCCTGCTCTAGTGATCTGCCACAGCAGTGTTTCAAAGAGAAGCTGTTCTTTTCCCTTCCAGTCCAGATGTAGTGCTCAGCAGTACTACAGAGCAGCTGGGCTGCTTAAAGGTGACCGTAGGACTACAGAAACCTGAACTAGGAGCTAAATTACATTAAATTATGAGGTTTTTTATTTTGATTTATAAATAAAATAGAGAGCAGATATCTCAGCATCTAGGTGCCCTTAACAATTTTTATAAACACCAATCATACAGCACCATAATAAAACCAGCAGCTAATCCTCACCTTATCAAAAAATAAACCAGCAAACAACTACTGATGAAAACTAGAAGTTCTCACACATTACACCCCAGCACAAAAGCCAAAGAATAAAAAAATGGACTTTGCATCATAACAAAGGCAAGAGAATCAGGCTAATTTGAACCAAGGTGGCATTAGTAAGTTGAGGTTCCCTTATGGATAATGCCATACAACCAAGTCCCTTCCTTTTAAAAAAAGAGCTTTCAGTATTAGCCAATAGAAAAAAAGGATTGTGTTGCTTTAAATTGTGTTCTCTTCCCATTTCTAATTATTCATGTAAATTAAATTCTACAAGTTAAGAAAAATTCATAAAACTCATACTTATTCGTCTTATAGGAAGATCTGGCATATGAATAGTGCCCATAACCTCAGAAGGTGAAATGTAGAAAATATCACAGGCAACTCCCACTTCAAGTTAACTGAACCAAAAAAGGGAGATTCCTGATGTGAAGGAGAATTCAAGGAGATCCTCCCTAATCACCTCTTAATAGACTCACATTTCAGACACAGGAAACAAATCAAGAATTCTGAAGACATGGAATTTTTAATCACTTACATTTACTATCACATAGAATAAAAATGTAAAAGTACAGATAATGAACTTTATATGTAAATAATAAGACTTATTACTAAGAATAGTCAAACAAATAGAATTCTGCAAAATACTGATGTACATACTACCGCCATGGAAAATTCATTGTACCTCCCCAGTTCTTTATCTGTATCCAATGCAGAGAAAAGATATTCTCAATAATGAATATCATTAGTACATAATTATTTTTTTTATGTTTCTGTCTGGTAAGAGTTGGTGATAATTAGATGTGTATTTTTTAACAGTTCTAAAAGAGTGTTGAACATTACAAAAGGTATCAGGACAGGGAGCCTGGGAAAAAAATAGATCAAGAGAAGGAAGTTTCAATTAATGACCCTTCCATTAACATATTATACCAGATATGCACTGAGAAGGAATGAGGCTGCATCTCTGGAAGCCAAAGTCCTGTACACTTTCAATGGATGGTCTCAGACCTTAAATACCAAATACCTTAAATACCTTAAATACCAAATCCCTGTAGCAGTTTTGATTCAGTGTCCTTGGTTAAAATGTCCCCATGTCCCATTGTTGTTCAGCATACAATGCATTGAATGGCATCTGTGTATCAGTAGCATGCACTAGAATATACAGTATATAATTTGGAAAAGGCTGTGGAATTCTAGGGGATAAAAGGGGCAATAATATTTTTTTATGTACAGCTTCTATCCTTCAAGAATGTTAACCCCGCTACAGTCACCAGAAGGACAGACTACGTAAGGCCTCCAGGGACAAAACCACTATGCCCCATAAGGCATCGAGGGCTAGTGATAAAAACAAACAAAACAAAAAACAAGCAAGCAAGCAAACAAACAAAAAACAACCAGACTATGGCACAGAGAAAAAGTTCTCTGGCACCAATCCTACTACCAGAGATGCAACCTTTGGTGTTGATGTCTACGGCTGAACAAAGGTGGCTTAATGTATCCTGAAAGAACTAGGAATATCCTCAGTACCAAGACACCTACTGAGACTGGTGTAGTCCCTGATACCGAAAACACTATATACCTCAGTGCTACCCCTAGAGGAGATCTGCTCTCTCTCAGATGCATATGTTTTCACATCCATAGAGTTGCGAACCCTCTACTCTTTGTGGCTCTATCTGACTCGTTGAAAGGCCAAGTCATTTTATTACAGAGAATCTCTAAGTGGACTATGCAAAGTATCTCCCCACCTGTTGTCACTTAGCAGGTGATGCTCTCCTTTTGAATGCAAAGGTGCATTTCACCAGTGCACAGGCAGCATCTTCAGCCTGCTTCAAAAACATGCCAATGTTTGAGAACTGCAATGCAATTATGTGATGTGACAAACTGACAAAAATGAAATGATGTAGTGATATCTACTTGAGTTTGCAGACATCCTGAAACAATAGCTCCAAGAGGTGTGAACTGCCCCTTTTTATTTCAATAGAGTGTTAACATTTAGCTTACCAGGCATCAAAGTTAAAATTAACTATTTCAATACTCATCAAAACAGGCGGGAAGGGAGATTATCATATCATGCAAAGCTGCACAGTGTGCTGTGATTAGCACCTCATTTTAGTATCTTGAGTGGGTGGAGCTTGTGTTGTGGGAGGATTTGGGGAGAGTACCACCACTTTTTTCCACAACATTATCCCTGTTGTCCAGTTTTGAACAATTCCATTAGGTCACATTAGATACTAAGGTAGGAAATGGAAGTTACTGAACTATTTGTAGGTTCTTATGAGTAGTCAACCTAGTTAGTAACACCTGCTCTATGCTGTGTTTCAGAATGACTTGTAAACCTGGCCTGTCAGTATTGCATCGCTTTTGACACTCTGTCCTGTATGTTGCAGAATCTAAACTCATATTTGCTCCCTTAACCATGACTGGCACCATGTTGGCATCATTTTACACTTGTATTGCACCCATATTGTAGAATCTTGTACAATATATCCCTCATTGCTTTAAACAATGGAAAAGATATGTTAAAATAAAACCCCCTGAAAATCTTCAAGAACTTCATAACATTCTATATTTTATATAGTTAAGACTTGTTTCCATTTTGTTGTTATTTAAGCTCACAAGAATAAGGAAATAGCAATAAGGTCCCTTGAAGTACATGAATATGTCCACTTATATGTGTTAATTAACTATACATGCATACTGGTAGAGTACACCTATCGTCAGATGAGTCCAAATCTTGTTTTAGAAAAATCATGGGTGTAATATTGGGATTGTTGGAAGTGTTTAAAAGAGAGGGTTTTAAAATTGCTTTTTGTAAAATAAGTCTATTTCTTAGATAATGTAATGTAGTTTGCATAATTTCAGGTAAAACACATCTTGTGTATTTGACTTTGCAAATCTTCTGATTGATCTAAAATGGTCTATTTATCTTACGTGTTTTTATATTAAACTTGTTCCTCTGTAAGGTTAAAAAAGAAATTCATATTACTAGGTTTCAGCTTGCCTCCCTGTGGGATGTTGTCTTCTGATCCTTCTAAAGGACCCTCAGTCTTTTAATGCAAAGACCTAGAGGCATTTTAGCAGCTCAAAGGAGTGAATGGAGGCTTTTCTGCTTTGATTTATACACATACGTATTGTCAAAAATTACTCAGTTTGTGCGTTCATTCATCTAACTCTGCCCAGGAATTATAGAAAATGCTCTCACGGTTTTTCTTCAACAATGCTATTCAATAATTCTGACAGCATCTCTTCCTCATCACCTTGTTTTCTGTGACCTGCAGAAAGAGTTGTGTAAACATGAGTGTATATGTTTGCACATTTTAAAAGTGCCATGTGCCTCTAATTCTCTGGCTGTCTGGACATACTCATTTCCTCATTTTTATGCTCATATGTGACTCAGAAGGCTTTTAAATTTTGGACATAGAATTTTTGCGTGGAAAAAAAGTCTCCATTAGCTTTTTGTGACATTTTGGGGCAAAAATGCAAAAGTCCATTTTCATATGAAATGTTGTTGTCTCAGGTTTCAGAGTAGCAGCCGTGTTAGTCTGTATCCGCAAAAAGAACAGGAGTACTTGTGGCACCTTAGAGACTAACAAATTTATTAGAGCATAAGCTTTGGTGGGCTACAGCCCACTTCACTGGATGCATAGAATGGAACATATAGTAAGATATATATATATATACATATACAGATAAGTTGGAAGTTACCGTACAAACTGTGAGAGGCTAATTAGTTAAGATGAGCTATTATCAGCAGGAGAAAAAAAACTTCTGTAGACAGTTGACAAGAAGGTGTGAGGATACTTAACTTAAGGAAATAGATTCAATATGTGTAATGTTGTTGTCTCAGAATTTCAAGCAGAAGAAGGGAGATAGCCACTACCTTTGAAGAGAGAAGGTGGCAGAAAACTAAACTTCTGCCCAGTTTTCCATACTACTAAAGTGCCAAGCTAACATGGTACAGTAACTAACTTCCTAAACAGACTGTTGTTGTGCTCTTGTTGGAGGCTGGAGAAAGCACCAATGGCCTGATATCTTTGGGGGATCACAGGTCTATTTTGTCTCACTGAGAACTTTGGTAACATATGTTCTCCCTCCTTCCCTCCCTCCGTTCCAACAGATGCCTAAGAATGTAAGGATGATCCACTGTGATCTCCCTCCCCGTCTAACTTGTTTTCCTTCTTCCTTTTAACCAATACTAAAGTTTCTCACCTGTTTTTCTGCTCATCTAATGACTGCATTCTCTCCCTCTGCTAAACATCTCATGCTTCTGTCTCACCCCCTCTCATCCGCTTCAGCTTTAATGTCTTCATCTAGATCCTTCCTCTCACAGTATAAGTATGCTCTGTTGTCCCCATCCTAAATTAAAATAAATGAAATAAAAATCCACTGATCCCCAGGCCTCACCAGCTACTACCTTACTCTCTTAATAGCCTTAGTATCTACTCATTCTCATTTTCCGGACATCCTTGCTGCTGTTGATCATACCCTCCTCATACACTTTTCCACCCTGAGTTCTCTTGACACTGTTCTTTCCTTGTTCTTCTCAAGCCCACAATCTTGGGATGATCTGTGACTTGGTCCTCTGCCTTGCCCCACACATCCATATCCAAATCTTGCCACTTCCCCCCACCAAATATTTCCTGATCTCTTTGTCCTTTTTTCCCTATAGCTAAAACTCTCACTTAAGCCTTCATCTTAATTGTTTTGACTTACTCCTCTCTGACCCCCTTGGTGCTGACATTGGCCCATCCAGTTCCTCCAGGCTGCTGCCCACCAGATCATGTTCCTTGCCCATCAAACTGGCCATGTCACCCACTTCAGTGATTTCTCCATTGGATCAACATCCTTTGTAGCATCAAGTTGAAGTTTTGATTCCTTGCCTTCAATGCCCTGTATAAATCTGTCCCCTGCTAATTAACTGTCCTCTTTTTTTCATTTCCTCATGAGCCCTCTGCTGCTCTAGTGATACTAGCCTTGATGCCTTTATTGTCTCCTTTTTTAAGTTGTTTTCTGCCTACTTTTAGGCAGTCTTCTACAAGTATAACACATTTCTTGAGCTGATCTGCTGCTGGATGACCAACTCCTGATGAATGGCCAAGAAACAGTTAACCAGATAATTTTGGTAAAATTGTGTGTGTACTTAGGGGGAAGAGTAACTAAAATATAATTTCACACATACAAAACCAAACCACCAGCAATAAAAATAATTGTGTTAGTAAAATGTTGTGTTATGAACATATGGCCAATAAAGATCTTGGCTGCTTCTGCTGCTGCACTCATTCCTTCTGTGTTTAGAGCCAGATCCACAAAGGGACTTACAATGCTAAGCACTCCAATGCCTAACACCTAACTCCTAGGTACTCTGCCACAAGGGGAATTGGGAGTCAAGTGCCCATGTGTTCCATACAGGCACTTAAGAAAGGGATCCTCAGAAGCTGGCAAGCTGACTGCACTCGAAGTGAAATGCAAAGGAAAGGGGTGAAGTTTAAGGACTTAGGTGCCTAACTCTCATTGATCTGGTGGTTAGGCATCTGACTATTGGGCCAGAAGGAGGTGCCTATCTCTGCTCATATGTGAATTCTCATATGTGAAGCTTCTCCTGGAGTTAGGGGTGCAAGCCAGGTCAGCTGTTTTTTTCATCCCCAGCCCTAATTATACCAGTGGTTAGGCCACCTACCTGGGATGTGGGAGACCCAAATTTAAATTGCTGCTCTGCCTGATTTGGAGTAGGGAACTAAACGCTGATCTCCCATGTGAGTGCCCTAACCACTGGACTGTTGGGTAGCCTGGAGTAGAAGTCTCTCAGTATCTCCTATTGGAGCTGTTCCACTTTGTATAAACAATTGAATATTTATTGGAGCAGGGACTTGAACTTGACTCTCCCACTTCAGAGGGGAGTGCCCTAACCGCTAGGATGCCAAGTCAACATCTTGCTTTCTACCCCTACTCCAATTAATATTTAATTATTTATACAAAGTGGAACAGCTTCAACAGGAGAGATTGAGAGACGCAGTCCAGAATACTCTATAGCCTGGTTGTTAGAGTACTTAAGTGGATTGAAGTCCCAGCTCTGAATAGGGCAGATGAGAGGTTTGAACTTGGGTCTCACGCATCTCAGTTGAGTGCCTTAACCCCAGATGTGTATATGCACTCGTCTTTCCCTCGCCACAACCTGTAAGGCTGAGAACACATACCAGATTGTACGCCACTGTGGGAGAGAAGCAGGGGAAAGCCTAGTTTAAGAATGCTGTCAGGAGTCAGCTCTGAATAAGGTTCCAAACAGCTCCTTAACTGTGGGTTGGCCTCAGGACTTCGGAGGATTTGTGCATGTCTATTAGCAGAAACTTGGGAGCGTACAGGATTCATTGGCAGCTTAGCAGTGGTTTCAAGGTTGTCAGTGGTGTCTAAATGATGGATTTAGGTACCTAGAAAGGCAGTTAGGAACCTGAGTGCCTTTTTGGATCTACCCTATAGTCTGTTTGTCTTTTAGCTTGTGAGTTCTTTGAGATAAAGACCCTGTCTTCTTTTATGCTTGGAAAATGTCTAAGCACATTGCGGGTGTTACTGGAAACACCTAGTAAATAACAAGTCAAAATGGCCTCTGGTTATGCTCCTGAGCTAGTAGAACAGGTTCAGACAAAAAGGGAACATGAAGAAATACCACAAGACTTCAACCTTGTGGTTAGTCCCAGCCAACCTAGCTCAGTACTTGAACATGCACAGTGGAAATCTGCATTCTATTTTTGTCAGTATACAGGCATGGGAAAAATATTGTGCATAATTTTGATAAAATTTTTGTTAATGCAAACATTTTACAGGAAATGCTGCATTTTCACAGGTGCTTCATAAACTCTAAAAAAGGGAAAATTTCAAATATATTTAATTTAAATTGAATATTGTGTATAATGGCTCTAGTTTTAAATTTCAGCCCAGGGTGATAATTTATAGCCAACTTAAAATTTCTAAAACTAGGTTTGACAGAGCATTAACTACAGCAGGAACCAATATTATATACCAGTTAACCACTGATTATCTTTCGATGAAAAGGAAAGGAAGAGATTAATCAGCCATCACACAATGACAATTAAACAGAGCTAATAGAAATTGGAAAAACGTGGAAAGCTCTGTGGAAGGGAAACAGTGAAGGGTAAAAATAGAACAAATTTTTAAAGATAATTTGTGGACATTTTATTCATTTAGAGGGGAAAGACCATAAATAAATCTAGCAGGAATGAAAACAATGCTAAAACAATCATTTGTTTGTGCTGATAATTTGTTTGCCTTTAGCTGTTTTTTTTCCTTCAGATTTATGGGCCTGCGTCTTTGCACTTCAGTGACAAGTAGATTCATTATGATCATTAGTTTCCTGTGGAGGTGTTATATCAGGTACATTTTCATCAGTACTGCTGCTAGCACCATCAACTGTAATGTGACGATTAAAATGAACAGGAGATTTTTTTCCCTTATGTAGGTAATTCGAATCTTCATTTCACTAAAGATTAAAAACCAAATCCAGAGAGATGCTGAGCACCCACAACTCCCACTTAGTCTTTAGATTCTCAACACTTCTTAGGATTTGGCCCTATGGCACTAATGTCACTAAATTGCTATTTGATATTAACACACTGTGTTAGTAATCTCCATTCATCAGCAAAGTTTACTTCGGTTTTTGCAAATTTACCTGTTTATCCTTTCACTTCATTATGGAGTCAGGCATGCCATTTTCTATTATATTTCCTCTTTGTCTGCTATCTCTTCATTTTACATTTAAATAAATAGTTACTGATTCACTATTATCATTGACATTTCTTCTGCTTTCATTTGTTTCTGTACCACTAGCTGGTTTCTCAATTTCATTATTATCAAACAGCTCTTCAGCGATAGACTACTGTTCCTCATCTTCATATCGATAATTTTATTTTCACATGCATCATCCTGATTTTCAACATCTCCAGTGAAGTCTTCAGAAGATGAGTCATTTGCAAAAGACTGATTTTCATTACTGGAGTCATCTTCAGAGTCAGAATGTGTTGGTCTATTTTCAGGGATATTGTTTGCTCCTGTATGCCTTTAATTATTTCCTGGAAGGGATGTGCCTGATGTACTTGCTTGGTCATTATCCAAATAATTACAATCAAATGTACTTATTCTGTAGATTAAACAAGAACATTTTTATTATGATTGTTTGTCTTTGAAGCTTGAAAAGCTTTTTAGCATAAATGTTGAGTTTAATATTGCTGGCTATTTAAATTAAACAATTAATGTCAGAAATATTTCCACTTGATATGTAAAACAGGGTGTTAATAGCTTTGCTTCAAGAAAATATATATAGACATAGTATTATTTTGTAAAAGGTGCAACAAGATTACCTGAAAGTTCAGTTGATGGCAGCCCCCATACAGAGACAGCAGTATGCACATAATACACAAGTTAATAACAGAGTCCAGAAATTTGATTCTAAGGAATTTCAGTGAGTTCATCCCAAAGGACCTCATCCTGTGTGCTTTACCTAGATTGCATTGGGAGTAGCAGGAAGGCATAGAGGAACAGGCACTGGTATCATAAGTTACAGATGGCAAAGGTATATTAGACTAGGCCATACTCTCGCTAAGGCAGAATTGTTCCTTGCACTTTGAGCCCAGCCTTGCTCCAACTGAATGCAAAGGAAGTTTTGTCATTCACTTCATGGGAAGAGGATTGGACATTAAGGATTAGATTACTTTATTTGCATAAGTCACTCCCAGCTTTTTCTTACAGCAAGATACATTTTCTTTGGCTTTTCTTTCAGTTCTCTTACTTTGTAAGTATCTCTGACTGTAGACATTCATTGAACATGTATTGCCAAGTGTTTAGATTTTCATGAGAATTTATTTTAAAAACTTCTCAAGTATTATAAATAAACAATTCGTTGGCTATGATATCAGTTTCCTACAGGGTGCATTTGGCTCTTACTTAGAAATATTTTTGTTTATATATTTGAGATAGCGAACCTCTGTGAGACATTAGCATGTGTAGTAAACTTACCAATGATAGCTTATTGCAATGACAATTTATACATATATATATGCCAAATCCTACCATGTTAAGAGCCTGTCTAGCGATATTTTATTAGAACATATATCACTTATTACAAGCAACTTTTCTTACCTTAATCAATCATCATTTCTAGCATGCCCATCTTTTAGCATAGAGGCACCAAATACCAGCAATTAATTAATTAAGAAGAATCATTTACTTTGTGGTAGTGGATTAAGGATAACTTTCATATTATCTGCAATTGCTTCTGTTGTATTTTTGCTACAGCAGCTTTTTCTGAATGTTTCTGAATTTTGGGGACAAGATTTAATCTATACTGTTAAATTCAAATCGATATTCCCTATTTCATACTGCATTCCCATCAATGCCAACTCTCCTAAAATCACAATGTTTACATTGTTTTTTCTAGTACTCATTGTATCTTCATGACTTCATTTAAAATCCTCTAATGCTCTTAGCACTAGATGTTCTTTAGCTGAAACCTCACTGTGTTCTTCTTCTTTGCTATGCGCAATGTGGCTCAGGTGGCACGTGACCAGGATTCTTCACCAAATTTCGGCCCCGGGTTGGATCATTAGCTTACCCGGCTCGGGCTGGGGGAAGTGTAACCTGAACGCTGATCCATGCCCCACTTTCCCCTTTACTGTGTTAATCATACCTCACTTCCTAGAATTTGATCCAGAATACCCTCATTTTGCATTAAGGCTATCCCCTATTGAAAAATCTTAACATCAAGGAGGGAGGGATTTTTCATGTTAAAGAATGTTTTCTTGAAAAGGCCATACCTGTTTAATACATTGTATATAAATTAGGCAGGGGATTGGTCCCTTACAAAGTTTCAATTAATTAAGGGGAATTAATAGGTTGCTGAGTTTTCCTTGTTATAATTGGCAGGTTGCCTTTATTTCTTTTATTTCATTTTGTCATTGTGAGTCGTCTTCAGCATGTTTACGAAATGCCCTTGCTGCATTTTTATTAACCCTCTTCGAAATCTAAAAGAGCTCTATAGTTTGAGTTAAAAAGGTTATCTTGAGGTTTTCTGATATTTTCTTCTGATAATGTTCCATTTAGAACTTTTAACAATGTAGTCCATATTTGGATGCATATAGCTTTCTATTGAATAGAATATCCTAACTCCAGTAGCATATTGTCCTTAACAGTGTAAGTGCACAGAAAAAGAGGAACTTGTATCAAACATTGCTAATATTACCACACGTCTCTTACATGAAAGCTCACTACTACATCATGCCTCAAGGCAGTGTGTTCTGCAGAGGCTTAGAAATCAGTAAATTTGGATCTGGTTATGATTATCTCGGCCTTTGTTTACACATATAACCTTTCTGCCTCTGTTTCCCATCCATGATGTGGGGCTAACACCCACTTCATAAGGTGAAAAGACAAGGAGTACTTGTGGCACCTTAGAGACTAACCAATTTATCTGAGCACAAGCTTTCGTGAGCTACAGCTCACTTCATCAGATGCAAGTATCAGGTGCATCCGATGAAGTGAGCTGTAGCTCACGAAAGCTTATGCTTAAATAAATTGGTTAGTCTCTAAGGTGCCACAAGTACTCCTTTTCTTTTTGCGAATACAGACTAACACGACTGCTGCTCTGAAACTGTTCATAAGGTGAGTTGTTGTGAACTGACTGATTTGTTTCTTTTGAAGTCCTCTGAAGAGGTGCTAACTATTATTAATTATATTGCTTGTTTCCTTTCATTGTGGGTATTATTTGTCTTTCTTTTCTCCATAAAAGTACTGCATTCATTCCCAAGGAAAAGTACACATAGATAAAGGAGGTAAATGGAAAATTCTAGTCATATAGTCTTTCCGTAAAACAGAAGTCTATGTTCCTGAGAAGTAATAAAAATGCAATATTTTGCATTTTAAGGTATGTCATCATTAAGCCTTCGTGGCTAGAGATGACATGGCATAATAGTCAGGAAATGGAGCCAGGAACCAGTTAATATGCCAGGAAGTTTCCAATTTGTGCACACAGTTACCCTATGACTATAGTTCAAATGATTATTTAGAAGCCTAATTGGTCATTTTCATGCTCAAATACTCAGTTTTAGTGCATAACTGTGACAACTGCTCACATGTTTTTACATTCATGTATATACAGGCCTTTCTTTAGTGAAAGTCATGCCATCAATTTTTTCCATCTTCATTTTCACATCTGCAAAGTGATTATAATAGGTGTCTTCCTGAGATGTACTGAAGATGTAAAGACTATGTGATGAAAATATTACTGTACAGAACTCAAGCCTTAGAATAGAACTTAGCATTGAAACTAAATGACAATTATCAACAGGACTTCTGCTTTCAATTATTTTTAGCAGTTGTTGCTGTCAAGTAATGTAGCTAATGCCCTATTCAAATATGAGAATACAATTAAGAAATAGGGTGTGTTCACATCTTTGGGGATGGGTAATGGATACTGTCAAGAATACAGTAATGGATAAAGCCGAAGCTGGCAATGATTACAAGCTGTTTTCATATAACCGTTGATTGAGGGCCAGTATCAGCTAAAGGTCTCAGTCCAAATAAGCAGGTATTTACAGCCCAAAAACATGGTGAGCACTGGTACTAATCCAAACCTAGTTTCAGCAGGAGTGAATACATGGGAAGACTGAACTCATCCTTAAGAGATCCTTCCAGAATGAGCCGAATGCAGCGCAATGTGAAGAAAGCTGTACTGTCATGACCCAGACTGTGCCTGTTCTGCAAATATAGGACTTCATTCTGCAGTGCTTTCCATTTTACAGACTTCATGAGAGCTAAGGTCACTTAAAGACAAAGAAAATAGACTCGCCAGAAGGAGCGATGTTGTGCTGGGAGAGGAAGTGGAAGTGTGCCAACGGAAATTACAGGGAGGGAGAATTAACTTGTTGTTGAGGGTGGAATCCTGGATTCTGCCAGAGTTTTTCTGTGTGACCTCGAGGAAGCCACTTAATATTTGTGTTCCTCAGTTCCCTCATCTGAAAATTGGTGATAGGAATACCTGCTACTATACTGGTATGAGGAGTGTCTAAGGGATGTCTACACTGCACAGAAAAACCTGCGGCACGGAGTCTAAGCTCAGGTCAACTGACTTGGGCTCATGGGGCTTGTGCTGCAGGGCTAAAAATAGCAGTGTCTTGGAACCTGGGCTTCAGCCTGAGCCTAAACATCTACACTGCTCTTTTTAGCCCTGAAGCCCAAACGCTGCAAGTCCCAGTCAATTGAACTGGCTCTGAGACTGACTGCGGCTGTGCTTTCTTTGCAGTGTAGACATACCCAAAGTATATAGATTTTTGGCACCCCTGCTATGGAAGCAGGAACCCAAAAGCCCTGCTGTACTCTGTCTTAGTGGGGTCCCTCTGAAGAGGCCTTGTTGAACCAGCTGTTGACCTGAAATTTGGCAATTGCCACCTGGAAATTAATTAATGGTGGCTGGGGACACATTTAGGAGTTAAATGTAGAGGTATTGGCAGAGAGGAGAGAGAGTAAAGGCTTGCCTTGATAACAAGCTAAGGGAATGCTGAGAAAACTTAAACTGTCGTGTGGGGTTTTCACTTTTTGGTTTATATTTTTGCGTTTTACTGCATGGTAAACTTCAGAGAGAGACTCCAGCTAGAGACTTTATCCAATTAACGTCCGTTTGTATTAACTCATAACAAACCCTACCTGGAAGGGGATTTTGTGTTCAGAACCGGAGCCTTTGGTGAATTTTCTTATTCTGTCATTCCATTCCTGGCCCTGCAACGGGAAGCTAAATTAATGGCTGGTACAGCATTGGGAATGCTTGGCTGGAGGAAGCAATAGAAGTGCATGGTGTTCTGAGTTGATATCTTGGTGCCTCTGCTAATTCATTACCAAGACATCAACTCAGAATACTATGCTAATCCATTACCCTGCTAATTCATGCTTCACTTGGGAAAGGAGCTGCTTTTTGTGTGATTGGTAAAATGATTGATCTTGGCTTATGTTTAAAAACTTCATACGTTTTTTGAAAATGAAAAAATAAAATACTTTCCTGATGGTCTGTAGTAAAACATTGTCACTACTTGCCACCACATTGACTTTCAGTAACTGAAAATTAAAGATTCACATAAATCACTTTTTCTTCCCATTGATTAAGAGACCTAGTTTCACCATAACTTACAGTCAACTTTTTGTCCGTGCATAGTTTCATGATTTGCAAGTTGTTTCTGGCAGCCATTGTTGTCAAACCAGTGATATTTCTTCTTCTTCGTCTCACTGTTTTGGCCCTTATCCCTCATAATTAACTTCTGCATCAGATTTACAACCATTTAGGTCTTTGTTTCTGGGGGATATCAACTCATTATAGCAATGGTACTTTGATTAACCATTTCCCTGGCATCCTGGACTTGCTTACACATTATTTTATACCAAGTTAAGTTAGATGCCTTTCTTAACTAACAATTTCATTCAAAGAGACAATATGGGTGAGGCAATATCTTTTACTGGACCAACTTCTTGCCTCACCTGCCTTAGTCCTCTGAAATCCTGGGACCAATAGGGCTACAATAACATGGCACAGAAATTTATTCAAAAAATGATATAAAAATGTAACTGATTTATTTGGTTATATTGGTATATATATATATAATATATAAAAGCACACACACACATCAAGCTCTAGACATCAAATGCGGAAACAAATTTCGGTGCACGTTGAATATTAATAAGATTGGATATATAATTAAAAGAACCTGACAATTAACAAAATCAATATTGAATCACTATTAATTATTAGACAAAAATAAAAAACGAACATAAGAAAAACTGAAATTTTAGCTAAAACATTTTGGAAAGTACAGGTCATTTTAACCTGATATAAAAATATAAATACATTTCTTAGGACAAAGTGCATTTATGTCAAATAAAATTGTACCAGCTGTTTCATAAGGGATATTTCAATTATCTTTTTTACTTTTATTATTATGAACCTCACATCTTCATTTTCACTGAGAAATTATGCTCTGACCAATTGTGAAATAAATCTGGAAATTCCACTATAGGTGGCGCTCTTGCACACAACTTGTTTCAGAGAAATCTACCTCTGTAGAATAGGTTTTGCCACCAAGTTCAATGGCAGCTTCTTAACAGTATATGTTATATACCGTAATTCTACTTAACGATTCTGCTCGGATAAAGAGCTCTGATCCCGTTCCTCAGTGATTAATATGCTTGTTTAATCTAAATCACCACCATGTGGTATGTTATGACTTTTATTAGCAATCCTGCAAATTTAACAGGTAGGATGCCTCACCAAGATACAAAGTTAAATCAAGAGACTGATGTTTCAATCTGCTTTCCATCCCAGAGATGGTATCATTTCTTTTTTGTAATCCAAGAATATGACGTTCAAAGTGTCAAAGACAAAGTGTGAATTAAAATTGAAGCTCACTCTCTTGGGTAGGAGCAAAAGATACAAATTGGAATAGAAAGCCAATCCAAATGGAAGGATTTACAATTAACAACCAGCACTAAAACTTGATATCTACTGTATGTGAAAAATTGCAGTGCAGTTTAACCATTGTTACTATCCACTATTAATCAAAGGAGATGACAAACACATCTTTCCAGGAGAAAAATGACTGTGTAAGAGAGGGAATAATGTTCACTGTAACATACGCAAAGAATCACCTGACTGAAACATATAACATGGCTTTCAGTGGCTTGGTTTGGCACAAAGACTCCCTTTTATTTCATTTGACAGAGCTACTGCCTATGGTCACAAGATGTCCAGTTCAAAACTCCACTTTGATAATGTTCAGGTTCTGCACGCAGCAGGTCTAGCTACCTGAGGTAGGATCACTAACTGGTTATAAGAAAAGGAGGACTTGTGGCACCTTAGAGACTAACAAATTTATTTGAGCATAAGCTTTCGTGAGCTACAGCTCAAGTGAAGCTCACGAAAGTTTATGCTCAAATAAATTTGTTAGTCTCTAAGGTGCCACAAGTACTCCTTTTCTTTTTGTGAATACAGACTAACATGGCTGCTACTCGGTAACTGGTTATAGTGCTAGTTAGATTCTGGCCACCACAGCAATCACAAAAAGCAATTATATATTTCTAGAGCTTTATAGGGTAAATTAGACATAGTGGGACAATTTATGTCTAGTGCAATCCATCTTGCACAATAAATATACCCCAAAGTCATGCTTCCGAAGCACAATTTAAAAATAAAACTATTAAAACAAGGTACTTTTTGCTTTTCTTTACAGCCAGTTGAAATGCCCTAAAACTTCAAAAGGACTAATTTTAAAAAAATAAATCAGTACACCGAAGTTACACAATTAACAGCTTTCAGTTTGACATGTTTCATACTCAAAGATGGTTCCTAGCATTTTTTCCAAGCTTTTATATAACAAGTTAAAAATAAACCCTCGTGGTGATTTAGTAGCATGAACTAAGATTAAAACTTCAAAGACAATTGTAAATGTGATGCAATTATGTACATGTGACTCTTTGGAAAGATTTTATAATATCATAGTTAAATGGCAGGGCTGTGTGTTTACCTCTGATGGGTATAGCTGGCCCATATTCAACTGCACGGAAGGAACAATGCTTCATTGTATCACTTTAAAGACATTTTCCTTCAGTGTTAAATGCTTTAAAACAACAAACAGACCCTTTTATGTACAGTGTGACAGCCCACGAATAGGAAACGTACACTGCATCAAAACATTTTCCCCTTAATTTTTTAAGAAACAAAATCACAAACTAGCAGCTGAGATGGTATCAAGATGAAGGGTTTGTCTGTCTGAATGATTGACTTAATAAACTAATCCTGAATGAACATCACTAATGAAACTGACAGTGTTATTTACCAAAAAAAAAAAAAAAAAGCCAGAGACTTGGTCTCTTGATTCTTGAGAATACAATATAAATGGTACAAACATGTGTACTTCATTAGCTACATGTTTCCCTTGTCTTTATTGTTTTGACACTATGGCTGGATTACTATTTCTAACCTGGTAACACTCTGAGTACAATTCACTATCCTTCTTGACACAGAGGTCAAGAGTTAGACAGCACAACATTTTTTGAAAATCAGTATTTAGGAGGCAAAGTTTATGTTCTTTGCTGCAGCTGGTCCTCAGGAAATCAGTCCTTTTTGTAACATCAAGATTCACTGTACAAATATTAAAATCCCTAGAGCAATGTCTTTTATTTTTCCCTTTTGAAAGAGTCTTCCTTGCTCTTCTTGGCACCCTGAATATCACTCATTGTCCCCATTAATTGCCTTTTCAAAGGCTTCGTCAATACCGTTTCTTGATTCAAGATAATTATGCTGCATCTTGTATGTGTCCAGCAGGCAATGAAATACAAATTTGGATTTTCACTTAGCAAACTATTTTACAGCTTTCAGGCTCCTTAGCAATGTCTTTTGAATATCTTTCTAACCTCGCTGAATAGAATTGTCCTGATTCTCATTTTACATACATACTTATTTTATACCAATATAACTCCATTGACTTACTGCTGATTTACACCAGTGTAAGTGGGAAGAGAGCCATGCATATTGATTCTTGTGCCCAAACCATACCGCATAGATTTGCCAACTTCTAGCATCTTTTATCTCTGTATCATAATGTGAATAATATCTCTTCAGTACGACCCTACCCTTGCAACCTAGCTGCCTTTCCTATAGTCTTCCAGTCAGGTGTCCTTGTACTGCAGCACAAACTTTTCAAAATACACTAAGTAGCCTAACGCCTACAAAGTTCCTCACGTACTTTCTCATCACCTTTCTTGTGTAATAGAGTTAGTACAGCTTATTTTTAGTTTGGATGACATAGCAAAGTTCCTTTGCTATCTCAGGCTGCAAATTATTACAGTGAAAGAAAATGTGAATAATCATTTGACATGAACAGTGGATGAAAAACAGTGGATTAAAATATAGGCAAAATTGTCAAGATCCTGGACCTTCAAGGTGCTGAGCACCCTTGTTTCCCATTGACTTCAATGACACTCAGCTCTGGAAGGATCAGACACTGAACACATGTAACATGAAGTTAATGATAAGGAAGTCAGAGGGTTGAGAAATGGCTTTTTTCACCTTCACCTTGCTAGAAGACTTTCAGCCCTGCCTCTCAGAAGGACATCTGGCCATCCTGGTGCATTCATCACCTCTAGACTGGAGTACTGTATCCAGGTATATCTGGGGAAAAGGTGGAAGCAAACCAGAGGCTGTATCTCCAGTGAGACAGGCCCTGATAAGCACACGAGACCTGTGCTTCAGTCTATCTGCTGATTCCCAGTCTTCTTCCATTGATACTTTCAGACCTTGGTCCTGATTTTCAAAGCCATCAATAGGCTAGAAGCCAGGTACATCAGCGGCTGAGCCTCCATCCAGGACCTGCCAGGACAGCTGCACTCCTCTGGGGCAATGCATCTCATAAAATCCATAGTGAAGTAGCTCATTGGTTTGACTACATCACCCACTGCTTTGCATTCTTCCACTGGTTCCTCTGTTTCTATTATAGGAAGCATACATATTCTCATATGGCCTTCATCAGGAGAGGACCTTTGAGCAGATGGCAGAGAATGAGAGAAGCCCGAAGAGCATGTGTGGGAGGATGGGTGCTGCTCCCCGTTCCTTTGGTCCTTCACTTAGCTTAGTCATTGGCTAGGTGAGTGGGGGAGATGGGGCCAGCTGATTGGCTGCCAGGTGCCCCTCCCTTCCGTTGTAATTATTGGGTCTACACATTTATCCTAATTGTGAGCTCAGTTGTGAAAAGCAAGTGAACGTTCATAAGATGTCACAATAATCTAATAACAATAAATGTTGATGGGAAAAGGTGTAAAAAGGAGACAGACTAAATTAGTCCAAACAAAAAGACCTACTGATATAACTCATGATCTGTGTTAAGATCAGGCCTGATAAACAAGAAAAGGGTGGGACTGGATATTACTGGATCACAGATGGTGTGTCAGAAATGAGGCCTAATGAACAAAATAATGAAGGGATGGGTTATTCCACCCATTACTTCCTTTCGGGGGTCCTTAAAAGTTTTTGGGGAAAACTGCAAGAAGCTGTCTCACAACTACTGACTGGGAGACAAAGGAATGAACGTTAACATCATGATTGCCACCCCCCAATGCACCTCTTGGGGCCCTAAGATCCATCATGATACCTCTGGGTCTTCATTGTCCTGATCCTGAAATATGTCCTGACCAGACCAGCAAGAGAGAGGGACCCAGATGACATCATCAACTCCATCCGTTCTGGCTGAATCCTGGGATATGAGACTTTGGTTCTTGCTCTCATCCCCATCCCCATGTGTCCTTTTTCTTCCCTATCTATTTTCTTCTCTTTCCTATCCCTCTCCTTTTGCCTTCTATCTAATCAGCATATGGCTTAGCTGACCAAGACTGTATATTTTGTAACGCTGCTGTAAATGCTACGACTGGAAAGAGGTAACTAAAAGAATTGCCCTAAACCAGTGGTTCTCAAACCTTTTTTTCGTGGACCACTTGAAAATTGCTGAGGGTCTCGGCAGACCACTTAATGATTTTTCCAAATGTTGTTTGTACCGTTAGCTAACTATTGTAAAGCGCTTTGGATAAAAGCGCTATTTAAAAAACAAACAATAATAATTAACATTTGTTTGTTCTACAAATAAAAGCACATAACTCATATTTTAATATCAGTAGTCTTACTTTTCTAATGCGATGGATGTGCTCGCTCTTCCCCGCTGTGGCAGCCCCTGAGCTGGGGCTGGGAAAGAGGGGGGGGTCTCTCCCCCACTACAGCAGCCGCAGAGCTGGGACTGGGAAGGAGGGCTGTCTCTCTCCGGAAGCTGCAGCCCTGGGACTGGGGAAAGTCTCCTCTTTCTCTGGCCATCGCAGTCCTGTACATCCCAAATTCCCCCCACCCCCTCTTCTCACCCCACTGCCCCCTCCCATCTACCTCCTATTCCTCCCAAGGCCACCACCTCACCTTACACGTGCATCTTCTCCAGGATCCAGGCACTTAATTAGTGGAGCCATGCCTTTGCGGCTCTGCTAATTAGGTGGATGGTCCTTCATTCTCTCATGTGGGGTTGCCCAGGAACACACCTTAGAGGGAACTATCTGTAGCCCACCTGAATGGAACTCGTGGACCACTGGTAGTCCACGGACCACAGTTTGAGAACCTCTGCCCTAAACGGCCCAATACTGCTACAAGGTGCCTGGTCTTGGAGTGACTAATAAGACAGTGTGATGTGCCTGGATTTCTTCAGCAGTGATGTTGTAATTGAGAGTCAACACCAGAGACAGAAGCTGCATTTCTATCTTTGCTGTTCTTTTCTCTCTCTTCTTGAGCGCGTTTTGTCTTCTAGGAACAGGATCAGACTTTAACAACAACAGCAATAAAGACAGCTGCAGCCCATCTCAGCTAACTTTTTCTCATTTCCCCATAAAAGGACCATTTATTACAGTCTTTAATATCATCTAAAAGACTGTCAAATGTTTTTTTTTTCCTTCTCAAGACTCTCTCTCCAGGGAGGGAAAGGGAACAAGGGATATTGTTAGAATGAAAGCCTTACATAAGACTTTTACATTTCAAATGCTTTCACTGTTTTGCCTTCCTCTTCTGTATCTTTAATAAAAGGTTGAAAAGGATTTTTAATGGTATTTGCCACAAAGCAGACTGAAGGCTCTGTATACGAAACACTTAAACATGTTTAACACTATTTAATGTTGGACAGGGACAGGGTCACATTAACAGCTTTCACTCTGGGCCCATTTATTCCATCAAAATTAATATAACACAGACACACCCAAACTCTTTTACTCTCCAGTTAGCTACAGTTAGCTGGGAAGCAGTTGCTATTTAGCTATGCCAGGAGCAAGAAAGCACACAGGCAATGCTGGAAGAGGCTGCTAAATTGGAAAACCCATAATGAAATAGCTCATTGGTTCTACTACGTTACCCACTTCTTTCCATTCCTTCACTGGTTCCTCTATTTCCATTGCATCAAGCACAAACTACTTGTCTTCACTTTTAAGGCCCGTAATGGCCTATCCCCACCCTACCTATCATTTACTATAGACAGATTACCCCGTGCTTCATCAACAACAACACTCTGGCCATTTCTCAGTTTTTTTGGCAAACATAGTCATGCTTTCCTTTAAATTACATCATAAAACTTACCTACAATTATGATGCCTACAAAACTCTTGAAAATGACAGCCGTTGAGCTGTGACCACCATGACTGTTGCTTATTACACTGTTTCCAATTGTCTTGCTATTCCCCTGTGCTCCCCCTGTCTGTTTGTCATATCCATTTGTTATTGCCACCTTTGTAGGAGAGGGAGTAGCTGCTTAGTAATAGCTGCTCTCCCCCATATACCTATTATAAAGACAACAAGCACATGGGAATGAAGGAGGACTTTAGACTCCTTACTCTCTTGCGTATGTATGCTGCAAGAGTGTTGATTTGATCCATGTATCTTTCTCTATTGGTCTTTGTCATTCATTTGTAAATACAGTTTTAATTAGATGCTTTCTAGAAAAATTGTTCTAATAGATTTCCATCTAGAATGAATTTGGCGGGTAGAGGTGTAAGTGTATCCCTGGTGCCAGCAACACTCCTCCCTGTCTTCACCTTCCCTTTAGGGTTCTTGCTCAGGGGTGTGAGGGACAACTGTGATTCTCACTGGGAGCTCTATGACCAAGTTGCTGAATCAGAACCCAAAAAAGTAGGGTATGTCAACAGGAAAGAAGCCTGGCAAAGGAGTGAATTGAGTCAGCACGTCACTCCTTCCTGCTAGCACAACCCTCATTTTTGGCACTGCCTTCTGCAGCTCACTGGTGGAGTGGAAATTGTGGTTGCTTTGTGCTGTTGTAATCGTTGCTCTAGTGGACTTTCTGCTTTAGATATCCTCTGAAGGTGGTGTGGAACCGCTAGTGACTTAAGGGTATGTACTAATAAAGTCAGTCTGGTTCACCCAATGAATAAATGAAATTTGATCCTCTAATCTGAAATCCAAATACTTAGGAGAAGGTGCATTGCTCCTCAAAGGAAATAATGGTGAAAAATGGACACTTCTGGCATTGACCACCTCACCTCAAAGTTCCTACTGTTGTGCCTGCTAGTAGGTTAGATTTGACCAATTAATGAAGATCTCTATACAATGGCTGGATTTACTAAATAATCATCCTGCATATTTCCCTAGCCAAGATTTGAACTGAGCTTCTGTTGTTGAATTGGCAGTAATTAGTCTATTCTATATAGGTTCTTATACCAGGCTTATCACCATAGTACCTGAGCATCTTCCAGTAATGCATTGAGCAATGTATCCAACTTCTGTCATGTGTTTGCTCTGTCATCCTCACCGCAGGGGGTGGAAAGTATGTTCAGTGGAGAGTTTAGTTTTGGATGGGGTCTGTGTGTGTGTGGGAGTGCACATACACACATTCAGCTATATGTTTATGTAAGAGAAAGCAAGGTCAAAGAAATGTGCCTTGCACTTGGAGAAGAAGATGGTGAGGTTTGTGCTGGTCCTTAGTTTCCTGGGGGAGTTCATTCCCTAGTCTTGGACTCACCCCTGAGAAAGCTCTGAACCCACATAAAAAGAAACGGAGTACTTGTGGCACCTTAGAGACTAACAAATTTATTTGAGCATAAGTTTCGTGAGGTACAGCTCACTTCATCGGATGCATGCAGTGGAAAATACAGTGGGGAGATTTATATACACAGAGAACATGAAACAATGGGTCTTACCATACACAGTGTAACAAGAGTAATCAGGTAAGGTGAGCTATTACCAGCAGGAGAGGAAACAAACAAACAAACAAACAAACAACCTTTTGTAGTGATAATCAAGGTGGGCCATTTCCAGCAGTTGACAAGAACCTGTGAGGAACAGTGGGGGAGGGGGAATAAACATGGGGAAATAGTTTGACTTTGTGTAATGACACATCCACTCCCAGTCTTTATTCAAGCCTAATTTAATGGTGTCCAGTTTGCAAATTTAATTCCAATTCAGCAGTCTCTCATTGGAGTCTGTTTTTGAAGTTTTTTTTGTTGTAATATTGCCACTTTTAGGTCTGTAATGAAGTAACCAGAGAGATTGAAGTGTTTTCCGACAGGTTTTTGAATGTTATAATTCTTGACGTCTGATTTGTGTCCATTTATTCTTTTACATAGAGACTGTCCAGTTTGGCCAATGTACATGGCAGAGGGGCATTGTTGGCACATGATGGCATATATCACATTGGTAGATGTGCAGGTGCACGAGCCTCTGATAATGTGGCTGATGTGATTAGGCCTTATGATGGTGTCCCCTGAATAGATATGTGGAGAGTTGGCAATGGGCTTTGTTGCAAGGATAGGTTACTGGGTTAGTGTTTTCGTTGCGTGGTGTGTGGTTGCTGGTGAGTATTTGCTTCAGGTTGGGGGGCTGTCTGTAAGGAAGGACTGGCCTGTCTCCCAAGATCTGTGAGAGTGATGGGTTATCCTTCAGGATAGGTTCACCTGCTAAAATGAAGAAACAGACTGACAGAGCCAGAAGAGTACCCAGAAGTTACCTACTACAGGGCAGGCCCAACACAGAAAATAACAACAGAACGCCACTAGCCGTCACCTTCAGCCCCCAACTAAAACCTCTCCAGTGCATCATCAAGGATCTACAACCTACCTGCACATCTATCAAAGTGATATATGCCATCATGTGCCAGCAATGCCCCTGTGTACCCACACAGATGAGCTTATTGTAGAAAGTTTCATTGTGTCAGAAGAGCCAAGTTGTTGATCCTGGACTTCACTGCAGAGCTTTAGATGGTCTTGTAGATAACCTGGGCCCAAGCCATTGAGCACCTGGGTGCTGAAGGCTTCAGTTTTCAGGTATTATATTGCATTACTGTAGTCCAACTGAGAGGTGACAAAGGGGTGAATAGCCATGGTCAGGTCACCATCAACAGAATGGGCTGGCGTCTCCTAGCCCAGTGGTTCTCAACCAGGGGTATGTGTTGCCCTGGGGGTATGCAAAGGTCTTCCAGGGGGTACAGCAACTCATCTAGATATTTGCCTAGTTTTACAACAGGCTACATAAAAAGCACTAGCAAAGTCAGTACAACTAAGATTTCTACATACAATGACTTTTTTTTCTGCTCTATACACTATACGCTGAGATGTAAGTACAATATTTATATTCCAGTTGATTTATTTTATAATTATACAATAAAAATGAGAATGTCAGCAATTTTTCGGCAATAGTGCCCTGTGACACTTAGGTAGTCAAAATTACTCACATAATTGTATGTATCTAGGAGCTGGGGCTTTAAGAGAAACCACCAAGAATTGTGAGACTCATGATAAAATTGCGAGATTTGGCAACACAACATCAGCAACAAATATGAAGTACACTGACACCATTAAAGGAGCCTCAAAGATCTCTCTTCATTGCTTCACTGTGATGCAATTGGTGAGCCTTTGAGTGGCCAGCCCTGTGAAAGAGATATGACAGTCTGTGTTTCTGTATTCACCACTTGCACGCTATTGTAATATTCTTTGTGCAAAGTATGCCTTGTGAGGTAGCACTTGAAAACTCATAATTTGCTGGTCAATAGTGTCTTGATAAAATGTGTGGCAACATTGTACGTAAAGTTGTAAGATTCCACTGTATGCTGTTCTTAACACATGTTCCAAACCACAGCCCTGCCCAAACAGAAGATGGTAAACAGGTCTGTCTCAAACAAAGGAACTTGTGCTCTGCTTAATTTGCATTGAAGCAGTAAACAGAGTCATCAAGCACAAAGGGAGTGCCAATAGGTGGGAAAACCAGCAGGAGATATCTTCCCCTCTAGACTTTTTGTCTCCTGAATCTTAGCTGGAAATATTTTCTATCGGGGGGAGGGAATTGACACTATACAAATGAAGGACAAACACCCCAAGCCACACACTCTTTCCCCTCTCTCACTTTCTGTCCATCTATTGACTGTACCAGAAGGAACATTGGAAAAAGCTGTTACATAGAAGAAGAGGTCCTGGCCTAGAAGTTTGGCCAACAAGACTATTGAGTGTATGTGGTGAGAGAAACTTAGTTCTGAATTTAGCATTGTTTGTTAAGTTAGGCATTAGTTGCCTTTTATCTTTATTTTTCTTGTAACCATTTCTGACTTTTATGCCTCATTACTTGTATTCGCTTAAAATCTCTCTTTTCGTAATTAATAAACTTGCTTCATTGTTTTATCTAAACCTGTGTGTTTGAATTGACGTGTTTGGGAAACTCCACTTGGGAGAACAGGATTTGGGCATATCATTTTCTATCAATAAAATGACAGACTTCATATGAGCGTGTATTGTCCAGGAGAGGGCTGGGCAGTACAAGATATTCATTTCTGGGAAAAGTCTGGGATTGGGACTGTGCTGGGGTCATCCAGCATTGTAATTCAGCCTAGTGAAAGCCTGAGCATGACTGGCAGTTTGCAAGTGCACACAGACATAGCTGGGAGTGACTTACATGCTAGACGCTGTTTGTGAGCAGTCCAGGAGTGGACGCAAAAACAGCAAAGCAGTGTAGAGGACACCCCAGGTGAGAGGGCAGGGGTGACACAGCTACTCACTAGTCTAGACTGTACCCTGGGTATGTCACAAGAGGGTGTACAAAGTAATAGGTAGGAAATGGTGGCTGATTTGAAGGATAAGAAAAAACAGGTCTATAACTGGTCTTTCACAAGTTTTATCACTATATAAACAAAGGTTGAAGAGGCTGACGATCACACTACAGCATCTCTAAAGTAGTCTCAGACTTCTTTAGCGAAGTTTGAAGCAAACAGGCACTGAATTACATGAAAACTTATTGTCTTGACAAAGATCGTAAAAAATGGAAAATGAGACAATTAAAGACCCCTGACAAATTTTATAACAAGCATAGACAATAACACAAAGCTAATCCATAGTATTTTCTTTTCAAGGTTCTTCTCAGATGTTGTAAATAGGGTTTATAGTACTAGTTATTTTTTTTGCTACTTTGCCATCAATCACCCTGAGGCATTACTAAACTGTTTCTTATCTGCTGGCAGGTGAAACAAAACTTTAGTGCTAATATTGCTGAAATTTTATTGGTGAACATCAAGAGCTCTGTAGTAATCAACGTAATCGAAGAAGAGAAAAAGCAAACTTAAAAAAATATTATGCTAAGACTCTCAAATTGGTTGCCATTCACTTTCTTTGGTAGTAAAATATTTTTTTACCTGTATGGATGGGGGGGTTGCTGGAAGGGGAAAGTAACTTGAGCTTTTGAGTTGCCAGTAGCGTTTTACAGTGAATTGCACAGCTTCATTTTGGTTATGTTTGGGTATTAATTTCAAGTTATGTCCAGAGTGGCTAGAACATATGAATAGAGGTGTTCTTTTCTGGTGTGTGTGTGTGTGTGTGTGTGTGTGTGTGTGTGTGTGTGTGTATAATTCTAAATAAATAAATACTTTTTGCTTCTATCGTTTGGGCTTCCCAGTGTGTTCCATTTCTGGGTGGAATCCTAACTCCATTGAAGACAATGTCAGAACTCCCACTGGTTTCAGTGGAGACAGGATTTCACTCTGTGTCTTATAGACTATAAACTCTTTGGGAGAGAGACAGCATGCTTTATCTTCCATAGAGTGAATTCTATCATTACTCTTGAAAAATTATTATTAAAAACGGAAAATCGATTATTATATTAATTTCAAAAAAATGAATGGCTGCAAAAAGTTTGTTTAAACTGCCCATGTGTTTTAACATTGCCAAGAAATAAAACTGAGCTCATGTACGCACAGTACAGAAAACATCAACTTCTTTAAAATAGCTATCGACTCAACAAGAGCCCTAAATTTATGACTGGAAGTGGGGGACAAAGCACTATTTGTAGTTAGCTAGTGATGTAGAACTCTTTGTAACAGTGCTGCCCAATTTTCCATAATGCTATTGCATACAAGATGTTGCCTCTCACAATAGACTGTCTCTGCAAGCATAAATTTTAAACATATTGAAATTTGATTTTGCTTCATATTTTTCTATGGATAAAGAAGCCTGAAAATCAATCATATATTTGAGATTTAGTTGCGTCAAATAGAGGTCACTTTATAAGAGCTGGCTTGGTATTAAAGATAATCTACAATGTCAAGACAAATGTTTTAAGCAAGCAGTTTTTAAAATACTGATTTTAATAGGATACATGACCCTGATGCATTTTATTTAGTCTTGCACATCTTGCTAGCATTAGATTTTCCATACTAGACCTGTAGAAAATTTAGTGTCATTGGCTGCCTTCAGCAGTATATGTACATATTAAGTTTCTTCATATAGCAATTTCTCAGCATACAGTAGTTCCTTCCAAATCTAAAGTCTTCTTCTATAGTACCCAGAGAATAGTGCAGTCTGCTAATATGTTGAACAGAAAATTAAAATTCTTTTGCTGCCTCATTATGGAGACCCACCTTGTAGAATGTTTTAGAAGTTTGTTCCTCATTGATTAATGAGGTGCATGTATGGCACGGTCTGATCTCTGTTGTTTTTCTTTCATTTATTTTTCTTTAGGAATGTTGGTGCTCCTGAGCGTATGAACATTCACTAATTTCATTGACAATATTAAATTGGGAGATCGTGAAAAAAACAGTTTACACAGATAAATAGTGCAAAGGAACTTACAAAATTTAATAACATGGGCAGGAAATAAAGTGAGAATCAACCTGGAAAAATATCTTCAATAGACCTACTTGGGAGAGGGAAATAATCCAAAACTCATTGCAAAGAAGACATCTAGGGTGAAATCCTAATCCCATTGAAGTCAATCGGAGCTTTGCCATTGACTTAAAAAAACCCCCAGAATTTCACTCCTGGAAAGTAATGCTCAAAGAGACCTGGTGACATGAGACAACAAACTAGACATAACATTTACAGTTTGACATGGTAGAAGGAAAACACCAATGTAATATGGAGCTACATATGCAGAAACATCAAGTTACAGAGTGATAGCCACTCTGTAAATGGCTCTAGTAACAGGGACCACACCTAAAATATTTTATTCAGTTCTGGGCGGCACATGACAACATCAGCTACTGCTTCAATGCTGTTGATCTTGAACGACGTTGTTTATCTATAGTATAAAAGGATACATTAAATACTTAAGGACCAATTCCATGATCACTTACATGGTCAACTCCCACAATGGAAATTGTACCCTGGAGTGAGGGCAGAATTCATCCCTTTGATCTTAAAAAAAAAAAAAGACTGTTGGGGCAGTTTTGTGTCATAATGAGTCACCTGATTGAGCAGCATAATTAATAAAACAGGCACTTACACATCAATTTGAAGACTCTCTTTGATCTTGGAGCTCTACATGACAGGTGTGCAGAACAACTAAAGAGCATTGTTTATACAGATAAAGTAATTTTGCAAACTGGAAATAAAATGTGGTGCTTGGCACATGGGATATGTTGAAATAACTATTGGATTCGTAAGTGGTTCAAACATAGAGTGTATTTGGTTAGGACCATGAATAGATTTAAGCATGTCTTGAGCTCTTCTTGAAAAATGTGGAAGTATATCAACTGTGTCTAGGCAGAATTGGATTAGATACTCAGAGCCTAACCTCTGGAATGATGAGGTCCCCCATCTGCAGAAAAGAAAATGAATATAGGCCCGGGAGATCCAGTGCTGTACCTGACCCCGCCATTTGCTATCGGATAAGTCTACTCCTCAACTGTCCATACTCTTGCTGTGATTAATTTTCTTTTAATGGCTCTATCCTCATATCCAAGTTTACCATTTTACATAGAGACACTGCTGTTCCTCCTAGTAGGATCTAAATACAGCACCACTTCGGTTTTAAAAAAATATTTTCTAAAATAGTGACATTGGTGAGGATACACATGTTGATTAGTTCATTAGAACTATGGGTGTAGTGCAAATACCTCTGTGTGCCTCTTACACCCTGTTTAAAAAAGGCCCCAAGACCTTTACTCACTCCTTCACCTTTACATCGTGGATTAACATTTGGTCTGCAGTTCACTTTCAATAGCTCATTAACATTTCATGGCCTTTTGAGTAACTCACTTTTACCAATCAACTTTACAGAGCCTCCCTTTTCTCACCATGTCACTGCATTCATCCTCCTGATTGTCACCTCCTTTTCCTAGTGTTGTCAACTCTCATGATTTTTATCACAAGTCTTGTGCTATTTGGTGATTTTTCTGAAGAGCCCAGTTCCTGGAGTAGTGTGATTATGAGCGAATTTCAGTTTTCATTTAAAAAAACAAAAAAACTAAGTTTCTAGTCCTCATGGATTCAGAGAGAAACTTGAAAACATGAATCATAAAGGCTCAAAAATCTGAAGGCAAATAAAAAGAACCCAAAATGTATTATGTTAAAAATCACATAATTTTTAAGACAACCTCATGATTTCTTGGGGGCCTGATACATGATTGTTGAATGCATGGGGCTGGGAACGTACCAGCATTTGTCCTTGTTTATTCCTACACCACCATTCCTAGTCACCATCAAGCCCCCTCTCCTTCATTTCAAAGTCTTGTACATTTACTTCGGTCACATATTTTCTGTTTCATTTTTGCCCTTCAGGGTCTATCTGAATGATATGAGACTAGAGTGCTCATCTTCTCCATAAACCTCATTGCTGTTGCAAGGGAGGGGAATTTCACCATTTTACTGCTGTAGCCTCCTGGCTGTTGGAGGAAGAAGACATCTCTGCAACATTTCCCCTCCCCCAGCCTTTGTTTTTTGGGTTGTTTGTTGTTTTCTTTTGTCTGCTTCACTGTTGCTCAGAGCTTTCCCAAGCACCACTAGCAGCACCATGATAGCGGTAGTATTCTTGAGAGTTTCACTGTTGCCCACAGGTTTGAAGTAAGAGAACTGAAACTCAGTCTCAATTTCAGTTTATACTACCCATGTCCCCCATGCACCATTCTGTGCAAAGTTACACGCAGCTGCAGAAACAGTGGGGCTTCATCAAAAGACTCGTCTAGAAACTCAGGAAGAAGGGACTGCCTCAATTTACATTTGTTAGGTTTTATTCACAACAATAAGGGTAGGATCTTACTATTTTTTTACACTGAAAGCTGAAATTCTGCAGTAATGGGTAACTTAGATCCTAGTTTCTCTACGAAAGTCTTCCTAGTGAGCACTAGCAAGTGGATTTTACAAGCCCTGTGTGTAAACTTTATCCTTCCTTTTCCTTCGCTGGATGCAACAGCCTGTAGTACCATTTAGTTAAAGTGTCTTAACAGTTCAATGCAGCAGTCGTTCCTTGTGGATGTAAAAAGCTTCAGACTCGAGTATTTCTGGAAGGGAAAAAGTCACACTATAATTTACCAGAAAAAATGCAGAAGGTTAGGATTCCTGATTATTTTCCCTTCCCCCTGGATACCATGGTCAGGAGCTGCATGTGGTGTGGTCAACATGAAATACAATTTGAAATAAAACGATGGAAGCAGTGGATTGGAGACCTCAAAAGGGCCTGATCAGGAACTGGAAACTTTTACCCTGGGAGTCCTGAGAAATTGGGTGCAAGCGCTTTGAGTTTCTTCCTTAATTCAGATCTGCCCATTGTACTGAGTTGGGGCCTGATCTTACTCGCACCAAAGTCAGCAGAAAGACTCCCATTGAGTTCAGTGTGACATGCATTGAGCCCTGAGTGCAGTCCAGGGTTATTCAGCACAGAATAGCCTACTGGTGTAAGTCTGAGTCTGTTTTAATGCTAAGAGCTGTCATCCCTTTTTTCCACTCCCCTGCCCACCAAGACTCACTAAAGCCACACAAAGAAAAGCATGTAAAAATACTTTTTACAAGAACAGAGCCCTTGCGGGCAAATAATATAACCCCCATCCTCCTAGTATAGTGTTAGAAAAATTATTCAGAATAAACTGATTTTATAGACAGTCTGATTGTAAAGCAAGATTAATATGAAAAGGTAAGAAGTCTGCAATAAAACCTACTAACTTAAATCATCCACATTTGTGTACAAGTATTCATATTTAGCAACAGTCCCAAGGCTGAGATTAAAGCTGTTTGGTAGGTTACTTCAAGGCCCTTTTATTGCTAAATCTTATTATGTCTCTAAAATGTAGAAATTAATCACCTGTCATCAAAGCTGCAGTGGATTATTGACTTCTAAATGTCTCTACAAATTGATTCATGACAGAATGAAACAGGAGACTGAGCTAGCACTGAATTTTTTTTTTGCATGTGATAAAACAGGGTCTAATTAAAAACGTTTCAACAAATGCTGGCGATTATCACAAAATATTTTGCAATCAAAATACAGTACGGCTGGAATAGTCTTGTTCAGATACATAGCTGTGCAGCACAGATCTCTACGGTAATGTTAGTTTGAGAATCTGAGTGGCTAGACTGATAATTTACTGAATTCTGACATTAGATAGCTGATAACGGGCTCTTCTGCACTAACTGTAAATTGGATGATGGTGAAAACCTACTGCTATTTGCACCTATTCCCAGGTTTATCGACTCAAGAACTGTTTGGGCCATGACATTTGCACCCTAGAATTTAAATATTTCAGTGCATATTCAGTATCCATTGTTGTTCTTTAAAATTTATGAAAAGGGTGTATCTCTGTTTTTTGAAGAAAGAGATGTAATGTGATTTTTCACTGAAATCGGAGCTCTTATTTCTTAGCTACTGTATGCTGATGAAGTAGTTGAAGGAAATGGCAGAGACAGAAGTTGATAGTGTTTTCTTTCTCCGAAATGTAAAGCATTTAATATATTTTCTACATAAATCAATATAGATAACTGGGGGATTCTTCATAAATAGTTAGAGCTGAACTCCTAAATTATCAGTAGATTATGTTTGACATGTGTCATTGGAAAGGTAATTTTCTCGAGATTTGCAATAAGTTCTGGGATTTGACCTACGACTTTGGCATCACAAGATATTAATTATCTGTGTTCAGGTAATACTGAGGCAAAGTAACATGCTTTTTTTTTTTTTTTTACATTGTTAAAAGTCTTTTTCATTTTATAAAAGACTAGATAAAATGTCACTTACATTGAGTTCATTGAAAAGATAACTCCACTAGTGACATTTTCTTCCGCAACAGTAGCAACCAGAAGATTATTTGATTATATTTTCTTGTGGAATTGTAATCACTATGATTTTAACCATTATGACAATTTCAGTTGCTTCAAAATAATGCAAGGATATCACCAATGAAAACTTAGAGCAAATCAGTCAAATGTTGAATTCTGAATCCAAATAGATCTTGCATTATGGACAGACAGTGCTGCTCAGTGACTTTTGAGACTGTGTAGCAATGTACTCTGACTCATTTAAGTGAGTATTTGGATTCTTAGGTGTTTTTTTATATTTTATGATTCACTAAGATGGCAACTCCTAGATAGTATTGCTAGATTTTAGAGGGGGAGGAAGTCTTGGCCCTGCTGAAATCAATTCACCATGCCATTTATTTCACTATGACTGGGATGTCACCCTGCATCTTTGGCAGTTAATTTTTACAATTACTGCTGCGAAGTACCTAGCATTGACATAGTAGTTCTGAAATATTGCAGTAATGTTGGTGAGACAAAAGAAAAAATTGTCAACATTTTAATGGTGACCACTCTACATAGCTACCAGCCAACCTGTCTGAAGCAGAACTCGAGGATTTGCTTTCCAAAAGCACAGTCCTCTACCACCTAAAAGAAAACATGTTCTAATGTTGTTTGAAAAACCTTGTAATAAAGATTCCAATTTCTCGTGTATTTCGGGGACAAAAATCTTCTGAAGCTAAAGAGGGAGATTCTTTGTTCTTTTTGGTATTCTGCTCCACCTGTTCTCACAGATATATTAGAAATATACCTAAAATGTGATTAATTATCAAAGGAGAGATAACTTTTTCTTTTACCTGTACTTTTACCTGAAATGTTGCTGAAGAAATCTGTCAGTGTAAAAACTAAAGGCAAAAATTAGGAAGTTAACAAATGGCGTATAATTACAGCTTTAAAATTGAGGAAACTTGAATGACGTGCAAGCTCCAGTTATTTAAAAATAATTAAATAAAAAATCACTAAGCCTTTCTTTTGTTTCTGTCTAACAAAAGGCTCCATCCTTAAAAGAAGTTAGCTTTGTTAAATGACTGAGCAGTGGCTCATAAAATTCACACTCACCAAAGTACTATACTACCTAGAACTGTTGTTAGGTTGGATTCTGTACTAAGTAAGAATCTACATTAGTAACTTAGTGTAAGCTCATCCCCTATGAGTTCTGTCTGCCAGGCATGTGAAATAATTTCCCTTTATGTTTTCCTTTTGGATCATTCCCTCATGGAATATTGGCTTTAATTCCTGACACTCTACAAAATGACTAGGTTGTTCGATTTTTTTTTAAAAAAATGTATGATTTGTATGGATCTTGAAGAGACTCACAGAGACACAGGACAGTCTATATGGAGGCCCTATGCTTCTGCACTCATTCCCAATTCCTGTAGGTTTCTCTGTAGGAGCTATGCTGCCAAGAAGACCCTTGTTGGCTCTGGTTACCCTTTCACCCCAAACTAAACAGAATGGAGAGGATACGTTGACTTAGCATGCAATCTTCACAGGTTTGGAAGGACGAAAATGCAGACAGTCTCCTCAGACCTGCTTTCTCCAATGCAACTCTGATGAAACACCTGGACATGGTCTTTATGGGGTTTGGGGAAAGGAAGCAATGTGGGCAAGGAGAAGAGTAGAGTAGAGGTGGCACTCCCCATGCCATGTCTGCTTTTCATCACATGGGGTGTGTGTATGGGTCGGGGAGCAGACAGGTCCCTCTGAAACTCAGTTGTATATCTTGGAATGCAGTTATGATGGAAAATACATTGTGCTAGGAGTGATATTAAGGCGAGTGTTGAAAGTCATATGTGAAAAAGAGAACAGTAAAAACTGCCTTTTCTGTATTTCTGTAACACAGTGATTACTATTTGTGCACGTGGTGGGAGACAGAACTGACTAAATTAGCTGAAAAGATCATTTTAGACTAATTGGTGCTAATTGAACAAACCTGATGTAAATATTGTTTAAATGTAGACTGGTGATAACCCGACTGTCTTAAATGAATTGGCTGCCATTTAGTATCTGGATTCCTGCGGTATATAACCAAGGGCCAGATTTTCAGCTCTGGCTGAAGAGTGCATAGTGTAAATTGGTGGTGGGGGCTGCTCTGAAAAAAACAGCCAGGGATCGCAGCAGAATTGGGAGCAACCAAAACTTTCCTCCAGTCCTATGCTGGCATCAGGAAGAGGGTTTGGCATGGGAACCTCTGTATCTCAAAATAATCGAATTTGCACTGGCACATATCCATCTTGATCCAGATATTCCAGGTCTACAACCAGAATCTGCTGGCAGTGCAGACAAAGATGTAGTTCATGAGTGGCTCCACTGAATGTGATGGAATTATACTGGTGTAAAACATGTATAAGTGAGGTCATAATTAGGTCCATTGAATTAACTAGCGACTACTCTAATACTTTCATGACACCTGGCATTTAGGTACAAAGTTTTTCCTGAATAAGGAGCACATATTTGAGCTCCTTGAGCCAAATTCTGCCCTGCTACACCAGTGATTATCTATTGTTACTCCATCGATTTGCAAATGAATTTCTTATCAAGACGGTGGCATTTTCCAAATGAATACCAGAATCACTGAGAGAAGAATTTGGATCTCGCTATTTAAAATCACTTTACATCCTCTTTTATTTTCTCCTCTCTCTCCCTTATCCATTCAAGTTTACTCTTGTTACATGCATACAGTAGGCACATTTGGCCATCCCCTGACCCATATGCGGAGCTGCATTTTTTGATGGTGGCATATGGATACCTAACAGGTTGAACAGACACTTGTACAAATGAGAATCTGCCTTTGGGTCTCTTTCGTATTGTAGCTTCTGTGAATTTGGCTGTGGTATTTCATGTCCTAAATTATTTTACTCATCTTTGATCGAGAGCATTTTCTATCTTCATGAGCGGTTTTAGAACAGCAGCAACCTGAAAACAAAACCCTGTACAAAAAAACTCTCACGCCTCAAAATCCCCATTGTACCCTTCTCCCTCTCTCATCACAGTGATGTCTTTCATGCTGCCCTTTAGGCATGAAATTACCTTCCTCTTCTCATGTGCCAAACTATCTCTCTCACTCAGCTCCCTCCCTAAAACATTTTTTGAAAAGCTTTTCATCCTTTATCTCTGCAAACTGTTCTGCTTCAAGTTTAAATCATTATCCAGATGAAATATATTTTCTGTGTCTATATTAGATTGTGAAATCCCTGGTGCAGGGACAGTGGGTAAGTTCTCTGAGCTCCCTCCAGCAGCCATAGACCCAACTTAAAGGGCCAAATAAGTTGGGTTTGTATTGCTGGACTGACACAAACAAACAGGTGAATCTGGCCAATATCCTCAGATATATTGCTACAGCATCAAGCACACTTTTGGCACTTCATAGATGACTAAGTAATGGGTGCCTTGGAAATACCTAAGACAAGTTTAATGCAAGAATTAAAATATGGAGAAAGCAGGAAGGTGAACTGTTGCTGAAACTCTTAAATCTCAGACTGACCTTCTTTTGCCCACAGGAGTTGCCATCTGTAACTTCTGGGCTGCTCCACGGTTAGCTTTAATTTATATGACTAGTGACATGAAAGATGTAAAATCTGTAGAAATACAGTGTTTGGCTGCTTAAATTAAGTTTATGAGTTTTTCTTAAGCTTGCCAAACAACTTAAATATTTCATGGCTTTCACAGGCTACAGTTCTAATATTTATAACTCTTGTGTGCAGATTTCAAAAATTATAATTACAGCTCCCAGGATCCCAGATATAGCAGATGTTCAATATTTTGTACGATGCTGGCAGAAATGCTTTTCATGCTTTTTTTTATCTCAGTACCCCATGTATTGTATCTGTTTCAACAAGCTGTTGATAAGAGACTTTATTGTTGTTTTACTGTAAAAGACTCTGTTGGGCAGATTTAGGATTTTGTGTAAAAGGAGGACAAATGGGGACTCAACCCTACTGCATAACAAATAGTATCATGGAGTAGATATTTAAAAAAGATACCTTTATTAAATAGGATATGAAAAGTCCATCATTTAATCTGATCCAAACACTGCTCCACATGGGATCACTGCACCCACAGTGACCCTTTCATTTTAGGGCTTCCTTGTTCCTCTGCCGTGGTGGATCATTTAATATCCCTTTTACTCTTATTGTTTTCCTGTATCATGCCTTTGCTCCATCTATGAGCTTTATCTGAGTGAGATGCCAATACCGATTTTTAAAAATCAGATTGCTGCTATAGAGAGAAAATCATGGAGTTGACTCTTTCTATCATGCGGTGGTTTTCTAATGGTCCACTTGTATTGAGGAGAGGAGAAATGGGCAGAAATGGGCAGTAACTAGGCTTGTCCTGATTTTTGCCATGTCTGTCTTGTATTAAATCCCTTACACTGGGCTGCTTACTTAGGGCCAGATTCTGCCCTCGTTTAGGATTGTGAAAATCAGGGTAACATCACTGTCTTCAGTGTGGTTATCCTGGATTTACGCTGGTGTGACTGTGATCAGAATCTGGCACCTACAAACTGATTTTAATTCAATCCACAGAGACTCAAAAAACAGGTTTCAAATTAGTCGATTAATACAATAGCCTCTGATGTTGCTGAAAATGCAAACAAATGAAAGCATTAGAGTCATTACATCAAGTAATTTTAATTATGCAATCATTCGTTTAGGTTTCAATTAGAAATATATGGAAGACATTAGAATTCATACTGTTTTAGGGATATTACCTTATAAAAATTCAAATTGGATACCTACTATTTGATTTCTAGTATGACCTTAAAAGGTATCCATGGGAATATAAACATTAGATTGAAACATAATGAAACTTGAAACGACAACTTTTAATGATACAGTATATGGATGTCTTCTATTATTCATGGCCATAGGACAGCTGCAGGAAAACAAATATACTGTGCTTTTCAAGACTTTCTCTAGTTGGAAGTATTTTTTGTGCAAAATTTAAATAGGAAAGAAATATAGCCATTTTCTATTTGAAAATAGGGGAGCTAGAAAAATAGCATTTGTACTGTAGCTAGAATCTGAACATAAGATGGATTCAACATGTTAAACCCTGGAAGCTTAACAAGATCATCTTGAGGAGAGAATGAAGAATATATAAAATGATGCTTTCAAACTGGCAATTTCCACTCTGATAAAACTACCATGAAGGACAATCAACAATAGAGGATTTCACACGAAGAAAATAAATATAGAGGGTAGTGGGGGGTTTTTTTTTGTTTATTTTTAAAATGAGAAATGTTGCTATTAAGTTAGTATTGATAGTATTAAAATTATATAATCTAGGAGATGCTTGTTGGCACTGGTTTGTATACAATGTGATGTGGTTGTGTTCAGAACACTAGATGAAGCAGCTGTGGAAGTGAGCTTTTAATTGCACTTTCTAACTTGTCTTGCACTGGGTTATCATGTGAAGTGAAAAAAAGTTTAAAACTTAACAGTTTACTTGGCAATGTCAACATTGTATTATGGAATAGCACCAGGCATCTAATTTGCTCAAGTTGCGTACATACTAATCTTGCAGTTTTTGCATTCAGTGCAGTGTTTCTAGAAAGGAAACAAAAGTACAACTCCTTTTCTGAGCTGTGAGCCTTGGGTCCTCTTCCTCAGGCTGGCTTAGGAAAGGATTTTTAAAATGGGGTCTTTTCAGAAGATAGGTTAGTGAGTCAGATTATCCCCCGTTGATGCAGGATGCAGAGGATTTACTCCAAAGCCTGTAAAATTTATAGTATAGCCATGAATGGTGGATCGAAAATGCTAATGACTGAAGCATTGTGGGCTGTGGGATGAGGAGAGATCATTGTATCGTGGCTTTGCAACTTTCTGCGACTTGCTTCAATTCTAAAGATTTTATGTTACCTTGTTTGGCTTGTGCATCTGGTCAAACTTTATGAAGTAGGCTTGTTGCAGAGACAAGTTTCATATTTTTCTGCAGAGAACACATGCCTGTCAGAGTCCATCATTTTCTCATAAACTAAATGATTATTCAATGGTATTATTAACACCCTATACATGAGGTCCCATTACTTTCCCTGTTTTGGACACACCTTTAAACTTTGCAGCTATTGTAATCTGAGAATATACCAACTCCAAGGTGTAATTTTCAGTTGGGTCATCACTTCAGTCTTTTAGTTTTATGGCTGAAATTTAGTAGGTTTATTCTTAGGTCAGGAGCAAATTTGTTTGCCATGGCTAAGCCAAAGTAGTTCAGCAATCTTCATGAACAAAGAGAGTTGCCAGGATACTTTCCCATGATAAAATTTCAATGCCCCATCCTGTCAGTGGTTAAAGAAACTTGAATTTTGGCAGGGATACAGTCCCAAGATCACAGATCTAACTTCTGATGGCCTGCTGATGAGTATAAGGATTTTTGATAATATACTTTGTGCTTGCATACCGAATTTTGCAATGGGGTCTCTTACCATCTGCTAATGTTCTATTGGTACTTCAAATGTATGTGTTGCTTAGGTCATGATATGTCTTTCTCTGATTCGTGAAAATGTACAGGGTAGGCAGCAAGATTCTGAATGATTTCTACCTCATTCCATTCGACATGGAAGGGGTGCCTGAAATGAGGCAGGAGCTCTGCTGCTTTCTAGCAACCAGTTGAAAATGAGAATAATACTTTGCAGCCTCAGAGGTGTTGTAAGGATAAATTCATTAATGCTTGTGAGGTACTCAGTACATTGATGAGTATCATAGAAATGCCTATAAAGAAAAAAAAATCCTGATTCAGTGCAGGGTTTGTTACACTAAATGAGGAATGAGACCACATATTGAATAATGAGGATAATGAGCAGCTGCTTTGTTCACAGAGCACTGTCCATCTTACCCACTAAATGTGGCAGAGTCCTGTGGAAAAATATTATGTGATTATGTAATTAAAGACTATATCATAATAAATACACACAAAGGGGCACAGTTACATTTGTTCAGGCGACCATCCATTTCCTGACTTCTGAGCGGGTCCTCTGAAACTTTAACATTTGTGGATATACTGAACAGTTACTCTCTAAACATTGGGTCAAAAATCAGCACATCTGGCTTAGCCAGTTAAGCCCCTTTTTGTCAAAAGGACAGTCACCCCTCTGCAGGGCAACTTTAATTCTTGTGTATTTTTCTCCTCTCCCTTGCTCTGAATTTCTCATTATTTTGCAGTTCTTTCTTAAATATGTGATTGAGTCTTCTTGAATGTCAGGGCAGAATGAAATGAAATGGAAATTGCTTAAAAATAAACATGAAAAACAATGTGCTGAGTAACAGGGTGGAGTGGGAAGGGATTATGGGACCGTCCATTGTTATAGGGGTGACAGTTATAAACTAAAGCACAAGCTGCTTAAAGCTCTCACATGTGTTCACATGGCCATGTTCCCTGTTTGGGTAGACTAGCTGTGTCCCTCCTACCAGTACGACTGAATTACAGGGAGAGATGAAGGATTATAGAGCACAAGGAACGTGGCTGAATCCCTTAACTTCATTTCCAGGCATTTTCTTCTAACATTTGAACTCCGCCTCTCTTCCCCAAGCATGTAGAACTCTTGTAATATTTTTGTTGACTGTTACCTGGACTCTGCTAAAACACATTTTAATGGTTAACTTTTAAAAATATTTTGTTTGGGAATATATAATTCCTGTGCTTCTGAAAGAGATGGCTTTAAATAGTGATGGGTGAATTTGATTGTTTTGAGAAGCAAGATTAACATCCCTGGCATGGAAAACAAGAGGAATGTTGTGTATGATGACCTCTGGAGAGGAATAATGTAGAATCTCATGAATGTAGGGAATCCAAATACAGCTGGACAAGAATAGAGGCCAACAGAGCTTTTTTGGGCTGCACAAAGTAATCCTGAAAGGTAAGGCCTAGGGACATTTGAAACGTGGTGTTTCCTGGTTACTCAAAACATCACTGAGGAGGAAATTAAGAAAAACACAAAAAGAGTAGAAGTCCCCCAGACTACAGCCCGCACCACAGGTGGTAGGCAGAGAGAAGCAGCTCAAGTGCTAGAAGGAAGTAAGAGGGCATATAATTCTATTTTTAATTAGGAAGATGGGCTGGATGAGTAGGAGGAGCCTCACAGCAACTGGCTCATGAACTGCAGAAGGAAGGGAACTGGCTGATAATGGAAAATGATGGATTTAAAAGGATGGTTTGGGAAGGATGAAAATGACTGATTAGTGTTTCCAAACCTCAGGAGGGGAATGATTGTGAGGGAAGCCCTATGGTGTTGTAGGGTGGGTGAAGAGAGATGAAGGGGGATTGATCAATATTGAGAGAACCTTACTGGTGGGGACAGAGGAGCAGTGAACAAAGTGGCACCTCTCCTGGATCTTCTTATGCTTCCTTAATTGGAATTTTATTACCCTATTGCTCCTGAGTTGTTTGTGTTTCAGGGTACATTGCAAGACCTATCTATCTATTCACGCTATTTCCTGAAGAGGGTGTATGTGTGTGTGTGTGTGTGTGTGTGTGCGGGGGGTGGGGGCAGGGATTTCAGTTTCTGTTGTGGTCTGCAGTGTTTTCTTTTTGGGGTCCTTTTGAGTGAAAACATGTCAGTTATTTTTAAATTATTATTATTTTAATTATTTTATAATTGGTGTACATTGGTGCATTTTTATAACTGGTGTACAGGTGCATTTTCTAAATTAGAAATAAAGTATAAAATACATCATTTTTCTGGTTGCTTGTTCACTGAAAATCATATTCCATTCTTATTCACTTTGCTGTGGAAACTAGCTGACTTTGTGAAGGCAAACAAAAATAGCATTAGATCCTTAGGGCCATTTGATGGCTGGTGCAGCTTTGTGGCTCTCCAATTCTGAGTTCATTAGATGGTGGTTTGCTCCTGAGGAGCAACTTAAGGTGGCCTCAGAGCTGCTTTGTGTTGCACCAACTGCAATGGATCCCAAGTGACTGTTACAATGGTTGGGGCTGTCAGCGCTCTCAGCAAACTCCCTTTCCCTTGACTGTGCCACCTACAGTAGGGTGATGAGGGCAGGTGGCTCCTGTACAGTGGGAATCCTTTGCTGGCCTCTTAGGCCATCTTACAGTCTGCTTTGTGCTGCCAAAGGATCTGATCCACTCTCTTACTTTTGGGACCCCAGTAAGAATTCCATAGAATCTCAGAGTTACGGACACCAGAGTTACGAACTGACCAGTCAACCACACACCTCATCTGGAACAGAAGTACACAATCAGGCAGCAGCACAGACCAAAAAAAGAAAAAAAAAAAGGCAAATACAGTACAGTACTGTGTTAAACATGAACTACTAAAAAAAAATAAAGGGAAAGTTTAAAAAAATGATTTGACAAGGTAAGGAAACTGTTTCTATGCTTGTTTCATTAAAATTAAGATGGTTAAAAGCAGAATTTTTCTTCTACATAGGAAAGTTTCAATGCTGTATGAAGTAAATGTTCAGTTGTAAACTTTTGAAAGCACAACCAGAACGTTTTGTTCAGAGTTACAATCATTTCAGAGTTACGAACAACCTCCTTTCCCAAGGTTTTCATAACTCTGAGATTCTACTGTAGGGTTGAAACAACAAATTAAAGAAATAGATTAAAGGACTTTCTTACTATAGCTGTGCACTCTTTAAGCTGTTTTATCTCCAAGGTAATATAAAGCTCTGTGGGGCTTGAATTTTGTGGGGGGAAAGATGAGGGGAGGCTTTAGTACTTATATTTGTCCTTGTTAATATAAACCAATGTATTCTGAAAGTTCATGCTGACACACAAAACCAATACCTAGCATGGATGAAATCTGATTTGAACTACTCACTTTGGTAGTACTACTGATAATATCAGTGGAACCACAAGAATTTTTTTTCTAAATGGCTGTATAAATCTCATAAATGGGAAAACAGTTGCTCTGATTTGTTCAGTATGTAATGGTAGATATTGTTTGAATGAAGAGATTGCTTTGAGGCTGGATAGATATTGGATTATTGACATTTAACCTTGTGACTCTTGAGCCTAATAGGGAGTCATTGATGAAAATGCATTTGGTAATCTGGGTTTATCTTCCTTCTGACGGAAATTTATATCACCTCAAAACAATTACATATATATATATAGTGATAGTGTGAGCATGCACAGTTGACATAAAGTTAAACACAAAGATGACTCCAAGAGCATCTTAAATTGGAAAGAAGTCTACAATAATAATAAAAATTTATCACTGAGAGTCATTGGCAAAAATAGCTCTGTACAGGATTTGGGGAAAATATGAAGGACTAGAGGGCTCAGGGGATTTGTAATGGACTGCAAAACCTCTCATCCATAATTCATTGATTCAATCCAGCCCAGGTCAGTTGCAGACAGAAGTCACCATCTGATGTCTACCTGTGGTAGTCAATGTAAAATGAGCTAATGTTCTCCAGTCAGTGCCTAGTGGGCAGGTTTTCATTCATAACAGCAAACATCACCAGACAGCCAAACCCTGCTTGCATTGTTCAGCTGAGTATGTGAGTAATCCCATTTAAATCAAGGAATTTTGCAAGTAAGGCAAATAGGAACTGGTCCAAAATTAACAGTCTTGTAAGCAGTCTCAGCAAAAGAAGCCAGGGATTGAATGGAAATAGTGAGAAACTATCCTTTCACTCCCAAAAATTAGTCAGCCAAGTCAAGTTTGAGGCATATGGGCAGGGCACTTGGATTGGAAGGTTGCACTCCCTTGGAATCACGGTGTGCCTATTTTGTGGGACTTCAGTCTCTAAGAATGTATGTCCATCACTAAACTTAGAAGAAAAACAAAACAAAAAATAGAGAGAGAGAGAGAGAATTTAAAATTTCTCTAATTTTTTTATCATGCTTTATATCACCTTTAAATATTAGTCCATTATGTTCTCCCTGCAAAAGTAAAATGGATACTGTCAAGTTTTTCTTTAGTAGTTTAAAGACTTGTCTTATGATTTTCTAAGATGCTTCACTATTAACAATTCATTTCCTGTCAGTTTTGTCCTTCTCTATTAAGTACTCTTCCTTCCCTGCATGATGGTAGTTTCCAAGCACCGCTGAAGTTTTTAACAATAGAAATAATTCTTTCTTTCTTTCTTTCTTTGTTTCTTTCTTTGTTTCTTTCTTTCTTTCTTTCTTTTTCTACTTCCCAGCTGATAATTTATGGTTTTGTTTAGTTGGATGGGTCTTGTGACTAAAAGAATAAATTGAGGAAAAGCTAAATAAAAGAAGTGAGTATTGATGTACCAATAATTTTCTGACTTGATTTTTGTGTGTTCCATGTAGAGCAACACAAACCCAAGCAGACAAAAGTCAAAGCCAGTGGGTCTCTGTGTTTACTTCTTTGCTTATGCAGCAGTGTCATTTTGATAAAGTTATCGCAGCTCTAGGAATAGCATTTGTTAGGTAAAAAAGGAATACAGGAGCACAAACTTTGTATTTGGGAAGATTCTACAAAGATAATTGTCACTGCTGTGAATATATTAGTTTTCAAGTATGTATTTGTGAATTTAAAAAAGAAACTAGCAATTACCAGTGCACCAAACACTTCTCACCACATTCTATCAATTTTAATATATATAGTACCTGTCAGCCAAACTTTGTGCCTGGACTACATGATAAAGTAGGTTTCCAGACAAAGTGGGCCCTAATCTCATAGTCTTAGGCAGAGGAAATATTGTTCATGTTTGAATGTATGGGGAAAGGAAAAAGATTTTCAAAACTATTGTAGAGTAACTATTACAGTTTATAAAAAAACATTTCTAGTAAACTTGATATCCATACCCCTTTTTTTCAGTATGTTTGTCCCTTCAAGTGGTGGAACATAACTGAAGAGATGTAAGTGTGTGTTCATCACGGTATGTGAAGAACTCTTTTTTAATCATACTTTGTTCACTGGCTTGGGGAAAATTTCCATAATCTTTGTTGCTAAATTGATATTTGATAAATTGATAATCACTGTTATGTTGATTAAAACTTGATTAAAATACTCTCCAAAGCAGGGAAAAAAACCTGCTATATTTTAGTGACATATTGCCTATACGCTTTAAGATCAGGGCTTTTGTTACATGGGGACCAGTTTGACTTTATGAAAAACATGTAATTACAGCTATTGTATACTCTAGTTGTTATATTCAGCTAATTTCATTCCAGGAATGGAATTCAGAAGCACTTGTGAAGATCCCCAATGTGTTCAAGTGCACAATGTTGTACTTTTTGTAAAGAATTGCCTTGCATCTGACTGATCTGAATCCCAGAATTATGATCCAAGAAAATGTTACAAATTTATCAATAACTGGCTATCCCTCTTACTTATGTTAGCGCTTTATTTAAATATTTGCATTTATGTTATTACAGTCAATTAGATTTTTGAAGTAAATCTAGATTGCTCACTCTCTGGACTAGTAGGGAGCAATGAGGACTGAAGACATTGCAGAGGCAAATGCATTCAACCCTAAGGTTTGTCTACATGAGGATGTAAAAATGTGTTGTTAGAATGTATGGCTAATGTGTCCTAAGAGTCTAGCATAGGCAAGGTAATGTAGATTAGCTGGTCAAGATAAAGCCTTGAGGGGAGCCTATGCATCAATTCAACCTACTTCACATATATTAAGGTATATACACTGTCTTGTTTGCACTAGACTTAGAACACATTAGCTAATATGTTTTGACCACACACACCTTCAAATCCTCAACACCTTCAAATCCTTCGGGGCTGGGTCTGCCTCCTATTGCTCTTTCATCCTGAATCTAGAAAGTATTGCCTTTGAGCAAGCCCCATCCAGTCCTCTTTAGCTGGCAGGATGGTGGTAGAAACATAGTGCTTTTGCAGGAGATGAGAAGTGGAGAAAAATGTGAGTATCCTTTGGGCTTTAATAGGAACGTGGCAGAAGTCTGCGGGGGGCAGAGAGGATGAAACTCAGTTAACTAAATTGAAAATAAGTTAGCAAACTAGACATCAACGTTCCACTTGACCTAAAGGATCAACAACAATGAGAATTCTTCCATTATAGAATATGCCCTTATGCACATTTTTGTGTATCAGAGGTACTGTATCAGTCACATTGCAAAAGACCTAGATCAACTTAAAAAAATAAAACCCAATAGAATGATTACAGCTACTGCCTAGAATGACAAGTATTATCAACAAAAATTAATCAGGCGCATCTTTTCGTGAACTCAATTAATAATGTGCAACAACAGGGTCTCTTTTCTTAAGATGAAAATTAATTAGTGGAGGGAAGGTCACTTGGAGATGCTGACATCACTCATCAGAATGCTCTGGCAGCTCTAATTATTTGTCTTCCAGGCTTGGGTGATCAGAAATTATTGCAATACCTGAGCAACATTTTGAAAAAGCTTTGTGCATGGCTCTTTTAATTAGACGTGGTATTTGATTAATGCAGTGGAAGCATTTAGATCAGCCTCTTATCATTGAGTGACTTAGAAGTTTTAGAGAATTGTACTGTGCAAGACAGGGTCACTAAGATTTTTAATGCAGACTCTTAAAAAGCAGTTTTAAGAAGCCAATAAATTGTTTATGTCCTCTCTTTCCTTTTCTCTTTCATTGCCAAGCATGAATCTATATAGTTTCAATATGAAAGATATATGAAATAAATTAAACAGTATACTGTATGAATATTTAGTATGTGTGTGTATACATATAGTAATACAAAACCACTTGCTAAATTTGAACAAGATGGGTTTATGTAATATTGTACTGTTGAAGATATGAGCTATACCTGGTAATCAGTAATGAGTAGAAGCTTATGGAAGATGATACTGTGATGTTTTTGTATAATAATTTACCATTATTCCTCCAAGACACAGGCAAAATAAAAATAATGTAATATGCTTACTGCGTTAAAAGAAAACTATCCATGTTTACTTTCTATTTTCCATATACATTTTATTTGTGTGTGTATATATGTTAATGTAATGTGTATATAAATATACAACAATGATTTCTAGTTAGAGCTAGGTGAATGATTTATAGCAATTTAGGGGTAGATTTCAAAGACTTTGAGGACAGGGTTTGTTTCTTTTCTCGTGTTTGTACAGCACCCCAAAAATTGGGCCCCTATTGTGAACTATCTTAATATAAATAAATATAAAAAAAATTAAAAGTTACAAAGGGCAATTAGGTACCCAATTTCCAGTGGCTTTCAATGGAAGTTAGTTACCTAACTGCCCTTTGTGCCTTTGAAAATCTCCCCCTTAGTCTAGAAATGTAGCTTTTTTCCCTCTCTACGTGAATTGTCTGTGACCAGCATGTGATTTTTCTCAGATCTACTTGTTGCTTGAAAACATTCATTGAATATGTTTAATGAGTAATTCTTAAACTCTGTGTAGTTTGTTGCAAGTATTTGGCATTTGCATTGTTTATTTTACTATTACGTATTCTTCATATTACATTAATTTTGATTGGGCACAGAAGCAATATGCTTTACTTTAGTCATGAATTAAAGTCACAATTTGCTGGGAGACAGGAAGGCAAACCAATTTCATGTTTTCACTGTGTTATTAAAGTTAAGCAAACACTTAAGTGGGCACAATTCCATGGAAGCTAATGGAATTATTCTTGGATTTGGCCCATTATATGTATTGTTTCTATGACTGACTTCCTCCTAACATGGTTTTATGATGACAGTTCAAAATCGTAAAACTTATTCACTCTACAAAACTAGAGTCATCAATTTTTACTTTTGATGTATTTGGTTATTTACAGTTTCATTGGCCAGCTAGGAAATATACAGCACTGAGATCATACCATTGCCTTCAATAAACTTATACCCTTTTATAGTGGGGCTCAGTTTGGCAATAACAGCTTAAAATGAACATATTCAAGAAACATCAATAAATTGTCATTCCTTGTAAAATTCTATGCGACAAGGTGGCTGGGCTCTCCTGTGTTTAAGGTTCTGGGTAAGTTATGAAGATTGTTTGTGTCAAGTGTGGTTTGTTAACGCCACCAGGACTTAAGAGAATTGGAAATGACTTTCTGGGTAGGGGACTGTGATCTGGGACAGAAATATCCCTGTAGGGAAAATTCCAGGAGCAGCCAAGCTTGGGAGAAAAAAATTAAATGGAGGTTTACCTTGTGGTGTTTTATGTCAGCTACCAGTAGAGCCAAACTGTAGGATGAAGGGTAATTCTGAGCTATATACTGACTGTATATTCTCATCATACTACTGTACATACTGACCTAACAACAGTTATGCTATTCTTTTTATACAGCAAGTACAGTACTTCACTACAACTTTTTACAAAAGGATATTTTAAAGGAAATTTTTTTTTAGTGTTTGAAATATAGTATGTATCTTTGAAATAGCATGCAGCTTTCGTTTTGGCATTTACTTTCCACAAAGGGGTAAAAGTTAGTTCTGGCGCTGAATAACTGTATGAAGTTTATGGTGAATATGAGTTAACAGTAGTTGATTGGCTGAAAGATCTCATTAAATACTCTTAAAGCAAGGCAAGTTTTGGAAATTCCATATTAAATAAAATATAGTGACCACAAACAATGGCTTTTTCTTAGCACAGGGGAAGGTAGTTAAAATGTTAAAGTGGTAGGCAAACCAACCACTTTCAAGGCAACCCTTTGGGGCCCAAACAGTAGACAGAGAATATAAACTAATTTCTGATAACTTTTTAATTTTGTCCCCTTTTGAAGTAAAAGATTGGTTTTAGACATGTGTGAAAGGTGCTTTCAGAACATATAACACAGCTCAGGTGACACCTGCTCCTTCATCAACGGATCCCGTATCTCCACTGGCCTTAGCAACTTTTCTGGCAGAAACTCTAGACATACGCACTAGGCTTGATTTTCACCTCATGCCAGTTTTACATCAGTGTAACTCTAACTTTAGTGCATAAGAGCCAAATCAAACTTCCTATAAATACCTTTTTGTTGTACTACATCTATGGCAAGTACTGCCAACTTCATGGTAAAGGATTCTGGGCCTGAGGTCACTGGATCTCCCCAAAGAAAATGAAAACTCATGTAATGAGTCTGAAATATGGCCTGAAAAACCTTCCTCTACCTTATAGTGTGCTGGTCATGGAAGCCTCCCTGAGCCCTGCATAGCTAATCACACATGTCCTCGCAAAACCTAGGGCCAAACAGTTCAAATGGAGAAAGTTACTCAATCAGTTTATGTATGTTCTATGTTTGTAATCACTTTTAACCTTTTTTCAATTCTTTTCTCTAAATCTTTTTTCACTTTTGTTATGAATCATGTACAAAGACTAAAGCTTTTTCTTTAGGTTCTAAATGCTGCTGACAATTCTCGAGGAACTTTAGCAGCTTCAATTTAGTTATTCCAGATTTATATCAATGTACCTGAGAATAGAATTTGACCCTTAAAAATTGTGAGCAAAGGATAGGCATTTGAAAATGAAAAATCAAATTTAAGGCAAAAGTGAACAAGGCTAAAGGCATTACTTGTACAGTTGGATTCACTGTAAAATAAGTAAGTAATTAAAATGGAAGTATTCTTGAAATCACTAGCAAATTTTTCACACGTCCTTTTCCTTGAAGGAACAAATTATGAAAACTAAAATTGTTGGCTTTTTATATGAATAAATAATGTATGAAGTAACATTGTTTCAGCTTAATACATTATACCTTGAATGTATGCAAATTCAGACAAATGCCAATGTACCTTTTGTGGAACCCCCTTGAAAATAAGCACCTGAGAATCAGGATATTTCTTAAGACCATTTTTACTGGTTATTTAAAGAAAGTTCCTTTTTACCAGATGCCTACTGTAATTTGTTAATGTTAATTAACAATATTTGAAGCAAATCATGATAAATAGGTACTCCCCTAAACATTATGCATCTAGTTGTCTGAGTAATCTGATGAGTAACGGATCAAATTAGCACAAGCTTTCCCAGTGTTGGGACATAGGTCTTTATTAGAAAGAGTATACATCATTCCTGCTTGTTATTTTGATCAAAACTGAATCAGAAAATTACCCATAGAAAATATTGCCTTTGGAATTCCAGCTTGTCTCTGTCTCTTTGAAACATAAAGCTTTAATTTTTCTTCTCAAATACCAGTTAAAAAAGATAAATACAACAAAATACCCTTGTGTTTTTTTTAATGTAAAGTTAAGTTCTTTGTTGAGATGCCCTCAGCTTTCACAATAATATTAAAACTTGAAGTTGCTGTCTGTGTATGAACATTTGAATTCAGTTTGGAATAGAATCATGTCATGCAGCTAAACCTTATGTATTTTAATTTTGACTATCGTGCCAAATGTTATACAGTGCTGAAACAAAGGAAACTACACATGTATATTAAAAGTGAATCAGTATTGCACCCAATATTAGAAGAAACTCCCACAGCCCTTTGTCTCCCTATAAGGGGCTCAGCTGTGCTGCTTCTAACCCTAACTACATCACTTCAAATTACCAGTAAATTAACAGAGTAACACTTTCAACCTCAGAGCAGATTTGATCCAAACAGTCTTTAAATGCCATTTCTGTTCCTATTAACCTAAAGATCGGCATAGCAGATATTTTCGTGAGGCTGCCCAGCAATACAGGGCATTAATGGCTAAGTTGTGACAGCACTTTTCATGATGATTTATGATTCAGTGTTTAACTTGATTACTCCACTGCTGACTCTGAATACTATTTCAATTAGTGCACAGAAGGTCACAGCACAAATATTCCTCTATAATCTATTCCTATTAACACTAATACACAGAGTAACCAAATCTTTTCACCCTTGTTGATTCAAATCATCCATAGCACTAACTGCAGGCTTGTTTACCAGTTTACTGCTCTGGACATATCCGAAATGTTAATTTTCAGTCCTTTGAGTATCATTAATAGCTGTACCATGGCATGGTGAATAAAGCATCCCTATGCTTGAGTATGCACATTAATGATTATCAAAAGCTCAGCATTATTAAATGGCAGGTACACTTTCAAAAGGAACTCCACTTTACATCATTATTTCATGGCTAATTATTAGGGGGAAAATAATGAGAAAATATTTAAGAAACATAACAGGAGATGTAAATTAATACAATTAAGGAAAACACTGTATGAAACCAATACACTAGAATAGAATGTTTCCTTAATAATAGGCTTTTGGAATCAAATTCTGCATCATTTATGCCTTGTACAATCCTGTCCTTTGGACTGAACTGTCCTTTGTTATTCTTATATATGAAGGAGTTCACTCACGGTTAGATCACCACCTTGTGGCTAGATGTGGCGTAGCCCTTCTCTCCCATCTGGCAGTCGCTCCGATGCTGTGGAGGTCTCTGTTCCTGTAACTTGGCCCTCTAGCCAGGTCATGATTTAGCCCATCCCTTCCACTGTAACAGAGAGTCCAACAAAATAAGAGTTCATTGTCCTTATATTTGGTCTCTGGCCCCAGCTCCTTGCACCCCTTTTTTGGCCTCATGCCACCATACCAGTGGATAGTATGGGAACTCTACGCACTCACTACAGAGGGTTCCAGCATATAAGAACATAAGAATGGCCATACTGGGTCAGACCAAAGGTTCATCCAGCCCAGTGTCATGTCTTCCGACAGTGTCCCGTGCCAGTTGCCCCAGAGGGAATGAACAGAACAGGTAATCCTCAAGTGATCCATCCTCTGTCGCCCACTTCCAGCTTCTGGCAAACAGAGGGTAGGGGCACATCCTTGCCCAACCTGGATAATAGCCACTGATGGACCTATCCTCCATTAACTTTTTTGAAGTATCAAAACCATCAACCAAGGTCTGTTCAGTCCAACTTCTTGCTGTTGCTTCCCTGAGCTCCATCCTACTGCGGCCTTCTCCCGCTCAATCCTTGTTTCAGGCCAGGGCACTCAGGGATCTTTGCTGGAATCCCCTAACAAATTTCAAAACTAAACCTATACACAGAAACCCACTCTCCACCAACCCAGAGAGTTGGGGCCCATCTAGTGCTCCCAGAGTGGGGATGGGATGCTGGGGTTATGTGCCCAGGTTTTGGAGCATGTGATGAGAGAGGAGCACCCTGCCACTTCAGCTGCTCTAACAGTTCCCAGCACAGTATGCCGCTGCTGCTTTGGCAATGGCATGGACCCAGCTCGTTAGAATGCTCATGTGCTTAGTTTTGGCAGGCTGCCAACAGGTTCCTGGGGAACACAAGCAAGAGAAGGGAATTTGAAAGAATTTATAACTCAGCCAAACCTGAATGGAATTTCACTGGACAAGTGGAAGGCCCAGGGATTTTTCCCTTCCAAATTTCAATGGCTTTCTGCAGACAATGGAACTTTTCAAAAGTAGGAAAGTGTTAAACAACCTAAATATAGGGATACTCCATAACGTGATGGTTTAAGTTTCCTTGCACCCCACGCAACATGTGACTGCCAGCTTTCACCCTTCCTAGCCCCTATTTTCGAGGGTTAATTGCCAAGTTATGTGATATAACTGGAGACCTCTGAGATACATCTGTTGCACCTAATGTTCCTTTGTCCACACAGCTGCATTTTGCACATCACACAGGCAGTGCAGCTAAACAGCAGAAATCAGCTGTGCTCTGCATGACTATTTTCGGGGACCTTTCCACCATGGGTCTTATATCCTAAAAATACAAAGAACTGCCATTACTCTTTCCTAATACAAAGTAGAGACATCCCTCCCCCTCACACAACCCCTGGTAGCACCCAAGTATGGATGTGAGTTATACTACTCTATAACTAAAGCCCATACACTTGGAATTCAAATGCACAATATGACACTCTTACATTGTTGGTGGTACCTGATGAGGATAGCCACATTCTGTGGGTGGAAAATGGGCAGGATTATGGAGGTAGGGCTAGCGTTGATGTTGGAACCTTTATGGTACATTCTCTGAGTTTCTAGCATGTTCACTGCAAATACAAAATTATATTAATGTTATTTTAAAGGACAATATATTCTCAGCCTTGTTTCTTAATGACTTTTTCTCTGGGAATGTAAATAGACTTTATACTAAGTGGTTTGATGTTGCTAAAACTTTGATACTGAACTTGTCGGTTTCTCCCATTCTAATGATATCATTGATTCTGTAATAAGTAATGTCCATATCTAGACGAATAAAGTAATAATGATTTAAGATTGAATTGAATTACTTCATTATTGTCTGTACTGTTCTGTAGGTGAATTCCCAAATCTTTCAAACATTGCTTACACAGCTAGTTCAGATGAGTCTGTTGTTAATTTTAGCACAGATGTTACTCTCTGCAGGACATACAAACAAACTAGAGATAACTAGCTGTACAATTTGTTGCTGTATCATAGTTACAAAAGTTCTCTGGCTTTCAAGTTGTTGTTTATATAATAAAAGCCAACTCTTCAGACTGAAAAAGATGAAGTCATAATTTGTTGTTCACATTTATTTATTTGTTTGTTTGTTTTGGAAAATGTATTACTTGTGACAGATAGGAGAGTGCTAGAAGTGGAAGTCTGACTCATTTTTGTTTCCACACTGCTTCACAAGTGCGCTCCTATGCTATTTTGGTCTGATCCTCCCTTTCTCCAAACCATGGAAAGAGCCCAATATGCTAACCGCTTCATGGGCTGCATCAAGGAAGAATTTCTAGACAAATTCACTACAAAACCAATTATATACCTGAGATACGTCAATGATATTTTCATTCTCTGGACAGACTACCTAAATTCCCTTATGGATTTCCAAAACAATTTCAGCAACCACCACCCATCCATCAACTTTTACTAGAATATTCTCACACCAGCATCAGCTTCCTGGACACCATGATCAGCTTCAACAAGAGAACCCTTCAGACAACTATGTACAAGAAACCCACAGCTCACCACACTTACCTTCATAGATCCAGTAACCATCCCAAACATACCAAGAAATCTGTTATCTATAGCCAGGCACTCACCACACAATATAGTCTGAGGAGAAAGTCTGGGATATGCACCTTAACACACTTAAAACTCCCCCCACCAAACAAGGGCACTCCAACAGAGAAGTAGATTGAATCATGGAATAGGTAATCCAAATACCCCAAGAGAACCTGCGGGGTTCAATACGGGGGTGGGGTGGGGGCAGAGACAGGGAGGGAACAACCTCTGACCACACAGCCCAGTTGTCACCTACCAGCCCACATTGGAATCCCTAATATATCATTAAATTATTACAATCCATACTGGAATAGGACAACATCCTGAAAGAAATCTTTCCCCAAACCCCTCTTCTGGCCTTCAAACAACCCCCAAACCTCACCAAGCTCATCATCAGAAGCAAGCTCCCCACAGACGAGGACACACCAACACAAAGCGGCACCAGACCTTGTCACAACAACAGATGCAAAACCCTGTAGACATATTGCCATTGCTACAATGATTAGTACCCCCCACAACACACCTTTCAAGATCCAGGGGTCCTAACTATGCCCATGACCACATGTGATGTACTTCATCCAAAAGTTTGTGTGTGCAGAGTTCTTTTCTGTGCTTTCCATTTATGCATTAAGTACAAGTGATAAAGATGTGTACAATGACTATATATATACATATGTGATTCAAAAACTGGACTATTTCATTTTGGTTTTAGAGCGTAACATATAGATAATGCTGTCTGAGATGTTGTCACTAGCAAATGCACTTAAGTGTTCATTAATCCATTTGCATATATTACAGCATCTCTGCTTGGTAATACCATTGCCTTTGTGTCACTTATACAACATATTAAGTAATATAAAACATAGGAAATTACGTACAAAAAACTATGTTAAAAGATTGTTTAGGTTCTTTAGTTACGTGATCACATATGAGAAAACAGTAGTATGTGATCCCATAGAGACTATCATAATGCTTATCCACAAGGAGGCAAATTATGGTTGTATGGGCAATGTAAATTCTGCCATTTCCTAAGTCCTGAGTGCTTGACTTTGCAACCTTAATGTTCCTTTAACCAAGTTTTTGTATTTTGTTATTTCTCATTGTGCTGGAAATGCCTTGAATAAAGTCTTTCTTATGAGATTTAACATTTCCATCAACAATCATTGCTGGAACCAAAAAGTACAGAGGCATGCCTATTAATTCTGAAAAAACTTCAACTTTCTCAGACCTCAAAAGTTCAGTTTGATTTGAGTTTTATGAGAAGAGTTGTATCATTTTTTACTTTATCCAGATAGGTTTGCTCATTCCTAAAAAATAAACAAACAACAACAAAAACCACTAGAACTTAAAGACCTTCTTTGCTTACAATTTGATAATATCCTGGGGATATGCAGAGTCTGAGTTAAAAGAAAAGATCCTCTATCAGCTGCTTTTTATTCATATATTGTTTGTCATAGGATCCATTTATTAGCCTAGAGATAATGTGACAGTTGACTCTAGCTGTAACACAGCACTCATTAGTAAGCTTGACAGGGAGGTGCCAGCAGCTACTTGAGATTGTATTTTATCAATCTTCATGGCTCATTTGGGAGGCTCACTGTGCTATCCTCTACACCCAGTGCTTGCTGGGATAGGGCGAATAGCCACACAGCCAGACAGCTGCAGTGGCACAGGAGCCAGCAAACAGAGCTGTAAACAGGGGAGTTTGCGGGGGAGTTCTGTTGGAGGAGAAGGTATTTGACCTAGGTGAGAAGGTGATGACAGATACAGAGGCAGCGGTGGTAGTGACCCAAGTAGTGGAAGACACAATGAAGATGACTGGATGTAGAAGCTGCGGCAAGTACATGATCCTGGAGGGGGTACCTGAAAAGAGTTTTGTCTGCATGAAGCGCCGCCTGATAGAGCTGATGGAAGAAAAGATCCGAGGATTGGAGTTGCAGGTGGAAACTCTGGTTGAGTTTAGAAGGGGGTTCGAGGGGATGATGGAGCAAAGACATGAGGAGGCTGAAGGGAAAAGCTCAGACTTGCAGATGGAAGCTGGACCAAAGAACTCTGAGGGGAGACTGCTGGGTGAGGATAGTGGACAGTGGAAGCATGTGACTAAGAGAACCAGGCAGAGGAAAAGGTGGGCTAGTGAAGGAGAAAGAGCTCAGGAACAGGTTTGCGGAGTTGGAAAATGAAGAAGGGGCACAGCAGGTAGTCACTGAAGGTGAGAGGGCAAGGAAAAAGAGAAGAGCAACTAGTCCTATAGGAAGAGGGCAAGAGTCAATGGAGATAACGACACCAAATATGATCCCCAGGAGGATATGGGATTGGTTGCAGAGGATTGCAAGGGACAATAGGAATCGAGAGGACTTGCAGCTAGAGGGAACAGGGGATAGACTGGAGAATCGCACCATCACCAGGAAAAGGCAGGTCTACGTGATTGGGGACTCCTTACTGAAAAGAATAGACGGGCCTGTAACAACAGCTGATCCAGAGAACAGAAGGGTGTGTTGTCTGCCGGGTGCTAAGATACGGGATGTGGACCTGAGGCTGAAGAGGATCCTAATGGAAGTGGGAAAGAATCCACTGATTGTCCTTCATGTGGGAACAAATTATACGGCTAGATTCTCACTGGAACGTATCATGGGAGACTATGCCAGGCTGGGGAAGACACTTAAGGAAATCGAGGCTCAGGTGATCTTCAGTGGGATTCTGCCTGTTCCTAGAGAAGGGCAACAAAGGTGTGACAAGATTATGATGCTCAACAGATGGCTCAGGCACTGGTGCTATAAGGAGGGCTTTGAAATGTATGGCCACTGGGAAGCATTCATGGACAGAGGACTGTTCTCTTGGGATGGACTTCACCTGAGTAAGGAGGGAAATAGACTTCTAGGATGGAGGATGGCACAACTGATCAAGAGAGCTTTAAACTAGGAATCTGGGGGAGATAGTTGGGAGATGTCCAGGTAATCTCCACGCCGGATTTTAACACTGAGAGGGAAGAAAACAAAGTAAGAAAGGATACAGCTGTGGGTAGGAGAATGGACATAAGGAGGAAGGGTACTGTACATACCAGTCTAATAGGTGATACTGGCAGTAGAATGTCTGTGCCTAATTGGGTAAAGGATGCGAGTGAGGCCAAACAGCAAAAATTAAGATGTTTGTACACTAATGTGAGGAGCCTAGGTAACAAAATGGAGGAACTAGAGCTACTGGTGCAAGAAGTGAAACCAGATATTATAGGGATAACAGAAACATGGTGGACTAGTAGTTATGACTGGACTACAGATATTGAAGTGTATGTGCTGATTAGGAAAGACAGAAATAAAGGCAAAGGTGGTGGAGTAGCATTGTAAATCAATGGTGAGGTAGACTGTAAAGAAATAAGAAGTGATGGAATGGATAAGACAGAGCCTGCCTGGGCAAAAATCACATTGAGGAAGAAAGCTACCAGAGCCTCCCCTGGGATAGTGCTTGGGGTGTGCTATAGACCGCTGGGATCCGATCTGGATATGGATAGAGACATCTTTAATGTTTTTAAATACTAATGGGAATTAGTGATCATGGGAGACTTTAACTTCCCAGATATAGACTGGAGGACAGGTGCTAGTAATAATAATAGGGTTCAGATTCTCCTAGATGCAATAGCTGATGGATTCCTTCACCAAGTAGTTGCTGAACCAACAAGAGGGGATGCCATTTTAGATTTGGTTTTGGTGAGTAGTGAGGACTTCATAGAAGAAATGGTTGTAGGGGACAACCTTGGTTCGAGTGATCATGAGCTAATTCAGTTCAAACTAAATGGAAGGATAAACAAAAATAGACCTGTGACTAGGGTTTTTGATTTCAAAAGGGCTAAATTAAAAAAAATAAGAAAATTAGTTAGGGAAGTATATTGGATTGAAGAATTTGTGGATCTAAAGGCAGAGGAGGACTGGGATTACTTTAAGTCAAAATTGTAGAAGCTATCGGAAGCCTGCATCCCAAGAAAGGGGAAAAAATTCATAGGCAGGAGCTGTAGACCAAGCTGGATGAGCAAGCATCTCAGAGAGGTGATTAAGAAAAAGCTGAACGTCCACAAGGAGTGGAAGTTGGGAGGGATTAGCAAGGAAAGCTACCTTATTGAGGTCAGAACATGTAAGGATAAAGTAAGAAAGGCCAGAAGCCATGTAGAGTTGGATCTTGCAAAGGGAATTAAAACCAATAGTAAAAGGTTCTATAGCCATATTAATAAGAAGAAAACAAAGAAAGAAAAAGTGGGACCACTAAACACTGAGGATGGAGTGGAGGTTAAGGATAATCTAGGCATGGCCCAATATCTAAACAAATACTTGCCTCAGTCTTTAATGAGGCTAATGAGGAGCTTAGGGATAATGGTAGGAAGACAAATGGGAAGGAGGATATCGAGGTAGATATTACCACATCCGAGGTAGAAGCCAAATTTGAACAGCTTAATGGGACTAAATTGGGGGGCCCAGATAATCTTTATCCAATAATATTAAAGAAACTGGCACATGAAACTGCAAGCCCATTAGCAAAAATTTTTAATGAATCTGTAAACTCAGGGGTTGTACCATATGACTGGAGAATTGCTAACATAGTTCCTATTTTTAAGAAAGGAAAAAAATGTGATCCGGGTAACTACAGGCCTACTAGTTTGACATCTGTAGTATGCAAGGTCTTGGAAAAAATTTTGAAGGAGAAAGTAGGTAAAGACATTGAGGTCTATGGTAATTGGGACAAAATAGAACATGGTTTTACAAAAGGTAGATCATGTCAAACCAACTTGATCTCCTTCTTTGAGAAGGTAACAGATTTTTTAGACAAAGGAAATGCAGTAGATCTAATTTACCTTGATTTCAGTAAGGCATTTGATACGGTTCCACATGGGGAATTATTAGCTAAATTGGAAAAGATGGGGATCAATATGAAAATTGAAAGGTGGATAAGGAACTGGTTAAAGGGGATACTACAATGGGTCACACTGAAAGGTGAACTGTCAGGCTGGAAGGAGGTTACTAGTGGAGATCCTCAGGGATTGGTTTTGGGACCAATCTTATTTAATCTTTTGATTACTGACCTTGGCACAAAAAGCAGGAATATGCTAATAAAGTTTGCAGATGACACAAAGCTGGGAGGCATTGCCAATACAGAGAAGGACCAGGATATCATACAGGAAGATCTGGATGTCCTTGTAAACTGGAGTAATAGGATGAAATGTAATAGTGAAAAGTGCAAGGTCATGCATTTAGGGATTAATAACAAGAATTTCTGTTATAAACTGGGGGCGCATCACTTGGAAGTAATAGAGGAGGAGAAGGACCTTGGAGTATTGGTTGATCACAGGATGACTATGAGCCACCAATGTGATATGGCGGTGAAAAAAGCTAATGCGGTCTTGGGATGCATCAGGCGAGGTATTTCCAGTAGAGATAAGGAGGTATTAGTTCCATTATACACTGGTGAGACCACATCTGGAATACTGTGTGCAGTTCTGGTCTCCATGTTTAACAAAGATGAATTCAAACTGGAACAGGTACAGAGAAGGGCTACTAGGATGATCCGAGGAATGGAAAATCTGTCTTATGAAAGGAGACTCAAAAAGTTTGGCTTGTTTAGCCTAACCAAAAGAAGGCTGGGGGGAGATATGATTGCTTTCTATAAATATATCAGAGGGATAAATACCATAGGGGGAGAAGAATTATTTAAGCTCAGTACCAATGTGGACACAAGAACAAATGGATATAAACTGGCCACCAGGAAGTTTAGACTTGAAATTAAACAAAGGTTTCTAACCATCAGAGGAGTGAAGTTCTGGAACAGCCTTCCAAGGGAAGCAGTGGGGGAAAAAGACATATCTAGCTTCAAGACTATGCTTGATAAGTTTATGGAAGGGATGATATGATGGGATAGCCTAATTTTGGCAACTAATTGATCTTCAACTATTCTCAGTAGATATGCCCAATGGCCCGTGATGGGATGATAGATGTGGTGGGATCTGAGTTACTACAGAGAATTCTTTCCTGGATCTCTGGCTGGTGAGTATTGCACACATGCTCAGGGTTTAGCTGATGACCATATTTGGGGTCGGGAAGGAATTTTCCTCCAGGGCAGATTGGCAGAGGCCCTGGGGGTTTTTCGCCTTCCTCTGCAGCGTCACTTGCTGGAGGATTCTCTGCACCTCAAAGTCTTTAAACCACGATTTGAGGACTTCAGTACCTCAGACATAGGTTAGAAGTTTGTTGCAGGAGTAGGTGGGTGAGATTCTGTGGCCTGTGTTGTGCAGGAGGTCAGACTAGAAGATCGTAATGGTCCCTTCTGACCTTAAAGTCTATGATTTCTATAATGCTATGCTTTTAAAAATGGAGACTTCCAGAAGTTCTACATGACCAAATAATCTGCTCTTTGTCAGGAATATAAGCATGGCCCCAGGAATTCTGCAACATATAATTGACAATTTCTAAGACAAGGGTTGGAAACCTGTGCAGTGTTTAATGTAAATTCTGTAGCAATTCTGTACTCCTTGAATTATGTATTTGCAGAATTCAATCATGCGTAATGTGTCAGGGATGTGGTGCAAATATTAATATCACTCTTTAAACTGTATCATCAGCCAGAAGAAATGGCAGTACCATATGTTTTAGAGAATTGTTTTTTTGTTTTTTTTTTTACTTTTCCCTCCCACGCTCCACCCTGTGTGTATGGAGGTGTGTGTTGGGTTTTTTTCTTTTTCTTTCTTTCTTTGTTTGTTTTGTAGCTCAGAAGAACATGCTGTGATTTAATACTTTCCTTTTAATTTTTGGGTTTTATTGATTTGCAGCCCTCTAACCACTCCAACCTACCCTAAATATTCTTCTTAAACTCCCATACCCTCCCATCTATGTTGCAGATTTTAATAGCTACCACATCAAATGGGAATACAGAGTGTCAGATCAAAATGGAGTTGAGCTTTTGGACTGGGCCTTGCTCATGACCTTCACCTCACTGATGACCAAAACAACATGGTACCTTTAATTCGGCCAAATGCAAATAAGATTACTCCCCTGATCTTATGTAGAACACCAGCACAGGCCATCATCCACTTCAAGATATGAAGCAGTATATTGAAAAACTTCCCACATAGTCGACATCATCCAGTCCTCACCAAAGCTGGACTAGCATACCTGTTGTGAACATGAATACAACCCTTCACTGGAACTATCAGAAAGAAAACTGGCCCAGTTTTACACAATTCACCAACTGCTATATCACTTGTATCTCGCACAATATCTCTATCAAAGAAGTTTGCATGTGGTTCACAAAAGCAATTTACAAAGCTGCCACCAAGTTGATTCTACAAGATTTGTAATTATAAGATTTACATTCCCTACCTAGATGGGGAGTGTGTAGAACTCCTCAATAATATGAAGAAAGTGGTGATTCAGAAATTGCCACACATCTCCTAGACAGCTTGAATGCTTTTAGAAGAGCAAGATGGGAGCAGGTTACCGCAGAACTAAACATGTCAAGATCTAGCTGCAAACCCTTGGTACTAATTATAAAATGGTGCTGCTCAGAAGCCTCAAGCACCATGCCATTAGCTAGTCTCTTCACACAGCATTGCTACCCATCTGATAAATGTCACAATAGCAGATAAGGGCAAAAAGTTTGAGGGAAAGGTGAAGAAGAAATGGCACCAATGCAAACAGTGTATACCTGAAACCAAAGAAGATGTCAAGCCTTTCACTGCAGATGAAATACAAAGGGTGATCAAAACACTAAAAACCAGGTAAAGCCTGTGGGTTTCACATCTTCTCCTAATTTCAGAAGAACCTAGGAAAAACTAGCAGACATCTTCCTATCTGGAGTAACTCAGCAGAATAAAATACCTAAAATCTGGTGCAGAATAAAAGTAATAGCCTTGCCAAAACCTGAGAAAGGTCATGGATTTGCAACAAGTTACCGCTGCCTCTCTTTACTAATCAGTGTGTACAAATTATTTGAAAAGCTTATCCTTCAAAGAATTTCCACCACCATTGATGACATCCTGAATGTAGATCAAGCAGGTTTCAGATCAAACAGTCCTACTTGTACTCAAGAGCTGGCACTCACCTCCTACAACAGAAATGGCTTTCAGACCAGGTAGGGGGGCAGTATTCCCAATCATATGACAGGCTTTGGCATATAGGCCAACTGTACAAACCCTCCTTAGTCCTACCAAAGTGAGTTATGGCTGCAGAAATGTTGCTGAGAGGCATAGAAAAAATGTCTCCTGGTCTTTTCAACTTCTTCTCACTAGCCTTCCTAACAGCACTGCCAGGTGCTTTATTTACATAGATGACATCTATCTGGCAGTACAGGACTGGGATTCCAGTCATCTAGAAGAAGTACTGAATGCCGATGTAAAAGAGATGGCCCGTTATTATGAAATATGAAGATTTAAACCTAGTATCAAAAAGACAGTTTCCAGCTGCTTTTGTCTGTACCACTTAAAGGCCAACAAACAGCTTAATATATTCCTGAATGGATGCAGGCTGGAGAATGCCTGTGTATCTAGCTGTTACACTGGACTGTAGCATGACTTTCAAGGAACACCTTAGTAAGACCTCACTGAAAATAAAGACAAGAAACAATAGGAGTTGGCGGATGTGATTACAGAGCCATTGGCCATTATCTTTGAAAACTCATGGCAATCGGGGGAAGTCCCGGACGACTGGAAAAAGGCTAATGTAGTGCCCATCTTTAAAAAAGGGAAGAAGGAGGATCCGGGGAACCACAGGCCAGTCAGCCTCACCTCAGTCCCTGGAAAAATCATGGAGCAGGTCCTCAAGGAATCAATTCTGAAGCACTTAGAGGAGAGGAAAGTGATCAGGAACAGTCAGCATGGATTCACCAAGGGCAAGTCATGCCTGACTAATCTAATTGTCTTCTATAACGAGATAACTGGCTCTGTGGATGAGGGGAAAGCAGTGGACATGTTCCTTGACTTTAGCAAAGCTTTTGACACTGTCTCCGACAGTATTCTTGCCAGCAAGTTAAAGAAGTATGGGCTGGATGAATGGACTATAAGGTGGATAGAAAGTTGGCTAGATTGTCGGGCTCAATGGGTAGTGATCAATGGCTCCATGTCTAGTTGGCACAGCTGGTATCAAGTGCCCCAAGGGTCGGTCCTGGGGCCAGTTTTGTTCAATGTCTTCTGGAGGATGGTGTGGATTGCACCCTCAGCAAGTTTGCAGATGACCCTAAACTGGGAGGAGAGGTAGATACGCTTGAGGGTAGGGATAGGATAGAGAGGGCCCTAGACAAATTAGAGGATTGGGCCAAAAGAAATCTGTTGAGGTTCAACAAGGACAAGTGCAGAGTCCTGCACTTAGGACGGAAGAATCCCATGCACCGCTACAGACTAGGCACCAAATGGCTAGGCAGCAGTTCTGCAGAAAAGGACCTAGGGGTTACAGTGGATGAGAAGCTGGATATGAGTCAACAGTGTGCCCTTGTTGCCAAGAAGGCCAATGGCATTTTGGGCTGTATAAGTAGGGGCATTGCCAGCAGATCGAGGGACGTGATCATTCCCCTCTATTCGACATTGGTGAGGCCTCATCTGGAGTACTGTGTCCAGTTTTGGGCCCCACACTACAAGAAGGATGTGAAAAAATTGGAAAGAGTCCAGCGGAGGGCAACAAAAATGATTAGGGGACTGGAACACATGACTTAGGAGGAGAGGCTTAAGGCTTGACAAAGCCCTGTCTGGGATGATTTAGTTGGGGATTGGTCCTGCTTTGAGTAGGGGGTTGGACTAGATTACCTGCTGAGGTCCCTTCCAACCCTGATATTCTATGATTCTATGAATATGATGAACAAACTTGCTGGTTCTACCTGGGGAGCTAGTGTGCAGATACTAAGATAGTCAGGGTTTCACTTGTGGTATTCTATACCAGAGTATTGTTGTCTGTTGTGGGCTCAGCTCTTTTCACCCAGGACTAGTAGAAGCTCATCTGAATGAAAGCATGAGTATAGCAGGTACCCTGAGATTGACCAACCTGGCCTGGATGCTGGTTCAGTCCAACATCATCCCTCTGTCTGTCAGGCGACAAGTTGCCTTGCAAAATTTGCTCCTTAAGGTGCAAGACATCACAGTTTTCCCTGTTTAAATGTGTGTTTAATCTACCAAGTCACTGTCTTAGGTTTAGTCATCCTGTTTGGACAGTTCCCCTAAGGAACCTTAATAAGCACTTGCAGGTGACATATTAGGTGGAAAAAATAAGCTTTAAACAGAACCAATACCTATCTCATGACAGATTCATCAGTCCAGCCCCCTGGTTTTGACCTTCCATGCCATCTTTAACTTCAGATGTGGAGTTATCCAATATGCCTCATATCTTCATGGACCTGTGCAATGCTCTCCGCTTAGCTATTGAATGATTCTGACACTTAAATCAAGCATGTTAGTCTGACTGTTTATGTAGGTGCAATTGAAAAAGAAAGTGAGGTATCATATGCTCGACTGAAACACTTGGTAAATTCTTCCATTGCCTGAAAAACATTAAAAAAAAAAAGAAACTGACTCATTCAAGTTCTACATTACGCACTTAAAAAAAGGATATTAATGATGGCGTGTTTGCTTATATAGGTTATGTTGGTATAAGGGTGTCAACATGCCTCCATGGGTCACAACTGAGAATACCAAATTCAGGACAAACTGCTGAGAAATAAGGCGGACACCCCCCAAATTAATAATTATTCTTCCATAAGATATACCAAACCAGCAACAAAAGTAAACTTCTGTCTCACCACACAAGCTAACAAGAAGTCAGAAAAGCAGTTTCTGTAGGTATTCCAGTTCTGGATTCAACACCCAGACACTTAACTTAAAGATGAGTTGTTCTTTAAAACCAGTCTCATCAAACAATAGGTTCTTCTGATCCCAAAGGACCAGCCACACTCCCAGGTCAATATATAACTCAGATCTTACCCCAAAATCATGCTGATGCCAATCCTTTAGTATCTAAAATCTAAAGGTTTATTTATAAAAAGAAAGAAAGAAAGGTAAGAGTTAAAATTGGTTAAAGGAATGAGATACATACAGACCGGTTTCAGACTAGCAGCCGTGTTAGTCTGTATTCGCAAAAAGAAAAGGATAGTAGTGGCACCTTAGAGACTAACCAATTTATTTGAGCATAAGCTTTCGTGAGCTACAGCTCACTTCATCAGATGCAAGTGAGCTGTAGCTCACGAAAGCTTATGCTCAAATAAATTGGTTTGTCTCTAAGGTGCCACTAGTACTCCTTTTCTTTTTCAGATACATACAATAATTGCAAAATTCTTGGTTCAGGCTTGTAGCAGTGATGGAATAAATTGCTGGCTTGTGAAGTCTCTGGTTGCTTCCAAGTCATTGCAAGTACCTCAGTCCCTTGGTTAGAATGCTCCCATTAATATAAGTTCATAGTCCAGAGGCTTGAGCAGGAAAGAGGCAAAATGGAGATGTTTCCGGTACCTTTTATAGCTTCTGCCATGTGGAGTGAAATCCACTGTTAGAAACAAAGCCCTCAGCACAGCTAGTGGAAAATCACAGAGAACAAGATGGTGTTTGGAGTCACATGGGCAAGTCACATGTTCATGCATTATTTTGCTTAGTCATAGCAGAGGCCATTACCTATACTTCAGATGGACCGTTCACAGGAAAGTCCATTCAGTGTAGATGGGCATCTTCCATTGTGAGGTAAGGTGTTCTTTTGATGGGCCACTTAACTTGAATAGTCCCTTCAAGATGTGTCGGCTAAATACTTTGTGGGTGTTGCCACAGGAGCAAACATATTTGAAATACAATTATAGAGCCAATACTCATAACTTCAGATACAAAATACATATATACAAATAGCATAATCATATACAGCGAATTCTTACTTTTCCATAGACACCTTATTTGACCTACTTTGTACAAGATTTGTAGCAATTATATAACAGTAAAAAGAACGAGGAGTACTTGTGGCACTTTAGAGACTAACAAATTTGTCTGGGCATAAGCTTTCGTGGGCTAAAACCCACTTCATCAGATGCATGCAGTGGAAAATTCAGTAGGAAGATATATATATATATATACAGAGAACATGAAAAAAATGGGGGTTGCTATACCAACTCTAATGAGACTAATCAATTAAGGTGGGCTATTACCAGCAGAAGAAAAAAAACTTTTGTATTGATAATCAGGATGGCTCATTTCAAACAGTTGACAAGAAGGTGTGAGTAACAGTAGGGGAAAAATTAGCATGGGGAAATAGTTTTTAGTTTGTGTAATGACCCATCCACTCCCAGTCTTTATTCAAGCCTAATTTAATGGTGTCCCAGTTTGCAAGTTAATTCCAGTTCTGCAGTTTCTCATTGGAGTCTGTTTTTGAAGTTTTTTTGTTGAAGAATTGTGACTTTTAGGTCTGTAATCGAGTGACCCAGAGAGACTGAAGTGTTCTCCGACTGGTTTTTGAATGTTATAATTCTTGACGTCTGATGTGTGTCCATTTATTCTTTTACATAGAGACTGTCCCGTTTGGCCAGAGGGGCCAAAAAATTGCATGGCACATGGCAGAGGGGCACTGCTGGCACATGATGGCATATATCACATCTACCAATGTGATATATGCCATCATGTGCCAGCAATGATATATTGCTGATATATCTGTATCAATTGCTGGCACATGATACAGATATATATGTATATATCTTCCTACTGTATTTTCCACTCCATGCAGCTGATGAAGTGGGTTTTAGCCCACAAAAGCTTATGCCCAAATACATTTGTTAGTCTCTAAGGTGCCACAAGTACCCCTTGTTCTTTTTACTGATACAGACTAACATGGCTACCACTCTGAAATATATAACAGTAGTAGCTACAATGATCTACGTGGTTATATTTTAATCAGATAACGTCACAAAGGGTCTGGTCTAAGAATGAGAGAATTACATAATTCCATCCCAGGAGAGATACAGGCATGAAGCTTGATACCTGAGGGGTTCACGCAGAGAGGCCACAAAGGGGACAGAAGAGGACAGACCACAAAGGGGACAGAAGAGCAGGTAGCCTGCAGCCATGACAGTAAGTGCTGAACTCTGTCCATACTATCCAGTATAACATAAGTAGTATACAGTATATTATCCAAATTAGATTACTTTTTCTTAATAACTTACTTGTTCAAGTGCATATTTGCAGCATATAGATTTTGACACTACACTAATAGGGCTAATCAAAAAAGAGATCTAAATTTCTAAGAGAGAACTCAACATGTGATTTAATTCTCACAACAAAAATGACATTGAAAGAATGTTAAGCTTGTGCTCAAAAACAATCAAAACAAGAAATTCACTGTTAGGCTGCAGTGTGCTCACTCAATAATTACCCTTTTCTGTTCATTCCCTCTGAAGCATTTGACACTTTCCACTGTCAGAAGACAGAATAGTGGGCTAGATGGACCATTGGTTTGACCTAGTATGACCATTCTGATGCTGTGGGTTTGAAAGGGGTAGTTTTAAATTATTGGATGCCAAAAATATTTTATTGGATGCCATCAAAATCCAAATTGGATGCCCAAAATAAATTATTAGATGCCATAAAAATATTTACGACAGACAAGGTGGGTGAGATAATATCTTTTATTGGCCCAACTTCTGCTGATGAGAGATACAAGCTTCTGAGCTTACGCAGAACCCAAACCTGATGAGGAGCTCTGTGTGAGCTTGAAAGCGTGTCTCTTTCACCAAGAGAAGTTGGTCTAATATCCTGGGACCAGCATGGCTACAACAACATTGCATATATAAAAATATTGAATCCAGAAAACCAAGAAATGGTAGGCCAGCTCTTAATAATTGTTTCTCTTACTGCCAACTCAGGGGAGTGGCCCACATGACTGACTTCCATGGTGTAAGAACCCATAAACCTGAAGCCAGGAGCTGCAGGTCAAGTATCATTTTCTTGTTGCCACCAGTGGCCCAGGGAGGGTTGCCACCAAGACGTGCTAAGAGACTAAGCCCTAGAGCAGTGTTCCCAAGCTTGTTCCGCTACTTGTGCAGGGAAAGCCCCTAGCGGGCCGGGCCGGTTTGTTTACCTGCCGCATCTGCAGGTTCGGCCGATCGCAGCTCCCGGTGGCCGCGGTTCACTGCTCCAGGCCAATGGGAGCTACTGGAAGCGGCGCGGGCTGAGGGACGTACTGGCTGCCACTTTCAGCAGCTCCCATTGGCATGGAGCAGCGAACCGCAGCCACCAGGAGCTGCGATCGGCCGAACGTGCGGACACGGCAGGTAAACAAACAGGCCCGGCCCAGCCCGCCAGGGGCTTTCCTTGCACAAGTGGCGGAACAAGTTTGGGAACCACTGCCCTAGAGGATGTCCTGTCCTAAGGAGCATGAGCTCTAAGATTCTCTATTGGCTGGCATTCCCCATATAAACCAGAAAGCCATTTCTGGGAGTTTTCTCAGAAATGCAGCCTCTAGTGTGCTTCTTCCTTACACCTGACTTGCAGTTCCTCACAGCAACCCACCTTGATCCCAGACTCCTGGCTCTTGACAAAGGTTCAGCTCCTGACCTTGATCCTTGGTTTACCGTCTTCAGCTAAAGACCATTGCTGACCCTGGCCTGATTCTCACCTTGTGCTTTCAATTTCAGACTCTGACTTTGCAGTTTTGAGCTGGCCTTGCCCCAGATTGATCTTTGACTTTTGGCCCTGATGCTGAGCAGCTCATTCTGTACCCACAGGCTGCCCGAAGCACGAGTTCTTTCACCTGTCTTACTTAGGGGACACCATGATCAGGACCAACCAACATAAACACAATTATTAACCATCAATATTTTATTATTAAAGAAAGAAAAAGGAAACATTAAACAAAACACCACAAATAGCAGAGGGCAAGTGATAAACTGGTTGTTTCCATTATAATCTGTTTTGTATGCCTTTCTGTGGAGAGCTGTTAACAGAGATTATACACTTGACAGTGAATCCGCTTTTGGTGGGTCACTTTTCTCTTGGCAAGTTAAGACCAAGTGTATTTTGAGTGTAATTCTCAAAATTATTATGAATTACGTTTTAGTATCTTATTAGGCCCTCAACACTGTTTATGTATGGCAAAATAATTTAAGGGCAAGTGAAGCCTGTCTAGTTATTAATAATAACCTAAATAGTTTATAATTGGGCAAAGTAAGAAATCTCAACTAAATCCTATGACTAGATGTAAAATTAGTTACTTAAAAGAAGCCATTTAAGGAGCTGTCTTAAAACAGTCCAATTACAAATATTAAGAATCTGAAATCCAATTAAATCCCATTATTTCTCTGTTTACCAACACTTATCTCCTGTCTCCTCACCAGGAATACATGATGTAACCATCTGGTGATTAACAGGGGAAACAGTTAGTAATTTAAGTAAATTATATTAAGTAATAACAGTTTCATATTCCAGTAAAATCATCACAAGGGTTTAAATCTAATCCTTTGCCAGTGTTTTACTTCTCTCACCATTCCACATTGAAGTTTTGGGGAGGTTTTCCTTGAGCTGGTTTTTTCTTGAGTCTTCTCTGTTTTTCTTATCAATCTGGGTAGTTTCCTGGTAGACATGGACAGAATGAATTGTGGAGTGATTGCAGTCCATCCAGAGTAGCAAGGTGTGAGTGGGAGTGGGTGAGTGCTCACGTCAGTCTTTTTTAACCTTTCTATTTTCATGAAAATTATCGGAATTTCTGGCTTTTTTATATTCAAGGTAGTTGCTGTCACTCTGTCATTCGCTCCATGGCTTCATGGGTAGTCTTTAGAAGCTTCTTCATCTTATGAATATGTAGTTTCATAATGAATATGCAATATTTCTTAAGTTGTTGATTCTATATGACAGTTTTCAGAATGATGATCTTTCTTGCCTTACTGAGTTGGGTGAGGGTTTGCTTGTGCCCTGCTAGTACTTAATTCCTCATTAATATAAATATTCTTTACTTAAAGGGCTTCTTACATTAGTAATTAGTTTAGCAAGTACATTAGGTTCCATGGTAGTACATAAGCATTTTACCATTAATATAGAAATGATATTAGGAGCTATTTTAGGAGTGTTGCATTTAACTAACATACTTGCAAATCTGCGTTTCACAAAGGTGTTTGTCATTTCAACATTTAAGAAATAAACAAAGTTTAAAACATTTCCCACTACACAGATTTTTCCTTGAATTCCAAAAGTACAAGCAGAGATTTTCCTTTGAAAAGAAAAGGGGTTGGTATGGCTACTTCACAACCTAGATTTATGGCTCTGATAACACACCCTACATTCCTTTGTAAAATTAGGCCTCTACCTAAAACATGAATGTTTTCCATGGTTTGTCTTCTTGATATTTGCTTGTTGTTGAGAGATAGGAGCAGAAACTTTCTGGTATTTCTTTGATTAGCTTTAACATTTTCTAACGTACCTAGCTAAACATAGATATTGTTATATTTCCAAACATCCTGGCTGTAACATAGTTGTAGGTATTGTGACATTACATTCTATATTCCTTATGAAAATATGCTTATGATATGAATGTGACATAACTGAGATGTACTTTATGCAAGATGGCTCATGTGAGATGTCATGAGAAGGGTTATGATTTACTGAATGTGGCTATCCAATTTGTATGCCTGTGTCAAGGTTCCTCCCCCACTCTGAACTCTAGGGTACAGATGTGGGGACCTGCATGAAAACCTCCTAAGCTTACTTTTACCAGCTTAGGTTAAAACTTCCCCAAGGTACAAATTAATTTTGTCCTTTGTCCTTGGAATATCCACTGCCACCACCAAACTCTAACTGGGTTTATTGGGAAACGTAGTTTGGACACGTCTTTCCCCCCCAAATCCTCCCAACCCTTGCACCCCACTTCCTGGGAAAGCTTTGGTAAAAATCCTCACCAATTTGCATAGGTGACCACAGACCCAAACCCTTGGATCTGAGAACAATGAAAAAGCATTCAGTTTTCTTACAAGAAGACTTTTAATAGAAATAGAAGTAAATAGAAGTAAAGAAATCACCTCTGTAAAATCAGGATGGTAGATACCTTACAGGGTAATTAGATTCAAAACATAGAGAATCCCTCTAGGCAAAACCTTAAGTTACAAAAAAGACACACAGACAGAAATAGTCATTCTATTCAGCACAATTCTTTTCTCAGCCATTTAAAGAAATCATAATCTAACGCATACCTAGCTAGATTACTTACTAAAAGTTCTAAGACTCCATTCCTGTTCCATCCCCGGCAAAGCAGCATACCAACAGACACAGACCCTTTGTTTCTCTCCCTCCTCCCAGCTTTTGAAAGTATCTTGTCTCCTCATTGGTCATTTTGGTCAGGCGCCAGCGAGGTTACCTTTAGCTTCTTAACCCTTTACAGGTGAGAGGATTTTTCCTCTGGCCAGGAGGGATTTTAAAGGGGTTTACCCTTCCCTTTATATTTATGACAGCCTGTATCATTTCTGTATTTGAAGTTAGGAATATTGACTATGTATCTGTATATCAACTATGCTACTTTGGGTGACACCCACTGATAACACTTCAGGTACAACAATGGAAAAGCCAGACAGGGCGGATGGCCCATCAGCAAGGACAATGAGCTGTGGAAAGCTTGGCCATCCTATGGACCCTCCATACTGCCACTGACTCATGGACGCTGTGATACTACAGAGTCAGGTGGTCTTGTCACCTGTTACTAAAACCTTACCTGGGACTGGTAACTCTCCAATATAATGGGTGTGTGTGTGTGAAGTTTGGGAAACAAAGGATTCCTGCCTTATGTAAATACTATTTAAGGGTGCAGAGGGAGGCAAACAGGACTCCTTTTCTCCTTGGCCTGTCAGCCCAAGAAGAAAGCCTGCAAAAGGAAAGGCAAGGCAGGAGCCCAGACTGAGACAGGAGTCCAGTCTGCAAAGGAATATAACTGGAACTCTGAACCACAGGAACTTTGCAAATTTCCTGCAACAATATCTATGGTGAGAAATACTATTTTTAACCAATTTCTTTAGTGAAACTAGTTTAGTTTGCATGTTTGATTTAATTTGCTTAGTAATCTGCTTTGTTCTGTTTGTTACCCCTTTTACTACTTAAAATCTGCCTTTTATAGTTAATAAAATTTGTTTTGTTTATTATTAAACCCAGTTTCTGTAATTTCTAACTGGGGGTGGGGGTAAGAAGTGTGCACACCTCTCTCCACATTTCGGGAAGGGGGCGAATTTAGTAATATATATTTCGGTCTGCAATCCAAGGGAGGTGGACATCTGAGTGCTGGAGCAAGTCCCTTAAACTGAGTCTTCCCAGAGCTGATCTGCAGCTGGGCGTGTCCCTGCCTGTGTGTGTGTTAGAGGAGGTTTTAAGAGCCTGGCTAAGCAAGACAGATTAAAGGGGGCCCATGCTGGCAGAACAGGTAGACTCAGTGGTATCTCAGCACATTAGGTGGCTTCCCAAGGGGCCCAACAATCACAGGTATATCTTAATATTCAGCAAATGTGCACAGAAATTTGTAACAACCTAAAACATTTTAGCATCGATTCTGAGGTCTCTCCCTTACTATGCTGAAGGTCTTTTAATACCTAATTACAACAGGTCCAAAATAAGAAAGTCATTAAACGTACATCCTATTGTGCATAGATATTAGTGGACATATGGTGCTTTTCAAACAGAAATATTAATTTTCTTGCATTTCTGGTTTTCTGTCAGAACTATTTTTTAATGTAGGAAATGTTTGCAGCTCTTTTGGTTCTCTAAGAAAACTGATAACACTAGAAAATGGACCTTTTTGTTAAGGAAAGGCAAGCTGGATCAGACAAAACCAAATCACCTTGAACCTTCACTAAACACTTGCACTGAACCTACACCAGATTTCTTTTGAAGTTCCAAAAAGTTTGGTTATTTTTGCATGGGGGTTTTTTTTTGCTATATTTGTTTGTACACACTTTTAACTACTTATTTCTAGACAGGGTTAGGGCTTGTCTTCACTACCAGGGAGATCAATGCTATTGCAATTGATGCAGCAGGTGTTGATTTAGCGGGTCAAGTGAAGACCCGTTAAATTGATGACAGAGCTCTCTCCGGTCAACTCTGGTACTCCAGCTCCCTGAGAAGAGTAAGAAGAGTGTCTTCCATCGATGCAGCACAGTGAAGACACCGGGGTAAATCGACCTATGCTATGTCAACTCCAGCTACTTTATTGATGTAGCTGGAGTAGCGTAACTTAGGTTGACTTACCCTGGTATTGAAGACAAGCCCTTAGAAACAGAAAGTACCAGAAATATTTCAGGACAGCATTATCTTGTGAAACTTCCAGCCTATTTTTGCAGACCCAGGAAGTTCCAATAGGTTAGCCAAGCATTAAGATTTTTGGGTGCTTATCCGATCTGAACCCAAACAACAAACTTTTTGAGTTTTTTTCTATCATTATTCATTTAGGTCATGCTCCTTCTCTGATTTAAATCAATGGCAAAACCCCCATTGACTTCAAGTAGCCAGATTCAGGTCCTTCTTTGCTAAGTGCTGACACTGTTCTCAGTGCTGATCAATACCTGAAAGCAGATACAGCTCCTGCCCCAAGAAGTTCACAGTCTAAATTATACTTTAATCAACATTCAGTCAAATCTTGAAGTCTGTTCAGACAAAAATACCACTGGCTTCACTGAGAGTTTTGAATGAATCAAAGAATCCAGGTATAGCCTAGTAAATTCAGTCTAAAAGCTTCTGTATTAGCACATTTTTGACATGCTGTGAGAGTTCGGGATGCCTGAAAACTTTCTCCAACTGGTCCGGGAACTATATGGAGGCTGCACCACCGTGGAAGGAGAGACACCCGAAATTCCTATCTGTGGTGACACGAAGCAAGGGTGCCCCCTGAGCCCCACCGTTTTCAACTTAGTCATGGAGCCGCTCATTTGGGCGATCTCCAGTGGTCTAGGCGGTTTCAATCTATATGACAACAGAGTGAATATCCTGGCCTACGCAGACAATCTGGTCCTGATTGCAGACAACCCTGAGAGTCTCCAACAAATGCTCAATGTCACAAGCCAAGCTGCCAACTGGATGGAATTCCGCTTCAATGCCAGGAAATGTACATCTCTGCATATCGATGGCAGTAGACGGGATTCAGTCCAGGAGACTCTGTTTCAGATCCAGGGTGAACCCATGATCTTCCTCCAGGATAGGCAGGCATACCAACATCTCGGCACACTGCAGGTTTCCGCGTCCAGCAGACACCTGAGGATACCATCACAGAGATCCTACGAGAGGTAGCTAGAATCGACTCCCCTCTACTGGCACCATGGCAGAAGATCAATGCGTTGAACACCTTTCTGATCCTCCATATCTCATTCATCCTGAGCGGATCTGCCGTGGTGAAGATACCTCTGAACAAGGCAGACAACATCATCCGGCAGCTGGTGAAGAAGTGGATGGTTCTTCTCCAGAGAGACAGCAATGAACTGGTGTACATCTTGCACAGGCAGGGCGGTGCCAACGTCCTTCGAATGTGTGATCTGTGTGACATTGCCGTGATCACTCATGCCTTTTGCCTTCTGACATGCCCAGATGCCACGGTGATGAACATCTCGGAGAGTGCTCTGCAGGATGCTGTCAAGAAACGAATTGCCAGGACCCCCTCCAACCAAGATGTCGCCACCTACCTGAGTGGCTCGCTGGAAGGTGAATTTGGAAGAGACTGGGAGACTTTGCTTCACTCTGGACTCATGCCTGCAATGCTATGCGATGACTGGAGAAGTGTATCGGCTGCTACTGGATGTCGAGGAGTCCTGCAAGGAATGCCAGGAGCTGGGAGTCCTGGTGCCACAGGTGAAGAATACAGATCACACTATCATCACTCCGAGAGCTACAGAGGACCCTAAAGGATGGCATCCACTGCCAATACGTGGAAAACATGAAATTGAAGCTGGGCCAGGGCAAGGAGTTTGAGGTGACATGCAAGTGGGATGCCAGCAACCACTTCCTCCCTGGGGGCAGCTTCACACGATCTGCAAACTGGAGGTTCATCCACAGGGCCTGGCTCAACTGCATCCCACTGAATGGCACTGTCTGCCACAGGAATTGGAACAAGTGATGCAGGAAGTGCGGCTACGCCAACGAGACGCTACCCCACGTCCTGTGTAGCTGCAAGCCCCATTCGAGAGCTTGGCAGCAGTGACACAACACCATCCAAGATCACCTAGCCAGAGCCATCCCGCCACCTGTGGGGAAGGTTGCCATAAACTCCACCATCCCTGGAACTGACAGCCAACCAGACATCGTCATCACCAACAAGGACTGGAAGAAGATCATCATGGTGGACGTCACAGTGCAGTTTGAGAACAGGACCCTGGCCTTCCACGATCCCCGAGCTCAAAAGGTAGAGAAATATGTTTCTTTGGCCAAAACCTTGAGAGCTAACAGTTACCGGGTCCAGACACATGCACTGATCGTCGGAGCCTTACGCGCATGGGACCCCAGTAGCGAGCAAGTGCTGAGACAATGTGGAATCGGTCAATGCTATGCTCGGCTGATGCGGCAACTCATGGTGTCATATGCCATCAGGTGGTCAAGGGACATCTACATAGAACACATCACTGGACATCGGCAATACCAGGAGGGGTGAGCTGGAGTGCCAATGAGAAGCGCAGTCAGGAAAGTAACAAATACTTTCCTCATGGATTGTATTTTCTAAATGGACAACCAACCTAATTCTCAATTACTGAGGGACAATCTCCACTCATTGATATATTTTGCTTTCCACAACCAAATCTCTGTACAACTTTTAATGAGTGATGTACCCGAGTATTCGGATTCTAATATCTAAACTGTATTGTTAAATCTATTCACCTACATTTGGGTTATTGCTGATTATGTACTCTATGTATCATATAACTTTAAAAACAAACTTTGTTTTTGTGGATAATCTAAGCACTATACCCAGATATACAGACACTCTTTTCCAAACCTGCTTATTATATAATTTTTTTTAACATTAGCTATTTGTGAAGGTATCATACCAGTTTTGTTTTTTCCTATCTTTTCATACAAGTGTTGATGTGGGAATTCCCTTGTTTTTATTTATTTATAGGTCTGTACATTCCCATTTCCTGGCCAATACTACCCACGTGTTGGGCTGCATTGTTTCCTACAGATTCTGTCCCTGGTGAAGGAGAGGTTATTTCTGCCTTCCATGGCAGACTGTCCCAGCACCAGGTTTTATACTGGTAGAATCTGATGCAAATGCAAGCTGAATCTATTCATGTCTCCTTAAAGTTCAATGCAATGAAGTAAATAATCTGCTATTAAAATGAACTCAGACTTCTTTTAACCCTAACGTCCGATTAGGTTTCTGCTTTCTAAGTGTTTTTTCCCCTTGATGCCCTGATACAGACCCTTACAAAATAGTGAACAACAATATGAACTTTAAGAAATGTCAGTAATTGCTGTGCATGCACATAAACTTGTTATTTTAAACAAAAAGCCTCCTTACATTTTTTTCTCATATAGGCAGAGTGATTAGTTCACATTAGGGCCCAGTGGCCTGCAAAATTAAAACTATTGGAGCAGAAAAAAATCCCTGATCAGATATTTTAAAATCTGAATGATAAGATCAACAATAGACTACAAACACAATTTCAGAGGTTTGGAACAATACATTTTGCGTCTCAGATTTCTGAACCTTAAATAATACTCTAAGGCTCAGTATTAAAGTAAATAACTAGCAACATTATTGAAAACAACTTATTTAACTACATAAACATGTCCTTGAAACTTACTAAAACTCCCGAAGTCCCATTTTCAGACTTGCATAAAAGTTGGGTTCTCTCTACAACAGGGATTGGCAACCTTTGGCATGCGGCCCACCAGGGTAAGCTGCCTGGCGGACCGGGCCAGTTTGTTTACCTGCCATGTCCTCAGGTTTGGCTGATCTCAGCTCCCACTGGCCATGGTTCGCCACTCCAGGCCAATGGGGGCTGTGGCAAGCAGTATGGGCTGAGGGATGTGCTGGCCGCCCTTCCTGCAACCCCCATTGGCCGGGAACGGCGAATCACAGCCAGTGGGAGCTGTGATCGGCCAAAGCTGAGGACGTGGCAGGTAAACAAACTGGCCAGATCCGCCAGGGGGCTTACCCTGGTGGGCCGTGTCCCCAAGGTTGCTCTACACCTAAAGCTTCCTTATCATCGTCATTGTTTTGACATAGCATATCTTGTGCGCACAGGCCACCCCCAGTCTCATAAATCTGTGTAATGTTCTTTCTTATTAAGCTCACAGATGGTGAGGAAAAAAGCAAGCAAAAGTAGCCATGTTTGCCTTCACAGAACTGAACATATAATAAAAAGCAAATGTTTGCCAAACAGGAAAGAACAAAATCTGTAAGTACAGGCAATTTATTTTCAATCTTATACAAATTTTTAATAAAACCTTTCAAAAATGAATGTCGTTCTAACAACATCTTTAATTACTTTGCTTTATTCATGTCCTCTTGAGACTGCAATCTCTATTCAACTATTTTGTAATTTGGTCAGTTTCTCAAGTAGCATCCTACTTGTCATAGTCCTACTTGTTAATTCAGGCTTTCTCCAGGTATTAGTCATCCTGATGTACTTTGCTATCCATGTACTACCTTGCAGTTCTTGTCAGATATGTCTCTATTCATTACTTGGCTTTCATGGGCTTTGTTGCTACCAACCAATAAAATTAAGACCATTTAAAAAGAGGTAGCGTAGGAAGTAAAGTGTGAGCTGCTGTTGTCAGCTGGATGGAGCACTACTATGAGAAATGTAAAAGGCCACAGTGATGGGAATTCTTCCCAAGAGAAAATTCTTTGTTTTTATGGTATTGATTTTTATTACACATCAATTAAACTTTGAATAAAACTGTTCAGGTCATGCCATTGTTTATAACAATCTTGCATAAGACTAGCAAACAGAGATTAATTGGAGATGACACCAGATGGATATACAGATAGCATAAGTTCTCAGATAACTAGAATGTAGCGCATTACATTATGTAATAGTTAATGCATGGAAGGAGGGAAATCATAGAATCATAGAACTGGAAGGGACCTCGAGAGGTCATCTAGTCCAGTCCCCTGCCCTCAAAGCAGGACTAAGTATTATCTAGATCATCCCTGACAGGTGTTTGTTTAACCTGCTCTTAAAAATCCTCAATGATGGAGATTCCACAACCTCGTTAGGCAACCACTTAACCACTCTGACAGTTAGGAATTTTTTCCTAAAGTCCAACCTAAACCTCCCTTGCTGCAATTTAAGCCCATTGCTTCTTGGCCTATCCTCAGAGGTTAAGAAGAACAATTTTTCTCCCTCCTCCTTGTACCAACCTTTTATGTACTTGAAAACTGTTATCATGTCCCCTCTCAGTCTTCACTTCTCCAGAGTAAACAAACCCAATTTTTTCAATCTTACCTCATAGGTCATGTTTTCTAGACCTTTAATAATTTTTGTTGCTCTTCTTTGCTCCAATTTGTCCACATCTTTCCTGAAATGTGGCGCCCAGAACTGGACACAATACTCCAGTTGAGGCCTAATCAGCACGGAGTAGTGCGGAAGAATTACTTCTCATGTCTTGCTTCAGTACTCCTGCTAATACATCCCAGAATGATGTTTGCTTTTTTTGCAACAGCATTACACTGTTGACTCATATTTAGCTTGTGATCTACTATGACCCCCAGATCACTTTCCGCAGTACTCCTTCCTAAGCAGTTATTTCCCATTTTGTATGTGTGCAAATAATTGTTCCTTCCTAAGTGGAGTACTTTGCATGTGTCCTTATTGAATTTCATCCTATTTACTTCAAACCATTTCTCCAGTTTGTCCAGATCTTTTTGAATTTTAATCCTATCTCCCAAAGCAACTCCTCCCAGCTTGGTATCGTCCGCAAACTTTTATAAGTGTACTCTCTGTGCCATTATCTAAATCATTGATGAAAATATTGAACAGAACTGGACCCAGAACTGATCCTTGTGGGACCCCACTCGTTATGCCCTTCCAGCATGACTGTGAACCACTGATAACTACTCTCTGGGAATGATTTTCCAATCAGTTACTCACCCACCTTATAGTAGCTCCATCAAGGTTGTATTTCCCTAGTTTGTTTATGAGAAGGTCTTACTAAAGTCAAGATATACTACATCTACCACTTCCCCCCATCCACAAGGCTTGTTACCCTGTCAAAGAAAGCTGTCAGGTTGGTTTGACATGATTTGTTCTTGACAAATCCATGCTGACTGTTATTTATCACTTTATTATTTTCCAGGGGTTTGGAAATTGATTGCTCAATTTTTTTCTCCATTATCTTTCCAGGTACAGAAGTTAAGCTGACTGGTCTATAATTCCCCGGGTTGTCCTTATTTCTCTTTTTATAGATGGGCACTATATTTGCCCTTTTCCAGTCTTCGGGAATGTCTCCAGTCATCCATGACTTTTCAAAGATAATTGCTAATGGCTCAGATATCCTCTCAATCAGCTCCTTGAGTATTCTAGGATGCATTTCATCAGGCCCTGGTGATTTGAAGATATCTAACTTGTCTAAGTAATTTTTGACTTGTTCTTTCCCTATTTTAGATGCTGATCCTACCTCATTTTCTCTGGCATTCACTATTTTAGATGTCCCATCGCCACCAAACTTGTTGGTGAAAACCAAAACAAAGAAGTTATTAAGCATCTCTGCCATTTCCACATTTTCTGTTATTGTCTTTCCCCCCTCATTGAGTAATCGTCCTACTCTGTCCTTGGTCTTCCTTTTGCTTCTAATGTATTTGTAGAATGTTTTCTTGTTTCCTTTTATGTCCCTACCTAGTTTGATCTAATTTTTTGTGTCGCTTTTCTAATTTTGTCCCTACATACTTGTGTTATTTGTTTATATTCATCCTTTGTAGTTTGACTGAGTTTCCACTTTTTGTAGGACTCTTTTTTGAATTTTAGATCATTGCCAATCTCCTGATTAAGCCACTGTGGTCTCTTGCCATACTGCCTATCTTTCCTACGCAGTTGGATAGTTTGCTCTTCTGCCCTCAATAATGTCGCTTTGAAACACTGCCAACTGTCTCCAATGGTTTTTCCCCCTTAGACTTGCTTCCCATGGGATTTTACCTACCAACTTCCTGAGTTTGCTAAAGTCTGCCTTCTTGAAATCTATTATGCTGTTCTCCCTCCTACCATTCCTTAGAATCGTGAACACTACCATTTCATAAGCACTTTCACCCAAGTTACCTTCCACTTTCAAATTCTCATACAGTTCTTCCCTATTTGTCAAAATCAAATCTAGAACAGCCTCTCCCCTAGTAGCTTTCTCCACCTTCTGAAATAACAAATTGTCTCCAATACATTCCAAGAACTTATTGGATAATCGGTGCCCTGCTGTGTTATTTTCCCATGGGCGAGGGAGAGGGGAAGGAGGATGGGATGGGGAAGAGGGAGTGGGGAAGGGGGATGGGACAACGCAAGGGGAAGAGAACAAGGGGTATAGGGTGGGGACAGGAAGGGGAAAGGGATGTGGCTGGGGAGGGGGGGCGGAAGGGGCAGAGGACAGTGGGGAGAGGAAGGAGGATGGGGTGGGTTGAGGCACTGTGCATCTGAATTGCCTGAGTGGCCACAGGTCCCATGCTCAAGTCGCCGTCCCTTAATGGTCAGCCCCCTCCTCCATTAAGCTGTCCCTCACAGTATTGGAACCACAGGCACTGCTCCAGGCAGGGGGGGAGAGCCAGTGAGCCAGGAGAACTGGCTTCAGCACGCATATGCTGCCCCCACAAATATAGCAGTCAAACTACGCTAATGAAGGGGACACACCTGCCCCCAGGGGCCCTACCATGGTTCTTGCTGCCCTTTAGGTAGCGTTTAAATCCACGGCTCATCCAAGCCCTATCCCAACAGACTCTGGCACCCCCAGTGCCCAGGCTGCCTGGCAGCTTGCTCTGCTCCTGGGCATCTACTCTCTTGCTCTGCTCCAGGAGGCGCTGGGTTTGCAGCTCGGTGGCTGGGACAGGATTTAGCAACTTTTGGTTGCAGACTGCAGCAGCTGAGATGCTGAGTGCAGGGATTGGAGTGCAGTGAGCTGACCCCAGGAGCTCTGGCAGCCTCTACCTTGCCTCATCCCGTGCCCACCCCACATGGTGCACTACTGCACAGAGCCTGGTATCCCCCAGGACAGAGCCTGGGAACCCCCCACCCCAGGTGGATACCTTCACTGCAGCTTGAGATCCCCCTGCCCCAAAGGATACATCCTCTACAGACTGGGATCTCCTGGACACATCCAGTCCCCAATCCAGGAATCCCCACCCCCAATCCTCTGGGACACACCCAGAGCCCTCCACTTGCCTGGGCCTCCTCCCTTCCTGGCTCACCTCCTTGTTGTGGTTTAAACTGACTACAAGAAGCCAAGCATGTCTGCACCTTTCCCTATGTACATCCTCTCTCCAGAGCCCAGGGCATGACATCCTTCTCCCTCCACCCTCTGGTGAAACAGACACCTTCCCCCAAGACCTTGGAAGTGAGGATCCCCCTTGGTTGGGGCTGGTGTGCAGCTCTCACACTGCTGGGAAGCTGACTCCTGGGACTGTTACTCTGGTCTGCACAAACCAGTACTCCGAGTAACAGGACAAAATGAAGAGGGGGGAAACTCAAAGCTATCAAGAAAAAATTTCCTGGCAGTGCAATTTCTGACTTAGGCTGTGGAACAGTCTCCCAAGGGAAGGGCTGGAAACCCCAAGGCTTGGGATTTTTAAAAGGAGACTGGAGAAAACATGCTGGAAGAAGCAGCCCTGCATTGGCAGGGAAATAGACCAAGACTGGATGATCACAGCGGGCTTTTTCTCCTCTTACTTCTATAATTCCATCTCATGTTTCTGGGAGTACAAATTCTGGTACTAGAGACTGGGGTGCTGGATTCCATTGCACTGGGATTGTGAAATAGTGTCCTGACATGCAACTCTGACTGGGTCAATAGTGTAGATCCTGCAGTTAGTACAGCTCTTTGCAGGTGCCCTGGTATTTAGCTGAATCCTCACACTCAGGGATTGAGTGCATTCCCCGCTCTATTGTCCGCATGCATTGTGACACTGCTACCCTGCGGTGTGGATCCCAGGGTGCTTCTACTGTGAATTTTTGGCACTCACACCCTGCTATATGTATCTCATTGTGCTGGTAGTGCTAGTGCTCTGTTGTAATGATGATATTATGCTAGAAATATGAATCCTGAAAATAGTGCCCTGGTGTGATGGTCACTCTGGCTGTTAATGTGAACCCTCCATTTTTGTATGCAGTGTTGTTGTAGATCCCCCTATTGGTTTCTGGATCTTAGAGAGACAAGGTGGGTGAGGGAATATCTTTTATTGGAGCTACTTCTGTTGGTGAGAGAGACAAGTTTTTGAGCTTACGCAGTGCTCTTGTTCAGGTCTGTAAGCTCGAAAGCTTGTCTCTCTCACCAACAGAAGCTGGTCCAATAAAAGATATTACATCAAACAAATTGTCTCCCTAATGTGAATCCTGTCATTATGACCCTATTGGGTGCATCCTAATATACTGACAGCATGAATCTTGGGCATTAGAGAAGGAGTGTAAATCTTAGGGCATGGCTACACTTGCATATGTAGCGCGCTGTGCGTTAAACCAGCCCTCGGAGAGCGCAGTACGGAAAGCGTTGCCATGTGTTTACATGGTCAGCTGCAAGCACACTGGCATGGCCACATTAGCAGCTCTTGCAATGCCACAGAGAGCAGTGCATTGTGGTAGTTATCCCAGCAAGCAAGTGGCTGCAAAGTGCTTTTCAAATGGCAGAGGGGTGGAGTGTGACAGGGAGTGTGTTGTGTGTATGCGGGGGGAGAGAGAGTGGTTTTTTGGGGGGCTGAGAGCGTGTTAGCATGCTGTCCTGTAAGTTCAGATAGCAGCAGACCCCCTCTCATACTCACAGCAAGCAGCATTCCACATTAATGGTTGCTTCGTCCTGGAGCGGATAAGCAGTCGGCTGTCAGAAACGGAGCTTTGGAAGGGCATATCCACATTCCTACAGCCGATTCCAAAACAATAAGAAGAGTGGCCACTTGACTTAAGGGGATTATGGGACATTTCCAGAGGCCGATCAAAGCACAGTAATGCAACACCTCATTCACACTGACGCTGGGGCATTTCAGCCTAGGTGCAGCAAGTGTTATGCTTCTCGTGGAGGTGGATTACCAGGAGCGCTCCAGCTGCAGAGTCCAGGTGCTCTAAGTGCCTTACTAGTGTGGACGGGTCATGAGTTAGGGCACCTGGGACTGCTTTAATGTGCTCTAACTTGCAAGTGTAGCCAAGCCTTTAATGCTAGTAGTCTGCTGTTTAGCTCTTACTCCACTCTGAGCCTGGGAGTTTTAATTTTGGCATGTGTATCCTGATACCAATCTGTGAAGACAGTGAAGTTTGGAAATAATGTGAACACAGGGCCGGCCTTATGGGTGGGCACTGTGGTCGGGGGAGGAGGGTGTGGTCAAGACGCAAGGAGTGAAGTGGGCCTGGCATGCGAGGCCATGGAAGGGAGTTCGGGGCAATGAGGGGGAGGCAGCGGGGTCCAGGGGCGAGGGGGAGGATTCCTCTGCCATGTTGGCCTTGGTCCCTCCCACTTCTTCAAATGTTCTGGCACCCTTGGGCTCCTCACAGTGACTGCGTGGCTCTTACCAATGGGAAATGTCTCAGGAGAGAGGAGGACCAGGGGTCCCCAGTGTGAGGAGGGTGGGGGGGGGGCGCAAAAGTTCTTTGTGCCAGGGCCTCAATAAATGTTCATCCACCTCTGGTAATGCTATCCTAACGAGATTGAGAGAAAAAATAGCTGTAAGGGAGGTACTCATCTCATTCATCTCAATGCAATGTTAACTGTGAAATCTATTGCCAATGGCATTTTACCAGAAATACTCTGCCATTTCAGGACTGTGCATATATGAGGAAGGACATGAGAGAATGCTGCCAAGAGAAAGGAGTGAGAAGTTCTTTGTTACTCAAAGACTGGAGGAACCCACATATGGAATCTTTAAAATCCTTTCCCACCTTTTATTATGTCAAATGTAAATACAGAAGTAAACAATATTTTGAAGCTCAATAAAGGATTGTGAGAGACCCTCTAGTCATGTCTTGAACATGTCAGTACATTTCCGTTTTTACATTAGCTCTACATCTGACACATGTGGAAATATGCAAGTGTGGATTCCTCCAGCCAGGTTTCAATCCATTATTATTATCTTCTTATTCATTGTTTATGTAGTACCGAAAATGTGCTAGACACTGTACATACAGATAAAGACATGGTTCTTACCCTGCAGAATTAACAGTCCAACATTGTGACAAGTTCCACGCAAATTTGGATTAATTTTGAGAGTAAAATTTTGTAAGATGCTAAATGTCAAACGCTTCACTAAAAATCCAAATATATTACATTTGCTCTATTACAGCCTTACACTACCCCATGTAATTTTGTATTCAAAATAGATTTATCTAGCCAGATTTGTTCTCTATCAAATAAATATTGCTGAGTGCTCACGGTTCTATTTTCTATAGGCTATATCATGCCTCTAACTACACAGGTGCAAAAGGAGGGAGACGATATAAGGCGCTTGTTTACCTTATTCTCTCTCCCCTTGTCTATGAGCCATTGAATACACCCTCCTAGTCCCACTTCAATGTTAGTCACCGAAAAGGGGAGGGGCAGAAGGCATATCTCCCTCACACATTTTGGCTGCCAGCCGAGTAGGGAACAAGAGCAAGTGGCATTATCCTAAGGGGTTGGAGGAGCATGAGTACTTCTTGAAGTTCTTCTTCTGCAGGGCCGCTCTGCAGTGCCCCCATCTGGGATCTTAATTATTCTGTTTATTTACTAGGGATTCAGGTCTGATTTCCTGCATGGTAATTGCCAGGATCACTCTTCTTGCATTTTTTTGAAGGCAATGGAATCGTGGAAAGTTCATTCCATTAATATTTATAAAGCACTTTGTTTGTCTGAGATCCTAAGAGAGCAGGTGCTATTACAAAAAACAAACAAAAACCAAAAACACAAAAAAGCAAAGAAAAATAAGTGTTTTTACATTTGTGTTTTTACAATCTTCTAGTATTTCCCCAGTTTTTTTCCATAATGATTCTGAAATAATCCAGGTGTTCGGTAAATTAATTCACTAATTCCCTTAACACCCTAAGACGCATGGCATTTGGACTAGGTGACTTGAATAATATGAGACTTTCCAAGTACTGTATTTTCCTTTTCATTAACAGGTTTTCTTTCATTTGTAGAATTCTGTCCTTACCTCTTTGCTCTAAATTTGTTAAAATTTGCATGAAGAAAAATAAAAAATGACTCAATTACAATCTGTGATTATTTTAAATAATTCACATTTGACAAAGATCCACTTTGCCCAAAGTTGTAAAATATTTTTTATACAACATTATTCAGTCAAAAAGCTCCTCAGCTCCATTATTTTCATTGCAATATCTATGATGAACCCCATTCTGATGGGGAGAATTTGTATTTTCGCTGACAACACGTATCTGATCACTTAATTTAGAGAAACAAGTTCTGAATGTTCAGTATGGAAAACCTTCAGTTTGAAAAACAGGATTTGTAATGGAAATGGCAACTGTCTGACCCAGAGCTAGAGAGTTGGGTAGTAATAAATGTTTCCTTTTGTGTTCATGGATTCTCTGGATGGCTGAAGATGTAAGCCATGTGAGTGATTACATCTTTGAATGGTTAGATATAGCAGTAACATTACAAACTAATTCAACATACAGTAATAATTTCACCTGAGTGAGACCTTTTTCGGTTTAAATTTAGGAATACTGTCTTTTACAAAAATGCCAATCAGAATGAGTGCATTTTGGTTTAAGGACCATAAAAAACACATTTGTAATGAGCTATCATCTTCCTTTCTGTGTGAAACACTGAGTTACAGCAGAAACCATGATAAATAAATACAATGTCAAGTTAGAAAAAATGTTGTAGTTTCATGTTGTTGGTTAGCAAATTGAATTTTTACATAAAATTTACACTAAATGGAACCTCATTATATAGTGATGAGGTCCGGTATGATCCAAATCATTAAAATCACTGTACTGCTTAATGATTCACTAAGTGGTACTGCAGTGCCATAAATTTAGCACTAGTTTCATGATTCAAAACACCAGACTGAGACACCAGCAAATCGTATGTGGATCATTAAATTTACAATGAATGTCAGAGATGAAATAAGAGGGAAAAAACACTTTGAGAGATAGGGATAATATGTGCTCTAAGGTGACATCCATCAAGATAAATGATCTTATACTACTTGTACTTGGATAATAATGGGGGGTTGTTTTTTGTTCATTTCATAATTTCCAGAGGGGTTGGAAGCCTAAGCCCCTAAGAATTAAAGTAGTTGTCATTTTCTGACTACCTTGTGATCTATTTTATTTGTATTTATATAATATATATATGCAATTACATCCTTATGTAAACTCATTGGGCTAGGTTTTGCTCTCAGCTGTACCAGACCAAATAAAGAGTAATTCCAGTGAAGTTGATGAAGTTGCTCCAGTGGTGTAAATGAAAGTATAATCAGGCCCATGGTGACTAAATGTTACAGCTTATCTGGTTTTCTGAGGTTATCACCAAAACCTAAGACAAAAGCCCTTTATAATACCAGACAGGAAGCAGCTATACATGTATAGTAAAAACTATTTCTATATATCATTTATTAATATATCACAGTCTATGCATGTAAACACATAAATAAGTGATATTCAAAGAAACCACATTGTCCTACTTCAGATACACATTTAGAATTCTTCATTCTCTGTCTTGGAGGACTTTGACATTTCACTTTTTTCATTATATTGAACAATGAATCCATATCACTGACCAGTCAGTCCTGGGGTCTCCTTGCCTCTCCCCACAGTGTGGCACTTAGGAGCTGTACAGGTGCTTGACACTCCCTGCCTTGCACGGCTCACTCGCACTCATGATCTACACATGGTCCTTGACTGCCCTTGTCTCTCTTTGCCCTTCAAAGCGTAGGAGCTCTGCAAGCTTCCTGGCTCCTCAGCTCCTATTGCTTTGCACTGATCTGTGCAATCTCAGCCATACACCAGGTTATTACCTCTCTCAGCCCAGGTTTTTCACTATGGAAACGATGATTAGTGTTTGTACAGCAGTAATCCCATAGTGGTCAGTGGGAGAGATCCAGCTTTCAACGTTGAGTAGTGCTGAAGAGGAATTCAATATGAGGAACTATCCACTGCAGAAGCCCTGAAGAAGCTTGTGTCTGATCTCCAGTTTAGAGATCAGACACAAGAGGAACCCCCTAAATATTTTTCCACCAAATTTAGAGTCAAGAGCCAATCGTTTGTAAAGGGAGCTCCAGAACAGTTATTTCTATGTGTGCCAATAATTGAATCATTTGAGAGAGGTTCAAAAATCATTGAGGTGAAGCTGCTTTGTTGAATTTTTTACCCAACCATGCCAAGTCAAAATTATTTATTTAGCGTGTGCAAAGTCATCTAGCCAAGTGATGGCATCATCAGTGGCATGATAAAATTATAATAATTATTAAACAGACTCTATTTACTAATATAATATCCATTGTGAGAAGGGTATAGGCTGTTTAGACTGTGGAGTTGTAATTTGAATTGCTTTGCTGCAGATAAAATATTTGTCAGTAAAATTGGATTTTTAAATCCTTTTTTTCCTGTACTCATACGGTAAAGGAGAAAAAAGTGAGAGAGGAAGGTAAAATGAATTAATTTACTTTCAGGAATAGGAAATGTAACTAAATTTGGATTTGTGAAAATATTGAACTTTCAGTGGGGGAAAATATATAAATGATTCAAAGCCCTAGTGATCACATAGAGGATCCAGGTGATTTGACAGGTATGAATTTATCTCACTTGTGAATGAATAACCTTTGTAACTCACTTGAGACTCAAATATTCCAAACACATTTCCTTTGGAACACTTCAAAAGAGACAGTTCATTTCTGTCTCTACCAAACAGTCTCTTTGGTTACCTTTAGTTTACTGAGTTTGTGGCTTTGTAAGTTAGAAATTAACATAATAAAAGCCTGCCAATAAGTTTTAGTCGTGTAAGAATGAAACTAGAATAACACTTTGATTATTCTAAAGTCTAAACAACCTCTTTTTATATCTGAAAAGAGGCAGCTTCATTGATATTCACTTCTAAATCTTGTTTCCCTTGTACATAGCAATTCCACTCACTTGGAAAATGTAGGGGTAAATTTTCAAAGCAATGTGTGAATATATTCAGTGAGTGACTTCCACCTGAGACAAGCATAGCCCAGCCAAGAAAGAGGATTCCTTCTGGCTCAGCTGATTAGAACTGCTCCCTGAACACTTCATCCTGCAAGGTGCCAAGTGCCCTCGGTTCTCTGAGGATACAGAGTGCTGAGGTTATGAATGAGAGTTGAAGACTTCCCAGGCGGTGCTCAGAACTATGCAGAATCAGGCTCTGAGGGATCACAGAGGTTCTAATTAGAGCCTCAACTATCCGTAAAGTGAGCTCAGCCAATGGATGGGAGTGAACTTCTCTAATTGGCCTCATCTATTCTAGTTGCTACCTACCAGTCGGCAGACACAATAGCTATGTGAGGGTTCAGCTTTTTAGAGTGGGCTGAACCCTATCATGTGGCATGGCCCATTTAAGATTTTGAAAGGTCTGATATACACAAGGACCTAAGATATATTGGTAGAGAGGAAGGGGTCCTGGGAATAGACAGTGTTTGGGAGGAAAACCCATCATTGTTTCTTTGAGGGTCTGGCAGCAGGGGCGTAGAGCATGTCTCCCCTCTCACCCAACCAATCTGGAACAGTTTTAAGGAAGGGGAACAGCATATTACATGGGTTCATCAAGTCTGTTCCGACGTTGGACTCTCAGGCATCACCATCAAGCCTTTGCAGTTGCACAGGAACTGACCAAATGGTGAATGATCGCTCAGGCCGACTGTCTGGCTAAGCATTGAAGAGAGAGAACAGCATATACTCTACCTCCTCCCTCATGAAGGGACAGAGCCCATCAGAAGGCTGTCTGCTGAATCCTCTGAGGCTGCGGCCTAACTGGGGAAAGGGGAAATCTTTCTAAAGCCCTACAGCTGGCTTTAGTTACAAGCCAGGTCCAAGGAGGAGAGCAGGGGACTCCTGTCCTGAAGAAGTGACTGTTAAAAATACAACCCCAGTTCCAAGAAAGGGGTCTGGGAGCTTTCTGAACAGGGACTGCCAGGACTCTTAAATGGACCCAGAGTAGGTGTGCACTTGAGTGACTAAAGAAGTGAGTAAGGCAATGCATCTGTAGGACCATGAGAGGCCACAAGGGGCATGCTTGAGAACAAGGCCCCATTCTAGTTGGTACCAGAAGTGGGATGCAAGATCAACTTCCATCAAAGAGGGATAGCTAAGCAGCAAGGCATAAACATCTTCATAGAATTACAGAAATGTAGGGAGAAGTCAAGTCCAGCGCCTTGTGTTCAGGCAGCGCTAAGCAAACCTAGACCATCCCTGACAGGTATTTGTCCAATCTGATCTTGAAAACCTCCAGTGATAGGGATTCCACAACCTCCCTTTGAAGCCTATTTCAGATCTTAACTACACTTATAGTTAGCAAGTTTTTCCTAATATCTAACCTCAATCTCCCTTGCTGCAGATTAAGCCCATTACTTTTTGTCCTACCTTCAGTGGACATGGAGAACAGTGGATCACAGTCCTCTTTATAACAACCCTTCACATATTTGGAGACTATTATCAGGTCCCCATTCTGTCTTTTGTTCTCAGGACTAAACCTGCCCAGTTTTTTAACTTCTCCTCATAGATCAGGATTTCTAAACCTTTTATCATTTTTGTTACTCTCCTCTGGACTTTCTCAAATTTGTCCTAAAGTGTGGGGCCCAGAATTAGACACAATACTAAAGCTGACGCCTCACCAGTGCCAAGTAGAGCAGAACAATTGGGGAAATTAGGGAGTACAGGAAAAAGTGCATGTGGGGTAGTCAGGATGACATGCCCCAAACAACAAATGTAAATGTAGGAAAATGGCCGTGGATTCCACATGTGCTAAGTTTATAAATAGCCTAGCACAATGGGCTCCTAGTCTCAGTTGAGTTCTCTAGTAAGATCTTCTGCAGCAGCAATGAAAATTGCATTATTTGGGGTAAATTTGTGAGAGTTGACACCGTTGTAACTGACAAGCACCTTGGGGGTGATCAGAAGAGAGTTAAAAACACTGAAGACAGATGGAAAAACAGGATTTAATCATTAAAAAAATCCACATGGTTTTCTTGGGAGGGGTCTGACTTACAATTTCTGAACTGTTAGGATTGACAATACTGCAAATACCACACTCTTTTTTATGGAAATTGGTATTACATGTTACTTTATTCCACTCTCAAATGAGGTTAGAAAAGCAAGGGGGTCACTGTAGTGAATTGGGTATATTATTTGAGGTGTCTAACTCTTTTATAGCTGACCTCTCTGTGACCTTCCTGTGACCTTTGTCTAGTTCTGCAGTTACAGGCAGTTCCTCCTGGATAGCCATGGGATAGGTAGGAAGTCATCATTTCTGTGAGTGGTACCTCTTAATGAAGATATCCCACCTTAAAAAAGATGTCCCTGTTGTTAGCTGTAAAGGACAACTGTTGTGTGTTTGTCCCTTTCTGACATGCAGTAGCATGACAAGGCTGTGCTAAGTAAGGAAGCTTCTGCATCACCTGCTTTCATTATGACTGGTTTTATCTGTACTTTATCTTTACTTTCATAAATTACTAAAGGTCAAAAAGAAAAGAACTTGTCCCACACCTGAGAAGCATTGTAAGGTACAGACAAGTTTACTCATAAAAAAGTAATAATTAAACCAGTTACATCATCAACAAAAATATACTTAGCACTAATCTTATGCCATAAAGTTGACAATGGTGACATACGATACACTAACTAGTACAAAAGGACTGACTTCTCAGTCTCCTGTTGTACTCTATCTTCATATGTAATTTCAACTCTGCTTGTCTAGAAGAGAATCATTGTATACAATTCTGTAGAGCATTATTTCTCTAGTCTACCTTTCTCTGAATCCTTGCGATATCTTACATGAAGAATTCTATTTCCAAAATGATTACATTGTATGTACAGTATGCTATATTATTAGACTAACATTGCATTAGGCATTGATTGACAGGACAAGAGGAGATGTAATGTAACATGAATAGGCTTTATGGTAAATATTAATGTTTGATTTTTGGCTTTACAGAGATTTGAAACCTAACATATGTAAAAACAATAATTATGAATTATAGTAATTGTAATATTACAGAATCACAAGCTGGACCACATCCAGGATTTAAAACTGTCATATATTAAGGTTCACGGGATATTTAGCTTTCATGAGATAGTTATTTATTTAGGATTTTTCAGTAAAAACTATCCAATTTTCTAGGCACAGTATCATAACTTAAACAAAATCAGATAAAAAATAAACATTAAAAAGGTGGACTTTTAAAAAACCTTTCAACCTCAAACAAACTCCATTAATCATCTTCCATTTGTCTGCTATGCTCCTCACCAACCCCATGAACACTCTGCTCTAAAAGGCAGGGAAAAATATTTCAGTTTTCTAACTTCCAGAAGGTAATCAAATCCAGGTTCTGGTATACCAGCGGAGAAAGCAAGTTCCAAACAAAGTAACTCTCCGGGTATGTCTGCACTTAAACTTTTAGTCATGTTTTAATTAAAATAATTGTAAGTTTTAACATGGACAGGACATAAATGTTTGCTTTTCATCCTGTTTAACCCTAGGCTGAAGTCTAATAACAGGGAAACTCTAGTGAGGAGGATTTGAATGTATTTTCAAGCGTTTGATATTGCAAACCCCAGGAAATAGGCCACCAGCCTGCTTCAGTCCCACCAAGACGTGAAAGGCAGTGGGACGATGCAACAGTGTATCAGAATTAGTTCTGGGTCAGAAAGATGGAAAAAAGAGTGGGGTTACATGCAAGGCTTCAGTTCAGGATTGCCTTAAATATCTGAATTTACCATAATTTGTTGTGATGTTCTCACAACTAGTCATCTTCAACAGAAGCTGATAGCAGTGGTTTCTCCAGAAAGTAGTTCAAAATATGAGGCCTATCTGTTCTAGGAATAAACAACATATATTTTAATAAAATGTACTTTTTTATGGCTAGATGTATATAGCATGTGCGTATAAGTAAAAATATTTGCCATCAGATGACATTGTGAACACTCACATAATGTGTACAATTTTTCCGTTTACGTGTAAAGAACTCATTACATATTCATTTGATTATACAAATTACAATAGGTTGTAGAGCAAAAGGAAGAGAAAATGGATCACATTGTGGGAGTTCAAATAATTAAGTTTCTAGAATAAAAACAGAACAGCTGCAGTTTTTAAATAGCTGGAAGGCAGGCATTTTTAATGAAAAAAATCTATGGGGAAAAGATTATTTGGAATATTTTTTCAGATTTCAGGATTTGTCATTCTGTCTGCCAGAAAATATTTTGGAATACTTTCAGCTGAATGTTCTAGCCAAACATATAGCCTAAACACTCTTTTCTTTTTAATTTTCTGAATTCTAGGGTTTGTGAGAGGTACTTCCTAATAGAACTGGACACTGCAGGCCTCTCGCGATCAACCGAACAGTAGCAATAGGAGCTTTCCCACTATGCACTGACAACGTACCTCAATCCTGTTCTGGGAAAACTATCTTTCAACATACAAGGGAAGTTTAATCTTAACGACTTTTCAGTCCTTTCACCCTGTGCCTCGTAATGGTTGCCATAATGCACCATTTGTGATGGTAGTTTTGTGATATCCATGAGTCTATTAATTCACTCCTGAAAAACCATCAAAAATTTGCCAAAGAACTTTGGATGAATTCGTAGAAGGGATCAAGAAATGAAAGGTGCCGTATCAATGTTAATCTCCTAACCCATCGGGTCTCTCCCACCCTGTCAGATTACAATTTCACCCTAGTGCTGATGCCCTTTCCGCAATTCCCCCTGAAAGAGACAAGGTCTCCTGCAATTCACACAACTGAAAGAATCCTAGATCATCTCATCAGAAAAAAACCATAGACTATGCCCACAGATGCACATACGTGAGTAAAAAAATACAGTGAGAACACAGTAACGCAGGATTGGTTATATTGTGGGAATACTCAGACCCAAGCTAAGCTAACTAGGGTGTTCAAATATGGGTGGACAATCAGCTGGGCTAACTTTGCAGTATAGTCATAACATTCGAGATAAGATAAGTGTCAGAAAGATTTACCAAAACGTGTATACAGATTAAAGGTCCACGGCTGCAAGATGCTAAATGCCCTTAATCCACACTGAAGTGAAGAGGATTTCTAAGGCATTCAGTAGGTAGAAGGATTAGGCCCCAGATCTGGCAATTAAAAGATTAGGTAGCTCAGTAAGCCATGCCCTGCTTATTACATTTAAACATGTTTAAAATATAAAAGACTTATTTTTCTTATTAACTGTTTCAAGTCATGCAGATAATATTAACCTGATTCTGTTTGCTACAGGAGTATAAGATTCCCACTAAGATGTAGTCATTTCTACACTTGGAATATTCTGAAACCAGGACCATGTTACTGTCATGGCAAATTAGGTCAACATGGCGAAAAACAGAGTCATGGGATGATGAAACATAAAAGGCTTCATTATTAACTGATGTCTTTTTCGTTTTATTTTTCTTCAGTGACATTTAACAAATTGAATATTAAATGCCGAGAGCCACAAAAATGCTTTGTTAGATTATTAAAAGAGAGAGAGGCCCCTCAGCTAGCATGCAATGTAATGTAATAATAAAAAGCTGACTCTAGTGAAAATTTTTGAAGGTGCTATTTGAGGTTTCTTTCCCAGGAATATGATAGAGATTGTTCCTCCCCTTGTAAAGTACGCATGATTTATTTATTTTCTTGTATATGTATTTTTACATAGTTACTTCAGGAATCTTTAATACTGCCTGAGCCATGCCCCATGAGGACTTTTTAGAATGTCAAGACTGTAAAGTGGAATGCAGTGGTTCTAAAGTCCATATTCCCCAGGAGGTACCTCTCTGCCAATGCTATATATAAATGCCTTGAACTAACCACAAAAAGATTTTTCCAGTTTTAACCTTATTTAAAGTAAGACATTTCAGAAAGTTATGTAAAGAAGTAAACAGTAACAGAATATTTTATCTTCCTAATGGTTTACAAGCTCTCTGATTGCCACACTGCATACCTAACATCAATTAGTATGGTCCAGCCTTCCTTCTCCATGGCAAAACAGAAGAGCTAATATAAGTTCCTGTGTACAAAAACAGAACTGAGAGGAGGCAATGAGATTTGAATCTGAGAACTTCCTACACACACACATAGGCCTCTGCTCAAGAAACTAACAGCAGCTCAGGAACCCACATTATATGGACAGTACGTCTATTATATTTCAGAAAAGATAATTAGTATATGTAGACACACACTAACCAATTCAGCCCAGCAACAACCACATACATCATAATGCACTACAAGTGCTGCTTTGTTGGACACACATGGCACATTGAGGTTCTTCAGGGGATTCACACAAGGTGTAAAATGCATAAGTAGAACATGGTTTGCATTGTTATTTATGCCAAAAATAAGTGTACTCATTTAATTACTATATAACAACTTTTCTGTCAATAAGCTTAATCCTTTACATAAAATTATAAAGTATATCTTAGCAGTGGTGCCCAACCCTGTTGCACAGGAGGGCCACATCAACCTAAGCACAACCTTGTGTGTGGGCCAAACAGATTCTGCATATTTTAATATGATTTAAAGTCACCTGTATTGATTTATATTTTAAGTTCAGCTTGCTTCATATGTATTTAGATAGGTTGTGTCTATCTACATTATTGTCTATTTACACGTGTGTGCAAACTAAAAGGATGGAAACATGATGAAAAAATGCTAATGAATTGGCCCTTAGTATATTGTGTAGAAGCAGACTGCGGGCCTTATGAAACGCTCTGGTGGACTGTGTATGGCCTGCGGGCCGTAGGTTGGGTACGCCTGGCCTACAGCATTAACAACCTGGAGCAATTTTTTATGTAACTGCCTATTTTCTAGTTGTGCATTCTGTTTGCTTGTAGAACACTTAAATAAATAAATAAACCCCATCAATTATTAATCATTATTATTTGTACAATACTTTGCATTTGAGGATACAAAGTGCTTTACAAAACTGGGTATTTATACTGCCAGTTAGAATTATTATCCTCCATTTTACATATCAGGAATCTGAACCACAAACAAGCTATGGGATTTGTTGCTCAGCAAATGAAGGGCAGAACTTGGAACAGGATATAGATCTCCTGACTCCTCATCTGGTGGCCCATGCACTAGAACATGCTTTGTAAATTGTAATCCCACCGTGGGATTAAGGTTTTGCTAGACAAGGCACTGATTTGGAGACCAAAAGTGTGTAGAACGTTGCAGGCAAGTACATTTACTGATCTGTTCAGCAGCAGGGAAAGAGCTAGGAACGGAAATATGGGTGGAGTTTGATTTGAATTGAGGATGGCCTGCGGAGGTGGTGTTCAGATCTGCATTATGTTCATTCTGGTGATGTTAAAATCTTTCAGACTGACTTCACAAGATTTCAACTAACAGTGGATTAGAGGAAGAGAGATTTTGGCCATAACTGAACCAGAACAAGGATAGGTCAACTGCATGTTTGGATCTGACTACCACCAAGACTACAGTAAAAGCTTTGTTATCCGGCATATTGGAGGAATAGGGGGTGCCGGTAGGTCTAGGATTCTGGTTAACTAAGAGTTATACTTACCAATGGAGGGACGGAGTTTGGGTGTGGAAGAGGGAACAAGTTTGGGCGTTGGGGCGCAGGATGGGGTGCAAGGCGTGGGCTCTGGGAGGGAGTTTGGGTGTGGAAGGGGCTCGGGGTAGTGGGTTGGGGAGCGGGAGGGATTTTGGGGTGCTGGATCCAGGCAGCGCTCACCTCGGGCCGCTCCCTGCAAGTGGCGACATGATTCTGCTGCTCCTAGGCAGAGGCGCTGTCAGGCAGCTTTGCGCTCTGCCTCTGCCCATGGGCACCGCCCCTAGTGGGAGCTGTGGAGCCAGCGCTTGGGGCAGGGTGGGGTGGGGGCACCGCACAGAGCCCTCATGGCTGTTCCTCCACCTAGGAGCAGCAGGGACATGTCGCTGCTTCTGGGGAGCCACACAGAGCAGGTAGGGAGCCTGTCAGCCCCACGCCAACTGTACTTTTAATGGTATCAGAAATGCTGGTTTTTAAAGCTTTCTGGTTGGTAAAGTGCCGGATAACACAGCTTTTACTGTATAATGATTGTTTGAGATCTAGGGATTAAAAACTGGCATTTTAACATTTGGGGGGGGGTTCAGATTTGAGGTATTGGCTCACCTCTAATTTTACAAGGTTAACAATAAAACAAAACTAAGAAGTTCATCACAATTGGTCTTTTACTTTAATACATCTTCTCAAATGTAGAACTGGAAGCTGTATAATGTAACCACACTTTACATTAATTTTTAAAAAGCAAAGAAGATTGAGTCATTTGTACAAATTGCACCACTAATTTATTAGTGCCTAACACATACACTTTCAATGCATTCTGTGAGGCATGCAGTCATACAATTACTATTACATTCAGGGAAATTGCATGGCTAAAATCCTGTGCAATGCTTTATAAAGTTAAGCATAAATAACAAGATGATTTCATTTGATCTGTTGCTTGCAGAAAATTTACCAATTTTGTATTTTCAGAATTCAGAGCAGCTAGGGATGTACTAAGTATTTCCCCAGGTCATTGCATTTTACCTGGATTAACCTACAATTGCAGATGATTTCAGCAGAAGCGGTAGCTGCAATATACACATTTTAAACACTGAAGGTATTTAACCTTTGGAACAGAGTACTAGAACGTGGTAAATTCTCCATCTCTTGGTATCTTTATATCAAAACTGGATGCCTTTCTTAAAGATTTGATCTCCTTCAACCACAAGTTGTTAGGCTACATGCAGGAATCAACGGGTGAAATCTATGGCCTATTATGCAGATGAGACTAGATTATCACAGTGATCCCTTATGTCCTTAGTCTATGAACCTATAAAAAGGCAAGAAGAAAAGGAATGAGAAAGGTGTACAAACCACCAATCCTGTTCAAAACCACCCATAGGGAAACAAGACTGAGAATATTGCCATTATATTGCCACACTCAGTGACTGATGCATTAAAAATATTGAGCTAGATTTGAGGCTAAATTCTGAAAAGCCTGTCTGGGCATATATGTATGTGTATATAACTTTCCTCAATCAAAAAACTGTGCATGCATTTTCAAAGTACCATCATCTGCCCAAGCATGTGATAGATCTAGCATTTGCAAGGAGAGGTGATTGCATTTTCTCATGCAAACCTCTTTTGTCAAAATGGGTTTTGCAAGTGTAAGCTCTAGCACTTTCATATGCCGTTGCTTATGCATGCTCAGGTGAAAGCCCCTTTGAAAATTGGGTCTATTAAATAAACATGTGCATAAGCAGGACTGATATAGTTAGCAGCTCTAGCAGTTGAAAGCATTTCTTTAAAATAAATGTGATATTTACTGGAAGCAAATGGGAACTCTTAATTAATGGGTTGATAAACAGTATTGAGTTGGGGTAGATTTGGAGCAACTGATCTTTTGATAAAATTGGAGATGCTGAAGAGGGCGTTTTAGCTACGCTTATAAACAGTAAAATGTTGTAGTCCAACCTAGAGATGACAAAGGCATGAATCAACTTCTCCATGGTCTCCGTAGACAGCAAGCAAAGATGTCAATGTGGTACTTTACCTAGGAGGGTGCAAAAGAAGTTTTGAATGTCACATGAAGATGGTTGTCAAAATACATTTCTGAATTCAATATTACATCAAGGATTTTCATGCTGACAGAGAGAATACCTTGGTCAAAAAACAAACAAACAAAAACCCACCACAACAACCCAAAGTCATGCCTGGGCTTTGAACCATCTAGCAGAGTGCCCATCTAATTTATACGACAGTTAAAAAAGTATATGACATTTCTGTAAGCAAACAGTCAGATGAGTGCTCATTTCAAATATGCAGAAATCACGTTTACCTGCTATTTTCATTGCAACCCCCCACCCAGCATTTTAATTACTAAAGGACTCACCTATTAAGAATTTTGCTTCCAAACTTGGGTCTATTAACCATTAACCCACAGAAATCCCAAAGCCAATGTTGTTTTCAAGGACCAAATAGTATTCTAAATACAAAAGTGCCAGCTTCTCTTTCCCCTCCACCCCCCATCTGTGACTTTGGCAGGTTTTTCCAAAAGTAAGTAGCTCCTGTGGAATGAATTTGAAATGAAGAGACATTAAGGGACAGTCTGTATAGCGTTTTTTAGTGTTGACAGCCCAAGGTAAGAAAACTTCAGATGTGGACAGACATAATTCCTGGATGTCTTTTAGCTATGGAGGCAGGGAGCATATTTTATAGTTAGACCTTAATCTGCCTCAGCTATAAAGGTTGAGTACTTTGGGAGTTTTCAGAAGTTCTAATCATTGCCATTACCCAGGTGTGATGGACACTGGAAACCCATTTGCTAGGCTGAAGTTGTTACTCCTTTCAGTTAAAACTAGCCTTGCATGTGCTCATTAGTCTGTCATGCGTTCATTAATTTCAATTTTTACTGCGATATCACAAGGAATTTACAGTACTCTGTGAGTTCAGTGGTCATTTCTTCTATTGTCTTGTGTTGCCTGTTGCTAGCGTAAAAAGCAAATCGCAGGAGGTGGGACACAATGGTTGCAGATGGGCTGATTGTAACCGTAAGTGAAAAATGGCATGGACATTTGCCTATTTCAAGTTAAATACCTTCTGGGTTACAAAGCCTGGACATTTGTTATTAAAGTATTTACTTGATCAATTACTGTCATGTGCCTTGCACTGGAAATTAGCCATCATGACCTCCCTTTGCATAACTCCTACACTGCTTTGGGAACAGGGCGGGTGGGGTGGAAGGAGAAAAACAGGTGAAATTCTGGTCCTATTGAAGTCAATGGCAAAACTCTCGTTGACTTCAGTGGAGCTGGTATGTGTCCCCCAGTGTGTGTTATGGGAGGCTTTTCTATCATGCACAGGTAAAAGGTCCACCATGAGAGAACCTGTTCCTCCCCAATATTGGGATGACTTGGAGTTGCAGTTTGGGGATTGCATATCTTTGGGATCCAGGGCACATAGGCTCTATGATAACTTATTACTGCAGGGAACATTGCCTGCCAGGTAACTGCCATTTGTATTTTAATAAAAATTAGAACGTTGTCCTCTAATCTAATTTCAAGTGTGTTGTGTTTTCTTTTCACATCATCCGAAGTGTCATCGCCCAGTGCCTGGTAAATGAGCCGGTACTTGTTAAACATCACTTGATTTTTCATGTACACTCTCTTGATATAGGCCCTCAGTTAAAAATAAAGCAGGGAAGACAAGGTAAGAAAAACAGATAATACTTCTGCAGACCTATCAAAAGGAAGGGAAAAGTAATACAGTAGAACCTCAGAGTTACAAACACCACAGGAATGGAGGCTGTTCATAACTGTGAAATGTCCGTAGTTCTGAACAAAATGTTATGGTCATAGGCACCGACTTCCCCTCTTTCCCCTGGGTGCTCGACCCACCCCCCTGCTGCCCCCGCCCTCACTGCACCCCTTCCATGAGGCCCCACCCCTGCCCCCACCCTGATTCCAAACCCTTCCCCAAAGTCCCTGCCTGAACTCCACCCCCTCCCTGCCCCTATTCCAACTCCTTCCCCAAATCCCCGACCCAGCCCTGCCTCTTCCTCGCTTCCTCCCCTGAGCGTGCCAAGTTCTCGCTCCTCCCACCCCTCCTGGAGCTGTTTGGTGGCAGCTGGGCGGGAATCGCTTGGAGGTAGGCTGAGGAGCAAGGACATGGTGCGCTCAGGGGAGGAGGAGGAGGTGGGACAGGGAGTGAGGGGAACTTGGCTGCCAGTGGGTGCAGGGCACTCACTAATTTTTCAGCGCCAATGGTTGTGGTTGTTCTTTCAAAAGCTTACAACTGAACATTGACTTAATACAGCTTTTACAATGCAGAAGAAAAATGCTGCTGTTAGCCATCTTAATTTAAATGAAATAAGCACAGAAATAGTTTCCTTACCTTGTCAATTTTTTTTTAAACTTTTCCTATTTCTTTTAGAGTGGTAGCCGTGTTAGTCTGTGTCAGCAAAAACAACGAGGAGACCTTGTGGCACCTTAGAGACTAACAAATTTAGTCTCTAAGCTACCACAAGGACTCCTCGTTGTTTTTCCTTTTTTTTTTTTTTTGGTAGTTTAACACAGTACCGTACTGTATTTGCTTTTTGTGTATGTCTGTGTCTGTGCTGCTCCCTCATTGCGTCCTTCCGGTTTCAAATTAACTGTGTGGTTGATCAGTCAGTTCATAACTCTGGTGTTCATAACTTTGAGGTTCTGCTGTATGTGGAATTTACTTGACCAGACAATGTTCCTCCACCCTATATAAAGTCTAGCCAGCACCCAAATAAAATGTTCAATTTACAAGTATAAGTGAATAGCTTGAAAGTTTGGACCCAAATTTTAAATGAAGTGAATTATGGTACAGTGCCTCTCTACAAGCCTTAAAAATACTAAAATACTTAACTCAGGATTCTGTCTGTTCTCTGAAGGCTAAAATGCATTTTCACCAAGTTACCATGCATACTGGACTCCAAAGATCGAGCCATTTCAACTCTAGTGGAAGGTAATGAGGAATAAAGTTGCATCTGGTTTGATTTCCTTCTAATAAAACAGTCAATTGCCCCATGTCAGAAAAGATGTACTGTAGGAAATCCCTTGGGATTTTACCTGGCATTTGCAGAGAAGCAATAGAGAAATAAGACCTAACATGTTTTGTTTATAAAGCATGAATTGCATTGACCTGGAAACATTAGGAACATAAAGATGTTTTCACCCCTAAAAACTGGATATACTGCCAAAAAATCCTTCTGTTTCTCAGAAAGAAAACAAAAGATACTGTATTGTACCTCGTGACTTGGGGCTTGGCACTAATCTGTGGAATTCAACAGCACCACAGACAGAGAGAGAGTTCTCTCACATATCGGTGAGCTGCTTTCATTCAATTCTGCAAGCGTGCTTATCAGGCAAAAGGATAAATAAAATTTTGCTAGAAAAAGCAGAAAAATTCCCTCTGAAATTCAAATCATTGTGACTGTGTGGGACAGGCAGAAAAGGTGAAGGTTTGGCTGACTGCCAGTCACATGTTTCAGCAGGGCTTTAAAGGAAGAGGTGTGTCCCTTGTCTGAGGGTAAGACAAGGAAATGCAAAGGGAAAGGCCCATGGACTCTTGCAGCCTGTTTTGCTAGGGGGGAATAACTTTGTTTGTGTTTGAATTAAAACTGTGCCCAGAGGGAAGGGCCTGAAAGGGATTTTTGGCATTGAAGTGAGTTCTTCCAGGGCTGCTAATGGAGCCCACCAGCATACCATCAGAGGGAGGGATAGCTTAGTGGGTTGAGCATTGGCCTGCTAAACCCAGGGTTTTGAGTTCAATCCTTGAGGGGGCCATTTTGTGTGACAGTTGTTTTTGGGGGGTGGTGGTCGGGGACTCTCTCCTCAGGGGGACTGAGTCATCTATCTGCCGCCCCGACCGGGAAAACAGAGAAGTCTGCTGCTTGCCAGGAGCTAGGATTCATGATGTGACAGAGAGACTGCTGAGACTCATCAAGCCCTCGGATCGCTACCCCTTCCTGCTTCTCCACGTGGGCACCAATGATACTGCCAAGAATGACCTTGAGTGGATCACTGCAGACTATGTGGCTCTGGGAAGAAGGATAAAGGAGTTTGAGGTGCAAGTGGTCTTCTCGTCCATCCTCCCCGTGGAAGGAAAAGGCCTGGGTAGAGACCATCGAATCATGGAAGTCAACAAATGGCTACACAGGTGGTGTCGGAGAGAAGGCTTTGGAATCTTTGACCATGGGATGGTGTTCCAAGAAGGAGGAGTGCTAGGCAGAGACGGGCTCCACCTAACAAAGAGAGGGAAGAGCATCTTCGCAAGCAGGCTGGCTAACCTAGTAAGAAGGGCTTTAAACTAGGTTCACCGGGGGAAGGAGACCAAAGCCCTGAGGTAAGTGGGGACGTGGGATACCGGGAGGAAGCACGAGCAGGAGCACGCGAGAGGGGAGGGCTCCTGCCTCATACTGAGAAAGAGGGATGGTCAGCGAGTTACCTCAAGTGCCTATACACAAATGCAAGAAGCCTGGGAAACAAGCAGGGAGAACTGCAAGTCCTGGCACAGTCAAGGAATTATGATGTTATTGGAATAACAGAGACTTGGTGGGATAACTCACATGACTGGAGTACTGTCATGGATGGATATAAACTGTTCAGGAAGGACAGGCAGGGCAGAAAAGCTGGGGGAGTTGCATTGTATGTAAGGGAGCAGTATGACTGCTCAGATCTCAAGTATGAAACTGCAGAAAAACCTGAGAGTCTCTGGATTAAGTTTAGAAGTGTGAGCAACAAGGGTGATGTCATGGTGGGAGTCTTCTATGGACCACTGGACCAGGGGGATGAGGTGGACGAGTTTCTTCTGGCAACTCACGGAAGTTACTAGATCGCAGGCCCTGGTTCTCATGGGAGACTTCAGTCACCCTGATATCTGCTGGGAGAGCAATACAGCGGTACACAGACAATCCAGGAAGTTGCTGGAAAGTGTAGGGGCCAATTTCCTGGTGCAAGTGCTGGAGGAAACAACGAGAAGCAGAGCTCTTCTTGACCTGCTGCTCACAAACCGGGAAGAATTAGAGGGGAAGCAAAAGTGGATGGGAACCTGGGAGGCAGTGACCATGAGATGGTCGAGTTCAGGATCCTGACACAAGGAAGAAAGGAGAGCAGGAGAATACGTACCCTGGACTTCAGAAAAGCAGACTTTGACTCCCTCAGGGAACTGATGAGCAGAATCCCCTGGGAGAATAACATGAGGGGGAAAGGAGTCCAGGAGAGCTGGCTGTATTTTAAAGAATCCTTATTGAGGTTACAGGGACAAACCATCCCGATGTGTAGAAAGAATAGTAAATATGGCAGGCGACCAGCTTGGCTTCAGAGTGAAATCCTTGCTGATCTTAAACACAAAAAAGAAGCTTACAAGAAGTGGAAGATTGGACAAATGACCAGGGAGGAGTATAAAAATATTGCTCTGGGATGCAGAAGTGAAATCAGGAAGGCCAAATCACACCCGGAGTTGCAGCTAGCAAGAGATGTTAAGAGTAACAAGAAGGGTTTCTTCAGGTATGTTAGCAACAAGAAGAAAGTCAAGGAAAGTGTGGGCCCCTTACTGAATGAGGGAGGCAACCTAGTGACAGAGGATGTGGAAAAAGCTAATGTACTCAATGCTTTTTTTGCCTCTGTCTTCATGAACAAGGTCAGCTCCCAGACTACTGCACTGGGCAGCACAGCATGGGGAGGAGGTGACCAGCCCTCTGTGGAGAAAGAAGTGGTTCGGGACTATTTAGAAAAGCTGGATGAGCACAAGTCCATGGGGCCGGATGCGCTGCATCCGAGAGTGCTAAAGGAGTTGGCGGCTGTGATTGCAGAGCCATTGGCCATTATCTTTGAAAACTCATGGCGATCTGGGGAGGTCCCAGACGACTGGAAAAAGGCTAATGTAGTGCCCATCTTTAAAAAAGGGAAGAAGGAGGATCCGGGGAACTACAGGCCAGTCAGCCTCACCTCAGTCCCTGGAAAAATCATGGAGCAGGTCCTCAAGGAATCAATTCTGAAGCACTTAGAGGAGAGGAAAGTGATCAGGAACAGTCAGCATGGATTCACCAAGGGCAAGTCATGCCTGACTAATCTAATTGCCTTCTGTGACAAGATAACTGGCTCTGTGGATGAGGGGAAAGCTGTGGATGTCTTGTTCCTTGACTTTAGCAAAGCTTTTGACACTGTCTCCCACAGTATTCTTGCCAGCAAGTTAAAGAAGTATGGGCTGGATGAATGGACTATAAGGTGGATAGAAAGTTGGCTAAATTGTCGGGCTCAATGGATAGTGATCAATGGCTCCATGTCTAGTTGGCAGCCGGTATCAAGTGGAGTGCCCCAAGGGTCGGTCCTGGGGCCGGTTTTGTTCAATATCTTCATAAATGATCTGGAGGATGGTGTGGATTGCACCCTCAGCAAGTTTGCAGATGACCCTAGACTGGGAGGAGAGGTAGATACACTGGAGGGTAGGGATAGGATAGAGAGGGACCTAGACAAATTAGAGGATTGGGCCAAAAGAAATCTGTTGAGGTTCAACAAGGACAAGTGCAGAGTCCTGCACTTAGGATGGAAGAATCCCATGCACCGCTACAGACTAGGGACCAAATGGCTAGGCAGCAGTTCTGCAGAAAAGGACATAGGGGTTACAGTGGAGAAGAAGCTGGATATGAGTCAACAGTGTGCCCTTGTTGCAAGAAGGCCAATGGCATTTTGGGCTGTATAAGTAGGGGCATTGCCAGCAGATCGAGGGATGTGATCGTTCCCCTCTATTTGACATTGGTGAGGCCTCATCTGGAATACTGTGTCCAGTTTTGGGCCCCACACTACAAGAAGGATGTGGAAAAATTGGAAAGCGTCCAGCAGAGAGCAACAAAAATGATTAGGGGACTGGAACACATGACTTATGAGGAGAGGCTGAGGGAACTGGGATTGTTTAGTCTGCGGAAGAGGAGAATGAGGGGGGATTTGATAGCTGCTTTCAACTACCTGAAAGGGAGTTCCAAAGAGGATGGATCTAGACTGTTCTCAGTGGTAGCAGATGACAGAGCAAGGAGTAATGGTCTCAAGTTGCAGTGGGGGAGGTTTAGGTTGGGTATTAGGAAAAACTTTTTCACTAAGAGGGTGGTGAAACACTGGAATGTATTACCTAGGGAGGTGGTGGAATCTCCTTTTTTCGAAGTTTTTAAGGTCAGGCTTGACAAAGCCCTGTCTGGGATGATTTTGTTGGGGATTGGTCCTGCTTTGAGCAGGGGGTTGGACTAGATGACCTCCTGAGGTCCCTTCCAACCCTGATATTCTATGATTCTATGATTATACCTTGAGTGGAATGAAGGACACTTCCTTTCATGTTTTGGGCATTGTAGGACGTCCAGATTATTGTATTTTTAAAAATGTCTCAAGTTTTCCATTTTTCCTCTTCAATTATTTCTTTCGTATGAGCGTGCCAACATTTAACTTTAATGATTCAGCTTCCTTCCTGTATCTCCTATCATCTTAGAGAAGATTTTCTGAAGATTTTCAGCTCGGGAATCTGATTCACCTTTCAAAGCACTGGTTCAGAAAGAATTTCTTCCACCATTTGTATGGAAAAGATAACAGAGAAGGTTCTCTGTGCTTAGAAATATGTGCGACCATTGCTCTACTTTTGCCTACTTGATACTGTCAAAATTCCCAGCGGAAATACTTGAATAGTATTAAAGGTTCATTTACACCATTGAGGCACACCCCTGAGTAAGGGACAATGAGAGAAAGTTTATACAATGGGAGGCAGAAGTCCTCTCAGAACTCCCTGGTTCATGAAGAGCACATGCACCATGTGCCATCTCTTTTGGATAGTGCTGTATGTTCCTCTCTCTGTGACTATCTCTTTGGGTTAGCTTGTGTCTCCCTGTTCGCTTCTGGGCGCTTGCATGTCCATTGGTGAGACAATGTATATCAACCCCGCACTGGCGAAGCAAGGCTTAAAGAGCAGTTTTTTGCCCATAAGGCCATGCCCCCTCGCACCTCTGGGTATGCTCCCAGTAGAGGGAGCATTCAGACGGGAGCAGCTCAGCTCACTCTGGGCTGACTGAGGAGGAGAGTGGTTGTGTGCAACAGCCTCCTGTCGGGAAGTAGCCAGGACTCCAAGCTGCCAGAATCAAGCCTCTTAGCTGCACTGCAGGAAGTCAGCTGACTGCAGGAACCAAAAGGAATGACTTGCTGTTGCCAGAAGAGGAGCTGCCAGAGATGAAGCAGATGGGATGCAAGAGGGACCCTATGTCCAGCTCTGAAGACATCACTGGAGGGACTGGGTGAGGATAGGAAGTGACCCAAGGAATGCATCTGAGGGTATTGGGGCCTGAACTATGTGTCAAGGTACCTTGTTTTGAAGGGCTCTGGGTCAGAACCCAGGAGAGTAAGGAAGGCCCGGTTCCCCTCCCCTCCCCTCTCTCGTTGCTAGGTGGCACTTCCCTTGATATTGCCATTAGGCAAGGTGGCTCCTTTCAACCCTCAACAGTAGGAATTAAGTCCCAGAGTATCACCTTTAGACAATACTGCTAGCCCAGGGCATAGGCGCCGACTCCATGGGTGCTCCGGGGCTGGAGCACCCACGGGGAAAAATTGGTGGGTGCTCTGCACCCACCAGCAGCTCCCCTCCCTGCCTCCCCGCCCCAGCTCGCCTCTGCTCTGCCTCCTCCCCTGAGCGTGCCGCCATGTCCTGCTTGTCCCCGCTCCCTCCCAGCGCTAGCATGCGAAACAACTGTTCGGGGAAGACATGGGGCCGGGGTGGGGATTTGGAGAGGGCTCCAATAGGGGCAGGAGGGGGAAGAATCGGGGCGGGGCCAGGGACAGGGGGGCACAAGCACCCACTGGCACCAAGGAAAGTTGACTCCTGTGGCCGAGGATACCCAGCCAACCTCTGATAATTGGTCCTTGGAAGGAACAGTCTTTGTGCTTTCCCCTCACTTCCCCTATGGTACCAAGACTAGGCACAGTCTAGCCCTAAACAGTTTAATGGATTTTGGTGTTTTTCTATCTTAAATTATGTAATGACCAATTTTTCACATTAGTCAACTGGTTCTATAAATTGAACAATATTAATCAGATAATTTGACAATTTTTGTAATGAAATGCTAAACTGTATTATACAGTTCAGCCACTAAAGGACCTGGTGTATAAAATACCTTATTGAAATGAACCCTGGCCATACCTGGCAGAGCATTAAAAGATCTTCTGATGATAGCCAGAGGCACACGGTTTAATACATTCATGAAATATGGACATTCTGCAGCTGTTTGCCAAACCAAAGCAGTCACGGAGTTGACTCATTACAGACAATCAAGAAAAAAGAAAAGGAGGACTTGTGGCACCTTAGAGACTAACAAATTTATTTGAGCATAAGCTTTCATGAGCTACAGCTCACTTCATCGGATGCATTCAAGAGTAATTGTTTCTGGGATCCATCACTCGTGATGACATAGAGCCTGCCTGAAGAGTTAAAAGTGGAAAAACTCTACAGAGGATTTGATGATTCTTGACTTTTGAAAGAAGATCCTATACAAATGAACCTAAGAGACAATACTGAGCCATGCAATGTACAAACACCTTTACCAGTGAGGCTTCGGAGAGACTAGATGCATATATATGCAAATCATAATCTGGTTGTTGTGGACTATTTTTCCAGGTATATAGAAATAATGTACTTAAAAGCCATAACATATTGCAGTGTTATCAAGGAACTGAAGTGCACTTTAGGTCATTTTGGTATTCTAAAACAACTAGGGATGGACAATGGACCACAATTCACTACAGCAGAATTTAAGTCATTCTGAATGAAATATGATTTTTATCACATTACTAGCAGTTCACATTACCCTTGAGCAAATGGAGAGGCTGAGAGAGCTGTACAGACAGCCAAAAAAATACGACAGCAGAAATAGCCATTCCTTGCTTTTCTTAGTTACAAATCAACATCCATACCAGCTATTGGATACTGTCCAGCATAACTCATGCTGGAAAGACATCTCAGAACTACCGTTCTGACTTTGGAAAAGAATGTACTGTATCTCCAAAGTGGCCAGACATGAAGAGAGTAGCCAAATTGGATACAAAGGCTAACAGAGCTTATGAGCACTTCTACAACAGATGTCACTCAGAGAACTGCCAGGTCTAGAACCTGGTGACTGTGTTCATGTCAAACTGGATGAAGAAAAAGGATGGACAACTCCAGTTGTTGTAAAGAAAAACTTCAGCACTCTGATCATGTGTGATCGAGGCCGACAGTGGAGAGTTCAACAGAAATGGTCAACATCTACAGTTTGTTCCTCAAAAAGAACACTCAGCAGAGCAAACTGCACACATGGAGGATGCAGAACACAAGCAAGAAGACTCAAGGATTCCAAATTGACCAAAGCCAGTCATTGCAACTAATGAACAACCAGATGGCCAAGTTGTTATGTATTGGGGTCATGTAATTAGAAAACCAGTATAATTCAGACACACTTAATAGACTGATTCATAATGAACCTCAAAGACAGTGTGATAGGATAAATATTGTAAATGGTAGGAATGTAGAACTTAAAGGGGGCAATGTAATGGAACGCTAACCTGTATTATACTGTTCAACCACTAGGTGGCACAGTATATAAAAGACCTTATTTAAACGAACTCAGCTATGTCTGGCAGAGCATTCAAGGATCTTACAATAAACACATCTGGTGTACATAAGCAAGCTCTGTAGCCAGTCCATAGCTAGTACAGGAACATGACAATTTTTGTGTCAATCGTTGAGGAAATTATTTGCATTTTTTACATAAATTTGCCTAGCTGTAATCCTACCCCTTTCATGCCTTTAGCTGAAGCATGAAAAGTCACATGTAGCTAAACAGAACTGAAGTAATATCAGATCAGAAGGGACCCCAAACATATTTAAATCAGAAGACATTCCCTCCTCATTGCCTTTTCCTTTCTGCATCACTATAGTATTTTAAAACTGCTGAGAAAACTTCAAGGGTCACAAACATTACCAGCCTTTCTGGAAGAAGCTGATGCAGTTTTAAAACATTTAAGGTAAAAAGAATCCAATCCCAGCTGGCATATTCCGCAGTGTGTCAACTTAATACACCACCTTGCCCTCGCTGTTTCAAGAAGTGGAGAAGAGACAGGTCAAAAAAGCATTGCCAAGACCAATACCCCTGAAATTGAGGTGTGACTGACAAGCTCTGCGCCAGCTCACTGGCACTGAAAATCTCTTCACTTCATGTGTTAATTCTTGCTCAACATGGCATCACACTAACTGAGAAACAAACTCTAGTTCTTCTTTCAAATTTTGACATGATCACAGAGCCAGGGGTGTAAGGCGACGTTTTTGAGTAGCACTGTAATTTACCATTGTGCCAATTTGCTGTTCTAAATTAAAGGTTGCAGTAACAGTAACTCTTGAGAAAATTAGGATGCTGGCATGGGAAGTCTTTTTTTCCTGTGGCAATGTATTAAAATGTCTCCCTGCAAGTGTTCTGTATTAATAGATAAATTCATGGTGTCAGTGTGAATGCAGAGATTGGAGGAACTGAGTAAAACTTGAACAGATGTGTCCAGCAATGAACTGAGATATTGCTGGATTCTGAGTCTAAATGGATGTTTTCAAGTCAGTTTGTCTAATGCAACAATATGTGAGTCCACATTTGAATGCTAAAGTTTATAGATACTGTTTTTTGTATGTTCTAATTTTCTGGAGCTCCATGCTATAATGGTCATGAAGAAGTTTTCGGATTTTATTTTATCGGCCTTGAGCCAGGCCCAACTTGCGCAGTGATTTACTAGTGTAGATTTTTACACTCAGGCAGAATTCCTCTGAAAGCAGTAAGACTATGCACAAGTGTCAGTCTGATCATTTGGATCCTTTTGCAATATTGCCTTAGAGAGCCCTGCTTCCACTCAAGTCAAAGGGAGTTTTGCCACTGACTTCTATGGGAACAGGATCAAGCACTAATTTCTCCAGCAAGCCAGTTGAGCAAGGCTATGTAAAGAAGATATTTGACAGACGTAAAGTAAGATTTCATTTCAGACAAACTTTTTTCCTTCAATGAAGCATTATGAAAGATCTTGTGAAAAATTCTACCCAACCAATACACTCCACTGCACACACTTCTCCCTGTGGGGAGAGAATAAGAGACCAAACAACATGTACAAATATTTAGTCACATTGCTTAACACACTACTGGAAGGGGCTCAGTAGCTCATCACTACAGTGACAAACATGGTATAAGAACCTATATAGAATAGAATAGAACAATATGGCATAACCACATGTCTACTTCTCACCCTTTCAGGATGTTAAGGTTTTCTTCAGGCTGTGCATCAAAATCCCATCAGGAAGTCAGTATGTGTTGTCCCAGATAGTAGGTTTTTTTGGTCAGCTTAAAGCAATTGAGGACATAGCCCTGTTTCTTTTGATGTGTATATGGAAGTTCACTTTGCTCAATACATTGAGTTATACCATGCTATTGTAACACAATTAATGTGCTGTGTGTGTGTGTCTGTCTGACCCACAGATAGCCCCTGACAGGACCTGCCTCAGGAAGTAACCCTAAGAGGAAGTTGAAGTGTGCCTTGGGAAGAGAGAGAAACAGTTTGTTACTAACAGGAGTTGCTGAATTACTGAACTGGAGCTTGTCTCATTATTCTGGCTACTCTGCCTTCTGTGTTAACCCACCAATCAGTAGACTTGAGGTCATGTCATAATACACCATATTTCTTCATGTTTTATAAACAACTTGATTAAGTTAACTTTTGTGTAACTTGTGTTTGTTCCTCTCATAGGCCCAGATCCTCTGCTTCATCCAGAGAGCACACAGCATAAATTTGGAATGGATTTGGAGTGCAAAGGTCACTATTGTGCTCCCTGGATTGTTTCTGGGCAAGGACAGTTTCCTGGAATAATTTAGGGCAGCCTAAAAGCTGTTCTAAATTATGCCAGTTTCCAGTGGGCCTGGTCTGTCCAGGCAGCTTGAACACCATAGCGCAGGGAAAACACAGTTACATTCCCTATGCCAATCACAGGAAAGAGAGTGAAAGTCACAGGAGTTGTTATGGTAGCTCTACACCACTGAAGGATCCCCAGGCACTAGCGAGATCCTCCTAGGCTGATGCTAAAGTCCCTTTGCACACTGGCAGGGTCCAAAATTGGCTTTAATTCAGGCTTTAATCTGGGCTATGTGTTTTTATACTAAGTTTCTCATTTTTAACTTGTTTCAGCACTGACCTGAATACCGACACTGATTTAGTGACAACCTCCACCCCTTTTCCTAACAACATTGTAATTGGAAACTGGGACCAGTAAAGGTATGTCTACACAGCTGCTGGGAGTGAGTCTTACAGCCGGGGTCAACAGAATTGCAGTGGGGCTCAGGCTAACATGCTAAAAATACCTGTGGAGATGTTGGTTCGACGTTCGGGCTCAGGCTGGAGCTCAGGCTCTGATGCCCGCTCCTCTCCACAGGCTTCAGAGCCTGAGCTCCAGCCCAAGCCAGAGTGTCCACACTGCAATTTTTAGCATGCTAGCAAGAGCACTGCTAAAACAAGTCTGTCAACTCAGACTGCAAGGCTTGCTCCCAGTATCTGTGTAGATCTACCCTAAGTAGGCTTGGGAGTATTTATTAAATTACGTTTGTTTTTATATAGCCTTTAACCTCTTTTTGAGAAAACATTTCCTTCACCATCAAATCGGGGTAGCTCTTTCACTAGCTAATGTTTTATATAACATAACATACAAAACTCTACAAATTAAGCTGACCAATACTTTATGTATAGCAGATATGACTCATATCACACAGGTTAGAGATTGTCTGTTCCATTATTAATGTACTCTGTGATCTTATCTAGAAAGGTGGTGTTTTGGAATGTGTGGAAATTTATGAGGTAGGTAGAAACAGTGTCAATACATGTGTGCGGAAAGTTTTGCCTATTAAGGACAACTGCAGAAAACTCACTTTTCCTGGTTTCATAACCACACTAAAACCTCACTCGTCAGCTGATCAGTTTTAGGAATTCCATCAAAAATAAAACCAGCTTTTTTAAAAAAAATTAAAACTAAAAGTTACTTGGCACAGCAGATGCCCAAATTTTTGCCTCCCAGGATGCTGTCTACTGTTCCCTCTCAAGAATTACCCTTCTGTGAGCTAGGGAATACCGGGCCTTTTCCCTGCTTCTTTCTGTTCTCCTTCTGTTGTGCTGATAGTACAATGGCAAGAAATGGTCCCTATGCTCCCCCCATTCCCCTAGAGATCAGTTTAGTCTCCCACAAAAACCTTTCCTTTAACAATAGGTTCCTATCCGGCTTCAGAAATTTTGTCTCCCTCCTGCTATGATATATTTTGGAATATTTTAAGGTGACCTTTATGTAAAAAAAAAGGTTCGGTATTTGTGTTACCCACCATTCTGTACTCTTCTGGGCCTTGTTTTGAATCTTTATTATAGTTTAAATAATAAGATACTTTTATCACCTAAAAGGTACTTATTAGAACAATGCAAAGTCCTATACCTAGCATTGTTTGTACTGTAGATAGCTTGTACTTATGCTGCAACAATTACATGTTTTATGTTTTGCTGTAACAGTGTTATACTGCTCCTATAGACACCGTAATTGTAAAACATACTGCACTTCTGCATTCATTTAAAGAGCAACTACTTGGTAAGTACAAAGTAATTAAGCAATAAGACATGACAGGCAGTACATTTCTGGGGAATTATTGTACATCTCAGATGCCTTGAAAGGTATGGGGCTAAAGGTTGAGTGACTTCAACCACCTGAGAAGTGGAATAATCCTCCAGAAATGCATTGCTTGTCATGTTTTATTGCTATTGTGAAATGGAAATTATGAAACCAAAATAGGGGGGAAAAGATTAGGTCTGTGCATTAGATCTGTGCATTTATGGAGGATTACTTATACGGGTATGACCTCACTGACAGTTCTATATGCGCCCAGAGAGTTCTAAAGCCATTTTAGAATGATCACATGAACAACACAACTTGCTGAAACTGCTGGTTCAGCATTCCGCATTGCTTTCTTTGTCTTCTACCAGCCTCCCAACAAAATCATATTTGTATTCTCAGTACAGACTTTGTCTTTCATATTAATATACAACCTCAGGGGGTGTGGTTATTCAGAGATAATCATACCCCCTAGAGGTTTAGAGGCATTTGGTTACTTGCATGCCTGGTAACACCCAAAGGTCATTATCTCATGATAATCACCTCTCCTGGAGTTGCCTTATTGCTTAAATGTAACACTAAATTTTAATTATAATGAAATAGGGCTCTTCTGGTAGTATATACAACATCTTGTGTGCTCAAAGCCAGATGGAAATAATGCCTAGCTTTTACTATAATAGCATTTGCTGGGCTTGTGCTCCATTGCAATAAATGATTTTTTTGGTTCTTGATGAGAAAATAATTTTGAACAAAATTGCATGTGGCTATTGAATTTAACTTGGGGTCTTATGGATGCACTGATTTGTTGTTGTACATTTAATTAATTAAAATAAAATACGGAATAAAATTATAATGAAGGATCTGTTATTGTTAACATTCTAAGTCCCTGATCCTGCAAACACTACTGAGCTTTGATAAGGATTACTGATGGAAGCAAGAACTGCATTTGGCTCCTAAGGCCTTAATTTCAGAGGCTGCATTGCAAAAATAGGCTCTGGTTTGAAAAACAATGTACAATATTTCAGATCAGAACAGATGATTCTCTTTCTTACAAATGTTCCAACAGAAATGAAGTAGCAACAGTACATGTGCTAATTGGGCTTCTTTCTTTTTCTCTCACTGGTTTTGCATGTTTAGGTCCTGATGCTGAAAACTGCTTCATGTAGGCAGAACCGTACATTGGTGGGGATTCCATGTGGTTGCAGGAGTCTGCTCGCATGGAGTAGCTGGCAGGATTGGGCCTTATATGTGAAAAATGGCTTTTGAAGCGAAGTTTGGCAGTTAGTCTGGTAGCACATCTCCTATCAAGAGAATGAATGATTATATTATCACTTAAATGTATGTTTTTCTATTCAGCAGAATATAACAGTTTCAATGGTATTGTGTCCATAACTGGACGTACCATTTTTAAAGAGTTTTTTAGTTTGGATAAAGAAATGGCAGTCTATTATTTTCAACTGAAAATAAGTCAAATATTTAATATTAAAATACCCAAACCAAAAGGATTAAGTCTATTGGCCTACACAATTCTATCTGAACATATTTAAACATTTACTTAATAACTGCTCCAACAGTTCAGTGATCCCAATCAGAGCCCTAAAGTTTTGGTTTAGGGCATTTAGGAAGATGATTATTGTTCATTCTCAATAAATAAATGTTCTGCTACAATTACTGCATTTTTTTCCAGACAGTTTTCCATGCTGTACCTGAGTTGTGTTTCCCTGAATGTCACTTCTTCAGATATTTATAACAAAGGTAATATTATGGGTAAGCATCTGAGAAGGACCAAATGATTATGGTCCATTTGTCAGAAAAGTGTTTTATTCTTCCACTATTTGTCTTCTGGTTACCAAGTTTGACAACAGAGTGGAGACATTATATATTTCCTTTCTGTTTTCATTAAAATCAGGACAGAGAAATCTCAGAGGTGCAAGTCTTGACATATTTTTGGCATCACTTTTATTTCATGGCAAAGATTAAGTTAGAATGGAAAACATCATAAAATAAACTATTCATGTGTGATAATCTTTCTCTAATGCTGTGGTGTGCATTAACTGGTTATTTGTGTAGCATGGCCAAGGACAGCAAGTTTCAGTGGTTTAAAATATTAGGTATTTATTCAATCAATTAATGAGAGGTTCAGAATAACAGTGCTTACACACAGAGATAATTTTCAATGAGGTCTAGTTTTAAATTTCTGAATATTTTCTTTAAAAATATGAGGCCAAAATTTCCCCTCAATTACTCTGATGTAATCCCAATGAAATCAATAGATCTATGTTGTGACAAATATTGCAAACCCATGCAATGTCTTTTGGGAGCATTGTATTAAACTTTTGAATGGTTTATGCATGATTGTGTTCAATAGGGGAGGGTTACCACAGCTTTTACAGGAACTCAGAACAATAGTGGGTGATTACCCCTGACTGTAAATGACTCCGGAAAAGTTCCATCCCTTGGAGTGGTTTGCTTATACTGGGCTAAGGATGGGTTTTTTGGAGACTTGGAAATAAAGAAAGGGGTTTTGATATAAAAGGATGAGCTTGAACTCAGTTGTGGTCTCCTTTCTGACCCAGTAAATGGACTAGAACTTCTGTACAAGTGGTACCCAACTCTTGTGGAAATGTTGGAAAGATTTTGACCTATTAGGGCCCCAGAAGACTGATGGGTGGCTCCTGGTATGTTTAGTGTATGTTTAAACCTGTTTATTGTTTTTATTATGTTTTCTGTATAATGCTTTAACCTTAAGAATAACTGTGTTTGCTTAAAAAGAGCTTTTTGGTAACTTGTAACTGCTGGTAGTACAGTGTTCCTAGCCCTCAGAGAGAAAGCAAAGCATAGATTCTGGCCTTTAGGCAGACTGGCTTGCTGGGATATGACAGTGCAAGGCGAGGAGCTATGCAGCCTTAAAACCTCAGGTCAGGAGAAAGAGAGAGAGAGATGCGGGTCTCCACCCAAGGGACACGATGGGTAGGAGCTGGAAACCTTAAATGGGTGCCCTTAAGGGGGTGGGGGGAGTACAGATACAGTTACTCTGAAACTGTGACATAGATCACTTCAACAGGAGTTACTTGTAACCTGCACTGAAAGAACAGATCCCATTGACTTAAAGGGGGGTGCATTGGTATAACAAAGAGGAGAATTTGTCCCACCATTGAGAAATAAAACAATGATCATACCATATGGAACCATGAAGTTTGATCAGCTTTCCATTACTCCTGGTTTCCCACACTGGCTGTTATAATCTATTTAGTATGTCATGATTATGTTGATTATGTTCTGGCAACATTGGTGTTTAAATCCCCAACAGAGACACAGAAGGATAAATTCTATATTTTTACCATTTTGTGATTTAAAAAAAAACAGAAATCATAGTTTTAGTAATTGCATAGCGTTAGGAAACAAAATTATTAACTGTTGCACAAAGCAATCACATTGTGAAAATTTCATCCTTTCTGTAGCCTCTTATCTTGTTCTGCTCTTACATATGGGTCATATTATGCACTGCTTTGTGCAAGTTTGACAAGAACTAATGTGGCTACTTAAATATTTTAAAGACTGCACATTTCAGAATGATAAAATACTCACCTGATCTTCCTTTCCTGTTGAATTTGTGGTTAATGATAAAGTAATTTAATACTTTAGTCTATTACTAGTTTTAACAACAAATGCTAAAATTCCTTGTAGGAAATTTTCAAATAAGGCCATGAAATGACACTTTTTAACTACAGTTGTTTTTATTCAGCCATAAAATCTATCTTTCATAAAGAAACCCACTTACATGTCTTACTTCAGTGAAGGTTATTTGTAGACTGAAGGTCTTTTCTTGTCAAGATATGATGAATACCATGTGTAAAGACAGAGGAGCATCAGGACCTGTATTAGCCGGAAAACCCACTGATCTGTGAATAACCTAAAAAAGAAAACTTGAAGATTAGCAACGTCGCTTTTAAGAATGATCCATCAAATTCAACAAGCAGATTCACAGAGATGAATCATCTAGTTCCTTTTATTCCTGCAATACAGTAAAGGTTATTTCCCTTCCTTATAAACAGAAGTTCAAAAATAAAGGAAATAGAGACTTGTGAATGTTTCCCAGGCATAAGCCAATTATTCTACATTTTTTCATTCCATGTATTTTTAAAATCTTTTTACTGATCATTCAAAAGAGGCATGGCCAACTGCATCCTATGGATAGCTCAATTGTGTGATTTTGTCTAATTTTCAGATAAGTGTTTGGTTATTGTAAAGATTAACTCCCTTGTCAAAACTGTGTTTTATAGAAAGCACAGAAATTAATCATTGATTTTTAGCAAAGAGTTTCTAATAGCACATCAAGCTGTTGCTTAACCTATTAACAAGAGAAACTGTTGTCATACTTTATACTGAGATTCATTTATAGTTTATAAAAGGTAAAAACATTATTAATGGATGTTTTAATAAAGGGTTAATTGTTATAGAGTTCAACAAATCAATAGGTTGTTTATAATGATGGCTTATAACTATAACACATTATTCATGTTTGTACCATTCTTGTAACATCTATCAATCATTTATTAATCCTTTGTGAACCAAAACAGCTTTTTAGTTTGTATTCTTTACATTTCTTATTCTGCATGTTTATTTTATTTGTAGAAAAGTGCACTGACCAAAAGCCAACCTCCCCAGACTGGTGAAATTCATTCTCAAATGAGCATTTTGCATCTGGCTCCTATCTCTAACAGGACAAACCCAAACCCTTGTTCTGAAAGTCTCAAAACTTTGGGAAAGTGTGGATTCCAAGTTTAGGAAAGCCCCTGTCCCCCCAGCCACAAAAGAGGGTTTTATGAATGTGGGGTAAGTGGAGAAATATGTTTCCTTTTTAAGCCTTAAATAAAATGTTTGACACTACAGTAAAGAATTTTGAAGTATATTTCTTTTTACGGTTATGATTTGAACAGTGACAAGGGCAGCAAAAGCAATGCAAGTTGACTGGGGTTAGCATAAGAGGGAACAATTTCATCAGTGCATTTTTATCAGCTAGTGTGAAGATCTGAGAAATAATGCCAAATATTAGTACAATAGAGAAGGACCCCTGCAACAGGCGCCAATAGGTTCCTGTGCCTATGCTCAGTGAAGATGCCCGCCTTTGGAGACAATAAGAGTTTTGCCTTAGAAAAGACTGCAGGATTGGGCCTGTTAACATTGGAAAAGTAGCATTATTGTGGACCCCTGTTCTGGCAGGGGCAGAAGTATTTAGTTTGAGACATGTAGCAGCAGGGAACTATGCAGACCTTGACCCCAAGCCTTGCTACAGAACTCTTCTCAGAGGATCTGGCTTTGGGGGATCTGGGGAATGCATACTCTTTAGGTGCTGAGGAGGCATAGGGCAGGATAAGAAAGTTTCACTCTCTCAGGGAATACACAACTGTGAAGCATAAGACCTGAATTTGGACCAATCTATTCCTGAATTATTTTTTTCTCCTTAAACTCGTGTCTTTTTGCTTCGTTCCTTTTATCTATGCAACCTGAAATCTTGCCCTATATAGTAACCCTTTCAACTATGCCCAAGGGAATTAATGTAATTTTTAGGATGCATCAGATGACAAAGTTCCTCTTCTGCTCCCTTTAAATAGCTAGCAATTATTTATACTGTGATATGAAACTTTTGATAATGTTATTTATATAGTAATTTTCATTATGCAAATTAAATAATAAAATGGCAGCAATGTAAAATAGCTAATGATTTATGGTTGCATGAATGAGAACCTTACAGCTTGAAACATCTTGGAATGTTTTGAGTAACCTTGAGGGCATTTGAACACTTGAACTGTCATCTTATCCTTTTGGAGCTCTTAAAACTAATAAAGAACAAGCTGCAAAAGCTAACTTGCGGTATTTCTAATAAACCCTCTATTTAGAGGAGCTTCAGGATGTGCATTTAAAAATATACTTTTTGTGAAAGCCAAGCATATTTAAAAGTGTTTGTTTCTCTTGAAACATGAAATGAAATCAGCTGTTGTAATATTGTTTTTGTCTTGATGACACGATCAAATTGAGTACACCAGCTTGACTAAGCTTTTTATAAGCAGTGGAGTTTACCTCTTCCTCTATTCTTCTAAACACTACAAAAGGCCTTGAAACCTGTGTCCCACCTACAGGAAAAGCCATAAATCATATCTGAATGCAGGAGAAGGGGCCGTCAGTGATGCTCAAATGCAAAATGCTGCAGCAAAGTGAAAAGCATTAAGTTAGAATTTAGCACTGAAAGATACCTGTATTATTGATTTGAACTTCAGTTTAAACAGTCACCAGTTCAATTTAATATCCCATTCTGATGATGTTAAAACAAACTCACTAGTAAATAAAACAGGGAGTTAAAGAGACATGTCACATGAATAGCAAAACAATGAAACAATTTAATTAAGCGATAATGTTTCTGGCACTGGAGTATACGAAGCAATAAACAGCTTTTGTGGTTGATTAAATGCTGAAGAGCAGCAGAGTGTGAAATCTTTCTCACAGGAAGAGCTGCCCCCTTGGATCTTCCCATTACTTGTGGATCTCTGCACTAGCAGACCTGTGGCTTTCATTTGGGATTCTCCTCTGTCTATCCTTTGAATATGGATGTTGTTGATGTGGCGATGAGAGGACTTTGCAGCTCTGAATTCACTCTGCATTGTGTCAGTTTCAAGTGACAGCAAGTCATTGTATATCTTTTTATTTCCCCTCTATTCAATTGTACAAATACGGTATTGGCACCATAATATGATCTGCAAGATATATGCCTGCCAAAAGCTGTGTTCTTCCGGGAGGCAGGATATCTGGGGTCTATTCCTGATTCTGCCACAGAATTCTTTTATGGTCTTGGGCAATCATTCAATCTTTTCATACTTCAGCTATTATTCCTCTTACAATTTTACTTCCAAGTGGTGCTGTGAAAGTTAATTCATTTATATTTCTAAAGCACTTTGATATCTTTGAATAGAAAGTTCTATATTAGTGTTCCAAATATTACTATTATACATAGTCTCATAGACTTTAAGGCCAGAAGGGACCATGATGATCATCGAGTCTGACATACAACACATTGCAGGCCAGAGAACCTCACCCACGTACTCCTGTAATAGATTCATAACCTCTGACTGATTTACAGAATGATTTAAAGACTTCAAGTTACCAGGGAATCCACCATTAACTCTAGTTTAAACCTGCAAGTGACCAGTGCCCCATGTTGCAGAGGAAGGAAAAAATACCCACAGGGTCTCTGCCAGTCTGACCCAGAGGAAAATTCCTCCCCAACTCCAAATATGGTGATCAGTTGGACCTGAGCATGTCAGCAAGACCCAACAGCCAGACAAATGGGAAAGAATTCTCTGCAGTAACTTAGAGCCCTCCCCATCCAGTATCTCATCTGGCTCCAGGTGGCGTGGTGGAGAGCTCCTAGCAACCTGGCATCTGCCCAGCACCTTCCCATTTTATCATGAATATTTTTAGTAAAAGTCAGGGACAGGTCACGGGCTTCCGTGAACTTTATTGCCTGTGACCTGTCTGTGACTTTTACTAAAAATATCGGTGATAAAATCTTAACCTTACTCATAGTCATCTTGTGATCAATCAATACACCCAGGTCTTTCTTCTATTCTGACTCTGCCAACAAAGTTCCCAGTTTATAGCAAAAATTCTTGTTGTTAGTCCCTAAGTTCATGACCTTGCACTTTGCACTATTAAATTTCATCCCATTTACATTACTCCACTTTATCAGGTCATCTAGATCTTCTTGTGTGATATTCCAGTCCTCCCCTATATTGGCAATACCTCCCAATTTTGTGTCATCCACATATTTTATTAGCACACTCCCACTTTTTTGCCAAGATCAATAATAAAAATGTTAAATCAGATTGGTCCCAAAGACCAGTCCCGGAGGAACTCCACTTGTAACCTCCCTACAGTCTGACAGTTCACCTTTCAGTATGACCTACTGTAGTCTCCCCTTTAACCAGTTTCTTATCCACCTTTCAATTCTCATGTTAATCCTCACCTTCTCCAATTTAACTAATAGTTTCTCATGTTGAACTGTATCAAATGCCTTACTGAAATCTAGGTAGATTAGATCTACTGCATTTCCTTTGTTTAAAAAATCAGTTAAACTCGCAAAGAAAGAGATCAGATTGCTCTGTTTTGTAAAACTATGTTGTACTTCATGCCAATTACCATTAACCTCTATGTCCTTAACTACTTTCCCTTTCAAAATTTGTTCCAAGGTTGTTGCAAACAATTGAGGTCAAACTAACAGGCCTATAGTTTCCCTCCCCGCCATCATAAAAATAGGTATTTTATCAGCAATTCTCCAGTCCAGGGGTATAACCCCTGAGTTTATGGATCATTCTCCCCACCCCGACATCTTAAAAATAGGTATTTTATCAGCAATTCTCCAGTCCAGGAGTACAACCCCTGAGTTTATGGATTCATTAAAGAGCCTTTGCTATTGGGCTTGCAATTTCATGTGCCAGTTCCTTTAATATTCTTGGATGGAGATTATCCGGGCCCCCCAGTTTGGTCCCATTAAGCTGTTTAAGTTTGACTTCTATCTTCTGTCCCAGATGTGGTAATTTCTACTTTCATATCCTCATTTCTTTAGCCACCCTGCAACTACCCTTATTCCCATTAGCTTTATTAAAAACTGAGGCAAAGCATTCATTTAGGTGTTGGCCATGCCCAGATTATCTTTAATCTCCATGCCATCCTTGGTGGTTACTGGTCTCACTTCTTCTTTCCTTGTGTTCTTTTTATTTATATTGCTATTGGTTTTAATTTCCTTTGCAAGGTCCAACTCTGCTTGGCTTTTGACCGTTCTTACTTTTCACCTACACTTTCTGACATCCAAGTAGTGCAGCTCAGAGGTTAACTAAATATATCAAACCCACTTGAGTTTTCCCCATGTTTCCTCCCAATGCCACAGTTAGCTCCAAAATGCACAATGTGAAGTCTCTGATGCGGCAGTTCAAAATAAAGGGTACCAAAGGACAGTTTGGTCAAGTGTGCTATGGTAGCACCTTCTCAGAAACATTTGCCAGCTGGCTGCACATGCTCAAATGCCTTATTAGTATGCACTATCTGGACTAAATCTATCACTTTCTACATTTTCTACATTAAGAACCCACAACCAGACAGATATAAAAATACATGTGTAAACATGACAGAACACATCAGTACAAAGAGAATTCTTCCTGACACCGCCACAACGATCACGGAAATACAGTCTGATGTATAATTTTCAGCTATATCGTTTTGGGAGTGGGGGAGGGAACCCCTGACCACCCTATTTATCTACTCTATTAAAAACATAGGGGGAAAGATGGCACTCTGCATTCTACACATAGAAGTGCTGCTTCAGCAACCAGTTAGGGTAGGGTGATTGAAAGCTTGCAGTTCAGCGAGCCTCACTGGGATCCTTTCAGGATCAGGCCTTGAATCTGCCTGTGCATTTCCATATCTTGTAAATACAAAACTAAAATGCACAGTCCTAATTTTTCATTGTATTTGCCCCCAAACCAGAAAATGAGTCTTAGTTGAATTCACCTGCAGTTGTAAACAAAAATCAAGGCATTCACAAAGCCATTGGAGTAACAGAAAATTGGCTATGCCCTATAGGAATCAGTCTTTGTGGGCTGAACCTTCACATCTGATACCTTGGAGTGGAAGGTGGCTGTGGGCCACATCTTAGGAATTAGTGGGATCCATTTGGCCCTCAGGCTGTATTTTGGGTATCCCTGACTTAGGTTCACACAAAGTCTGTCCCACTGTCACAAGAAGCCATTCATTCATGCATCGGAACGTTGAAGAGCAAAGTTGTCATGTGTGGTTCCCCCTTCAATGTTATCTGAGAATGATTTACAGTCCACCCTCCCCATATGATTTCTTAGTAAAGTATACATTTCCAAAGGATAATGCCACGTTCTTTTATATTGTGTTGCAGCAGAGTGTCTTCACTATGAAATTGGTCATTTGATGTTTAAGACATACAGATTTCCTTGTCGTGAGAAATGTTTTACCAGTGGACATCTTGTTACATGAGGCTTGCATGCTGTTGTGATGGCAGGGGGCCATATTTTAGTGGCAAGGTCCACCATCAGCATTATGCTCTGGATTACTGATGCCTCCTTAGAATCTTGAAAATGATAAATATTAATGGCTATGCATGAGAATATTTTGATCCATTTTCCTATTGGTTCCTTCCATGTAGTAGCTATTGCACAACAGTTAATGCTGCTTAGAAGTGGAATATTGTTATACTTTACATAATCTTCATTTCATCTTGATTTGGGATGGGAGGATTTGGAACACTGTTGCCTTCTGACACCACCTCTTTCCCCCCCAATCATGTCCTCTTTTTTTGGCTGCAGCCCTGTTGCAGGTATGGGGTATTGTCATAGTATGGCAAATGCTCTTTTGGAGTATGGAATCATTTGGAGAGAGGCATTTTCTACCTAAAAACCCAGATAAGTCACCAGTTATACTGGCAATCATAGATGGCCCACAGATCTGATAGCAGAATTTTGCCCTGAGTTAGGAATTGCTTTGCTGCCTCTTGTTTGGATTTCTAGTGATGTCACGCTAGGGTCATGGATTGGATTAACAATCCAGGTAGGAAGTGTTTAAAAATGACATTTGTTAGCATAGTCTGTGTGAAGAGTTGATGTAACTGGATTTTAAAAACCTGATCTTCTGTTTTATGCCCACAGTTTCTGAGTACAGTTTTTACTTGGGTGTCTTAGTACCTGATTTGTGGCAAAAGAAGGCTGTTAGACACCCTACAAGTTGGTAGAAATTTAAAAACAAGACTGGGATGAAAAGTAGGTTATAAAGTCAACAAGCGGTGTTTTAAAGATGAGATTTTCCCCCCTCTCTACTGAGATTAGCTAAAATGTTTCTCTTCTAGTATAAAGTAGCAGTAAAGCACAACTAGGTGTGAATTTACTGTATATAAATCACACCTTGTGTATTGTTCTGAATGGTCAAATGTTTGTTAAGTGCACAAAATTTGAATTACACTCATAATTCATATTTTGAATTAACTGTGATTATGATACAGTGTTGTGCAAATATTAATTTTTAAATAGTATCTTACACCAGGGATAATTACACATTTCATTTAAATTCAGTTAAAAATTTAAATTGAAACTAATGTATCCACTACTTTACTTATATTTCCCTATCTCTTATGAGTCTCTTCTACCTTACTAATGTCTTTATGCTGTGTTGTTGTAGCCATGTCAGTCCCAAGATATTAGAGAGAAGTTTTACTAGGTGCTACTATTAAAATGGCAACATTTTCTAAGAGCGCATAGTAATCTTTTAAGAGACAGTAGTTATTTCTATTCTAAACATAGGGAAATATGCTCTCTCAGATAGTACTCTATCATATCTATTGGCAGACACTGTTTGTTTGATGTAGATTTTACAAAAGACAGTGGTCACCATTAACACTCTTTTAGTGCTCCTGATTTCATCTCTGAGGCTCATAGTGGCTGGGCTACAGTATGAAAACAAAATGAAAATAGATTTTGGTTTGAGCTAAAACTCTGAAGTCTTTTCAGACAACCACATCTTTGTCAAAGGCTGCCAGTTCTACACCAAACAGGAAGTCACATTCAAAATGGCTTCCCAAGGGCCCAGACACCATCTTTATAGAAAAAAGATGGAGCCCTGAAGTGCTGGTTCTTTGGGAGTTGTGTTGCAATAATATGACAACGTCATAATAGCTTGATTTAGTTCAGGTTTGTCTGAAGGTTGTGACCAGAAACTGTATCTTCCTGCTCCTCCAGTTTTGAAATCTCATTCTTTTCTCTATAGGGGGTCAGGATCTGCCCAGATTGCAGGGGGCAAGGTGACCTATCGTTAAAATTACAAAACAGTTTTATATCTTGAAAGAGCACTTAGTGCTCAGTGGAATGTATGGAACAAGACACCCAGTAATTCAACACTTAAAAGGGCCTCCTATACAGAATTGCCTTTCTTACCTTTCAGTACTTTCCCTAGATAAAATGATGGAGGAAGGGCAAGAGAAAATCAAAAAACAAACTTAATAACACCTTCCTTTCCAGGGAGCATGATTTATAACAAATTTGTGAGAACATTCTGAACCTATTTCATGTTGAATTACAGTACACCTGTACAAGATGCTACTAAAATAGGAGTTCATGACGGTACTACTTGTGTTACTCTGATACCATTCCTTGTACTGCCACTAAAATTTAAAATGCGGTACATACAAAATAGATCTATAAATTTATATAGTAACTATCCCAACAAATGCAAACTCATTCTTAGTAACCATAAAATTACCTTCTGTTATTTATCACCCAGTGAATTATAGCTTCATCACTTAGAACAGCCAGAAAAACTGAATAACATTGCCTGCCTACCTACTATTTCACCATTATTTTCCATGCAAGTGCTGCAACTTATAGAGAAAAGGATAAACAACACAGACAAAAAATTAAAACTCAATATGTGGCACTGTAAACAAGGATCATATTATTAATTTTTCATTGAATGTAATTTTTTAAAAATCAGCATCTATCTCTTCAGCTTTTAGTTTGAACTACAAATAAATCAGTATTGTTCTGGTCCCCACATATCCCATCCAAGTGCTTTAGTTTACAAAGTATTCTACTGCCAAATTAGTTTTATTAAACTGTGAAGATTTTAATTGCTTGTTTTAATAGGGTATAAATAGACAAAAATATTTCTGTGATAGAGAGCTACAGAGGTTAAATTCTATAGATTTAATAAAACTTTCCTGTAGTTGCTCCTACCTATATGGCAGGGAAAGGGGGTCCTTACCACTGTCACTCCAAACTGGGGCAAGATCATGTCATTGGGAATGAATGTCAAAGCTGCATGCCTTGAGTATACATGAAAACCAAGCTTTACCTTCATAGAGCTTTTCAGCTTGGAAAAGAGGAGACTAAGGGGGGATATGATAGAGGTATATAAAATCATGAGTGGTGTGGAGAAAGTGAGTAAGGAAAAGTTATTTACTTGTTCCCATAATATAAGAACTAGGGGACACCAAATGAAATTAATGGGCAGCAGGTTTAAAACAAATAAAAGGAAGTTCTTCTTCACACAGTGCACAGCCAACCTGTGGAACTCCTTGCTTGAGGAGGTTGTGAAGGCTAGAAATATAGCATGGTTTAAAAGAGAACTGGATAAATTCATGGAGGTTAAGTCCATTAATGGCTATTAGCCAGGATGGGTAAAGGACTGGTGTCCCTAGCCTCTGTTTGTCAGAGGTTGGAGATGGATGACAGGAGAGAGATCATTTGATCATTACCTGTTAGGTTCACTCCCTCTGGGCACCTGGCATTGGCCACTGTTGGTACACAGGATACTGGGCTGGATGGACCTTTGGTCTGACCCAGTTTGGCCATTCTTATGTTCTTATGTTCTTGGAGCTGAGTTTTAAGCCAGAAGCGCTTCATACACTCATCACTTGGGGGATAGAAACAGTATCACGTGATTTATCTGACTAATGACAGCTAAGAAATTTTGAAAATTTACAGAAAACTGTGTATGATCAATCCATAGAGTTAAAGAAATTTGCAAGAGGAAGTCATTCAATAATTTGGCATATGAATACATCTGAAGAAATCATGATATGACATGCATAGTCCCAGAGCAGAAAACTGCTTAATTCATCTGCTAAATTATTTTTCATTAATTCTTTGCTCATTTCTAGTTGGCAGCACAAACTTTCTGCATGGGATTAGGACCAGAACCAAAGCAACAAGAAATGAAAAAACCTGATGTTCAGCTGTCATTGAATGACATTTCCTTTTGAATCCAGTCTTTAGTTTGCTTTATTAGAAAACAACATGAAAAGATACTAATGTGAGTAAATAAATCAGGGCTTCATTTTAAACAGTTTTCCTCTGTTGCTACAATTGTCTGTTACCTAGGGACCAAAGCCTGAAGTTGTTACTTAACTTTAAATCATCACTGACTTAGGCAATCTCACAGAAAATAGATGGGAGATTTGCTTGACTAATAACTTAGTTAAAACTGACTTAGGGACATGATTCTTCTCTGGCATTAATTCCTGAATAATTCCGCATCAGACCAACAGAAGCAGACCAATGAAATACCTGTGTATAGTAAATGAAGTAAAAATCAGATTCTCAGACTTTAGGATTTGGCCCTCAGATAAAGGATTCCAAATGAATATTTATCAGGACTCTTCTCCAAGACATCAGTAATGATCTCACTTTTCTTACAAAAACATGATAATAAACATTTCTGGCTGTAGTCCTAGCTTTAGCTAGAACCCATTCAAAGTGTGATAAGAAGATTTTTGCTTTTACAAATGTGTAAATAAAGCTTGACATCAGTCAGAAATCTAGGTCTTTTAACATTAACATTTGAAAATTGAAAACTGTCTGTTGCAGAACTTTGATGATAATGGTCTTATAAGGAAATCAACAGGAAGGTCAAGCTGGCAGTGCCTTGTATGCAACGAAGAACTAGAACATGCTGTTTGAATAAAACTAAAAGTAATGTTAACTGATCTGTTACAAAGCACCAGGAATAATTTAGCATATTAACCAAGCAATTGAAAGAGCAGTTGAATACTTTTGCTTCAGAGAGGAGGGTTCAGACATTTGGGCAGTGAACTTTCACAAATGTACTTCTTTTTATTTTAATATTCATGTATATCATCCAAATAGCTGCTTTTAAAAAGTAAATTAGGAAAGCTCATTAATAAAGCTGAAGCCAAGCTCAAAGGATGGAAAATATCTCTCTGACATTAAGATAAAATGCACATTATCAGCCTTATACTGATTATTTTCTGCTTAGTATCTGAACGGTCTTTCCCAAGGCTCTTCACATTCCTGCATATACCTGCTCCTGCATATACCTTTACTTTCATTGCTTCGAATTCCTTCTTCTGACTCACTTTGCTCCACACAAATCTCCCTTCCACCTTCTCCTTCTGTATCCTTCTCACACTCTTGTCTTGGGGCCAACTTCCATGCTGCCTGTTACAATATGCTTGAAACAGCTCCCTTTTCCTGAGTGACAGCTGAACATTCTCTCATTCAGATCCCTCCAAGTACCTTTCATCTCTTAGGTATTGCAATGATTACCTGCAAAAGAAAGAAAGAAAGAAAGAAAGAAAGAAATCCCTCTAACAGATGAGAAATATACGAGAAACAAAACAATGTATGTGATCTGCTCTCCTTAGGAAAAGAATACATTACCCAAGAGCAGTATTTCCTTATAATTGTTTACCATTGTATTCCCTTCTCTTATCCATCTACTATCCTCAGAGATCTCTTGTCACTTTGTGTGTGTGTGTAGATGTTGGTTCCTCAGGGCAGGGACCTTGCATCTGATTCTGCTGTCGGTTCTCTGGAGTAAATCAGGAATGACTCCAGTGAAATAAACAAAGGTATACAAGTATGAAACCTGTGTGGAATTGGAATTAGTCCTCTTGTTTAATTGGCATGCAAAGTCCTTTCCACACTAATGATGCAATATAAAAACAATATACATCAAGTGGTACAATATTGTTTTGTTTTGCATAGCTTATCTGGTACAAACTCTGTTCCAACACACTTTAGAGAGTTAAAATAATACAGTTACAGAATAAAATACATCATAACAGAGGTATAACGCAATTTAAAAATAAAGGCAAGAAAAATATTATTATTTATTATTTCTATTGCACTAGTCTGTGATCAGGGATTAGGGTCCCATTGTACTAGGTACTGTACAAACAAGATTTTGAAAAAAAAGATGATGACTTTAAGAGATAGAAATTAACTTAAAAGCTGTTCTGGATGGCAGGAACTTCCGAGGAGAAGCTTTTCAGACCAGCAATGGCCATATTGTGTAAAATCTTACCTTTTTTTGGTCAGCCCTGAAAACATTTACCACGAATTTCTCTACCTCCTATCCAAAAAAGCCAGAGAGTATTGTCTGCTGTGCCATCCTACTAAAACAAAATGATTGATGCTTGTGTAAGGGGACTGTTGGCCCCTTACTAAAACTCAGTGGGTTTTTTTTGCATGGCTAGCTCCCAGCACAAAAAGAAAGGGGAAGGGTCACTGGGAAATTAGGACCCTGAGACTGACAATCCCCAGGAACAATGAGTCAATGCTCCAGGTCAGCCTGATTGACAGGGCAGGTAGGCTAATGAGTGAGTCAGAAGCCCAGGAGGGTCCTGTCCTCCATGAGAGTTGGATTTGCCTAGAACAGAGTGGGGCTGAGCTAAGGAGAGAGCAGAAGTCTGAGGTGAGCTGGGGAGTAGAGCTGTGCTAACCAGAGAGAACCAGAGAAGCAGCGCAGGGAGCAGGTCAGTGCTGGGAGCAAAGCCACAGAAGCAGCCCCTAGAGCAGATCTGTGCTGGGAGGAGAACTGCCACAACCAGAGCCAGAGGGACCAGAGAAGCAGCCCAGAGGGCTGATGGCAGAGCAGCATCAGTGCAGAGGCAGAGTGGAGCTGGAGCTGAGGCAGAGTGGAGCTGGAGCTGGAGCTGGAGCTGGGGCTGGAGTAGTCCAGAGCTGGGTGTGGTGAGCAGGTGGGGAGAGCAAGGGGGACCCTGGGCAGAAGGCCTAGCACAGGGAGACCCCACCAGCCAAGAGGCCTTGCAGGCTGGGGCAATGCTGGGAAGAAGGGTCCTGCCACCTAGAACCTGAGGGTGTGTGGCCAGCACCAGAGCAAGTGTCCGATCTGCGTCATCCCTGCAGCACAGCCAGGGCCTGAGAAGGAGGCCTGGGACATGTGAGGAACACACTGTGAACTTCTCTTACATTCCAGAGACTTGTTTGTGATTTCTCTGTGCCACAGAGCGGGGTTATTTGTTTTCCTTTCACCTTTCCAATTTTTTCTTATTTTTTTAAAATTGATTGCTGTTTAATAAATTGTATTTGCTTTGAATTGTATGTAATGATCAGTTGGTCAGGGAAGCATCCAGTGTGGAGAGAGCACGCCGGAGTGGGCACACCCTAGCGCTTGCCTTAAGTGACTACGACAAGGTTGGGGGTCCAGTCCCCCAGGAATCCTGGGCCCAGCCTTGTCGGAGTTACAAGGACTCTGCCACAGAAGAGAGTGGAAGGGCAGCCCACAAGGTCAGGCAGACCTCTGTGTAAAGGAAGTGGGAGCGAGGACTCAGATCCTTTCACTAGCCCGTTTCATGTTGGTATTGTATGAGCCAGGAAAGTTCTCCAAAATAGCGGGACCATCCCCCTGCTTACACTTGTCGAGCCTGATCATTCAATTTGCATTAATGTAAATGAACAACAATCTTCCTGATGCTGAGGTCCACATGATGGGATACGTCAGGCAACTGTACCTCTCAGTCACTGGCAACACGGGAATGCCCCCTCCCCTGAAGTTGCCTCCAGCTTCATTCATAGATTATTCCCCCACTTTGCATATGGGTGGCAGCTTTTTCAGCTGTAATCATTATCATTCAGTCTTTCACAGATCATGGTAGGATTAATAAAGCAATTAAAGGTGAGGAAAACCTCATTCCTGTCTTCTCCTGGAGAATTTAGCTCATTGTGGCTCTATAGAGAGAGAAAGAAACATACAGAGCAGAACAGTGTCTGGAACATCTTGGATTCATGATACTCTGTGCAGGACCTTACTGTCTCAACCTAGATGCCTGGTATTTGAAAAAAGTGCCCTAAACCAAAATAGATGATCTAATTAACATTAAGCTTGATCTTAGAAAGACATCAACAAACAGAATTTATTTCTCTTAATGCTACTATCGATGCAAAATCCATGGATTAATCACCACATAAAAGAAGTAAAATATAGCCTTGAGTTCCTCAGGGATGGTGCTAACGTAGGTATGAGTGTCCAAGTTCAAAGATTAAGTCTTGACATTCTTGTATGTTATCAGTGTGTTCTGAAAAAGTAGGTTTTCTGCATTTCCTGATATTAAGAGCTTCCTTAGACTACTACCCAGATTTCACCACCACAAGGTGTGACCTTATTCTGGACCTAAAAACACTAATGCAATTTAACACTATCAGGAATTAGTGTTATGCATATGGCCCATCAGAGTGGTCTTCCCAATAGCTACATCCTCCATCACTCTAGATTTTTGAAGGTAAGAGCTGTCTCTGATGAGACGTAATATTATACCTTTCATTTTGACAAGGTAGTCCTCATAACTGACATACCATTCATTCTTAAACAAACTCAATTTTTGTAACAGAATTCAATAAATATTCTTCCTTCCATCTGTCCCAAGATCTTGAATTGAAAGAAGGTACACTTGTACACTCTAGGTATAGGAAGAGCTCTGAAGGCATACACTAAGCAGATGAAACAATTTCTATCCATGTAGCCCAGCTGCAAAAGGTAAGAAAGCATCTGCATCATTAGTTCTAGGTTGATCTGATAGAACATTTCTGAGGCAAACATCAGACAATTTCATGGGTAGAGAATTCACATGTCTCCTGTAAGGAGAGATGCTGTATATGTCCATCAGTAGGTACATTCATCAAATGCTAGTGACTGGTCATCTGATGTTCAGCAGAAGTCTTCCCCATTCTATAGCATTCTCATAAGGGGATGATGGAATGCTTACTTCATTTTTAGGTGTCTGTAATTAATGCATCATTCTACTGCTAACCCAGGAGGCACAATGCCAAGAAATTCGCGTTGTCAGATCTGTAGACCTTGAAGCCCTGAAGCATGAGTTTTAATATTGTTTCCAAAATTGTCATATTGTTAATTGTTATAATTAGATATCCTTGGGATCTACATAAATATCCAATCCTCTTTTGAATCCTTCCAAGCTCTTGGCCTCAACAGTTTCCTGTGGCAGTGAATTCCACAGTATAATGATATGTTGTCTGAAAAACTATTTCATTTTATCAGTTTAGAATTTGCCACCTGGAGGCCAAACTTGATATAAGTAAGATCTCATTTCTCAGTGGGCATGATTGGGAAGGTGAACGGAACATTAAGTTGTAAATAAGAGTGTAACAAGCATTAGTCTGGAGTCAGTCTAGCTAAGATAAGCAGGAACACTCTGGTACTTAGGACAATGGATAAGATAAACCTGCAATATAGAGATCAGGTTATATATGAACAGCACATGGAGAGAGAATGCTGTACCAGGATTGGTTCCTGAAAAGTAACCAAGCCAATCATGAAGAGTGGGATGCAATATATAGTCAGGAATGCAGGTGTTAATAAAGATATATAGGAAAAGTTCTGCTGTGTAACTTTGTGTTGCTTTGAAGTGTACCCTGAATCCATCTTCTGCATTTGAGCCTGGCCATCTTGGACGTAGTGTGGTTGCATGTCAGATAAAGGTTCCTGAATGACAAATTCTAGAATTGAACTGAGTTTTTGGGAACCGAGTGGAAGAGGGACTCAGGAGATCCCAACATCACCTTTTGATTTTATTGAATGTCCCCTTGTTCTTGTATTTTGAGGCAGAGAGAACAGAATTTCCTAATCTGCCTTTGCTAGACCATTGATTATTTTATATACCATTGTTAGAGCTGTGTGAATAATTGATTTTTGAGTTCAGTGGCCAAATCAAAACATCCCTGTGACGGTGCACCCATAAGGCTTTTTGGAAAAACGCTTATTAATGTGTTTTATGCTACATATGCCATGCAACGTATCTCTGTAAAGGTTATAATCTACTGAATGTATTCATCCTATTTGTATGCATGTATCATTTTTGTATTTGAAGTTATGAATATTGGCTGTGTACTTGTTTGATTTTTAAGTAGCCTTAGTAAAGCATTTGGTCAGTTTCTTGAGAAAGGAGTGTGCAAATTAAGTGCCCAATCAAGAAGCACTTAATGAATAATGGATCTTGGAATGCTCCAATCCACATAAGAAGTCTACTTGAGGACATTCAAGGTAGCATGTGAACCATGGCTGCTACCTGTAAGTTCTGAGTCATGCATGGACATGTGACTTGCTCATGTGACTCCAAAACTCCGTCTTGTAGCTGGAATTCTACACAGGGGGAGGAAGGGGTATCCACCCACAAGAGAAAGTCTATTTAAACCCCTGGGAGACCCCTCCATTTTGTCTTCAGCTGGCTCAAGAGATAGCCTCTCCACCCCCAAGGATACCTGAAAGAAACTGGAACAAAGGACAGTAACTACAGGGAGTGTGCGTGATTGCTGGACCCAGACTAGAAGGAGACTAGTCTGTAAAAGGAAGCTTACTGGAACTCCTCTGAGGGTGAGGTTTTATCTGCATTCAGTTTTCTTACTGTATTAGGCATAGACTTGCAGGTTTTATTTTATTTTACTTGGTAATTCACTTTTTTCTGTCTGTTACTACTTGGAACCACTTAAATCCTACTTTCTGTATTTAATAAAATCACTTTTTACTTATTAATTAACCCGGAGTATGTATTAATACCGGGGGGGGGGGGGGGCAAACAGCTGTGCATATCTCTCTATCAGTGTTGTAGGGGGTGAACAATTTATGAGTTTACTCTGTATAAGCTTTATACAGAGTAAAACAGATTTATTTGGGGTTTGGACCCCACTGGGAGTTGGGCATCTGAGGTCATGTCTATACTACCCGCCGGATTGGTGAGCAGTGATCGATCCAGCGGGGGAATGATTTATTGTGTCTAGTGTAGACGCGATAAATCAACCCCTGAGTGCTCTCCTGTCAACTCTGGTACTCCACCGCTGCGAGAAGTACAGGCGGAGTCGACGGGGGAGCGGCAGCAGTCAACTCACCACAGCGAAGACACCGTGGTGAGTAGATCTAAGTACGTTGACTTCAGCTACGTTATTCACGTAGCTGAAGTTGCGTAACTTAGATCCATCCCCACCCCCACAGTGTAGACCAGGCTTGAGTGTTAAAGACAGGAACACTTCTTAAAGCTACTTTCAGTTAAGCCTACAGCTGTTAGGGGAAGTGGTTCAGACCTGGGTCTGGGTTTGCAGCAGGCTAGCGGGTCTGGCTCAAACTGAAGTCCCAAGGTGCCAGGGTAAGAAGGTAGGGGCAGAAGTAGTCTTGGCACATCAGTTGGCAACCCCCAGGGGGTTTCTGTGATCCAACCCATCACAATCCCCTCTCAAATTTGATTAGATTTGAACCAAAATTGATTTTTTTGTTTTTCTACCAAAACAAAAAAAATTTGTTTGTGTCTAATAAAACATTTCTAATATCAGTTTGAAACAATATTTTCTAAACAATATATCTGTGTGAATTAACATTTTTGAAATGTTTCATTTTGAAAATGTTGAAGTGAATGATTTTAGCATTTCCGGGGGAGAGGGAGCATTTTTTTCAGCAGAAACTATTTCTCAAATTCAGCCTGAATAATTGAATAGTTTTGGTGCCATGAAAAATGCATTTATTGTGAATTTATTATTTGCTGAGAAAAAATTGCCCCCTCTAACCATTATCATGTCCACTCTTATTTTTCTCATTTCTGAGGTAAACCCAATATTTTCAATTTCTCTTCATGAGGGTTTTGCCATGATGCTGTTTGTTCCTGTCACCCTTCTTTGAACCCTCTCTAATCTTGCAATATTCATTTTGAGATGGGATGACCAGTACTATGCACAATAGTCCAGATGAGTCTGCACTATTTATTTATGTAATGATACTTAAATATTTTCCATATTATTCTCTGTCACATTCTTCCTTGTTAGGATATAATATTACATTTGGCTCAAGATACTATACAATAATATAAAACTCCATGAACCTACATTTGTGTTGATAAAATAAAATATCTCTTGTATTATGTTATTATGTAGGATTTACAAATTAGCATAGTCACATTGCTCAGGACTGTGTGTTCATATAAACATCCTATTGTCATGAATGCACTGAAAGGGGACATTTAAAGGTTCAGTGGGAACCTTAAACTCAGAACTTTGGATAGGATGAAATTTAAAAGTGAATTCTTTATTAATGTAGTTGCTTGCAAGGACTTTGTGCTAGGACCATGATTTGTGCATATGCTAGTATAGTTGTTTACAGGATTAAGCCACAGTTGACCTGGTGGTTTGTGGATGGCTGTAGTTCCTTAGTCTGGGACTTAGGTACCTAAAGCTCAGATCCACAATGGTTCTTAGGCATTGCAGTGCTCAGTGTCCCAACACCTAACCTTTAGGTGCTTAGCAAATCACGGAAGAGCACTGCAATCCACAGAGCCTGAGTTAAGTGCCTAGGCTCCCTATACAGGGAATGGGGAGTTATAGGAATCTTAGAATTAGACCTACAAAGCCAGCATGCTTGGCGGGAGCTGTCTAAACTAGGCAATGGGAGATGCCAGTTAGAAGGGTTTGTTCTAAACCTCGCCCCTCTCAGGAGTTCAAAACCTAAGTCCAGGCTTCAGAAGACACCGACCTCTGTTATTGATCCATGAACTGGGGAAAGATAGGCATTCCTCTGCCTAACTCACAGGCAAGGCCCAATACTGTGGGTGTGCTCAGAAGCTGCTTAATTCCACTCCAAACAGGGTGGTGATGGAAAGGACCTTCCTTATAACCTTTAACCCAGTGGTCAGAGCACTACATCAAGGATGTACAAGACCCTTGCTTCAAGTCACTCCTTTGCCTAATGAGAAGAGATTTGAACAAGGGTCTAAAACCTCTGAGGTCAGTGACCTAACCACTAGGCTATGGAATATTTTAAAGTGGGTCCCCCTCAATCTGTTCCAATAAAGTTGTTCCTTTTAATTAAATAATTAATTATTAATTGGGCCACAGACAAAGTGAGGATCATGCTATAACCTAGTGGTTAGGGCACCCACCTGGGAGGCGATAGATCCTTGTTCAACTTCCTTCTTCTCATCAGGCAGGGGGTGGGTGGGACTTGAATCAGAGGGTCTCCACCATCCTAGCTGTGTACCCTAACCACTGGGATAAAGGTTATAAGGGAGTGGCTGCTGCTTCAGCAGCTCCTTCTCTTTCCACTTTCCATCCCATTTTGTGTGGAGTTAGGCAACTTCTGAGCATGCCTACCAGATCAGGCTCCACACATGAGTTAGGTGCCCATTTTCTCCTGGTTTGTGGATCGCCCTGTGGCTGAGGCAGAAGGTATGAATTTGGAGGCTTCAAGTGAGGCAGCAGTGCTCATGCCCAGAGACAGAAGCATAGGCACCCAAGGAACTGAATAAAATACAGCCACTGAGTCAGTTTAGGCATCTGCAAAGTTAGGTGGCTACTGAGCAGGAGTTTTGTGGAATTTAATGATGCCTACAAACAGGACTTAGATGCCGATGTCTGGGGGTTTTGCACCTAAATCCTTTGGTGGGTCTGGGCATAGATGCCTAACATTGATTTAGAAGAATTTAAACATTCTGGGACAGGGGCTGTCATTTAATATGTATTTTACAGAGCCTAGCACAATGGGACTCAACCTGGTTTTGGTCTTTATTAATAAAAATAATATTCAAACAAACATGAACCGCTCTTTTTAGATGAAAAGATAATGCTTAACAGCATCACTGTTGTTTAGGGTTAGGGTTAGGGTTAGGGTTAGGAAAACACCCTTCTTGTTTTCCAGGTTGAAAACAAAAACAAAATTCAAGGTCTGCTTTATGGTACATGAGGAACTCTAGGTAAACGTTGATGGCTAAATTGGATGTCATGTCTGTGTCAATGGTTCAACATACCACAGATATGGGAAATCTCCTTAAAGAACGGACATGATGTTGAATGTTTCTGATGGATGCCCTTTTATGCTATAAAAATATTATGGGTCCATGACAAACATCTGACAGCCTAAACAAATTTCATGCATGCACCATAATGATGAAAAATCTTAAAGCACGGATACACTTCACAGTAGAGTATCAAAGGTCTTTTGTAAGTCAGTGTATCTCAATAAGATAGGAAAGTTTTAATCGTGAACTGCATCAAGTAATCTTTCAATTATGCGATTTGATTTTGTGCAGCTCAACTCATCTTTGAACTCATCTTGATTTTTGAGAATTAGGTCAATATACTCAACAGTTCCTATTAAATAACATTATAGTATTTGCTATAAGGCACAGTTTCTGATAAACTGATACTTATCAATCTAATCATGTAAGGGAAGCATATGGAAGATCATAGAATCATATTTCATGTTGGAATCTTGTCATCATAATATTTCATGCATGTATGTAAAAGGTCACGTTGTAAATCTGTTTCATTTAGAGCCAAATCCTGATCATCTCAGTACACTGTGAAAGTAACAGGCTGTACACTGGGGATCTCTGAATGATAGCGAAGGGAAATCTTTCCCCACAAGTGGTACTTTGTGGCCACTGCTCCAGTTTCAGAGCTGTGTTAGACCCATGTTTACTGCACATCCGTATTGGGAAAAGGAAATGACTAGTGGATTCTGTGGATCTGCACAGAACTCCTTTTTTTCCAGGACGTAGTAATCCTATAGAGCACAGATGCTTGGAATGCAGAAAATGCAGACTCTTTGCATGAAATTTTGCCCCAGCTTGGTTTGGTGGAATGGTTCTAGTTCTGCTGCTGTCAGGGATCCAAATACCCACAAGTGGGGAGGGAAGAAGTGAATATTATTTTCAGTGTAATTCATTGTGAGTGTTTCTTTCCTTCTTTCAGTATATTAATCATGGTTTATCTAGTCAACTCATCTTTACATGTCAGCCGAATCTGGTGTAAAGTATAAAGTAAAGGTAGGAATTGTGTGTGCATCTTTAGTACCGTCTTTTTGTTTGACAGTGCCTAGGACCAGGGGGTTCTGGTCTATGAGTAGGGTCCCTAGATGCTACAGCGATACGAACAAATAATAGTTAAGATGAGAAACCAGTAATGAAAGAGAAACATCTAAAACAACAAAGACTGCTTTTCCTTGCCACTCACAAAAGTATAAGTGGAAGCTAATCTGTAGAATTTACTGCCAGGGGATGTTGTGAAGGCCAAAGGTTTAAATAGGTTCAAAAAAGAATTAGATAAATTAATGGATTATAGGTCCATCAATGGCTATTAGCCAAGATGATCAGGGATGCGACCCCATGCTCTGGCTGTCCCTAAACCTCTGATTGCCAGGAGCTGGGACTGGATGCCAGAGGATGTATCACTCAATAAATGGCCTTCTTCTGTTCATTCTCTGTGAAGTATCTGGCACTGGCCACTGTAGGAAGACAGACTACTGGGCTAGATGGACCATTGATCTGACCCAGTCTGGCCATTCTTATGTTCTTATGAAACTATATAACACATTTTGTTTTTTAAACTTGGTATATCTATTTTGCTGAACTTATCTCCAGTTTCCAACCATGAAAGCATCTTGAAAACAGAGATTATCTTAATATTGAATTTTTCCCCCATCCTTCCGGCTTCTTCTGCCTGCTTGCATCATTGAATGCCTATGACATTCCAACACCTTGTTTTCATAACTGAGTGTAAATCTTTGACAACTGACTACACACTGTTCTTTAACTGGGTTATGTAGTATAGTTGAAAGTTTTAAAGATGATTTTATGGTCAGAGTCCAGACCGACCAGTATCAGAACTGATCATCTTGTCATTTCATAACATGTATTCTAGTTGCTCCATTGGACCACTAGTACACATGTATGTTGTAATTCACAAAACCTTTTTAATAAGTAATGTGAATCAAACTAATTGATTTATTTACATAACCATAAACTTTTTTTTCCCCGTTGGTCATGCTAAAAAAAGGTTGCAAGCCCTTTCACTTAAGTATTTCTGCAATGGCTGTTAAAATCAATTCTAGCATTAAAGTCTCCACGAATGAACAAGGCATTGAGTGGAAAATTGATTATATGGTCAAAGATCAGTCCTTTTTGGCCTTGTTTGCTTTTTCAATTAGTACAGCTGTCATTGCTGTTGTAGGTGGTCCTCAAAATTTACAGAAAAAGAAATGCCCTTGATGCTGGATGTTTGCCTAAGGATTTTTAAAACAATATGATTTGCTTTAAATTTAATAAATGTATACCTTTTACTCAATAGAATTTTGCAATAAAGGCAAAATAGAATCAGTAGGGGATGAAATGAAGATGGACCCTGCTTTGTATTGTAAATCAATAAACACATTTTTAAAAAAGGAAATGGAGAAGGTCAGTAGGTAGGCCAATGGGTTTTTAGAGTTGGAGGATTTTTGAACCCAGTGGAATCAGTTTGATTTTGTTTATCTTTTTGGGAGAGGAGCTTAGTCAGCTTGTTTCTTTGTTTTGCAGTCTGGTGGAACAGCAGTTGGAAGGCTCAGCAGAGACATGGGTGTGACAGTCGATACCCTTATGTTCACCATTTTTATAGGACTGTGATAAATTTCATACATAGTATTCCTTGTGAGGTATCACTGAAAACTCATAGTTTGCTGATTATTATTGCCATGGTAAAATATGTGTGACGACATTGTATGTAAAGTTATAAGACTCTACTGTATGACATTGCTGAGACATGTTCCAAGTTTAGAAAAGCAGGCACAAACCAGTTTCTCATAGACAAAAGGCAAACTGATGCCTTGGCCAGCTGTCAACATAATCAAATGGACTCTGACTTGGTTACACGACCATTCCTTGGCAGGAAGAAGGGTCTGAGCAAGAAATTTACATCTTGGCAAAAAACTGCTGTGGGTTCCTAAGCAAACAGACTTTCTGTCTCCTGAGCCTTAGCTGGAGATGATTTTCAAAGAGGAAAATAGCTAGAAGAACTGAGAACAGAGGACTCAAATCATCTCTCTTACTTTTCTCTTCCCTGCCCACAACATCCACAACGCCTGAAGGACAAGGAAAGGAGCATTCAGCTGAGGAAGGGGTCCTGGTTGAGAGGCATCCAGCCAGTAAGAATATAAAAGCATGTGGTGAGAGAGACATTTTGCTTTGAATTCACTTAGCCTGTAAATTAGATATTAGTTGCAGTTTGCCTTTTATTTTCTTGTAACCAAATTCTGTCTTTTATGCTTCATTACTTGTAATCACTTAAAATCTATCTTTCTGTAGTTAATAAACTTATTTTATTGTTTTATCTAGACCAGTGTGTGTTTGGATTGAAATGTTTGGGAAACCCCATTTCAGATCATAAGATTTGGGCATATCATTTTCTACTAATGAAATTATGGATTTTATATGAGCTTATATTGTCCAGGCGGGGCTGGGCAGTACAAGATGCACATTTCTGGGGGAAGGCCTGGGACTGGCAATTTTTTGGTGTTGCCTGCACTATAGCGCTCATACAATGTAGCTGGGAGTGATTTACATACTGGAGGCTGTGTGTGAGTTGTGACTCTCAAAGAGAAGCAGTGCAAAAGGTACTTCAGGTTGGAGAAGTGAGGGGACACAGCTGTCCATCTACCCAGATTGTCCCCTGCGGGAATGCAACAATGGAAGAAAAAGCTCATTACTCTACAGCTATCCTGAATTGCTTTTAATCAGATTATTTGGGGCTACAAATAAAAACCTGATGAAAAAATGTCTGAATTCATTTCGGACAGTGGTTTTCAACCTGTGGTCTGCAGAGCCTTGGGAGTCCACAGACTATGTCTTATTTCCAAAGGGGTCTGCACCTCCAGTTGAAATTTTTAGGGGTCCACAAATAAAAAAGGTTGAAAACCATGTATTGAAGTGATCTGTTGAGGAAGTTTCATGTTTAAGGCACTTAACTGGGAATCAGAATATCTGGGTTCAATTCTAAAGTCTACTACAAACTTGCTACATGACTTTGGGCAAGTCTTATTCGATGGGATTTTCTAAAGTTTAGCATTGACCTAACTTTGTTCTTGTTGAAGTCAATTATAGACTCAGAATTTAAGGTCAGGAGGGACCATCATGATCATCTAGCTAGTCTGACCTCTTTCACATTGCAGGCCACAAAACCTCACCCACCTACTCCTGTAATAGACCCCTAAACTCTTGCTGAGTTACTGAAGTCTTCAAATCATGAGTTTAAAGACTTCAAGTTACAGAGAATCGCCATTAACACTAGATTAAACCTGCAAGTGACATGTGCTGTATGCTGCAGAGGAAGGCCAAAAGCCTGCAGGGTCTCTGCCAATCTGACTGAGGGGAAAATTTCTTCCCAAGCCCAAATATGAGCCCAGCCAGACACCTGGGAAAGAATTATTTGTAATAACTCAGAACCGTCCCCATCTAGTGTCTCATCAATATTAGCTGCGAGCAATGGCAGATCAGTTGCATGCTTTGTAGGCAGTCTCATCATACCATTCCCTCCACAAACTTATCACACTCAGTTTTGACGCTGGGTAGGTGTTTTGCCCCCACTGCTCTCCTTGGAAGGCTGTTCCAGAACTTCACTCCTCTGGTGGCTAGAAACCTTTGTCTAATTTTAAGCCTAAACTTGTTGATGGACAGTTTATATCCATTTGTTCTCATGTCCACATTGGTGCTTAACTTCCTTCTCGGGTATTTATCCCTCTGATGTATTTATAGAGAATAACCATATCTCCCCTCAGACTTCTTTTGATTAGGCTAAACAAGCCAAGCTCTTTGAATCTCCTCTCATAAGGTAGGTTTTCCAATCCTAGGATAATCCTAGTAGCCCTTCTCTGCACATGTTCCACTTTGAATTCATCATTCTTAAACATGGTTTCAGAGTAACAGTCGTGTTAGTCTGTATTCGCAAAAAGAAAAGGAGTACTTGTGGCACCTTAGAGACTAACCAATTTATTTGAGCATAAGCTTTCATGAGCTACAGTGAGCTGTACTCCTTTTATTCTTAAACATGGGAGACCAGAATTGCACACAGTATTCCAGGTGAGGTCTCACCAGTGTTTTGTGTAACTGTCTACTGCATTTCCTTTGTCTAAAAAATCAGTTAACTGCTCAAAGAAAGAGATCAGATTGGTCTGTTTTGTAAAACAATGTTGTATTTCATCCCAATTACCATTAATCTCTATATCGTTACCTACTTTCTCTTTCAAAATTTTTTCCGAGACTTTGTATACAATTGAGGTCAAACTAACAGGCCTGTAGTTTCCTGGATCATTTTTTCTCACTTTCTTAAAAAATAGATATTATATTAGCAATTCCCCAGTCATAGTGTATGACCCCTGAGTTTGCAGATTCATTAAAAATCCTTGCAATTTCATGTGCAGGTTCCTTTAATATTCTTGGATGGAGATTATCTGCCTCTCCCCTCAGTTTAGTTCTATTAACCTGTTAGTGCTTGACTTCCATCTCAGATGTGGTAATTTCTACCTCCATATTCTTGTTCCCTTTAGGCACCCTGCCACTACCCCTAAATTCTTCATTAACCTTATTAAAAATTGAGGCAAAGAATTCATTTAGGTGTTGAGTCATGCCTAGAATATCTTTAATCTCCACCCCATCTTCAGTTCTTAATAGTCCCACTTGTTCTTTCTTTGTTTTCTTATTATTTATATGGCTATAGAACCTTTTACTATTGGTTTTAATTCCCTTTGCAAGGTCCAACTCTGCTTGGCTTTTGGCAGTTCTAACTTTACCCCTTCACTTTCTGACCCCCAAGAGGTAGCTTTCCTTGCTGATCCATCCCATCTTCCATTCCTTGTAGGCTTTCTGTTAATCCCCTGTTTGAGTTGCTTGCCCATTGAGCTTGGTCTGCCACCCTTCTCTATGATTTTTTCCCCCTTGCTTAGGATGAAAGCTTCAGATAGTTTCTGCAACTTTGACTTAAAGCAATTCCAAGCCTCCTCCACATTCAGATCATTGAATTCTTCAGTCCAGTCCACTTCCCTAACTAATTCCCTTAATTTTTTAAAGTCAGCCCTTTTGAAATCAAGGATCCTAGTTGCAGACCCATTTTTGTTAATCCTTCCATTTAGTTTAAACTGAATTAGCTCATGATCACTAGAACCAAGGTTGTCCCTGACAGTCAGTTCTTCTGTGAGGTCCTCACTACTCACCAATACCAAATCTAAAATGGCATCACTTCTCATTGGTTCAGTGACTATTTGGTGAAGAAATCTGTAAAACTCACATCAACTTCAACTTAAACAAAAGTGTGAGGATCCGTCCCAAGATAGGTAACTTGCCATGGTCCTAGACGTAACTTGCCATGGCAATGTCTCCTTACGAAACTAATTAAAGCTAAGCCACTGTGAATAATAAATCCCTAATTTTATTGCTTTAAAAAGAAATATTAAGACTGAATTAATTTAAGAGGTCTTTTGAAATGTGTTGGTAACTGTAGTCTATGTGACTCTTAAATCCACATCTTAACTATACTGATTACCATGTAACATTCATAAATGCAAATACTGAAAATGTTTCTTTATTTTAGCTATGCAAACAATTTAGTCATAATAGGCACTAGATTTCTTTTTTTATACTTTAATGTTTTATTAATTTAATTTTCCACAGTCAGATTCCTTTTTATTCATTTTGCCATGCAGCCTAAATTTCCCTTGGTATTTGTAATTATAATATTTGTTTGTGATGGTGCTGCAATATACTGTAATTCTCAGCCAGCTGACAATGAATCAGAATTTCTATCTAATGTCTTACTAAAAATAAATACATAAGTGAAGACATGATATTAAGAACCTTTAATATATTTTTTGTATATGCAAGAATCAATTGCTTGATTAATTTCAACTTTTTTAACATTAATACACATTTCATTTTGCATCTGTGTACAAAAGATACAAAGGCTAAATTCAGCTCTTGTGTAAGTGGAAACAATTCTCAGTTAAGTCACCTAAGCTGAAATTGGCCATAATATTTAGGAGTGTAGCATTTCTGATATTGGATTAGACTATTCCAGAAGAAGCCAATACCTGATGCTTCAGAGGCAGGCAAATATTCCCCATAATAAACTCAGCCAGTGTTGCCATGTCTGAGCAAGTGGAAAAATTCCTTCTTGACTGTTGCAGTAATCACTGTGTGTCCTAAAGCATGAGGCTTAATTACCACTCGCTTACCAAGTATAAAATAGAAGTGATATTTAGTCAAAAAATTCTCTTGCTCTTTCAAAAACATCTGTTGATGGCATTTAATTCTCTATAGTCCTGCAGCAGTGAACTCCACAGCTTGCTTACATGCTGTGAGAAGAAATAGTTCATCTTATTACTTCTAAATTTCTCTGCCATTAATTTTAATCAAAATACCCCTTGGTATTTTTTATGAAAGAATGGGAATGAGAGGCAGAGTTGAGGAGGATTGATTTTTATCTCTGGACTTGAGGGTGGAGGGAGCTGGGGTGTACAAGGGATGTATGCAAGTTTTTGGGTGTGTTTGGTCAGGTTTTTGATAAGGTGTTTTCATTTTGTTGATTATTCTTATTTCTTCCTATTTGAAGATAATACTGGGAGGTGGCTTTTTCCTCTCAGTTACACTGATCCATACCTTTTATTCCATCCTTCCTGGCATAAGGGATAGGTGACATTCCTCCTTTGGTGCATGTAGCCCAGGATAGGACTAACTGGTGAAGACTTGTTCACTCTTGAGGAAAATCGCCTTGCCCTGGCTGCAGAAAAATGCCAGAAAAAAGGATAGATGACTGTCATGCAGCAATAGTGGCCCAACCCTGCCTTCCAACCTCAGCTGCAACATCTGCCAATGAGTTTGTGGCTCAAGGATTGGACTCCTCAGTCACCAAAGGATTCATAAAAATAAAACCTGTGGAAGAGCTCATCCTTGACCTCAAGGGATCGCCACCACCACCACCAGTGCATGTGGAAGGTACACTAGAGGTGGATGTTTATCTTTCTTTTTCAGGGAGGTCTAATGCCTGTGGGAGGTGGAAAATCTATTTGCAATGGGGAGAGTTAGGATGTAATTAGTTTGTACAAGCCTCATTTTTTGGCTTTAGGGGAAAGGCATTGGGATGAGATTTACCCCTCCATGTCTGGGCAAATGCCTTACAGGTGTCTATTAAATGGACATCATCCAGAAAGGACTGTGGCTGTGCTATTTACATCCAACCTGAAACAGAATTCCCAAGTCCCTAAACTAGATTTGATAGTGTGTTTGTCCATATGGCATGTGAGTCCTAGGCTAAAGGTAAGACTGAATTAGCAATATAATGTCGTCAGCAAACTACGCCATCTTGCAATTCACTTCCTCCAAATTATTAATAAATATATTACATAACTCTAACCCCAGTAATGACCCCTGCAACACTGCAAGATTAATATATCTCTACTTCGAGGTTATAACTACTCATTTCCGATCATTTAATCATTTTTTAATCCATGACAAGCCTTTGCCCCTTACTTCATTGTTATTTATTATCTTTAATATTCTTTTATGAGGGACCTTTTTGAAAGCTTTTTGAAAATCCAAGTAAATTATATCTACCGGGTCACCTTCATCTACTGTCTTATTAATATTTTCAGAACCTGTAACATGTTAGAGAGGCACAATTCTCCCTTACCCAAGTCTTGTTGCTTTTTTCCTTGGCATTTATGTTGGACTTATCCAACCGTTCTAGTTTTAATTTGATTCTCAGTCAGTTTTACCAATACAGTTGTAAGGCTAACCAGTCTGTAATTTCCAGGATGTCCCATAGCTACTTTTCATCTGAGCAACTTTCCAGTGTTCAGGTATTGCAGTCAATAAGGATATACTATATGTCCTTGTCTCCACTGTTGAATTCTATATTTGCTTCTGAAAACTCAAATGATTTTCTGCACTTGAAGGGTTGTTCTATAATTTTTTGTTCAGAGATTTTATGGGAAAGCAAAGTGTGGCTTTGTCAGGAAGTGAAAAGTGACTTTGGAACTGGCTCTCTCTCCTCTTAGACAGTTAAGACTTGTGCAAAAATATATATTTAACTTCTCAGCTGATTCATCCTACTCTTTAAATTACTCTCTATCCTTTTGATAGCCTGGGGGACCTACAGTCACACCATGCATATGTCTTACTTCTCAAATATTTGAAAATAGCTTTTTATTGTTTACTTTGATATCTTTGGCAATCTATTCATCATGTCATCTCCTTGCCCTTTTTGAGCCAGAGGATCCCCAGCCACTGTGTAGATGCACAAGTGGGGTAGAAGGATACAAGAAATCTTCTTCTTCTTCCCCTGTGCCTCCTATATGGCATCTGGGCAAACTCCCAGTCATTGTGCTTGTCAAGCATCCCTAGGGGCACAGCAGAAAGAAAGAGGAGAAGGACTATGGTCACAACCTTCTTTTGTCCTGCCAGCAGAGCTGGCCAGATACATAGGAGGAAGGAATTTGCACTATCCTGAGACAATCCCTGCTGGAGTTCCCAGTTGGATGGGGCAGCTCCTCCTTATTCCTCTCAGTACAAGCCTGTTCCTATCAAGTCCAACTGAGCCCTTTATATGTACTTTACCCTGTCATAGTTCATTCCAATTGGTTTGTGCATTTTGGGCAATATTTCCATGTTCTGAAACCTATTTTTAGAGCTCACTGAAAATTTTTGTTTTCAGGGGAAAATTGGCTTCTTGTCTGAATGACATTTTCCATGGAAAGTGTCTGCTTTCCTCAAAAATATATTGATTTTTTCCATTGGGTAACAGAAAATGTTTTGGTTTTCAGTATTTTTCAGCAGTTTGGGGGTTTTTTGATGAAAAAATTTCTGACCAGTTCTGCTATTATTGTCATCCTAATAAACTAATACATTTTCCACTTAACTACTGGTGAGTCTTTATACGCTTTAGAGTGTTGTCAATGCCCATAATTCAAATGTCACGAATCAGCCCCGCTAGTAAAAATGATATTTTAAAAAGATACATATGGGTGAGTGGAGAAAGGAGTGGATGGGTTGGCCTTTTGATTTTTTGAACCTTTAGGGGATACACAGAACACCTTTTCTCCACATCATGAAGTCTAGAAACTTGCTTTTTTTAAAAAAAAGGAAGATTCCTCTGAAGTAACAAAATTCCAGGAGCTGGGATTTTAAGAAAAGTATCAACTAGCATGAGACTCGCCATAAAGTTGCAAGAGTTGGCAACACAGCCCCAAAATACACCAAAATCCCTTATTTTGCAGTGTGCTTGCAAAATAGTCATTTGCCTCCAATGTAGCAGTAGCATTTTGAACTTTTACAGTTATATCGGAGGTAGAGACACTTTTTTCCTGTTTGTTACTTACAAGGATACTTGTATCTCTTTACAGTGTTGCCTGGGTCTTCTGGCAAAGTGCTACTTGTGGAAACAGATCCAATTCTTCTGACTCCCATGCATCCATTGTTCATTATAGAAATATGTCAAAGTGTCTGTTTTCCAAGCTTTTTCTTCTTTTCAGTTAACCTACAATCACTTCTCACAGCCATCAATTTTCCAACTGAGTTCAGAGTATAGCACAAGGGAACAGTAGTTGTGAGAATACTATCTCCACACCAGAGGAAGTTGCTGCCCCCTTTATTGGTATGTGTTTGGATCAATTGGTAGGTTGCTATGTTGGATTACACCTTCAGTGTAAGCAGAGATGTTTGAGTCGAACAAATTGTACTGACATCATAGTTATTAGGAAAGAATATTTTTGCCCTATTGACTACCAGCAAAATGTCAGGAGGGCTTCAGACCCAGAGTTTCAAATCTGTGTGTGAAATTTTTCATGCCCCCAATTTACATGTGTACCCCAGGAGAGCACTCTGTGGAGAAGTTGCCATTGATAGGTAAGGATATGGGGTGTGGCAGTCATGCCAAACCTGTGAAAAAAATGCAGAAATTGGGCTTGTTTTTGGCTTAATTGGCTTGTGAGTTACTCGTTGGCTAGTTTTTGGCTTGCAGCATGTTGGGCTTATTGTTTCTTTTTTTTGATCAGCTCCCAGCAAGCAGGGGCAAAGGGGGGAGAGAGTCAGGGGTGAACAGCGGGCCCACTACAGTCCCAGTCTGCATGATGGGGGGATCTAGTCACATAGAGTGTTGGGATTCTTAGGGTTTAACTTGTTTTGGCCTTGTTTTGAAATTGGATTAGCTTGATTTTTGGCTTATTGTGAAAGTCGGGGTGCTTATTTACCGCATGAAAGTTGGCAACTGTGGTGTGGCTGTGTCACAGATCTAGTGAGCACATCATTTGGTAGGTCCCTGTGAGGGGAATCCAAGCTTCTGCTGCTCTGCTTCTCTTGGTGTGTCCAGTTTCCCTGGGTCTCAGCAGGCTGCAGCACTATTTCCTCCCTTGGTCTCTCTGGCACATTTCCTAGGCACTCACTCTCAGTCTATGACCAGAAATGGAGCTCCTCAGTCCACCTCTTCTAGGATCTTGGAACTAGCATTGGCTCTTAAGATAGCCCAGTTACCTAAATACACCTGTAGCAGCATGGCAAGCCAGTCCTGATTACAGAATGTGCCACACCTAGGAGAAATCAGGAAACAGAAGAGACTGCAGAGGGTTTGAAAAATGGTTATAGGGAAGACCCTGAGCCCAGGGGAGATGTGCTAGAGAGCTGCTGTAGTGATCAGGAGACTCCTGCTAGAGACCCTACTGAGAGAAAGGTTTGGGCCTGGAACCCAGAACTGGAAGGCTGAACATCAGCCAGGTAAAGTGTGGGAGTACTTGGCCCAGCTCCTGCTAAAGAGAGAGAGAAGGATTTGGGGGCTTGGAAGCCAGAGGGCTGAAGAAGGTTGCGCTCCAGCCAGGTAAAGTCTGAAAGACTTTGAACTGAGACCTAGCTCCGGGAAGAAGGGCTGAGGACTCCCTTCCTCAAGAGGGAGAGTGACTAAACTAGTGTTGGGACCTGGAGGGTTAATATTTAAGGACTCAATAAATGGGATTCAATAGGGGAGCATTTTAATTACCCATTGACTGTGAGCTAAGGGGCCCTGAAGAGGGGAGAAATTGGAAGCAGGGTACTGCAGAATGACCTGGCCGTGAGGGTGTGCTCAGGAGGCTGTAGGCCATGTTGCAAATCCCCTCTCCTAAAACTCCATGCCAAAGGTTTGAAGTTTCTGCTTATGGTTTAATTCTCTCAGGGGCATGCAGCGACTGTGAAGAATATAATGTTCTTTGGACAGTCTAACAAATGTATGCTCTTTTATACTCAATCACGTAAAGCACAGGTGAGTACAGATTATACAAAACATTTAAAACTGTAATGTCCCCCCACATTTTCTAGCTCACCCTTCCTTTGTGAGTCCTTGGGGACCACTGGTGTGCAGGAAGATAGGTAGGCAAGGTGTTTCCTGCCTCATAGAGGCTGTAATTTGCTGAGTAGTCTCTCCCTTATGGAGTCCCTTACCCCTGCTTGTGTGACTTTGCTCTCTTCTGCCCCATACTGCCTCTTTCTTTATGGCTCCCTCTGTTCCTGTGTGGTTGTGATTTAACATTCAACCACCCCTGGCTTCCTTTGTTCTGTCTTTTGGGTAACTTTCCATGGCTTCTACCTCACGCCCTCCCTCCAAGGAGTTAATCTAAAACTGGTTTTCTAAAGATGCAGCTTCACTTGGTGTTCAGGTGTTTGCACTGGAATCGGGTAACGGAGTCCTAAGCACTACCCCATTGGATTACTGTCTGGCGTGCACCTGCTACAGCGCTGCTGGTGGAGCCACATACCTATAGGAACTCATAATCCAGCACTTTTTCACAATACAATTTTATAATTTTTACCAGAACTCCTAAGTTGTACAGACACAGCCTCAGTTCATCAGCGACTACAACGACCAAAGATCATTCTCCATTTTGGATGGTAGGGCTTAGCATTACAAGGAAGTACGGGCTACAGTCACACCAAGGTCTGGTAGCTGTTGTGTTAAGGTCATGTACTGTATAATGATTTAATGCTAAACACAAGCTCTCTGTGCCTTAGTAAGGAGAACAAAGAGGTACACCCTCTTTACATTTTTTTAAAAAAAAGATTTGAAACTCAGTATTTTGGTAACCATAGTGACAAACAAGAACTAAACCATCTTTTGGTTTAAACTATTTACATTTTAGAAACAGCTACATTATTCCAACATAAGAATATAAGAACATAAGAACGGCCATACTGGGTCAGACCAAAGTATCTAGCCCAGTATCCTGTCTTCTGACAGTGGCCAATGCCAGATGCCCCACAAGGAATGAACAGAGCAGGTAATCATCAAGTGATCCATCCTGTTGCCCATTCCCAGCTTCTGGCACAAAAGCCTTCTATATGTTTTGGCAATTAGAAAATATGCATTGTTGGCAAAAACCAGGAATGTATTTGCACATCAAATGTCAGATCTGCAGATATGCTTCATTATAAACACAGAAAATGAAAACTATCCAGCTTTTTGAAGAATACATATTATTTTGTGCAAAGCTATTATTCCTGCTTTCAGCAGAAGTGATGTTTACAACAAGCATACCAGAAAAAGTCACATGAAGTCTTGCAAAAACACTTTGCGTGCTGCTTGTAAATTAGAGTTCACCTCCTAATGGCCCTTCTCCTCCTATTTGGTATTGTTCTCTACATGTGGTTCATAAGCAATGCCAAAATTGTGTAGACCTGAGAGTAGTATAAGTACCAGTTGCTCCCCTTTTTAAGAAGGAAACCCTACTTATCAGCTGGATAACAGAGGTCCAGAAGTTTTCTGCCCAATTTTTCTTCTAGAAATTTTTACCACATATCAAATTAATCACACTCTTAGTTTTATTGCTCTCTGAACAGAACATCATCTATTATAACCAGCATTATAATCAGGTCCTATAGTTAAAGCACAGGATTGGGAGCCTAGTACAGACTTGATGTGCGATCTTTGGCAAATCACTTAACACTTCTGTTACACATTTTGTAGCGTGCACATGCTGTTCCTTAGGAGGGAGTGGATTCTAAGGAGAGGGAGCATTCTTGCTTTGTTATCACTCTAGTATTGCTAGAAGTTAATGGAATAGCTATTTAAAGAAATAATTCTTATGAATCATACGTGCCAATTCCGTGGGTGCTCCAGGTTTGGAGCACCCACGGAGAAAAATTAGTGGATGCTTAGCACCCACCAGCAGCCAAGCTCCCCTCTCACTCCCACACTGCTGCCCCTGCTGATCAACTCCTCCCTCTCCCTCCCAGCGCCTCCTGCATGCCACGGAACTGTTCAGCAGTGTGTAGGAGGCGCTGGGAGGGAGGGGTAGGAGCGGGACAGGACACTCTTGGGGAAGGGGTGGAAAGAGGCAGGGCAGAGGTGAGGGCTTAGGGGAAGGGGTGGAGTGGAGGAGGGGCCTGGATCTGAGCGGGCGTTGAGCACCCCCCCAGGAAAATTAGAAGCCAGTGCCTGTGTTATGAATTAATATCTGAATACCAGAAATGTATTGCCCCAAATGCTTTCTTTGACACATCTCGACATTAGTCGTATTACCTTATTGTAATTGTAATTGTAATCTTGTGACTGTATTTTTGTGGTGCCTCAAAAACATGTGAAGTCATACAAGGGGCTCCTGCACCCAACTAGACCCGCCAGACTACATTTTACATTTTAAGATTAGGACACTGGAGTAGATAATAATGGGATGGGCAGGGCAAGTGGGAGGGGAGGAAAGAGGGAGGAAATAAAATTAAATAAATAAAAAACTGTATACATGTAAACCCAGCAAGATGCTTTCCAAACCTTTGCCTCAGTCACTAGCTAGTACATTTGCGTTTCTTCCTCACTAAACTTCATCTGTTATTGTGTCTACTTAGACTGCAGCCCCTTTGGGGAAAGGACCTGTTTTCTTTTGTGCTTGTGAAGTGCCTAACACCCTTTGGTGTGCTGCCACCATGTCAAGGTTCCTTCCCCACTCTGAACTCTAGGGTACAGATGTGGAGACCTGCTGTGCTTCTGGTTCATAATGATCTCTGGTTCAAAATGATCTCACCACTGCCACCATGTCCACCTTATTCTTACCAGCTTAGGTTAAAAACTTTCCCAAGGTACAAACTTTGCCTTGTCCTTGAACAGTATACTGCCACCACCAAGCGTTTTAAACCAAGAACAGGGAAAGAGACCACTTGGAGATGTCTTCCCCCAAAATATCCCCCCCCCCCCAAGCCCTACACCCCCTTTCCTGGGGATGTCTTGATAATAATCGTCACCAATTAGTAAAAGTGAACACAGACCCAAACCCTTGGATCCTAAGAACAATGAAAAATCAATCAGGTTCTTAAAAGAAGAATTTTAATTAAAGAAAAGGTAAAAGAATCACCTCTGTAAAATCAGGATGGTAAAGACCTTACAGGGTAATCAGATTCAAAACATAGAGAAGCCCTCTAGGCAAAACCTTAAGTTACCAAAAGACACAAAAACAGGAATATATATTCCCTCCAGCACAGCTTATTTTATTTTAAACAAAAGAAAATCTAATGCATTTTCTAGCTAGATTACTTACTAACTTTACAGGAGTTGTAAGGCTTGCACTTCTGATCTGTTCCCTGCAAAAGCATCACACAGACAGACAAAACCCTGTGTCCCCCCCCTCCAGATTTGAAAGTATCTTGTCCACTCATTGGTCATTCTGGGTCAGGTGCCAGTGAGGTTATCTTAGCTTCTTAGCTCTTTACAGGTGAAAGGTTTTGCCTCTGGCCAGGAGGGATTTTATAGCACTGTATACAGAAAGGTAGTTACCCTTCCCTTTATATTTATGACAGGGTGTTAGATAAACAAAATACAATAATCAGAAATATAGCTCAGCCTCCCTTCATATATGATGGCCAACCCATTGCCCTTTTAATTTCTTCACATTTTTTACATTACATTTTATTACTTTATATACTGGATAAGAGTGATACAGGGTCCTAACAATCAATAGATGGTATCAGTAAAAGCAAAACATAAGAGAAGGGAGAAGACAGGGAGCATTAAGAAGAAGAAGAAGAAGAAGAAAGGTTTTGAGGACAGATTTACAATGAAGTAGAATCAGGAAATCAAAGGAGAGGGAGGAGATAACTCCAAAGAACTAGGTCTAGAAAAGAAAAAAATACTGACTGGTGAGTCTGTAATGAAGAAAAAAATAATAAGAGGATTTTGAGAATATGAATTAAGGGAGCAAGCAGGAAGGCAGAAGACAGGCAGGAAAGACTAGTGTAGTCTGTAGCAGGACATTTAATATTGAGAATTGCATAAGCACAGGGATGATAGATAGCAATTCAGAGAAGTGAAGATAAGACCTGTGGATAGCAAGGTAAAATAAAAATCAGTCATGCTGCATGATTTAGAATTGAGTGAAGTACAGTATTACCTCAGAGTTACGAGAATGGAGGTTGTTCGTAACTCTGAAATGTTTGTAACTCTGAACAAAACATTATGGTTGTTCTTTCAAACGTTTACAACTGATCATTGACTTAATACAGCTTTGAAACTTTACTATGCAGAAGAAAAATGCTGCTTTTAACCACCTTAATTTAAATGAAACAAGCACAGAAACAGTTTCCTTAACTTGTCAAATCTTATTTTTAAACTGTCCCTTTATTTTTTAGTAGTTTATGTTTAACACAGTACTGTATTTAATTTTTTTATTTTTGTCTCTGCTGCTGCCTGATTGCTTCCTTCCAGTTCCAAATGAGGTGTGCAGTTGACTGGTCAGTTCTTAACTCTGGTGTTTGTAACTCTGAGGTTCTACTGTAGCTGAGGTCATTTTTGAAAACCAGTGTGCATAAGACTGTGGAATTCAAGGTGTTAGATAAATTAATGGACCACTATTTCTGTTCCATCTAAATAAAGAAATCTGCAGATAACGTAAAATGTTTAGAAGTTATCTGGAAAGTTTACGGAACATTGGTAACAGGGGTTGGAAACCTTTACCATATTGGAGTTCTCTCATGTACCTGAATTTACCATGACCAAAAATTGAAGTAGTGGTGATGGAAAAATAAGTACATGTTTTTGAGCAGGTTTGATTAAGGTTCACTAGAAGTGCCATGGCAGTTAGCTCCCATTACACACCAATAGGAGTGAGATGCCTAAGTGCCCAGCTGCTACTCGTGCCTTTGAAATCTCCGGGCAAGAGGATTCTCCTACAAATGCTTCACAAAGCCAACTTTCAGATTTATTGAATGATGTATTCTGCAAATATGATATTTTGACCATCTGTATCTGTGACATAAAATATCCATTTCTAAGATACCTTTTCAAATGCTTCCAAAATCGATACTGAAAAAAGTTATTCTATTTCACATATTTCAAAGCAGCTTATCAATACTGAACAAAACAATTTGTATTTCTATGCAATTAAAGAAAATCTTTGTTGCAACAGTATTTTGCTGTTTAAAATAAGCTAATATAACATTAATTTTTTTTCTAACAGCCTACATTCTCTGATAAACTAAAACATCTGTCTTCTATTGGGTACTAAAGATCACGGAATCGATGCAAAGTCCCATAGGGTTTATCCTGGTCGATGTAGCATCAGGACTCAATAGAGCAAAGGACCCAATAATACAAACAATGAATTCCAGGTGTAGCCCTTACTATAGTATGTCCTGTAGTAAATTTTTGCAACTTCAGACCATGATGTCATAAACCCCAATTCAGCAAGGTATTATTTTGCTGGGAGCTTGGCAATCACACCACCTCACTGTAGTTGTTGGGTGTGACAACTGCATTCTGTTTCTTCTAAACAAGGGAACAGTTAAATGCCCCTTTGTTTAGTGATAGCTGAAACCATGGACCATCACTCATGGACTAGACTACATGGAAAGCTGGGAAATGACTCGGCATGAGTCTAAGTCATTTCCCAGGGATCGGACAACAAGCATAGGGGCAGGGGATTGATTTGACTGCAGCTGAATGTCTCTGCTGTGAGAAAAGCTACTGAAGCACTACCAGAAGTAGACAGGCCAGCAAGGGACTTAAAAAAGGGACTGTCCCAGGCAAAATGGGACGTATGGTAACCCTAGCTGTTGACTTCAATAAAACTTCTTGTCCTTAAAGTTGACATATGCTTTAGTACCTTGTTGAAGTGGGACTATAATGTACTGGTAACCTTTTCTATATGCTTTAAAAGGATAAGAATATTAATAAAATATGGACTTCCCTGTATGCCATGGCAATCGTTATAGAAACAGCTTTTCACCACCAACTCCAAATTCAGAGTTTCTTATTTTTCTTAAAATTCTATGAAGATACAAAAAAAGTCTATTTCTAATGGAAAAATAAATTGTGTGCATGTGTTTTGTTTCATTATGTGCTATATTCTAAAGGAATATTTGTCTAAATATTTTTTTATATTCTAAAGGATGAATATAAATAACGCAAGTATATAGGGACAAAATTAGAAAGGCCAAGACACAAAATGAGATTAAACTAGCTAGAGATATAAAGGGTAAGAAGAAAATGTTCTATAAATATATTAGAACCAAGAGGAATCTCAAGGACATGGCAGGCCCATTACTCAGTGAGGGGAGAAAAACAATAACAGACAATCTGACAATGGCAGAAGTGCTAAATTAATTTTTTTTCAGTTTTCACCAAAAACTTTTGTTGGACTTCTAACATAGTAAATGTCTGTGAAAATGAGGTAGGATCAGAGGCTAAAATAGGGAATGATGAAGTTAAAAGTTACTTAGACAAGTTACATGTCTTCAAGTCATCAAGGCCTGATGAAATACATCCTACAATACTCAGGGAGCTGACTGAGCAGATATCTGAGCTATTAGCGATTATCTTCAAAGAGTCATGGAAGATGCGAGAGATTCCAGAGCACTGTAAAGGGCAAATATAGTGACAATACATAAAAAAGGGGAATAAGGACAGCCCGGTAATTACAGACTAGGCATCTTAACTTGAGTACCTAGAAAGATAATGGAGCAAATAATTAAGCAGTTTGCAAACACCAGCATGGATTTGTCAAGAACAAATCGTGTCAAACCAACCCATTAGCTTTCTTTGACACGGTAACAAGCCTTGTGGATGGGGGAAGCAGTAGATGTAGTATATCTTGCCTTAGTAATGCTTTCAATACTGACTCACATGACCTTCTCATAAACAAACTAGGAAAATATAACCTAGACGGAACTACTATAAGGTGGGTGCATAATCGATTGGAAAGCCATTCCCAGAGAGTAGTTATCAGTGGTTCACAGTCAATCTGGAAGGGCACATCAACTGGGATCCTGCAGGGATCAGTTCTGGGTTCTGTTCTGTTCAATATCTTCATCAATGATTTAGATAATGGCACAGAGAGTACACTTATAAAGTTTGTGAATGATACCAAGCTGGGAGGGGTTGTAAGTGCTTTGGAGAATAGGATTAAAATTCAAATTCTGGAGAAATAGTCTGAAGTAAATAGGATGAAATTCAATAAGGACAAATGCAAAGTACTGCACTTAGGAAGGAACAATCAGTTGCACACATACAAAATGGGAAATGACTGCCTAGGAAGGAGGACTGCGGAAAGGGACCTCAGGGTCATAGCGGATCACAAGCTAAATATGAGTCAACAATGTAACCCTGTTGTAAAAAAAGCAAACATCATTCTGGGATGTATTAGCAGCAGTGTTGTAAACAAGACACAAGAAGTAATTCTTCTACTCTACTCTGAGTTGATTAGGCCTCTATTAGAATTCTGTGTCCAGTTCTGGGTGCCATATTTTAAGAAAGATGTGGACAAATTGGAGAAAGTCCAGAGAAGAGCAACAAAGATAATTAAAGGTCTAGAAAACATGACCTATGAGGTAAGATTGAAAAAAATGGGTTTGTTTAGTCTGGAGAAGAGAAGACTGAGGGGGGACATGATAACAGTTTTCAAGTACATAAAAGGTTGTTATAAGGAGGAGGGAGAAAAATTGTTCTCCTTAACATCTGAGAATAGCACAGGAAGCAATGGGCTTAAATTGCAGCAAGGATGGGTTAGGATGGAAATTTGGAAAAATTTCCTAACTGTCAGAGTGGGTAAGCATTGAAATAAATTGCCTAGGGAGGCTGTGGAATCTCCGTCATTGGAGATTTTTAAGAGCAGGTTAGACAAACACCTGTCAGAGATGGTCTAGATCAGTGGTTCTCAAAGCCGGTCCACCGCTTATTTAGGGAAAGCCCCTGGAGCACCAGACCAGTTTGTTTACTGCCGCGTCCACAGGTTCGGCCGATCGCGGCTACCACTGGCTGCAGTTTGCCGCTCCAGGCCAATGGGGGCTGTGGGAAGGGTGGTCAGCACGTCCCTTGGCCCGCGCCGCTTCCCGCAGCCCCCATTGGCCTGGAGCGGCTATTGGCCGAACCTGCGGATGCGGCAGGTAAACAAACTGCTCCGGCCTATGAGGGGCTTTCCCTGAACAAGCGGCGGACCAGCTTTGAGAACCACTGGTCTAGATAATACTTAGCCCTGCATTGAGGGCACTGGACTGGACTAGAAGACCTATGATTTTATGATTGTTTGACTTTAAAAAAGTCATTTGAAATCTGCCTTTTAATTTGTACAGATTTAAACCTTCTAGACTAATTGAACAATGCATGCAGTTTGGAAAGGAGTTACTCAGTATCTTGTTTTGAATTCAGTGAGAAACTATATGTTGGCATTAAAACTGCATCTTATGACCAGTTTTTTATAGGTAATCATTCTTTTCAGTTGTAAACTTTCAAATTAAGTTTTTAAAACTGCTTTTTGTTGGAACGAGAGAGAGAGAGAGAAAACGTGTTGACATAAATTGCATTATTGAATGTCCATTAAAATTAAACCAATTTTTTTAGAAAAAATGATTTGTTTACGTCTCAGCAATACACAGATATCATCCCTGACTTTTAAAAACTTTAGTTTCATTAAGTAACTTCCTATAAGATAAGTTTCAGCAGATCAGCACAAAATTTTCTTAATTTCATTACAGACTGTAAATTAAAATTAATGAGGCTGACACCCACAATTAACAATGAAAAATGCAGATTGTTATAATTACTTAAGCAATAGCATTGCTTTACATAGAAGACTTAAGGTGCTCCACAAATTATTTACAAGTGTTACATAAAACACAAAAAATGACAATTTCAATTTATTTTGTCAATATAAAAAACAAAAATCCTTACTAAAACCTTTCTCATTTTGGAATCTCTCGCTATGCATAATTAAGCAAATTTGATTGCAATTAAGCCTGGCTTCTACAGTGGAGTTTTAATTAATGCAAATCTGGCATCTACATCTATAAGATTAATTTTAGTGAATTAAAAGAAAACAACAAAGCATGTTTGAAAGTATAGTTGTATTGCTGAAAGAAGAGAATGCAAAATCTTATTATTTTTCAGCCTTCCATGTAGATAGCAATTGACCTAAACTTTAAGGAAGGATATCTTATTTGGATTTGTTGTTTTGCTTTTCTTTGCATTATTAAAGAGGATCATAGAAATTACACAAAGCATCTACTAAGAGATGACTTAACAATGTAATTATATACACTTATAAGGAGAAACAAACTATAATATAGGCTAAGAAGGGAGGCCACCATAATACTGTAGAAAACTTTAAAGATACTCATCACTGTTTCTCTTATTAGGATTGGAATATCCTTAGTATGTGGGAGCAAATTTTATTTCACAAATATTTACAGAGATATAACAGAAATGGAGCAGAAAAAAGATATGCATTTCACTAAAGTACACTCTTTAGACTTAAACCCACTTGAATTTAGCCTAATACCTTTAAAGAAGAGAAAAGTATTTCCCAGCAATTCATTTTCTTTCAGTGTATCCCACGTGCCTGCATTCTCTGAGTTTGAGGGTTCTACTTTTGGATATTGAATGTTTTTTTATCTCTTGGAGGCAGTGCCATTTCTAAGCATATGATTTTATTTATTTTATCTTGCATGCAATAACACAACCATATGGAAATGGATCATTAGAGACAGCATTCAACACTGCATTAAGTATTATAATTCTCATGGATGTGTACAAAAAGGTAGCTAACCCAGTGGCTCCCAAACTTGTTCCACCGCTTGTGCAGGGAAAGCCCCTGGCGGGCCGGGCCGGTTTGTTTACCTGCCACGTCTGCAGGTTCGGCCGATCGTGGCTCCCAGTGGCCGCAGTTCACTGCTCCAGGCCAATGGGAGCTGCTGGAAGTGGCACGGGCTGAGGGACGTACTGGCCGCGACTTCCAGCAGCTCCCATTGGCCTGGAGCAGCGAACCGCGGCCACTGGGAGCCGCAATCGGCCAAACCTGTGGATGCGGCAGGTAAACAAACCAGCCCGGCCTGCCAGGGGCTTTCCCTGCACAAGCGGTGGAACAAGTTTGGGAACCACTGAGCTAACCAATTGTTCCATTAAATTCCTACATTCAATTGTCAAAAGAAATCCAGCAGATCTAAGCAGTCATTTATTCAGCCTCCAGAATACCCAAACTGTTGTCACAATTTTATGTTCCTCCATTTCTTGGGGCATGATTTTTTTCCTACCTTATTCTTAAGGATGTCTGACTTTTTTTTCCACATTTATAATTGTCTATTGGTGAGCTCTTGCTTTCTTCTCTAAGAAATAGCTGAAACATCCTTGGGGCCCCGTGCTAAATGAAGGTGCGGGGGAGCTCCCTTTTATGGACACCCACCCAGCCAGTTAGCTACAAAATCCCTGTTAGTAGCTGTTCTCTACTTGCTTTACCTGTAAAGAGTTAAAAAAACCCATAGGTAAAAGGAAGGGAGTGGGCACCTGACCATACGAGCCAATGGGAGGGCTAGAACTTTTTAAAATTGGGAAAAAAACTTTCCCTCTGTCTGTCTGTCTGTTGTTCTCCAGAGAGAGGGGACAGGGCTGGAGCTATGCTGTAGAAAGCTGTGGGCCAGGTATGAAAATCACTAGATCATAAATAGAAACTGCTCATTTGAAACCCCCAGATAGGAAGACGTGATTAGGTTTATTTCTTTTATTTTTTTATGGCTTGTGGACTCCTCTGTACTAACCCCCAAATGCTTTTGTTATGCTTGTAACCATTAAGCTGGACCACAAGAAAACCATTCTTGATGCTTAATTATTATATTTGCTCTTTTTAAATCTAGCAATAGCCTAAGTTCCAGATGTATTTTCTTTCTTTTAGTTTTTAATAAAATTTATCTTTTTTAAGAACAGGATTGGATTTTTGTGTCCTAAGAGGTTTGTGCATATATTGTTTAATTAGCTGGTGGCAACAGCTGATTTCCTTTGTTTTTTCTTTCTCAGCTCTTCCCTGGAAAAGGGGAGGGGGGTGAAACGGCGTACCCCACAGGGAGGAATTCCCAAGTGCGCCTTCCTGGGTTCAAGGGTTTTTTTGCATTTGGGTGGTGGCAGCATCTACCCATCCAAGGTCAGAGAGAAGCTGTAACCTTGGGAGTTTAATACAAGCCTGGAGTGGCCAGTATTAATTTTTAGAATCCTTGTGGGAACCCACCTTCTGCCCTCGAAGTGCCAGAGTGGGGAATCAGCATTGATAGGCTCTGTGGTACTTGGGTTTAAGAATGTAAGAACTATGAAGTTCTCACTTGAATTTTGCTGGAGGTAAGTGATCCAAATGTGAGAATCCTGTGAGAAGTTTTAAAAAAAAAATTACAGATAATTAAGTTTCCCTTCCCAGCCATCCCAGTTCCCAATGCTAGTGCTTCCTCCTGTCACCAAAAATCAGGAATCCCCCCTTCCTTGCCTTAGATATCTTCTGGGTGGCTGAGGTCCGCATCCTTGGTGGTCACTCTCCTTGCAGGGACTTTGATGGGGGCTTCCCTAATCTACAAATCAATCTGGCTATTGTTTGGGGAGGCCAGGAAGAGATCTGGAAAATACTTCTAATCTAAGTGTGATGGCTGCAAAGCTTAGCTCCCTGGGTATAGACTATTATTATGGTTCTTGTTAATCATTATTTCTGAAGTACCATACTATGGGAGTGCCTGGTGCTTTAGAAACATAGCAGAAGACAAGGGTCTAGCGTGAGGATCTTATTCTACTTTAAACACATCAGAGAAGAAAGTGTGGAGAGAGATGCAACATAAAATGTCATGTAATTTGGGTTGTTTCAAACAATTTTTTTTATCATGTGCAGTTTTCTTTTTAATTTGATATTACATCTTTGTTTACTTGGATTTGAGGCTCCTAACTCTGCTAGTGATCCACAAAACAGTGGAAGACAGGTGTTCTGCTGCCTAAATCATGGGCAGGGCCCAAAACAAAGCCAGGGGAATCCTCCCTTATAACTGTTAGCCTAGCAGGAGACCCCCAGTTCACATCTCCCCTCCTCCTGAGGGGGAGAAATGATTTGAATAGGGAACTGCCCCTGCTAAAGGGAGTGCCCTAACCACTAAGCTATGGAATATTCTGAATTGCAGCTGTGTGTGGGGGCGTGGGGTGAGAAGGCTCCCCCAATCTCTCCTATTGAAATTGTTACACTTTAACTAAGTAATTGAGTCACTGTAAAAAATTTTCTGGCCCAATTACTATTTAGTTATTCAAAGACTAGTGGTTAGTGTACTCACCTGACAGGTGGCAGATCCCTCACAATAATAACGATACTTACCATTTAATTAGAGGTCAACGCATTCAAAGCATTGTCTCGATGTTCTCTAAGCCTCACAACAACCCTGTAGGATTAGGTTAGTAAGAAATATTGTCTCCTTTTTACGGATAGGAAATGAACAGGTGAAGTGACTTGCCAAAGGCCACACACTGAGGAAACCAGTAACAGAACCCAGGACTCCCCAGTGCTCTCCTCATTCCTACTTCTAGAACATCTGCTGGGTTAGTGTGGCCCTGTGTTGTTTTAGATATGTAGCATTGTGGGTGAAGCTTCATCTAAGACTTGTAATTGCTCAAGCCTAGTGAATGATTCTCAGAGTTAGGGGAGAATTTAAGAGTAAGACATAAATAATAAAAACACACAAACTGGAGACCAGTTAAAGAATAGGTAGATGATCTTATGCCAATTATCATTTCAAGAAATTGGATTAAAGTATTTTATGTGGTACCATATATTGTGCAGACTTGTTGAGAATGTTTCTTTTCTAGGCTGAGTTTTTCAAAGCAGCCTAAGGCAATTAAGCACCTAAATTCTATTCAAAATCCTAGCCTTAGTTTATACCTATCAAACATGTAAAATAATAGAAGTCCACTGAGCTGACATTTCCTGTTTTATTGTTCACTGTGCATTGCAGAGATATTGAGAAATAGTTTTTCTCTTGCAGTGACTAAAGAATTATGTAGGCCTTTTCTGAGTGACTAAAATAAGTGGAGATTTTGTGAGTCTCTGCCAAAATCTATTTAATTCAGTCATTTTTCTTTAGAAAATAATGCACCAGCAGGTTTGGAGAATATGCAAGCTATGACATTTGAATGAACTTTACTTAAAGGGACACCATCAGCCCTTCCAAGTCTCTTGGATTTCCTGGGACATCTCAGCTTTCACCTGGGTTTGCTGCTGTATTCTAGAGCTCTGCTTTCCAGTAGGAATACTTTCCTCTTATTGGAAATTGTTCTTCTTCTTTGCCTATGCACTGATCAGAGCAAGAGAAAGACCGGCTAGATGGGAGTAATACTGCCAGTAATACTCCCACTAAGAAGCGAAGAAAAGTGGAGTAAATGGATGGGGAAGAGAGCAAGTGGGATTGAAGAGATAACATTGAGGAGAGTAGTGAAGGAGAGAGAAAAAGAGGAAGAACTAAGAGTGGGGTGAAAAGAAAAGCAAAGAGTGGAAGAGAGAATAATGAAACAATCGTGTTCAGTTATAAGGGATGAGAAATAAAACAGAGGGAAATATGCTCCTTATTTTAAATACAGGTTGTTAATTAACTAGTGTCTTTGAGGTATAGCGTTCATGACTTTTTAGGTCATTAATAAATGAAAATTCAGTAACTGCTTTGACAACTACAGTTATATGTCCAACCAACATGGAAAAGCTAGGGCAACATTTTGCACACTGGGGAGGTGCCAGTTGTGGCTCAATCGCTAAGGTTGAGTTGTTTTGCATTTAAAGCTGGGATTCAATATTTAACTATGACAAATACAGCATATCCTCCCAAAAACTACAGCACTTACACTGAATATAGAATGAATTTACTGAGAATTTACTATGTAAATTTGTGAATTAGTTTTTGAGAAGGGCAACTTTTTCCATTGTTCTCAATGGGACTATGTGTTCCTTTCCACTTCCTGACCGCATAATGAGCCACCACCTTCCCTGGCTTCTTTCTGACTAGGAACAATGGGAGGTGGAAACAATTTTGAAAGAGGGCAAGAGTTTGACTTCAGTCCCATTGAGAACTCTGGAAGATGGTGGCTATTTTGAGAGAAGACAATTCTTCATGAGTTTCTCTGAAGATGATCCCAAACATCTTTAGGTGCCTACAGAGATTTCCCAAACCACTGCTCAGTTGCCGCTTAATCCTGGAGGTACCTAAAATTGATTGCCACCTAAACTTTTGCTGTAGAAGTTTGCTGCTCTTTGCAGTCTCACAGGTGCAAGGTGTCCAGACACCTAAGTCCCAGTGCAAAGTACAGACTGGAAAAAGATATGCATTCCTTCACCTAATTTGCCTGGGGGCCCGGTTCAGTAAGCATGCTCAAACCTTGCTTATTGGATTGAGCCCTTATAGACAAGCTTACACAAAACAGCTGTGGGAGGAGGACCTCCCTCATAACTTTTAGCCCAGTCGTTAGGACACTCGCCTGAGTTGTGGAAAACCCAGGATCCACTCCCCTTACTCCAATGAATTTTTTCATTTCTTCAACAGGAGAGAGTCAGGTGGCCTCCAATATCACAATATCCTACAGCCAGGTGGTTAGGGCACACACCTGAGAGGTGGAAGATCCCTGTTCAAATCCTTTCTCCTCTTCAGTTGCCGGGGGGGGGGGCATTTCAGTCTAAGGTGCCTATCTCTCCCCATTCATTGTATAGGGAACCTAGGCACCAAGCCCAGGCTTTGTGAATCACAGTGATTTTCCAGGAGCCTAAAAGTTAGGTGTGGCCATACTGAGCATCACCGTACCTAAGTTTCTCTTTGAATCTAGCCCACAGTCTCTGCTGGTAGATAAATTTTCAGTTATTAAAAAATAATGACAAAAATGGTCGACAATCCTAAATACTTCTATTCAGAAGCTCCTCATTCAGAAGCTCCTGGTTCTGCTCAACAGAGTGGGATGGTGGCAAACTAGGATGTGTGTGAGTGCAGAAATGGGAGTTGGTGTGTGCAGAGGAATATCAGGGCTAGAAAGAAGGGGGCATTTGGTATGTCTATGCAGGGAGTGGAAGGAGATGCAAGAATCAAAGGACATTTGGAGAACAGAAGGAAGGGGGGAAGTTGGAAAGTAGTTGTGTACTTCAGCAGCTTTGTGCTGCCCTAGTGAAACAAAGGAGATGTAAACCCTGGTTAACTGACCAGCATGCTGTACTTTTTGCTGCTCCAGAGTGGCAGAAAGCAACCACAGTGTACCAGTGAATCTGGTCATAAAAATTAAACTAAAAAAATGGAGCTTGGTGCTTTGTATCATTAAAAATATTACTCTGAGCTTCTTGTTTAGTGTTCACGTATGAAATAATTAATTTTAAAACTGAACATTGTCAGATAAAAACTACCTTAAGATGGAGCTAAGGTTAAGAATATATGTTAGTAACTAAGGGTAAAAAATACATTGCAGGGATGTAGTGATCAAAAGGGGTTATGTTAAGATAGAGAAATGCAGCGTCAGGGCAACCAAATAACCTTAACTCTCCCCTGTGACACAATGATAAGCAAAACAATAAAAAAATCTAGTGTGTCTTTAGAAATTGGTTTATCTATTTTGCGACTACATACACTAAAATGTGTTAATCATAATCATATGGTTACTGCTTGGTAACTGCAATATTTCTGCAATGTAATTTACTCCAAATTACTGATATATACTCACAACCTAGACTAGTGTCTGACTAGATTTTGGTTTCTCCCACATTTTGTCTCATATTGATTTGTTTGGTAATTGAGAGATACGGGCACTGACGTTTTTTGAGCCTAGAATAACACAACACTCCCACTGGGAAGTTCTTACCTTCTGAAGGTCTAGCAGCCAAAATCACAGCTGGCGCAATTGTGTTAAAATGACTGGAGGTGCACCAACTTATGAAAGTGACAAATTTGGACCTACAAGTTCCATACACCTTTTTAGCCAGTTTTGTTAGGGCACCTTGAGATCTATGTATGAAGACTTTTTTCTTTTTTTTTTTGGTAAATTCTCATAAGGTTGCAATAATCTGAAAAGAAAAAATTCTGAGAGACCACTGTTGAAAGAGGATGAATCTGGACTCATTTTTTTCATAATGCCCTGATCGATAACTAAATTAACTCCTACCTTCATCTCCCCCTTCAATGCAAAATTTTGGTTATATTGTGTGACTTCTCCTGCTTGCTAGGTTAATCAAATTTAAACTTTAAAAACATTTCCAAGTGCTCTTGAAATAAATTTTGAGGTACTATACATATTTAAGGGATCCTATTTGGAAGATTACTTAAAATTATATTTTTAAACATGTCTCTTACTCTATAGAGCAGTTTCTATTTTCTTCCTATGATGCACTCTCTCACCTATCCACTCCACAAAAACTAAAGCAATTAAAATCTGTCTGAGAACAATAAAGTGTTTCAGTTGTGAATGACACGTCCTGGGTTTCGGCTCTTTAATAATAGCTCTCTTGGCTCCTGGACTTGTGTGGCTTGAATTCCTCTGGCAGTTCAGTGGCACAAATGAAGACAGGAAATGAAATACTGCTTACCTTCTTCATGCAAATAATCCTGTTGATTTCAGTGGATACTACAATGCCACAGTGATAAATATGGTCTAAGAACCCAAATAGAATAGATTGGGCTTTCCCAGCTAGTGATTCTGATTCAATACTCATGGTAGTAGAAGTCTTTGAGCTTTTGCTTACTAGGAATGTGGTGAGCATGTAGGGTGATCATATGTCCCAATTTTATAGGGACAGGAACCTATATAAGACAAAGCCCCAAATATTGGGACTATGACCTCCCATTGCCGTCTCAATTTTTCACAATTGCTGTCTGGTCACCCTATGAGCATGGAAGGCTTGGTTTGCCATAGGTTGATTCTCTCCTGATAAGCTAAGGATAGCTTCAGTCTTAAGATGACAGTGATAAATTTGTAGAAGTCTTCTTGTTTTGATGCTAGAGTTAGTGTTTGTAATAGACAGAAGCAACAATTAGAGAGCTTATATTTTGAAAGCTTTCAGATGACTATTGAAAGTAGAGTAAAAACATTAACATGCACTTAATATTTAGTTAACATTTCTGGAAAGGCTACATTATATTACTTTTAAATATAGATATGTTTAAGTAACACAATGTGAACGCTTCTAATACAGGGAGTCACTAGATGTCACTCTGGATTCCATTATTTGCTATTCTGATGATTTCTACTGCTTTTGTTTTTCTACTACCCCTGCCCCAACATAACCTGAACAGACAATGTAAAATGTGCATGAATAACACAGAATTGCTGACTGAATGTCAATTTTCTAGTGTGTGACTTCTATTGATCATTCATTATTGACATGAAGGTCTCCAGCGTCTTTGCTTTTCTCTTTAAACTCTTTCTCAGCTAAAATTTCCAAGCAACAGAACAGCAAGGCCTTGAAGAATGGGATGATTCAGGTCTCCTAGGATGTTTTACAAAGTACTTTGACCTCAGGAAGACATCAGAGGTACTTTTTATAAGACTCAACAACTGCTCTGAATAAAAATTTAAACATTGGGGGAAAAAAGAAAAATAATCCATTCAAATTGAACAGCTTTCATTAACATATTCTTAGTTTAGCTATAAATGACAGTTTCTGGCAAACATACTGAATATTTAGCTTTGTTTTAAATGTATTCATTTCACTTGCTTGTAACCAGTAATATGTAAATAGTATTTTCATGGTGACAAATGACATACAGTACAGTACGCGATGATCATGGTTCGTGGATTTTATTTCTTTTAGCTTTGTATACATTAATTAAGTATACACAATCAGGGCTGAGTGCAGAGACAGCTAAATAAACAAATGACACTGAAGAAAGGTCTTTCTGCATACTAATCATATCCTACATCTGCAAGCAAAAGCTCTATAAATCGATTTGCTCTTTCACATCAAAAGACAAACAGTGATGCAAGTCAGCAGTTCCTTTGTCAAAGTCACAGAGATTGCCATTCTTCACAAATGCAGCTCAGCAGAGCTGGATTCAGCCATTTGACGATTAGCATTATTGGCAACTCTTCAAAGAAGATTCATCAAGTGATTTGCAATTGGATTGGTTACCATTCTTATGATGCTACTCCATGAAATCGAACTAAAAATTGACATTTCAATTCTTACGCGGAGGACGAGGTAGCCTCGATGAGGAAAAGAAGCAACCTAGTTCCCAAGAGATTGTGTTGCATCTATAGTGACTCTCACATGGACTAGGTTATATATGGCTGAAAATGGAAAGAATTGGAAGTGTGGGGGTGAAGGGTGTAGCTCTCCAAGTATACAGGGGGAAAAGTGCATAATTGAACCTAAATGCTTATTACTGTTATTGGAGATGTCAAGTTGATCATCTGGACAACTGTGCTAACATACCCTCTTCAGACCCACTGCATCAGACTGTAAAGAATTTCATTGACAAAGAGGAAGATCAGTATTATGAAAGCATATATTTTGCATACAAGGCTATGGGTCTCTGGAGAACAGCTATCAAATGCTTGTTTTTAAAGAGAAAAATGGACACATATTTCTGTGTATGTGTAAGCACCACACCTAGGGGTGCTAGCCATGTAATAAACTGCAGAGCTATGTGATAAATTAAATGTATCGTGCAGCTTTTGCTGAGCTCACTTGCATTGTGCCATATCTTCTGGGACTACAACTGATATTCGAAATCTCTGAGCAATTTCAAACAGCTTCCATTAAAATAAATAAATAAACTGCTAGAGAAATGAGCCCTTTGCTCCTTTCTATATGGAAGGGATAGCTCAGTGATTTGAGCATTGGCCTGCTAAACCCAGGGTTGTGAATTCATTCCTTGAGGGGGCCATTTAGGGATCTAGGACAAAAATTGGGGATTGGTCCTGCTTTGAGCAGAGGGCTGGACTAAGATGACCTCCTGAGGTCCCTTCCAACCCTGATATTCTATGATTCTAATGATGGATCTGGTTCTTCTCTTCACCTGACAGAGCCCCAAAGGGATAACTCCTTTGGGTGGGAAGTCTAGCCCCAGAAATAATGAAGGGATGGGACTCAGTATAAAGAGGTACTTAAAGGAGCAAAGATCATGAGTGCTCTGCTCACGAACAGCTCTCCTGTGTGTAATGTAATCATTGCTTCTGCTGAGTAATGGAGCACACCAAACCCTTAAGGGTGCCAGAAGCGTGCCAGGTGCATCATGACTCAGAAGCAAGCGCTGTAGGAGCTTCTGCAGTTCGGCCTTGTAGGCACTAGCCCTGGGGGAGGTCCCATAATTACTCAGACACTTCATTAAGGGAAAGTAGGGCTGGCAGGAAAGGGGAAGTTTGCAAATACTCTAGATACACATGCTTAAACAATTACAGTTCAACGTGTGCAACAGTGGTAAATGTTTGGGTCCCTAGGGCAATCCAATCAAGAGTCAGGGATCTTCAGGCCTAGTGCCTGGGGTGCCTTTGTAACACCGACAGACCCCGGTCATCGGCGGGTGGGGTTGAACCTGGGATCTCTGGAGCTTAGTGCATGAGCCTCTACAGCATGAGCTAAAAACCAACTGCCTGTTAGCTAAGGCTGTACAGCAGACTCATTTAACTCTCTCTTTCTAAGTGGTCTCAGTGCCACTAGACGGGACAGAACACCACGCCCAGGAGGTGTGTAGGTTACACCTTCTCCAATCCACTTTCTCTATTCAAGCAAATAGGAGCTTGCAGGTTTCCAGGCCAGGCTCAGCTAGTGTCTCACTGGGGATCCTCAACACTAGTTCCCTACCCAACTGCTGCTGCTGCTTCCTTATAAGTCCCACACAGACTTCCATCTGGCTGTAATATCCAGCAGTCACAGTCTGTTCCACACGTAGCTCTGCATCCCTTCCTGCCTCCAGTTTCCTCTCCAGCTCCTGCCTTCCATGTGGCTGCTGCTTCAGTGTCCCTCAGCACCTGGCTTCCATGCTGCCCAACAGAGCACAGACACTTCCTGGTTGAGGATCTTTCCCTTTCCCTGGCCAAGGGAAAGGGAAGTGCAGTGGGGAGGATGTTTAAGGGAGTTATACTGCCATGCTTTGCAGATGGAAATGCTTTGCAGAGCCATTACAGCAGTATATTTTACCATATGACTTTTCACAGCATCCAGACTGCCTTTTGAATGCGTCTGCATTTCATATCTCTCAGAGGGCTGTGTATACTTTGGGATGGACTGGTTCTTCAGAATTCTATTTATGATGTATATGCACAGACAAAATCTACTCCATCTATATTTATGATCTGGAAATGAGAGAAGGATGATTCTTTATTCCTCAAGGACCCTCATTCTGCGACGCTTTTGCCACAAGTAATCCCACTGGAATGAACGGAATTACTTGCAAAGTAAGGTACTACTCAATATGAGTAAAGATAAAAGAATAAGCCCTAAAGTGAGGCAGAAAAAACTTGTAGCATTTGCTTGGTGAATATTGTGTTAAGACTGCAAAACAGTTTCAGTTCTAACCCCGTTTTCATTTCAGGCAAGGAGGTGTTTTCTTCTGTGCTCTGTTTCAGACAAAAGGTGCTGTGGTGTAGAAAGTGTGAGGGAATCCATTTGGCCATTTCTGAATTGTGCAAGCCTTAACAAAAATAGATTCTTCCCACCATCCAAAATTATCTCCACACTTTTCCCCAAGCAAATAACTCAGAAATAGGTGATCTTTGAAACTTCACATGTAAAGAGTGCCCCTTGTGGTATACACCCATGTTCCAATTTGGAAATATTTGTTTGAATAACAAAGAATTGAAAGAATCAGCTGAACCAGTAGCATCTGGTGTTCTGTGTATCCCTGGGGATGGGCTGTGTAAGATCCAATTCCTATCACCCACATGAGCTGAATGCTACAGGACTTTGTGGTCACCTGGTCCATGGAAGAACTGGCCAAGCCTCAACAAGCCTGCCCATGGCTGCTTATGCTGTCTCTGTCCTAAAGGTCAAATTGGGGCATTCACAGTACACAAAGGATGCAGAGGCGCCTCTGATGCAGAAAAATAATGTATGGCTGAAGTGATGAAGGGGATTTTCCTTAGGCTTTCCACACCTGGGTAATTTTTCCCATTGGCTACTATTATTAATTAATCACTGTTGTTTTCACATGCCATTCTATGGCACCCATCGTGGTGTCAAAAGTGCACTCTTTAAGGGATACTCATTCAACTTAGTAAAGCATTGACTAGTGTAAACCGTGCAATGACTAGTTCATATGACGGCAAAAAATGTTAGGCAGCTCAATGGTGTGGAAGTGTTACTCCTTCTCTCCCTATGTTTCTGAAGCGACTCCGCAAATACATTAATTATGCATGTCTCTTCCAAAGCACTTATGCTCTCTTTATTTTTCCTGTACTCATGCATTTTACATACATTTATTCTGCATTCATTACTTCCTACACATACCTCTGTATTTAAAGAGATCATCTTATGGTTTTGCCCGTACAGTCCCAATTTTCCATTTTATTATTTGTATTATCATTGTATCATGGAGCAGGACCGCATTGGGTGAGGTACTGAACAAACACAGAACTAAAAGGCAGTCCCTGCTTACAGTCTATGATACCCTAGTGTTGTGAGAACTCCTTTTGGATATCTGAAATGTGCAAGTTTTTCATTTTTTGAAAAGTCTGGGTTTTTTTTTTACCTACAAAATATTTGTCCAAGAACTATTCCTATACTAAGTAGAATAATCTTTACCAGGAACAAACAGTTCAGTGAAATGAGTTTTCAGTGTGATAACTATTATTAAGACTAGTGAAGACAAAAATTGAATGAGTGTAAATCTGCTCTAATGGGAAGGCTAAAACATGTATTGAGTGTTTCTCAGTAAACTCATTCAGAACAATAAATTATGAGAAACAATACTATGGTTTGAGAAATAAGTAGATGCCGCTTGGGTCAGAAGCTGGCAGGAGCGATGCCAACACACACATTTTTTTTAAAACTCCAAAGGTCTTCTTAGATACTATTTCCCCACGTAGCCCCTCCAGAAGCATGGCTTGAGCCTCTTCCCTGGTGCTTGCTACTTGGAGTGCCTTCTTCCTGCTGCTCACATGGGTTGGGTCCTGTGGTCTTTGTTGCAATACCTGGTGCCTCTACCTAAGGCTACTCCCCTCTGTGCCTGGAGCACATGAGGTGTTGTTTCTTGGGAAAATAACTAATATTAGTATTCTATTCACAAGGAATACAACCTAGTACACAAAAAACAAAATATGTTAATATGCACCACAACCAGCGAAATGCTACACTCAGAAAGAACAACCACAGGCAACTTTATCTGGGGCAGAAAACAAAGGCCCTAGGGAAGGAAAGGATTAAGATTAACTGAGCCTTGGTCTACACTACCCGTTTAGGACAACATAAGCTGCCTTGTGTTGACCTAGCTGTGAAAGTGTCTTCACATAAATTTGGCTTCTGCCAATGTAGGTGCTTCTGTACAGAGATTTAGTAACATCACCTCCCGAGCAGAGTCATGGCTGATGTAATTCGGTCAACACAGCGTCAATGTAGAGAGCGTGTTGCTTACGTCGACTGTTACTGGCTTTCAGGAGCCATTCCACAATGTCCCACACTGACAATACAATGCAATCGATTCAAGTGCTCCTGCTGAGGACACGCATCGCTGACAGAAGGAGCCACTTGCGCACACCCAAACAATTTATTAACTGCCGTGGCTATATATGTAATTTTGTAGTGCAGACATGGCTTTAAATAACTGAAACATCAACAATATGACAAATTTCCCACTTCTCCACATTCACCATTGTACAGAGACTCCCAGTTCTCCCCCCCAGCACCTTTCCACAGTACATAGGATGCTGAGGATAAGTCCTGCAATGAGTCCTGCAGTGCTATGAAGGCTGGCCAGCTTAAACAAAAAAAAAGAAAAGGAGGGGGGAGCTCCCTTACGGTGTCTTCGCTCCTGAGTGCGATGGGGTTCTCTCCTGCTCTGGAGTTCTATGGAGGTCTCAGCTGGCTCTGGGTAGCCAGCGTCACGTTGGTTCTCTGCCTCCCTGTTCGTTGGTCTCCAAAGGGCTGTCGCTCCCTGATCATACACTAAATCCTACAAAAGTTCAAAGTATCTCTTTGTATAGGGTGACCATATGCACCGTTTTCGCTGGGACGGTTCCTTTTTAAAGCCCTGTCCTGGCTGGCCTGACTTTTTTTGGCAAAAGAGGGCATTTGTCCCATTTGCTCTTGCCAGCTTGACCAGTTGGCAAGAGCAAACGGGACAAATGCCCACTTTTGTCAAAAAAGTATGGTGCGGAGGAATGTGCACCGGGCCAGCAGCGATGCCAGCCCCATGCAGGTGGGAGGCAGGACATGCATGAGGGAGGGCGAGCAGTGATGCCAGCCCCTGCCTTGCACAGGGGGGAGGGGGAGAAAAGGCGGGGCAGGGAGGGCTCAGGTCAGCCTGTGAGGGAGGCAGGCAGTGCTTAGGCAAGCAGCTGGAGCCAGCCCCTTGCGGGGAGGGTGGCTCAGGTGAGCGTGTGTGTGTTGTGGGGGAGGCTAGCCCCATGTAGTGTCCCAGTTTCACTTTGGGAACACCCTACCTTTGTGTTAGGAGTGGGAGTTGACTAATGACTCCCAAAGCTATGCTGCTCCCCTCTCAACTCCAAACTCAAACAGTGTAAGCATGGGATTAAAACGAATCCCTTTGTCTCAGAGGTAACCCATCCTGTCCCACTGAGGGACTGAGCAGTAATGGCTTCTCACTGGCCACTAAACTGTTTATATAAATCACTCCATTTGAAACTTCCCATTGACTTTTGTACGAATTTCCAGTATGTTCTGTCCTTGCCCTGGACTCTAAGCAGTCTGGAAAATGGTTTCTGGAGGCTCTGGAGCCATCATTGCTGTTGTCTAGAGGGTAGGACCCCTAAAGGCTCAATTCAGTGTTCCAGGACTTAGCAAACTCTGGGTGGGTGGGAACCCCGCTCTTCAAGAGAAAAATCCTGATAAAACTCAGCAAAGGGAAACCGTATGAAGTTTCCTGTCCTTGATGGTGGAACAGACTTTGTATGGGATGATATGGCACATCATGTGTAAATAAATGTTCATACATGTATATTTTCTATTAATAAATTCATCTATTTTATTTTTACATATTCTAGTTATCATTTGAAAATAAACAATTTGCACTGAATTCCAGTTCACCCCAGTTACATTTGCACCGGCCTATCTGAGAGCATAATTTGACTTTATGGAATTACACGGGTGTAAAATGTATGTGAGTTATAGGAAAATCAAGTCCATTGTGGGGAAAAGTGGCTGTTTTTCTTAAAAATGACTGTTACCAGCATAGATGACATAAATGTTGTGCTTTAAAGCTGCTGATCCTCAATTCTCTCTCCTGTCATATTTTCTGTCCCTCTCACAAGTTATCATGTCACATTGATCTTTTTTAGTGTTATGTCTCCCAAGTCCAAATAATCCATTCATGCCTTTCTAATTAACTGCAATGGCTTTAACTGGATGAGAATAATAACAAGAAACAAGATACAAATGAATCAAAGTAGTGCAGTGAGGAGGGTCCTTATTTACAAATTACATCCAGCCCGCTCATTTCATGGGTTCTTTCTCAAAGCAAGTTCTACTACAGCTGCATAAAACTGAGGAAGCTCTTTAACTTTGCCACACAGAATCTTCCAGATCTTAAAGGAGCAGTAAACAAAACCAGCCATCATTCTTATAGCTCCATACTATCACATTCTAAATGTCGTGTATCATTTCAGTAAATCTTTACATTTACCCCACTGTGGCAGTTCTGATGTAGTCACACACCATGAGAATGACAATCTAATCTAAACTAATCTAAATCTAGATATCACTGTGATATTGAGACCCCACAGGCTTGTTCACCTGAGGCCCTCCCTTGAGTTAACGGCAGCTCTACTATGTTGCTGATTTGAAATACTTTGAAACATATTCATCTCTGGAATAAGCAGGCACAACTCCCACTGAAATGGGCCTGTTTACGTCTAGACTGAATTTGTCCCTCTGTACCAGATTAGCCATAAAAATTCCAGCAGCAGGTACAGAAATTAAAGATCCTGATATTACATTTTTGAACTGTTTAATGGAAATTGTACATAAAATACTGTAGATAATGGTGATTCATAAATACATTTAAAATATCTCTATCAGTATATTGATGTTATTCAGTATAAATCTTCATGATATTATTGATTATTTTTAGTGATCCAGGTATAATATACTGGTATAGCAGATCTTTCAGAATGGAGTAACATCCTCACTGTTCAGAAAATTAGTTCTTTTGCATTATATCTTTGAATTACGTTAGCATTAGAGAGAGATTGTTTTTATGAGTGGAAGTCAGGATATCACTCATATTAATTGGCTAGGTCATAAAACTGTGAATTGGTGAAACTAACTACTGTTCTAAGGGGAATTTACTCATAATGGATTTTAAGGAGACTTCTGATTCTGGGGATTATATTACCCATAGCTGATTATTCATTTAGTTTAAACCCAGGGATTATTACTTTGCTTTATAACTTAACCTCAGTGTTGACCATTTTAAGTATATATTATTTGTAGATTTTACAGATTCCAGTCTACATTTGCAAAGCTGGATGCCTAAAGTTAGGTTGGAACATGCATATTTAGTTAATTACACAATGCTGTTGTAGCTGGTGTTGGTCCCAGGATACTAAAGAGACAAGGTGGTGAGGTAATATCTTTTGTTAGACTAGTGTCTGGTGGTGAGAGAGATAAGATGTCAAGCTTACACAAAACTGTTCTTCAGGTCCTTCTTCTTCAGAGTTCTGTGTAAACTCTAAAGCTTGTCTCTCTCACCAACAGAAGTAGGTCCAATAAAATATTACCTCACCCACCTTGTCTCACTAAAAGTGGTCTAACTTCCAGAAATGCTGAGCGCTTACAATTTCTTTTGAAGCTGATGGAAGCTGCACCTTTGAAAATCAGACTTCTTTTATTTAGGAACCCAACTTTGTGCCCTTCGGTTTAAAAATCAGAGCCAGTGTCATTAGCAGTACAGGACAAAATATCCCTCATTTTAATATGGCCGTGAAGACTGTGAATAATGATAGTAGTGTTGCCCCTTTTTGACCTGAGTGGATAGTCACATTTCAGAGCTGTGGGGATGTTCCAGTTGCAAGCAGAAATTGAAGGACTCTGATATTCTCTTTGATGCAGCCTTGTTTATTTACAAGGAATGTACAAAGTTTTGCTTCTCCAAATGCAGGAAGAACCAAGAACAAAAGGAGCAGTTTCTGCGTTTACAGTACCACACCTCTTTAGCCAACAGCATCAAAAACTCTCTGGCAGGCTCTTTTTTTCAGGGTCACACTATGCTCACAGGCTACTGCTTGGCTTTCTTGTTTTTTGCCACTGCCTCTCTGTTCTTGTCCGATCTCAGTTTCTGTGTGTTCTCTTTTCCCTGACACACCTCTCCACCCCCACCAGGTCACAATGCCCAGGGAATACCTTCAGGGCTAGTCAGGAAACCTTTGACCCACAGGGTGCTAGTTTCTGGGCAGATTGTATTTGGCCTTGTTTTAGGTGTGGCCCCTTAACTGTCTCTTACAACTATTTGAAGGGCTCATTCACGGATCTCTTTGAAGAAGGTTTTTAACTCAACCCATAACCCAGCTCATAACAGTAGTATTAAACAGAGTTCATGGCAATAGACAGCATCGGTGGCTGCTGAGCCTTGAGGAGTAGCATACAGCAGCTTAATCTTATGCCTACTCTGAAGCCCCTACCCATGATATAGCTATGGCACCGCAGCTATGGCTCTGTGTGATGGTTTCAGAGTAACAGCTATGTTAGTCTGTATTTGCAAAAAGAAAAGGAGTACTTGTGGCACCTTAGAGACTAGCCAATTTATTTGAGCATAAGCTTTCGTGAGCTACAGCTCACTTCATCGGATGCATACTGTGGAAAATACAGAAGATGTTTTTATACACACAAACCATGAAAAAATGGGTGTTTATCACTACAAAAGGTTTTCTCTCCCCCCACCCCACTCTCCTGCTGGTAATAGCTTATCTAAAGTGATCACTCTCCTTACAATGCGTAAGATAATCAAGGTGGGCCATTTCTAGCACAAATCCAGGTTTTCTCACCCCCCCCCCCCCCACACAAACCCACTCTCCTGTTGGTAATAGCTTATCTAAAGTGATCACTCTCCTTACAATGTGTATGATAATCAAGGTGGACCATTTCCAGCACAAATCCAGGGTTTAACAAGAACGTCTGAGGAACTGGGGGGAGGGAGGAAAAAACAAGGGGATGGAATGCTAAAATTGTATTATAATGTTCAGCCACAAGGTGATGCTGTGTATCTGGGAGTGCATTTAAGTATCCTAAAGAGCACACATCTCTTGTATCTCTCTCCATGATGGAAACGTATATAGAAGCCAGACCTTCTAGGAGCAGCCTGCAACCTGCCACGTACAAGGAACACATAACAGTGTCAGACATGAAGATAGCCCAGTTGGTGCCAGAAGAGAACAGAAACAGAGGATAACAGCAACACAGGTTGCAAACAGAAAAAAAAAACCCAACGATCAAACTCATCAACATGCCCGTCTTCAATTCCCCAGAGAACTTCAGCTTTGACAGACATTCAGAATGGACAGACTGGAGGCAGCACTTTGCAAGATTTCCCATTACTACTAAACTTCACCAGGAAACTGGAGACATCCAGGTATAGTTTTTAAATAATATCTTTAAATCCTTTGCCTTTCTGTTAACCATCACAAAGATGACTATGACAGAGTTCTAGCTATGTTTTGAGGCATACACTGTATCTCAGAGAAATGTAGTTGGTGAAAGGACATGTTTTCACCAGAGAATTCAAGAACTGCGGGAATCTACTGAGTCTTTTGCTAGACCTTTGCATGCCTTGACACAAAATTAAGATTTGGGGACTGTAAAACATGAAAACGTCAGAGATATACTAGATTTTGGGCTTACAGACAAAAGTCTTTCACAGCAGCTACAATTTAAGACAGATTTAACTCTAAGCACAGGTATCCAGATAATAAAGCAGAATGAATTAGTGAAGCAGTGTAGTTTTCATGGACAGTATTTTGATATGTGGGTCATCAGTGGAAGGACATACCAAAAACCTCAGTGAAGTTCTAAGCTCAACCATTTAGTCTGGACTGAAGCTAAACAAGGAAAGATGTGTTTTCTACCTAACCAAACTGAGTTTTTGGTACAGACAAGCAAAAATGAGATCAGTCATAGCCCCGAGAAAATAAAAGCAATTTGAAAATTGAATGCACCAATTAATGTACCAGAACTGAGACACTTACTGAGAGTGGCATATTACCTTGATCAATACCTACAACACTTTTCTATAATGACAAAACCACTGAATGAACTATTAAAGTCCATCACATCATGGCTATGGGGGCCAAATTAAGAAACTGACTTCAAAAAGGTAAAAGAAATTATCTCAGTAGCTGCAGCTCTCAAATAATATGGTGGAACAAACCCACAATGGTCAATGCAGATGCAAGCAGCTCTGGCCTAGATGGTGTATTGTTGCAACACCATGGATCTGAGTGTAAGCCAGCTGCATTTTGCTCTCACATACACAGACACAGAAAAATTATATGCACAGATTGAAAAGGAGTGCCAGGCAAGAGTAAGGGCGTGTGAGAACTTTTACAGAAATCTGTGTGATTTGGATTCTTTTACACTGACAACAGACTATAAATTATTTGTAACCCTCATCAACGGAAGAGATCTGGATAAAGCACCACTGAGATGAAAGTCTTTTGACAAGACTAGTTGTGATTTTACCCAATTGCTAAATATAGTACTGGTTAAAATCTGGTAGCAGCAGGCAGTCTGTCACAAAGCCCAATATTGCACCCAATTACCCGTGAGCGTGGTGATGACCTAAAGGCATATGTGGATGCTGTGGACACATACACACCAGTGTCAAGATAAGAGACTACACCAGCTACAAAAGAAACCTCAAAGACATACAAATTCAAGAAATTCTAAGTTACATTAGGGCTGGCTGGACCAAGTATCTAAAGGACACTAAGGAAGCAAGAGACTACTTTGCAGTACGTGGACAATTAAGCGAGTCAAATGGACTTGTGATAAAAGGTGATTGAATTGTAACTCCAAACACAACAAGAGGAGAAATCCTATACTTCATCTATGAAAGATATCAAACACTACCTAGAAGCTGGGAATGAGCAACAGGGGATGGATCACTTGATGATTACATGTTCTGTTCATTCCCTCTGGGGTACCTGGCGTTGGCCACTGTCAGAAGACAGGATACTGGACTAGATGGACCTTGGTCTGACCCAGTATGGCCATTCTTTTCTTCTTAAATGCTGTGAGTGGGCCAGTGTGGAGGTCTGGCATCAGCAAATACATAAAGAATAAAGTATCTGCATGTGAAACACAACTCAAAGAACACTGACCATGATTCTGGCTGTACCCTTTGGTTGTTTTCTAACTCCTAGCTCTGACCATTCGCTTGTCTCCTGGCCATGACTCCAGTTCTTCCCTTTGGTTCTGTTCTGGTTCCTGATTCCTGGCTCTGACTATTGACTTGCTTCCTGACCCTGCTACTAGTTCTGTTCTCTGATTCTGCTCAAACCACTAGGCAAGATGCCTACTCAAACCTCTAGTTTGCACGTCCTACACCTTGGCATGTGACAGAAGTAATGCTAAAATTGTATTCATAGAATCATAGAATATCTGGGTTGGAAGGGACCTCAGGAGGTCATCTCGTCCAACCCCCTGTTCAAAGCAGGACCAATCCCCAACTAAATCATCCCAGACAGGGCTTTGTCAAGCCTGACCTTAAAAACCTCAAAGGAAGGAGATTCCACCACCTTCCTAGGTAACACGTTCCAGTGCTTCACCACCCTCCTCATGAGAAAGTTTTTCCTAATATCCAACCTAAACCTCCCCCACTGCAACTTGAGACCATTACTCCTTGTTCTGTTGTCTGCTACCACTGAGAACAGTCTAGATCCATCCTCTTTGGAACCCCCTTTCAGGTAGTTGAAAGCAGCTATCAAATCCCCCCTCATTCTTCTCTTCTGCATACTAAACAATCCCAGTTCCCTCAGCCTCTCCTCATAAGTCATGTGTTCCAGTCCCCTAATCATTTTTGTTGCCCTCCGCTGGACACTTTCCAATTTTTCCACATCTTTCTTATAGTGTGGGGCCCAAAACTGGACACAGTACTCCAGATGAGGCCTCACCAATGTCGAATAGAGCGGAACGATCACATCCCTCGATCTGCTGGCAATGCCACTACCTTCTTGGCAACAAGGGCGCAGTGTTGACACATATCCAGCTTCTCGTCCACTGTAACCCCTAGGTCCTTTTCTACAGAACTGCTGCCTAGCCATTCAGTCCCTAGTCTGTAGTGGTGCATGGGATTCTTCCATCCTAAATGCAGGACTCTGCACTTGTCCTTGTTGAACCTCATCAGATTTCTTTTGGTCCAATTGTAATGTTTAGCCACTATGTGGCACCATGTGACACATAACTTATCTGAGCTGGTAACAGCCATAACTGGCAGTGCATTAACGTATCTTAAAGAGAGCACATTTCTTGTGTCTCTCTCCATGACGGAAGCTCTGTAGCCAGTCCAAATCTAGCACAGAAACCTGATCTGCTAGTAGGAGCCCTGCAACCTCACATGCACAAGGAATACATGACATGCTTTAGTGCCATATTGTAGACGTTTCCTACATTGACAGAAGGGGTTTTTCCATTGATGCACCTCTTCTGGTGACCTAGCCATGTGTACAACAGGGGTTAAGTTGGCATAAATATGGTGCTGAACATGCAAAATTTTTCAAAGCCCTGAGCAAAGTAACTGGGTTGATCTAACTTTTAAGTGCAGACAAGGCCTTAGATAGACTACCCCCACTCTAGGTATCAAACCCTGAAGGGACTGGATCATGCTGAGGAGTGGTAAAGCCAGATTCTGGCCTTTTGTCCTGGCTCTTTTGCACTACTCAAAGCAGTCAGAATCCTTTGATAAGGAGAATTTCAGGTGGTATGAAATGATTTAGAAGGTCTATGCTAGCCATTCTCCAGACCCTGTCTTCATGGTGGTGGTGGAGCACCTGTGCTCACTAGCTATCCTCAGCTGCCAGAACAGCCCTGCAAGCTGCTCGATGTTAATTAGAACAACCTTTGGACAAACATGGTCAGCCCTAAAATCTGAATATTTTCACCTTTCATCTCTGGGTCACTAATTCAGATTTCAACCCACCAACTGAAAGTCATTATTTTCTGTTGTCTATGGTCTTCACAAAGCTTGATAATCAACTATTGTGTTAAACCAGTTCCTAAAGAATATAGGTGTCTACACCAAATAAGCCACCATCATAACTGGCATCTTTGTTGACAGTCTCTCAGAGACAATACAGAGGTTAAATGGGTATGAAAACTGAATTAACCTGACACCCCATTTGTGATCTGAACCACATCAGGGACAGCAGCTGCACACTGTATTTAGAGTTTGGGAAAACATCAAATTGCTAATATTGTGTTACCATGCTTATTACATTCTGTTTTACTCTCTAGAAATCACTGTAGTGAAATCTTTATCTTTTTTCAGATTAGAAGGTACAATTTAAAGAAAAACTGCACATAAGCAAGTGTTGGAACTTGGGGCATACCCTTGATTAATGAAGTGGATTGCATGATGCCTCTTGAGCTATGGTATACAGTGCTATAGTTTATACACATGTACCTAACTTGACTCAGGCTCTTTAACTTTTAACATGCCAATTAAGTGTAAATCTTGGACATCTTAAATAGCTGTCTACAGCTGCTTCCAGTTAATTTATCCTGTATTGATGAATGTAGCTGTTGAACAGAATGCTGAAGAAAAACAACTTTTTAAAGTTAACTTAATTAACTTTAGTCTGCTTTTGGAGGTACTTGAATGGGCTAAGATTATTTTTAGTTCTTTCTTCAATAAAGATGTAGAACTTTCAGATCACACTATCCTGTATCTTTTCATAATAATTTCTGGGAATATTTTGCAGTTGTCTTGCAATGTCCTACCTTCTGCACCCCCATTCTCCCCAACCCAGTGCTATTAGCAAACAAAGCTATTATATATTATAATCTAGCTATAAACCTTTTTAAAAAATAAATGTAATGTGGTGTTGACTACGTGGTGGAAGAGGAGTGCCTTAGCATGGCAGTTGCAAAAGAGATTACCTCTAAGGAGATGTACAACCACTTAACAGCTGTGGGACCAGTCCAGGAATTAAAATATCAGCAGGATAGTAAAAACTTGGGGAGAAAGGAAGGGCTTTTCCCCTTCATACCATCTCATTTAATTGAGCTTGTGTTTATGAGGGTAAATTTATTTTTCTTCCTCCTCCCCTCATAATCAATTGTAAAAAACCATAAATAAACAGTGGCAAAAATTGTTTGGAAAAACAGTTAAGTTTCAGGGACAAGAATCAATTTATCGCTCACAACATTTACAAATTCCAGACACTTAAAAGCAAGGAAATGAAAAGTGAAGGACATCAAAAATCTTATAGAGACCCCATGGGAAACATACTGATGCCCCTTTTTGACTCAAGTGGCTAGTCAAAATTTTGAGGTTCTGGGGATGTTCCAGTTGGAAGTAGATATTGATGGATTCTGGTATTTTCTTCAACATAAGCTAGTTTATTTACAAGGAATGTACAATGTCCTGCTTCTCTGAATGCAGGAGGAATCAAGAGCTAAAGGAGCAGTTTTCTAGTTTACAGCCCCTGAACCTCTTTAGCCAAACAAACCCAAAAGCTGTCTCTCAAGCTTTTTCCAGAGTCACTCTGTGCTCACAGACTACTGCTTGGATTTCTTGTTTGTTTGGTTATTTGCCTCTGTCTCTTTCTCTCTCTCTGTTCTTGTCTGTTCCCAGTTGTGTGTTCTGTGTTCTGTCACCACCACCTTTCCCCACCCCAGGTCACAGTATCCAGTGGAATCTTCACCCACATAGTGCTATTTCTGGGCAGTTTCTATTCGGGCTTGTTATAAGTGTTCCCCTTAAGTGTGTCTTAAAAAATGTTAAGTGAAAAGTTTGTTCACACATCAGCTTGAACAAGGTTTTAACGCAGCCCTTAACAAGTTTTCACCCAGTTCATACCAATACAATAAATACACCACAGCACTAAGAATATGGCCTATTGAGACAGACCTACAGCATTGAGAATATGTCCTATCATCCATATTGAGTACAAATAAGTGTATATTTCTTCATAACATAGCAACCTGAACTCTGATCCCATGGATTTTTTTAGTGTATTCTTGTTATTTTGATTTTGGTATGTAAATATTTTCTTTTAAAGATTACAGTTAATTGAAAGATCACTTAATACAAATTAACAGTCAATTTATTTGGTAAAGTACTTATAGTTTCTGTTTCTTGATAATAATGCTGTACATTTAATAAGTAGGAATAGTATGTAAGACTGCTGATTTATGACAAAGTTATGTATGTATGGGGACTTGCATTTGAAAATGGTAAATGAGTCATTGTGTTCATATATACATTTCCTTTTTTCTCTTTCACAAAGTCTTTGTATTTATATTTTGGGGCTACTGATAACAGAATACTATTAATTTCCGGTCACAGTGAGGACAGTGTTGTGTTGTAAAATGTATTTGTAGTCAATATGAATATTGTGTTTGTACTTAGTAGGCTGTGTAAGAGTCTATAACTGTGCATTTCCCTGCTTTTGATGTTTGGGTTTTATATATGTTATGATATGCAAACACATTGCTATCACTTAGTCACTGTAACTTTCTTAAATTAAGTTTTTGGAATTTCCTAGGTTTCTAAAAAGTCTTTCAGTTTTTTTCTTTTGTGCAGGCAAATGAAAATTGAATATTAAAATTTTAAATAACAAGAATGGAGAAATAGCTATATTATTAAATTAGAAGAGTGAGTAGCACTGGTCCATGTTAACAATATCTGGAAATCAGCATCTATATCCCTTTTGCACAGTAGCTTTCAACTTATTGTAGAAAGGTTCTGTCAGTGAAAATGCACTGTCTTCAAGCAATACAATTCTGCCAGCAGTCATTTGCAAGAGCACACTATAACATGCAATGAGGTGCCCCAAAAATCTATGCTTCAGTCACTGAAAGGATTTGTTGACAGGAGCACAGTGTGTACAAACAATACATCACCAGTGTCATTTCTTCAGTTACTGAAAGAATCATCTGGGTACCAGGGCTGCTACAGAAGATATTATCCATCAACTTTTTATTCAATTTGTCATTTTCAAAAACAAGGAGCCGTGTCTAGCTTTCAAATATTGGCAGTCTTAAATACAGGAATTGCCATAACAGATCAGAAGTGTGTCTCATCAAGTGCAATATCACGTCTCCATCAGTGACCAATACCAGATACTTCAGAAGAAGGTTTAAAAAACCACGTAAGAGACAATTGTGGAATAACCTGCTGATAGAGGTAGTTGCAGTTAGATGTTGGTTGATGTCTTAAGCATATCCTCCTTTTTGTTTGTTGTCCTAGCCAATGCTACTGTGGATGTTCTTATTATCCATACAAAACTAGAGAGAGTCAAAGAAAGGCTATGCAAAAGTAAAAATTTCAAATCAGGGTGATTTTTTAATGTGTCTCCAGTTTCAGGCATCTTCTTCAAACCGCCAAAACATTCTCCTTTGCTCTGAAAGTAAATCTAGCAATTTTCAGACCAAACCAGTTTGTCAACCCAAAGTTATAAGGTGGCCTATAGTAGAGTTTTACAATGAAAGCTGGTTGCAGCATTATCTTTTCCCTGTCTAGTAAACTTAACCAGCAGGAGATGGTATAATAATATGGTGTGTCATTTCTTAGAGCATTTAATTGTGCACACTTCTGTCCCTTTATCCTGTGTGTGTAAAACCTTCTGCCCCTATCTTTTGTGTCCTTGTGCCATTCTATTAATCTATCACCACCTTCCCACTCACAAAATGTCTTCCTATTTCTGTATTCATTTTTAAAATGTAACAATGATTTCCTCATCCTCTTTCACTTGTTATAAAGAACAGAAACCCATTCTAGCTGCACAGAGACTAAACACGTTATAAATTTGTGTTGAAAGTATTTTGTAAGCCACTGCAGATGGGGAGCAAGTGTTGGGGATAGAGAGATTTCTTAACCTTCACAAAACTTGCTAATTAATTTACATACAACAACCCCTACAGTGTTCACCACTTTTACACTCAGCTCACTGCACTTGCTATCCAAATTGTACCCTTGTTACATGATTTTCTTTTATAGTCTTTAAGGAGAAAGAATCCACCATCATAAATCTTAAATATCTTCAAAAATACAAGTAAAGATATATATATATATATGTAACAGATGCACAATTGCCTCCTGGGATGAACATATTATGCATACAGAACTGTCATAAAATCCCTCACACTATCACATTTTTCCTCAACTCATGGTCTTTATACCTATCTCATTTTGACAATGCACCCGGTAGCAATGTGGGACAATTAAAGGTTCAGTGCTACCCTTCAAAATGTATTTTCTATTTTTTGAAATGTACTTATTTATATAAATGTGGAAACAAATACACACATGAAGATTAGACAAAGCAGATGGAATATAAGAAAAAAACTTGCTTTATACGACAGCCCGACTTTCTGGTATAAGATCATGTGCCTGACAAATCACAGGTTTCACGACAATTGAATACACTACATTTAATCAATAAAATGCAACTTTACCAAGCTTTTATATAAAATGAAGCTCCCTTTTTGATACAATATACATAAACTGATCATTTGATCAGAAGACAGATATTCATCAAGCCTTTTTCTTTTTTTGTAGGCTTCCTTTTTCCAGCCAATATACATGTCTCTAGAGTCAAAAGGTTGCCAAAATGTTTCCATTATAAAATGCCACCCACCTGCATCCCAGGATTCAGCCCAGTGCAGGGCCACATGGTGCCTCTTTTGGCTGTTTTCCAGCAGCCCACCGTACCCACCCGAACTGGGAATGGGAACCTGGCCTGACAGATGCTGCGGATCTACCCGATCACCTGTTTAGGGGGTCAGGAGGGAATATTTTCTCCTCTGGGCCAATTAGCAGAGGACCAGGGAGTTTTTTACCTTCCTCACAGCACCTTCAAGCCACAGTGAGTTGAGTAGACACATGCTTAGTACCTAACTGAGTACTGGGGTGGAGTTGTTTATTTGTCACAACTTGTGGCCGGTTTCCAGTGCGGTTAAGAAAATAAAATGAATGGTTCCCAGAGGTAAAAGACCTGAAATTTTGGTGTTGGGCTTTGGGTTTATGTGATAGGGTCAGACCTTGTGGCCTTGTTGGCCAAGATCAGACCTTGTGGCCCTTGGGGGCCAAGGTTCCCAGCCTGCTGCACCCTCTGCCCCTCTTGGGACAGGGAGGGTGCTAGGATTCAGATTGAGTTAAATGCTAGGGGGTAGGCTAAAGCAAGCCTACCCCACATTATGGGTTATATGGTAAGGAGTCTGCAGCTCCCACACTGGAACCAATTAAATGCTGGGTACAGGAGAGGTGGGCAGGTAGCACCCTTTCCTTGGGTTAAAGTTTAATAACAGTTGTGTCCTGCCATTTAATTCAATACACGTGTCTGTCCTCATTTTGCTGCAATCATTTTTGATTGCTTATAACTTTCTAAAGATTTCATCTTTTCAGCTGAAATTTGCTCCTTTGGGAGCCAGTTTTTCTGGAGGTTTCATCAGAAAGGGCTGAGGTACTTTCAAGTATAGAAGGAGGAGAAAATGCAGTTCCTCTGTTAAGAAATAAAATTACTATGCTTTTTAAAACAGCTTTAGAGCCTCATCAGAAATTTATGGAAACTTGACATTGGGCACAGATGTCATCCATAGGTTACATATCTGCCTTCAGTGGCCTGTTGAAAGTTGGATTTTATTTAATAAAACTAACGATCTCCCAGCTTTTCCTTTAGAACTGTATGTTTTACATGTAAATAAAGAGAGCAGAAGTTTCCATTGAATAGTCAATGGCTCAGGATTGCACATGCAGGCAGACCTGTTGACGGTTTCTGGTAAGGATAAAGGGGGTAAAAAACAAAGGTGATGTCATGATAGGGGTCTACTAAAAACTACCTGCCCAGGAAGAAGAGGTGGATGAGGCTTTTTTTAAATAACTAACAAAATCATCCAAAGCCATTGGTGGACTTGGTTGTGATGGGGGACTTCAACCAGAGATCTGTTGGGAAAATGATACAGCAGGGCACAGAATACCCAGCAAATTTTTGGAATCTATTGCAGATTTTTATTGCAGAAGGTGGAGAAAGCTATTAGGGGAGAGACTGTTCTAGCTTTGATGCTGACAAATAGAGGGGAACTGGTTGAGAATGTGAAGGTAGAAGGCAACTTCAGTTAAAGTGATCTTGAAATGATAGATTTCATGGTTCTAAGGAATGGTAGGAGGAAAACAGTAGAATAAAGACAACGAACTTCAAGAAGGCTTGACTTTAGCAAACTCTGAGAATTGTTAGGTAAGGTCCCAGGGGAAGCAAGTCTAAGGGAAAAAAGACTTCAGCAGAGTTGGCAGTTTTTTAAAGAGATTATTAAGGGCATAAGAGCAAACTATCCCAAATACATAGGAAAGACAATAGGTATGGTAAGAGACCACTCTGTCTTAATAAGAAGATCCTGTAACCCAAAACTCAAAGAAGAGTAATACAAAAAGTGGAAACTAGGTCAAATTATGAAGGAGCAATATAAAAAGAACAACACAAGGATATAGGTAAAAAAATTAGGCACACGGAAAAAGTTAGGCAAGTAAGGAAAAGGCCCAGGCACAAACAAGATGAATCTAGGTATGGACATAAGGGGTAACAAGAAAATGTTTTACAATACATTAGAAACAATAGGAAGACCAAGGCCAGAGTAGGCCCATTACTCAAGGAGGAGGGAAAGACAGTAATAGAAAATGAAACAGTGCCGAAGAGTTACATGTAAATTTGTTTCAGTTTTACCAAAAAGGTTAGCAGTGATCAGATGACAAGCATAGCGAACATCAACATAAATGGGGTAGAATCTGAGGCTAAAATAGGGCAAGAACAAATTAAGAATTACTTAGACAAGTTAGATGTCTTCTAGTCGACAGAACCTGAAGAAATACATCCTAGAATATTTAAGAAAGTGGCTGAAGAGATCTCTGAGCTATTTACGATTATTTTTGAGGACTCATGGAGGATGAGAGATATCCCAGAGGAGTGGAAAAGGGTAATGTAATGGGGTGAGCCTCTCACAAGCAGCCCCTTCTGGTCAGGTGTGAGCCTGCTTTTTCTTAGTTCTTCAAACAGGGTGGCACCCACTACTCACAAGCCCTCCCCCCCCCCTTGGCCGATGGTTTCTTTGGCAGGTCTTCAGTGAATCAGCCCTCTGACCGAGTCACACACACTGTCTGTAGGTGGAACAAACAAACAAACACCACTTCTGGAAAAAAACAGTCCCTACTTTCCTTCTCACAGCCCTGGTATGGGGCCATACCTCCAAGGCTTCCTTCCTGGAGACACTGCCTTCTGTACCCTCAGTTGGTGTGTCCTATTCCGCAGCCCTCCTTGGTCTCAGTCTTTAACCAGACTGACAGGGCCCATCGTGGTACCCTTGCTTGGTCTGGCTAGGTTTTTGACTCAATCTTTGCTCAGTCCCTTCAGCCAGCCAGGAGCTCCTTCTTAGCTCCCTCAGTCTTTGGCAGCCCTCCCTGGGCTCAGTCCTGCCCACACTGATCTCTCTGTGGTCCTGTTGCTCTTCCAGACAGCCAAGAACCCAGATTTACCTCTTCCAGCTCCAGGCGGCAACTGACTGCTCCATCTCTGTTGCTCCTTTTCATATGGCCCTCCTGGCCCCTGATTGGCCACTCCAGCAGTCCTTCTGATTGGCCGCTCCCAGGCAGCCACTCTACCCCACTTCTCCTCTGCTCTTTTCTGGGGCAGGTTGAGGCAACTCTGCGAAGCCTCCAGCATATGGCCTCTGGACCTAGTCCACCGATCACAGGTAAAAATAGTACCTATCTATAAAAATAGAAATTAGGACAACTCAGGGAATTATAAAGCAGTCAGCTTTGCTACCTGGAAAGATAATGGAGTAAATAATTTAACAATCAATTTGTAAGCACACAGAAGATAATCAGCTGATAAGTAACAATCAACATGGTTTTGTCAAGAATAAATCATATCAAACTAACATAATATCCTTCTTTGACAGGCTAACAAGGCTTGTGATGGGGGGAAGCAGTAGATACTATATATCTTAACTTTAGTAAGGCTTTTGGTGTCTTCTTACATGATGTTCTCTTAAACAAACTAGGGAAATACAGCTTAGATGAACCTATTATAAGGTGAGTGTACAACTGGTTGGAAAACTGTACTCCGAGAGTCATTATCAATGGTTCACAGTCAAGCTGGAAGGATGTGGACAAAATGGAGAAAGTGGGGTCCTGCAGGGAGTCTGTCCTGGGTCAGGTGCTGTTCAATATTTTCATTAATGATTTGGATAATGGCACAGGGAGTTCACTTATAAAGTTTGAGGGTGATACCAAGCTGGGAGGGTTTGCAAGTTCTTTGAATGACAGGATTAGAATTCAAAATAATCTTAACAACTGGAGAAATGGTCTGAAATAAATAGGATGAAATTCAATGAGGACTAATGCAAAATACTACACCTAGGAAGGAGTAATCAATTGCACAGATAGAAAATGGGAAATGATTGCTTAGGTAGAAGTACTGCAGAAAAGGAAAAGGATCTGGGGGTTATAGTCCAACACAAACTAAATGTGACTTGTAATATAATACTGTTGCAAAAAACCCACATGCCATTCTGGAATGTATTAGCATCAGTGTTGTAAGCAAGACATGAGAAATAATTTTTCCTCTCTGCAGCACTGTTGAGGTCTCAACTGGAGTATTGTGTTTGGTTCTGGGAGCTACACTTCAGGAAAGATGTGGACAAAATGGAGAAAGTCCAGAGAAAAACAACAAAAATTATTAAAGGTCTAGAAAAAGATGAGAAAAGACTGAAAAAATAGGTTTGTTTAGTCTGGAGAAGAGAAGACTGAGGGGGGACATGATAACAGTCTTCATGTATATACAATATTGTAAAGAGGAGGGTGAAAATTGTTCTCCTTAACCACAGAGGACAGGGCAAGAAGTGATGGGCTGAAACTGAAGCAAAGGAGATTTAAGTTGGACATTAGGAAAAATGTAGTAACTGTAAGGATAGTTAAGCACTGGAATAAATTACCTACGGAGGTTGTAGATTGTCTGTCATTGGAGGTTTTTAAGAATAGGTTGGGCAAATGCGTCTTGCATTCTCTACAACATAAGAATGGCCATAATGAGTCAGACCAATGGTCCATCTAGCCTAGTATCCTGTCTTCCAACAGCTAGACACTAGATGCTTCAGAGGTGCAAGATGCTTCAGAGGAAATGAAGAGAACAGGGCAATTTATTGAGTGATCCACCCACTCTCATCCAGTTCCACCTTCTGGCACTGAGAGGTTCAGGGACACCCAGAAAATGGGGTTGCACCCCTGACCATCTTGGCTAATAGCCACTGACGGACATATCCTCCATGAACTTATCTCATTCTTTTTTGTAACCAGGTTGACCTTTGGCCTTCACATCGCCTGGCAATAAGTTCTACAGGTTGACTGTGAGTTGTGTGAAGAAGTACTTCCTTATGTTTTTTTAAACTTGCTGCCTATTAAGTTCATTGGGTGACTCTTGATTCTTGTGTTATGTGAAGAGGTAAATAACACTTCCTTATTCATTTTCTTAACACCATTCATGATTTTATAGACCTTTATCATATCCCCCTTTAGTCCTCTGTTTTCCAAGCTGAACAGTCCCAGTCTATTTAATCTCTCGTCATATGGAAGTTGTTCCACACCCCAGAGAATTTTTGCCATTCTCTATACTTTTTCCAATTCTAATATATCTTTTTTGAGATGAACTGCACTCAGCATTCAATGTGTGCACATACCTTGGATTTATATAGTGGCATTATGATAATTTCTGTCATCTTATCTATCCCTTTCCTAATAGTTCCTAACATTGTTAGCTTTTTTGACTGCCACTGCACATTGAGCTGATGTTTTCAGAGAACTATACATAATAACTCCAAGATCTCTTTCTTGAGTGATAACAGCTAATTTAGACCCCATCATTTTGTATGTATAGTTGCGATTATGTTTTCCAATGTGCATTACTTTGCATTTATCAACTTTGAATTTCATCTATTTTGTTTCCCAGTCACCCAGTTTAGTGAGCTCCCTTTATTACTCTTTGATCATTTATTCTACCCTTTGTTTTCTATCTTTGAACCAGTTACTGATTCATGAGAGGACTTTCCCTTTTATCCCTTGACTGCTCACTTTGCTTAAGAGCCTTTGGTGAGGGATCTTGTGAAAGGCTTGCTGAAAGCCCAAGTACACTAGATCATCCTTTCCCCATGTTTGCTGATGCCCTCAAAGAATTCTAATAGATTTGAGAGGCATGATTTCCCTTTACAAAAGCCATGTTCACCTCTGTGCTTGATAATTCTGTTCTTTACAATAGTTCCAAGCAATTTGCCTGGTACTGAAGTTAGGCTTACCAGCCAGTACTAACCAGGAGTGCCACTGGAGCCTTTTTTAAAATTGGTGTTACTTTAGCTATCTGCCAGTCATCTGGGACAGAGGCTGATTTAAGTGCTAAGTTATATAACACAGTTAGTAGTTCCTCACTTTTATATCCGAGTTCCTTCAGAACTCTTGGGTGAATACTCATTGCTGTTTAATTTATCAGTTTTTTCCCAAAACCTCTTCTATTGACATCTCAGTCTGGGACCATTCCTCAGGTGTGGGAATGGCTCATGTGTGGGAATCTCCCTCATATATTCTTCAGTGAAGACTGATGCAAAGAATTAATGTAGCTTCTCTGCAATGGTCTTGTCTTCCTTGAGTGCTCCTTTATTGCCTTGATAGTCCAGTGGCCCCACTGGCTGTTTGGCAGACTTCCTGCTTCTGATGTACTTAAAAAAAATTGATGTTAGGGTTTTTTTTTTGTCTTTTGCTAGTTGCTCTTCAAATTCTTTTTTGGCCGGCCTAATTATACCTTTACACTGGACTTGCCAGAGTTTATGCTCCTTTCTGTTTTCCTCAGTAGGATTGGACTTCCAGTGTTTAAAAGATGCTTTTTTTACTCTGTTGTTTAGTCATGGTAGCATTTTTTGGTCCTCTTACTATTTTTTTTTGTTTGGGTTATAACACATAGTTTGATCCTCTAGTATGGTGTCTTTTAAATGTTTCCACTCTGCTTGCAGACATTTTATTTTTGTGACTGTTCCTTTTACTTTCTAACTAGCCTCCTCATTTTTGAAGTGAAATGCTACTGTGTGCGTTTTTTATTGGTATTTCCCCCCTACAAGGATGTTAAATTTAATTACATTATGGTCACCATTATGGTTGTTTCGCCTCTTCTGGCTGTTTCACCTCTGGTTCAGCTATATTCACCTCTTAGACCAGATCCTGTGTGCCACTTAGGACTAAATGGGGTTGTGGGTTCCAGAACTAGCTGCTCCAAGAAACAGTCGTTAATGGTGTCTAGAAATTTTATCTCTGCATCCCATGTTCCCAGTCAATATGGGTATAGTTGAAATTCTCCATTATCACTGTGTTTTCTGTTTTTGTAGCCTCTCTAATCTCCCTGAGCATTTCATAATCACCAGCACCATCCTGGTCAGGTAGTCAGTAGTATATTTCTACTGCTATATTCTTACTATTCAAGTGTGACATTTCTATCCATAGAGGTTCTATGGTACAATTTGATTCATTTAAGATTTTTACTATATTTCATTCTATGCTTTCTTTCACATGCAGTGCCACCCCCTATGAGCACAACCTACTTGGTCATTCCTATATATTTTGTACCAAGGCATTACTGTGTCACATTGATTATCACCATTCCACCAAGTTTCTATGATGCCTATTATATCAATATCCTCATTTGATACCAGGTACTCAAATTCACCCATCTTAGTATTTAGACTTCTTGCATTTGTATACAAGTGCTTATAAAATTTGTCACTATTTAGTTGTCTGCCTTTATGTGATGTAATTGAATGGACTCTTTTTCATTTTACTGTTTCTCTTCAGTTCCTACCTGTACTTTATCAACTTCTATTCTCTCCTCTTTATTAGGATGTAGAGTATCCCCTTTAATAAATCCTCCCCTAAGGGATGTGTCTGTCCAAACCATGTGCTCTTCCACACCTGTTGGCTTTCCCCTAGTCCTTAGTCTAAGAACTCTTCTACAACCTTTTTAATTTTACATGCCAGCAATCTGGTTCTGTTTTGGTTTAAGTGGAGCCCATACTTCCTGTACAAGCACCTCCTTTCCCATAAGGGTCCCCAGTTCCCAAATCCCTCCTTTAAACACTGTTGTCTAATAATCCAAGCATGGAGCCCTTGCAGTTCTGCTTGTCTAACTGGCCCAGCTCATAGAACTGTGGAAGTATTTCAGAGAATGCTACCATGGAAGCCAGGGACTTTAATCTCTTTCCTACCAGCTTGAATTTGGCATCCAGGACCTTTCTCTTGTCTTTCTCTGTGTCATTAGCACCTACATGCACCACAACCATGAGCTCCTCCCTGTACTGCACATAAGCTGGTCTAGGTGTCTCGAGAGGTCTGCAACCTTTGCACCGGGTAGGCAAGTTACTATGAGATTCTCTCAGTCACCACAAATCCAACTATCTATAGTCCTAATAATTGAATCCCCCATTACTATTATCTCCCTAATAACAGGGGTGACCCCCCCCCCAGAGATATATCCTCAGTGCAAAAGGATATCATGACATCATATAGAAGCAGGGTTCCAACTACGGGAACATTTCTCTCTACTCCAGCTTGATGTTCTTCTTCTCTGAGACATTCATCCACCTCAACAGCACAGAGGCTGTCTACTCGGGGTGCGACATTTATACTGTGTCCTGGAAAGTCTCATCTATGTACCTCTCTTTCTCCCTTAGAATCTGCATTTCAGCCATTCTGGTCTCAAGAACCCATACTTGGTTTCTGATGGCTATTATCTGCTGGCATTGAATGCACACACAGATAGATCACACTATAAATTTGAATCAAGCAGGCACATGGCAAGCAAGCAAGCACATGACAACAAACAAACAGATAACAAACTCACCCCAAGGGTGAGAACTCCCTCACAAAACTCCTCTGTCTGCTGCTCCTGTTCATCTAGATTATATTTAGTCCTGCCTCAGTAGAGGGGACTGGACTAAATGACCTATCGAGATCCCTTCCAGTTTTACACTTTTTTGATTCTATGCGTGCAGACTAAAGTGGTATGGAATTTTCATAAGTAAGAGATTGCGAAAGACAATCCATGCAAGTGTGTATGTAAGGAGGCAGGCTCCAAAGGAAATGTTCAAACAATAAAGGCTCCTCCTAGCTCTTAATGCAGTCCCTGTGCTCTCTTCCCTTCCCAAGTATTTCCACATAATCTTGTAACTGAGATGATGATCTGCCACCTCCTCCTGCTAAGAAGATTGAAAAGGATAGAGGACTGTCTCCTCCCCGCTCTTCCTCCAGGTAAATATTGCTTGAGTAAATAATGTCACAGGCACAAACAATCAACTTAGATGAGAGGATGGAGGTAGTTCTTTTGGTGATGTGTCTTCATTTAGCTGTACAAGATGCTTATCTGTTTCTTCTATGCTATGTTCTACTTTGGTGCTTGTATTAAAACTCCTGGTTATGGAGTCTTCCTTTTTTTCAGTCATAGCCCTTTAAATCATGCTGTGATACCTGTATAGCAATGTATGGCTGCTCCAAAGATATAATATTGAAGATCTTAAACGTTTAGTAGTCCTGCAAGAAGCTGCTGTTGCTCCTCACTCTTTACCTGAATCTCTACCTTAGATAATGGTTTCACGTCTTTCAAGAACAGAGTACCGTTAATTTATTCTGATTTAAGTATCTTGGTGCTCTGCCTGGCTAGGTTTTAGCTGTATTATTCTGTTTTTGAGGGGTTATTTTTCCTTTCCCTTTTCACCATTCTTTGTTGGCATAATTTGTGTTTATGTGTTATTTAGATTATAAATTCTTCAGAATAGTAACCTATCTTGTTATATTTTTGTCATTACCATGCACACTTGTGGCACTATGTAATTCTTCATCCTTAAAACCGGCTAATATAGAAGGGCCACAGTTGAAAAAACAAAATTAACCCCCCTAGACAGACTGAAAGAAATAATCCAACAAAATTAATTTTTAGAAGTTATTATATAATTTGGAGGATGCACTCTGTGACATTATCCAAGAACCCTAGCTACTGGTGTTGAGCACATTCATTTACTCCACTTGGTTACATTAGAGGTTGTGTGTGGGGGAAAGGGAATGGAGGAGGTGAAAATTTCCAATGTGGTGTGTGTAGATAAAGTTTAGCAGTGTCATACCCCCATTAAAACCAATTTTTGAGAATGTATGTTGGGGCACTAATTTAACACACAGAATCTTAATGTACTCAGAAAATCCTTGAGAACATTTCCCTTTCCTGTGTCAGTTAACGGAAAAGACCATAAAGTTAATTAGTTACTTCTAAATCCAAAATAAATTATATTGATTTGGTGATCTTGCATCAGCGGTAATGAATGAAAGAAGTTGCTTAAAGATTTGGCAACGGATGGACAGTGAAGTCTTTGTAAAGTCTGACAGGTTAAATGCTTCAGTAAAGTCTGCTGAGATAGGTCAGATATTGCACATCTCTAAAGTGATGGGTAAAAGTGCAATAAGTAAAATTACTGACAAATTTAAATAGTTTAAAAGTATCACTTGCTATATGACTTTAGCAAGTTGTATACATTTCAGTGTAGCAGACAAAATGGCTAAAATATTACTATACCATCCTGTGTTGGTGGAGTCATAGGATGTGTCACAGCATATTCATATGCAATCATCATTTTCACATACAGGATTTTTTTAAATGTCATATTGTTTGTATCTTACAAAGGGATTTAATAATTGCATATATCTGCAAAAGATTTTGAGTGCAGTCTCTTAATGTTCATATATATTCACTCATTAAAATGTTTTGCTTTCATGGTATTAAGCATTTTGTTAACGAAACGTAATGAGAAAATTATAACGATTTTACTATAACTATTTCTAAATTACATTTCATCTTTGCATAATATTGCATATATAATAATGTGTATTGCATTGTAATTAACCATATTGAATATTGCAACACTTCCGCTGCCATACCTTTCTTTCTAAGTATGTGATATGAACCATGACATTACAATCTTAAAGCTGTAGCAAGAATGAGTTATGTTTGTACTATTTCCCATTCTCATTATATTCTTTGTCACACAATGAATTAATGTTGTGTCATTTTCTATTCTCATTACAATCTTTTCCTTATGAATGGGATATCAGAATTTTAATGTCTTTTGTAATCTATGAGTTATAGAAGGATGTTATACTACTGTGACCTTGTTAATATTTTGCATTTTGATTGGCTGGCCTTTGCTGTGTGTAACCCAAGTGGTGAGGTTTCAACGACCAGCCAATCAAGCTGTTTTGACAATGTCTGATCCAAAGTTTACAAAGATGAACGTTTGGCTGCTCTTCACAAAGAAGATTGAAACCTTCTCTACACAACAAAAAGTGGTAATTTCAATGCAAAATATGAATCAGATGCTGGAATATTCAGTTAGTGCAAATTAGGAAAAGCATGAAGCAATAATAATCTTTTGGTGGAAGTGTTTGTTCAGTGCCCTTTCTCTCTCCCTCATATTTTATGCTCTACAACTCAAGGATGGCTTTACCTAAGAAGTGCTCAGACCACAATGGATGCTAACCATGCTTTCTAGCTATTTCTTTCCAATGGGTCTACACACAAAGTAATATACTACTTGTTGTGAGTGTGAATGGGAGAATACAATCCTAAGTAAATTAATAAATACATAATTCACCAATGTCATCCAGCCAAAGAGAATAGGAATATAATACACAAAGTTTTAACTATTTATTCTTAAAATTATAATTACAAAATTCTTAATCATATATCAGTATACCCTCATCCTTTTTTTGCCTGGCCTTACTTGTTGCAGCATTTCTTTCTGTTGGTGAGATTTTTTTTTTAAAACTCTCATTGTTTTTAAACCTATTTAAATCTAGCATTTTAATCACAGAGCGCAGTACAAAAATTTGTCTGCAACTATTACATGAAGAGGTGGAATATGAAGTATAAACATTATTTCATAGTTATCAAATACATTTTTCATGGTAGCCACCTCTTACAGTCATTTCCTATAGTTGAGATGATAAGGTGTAGGTCTTCATTTACTTTTCTTTTCCCACCAAATAATAAATAAGTAGGTTTTTTCATGGCATTGAGGAGATATTATTAAGACTTGATTTACAATAATAGTTTCAATGGATTTAGGAAAATGTTAATACCGGTATCCTGAATATGGCTGACAAGGAAATTGGCATATGCCAGTCAATAGTGTATAGGAACAATACCGCATAATTCAGACTTTTTTTATTTTTAGAATAGGTATAATTTTCTATTCAATGGTAAAATAACTATAAACAACCAATAATGTCTCAGTTGCTACTGAAACCCCTAACTACTGCATCAAATCCATGTATCATTCTGAGATGCTTCCAGAAGGTTTGTTTGTCTGATTTTGAACCAAATTGTGGCATTAAAGGTGGTGTGGAGAAACACCCCTCCTATTGGCCCTCTATGAGGGATTTTGCCTTGGGGAAACATGAGTCTATCAGAGCTCCAGGGAATGCAGCTCCAAGATCATTCCTAAAGAGGGTGTGTAATGTGTACTCACCGCCATGCTGTCCAGTTCTGCTTTCTGGAGTGGAGGGTAGACAACATCATTAGAAACACTAGCCTGGAACAGTCCTTGTACTCAGGGAAACCACCGTTTGTTTATTTTTTGGCCTTTCTCTGGAATGCATCACCAAAGTACCTGAGTGTCTCACAGATCCTAATGAATTTATCCTCTCAATACCCCGAGTGAGGCAGGGAAGCAATATTTTACAAATGGGGATCTCAACACAGATAAAATTACTGTCCTGAGTGTGACAGTTTGGGGATATGTCTGTGTCAGATTATGAATTTGTTGTGGGAATGCCATTTATAATTGTAACCTTCATTTTGGTTAAGAGCATCCATTTTGTTGCAGAAACTGGACACCTAGTTAACAGACTATGCCTGAGAAGCTGTGGCAGAGCAATGAAGGGCCATCAGCACCGAATGACTCTTCTCTACTGGAACAATAGGTTTGTCAGGAATAGGGCTGTTGACTTTGTTTCTTTATGCAAGCTGATTGGGGAAGAGAGTGGGGGTTCTGTGGGACCTCGCTCCAGCTTGCAGCACAGGGGGAACGAGGGGATGGAGTTGGCTTTAAAAGGGGTGCTTCTTCAAGGAAGGGAGGCCATTCCACTGCCAGAAGCCAGAAGATCAGGCCAAGCAGGCTGCCTGGCCTAAGGACTCAAACCAAATGCAGGACTCCCAGGGGCGGTAAGATCAGTCTGATGGGGATTGTGTTCAAGAGTTTGCTGTGTTCCATAGATCTGTAATTCTCATGCTTTTTTAAGAGTAAAGTATTTGTGGATAATAAATCTCTTTGCTAGGTCTTTATTTTCTTACTTTTCTGTCATGTTGTCCCTGAAGGGTGTAACTAGAAAACCAGAGCTCTCACAGGCAGATGGACTCTGGGGGGAATATGTCTAAGCAAACTGGAAACAGGAGCATTGTTCCAGGGTCCAGGCAGCCAGACTGTGGGGACCCATTACTCAAGAAGGGTATCAGACATGGGGTCTTCATTTGGGAGTGTGCTTGAGAAATCCAGAGCTAGGAAAAGTGACCAGTCACTAATCAGACCCAGAGAGTTTAGAAGCACATATGATCCACTGTTTGGATCAAATCACAACAGACAGGAGGCCATCCAGAGAGTGAGATGGGGCCAGGTTTTGCCACTGTGGTCACAAAGTAAGTTTAACTGAGCTAGGATTAGCGCTTGTTAGACCCAGTCCTCCGATTACAGTTGTGGCTGGTCCTATGGAGGGCAGTGCCTCGATAGTACAGTGTGACTATGCTAAATGAAAACTTTAGGATGGGGAAAGTAGCTCTCTGCATTCTATTGCTCTGTTGTGTATCTGCATAGTGGCCAGTTATAATCTAATTTTTTCTGTGCATTTTCTAAAGTGATTGTTCTTTTCATCAATTAATTGCTCTCAACTCAAATACTGAAGTGAGAAACATATGTGAGGTCTTAGCTTAATCATGGGAGACCTGACCTATTATGACTTGTATAAAGTAGTTAGATAATATGGAATGAGTTTGAGAAGGGGGAGGGTCTGCAACAATCCTAGTTTCTGGATGTAGGTGGGCCCTTGCAATGATGGTTTTGAATGCTGGAGCAGCACCACTATGAAAATTCTGCTGAGTCAAATCTAAGTGTTAACCTCATTACCCTGCAACATATGTTTATCTCACTTATTGTGCTAAATGCGTGAATCTTGAGGTTTATTTGTGAAAATATTTTTGATGAGTAAAAACAGATCCTCATTTAGGGAATTTAAAACCCTTTTCTTACTCAGGAGCTAAGATGGGTTGCCATAGCAATCAACAAACTATTCACATTTGACGGCATAATTTTGTTTCCAAAGTCTTTGTGCTTGAAATCTGTGATAAAGATTGCACATCTACATTACAACTTTGATAGGTATTTTTTGCCAACAAGAGAGAGTACTTCTCTGGTTTAAGTGAGAAAGTGTCTGATCACCCTTCACCCACATATTTCCCTTACATTAACAACTAATTATTGCTGAATCCACTCTGGCTCTGCATGTTTTTCACTGGCTTGAGTATGGAATTCAAAAATAGCTTGGACTCAACACTGCTGCATGGAATGCAGCATCAGTCCCACTCGGACATTTGCGTTGTTGTTTCTTACTTGTCTTTATATTGCATATCAATACCGTGTATTGTTAACACGGTTAAAACTAACGATTTTACAAATGTAACATGGCTATAGTATTCCAGATAAAAATTTTGTTAAAAGAAAGTTGTTAAGACTATGAAATCAAGCACTCAGAAGTTAGGAAATGTTTGTGCATATACATTGTGATACAGGTCTTTAATTACATGACCACAGCTGAGCCAGTAGTTAGTGGAAGACTAATTGGAAACTTTCTTCATCTGGCCTCATGGTTTGGACCTGTCAAAATCACACCTTGTTTTTGAATGCGTTAATTGGCCTGATTAGGTCCTGAACAATTCTGAAAATAGTTGGTTCACACCATTCTTCAAGGCCATGCCCAGTTTACTTTGTGCCCATCTTTACACATGCAGAGGCTCTAAGTGCATCCAGCCGTCCTCCATGAAAATCCTGTGTAGTCCCCAGGATACATAATCCCAATTGGGATTTGCATGCAAGAAAGTTTTGAAAAATTCTATTGTCATATAATCATAAAATCATACAAATGAAGGGCTGGAGGGCACCTCGAGGATTATCAAGTCCAGGCCCTTGGCTGAAACAAGACCAAATAAACCTGCACCATCCCTGACAGCTGTTTGTCTAACTTGTTCTTAAAAATCTCTAATGATGGGGATTCCATAACCTCCATTAGAAGCCTATTCCAGAATTTAACTACTCTTATAATTGAAAATCTTGCTGCAGATTAAGCCCATTACTTCTCGTCCTCAATGAAGTACTTTGTACTTGTCATTATTGAATTTTATCTTGTTGAATTCAGAACAATTCTACAATTTGTCAGAGTCATTTGAATGCTAATCCTGTCCTCCAAAGTGCTTGCAACACCTCCCATCTTGGGGTCATCTGCAAATTTTATAAGCATACTCTCTACTCCATTATCCAAGTCATTAATGTAAATATTGTAGAGTACCAGCCACAGGAATGATCCCTATGGGGCACCACTAAATATGTCCTCCCAGTTCAACAGTGAACCATTGACAAGTGTTCTTTGAGTATAGACTTTCAACCAGTTGTGCACCCACCTTATAGTAATTTCATCTAGAACACAGTTCCCTATGCTTATGAGAACGTCACGTGGGACTTTGTTAAAAGCCTTACTAAAATCAAGATAGATCCAAGATGGAGCTTCCCCCTATCCATTAAGTCAGTACACCTGTCAAAGAAGGTTGTTCTGGCATGAATTGTTCTTAAAAAATCCATGCTGGTTATTCCTTATGCCCCTGCTATCTTCTACTTGCTTACAAATTTGTCTCTTTAATAATTGGTTCCAGAATCTTTCCAGGAATCAAACTTAGGCTGACTGGTGTATAATTCTCTGAGTCTTCTTTGTTCCCCTCTTTAAAGATAATATTATATTTGACCTTCTCCAGTCCTCTGGGACCTCATCCATCTTCCATGAGTTCACAAAGAAAATTGCTCATGGTTCTGAGATTGCTTCAGCTAGTTTCTTAAATACCCTAGGAAGAATTTCATCAGGTTTGGCTGACTTGAATACATGTAACTTATCTAAATATTCTTTAACCTGTTCTTTCCCTGTTCTGGCTTGTGTTCCTTCCCTCTTGTTGTCAGTATTAATTGTGTTGAGTATCTGATCATCATTAACCTTTTTAGTGAAGACTGAAGCGAAATAGGCATTAAACACTTCAGCCTCCTTGATGTCATCAGCTTTTAGCTCTCCTTCCCTCCTAAGTAAAGGACCTAGACTTTCGTCTGTCTTTCACTTGCTCTAATGTATTTAAAGAACCTTTTCTTATTTCATTTTATGTCCCTGGCTACATGTAACTCATTTTGTGCCTTAGCCTTTTTGATTTTGTTCCTACATGCTTGTGCTATGCTTTGGTACTCCTCCTTAGTAATTTGTCCATGTTTTCACTTTTTGTAGAATTCCTTTTTCATATTCAGGTCATTAAAGAGCTCCTGATGGAATCACATTGGCCTTATACTATTCTTCCTATCTTTCCTTCACATCAGAATAGCCCGCAATTGTGCATTTAATATTTTTCCTTGATAAACTGCCAGCTCCCCTAAGCTCCTTTATTTCATAGATTTTCTTCTGATTGGACCTTACTTACAAGTTCTCTGAATTTATTAAAATCTGCTTTTTTTGAAGTCCATTGTCCTTATTCCGCTGCTCTCACTCCTTCCTTTCCTTACAATCATGAAATCTATCATTTTGTGATTACTTTCACCCTTCCACCATTGGATTAACAACCAATTCCTCCCTGTTGGTCAGCATCAAGTCTAAAATGGCTGGCCCTCTGGTTACTTCCTCCATCTTATAAAACAAAAAGTCATCATCAATATATTCCAAGAATTTATTGGAAATGTTGTTTTGCTATATTACTTTTCCAACAGATGTCTGGGTAGTTAAAGTACCTCTTACTATCAGGTCTTGTGTTTTGGATATTTCTGTTATTTGTTCTAGAAATGCCTCATCCACCTTCTCTTCCTGATTTGGTGGACTATAGTAGACCTCCACCATGATGTCACCCTTACTTGGTCCCCTTTATATCTTTACCCAGAGACTTACTACCAGTCTGCCTCTCGCCTCCTTCTGGACCTCGGGACAAGTATATATATTCTTAACGTATAATGCAGCACCTACTCCCTTTTTACCCTGCCTGTCCTTCCTGAACAAGCTATGCCCCTCTATACCTATTCCAGTCATGAGATTTTCCCACCAAGTCTTTGTGATGCCAATTAAGTCATAATTTAGCTTAGGTACCAATACTTCCATTTTCACCTGTTGATTCCTTTACTTCCTGCATTTGCGTATAGAAATCTAAGATATTGAGCAGATTCCCCCACTGATTTCTCTCTTGTTGCTCCTATGATCCTACTATAATTTTCCATGCCCCCCTAAAATCTAGCACTCTTTTAAGATTGTCTTTTTTAGGTTTACCTGTGGACTTTTGTCACCACCCTCTTTGAACCAAGTTAAAAAGTCCTCTTCACTAGTTTAGCAAGTCAGTGCGGGAAGGTGCTCTTCCCCATCTTCGTGAGGTTGATCGCATCTCTTCCTGGCAAACCTCTTCCCCAGAACAGCATCCCATGGCTGAGAAAACTGACATAATCTGCACAGCCATGCTCAGTATGCTCAATATTACATCTAATTCTTTATCTGTTCGATTGTTTACGTTTTTGTTCCTTCAAACAGCTCTTAAACAAGGAATCTTATTTTTGTAAAATAGGCAGTATAGCCTAGTGAACTGGGCCATGGACTGGTTCTCAGAAGATATGCATTCTAGTCCAGCTCTGCAACTGACCTGCTGTGTGACTGTGAGCAAGTTACTTCCGCACTCTATCCTCACTGTCAATAATAACAGAGGCATAATTGACCATTGGAACAACTTACATAGGGATGTGGTGTATTATCCATTACTTGAAGTCTTTAAATCAAGACTGAGCATCTTTCTAAAACATATGCTCTAGCTAAACTACAAGTTACGGACTTGATGCAGGAATTACTGGGTGAAATTCTACCACCTGTGTTATGCAGGAGGTCAGACGAAATTACAATAATGGTCCCCTTCTAGTCTTAATTTATGAACCTCTGCTTTGTTGATTATATGAATTTTACAGTTGCACCCAAACTATAATATTGGGCCTTTCATATTATTTGTTATGTATAAAGAATTAAATGCTTTTAATTTTTTTCCTTCTATTTAGAGATTGTTTTAAATATTTATAGTGTTGTGTGTGAGTAAAAGCTATATTTCCTAAATCTTATAGAAAATAAACTAGGTTTGATAAATTTCCTGGATAACTCGCTGTTTCATATTTTTACAAGAAAAGTAAGAAACTCATTCCTTACTCAGACATAACCTTAATTGAAGTCAGGTCCAATGCCAGATTTAGACCAGGCATCCTGGTGATTGCACTGTAGTCAATGGCAGTTTTGCATGAGTTGTGTCAAGCTGAGTCCTGCTCCCATTGAAATCTATGTCAAAATTCTAGAGTTGAGTGAAATTCATAATTTCCATCCCATGGCAAATTTCAACATTTGCATTAGTCTCACTGCATTGTGGGAGATGTAGTCCTTAAGGGAGTTCAGTCCGCAGGACAGAACGATGGCTATAGCTCCCAGAAGGCAATCTACCATGATTAGGAATACAGGTTAATAGTAAATTCAAAACAAATTTTATGGGTGAGTTCAACAAAACAAAGTATTCCAATTTGAGTCAAACCAACCCCAAACTATCATGTCAATCCCAGCAGAAAATCAAAAATTTCCCATGGACAATTTCAATTTTGTGGAATAGACATTTTCCAAAAGAATTATTTGCTGATGGAAAATTCCTGACCAGCTCTACAAAGCTCCTCTAGGCTTCAACAGAAAAAGGAATCAAGTCTGAACTGTGAATAATCATAGTTATTAGCTCACTTTCAAATGGCTACTGCAAATGATATTTGTTTGAAATAAACTTGTTAGCTAAAAAAAAGAAAGCGAAAGAGAGAGAAGAGGATTGGCTCAATCCCACTCCCACTGAAATTAATGACAGAATTTACAGTTGATTTCAGTGGGAGCCTGACTAGGCCCAGAATTACAGATAATATAATTAGCATGATTACAGATAAAGCATGGGTCTTGCATGTTTTATTTTTTATATCTTTGAACAGAGATTTGAGCATATTTAGTCTGCCATATGTATAATACTGGAAAATTCTGAGCTCAATTACATGCACACTGCCCCATTGACTTGAACAGGCTTGTACAAATATAACTGGGGATAATATTTGACCCTGTATCTTTCTCCAAAATGTGGTCCTCTGTGATACTAGAAAAGACATTACTATTGTTTTTCTAGGTATCAGTTTCCTGTTTTGTCTTATTGTAATTAGATCTTTTAAGAATGCTCAACCTCTGTCTTTAATCCAAAGGCCAAGAGGCACTTCAGCAGTAAAAATGAATGAATAGAGGGGTTCTTTCTTTTACTTATACACATCAGCACTTTCATTGCTTTGAATTTACCTGGAAATAATAAAATCTGCTCACACAACTATAAATTGAAAATTACAGGTGTATGTCAATAACTGTAGCTCACCCAGTCTGCCTGCACATATTTTTACCCATTTTTAACAGCATTCATGCAAACTTCCTTTCTTGTTTTTACATCCACTTAAGGTGATCAGAATTTTGAAATTTTATTGAGAAAATTCAACTCTGAATGAGTGTAAATATCTTTATTTTGGGGATCATATTTTGTCAAACACCTAAACTAATGAAAAGAATGTTAAAAATTTTGGTATGCATTTGTTTAACATACAAAATGTCTTGTGGCTGATTTGTTTTGGTATAAACAATCTGATAAAAAAATCTACCATTGGTTATTTTTATTTGATTTTTTCCCTCCATCACAGATTTTTTAATTTGTAGTCCCTTTGTATTATTTAAAACAAGCTCCATTAAATGCTCTTTTTGTGGGTATGCATATATATCACATAGTCTGAATTCAAACAGGAGATCTGGAGATCTGTTTCTGTCATTTGGGCATTGACTTCAGTTGCAGTTTTGCCTGAGTGAGAACTTCATGATTTGGGCATATACATTTATTTATATATTCCTGTCTTCCATGGGATTTGGTCATCTTAAAATAAACAAGATAGCCATTATAAATACGTTCTATTTTTGCTGTCTGATGAACACATTTGTTAGCTCCAAAAAGATTTCCTTCCTGCCATTTTTTAAAGTTCTCCTTAAAATTTGTATACAGAAATGATTCACCCAATGCTCTGGAACCTGAAATCCTATGTACATTGTCTAGGAAAGATTAGATTTCTATTGGCAAATATCAGTAAATGTTGATTCCACTATACACAAACAAACTGATGAAAAAATACTTCCATCAATAATAAATGAAATTTACAGGTAGGCAAAGTAAAAAAAAAAAAACATGCTGCTTGAGAACTTATTCGAGTTTCACTTAAGGATATTTATTTTGTGTATTTTGACACCTTGTGTTGACAATTTGGGTTTTACCACTAGCCGTTATAAAGCTTTGACATTTTGAATCTCAGCATCTATTGTAATTGGTGTCCCTAGCCTCTGTTTGCCAGAGACTGGGAGTGGGCTGCAGGGAATGGATCGCTTGGTGATTGCCTGCTCTGGTCATTCCCTCCGGGACACCTGGCATTGGCCACTGTCGGAAGACAGGATACTGGGCTAGATGGACATTTGGTCTGACCCAATGTGGTCATTTTTATGTTCTTATGTTCTTAATTAAATAATTATTGTCTGACCACCCCATTTTCTCATCATCACCATCATGTTCACCATCACCATTACTCCTGTGGCATTTTCGGACCCTCCCATAATTTCCTGTAACTGTAAAAATTAAAAAAAAAAAAGGTTAACACCCATAATTTTGTGTAACTGTGACTATTTAAATTGATAATAATAAAAGTACTTACAAATTATCCATTGAAATTATCAAAAAATAAAAACCAAATTCTGCCAAGCCTACATATAGCACATTAATCACTGAAATGCAGTCACCTCTGGTTAGATGTGGCAGCTCTTAACCATTACACTTCACAACAGTTTAGGGCATGGAGTGAAGAAGAAGTTGAAACTGTGAGAGGAATTTAGGTAGGTAGCATGTAATATCCAAACTGGCCAGGACACAGGGGCTGACACCCCCTATCAAGAAATATTGCATGATTTTGCTGACACCCCCTATCAATCATGTTGCATGATTTTCTGCAAGGAGCACTACGAAGAGTGATGCTAATTTTCAGTGCTCATATGAACAGCATTTTGCTATCCATGGTATTTTCAAGACTCCTGGAAAATTCTCCATAACTGCTTTTAAGACTTTTCCCCCCGTGCAAAGATATATTTTTTTAAGACCATGTTCTGAAAAGCACTGACAGCCTCTTTAGCAAAAAAGCCAGGACTGTCAGCCATTGATGCAAAAACCTGAATCTGCTTTGACACCCCAGAATAAGCTCCTGGCAATGTTATGTCTTTCTTTTAGATGTTTGGATAAATCACACGGCTCAGAAACTGCATCATACATTATGCCTAAGTTATAAACAAATACTGCTGAGGTAAGGATATTTCTCAGTCCACTGTGCTTTACTCACCATTTTGAATCTCTACATGTCACTTGGATACGTCAGTGAAATGTTTGCTCAAGGCTTGGACATGCATTACAAATGGCTTTTATAGATCTTTCATGAGAATCAACCAAACAGAAGTCTATAAGATTACTAGTCCTGTTCGAAAGCAGCTGCATTTTTCTACCTGCAGCACGGTCTTGGAACTGCTAGAGAAGGGACAAAAATTGTTTGACAGTTGCTGCTACCATGCTGTCCCTCATGTCGAGTCCCATGAAAATGACAAATAAGGACTTTCCTTCCCAATGGCTATCCTTAGGTAAGACCCGAGCCCTTTGATTTCTTGCTGAACTTGGTTCATGGTTATTAGAGATTACCAGCACTGGAATAGAAGACTCACATAGATACACACAGTATTTTTGAAATATCCACAGGTAGTTGGCATAGCTTGATACCTCTCTAACTAATAATTGTTTGTTTAACCCTTTCATTGAATTAAGGATTTACATTATTGTGACCAGTAGCAATAATATGCCTGTAGTCACTTGCACCGTATGGGCGGGATTTGCATAAGTGACAAAGTGACTTAGGAGCACAAGTCCTATTGAAATGCAATGTGTCTTGTGGTCCTAAGTCACTTAGGTGCTTTTTAAAATCCCACCCTCTATTTATGCATTCCACTGAAGTTCTGGCACGGCACAATAGACTCCTAAGTTAACATAATATGTTAATGCTACTTATAATCAAAATGTCAGCTATCTACTCAATGGAAATTTATAGTTCCACTGGTATTTCTATTGCATACTTTTAAAATGTACTTTTAAAAAAGCCAAGGTACAATTTTCAGGAGATACAATCATTTCTGTTACTTACTTCACGTCGTTTGCCTTTCAGAGGCACTGATCTAATTGTCATGAAAGTAACGTCGTGAACATGAAAAGAAATCAGACACTGTTTTCCAGATTTGACCTTTTTTCCCCACTCTTGAGTCACTCCACTATCCTCCCTTTCTCTCCCTCACATTTCTTCTGCTGCAGCCTCACACTCGCAGCTCTCATGCTGCTGGTCATCCCTGCCTTCCCCCGCCTTTCCTCTCCCTTCCTTCTCTTCCCTGCTGTGTCCTACACCTGTGCTCTTAATAACTTTTCTCCACTATCCCATATCACCCCACTCTCTAAGGCTACATCTACACTAGGAGCTAGGGGTGTGAGTCCCAGTTCACATAAACATACTTGTGCTAGCTCTCATCAAGCTAGCGTGAATATGAATAGCAATATAGCCATGGTAGCACGGACACTGGCAATGATGGCACAGCTTAGCTGTGTCAAGTAGGTACCCCCAAGTTTCAGGCAGGTTTGTATTCAGCATGGCTAAGCCGTGCCTCGACTGACTCTGCCCATGCGACTACCGCGACACTGCTGTTTATACTCCCACTAGTTCAATGAAAGACAGTGCACGTGTGTGCACACGAGCTGGAACTCACACCGCTAGCCTACAAGAAAAAGAAAAAAATGTTAGCCTTTAAAAACAAAAAAAGAAACGTATGGAACCAGCATGGCTTTTGCCAGCAGTAATCCTGATGGATTTGTAGGTATGTTGCCTGACTTTCCCTTCAACTGTCTTGTCTAGATAGAGTGTAAGCTCTTTGGGGAGCAGAGAATGTCCCTTACTTTGTGTTTGCATGGCACCTAGCACAATAGAAACCAGATCTTGCCTGGGGGCCTTTAGGTACTACTTTAATACAAGTCATAAATGACAACCTTAACAAAACAAATTCCAGCCATTATATTAAGCATAACAAAACATAAACCTTGTATAAAACAAGTATGCTCACTATCTCTGGCAATTCAGAACCATCCTTACTAGTGTTTGGATGTACTTTGGTGGAAGAGTGAGTTTGGGAAGATTTTTAGGTTTGGATATTGGCTTAACTTGTATGATTTGGATTTTTTGTTCGTATTTTGGACAAGACACCCAAAATTTTGGATGGATGCATCTTAAATAAATCTAACTAAATAAGCACAATACAACTAAATACAGTGGTGCCTTTAAAATATTCCACCAATTTGAAGGATCCTATCAGTTCTAATAAAATTCCCATTTTCAAGATAGGCTATATCTCTCGAACCAGCAGAAGCTTTCAAATTGTTGGAACTGTTTTAGTGTGCCAATTGCATGAGCTTAACATATGACGATTCGGAGCTGGTGGAAGGGAAACTGTTAAAGTGAGCTATATCTATGAAGATACAATGAAGTGAATCTGGGGAAGTATTAACCCCTCTTTTATTACCTGTCTATGTTTGTTAATTTTAAGGCCCCCATGACTGTAGTATTTGAGTGTCTCACTGTCTTTAACATATTTATCTCTCACGCATGCCTGGTGAGGTAGAGAAGTGCAGTTATTCCCATTTTACAGATGCGGAACTGAAGCAAAGAGAGTCCAAATGGCTTGTCCAGCTTACACGGGAAGTCTATGACAGAAAAAGGAATTGAATCCAAGTGTCCTGAGTCCCAGGCTAGTGCCCTCACCACCGGACCATCCATCCTCTGAGTGCTGATTTTACTGGATTGAGTTGGTAGATCTCAGTCCAGGTGTTAGTGAGCAGGTTTTCATACAGCAAACATCACAACAGACAGCAAATAACACCCTTGTTGGCAGTTGAAACTGAAATACCAAGAACTGAATGGCCCCAGAGATTGCTTTTCCCTCTCGCTTCCTAAAAAGAAAAAACTAAGGGCATCCATGACTACATAATGCATACATGGGGAAGCCACACAAGTTGTGCTGTGGTCATACTTAGCAACTGAAAGCAAAATGTCAATTGACAATTTACATCTAATGTGTTCTATTTTTAGCACCCCATGCAATATTTTCCATCTTACTGAGTATTTGAAATTTCCATTTTACAGTCAGAATGTCTTGCTTTGTGGCAGCAGTCTGTGTAGGTTGCAACTGAAATAAGAGGGAGAATTGCGAAGGTGAGTTAGTGAATGCTGATGTTCGTCTGGCAGTCAGCATCATGACTGTCTCCTTCTAAAACATGTGTCAGATGACTGACAGTAGATTTCAGGAGCATGAAAGGACATATTTGTATCTCATCCTGTTGAATACATTTTGCATAACATTAACTTTTGGGGAAAATAGTAGATGTATCTACAATCTGGTTTCTGCTCTGGGAGGAAAGGTTGAGGGACCTGAATGGTAGTTGAAGGCTCTAAGAAAAGCAAAGTAAGACAAAACAGACAAAGACCAAAAAGGATGATAATTACCATGAAAGACAAGGCAATAGAAAAGAGATAGGAAATAAGGGATGATGGAGACAGTAAGTGGAAATGAAGACTAGAAGCCGCAGGAAAACCAGAACGAAAATGTGTGTGGAGCCATTTAAACTTGATAACTCTAGTAGGTGTTCTGTCATAGACAAGGCAGGAGAGACTCAGACCTGATCTAGCTTTGATCTAGCTAGCTAAAATAAAAATAGCAGTGAAGCCACACTTTATTGCTATTGTTATTGGAGCTCGCTAGATCAAAGGTAGCTCAGTTATGTCTGCACTAGCTGGTTGCACTTCTAAGCTCCTGTGGAATCATGTCTGATTGCAGTGTACACATACTCTAAGATGACCCCACAGGATATCAGAAGCCCAACCAGTGATTAAGAGACAATGGAAGGGAGTCAGCAGAAAGAGAGAAGAGGTATGTATTCTTATGGTGAATCTGTAGTGAGGCCTAGACAAGGAAATGGTGGTATGCTGCCCCCCACAGATAACAAAATTATCCTACTAGTAGCATCATAATGAAAGTGATGGATGTCCTAAATAATACCGGTGAATCGCCACTGCTTCTAAGCCACATGGAAACAAGTGACTACGGTGAAGGAAGAGTCAACATAATCCAGGAAGGCTTCAGGAACCTGGAAAGAGAACTGAGACTATGAGTGAGCCAGGTGATCACGGATTTCCTTCCAGTGCCAAGTACAAGTGGAGAAATGGGAAGATTTATATTCAAGACCAGCCAATCGATGCAGTGAGGTATAGAGAGATGACACATGGATTGGATGAAAACCTATTTGTAATTCTAGAGTGTGACAACCTCTTTGGCTAAATACTGGTAAATTTTTTTTGGTAGTATATAAATTAGGGATGACTGTACATAGGGACACTTCTGCTTAACTCAGCTATTCTGACATGAACATCCGGCATACAAAATAAGGCAGATGATGGAGTTCTTCTGAAACAAAAGGTGAAAGATTAGAGTATTAATATATTGAAGTGCTTATAAGCATGTAAGAAGTGTTGGAAACAAGCAAGAAGAACGAGATATTAACGCATTGTGATATTGTGGGCATTGCAGTGGTGGAATGATTCTCATAAGTGGAATATAAATAAAAGTGCACTCTCTAGAGGAGAAATAAAAACAGAAGATGGTAGGATAGCATTATGTGTCAAAACCATTTACAAGGCCAGTGAGGTAATAAGACCAGGGAGAGCATGGTGGCAGTGAAATTCTTTGCATAAAGATATAAGGAACAAAAAAAAAGAAAAGAAATGACAGTGAGCATCTGTTATAGACCACCAGCATGGGAGGAGAGAAAAAACATTAAAAATTACTGACTTTTCTCTTGTGGTAGACTACTTAAAATGTACCTGATCATGAAAAGGAGGAAGGCAACCACACAAGAATACTGAATTGGGTCAGGTCTGCAGTGAAAATCTAAGGGCACTAAGTACCCACAATATGTTAACACTAGCCAGGGGCTTTCAAGGGGCATGTCAAGGTTCCTTCCCCACTCTGAACTCTAGGGTACAGAGGTGGGGACCTGCATGAAAGACCCCCTAAGCTTATTCTTACCAGCTTTGGTTAAAAACTTCCTCAAGGTACAAACTTTGCCTTGGCCTTGAACAGTATGCTGCCACCACCAAGCGTGTTAAACAAAGAACAGGGAGAGAGCCCACTTGGAGACGTCTTCCCCCAAAATATTCCCCCCAAGCCCTACACCCCCTTTCCTGGGGAAGGCTTGATAAAAATCCTCACCAATTTGTATAGGTGAACACATACCCAAACCCTTGGATCTTAAGAACAATGAAAAAACAATCAGGTTCTTAAAAGAAGAATTTTAATGAAAGAAAAGGTAAAAGAATCACCTCTGTAAAATCGGAATGGTAAATACCTTACAGGGTAATCAGATTCAAAACATAGAGAATCCCTCTAGGCAAAACCTTAAGTTACAAAAAGACACAAAAACAGGAATATACATTCTATTCAGTACAGCCTAGTTTACCAGCCATTAAACAAAAGGAAATCTAACACATTTCTAGCTAGATTACTTACTAATTTTTTACAGGAGTTCTGAGCTGCATTCCTGTTACCGGCAAAAGCATCACACAGACAGACAGACAGACCCTTTGTCCCCCGCCCCGCACCCAGCTTTGAAAGTATCTTGTCTCCTCATCGGTCATTTTGGTCAGGTGCCAGCGAGGTTATCTTAGCTTCTTAACCCTTTACAGGTGAAAGGGTTTTGCCTCTGGCCAGGAGGGATTTTATAGCACTGTATACAGAAAGGTGGTAACCCTTCCCTTTATATTTATGACAGGGCATATGAACAACTTTTTACAAATATATAAGGAAAAAAGAAATGCTTAAGAGAAAATAGGCCCATTAATACACAAGGAGGATTCTTATGCCCTAATGCCATCCTGCAAACATGTGCATACTGGCAACAATATGACATAATGGGAGTAATATCTATACAGATAGACATTAACGGAACCATGAGCAGTGGCTCTTTACTGCAGTTTATAAAGGACAAATGTTGTTAGACACATATTGTAGTTCCACGAAAGGAAAAAGAGTAGATGAAATGCATTTGAATTTTCATTAAGCATTTCATACAATTTTTCCAAAAATATCATTCTCAGAATGAGTTCAGGTTGGTTTGGATCTGAGTGTTACTATGTGCATTGAAAACTGCATGGAGGACTACACATAAGGCAAATAATAAATGTCAAAATTTTCAGATTCGGGGATGATCTGCAAGAGGAAGTAAATGAAAATAAACAGGGGATGCTTAATTGAGAGGGGTTGTGATTACTTGCAAGGACAGAGGAATAATATAAAAGATCCCAGAGAAGTTAGGGATAAGGATGGAAACCAGCAAAATGAGATTCATCTTGTGAAAATGGAAATTAATATAGCTGAAGAAAAATAATCTGAAACACAGACATTTAGTGGAAAATAGAACACTCTCAGCATTTATGCTGAGAGCAACAGCAAATTATACATGATATATTATAGCTGCAAAAAAGGCCAATGCAATTTTGGGCTGAGGCATCTCACCACAGAGCACAGATGTAATAGTCCGTCTCTATAGGACACTGGTGTGACTCCATCTGGAATGTTGCATTTAGCACTGGGCAACTCATTATCAGAAAAGTATTGACAGATTGGACAGAGTTCAGAAAGAGCACCAAACGTGATTAGGAGAGTTGAAAGTATTGACTTTGGAGGAAAGATTAAAAATGCTAAATATATATATAGCTTAGGTAGCAGTGATTAAAGGGAGAACATAATAGCAAGCTAAATGTCTAGTAAACACCAAGGACAGAGAAGAATTGGCTGGTACAAGGTGTTATAACTACCTGAATGAAACTGAAAAAGGATAATGTAGGTGGAATATCAGGGTAAACTTCATGCCAGTGATTTCCATTAGGCTGTCTTCCTAGGTAAGATTCTTTTCTTGGGACATTAAAAATGGACTGGATAAAGCCCTAGGAAATGTATTGTGCTAAATGCCATAATAGAGTTTTCCATCATTAATATATATGGACTAAACTCTCCAGATACACACACAAGTCCTGATAGTTTCAGTCAGTATTAGACACACACATATCTAAACACAGAATTTGTCCCTGTGATTCTTTTATGCTATTTATCAGTGACATGCTCTCAGCTGCATCTGAACTGTTTTAAATATCGCATTTACTATCTCATATAGATGCTTCTCTTTGATCTTTCCAATGCCATGTAACAAAGGCTGCAGGAATCAGAGGATAGTAATAGTTACGTGTTGCTTAGTAAAATTTGTATGAGACTTTCTAGATGAAACAGTAGGACATACTGCATGTTTAACTATGCGCTATTTCCTACTCAGTGAAATTATTTACAGTCTACAATCTAGATTGTTACTGTGACTGTGCTGATATATAAAAATTCTGAAATATTATTAATCCCTTTTATTATTATTTTTATTCATTGTGGATACAGACCATGTGCCAAGAATAGCTTGAGAGGTTTAGTTTTCTCTTCTGATAGTTTAATAATTCTCTCTCGAAAAGGAGAACTTGCTTTCAGTAAGATTTATCAGGTTAAAAAAAATGGTTTTGATTTAATATTTGAAGATGGAGTTAACCTCCTGCTGTGCTTTAAGCATTTGGAAACCTGCTGCAAAGTGGCATTTCAAAGACAGCTTAATATTAAATTCAGTTTGCAATATTCATATCTAATTGTTGTAAGACCCGTTGTTCTGTTAATAAGTGCCAGACTAACAATGTTATTATGTTTGGCTTTCACATGCATTTTTAGACCTTTGTTAAAGGACATTGTTCTTGCAAAGGCTTTCCTCAAAGCAAAGAGAAACATTTACATATACAGTAGATAAACTCCTACAGCTTCAGAGCAGTCTGGGTAGCTATTGTCTTGTGCAGAGCTGATTTGAGTATTATTCTGCTAAGACATTCTCGGAGTACACATTGTATTCTCCTTGAAACATTGGCTAGTTGTATTTTTCAAATCACTGCATTATGAAAATAAAATATCCAAGAATATGAAATTATATGAAAAGGAAAATATGCCATTTTAGCAAACAGCATGCAAACTAGTCCTCTGTGTTTTCCATTACAGCAGAGGTAATGTAATAAACTGTTTTATATGACTTCAGCACTGATGTTATTGAGTGTTTTAAAACCATTTTCCCATTGTAGCTTGTCTGTTCTGCATTTTTAGTGATTGTTTTTACCAATATTGCTGAAAATATCAGGAGAACGGTCATAGGAGTGACAGTGGCTACTTGCTTCTGTTGGACTGCTTTTATCTGGCATAAAACTATTAAGCATACAGTCATTATGAATCATTAATAGCATGGCAGAAAAGTTGACTGCAGTGGGAAAATCAAGTCAGTTTTATTATTCATTAAGACATTCCTGAAGGAGCTAACTTTTCACAGAAAGAATAGACAATAGAATTATAATATTTCACACTTATGAATGTGGTCATGTGTTAAACTACTTTGCCTTCTTATAATCAGATTTTTTCAGTTACTTATGTTAATCATTCTGGTTACATTTTTATTGCATGCCTTCTGCTTAATTTAAAACCTGTCTTCCAGGATATCTAAGTATTGACTGAGTTTCTTTATAATGGTAGCATTATACACTCCTTCCTATAGTATATTTTACTTGCTCAAAGGAATTTTATTGACTAAAATTAGGCCAAAAAATGAGTTTATATCTGGTCCCACATACACCTCTCCACACCCAGTTTCAGGAACATTTTCTCATTTTCTTTATGTCTCTCCCACTGCCAAAACAAATAAATAAGTAAATAAAATAAAAATCAAAGATTTCTAAAAGACTTGGGTGCGAATGCAGGACTCATAGAATCCTAGCACTGGAAGGGACTTTGAGAAGTCACCTAGTCCCATCATCTCCACTCATGGAAGGACTAAGTATTATCTAGACCATCCCTGACAGGTGTTTGTCTAACCTGCTCTTAAAAATCTCCAGTGATGGAGATTCCACAACCTCCCTAGGCAATTTATCCCAGTGCTTAACTATCCTGACAGGAAGTTTTTCCTAATATCCAACCTAAACTGCTCTTGCTGCAATTTAAGCCCATTGCTTCTTGTCCTATCCTCAGAGGTTTAAGAGAACAATTTTTCTCCCTCCTCCTTGTAACAACCTTTTATGTCCCTCCTCAGTCTTCTCTTCTCCAGACTAAACAAACCCAGTTTTTTCAATCTACCCTCATAGGTCATGTTTTCTAGACCTTTAATCATTTTTGTTGTTCTTCTTTGGACTTTCTCCAATTTATCCACATCTTTCCTGAAATGTGGCACCCAGAACTGCACACAATACTCCAGTTGAGGCCTAATCTGCATGGAGTAGAGTGAAAGAATTACTTTTTGTATCTTGCTTACAACACTGCTGCTAATACATCCCAGAATGATTGCTTTTTTTGCAGCAGTATTTCATTGTTCGCTCATATTTAGCTTGTGATCTGCTATAACCCCCAAATCCCTTTGTGCAGTACTCCTTCTTAGGTAGTCATTTCCATTTTGTATTTGTGCAACTGATTGTTCCTTCCTAGGTGGAGTACTTTGCATTTGTCCTTTTTGAATTTCATCCTATTTACTTCAGACCATTTCTCCGGTTTGTCCAGATCATTTTGAATTTTAATCCTATCCTCTAAAGTACTTGCAAACCCTCCCAGCTTGCTATTGTCCGCAAACTCCCTATGCCATTAACTAAATCATTGATGAAGATATTGAACAGAACCGGACCCAGAACTGATCCCTGCAGGACCTCCCTCAATATGCCCTTCCAGCTTCACTGTGAACCACTGATAACTACTCTCTGGGAATGGCTTTCCAAACAGTTATACACCCACCTTATAGTAGCTGCATCTAGGTTGTATTTCCCCAGTTTGTTTATGAGAAGGTCGTGTGAGACTATAACAGATGACTTACTGAAGTCAAGATATACCACATCTACTGTTTCCCCCAACCAAAAAGCTTGTTATCCAGTCAAAGAAAGCTATGAGATTAGTTTGAAACAATTTGTTTTTGAAAAATTCATGCTGACTGTTATTACCTTATTATCTTCTAGGTGTTTGCAAATTGATTGTTTGATTATTTGCTCCATTATCTTTTCGAGTACTGAAGTTAAGCTGATGGGTCTGTAATTCCCCAGGTTGTCCTTATTTTCCTTTCTATAGATGGGCATTATATTTGCCCTTTCCCAGTTTTCTGGAATCTCTTCCATCTTCCATGACTTTTTGAAGATAATTGCTAATGTTTCAGATATCTCCTCAGCCAACTCCTTGAGTATTCTAGGGTGTATTTCATCAGGTCCTGGTGACATGATGACTTCTAACTTATCTAAGTAATTTTTAACTTGTTCTTTCCCTATTTTAGCCTCTGCTCCTACCTCATTTTCACTGGCATTCACTACGGTAGATATTAAATCTCTACTAACCTGTTTGGTGAAAACTCAAACAAAAAAGTCATTTAGCACTTCTGCCATTTCCATATTTTCTGTTATTGTTTCCCCCCTTTATTGAGCAACAGGCCTACCCTGTCATTGGTTTTCCTCTTGCTTCTAATGTATTTATAGAACATTTTCTTGTTACCTTTTTTTTTGTCTCTAGCTAGTTTAATCTTATTTTGTGCCTTGGCCTTCAAATTTTATCCCTACATAGTTGAAGAAAAAGTTGAATAAAAAGAAGGGACAAATATTAGTGGTTAGCCGTACAAATTCCAATAGTGAATGCAGCACTGAGACATTTCATAATGCCAGAAGGGATCATTATGATCATCTGACCTCATATATAGCATGGGCAATAGAATGTCCCCAAAATAATTCATGGAGCATATCTTTTAAAAAAAAACATCGAATGGTGCTTTAAAAATTGTCAGTGATGGAGAATCCACCATGACCCTTGGCAGATTGTTTCAATGGTTAATTACTCTCAGTGTTAAACATTTATGCCTTACTTCCAAGCTGAATTTGATTTCAACTTCCAGCCATAGAGTCATGCTTATACCTCTCTCTGCTAGACTGAAGAGCCCATTATTAAATACTTGTTCCCCATACAGATACCTATAGACTGTAATCAAGTCACCCCTTAACTTCTCTTAGTTAAATTAAATAGATTGAGCTCCTTGATTCTATCACTATATAAGGCATGTTTTTTAACCCTTTAATCATTCTCGTGGCTCGTCTCTGAACCCTCTCCAATTTATCAACATCTTTCTTGAATTGTGGGCACCAGAACTGGACACAGTATTCCAGTAGCAAATACAGAGGTAATATAACTTCTCTAATGCTACTCAAGTTTCCCCTGTTTATACATCTCAGGATTGCATTAGTTTTTTTGGCCACAGTGTCATACTGGGAGTTGATATTCAGCTGATTTTCCTTCATGACTTCCAAATCTTTTTCAGAGTCACTGCTTCCTAGGATAGAGTCCCCCATCCTGCAAGGGTGGCCTACATTCTTTGTTCCCTGATGTATACATTTATACATATTGTTTGTTTGTACCAGTTTACCAAGTGATTCAGCTCACTCTGAATCACTGACCTTCATTATTTGCCACTCCCCCAATTTTTGTGTCATCTGCCATCTGTTAGGCTTTGGCCTCTTGTATTTCACTATTTTGGATCCTATTTATATTGTTGAGTGCCAGCTGCTATTTGCTAGAGTTAGCCTTGGAGCAGAGTACTCTGGAAAATTAATGAGATTCTAACTGGTTTTAGAGTAAACATTTCAAAAGTTCCTAAATGAGTTAGGAGCCAAAGCCACATTTTCAATAGTGACATAGACACTCAGGAAACTTTTGACTTTCACAGACTTAGGCTCCTAAGTCACAATTGAAAATGACACTTAAGCTCCTAAATCAGTTAGGCTTTCCAATGCTGAGCAGAGCAACACCTAAATGCCTTTTAAAATCTGGACCTTAATCTCTTTGTGCCTCAGTTCCTGATTTGTAAAGCTGAGATAATACTACTTCCTAATTTTCTCTCTCTTGTATGCTTAGACTGTCTCCTGTATCATCAGAGACTGACTCTGATTATGTGTCTGTCTGTACATTGCCTTGCACAACGGAGCCCTGATCTCAGCTGAGCCTCCAGGTACTACCATAACACCAATAAATAATCATAACAATTGTGTATAACCTGCAGATTATGAACGCAGAATCATTTAAAGCTGTCACATTATAATGAAGCTTGAAATACAAAGACTCTTTTCCACCTCATAGCATTGGTTGCAGGGAGGTCCTCTGTTCCAGTGATTAGACAGTGGGACTGGGAGTTAGAGCTTTGTATTATCTGAGCATTTAGTAAACAGTTACGGTTGTGCTTAAGAGCTCTCTGTGGGTATGTCTACACTACAAAATTAGGTCGAATTTATAGAAGTCGGTTTTTTAGAAATCGGTTTTATATATTCGAGTGTGTGTGTGTGTGTCCCCACAGAAAATGCTCTAAGTGCATTAAGTGAATTAACTTGGCGGAGCGCTTCCACAGTACCGAGGCTAGAGTCGACTTCCGGAGTGTTGCACTGTGGGTAGCTATCCCACAGTTCCCACAGTCTCCGCTGCCCATTGGAATTCTGGGTTGAGATCCCAATGCCTGATGGGGCTAAAACATTGTCGCGGGTGGGTCTGGGTACATATAGTCAGGCCCCCGTTCCCTCCCTCCCTCCATGAAAGCAAGGGCAGACAATCGTTTCGTGCCTTTTTTCCTGAGTTACCTGTGCAGACGCCATACCACGGCAAGCATGGAGCCCGCTCAGGTAACCGTCACCGTATGTCTCCTGGATGCTGGCAGACGCGGTACTGCATTGCTACACAGTAGCAGCAACTCATTGCCTTGTGCCAGCAGATGGTGCAATAGGACTGGTAGCCGTCATTGTCATGTCTGAGGTGCTCCTGGCCACGTCGGCCAGGAGCGCCTGGGCAGACATGGGCGCAGGGACTAAATTTAGAGTGACTTGATCAAGTCATTCTCTTTAGTCCTGCAGTCAGTCCTATTGAACCATCTTATGGTGAGCAGGCAGGCGATATGGATTGCTAGCAGTCGTATTGTACCATCTTCTGCCAGGCAGGCAAGAGATGAGGATGGCTAGCAGTCGTATTGTACCATCTTCTGCCAGGCAGGCAAGAGATGAGGATGGCTAGCAGTCGTATTATACCATCTTCTGCCGGGCAGCCCTGAGATGTGGATGGCATGCAGTCCTTCTGCACTGTCTGCTGCCAGCCAAAGATGTAAAAGATAGATGGAGTGTATCAAAACAAGAAATAGACCAGATTTGTTTTGTACTCATTTGCTTCCCCCCCTCCCCCATCTAGGGGACTCATTCCTCTAGGTCACACTGCAGTCACTCACAGGGAAGATGCAGCGAGGTAAATCTAGCCATGTATCAATCAGAGGCCAGACTAACCTCCTTGTTCCAATAAGAACAATAACTTAGGTGCACCATTTCTTATTGAAACCCTCTGTGAAGTCCTGCCTGAAATACTCCTTGATGTGAAGCCACCCCCTTTGTTGATTTTAGCTTCCTGAAGCCAACCCTGTAAGCCGTGTCATCAGTCGCCCCTCCCTCCATCAGAGCAACGGCAGACAATCGTTCCGCGCCTTTTTTCTGAGCTGATGCCATACCAAGGCAAGCATGGAGGCCGCTCAGCTCACTTTGGCAATTAGGAGCACATTAAACACCACACGCATTATCCAGCAGTATATGCAACACCAGAACCTGGCAGAGCGATACCGGGCGAGTAGGCAACGTCAGCGCGGTCGCGTGAGTGATCAGGACATGGACACACATTTCTCTGAAAGCATGGGCCCTGCCAATGCATGCATCATGGTGCTAATGGGGCAGGTTCATGCTGTGGAATGCCAATTCTGGGCTCGGGAAACAGGCACAGACTGGTGGGACCGCACAGTTTTGCAGGTCTGGGACGATTCCCAGTGGCTGCGAAACTTTCGCATGCGTAAGGGCACTTTCATGGAACTTTGTGACTTGCTTTCCCCTGCCCTGAAGCGCATGAATACCAAGATGAGAGCAGCCCTCACAGTTGAGAAGCGAGTGGCGATAGCCCTGTGGAAGCTTGCAACACCAGACAGCTACCGGTCAGTTGGGAATCAATTTGGAGTGGGCAAATCTACTGTGGGGGCTGCTGTGATGCAAGTAGCCCACGCAATCAAAGATCTGCTGATATTAAGAGTAGTGACCCTGGGAAATGTGCAGGTCATAGTGGATGGCTTTGCTGCAATGGGATTCCCTAACTGTGGTGGGGTCATAGACGGAACCCATATCCCTATCTTGGCACCGGAGCACCAAGCCGGCGAGTACATAAACCGCAAGGGGTACTTTTCAATAGTGCTGCAAGCTCTGGTGGATCACAAGGGACGTTTCACCAACATCAACGTGGGATGGCCGGGAAAGGTACATGATGCTCGCATCTTGAGGAACTCTGGTCTGTTTCAAAAGTTGCAGGAAGGGACTTTATTCCCAGACCAGAAAATAACTGTTGGGGATGTTGAAATGCCTATAGTTATCCTTGGGGACCCAACCTACCCCTTAACACCATGGCTCATGAAGCTGTACACAGGCAGCCTGGACAGTAGTCAGGAGCTGTTCAACTACAGGCTGAGCAAATGCAGAATGGTGGTAGAATGTGCATTTGGACGTTTAAAGGCGCGCTGGCACAGTTTACTGACTCGCTTAGACCTCAGCGAAACCAATATTCCCACTGTTATTACTGCTTGCTGTGTGCTCCACAATATCTGTGAGAGTAAGGGAGAGATGTTTATGGCGGGGTGGGAGGTTGAGGCAAATCGGCTGGCTGCTGGTTACGCGCAGCCAGACACCAGGGCGGTTAGAAGAACACAGGAGGGCGCGGTACGCATCAGAGAAACTTTGAAAACCAGTTTCATGACTGGCCAGGCTACGGTGTGAAAGTTCTCTTTGTTTCTCCTTGATGAAACCCCCCGCCCCTTGGTTCACTCTACTTCCCTGTAAGCTAACCACCCTCCCCTCCTCCCTTCGATCACCGCTTGCAGAGGCAATAAAGTCATTGTTGCTTCACATTCATGCATTCTTTATTCATTCATCACACAAATAGGGGGATGACTATCAAGGTAGCCCAGGAGGGGTGGTGGAGGAGGGAAGGAAAATGCCACACAGCACTTTAAGCACAGCACTTTAAAAGTTTGCAACTTTAAAATTTATTGAATGCCAGCCTTCTTTTTTTGGGGCAATCCTCTGTGGTGGAGTGGCTGGTTGGCCGGTGGCCCCCCCACCGCGTTCTTGGGCGTCTGGGTGTGGAGGCTATGGAACTTGGGGAGGAGGGTGGTTGGTTACACAGGGGCTGTAGTGGCAGTCTGTGCTCCAGCTGCCTTTGCTGCAGCTCAACCATACACTGGAGCATACTGGTTTGATCCTCCAGCAGCCTCAGCACTGAATCCTGCCTCCTCTCATCATGCTGCCGCCACATTTGAGCTTCAGCCCTGTCTTCAGCCCGCCACTTACTCTCTTCAGCCCGCCACTTACTCTCTTCAGCCCGCCACCTCTCCTCCCGGTCATTTTGTGCTTTCCTGCACTCTGACATTATTTGCCTCCACACATTCGTCTGTGCTTTGTCAGTGTGGGAGGACAGCATGAGCTCAGAGAACATTTCATCACGAGTGCGTTTTTTTTTCTAATCTTCACTAGCCTCTGGGAAGGAGAAGATCCTGTCATCATTGAAACACATGCAGCTGGTGGAGAAAAAAAAGGGACAGCGGTATTTAAAAAGACACATTTTATAAAACAGTGGCTACAGTCTTTCAGGGTAAACCTTGCTATTAACATTTACATACATAGCACATGTGCTTTCATTACAAGGTCACATTTTGCCTCCCCCCAGCACTTGGCTACCCCCTCAACCCTCCCCCCTCCCTGTGGCTAACAGCGGGGAACATTTCTGTTCAGCCTCAGGCAAACAGCCCAGCAGGAATGGGCTCCTCTGAGTGTCCCCTGAAGAAAAGCACCCTATTTCAACCAGGTGACCATGAATGATATCTCACTCTCCTGAGGATAACACAGAGAGATAAAGAATGGATGTTGTTTGAACGCCAGCAAACATACACTGCAATGCTTTGTTGTACAATGATTCCCAAGTACGTGTTACTGGCCTGGAGTGGTAAAGTGTCCTACCATGAAGGACGCAATAAGGCTGCCCTCCCCAGAAACCTTTTGCAAAGGCTTTGGGAGTACATCCAGGAGAGCCGCGAATGCCAGGACAAATTAATCCTTTCACATGCTTGCTTTTAAACCTGTATAGTATTTTAAAAGGTACACTCACCAGAGGTCCCTTCTCCGCCTGCTGGGTCCAGGAGGCAGCCTTGGGTGGGTTCGGGGGGTACTGGCTCCAGGTCCAGGGTGAGAAACAGTTCCTGGCTGTCGGGAAAACCGGTTTCTCCGCTTGCTTGCTGTGAGCTATCTACAACCTCATCATCATCATCATCATCTTCATCCCCAAAACCTGCTTCTGTGTTGCCTCCATCTCCATTGAAGGAGTCAAACAACACGGCTGGGGTAGTGGTGGCTGAACCCCCTAAAATGGCATGCAGCTCATCATAGAAGCGGCATGTTTGGGGCTCTGACCCCGTTCGCCCCTCTGGTTTTCTGGTAGGCTTGCCTCAGCTCCTTAAGTTTCATGCGGCACTGCTTCGGATCCCTGTTATGGCCTCTGTCCTTCATGCCCTGGGAGATTTTGATAAAGGTTTTGGCATTTCGAAAACTGGAACGGAGTTCTGATAGCACGGATTCCTCTCCCCATACAGCGATCAGATCCCGTACCTCCCGTTCAGTCCATGCTGGAGCTCTTTTGCGATTCTGGGACTCCATCATGGTCACCTCTGCTGATGAGCTCTGCATGGTCACCTGCAGCTTGCCACGCTGGCCAAACAGGAAATGAGATTCAAAAGTTCGCAGTTCTTTTTCTGTCTACCTGGCCAGTGCATCTGAATTGAGAGTGCTGTCCAGACCGGTCACAATGGAGCACTCTGGGATAGCTTCCGGAGGCCAATACCGTCAAATTGTGTCCACAGTACCCCAAATTCAACCAGGCAAGGCCGATTTAAGTGCTAATCCACTTGTCAGGGGTGGAGTAAGGAAATCGATTTTAAGAGCCCTTTAAGTTGAAATAAAGGGCTTCATTGTGTGGACGGGTGCAGGTTTACATCGATTTAAAGCTGCTAAATTCTACCTAAAGTCCTAGTGTAGACCAGGGCTGTGCTCAGCCTTTTCTAAAAGCACTAATCACAGTAAACCCCAAAGACACCTGGGTGCTTTTCTGGACCATTCCACTGACTTGTGACAGCATGTGACATTTGGTAGGTTATATTAAGCATCTCTATGCTTCAGTTTCCTCATTTGAAATATAGGAATTTTAATACTTTCAAAGTTCACAAGAGTTGTGAGTATTAGTAGGTTGTAATGTGTTCTGAGATTCTTGGATGAAGGACTCCATAGAAATAGATGTTTTTTCCCATTTACAAAAACAGCACATTGTTAAATAATGTGGGTCAGATTCTCCCACCCTTACTCTCACTGAATAGTATCTTACCCTGCAAAGAGCTGTCCTCTGAGTGTGAGCTAATATGGCTGTGTGACAAATCCTGTTCACTAGTAGGCAAATTTCAATTTCATTTGGTTCAGTTTGGGAGTCTACATAGTTTGAGCAGGTGTTGATTACTGCTTGAGCTGTTTGCATAGCTCTGCACTCCAAACTGTGCGCCAGTTTCACGCATGACACTGAAGTCAACCAGGGGTATATTTTGCCATACAGATAAACTGTTGTAAGTGAAAACATTTTAATACTTACGAGCCTGGCGTTAATCTTCTGGTGTATATCATGTATATCACTGGCTGTTTACTTAGTAGACTTAGGGTGTGTCTACATTGCAGTGTAAGCCCAGGGCTTGAACTCAGGCTCAACCCTAATTGCCTTCCATCTACATACAAATTGTGCTATCCCAGCGCTTGGACCCAGGACCCCAGGGGGTAGAGGGTCTGAGCCTTAGGGTTCAAGTTCAACCCAGGGTTCAAGTCCTATTACTTTGCAGTGTAGATGCAGCCCCACTGGACTCATGCTTTGGGAGTCTGCCAAAAGTATCCCACAATCCTATGGACCAATGTTCTTTGTTCTCTGGACAGTCAAGTTTGGTGGACAGCCAAATTTTCCCAAAGTGCACCCATAAACACAGGGCTCGAGTGGCCACATTTTGGGAGGGTGTTAGGAAGTCTAGGGTATGGTTGGTTGGACTTGGGTCTATGTACTGCAGTGTAGATGCTGCACCCCTGGGTTCAGGCCCAGGTTAGAAAATTGTTAACCTGGGGTTCACAATAACTGTAAATGCTCAGGCCCTGAGTTCTCTAACCCAGGGCCTACTGACTTGAATTCTACTAACTCTGAACTCACACTGCAGTGTAGACTTGCCTGAGAAGCCACTTGGAGGTACTGGGAAGAAGCCAAAGGAACAGCGGAGAAGCCAAAGAGAAGTGAAGTAGGTCAAGGTATTAGGGAAGAGTAAGACCTTGATGAGAGCCTCAATAAGACCCATCTTCACCCTAGTACTGTTTCCTCATGCCTCTTTTTTGGCTTGGGCCCAGCAGAAAGGGAGCATAAGGGTGAGTTCTGACAGACAGCAGAACCTCGAACTCCAGGCAGTAGGGATATTGGGAGAGAAGGGGATTCCAGAGTGAGGGCGGGAAAGAGAGTATTGTGCATATCCTTCACTTTTCTTCCTCGCTTCATGTAAAGAGTCCATGTGAGCCTTTGCTATTCCCAGGATTGTGAATCACAAACATCCGGTGAGTCATAAAGGGAAGTGAATATTCTGAGGGGAAAGAGGAAGGAAATGGAAGAAAGTCAATAACCTTTCTATCCTAGTTCTAGCCTCCTATTTCCTTTATCTCCTGGGACCTGTTTTATTCCCAGCCTTTCCTGGTGGCTGCTACTGACATGACCTAAAGCCTTTTATTGAAATCCCAACATCCCAGATGTTGCCCCCCTACCTCTGTCTCAGGGATTCTTTGACTGCTCCCCAAACTGTCTCTAGTTCCTCCCTAGGGCTTCCTCTGCTGGTCAGCTCCATGCCTTCCACTCTGACACTTGCTATCCTTAGGGATTTCCTCTGGGCCACCCTCTGCTCTCTCTTGGTAGCTACTACTGCTTGGGCAGGGGGCTCCCAGTGGGTCCTTATCCCTTATGTTCCTTCCATCTTAGTGGCACTTGCTACCCTCATGCAAGGGTTTCCTTACCCCACTCAGTGCTTCATTCTGTCCCTCCCTCATTTTCATCTTACCCAATAGTCTATCCCTGTAACTTCTCCATTTATCCCAACAGTCTGGCCCTGCCACCCTTTTCTCAGCTTCCCATGAGAGCCTGCTTCTGCACCCACATTTGTTCTTCTCTCTTTGGTCCATCTTGTAAGATCCAAACACAGTTCACAGTTGAAAAAACATTTTTTTTTCTGATGTGCAGTGTGGCTACAAAGAGAACTGACTGCTTTTAAGCCAACTTACTTTCCTTACTGTGGTTTGAAAGCATGTTCAGAGACTAAATGTCCAAGCCATGAAAAAAATGTGATATACTAATATCATGATGTGGAGGAGAATTTAAAATCTAAGTGCAGAATCACTATTTTATCATGGATGTCATCAATGGCAGCTATAAATCTGAACTTTATATCCACAGTACATAAGTAAAAGCTGGCCTGTATTTCTTTTTAATGCACCTTCATTATAATCATTCCTTATATTAACTGCAAGAGTTTCAAATATGACAGCTAGTTTAACAGTAGACAACAATAGAATATTTGATTTCTATAAGTTTACTTGTTAAAATTCATATTTTCTTCTAAAAAACTGGAAAAGTCTTTTCATCATTTGCTGTCAAAATGCCAGAAAGGGTTTTTACATCAAAAATTGGTAAAGTTAGAGATTCAAGTGTGACTTCTTTAAAAAAAGACAAGATACATTTTCATACTTGACTGAAGAAAACAGCCTAATATATAACTCCCAAAATGAGAACAAAGGGTTAAACATAGAGGTCCTTTTTGTACCCTGCAGATTTTATTGTGTGCAGTTTGTGTGTTTGCAGTGGGAGTGGGGTTAAGCAAAGTAGATATTTGGCTTTTAAGGCCTGCAAGAGGAGAAGAAACTGAAAGGAGATCATCTCCTGCAGGAATCGCATCAGAGAGAATATGTGTAATGGAAACAGATTCCATATGCTTCAGGTGAGTATAAAGATGAAAGATCCATGTGAAGGATTGTGTGGGAAACACAATGAACTAAAACCTAGCCCTCTTTCTTGGTAAAACATTTTCTTTCCACCATCTCCTCATGCCCCTCAACCCATCAGTCTGTTTGCCAGTATTATACAGAAACACTGGTGAAAGTATTCTGCTGTACCTTTATTATTAACAATAATATGGTATCCATTTGTATGTATAGGACACACATGCCCAGGGGCCTCTGGGTACCTAACAAAATATAACTAAAAACATAGCTTGGTTTTAAAAAAGGCAACATGGCCCAATTAATTCCCCAATTAATTAATTTATTCTACATAGCTTTGAATTTTGGTCTCAGGATTTTATGTAGGGCATTTTTTTTAAAAGTGTTCTATCGACAAGACAGGTAATTATTTTATTTAATGATTTTTCTGAATGCAAAGCTATTAGTAACCAAATGACTCCTTAGGACCAAATTGTCCCATTGGTTACAACTGGTGTAAATCCAGCACAACTCCTGTGACTTCAAGGAAGTTACTTTTCTAACTGAAATCAGAATTGGCATTTAAATGATATATACCCAGTTATCCATAGAACTAAACTACCTATAAGGGCCCACGGGATCCCAGGCAGCCCTCAGACTCTGGCCAGCACTGGGCAGATCACCCAGAACCACTGGATCTGAGGGGTTAGCAGAACTGAGGGGTTAGCAGAACCCTCCCAGAGACACAACCCATGAGGATCCTGACTGGGCACAATGCCCAGCAGGGCCATACTATTGAAGTCAGAAGGCAGCACAAGAAGTTGTCTGAGATTTTTTTTGACTAGCTGCTACTTTGGACCTGACTCTTGTTTGTGCCCTGGTGTCTGGTTCTGACCCCTGTCTTGGCTCCTGGATGCTGATTCTGGCTCTGACCACTAGGCTGACTGCCCCTGCTTTGACCACTAGGTCAAACTGCCCCCATCCTGGTCCTGACACTACGTTTGACTAATTAGAAATTGTCTGTTCCCTCGTGAAGTGCATCAGTCATCCATTAAAAACAGATATTTGCTCTGAATATGATATTTTCATTTATTTATTAATTATTATTTATATTGCAGTAATGTCCAAAGGTCTCAACTGAGATCAGGGCCTCATGGTGCTGTGAAAACAGAGGTTGGCAAGGCCGCTCCCACAAATAGTTCACACTCTCAGAAGACAATGGGTGGGAGGGAGAAGGAAATGCTAATGTTCATGTGTTGAATTTGCAGATTCTAATTTTTAATGTACAAATATATACTTCCCTCTGCTCCTCATGTCACCTGGCCTACTTGTCACTGGTTACCAGAGCTTTGTGACCTTCACAGCAGAGGTATGTCATTATATGTTTTGGTCATGTATATGGTGTGTATCGATCAGACTCTGTAGGCCCTGAAGAGGGAAGGCAGTGGGATTCAACTCTCTTGCTGAGTCAGAGTCTGGCTGTAGTAGGCAGGTTTTGGGTGGGAAGACTTTTGGCTAGTGTGGGTGAATTCTGCCAGTCTGCTGATTTGCTTACCACTCCTCTAAGGAAGGGAGGAAAGAGGCTGAGATTCAGAATATTTCTGCTCCTCATCTCAGAAAGGAACTTCTGCCTACACACCCTTATCCATTTATAGGGTTGATATTATGATTGCACTAACCAAACAATAAGGCCTTACCAGAATATCAGTTGCTATTGAAATTGTTTATGTTCTGGCTTTGAATCATAGAATCATAGAATATCAGGGTTGGAAGGGACCTCAGGAGGTCATCTAGTCCAACCCCCTGCTCAAAGCAGGATCAATCCCCAACTAAATCATCCCAGACAGGGCTTTGTCAAGCCTGACCTTAAAAACTTCTAAGGAAGGAGATTCCACCACCTCCCTAGGTAATGCATTCCAGTGTTTCACCACCCTCCTAGTGAAAAAGTTTTTCCTAATATCCAACCTAAACCTCCCCCACTGCAACTTGAGACCATTACTCCTTGTTCTGTCATCTGCTACCACTGAGAACAGTCTAGAGCCATCCTCTTGGGAACCCCCTTTCAGGTAGTTGAAAGCAGCTATCAAATCCCCCCTCACTCTTCTCTTCCACAGATGAAAAAATCCCAGTTCCCTCAGCCTCTCCTCATAAGTCATGTGCTCCAAATTCCTAATAATTTTTGTTGCCCTCCGCTGTACATTTTCCAATTTTTCCACATCATTCTTTTAATGTGGGGCCCAAAACTGGACACAGTACTCCAGATGAGGCCTCACCAATGTCGAAGAGAGGGGAACGATCATGTCCCTCGATCTGCCGGCAATGCCCCTACTTATATATCCCAAAATGCCATTGGCCTTATTGGCAACAACGGCACACTGTTCACTCATATGCAGCTTCTCGTCCACTGTAACCCCTAGGTCCTTTTCTGCAGAACTGCTGCCTAGCCATTCGGTCCCTAGTCTGTAGCGGTGCATCGGATTCTTCTGTCCTAAGTGCAGGACTCTGCACTTGTCCTTGTTGAAAGTCATCAGATTTCTTTTGGCCCAATCCTCTAATCTGTCTAGGTCCCTCTGTATCCTCTCCCTACCCTCCAGCGTATCTACCTCCGACCAGCTTGGCTTCACAGTGAAATCCTTGCTGGTCTTAAACACAAAAAAGAAGCTTACAAGAAGTGGAAGACTGGACAAATGATCAGGGAAGAGTATAAAGATATTGCTCGGGCATGCAGGAGTGAAATCAGGAAGGCCAAATCACACCTGGAGTTGCAGCTAGCAAGAGATGTTAAGAGTAACAAGAAGGGTTTCTTCAGGTATGTTAGCAACAAGAAGAAAGTCAAGGAAAGTGTGGGCCCCTTACTGAATGAGGGAGGCAACCTAGTGACAGAGGATGTGGAAAAAGCTAATGTACTCGATGCTTTTTTTGCCTCTGTCTTCATGAACAAGGTCAGCTCCCAGACAACTTTGGTTGTAGGTTTCCTGGCATTTTTAGGCTAATACTGGTCACCTAATATGGGATTAGAAGGGAATTTTCATCCCCATCTTTCCTCTGCAAATTGGTAGCATCCTAGATTACAAGGAGAAAGGGATTAAATGGGGAATGGTTCACTTTCCCCTAGAGCATTGGTTCGGTTCTGCCGCTTAGCTGAATTATTTGTTAAGCAGAAAAGTTATGTCCCAACAGACATTATGAGGCCTTTCTGCCTTCATTCTCATTTGGCATAGGGAATGTTCACAGCCTGTGGTGCAGTTTAGGGGCGGGAGGAGTCTTTATTTGTGCATTTGATCTCATAGTATATCCCAAGCCGGAGCACAGCTCCAGGAGCTATTGAATCCCTGGGAGGAAGAGAGAGTGAGGCTATACTGGGAATGCATTTTACCCTTTGAGCACAGATACAAGGCACTCCAGGTCTGAGCCCAAGTCTAGTCACCAGGAAAGAGCTTATTGGGAGAATTTGGTCTCACTGGGTTTCTTTCCTTCTTTCATTCCTCTAGTGACTTAATCTCTCTGTGTTTCAGTTCCCCATCTGTACAACGTGGATAATAGCACTTCCCTACATTACAAGGATATTGTGAAATAATTCCATTAAATATTGTGAAGTGCTCAGATACCACTGTAATTGGGACTATATTTGTAACTTAGATAGATACAATAAAGTACAGTGTTACCAAGCAACCATTCAAATAATAGGGCAGAAATTCAGCGAGCCAGCTCCTTCCTCCCCACCTGCAGTATTCCAGGAATAGGTGCCCAGAAAATAGACAAATTCTTTTTGTCTCAAGCATATTCACAGTCCTGTAAGATCAGGGACTGGAGGAGCCATTAAATTGATTGAAGATTGACCATATATTGGACAGCCTTTCAGCCAAGTAATGGGTAGGTACAGAATCTTTCTCCTGGGCTGTTTAGTGGGAGCTGTAGACAGAATTAAACCTAAAACTGAACTGCATGGAGTATTTGTTCTCCAGCAGCAGCATTGACTGGCAAAATCATAGAAAAAAATCAAACAACAAAATTATATCTCTACACAAGACAAAATCCACAATATCCATAGAATCATAACATCTACATTGTGTAGATCACAAACTTCACAATACCCATAGGGTGGAATTTTCAAAAGCACATAAGTAGGGCTTCTAGGCCCTCCTGTTCTATATATAAGTAAGTAAGTATGAGAAACAAATCTATTGTACAAGTAAATTTGGAAGCCACAAAAAAATTCCACAATCTGTATGAAACTTATTCCACAATACCTGTAATTCAAACAGGTTGACTGCATACACTGCAAAAATTGTGTTGCATGTGGATAGTGAAACTTGCTTAGAATGTGCATGGTATTAAATCTTGTTTACAAGGGAAGAAATAGATTTACACTCATGAATAGTTCAGAGTTTTGTGTGGCATTCACTCTGGAATTTGTGTTGTGACACACTGTGTTGTGACCTGCGATATGGAATTTGTTGTCATTGTATTATTAAATTTATTTATTGAAATGTATAGTATGCATGTTGTGAAATCTGTGCTGCACACAAAGTTAAACTACTTCTGTATGCAATGGGGAATGTGTATTGTGATGTTCAGGAGTGTGATATGTGCAGTCCAAAACATGTGTTGTATGCACATTATGCAATTATTTTGCTGATAATATCCTAAATGTGTATCAGAATTGGAGCTGACAATAATTTACTGCCTCCAAGAATAATGAATCCTATGGATTTCTGAGGCATCCTTATTTGTGTTAAGGCATATGCGATGGCCCCAGCTTTCTATTGGGATGTCTATGAGTTGTTAGTGTGGGCTCTCAAGTCCCTGGCTCTTCAATGTTTCTTGTGTCTGGAAAATCCCATTGTTTAATGGTGATCTGTGGGAGCTAAAATTACTGGGGTGCAGTCTGGAGAAGAGAAAGTTTGGAAGCCACCTAGAGACTGATGTACAAGAGCTTTATGCAGGCTTAGAGAAGGGCTGTGTTACTTGTCCAAGGCTATAGACATTAAGCATACATCTGGAAATCTTTGTGAGGGGAGCATCACCGTCTACATTGCCTCATTCCATTAATTACCTCCATTCCTTTCAGTTGACCGTTGTGAAGAATTTGTTCCTTTCCTTCCTAAGAAGAGATATAGCTCTGGGCTGGTTTCTAACTGCCAAGAATCATGGGCTCTCAACAGTGTGTTTCTCCTTCATTGTGTTTGACTTTTTTTCTGCTCAAGACATCTATGTTCCCCAGGGTTCCCTGAAACTAACCTCTATACGTCTGGTGCATCTTGAGTGCTTAAAGGAAAGAGAAGTGGTTGTGGTGCCACTATCAACACCTTGTAGTTTTAAATAAATATCAGTCCCCTCCTCAAGAAATCAACTTGAAGCTGGAATGGTTGTCAATCTCTGCCCAGTCTCAAACCTCCTTGTTTTAGAAAAGGTAATGGTGGGACAGTGGTTATCAAAGTTCACTTGGAATTGAATATCAGTGATATTATAGGTAGGTTCCAGTCTAGGTTACTGTCTTCTTTGGTGGTAGGCCTATGTTTGTCATAATTATGAGTAATCTGATGTCTTTTTAAGGCATGGTAATTTGGCCTTCTAGTCAAGTTGAACCTCTCTGTAACTTTTGACTGACCGTGGTTTGTTGCTTTGGCAGCTAGGAAATATTGCAGATGTTTGTGAAACTGTCCTCCAGTACCTTCCTAGAAGTTAGGAGTGAATTGGTGAGGATAGAACATTCTGTTTCATTACTGAGGAATATGATGTGATGTCACTCATGGAATACATTTCAGTATGAAGCATGAGGTGGGGATAATTTCTAAACATCAGTACATCAAACTGTGGTTGCAAATGTTTATGAACTTGTTTGTGCATGCAGTAGGGAATTCACCTGTGTTTACAAATTTGAACACCTTGTGGAATTTGTTTTTTTGGAGGAAATTATACTGTAAGGACAATGTTCCCAAAAGTCAAAGGGAAGAGAACTTTTGAAAATTGGGTCACTTATTTAAGTGTCTTTGTATGGATATAAGATGCTCCTATTTTGAAAATCATGGCATAGGTCTCTACAAACTGATGAACTTGCTGCTTTGCTATTCACTTATAAATAAAGCAAATAAAGCAGTAAGTTTTTCAGAATAACATAACAAATTATGTGGTGTTTCAAAACATACAGTATGTAGTCAAGTACCCAATCAGCCAGTGTGTAGCTAAAGTTAAGGATGAAGATAACTTCAATTAGATGTGAAATGTATTCTGGGTGCAAAATGTGTGACTTTAAAACTTGAAGAACAAGTTTCAATTTTTTCACTTGTGAATAATAACCAAGAACTAGTTCATCTTTAATTTTTGAAAGATGAAAAAGAAACTATGTCACCAACTCACATTATAAATAGAAATCTAATGGTAAATTATGAAATGGATATTTTTTCTTAATGAATAATGAACAACAAATGTTGCAAAATTAACCACGTCATTTTATGTTGATAGAAAATCTAACAACAAACCAAATTACATTACCTTATTTGAATAGCAGAAAATGAAGAAATTTATTTCTAACTTCAGCCTCCAAAGTAATACTGACTTCTGGTTAATTTGTAGTATTCTGTGCCTGTGAAATATGACAGAAGGTCTATTTCACTGAACGTTCTAATGCCCTATCTGAACGTATACATTGCTTTTTATGATCATATATTTCCCATAAGCACTTTCAGTTCTAGAGATGTTAGCTGGAGGTATAAGTTCATCAGGAAATTAGAAACATACTACATCATTTTGCTGACAGGAAAGCCTGAAGAATATTACTGCAGGAGGGAAGAGCTAAGGAAAGGAATCATTATGCAACCTTTCATTGGTCCCGTGAATATAATTTTAATATACTGTGATAAAGTTCCTCCTCTACCTTGGTGGGTCCTGCACTTATTGGCAGATTTTGCTTGCCTCAGAGATTCACAGTAGCCCTCAGTTTGGCCACTTTCGTGGCTCAAATCTGCCGTTCACTCAGATAACCTCATCACTGGCCAGCATGGAAAAAGAGTAAGAACAATCCCCGCAGTTTCTGCTGATCCACCATCTGGGTCAGGGAACAGCTCAGAGACCTTCCCCTCTGGTGGAACCTCCTGTATTGGGTCCAGAGTTGGGAGGTTTGGAGGGAACCCAGGGCCCTGTGGACTGCAGCTGTCTAGAGTGCCTTCTGGAACAGCTGCGTGACAGCTTCAACTCCCTGGGCTACTTCCCCATGGCCTCCTCCCAACACCTTCTTTATCCTCACCACAGGACCTTCGTCCTGATGTCTGTTAACACTTGTTCTCCTCAGTGCTCCAGCAGCACGTCCTCTCACTGCCAGCTCCTTACGCGCACACTTCCCTAACTGAAGTGACAGCCTTTTTAAACCAGGTGTCCTGATTAGCCTAATTAATTCTAGCAGCTTCCCAACTGGCTACAGGTGTCTTAATTAGCCTGCCTGCCTTAATTAGTTCTAGAAAGTTCCTGAGTGTTCTGGAATAGTCCCTGTTATCTTACCCAGGGAAAAGGGACCTGCTTAACCTGGAACTAATGTATCTACCTTCGACCACTCTCTTGTAGCCATCTGGCCTGACTCTGTCACAATACATAAATTGCCACTTTGCTATTAGTCTCCCTTGTTGAACAAAGGAGAGAATGCACAAGACATTGATAATCTGTAAAAATGTGCCTGTGTGATTAAGGAAAAGGAGTGTCAGTTAGCATGGTGTTAGGAAGTAGATGCAAACTATGGTTAGAGAATTTTCTCCTCTAGAACATATAATTTTATTTTATTTTGCAACTTTGTGGTTTGCTACTCAGCTAAAACAGCTGTCATTACAATTGCTCTTGTTTCCAGACTATGTTAATTTCAGCTCATTGAAGCATTTTCTAGGTCAGCTTTGTCACCTCATACAGTGTGATACCATCATAAGCAATATAGCCTGATGATATGCAGCTTAAATTCAGCACATACATGTATCCATACAAACACAAAGCTTTGTTCAGTGAAGGAGAAAATTTCTATATATAGTTATAGATTTTTTTGACATTTTATAGTCCTTTTTGTGATTAATTTACTGTCTATATAAAGTCCGATTGTAATATGTCTGAGAAAGAAATGTACCTCCTTCAGCTCCCACTGATGACAATGGGAATTTTGTAGCTGGTTTCAGTGGAAGCATAGGAACACAAAACTTTCCATAGCCCAGTTGGATAGCTTGGTTCTATATGTGCTATTTCCATATTAGCTGTACAATTCCCTAAGACTTTGCATATACGATTAGTCTGTAAATTCTAGTACACAATAGCAAATTGCACACTAAAGTCCTGTTCTCTGCTGAGGCGCACTAAAAGTTCAATAGTGAACATTAATGTAATCCTGGTTCAAACAGTGCTACATTAATCTGTACTAGAGAAATTCAGGTGTTCACCAGTAGGATCAATGCAGGCCAATTAGTGCATACCACACTAGTGCGTTCTAGAATTTACACCCCTTTTAGTGCAGATCATGTAGACAAGTGCTAACTTTCAGAGAGCAGCCCTGGTACAGTCTGTATTATGTAAAAAAAGCCAGAGAAATTTGTCATTTCACAAAAGCTTTGAGAAGTTTTAAAAATGCCTAGAAGTCTCACAAAGTGGAGATTTTTTTAAACCAAAAACAGTAGGCATGCTCCTATTAAAGTTAATAACAAAACTCCAAATGACTCTGAATTGGAACAGGATTGGGCCTGATATTTTGAAAACTACATTTTCCTCTCCTTTTTTATCTTGTTCTCTTGAAAATCATCACAAATGGCTGGATGAGTCTTGTGAATTTTTGCCAGAAGCCAACACGGGATAGGACTGAAGAGAAGACACTTCTCTCATGTTTAAAAAACTGCAAACTTTATTATTTATTAATTGTAATGTGTGAATAAAACCATTCAAGTCACCTGATACTCAGTGGCCTAAGCCCTGCAGTTGTCTTAAACAAAGCAGACCCAGAAGTCCCACTAGCACAGCACTTAAGTACCCCAAACATTGAAGCTATGATAAATTGAAATGCAGGTTTTCAACTCCATCCTTTCTCTGTGGAAAGAATCAAGCAGCTTGCTGGCTGAGTCTCAGTTGGTGCATAGAAATGAGGCTTTGTTCATCTCTAAGGTTGTTACCAACATTAGTTTTGTTCCAGTTCTCTCCCTCCAATCCCAGTTCTCCAACCAGCATCCCTTTCCACAGAAATCTGCACAAATCGCAAACCTATCAGACTGAGTTTCTCAACTGATCTTACCTGCTGAAGTATAGTACAGAGAAGTGATCTCTCAGATACACAGAAGCCAAATCATAGAGGGTTTCAGAAGTTAACTTGAATTTCATCCAGCATCAAACTAGCCCAATATGGCTCCCACTGAAATCAATGGGAATGTTGCCATATTTCATGGGAACAGACCAGGCTTTATATTTGAGAAACAGAAAATATAAAAATTTTAACAAATTAAAATATATTTCCCAATTTACCTGAGTTTTATTAAATAAATCCCTACTGGTGCTAAATGAAAAGATGGAGCTGTTAAAATGATAGAGTTCTTGATGTAAGAAGGTCATAGGTTTTCTCAATATGTACACTGGTGAGCCCCTGCATCCAACTCCTGGTGAATGGCAAACACTTTCTCTAAAACTATAGAAGTGGAGTTAAATGCTGTTAAATGACAGGGTTTTTCCCCTTCTCACTGACTTGTTTTAAAATTATCTGATATATTTTCATTTTCTTCCTGAATCAGACTTTCCCCAGATGTAAAGACATGGAGTTATGCAGACACATCTCTCTCTCAGTACTGAATGTTGTTTTTTCATGCTCTCCTAGCTCAAGTTATATGTGCACTTTCATTCATAGCAGTGATAATGCAGTGCTTTAAAGATCCTCAGAGTGGAGCTCAGCCACAGGCTACCAACTATTTAGTGTCAGGCACTAGCACCTTGGTGCAAGGTCACTCTAATTCCCTCCCTCTGTTTTTCTCTTTCTTTTTTATCCCAGTGGGAATTCAACAATACAATCTTGAGTGGAGTCTTCAGACTATACCATTAGCTTATTGAGTAACTGCACCTGCTTTTAAATTTTAATGATGCATTTTTAATATGATAAATGTATTATACTTCAATGGTTTTATATGCTGGTCGAATAAACTATGAGTTTTGTTACTCTTCAAATATTACTTTCCCAAGAATAGTCTTATAATTGTATAGCTTATATGGTTACAGATGTTCCTGGTAGTCTAAAAATGACCATGGTTCTGTACCAGTGAACAGAAGCTACTTGTGAATGAGAATGGGAAGTTTAGCTATTTTGTAAATTCAGATAATTATTGCCTAGAATAAGATTTTGGTCTATCTGACCTTAATCTTTTGTTTAAACCGAGGCTTCGTTTAAAAAACAAAGGTTTTTTTGCATGAGGTGAGCCCTTCGTGTAAGTTTTCTGACTTACCATATATCAGTTTGTGCTTGTCAGGTATTAGGTGGAAAGCTTAAATACTGGCAAAACCAGCAGGGCTATTAGCTCCACATAAAAGTCTACTTTACAAAATCTAACATGAGATTTGAGTAGGTTGTTTTGTAACAACTTAACCTATGACGATAATCATTAACTTGGATTGGCCATAAAAATGGGAGGTACCAGGATATAGAAAGAAATAAGGAGCATGGTATTTCACATGTCAGATTAAAGGATATTGCAGAGCATTTCAACCAAATTATTTATATTGCGTTTTTAAAATTAAAGTGAATACTGTACAGTGTTTGTGAAAGGTACCAAACTCACCGTTATGGAAAAATTTCTCTTCATATCCAAAGAACAGATACAGCTCAGTGCAACCTTCCCTACCCAACTTTGCTATTGTTCCTGACCCAGAATACTTCTTTAGGGGTAAAAGAGGTTGTTCATATCCATTTAGACTATTGCTGCTCTGCTGAGACAATCAATGTGCCAGAGGGATGAAGGTTCTTGCTATTGGACACCTATCCTCAAGGAGTTAGAGACTAGAAATTCATTTCTATTTTAGTTGCATAACATTCTAGGACTTCTATTTTTGTATATTTGAATAAGCTAATTAAGAATAATTATCTTTTGCAAAAATAATGGGCCAGATTCTCTTTTGTTTCAATGTCTCAAAGGGGCTGACTAGCCACCCAATTTTCTATGCCAGAGATATTCCACCAGCATGTGAGATTCCCCAGCTGGGAAAGAGCTGGCATAGATGGTTCCTACACCAGCTGACATTGTAGCCCCCAGTGTAGGGAGGGTGAGGTGGCCAAAATGGTGTTGGGCTGCTCTAAAGCATTTCAGAGTCGCTGTAGAACTCATTTCAGAATAAGGGAGCCACAACCAGTTTTCTTCTGGTTACCTCCTCACTTCTGTGCTCAGTGGATGTCAGATGCAGCAGTAAATCTAGCTCACTCCGTTGCTTCCACCCTAGTAGGAGAACCTCAGGGTTATTGTTTTGCAAAAAAATATTTCTTTTCTTTATTTACACAAGATAGAGATAAAATCCATGCCAGAAAATATTCCACAACACCCATATCTCTTTGGCAGGGATGACTAAATTGCATTTGACTTCTCTTTAAAGGCTACAGAATTAAACATTTCCAGAGGTAAAGCATAGAAGAGGCTACAATGCAGCCCATTTGCTCATTATTGAATTCTATCTATGAATAAGGTCAGATAGAAAGGAGGAAACTGCCTGCTTGCAGGATGAATGACAGCAAGATTTCACCAAGTGCCATTGATTCACTGTGAGACTTTGGTCACGTCACTCTCTCTCTTCCTCTATTCCTACATTTGGAATGATGCTTTCCAACCTCAAGTGTGAGGTTTAATTCATTAATGTTTGGGATCTTCACATGAATGACACCATAAAATGCAAATATCATTAAGTTGCATCCTTATTCTGATTCACAGATTCAAATAACAGTAGGCTCAAATTTTGCTGTATGAAATTGGTCTGATTCCTGTACTTATGGAAGCCATGGAACTGGAAGGCAGTACACAGACCAGAATTAAAGAGGACCATTTTCATCCATGAGATTAATAAGGTGGCATTTTTCACAGGGAAGATTCTTAAATTAGATTTTGCCAGTCATTATTCTTCAGTACCAACCAGCACTCCAAAGGAATGTAGTAAACTGAATGGGGGAGGGGGGTCTAGATATTAAGATGGGCTTCATTAGTCAAAAAACACAAAACTGAACATCTAATTTTTAAAATCTTGATTGAGATCTGTGTTTCTCCTTATCACCACCCTTTACAGTGTCACACATCATCTCCTACAACAGCGCGTCATTGCCATGGTTAAACTGTGAAACTATGGCGGTTTACTTCCCAGGGGAGTCTCTTATCAATGGCATTCTTATTGTGTTCTCCAGCTGACTAATACAAGTTGTTGTTGTTGTTAAAAATAAATACATTTTAAAACAACCTGTTAGATCAAGGAGGTCTTAATGCCCCACTGAAGTCAAACAATTACCTTCAAATTAAGAAGGTTGGCAATGGATCAGTACTGTATCTCTTGAAATATCCATATGAGATAACCAAATGTGATCGACCTAACTGGTAACTGAATGTCACCATTCCTCCGCAGAAATGCAGTTGAAATAACCTTTCTTTGGGATTAAGGAAGTCTGTTTTTTCCACTAGACAGTTCAGAAATACCACTTGGGAGTAATGGAGACATCTTTTTTTTCTTTGTTTCATCAAAACAAGAGCTGTTTGGACTGATTTCTCCCTGCAGGTTTTTGCCTTGGCTATTTAAAGCTAGAAAATTCATTTTTATTTGGATTTAAAACATATAAAACACTCTTTCTAACACAAGATACCTTAGTTCCCAACTAGATTCAACTCTGTTATTACTATCTGTATTACATCAATCTTCAAAGTCCTTGGCTGTTTGTACTGTTATGATCCTCTGCTTACTAAGGTTCTAGGTTGGAGCTTGAATGGAAAAAAAAAACATTTTGTGTGTTGGAGTAACCCAGGTCCTTCAAAAGTTGTGTGCTCCAGGGAAAGAGTGAGTGAGCAAGTGCTTCTGAGAGGTCACTTCCGTATGTGGACTAAAAAATCATTCATGTACATAACACATTTATAAAGAAAGGAAAATCTACATATGTGTACACGTACTGCATAACTTTGAGATCTAGCTCGGTCTAAATATGACTATTAAGTAGAGAGGAAATGTAATGTACAAATATGGGACCTGATTCTCCCCAGATACTCAATAGCAGGAACAATTCAGTTGAAGTCAGTGGCATTACATCAGTGTAAAACAAGTGTAAGTGGGAAGAGAACCAGGTCCATGTTATATATGGTGCTTTTCAGCTGTTTAAACTATATATAACGGATCAGAAAAATCTACTGACATAATTGCCAGTAGCACAGGACCAGGAATGTTGCCTAGCACAATGAAGTCCTGGTCCATGACTTCATCTCCTAGGCACTATGATAATACAAATGATAATAATAACTTCAGTGTTGGAATGGCAATCTGCTAGTTAAGTGGAGTCCATTCATTGCAGTGTTCTGTCATTCTGCCTTTCAACTGCAGAATATAAAATACTGACTTGGGGCCTCATCCTGTAAACTCTTACTCAAGTGAACAGATATCTAATAATTAAGGGTGTGCAGGATGGGGCCTATAAACGGTTACCCAGTAAGGAGGTGTGTAAAAGTTTGTAAGCTGACTATTCTCAATATGCGTTTTCCCCCCTTTGTACATTTGCCAGTTATGCTCAAACTAACTACTTTCCTTTCATATAAAATCTATATCACTTTGTTTAACTGTACAACATTTCAAGTAACTAGAAAACACCCCCAAAAGTTATATATTGGATTTTTAACCCAATCTCCATTTTTCTTGACAATGGTATATAAAATAATAATAAAAATAACCAATAGTAAAAAAATAAAGGGTAACTTGCTTTCATTATTTGTCTTTAGTCTGTCTTGAGGTCTAGGAGAGATACAATGGGAGCATGTTTTTCATATTGAGAGCCAACTGACAAGAAACTTGGGTATCTTTTTAAAAAAATCTATTGTGTGGTTTTACTGGTGGATGTTTTATTCTCATTATATTCTCATGCTTTCAATCTATTTATTTTAGAATGGGATTTTTTTTTTAGCACACTGTAAAACACTGGTTGTGAGTATGTGTTGTTCCTTCATCACGTACATGTATAGCTGCTGGTGGTTTCCCAGCTTCCTTTCAATAGTCCTTTAGAGATCACTAAATCTCCAAGGTTAGTGAAAAAAAAATAATTACAGTCATATAGGGCCCAATTCTTCAAAGTCTACCTATAAGTAGTATCCCATTGACTTCAGTGTTCTGAAGAGGAAGAGTGTGTGGGATTGGACTAATGTTCCAGATACATTTGTATTTAAAAACTCTTGTTCCTTAATAGAAATATAACAACATTTAGGGCTTTAGTGTACACCAGGGTTTTTGTTTTCCAAAAAAGTGAAATTTCCTCTTCTGGACTGGGTATAGAGCACCCTAAATATGCACTTATGGCCAAATGCTGCTATCAGTTTCACTGGGCTAAATAGTGAGTCATTCTGTGGAAGTGAAGAGTTACTCCAGATTAACCCAGGTGTAATTGAGGGCAGAATTTGACACTTTAAAAGTACTAGGCACTTTGTCAGAATTAATCTTTTTTCTCTTTATAGTTATCTCTTTCTCTTTATAGTTTTGTCTCTACAAAAACATAATAATATACTCATTTACATCCAATTGCCCTGCTTTGTTTTGTTTTTCTTTCTTGAATATCAGAAAGGTTTCAAAAATTAGGATGGACTTGTAGGGAGAGTAGAATATTGAGGATCTATTGCAAGATTTTGTTGAAAATAAATGACTGTTGACTCATATATAAATCATTTTGGTCCTACTGGGACTCCTGCCAGTCTAATAGACAATTCCCTTTCATTAAAATACTTGCATCAACTCATACTACCCAAAACCATTAAAATATTATTTTCTTCTCTTCTCTTCTTTTAATTTCAAGGGTGAAATCCTGACCTTGTTTAAGTCAATGGCAAATCTCTTATTGACTTTAATAGGGCCAGGAATAAGAGTCAACATTACACAAAACAAAAGAAGTGAGGCAGATTTGGTCTATGCCATATCCTAGAACAGGGGTGGGCAAACTTTTTGGCCCGAGGGCCACATTGGGGTTGCGAAACAGTATGGAGGGCCAAGTAGGGAATGCTGTGCCTCCCCAAACAGCCTGCCCCTGCCCCCTATCCGCCCCCTCCCTCTTCCCGCCCCCTGACTGCCCTCTCAGAACCCCCCACCCATCCAACCCCCCTGCTCCTTGTCCCCTGACCACTCACTCCCAGAACCCCCCGCCCCAACCACCCCTCCAGGACACCACCTCCTATCTAAGCCCCCCTGCTCCTTGTCTCCTGACCACCCTGACCCCTATCCACACCCCTGCCCCCTGACAGCCCCCCCTGGAACCCCTGACCCATCCACCCCCCCACTTCTTGTCCCCTGACTGCCCCCTCCCAGGACCCCCATCCCTAACTGCCCCCCCAGGATCCCACCCTCTATCCAACCCCCCCACTCCCCCCCCACCGGGACCCCCCGGGACCCCACCCCCTATCCAAACCCCCTGCTCCCTGTCTCCTGACCACCCCGCTCCCCGAACTTCCGCCCCATCCAACCACCCCCGTCCCCTGACTGCCCCCCCAGGGCCTCCTGCCCCCACTCCCCATGCCCCCTTACCAGGCCGCTCAGAACGGCAGGACAGGCTTGTTGGAAAGCCTGGGAAGTGGGCAGGCACAAGCAGTGCTGCTCGCGTGGCTGTGTGGGAGGGGCCGGGAGCTCAGGTTTGCCCTCCTCTGTCCTAGAGGCTATAGTTAGAATTCAGAACTCTTTGCAGAAATAACAATAGTAAACCTCCAGTCCTTTTTTTATTTGACAAAGAGATGGATATCATGGAGTTGGCAGGACCACATTATCACATTCAAGTATAAAATTATCTGTTATTTGTGCTACTTAAATGTACGTTTCTGTCTATAAAGTCAAACATCTGCTTAAATGAGTAACTGATAGAATACTATGTCTCAGGAATGGCGTGAGGATTAGTTTATTTATACACAACAGTTTTCATAACTGCCATTGCTCACGGAGACAAGGTAGTTGAAGTAATATCTTTTATTGGACCAACTTCTGTTGGTGAAAGAGACAAGTTTTTCAGCTACCCAGAGCTCTTCTTCAGATCTGGGATAGGTACTCAGAGGGTCACAATACAAGGTGGAACAGACTGTTTAGCATAAATAGTTAACACATATTCTAAGGGACTATTCAACAGGATCATTTCACCTTGACAATGTAAAGTCAGATATTAATATCAGTTGCATGATTGTAAATCCAGAGCAACTCCACCAAAGCCAGAACAGTTACATTGGTGTAAATGATATAAAAATCTGACCCTTAGTAAATTTTTTACTCTTGGAGTAAAAATTTAGTGAAGCACATTGCTACCCAATAATGGCTCTTTCATTAGCATATTGTGCTCAGGGCTAGGCATTGTCTCCCTGATCCCTGTACATTGTGACAGTAACATATTTTGAGGGCAGTCACATCACATTGCTTCATTTGCAGCTTAGTGTATTCCTTGTATGGCAGACATATTTGTTTCTGAAGAAGCATTCCACCATCTTTCAAAACACTTCCATTATTAATATGCCTCAACTCTGAAAGACCATCTCTTGTGGTAAGTAGATAGTTCACTGTCTATATCCATTCAAGACTTGGATTCTTTGCTGCTGCTGGAAATGATGGTTGTTTTCTGTCTGGATAAGAACTAGACTGAAAATACCAATTCATTTCTCTTGGTCTACCAAATAGCCAAGCATTTCTGTTACCACCAGTGTAGGATACATTAAAGCTGGGAGTCTTTGAAGGGAAAGCTTTGAGTTCTGTTACCAGTTTCCTGTGCCAATGTCTCCTGCATGAGCACGTATTCTGATGGCATGAATAGGTTTATTCATTACTTAGGCCTTGAACCTACCAAGATTTACATACATAAGTCAATGTGAATAGACCTACTGATGTCTATGGGAGAACTCACTGGCATAAATACTGTGCACATGCTTAATTGTTGTCAGGATCAGGGTTTTAGTTGGCACTCTCTTTATCTTTTTGATTTGTACTTTGGATTTCAGAAGATATTATTTTTTACAAATATGCAATACAATCTAGTTTACTAAGCAATAAACTTTTTTGCCTCTGACTGACAATACCGCTTCTTAAAAAACTAATAGAAGATAAAAAGGGATATATAATTTTCACATAAGTAAGACAGATTGTTTAAGTGTTGGATGGTGTTTCTGCTTTTTTTAATTTTTAATTCTTAAGAATGAATCAATTAAGAGTTAACAGCTTGATATAATTGTTGATGTAATTCTATAAGTAAATTGATGGCCTTATCAATAGTTTCTCCATAGAGTGGGTGGCTGCATCTCACCTTTTATTTTACACTTTTTGAAATTGTGCATTGGAACTAAATTAATAGATTTTAAGGCCAGAAAGGACCATTAGATCATCTAGTTGAACTCCTTATGTCACAGGCTGTTAATTTTTCACACACTTACTTCCTGTATTGAGCCCGATGACTTGTGTTTAGCCAAAGTATACCTTCCAAAAGGCATCCAGCCATTGATTTGACGACATCAAAAGAATTCACCACTACTCTTGGTAGTTTATTTCACTGGTTGATCACCCTTGCTGTTAAAAAATTGTGCCTGCTTTCTCATTTGAATGTGTCTGGCTTCAGCTTCCAACCACTGGTTCTTGTTAAAGCTTTCTCTAGTAGATTAAAGAGCTCTTTAGTACCTGGTATTTTCTCCCTGTAAAAGTAATTATAGACTCTAATCAAGTCTCAGTTTTTTGTTTAATAAGCTAAACTGATCAAGCTCATTATGTTTCTCATTCTAAGGCATTTTCTCCAGCTTTCAAATAGTTTTTGTGGTCCTTTTCTGGACCCACTCCAATTTTTCAACATCCTTTTAAAAATGTGGACACCAGAACTGTGTGCAAGTATTCTAGTAACTTGACAATAGTTAGGCTGCTGGTGCGCTGAGACAATTGCCTGAGATACTGACCAATATTTTCTCATTGTTTCCTTGTACTCCCCTGTCTGTTTGTATCCATTTGTGTCTCTCGTGTTATGCTTATATTGCAATCTCTTTGGAGCAGGGGCTGTCATTTTTGTTCTGTGTTTGTACAGTGCTTAGTACAATAGCGTCTTAGTATGTGGCCAGGGCTCCTAGGTACAATGGCCATACAAATAATAAAAGAATAATAATAATAGTATTGGTCTCACCAATGCTGTACACAGAGGTAAAATCACCTCTCTCCTTTACATACTACTCTCCTGTTTATACATCCCAAGGATCTCATTAACCCCTTTTCCCCCACAGCATCACACTAAGAGCTCATATTCAGTTACTTGTTCATTATAACTCCTAAATCCTTGCCCACAAAATGTAATTTTAAATTGAGCCAGGCAACATATCTGACATATGCTACTTTTTTTCCCATTCATAATTGTCTGCTGAGAAATAAGAGAGATGAGAGAGATTTTTTTGTTGGCCAAGGCAGCTGGCAGATGTAGCTTTCTTTCCCGTTTGACTTATCATTTATATTTTACATTACAAGTCAAGAAAAAAAATTAGAAGTTATTGATTTTGCCATTTTATGTTTGCTGTACTTAAATAAGATTTTCTACTTATATGGTGCCTGTCATCTGAAAACCTCAAAGCAGAGATTAATTGATATCTTCACAATACCCTTGTAAAATTCAGTAGGCATTTTTTATTATTTTTAATATATAATTATAATACCTAATATATATATATATATATATAGTTAAACTGAGGCTATAGAAAGGTGAAATGAATTGCCTGTGGCTACACAGCAAGTCAGCAGAAGAGATAGGAATAGACCCCTGGAGTCCTAGTTCCCTGTCCTTTGCTCTAACCAATGCTTTCTGAGATGAAGTAATAGTGGAAAAGTTGGAGGATACACTATTCTTATTCTTTGTGTGTATCAATAAATATCTTTAATACTGGGAGTTATGAACATGCACTGAAGGGAACGTAGTTATAAGGCTGAGTTAGAAAACCCAAAATGAACTTGGGAAGTCTAATTTAAGTGCTGCTTTCCTTCTGTATCACATTGCATCATTCTGAATCTCCCCCTTTTTGTCACCTTACAACTCCTTGCCCTTGAGTGGGAGCATGTTCATAGAATCATAGAATATCAGGGTTGGAAGGGACCTCAGGAGGTCATCTAGTCCAACCCCCTGCCCAGAGCAGGACCAATCCCCAATGTTTGCCCCAGATCCCAAATGGCCCCCTCAAGAATTGAACTCACAACCCTGGGTTTAGCAGGCCAATGCTCAAACCACTGAGCTACCCCTCCCCCCCAAGTCCTTGGTTAAGAGCCGAAGACTTGGAATCAAGACTACTTGCATCTTTTCCCAGCTTTACCACTGTCTTGCTGGGTGACCTAAGGCAAGTCTCTTATCCTTTCTGGGCTTCAAGATTCCACCTATAAGATTGGGTAATAATAATTATTTACCTTGCAGAGATAAATAAGTTGGGATGATCAATTTGCAAAGTGTTTTGAAGGCTGCAGAAGTGCAAAATTGTATTATTTACTGTCTTCTTCATCACATCTTTAGCTTTATTCAACATGCTATTCTCTTTTTCTCTTTCTCTACAACTGTATTGTCTTGTTCTCTTTTCTGCTCTCTCGTAGCACCTCGTCTTTCCTTTCACATCAAAGAGTCTTTCTCAGTAGCAGTTCTGGCATCTGGGCACCTGGAGCACTGTCCCTCTCAGAAATATAAGAAAATTAAATCAGAATAAAATGAATTTACCTTCAACTCAGTTCTGGGTGCCATTCACAGCAGTTAATGTAATAGAATAGTGGATCGTGGGCCCAATTCTCCTGTCACTTATACCGATTTTACACCAGTGTAATTCTATTGGCGTCTGTGAAATTACTTCTATTTCACACCAGTTTTGGAAGAGAATCCTCTCTGAAATATCTAGGCAGGAGATCTCTGTGCTGATGACATAGACTTAAAATGCATATTCCAGTAAGAAACTTGGAAGCGACAGCCCCACTATCACCATTTCCAGTAAAGTCCCTATGTTTAATTGGACAGCCCAGCAGCTTCACTAGAGAGAAATAGCATCATCATTTCAAAAATTACCTTTATTTAAGGCACACTGGAGTGCCCCACCTAAAATTTTCACTTAAAGCCATCACCAGCCTTTCTCCCTCTCTGCTACATACACCAAGTTACTTTTCCTTAATTTAATTATGAAAGAAAATTTGGCTCAAAAATGTCCTGCTTTAAATACAATCTGATCCTTGTAGCGCAGAGAATAAAAGTATTGCATAAAGAAAAATTTCCATGCTCTGTATCATGTAAAATGTAACATAACTTGAATTGCTTTTGTCAGATATTACAAGCTTTATATTTGCTTCTTACTCCGAGGTTTTAGCCTGTTTACAAAACATTGTTAATGTTAAATCCACACTACAGATTGGAGAACCATGTTGGAAGCAGGTTGGGAGACAACTACATTGTACCAGATTCCCTGACAGGATTGTGTTTGTTGGGCAGGTGGGTAAGTAACCATACCTATGTTTGTTCTATGTGTAGTGGTCCTAGACGATGCCAAGACAGGTTTACTATTTTAATCCTCTTGGAAAGCACCACTTCTCATCTACTTGGCAGATATGAATCACTGTAATTCAAGCAGATAGTTAGTTCCATGTCCTCCTTTTTTCAGACAGAGGGGAAGGTGAAAGGGAGGGGGGAAAAGACACATATTGGACAGCACAAAGCAGCCAGAGATAAAGGCACCTGTGTTAAAATCAGAAATACCATCAGAAGGTTAGGAATCAGTTATGTCAGTGGCCATAGCTCCATTCACAACCCCCAACACAACTGTGCTCCTTTGGGATGCTGCTATTTACAAAGCCCTGAATGAAGCACCTAAGAACCAGAGATAAAGCATTCAGTTGGAATTAATTTCTGGAAAACAGATTCGGGCAGAGTTACAACTTCCAGGGAATGCTGCAAGACCCTTCTTGTTGACAAAGCATTTCCACCTTAACTGCCATGATGATTATATAGATACATTTCCTATAATTCCCTTATTTAGGAAGTAGAAAAGCAGAAAATTCTTGGAGTCAGCTAGGGATCTCACAATGCAGATCTAATTTATCTGAGCAGTGTTTATATACTATCACAATGGGCACTATGGAAGACCCTAAGGGTATGTTTATGCTGGGCTCAGGTTCAGTCTCAAGCCCTAACCCCACTTCCATCTACACAAAAATCTCTCAGGCATCAACCCAGATCCAGAGTCATGTACCCCATGAGGCTGGAGGATACAAGCCTGATTCAGGGCAGGTCCCATGGTTAGAGCCTTATCATTTTGCAGTGCAGACAGAGCACTCTTCCCTGAACTTGGTCCTTGGCCTCAAAAATATCCCAAAAGGATATTTATTTTGTCCTCTCTCTCCCAAGAATCACCAATTGACTTGAGGGAAATGGAAGCACTCCCCCATGTTCTAGTGCACCAGCTCTGCATTTAACCCTTCCATTTTATTCTGACCACCAGGCTGCAAACACACTTTAGGAGACCCATTGCATTTGCAATGGATACTGACCAGTAGAAGTCCCTTACAAAGCATGCTGCATTGCAATCATGGGAACACAGACAGATTTTGGTTAATCTCTGGTGCGAGACTGACAAAACACCTGATTTTAATAAGAATAGAAGGTATGACTGCTCATATCAGCAAATAGCAAAGAAGGTGGCAGCGTTGGATATTTATCAGGCCTGTGACTGGTGCAGGGAAAGGATTACATGGCTTGGGACTGAATACCAGAAAACCAGGTATCAGAACTGCACCTCTGGCTACTCGCTGACATCATGCTCATTTTTGTTGAATTTGACTGGGCGCTGGGGACTGCACTGAGCCCCTGGCAGTGCATGATGACATGGTCAGCTGCGATGGCAACTTGCTGGCCCCAGATGCCAGCACGGGAATTGATGGGAGCCCACAGCAGGTGTTGAATGAGGCAAGTGAAGTGACCCTGCTGATGAAGCAAGTCCCAGAGGAGGCTTTGCCGCAGGAGTAGTTGCAGCACACCCTGGGGCTGTACTTGGAGAAGCTTTTTGATGCGGCTCCAGAAGAACAGGGTGCCACAGAACTACAAGCGGAAATGGAAGAAGGAGAAGCTGCCCTGGAGCCTGGTAAGTTTCTGGCTCCAATTTTTGTTTTTATTAAGATAGGAATGGGAGGGATTTCCACTCTCTGAACCAATGCAAAGGATATTATAAGCCCCAGGTAACAGCATGTATCCATTAATGTCTGATTCCATACCAGTGCCGTGGCGTCCTGCCTCCCTTCCCCTATATGGAATTCAAAATGGAGACCAGGAAATGCAAACAGTAAAACATGCATGTAAATATGAATTTTTACTGGGAAGGTGAATGTTTTTGCTAGTACATTCTGGTTTGTTAAAATAAGAACCTTGTATTACTGTCCCTCTACATACACTGCTCAGTACCAACCCAACAGCGTAACGAGCTGTCTGAAAAGACTGTACTTCATGGGGGTGGATTTAGGGGAGCAGGGAGGAGGTTCAACTGTAGTCCATTTCTGTTCAAAGTAGTTCATGCATTCCATGGGTGACAAATCGTTAGTCTGGGAATTCTGTGTGTTTGCATGCAGTCCTAATAGGCTGCATTGGAAGTTGTGGGAAAACACTAAGCCATGCGGAGGCTAACACAGCACCCTGTTGATTCCCTTATAAATTCTTACCCAATCCCGGGTGCTGATAGCTGCAAACTTTTCCTGTACCAGGAACTCCAGATACGTAGTCACACTGGGGGGAAGAGTTTATTTTTCAGGGATGCTTTGGTAGCTCACCAGCCCATGTCACTCCTAGATGTGCTGGTCAGTCACCATATCAATTAATACTTCAGTGACATATGGGCCTAGTTTCCCACCAGCAGCTTGGAACGACACCTCTTTGCCAATCAGGCACCCCAAGAACCGTTAGGTCCTCCAAAATGTGCAATGTCTAAAATGACAGAGAAGACATATGTAGGACAGCCACAGACTTCCCCCAGTACTCCATTTGTTTTGGGGGGAAAGGTTGTGATTTTTAACTTACCATTCTCTCAGCACTTCTTTCACTGCGACTAACCTGGCTGTGTCCAAGGAGCTTCTGTGGCTTGAAGCAGCCCTCTGTCAATATATTGAAGCTGAGTTTCAAAAAGTAACATTTTCTGACCTTGAAATTCCAAAATTATCTTTTTCTGTGTTCCTGCATGGAACTATTTAAGACAGTAACGCTCTGGCTTGTCCAGGTCCAAGCCCCTCAACCTCTACAGGATGCAATACCTCCACACCTTGAACATAAGAATGACCATACTGGGTCAGACCACAGGTCCATCTAGCCCAGTATTCTGTCTTCCAACAGCGGCCAATGCCAGGTGCCCCAGAGGGAATGAACAGAACAAGCAATCATCAAATGATCCATCCCCTGTCGCCCATTCCCAGCTTCTAGCAAACAGAGGCTAGGGAGAGCATCCCTGCTCATCCTAACTAATAGCCATTGATGAACCTATCCTCCATAAACTTTAGTTCTTTTTTTAACCTTGTTGAGATCTTGGCCTTCACAACATCTTCTGGCAAGGAGTTCCACAGATTGACTGTGCGTTGTGTGAAAAATACTTCCTTTTGTTTGTTTTAAATCTGCTACCTATTAATTTCATTTGGTGACCCCTAGTTTTTATGTTATGAGAAGGAGTAAATAACACTTCCTTATTTACTTTCTCCACACCAGTCATGTTTGTATAGACCGCTATCATATCCCCCTTAGTCGTCACTTTTCCAAGCTGAAAAGTCCCAGTCTTACTAATCTCTCCTCATGTGGCAGCCGTTCCATACCCCTAATTATTTTTGGTGCCCTTTTCTGAACCTTTCCCAATTTCAATATATCTTTTTTGAGATAGGGTGACCATATCTGCATGCAGCATTCAAGATATGGGCACATCATGGATTTTATACAGAGGCAATATGATATTTTCTGTCTTATTATCTATCACTTTCTTAATGATTCCCAACATTCTGCTTGCTTTTATGACTGCTGCTGCACATTGAGTGGATATTTTTAGAGAACTATCTACAGTGACGCCAAGATCTCTTTCTTGAGTGGTAACAGCTAATTTAGACCCCATCATTTTATATAGTTGGGATTATATTTTCCAATGTGCATTACTTTGCATTTATCAACATTGAATTTCATCTGCCATTTTGTTGCCTAGTTACCCAGTTTTGTGAGATCCTTTTGTAGCTCTTCGCAGTCTGCCTGGGACGTAACTATCTCTTGTATCATCTGCACATTTTGCCACCTCACAGTTTACTTTTTCCCCCAGATCATTTATGAATATGTTGAATAGGACTGGTCCCAGTACAGACCCCTGGGAGATACCACTGTTTACCTCTCTCCATTCTGAAAACTGACCATTTATTCCTACCCTTTGTTTCCTATCTTTTAACCAGTTACCAATCCATGAGAGGTCTTTCCCTCTTATCTCATGACAGCTTACTGTTCTTAAGAGCCTTTGGTGAGGGACCTTGTCAAAAGCTTTCTGAAAATCTAAGTACCCTATACCTCTGCATTCCCTTTGTCCACATGCTTGTTGACCCCCTCAAAGAATTATAATAGATTCAGAACTCTTGGGTGAATACCATCTGGTCCTGGTGACTTATTACTGTTTAGTTTATTAATTTGTTCCAAAACCTCCTCTACTGATACCTCAGCCTGGGACAGTTCCTCGGATTTGTCTCCTAAAAACAATGACTCAGGTTTGGGAATCTCTCTCACATCCATAGCCATGAAGACCAATGCAATGGCCTTATCATCCTTGAGTGCTCCCTTAGCATCTTGGTCAGCCAGTGGCCTCACTGGTTGTTTGGTAGGCTTCCTGCTTCTGATGTACTTTAAAATATTTTGCTATTACTCTTTGAGTCTTTGGCTAGCTGTTCTTCAAATTCTTTTTTGGCCTTCCCAGTTACATTTTTCTACTTAATTTGCCAGAGTTTATGCTCCTTTCTATTTTCCTCACAAGGATTTAACTACCACTTTTTAAAGGATGCCTTTTTGTCTTTCACTGCTTCTTTTACTTTGATGTTGAGGCATGGTGGCACTTTTTTGGTGCTCTTACTATGTTTTTTAAGTCGCGGTGTACCTTTAAGTTGAGTCTCTATTATGCTGTCTTTAAAAAGTTTCCATGTAGCTTGCAGAGATTTCACTTTTGGCACTGTACCTTTTAATTTCTGTTTAATTAACCTCCTCATTTTTGTTTAGTCTCCCTTTCTTAAATTAAATGCTACAATGTTGGGCTGCTGTGGTGTTTTCCCTGCCACAGGGATGTTAAATTTAATTATATTTTGGTCACTATTACCAAGCGATCCAGTTCTATTCGTCTCTTGGACCAGATCCTGTGCTCTACTTAGGACTAAATCAAAAATTGCCTCTCCTCTTCTGGGTTCCAGGACTAGCTGCTCCAAGAAGAAATCATTTAAACTGTCAAGAAACTTAATCTCTGAATCCCATCCTGAGGTTACAAGTACCCAGTCAATATGGGGATAGTTGTAATCCCCCATTATTATTGAGTTTTTTATTTATATAGCCTCTCTAATCTCCTTGAGCATTTCACAGTTACTATCACCATCCTGGTCAGGTGATCGGTAATATATCCCTACTTCTATATTCTTATTATTAGATCATGGAATTACTGACCATAGAGATTCTATGGTACTGTTTGGCTCATTTAAGATTTTTACTTCATTTGATTCTACGCTTTCTTTCACATATAGTGCCATTCCCTCACCAGCATGGCCTGTTCTGTCCTTCTAATACATTTTGTACCCGGGTATTACTGTGTCCCATTGATTATCCTCATTCCACTAAGTTTCTGTGATGCCTGTTATATCAATATCCTCACTTAATACGAGGCACTCTAGTTCACCCCTCATAGTTTAAAAACTGCTCTACGACCTTTTTAATTTTAAGCGCCAGCAATATGGTTCCATTTTGGTTTAGATGGAGCCCGACCTTCCTGTATAGGCTCCCCCTTTCCCAAAAGTTTCCCAGTTCCTAATAAATCTAAACCCCTCCTCCCTACACCAGTGTCTCATCCATACATTGAGACCCCGTAGTTCTGCCTGTCTAACTGTCCCTGCACGTGGAACTGGAAACATTTCAGAGAATGCTGCCATGGAGGTCCTGGATTTCAATCTCTTACCTAGCAGCCTATAGTTGACCTCCAGGACCTCTCTCCTATCCTTCCCTGTGTCATTGGTACCTACATGTACCACGACCACCGGTTTCTCCCTGGCACTACACATAAGTCTATCTAGATGTCTCTAGAGAACCGCAACCTTCGCAGCAGGCAGGCAGGCAAGTCACTATGCTGTTCTCCCGATCATTGCAAACCCAGCTGTCTATGTTTCTAATGATCGAATCCCCCATAACTGTTACCTATCTCTTCCTAATATCTGGAGTTCCCTCCCACCGGAGAGGTATCCTCAGTATTAGAGGATACCATAACATCATCTGGAAGGAGAGTCCCAACTATGGGATCATTTCCCTCTACTCCAGTTGGATGTTCTCCTTCCCTGAGACTGTCATCCTCCTCAACAGCACAGAGGTGAGCAAACAGGAGTGGCTAACAGGGGAATTTTGTGAGGCAGTTTAGAGGGGGAGCGTTAGGAGGGGCTAGATACACTTAACATTCTTTAAACTTAAAGCCCAAAACACCCCCTAATAAAAACAAAACATCATCAAAGGAACGAGCTGCAGGAGTAAAAAGAGAATGCAGGCAGAAGTCCAGCAACAGAGTGGAGGCTACCCAGTTTATTGCACCCAGTGCAGCATGCATGATTACCTGCCCCATGGGCAGGTGGCATATGTGTGCATTCAGTGTAAGGAGCTACTAGCCCTCAGAGACTGTGTACGGGCTTTGGAGACCAGAGTGGCTGAACTGGAGGAGCTAAGGGAGACAGAGAGGTACATATATAAGGCTTTCCAGGACACAGTAGAATGGTCCCACCCCTGGTCTGACAGCTTGCCCAGACTGCAGAAGCCTGGCTCACCATACCAAGAGGAAATATTTCTGTGTTGAACTTATGGTTGAAGTTCTGGACAGGGCCAACAATCTGGTCAAGTACCAAAGGAAAAAGGACTTACAGGAACATGAAAGACATGCCAAGAGGAAGCAGAAAGGCTCAAGCTGGCTTTGCAGCTTGAGGACAGGATAGCGGTGTCAGTGTGGGAGCAGGCACTTGCTTCAAAGCTTCTGGGACAGGAACAGCAATTAAGGGACAATAATAGAATACAAAAGAGAGAACCGTTTGAGCAGCTGCAAACTCTAATATTCACAAGAATGCAGCCCGCACCATGGGCCACATCCACAGTACCCTAGCTTTCATTCCAGGATGAGCTGGGACAACTCCATGGCTGGGTGGCCATGCAGTTGGCCCCTCTGAGCAGCTGGACAGAGCAAATGAGCCCCATGCAGTCTTCAATGTTGAACCCATCCCATGTGGTGGCCTCCACACTCCAGCCTGGTGCCACGTGCATGACAAACATGGAAGGAGGGGAAAAGAGAGCAGGAGACCAGGAAACATGAACATAGTGGAGGGTGTCTTGTACATAGTTTCACGGTTTTCACTTGTGTAATCACTTTGCTGTGGGTTACTTTTAAAGCTTTTGGTGTTGCTGGTGTTTCAGTGTGCTAATGGCAGCTGACCTGCCAGACAACGGTTTAATATTGTACTTTTCCAATAAATCTGTAAAAATAAAGGTTTTTATTTTATAAAGAAATATTATTGCCATCACTGCAACACATCACATACTGTATATTTCAAATAATAAAGGGAGACACATGATCAGGGACAACTGGGTGGTTGTATGCAAAACCCATGTCTCAGTACTGCTATATACATCAGTTCATATAACAGTTATTTACATCAATCCATACGGTTCCCACCCCCAACCATTTCAACCTGTCATTCAAACATACGCTGCATGGCCGTTAGTTGCCCCCAACACAATCAATCAATTCCCCACTCCCCAAGCACGTTCAGGAAAGTATTATTCTTCCTGTGCCATTGGCCCATATAAGTCCATAATGTGAGAGCACAAAGCATCTCTGATTTCTGTTGCCTGGGTGCATCCAACTCCAGCTGTGGTAGGTGCACTTTCTGGCTGAGTGCACCGCTTCAGCAGACCCCTTGCTGTCATAGGTCCATTCGGGGGCCATGCCTCACCTTCGGCTTCACAATTCTGACCCATTCTCTCAAAGCCAGCAATCACTTCAGCAATATCTTCAGTAAACCACACACCTGCTTGCCTCAGAAACCTCTGCCACCACTTTACCCGCAGTCAACTTTCCAGCACCAAACAGGTTGGCAACAGACCTGTAACAGTCTGGGATAGCCAGCTTCCAGAGGGTTATAGCAAACGCTTATGGATCAGAATGGCCACCCTTATGTGTGTGTCTTTATGCTGGAGGGTCAGGGCAAGCTGCTTGCAAAGCTCCAGAAAATGAAAGTTCTGCATCCACTCCTGGTCATCCCAGGTCTGCATGATGATGTGATACCACCAGTCTGTGCTTGTGGTTCTGCTTGAGAAGCGCCAGTCTATATAGGTGGCAGCACAGGCTCCAGCAAGTGTCATGAGCAGTATCAGCCAGTTCAAATCTGCCACGTCTGTGTCATCCTCCTTCTGCTCCATCATTAGCTCTGTCAGGGGCCTTCAGTGAGTCAGAAAACACCCGAGCTGTTCGGGCAGCCCTGAGGTCAGTCACACCAGCTGGCTGTAGAAGTCACAGAGGTCCCAGAAAGTTACAGAATCCGTGACCTCTGTGACAGACTCACAGCCTTAATTACTGTATTATTATAACCTCGCTAGTGGGGAGATGTGAGGCCTGGGAGGTTGAAAGACTATATTGAAATTGTGCCAGACATGAATGGACATTTGGGTTGATAAGTGTGAAGTGGATTTTTTGGGGAATACGTCAGCAGAGTAAGGCAAATTCCCCAACTCTTGCTATGCAAAAACCCAGCCTTTCAAAACTACACCCAGAGGAGTGGGTCATTGCCTGCTAACTAGTTCCTGAAAGTTGGAGATCAAAGGCCTAAGTTCTAGAAAGGAACAGGCTGATCTGCTCAGCCTGGGTTCTGGTTCTGAATCTGAGACAGTTATGAACTTGTAGCTACAGGGAAAACCCAGTTGTGGGATTTGAAGGACTTTCCAGACCCAAAATTGGAGTTGGGGAGACCCCAGTCAGCTTTTCAACATGTTTCTAGGGTCTTGTTTTAATGTGTTTTCTCTGTAATGCTTTCATTTAGCCTCTGTGCTGGGAACCAGGATCTGATTTCATAACACATCAAACGTACTTCTGTTAGAGTTAAGTAAGTGCAGTAACGAAGAAGTAAAAGCCAAAATTTAGGAAACTGGGGTCCAGATTCCGCATGCCATTAAATAGGTATGGGTCCATGGCATTACAGCAGTGTTAAACCAGTGTGAGAGGGGAGTTGCTTCCTAGTTACAGAGAGGTAATTCAGGCAGCATTATGTTACCTGAAGGGTAATAAATAGGAAATAAGTTACTAGGGAAAGTGATTGAAGCAAAGAGTATATATGAGTACAAGAGACAACTAGACTTATTTCCAGGGAAAGAAAGAGTAAGGGCCAGATGCTCAAAGGGATCTCAATGGGAGATAGGTGCCTAAGTATCTTTGAGGATATGGGACTAAGACCCAAGAGGAAAGGACAGTCATGTTGGGCTGATAAGACTCAATGGCCTTTTCCTATTGCTAAGTGATTTTGTGTTGCTCATGGTCTTACTGCATGTGAGTAATAGTGAAATTCATTCTAGGGGTATTGTAAATGGTTGAATACATAATATAATTATTATAAATAATATGCTTGTCTCACCTAAAGGTTTAGAAAATACAAATAATTATATTAATGCAGCATTAAGGGTGAGATTTTAATTGTCTAAAATTCAAAGTTAAGGTTTCTCCATCAGCCCTAACTCTTTCCCCCTGAGTGCCTGCATAACAAGATACTCTTTAATAATATACAGGGGTTTTGCATCAGTCAGTGTATTCATAATTGTTGTCTACAGTAGTTTCACTCCAGCATACCCAGAGTTACACTAGCTTGTAGTAGAGAGTTCATTTCAACTTTCTGAAAAGGTGACTATGAGAATAAGCAGTGATCTACCAGCTGTTAAGAGGATAGATAGAAACATGAGGGAGGTTTCAAACTGGTGTATAGGAGAGAAGGCCAGATGTATGAGGAGCATATACAGACACTGTCAGAAATGAGGAAAGAAGCAGCTAAAAGAAGCAGATGGGTGGACAAGGCAGCAACACACAACACGAAACCTAGGGAGAGAAAAAAGGAAAAAATGTTGGAGAAAACAAACCCCAGTAAATATGGAAATAACTGAGAATAATGAGGTACTCATGGGTATTTCTAAGATGTGTGTATGCAAATACAAGACTCATAGCAAAGATAAAGTCAATAACGATAACAGTTAAAGCCTCCATTTTACCTGGGCCTCAACCAGGCCTTTAATATTGTTGGCCCTGTGTTGTACCTACAATGGAATGTGGGTACAAAATTACAAGTGCAAATAATTATATCCTCAGTTGCACCCACTTAGACATCTAGACCCCGCCAACACCCGAAAGGTGTATCTATTTAAAATTAAATAAATAAATTCCATGCAACCTAAACTGCTATAAGCCAATCTTAAACAGATAGGGAAGTACCCCCACACAAAGTTACACTAGTTTATCTACACTGGGTTAACATCACACAATTAGTTAAAGTGGTGCAACTTCTTTGCAGAGAAAGCCCTAGGTACCTGATTTGTGGATATCATCAGCTAAATGGGTACAACCGCATGCACATTATTGCACCCACATTTAACTGAAAATGGAGGATTTCACCCACAATATAGCAATTTTTTGTAAAAACAAACAAACAAACAAACAAACAAACCCCGTAAGCTTGAGGACAAAATTATTTCCCCATCAGACTCTGAGCAGCATTAGAGATCGGGAGGAAGTGCACCAGCCTAGCAATGTTGCATGGAGACATTGGTCCTGATTTTCCACTGACTCGCACCCTGTACTCATTTACACCTGAGCAAGCTGGGCATAAAAAGCTGCCCTTCTGGTTTAGTAGCATTTTACACAGTTTGCACAGCTTTAAATGACTGCACAAGATGCAAAGCTGTGAAGAATCAAACCCATTATGTCTTTGGACAGAGTTATATCATCAGGCGAGCAACAGGACAGTGTGCTGGCCAGTGGAAACTGCTGTAACTTGGAGTAGATGGAGGACTGGAACAATTACTGAATGAAATATAGAGAGTAAGAAAAACTGTACGTAAGGCAAAAGGAAAGAAAGACTGGAAAAAGTAAATGTCAGTAAAGATCGTTCCCTTGCTTACATCAGTCCTACATCAGTGTAAAGCCGTTCATTTGAATGCAGTTACTCCTGAAAGAGAGAGAAGAAACTGGGATTAGGTTAGAATAAACAGACTAATAAGAAAATTAAGTACTTAAAGAATAAGTGATCAGTGAAAGAGACAATAAAGCCTCAGAGGCAGTGAGAGTAATTTATTGACAGCACTGGTAGACATTCCTAAATTTTTTAATGAATTATTTGCCTCAGTGTTCACAAAGGAGGATAGGAAACAGATGCCAGAAAGAGACATAAATTTTACAGCAGACATTGAAGGTATACTGAAGAAAATCAGGATCATACCAGAAGAGGTGACCTAGAAATTAGAATATTTAAAGACTGACAAACCTGAGGGGTCAGAAGGTACTCATCTGATGAAGGGTCCCAGAAGAGACAGGGAAACTGTTAGCAAGGTTTTTTTTTGTAATTTATTTGGAATAAAAAAAAGAACAATGTAACACAAATTTGAGAAGTGATCTAGGTGAAATCGAGAAAGCTACAGACAGGTAAGATTAAAGGTGAACTAAAATGCTTTTTGAAAAAAAAACATCAAGGCATCAATTTTAAAAAAGTGGAAGTTCCAAACCTTTAACAAGGCTACATGTGTAAACTGTACAGTTACACAGAAATATATATATTAAAAGTCACCTGTATTCAGAGTTGTTTCTTCTGTAATAGCTTGTGACCACCACTAGCATAGATTAACAATGGAGGGCACGAGACTATTTTTTAAATCCTTCAATTTTAACTTCAATAGTGGGACGATAGTGGGAACACTGGATTATGCCCTGAGCAAAAAAAATGTATGCAAGGTGGCAAACAATGGAATTGCCACTAAATAGGACCAAACTTTGCAAGAGGGAGGTAGGTGGGGCCTAAGTAGTAACTTGCTTCTCTCCTTATCCCAGGGATGCCCCTCTTTGTGACTGTGGCAGGTCTGGATAGGGAGGGAGATTGGGGCACAGCTTTTCAGCAGCTCTGTGCCTCAGCATACTCTTTAGGAATATACTGTGTTTTAGCGTGTGAGTAAACACTGACAGAGTCAACACTGACTTATGCCATTCTATCTCCAGGTGTCTATGGCTGCCTGAAGCCCGTCTTGCAGTTCTAGGAGTCATCAAGGTCCCAGTCTCTGGCAATGCTGTTTCTTAAGGCTGGATCTGAAATTCCTGTGCAGTCAGACCATGTTTATGGTTCAGTGCCTCTTACCTCCTTCTCTACAGACTTGCAGCCTGCGTTAAGCTTCTGCAGGTTCCAGTCCTCCTACTCTCTTGCCTCACAGTCATCCTCAGTATTGTAAACCCTGCTCATCAAATAATTTGTGACACTTCTGCAAATACAAACTCCCCGACATTTTCACTTACTTCTGGCCTTTCCAGGGAATAGTCTCGTGATATAGGCCATGGGCACCACTGTAATAAACATGCTATAAATGGATAATATTCGTAGTGTGCAAAAGCAAGACCATGTCTGACAAAATACAAAATGAATAAAAACAGAGAGAAACCATAGACAAATTCCTTTGTAAATTTCCATAAAGCTTTTTATACAGAACAAATAAAAATTCCCTGCCAGACTAGTGACGTACAGTAGAGGCAGTGGGTTACTTTCATATACGTGCCAATTCTCTATCCATTAGAGAGGTTAGATATAAGTTCTAACAGTAGTGGATGAAGGAATGAGGCCAGTATAAGGCCAAAGTATCAGTATTAAGACCGTTTTTGTTCTTTTTATGTAGGCAACCAGGAACATAGAATGTGCAGTGAGAGGGTAAAATTTGATGGTTGTACAAAACTGCCCAATAAGTCAATATGAAGGAGGCAGACACTATAGTAGAGAACAAGTAGGAGAGGCTAGGATCAAGGACAGATAAATGGCTTAGGGAATAACATAGAAAAATGTAAGAGAAAGAAATTGAAGATGAAAAGAGATATGCTTTCAATTGTCAAATGACTAGACTATACTATTTTAACTGCAGCCTGTGGTAGCTGATTGTATTAAACAGCTCTATATACCGACAAATAAAAAGTAGTTTTCCGGACTTTACTTTTTAGGGAGCAAAGCTTGCCCAATGGACAGTGGGAATGTCTAGCTAACCCATTTAATCACCGTGCCACTGCATCCTAAACCTGTCCTTATTGGGCCCTCTGTAACTGTGCAGAAGATCTTTTGGCAGAGCTGGGAGCGCCATCATTTGGAGGGAATGCACAGCTTTGTGTCTCTTTTCTGACAATGGCACCCATCATCACAATATCTGAGATCTGAGTGTGCTGCCTCCAACCTGTGCAGAAGAGCTGCAATAATTCTGCAGCGGCCAGAACATCCTTCAGGGCTGGGGAAGGATTTGCCCCTTAGTCCCCAAATCTCCCTTCCTCCTGAATCTGACACTGGGTAACATAGCACTTTGTAACATCCTTTTCTTCATTCCCTATAGAATTGTTCTTTTCCCTACAAAATATACCTAGTTTTATACTCTGATCTGAATACGAGATTTACTCTTCTATATGATTTCACTTATGTTCTGCTGTACCTTTAATGACTGCAAGGTTTTATTGAGGGCACAATTTGGACCATAAGACAGAAAGGGAATATGTGGTAAATCTATTCAGGAATAGGGAATAGTTTGAGAAGGCTTCCAGGCCTCTCTGTCCATCCTAAAAACTTCTCATGTTCTTCTGATGCACTCATTGAATTACATCAGAATATAAAAAAGTTGAAAATCTTGGCTTAGTTCCAAAGCATCCTGGTTTACCTGCATTTCTCTTGCATTTAGAAGCACGTGATTTACCAGTAGGTAGTTCAGTACATCTCAGTGTAACCTAATGGGCAATGCAATGTCAATAGAAGCACTGAGAATTTTTAATACTTTATCTCCAGTTAATGAAAGTGGTTAACAGGTTATTATGAAATCTTTCAGTGGATATTTGTGGACACTGGAGAGACAAGGAAATAGAACTTTTTTAGAGATCTGCTTTTTATAGTAATGGGGATATAAACACCTAAAAATCAGGATTTTATACTAAAAGGGCAAGCTAACCTTACTAAATGGTGATTACTCACTGTATAATAGAAAAGGAAATAAAAGCTTTTTAATAAAATGTATCAAATCCTAAGAGTGCAGTTAAACTCATTAAAGAAAAAATGAAGTTGGAAAAACTGGTCTTATTTTTTTTTCACTCCCAGTAGAGTTCATTTCTACTTCAACAACTAAGCCAAGGTCACATTTAACTCACTTCAATTTCACCCAGTGCACAAGCTAATGTCAATAGTACAGCTGCCATGCAGAGCTAAAGACTGATGGTTAGACAAAGCCATTTACACAAGGCTGGGTCTTTCATCTTCTCTCAGCTAGTGACATAACAAAGCACTGAGGTTATTCTCAACTAGAGACTATAACTGGCATATTAGAAAAAATGTTATTCTCCTTAGCTGTCACACAAAGGATCTGAAGAAATGTAGAAATGTTTTTTCCTTGGTCATCTAGGGAGATCACAAAGTGACTCTAATAGCCTTCACTCTGAAATTTTCACATGGTTTAAGTGATTGCCAAGTCTGATATTTTCCATTTACACTTCATTGCCATCAGAAAAAGAAAAAAAATCAATATACCTACCTACTCAACTGTGTCACAGGATGAGCTTATAAAAGAAGACATCAGTCTTTTTAGGGCATGAAAAATATACTTATTCAAATATATCTTATTTAAAATGACATAAATTGCAGTGGTTAGTCAAGATTCGATTTCCTCTAAAATATAAGATTTAAAATATTCCCTGACTTGCCAAGGAATAAGAATCCTTCAAATTGTTGATATATATAAATGAACTTGTTTTCTGTTGTAAGTTATCCCCACCATAGCATACTTGTATTAGGGGCTATTTTTATGAATTTCACAGGGAAAGTGAGAATCTAACATATTATCACATTTTTTCTGAGTTGCCACAAATAATGGGAATTTTGCCAAGACATGGGAGCCATAACTTCTTTTCATTTCTATTTTACTGTGTCTAGGACTTCCAGTTCCCTTATCTTATTGGCTGTAATAAAATACCAAGTGATGCTATGCAATTTAACAAGCTTTTATACCATATATTTCCTAACTTGCTTTTGCTGTTACATTTCTTGTCTGTACATTAAAGATGTAACTATACGCAACAGTGTAAATATCTTTGTTTCAGTCCAAGATATTACCTCAGCTGTCTGATGGCTCTCTCAATTAACAGGACTCATGTCAATTTATCAATGCAGTTATTTTAGCATTTGTTTGGGGTAGACTCCAGCCCACTTGATCCTCATCAGGGGCATATGACAAGTGAAAGCTAATCATGTCCCTGACTAGCCTAGTCTGAGTAAAAATTGCAAGGTCACATTCACCTAAGATGTCATTTTCCTGTAAATTTCCCTACCTATCACCAGCACTCTTCTGCCATGTTTCAGCACATCTCTCTGGCTAAGAGGGTGGATAACTTAAGAACTGAGATGACACTCTAATCTACCTGACAGTGGTTGCTAATCCCTTACCCTCTTGATGGCTAAATGTAAGGGAACCAATTCCATGATTGTTTAACAACTGTTGGCAGGTGAACTGGAGGGTCATCTCAGCTCTAAAGTACATCATCCACCCTGTTGGCCAGAGAGATGTACTGAAACATGGCAGACCAGTTGGTCAGTCAGCTTGAAGGGCGGAATTTCTGAGGTCATTCCTGAACCTGTGTCCCCCATGTGGTAACACAGCACACTAGCCGTAAAGCTACTAGGCCATCCCCCACAGTTACAAGTATTTCAAGGTCAATTTATCAATTTAACAGCTTCATTTTCTTAATCACTAAACTTCTGTCTCTTTGAGCTTGTGCTGAAAGACTGTGGCTGCTAATTAAAATGGAGCTTTACTAGCAAGTACACAAATTAGATCCTGTCAGTAAGTTTATTCTAACTATTGGTCATTTCTAAATGCCTTTTTAATCCCCTAATTTTTACATTAAAATTCAAAAGCCTAACAATCTTAATCACCCCTACATCAAATTCATCATTAAGAACAGGAAGCCAGATGGTATAATTTTGATTTACCGGACTTCAGCGTGAATTAATGTACTGAGTGCCGATAATGAATACATCAAACCTGATATTGCAGAAACCTATGAATCTGGCATGTTAAATTAATAACACACTTTGCACAATGAAAGCATGTAAGCTCATATAAAACTGAGGAGTAATGGTCCCTTTTATTTTAAATGGTCTTTATTAGCCTTCCGTTTTGACTCTTAACAAAAGATGAACATTTTGTTTAGGAAAGTTCTGTCCATTTCACATCCACTCTCTCTAATGTAACTTAGAAACTAAAAGCAAAATGAAGATGAAAATCTTTCTAATTATAGCCTTTTTTAGGAATGCAGATATATTTCTGGGAAAACCTGTATTGAAGAGACACAGTGACATAGGGTGACCAGACAGCAAGTGTAAAAAAATTGTGACGGGGGTGGGGGGGCAATAGGTGTCTATATCAGACAAAGCCCCAAATATCAGGATTGTCCTCATAAAATCAGGACATCTGGTCACCCTACAGTGACATGACCCGGGGCTATGCTTAGATTTATGTTGCAACTATGTGTATGAAGTTTAAATGACACCCAGAAACTCATCCACATCGAAACATCATATCACATATTTGTTTATTACATAAAACATTTACTTATTACACATGTACCATAGATCTACACCTGATTATAGACTGGTCTTTCATTTATTTCTTAATTCCTATACTTTTTTGTTTCTCATTTCATTGTGGCATATATTGTATATTGTTCAGTGAAACTAAATAACATAGGTTACAGATGAGGGGCGGGGAGTGGTTCAGTTACAATAAAAAGAATAATCATTCAATTGTATGATTCATGCATTTGGGAAAGACGTTTTTCCAGGGGAATACTTAATGGATATGACCCATTTTGACAATATCTTATAGTTACACAAATATTGTATTGTATATACCATAGTGATAGGCTCTTTAGAAACACTATCTATCTATCTACACAATTAAAATAACAGAACATTTGAGCCAATAACTAGCCTGTGTGCTAATGTTAAATCATTGTATATGGCTGAATTAGCTTAAATTCCTAACTTTTTAGGTTATAAACTTTTCATGCACCTAGTGAGATATAAAAAGAGAAATGAGACATTTATAGTAATACAGAGCTCACAATAGTCTAGTCATGCCTTTGAAAACAAAGTTCCAGTCCTACTCCCTGTGAAGTCAATGACAAAATTCCCATTGGCTTTGGTGAGAGCAGGATCAGTCCCAAATACTCAGGTAGAGTTTTCCATTTTGAGAATTGCTAGTGACTTTTTCATATACACAGTAGCAACATAAATAGAAGTAGACCATTCAGTGTGAGTTCTAGCTCTAAAACATTCCTGTGTTATACACCTTCTAAATGAAATAGAGTTTGGAATGCTTTTGCACTGAATAAACTAATACATATAAATATAGACTCACAGCCAAGAAGTCAGGATGAGAACAGTCTCAGCTTTTGAAACCACAGACTATTTGCTATAAAATCATTTAGAGAGGTAGAAAATGATTAGTCCAGCTCTGAGCAGGCTATAGCTGACTGAATAGGTTAACATGAGCATAAACATTTCCCCATCTTTATTCTGTCTCTCAATCTATGTACAGTAAGCAAATATTTCAACAGTCTCAGTGTAGCTATAATCAATATAGCCAATAGAATATGGATGAGTTAATACCAGGACAAATGTTGCAAACCCTGAATTAGTTGCTACTTTCATTGGCTCAGTGTGTCCCTGCACTTGTAACTAGAACATATAATTTGTATTGCTTAGAGCTATGTTGCTAAGACTGATTGCTAAACAAAACGAGAGATGCATTAGGGGTTTATCTTGAAGCGATAAAAAAGCCCTCTTATGCTTCTAGTTTTTATATTTTAGTGGCTTTATCCTTCAAAGAACCCGTGCTTGGGTTTGGTGTTCCTTCCTCCACCCGCTCTTCCTTCCCCCCGCAAAATGAGAAAGAACGAAAAATAGGCTGCTAAACGTTCTAGCAACTTGAATGGAATAAGTCAGTTGTTCCTGGTGGAAAATATTTCTTACTCTTAAATCTCTAGCTGAAGCTCATTTGACAAACCTATTATAAAATGAATAAATGCAGCTCGGTGTGATTTGTCCATTGTCAACATGTTAACACACTTTATTTGAAGATAGATTGATGAAGGGTGGCTGAAGGAGTTTACCCTCCTGAGTTAAAGAATAGAAAACCCTTTTTTCTTAGCATTTTTCTTTTTTTCTTAGAAGTTCACAAGAGGAGATATACAATTATCCTCGACTTGCTGATGCAAAGGAACAGAGCATTTAGTTTCTTGTCACTGTCTCTGAAATTCCTAAAGGTACAATTAGCATTTCATTTGACATAATGTTGAAAGGTTCATAGATTGATCTTCCCTAAAATGCAGCAAGAATTTTTTGAAATGCAAATTTTGACATTTATTAACTTTTATTCCAGATCTGTTTATAGACTGTAAAACTGTGCATACATTTAACTCGAAGAAGCTAAAAGGACAATGTTTAGGTGGATACTCTGTGTTATAATAAAAGTGTGTTTTATTGTTTCAACAATGAAATTTTTATTATCAGAGATTTATGATATCAGCACAGCAGTTTTTACTGCATGATTCACAGTGTTTTTATAGATGTATATTCAACAAAACAAGGAGAGAAATTGTACTGCAGTGCTCTCTCTCAGGAGTGCATTTCCCCATTGAAATAATGTCAGCAGTTTTCCACCTTCAAAGCCCTGTGTTTTCAAATCAATTAACAATTCTAATTGTGCAGGAACAGTTGTTCACTTAGCTTGGCAAATGGGACAGGAAACATTATTTCCTTTCTTTGCCTAAAACGAAGACTTTAATCTTCTGAACCATATTTAACATATAAAAAGCACACAACTGAAAAGTTAGACAGTTCTGAAACTCAGTCAGTTGTGATTGTTGTTTTTCTCAGTGTGGATTGCATTTATTTTCCAGCACATCTTATTTTCAAGCTTTGGTGGAAGGGTGGAGCAACATACTCGTCTCGGTATGCCAGCAAACTACTCTAGGATCACTTACATCTGATTTTTATCTATCTGGACAGCTGTAAGAGTTTATGCTTTTGCAAGGTGGTAAACACTGGTACTGACCTAACTAGTGATTCCAGGATGCAGATCTGTATCTGGCAAGCTAGACAGAGCTGACATACAGTAATATAATAATGTACTGAAACCAAATCTGCTCTTAAAAGTGAAATCTACATTCTACAATGTTCATTGTGTGTGAATGAACATATGTACATGTGATTATATATATATATATACAAAGAGAGTTAAAGTAATTATATATATATATATATATATATATATATATATATACAGTGCCTAACAGATAATAAATAATTAAAACAAGAATACCTTTCACTTGTATAGTACTTTCCCTCCGTATATTCACTTTAGAAAGAAGGGCAAATATTATTACCCAATTTTACAAATGGAGCACCTGGATAATCATCTGCATAATCAGAGAACAATTCCTTAGCATAATCAAGAATAGAACTCTACAGCACCTGACAACAAGACCCATGCACAATCCACTAGACCACAATTTCCCTGGGTGCTACTCACCAAAACACACACACACACACACACACACACATACAAAATCTCTTTGCCAAAAAACCTGGACTGGCAAAAATTCAAGCCCATTACAGAGATGGTCTCCAAATAATCACATGCATACTGTACATTGGAAAAACAACACTATTGTTTTTCATATGAATATCAGGAAAACTCCTTAATACAAATAATCTTGCAGGTGTGTATGCAATGCATAGTTGTATAACAGAGCATATATGGGTCATACCCTCTGATCTCTCGACCCATCTCAAAACGCCTCTCCACAACTCTTATCACAGAGAGTCTGCAGGGTGACATCTGCAGGTTTTGACAGAAACCAGGATTGGGACAGAAGACTACCATTATGCCTATCTTTTCTGATAAACACTTACATGCAGATTTGAAAAACACTTACATGCAGATCTGATAAACATTCACATGCAACCTTACCAGATTGTGGTCCTATAGGAGAGGGCAACACCTGTAAATCAGGGCCATTAATTTGCATCTGTCTCCTGTTAAGGACAGGTGGCCATAAATTTGGCCTTAGACTGGGGCTGGAACTGGATATTAGAAAGGTCAGAATATCATTTTTGCCATGGTTGGATCATTGCTTTACACAAGCAACAGAGAACCCAAACTCCTTACAGATGGGAGGGTATGTTGTGATGATTGTCTCTAGGAGAGTACTGGCCTGAAATAATTTGTAACAGAAAGTTAGAGAAGATTTTTTTATACTCACTGTTGGTTTATTCTTGTGATGAATTGCTGGAAGAATATACTCATGTCTTCCACCACTGGTTCACTGATGAGCTGCAGGAGTTGAAGCATTTGGACAGGACATTGGAGTAGTGATGACAGACAACCCATTCAGAATTAGATTAGATATTCTACTTAGAGCTTGTCTACCCTGAGAAATTAATTTGGATTGAGGGAGAGTATGAATTAAAAGCAGAATAATTATTCCCAATTAACTCCCTGTATGGCTGCTCTAACCTCTGTCATAGAGGGCCTAGGTATATTTAATCCTACCTCAACACAGAGGGATGGACTAGATGACCTCTTGAGGCTCCTTCCAGTCCTCCAGTTATGTGATTCTATCTGAAATAAATGTGCCTTATTCTGAATTAGCTTAATCCAAAGCTAATTTGGAATGACATGCTCTTATATTGAAATAAGAGCATTTACACAAGGAGTTAACCAGGAATAACTCACCATATGGTTAAGCCCTTAGAGTCCATATTCAGACTTACTCAGAAATGCATGCAGGAGTATAGAGTTTCTTCCACCTCTTTCATTGTGTATCATTGGAACAACTGATTAGATTTTTAGAAAGTGCTCCTTAATCTGCAGTGCTTGTTGCTGAGAGAGACAACACTTTCTTATTGCAACACCTTTTCATTATCCATTGATGAAGAAACGCTCCATTTTTGTGTCAATCAAAGGGGGTGAATCATACAGAGGTATGGGTTGTCGCAATATCAGTGTACTGATGATACATAGCTTTAGCCCTGCTTTTTGGTCAGTCCAATAGATAGAGAGCAGGCTGAAACTCAGACCACATTAGGATGATGCTGGTGGATAGGGGGTGATTTGAAGGACTGATTGGTGGTCAGTGCATACCTGGTATTCAGGAAGTAATAATTATACTTGTCATTTATCTAGATCTTTTCATTTACCTCAAGGTTACAAAGTGCTTTACATAAGTCGGTATCATTTTCCCATTTTACAGCTGAGAAACTGAGGGTATGTCTACACTGAAGCCTGTAGGTGTGACTCCTAGTGCCAGTAGAAAGACTTGTGCCAACTCTGCTTGAGCTAGTGCACTAAAAATAGCAGGGTCAGTGTTGTGGCTTGGATAGCAGCTCCAGGCTAGCCACCCAAGCTTGGACCCAGAGGGCTGGGCAGATTTATACGCAGGCTGCTAGCTCCAGCCAAGCCTGTGCCACAATTTCCACATTACTGTTTTTAGTGCACTAGCTCAGACGGAGTCTACCCATGCTGGGAATCACACCTCAATGTATAATGTGGTATGAAATGTTATATTTTGTATATTTGAGTTTATTTAATGAAAAGCTTGCATTTTAGTAATAACACTGATATTTGTTAGGAGTTCACAATAATAAATTGTGAATTTGTTTTCTAAATGTTTTATATTTTTCTACCAGTTGTAGAATGAAACTTATTCCAACAAAGTTGATTATTTTCCCCCTCAGTTATTTATTATGGCTTAGTCTAAGTGAGATGTGCTTTATAATGATAGGATGATAACATGCTTATTGATTTTATGTTAATCCTAGGGTTTTAAAATGTATTTTAAAATGTAGGGTTAGAAAAATGATTGTTTCCCCTCTGGTACCATAGTTTATTGCCAATGAGTCTCATATAATGAAAATCTTACATCTTGTTTTTCCAGAATTTTAGACATCTCACATCAATTTAATGATGGAATTTCTGAACATTATGCACAAAAACATGAGTGGCCGTTGTGCTCTGATAAAAAAGATCAGATTATAAGGGAAATGATGTTTGAAACTTTATGTAACCAGGCCACCTTTCTTCAGATGTTGTTCTTTCAAAGAAACTACAGTAGCTACTTGAGCCAGGGGTACGTTAATTATTAGGCTAGAAATTAAGATCTAATCAACAGGAATGGAAATATCAGATTTTGCTTAGGTGCATGGCAAATGTTTTTGATTACAGTTGAAGTTAATTTGCAAAAGTCCCTAACTTGAATAAAAGTGTCTAATAAACAAAGTAATAACTAGGATAGAAAACATGTTTTATAAGTTATCCATGTGTTCTGTCACCATGTTAGGAAAACAAATAATAAGGCAAGAGATTTTCACGGATATATCATAGTAAGACTCTTCATATTGTATGAATACTGCATAACAGGTTCATCAATGCAACAAAATAATTATTCTCGTATAGCCCAGTGAGTTAATGATAAAGCTAGGAACAGAAGTCAGAAGATCTAGCTCCCAGACCTTACTCTACCCACTAAATCACACTGACATTACATGCTGATAATAGCTCATCTTAACTAATTAGCCTCTCACAGTTTGTATGGAAACTTCCAACTTATCTGTATGTATATATATATATCTTCTTACTATATGTTCCATTCTATGCATCTGATGAAGTGGGCTGTAGCCCATGAAAGCTTATGCTCTTATAAATTTGTTAGTCTCTCAGGTGCCACAAGTACTCCTGTTCTTTTTGCGGATACAGACTAACATGGCTGCTACTCTGAAACCAAACATTACATGCAATGATGGCACTTAATCTTTTCTGCGAGAATACAATAAACACTGTCATGTAATATTTTCATTACCTTCATTTTATAGATAGGGAAACTGAGACAAAGTCTAGGACCAGACTGTAGCTCTTCTGCTCTCCCAAAGGAAGATCCTAGAGGCAACGAAGCTTCAGATTTGGTAGCAAGGCATTTTCAGCAAAAGACTTTCTACTCTGGAATTCATTTGATTTTAAAAGTATTTGCCATTTTATTAATAATATCAATAAATGTTCTCAAGTTTTGCACTTTTCTGTTATTAATCACCGTGTATTAGGATAATACTTTTTTATTTTCATTAAAATAGCTAAAAGCAAATCTCTAAAAATGCAAATGGACAACACAGATGGGTGCTCAGTGTTATTAAGTTAGGTGTCATCTTGTCTCCTTGTGGTCCTTCCTGGGTTCCAGTGAGGGCAGGAATTTTTGATTTGTTCTGAGCTCATGGGCCTGGCCCAGGAGATGTTCCTTAGTGTTTTATTTCTGCCTCACAGGTTTCTGATTTAGGATTTGATCCTGCAAGTACATACAGGTGGATAATCCCACTGAGTTCAGTTGGATTACTTGTATGCATAACTTTAACCGTAAGTGCTCTCAGGGTTATGGTCACAGAGGGGTGGTTTTACTCTGGATACAACAGGAAGCTTGCTACCCAAGGAAAACTGCTCTCCACCCACCGTCAAACCATGTTTGGGTATATATCATTTTTAACTGCATATATCCAAGTAATACAAACTGTTGTTTCATAAGAAAATGTATTTATTTTACTAGAAATTAGAGGTTTTATTAACTGCTGCCCTTGGGTACAATCCCGTACTGTCTTCTGCCATTGTTGGGCAGTGCATGTTGCCAGAAAATCTTTAAAAATAATGAGGCCACATAAACGATTCAATGCTGAATTATTGTTTGAAACAGGAGTACAGAAACTTTGCACCTGTCAGTTCTGGCTGATTTTCAAAATGATGTGCAAGTTTAAAAAAAATGACCTGCCAGTCTGTGCTTGTGATTAAGGTCCCACTCAAGTTCTTCAGTGGTTTTAAAAGGGCATTTATCCTTGAAGGGTTATTTCTGTATGAATCTGTCCATCTCAGACCGATGGTGTGAAAGGTTTGCTCTGTGAATTAGAGATAAAATAAAAGCTCCGCTCACAGTGGTCCAGTATTGTCCATTTTGTGAGTAGTTTATAAACAGCAAAGGTGAAATGCTGACCCCATTTAAGCCAATGGAAGTTTTGCTATTGATTTTAATGGGGCCAGGATTTCATCCTAAATTATCTGGCAGATCAACTAATGTGCACAAATTACCAGTGACTATTAGTGTAGCATTTTCACTGTGGGCCAAATCCTTCATTTGTTGCTGAGGCAGAGCAGTTTGGCTGTGTGCTGGGGAACTCTGGGAGGAATCATTATTCACAGGCTCTGGAGTGGCCGGGAAGATATTCCACGTCTCCTGCTCCAGTCTGATAATTGGAGTAGCTTCTGTGGCTTTAACTGTTCCTGTCCTTCCATGATGGCCGTGCCCTCCCCACTTACATTGGAATATACAGAGCAAAGCCATGGAACTGACCTCTGTGCTGCTCTGAAACATATTGCGCTTTAGATGAAGTTGATGACACACTTCCAATAACTTACTGGCACACACCTGTATATTATGTTGTGATGGAGCTGCAAAGCAGGGGATTACACCTCCCCTAAGCTCTTTCCCCAGTGTATATCCCCTTCCTCCTGGCTCAGCATGGGACTACATTTTCTATCAGCCCCTTCCCCAGTCAACTTCCCCTTCGTCTGGCCAGGTAAGGGGAAATACCCTGAACTAGGAGGAGGAAGTGGCTGGGCTCTGTTTGGGAGTGGAATCTGCATGGCAGCAGGGAGCTGGAGAGAAGCCCCAGGAGCTGTGGGGCTCCTGTGGGATAGACCCACATGTACAACAGGCTGTGAGCGCTGGACATCACGGCTGGGTTCAGGTCTGTGTGGGACTTACGGAGGAGCAGCAGCAGCTGGGACAAGGGCAATGGGGCCCCCGTGAGAAACACTAACTGAGCCTGGCCTGGAAACCCACAAATGCTTAGTTGCTTGAATACAGACCGGACTGGAGGGGGCAGCCCAGGCACAAGGCCTGAAGAGCCCTGAGTCTCAATTGGACTGCGCTAAGGGCCCAAACGAGAACTTTCCTTGCCAGCCCTAGTAAAAACCTCTCCCTTCCATGTGTCTGAGTAGTTATTGGCACCCACCAGGGCTAGTCCCGAGAAGGTCTAGTTCACGTATCGGCAACCTTTGATACGCAGCCCGCCATGGAAATCCGCTGGCAGGCTGGGACGGTTTGTTTACCTGCAGGGTCCGCAGGTTCGGCCGATTGCAGCTCCCACTGGCCGCGGTTCGCTGTCCCAGGCCAATGGGGGCTGAGGGAAGCGGCAGCCAGCACATCCCTCAGCCCACGCTGCTTCCCACAGCCCCCATTGGCCTGGAACGGTGAACTGCAGCCAGTGGGAGCTGCAATCGGCCAAACTTCTGGACGCTGCAGGCAAACAAACTGTCCCAGCCTGTCAGCAGATTTCCCTGACTGGCCATGTGCCAAAGGTTGCCGATCCCTGGCCTAGCTGCTGAAGCACTTACAGTACTTGTTTCTGAGACCTGGTACACTGGGTATGCTACTGTCACCCTATGAGTCTGGGGTACAGAGTAACCTCAATAATTACAATTACAATAATCAATTGCATTGGAGAGAGATTGTTCCCCTGTATGCATGGGCTTTAAAGAATTCCAAATGTTCACTAGGTCTGTCACTGCACCAAATGGAGACAATGTACACTCAGTATCTGAAAATGACCTGACAGTTTCTGCACACACCAGAGGCTCAGGTATCTATTTCAGTCAGTGGCTCAGAGAAATTCAGCTGCTGGTTTAAAATTCAGTGACCACAGCCTTATGAAGTCAGTGCTCATTTTAAAATACGTATCACTGCAAATGCATATCTGTGTGCAGCAAGAGTCACTGCTTGAAGGCTGACAGATGTTTCCACATCATGACAGTCCATGGACCACCTGTAAATGTTTCATCAGCCACAGTGAAGAACCATTAATTTAGAACTAAACGCTGAGCAGCCCCATTTTAAATCCATAAAGGAACACTCCAAGGATTCCCTTGGCCTTCCTTATCCATCCTTTTTTTTTAAAGCTATTGAACCCTCAGTGTTTGTGTTAGACCAGAGTAATAAACTTAAGGGGACTAAATGTGGAGACAAATGGTGATATCATGGTCCCATTGAAGTCAATGGCAAAATTCCCATTGATTTCAGTGTGGCCAGGATTTCACGGAGTGTTTTTTAAGATTTGGGGAATGGGTTTGGTGAATATATTTTGTTATTCAATCCTGGAGAGTGCTGAGTGCCTTGTGCAAAGTGGCAAGCATGCTGAACTTCTGTTGAAGACACTCAGGTGCTTTGCATAGAAGAAAAATCTGCATCTCCTGCTTGCCATAGATATAGGCCACATGGATCTATAAGATCAAAAGCCTGTGGGGGAGGGGAGAACAATGGGCTATGTCCATGACTCACCCCAAATCCTGTTGTCTGAAGCCAACCTATTTGTCAGCTACTTAAGGATGTGGCTGATGATTCAGTTTCTTAGCCATGCATCTTTTTAGTGCTGCTTTGATTTCTAGGATTTGGGCCTAGGATTTGGGCCGTTTTACTGAAAAAGATTTGGCACTTTCCGTAAAATTTCTGTAAAACTCTCCATTTTTTTATGTGAAAAAGAAACAAAATATTCTGAATAAAGAGATCTACAATTATTCCATACATAGTGAATTATACAGTACTGAAGGGTGTTAATAGTGTAGTGTTGAGTTGAGTTTTTGAATTGTGGTCTGGACTGAAATAACAGAAGATATGTCATTAGTCTCACTTTAAGACTGTGTATAATAATTTCCTGTTGAAGACATTTGCTGATTAGACCTGACTAGGTTTTCTATGTCACTGCAAAGACAGAGCAAATGCTGATTAAAGCAATTAAAACTTTCCTTTGTTTGCAGAAGGAGATGTATTCATATATGGCTTTTTTGTTTGTAGACGTCTTAATAAGCTCTACCAGATTGAAATGAAATCTGTCATCAGTTATATTTTCTCTTAGACTAACTGTCTACTTCAAATACATATTAAGGAAGATTTGTTACCAAACCTTCCTTATGTGTTTTCTATTTGTTGTTGTAAAATGGTAAATGTAGAAATAACACTAGATCTATCAATGCGATAATATGCAATACATCTGACACCAAACACAGGAAAAAATGTAATGACTTATATAGTACTTGGAGTGGTGAATTTTTTGTTGTTATGGTTTTCTTCAAAATACAATTGTGCTGTTTGGTGTATGCTACCATGGAGGAATATAAAGCATTATTGGGGATGGAGAATTCAGCTTTTTAGAATATAAATTGGCTGATATGTAAATATAAACATCAATTAAGTTGTATCACTTGTTAAATATTTATTTACCAAAATGATTTAAACAGGAAAGCTTACTGAGGGGAGATTTGTTTGCTTCTATCTATATACCGCTGTTTTCTCTCTATTGTTTCTTTATCTTACATTCAGCAGTGTAGGTTGCTGTTTCAAGCAGCTGAAAATTTAAGGTGCATTTCTCACTGTTGTGCAGGGGAATTAGGCATGTAACTCCCATTAATGTTAATGGGAATTAGGCAGATAAACACTCTCTAACATTAGTGGATAAATAGATTCCCATTTTCCAATATGACACAGAGTTCATCTATACAACCAGAAGCTAGGTAATGATGACATGATCAGAGAAGTGCCTATATACAGAGGAGAACAATAAAAACTATGAATATAAATATAGCATTTTTGTTCTGACTATCCAATCGGAATTCTCAACAGCGTGCAATGGGAGACCAGATTTAAACAAAGTCACTTGGAAAATATTGATGAATTGCATCAATATCTTCCAAGTGGTCTTTTCCCACTATGGATGGATAATACTAAAGTATTCTTAGACCTTTCAATCATCCCTCATTTTAGTCCCAAAATTAACAATGTTCCACAAAAACTGGCTATCCCCTCATGTTTATTGTTGTAAAATATTTACCTCAGAAACGAAGAATCATGTAATTGCAGAAATAGCTATTTATATACTAAGGCAATGAATCCCATATCACTTCTAGTTTCCTGAATTAATAATTTTTGTTTCCCTTATTTTGGGTCTTTGAGTCTCACTCCTTTGGGTCTTGGCAGGTGTGTTATTTCAAATATTTACCAGGTAATTTTAAGGAAAGGCAATAGAAATGTGCCTTTTTGGAAATCTAGATTGACAGCAAGATAACATGATCCCAGGCGGAAAGCTTCTGGTTTACAGCTTGATTTTGTGTCGGGCCACATTTGCCAATTGCAAAATACAGAATTGCTTCACCTAACCTTCAGAAATTGAGTGATATCAAGTGCATTGACAGAAATAGGCATTTATGAGGATAAAAAACACTTTTGTAGTCAGGTGAAGGTTTTAAAAGAGAAACTAGACTTGTGAAGCCTTCATTGATTTAAAAAAAAGCAAAAACAGGTAACTGCCTCTAGATTTACTTTGGAGAAGGCTAGCTGTACCATTTAAAGGCAATTAACCATAACTACAATGATCCAAATAATAAATGATAGTATATACATTAGGACTGAGACTTCCAAAGGGGTACAGGGGAGTTGGGTACCCAACTCCTATTGACATTAACATCCCAGCCTGAATCCTCATTAATGGTAGCAATCAAACTACCTGTTTCAAAAATCTAGTCAACTGGCTTTTCCATGTGCCCTCATATAATTACACACTAATACACTGCCTTCCATTTCACGGAGATACACTTAAACTAGGAAGTTCGCTTAATCAGGACGCCTCCTAGGGAACAATTTACATCCAATGATAGTTAAAGGCAATGACTGCTGTTTAATAGGGATAGTAATGCTGCTTAATTGAGATTTCTACCAGTGACTAGGGTGAACTAGAGTGCCTCGTATTAAATGAGGATATTGATATAATAGGCATCACAGAAACTTGGTGGAATGAGGATAATCAATGGGCTACAGTAATACCAGGGTACAAAATATATGGGAAGGACAGAACAGGTTGTGCTGGTGGGAGAGTGGCATTATATGTGAAAGAAAGCGTAGAATCAAATGAAGTAAAAATCGTAAATGAATCAAACTGTACAATAGAATCTCTATGATAGAAATTCCATGCTCTAATAATAAGACTATAGCAGTAGGGATATATTACCAACCACCTGACCAGGATGGTGATAGGGACTGTGAAACCCTAGGAATAAATGGTCAGTTTTCATAATGAAGAGAGGTAAATAGTGGTGTCCCCCAGGGGTCTGTTCTGGGACCATTCCTATTCAACATATTCATAAATGATCTTGAAAAGGGGGTAAACAGTGAAGTGGCAAAATTTGAAGATGATACAAAATTACTAAAGATAATTAAGATCCAGGCAGACTGCGAAGAGCTGCAAAAGGATCTCTCAAAACTGGGTGACTGGGCAACAAAATGGGAGATGAAATTTAATGTTGATAAATACAAAGTAATGCACATTGGAAAATATAATCTCAACTATAAATATAAAATGATGGGGTCTAAATTAATTGTTACCACTCAAGAAAGAGATCTTGGAGTCATTGTGGATATTTCTCTGAAAACATCTACTCAGTGTGCAGTGACAGGCAAAAAAGCAAACAGAATGCTGGGAATAGTTAAGAAAGGGATAGATAATAGGACAGAAAATATCATGTTGCCTCTATATAAATCCATGGTATGCCCACATCTTGAATACTGTGTGCAGATGTGGTCGCCCCATCTCAAAAAAGATATATTGGAATTAGAAAAGGTTCAGAAAAGGGCAACAAAAATGATGAGGGGTGTGGAACAGCTTCCATACTTGGAGAGATGAATAAGACTGGGATTTTTCAGCTTGGAAAAGAGATGGCTAAGGGGAGATATGACTGAGGTCTAAAAAATCATGACTATTATAGAGAAAGTAGATAAGGAAGTGTTGTTTACTACTTCTCATAACACAAGCACTAGGGGTCACCAAATGAAATTAATAGGCAGCAGGTTTAAAACAAATAAAAGGAAGCATTTCTTCACACAACACACAGTCAATCTGTTGAATTCCTTGCCAGAGGATGTTGTGAACGCCAAGACCATAACAGGTCTAGGGTTGAAAAAAGAACTAGATAAATTCATGGAGGATAGGTTCATCAATGGCTATTAGCCAGGATGGACAGGAATGGTGTCCCAGCCTCTGTTTGCCAGAAACTGGGGATGAGCGACAGGGGATGGATCACTTGATGATTACCTGTTCTGTTCATTCCCTCTGGGGCACCTGGCACTGGTCACTGTCGGAAGACAGGATACTGGGCTAGATGGACCTTTGGTCTGACCAAGTAGGGCTGTTCTTATGTTGTTATGACTTAGTGGTTCATAATCATGCCATCATAACAAAAGTGGCACATTGACTGATTTTGTTATATTTTTATATATTACTAAATCTATTTTTAAAAAAATATGATAAATAGCATAGAATAGCAATTAAAAAGTATACTGATTTTCTATATGAAACAAAAATATATAAAGTAGAAAAATCTATTCAGAGCAAAATATAAGAGGCAGAAGGAGATATTGGTAGAAAATAAGCATGCTGTCTAATTCTGATCTGGACCATTTTTTTTAAACTTTGGACATGATGATAATATTATTTTTCTGTATTGCTGTAGTGCCTAAGACTCTCAGTCATGGACTAGGCCCCTAGGCACTGTATAAACAAATAAATTGTCAGGCCATGTCCTAAAGATCTTAAAATCTAAAGAAAATACAGGCGACAAAAGGTGTATACAGCAAACAGTGAGACAATACTGGTCACCATAACAGGCAGAGGATGTAGTACACGCATTGCCTAACCATTGGGAAAATTTTTACAGGCATCATGGTAAAAGAGAGTTTTCAGGAGGAATTTAAAGAAGGATAATTAGATGTCTTGGTGAGCGTTTATGCAGAGTTCCTCACATACGTGAGGAGCAGCATGAGAGAAAGCATGAAGGTGCTTGTTTGGAAATTTAACAAGTAGGCAATGAAAATTGGCATCATTGTGGAGTGAAGGTGGAGGTCAATATTTCGACAGCAGCAAGAGGTTAGGTGGGGATAAGTCAAGATGGGTGTTCAGCTCTGGGGTTCAGATGTAGCCCAAAGAGAGACAAAAATTTGGATGTGGACCTAGACTTTTTTTAAGTTAGGGCAAGGGAGTTCCAGATCTGAGGTTTTGGTTCAAGGTCAGGACCCCCTCTAAGCAACTGGAAGTAAAATGGGATATAATACATCTATCAATATTACCAATCTAGCAGTTCTGTGGAGTGGTCAACAGGATGTACGCTTGTCTCTGCATGAAATGCCTAGCCAGCTACATTCAATACATTATTGAAAGGGCAAGTCAGATTATTGGTGATATGGCAATAGTTATAGGATCTAAACAATTAATCCCTAAAATAGATTAATTTTAGGGCTGTCAAGTGATTAAAAATTAATTGTGATTAATTGCATGATTAAAAAAATTAATTGCACTGTTAAACAATAATAGAATACAATTTATTTAAATGTTTTTGGATGTTTTCTACATTTTCAAATATATTGATTTCAATATCAAAACAGAATATAAAGTGTACAGTTCTCACTTTATATTTATTTTTATTATAAGTATTTGCACTGTAAAAAAAACAAAAGAAATAGTATTTTTCAATTCACCTAATACAAGTACCATAGTGCAATCTTTTTATCATGAAAGTTGAACTTACAAATGTAGAATTATGTACAAGAAAAACTGCATTCAAAAATAAAACAATGTAAAATTTTAGAGCCTGCAAGTCCACTCAGTCCTACTTCTTGTTCAAACAAGTTTGTTTACATTTGCAGGAGATAATGCTGCCTTTTTCTTGTTTATGTCACCTGAAAGTGAGAACAGGCATTCTCATGGCACTGTTGTAGCTGGTGTCACAAGATATTTACATGCTAGATGTGATAAGGATTCATATGTCCCTTCATGCTTCAACCACCATTCCAGAAGACATGTGTCCATGCTGATGATGGGTTCTGCTTGATAACAGTCCAAAGCAGTGCAAACCGATGCATGTTCATTTTCATTATTTGAGTCAGATGCCACCAGCAGAAGGTTGATTTTCTTTTTTGGTGGTTCAGGTCTGTAGTTTCCGCATCAGAGTGTTGCTCTTTTAAGACTTCTGAAAGCAAGCTCCACACCTCATCCCTCTCAGATTTTGGAAGGCACTTCAGATTCTTAAACCATGGGTTGAGTGCAGAAGCTATATTTCGAAATGTCACATTGGTATATTCTTTGCATTTTGTGAAATCAGCAGTGAAAATGTCCTTAAAATGAACGTGTGCTGGGTCATCATCCAAGACTGCTATAACATGAAATATATGGCAGAATGCAGGTAAAACAGAGCAGGGGACATACAATACTTCCCCAAGGAATTCAGTCAGAAATTTAACTAACACATTATTTTTAACAAGCATCATCAGCATGGAAGCATGTCCAAGGGAATGGTGGCCGAAGGACGAAGGGGCATAAGAATGTTTAGCATATCTGGCATGTAAATACCTTGCAATGCTGGATATCAAAGTGCCATGCAAATGCCTGTTCTCACTTTCTGGTCACATTGTAAATAAGAAGAGGGCAGCATTCTCTCCTGTAAATGTAAACAAACTCGTTTATCTTATCGATTGGCTTAACAAGAAGTAGGACAGAGTGGACTTGTAGGCTCTGAAGTTTTATATGGTTACATAACTGCACTCAAAAACAAAACAAAAAAAATTTACATTTGTAAGTTGCACTTTCACGACAATGAGCTTGCACTACAGTACTGTATCAGGTGAATTGAAAAATACTATTTCTTTTGTTTATCATTTTTAGAGTGCAAATATTAATACAAAATAATATACACTTTGATTTCAATTACAATGCAGAATCAATATATATGAAATTATAGAAAAACATCCGAAATATTTAATAAATTTCTATGGGTATTCTGTTGTTTAACAGTGTGATTAAAACTCCTATTAATCACGATTAATTTTTTTAATCGCAATTATTTTTTTTGAGTTAATCACATAAGTTAGCTGTGATCAATCGACAGCCCTGATTAATTTGCATATACAACAGAAGGTTCTGTCTGGCTGTAGTACTCTACAGATTGGAGCAGTAAGGGAGTTCTAAACTAAAAGTCACATGGTCTGAAATGTGAATCAGTGGGGCTTTGTTAGTGAAGCTCAGAAATACAGATGCATTTGTAAAACAAGAAAGCTCAGAGTCATGATTATATGATGAGATAGGCTGTTATTATGTAAGGGAACTGTCAAGGTTCCTTCCCCACTCTGAAGTCTAGGGTACAGATGTGGGGACGTGCATGAAAACCCCCCTAAGCTTATTTTTACTAGCTTAGGTTAAAACTTCCCCAAGGTACAAACTATTTTACCTTTTGCCCTTGGACTTTATTGCTGCCACCACCAAGTGTCTAACAAATATATAACAGGGAAAGAGCCCACTTGGAAACGTCTTTCCCCCAAAAATCCTCCCAAACCCTACACCCCCTCTCCTAGGGAAGGCCTGATAAAAATCCTCACCAATCTGAGTAACTGAACACAGACCCAAACCTTTGGATCTTAAGAACAATGAAAAAAGGAATCAGGTTCTTAAAAGAAGAATTTTAATAGAAGAAAAAATAAAAGAATCACCTCTGTAAAATCAGGATGGTAAAAACCTTACAGGGTAATCAGATTCAAAACATAGAGAATCCCTCTAGGCAAAACCTTAAGTTACAAAAAGACACAAAAATAGGAATATACATTCCATTCAGCACAGCTTATTTTATCAGCCATTTAAGCAAAACAGAGTCTAACGCCTATCTAGCTAGATTACTTACTAAGTTCTAAGACTCCATTCCTTTTCTGTTCCCAGCAAAACACACAGAGCAGAGAGAGCCTTTGTTTCTGCCCCCCTCCAGCTTTGAAAGTCTCTTGTCTACTCATTGGTCATTTTGGTCAAGTGCTAGCGAGGTTACCCTAGCTTCTTAACCCTTTACAGGTGAAAGGGTTTTTCCTCTGGCCAGGAGGGATTTTAAAGGTGTTTACCTTTCCCTTTATATTTATGACAGGAACCCTGAGTGGAATGTAATGCTGAAGGAGGGCTTCTGTTCAGGGAACCACTAGAGATAAAGTCACAGGGGAAGGTGCTCATTGTGAAAAGTCCTCTGTCCACAGTGGAGAAAATATCATACACGTTTGACCCTGAGTAAGTATAATCATCATCTTTTCTGAGTAACCTGCTTAATCCTTTTTTAAAAATCTGAAATTAAATGTAGTGTTGATGAAAGCACTGGACTAATCACTAGAGGCTTGAAGAAGACTTCTTCAAAGTCATAATGATGTCAAGATTCATGCCAGTTTCCCTACAGAGGTCTGTCAGTGGAGCTCACTTCTGATCTTCAGCATCGTTGCTGGGCCAACCTCTCTTGAGCAGAGATCACTAGTCATGCCAAATTTTATGAGGTGGCTTTGTGATGTGCATAATAATAAAGAAAATTACTGTGTTCTTTAAAAAAAAGTACAGGATTATGTTTTATGCTTAATGATAAAATGCCTTCTGCTACTTCCTATTTGATAGCCACAGCAAACTCTCAGAGATGGAATTTAAAATATGACACTCTGTCAAGGCTAGAAAAATCCTGAATAATCTGTACCAAATCAACAACTTCCATATCATCAGCAAGGGAAGATGGTGCAGACTTGCTGAACCCTAGTTATTATAGGCTTGAACAACTCCTGATATAGAAGAGAGATATGCATGATTATGCAGGCAAGCACAAGTTAAGTAAGGCTGACTCCTGTTCACTGCAAATCTAATTGACAATTTTGTTGCCCTTCTCTGGCTATTTAAGAAGAGTAGTGAGGTCAATGGTAATGACACATCTCATGGTTAGAAAATGCCACCCATTTGGTTCTTTCAGTGAATCTTTTTACAAGGTATTGATTTCAAACTTTCTAAACTCACATTTTTAACAGGGAAGGGAAGATTTTAAAAAAATCTTTGTTGAATACGTTTAGTGCTTCTGAAAGGTGAGAGTGAAAAGACTGAGCTACTCTGTTTTTCACAGAGGAGTATTGTGCTTTCTTGTGCTATTGTGCCTGCTGCTTCTGTACTCTATCCCACCTACACATCTCAATCTTGACCTCACAGGGTCACTTCTATGGCTGAGAGTCTCCACGCTTGTTAAGTCTTTTGGAGATTGCCAACAAGAGTTTCAGTTAGTGCTGTTTGCAGTGGTAGTTTTTGTGGTTTGGACATTAATCCGCTAGGAACTGGGATGAAACAACAAGGGAGAAAAAGATTCTGACAACACTGCTCATTCTGTAAAGAAACAGAAATATAATAATTCTTTCATTAATTTAATCTGATTAATTAATTCATAGAAACAGAATAACAACTGAAATAAAGTAATCAAGTCTTCCATCTGTGAAAACAGCTCTCAAATCCAGTGCGCTTCATCAGACAAGTCTTTTCAATCCCACAACCTGAGCAACATCCTGAAATAAATATTAAAATACTCATACTAAACAGAAAAAGAGACTTAAACAGCAACAGTTTATTTGACGTCAGGAAACAAAAAAATGTACATGAGTCATTCTTCCCTCACTAATAAAAGGCTTTGGAGAGTATACTTAAACTGATATGTGCAGAGATTTAATCAATCTTATTTACAAGTAGTTAGCTGATTTTTTTTAATCACAGAAGAATCATACCAAGATCAGAGAGGTATAGATGATTCCTTGTTAATTGGAAGCAAGAAGGCATCTATAGGGCTGGCTCAGATGTTTGTTGCGTGTACCACATTTTACTGTCACATGACAGATCAGAGTTCCAAGCTAACTTAGATGCTCATACATCAATCTCCGGCAGAGATTAGGAATGTCTAAACATGATGTGCCTGGGTGCTGGGTGCCTGGCTAATAGCCCAGCTCTGAAGGCAGCACAGAAGAAAGGATGGCAATACCGTGACCCCCCTAAAATAACCTTGTGACCCCCCCCGCAACTCTCTTTTGGGTCAAGACCCCCAATATGAGAAATGCTGGCCTCCCCCGTGAAATCTGTATAGTATAGGGTAAAAGCACACAAAAGACCAGATTTCATGGGAAAAGACTGGATTTCACTGCCCGTGATATGTTTTCCATTGCTGTGAATTTTGTAGGGCCCTACCTTATAATCAAATGTTTAATTGAAAGATTGCTTGGAAAGGGAAAGTGCTTACTCTAGATCTACAGCTCTGCCAATTCTTGCAGTTTTATCATGAGTCCTGTGACATTTTGTGTTTTATTTAATGCCCCAGTTCCTTCCGTCCTGTGCTGACTGAAGGAACTGGGGCATTTCATTTTAAAAAGTAAAAGGAAGTTTCTAGCCATCATAGTTACAAGAAAAGCTTGAAAAGATGAACCACAGAGACACAAAACCCAAAAGGCAAATAAAAGAACCCAAAATTTCCACTGCAAATTTCCACTATTTTTTAAAAAAATCTCATGATTATTAAACCAAACTCAAGATTTTGGGAGCCAGTATCAAGAGGGTTCAATGCTTAGGGTTGACAAAACTATGATTAGCCATTTTATTTTTTGATGTAGAATGATAAGTAGATATAATATTTGTATATCTTGACTGATGTACTTCTATATAAACAATGAAATGTTATTTTTAAAAGATTGGGAACGTAGGCCTCAAAATTAAATTTTTAAGACCTTTTACGTGGATATGTTTTTGGTCTTCCTGATATGAACATCAAAACCTACAGGATTACCCGGATTATAAAAATAAATTAGTTCTGAATTTCTTCTTTGGAGTCTCCTAAGAACATCATCTAACTTCAGCATATAAAACCTAGCCTGTGTATTTCCTAAAACGAAAAAATATATAGTCTACACACATTATTTTATTGTTTAAATGGTTCTCATTCATGTTTCATTTCAATAATATTTCCCCAGCTTGTAAACCTTATGTTACATTGAGCTCCTCTTTAAATTCACAATGCATAAAACTGCCAGGTGGCCTAATAACAGAGTGCATTAACAGATTGAACTATAAATCAGATGGTTGTGTTCACATACTGTAAAAATACCACCATTTTCTTTCAGATAAGAGTTTGTACACTGATTCCTCAGAGAGTGTGATTGCTCTCCAAGATTGGGGGTGGGGGGGGGGAAGCTCATATACCCCAGTTTTAGGACTCTGATTGATTTTATATTTCAAACATAAAACTGTTTTCTTTAACCCTACAAAAGAATTCAAAGTCTGAACTAGTTTTGAGGCCACTGTTTTTTATATGACCAAAAAATAAAATAAAATAAAATACCACCCAGGAGTTGAAAATGAATACGTAGCTTCCATTTTAATCAATGCAAAGGTGGTAGCACTGATGTAAACTGTAAACATAACTCACAACCTTTATTGCCACTGAAGAATGTCCATGACCTCATAAAATGGAACTAAAAAAATAACAATTACAAATTGTACATGTTTAAAGCATCCTGGATATTTGATAATAGTCATTAATTTTCTAGCATTTTTACAATTTTTCAGTGCGTCTTATGCTGGTTTCTCCTGTTAGAAAATAGTATGCGTGCTTACATTGCTTCCTGGTTCTAGAAATCACAGAAAGGAAATCCATTCCTCTTATGTTAAGCCTTTCATTCCATTGTTTTACCAATAGGCAAGAAACATTCCAAAGCATTAGGAATGGGGTGGTGCTATTAATTTTTTTTTATATACCCGGAAATGGTATTTCTCTTATGAACAGTCAGTCTAACGAGATGTGTGTTTCAGTTACCTCTCACTTGAACAGTCAAAACAACCAATGAAATTGTAAACTTATGAGCACCAACTGAGATTGATTCCAGGCACCAAGACGCTTCCACTACCACTGATTTCATAGTGCTTACAATTATTATTGATATTAACTATGTATACTAGGTTAGTGCCTAGAGATCATGATTTCAATCAGAGTGCCAGCACACTAGGTGCTGTACAAACTCATAAGACTGCATGATCCCTCTCCTGGAGAGCTGAGAGTCTAAGAATAATAAATATACAATAAACATTTCCATGCTGAGGTGTGTGAGACACCTGTTAAGAATGCAAATGTTTAGAGCAATAAAGGAGTCACAACTAAGTTTAGTAAAAGAAAATAACGTATCTAGAAACTGCAAACTATAAACCCTTACCCTAGAGACTGTCATCAAGCAGAGATGCTTGTCAGAAGTAGGGCACCAGGAAATAAATAACGCTAGTTATTCAACTAGCAATGAAACAGAGAATCAACTAAAGATGTTAATACAGAGACTGATCTTTTGTCAAATATGACCATGGACCATGTTTCCATATATTTGTACAGAGCTTAGTACATTTCAGATGCTAATGAAATATAAGTTAACAATAATGATTCTTAGAAAAATAGCATTTGCAGGTTTAAAAAAATGTGTATTTTCTGAGAGGAGAAGTTTGGGTCAATTTTTCAAAAGCACTCAGGTGACTTAGGCTCCTAAGCCCATTTTCAAAAGTGCCTACATCACTGAAGCCTAACTCCCATTGACTTTAAATTGATGTCTAATAATTGAAGACATCTCTTGGCATCACTGGAAGAAGGGCATGGGAGAAAGGGATACTCTTAGATTGTAAGCTCTTTGGGGTAGGGATTGTCTTTTTCTATTGTGTTTATACAGCATCTAGCACAATGGGGTCCTGGCCCATGACTGGAACTCCTAGATGCTACCACAGTACAAATCATAAATAATAACAACAACAATCTTCTATGAATTAATAACTGGAGCACTTGTGAACAACTGATGGAACAGTATATAGGCCAACCCTGTCCTTCTGCAAAGCTAGAGACAGATCAGCAAGCCACACTGACATCTCAGGCACAAGGGTAGAAGAAACAATGGGCCTGATTCACCACTCCATTACTCCTCTTTCACACCCATGTAACGCCGTAGATTTCAATGGAATTTTACTAGTATAAAACAGGAGTAATTCAACAGTAAAGCAAGCCCAGTCGTTATAGTGCTTATCAATAAAGTTCAGGTTTACAAAACAGTTGCAACACTGTTATTTCACATAATGAGCTTAGTGCAGTGGTGCCCAAACTTTTCCTCTCACACCCCCCCTTACCAGTAATGAAATGTGTATGCGCCCCTCAGGCTGGGAGCGGAGTCGCAGCCAGGAGCAGGGGCTGGGAGCCGAGGCTGAAGCTGCTGCTGCAGCTGCGGTCGGGGGCAGGGGCGGAGTGGAGCTGGGGGCAGAGCAGGGCTGGGTGGCGCTCCCTCCCTGCCCCCCCATGGGGGTTGGCCCAGACCTCACCATGCCCCCCGGATGTTCTTCCATACGCCCCTCGGTGGGGGGCATTCCACAGTTTGGGAATGATATAGTTAATTGATGGACTAGGAGGATTATCCTAGTGGATGTATTTTCTGTGGACTGGTTATGGGGGCGATGTAGTATGTTTGGAAGCCAGTGAAGAGAAGTTTACACTAGTCAAGGTGGGAGATGGCACGGATAGGAATTTTGGGTGTGATTCCATTAAAACCCATGTGACTTCTCATGCCTGAGTAGTGGGCCACACATTTTTAAAAAAGTTTTGTAGCAACATTTTAAAATGAATGTACTCAACACCCTTTGTCATTTTTGGCTTTGTATGAATGCACTGTATAGTGCCAAGGATGGAATTAACCTGAAAAACACACGCCATAAAACTACAATGTTTGAAACCTCTGTTGGTATTCCCACTATGACAAGCTATTCTAGACAAAGGAAGTTGATGTCTACCCTTCCTCAGAAACTAGATTACACGTCCAATGTGAATGACAATTTAAGGACTATACATTGGCTAGCCTCAGCATACAGCCAACTGATTTATCCCAAAACACCACTGATTTATAAGATGAGAAATATTGTATAGTTATTTAAATAAATTATTGCAACTAACTGATTATTTCCATCTCTAAGCTCTGGAGCTTTATTTAATCAGAATTTGACAGTTCAGCTAGTCGTGTATTATGTCTCCACCAGTGATCTTTTACCGCTAAGTGTGTTCAAAAAAGCAGCCTGTTTTTAAACAGTATTTTTAATTTCACTGTGCTGCACTTGACTCCACAAGTACACCAGGCAATCTAGGCCACTCTGCTATGCACAGAACTTCCTCTCGATGGCTGTGGGGGAAAAAAGGGCATGGTGGGGGGAGGTTTAATGGAATACAGATGTGGGATGGGTCAACTAAGCTGTAGAAGCAGCATAGATGCCAGGACATTGTTAAAGAAAAAAAAAACTTCTTTGTCCAAGGATGGCAAGGAGGCAAATGCCAAGATGAGGGGGGGAAAACCAGGTTTATTTAACAAACAAATGCACTTGCACAGTATCCACAAATCTATTGTAATAACTAAGCCTTTTTCTCTTCCATTTCATACATATAATTATTGGTATGTGGGTTGTTGTTTTTTAAACACACAAGTCAGTGAAACAAGGAAGGAATCCCAGTAAATGATCTGCCTGGTACAATCCCAAACTTGAAAATAGAATTTTGACTCATAGGACTGTGTCAGTAGGCCCAGATTTACACCTGCATACCAAAGGGCTATGGTTTACCCTCTTCTAAACTTTCAGGATCAATTGTGGTTACTTTTGCTGTTGGAGCCATGCAGCGTGGATTGGAACAACAAGTGAATCACGCCCATGATACGCACACTTCAGTTATTTACCCTGATTTTCCCTATCACAGCAAGCAGTAAACTTCCCTCCTTTGGTTTTTAACAGTGAACAATACTGACATTCTTAATTTTGTCTCTGAAAAAGTTGGTTGAAAAAGTCAAAACATAAGCAGTGTATCTTAAGACGAGTGCGTTATAGAAACATTCAGGGTCAGCCCTAGACCAATGGCACCCCAGGCAAGGAGTGTTTTTGGCGGCCCCCTTCCATTTGTTAAACTTTTGAATACCTTATTTTTTATTGCGTTTGTAGCCCATTTCATGACTTTGATGCATGATTTGCACGCCTGATTTGTTTATCCCTATCATATAAGACAATAAATTTGCATGCTAGGATCTGTAAATCTCTGAACCCGGTGCTCCCCAAGCATGGCACACCACGCGGTTGCCTGAGTCTCCTTTCCCAAAATCCATCCCTTATAACAGTATCCTCTCTCAGACACATACCCCTTCAGAACAACAGTCTCCCATTTGCATAACACTCCATACACCTGTAGCTTTTGGTTATGATGTGGGAAACTCCCAGCTTCAAAACTAGCTTTGTAAATATTAATTGTTTTTGTGTCACAGCAATTCCAAAGTGAAGCCCTTCAGCCCTGCATAAAATAATTTAAGCGACAATAATAGTTAAAAAAAGATTAAAACAAGAAAATATCAAAGCAAAAAGTTGAGAATAAGACTTAGCTGGCGAGTCAGCTGCCAGTTACACATTATAACTGCTCCTTCTTCAACAGAGTTTTATTTATTTTAATTGCATTTCTACAATAAGAAGAGGTGCCTATCTCAGCACTCCCTGTGCCTCTGGCAATTATGTAAAAATACAGTAGATCAACAATCAAAATAAATCACATTCCCACAGCATATAGTACTGGATAACCACAAAACACAAAAATGAAACTAATGCCGCATTTTCCCTACACCTCACACCAAGAAAATAATCATTTAATATTTCCCTGACCTTGTTCTGTCCCTAGCTAATCTTACGCCTGTCTCTGACATAGACAAGTTCAGAAGATTTTGGGCTAGGCCTTTATCTGAATATCAGAATCTCTCTAGCTCTGTGTTTGGTTTCTTTTCAGTTAAAAGAGGGATACCTTGGTGTATAGTACGCCAAGCAACAAATGAGTGTCAAGTGTCTGAATAGGTTAACCTGTGCTGGCTAGCCTAGCCATGTCCCTGACACAATTATATCAGGGGCACCTGGATAAGCAGGTATGTACCCCTGAGCCCTTTTGAAAATACCAAGTGAGCATCCTGTCCTTCCACCCCACTCCTGTCCTGCCCTCTTTGAGTGCTCAGTCACCAGAGAGCTCATGGAACTTGAGTATGACTAATAAGCTGTTCTGAAAACATGCTGAGCCTCAAAACATATGCTGGGCACTTTCTGGAGCAAGCTAATTGAATCCACACAAGCTTCTTAAAATTCCAACAATACTTGGTGGGCCTATTGTTCTTTTAAAGGGATAAATGTCAATGTACAAACAATTGAAGCTCAATACATAAATAAGCATAGGATGCACATAAAGAAATACTTCTTACAGGTCTTCGGCCAGCCAATATCTCTCTTCATATTTTATACTCCAGCACATGAGCCACATAAGTAACACTGCATCACTAAAAGCACATAGGGACTCATGCTGAAATATGTCTATCCTTCTTTAGGTTATTGTTTTCAGCTAATGTATTTTTGATGTCTTACACTGAATGTGGTTCTTTATTCAGCTTCATTTAATTTCTTATTATGTCTAGCTCTTTTGTCAATAGTGCATTTGGAGAGCATATTTTCAGTGCTTTGCACAATAAGTTTCTTACTGCTGATACCTTGACAGAAACTGGGATATTGATGTCAAATTGTGGGTATTGATCTGAGTTTGTTTCTTGACTGTATTCAGCCACACAGAAAGGTAGCATACAGGGTTCTATTACTAACATTGTCTTTTGCTAAATAGGGTTGGGGCCGAGTGGCGATCTTTAGCTACTGTATTACCACGTTAGTGATCTTCTAAGACTGTCAGGAGCCAATCAGAGTTTTCATCATCCAAAATCATGTAGGTATGGAAAGACTTAGAATTTTCCTTTGGTTTAATAATGTGGTGGTAGATCACCAATGGTAATTTCTTGAATATGTTCTGTATAGCTAATAATTCCTGCATGGTTATGATTAATATTCTGTTGCTGTTCTGAAATTCCTCTGTAGCAATGTTATACTGAACTCTACCTAACCATATTTCTACCTTTATTTATATATATAAATTACTGCAGACAGAGGGTAAAATTCTCACCCCATTGGAGTCAATAGTTTTGCCATTGACTCCAGTGGGACAAAGAATTCACCTAGTATTTTGTTGTCCATGATACTGACATTTCTAAGAAGCATAACACAATACTTCATCTCAGAAATATGATATTATATAGTCTCAAAAGTATGTGTGGGATTATCCATGGTGGAATATCAGAAGCCATATATGATCATGCGTAGCAAAGGCAAAAGCAAATTAAGAAGGTTTTATATTTAAATGCCTTTGAAAACAGCAATGAGATTTCTTATGGTTAAGGTTCTGATGGAGACAGTATTGATGTGAATGATGCACAATCATCTTCAAGTGGGAGTTAGGAGATAGCTTTCCAATTACATATGGGTAAAATTTCTCAGCTGCTAGGATAACCTTGGCCCACTGCATGAACTTGGTAGTGTGGACAGTGTGGCATTTAGAACACTAGAAATGTGTAGCACTGTGACGGTTTAAATGGGTTGCTATCCCACATTAGCAGCACCAAAGGTGACTGAATTCCCTATTACAATATAATGGATCTGAAGCAGGTATCGTATGAAGACATCTTAGTGATAAATATCTCTTTAAATATTGTTAGTTTTAGTTAAAGGAAGTAAAGAACCTGGGGAAATATAGGAAGAAGGACAGAGACAGAGGAAGCAATGAGATATAAGTGCTGACTATAGTCATTATGTATAAGAAACAATTATAATTGTACTAAAATTTGCATGCAATCACTAGTATTCTCAAAGAGCTGTACAGGGTAGCAGGGATAGCTTTATAGTATTCCTTTCTATTTATGTCAGAAATATATGAATCTGTGGTGTTAGGTAATCATTTATCTCCTGCAAGGGCTCTGTGGAATACCACAAAAATCAGTTTTATAGCTCTAGCACAAGCCTGCTCTTGGCAGAGCACCCCTTTCAGGAGCTACTTGGAAAGTGCAAGTGTGTGGGTACAATTGCCCCCACCCCCAAAGGCCCTGCAAAGTATGGCAGTCCAGGAGGACTTCGGACTATTTCTTCCCTTGTCAGGGTCCCAGGTGAAAAACAAAACAATCCGTAGTCAGCAAACAAGGTTAAATAAAAGCATAAAGGAAAAGAAAGAAAATCTGTAGGCAGGATATTGGTGTCTCTTACTTCAGAGGGCCTGGGAAGTATCACAGTCCAACCTGGCATCCACTGGGTCTCCAGTATAATTCTTGGTCTCTTTCCCTTTCAGAGTCCAGGGGATTAGTGTTCTCCTTGCTGCAAGGACAGTGACTCTGTTGGCTGTCAGATTCTGTGCCAACTGTGTTCACATATCTATTCAGGGGACACCATCATAGGGCCTAATCACATCAGCCACGCAATCAGAGGCTCATTCACCTGTGCATCTACCAATGTGATATATTCCATCATGTGCCAGCAATGCCCCTCTGCTATGTACATTGGTCAAACTGGACAGTCTTTCTGGTCACTCGATTACAGACCTAAAAGTTGCAATATTACAACAAAAAGACTTCAAAAACAGACTCCAATGAGAGACTGCTGAATTGGAATTAATTTTCAAACTGGATACTATTAACGTAGGCTTGAATAGAGACTGGGAGTGGATGGTACACAAAGTAAAACTATTTCGCCATGTTTATTTCCCGCCATCCCCCAACCCTCCACCCCCTATTGTTCCTCAGACATTCTTGTTAACTGCTGGAAATGGTCCACCTTGATTATCACTACAAAAGGTTCCCCTCCACCCCCGCTCTCCTGCTGGTATTAGCTCATCTTAAGTGATCACTCTCCTTACAGTGTGTATGATAACACCCATTTTTTCATGTTCTCTGTGTATATAAATCTCCTCACTGTATTTTCCACTGAATGCATCCGATGAAGTGAGCTGTAGCTCACGAAAGCTTATGCTCAAATAAATTGGTTAGTCTCTAAGGTGCCACAAGTACTCCTTTTCTTTTTCTGAATGGAAAGTATATCAAACAAGTAGAAGAGTTCTGCAACCTGGGGAGTGTGATGACATTTGAAAGTGGCAGCAATAAATATATTTATGAGGTGAGGAAAAGCAAACACCACTTTTGGAACGATGAACACTATCTGGTCAAACAGAGATCTTCACATCAAACTAAAGGTCAAATTATACCATATAATTGTACTGAGCACACCACTGTATGGAGCAGATACTTGGCCGATGACAGTGGCTAACAAAAAGGGGTGGCCAAAGAAGATATTACACATTTCATGGAAAGACAAAATAACAAATGTGAGAAGAAAGGAGCTGACAGAGCAGGATGAGTTAGAAAATACCACCAAAGAAAGAAGGTTTGGGTGGTTTGGACATGTACACAGTATGGAAGATGGGAGACATGCTAAAGAAGCATTTAATGGATACCCAAGGGAGGGAAGAGAAAGCGAAGAAGGCCTAGGAAGAACTAGCAGAAGACAGTGACAGAGGACATTGGATGTACTGGCATCACCGGGGAAGAAGTACCACAACAAGCGAGCAACCATAACCAGTGAAGGAACTGGACTTCCCAATGTGTCATTGGCACTAAGACCTAAGGTAGGCCCCCATTGTGCTAGACACTGTATAAACACATAATAAAGACACAGTTCCTCCAGTAAAGAGTTTGCAAGTTTAAAACAGGTGGATGCAACAAACAGATAGAGAAACAGGAGGTAACAATGAGGCAATATTAGCAAGACAAACAGCAGTTGCTGAACGCGAGCTGCCTAACTGTTGTCAAGTTTTTTTTGGTAGGCATTGTGGCAGACAAGAGTTTTATGGAGGTATTTGAAGGAGGATGCTGAAGTATCTTTGTGGAAGTTTACACGGAACTCCTCTTGTGCATGATAGGCAGCATAGGATAAAGCCTAAAGGTGCTTGTTTGAAAACATACCAAGTGGGTGATGAAGGGTGGTATCACTTGCAGAGCAGAGGTGGGAGCTGACATCTAGATAGCATCTAAGATATAATAGATAGGACAGAGCTAGGCCATGAAAGACCTTAAAAGCAAAGATAAGTGTTTTGTGTTTGATGCAGTGGCGAAGGGAGCCAATGGAGGGATGCAAAGGGAAGAGACACCTGGTCAAAGCACTGAGCCAGGTTGTTGATCTTTGTAGCAGTGTTTTGAATGGCTGGAGAGGAGGAGAATACAGTAGCAGAGACACAAAGTGCTAAAAGCCTGGACAAGTGTTTTATGTGCCTTTCTCACCCCTAGGCTAAGCCCCTGTAATTATCTGTATTTAGGTCTATCCTTGGGTCTGTAGGCCAGAGTTCATGCAGAATATAACAGTATGACCACTCAAGGGCTTATGATTATGCTTTGAGCATTGTGGTAGCTATTTGTTATACATCAGACTTAGTTCTTTTGGTATATATAGATCGTTTCACACTATGCTAAGGGATTGTCTCCTGCTGTACCATCCATTATAATATTTGGCAGGATTAGGACTGCTGACAAAAATCCCACTGCATAATCTTGAGAGGACAAGAAGCAAGTCTGTGACTTTTAGGCCTTGTCTACACTACAGGGGAAATTTGATCTAAGCTATGCAATTTGAGTTATGTGAATAGCGTAACTCGAATCGACGTAGCTTAGACCTACTTACCATGGGGTCCACACTACGCGATGTTAACGGGAGATGCTCTCCTGTCAACTCCCCCTACTCTTCTAGATCTGGTGGAGTACAGGAATCGATGGGAGAGTGATCTGGGTTCAATTTAGTGGGTCTTCACTAGACCAGCTAAATTCACTGCCAATGCATCGATTGCCGCTTGTTGTTCCCCTGGTAAGTGTAGACAAGCCCCTAGAGGAGCTGAGCACCCACATCTCCCATTAGGTGAGGCTAAAAAATAATATTTAACCTTCTTTTCAGTCTGGTTATGTTTGAGGATGTATTTATTGGTTTCTGGTGGGCTGAGTTATGAGATTTTTCCAATCTCTGTTCAGTTAAGTATTTTGTTGTTTGTTCCTCTTGCCTGTGTTGACATGTATGCTTTTGTTACCTACAGTAATGTTTGCTTATGTTTTAATCTACATTGTTTGTTTAGTTATTCTCTATATTAATGTACTAATAGTGCTGTCTCTAGCATTCCATGTGTCTCTTTGGGCTACAGATTGCACGCCATAAAAAAACACACTAAAATAATACTATATATATGCCTTGCGTATGTGTCAATGTGGCTGAGTTACTAATCTTTGATCTGGTAGAAGTCTATATATGATTCTGCACAATGATGCTTTTCACAGTCTTCAGCTGATAGAGCACTCTACCATACATTTGAGGCATCCTTCAAAAGAAAGACACTAAAGTGATGAGTGTTCTGAATACATCTAGGTACAGTTGTTACAGAAGAGAGACTAGTGCTGGTTTCTTGGTTAGCATTCCTTCTCTATCTTTCACATGCTGTGTTGCAACCATAAATAAATTAGTTCAAATGCAAATGTCTATAAGAGATTGCTGAGTGCATGTTGCCAACCATTATGTCCCACAGTATCACATCAGTACAAGTATTTCTTCTTTCAAAGGCACTGTTAGAGAATATAACAAAATACACTCCATTTTAGAAAGGTCAATGAAGTGGAAAGTCACGGGAGTCAGACTGGAATAACTGTATAAACCAACCTGGCTGGACTTGTTTTGTCTGAGAGCTCATCAAATCTGTATCATCACATAAACTTTTCTGCTTGCTTAACCTTGTTTTAAAAACAATACCTTCTAGTACTTAGGATCAAGTCCAATTTTACATAATTTAAGGATGAGCTTTAGAAATAGTACATAGCATGAAGATGAAAAGTAGAGTTACATTTCTAACATTGTGCATTTATTACAAAATATTGCTCAATAACCTAACTGCAATGGTAACCATTTTAATTAAAAATATTTTAATCACTGTGTTTTGGAGTAAGTATAGAATGTCTTTTGCCACAAATATAGGTGAGTGCGGGGAATAATAACTGTCTATACAAAGATGATGATGCTTCTTGTTGCTGGTTATCCATGAAGTTTAAGGTGTAGTGAACACCAAACCAAACTCAATTTGTATTAATAATTTTTTAATAATTGCAATGGCCAAGATTTTCAAATGTGCCTAGTGAGTTTAGGAGACTCCATTTTTGGGTACCCAACTTGAGACAACTTAACATGACTGGTTTTCAGAAGTGCTGAGCATACACCTTCTGAAAATCAGGTGCCAAGGTGTGTCAGGTTAGACAACAAAAATCACTGGTCACTTGAAAAAAGCTGGGGTCCTATTTATAATGTAGAGGTAGGCCTGTACTGACTCATTGATCATGTTTTTATTGCCTTTGGAAAGGTTTAGATCTGAACTCTGTTGCTCAGGCCCCAGTACATATATATTTTAAAATCTATGTTCTGTTAATACGATGCAATGCAAGGTATTGTACCGTATTCTCGTCAGAAGATAGAACTTGCATCGTTCACAAATAACATTTTGTGAAAATCATCACACTCCAAGTTTAACCAGTGAAGTTAAAAAAGCATAGAAATCAATTATTAAAACAGTGAGTGGAGTACAAAGAGCAAGTATCAGCCAGTTAGAATAGAATGGAAAGGGAAAGTAACCCTGAGTGTCTTGTCTTCCATGTTAATAATACTGAATTTAGTTCCTTTTTACCTGATCTCTTCCCAGTGTTTTACAAACTGAACAAATACTTGCTTAGTCAGTTACTGAATCGGAGCTGTGATGTCAGCAGGTCACAACTTGAAGTTCTTCAGTTCATGAATGGAGACATCAGAAAAGTGATCAAGCACTAGGAAGTTTGAACAGGCAGTGGGAATAATTGGATTTTTATGTACATCTCTATGACCGGGGCTTCTGATCAGTTTTGGTGGAGCTAAATAGTGTGGGCCAGATTCCACCAAATTTATTTTTATTGAGTGTACTACCTTACCCCATACGTATTCCCATATGATTTCAGTACTACTTGGATAAAGCACAGCTACTATGGTGATGAATGCCCCAGAAATACTGAAATAGGGAACAATGTTGGCATATACACTGAGAAAGAACATTGTCCCTGTTTCTCAGTGCCAGCCAGATGGTCTCAGATTTTGAACTGGTGGCAGTATTCTACAGAAGCTCTGCAGGATTGAGGGAAAAAAGGGAGATCAAAAAATAAGGATTTACAATAACCCATCTGGCATATGATGAAGGCATATATGAATCTGTGATTCAGTATGGATTGCAACAATTTGAAAAAAAAAAAAGACAAATTGACATGGTGACACTTTCGCAATCAGATGAACAGCATTAATCTATGTGATGAATTGGTTGTCCTGGTTGTTGTCCTTGGGGCAAATTCTGTTGTAAGTTACAGTGCAATCACATTGACTTCACTAAGATTGAATAAATGTAGAACAGAATTTGGTCATTGTCTTTAAGATGGTCTTTTCCTGCAGCAATCTGCTCTCTGTGGTTTTGCTTGGAGCAATGTAAAAACCTCAGCCAATATTTTGTTCTCAACTCCCACAAGCCAATGTCTCAGAGCCAGTGTCTTGTTACATAACACATGAACACCGTTGGCTGCAGACTGGCTAATTCCACTCACTTCCAAAACTCACAAAGAACACAATACAACAGCTTGGGAAGCAATTAAAAAGGAAACATAGAAAATAAAGAATATGAAAAAAGTGATAGCCTCACACTTAAAATGAAGAACTCCAGTTTCTAGGAACCCTGAAGAAGCAACTGTTACTCTTCCTAAATGATCATTAGAGCTTTGTTGTTCAACAGTGCATTACTGCTTTCTTATCACCTGAGACAATGAGGTAATATCTTTTATTGGACCAACTTCTGTTGGTGGAAGATACAAGCTTTTGAGCTTCGCAAAGCTCTCTTGGTTTCTAGAGAAGTTGAACACCTGAATGGGAGTTGTGGGTGCTCAGCCTCTCTAAAAGTCAAGCCATTAATTTTTAAGGTGTGCCTTCCATGCTGCCCTTCATCTGAAGTGATGTCTCCACATCTATTTGCCAATGAACATTCAGGTTCCTCTGTAAAACTCTGTTATCAGTGAAGGGATGGATATGTAACTAGAAAAAAAATACAAACCATTAACATATGTAGATGCCTCACTCGCTTTTGTCCTCCTCTTATCTGGTTACAGCCCTTACTTATTCTGTCATGTTATTTTTAGGTACTATGCCTCTATGCTCCTTGGAGTTAGGACAGTGTCTTTATCTCACTCATTTTTAAGCATTCAAAAGCTAGACAATAATCAATGGGTAGCTAATATTATTTGTGGGTGAGCTGCTCTACGGCATTAGTGGAGGATATAGTTGTAATTATAGTTTTGTGTAGGTGAGGAATGGATTCTTGTTTTGGCTTGCCAGTGGCTCTAGTGTTACTTCTTAGGCTCTGTTGCTTTTAGTCTAACTTTTCAAAAGTAACTAGTGGTTTTGGGTGCCCCATTTTTGAGGTGTTCAGATTAAGACACCTTAAAATGGATTGATTTTTAGACAGTGCTGAGCATCCATTCTCTGAAAACCAGGCCCCTTTAAACTATCAGGTTGGGCACCCAAAGTCAGTCACTTTTGACAATGTAGACCTTGTTTTTCCAAGATCAGTTCCTACGTGCATCTTTGTTAGGTGCTGCAGGAGCCTGCAGGTATAGGTGCCATAAAAATGAAAAGTAATCATTTCAAATGACCAGCCCACCCCTTTGTGCCAAAAGATGTGATCTGAGTAGTCACTATCTTAGCTGCAATTTGTTTTTAGTTTATTTTTAATGTTTCTCTAATGATCCTTCCAATCATTGTGTGATGAACTGTCACCAGGTCTTGACATAATTAAATGTAACATATCCAACATTAAAAAATCTGTTTAAACAATGATTAATCATTAATGCATGGCATCACATAATTTGGTCTAATGTAATGTATCCTAATTTAATCTCTTCTGGATTCAATTAAACTGAGAATTTGTCTAGTTCTACACACCAAGGGTCTGGACGTATTTTCATTCTAGAGGTGTCACATACAGAATTTAATATTTATTTCCACCCTCATATTCTTATTCTTATCACTTACTCAGACAATTTAAGTTGTCCTCCAACTCATAAGGTCACTAGGCCCTATTTTACCTGCAGTGTAGGATTAGCCTTTATTTTTACCAGTGCAGGCCTCAAAGCATGTTCTCCTTGATTCAGATAATACTGATAATTTGTTTCACTCTGTAGTCTCTGGAAATCTTCATAAAACAGCTGTATTAGATAGCTGCAGTGTAAGACCTAACTCTAAGCCTCTATGTATTAATTTGTTTTCAATGTTTGATGTGTGGCATTTATGTTTGACGGATGGATTAGATGACCCAATATTTCTCCTCCATTTCTAAAATCTCCCTTTGTCATTCTGTGCTTTACTTCAGGCTCATTTTGTTCTCCATTTAGCGACCCTCCCAACCTCATCCTGGATTACTTCAATTATATATATGTTATACACAAATGGAGATTTTAGAGATGAAGGAGAAATATTGGGTCATCTAATCCATCCGTCATATATATATATAGATCTCTAGGCCTGGCTAATGGCATTAACCAAAGGCTGTGAATCAAAGTAGGCCTTGTGAGAATAGCCATACTGGGTGTCACCTAACCAAGACAGCACTTTCGTGGCCTAAGAGGATGATACAAGAACACCCGGAGTTCGCAAGTAACTACAGAACCAGATTCCCAGGAGATGGTACAGGAGCACATTAACCACTCACAAGATAAGGACAGAATGACAGGATAATGAATGGATGAGGTTGTTTTGTTTGAATTAGCAGGTACAAGATAATAATGAGGAGCACATGGAATGGAATGTGTAACCTTTTTGTATCAATGTATAAAAGCAGAGTGGATGGAGAGGCATCTTTGTACGAGTCTATGGGACAGCATCAAGTTATGTTGATTAAGCTGGTACCTTCCTGTGGGCATACATGTGTTAGTGTACCTGTAACAGTTGAGCCAGGGCACTGATACCGTGCCTTGTCAATAATGAACATGGCTGAGCGCCTTTGACACAGAATTGATGAGCCTGTGGTCTTTCTTTGTGAATAACATTGAGGTCTGCTGAATCATCAAGCTGCAAGCTACTCTAGTGTAGCTAACACCAGAGCTCCACAAACAGTATAGGAGCAACACACAGCCACGTCAGACAGCTCTAACAACAATATATAAATTTATAAAAATACTCTTATTGTATTAATTATTACTGGTTAAATTCTGGATATTCATCTGATTGTCCATCATAAATCCTCTTGAATTACAAATAGCTTTTTGTTCTCGTAGGTTATTATTTGTGGTAAGAAGTAACCAGCAATCCTGTTCTGAGAACATTCTGAATCTTAAATTTTTGATGCAGATTTCATACCCAACAAAATGCAAACTATGTTCTTTTTTCACATTGAGATTTGAGTTTTACCAGATTCCATTTGTCCTTCCCTTCTCAATCTGTCACTGCTCTTCCTTAACCTTTATCTAAAGTGGGTAAGGATCTCTCTCAGCTGGCCGTGTTGTCGATAGCCACTTCAGAGATAACTGATGAAAAGGTGACTTATAATCTGGGTTGCTGCAATGTATTATTTGATCATTTTGCCTTATATTTATGTAGCATATTTTATCTAAAAGGATCAGAAAACATTTTACAAATTGTATAGTTATTCCATACCAAAAAATGTTGAGAGTGTTAAAAGTGCACCATTAATCCCTCAAAAGTCGGGAAATACCGACATTCATGCAGCCTTAACTCAAGTCCCTCATTAGTATGGAAGAGACAGTCGTGAATTACACGATCACCCTTCTATTTCTAAAATAATATATATTACTTGTTTGTCTACAGCCTTATAGATGCATACATAGAATTCTCTAATAATTTTTCATTCTTTCATTAAACCTATTTTCATTATTATGATACCTTAACGGAGGTCCAAATTCTCAGATAGTGTACATGGGCATAGCTCCGTCAAAACCATCTACACCAGCTGGAAATCTAGACCCTCCTTTTTAAGATAAGTTCTTTTCTCTCTACAATATTTATTGTGTTAATTTATGGTTCATTTCTGCAACACTCACTAAGTTGAGGAGCACTTACCCAAGCAATCAGTTCCATTGATGTCAGTGACTAAGTGCTCCTCAAAGTGAGTAAAAGTTGCAAAATCAGCCCCTTTGTCATCATACGTACTATATGTAAAACACAAACAATATTTTCCTGTAAGCCACCAGAAGAGTCATTTTTAGAAGAAATTTAGAGTATGAAGCTAAAAAATTAAAATTAAGGCCTGATTTCCCCTCACCTTTAATACACTGAGTAATAGACCTACTTGCGCATAGAAATAGAATTGTATGTGAGAAAGATTGGTAAAATTTGGCGCTTAGTTATGAATGTAGGTGGCCTGCATGGGCCCTCAAATTTTCACAATTTCTTTGTGATGTGCTCTTAATCAGCAGTATGTTGTGTGAGTAGAGTTTTCTGTGTGCTTTCCGTATAAATGACTTTCATGAAATCTTTTTCTGGCGTACCCACATAAGTGCACAGTACTACAGGATGCTAAACATGTAAAACAAAGATTGTAGAAAAAATTGTTTTCTATTACGTGACATGGGATCATGCAATTAGAGACGGTATTGTAATGCATACATATAAGGGAGTTTAGTTTGTGTATGCAACATGATCTTTGGCACTTTTTGATGCTTAGGTAATTAACCATGAGGTTTTAAGTTCTCTTGACACAGGGTTGGTTTCTGTCACCCTTACTCACGTTGAGTAGCTAGTGTCAGCAACTGGGATGTGGGAGCAGGACCTAGAGGTTAGAGCCAGAGCCAGGAACCAGGAGTTGGAGCCAAGACTCAGAGCCAGAGTCAGAAGTAGGGCAAGGGACCAGGGAAGGCACAAGCACTGAGTATCCAGCAACCTGCTGCTGCTGGGTTTAAGATCACACCTGCTGGTTCCCCTCAGCCAACCAGGCATAGCAGCCCATCAGGCAATTCTGCTGTAGCTCACCTGTGTTCATTAGTCTCCCTGGAGTGTGAGCTAGCTAGTCCCACGGTCAGCTGCAGGCCCTTGTTCCTAACAGTTAGTTACTCGAATAGTCCCATTGATCTTTGTGGGAATATTCAAATTATACTGTATGCCTCAATATGAAGGAGAGTTGAAGAATATGGCTCTGTGTTTTGCAAGGCTGCTTTTTTAAGGAGGGGGCAACCCTGACATTTTTAGAGGCCAAATTTTTGTAAAATTCTTAAAATGTGTGGCTAGATGTGATAGAAATAAAATATCCTTTTCCATTCATTGCTTCCACATGATCAACTTGACTCTGATTAGTAGGATGAATTACCCCACATTGTCAAAAACTCATGTATGAATGAATGAATGAAATTTTAGTTTTGCTTCTAGATTAGACCAAACTTTTGGTAGCGTCAATTGTCAGTGATCTTTCCTGTGCATAACCTTGGCAGGTTTTATGAGGAAAAATGGGCAACATACCAGACTCATCACATCACTTTGGACATATATAAGGTCAGATTGTGATCACCGTATCATGCTAACTCTCACCAGGGCTACTCGCAGAGTACAGTACAACTCAGTGAGGGCAGAACTGTCACAATTCAGCCTTTAATGGCCATGTAGTAAAGTAGAGTCACATCAAAATAAATTAGGAATCTACTTCAACACACAAATATGGAATAAAATTTGATATAATATACAAAAAGTGCCATGGTTCTCCATCTAATACACAAGAAGGTTATTTTTTTTGCATTCTTTGGTCTCTCAACTAGGATGTCTGATAATATTACAAAACCATGCAGAACAATAATCCTGATGAAATGTTTGTTTGTTTCTTTTTTAAACCTGTTTCCACAGGAATAATAATAATAAAAAAATGGTAAACTTTTTTAGGTTTTAGCTTTTGTAAAAGTTTATCCTTACAAAACTTAAATTATGGACCAGATTTTATCTGTAATTATCCCTTTAAGATAATGCAGCTCAATAAGATTCTTTCTTTATTAATTTTAATAGACTGTAAATCACATTGGGGTGCATTCCATGAAAAGTGCTATATAACACTAGATTTTATTTTAACATAAGTTAGAACAAAACCTTTTTTGGATTCAAGCAAATACTTCCATCACTCATAAATGGACCGTGTTCCTATATTACAGCTAAAGCACAGTATCTGGGATATTTTCACACATTATGTGTGTGACATTTCCATAAGAGAGAGATTCCTTTTCACTGATGACAATCCAATAACCAGAAAAAACTTAAATGTAGCATCACTGTAGCTTGTGAACAGTTCTGAGATCAGGTCTGTTTTACAGAGCAAATATAAATATGAAAGCTAACATGTTGCCTAAAGATGGGTGAGACTAGAATATCATCTTTCAGAATATGTATTCTCAAGTATTTAGTAACTTATTTATAAATAGTCGGATTGAAAATATTCTCCTGTTTTTGAGCTATAAAAATGATACTCCAATCATTGCTTTTGATTATTTCTCAAATAATTGTAACTTATCTTATGTGATTCTTGGCTGATAGAATATTTCTCAGTTATTACCAAGACATTTTTCCTGCATAATGTCAGAATCTTTGACACACATAACCTGTGCTTATGAAAAATAATTAGTTGTTAATGAAAACAACTGGCTCATTAAGAAAGGAGAAACTCCCATGAAAGGAGTTTTGAGCGTATAGTAAAACTCAAAAGTCTATTAAGTCAATGGTGAACTCTTATGCTAGCTACAATATACTACTTTGTCGGTTACAGGTAAAAGTATGATTTCATAAGTAGAATCTAGGTGTTTCTAATGCACTCATCACTTGTCTTAAACAATACTCCAACGCTGATCTAACGTGTTATAAAAAAGAACATATACATGGGTATAATTATCTTTTTGTACCCCATTTTTCTTAATATTGATTAATGAAATATTTGCTGTCTAAGCATTAGAACTATAGAATAATTTAAATGTGTGAAAGACAAGCTATTGTTAAACAGTTCTCAAAATATTTGCTTTCTCTATCCATATCTCGTCAATACACTCACAGATGGGCTGGTATTGTTACATTGCAGCACTAATCTAAAATTGCTTTCTGGAGTTCCCCTCCTAGTCAATTATGGACCCTCTCCAATCTGGTCTCCATCCCCAGCACGCCATAGAAACAGTTTTCATCAAAGACTCTAACAGTTTCTTTCTGGCCAAAGCAGTACTCCATCTTCCTCATCCCTGAGAACAAGAGGAGAACTATATCTCTTCAGAGTTTCATTTGGAGGATACTCCTCACCTCCCATCCAGCTTTCTGCAGGGGTCCCATAGGACTCAGTCTTTGGCCTGCTCCTGTTCTTCCTCTATACTCTCTCTTTGGATGATCTCATTTGCAAACACGATTTCACCTCTACATGGACTCCTCACAGATCTCTCTTTTTCCACTACTGACTTGAGTCTTTCTGTCAAACCAAAATCTCAGGACATCTTCTTGATGTTTACTTATGGATTTCAAGATATCAGTTTAAGATCTACATGGCCAAAACAGAGTTTTTCATCTTCCCCCCTAAACTGCTTCCTCCTTTCTCAGTCCCCCTTCCTATCACTCCTTCCTGGATCTGTCCTCCTGTCTTGCCAGGGCCTTCATGGAGGTCACCTCAAATCTTCTACCTATTTAGATCCCAAGATGTGTGGAATGACAGACAATGGTATTTCTCTTGATTACTTGACATCAACCCATATACCAGGGTTTATGCCTGATATAAAGTCAATGGGAGGTTTTCTATTGACTTCAGTGGGCATTGGATCTGACCCTTTATGAACAGCGATATATATTTTGACCACTTATGTTCACTGTGTCCTTTTTTACATTATTAAATTTATGAATTGTATTCTTGTAACACTAGGTCTGTATGCATTTTTCCAGTTTTTACTCAGTCTTATTCAGCCATTGTTTGCTAGGTTTAGTTTTGCAGTGTTTGTAATTCTTTTTTAATTCATTGTTTCCTTCAGTGCTACAGTATTCTGCATATGTCTTTGCTTCCACACTTTTTCAGATGGTTAATGACTAATTTACTTCAAAGGTACTAGTGCAGTGGCAACGATGAATCTCAGAATAGATGGAGTGGTACCTGAATACATGCCAAAAAGTACTGGAATTTTATTGTTTTTGCTCGTTTTTTGTGAAATGAAGACAAAAGCGCAGTATGTATGGAATTACCTGAAGCAATTTAGAGATATATCATTTTTATGTGAAAATGTTCTTTGTTTATGTTAAGTTGAAAAAACTTTCTGTTCATTTTCTTCAATTTTTAAAAACCATGTCGGTCCTATTAGGGAGTCTCCTTTCTGTTGAACTTATTCCTGAGACATTTCCAGTTGTTTTCCAGTCCCACACTGACAGAATGCCCCACCCTGCTCCAAATGCAAATCCCTATCATTTTTTTTTTACTTTTTAAAAATACTTTTTATTAAGGCGAAGTTACAATAAAAGATTAACATACTACAGCATACATAACTTATTTACTTATTCAGGATCAAGTTAATATGCAAAGAACATGGGAAAGGAAAAGGCGAACTATATAAATTAAATATTGTAATAACTATATTGCAGGTCTAGAATTTATTTTCACTTGATCATTGTGCCCAAAAGTGGGTTGTCAGGAACAAGCTTGGATACAACAAAACTTTAATGAAACCTATACGTAACACTTGAACCAAGTTTCCAGAAGGTTTGGCTGTTTCTCTCTCTTTCCAATATTCTCACTTCGCCTGGAATGGATGCAGAAACACCAGAGTACCACAGGAATGTCTATCATCATGTTATTTCTGATCCAACTAGAATCGAAAAATCTCAAGAGAGTCTGTTCTCATAAGATTTCAGCTCAATTTTTCAGACCCAATATTTTTAGATAAACATCCTAAAATTTGTCTGCTTATCAGAACTTTTGAACTGCTAAAACACTTGAAGTTAACTCATTACTGAAGGCCAAACCCTGCAGTTCCTACTTAATCACAATTCCCAATGGGAGATTCACCTGAGTTAGGCCTGTGGGTTTTCGCCTTGTGTATGCAAGGCTTGAAGGAAGAAGGAAATGATGAAAAAGGAGAGTACCATCAATTAGCTCATGATGGGAAAGGAATGTGTGTTAATGAGCGAACAGCATCACAAAGGAAATGCTCATCTTGGTCTGCACTGCCATATGAAGTATCCCCAAAACACTATTGGAGGGTTTTGACACACAGGCTGCAGTGGCTCCTATATCGCTATAAGGGGAGAGGTCAGTCTCATACAGATACCGTCTCCATATAGACACTTTGACTCTCAGAAGTGGTCACTAGAGCTAGACTAAAATTTTCCAGTGAAACAGGTTTTTATTGGAAAATGCTGGTTTGACAGAATCAAAATATTCGCAGGAACATGTCAATTCCATTAAAAATTCAAACAGAAACCAGGCAGCAGGCTGGGCATGGTTTCCTGCCAGCCAACTGGCTGGGTCACAGGCATGCTCCGTGGGCTGCAAGCCTACCTGGGATCTCTGGCTCCCTGGCAGTCCACAAACGAGGCAGCTGCAGAGCATGGCAACCTGGATCCCAAGTTTCCCAGGCAATCAACTCCTTGGAAGGTGGGCTTCCCAGCTGGCTGATTACCTGGACTGCCCACCTGGCAGTGGGTGGGCAGGCTACCTCACTCTGCAGGTGGCCAGCTTGCCAGACAGCCTGGAATTTTTCAAAACTTTCCTTCCCATAGAAAATTTTGCATTTTTGAGTTTTTCTTCTGATACATAACATTGGTTTTTGGGGTTTTTTTGTAAATGCAAAATTTTCTGAGAAGAGGAAAGTCTGGATATCACAGAGCTCTAGTTGTCATATTGCTATCTGACAGCCATCAGAGAAAAGAACAACCCAAAACCATGCTACCGGTCGTGGTAAATGTTTCAATACTTTTGTAACTAAGTTAAGACCAACCTGCATTTTTGCTATATGCAGCTAGACAGGTTTATTTTTTATATGTACCTTTTATTTGATTATTTTCTATCTCTTTAAAATTGCCAATAAAATATTCATTTTAAAATGACCTGCACTGGTCTCAGAATTTCTAGTTGAGGTGGTTATGGAGAGGCACCTTAAAGAGAAACTGTCCTCTAGGGAGGCAGACAAAGCAGTAGACAATGGTTGAAGTACATGATCTCAGATATAGAGAAGGCTAGAATCTGCTGTTGGCAAGAACCAAGAAATGTGAGAAACACTAGGTACAGTTACAACGCTCAAAGCAAAGGCACTTGAAATTGACACATGGTTTTGGTTTTACTGAAATCCTGGTTTAGTGATGCTGCTTTTGAAAATTATGTTATGACAGCTGTAGCATCATGCATTTCCATTATAAGGCCCTGTGTTCAGTGGCTTATAACTTTGCTATATTTAAACCAGTCATTCTGAAATTTCCATGCTGGGTGTGTGCCACAGGCTAAATTATTTTTAAGTCTCAGTTGAAATGGTTCAACTGTTTCAAAAATGAGATTAAGGAAAATACATTGTTTTGCCCATAACCATTTCAAGGAGAAGCTCTACCACCTCTATGGTTCGGAGCAGCGGAGAGCAGAGGAGAAGAAAGGCATGGAATGGGGGGTTGGGGGAAAGAAATAGAGGGGGACAGGCTGCAGAGCAGAGGGACAGGGAACTTTATAATAACTCAAGTACAATCCCCTGCAGAACCTGGAATTAAATCCATTATTCTGGAATCTCAACACTCCTTTGCTGTGTAGTAAATAGCTGTGAAACTCATTAGTAACGTGTGAGTCTCTATCTCCCTCTTGTGCAATGTCTGCATAAAAATAACAGCCTATTACTGCTATCAGTTTCTCCTTTAAATCAGTTAGTTAGTGGACTGTGCTGTGGATCTGCAGGTTCCAACCCAGCTAATGATTGATACTGGAAGACATTATTCCATACAATGGATTTTCTGATTTTTAAGTTTGCTTGTTAGAATTTTAGGAAATTATATCAAAACAAACAAACCAAAAATCTATATTAAAAGAATCTTAAGGTTGCAAAATTAAGCATTCAGGAGTTGGAAATAAGGTTATTTGTGCACCTTGTACATATGCATTATGATATAGTCTTAAATTACATGATCACATAGTGACTTTGCATATAGGGTTTTTTTATTTTTCTATTTATCGTGATATTACAAAATATCTGAAATAATGCATTTCTCATAAATAGCATACACGGTTTGTTTTACTACAACCTTGTTTACACATGAAAATTAATCCAGAATAAAGTTGGGTGTGATTTAAAGTGGATTAACTATTTCTGATAAATCACATATGTAACCACTCTTATTCTAGAATAGGCATGACTTATTCTGAATTAGGTTAATTCACTTACAAAGAATAAGCCACAATTATTCCAGAATAAGAGTGTCCACCTATGGAATTGATCAGGAATAGATAATCAGGAATAGCTATTCCAGAGTATTAAACAAGCCCTTGTATGCAAGTGTAGCCCATGAGGCTAGTCTGTAGTTTGCTATATTGCATAATGTGTTGACGCTATGGGTTTGACTGATTATATTGTTACTTGCTTAGGGTTTTGTTTATACCGAATTCCAGTACACATTACTCATAATATTTGGCTATAACACAAGGAACCTACATGCCTGTATCCTGTATGATTAAGCTACAGTAAAGTAGCGTAAGTGTTTGTAACCTTTGCCATAGATAAATATCCTACCGGTTATCCCTTTTATCTTTGAGGAACTGAATGGAGAACCGAACAGAGAACTGAATGCATTTACCGTGAATCTGAAACAGACCAGTAAACACAGCGTACACTGCAGAACGTGGAAGTCATGATTTAGGCCAAAGGTAACCATTTTGGGGATGAGATAATTGATATTAATATGTATGAATATGGGGTATGTCATAATATATTAGCCTATAGAATAAGTGTACCAAAAGGTTTATCTGGGTGAGGATATAAGATTTGGGCATGGTAGGTTGGGCATCGATATGAATATTCAGGGCATTGCCAGGACCCTATAAAAGGGCAAACAATGCAGAGGGGGTCACTCTTTCTATCTTCTGTTAAGCTATCAGCTTAGCTTTGGTAACATAGTTTAGCTACTCAACACTCAACCTGATCACAACCAATTTGGGGAGCCTGGACCATCAAATTCATTGGACATGCCAGAGATGAGGCTGGTCCTCTGTCTCCCACTATCAGGTCTCCAGGGAAGGTGAGTATACTATTTTAAATAGTCTTTTAGAATAGAAACGTTACCAGCAGGGACTATAGAATTGTAGTATTACTTGTGGCTCTGTGTTTTATATCTTTGATTATTATTTAATTCCTTTTAATAACAATCTTGAAATGTTGGTATTATCCTCAGTATATGTCCTCACCACACACCCCGATGGTCTGCTCACGATGTTGAACTCTCTGAGTTCTTATCCTGTTGCCTGAATTGGGACAAGAACTTAAATATCTTCTGGTCAGGTCATTGGAGAGCCATAATGAAAACCAGCTTATAAATTCAGGTCAATACAAGCAGGAAAATACCTGTCTGCTGGATATTATTAATAATAAATATTATTTGAGTGGTGACAACAATTTGCTTGTCATTCTATAAAACACAATAATAGACTGTCTCTGCCTTGTAAGGGTTACAATCAAAAAGAGAGATAAAAAGACAGGATGCACTAGAAGATATAGTAATGGATAGTGCTTAGACTTCATTTCTTATGGGCACTGTGGCAGAAATGTATTTGTTTTTGTTTATTGTAGAAGGAGTTAAATGAGGAGAGAATGACAATCACAATGTTTGGGGGTAATTCTTCAGGATTTTGAAACATAGAAAAGGCAAGTTTCTTTCTCCTTCCTACCCCATTGATATAAAACTATGGATAAGGCAAGTTTTCCTTCTGAATTTTGAAAGATACTTCTTGACAATTCTTTGTTTGTGGAAGAAGTTGGAGTGGTATTTGAAAGAGGAAGAGGAAATTCCTACCCAGGCAGACATCAGTAGCAGATGGTGAGCTCTACTGGGAAATGAATGCAATGATTGAGAAAGGGGAGTATTGTGTTGTGGCACTTTTAACATCTGATGTAGCAGAAACATCTATCTGGAAAATAAGTTAAATTGTATCTCCATGTTTTATCAGCTACAGAAGAGGTAAAATTAGGGCTTACCTACACTAGACGAGTCCATAGATAGCTTCGTTGACTGGAAGAATCCTCTAGCAGTTCAGCTGTAATAGGCCACAATATCAGGAAGGAAATGAAAAAGAGAGGGGGCCATCAGAGCACCTCAGCCCACGCAGTGTGTCTGGACTGATGGCCCCAGGCTCCTGTAGAACTTCTGGCATATGTACTAAGCAGGGGATCTGTATCTTCTAGGGATAGAATTGCCGCCCATTCCACAGGGAGCATCCCCATGCCTGGAACAATTAGAGGAAGCTCCACAATGGACCCCCCTCATTTTCCATCTACATTTTCCTTAGTTAGTGTGGATTTTTGTTCCAAGTGAGTTATATTATTTCAATCTTTCAAATAAACACAAAACAAAATATAAAAAGGATAATACACTTCTAAGGCAAGTGACTCCAGTGAGATAACAGACACCAGTTTTTAATGGTGCCTCATATTAGCAACCCACGGCAAGAGGGTCTCTTAATAACAAATTGCAAGATGGTTGCTTGAATAAGGACTGCAGGTGTAGGCTCCCTACTAAATGCGCAGACATAAAACAAGAGAAATCCTTTCCTTTCTATTACACTTCTGAAAATAAGTCTATTCCTTTACGTTCATGGTTTTGCATGTCATTGCTGATAATTGCACACTTAGGGCCAGATTCTCAGCTACAGCTGAAGTGTATCTACCACAAGACAGGGAAAGGGGATGAAAAGGTCACTTAAAGCTCCCCTGATCCTGCTGCCACTAAGCAATGTTCACTCTCCTGAGTTAGAGCAACCTTGGGGCTGGTCTACCTTATACTGGCTACTAACGATCAAAAGGAGCCTAAACCACAGCTGAGAATGGACATAGAATTTAGCAACGCCCTAACCATTCCTCCTTTCTTCCAGCCAAACCTCCTTTCTCCTGCTATTCCAGTAACTAGACGTGAGAATGATATAAGAACCTTTATGACAGCTCCACACTACTAGATCTCCCTTAAATGGGGGTGATTTTTTCAGGGCCAAATATACCATCTTTGGGCCTAGGTCTCACCAACAGTACAGTGAAAAGCAGGAGAATCTGGCTCTTAAAAAAATTTGCGCTTGCTGTTTGGTTGAACAAGAGTGTATGATGCATTGTGTCCTTTATATTCCTTTGGGAGACTTCAGTTTATTTAAGGAAAAAAGAATATAAATTACAATCAATCACTTTTATCAAAGTCCTGAATTTTGTGCAGATATATTAGGGCTATTTTTTTAAATGTATAATTTATGTATATAGTTGCTTGAAAAGCCTCAGAGCTGTCACTACATTATCTTTATTTGGTGAGATTGGGTGCATGCTATTCTAGATTCAAATTTTTCCCAGTTAAAAGGGGGAAAACATTGGTTGTGCAAATAGTAGTGAAATAATTGTTAAGTGCCACATTCCCAAGCATGGCTTCCAACTTTGTCTATGAAAATGCACATAATCCCTTTTATGTACATAAAACATATATTTCCTGATACAGATGGCCAATGAGATGCACAAATGCATATGATAAAGTAGTATCCTCAAATGAATTTAGAGCACAGTATGACATCAGCTGAAAATATGGCCTAAAAATTCTTAAATTTATTTATAAAATTATTTAATCTATCACCTAATGTTTTAGAAAATAGAAAACTACAGTTAAATTCAACTAATTTACTTCAAATTCTTTATTCTTATTATATTAATTCTTTTAGGAAGATGTTTATTCTTCATATTGGAATACGAAACTTTTGTTCACTGAGCAGTGTTATTTTTTTAGTATTGTACTGCACAATTCAGTTCCCTGAAAATTGTCATGTTTTGAGGTCACTTGAGTTCAGCTTTGACTTTAGCACTCTTCCAGGTACAGAAACCTCACCTTCTCTGTGGAAGGAGTCATCTCATTGATTGTCTTCAGTAAAAGGAAATGGCTCATGCATCTTTTGTACATTATAACAAATGTCCTTTTGCATTATAATTGAATGGTGATTGTTGTGTTCAATCAATGAAAAAGGTTAAAGGAGCTTCTCTGCCAGCATTTTTAATGGAGAAGTCGATTAAGATTCAGTTTAATCATTCTGGCTGCCTCAGAATTAAAGCAACAAAGCCCATCAATGGCACTATAATTACCAGTCTTTCTGTAAGTTTACACTGCTATTTATGCAGCCATAAATTTTGTTATAATGCACAGCGTGACCAGGTTAACCTGCTTTGTTTGTAATGCAAAATATTTCCCTTAATTGTATTGTGGATAAGAAATTGTTATGATGAAGTATATATAATGCAGTCTCATAAAAGAAACTGTGTAGACTCTGACCGAAGTGAATCAGCATGGTAGTTTGTGTTAAATAGTTTAAAGTCATGGCCTTAACCTTGGGACACTTGAAACATATTTCACTTTATTGAAGATGGGGACTAGCATCTCTCCTAGGTAACTATAAAGGGTCAAATGTATTATTCTAATCCCTGTTCCAAAAACAGAAAAAAGGTCATGATATAGTACCTATTGCGTGCTGCAAGGAATGAAAAATTCACATTGGGGACATAGGTGAAAATCTATTTTAGACATGGCCTTTAAAATTTTTCTAAAATTGAATGATTAAGTGGTTATGAACAAGAAAAAATTTCATGAAATTGATCTCACTTATTAATTAGTTTGAACATATAAAGGTCTTACTATAAATAGCTAAAAGACTAGAAAAATTGCTCTTGTCAAATGGGAGAGGCTATCAGAACAGCTTGTTTTCTTGTAATATTGACACTCATAAGCAAGTTCATCATTAGTTTCCCCCTATTTTATTACTGCTAAATACAGAGTGACAAGGTATGTCCCAGCTTCATTAGAGTGTCCTGCTGTTCCAGCAAATTACATAGAAATCAGAGTGTTGTCCTGGTATTTTTTTAGAACTGATGAAAGGTATTGCTAGACTGACATCCATTGATTCTGAAGCTTTCTTTTTATCAATAGAATAGATATAGCACAAACAGCAGTAGGTCAAGCTAACCTATACTGCTGCACCAACTTGTTTCAAACTAAACTGAAGTTCATCCTCTCCATGGTGACAGGGTTGTACAGCCAGTGTAGAAGAGAGAGCAGTCCTAAATGCTGAACTGTACGGGAGATAGAAGAGATGAAGTAATAGGCCTTTTCCAATGCTAACTTTTTTGAATATTTGGCCTCTCTGAGAGTGTTGACAAAGGTGTAATTTCATTATAGTTATGGTGATGACTTTTTTTGTGATGTCCAACCAAAACTATAGAAGCAGATTTGATTTCAAAGTCATCCCAAAAGTGTGTGTCTTTGGAGAGGTGCAGACTGGAGGTTCCTTTTCAGGCCCACCTCTGATTACTCAGCAAGAGAGGGCATGTTCTTTCCTTATAAATGTGATGTTCAGAGAACTAAATCCTAGGTTATCACAAAAACAGAGCACCTGTGATTTGATTAAATATTTTCATATTCTCTCTCTTTCGCTACATACACATACACAAACACAACCTTTTTTCCACCAGAGATCATATTATATGTTAATTTCCATTTGTGCATATGAAATAAAGCTGGATTATACGGTCCCTGTTGCAGCTAGCTGACTGGTCATGTGATATGTTCGGACAATCCTTCCTTTCCAACATATCTCAATCAGGTGATCAGCAATCTAACAGCAATTTATGAAAGGGAAGTAAAAAGTCATATAGTACTAAAATTCCGTTGATACAGAACATTTGAATATAACACTTGCTATTATTTAGGAAATGTTTGAATTTAATGGCAAAGCTGAGGTGAGAGGTATCAGGTTTTATATAGGGATCTGTGCATTCAGACTTTTGCCTCCTACTGCCTATGAATCATACGTACGTGTGGTAACAGTACATTCAGAGAAGAATCTTTCATGTATTTCTTCAACAAGTTAGTTCTTTCAGTAGCAGGAAATTATGAAAAACAATAAAGCAGACATTTTAAGAATATAACTCCCTAAATCCATCTCCAAAGAGGTAAAGAAAAACATGTGAATCAGCTATTTATGAAACATTCACATTTTAATTTAACAAGAGTATCATTATACAGTGAACATCAATGATATTAAAGTTTAATTCTCTAAAGAAAACAAAACACATATAGTAAGCAACTTGGCGTAGTTTCTTCAGATTTTATACATAGAAGTTAAGGTGGGGAGGCTATATTTAATTTTAAAAAAAGATTGACTCATCTATTGAGTGCTTAGTGGCTTGTAAGCAGAGAAGAGATGAGTGTTCCAGAATGAAAATCATATGGGCCGGGAATTCCCCTTCTGTTGACCACAGAAGGTATAGGCATAATCCATCAAGAACAGAATGCATGCCATACTTTGTTCATTAGCATTTAAAGAGGCTGTTTGGCATCAGACAACAAATACAATTCTTGCAAGAATTTGGCAGCGGAATGTTTGTCAGTTAATGACAATCCACAGCTTTTTTCTAGAAAATACTAAACATTCCTAGTGCTACATATGAAATCATTCTACCTTTTTCCATGCAATCTAATTCTGGGATGCCAGGCTTGCATAATGGCAACCAACACACGGAGAAAATACATAGTCACAAAGGACAGAAAATTGGAACAGATTTGTTGGCAACTTATAAACAAATTGGGGACTGATTTACAGGATTCATGAATGTCATTTAAAATGTCTTTATGATTACATATTTCCTGAAGAACACCAGAGTGTTCATCATCTCTGCAAGCTCTATTCTTGGAAGGTGGTATAGAAGTGGAACATTCAGATTACGGCAAGAGAGATAGAAACCATATCAAAGATTCCTACTTTATAGCTCCAAAATAATCACCAACATTTGTCCTTTATTAATTATTCTTTCACCAACAGGCCTCTACATTCTCTTGCCTTCCCTACATACTTCATATGGCTTAATTTCAAATTTTAGCAGTACTCCTGAGCTTTTATTAAGGGAAAAGATTTAAATACAGAAAATGGTGATAAATTCTAAAATAGGACTTATGCTGCTCTAAAAGTGCCCTAACCCTATGTTATTTGGTTCTACAATTTTCTGAATATTCCTTAGTTTCACTTCATTATTTCTGATTATGAGAGAGATGCTTGGTTTCTGTGCGAAACTGTTTGTTGATTAGAGATAGGACAATGCTGTAAAGGCCAGATCCAGGTCTGAACCTGGATTTCAAACATTTCAAAGTTCAAGAGTCTTTGTATCTGGCAGGGAGGGCAAGTTGGCTCATCCCATTATAAAAATACGGACTATTTGCTACATTTGCAGCTGGATTTGGAATTTCACCTTCCCTCCTCAACACCCCCCTCACACCTCCAAAAACAATTACCGTCGTTACTTACCATGAGAGTTAGTTCCTTAAGAGTGTCACCTTGTATATTTGCACTTACAGAAAGTGCAATGCCCCCCCAGCAATGACCTTCAAGAATCTTTTACAAAGCATTGCTCATTGGAGCCATCCTTTCGTGGCACCAGCTGATGCAGTTCCTTTGACAAATCCAAGAGGCCCATAAGGGGAAAGTAGGGTGAGTACTTTGATTATACAGAGGCAGAATTCAAACAACCATTTACCATGATAAATAATCATTTTTTTGTTTATTAAAGTGGCTTTTGCATATTCCCACTTGTGGGCATTCAGTGAGCAGTAGATTCCTCAGGAAGGTTGAGCTGAAGATTGCTGATTAAACAAGGACTGCACAACTGTTCTTCCAAAGTGAACACCAGATGAAGATGCCAAGTTGAGAGTGTAGCACTGTGCAAATTTGTGTTCAGAATTCCAGGGAGCTGGAGGTTTCTGTGATGGAAACTTTCAGAGGCAGGCCATTGATAAATTACATTTACACATATTTTAAAGTGGCTTTACTTTGTGAGAGGCATGTAAATGGATAGTAGTGGAAATTAGTATTGGATCCAGAATCACTAAGACCTTCCACCACAAGCTTCATGAAATATGGAAATTAGTTAATAATCACTTTCCAGCAACCATTATATAACCTATGAACCTCCTTACCTAGAAAGGGAGAAAGAATATATCATCCTACCACACCTATTCTTCTACCTACTTTTCTTCCTACACTCCCTGAAATTTAAATGTTGGATATATATTATTAGATTTAATCTTTGGAGTGACTGCAGAGTTAGCATGGATGAAAGTCTGACTAGAAATCTAAGCTCCCTCGCTTTCCCACAGCCTAGAATCTAAATCAGTTCAAAAGATATCAGAATAATATTGCTAACATGTGACACTCTAGTCCATTCATCAGCAAAACAGCAATAATTACAAAATGGAGCAACAATGTAGTTTATACAAGACAGACATTATACAGAGTTCATTAGTCAGTGTCATAGAAAAGGGGCATAGTGATAGGGCATGTTGGCCTTCCCAGACAGCATGAGAATATGGGGCAGGGCCTGGAGGGCAGTCCATACCCCAAAATGCCCTGTTGCAACATTCAGCCAATGGGGCGCTTCCACTAAGAGATTGCTCTCCTTGGGTAGTCATATTCCCTACAACAGGTTCTTGGGTTAGCTGGCTGGGGCACAGGGAAGTTGATAATAGCAAGCCAGGCAGAAGAAGGCCCCTTCCTGCTCTGCTCTCCACTGCAAAGCCCATCCTTCCTCCCCTATCTTGGTTGTTATTGGCGGACAGCGTTAATGAGTTTGCAGTTTGGTTTGCAGGTTGTATTTTGGGTTTCACAGGACACTGCAATTCCAGCTGGCAATTTGCATGGGTAACCTGGCCTGCAGTTGTTATGTGGATATGTGTCCAGGTACAGATGGACTTCATCACAGATGACATGGAGATTGATAGCCCTGGAAGAATTTTATGGGCTTCCTATTGACTTTGAGGACTTCTACAGTCATTTTGCACTGGCATCCTATGGAGTTTGAGGACTTCTACAGTCTGTTAGCACAGGCATTCTGAGAACTACGTGGTCTATTTTAGCTGTTTGTTGTCAAACCAGCATAGATTTTCTTTGATGTATTGATATATTGTTTATTTCACAGGATCACAACTTTGAGCAGCAGGGATATCAAACCCCCCTCTTTAACAGGTAGATATTAGTTTGGATGGTTAATTCTTCCAAAACCAGAGAAAGCAGGTGGTTGTGAAAAAGTCATCATCCTTTCTCTGAGAATTAGGCATCAACACACATTTCTCAGGAAAAGAGGTTAGCTCTGTGATGAGCCATTCTGCAATGCCATGGGGTTTCTTAGTCAGTAGGCTGCTCTGGGTTGCAGGCAATGTTTAGGCCTTGTTAGTCATATGAGCTCTGGTAGGACCTTGGTTTTAAACAGCTGTTAAGCTCTGCAATTGTACTGCTCTGGATCTGAGCATCAAAATGAAGAAAGGCAGGTGATCGAAGGTGTATCTATGGCCTCTCCCCTTCACTGCTGTCAGTAAAAGTTGTGCTGAGAAGTTATCCTGTTAAGGAATTAATAAAGTTCCTGATGTCTAGGTGTGGTCCTCATTGACCCTGGCCATTCATGATAAAATTGGTGCATCCTGTTACTAAGGGCATGATCCTGCACTTTTTGAAGTCAAAGAGAGTAGGCTAGGACCCTAAATGTACTAAACAGAATGATTGGCAAGCACAGAGAAAGGGGGAGTACACTGATCATCCAATCCTATAATAGAATATTGAAAAGGTCAATGTAATATATAACTAGTCTAATTCATAGAGAATGAAATAAAATTCTGATTCTCACACTCCCGAATATAGTCCTGCAAACACCTATGCAAATGACTAGCTTTATTCAGGTAGTCCCATTGATTTCAGTGGCTCTCTGCAAGAGTGCTGGAGTCCTTATTAGTGTTTGCTTTGCAGGATCAGTGCCCAAGCTGTAACTCTCTGACCTACTTGGGCAATGTTCAATGTTCAAGTATATTTAATCTTTTCCATTCATGCTACATATCTTAGAATAGGGCTCACATAATCGGTTCTGTTTTCATGCACAGTAGATAAAGATTCAATACTTTAAAATATCATTAGAATGTGGTTCTAGTGATATCAAAGGTATAGTATAATTCAAACTTCAGTTCTATTATGTCTGTCTTTTGTGGTTCATTATGTTATTTATTGTGTGTTGGTTAAAGAAATTCAAAGATGATGGTATTGTGTTAACATAAAAGTCTTCTCATATAGAAACAGGACCTAAATAGGATGCATGCATAACAATGGTGGGACTTTGTTTATAATAAACATTTTAAATGACTATTTTTTCCTCATAAAGACTCTAAGTAGGATGATCTATGAGATTTCTAATTTATTCTTGTTTAAAATTTAACCATGCTTTTTTAAAGCATATCAATTTTGTTAATACCATGTAATTAAAACATGTCAGTGCACAGCAAGTTTTAGTCTAAATTAATGACTATGAGAATTATTTTAATTAAATAACCAATTATAGAAAAATCGCAAGCATGAGAGCTGACATTTAAATGAATTTCATTTAAATTGCTTCTTAACATTGTCCCATCTAGGACACTAATGCAAAATGAACTATTGTATCAACATAGATTATCACTATTTTTGTATGCACATAATGTATTCATATTCAATCACTGGAACAGAGCTGAATATTTTGTATTGATCTGAAACTTCTATTAACAAAATACAACAGAAAGATCTAAAGTACAAACAAGAAACCCCTGTAGTTCTGCCACACAATACTGCTGTATTTCCCTTGTTTAAATATGTATTTTAATGTTTCACTTAGTGTCTCATTTTTAGACTTCATCTTCAACATGGTTAAATGGTGAATTGCTAAAGCTTTTTTGTAATTTGAAGGGTTTTTTGGCCCTGGTTTAATTTGAGTTTACAAGAAATACCAGAATGGGAAATACAATTTTCTTATATCAATCTGCAAAAGATTAACTTCATTTCCTTAATTTGGTACATGTGTTAAGAGAGATTTTGCTCAGTTTTAACTAGAAAATAGAGGCAGCATTAACTAAATAACTCTTCTTGCAGCATGCAAAGCATTACTGTGTTTGTATAACAGTCACATTCAATCTTGTCGGATGCACAGTTAAAAAAAAAAAGTGCCAGGAAATTCTAAAGCTATTGTCAACGTGGAATAATAATATAACCCTTTTCAGAACTATCCTTCTCTATGGTACCTTTAAAGGTGAAGAAGAAGATGAAAAAAAAAGGCTCCTGCATTTTTGTTCATTGATTAACCCAGTAATGTTATGTATAAATAATGTATCTGACAGTATGGCAGCCCACTTGGGACATTATGCCATTTACTACAAAATAGGATGCAACATGCAACTGAGCAGCAAGAACAAATTAAACATCTTTTCTTGGTAACTTTAGCATTTTTATTAGGTGATAAACATCACAGTGAGGGGGGAAAGCAGATGTAGATATTTCAACAATATTAACTTTAATCTAAAGCTATCTGGAGAGACAACATAATATTTACATATTCTTTAAACCACACATGCTATTTTCAAAAAAAGGTTGTCCTGCTCTTTTTTTACTTTGTAGGACTCCCAAGGAGATAAGTCAATGCAAGGACTGATGTCAGGATATGGCTCTCTAGAAAATATTTCTAAATATTCAAATAAAATTTTGTCCCAATATACTGTAACTAATTTCAATGAACTATTAGGCACAATCTTGTTCTTCTACTTTGCAGCACTGAGATACTATACTGTGAAACAATTACAATGTTAATACAGATGTGTATTTAAAAGTTATTGCTTATGTGCAGTGCCTATTTTGTAACACTAATAAAATGACTAATGCATAAATCCTCATTAAAGATTATAGTATACAAAATTTCATTTTAAAGCCTTTTTTGGTTTAAGTACAAAGGTGTTTTTGAAACTTGTAAACTGTCTCTTTTCCATTCCTATGAAATAGAAACAGATTATTTTTAATGTTAAAATAAAAATGTTCTAATGTTGAAATTATTCATCTAAACTTCAGCCCAGAATGTCTCAGTTATAGATCACTGATGATTGGTGTTTTTAATGGATCCACTGTGAGCCCCTTAATTACATGAGCACTGGGTGAAAAAAATTAAAAATGGGTAATTAAAAAGACAGAGAGGAAAAGAAATTCAAACTAGTAACAAGAGAAATACTACATTTGATCAAGGTCTTTTGAAATACATTACTTATTTGCATAACTTTGAATGACTCCAAACTACTTTCAGCATTTGATTTATGATTCCTACAGAGGGGATTACCTATAGGCATTGATTGCAATGCAACAAATAATAGACACTGTTCAAGTAGATAGACATTTCCACCAATATTTACATTTTGCAGGAGTTACACAAATAAGAACATAACAGTGGAGCTGGGATTTCTAAAGGAATTAGGTGCCCAAATCCTATTGAAATTCCATGGAAGTCAGGTATCTAGCTCCCATGGCCTCCTTTGAAAATTCTAGTCTGTTTAAAACTAATCAAATACTATTCTATACAATTCACTACAATACATATTGAATGATTGTAACTCTTCTCATCTCATATAGGACCTTTGCTAACTCAAAAGAGCTTTAAGCATGTGGAATAAAACAAGCTAAATGCACATTTAGACTCTCTGCTCCTTTACGTCTTGAAAAAGCTACAGATTATTTCACAACTAAACAATAATTAATCTAATGTTCCCTCATATTTAATAGTTATAATGGTTAATGTTTATACCTGAGGTAATTCCCATTGCACAGTGGAGAGGATTATCCACTTAATTAAAAAAAATCTTTCACCCCACACTTGATTCTGTAAATCTACTGGGGATTCTGACCCTAATTTCCTTTTCATTGACCCTCAAACTAAAGATGAGAAGCCCATTTTGCGTGTCCAAAACTGAAAATAACATTCTGGTAGAGGCTGATCAGTAATATGTTACTACACCAACCCTAGCTGGAAACCAATTTCAGTTATTTACTCTGTGCATACAGTGGTTGCAATTAAAGCCCAATAGTTAAGAGCAGTTTTCACATTAGAGCCTCTGAGGCAATTCAGTTATTTCCTATTACAAGCGGGGGAAATACTGTAATGAGGAATCTGAGACATTGCAGTGTGGTAGCAATTGGACAATTGGACAATGAAGACCAGTATATTAAATATTTAAGCTTATATATTGCTAGGTTATAACTGCAAGCCCATATAAAATGGACAAATGTTTATAATGTGGTTCCACACTGAAAATCGGCTCTAAATAGCACCTTCTTTCTTTCACCAACAGCTAGGTTCCCAGTGTGTATTCAAAGTCCTCTCTCTCTCTCTTCTTCAGTGGCAAAAGTGTACCATATATTTGAGCTGGATTCTACTCAGACTCATGTGTCATGAACAGAGCTGTTTGAGTTCTAAAGTTCCCACTGCCATGCCAAAATCTGCCTTCATCTCCACCTTTGGAACCCCAGTCATGACAGTGTGTCTACTCCAGTATAAAAGAAATTTTATTTGCTGGCAATAATGTGTGGAGCAGAGTTCGACTTTCAGATCCCAGTGCAAATTTGCAGGGCTAATTGAAAAGAAAAAAACCATATTTGCTGATAAACTGAATGCAATGGATATGTACTCACTGAAATAAAATGAATATGGCACCCACTATGCCATTTTCAATGCCACTTTTCAGAATAAAAACTACACTTTATCAACCAAAACTGATGTTCATTTGAATCAGCTCAATAGGAGGACCATTCTGATGATGATGCATGATAAATCTCTAGCTTCTGTACTGGGTTTATGTAGCTCTCCTAATTAACCTTGTGAGTACTGTGGATTGTACTATTGTGTTTTCATCCAGGAAGTTATCTTGGACCACTGAAAGAAACAAATCTACATAGAATAACAGGTAGGAGAACGTTAATCACTTGTAACTATGTTGGGACACCACAATACAGTTTTGAATGGTTTTCTCTTACACAAAAATGTTATCCCTCACTTTTTCTGCCCATTTTTATTAGATATGCTTACATACTATGGTGAAGATGCTATAGAGAAACTGAAGATGGAAAAAAACTGCTGTGAATTATTTTTATATTGAATAACAAATGCCACCATAAACAGGATTTCAATCAAACACACACACACACACACAGATGCTTTTCAAATGGAAAAAACTTAATAATCCACTGTCCAAAGGATGTACTAATTAAACTGTGTGAGCCAGTATTCAATCATATACTAACTCATCCTGTGGAGACTAAGAAGTGACCCGGGGTCATTTTACAGCCATAACTTAAGAGTGTGAGCTCCTTTGAGTGGGGACCAGGTCTTCTATTCAGCCAGTGTTTCATAGATTCACGGGTTTTAAGTCCACACTGGATCATCTAGTCCTCCTGCATAATTAGGTTGCAGAATTTCAGTCAGTTATTCCTGAATCAAGCTCAAAATTTCTGGTTGAGCTACAAAGAATCTTTTAGAAAGACATCCAATCTTAATTGAAAGACATAAGTGATGGAGACCCTAACACATCCCTAAGTAAGGTTAATTATTCTTGCTGTTGAAAACGTATGCCTTATTTTTAGTCTGAATTTGTCTAGATTTAGCTTCAAGTTATTGGATCTTCTCCCCAAGTAGGTACTTGGACAGTATGATCAAGTACCCTCTTAACCTTCTCTTGGATAAACAAAACAGATTGACCTTAGTTGTCTCACTTCTAAGGCAGGAGGTTCCCAGACCTCAGATCATTCTTGTAGCTACTTTCTTATCCTTTTTCAGTTTGTCAACACCCCTTATAAAGTGTGGACTGCAGAACTGGACACAGTATTCCAATAATGGTCTCATTAATTCTGGACTGATAAGTAAGACCACCACCACCCTACTCCTACTCAGTGTTGTATGCCCTGGCTTATATATCTAAGGAGAGTGTTAGCCCTCCTAGTCAAAGCATCGCACTGGGAGTTCATGTTTATCTGGGTATCCACCATAATCCCAAATCCATTTCAGAATGCTGCATTCCAGGATATAGACTCCCATGTTTTAAGTGTGGCCTGCATTCTTTGTCCCTAAATGATATGCCCTTTCATTTTGCTATATTAAAATACATGTTGTTGCATAATAAATGATAACATAATTTTAGGATGGTATCTATGGCAGAGATTTATCACTTAGATAAACTATGGGAAAAGACAATGGCCCAAATCTGGGGCTGTACTAGTGTAACTGAGGTTAAAATTTGAGCCAGTAGGTCTTTTTATTGACCCAAAATGTTATTTTTATGAACTATGTTATAACTCCCACATTTATGCTAGGGACTTCACAAGAAAGAGAAAAAAAAATAAGTCTCTGTCCACAAGTGCTTGCAGCCTAAGAGCCTGATTCACATACCCTTATTCTCACTGAAGAGCACCTTGATAATGGGTGATTTCAGTGAGACTTCACACAGAGCAAATTACTACTCACATTGGTCCTAGATAGCAGCCTTAGCAGACAAGTGAGAATAAACATACATCAGGAAGGACACATGTTAAGAAAATATAATTATGTGCTTATACATTTTAAGTACATCGGGTAGATCTGCAAATGTGTTCTACTAGCTTTTTTAAAAAAATTCTTAATTTTAAAAATGTCCTGGGTTATTTGAAAGAGAATGAGAAATATTATTTAGTAATATGAGACCAATCCTGTGTGCACATGGTAATGCAGTTCCTGGCTTCAGTAAATAAAGTGCCCAACATTCCCACAGGAACCTATGAGCTTCTGGTAGCAATGATTTTTGACATTCAAGATACTTGCCATACATGCAAAGAAATAAAGCAGGGTTACAGTTTGTCTCATTAGTAATAAACTGTTCCATAAATAATAAACATTCATTCTGTTTCCTTCTTAATAAAATTATCTTTTCTACTTAGAACTGGTTGACCTATATATTGGAAAAATCTAACCTTTTTTTGAGGAATATGACACTTGCAAGTATCTAAAGGAACTGTTTTTGAACATCTAATAGCTGAAGACTCAAGAACTGCAATATAAAGTTGTCAATTAATTTTGTTGTAACTGTATGCACCTGCAAACAACTGCTTAATTAAAGAGGCAAACAGAAATCTCTCACAATAATGCTTCAAATTACTTGCATGTATGTGACTCAATTAGTTGAAGTGTATAAATACAATTGGAAGGCAGCCATTTGGACTTCTGGAAAGAAAGAACTAGAGACATAAGCAAAAGCAAAGGGGAGAACATAGGCAGATAAATAACTCTCTGTGGTTCACAGAGCTATCCAACAGAGAAGATGTAAAGAAAAGATTCTGTGTAGTTGTGTATACATCTCTCATTCATTGTCACAGAGTTTTGCTTTTATATACAAAAGCAAACCAATAATAATAGGAGGTGTATACAATCTAAGCAGCACATTCTGGAGGCACAGGTTAGCTTTAAGTGCTCATTTTATGGACCAAATTTTTCCTTCATGTATACGTGTGGATCTCCCTTTGACTTCAACACGAGCTGCACATCTGAGGGCAGAATTTGGCCCTATATATGTGTGTTGTCATTGCTGAAAATGGTTTTGCCCTATCTATATGGACAGTCATACCATTTTCAGCAGCTGTTGAGGAAGTCACACTGCTGGCAACAATTGTCAGCAATGGGTCATTTTATACTAGCATAGAGGGAGCTGTCTTGAGGATCCAGCTAAACAATATTCTTAATAAAGAGGGATATTCTTCCTCTTTAAAGTGTGTAGACTAGGGATGGGAGGGAGGGATGGAAGGAAAGAGACACTCAGAATGAAGAAGTTGTCCTTTTAAAAATGAATCCAACTGGAGTGAAAACTGCTATTTCAGCTATTATATTTCATCAAAGCTATTATGTCTCTCTGTGTGAAATTCTACACCTATGAAAGAATCACGTTTTTCAATACTTTACCAGTAACGAATTACCTCCTTTAATTATTGAAACCATGAAGCTGGCTTTACAAATAATGCTAGGCCATATAATTAACAATAAAGATTCCTGAATGTTTACTTCTATCATCAGTTGTTGCAGATAGTTATTAAAATGATTTATTGGGCCTTCTCTTAAGTCAATTTTAATTTGTTGAATTGTAAGAGAAATCCATGGATAAGAATTTTTTAGATGTGTGTATGTAATTTAGAGAGGATAGAGGTACCTACATGGCAAATATCCTGTGGTGGTGTTGTAAGCTGGGTTATTTTGTTTATTTGTTTGTTTTTGACTTTTTGGTTTTTGTTGTTGTTCATTCTCCAAAGAGTTTACTGGTACCTATCTTAGAATTAAGAATCTATATTTGAAAGATTTTCCTCACCATTTTGTTTTTATAACTGCATCCTGATGACTTAAGGTTCTACTTACTAAAACTACTCATTTTGGTAAATTATGCTTGAAAAAAACTTTTAGAACGAGCTTTACTGAGTACCACTGCTACATGCCTCGCCCAGTAAGCAAACCATGTGGGAAAGGACCTGGGATACAACATTCATATTCATTGCAATCTGTGAATAAAACATCTTAAAACAGCTATTAACTCCAAACATGACCTGGTGGACAAAACTCCTTGCAGTTTCCAAATAACAGCAATCATTCTGCTGACAGGTGCATCTCCTTTGGAAGGGGACAATTCCATTGTGCCTGAGGTGTGGGCCTATTGAGGGTACTTTCAGGGAAAGAAACAATCCATTCAGGACCTTGGAAATAATGTCACATGCTGCAGCAGTTGCATTGCAGTAATCCAGCCTGGAGATAATGGAGGCATGAACAATCAAAGTCAAGTGGTCATAGGAAAGGATGGAGTACATGTTCTAGCTAGCTATAGATGGTAGACTGCATGGTTGTTGCAACCCATGTTATGTGGGTTTCCAGTATGAGTAAGGAGTCTAGGCTTCTAGAATGTGGTCCATCTTGACAAATTTAAAGAGTTCCCCTCTGCCTGCCAATATAAAATCTGATGTGCAGCCGGTCAGGTTCAGTCAGCTCCTCCTGATCCATTGGGGATGTCCTTGTGGCTGCATCATGGGAATAGCTCCGCTCCGTCTGATGCCCCCTCTGTTTCTTGTTCATACTGCAACCCAGGAATCACAGTGTTTCCTCTTTGTGAGTCAGGATGCTGCCTTTTTGTGGCTTGACCCTCCAGCCAGGTCACTATAGTTTTTCTCCTTCTGTTGTATCAAAGTCACTGAACTGGTTGACCAGGTATCATTCCTGGCAGTCCCCCAATTCAAAGCTATGCCACTTCCCCAGTGGCTGGTAAGGGCCACCCTCTACTCCAAATTCCAGCTCAGGGACCTTCAAATCAGTGGCCAATGTCTGCACCATCCAACCCTTGCTGCTATTTCCCTGAGCCTTTTCCTGCTCCACCTTTGTCAGGCTTCTTCTCCACCACCCTTTTGAGTAAACCTTTCCTTCTACTCTCCCCCTGGGGATATGTCCATACTGAAATTAGAAACCCGCTGTTGACCCATGTCAGCCGACTCACCTCATGGGGCTAAGAGGCTGTTTAATTGCAATGTAGACATTTGGACTCAGACTGAAGCCTGGGCTCTGGGACACCGGGAGAGGGGATGGTCCCATAACTCAGGCTCCACCCCAAGTCTGAATGTTTACACCACAGTTAAACAGCCCCATAGCCTGAGTCCCACGGTTCATTCACTTCTCTGGATTCCTGCCACATCTCTTCAGCTGGATATCAGCACCCTCTCACTGACCATCTACAGGAAAGCTGCTGAGTGCGTTGAGTATGGATAAAGAGGTGTGCACCCCTTGTCCTTATGTTTATGATCCATCCAAAGGTTTTAAAACCTTTAGGTTACAACTCTTCTTTCCCCTGTTTCCCCAGTATATGGATCAGTGTTTTCCATCAGGGTATGCACACTTCATACACACTGAAACCAAGCATGACACACACCAACTGACTACAGAATTTGGCACTTATTATCTCTGTGGCTACTATCCTGGCAATCTCCAACATATCAAGAAGTGACAGGAAAAACATCAGAATCTTTAACATTCATGTTTGTGTCAGATCAACATCCAAAAATGTGGTTGCTTATCTGTGCCATCTGGATCTGCCAGAGTGGGCTGAAAATCTCATAACAGCAGGTTTTCTCATGAGACTTTAAGTATTCCCACTTTTGGTAGGGATGGCAAAATTATTAGAAGAGCCTTTCTCCCAGTATTTTGACATTTCTAGCCTATCTGCAGCCAGATAGGGACTGAGACAAGAAAGAGTACCACCCCAGACTTTTTAGTTCTTCCAAAAATAGCTCTATTCAGCTTCATTTGAAGTTTTGAGTGAAGATCTTAGTTGGGGTGCACTGGGGGGGATGTTATTTTATTCAGATCAGTTTGTTCATTCCTAATTGCAGTGCCAATTTTTTATTAAGATTATTTGTGTTCCTTTTTACATTTTATACCTCCATTCTAAGTTCTGAAATAGAGAATAGGATTTGTCAGATGGTTAGGTCAGGTCAATTGTTTATACGATGCTCTGTGTCCAGAACACATTCATACCACAAAGACTCTTCACTATTAGTCCCACTGACTTCTTTATCTGAAACAAAACAAAAAAAGAAGGAAAAAACTTTGATACATTGTCATGCTGTGATGGGATATGGTTTTTGATGTCTTGCATTGCTTTATTGGTCTTTATTATTTAAATACCTGGTTTAAATTTATATGATGAACTGAAGTCTGGGGGATATACCCACACTACCTGTAATCTAGCCAGTGCTTTGGAGTTTGCTGCTACCCTTATTACTTTTTGATTTATGTGGCAAACCTCCAGGTTTGAAGTTTCATTCCAAGTGCCTGAAATTGGAGAAGGATGAGTGTTGTTATTTTCATTGTCTGGAAAACAAAAATGTACCTCTGATAATTTTTGTCTTTGATTACTGCTTCTTCAAAGGATTTAAAACAGAATGAAAGCCTTTGAAAATTTTAGAGATGAAGAGACATGAGAGTTATTCTGTATGCACCAGATAAACAGATGTCTTCGCTTTCAAACTAAACCCAGAAAATATAATCACAAGCTTCATCAGAAACAGATAACAATCGAGGTGCACAGTACTTTACATTTTACTAATGTGCAAGGAAAGAAATAATAATACTACTTCTTTCACTTGTCTAAATATTTGGTTCAGACTAACAGCTCAAAAAACATGTCGGTAACAGCAAACAAAATATGATAAATTCCTTTGAGATGAAAAATTCCTTAGCATAATGTCATTATAGGCACAAGTAAACACACTTAGAAATGTATTGATAAATAACTAAGACATTTAGAACACTTGAGTTTTTAAATTGTGAATTCCCAAATTCATAAATGTCATCAGTGCTTTTAGTGAGTCTCAACCTGTAATGGATCCACACTCAAAAGTCTCAAGAGACTTAAACAGAAGCACTACACAAAGAGGGTTGAAATATTGGGCCCAGTGTTAATATGTGGGAAATACCTATTTGAATATACATTGCAAAGCTTGGGAGCAGCTGGTGATATGAATTACTAGACCATTCTCTGGTGCATTGTTCTTCAAAGAACTCTGAGCAGACCCATTAATACTACAACCTAAGCCAGGTTACTCTGCAGCACCCTTAGAGAAGGAATCTTACAGGAGAGAAACTAATGCTTACTTTTCCCAGCAGATTCCAGTTCTTTTGGATAATCTCCTGGCGCAGGCAAGCTGATAGTATAGGCTAGACTTGTGCTGGTGAGGAAAGCAAGTGGAAGGTGTTGTGAAATGGTAGGCTTGGCTAGGCTCAATTGGCACGCAGCCTTTGAGGGAGCTTGAAGAAATACAGATTTAGCACACAGATTCTGTTCTATATACATTTGCATATCACACTTATCACTGTAGTATCTAAGCACATTCCAGTAGAGCCATAAGTAATGTGACTACACTTCTCAGGTTTCTCATGTTGCCCTAAAAGGAAGGGAACTGGTTCCTGTTACAGAAAATCCAGTTCAAATGAGTTTCTCTACAGCTTGTTCTACAAAATTCTCACACACTAAAGCGCTCCGTTATGGAATGCGGTGAGCCAACACCTGCTGAGGGTATGTCTACACTGTAGTCCAAGGTATGACTGCCAGCAGCAGCACCAGCTGCCCTGACTCCCTGTGGAAGGCAGGACAGCCAGCCTGGGCCAGCCAAGGCAGAGTGCTGGTCTGGAACACGGAGTGTGGGGGAGAGGGGCAGGAGGCAGAGGAGGCTGACCTGGAGGCGGAGCATGGGCAGGGTCACACTAGGCTGTTTGGGAAGGCACAGTTTACCCCTACCTACAATACTCGCCACCCATAAATGGGGGATGTTTTCCTTCAAGCAGGGAGGCTGCCAGGGACGTCTAGTGAGCTTCAGTAGCAAGCTGAGCTCATTCTGAGACACTTGCTAGCCCAAGTGTGTGCAAACTTTTTGGCCCGAGGGCCACATCTGGGTGGGGAAATTGCATGCAGAGCCATGAATGTAGGGCTGGGGCAGGGGGTTGGGGTGCAGGAGGGAGTGTGCAGGCAAGGACAGCGCATGGAGCCCTCTGCCCCCACCCTCCCCCAGGGGCCGCCGGGCTGTGGTGCCGGCCACTTCCTGGAGCAGTGTGGGGCCAGGGCAGGCAGGAAGCCTGCCTTAGCCCCGCTGTGCCATGGGGCTGGCAATCCCGCGGGCCGGATTGAAAGCCCTGTTGGACCGGATCTGGCTCACGGGCCGTAGTTTGCCCTCCCCTGCCTTAGACTCAGGATAGGAGTCAGATATTTACATGTAGTGCACGTGCAAAACTCAGTGTTAAAGACCAGGTAATACTATCCCCTTGTTACATCTTTACTATGTGCTCAATGTTGTTTATTCTGCTTTCTGTGGTTTGATGTGCTCTGGTATGCTTCTGCCTCCCTGAAGGCACTGCTGTCCAGCTCTCCTTTGATCTTAGTCTGGCCTAATGTCAGTTGAATACAAAACTGAATGCTTAAGCAAGGTCTTTTCCAGCTCTAGAATGGCGAAAGTTCATTTTGAGACTGCTTCCCGCCCCCAAACAAATATCCAGCCTCCATGTAGAGAGGAATGGAACCAAACAACCATGCATATAAATTCCTATTTATCGAAAATGAAACTATTATAGCAACATAAAAATCAATGTTTGTCCAATTATTTTCCACAGGCAGTACAGTACATTGCAACATAGTTTCTCATTAGATTAAATCAAAACTGTTCTTAAATACCATTTTACCAGCTGTTACTGGATAAAGGGTGAAATGAACAGTTTGTAGCAGCAAATGTGTAGCTTTTTTGGCACACATCTCTGCCAACATTACTACAGCTGTGTATAATGTTTATAAAAAAACAAACACCCTCAGCGGTTATTCTTCAATTTTATTGAAATTTATCTTTTTTCCCAGAGTAATGTCCTATATTTGTGCTAGAATAAATGATCCCATTGCCAGAAAAAAACTCATCAGAAATCATAAACTAATTCATAGTTTCTTTGCATTTAATTATCCATTTGCCAGGAATATTTTCACCACATTTCACTGATAAACAGTTACATTTCCTGAACTGACATAAACTCTTAGAAGGAGATGATGATAGTTTTCTCACTTTTCACAGATAGAATAACAGATAGAGACAGCATTGTATGCACACTTACATATATTGTACCTATATATATCTGCCTTCTGGGTTCTGTGAAGCCTATGGCCTTGAGTCCACTTGATTTTTCAGATGCTAGAAATGTCAAGATTAATCTCAGCATTCTCAATGTCCCTTTTCAGGCATCTACTCTTATGGGCCCTGATTTTGAGGGGGCTGAGATAAAGAGAAGGTCTCCAAACCATTTTTTTGAGGGGGCTGGGGTAAAGAGAAGGTCTCCAAACCATCTTTATGGGGGGGAGGAGGGAAACTACTGAGTTGTGGGTGGGAGCATCCAAGCTGCTTCCTTTATTCTCCCCCTGTCCAGTAGTACCACACGGCCACAAAATGGGGCGGCCCAATAGCAGGAGAAACCACAATCCACTGTGCAAGGTGTCTTCTGTGTTCTAAACCTTGCTGTAAACCCTGAGGCTCTGGTCTAGTCATTTCACCTTTCTGCTTTGCTTTCCCATTTTAAAGTTGGTATATATTTAACTACCACAGAAGGGTTTTTTCACTAATTAATGTTTGTAAACCAATAGAAGTGCTAGTACTGTTATCATTAGGAAACCAGGGGGTGGTGGGGAACAGATTTGGGAAGACTCAGACAAAAGGGATGGGAGTAAGAGGGACAGAAATGGGAGAAAAGACAACGAAAAAGAAGGAGAGCAAGATGCAAGAGACCATTTAACATGAGAAAAAGCAAGGGTGTAAACAATAGATGTGGTGAATATGAAGTAGGAAGAATAAAAAGAAAAGAGATGCTGCTTCTCAAAGAAAGGAGCAACATGGAATAGAAAAGGAGAAGCCATAGACAGAAGTGAGAGAAATGAAGGAAAATTATATGGAGTAGCCTAGTAAGGACTGGACATAGGAAAATGAATAAATAAATGGGAGGAGAACAAAATAAACAAAAAATAAAGACAATTTTTATGTTAGTGAATTTATTTTACTGTATATCTCTGGCAGGCAGTCTGTAGCTGTGTGAGTTTGGGACGGGGCAGGGGGAGAGATCCACAGCTATTTGGACCACATATTTCACATTAATATTTCACATAAAAGTAACCAGAATACACACACCACCTCTGTTGGATGGAGACCTGGTGAATTCCAGGCTTCTAGAAGCTTGATTATGTATCTCCTTTCAGAACTACTTTGAAGGCTTTGATATGGTCCTTAGCAGTAAAGTTAAAGCTACCCTTCCCTCCCCTAGAGAGAGGATGGTCTGAGATATAGCAGAAAGCAAAGTTTCATAAGTAGAAATAGCTGTGTTGTTTTATACCTTATGATCATTAATAGTGTCGAAAAAGGAATTCTTGAAATATTTTATATGCCTATAAATGTGTTCTGACTTGTCTTAAAGTTGACAATAACCAATAAAAATGTATAATAAATTATTCCCATAGGGAAAAAAAACTTTATATTATATTTAAAAAGTGTATTAATTACTCCATGGTTCATATCTACTGGAATTAGATATTGCCTTGTGATCAGGTCAAACATCAGACTACAGCACTGAGACTGGTCTCTGATAAGCTTATGGGTAAAATCCTGCCCCCACTGAAGTCAATGACAGAACTCTCATTGACTTCAATGGGGCTAAGATTTCACCCTATGAATTTAAGAATACTCATAGGAAAAACATCTGGTTGAGACAAATCAGATGAATTTAGACATTCAGTAAGCAACAAGGTAAGGAGCATAATAAACAAAAATTCTGTATGAACCTCAAAATCAGCCTTGATAGAGAAGAAATTTTTATTTTAAAATTAAATTAATTTACATAGCACTAAAACAACAAGGAGCCTGGTGGCACCTTAAAGACTAACAGATTTATTTGGGCATAAGGTTTCATGGGTAAAACACCACTTCTTCCCATGCATCTGAAGAAGCGGTGTTTTACCCACGAAAGCTTATGCCCAAATAAATCTGTTAGTCTTTAAGGTGCCACCAGACTCCTTTTTGTTTTTTGTGGATACAGACTAACATGGCTGCCCCCTGATACTTTACATAGCACTGTAAATTTAGGCTGGGTTTTATAAAAATAAAAAAGCAAGTTCCCTGATCTGGAGAGATTTCAATCTAAATAAGACATGATAAACAAACAAACACAAGATGAGTTAGAACAGGTAGAGGGTTAGCAAAATAGAAGGAGCAAGGTATCTGAAAGAGAAAAAATTATAAGCGGTAGAAAGAACAGAATAATGTTTTGCTGGTATAATCTGGTAATCATATTAAGTTACAGGCAAGATCTATTTTGACCACTGCACAGAAAATCTACTTTTGGTTCTTGAACAACTTAATTTTTGAGATACAGTATTTATTAAATTTTTACTAAATCTGAACTTAATTTTACTTTTTCAAGGTAATTTTTTCTATTTCTCTCTTGACAGAATTAATTTAGTTAACTCATAGATTCGTAGAACTTGAAAGGACCTTGAGATATCTTCTTAGATTCATAGATATTAAGGTCAGAAGGGACCATTATGATCATCTAGTCTGACCTCCTACACAATGCAGGCCACAGAATCTCACCCACCCACTCCTGCGATAAACTTCTCATCTGTGTCTGAGCTACTGAAGTCCTCAAATCATGGTTTAAAGACTTCAAGGAGCAGAGAATCCTCCAGCAAGTGACCCGTGCCCCATGCTACAGAGGAAGGCGAAAAACCTCCAGGGCCTCTTCCAATCTGCCCTGGAGGAAAATTCCTTCCTGACCCCAAATGTGGTGATCAGCTGAACCCTGAGCATATGGGCAAGATTCGCCAGCCAGATACCCAGGAAAGAATTCTCTGTAGTAACTCAGATCCCACCCCATCTAACATCCCATCACAGGCCATTGGGCCTATTTAGTCCAGTCCCCTTCACTCAAGGCAGGACTAAGTATTTTGAAATGTATTTATTTTTTTTTCAAAATTTGCAACAAAAGTTGAGGTATTGACTGAACAAAATGGCAGGTATTCCATCTTGAGCAATATTTACCCTTCTGGATGTAAAATCCTTACATTTATTTATATATCTCCTTCTGGCTGTAGTGCCAAATTTGATGTCAGCCCTTCAAGTTTTTCTCCATTCCAGTCCGTCTTGAAGAAGTTTCCAAGAAATTCTTCAGCTAACCAAATCCTTTTGTATGATATCCATCCCTCTAGTTTTGGGTCTTCCAACCCTTATCTTACCCTCTACTTCTAAGTTTAACTCCCTGTTTCATTTTTTCGACTGTCTTTACACATGCCCGAATCACCTAAGCCTGGATTCCCTCGGCTTTTCTATAACTAATATCAGCTTCAGTCTCCCCCTGATTCATTTGTTCTGAACATCACCCATCTTTGTAACTCCAAGCATCAATCTTAACATTTTCATTTTCATTTCCATTTCCACTGTATTCAAGTTCTGCTTCTGTCTCTTCCTCAGTGCCCACTCATACAAAAGTGCCAGCTTAATTACCACATTGTAGATCTGACTTTTCAATTTGTTAGGGAGTCTCACTTCTACCCATTTAGTACATGCCTTTCCTGTTCTGCTGATAAGTTCATCATTAAGCTCACCATTATACTGTACTTGAATTTCTATACCTTTGGTACTGGCTGGCCTCTCAGACTTACAATTTCATTGGTTTCCTGCAAAGTATCATTGAATCTACTGACCACCTACTCTATTTTATGTCTCCTGATTTTAGTGTGAAAAGATGTCCCTATTTTATAGGGACAGTCCCAATATTCAGGCCTTTGTCTTAGATAGGTACCTATAACCGCCTACCCCCATCCCGATTTTTCATGCTTGATATCTGGTCACCCTACTTGATTTTCATGCCATTTCTTTCAAGTAGACACCTCTATCTCTATAAATCTTCTTCCACTTTCTCTTTGCTCTCCCCCATGAGCACATCATCATCACTTGCAAAAAGAGTATACCAGGATGCCACTTTCTGGATGGTTTATGTAAGTGCATTAAGCATCAGCATGAACAAAAACGGGCTTAAGTGCAGAGTCCTAATGTACTCTGATTATTACTAGAACTTGTTCAGTTACTCCACATAGCCTTCTAACTGTGCTAACAGCATCCTGGTACATGTCCAGATGAGTCTGTTATAGTCTTCAAGCATCTGTTTCATTCTCACATTCCACTACATGACTTCTCTCAGAAGGTGATCATTAGCCTTCTCTGTATTTTTCCACATGCAATCTTAATGCAAAGATAATATCCATTTTGACTTGCCTGGTATGAATCCTGGTATGATCATCACTGACCTTTACTTCTCCTAGTAGTTTCTTATCAATAACTTTTTTGCAGATCTTAATTGTGTGGCTCATGAGTTTAATGCCATGGTAGTTGCCACAGTCCTTTTCTCTTAAATGTTGGTACTAATGTTCTCTTTCTCCAGACATCAGGCATCTTCTCAATCCTCATGATGAATTTAAACAGTTGTGTCAATATATTCATGCCTACTTGCCCCAGCCACTTCCACAATTCTTTTAGTATGCAATTGGGGTCGAGAGCTTTCTTATTTTTTATTTATATATATATATTAATTTTGTCTTGATGTTCTCAAGAAAATGTTGAGCATTGCGTCCTGTTTCAGAAAATAAGGAGATCAATGGTCAGATTTTATAAAATGGACGCAAATCCCTTTGCCAGTTACAGGTCAAATAAAACAGCTCTGTTGTCCGTACACACAGATAAACTAAAGCTTGAACTGACTAACCAGAAAGTTCAATTACTACTTTAAATGGTGTCTGTTTCATTTAGATGACTAAAACTGGAGCATGTGTCTGACCATTTGCAATTTCTAGAGCAGGCATTCTCTTCTTTTGTACTCTGCAAGCATCACTGAAATGTGTTCCTGCCGCAGCACTGCTCAGTAATAAGATGGAATAATATGGCACAGAGCAAGATTTTTTAGGCCCATGGAGCGGGTGTAGAGAGACTGCATGGCAGTCAGAATCCCCAGAAGAATTCTGGCTGAGTCATTCTAAATACCTCTTGCATATAGCATTCTGCAGCAGCCGCTCCACCACTGTTTCAAGGATTCTGGGCCCTGTAGTTTGGTGGCTGATTAACCAGGGAGCTGCACAATTTAGGCTTTGGCCTAAACTGAAACATGGCTGCCTAAGTGCATCTAAACCTAGAACTGGAAGATGATTGAGGATGCAGAGGAGTAACCTAGAGAATCCTGAAAATGAGACAGGTGTGGGAGGAGGAGGAAGAGAATAGAAGGTTGATGGGCCTGTTGTTGCCATGGAGCTTCATTGAGCCTTAAAAATTTCGATGCGGGTTTAGTTTAGGAGAAAGGTGAGGAGATTTTAGTTTTATTGAATCAGTGTGCCTACCAAGTGGAAGACAGATGAGACCTGTAGGCAAGTTTTGTAACCACGGGGGTCTGGCACAGGCATTTCCTTTCAAAACATACCTTGATTTCACTTAGCTTGCAGACTGTCTAGGTGATGAGCCTACACACCTTCTGCTATATGTCTGTATCTCTGCCCCTTCCCCTCCCTTGCGTTTGCTGGGTTTGGGTCTCTGTGTGATTACACCTGTATTCTTCCCATGGTATGCCAAATATTTTATTTTAAAAATCACTGCACATAATGAAATACTGTTTTTAAGGAGCCGCATTAGTAACTTCAGGTATTTGTTTAATATTCACCATACATACAGTATTCCACATTTTAAAAATTTCACTACACAGTCATGCTTCACAGATTTGTTTTTTAAACATACTTGATATCTCAAAATTCTTCTCTAGCACTCAGTTGCCTGAAACTTTAAGTCTCGCATTCTCAGCTCCTAAGGTGATGATGCTGTCATTTTACAATATGGCCCTTCAGTCCTACCTGCGCTGGAAAATGTTCACTCTTCTGAAACAGTGTTTTAAAACTGATCTTAAAAATGACTTCATTTGAAATGGCTTTTGCCACTGCTGTGGACAGTGTATGATTTTTTTAAAAAACAAACAACTGTTTTGAAACTGTTTAAGAAGAACTAAAGGGGCTGTGCAGTGCAAACTAACTTTTCTTTTAAAAAACTTCTCAAGCCCAGTTTTCAAAACAATGTTCTAAAATTTCCCTGTCCACCCTAATAGCAAAACCTTATTAGCAGAAAATAGAAAAGGTCAGATTTAGAATCAGTTTTCAGAATTCAGTCAACTTTCCTGTTTAGACAGGGCCTGTAGGACCACATCCATAAATGGAAGGGTAGTTGTCAAGGTTCCTCCCCCACTCTGAACTCTAGGGTACAGATGTGGGGACCTGCATGAAAACCTCCTAAGCTTATCTTTACCAGCTTAGGTCAAAACTTCCCCAAGGTACAAAATATTCCACCCTTTGTCCTTGGATTGGCCGCTACCACCACCAAACAAATACTTGTTACTGGGGAAGTGCTGTTTGGAAACGTCTTTCCCCCCAAATACTTCCCAAAACCTTGCACCCCACTTCCTGGACAAGGTTTGGTAAAAAGCCTCACCAATTTGCATAGGTGACCACAGACCCAAACCCTTGGATCTGAGAACAATGAAAAAGCATTCAGTTTTCTTACAAGAAGACTTTTAATAGAAATAGGAGTAAATAGAAGTAAAGAAATCCCCTCTGTAAAATCAGGATGGTAGATACCTTACAGGGTAATTAGATTCAAAACATAGAGAATCCCTCTAGGCAAAACCTTAAGTTACAAAAAAGATACACAGACAGAAATAGTTATTCTATTCAGCACAATTCTTTTCTCAGCCATTTAAAGAAATCATAATCTAACATATACCTAGCTAGATTACTTACTAAAAGTTCTAAGACTCCATTCCTGGTCTATCCCCAACAAAAGCAGCATACAGACAGAGACCCTTTGTTTCTCTCCCTCCTCCCAGCTTTTGAAAGTATCTTGTCTCCTCATTGGTCATTTTGGTCATGTGCCAGCGAGGTTACCTTTAGCTTCTTAACCCTTTACAGGTGAGAGGAGTTTTCCTCTGGCCAGGAGGGATTTTAAAGGGGTTTACCCTTCCCTTTATATTTATGACACGCCCCCCAAATCTCAGCTAGGGTGAAACACTGGCTGGGATTTCTTCCTGGAGCTCTAGGAAAAACAGAGTTAATAAGACACATGCATCTCTAAATATACTACCAAGTACATAAAGACTAACAATATTTTCCACATCTCAAGGACGATTTTAACCAGTTGATTCTGGGAAACTTTCATGGGAGAGTGCATCAGCCACTTTGTTAGAAGCTCCTGAGATATGTTGGATGTCGAAATCAAAATCTTGGAGAGCTAAACTCCACCGAAGAAGTTTTTTGTTTGTTTCTTTGACGGTGTGAAGCCACTTCAGTGCACCATGGTCGGTTTGCAGGTGGAAACGCCGTCCCCAAACATATGGGCGTAGCTTTTCCAGTGCGTAGACAATGGCGTAACATTCTTTTTCAGTGATTGACCAGTTGCTTTCCCTCTCAGACAGTTTTTTGCTGAGAAACACTACAGGGTGGAATTCTTGATCAGGTCCTTTCTGCATTAAAACTGCTCCCACACCACGCTCGGACGCATCTGTGGTTACTAGGAACGGTTTGTCAAAGTCTGGGGCCCTTAGTACAGGGTCAGACATGAGTGTTGCTTTAAGCTTGTTAAAGGCCTTCTGACACTTTCCGCTCCACTGAACAGCATTTGGCTGTTTCTTTTTGGTTAGGTCTGTCAGTGGGGCGGCGATTTGGCTGTATTGCGGTGCAAATCGTCTGTAATAACCGGCCAAGCCTAAGAAGGACTGAACCTGTTTCTTTGACTTTGGGACAGGCCACTTTTGGATAGCATCCACTTGGGCCTGTAGGGGGCTGATAGTTCCTTGACCCACCTGGTGTCCAAGGTAAGTCACTCTGTTTAGGCCTATTTGACACTTCTTAGCCTTAACAGTTAGTCCTGCCTCCCTTATGCGCTCAAGGACTTTTTGTAGATGTTCCAGGTGGTCTGCCCAGGAATCCGAAAATATGGCCACATCGTCAAGGTAGGTGACTGTATATTCTCCTAATCCCACTAGGAGACCATCTACAAGTCTTTGGAAGGTGGCGGGTGCATTTCGCAGCCCGAAAGGGAGTACATTAAATTCATACAGCCCGAGATGTGTGGTGAAGGCTGACCTTTCCTTGGCAGATTCATCTAGCGGTACCTGCCAGTACCCCTTGGTTAAGTCCAAGGTAGAGATGAACTGGGCCCGCCCCAGTTTCTCTAATAGTTCATCTGAGCGTGGCATTGGAGAGTTGTCTGGGCGAGTTACAGCATTTAGCTTACGGTAGTCCACGCAAAAACGTATTTCCCCATCTGGTTTGGGAACTAAAACCACTGGAGATGTCCATACACTTCCAGAGGGGCGGATTACACCCATTTGTAACATATCCTGGATCTCCCGTTCTATAGCAGTTTTAGCTTGAGGAGACACCCGGTAAGGTTGGACTCTAATTGGGTGAGCATTACCTGTGTCAATGGAGTGGTATGCCCGTTCAGTCAGTCCTGGGGTGGCTGAGAACGTTGGCGCGTAGCTAGTGCACAGCTCCTGGTTCTGCTGTCTCTGCATACGCCCAAGGGTCATGGAGAGGTTCACCTCTTCCACACCACCAGCACATTTCCCTTCGTAGTAGACACCTTCGGGCCACTCAGCGTCATCTCCTCCCTGGGCTGTAAACTGACAAACCTTTAATTCTCGGGAATAAAAGGGCTTTAGAGAATTAATATGGTACACCTTAGGCTTTCGGTTGCAGGTGGGGAATGCTATGAGATAATTAACAGCTCCCAGGCGCTCCTGGACCGTGAATGGCCCTTCCCACAATGCTTCCATTTTATGGGCCTGGAGCGCCTTTAAGACCATGACCTGGTCTCCTACTTTGAAGGAACGCTCTCTGGTATGTTTATCATACCAGGCTTTTTGCTCTTTTTGAGCATCCTGTAAGTTTTCTCTAGCAAGGGCTAAAGAGGTTCGGAGGGTGTTTTGTAGGTTGGTTACAAAGTCCAGAATGTTAGTTCCTGGAGAAGGTGTAAATCCCTCCCATTGCTGCTTCACCAACTGCAATGGCCCCTTAGCCTCACGGCCATATACAAGTTCAAATGGGGAAAACCCTAAACTGGGGTGTGGTATAGCTCTGTAGGCAAAGAGCAACTGCTGCAACACTAGGTCCCAATCATTGGAGTGCTCATTTACAAATTTACGTATCATGGCCCCCAAAGTTCCATTAAACTTCTCCACCATGCCATTTGTTTGATGGTGGTAAGGAGTGGCAACCAAGTGATGTACCCCATGAGCTTCCCAAAGGTTTTCCATAGTTCCTGCCAGGAAATTAGTCCCTGCATCTGTGAGGATGTCGGAGGGCCAACCTACCCTGGCAAAAATGTCTGCTAGTGCCTGGCACACACTTTTAGCCCTGATGTTGCTTAGAGCTACTGCTTCCGGCCATCGGGTGGCAAAATCCATGAAAGTCAGTACGTACTGCTTTCCTCTGGGTGTCTTTTTCGGAAAAGGACCCAGAATATCCACAGCTACTCGCTGAAATGGAACTTCAATGATGGGGAGTGGCTGGAGAGGGGCTTTGACCTGGTCTTGGGGTTTTCCCACTCTTTGGCACACTTCACAAGACCGGACATAGGTAGAAACATCCTTGCCCATTCCCTCCCAGTGGAATGACCCCCCAAACAGTCTTTGGTCCTGTTCACCCCAGCATGGCCACTAGGGTGATCATGGGCTAAGCTCAAGAGCTTGGCCCGGTATTTAGTTGGAACTACCAACTGTCTCTGAGGATGCCAGTCTTCCTGGTGTCCACCAGAAAGAGTTTCCTTGTATAAAAGTCCTCTTTCTACAACAAACCTGGATAAATTAGAAGAGCTGAGAGGCGGTGGGTTGCTCCATGCCACCGCCCAAGCTCTCTGGAGGCTTTCATCTGCTTCCTGTTCGGTCTGGTACTGTTTCCTTGATGCTGGAGACATCAGTTCCTGATTGGATTGTGGACCTATGCTTGGTCCCTCTGGAAGCGATGTAGGGGATGGAGCTGTTTCCGTTGACGGTGAACCGCTCTCCGCTGGTGCACTATGTTGGGATTCAGGCTCCGGCTGAACCTCTTGTGTAGGGTTATGGGCTGCTGCCAGTTCAGGTTCAGTGGGGCCCTCTGGTGCTGAGGTTGCAAGTACTGGATTCAGTGCTGGCAATGGGTCTGGTGTTGGTTGTTCGGCTGGTTCCGGTTCTGGGATTGGTTCCGTCTGGGTCTCTGGGACTGGATCCCACGGCTGCCACCATGTCAAAGTTCCTCCCCCACTCTGAATGCTAGGGTACAGATGTGGGGACCTGCATGAAAACCTCCTAAGCTTATCTTTACCAGCTTAGGTCAAAATTTCCCCAAGGTACAAAATATTCCACCCTTTGTCCTTGGATTGGCCGCTACCACCACCAAAAAAATACTGGTTACTGGGGAAGAGCTGTTTGGAAACGTCTTTCCCCCCAAAATTCCTTCCCAAAACCTTGCACCCCACTTCCTGGACAAGGTTTGGTAAAAAGCCTCACCAATTTGCCTAGGTGACTACAGACCCAGACCCTTGGATCTTAAGAACAATGAACAATCCTCCCAACACTTGCATCACCCCTTTCCTGGGAAATGTTGGATAAAAAGCCTCACCGATTTGCATAGGTGACCACAGGCCCAAACCCTTTGTGATAAATATAAAGGGAAGGGTAAACCCCTTTAAAATCCCTCCTGGCCAGAGGAAAACTCCTCTCACCTGTAAAGGGTTAAGAAGCTAAAGGTAACCTCGCTGGCACCTGACCAAAATGACCAATGAGGAGACAAGATACTTTCAAAAGCTGGGGGGAAGGAGAGAAACAAAGGGTCTGTGTGTCTGTCTATATTCTGTCTTTGTTGGGGATAGACCAGGAATGGAGTCTTAGAACTTTTAGTAAGTAATCTAGCTAGGTATGTGTTAGATTATGATTTCTTTAAAAGGCTGAGAAAAGAATTGTGCTGAATAGAATAACTATTTCTGTCTGTGTATCTTTTTTGTAACTTAAGGTTTTGCCTAGAGGGATTCTCTATGTTTTGAATCTAATTACCCTGTAAGGTATCTACCATCCTGATTTTACAGGGGGGATTTCTTTATTTCTATTTACTTCTATTTCTATTAAAAGTCTTCTTGTAAGAAAACTGAATGCTTTTTTCATTGTTCTCAGATCCAAGGGTTTGAGTCTGTGGTCACTATGCAAATTGGTGAGGCTTTTTATCCAACATTTCCCTGGAAAGGGTGGTGCAAGTGTTGGGAGAATTGTTCATTGTTCTTAAGATCCAAGGGTCTGGGTCTGTAGTCACCTAGGCAAATTGGTGAGGCTTTTTACCAAACCTTGTCCAGAAAGTGGGGTGCAAGGTTTTGGGAAGTATTTTGGGGGGAAAGACATGTCCAGACAGCTCTTCCCCAGTAACCAGTATTTATTTGGTGGTGGTAGCGGCCAATCCAAGGACAAAGGGTGGAATATTTTGTACCTTGGGGAAGTTTTGACCTAAGCTGGTAAAGATAAGCTTAGGAGGTTTTTCATGCAGGTCCCCACATCTGTACCCTAGAGTTCAGAGTGGGGGAGGAACCTTGACATGGTGGCATAGTGGTGGGATTAACCTGAAATCATTTTGAGATCCAGTTGAGATTTTTTGAACTAGAAATACAGATTTTAAAAAGGAAATTTTTTTTCCCTTTGGAAAGGAAGTCTAGAAAGCAGCTGAAACTGAAAGCAGCTTGTTTTTTCTCTGCTTTGTGGCCAAGCAGAGACAAAAGGGGATTATCTTTGTGAATTGCAGGTTTTCTTTGCCTGGAGGCAGGGTACTTAACTCCTGCAGGGAAATTCACAGTCTTCCAACCGAGAGGTTTTTTTCCCTAAAAGTAAATGGGGGCGGGGGGGGCGGGTGTTCTACCCATTTGTCTGGAGACAAAAGTGGCAGGGTTTTTTGGGTTTTTTTTGGATTTTGATTTTTTACAAGGAGCACAAGTTTAAAAAGGAAATTTTTTTTTCCTTTGGGCTGCTGGTAAGCAGGTTTCCAAGTAGTTGGAGGTTTTTTGCTTTGATTTGGGCCCAGAGCAGAGACAAGGGAAATGTCTTTTTCTGTAGGCTGACAATCACTATCAGAGAATAGGTATTCTATTCCAGCACAGCAAAATTTTATAGCCAAGTTTTGTTTGTTTATTTCTAAACCTCGGGTGTAAAGTTAGTTAAAAACAGAGAGGTTAGAATGACAAAATCCACGGCTCAACAAAAGCTGGAATTAGCCAGATTTCAGGCTAAGGAAAAACAAAGGGAACATGAAAGACAGGTAGAACTCATGCGGCTGAAGAAGGAGGAGAAGGAACAAGAAAGGGAGGCAGCGAAAGAGGCAGAACAACACCAAACAGCTGCTCACAGGAGAGCTATGGAAGCAAGGGACAAAGAAATGGAGAAGATAAAGGCTCAGCAGAATATCCCAACAAACTCTAGCAATCCTTCTCCAAGTACCACTTCCCATCCCAGAAAGTTCCCTACCTACAAGGCAGGCGATGATACTGAGGCCTTCCTAGAAAACTTCGAAAGGGCCTGCCTTGTGTACAACATCTCTACTGACCAATACATGGTAGAGCTGAGGCCGCAGCTCAGTGGACCTTTAGCTGAGGTGGCAGCTGAAATGCCTAAAGAACACATGAACAAGTATGAACTGTTTAAATCCAAGGTGAGAGTCAGAATGGGGATAACACCCGAGCATTCTCGTCGGAGGTTCAGAGTCCTACGGTAGAAACCAGACGTGCCATTTACCCGACGTGCCTACCACATTGTGAAACATTGGGATGCCTGGATATCAGGAGCAAGTGTTGAATCTCCAGTAAATTTGCCCTTCCTAATGCAAATGGAACAATTCTTAGAGGGGGTTCCTGAAGAAATAGAAAGATACATCCTAGATGGGAAGCCCAAAACTGTAATCGAGGCAGGAGAGATTGGAGCCAGATGGGTGGAGGTGGCAGAGAAGAAGAAAACTGGTCGCAGTTGGAGCGGAGACCAGAAGGGACAACCCCAGTCCACCCCCTATTACTGGGGGCCGCCCAAGGCCCCACCTACCTCCCAAAGAACCCTCCAGACACCTTATCGTCCCACCACCCCGTTCTCCAGCAACCCACCTCACCCCAGTGACCCGTCAGCTGGACGATGTTTTAAATGTAACGAGCTGGGCCATGTAAAGGCCAACTGCCCCAAGAACCCCAACAGATTACAGTTCATTGCACCGGAATCACACCTGAGGTCCGCAGGCCCAGATACCTCCCAAATACCCTTGGAGCGGAGGGAAACTGTGAGTGTGGGCGGGAGGAAGGTCACTGCGTGGAGGGACACCGGAGCACAAGTGTCAGCTATCCATGCTTCCTTAGTGGACCCCAATTTAATCAACCCAGAGATCCAAGTGACGATTCAACCCTTCAAGTCCAACTCTTTCAATTTGCCTACAGCCAAGTTGCCTGTCCAGTACAAGGGCTGGTCAGGAACGTGGACTTTTGCAGTCTATGATGATCATGTGAAGCAGGCCAAGAGGGTGGGAACGGTCACCCGCAGCCAGGCTACACAAGCCGTGAGGCCTAGCTCTGTTCCGGAAACTTCTATCAGGACCCGGTCAGAGGTGATGGACCCGGACCCCAGGCCAATGTCTGCAACAGCAGTAGTGGATCCAGTCCCAGAGACCCAGACGGAACCAATCCCAGAACCGGAACCAGCCGAACAACCAACACCAGACCCATTGCCAGCACTGAATCCAGTACTTGCAACCTCAACTCCAGAGGGCCCCACCGAACCTGAACTGGCAGCAGCCCATAACCCTACACAAGAGGTTCAGCCGGAGCCTGAATCCCAACATAGTGCACCAGCGGAGAGCGGTTCACTGTCAACAGAAACAGCTCCATCCCCTACATCGCTTCCAGAGGGACCAAGCCTAGGTCCACAATCCCATGAGGAACTGATGTCTCCAACATCAAGGGAACAGTTCCAGACCGAACAGGAAGCAGATGAAAGCCTCCAGAGAGCTTGGACAGTGGCATGGAGCAACCCACCGCCTCTCAGCTCTTCTAATCGATCCAGGTTTGTTGTAGAAAGAGGACTTTTATACAAGGAAACTCTTTCTGGTGGACACCAGGAAGACTGGCATCCTCAGAGACAGTTGGTAGTTCCAACTAAATACCGGGCCAAACTCTTGAGCTTAGCCCATGATCACCCTAGTGGCCATGCTGGGGTGAACAGGACCAAAGACAGTTTGGGGGGGTCATTCCACTGGGAGGGAATGGGCAAGGATGTTTCTACCTATGTCCGGTCTTGTGAGGTGTGCCAAAGAGTGGGAAAACCCCAAGACCAGGTCAAAGCCCCTCTCCAGCCACTCCCCATCATTGAAGTTCCATTTCAGCGAGTAGCTGTGGATATTCTGGGTCCTTTTCCGAAAAAGACACCCAGAGGAAAGCAGTACGTACTGACTTTCATGGATTTTGCCACCCGATGGCCGGAAGCAGTAGCTCTAAGCAACATCAGGGCTAAAAGTGTGTGCCAGGCACTAGCAGACATTTTTGCCAGGGTAGGTTGGCCCTCCGACATCCTCACAGATGCAGGGACTAATTTCCTGGCAGGAACTATGGAATACCTTTGGGAAGCTCATGGGGTAAATCACTTGGTTGCCACTCCTTACCACCATCAAACAAATGGCATGGTGGAGAAGTTTAATGGAACTTTGGGGGCCATGATACGTAAATTCGTAAATGAGCACTCCAATGATTGGGACCTAGTGTTGCAGCAGTTGTTCTTTGCCTACAGAGCTGTACCACACCCCAGTTTAGGGTTTTCCCCATTTGAACTTGTATATGGCCGTGAGGCTAAGGGGCCATTGCAGTTGGTGAAGCAGCAATGGGAGGGATTTACACCTTCTCCAGGAACTAACATTCTGGACTTTGTAACCAACCTACAAAACACCCTCCGAACCTCTTTAGCCCTAGCTAGAGAAAACTTACAGGATGCTCAAAAAGAGCAAAAAGCCTGGTATGATAAACATGCCAGAGAGCGTTCCTTCAAAGTAGGAGACCAGGTCATGGTCTTAAAGGCGCTCCAGGCCCATAAAATGGAAGCATCGTGGGAAGGGCCATTCACGGTCCAGGAGCGCCTGGGAGCTGTTAATTATCTCATAGCATTCCCCACCTGCAACTGAAAGCCTAAGGTGTACCATATTAATTCTCTAAAGCCCTTTTATTCCCGAGAATTAAAGGTTTGTCAGTTTACAGCCCAGGGAGGAGATGACGCTGAGTGGCCCGAAGGTGTCTACTACGAAGGGAAATGTGCTGGTGGTGTGGAAGAGGTGAACCTCTCCATGACCCTTGGGCGTATGCAGCGACAGCAGATCCAGGAGTTTGCACTAGCTACGCGCCAACATTCTCAGCCACCCCAGGACTGACTGAACGGGCATACCACTCCATTGACACAGGTAATGCTTGCCCAATTAGAGTCCAACCTTACCGGGTGTCTCCTCAAGCTAAAACTGCTATAGAACGGGAGATCCAGGATATGTTACAAATGGGTGTAATCCACCCCTCTGGAAGTGCATGGGCATCTCCAGTGGTTCTAGTTCCCAAACCGGATGGGGAAATACGTTTTTGCGTGAACTACCGTAAGCTAAATGCTGTAACTTGCCCAGACAATTCTCCAATGCCACGCTCAGATGAACTATTAGAGAAACTGGGACGGGCCCAGTTCATCTCTACCTTGGACTTAACCAAGGGGTACTGGCAGGTACCGCTAGATGAATCTGCCAAGGAAAGGTCAGCCTTCACCACACATCTCGGGCTGTATGAATTTAATGTACTCCCTTTCGGGCTGCGAAATGCACCCGCCACCTTCCAAAGACTTGTAGATGGTCTCCTAGTGGGATTAGGAGAATATACAGTCACCTACCTTGACGATGTGGCCATATTTTCGGATTCCTGGGCAGACCACCTGGAACATCTACAAAAAGTCCTTGAGCGCATAAGGGAGGCAGGACTAACTGTTAAGGCTAAGAAGTGTCAAATAGGCCTAAACAGAGTGACTTACCTTGGACACCAGGTGGGTCAAGGAACTATCAGCCCCCTACAGGCCCAAGTGGATGCTATCCAAAAGTGGCCTGTCCCAAAGTCAAAGAAACAGGTTCAATCCTTCTTAGGCTTGGCCGGTTATTACAGACAATTTGCACCGCAATACAGCCAAATCGCCGCCCCACTGACAGACCTAACCAAAAAGAAACAGCCAAATACTGTTCAGTGGAGCGGAAAGTGTCAGAAGGCCTTTAACAAGCTTAAAGCAACACTCATGTCTGACCCTGTACTAAGGGCCCCAGACTTTGACAAACCGTTCCTAGTAACCACAGTTGCGTCCGAGCGTGGTGTGGGAGCAGTTTTAATGCAGAAAGGACCTGATCAAGAATTCCACCCTGTAGTGTTTCTCAGCAAAAAACTGTCTGAGAGGGAAAGCAACTGGTCAATCACTGAAAAAGAATGTTACGCCATTGTCTACGCACTGGAAAAGCTACGCCCATATGTTTGGGGACGGCGTTTCCACCTGCAAACCGACCATGGTGCACTGAAGTGGCTTCACACCGTCAAAGAAACTAACAAAAAACTTCTTCAGTGGACTTTAGCTCTCCAAGATTTTGATTTCGACATCCAACACATCTCAGGAGGTTCTAACAAAGTGGCTGATGCACTCTCCCGTGAAAGTTTCCCAGAATCAACTGGTTAAAATTGTCCTTGAGATGTGGAAAATATTGTTAGTCTTTATGTACTTGGTAGTATATTTAGAGATGCATGTGTCTTATTAACTCCGTTTTCCTAGAGCTCCAGGAAGAAATCCCAGCCAGTGTTTCACCCTCGCTGAGATTTGGGGGGCGTGTCATAAATATAAAGGGAAGGGTAAACCCCTTTAAAATCCCTCCTGGCCAGAGGAAAACTCCTCTCACCTGTAAAGGGTTAAGAAGCTAAAGGTAACCTCGCTGGCACCTGACCAAAATGACCAATGAGGAGACAAGATACTTTCAAAAGCTGGGAGGAGGGAGAGAAACAAAGGGTCTCTGTCTGTCTATATGCTGCTTTTGTTGGGGATAGACCAGGAATGGAGTCTTAGAACTTTTAGTAAGTAATCTAGCTAGGTATGTGTTAGATTATGATTTCTTTAAATGGCTGAGAAAAGAATTGTGCTGAATAGAATAACTATTTCTGTCTGTGTATCTTTTTTGTAACTTACGGTTTTGCCTAGAGGGGTTCTCTATGTTCTGAATCTAATTACCCTGTAAGGTATCTACCATCCTGATTTTACAGGGGGGATTTCTTTATTTCTATTTACTTCTATTTCTATTAAAAGTCTTCTTGTAAGAAAACTGAATGCTTTTTTCATTGTTCTCAGATCCAAGGGTTTGGGTCTGTGGTCATCTATGCAAATTGGTGAGGCTTTTTATTGAACATTTCCCAGGAAAGGGGGGGTGCAAGTGTTGGGAGGATTGTTCATTGTTCTTAAGATCCAAGGGTCTGGGTCTGTAGTCACCTAGGCAAATTGGTGGGGCTTTTTACCAAACCTTGTCCAGAAAGTGGGGTGCAAGGTTTTGGGAAGTATTTTGGGGGGAAAGACGTTTCCAAACAGCTCTTCCCCAGTAACCAGTATTTGTTTGGTGGCGGTAGCAGCCAATCCAAGGACAAAGGGTGGAATATTTTGTACCCTGGGGAAGTTTTGACCTAAGCTGGTAAAGATAAGCTTAGGAGGTTTTTCATGCAGGTCCCTACATCTGTACCCTAAAGTTCAGAGTGGGGGAGGAACCTTGACACCCTTGGATCTGAGAACAATGAAAAAGCATTCAGTTTTCTTACAAGAAGACTTTTAATAGAAATAGGAGTAAATAGAGGTAAAGTAATCCCCTCTGTAAAATCAGGATGGTAGATACCTTACAGGGTAATTAGATTCAAAACATAGAGAATCCCTCCAGGCAAAACCTTAAGTTACAAAAAAGATACACAGACAGAAATAGTTATTCTATTCAGCACAATTCTTTTCTCAGCCATTTAAAGAAATCATAATCTAACACATACCTAGCTAGATTACTTACTAAAAGTTCTAAGACTCCATTCCTGGTCTATCCCCGGCAAAAGTAGCATATAGACAGACAGAGACCCTTTGTTTCTCTCCCTCCTCCCAGCTTTTGAAAGTATCTTGTCTCCTCATTGGTCATTTTGGTCAGGTGCCAGCGAGGTTACCTTTAGCTTCTTAACCCTTTACAGGTGAGAGGAGTTTTCCTCTGGCCAGGAGGGATTTTAAAGGGGTTTACCCTTCCCTTTATATTTATGACAGTAGATAATTACATACTCTGGCTAGAAAAAAAACTTTGTATCAACAGGTTTATCCTCCCAAGGTAATACTGTTATATGTGTATAGTGAAAAACAACATTACACCCTGCCGCTAGTCTGCATCCTCCTACATATGCATTACACTTGGTCATTACCAAATTCTGTCTCTGCTTTCTCCCACTCATCTGTCTGCCTTTTTCAGTCTGGTCCCTATGCTTGGAACACTCTCCTTCCTTACTGCTGTGCCATATCCTTGAAAATAGAGTAATGCTGTCAAAGGAGCTCACAACAGCAAAAGCTATTACCAACAGAAGAGTGGGTTTGTGTGTGTGTGGGGGGGGGGGGGGGCGGAACATGGATTTGTGCTGGAAATGGCCCACCTTGTTTATCATACACAATGTAAGGAGAGCGATCACTTTACATAAGCTATTACCAGCAGGAGAGTCGGGTGGGGGGAGAGAAAACCTTTTGTAGTGATAAACACCCATTTTTTCATGATTTGTGTGTATAAAAACAAACATCTTCTGTATTTTCCACAGTATGCATCCGATGAAGTGAGCTGTAGCTCACGAAAGCTTATGCTCAAATAAATTGGTTAGTCTCTAGGGTGCCACAAGTACTCCTTTTCTTTTTGCGAATACAGACTAACACGGCTGTTACTCTGAAACCTGTCACAAAAGCAAATAAATTCAAAGTTAAGCAACATGACTCAGTTACTGGTATGTCCCACTGGATCTAGAGCAGGTATTGCAATTCTCTTAGTACACTGCAAGATCTGCAGAACTGTTGGCCCTAGGCACAATGGAGTTACACCCTTCACTGTACAGTGCTTTCCTTAATGGGTTTGTTTGAGATAGGTGATTAATACTGCAGACATGCAATACAGGCATTTGCCATTCTGGACAGCAGGATATAACATTATTAAAGGGAAAAGAATAGCACATAACTGGCAAATTCTAAGTATGTATGTATGCATACATAATAGCCTATCATGCTGACCAATATTGTCTCATGGTTTCCTTGCACTCCTCCATTTGTCTGTCTGTATCCATCTGTTGTCTCTTGTCTTATACTGAGGTTTACTTTTTGTTCTGTACTTTTCAGTGCCTAGCACAATTGGGTCCTGGTCCATGACTGGGGTTCTAAGAGCTATGATAATACAAATAAAAATAATAATATGTAACACAGTAACATCATGTGTACATCACAGTCCTTAATTAAGCATAATCATTACCATAATTGCAGCAATAATATTGGTGTGTTGCTCAGTTATTCAGCTTTCCAGCCAGGGAAGAGAAGGCTGCTTCTAATATTAAGCTTCCTTTTTTTTTTTTTTTTTTTTTTGGTCTGTGAGAACAACTTTTTAGCTTGTAGTCTAATTAGGCAATCCCAAAGATCAAAAATCAGAGAGTTTGCTTCATCTTTAAGCAGCTGTGCTCCCAGCTGGGTTTGTGTAATGACTTCACTAATTTCCTTTCTTTTAATGTGTTTGTTTTCTATTGGTTAGACACATTGTTTAGAGTTAGTATAAAGTTCCTTTGCAAACAGTACTGTTTCCGCTGTTTTAGTTATTCTGGAGTAGATTTTGAAGTTCTGATTTATGAGCTAAACTGTTTTATCCAAGTCTGCTTTATTATAGTCTGTGATGCTTTTCGAGGCTTTCTCGTTTTTCAGGTGTTACTAAGTTTTCAGGATTTTGAAAGTGCTCTTCCAAGATATCATTATAGGTTAGCAGAATGCTTTCATATATAATAAAGTGAACTTTAACACCTACATTAGTGTCTTCTGTGTATGTGCAAGTTGAGACACTTACCAATATTCTTATTGGAATATTTATTGTTGTTCACCTACATTATGAGTTGATCTGGGTTTTTTAAGGATTTGGAAAACATGGTGGTTTTAGCTTTCTGTGTAAATCTCATACTCCAAATGAAATATGTTGAAGATTTCCCAGAATTTCATTAGAACTGCCCTAATTTATTGTGTAGTTTTGTTCTTCCTTGTCAAACAGCTGCTGTGCTTCACCCCAGAACTGGCTGAATTTTATTGGCGGATGAAGTAGTGTGGAGTAAGTACAGTTTGAATATTAGTACTTTGGAATCCTTGGGATCAAAGATGCGGTATAATAATATTGCTTAGCACCTACACAGTGCTTTGCACATTCAAACATTGTACAAACCTTAACTAATCCTTACAATGCCTGTGAAGTGTCGTCATCCCTATTCACAGAAAGGGAAAGCAAAGAAAAGCCACACCGCAAATCAGTATCAGAGCTCGTGTTGTTCTTATTTCCAATTGTGTGTTCAGGCCACTAGACCATACTGCCCCCCTTCCCGCCCCCAAATCAAATGCAGTATGTTAAAGTTCACACCTTTTCCTTCAAGGTCACTTGTACGATTAGGTCTGCTAAAGAGCTAGTTTTTTGCTTAGGGCAGAGAAGGCAGATCAGTGAGGAAACAAGGGTGTGCAGAGATCCATTATTGCTTTACACCAGTGCTTAATTTGTGCCATGGCTTTCCAGGGCTGAGACATGGCATCTCTTGGCTTGGTAGTTCATAGCCTCGGCATTGCTGGGCTTACCGTGTCAGTTATGAAAGTAAACAAATTGCTTGAGCCCTGGCATCTCTTTCATCACAAATGAAGCACAGCTTTACATGGGGTGCAAGTAAGGTGGTCCAGTTGATGATGGTTATGCTTTAATAATTCGGTGTCTGAGAACAGTCTGTATTTCATAACAACAAAAGAACTCTCCCCATTTACCTTTCAGTCCAACCCATGTAGAGGAGAAGAAATGCCATGATTTGAAACTTGAACTTTCCTAATAATTATTCTTTCTGGGGGGTTAGATTTGCCACCCCTTTGCCACCTCTGCACAAGAAGCTGGGTTCTACCTCCTTAACAAAGAGATGTCCCATATCTTTGCTGTCAGGCTCCACCAGTGCCTGTTGACTTCTGGCCAGCACAGTCAAAAACAGATGTGAAAATAGTGTTACCTGGACTTTTTCAAAGGTGAAAAATTGTTCAGTTTATGTTTTGAATGGAAGTTCATCTAGGTTCTTTTTATGATCAAACCAGCTTGTTCATCCCTGCTCCAGAGTGAATGAAATACCAACCTCACTTGGAACTTCAGCTGTCCTTGTTACTTTTTCACTCGCTCTCCACCATGCTGACACTCTGTGTTCAATTTTGATCTGTGAAAAGCAGTTTTCACCTGCAAAAGATGTTTGACTAGCCACAAGGCAAAGCTGGGGAAAATCCCAAGACAAATAAAAAATATTTTTATCGTTTTATGAAACTAGTACAAAGGGCAATTTTTTTGTATTGCCTTAATTTACATGCTATGGACCATGGGCATTCAGAATTTCATGAGTCATGCCAGTAACTTGACTGCTTTCTCATAGTTCCTGTTTATATAATTAACCATAACATCAACTTTTTAGAGATCTCTTTCAGCAATACAACATGATATCCTGTAAAATAGTTTATCCCCGGTATTCCAAAAACCTCAGAGTAAAACAGTCAAGATCCTTAATGGACTGTACAGCTAAAACTACTTAAAATTTAGAAACATTTTTCCTATTACATAAATCAAACTGTATAATGTTATAATTGATACATAAACATAGCAGCTGTTATAAAAGGTAATTCTATGAGATACTGATGTTTTGTTTGTAATTGATTATCTTAGATATACAGTAGTAATTGCATTTTTTGTCATTTCCACTAAGAAAGCAGGGGTTGCCATTGTTTCAAGGTTTTGTGTTCTGTTTTTTTTGGGGGGGGGGTGGGGGGTTGTTTTTGTTTTGTTTTGTTTGCAGGGAGGAGGGGTTGTTTTTTTCAGTCAGAATGCAGCTAGTGGACTTGTCATAAATATAAAGGGAAGGGTAAATACCTTTAAAATCCCTCCCGGCCAGAGGAAAAATCCTTTCACCTGTAAAGGGTTAAGAAGCTAGGATAACCTCGCTGGCACCTGACCAAAATGACCAATGAGGAGACAAGATACTTTCAAAAGCTGGGAGGAGGGAGAAAAACAAAGGGTCTGTGTCTGTCTGTGTGATGCTTTTGCCGGGGACAGAACAGGAATGGAGTCTTAGAATTTAGTAAGTAATCTAGCTAGGTATGCATTAGATTATGATTTCTTTAAATGGCTGAGAAATTAAGCTGTGCTGAATAGAATGGATATTCCTGTCTGTGTGTCTTTTTGTAACTTAAGGTTTTGCCTGGAGGGATTCTCTATGTTTTGAATCTAATTACCCTGTAAGGTATTTACCATCCTGATTTTACAGAGGTGATTCTTTTTATTGTTACTTCTTTTTTACTGTTTCTTCTATTAAAATTCTTCTTGTAAGACCTGAATGCTTTTTTCATTGTTCTTAAGATCCAAGGGTTTGGGTCTGTGGTCACCTATGCAAATTGGTGAGGATTTTTACCAAACCTCCCCCAGGAAGTGGGGTGCAAGGGTTGGGAGGATTTTGGGGGGAAAGACGTTTCCAAACAATGCTTTCCTAGTAAAATAAACCCAGCTAAACATTTGGTGGTGGCAGTGGAAGTCCAAGGCAAAGGGTAAAATAGTTTGTACCTTGGGGAAGTTTTAACCTAAGCTGGTAAAAGTAAGCTTAGGAGGTTTTCATGCAGGACCCCACATCTGTACCCTAGAGTTCAGAGTGGGGAAGGAACCTTGACAGGACTAATGCTCCAATATAAGGCCTGATCCTGCAAACCTTTATTCACACAACTATTCCCACTGAAGTCAAAGAAACTACTTGCTTGAGTAAAGATCAGGCTCATGGGGATACGATCAGAAATGGCATTTTAAGTACCAACTTGAGAAGTATCAATCATCTTATGAACCTCATACATGTAGATAGTGCCTGACTCATTTATGAAGTACATCTTTGAATGCATTATTTCAATTTCATGCTTTGTCTCCATAGCCACTGTTTTCAATATCTCTGTCTGTTTAGACTTCCACATTTGAAAATAATGAACATTTATTTTTCAACAAAGCACATCCCCTCCCCTCTCTGCTTGCTAGGCTTTTGGCTTTGATCTGGCAAACATGAGGTCATGTGACTAGTCCACACTCATACAAATCATTACATTGACTTGAAGTAAGAGCCTGGGAAGTGCTGAACACGTTCAACTCCTCTGGGAGTCAGCAGCAGTTGTGGATATTTAGAAACTCTCAAGACTTGGCTCTTTCAGAACGGTATGTAATTCATTCTTTCATTACTGCAGCTAAAATGCAATTAAGTTCTCTCCCCCTGTAAAATTCTAGAAAGGATAGGCCTGACTGCTGACCACAGTGACCAGAGACAATGGATGGATGGAGAATTCACCCCTTGTGTTGGGGGTATCTGTTCTAGCAGAGGCTGCTCTTAGAGTTGGCACCATAAAGGAACTGGACAGCCAAGAATCAGGGAGTCACAACTGCCTTCCTGGGCAGGAATGGTGTCCCTAGCCTTTGTTTGCCAGAAGCTGGGATTGGTGACAGGGTGACAGGGCATGGATCACTTGATGATAACCTGTCTGTTCATTCCCTTTGGGGCACCTGCCATTGGCCACTGTCAGAGGACAGGATACAGGGCTTGATGGACCTCTGGTCTTACCCAATATGTCCAATATGTTCTTATATATGTTCCTGTGGCCACTGCTTTTCCCTACATCTGAGCACAGTTCTCACGTAGGGGAAAATTGGGGCCCAATAATTTAGCACTTGTTCAGGCCTTCAAGCCAAGGATCTCAAAGTAATATATAAACTTTAATTGGTTACACCTTCTCGCACCCTTGAGAAGTAGGTATATGTTATCTCATTTTTTCAGCTGGGGAAATGAAGACCCTGAGAGTTTAAGTGAGTTGTTCAAGGACACACATTGTGAACATAATTGTCATTTAGCGTTTTTACTGCAGCAGTGCCTAGGAGCCCATGTCATTGATCAGGGACCCATTGTAGTAGATACTGAACAAACACAGAACAACAAAGAGAGTCCCCCACCCAAAGAGCTTAGAACAAGGATTACAGTCCAGATCCCCTGACCCTGGGTATCAAGCTCTAACCAGAGGACAGTGCTGCCACCTTAATTTTGCTATTTTGGCAAAAACAAAATCAAGATTAACAATGAAAAACAGATTGTTTTTCTTTTTTAAATCACGGACTATCTTGAATGATATTCTCAAATAATAAGACTACTAACTATTTCACCTCCTAAAAGCTCCCTGGTAGCACTATATTAGGACTACATCCCCTCCTCCGTGTTTTCCCATTGCAGTTCTCCCATGACGTTTCCTGTATCTGACATATTGCATTTCTAACATAAATGATGACTGTCATCATGGCCCTGTGACTTCTCAAGGCCAGCTTGAAACTGATCTAATAATTTTTTATTATCATTTTTTGCTGCCCTGTTCTTTTCGTTGTTGCTTCTCAGACTTTCTATTAGCTTTAATAACACTTGTGGGAGACTCATGAGCCTAGTAAACTTGGATAACTTAAAAAAAAAAAGTGATCGTCTGCCAGGTTGGGTTTTCCCTGATTCCTCCAAACCTAATAATATTATCTCTTGAATATTTTAAATTTCAAAACAAAAACAGCTTATCATTAATTTTCTCACCAAGACATGCAACTATTCTGAGACAACCACACCTCAGAAGTCATTTTATTAGCACACTAAAAAAGCTATTGCAATGAAAAATTAGAAGAAATTAAACTGGCAGTTTAGACCAGGGAACAGTTTAACAACATTTAAACTCAGCTTTGTGAGTCACACCAAATAATCTATCCTTTTAACATATTGAGTAACTAATAATAATGATCCTTAAGGGTCCGTCTACACTGAAATTACAACACTTTATAACATGGTTCCACTATCAAACCCATCTATGGGTCAGCACCCAGAGACTCCATCAACCTTATCTCCATCCATCACCCATCAAGATAACTGCACTCCTAAGGGACAAGGCAGCACACTCAACCCAAGGTAATACTTAGGAGAGCTGCAGATAAACCAATTGTCACTGATTGGGTTCAGCTGTTTGGGTTGAGCTCTATTTCCAGAAGAGGACACAATAATCCAGAGTCTGACTGCCTTCAGGGCACAATGCAAGACCCTCCCCTTGGAGAAGGCTAACCCTCCATAACCAGATAAATGGGAGATGAAATTTTAAAAAAAAAGACAAATTATTGATATATGTATCCTAACTAGAACATCCTACAATAGGGACAGGAGTAGAGAATACAACTCCATAAAATCTACTAGGGACTTCACCTTGTAGATTTAATTTATCTGGGAAGTGTTTAGATGTTATGATAATGTGTGCTATGGAAAGTCCTTAGAATGATGAAAAACAAAGACAATGCCTAACTGTGTGCTAACCATGTCCCAGAAATATGCTAGAAGCCCTGGTCTGTCCAAGAGATGTAGGAACATGGCTAAAACATGGCCTCCTCTATGCAACAAGACAACTAGGTTGGGAGACATGTTGGAACCAAGTCCCTAGACTTGGTGTTTTTACTGTGTAGATGAACTCTCAGTTGGGCAGTTGTATATAAGTAATTTAAATCTATTTAAATTTATTTTGATTGATTTATGAACATGCTAAAAGGTGTACCTATCAATATACTTATTGAATTTGATGATGCTACACCAATTTCCATCAGCTGAGATGGCCTATTAAGTGATTTTCCCAAGGCTACACAGTGCTTCATTAGCAGAGCCAAAACTAGACCCCTGTCTCCTGGCTCCCAATCCTATGCTTCATATACTGTCTCTCCAAATGAAATTGTAGTTACAGCCATTCTCTCTTTAAAAATACAAGTACCATTTAAATCTAATCAATCTTGAAGGAAGTTCCAAAACATTTTACTAGTCTACTAACTAAAAGTTTACTCTAAATATCGTTCAATGTAGCTGTATAATATCTCTGAACACATGCTTTATGTTACAGCATACAGGATACAACATCTTTCACTGTTCTATGTTAAATCATGCATTCAGTTGTTTCCATTTATACTGCATCAAAGCAGTTGAAATCCAATTGAAAAGTTTCTTTAGACAGCCATTGTGCAGGAACATGATGTCAATATTAATAAAGGCTAAATTTCCCCTTGGCTCACTTCTTACAGATAAGCTTTTCAATAATACACTGCTTGCACCAAAGGTCTGATGGGACTGGGAATAGTAAAAAACACTAATAAAAGAATGTCGAATGTTTTTATATTAAATTTCCCCACAGGCAAACTGAAAGCCTACTTAGAGTACGCCAATCAACATGGCACTTATTAAATGTAACAAGAGTCCTGTTACAACAGATCTTTAAAGTCCCTAAAAATGAATTAGAAAATAAAGACAAAAGACAATTGCAAATGCATTTTTAGATGCAAACCCTGAACACCTCACCTGATACTCACTAATGTGACACTATGTTGTTTGATCTTCAGAAAGACCACTTTTATCAACATACAGCTGTATTTTTTGTTAAGCTTCTCTATGATAGTGGAGAATTTTATCCCTTAAAATTAACTTTTAAAAAGATTGGAAATGTATGTTGAGAAAAATAAGGTATGTATTTAGAAATAATGTGGTTTTTGAAAAAGTTGGTAAATATGATATAATACCTACATAGCTTTGGGTTGAGCAAAATAACAAAAGTGGGAATAGTTGAACAAAAGAAGTAGCTATCACAGCTGAAGTAATTAGAAACAAACATTAAGGTATTATTATAATAAAAGAGAGGTTTGGGCTCCTGAATACCATCTCTTTATGGGGAGTACATGTGATTCACAAAAGCCCATCTCTTACACTGGAATTTAAGTAATATTTTTCCCCCTGTCAAGGTGGTGACAAATATATTAAATCTGTCTGTCTTCTGAGAATGCGAACCCCAATCTGAGACTTTGCCTTGGGCACAGCAATAAAAGTAAACTCAATTGTTAAACATTGGGTTTATTTCCTGAAGAGGAGCAGAAGAAGAAATTTAAAAAAGGCTGAAAGACCTACCCATATGGTAGTTTGCCTGCAAAAATTTTGCTTAGGTGAATCTTAAAGCCGGCCATGTAATTAATAATTTCCATGTAACTGAGCTCGTTATTATTATTATTGTATGAATATTTTGTATGAATGAAGATTTTTTAATTGGAAAAAACTATTTCTAAAATTACCAGAAAATGAAATTGTGGGTACCTGCCCAAAGTAACTAACTTGTTTATGTATATGCGCTAAACTTGAGTATTAATTTAGAAATGCCCTGTAACTTGTATCAATACATATAGCTTAGGGCAGTGGTTCTCAAACTATGGCCCACAGGCCACTTGTTTGTGGTCCGCAAAGAGCTGACCAGTCACATGATCCTTGGTTTTTGTCCTTATTTCCAGATGCAAAATTGCCTTAAAAGAAAGCTGACATTATATTAAGTACATTCCTCATATTATTTTTCTGTGGTCCTGCACTGAAGTCCCTAGAAGTCTGGGAGATGGCTTTGGATCGGGCCCTCTGTAAGTAACTACTCATGGTATGCAGTTATGAAAGGGAGGAGAGATGGCCTGAGAGTCGATCTTTGTATTAAAAAGCAATCCATATTATGAAAACAGTTTGAGAACCCCTCGGTTAGAGTATATTTCCATGCCCTAGTTCCCACATCTGTACAATGTTACATATAGGTGTTATGAGGCTTAGTACTATAATGCTGAGGCTATACATTGGATTAATGCTTGATAGACAATTTAAAGTATTTAGACTGAAGGTGATATTGTAGGGCAAAGTATTATTTTTTTTTACTTTTAATATATTATCAGATAAGAGTGCACTAGATTCATAGATTTTTAAGGCCAGAAGGGATCATTATGATCATCTAGTCTGACCTGCATAACACAAGCCATAGAACTTCACCTAGTAATTATGCAACAAGCCTATAACTTCTGCTTGATCTGTAGCACATCTTTTAGAAAGATGCCCATTCTTGATCTGAAAACTTAAAGTGATGGAGATTCCACCACACCCCTAAGTCAGTCATCTCACGGGTGATATTGTTTTCTTAAGCATCAAGCAAATCTGGTCTTTTCTGGTACTTAATTTCAGAGTGACACAAGAACAAGTTGGGTGCTACCACTTCTGATGTGCCTTCTTTAAGAACTGTTAAAATACAATACATGAACTTATTTAGAGTTTGCGATATGCTCAATATGAAAATATGATTTGACAACAGAACTGAAATAAAAGTTTACCTATATGCAAATGAAGCAAGCGACATTTTCTCACTTTGTCTGCCCTGAATTTTGCCACCACCCCCCCTTTTCCCACACATATTTATACTCTGTAAAGCTGGAAGGATGATATCAAAGTTTTCAGCTAGGCAAACCAGTGTTTAGATTGAGTAAACACTTTAAAGATACTTTTCTTTTTTGCTTTGTCCTAGTAGAAAAAAGGGTTGAAAATTAAATTCAGTTTCCTGTGGGGAAGCTGATGAAATGTTCCAATATCTGCACAGGGTAGCGGAGAACTTCTAGCAAGTGTCACCTATCCAGTCAGGATCTATCCAATCACCCAATCAGGATCTCTCTCTCATCTGCACTTCTGTTAAACTGATGGGCTCCCCAGTGAGGAACTAGTAGCAGGAGCTGAAGGATGATCTCCTATACCAGACAAAAATTAATAATTCTTTGCATTCTTTGCATTTAGATAGCACCTTTGATCAGATAATCTCAAACTTCTTCATGAGCATCTGATTAAACTTCACAACACTGCCTGTTGGATAAACCCAGGGTATTATCCCAATTTTACATATGAGAAAACGGAGCAAGGCGAGGTTAAATGATTTGTCCAAAGTCAAAAGTTCCAACCTGTGGGTGAATAAGTTCTGATATTCACATTTGGAAGCCCTTAAATATTTTCTGATTTTTGAGACCTTGAATATCTACATGTTCCTCTACATCTGACAACTAAGTGTGTTTTTGAGTGTGTTTAATCAATTTAAATATGTTCTCTCCACTATCTCTAAAGTTTATTAAAGGAGAATTAAAGGAAAATAATTGGATCTATTTTTTTCTGTGTTACATTATGAGGCATAAATAGGACCTGAAGGTTGGTAGAGTTTTCATTGTTGTTGTTTGTATTTAAAATGTAGGCCTTGTCTAACACAGAAGATTCTATGATGCTGGAGAGCCAGGGAAATTGTGACATCACAAGAGCCAAGAAGTGAAAGTTGATAAAGACTGGGAGTGGATGGGTCACTACAAAAACTAAAAACTAATTTACCCATGCTAATTTCCCCCTACTGTGATTTTTCCTCCTGTTGATAATAGCCCACTTTAATTGAATTGTCTCGTTAGAACTGACCTCCCCCACTTGGTAAGGCAACTCCCATCTTTTCATGTACTGTGTATATATAATCTTCCTACTGTATTTTCCACTCCATGCATCTGATGAAGTGGGCTTCAGCCCACGAAAGCTTATGCCCAAATAAATTTGTTAGTCCCTAAGGTGCCACACGTACTCCTCATTGGTTTTTTTAGAGGCAAGAAGGGATTTTCAAATTTTTAAGCAGCCTGTTTAAAACTCTTTTTGTTTTTGTTAATGTCTGTCAAGGCTGATTCCCCACTCTGGCACTTTGAGTGCAGAAGGTGGGGGCCCACAAGGATTCTAAAAATTAATACTGGACATTCCAGGCTGGTATTAAACTTCCAAGGTTACAGCTTCTCTCTGACCTTGGATGGGTAGATGCTGCCACCACCCAAGTTCAAAAAAACCCTTTTGACCCAGGAAGGCGCACTTGGGAATTCCCTCCTGTGGGGTATCCTCAAGCCCTTTCACACACACACACACACCCCCCCAATCCCCAGGAAGAGCTGAGAAAGAAAACAAAGGAAATCAGCTGTTGCCACCAGCTAATTAAACAACATATGAACAAACCTTTTAGGACACAAAAACCCCAATTCTGTTATTAAAAAAGGTAAATTTTATTAAAAACAAAAAGAAAGAAAATACATCTGGAACTTAGGCTATTACTAGATTTAAAAAGAGCAAATATAATAATTAAGCATCAAGAATGGTTTTCTTGTGGTCCAGCTTAATGGTTACAAGCATAACAAAAGCATTTGGGGGTTAGCACAGAGGAGTCCACAAGCCTTACAGAAATAAAAGAAATAAACCTAATCGCATCTTTCTAGACATTTCCTGATTTACTTACATATCTGGGGGTTTCAAACTGAGTATTTTCTAGGTATGATCTGGTGATTTTCATACCTGGTTTACAGCTTTTTACAGCATAGCTCCAGCCCTGTCTCTGCTCTCCAGGAGAACAACCAGACAGACAGACAAAGGGAAAGGCTTTTTCCAATTTTAAATGTTCTAGCCCTCCCACTGGCTTTTTTGGTCCTTTTACCTATGGGCTTTTCTAACCCTTTACGGGTATAGCAATTAGTGAACAGCTACTAACAGGGATTTAATAGCTAACTGGCTGGCTGGTTGTCCATAAAATGGAGCTACCCCTCCTCACTTCATTTATCACAATATCTATCAAATTTATGTAACTAAACAACATTTTAAAGATAAGAAGTCTTTGTTAAAGATTATATAATTTATCCTCTGAGACTGTCTTCTCAGACCTCTGTAGCAAACCAGCAAAGACCAAAATTGTCATTCCTGATAAGGAGTATTAAGGCCAAAGTTTAAGTTTGCATTGTATAGTCTATTTTTTACTACATGCTGTTCAAGCTAAATTCAAGCTTGGGCTAAGTGGCTGCAATTCCCATAGAATCAATTTTGCTTAGTTGTCTGTAAGAACAGGCCAAGTATATCTCATTAAAAATATCTGCACTTGTTTCGCCAAAGAATCTTGAAGAGTGTAAAGCATAAAGTCAGCCACATTGAAAAGTGTTGGGCTTTGTGAAACCATTCACACTTAAAATAGGATAGATTAATAGACAGATAGATTCCAAGGCTAACTATTGTTTTTCATTTTTCAGATGTTCTCAGATCTTTCTAGGACTTACGTTGGAAAAGGTTGATTTTTCAAGGCAAATGACTTGGAAGTTAATGATATTTTTTCTGATTATATCAACTCACACAAAAGTAGTGTGATGATGAAAAAAGTACAAAAAAAGGAGATATAAAAAACTGTATAATGGCCACCAATAACAACCCTGAGTGACTCAATGGTCTTTAAATATGATCTAAACAGTATTTCAGTATAAATCAGGATAGGTGCAGTTTTTTGGAAACATTTAATAAAGAGTGATCGTATTCCTCATTACCATTACCAGCTGAGCCCATGCCGTGACAACAGCATGTGACATGTGTTCCAATAAAAAACATGATTTGACTAAGGTGTTTGCAACCCCTTTGATATGATTTTTTTTGAAGATTTAAATGAAATTTAGTTTGCAATAATCACAGAAAGAAAAAGGGTGAACACTGATCCGTGTGCCAACTTCCCTCTGCCTCTGCATGGTGAATGGAGCCTACATGCAAAAAAGGGAAAGTGTGGGGGATGGGGACTAGCCAGTCGCTACAGCAACAAGGGCAGAGATGGGACATCTGGCGCAGGTAAGAATTTACCTTGGGTCTTGGTTAAATCTTCCCTGTCCACTCCTTTGTGTTTGCCCTGAGGCCCCTAGTAGTTCAATCCTGCTCTGGCCACACTTGTAACTCACAAGGCTCTGCATAGTTCCAGGATATTAGCAGGCAGAATTAATTTCAAATTTACAAGGACAAACTGATTTGGGAAGACCATAAAGTAGAAGCGTTCACAGAATAAGGATAATAAATTCAAGATAGATGCACCTGGCAACTCTTCCCATTCAGGGCATAGTTCCAACCATTCACCTGGAATCACCATAACTTGTGGAGAGCCTTGGCCTGCCCTGGATCTCCATTCCTTCCAGATATTAACACCAAATCCTATTAAAGGTTCAGTAACTTACTTTTATCATCTTTTGTTGAGCTCCTTGTACAGAGGTGCTGTGTGGAGGGTGTGAAATTGAAGAACTGTGTCTTTTCTGTGGGAAATTAAAAGACCTGGGTTGAGGGGGGGGGTGAAGAAGATGTAGTGGGTAGGAAAGATGCTCTAATAGGAATGGCACTGGACAGGGACTCAAGACCTGACTTCAATTCCTGGCTCACCCCAAACTTAGTGTGGGATGTTAGACTCATCAATTAATCTACCCTGTTCCTCATCTATAAAATGGGGATAAGTCTGCTCTACTTCACAGGGGTGTTGTGAGGCTAAAATCAATTAATGACTGTGAGGTGTTCAGCTACTACAGTGATGAGAGTCACATATGCTCATAAACAGATTGTGGGCATACTGTCTTGACCATTCTTCTGGACATTCATTTGTTGCAACAGTCTTCAAACACATCTAAACTGTTCTTTAACATTCTCTGATTTCTCCCAGTGGTGAAGCACCTGGATTTTATTCCAGTGCTCTTCACATGTTGTTTCATAAAGAAGAAATGAGGTATCACTCTTGAGATCTGGATTGCAGGTTGGCAATATAGCTGAATGACACACAGAATCTTTATTGGCAACCCTAGTGATGGGAGCACTGTGTGTGTACCAATATCTTGGCTGCATTCTGTTCTGACCTAATTTTCACCTTTGATGTATGGTATACACCCCATTCTGCACACACCAAAAAGAAAATGTGCATTAAGCCTGTACACTAAGTTTTTTTTTGAAAATTTGGCCTTTATTGTTCTGGACTTCTCCATTCTGTAAATGGTGATGATGATACTCATGCGTGACCCTTGGATAACAGCTGCTATATAAAGGCAAAATATTATGCATAATAAATGTACATTTATTGATACCATGGTACTTACCTGCCAAGAGAACAGTATTATCAAGGCAAATTCAATACTGATATAACATACATGTTATAGAGATCAGATTTCTTTTGCTTCTCAGGTTTCTTTTTCCTTTTAGGTTGCAGTCTCACTCAGTCTTGTAACTATGAAACTTCATTAAACATTCTAGAAGAATAAATCACCATATACATTTCTGCTATCAGTGTGATATTCCCTACTCACTACCATGATTAATCTTCTGGAAAATAAACACCTGATGTGATTTTATTTTATTTTATTTTTGCTGATACACTTACAACATTAGTGTAAGGGGACTGTTGCTCCCTTACTAACATACAGTGGGTGTTTTAGTTGCTAGCTCCCAGTACTAAAAAGGGGGAAGGGTCGATGGGGAATCAGGACCCTGAGACTGACAGCCCCCAGGAACAATGGGGAGAGGCCAGTGCTCCAGGTCAGCCTGAATGACAGAGTGGGCAGGCTAATCAGGGAGTCAGGAGGCCAGGGTGGTCCTGTCCATGTGAGATGGAATTGCCTATCTCAGAGTGGGGCCGAGCTGAGGAGAAAGCAGGGGCCCAAGCTGAGCTGGGGAGCAGAGCTGTGCCAGATCCAGAGGGACCAGAAAAGCAGCCCAGAGAGAGCAGACTTGTCCTGGGAGCAGAGCTGCAGCAACCAGAGGCAGAGGGGCCAAAGAAGCAGCCCAGGGAGCTGGAGGCAGAGCAGCAGCAGCACTGAGACAGAGTGGTGGAGCTGGGGCTGGAGCAGTCTGGAGCTGGGAGCGGTGAGCAGCTAGGGAGAGGGGAGGGGACCCTGGGCAGCAGGCCCAGCACAGGGAGAAGCCTCAGCCAGGAGGCTCTGCAGGCCAGGCTTGGATCCTAACCCCGACAGGGCGGGGGCGACACTGGGAAGAAGGGTCCACTTAGAGCCTGAGAGCGTGTGGCCACCAGCAGAGCAAGTGTCCAAGCCACAGCATCCCTACAGCACAGCCGGGGCCTGAGAAGGAGGCCTGGGACTTACAAGGAACAGACGGTGAACTGCCCGGACATTCCAGAGACACTGTTTGTGATGCTCCCTGCCACAGAGCGGGGTGATGTGTTTCCTTTAACCTTTATCATTTCTCCTTATTCTTTTTAAAATTAATTGTTGATTAAATAACTTACATTTGCTTTAACTTTATGTAATGGGTCAGTGCGTCAGAGAAGTGCCCAGTGCAGAGAGAGTACCCTGGAGTGGGGACACCCTAACCCCCGTCCTAGGTGACCACAGCAGGGTTGCGGGTCGAGCCCCCCAGGAATCCTGGGTCCAGCCTTGTTAGGTTACGTGTACTCTGCCAGACAGGAGAGTGGAAGGGGAGTCCTCAAGGGCAGGGAGGACTCTGGGTAAAGGAAGTGGGAGCGAGGACTTAGATCCTTTCGCTATCTCACTTCACTGGGGTAGTGCAGAAGCCAGGAAAGTTCCCCACAATAGCCGGACTATTCCCCCGCTTACATACACTAATGTTGTAAACAATTCCACATTTAGCTGTGGGCCAGATGGATAAGAATTGAACAACAGTAAAAGAGGAGAAAGAATACACAGTTTGTCCATAATTTTTTCTTCTTTTTCATTGCAATATGACAATGGCCTGCTTGATGGTCCTCTGAGTATGTGGGTATTGTGTCTAATGCATTCCAAAGTTTACTTGAATTTTTGCCTTGTAGGATAGTGACAAAATTAAATAGTAATACAAGACCTTGTTAAATTTTGGTCACATTAAAAAAAGACAAAGCAAAAAGGCAGTCACACTGTGCTTTGTGAGTAAATGTGGTCAATCAATGTGTGTTATCTATGTTATTTGAAAACAAAACTTTTGCTAGTAATACTACAGATTGCAAAATGGGGCACTTTATAAACCCTGGTCATCAGGTGCTTATACTTGTCTTGACATATGTTTTTTCTTTTGAGCTGAAACTTTCCATGTTTGGTACCATCCTGAAGAGAATTTTTTCTCCATTTCAGGAATTTTCAATCAGCAAAAGTAAAGGAGAAAGTAGTTGTCCATTTAAAAATATTCTAACCACAGCATCTTGTCTTTAGATGCTGCTTCAGAAAAAGGGCTACAATTCTAGAGCTCAGTTCTCAGCAGCACACAATAAATGCTGGGTGCTGCTGAAGAGAAAGACGGGAGCACTAGGACTAATTCTGCTCTATGCCAGTATGTGAGCCAGGGACTGTCAGAGCTTAGGCAACACTCGGGGATGAAAAGGGTAGTGGTGCAGGAAACAGTAATATCAACTCCCACGTCACATATGATAATGTCCAGGTGGCTAGTTACATCAGCCTTCAACTCCTTCGAAGCCCAGACTGGGATGATTTAGTTGGTGTTCGTCCTGCTTTGAGCAGGGGGTTGGACTAGATGACCTCCTGAGGTCTCTTCCAACCCTAATCTTCCATGATTCTATTCCTTTCCAGGACTAGGGTTGCACATAGGAGTTGGAGTGGGGCTGAGGGGGCCTGAAAAACTATATGTTTAAGTAGCCCTTAATCAGGACTGGAAGCCTTACTAGGTTTGCTGAGGTGGGGATTGAAAGCTCACCCCTGAGCATGTTCATACTGGAGTTTTTTGGCTCCAATACTTGTATAGCCCCTTCAGGAGATACTCTTCCATGGTGTCCCTAGTTGCCAGTGCCTCATCCTCTGGGAATAGAGCTGTGTGAGGAGAGTTGTTTACTTAGGAGTGGGGAAGGAGCCCTAAATTCATGCTGACAGGGTCTGTAGTAATTTGAATTGTTAATCCTTATGGGATGGGGCTTAATATCACAAAGATGGAATTTGCATTTTCAAATCATCATAACTTTATTATTTTCAGATCACTAATTTCAGACTAGTAACCACGTGCTTCTCAGTAAGGGCTATCTGTCATGTCCCAAAGTACTTTTGTCATCATCCTCCTGAAAAAAAAAGTGCTTACAACTATTTGGTTTAATGCAGAAAAATATATATGTTTACCCTGTGCTGAATCCATCATATTGTATATGAATGGCCATGCTTTCTCATTAAAACAAGAGATAACTCATCTTGTGCTTCTAATTCTGTCAGTAAGTCTCTTATCTTACATGATTTGAAACTGAAATCATTTCACAGCCTGAGTCTATTCCTACCATTTTTGCATTAATCTGAAAATTCTTTTGAACTAAAAGTGTTCAGTTTAGTTTAGTTTAGAAGGAACATAATTGCACAGATTTCTTTGATAATAAATGACTGATCATTCAGTCATTAATTCATTCACTTAATATTAATTGTTATAAGATTAATCATGATGAACTAATGTATTAATATCCACATAATATGTGCATCCATAGAAATTGCATTGCAATATGGTGATTAACTAATGTACTATTAGTTTAGTGTTAATTCTTGTAGTATCAGAAATAACCATAAGCAAAGGATCCAGGATTTTTCATTGTTACTTATTTTTTCTTTTAAAAAAGGAATTCTCTATAGTATCACAATTTGAAAGGTAAGTAAAGGTGTGGAAAAATTAAGATCCGGAGCTATTTCAAATTAGCTCCCTACTTTCATATACCTCTGACTTGCATTACTAATTTTAACAATTGGCAAGTTTCATAGCTTGATCTTTCTACCAATAAGTTGTTGAGCACTTGTTGAAGGTTTATGAAAATACGTACATCTCAGCTTCTTTGAACAGTGAAGAAAAAATTCAAACTATTTTCATATAATTAATAAGACAAAGACCTATCATCTCTGTGAGCAATAACAAATAAATACTTCAAGTAAAAAAAATGTTCTTTGATTGTCTATTTTATCCTTAGCCTTTGGATAATAAACCAAAGATTCAGTAATATGTTTTTATAACGGACAATTTTTTTTACTCCCAGCTTAATATTATGGATCCTTTCAGGTGTTTGCATAATATATGTCCACATATAATGCATGCATGCACACATACCCATGTATGTATGCATGCATTATAGGAGGGGATGGTAGCTCCCACTGTTGAGGATGCTTGACAATTGCCATTATAAGACCCTGTATTAAGTTGCTTATAAAACTTTGCCAGTATTAATCATATGGGCTGAAACTTTCCATGACAGGTGTCTACCTGAGGCTGAAAGCTTTTGGAAAATTTCAGTGAAAACAGGTCAGACATTTGAGAACAAAGTTAGAGAAAAATACATTGTTTTGCTTTAGTTAAAAATATGCTGGCAACCTTTTCTTTGAGAAGCTTTAAATGACCCCATTCTTTGGAGCTGGAACATGACATTTGGCAGGGAGATGGCCTTGGTTTTAGGGACGTGCCTTTTTGCCAGCTCTCAGAAATTTGGCCAAATTTGACCACGTTATACAGCTTTGAAAATTGCAATTTAGCAATGTGCTAAACTTCCCTGAGTTTTACAGCTAAATTCCCTGAAAAATCCATCTTCACTGAGTGTGCTATAAGCCCAGGCTTTCAGGGGGCAATAGCAGTTCTGGGCTGCTACATGTCAGGATAGGGCCACAGCCAGGCACCAGAAATGAGAACAGGGAGACTGACTCTCCTGTGGATATCAATTAGTCCCTCTGCTGGCACCCAGGCAGGGGAGGAGGAAGCCTCCTTATTAGAATGCAGCAAGGATAAGAAATGGAATTGTGAGGGGGAGAGATGGTGTAGATTGGGACAAGGAGCCATATAATTAAGTGATCATGTAATTAAAGACTATATCATAATGCATCCTCACTAGGGCGCCAAATTAAGCTTGCACTGGTAACCTTAATTCTCCCATTTCCTAACTTTTGAGTGCTTGACATTGCAACCTTAATAATGTTATTTTAACCAAATATATATGTATGTAATATGTATAGCAAAAAATCAGTAAAGCTAATTAGCAGACACTGTTTTTCTGGAAAGCATTTTTATTTTTACATGGCTGGAAAGCACACAGAAAAAAGAAAGTTACCCAGTAGTAAAATTACGTATGTCCAACTGGAATAAAATTCCAAAAGACACATGACCTACACATTCTTCTGGAAAGGAGATAGAATTTTCCTTTTAAACTGAAATGAGGACCTAAACTGAGAAGTTTGCATTCCAGGCCTACTGTATCTATAATTCAGAGGTATTTAATTGGAATTTTAACTTATGTACTGTGTTTGTTTAAAAGAAGAGATGGACTGGTTATGATCTAGCTCATCCCGCCCCCTAACATTTAAGGGAATTTGAGAGCTTTAAATAATGGATTTGGTGAAAAACCCTAAAAGAAATACTAGCAACCTTTCCCTAGAAGAGATGGAATGTATCAGTACAAATTGTTCTTGCTATTAATATAGGTCCTGATTCAGGAATGCATCCCTATTCAGGTATGGTGCTGGAGCACATACTTAAATCCCATTGAAATCAGTGGGATTTAAGCATGAGCTTAAGTGCTTTGCAGAATCAAGTTAATTATTATTGCTATAATTTTAGAGTGGGAAGGGAGCCTGTACCTTTAAAACCAGCAGATTCTGTTGCAACCACTTCCAGTGAAATTTTCACAGTTTGAACCCATCTCTAAATTTTGCTGGTTTGAAAGATAGAGCCACTCTTGAATTCCTCTCTGAATCTCAGTAGTTTGCAGATTGGCTGTACATGCTGGATTGCTGCTCTTTGTAAGCAGAAAACAAACATTTTTTAAACACTCTACTTTTGTAGAGTGCTAATGGAGACCTTTAAAGTTTAAGCAGATTGGAAAAATCCATGCCGTAAATATTCCCACACACTAATATCAAACATAGTATAGCAAGCCTGGTATGAAAAGCATCCATATCAACCATCACATTATCCAATTTTTGAATGATTCCCTCCTCCCCCAAGCTGACAGTAGTGATGATACTGATCAGTAACCAAGACTGCAGGCTGTTGGCTGATGCTGAAGTTAAATGCAAATGACAGAAATAACAGCAGTGATGGATGGCTTTGGATCTGCTGAACTGACAAAATGCTATAGTGCTTAGGATGTTGGGTGTCAGTAAAAATGGGCAGCACAGGACATGGCATTTGAAGCCTTTACATGACATAATGTGAAGTGATGGTCGGCACTGAACCCTGCATACATGACGTTAATGGCATTGATATGCATGTTACTCTGCCTACCACAATGGTGATACAGGGTGTTTGTTGAAATGCACTAAAGGAAGGGGATAAAATGGGGGCCAGCCAAGACCATCCCTCCTTACAGCATGTTTAGGGGAGACCCCACACACACATTTGGGGCATACTAGAACCCAGGTGGTGCCTCCCTCACACTCTGCCATATGACCTTGGGGGAAAACTGCAGGGAGGAACCAGCCAGAGAATCCAGCTGGTAGGAGCAGTAGCAGCCACAGCTGAGATCTTGGACATTCACAGAACTTTCTAGAGTTTTGACTGGCCTTTCTCTGCCCTGTGCTGATTGGCTGTTTGCTCTAACCCCCCTCACAGGGTCTTTACCTCAGCTTTAGTCCACAGTTGCTCCCCTTAGCCTCTTCCCCCTGCACTGTCCCTATTATGCCCTTTTCCTTCAGCTTATCCCCTCCTAGCTAAACCCACCCCCCAAAAATCATAGAACTAACATGCTGTTTGCTGCAACCTCACTGTGCACTCTGCTTGTGTGTTTGACCCCTTTCCCTCACCCTGTGGTTGTCTAAATTGTCCGTTTAGATTGTAAGCTCTTTTGGAGCATGGATGGTGAATGTACAGTGCTAGCAGAATGGGCTCCATTCTTGGTTGGTCCTTGGGCACTACTGTGATCAACAAATTATTAATAAATAATGCCATTAGAAAATGTTACTTACATAGTTAATCTCTGTAATGGTGGAGCATTATTTGATAAGTCATGTCACAGTACTACTATTTTTAGCTTTCACTATTGGCTTTTATTATAAGCCTCTTTTTGTCTTATTCTAATGCCAACCTCTGCCTTGGGATATTTGCTCCAGATTTCTGACTTGGTCATTGAAATGAACAAGGAAGAGTCTGTGGGTACATCTGTACTCTTAGTTATTGGTCAGAATGTAGATCTGTATTATTTCCATACAAAGGTCCCTCAAGGATCCTCATCTGCCCTTTCCTTACGGGCAGAATACTGATTGGTGATTCAGTTGAAAGGCTCTGTAAATATTTGCCCTTTATGTCTAGTACTCTTTCTCACTGCTTCCTTGCTTCTCCACAGTTGTACCACCCATTTTCTCAGGTGTGATGTCTGAACCAGTTCCTTTCTATATGATCCCATTTGCTTTACTTTCTAACTCTGATAATCACATGTTCGGCCTGAGCAATTGCCCTCCTTCCACTAGAAAGGAAAACAGCTCGAACTTGATGCAAATATTAAAAGTTGTCTTTATTTAAGAAAAGGAATTTAAACACAATTTCCACAGATGATTACCTTGGTACCTTATGTATCTAATACTCTGGGACAGTGCGACAGTGCTCTACTCACTACTCAGTGCGGCCTCCTCCTGGCCATTCTAGGGATTAGCTCCTCCAAGCCAAAATCCCTTCCTGTCTTTGCACTCTGTCACTCTTTGTTGCTCTCTCTGTCGATCTGCAGCCCCTCTCTCACTCCAGGTGCTGCAGCTTCCTCTTTGTGACTCAGGCCTGCAGCAGAGTCACTAAGGAGTTTCTCCTTCCAAGGCAAAATCCTGCAAAGTCTGTCTGCCCAAGCAGCACTCGGCAGTCCTCATACCCACTGCCCTGACCCGGTCACTCCTGCAATAACCCGGGCAGATTTTCTTTTCAGTACCCCAAGCAGTACCACTCTGTTGGTAGGGGACCCCAGATCTGCCTTCTGCTCTGGTTCCAGTCCAGGGCCCTTTACCAGGCAGTCAAGGTCTGCAGCTTCCCTAGCCTTACTGCTTTTGCCCCTGGATTACTTGCTACCTTGCTTCACTTATTCTGTCAGACTCTTCTCAGGTGTACTAGGTCTCAGGAATTCAAGTTCAAATTCCTATCCCACCTTCCCTCCCCTACCACCCCACAGCCCTTTTTTCTGTTACCAGTCTCTTGGCTTTATGTAAACTATGCCTGTTCCCTCAGAGGTGAGCTTGCTTCCAATTAGTTGCCTCCTCGTAGCCTAAATCTCTCCCCTGTAAATTGCTGCTTAATTGGCTGATTATGCCCACCTGGCCTAATTCAGCTCTCTCAGGGCCAGTGTGGTGAGTACACCCTATCTCAGACACTTTTTAGGATTTTTCAATTATTTATTAGCACTATTTTTCATATCCCTCTAACTATAAAGCCAATTTCCCTACATTACCACTAGAAGGCTTTGAAAGAAAAAAGAGATAATATTTAGAGTTTTAAAATGTATTCTGCACTTGATGCTAAATGTCTTATCCTATGCATCACAGTGTCACATTAAGGTTCAGTATCTTGAAAATCACCTGGGCTAAATGCAAATGCTATGTGTATGATCTGAAAATGACCCAGATAGCTCACAAGATGCTGGACTTCAGAACTCTCTCTTATGCAGGACTAAACAGCAAAGGCAATTATCAGTACCTCTTCTTCCATTATCCATATTTTTGAGGTAAGTTTCTTTAAAAAATAAAAACTGGCAGCTAGTTGAAAGCTGATCAATGTTTTATAGCGTTATTTTTAATTCTATCAGGGATGTATTACTGAATGAATTCAGTGGGAATCAAAAAGGTGCAAAATAATGCAGTTGATCACTTGGTCAGAGAAAATAAATGAATTTATTCCATGGTTAGAATGAAGATATATGTAATATCAACTTTATACATGTGTGTACAGTTAAGTATCCTTCATATATGCACACATAATGTATTCTATCTGTATAAATTTTGCATCATATTAGATTCAGATTTTCTCTCCTAAATGTGTACTGTGTTTCACTGAATAATTTTTGTTCTGCTTCAATTTCAAGTTAATCTGTTGATCTGACCCACCATCCTCTTTGTGAAAAGAGGTACTTGTATTTGTTCTGCTTGTGTATATTCACTTTTCTGAAATGCTTCTACTACATCCACAAATAATTTGACATGTTTTTGGTGAATTTCATGTAAAATCTCATCCCATAGCTGCCTCACTGTGTTAAAAAAATGTATAGAGACAAAGAATAAAAGCACTTCCTTATAAACTTGCCTATATTTTATCATTGCCTATATTTTAACAATGCCTATATTTTCTTCCTTTCTTATTTTCTTCCTCAGCCGTGGGATTTGTAATCATCATCCTTCTGGGTCATCCTATTACTAATAAAAATAATGAAAGAATCAATGTCCTTGCCATATTTTTGTCACAATAGAAAAGTTAGTTGCATGTAGAGGAAGAGATTTGGGTATATGGCGAGAACAAGTCAGGACATATACTATTAATTAGGTTCAAGAAATGGCAGCACTGATACTAACAAAGTGAAGAGATTAATTTCTAATTTTAAAACTGAGATATATAGAAAATTAAAGAAGACTAAGGTACAGAAAAATAAAACAAGGTGAACCACAGATCACAGTGAGGTCAAGTATTAAAAAGAAGGTGGGAGGGGAATGAGGAGGGAAATGGAGGACAGTAATAGAAAAAATAATCAGAAAACAGAACCAATGTATCTGCATTGATTTTTGTGGTTGCTGTTTATTAAAATACTCTGGTTACAGACTATCTTTCTTTCAAATGCTCTGTATTTATTATTGCTTCATTTGTCTTGAAAGGATAACTGCAGGCACTTAAAGAAAAGGATTCATAGATTGTCTAGTTTCACTGTAACATCCTTGTCTGTGATAAGTACCTGTGTTCAAATGATATTCTGGAACTTCTTTAAGCAATACTCCTCTGTTAATCACCATTGATCTCTCTATGCCTTCTGTAGCAGTCATACCGTACTATATTTTCTTTCTTCCTCCAATGGTGGGAGCATATAATTAATGTAATAAATTTATTGAACTTTTGAAAGTAAGGGTGATTTTGTGATTAAGGCTCTGGACTAGGTCTCAAGAGATTTGGGTTAAATTCCTGACTTTGCCACAGACTTCCTGTTTGACCTTGTCCAAGTCACTTAATCTCTCTTCCATATTTTGGACGTATTTCGGTACCTAAAGATGCTGATAGGCACCTAGTGGGTTTTTCAAAAGTGCTTAGATGTCCAACTCCTACTGAGATCTATGGTAATTCACTAAGTGCCTATCTTTGTCTTCAGACATCTAAATACTTTTGAAAATCTGCCCAGTCTGTGCCTTATTTCCCTGTATGGAGATAATAATATTACCCTTGTCTGTCTTGTCAATTTAGATTTTAAGTATGTCAGGGCAGGGACTGTCTCTCACAATGGGCATATATAATATCTGCCACAATGGGAATGGGATTAGGAAATGCCAAAATTAAGATTGCCATGCAACCCTGAATTCAGAACTCTTGTGTGTAAGTATTATAATATAGTCCCCTGGATTCCAGTGCAAAACATTCAACAAAAGAACATGTGTTTTCTCTTCTTGCAACCCCCTGCCTTATTCACTGTCCATCCTGTGCACTGAATGAGGCAGGGATCCTGCAGAACAAATAGTGTGTGATCATGTAAGTAAAGACAACAGAATAAATCATATGCACAAAGAGGCTGAATTAAGATTTTTCAGATGATCTGGCATTTCCTTACTTTTAAGTGATTGACTTTGCAACCTTCATGTTCTTTTCACATATTTTTTGTATGTAAGTTCCTAGGTTTTTTGTTTTTAATGCAAAATTTTCATCATGTGGAACCATACTGATATTCTCCATGGGTTATCAGGAGGATAAGAACCCAGGACGTAAAGATCTACAACAGTAACCGCTACCACTTAAGGTACAGAAGTAACTGATAACAAGAGTATGCAGTTACCTTCTGTGTGGGGATGTTACACACACTTTAAGTGAGTTATACAAATGTTTGCTAGACAACAGGCGATCCTGGAAATCAGGACCCCTACGTTCTAACTGAGCTAGTGTGGAGCAAAGCAGGAACCAGAAAGTTGTATTGTTACTCTGAGTCCCAATTCTCTTCTTGGTCTTCTCCTGAGGCAGTGCAGATATGTCACCTCCTTACTCAGGGCAGATTGTAAATTTACAATACGTCCCTGTGATGGGGAAAATACCACAGTGGCCCAAGACTGTAGCATTTAATTTCAAGAAAGGGGAACTACACAAAAATGAGGAGGTTAGTTAAACAGAAATTAAAAGGTACAGCACCAAAGGTAAAATCCCTACAAGCTGCATGGAAACTTTTTAAAGACACCATAATAGAGGCTCAACTTAAAGGTATACCCCAAATTAAAAAAAAAAAGTGCCACCATGGCTAAACAACAAAGTAAGAGAAGCAGTGAGAGGCAAAAAAGTATCCTTTAAAAAGTGGAAGTTAAATCTTAATGAGGAAAATAGAAAGGAGCATAAACTCTGGCAAATTAAATGTAAAAATATAATTAGGAAGGCCAAAAAAGAATTTGAAGAACAGCTAGCCAAAGACTCAAAAAGTAATAGCAAAAAAATGTTTAAGTACATCAGAAGCAGGAAGCCTGCTAAAGAACCAGTGGGACCACTGGACAATTGAGATGCTAAAGAAGCACTCAAGGATGATAAGGCCATTGCAAAGAAACTAAATGAATTATTTCCATTGGTCTTCACAGCTGAGGACGTGAGGGAGATTTCCAAACCTGAGTCATTGCTTTTTAGATGACAAATCTGAGGAACTGTGCCAGATTGACGTGTCATTAGAGGAGGTTTTGGAACAAATTGATAAACTAAACAGTAATAAGTCACCAGGACCAGATGGTATTCACCCAAGAGTTCTGAAGGAATTAAAATGTGAAATTGCAGGACTACTAACTGTAGTCTGTAACCTATCATTTAAATCAGCTTCTGTACCAAATGACTGGAGGATAGCTAATGTGACACCAATTTTTAAAAAGGGCTCCGGAGGTGACCCCAGCAATTACAGGCTGGTAAGCCTGACTTCAGTACTGGGCAAACTGGTTGAAACTATACTAAAGAACAAAATTGTCAGGCACATAGATTAACATAATTTGTTGGGGAAGAGTCAACATGGTTTTTGTAAAGGGAAATCATGCCTCACCAATCTACTAGAATTCTTTGCGTCGGTCAACAAGCATGTGGATAAGTAGGATCCAGTGGATATAGTGTATTTAGATTTTTTCAGAAAGCTTTTGACAAGGTCCCTCATCAAAGGATCTTAAGCAAAGTAAGCTGTCATGGGATAAGAGGGAAAGTCCTCTCATGGATTTGTAACTGGTTAAAAAATAGCAAACGAAGGGAAGGAATAAATTGTCACTTTTCAGAATGGAGAGAAGTAAATAGTGGTGTCTCCCAGGGGTCTGTACTGGGCCCAGTCCTATTCAGCATATTCATAAATGATTTGGAAAAAGGGGTAAACAGTGAGGTGGCAAAATTTGCAGATGATACAAAACTACTCAAGATAGCCAAGTCCCAGGCAGACTGCAAAGAGCTACAAAAGGATCTCTCAAAACTGACTGACTGGGCAACAAAATGGCAGATGAAATTCAGTGTTGATAAATGCAAAATAATGCACATTGGAAAACATAATTCTAACTATACATATAAAATGATGGGGTCTAGATTAGCTGTTACCCATCAAGGAAGAGATGTTGGAGTCATTGTGGCTAGTTCTCTGAAAACATCCATTCAATATGCAGTGGCAGTCAAAAAAGCGAACAGAATGTTGGGAATCATTAAGAAAGGGATAGATATTCAGACAAAAAATATCGTATTGCCTCTATATAAATCCATGGTACGCCCACATCTTGAATACTGAGTGCAGATGTGGTTGCCCCATCTCTAAAAAGATATACTGGAAAAGGTTCAGAAAAGGGAAACAAAAATGATTATGGAAGAGCTTCCATATGAGGAGAGGTTAATAAGATTGGGACTTTTCAGCTTGGAAAAGAGACGACTAAGGATGTATATGATAGAGGGCTATACAATCATGACTGGTGTGGGGAAAGTAAATAAAGAAGTGCTATTTACTCCTCATAACACAAGACCTAGGGGGTCATCAAATGAAATTAATAGGCAGCAGGTTTAAAACAAATAAAAGGAAGTATTTTTTCACACAGTGCAGAGTCAACCTGTGGAACTCCTTGTCAGAGGAAGTTGGGAAGGCCAAGACTATAACAGGGTTCAAAAAAGAACTAGATAAGTTCATGGAGGATAGGTCCATCAATGGCTATTAGCCAGGATAGGCAGGGATGGTGTCTGTAGCCTCTGTTTGCCAGAAGCTGGGAATGGGTGACAAGGAATGGATCACTTGATGATTACCTGTTCTTTTCATTCCCTCTGGGGCACCTGGCATTGGCCACTGTTAGAAGACAGGATACTGGGCTAAATGGACCTTTGGTCTGACCCAGTATGGCCGTTCTTATTTTCTATATTGTATTATAGTTATTCACTCTCATCTTGAGAGGAGTATTTCCTTTAAGTAGTTGTGGTACACTGAATGCTGCTATTGACTAGCTACTTTCAATAGGCCAACTGCAGGTGTAAATCCCTCTAGAAAACCTAAAGTGTCAGCTTGGAAATTCCCCATTTTCTAATTACCATTTCAACGTTATTATTTTTTGCCAACACACACTAAAAGCAATCCTTTGTTTTTAGCAATAATCCTCTAATTGCTGAATTGTTATAACTGTATTTTTGCTATATAGAGAGCTTTGTTATTTCTAATAATTTTTGCTTATTTATTAAAGCATTCCTTTACTCTTGTAATGCTCAATGCTTTTTTTCTCCTTAATTCCCTCACACCCCAATAACTTCACATTCTTAATTCAAGAATGTAGTTAGACTACTTCTCTGAAGCTTTGAAAAGCGCTGTGGAATGCCTGATGGATATTTCAGCTGCCAAGAGTTGATATACAAATTTAAAAAAAAACACTTACAGTTATATAATGGACACAGAGTCCTTAATTTATTTCAGTGCACACTGCTATGCTTAAAGACTTTTCATGGTATTGGTGTTGTGTTCTGCTGAAGTGGTAATTTAGTAATTCATGGAGAGGACACATTCATTATTCTGTAATAGAATGAAGATACTGTAGCTTGTTTTTCTTGCTTAATCATTAAAAGTGAATAGAGATACAAGGGTGCAGCGTAGTTTGTCCTGTTCTTGTTTCTGTTAAATCGTAAGTGAATGAATCATTAAATAAATGATACAGGAGTGTGTCCAGAGATACAGGAATGAATTGGTTAGTATTGGTGTCCAAAGCCCTCTAATGGATAGTCCTTCCTGTAGACTAGTACAGACCAGCTCCTCTAGTATGCAAAGTGGTTAGGGGGCCACAAATCAAGGTGAGGAACACTTGTCTATCTATCGGCCCCTTTATCTGCCCCTCTCTCTGCAGAGGTCCTGCTCCAATCTGTTTCCTGCCTCTGAAGAAGAATCAGGCCTATTTGCTCCATTTTTGTGGCTGCCTGATATGCTCTTCCCCACGGTTCTTCCACAGAAATTAAGTGCACAGTTTGCAGAAACCCCTGAGGCCCTAGTGGTCTGACTCATGCTGCAAAGAGTGCGTCTTCAAATGGAACACCACCAATGGAGCTCTGACATCTCCCTGCTCCTCTTCCTCCCTGGTAAGCCCTCCAAAAAGGGCAAACAACTTTATTCTGTGCTGTATCTATTGCTACACATTTTAATAACACTGGAGAGTGGGAGCTGAGGGCATGTCCTAGATTAATAATGCCCTTCTGTGACATATTTAAATGTCCTTTGTTTTGGACGGGGTGAGGGATAACTTTTCAGGTTGCGGGGGTGGGGCTGAACTTTGTTACTTCTAGATCCAGCTACGATAGCTGAGTATAATGGAAGCTGAAAATAGAAGATAAAAGAAATCAGAAGAATGCTACTAAAGAACATCGAGTCCAACATTGGTATGGATTCTTATTATTTTAGTTCATCCAATTAACAGAAGTGTAACCCACACACCTCCTAGGGTGGTGCTCTATCCCATGTAGTGGCACCGAGACCACCTAGAGATTAATGAGCCTGCTACAGCCTTAGCTAATAGGCATGTGGCTTTTAGCTCATACAGTAGAGACTCATGCATTTAGCTCTAGAGGTCCCAGGTTCGATCCTGCCTGCCTGCTGATGACCGGGGTCTGTTGGCGTTATAGAAGCACCATAATGTATCCTGTTACATTTCAGAATGAGAAATCAGCAAAATAGATTTGCTCTGAAGCGGACACTTTTAAACAGTGGGGTTGTTGGAGAGCCATGACTTCAGACTGGGATGGTGTGTTGCTTTCATGGCATGTCTCTTAGCTTGTTGATGCCATCACAACTGTAAACATGCCCAGATGTCTTGCTTCCTAAAGTAACACTTCTGAGAATGGCATCACATCAGTCACAATTGCTGTTACCTTGTGCTCACCAGTCTGTTTGTGTATCCTCCTGTTCTCTCATTTTATTCTCAGATTATTAGCTCCTTACGTCGGGACCATCTTTTTGTTGTGTGTTTATACAATACCTAATACAATTTGGACTGGCTCCATAGATGCCACTGTAATATAAATAAATAAAAATAATGATTGGCTGGTAATAATCTTATTACCAGAATAACACTGATTGGGTTAGATCAGAGACAAATTGAAATTGAAAGAGTCCAGGATTAAGTACATTGAGAAACCATTTTCTCTTGGATGTGACTGACTGAGAAGAAAGAGGTAGGAATGAGGACTTGGATCAAATACAGAAATGGCAGGATTACATAAATCAGGTACATGATTGCATTAGCATATGTTATAACTGCCCATTAGTAACCCGACACTCCCTTACACTACTCATAAGGAAAAAAAAACATGTTATGGGCAGGTTTCTTTGTATCACAACAGAGGTTTAGTGAGCCTCTTCTGTTGTTCCCTTCCAGGAGGACCATCAAACCTGTCCAGTCCAAGTCTTTCTGCAAAGAAGAAAAAAAGGGTCAAGATAACAAAGAAATCAGTCATTGACTCAAAAGCTCATTGTATTTGTTATAGCTTTCTTCACTGGCTCTCTTCCTTTGTAATTCTAGTAAACATTGCCCTTTTCAAAATATTCCCTTGTTTACCTTTTCTGCTAGGAAAGGGAAGCTTTAACTAAAAGAAGTGCACTTTTAAAGAAAGCTTTTCCATATCTCTCTTTATCTCTTGGGACCTCCCAAGAGGCTTGGGACCCTCTTGTCAAGCTCATTTTGATTCAGCCTGCTTTCCTTCCGGGGCATAACTACCCCTTTTGCAAGCTTTTATGCAAGGTACATAAAAGTAAACACCTGACAGACTTATTCATGATGTGCACTGTAAGACAGAGCCAACAGTATGTGAACACCTGAACCTCATTTTGAAGATCTCAAAGGTCATTTAAATTAATGAATGATTGAGGTATTTTTATGAGTCTGATTATATCTCTCTTGTGTATGTTTTTGAGGACTGAAAAAGGGGGTCATAAAATACTGCTTCAGACAATAATTCTCTATCACTTGTGGCAATGTCATCACAGCATTTGCAGTGATTGGCTGACTGATGAAAAAAGATGATAGCCTCAGCCATTTGAAGCAAGATTTATTTATTTTTAAAAATTTTATGAGCTGTGTGGTTAGTCATGAAAGAAGTATCCACCAAAATTATCCCTAAGCCAAATAAAGTCCTCTCTAACTACATATTTAGATCTTCATCAAAGTTGATTCTTGATATCGTCATGAAAGAGCCAAATAAATCTTTCTAAGGTTCAAAACACAATAAGTAAATGTCCCAGTGTTGCCAACTCTCACAGTTTTATTTCCAGTCTTGCCATACTTTGGTGTTTTCCTTAAAGACCAAGCATCTGGAATCCTGTAATTAGGAGAGAATCTCAAGTTTCATTTTTTTCCCAAAACTAAATTTCTAGCCCTCATCATTGCAGGGAAAAGCTTGACTATGTGATCCAAATGTACCCTGAATGCTCAAAAACAAAAGGCAAATAAAAAGAATCCCAAATGTATTATTTAAAAAAAAAAAAAAAACCCTCATGCTTTTTAAGCTAATCTCATGATTTTGGGGGGCCTGACATAGTTTTTGAACATATGAGATTGGCAGCATTGCTCACCATTCTTCAAGGATTTTGTTTGTTTGTTTTTGTTTTAATAAACTTTTAGTAAATTCTAAGAATTAATTTTTTAAAAAGCAGTCTCAAAGTGTCACTAATCCAAAGATCCCAGGCTACCTGTGAATTGCCCTCCAAAATGGTATGCCTACTGCTAAGAATGATCTATTCAATACTGGAGTTCAGCTTAATCAGTTTGTTTTTAAACTTCCTCCTCTTCCAGTGTTTTGTATGCCATGTTACAGCTGGTACAGAGTTTTGCATGGTATGATGACTAGAAACATACAGGGAAGATTTTCAAAAATGAGTTTAATATTGTGGGGGAATTTTGATTTTTGCGATATATAGATAGGTATTGAGATGGTCACTCGTGCACTCATTGGTGGTGTTATTGTCACTTTGAAAGGGTATTGACTGGCACAATCAGCAAAAAAGTAGTTCAGCAAAATTGGAGTAAGTGGCCTTTGTATAGTTGTATCAAAAGTGGAACACCTATGTGTGACATTGCACTCCATGTGTTTTATAAAAATATGTTTATAAATGTGAATATGATGTAACTGGAATATGCTTTATGCAAAAGGTCTCTTGTAAGGTATCATTACAAAACTTATAATCTACTGAGTGTGTTCATCCTATTTGTATGCACGTATCATTCTTGTATCTAAAGCTAGAAATATGAAGTATTGCTCTGAAGTCCTATTGTAACTATGCAAAGTGTGGGCCATTAATGGTGGTTTAGAATCTTGATGGCTCCCATTAACGAGGACAATTGGTTGTAAATGGCTCTGTTTACTTGTAAGCCTTCCTGTATTTCTGTGAGTTAGGCCTGAAAGAATGGAGGATTGGGGTCTCAAAGGACATGTGACCATGTCACCTGGTACTGGAATCCATCTTAAACCTGGTGCTTTTCCATTTAGAAGGAGGGATGGGGACCCAGAGAGACAAAATATTCCCACCTTGTGCCAAAGCCATAAAAAGGAGTGGAACAGAACAAAGGCGGCTGCAGTCATGAGAAATCCCCTAGTTACCAACTGAGCTGGAGCTAACAAGCACTGTACCAGGCTAAAGGATTAGGCCCAGACTAAGAAGGAGTCTAGTCTGTGAAAGAAGCATATTGGAACATCTCTGAGGGTGAGATTTACCTGTATTCAGTTTCTTAATGTATTAGGCTTAGACTTATATGTTTTGTTTTATTTTGCTTGATAACTTACTTTGTTCTGTCTGTTATTACTTGAAACCACTTAAATCCTACTTTTCATACTTAATCCCTTTTGTTTATTATTAAATCCAGAATAAATGATTAATACCTGCGGGAGCAAACAGCGGTGCATATCTCTCTATCAGTGTTATAGAGGGCAGACAATTTATGAGTTTACTCTGTATAAGCTTTATACAGAGTAAAACAGATTTATTTGGGGTTTGGGTCCCATTGGGAGCTGGGTGTCTGGGTACTGGAGATAGAAACCTGCTGAATGGTTTTCAGTTAAAGTCTGCAGCTTTGGGGGCGTGGTTCAGATCCTGGGTCTGTTTTGCAGCGGTGTCTGGCTCAACAAGACAGGGTTCTGGAGTCCCAAGCTGGTCCCAAGGGAAAATGGGCTTAGAAGTAATTCCAGCACATCAGGTGACAGTGCCAAGGGGGTCTCTGTGACCAAACCTGTCACACTATGTTTATTTTTATTTGTATTAAGGAAGAACCTAAAGGTTGAGGCTTTATTATATATGTACCATAGAAAGCCATGGTCCTTGCCCCAAGAAGCTTACTATCTAAAAAGATATAAACAGGTAATGAGTTGGGAATTGGGATACTATTTATAAATAGGATGATGATGAGTACAAGACTTGCTAATTCCAATTTCTTTCTTTCTATATATAAATTGCCATTGGCTAGTCTAATATTCCTTTTTGTTTTTGCCTATTTTCTATTTTTAATATATTTTATTAATTGCTTTTACCTAGTTTATTTATTTAAATACATTGCTTTTGCCTGTTTTCTTGTTTCTATTTCTCTTGTTCCTTTAATACAGTTTTTCACTGTAGAAGTAGCAAAATAGTAACCCAACATTTACAGATGCCATGTTAGAAGTGCAGCCCATCAGGAAATGTAGTTAAGGTTTCACCAGCAATTCAGTGGCCCAAACATCTATTGAAGTTTCATGTCTGGGGAGTGATTTCAAAAAGATGGAGAGGTCATTCATTTTGATGAAGAGGCAGTATGTTTTAAATGTCACTTACCATCCCATGAAAAGTCCATAATACTCTATACAGTCACCCCATCTGTATTGTATTCTGGGTATTATGAATTGGTGTGAAAGTAACATAAGAGATGCAAATCACCAAAACTTCAGTTCTATTAATTGTAAGATTAAACTGGGATATGATCTGCTCTCTGGAATACAAGTCTTTTCCCCATTGAAGTCAATACCCTTATCTACATTTGGCCTTTTGGCCAGCATTTCTTGCCATTGTTGTCACTGGTCCAGCTTCACCAGTGGTAATGTAGCAGGAGTGCTAATGTAGATAAGATGTCAACAGTGTTTCTAAAAACCATTTCATTTAGACATGCACTGGACAGACTTGGACAACATAGTTCTTAAAAGGCCAGTGGCTACCTATAGCTCTGACAACACTAAGGCCTGGTTTACACTTAAAAGTTTGGTTGACATAGCTATGACACTTAGGGGTATGAAAAATTTGCAATAGAGCTGCCGACCTAACCTAGACATGGCTAGGTTGATAGAAGAATGCTTCTGCCTGCCTTATCTACTGCCACTTGGGATTACCTACAGCAACTGGGGAACTGCCATATGTCACTGTAGGAAACGTCTACACTACAGTGCTAGAGAGGCATAGCTATGGTTTTATAGCCGTGCCATTGTAGTGGCCACAGTGTAGAGATGACTTTACACTCCCATTAGTAGAATTTAAGCAGGTAGGACAGTGGTAAACTTTGACAAAAAAAGCCTAGTGTAGACACTGCTATTGAAGCTGCAGATGGAAATTCAGGGGAAGAATTTGAGACCAAACAGGTAAAACTACTGTTGTTTCTTAAAGGAAATTCAATGGCTGCATTTGTCATTTTTTGTCATCTATTTTCATATGGCAAATTTTAGGCTAAAACAATCTATTATACTATAACCCTGGATACTGCCAAATGAAGGGGAGGGAGGTTATTAGATTTAGTATGCCAATGAGCTCTTGTTTATTTTGTATTAGCAGTTATGAAGGAGAAACTATAAAATAGGCCTTTGACATCCTGGCATTGTAAAATTCTATGTAAGGGAAAATATTTTATTTGCCTCATACTGTAAATAATCGTTTACATATTTAAACAATAATACATTGTAATTGCAGTATTCAACAGGCTTATAAAGTTGTCTGGCAAGTCTCCACCAGTGGTGATTCATTTGTTCCAACATGTTATGGCACCACAGGGAACGACACAGATTATAGAAGACTTCAGGGAACCGGGAGGGGAGCTGAAGAAGAGGACAGTCCAAGTGATCTTCTCAGAGCTCTTTCCAGTCCCAGGAGCAAGAAGGCAGAAAACACAGGAGGCTGTACAACTGGAGTGAAGCTAAAGGTGTTGGGTTTTGTGAAACATTCCAGTGAAAGAGGGGGCTGCCTGCATCTCTCAGGTAGAGGAGCTAATCTTCTCTTAGGAGCAGCCAGGAGGGTATTAAACTACAATGGAAGGGGAAAATGCTAAGGAGGAAAACGTGGTTCAAACTTTTAGCATGTCATGAATAAGGCTAAGATTTTGTCACAGATATTTTTAGTAAAAGTTACAAACTGGTCATGGTCAATAAAGAAAAATTAATGGAAGCCGTGACCTCTGTAACTTTTACTAAAACTATGGGTGAGAAAATGGGGATCAGCCATTCCCAACACCACCTGCAGTGGGACAACTGTGCAGCAACTGGGAGCTGCAGGGCCCTCACCACTTTCAGCAGCTGGGAGCTCCGGGGTACCCCTGCTGCCTTCAGCTCTGGGGGGCTCCCACCACCCGCGGGGCCTGGGAGCTGTGGGGTTCCCCCACTGCCCATAGGGCTGGGAGTTGTGGGGATTCCCTGCCATCCTTAGTGGATGGGGGCTGCAGGGATTCCCCACTATCTGTGCTGGTCGGAAGCTGCAGGGGCTGCCAGAGGTGTGTGTGTGGGGGGGTACCCCACAGCTCCTGGCCCCCGCGGGTGGAAGAAACCCTTCAGCTCCCAACTGCTGCTGGCTGAAGTCATGGAGGTCATTGCAAGTCATGGATTCCATGATTTCTGTGACCTCTGTGACTAAATTGTAGCCTTAGGGTATGTCTACACTACAAAATTAGGTCCAATTTATAGAAGTCGATTTTTTAGAAAGCAATTTTATACAGTCGATTGTATGTCTCTCCACAGTAATGCACTAAGTGCATTAAGTCGGCAGAGTGCATCCACAGTATTGAGGCTAGCATCAACTTTCGGAGTATTGCACTGTGGGTAGCTACCCCACAGTTCCCACAGTCTCCGCCACCCATTGGAATTCTGGGTTAAACTCCCAATGCCTGATGGGGCAAAAACATTGTCACGGGTGGTTTTGGGTACGTGTCGTTAGTCGCCCCGCCCTCCGTGAAAGCAACGGCAGACAATCGTTTTGCACCTTTATTCTGTGCGGGCGCCATACTGCTTTCAGCAGACGGTGCAGTAGGACTGCTAACCGTTGTCATCACCCACTGTTTCCACTGCCACTCTGCTCTCCTACTGCTATGAATCCACCTCGCAGGTCCTCTATATGACCATCGTCAACCACCGCTTCCTCTGGCACTCTGCTCTCCTGCTCTTCTGGTGGTCTCACAGGACCACTTCCGCTGCAACTCTGCTCGGTTGCTCTTGTCTCGCCATAATACGGCAAGTGTGCAGCCCACTCAGCTGTTGTGTCCTGGCAGCAGACAGTGCAGTAGGTCTGCAAAACTGGTCATCCAACCACCGCTTCCCCTGCAACTCTGCTCTCCTGCAGACGCCCTACCATGGCAAGCATGGAGCCTGCTCAGATCACCGCAGCAGTTATGAGCATTGTAAATACCTCGCACAGTATCATAAAGGGTACGCTGTCATAAATATAAAGGGAAGGGTACCCACCTTTCTGTATACAGTGCTATAAAATCCCTCCTGGCCACAGGCAAAACACTTTCACCTGTAAAGGGCTAAGAAGCTAAGATAACCTCGCTGGCACCTGACCCAAAATGACCAATGAGGGGACAAGATACTTTCAAAGCTGGAGTGGGGGGGGGGAGGGCGGGAAAGTGTTTGTCTGTGTGATGCTTTTGCCGGGAACAGATCAGAAATGCAGCCTTACTACTCCTGTTAAGTTAATAAGTAATCTAGCTAGAAATGCATTAGATTTCCTTTTGTTTAATGGCTAGTAAAATAAGCTGTGCTGGATGGAATGTGTATTCCTGTTTTTGTGTCTTTTTGTAACTTAAGGTTTTGCCTAGAGGGCTTCTCTATGTTTTGAATCTGATTACCCTGTAAGGTCTTTACCATCCTGATTTTACAGAGGTGATTCTTTTACCTTTTCTTTAATTGAAATTCTTCTTTTAAGAACCTGATTGCTTTTTCATTTTTCTCAAGATCCAAGGATTTGGGTCTGTGTTCACCTGTACAAATTGGTGAGGATTCTGATCGAGCCTTCCCCAGGAAAGGGGGTGTAGGGCTTGGGGGGGATATTTTGGGGGAAGATGTCTCCAAGTGGTCTCTTTCCCTGTTCTTTGTTTAAAACGCTTGGTGGTGGCAGCATAGAGTTCAAGGACAAGGCAAAGTTTGTACCTTGGGGAAGTTTTTAACCTAAGCTGGTAAGAATAAGCTTAGGGGGTCTTTCATGCAGGTCCCCACATCTGTACCCTAGAGTTCAGAGTGGGGAAGGAATCTTGACATATGCAGAACCAGAACCTGCAAAAGCAGGTGAGAAGGCGATGGCAGCACAGTGATGAGAGTGATGAGGACATGGACACAGACTTCTCTCAAAGCACGGGCCCCAGCAATTTGGCCATCCTGGTGGCAATGGAGCAGGCTCATGCCATGGAACACCAATTCTGGGCCCATGAAACAAGCACAGACTGGTAGGACTGTATAGTGTTGCAGGTCTGGGATGATTCCCAGTGGCTGTGAAACTTTCGCATGCGTAAGGGCACTTTCATGGAACTTTGTGACTTGCTTTCCCCTGCCCTGAAGAGCATGAATACCAAGATGAGAGCAGCCCTCACAGTTGAGAAGCGAGTGGCGATAGCCCTGTGGAAGCTTGCAATGCCAGACAGCTACCGGTCAGTTGGGAATCAATTTGGAGTGGGCAAATCTACTGTGGGGGCTGCTGTGATGCAACTAGCCCACGCAATCAAAGATCTGCTGATATCAAGGGTAGTGACCCTGGGAAATGTGCAGGTCATAGTCGATGGCTTTGCTGCAATGGGATTCCCTAACTGTGGTGGGGCGACAGATGGAACGCATATCCCTTTCTTGGGACCGGAGCACCAAGCCGGCGAGTACATAAACCGCAAGGGGTATTTTTTAATGGTGCTGCAAGCACTGGTGGATCACAAGGGACGTTTCACCGACATCAACGTGGGATGGCTGGGAAAGGTGCACGGCGCTCACATCTTCAGGAACTCTGGTCTGTTTGAACAGTTGCAGGAAGGAACTTACTTCCCAGACGAGAAAATTACTGTTGGGGATGTTGAAATGCCTATAGTTACCCTTGGGGACCCAGCCTACCCCTTAATGCCATGGCTCAAGAAGCTGTACACAGGCACCCTGGACAGTATTCAGGAGCTTTTCAACTATAGGCTGAGCGAGTGCAGAATGGTGGTAGAATGTGCATTTGGACATTTAAAAGCGCGCTGGCGCAGTTTACTGACTTGGTTAGACCTCAGCGAAACCAATATTTCCATTGTTATTATTGCTTGCTGTGTGCTCCACAATATCTGTGAGAGTAAGGGGGAGATGTTTATGGCCAGTTGAGGCAAATCGCCTGGCCACTGATTACACGCAGCCAGACACCAGGGTGATTCGAAGAGCGCAGCAGGGCGCACTGCGCATCAGAAAAGCTTTGAAAACGAGTTTCATGGCTGATCAGGCTACGGTGTGACAATTCTGTTTGTTTCTCCTTGATGAAAACCCGTCCCCTTGGTTCACTCTACTTCCCTGTAAGCCAACCGCCCTCCCCTCCCCCTTTCGATCACTGCTTGCAGAGGCAATAAAGTAATTGTTGTTTTAAATTCATGCATTCTTTATTAATTCGTCACACAAATAGGGGGATAACTGCCTAGGTATCCCAGGAGGGGTCGGGGGGAGGAGGGAAGCACTGGGTGGGGTGGCAGAGGAGGGAATGACAAGGCCACACTGCACTTCAAAACTTATTGAATGCCAGCCTTCTGTTGCTTGGGCAGTCCTCTGGGGTGGAGTGTTTGGGTGCCTGGAGCCATGTTCTTGGGCATCTGGGTGAGGAGGCTATGGAACTTGGGGAGGAGGGCAGTTAGTTACACAGGGGCTGCAGTGCCTTTCCTGCACCTCAACCATAAGCTGGAGCATATCAGTTTGATCCTCCAGTAGCCTCAGCATTGCATCCTGCCTCCTCTCATCATGCTGCCGCCACCTTTTCTCTTAATCCCGCCACCTCTCCTGTTGCTCCCACCACCTGTCTTTTCACGCTTCCCTCCTGTCCTCGCATTCATTTTGTGCTTTCTTGGACTCTGATATTGTCTGCCTCCATGCATTCCGCTGGGCTCTTTCAGTTTGGGTGGACTGCATGAGCTCAGAGAACATTTCATCTCAAGTGCGTTTTTTTTCGCCTTCTTATCTGCACTAGCCTCTGGGATGGAGATGCTAGTGGCAGCGTTGAAACATTTGCAGCTGCGGGAGGGAAAAAAAGGGAGAGTAAAATTGAAAAAGACACATTGGCCATTTAAAAGGAGGCGCTGATGTTTTCAGGTTAACATGCAGCACAAACCCAACTAAACCCCCCACACACACCCAATTCTCTGGGATGATCGCTTCAGCCCTCCCCCCACTGTGTAGCTAACAGTGGAGATATTTCTTTTCAGCCACAGGCAAACAGTCCAACAGGAACAGCCACCTCTGAATGTCCCCTTAATAAAATTCCCCTATTTCAACCAGATGACCATGAATGATATCACTCTGCTGAGAATAACACAGAGAGATAAAGAATGGATGTTGCTTTCTTATGCAATGATTCCAGACTACGTGCTACTGGCCTGCTGTGGTAAAGTGTCCTACCATGGAGGACACAATAAGGCTGCCTTCCCCAGAAACCTTTTGCAAAAGCTTTGGGAGTACCTCCAGGACAGCTTCATTGAGATGTCCCTGGAGAATTTCTGCTCCATCCCTAGACACGTTAACAGACTTTTCCAGTAGCTGTACTGGCCGCGAATGCATCCCAAGTCTTCAGGGCAAATTAATCATTAAACACGCTTGCTTTTAAACTGTGTATTATATTTACAAAGGTATACTCACCAGAGGTACCTTCTCCGTCTTCAAGGTCCGGGAGCCCGGGTTGGGAGGGTACTGTCTCCAGGGCGATAAACAGTTCCTGGTTATCAGGGAGAACGGTTTCTCCACTTGCCTGGCGTGCGCTATCTTCAACCTCCCCCTCCTCATCATCTTCCTCATCCCCAAATCCTCATCCCTGTTGCCTGAGACTCCCTTGCAGGAGTCCACGTACAGGTGTGGGGTAGCTGTAGGGGCACCCCCTAGAATTGCATGCAGCTCATCATAGAAGTGGCATGTCTGAGGCTCTGACCCTGAGCAGGCGTTTGCTTCTTGGGTTTTTTGGTAGGCTTGCCTGAGCTCGTTAAGTTTCACAAGGCACTGCTGCGGGTCCCTTTGATAGCTTCTGTCTTTCATGCCCTTGGAGATTTTTACAAATATTTTGGCATTTTGGAACGGAGTTCTGATAGCACAGATTCATCTCCTCATACAACAATCAGATCCAGTACGTCCCATTCAATCAATTCTGGAGCTCTTTTGCGATTCTGGGTCTCCATGGTCACCTCTGCTGATGAGATCTGCACGGTCATCTGTGGTGATCAGCTTGCCATGCTCGCCAAACAGGAAATTAAATTCAAAAGTTTGCAGGGCTTTTCCTGTCTACCTGGCCAGTGCATCCAATTTGAGAGTGCTGTCCAGAGCGGTCACAATGGAGCACTGTGGGATAGCTCCCAGAGGCCAATACTGTCTAATTGTGTCCACACTAACCCAAATTCGACCCAGCTATGTCGATTTCAGAGCTAATCCCCTCATCGGGGAGGAGTACAGAAATCGATTTTAAGACCCATTAAGTCGACAAAAGTGGCTTCGTTGTGTGGATGGATGCAGGGTTAAATTGATCTAACGCTGCTAAATTTGACCTAAACTCATAGTGTAGACCAGGGTTTAGTCATGAACTGATGTGGCAAAGAATGCAAACAAAACGAAACGTTTCAGTTGCTTACATACCAATGCTAGGAGTGTAGGTAACAAGCAAGTAGAATTTGATTATTTTTTTTTAGAATGAATTAGATACAACTGGCATTTCTGAAACTTGGTGTGAGAATTTGCACATTTGGATGTTAAAATCATTGATTGTGGTCCGTTCAGGAAGAACAGAGTGAGTAAAAGAGGTGCACATGGGAAGTAACGCTCTACAGTAACAACACCATTACCCGTTTTAGAGATACACGTAACTCAGAACCAAAGGATTTTGAATGCAGCTGGATCAACGATCTAATAAAGCCCAGAAGAATGTATTGTTAACAGATCACAGAATCAAACTAGGAAACAGAGTGAGTTGTACCTGAAGCACCTGTCTAATGTGAGGAAAGAAAAATTATGCTGTTATAGGACACTTCAGTTGGGGAGACATATGTTGGAAGCGCCACGCAATCAGTAGAAAAACATCATTAGAGTGTCTAAAAACTACAGATGATTTTTCTAACACAAAAAGTATTGCACACAGCATGAGGTAACTCTCTATTTTGGATGTTGTTATAACGGGCAAAGATGAATTCATCCCTGCACAGGAAGCTGTTGGTTGCCCAGGGACCAGGGCTCATGACCTGATTACTTTCAATAAGAGTAAACAGGGGACACTCCTAACCAGTAATATATTTTACTGAATGCTTCAAAAAGGGCTAATTTCCCAGAACTGAAGGAAACACTGAACAAAATTAATTGGGAGTATGAGTCAATGTGTTGGTGCAACAGTACCCCCTCTGGCCAGGCAGGGAATGGCACCAGAACTCACCGCTTAGCAGGCTGTTAGTCTATTTCTGGTGCCCAGTCATTTGAAGACCCTCTCCACTCTTAAGTCAATTGGGGAGTGATAGGGGAAACTAGTCCCGCCCACTCCACTGGATACCAGCTCAGAGCCCTCAAGCTACATAAGCTGGATCAAGGTTCATCATCTCCAGCTGTGCCCTGAGTGCTTTCCTACCTCCCCAAGGTTTCTGCAGGCTCTTCAGCCTCTGGTTTGGCTGTCTCCATCTAGGGCAGTGGTAGGCAACCTGCAGCCCATCAGGGTAATCTGCTGGCAAGCCGTGAGACAGTTTGTTGACATTGACCATCTGCAGGCAGCTCCCAGTGGCCGCAGACAATAATCAATATGTAACAAACGGAGAAGAAGGGAAATAAATCACACTGAATATAAAATAGAAGTTAGAAAGTGTAAAAAATGTATAAGAAAAGCTAAAGTAATCAAGGAAAAAGCTGTGGCTGTCTGGGCTAAGTGCAATGAGGAGTTAAGTATATCAGGAACAAAAGAAATCCTAATAATGGTATAGACCCAGTAATAGAGTGAAGTGGTAAAACTGTTAATAGTGAAGAAGAAAAGGCAGTAGTGCTCAATAAATATTTCTGTTCTGCATTTGGAAAGAAGCAGTACTTTTTGGACAATTAGTAACTAAAAAGGACATTAAACAACATCTACTGAGTGTTACGACCTGGCCCTGTACCCTACTGTATGGTCATTGGTCTGTTGCCAATGGGTCTAGTGACTGGTCTCATGTACTTTCAAACCAACTGGGTCTGGATGGTCTTGTCACTGTATATACCTCTCGGTCCTTAATGATCAGGCCCAGGCTCAGACTTCTTATCTGAGGGCTAGTCTACACTGGCAACGCTAAAGTGCTGCTGCGACAGCACTTTAACATGGCTTGTGTGTTCGCAGCACAGTGCTCTAAAAAAACCACCCCCACGAGGTAGCCACCAGCGATGAGTACGTGGCTTCCAGTGCTGATGCACTGTCTACACTGGTGCTTTACAGTGCTGAAACTTGCTGTGCTCAGGGGGTGTTTTTTCACACCCCTGAGAGACAAAGTTGCAGCGCTGTAAATTGCCAGTGTAGATAAGCCCTGACACTCTTCCTTGGGATGTGGGATTCCTCTGTCCAGCAACTCTAGACCCTTATAAGACTCTGAGACCTCCTGAGAATCCCCCACTCACTGACCCACACTCCCCCAGAGATCACTTAGGTTCTGGGCCTCTGGTTTAACCCCTTCAGCAACAACATGGCAGGAAAGCCAGGAACATGGGTTAAACAAAGCAATTTTTTTAACTGTAGTGACTTTACTTTTAAAGCACTTGAGAGTAACAGATCTTTGAAAATAACAGAAGTCCTGAGACAGACTGTTCCCATGTGTCCCACACTCCTTATGTGTCTAAGATTTGTCAGCATTTCAGACTAGGCAGAGTCCTTCCTGCCCTCTGTCTCCCGCAAGTCTTTCGTACATGTTGCAATGGTCAGCCCCCAAGCACAGAGAAGACTGCTGCTATTAAGTATGATTTCTCCTCTGTGCCATTTGCTCAACTGGGAAGCTTCAGCCTCCCCTTTGTCATGCTTGCCCCACCTGTGGGCCCTGGGGTAAGAAAATCGTTCTACTGGGTAGACCAGCAGTTGAGACAATCAAAGTTGATGGCCCCGGAATTCAGTCTTGGTGGCTTCTCAACTATAGTCCTTTAATGAAGTGTCAGACATCTTTCCTGGCCAGGGCAGCTATCACGATTGCATTGTAATAAGCTGTTCTCAGGCAATTTTAGATATGTTCAATACCTAATGCAAAACAGAGTTCATAATTTGATAGAGATGGATCCCACTCTGTCACGCTAGGGATAAACACATTTAAATCAGCAAGCCTTGATAGCATGTATCCAAGACTCCTAAAAGAGTTGGCTGCGGATATCTGTGGCCCTCTGATGTTAATCTTTTACAAATCTGGAAGTACCAAGGAAATTTCAGGTGACTGGAAGAGTGCTAATGTGCCAATATTCAAAAAGGGAAAGTGAGATGACCCGCGTAACTGTAGACCAGTTAGCCTCACACCAATTAATGGGAAAACTGATACAGGATTCAATTAGTAAACAATTAAAGATCAGAAATATAATTAATTCCAGTCAACCTGATTTTATGGAAAACAGGTCTTGTCAAACGTAATTTAATTATTTGATAAGATTACAAGTTTGGTTGATAACAAGCATTGTAGATAGGAGGAAAGTGGTAGATGTTGTATATCTTGACTTTAGTAAGCCTTTTGATACTGTCTCACATTACCTTCTCACAAACAAACTAGGGAAATACAACCTAAATGGAGCTAATATATGGTGGGTGCATAACTGGTAGGAAAACTCTTCTCAGAGAGTAGTTATCAGTGGTTCACAATCAAGCTATCGGACATATCAAGTGAAGTCCCACAGAGATCAGTTCTGAGTCCGGTTCTGTACAACATCTTCATCAATGATTTAGATAAGCCACAGGGAGTACACTTATAAAGTTTTAGGATGATACCAAGATGGGAGGGGTTGCAAGTGCTTTGGAGGACAGAATTAAAATTCAAAATGATCTGGACAAACTGGAGAAATGGTGTGAAGTAAATAGGATGAAATTCAGTAAGGACAAATGCAAAGTACTCCACTTAGGAAGGAACAATCAGTTGCACACATACAAAATGGGAAATGACTACTTAGGAAGGCATACTGCAAAAAGGGATCTGGGTGGCATAGTGGATCACAAGCTAATGAGTCAATGATGTAACACTGTTGCAAAAGAAGTGACATAATTCTGGGATGTATTAGCAGGAGTGTTGTAAGCAAGACATGAGAAGTAATTCTTCTGTTCTACTCCATGCTGATTAGGCCTCAGCTAGAGTGTAGTGTCCAGTTCTGGGTGCCACATTTCAGGGAAGATGTGGACAAATTGAAGAAAATCCAGAGAAGATCAGCAAAAATGATTAAAGATCTAGAAAACATAACCTATGAGGAAAGATTGAAAAAAATGGGTTTGTTTAGTCTGGAGAAGAAAAGACTGAGAGGGGACAGTTTTCAAGTACATAAAAGGTTATTACAAGGAGGAAGGAGAAAAATTGTTCTCTTTAACATCTAAGGATAAGACAAGAAGCAATGGGCTTAAATTGCACCAAGGGTGGTTTAGGTTGGACATTAGGAAAAGCTTCCGAACTGTCAGTCATTAAGCAATGAAATAAATTGCCCAGAGAGGTTGTGGAATCTCCATCATTGGAGATTGTCATAAATATAAAGGGAAGGGTAAACCCCTTTAAAATCCCTCCTGGCCAGAGGAAAACTCCTCTCACCTGTAAAGGGTTAAGAAGCTAAAGGTAACCTCGCTGGCACATGACCAAAATGACCAATGAGGAGACAAGATACTTTCAAAAGCTGGGAGGAGGGAGAGAAACAAAGGGTCTCTGTCTGTCTATATGCTGCTTTTGTCGGGGATAGAACAGGAATGGAGTCTTAGAACTTTTAGTAAGTAATCTAGCTAGGTATGTGTTAGATTATGATTTCTTTAAATGGCTGAGAAAAGAATTGTGCTGAATAGAATAACTATTTCTGTCTGTGTATCTTTTTTGTAACTTAAGGTTTTGCCTAGAGGGATTCTCTGTGTTTTAAATCTAATTACCCTGTAAAGTATCTACCATCTTGATTTTACAGAGGGGATTTCTTTACTTCTATTTACTCCTATTTCTATTAAAAGTCTCTTGTAAGAAAACTGAATGCTTTTTCATTGCTCTCAGATCCAAGGGTTTGGGTCTGTGGTCACCTATGCAAATTGGTGAGGATTTTTATCCAACATTTCCCAGGAAAGGGGGGGGTGAAAGTGTTGGGAGGATTCTTCATTGTTCTTAAGATCCAAGGGTCTGGGTCTGTAGTCACCTAGGCAAATTGGTGAGGCTTTTTACCAAACCTTGTCCAGGAAATGGGGGGCAAGTTTTGGGAAGTGTTTGGGGGGAAAGACGTTTCCAAACAGCTCTTCCCCAGTAACCAGTATTTGTTTGGTGGTGGTAGCGGCCAATCCAAGGACAAAGGGTGGAATATTTTGTACCTTGGGGAAGTTTTGACCTAAGCTGGTAAAGATAAGCTTAGGAGGTTTTCATGTAGGTCCCCACATCTGTACCCTAGTGTTCAGAGTTGGGGAGGAACCTTGACAGAGATTTTTAAGATCAGGTTAGACAAACACCTGAAGGGGATCGTCTGGATAATACTTAGTGTTGCCATGAGTGCAGGAGACTGGACTAGATGACCTCTCAAGGCCCCTTCCAGTCCTGCAATTCTATGATTCTATGATAAACATAACTGCATAATTGTAAGATACTTAAAATTTTGTAACATGTTTGACTTCATACCCCATAACCTTCTGATTTTATAAAATGGTACTACTTTTGTCCCTTTTGATCCAAGCAGTTAGGTAATATCTCTGGTCTTGAAAGTTGTTTCTGTTAGGAGGAAAAATTGATGATGGAGTCAAGTATTTCTTGATTCAGTTCTGTTTATTTACAAAGAATATACACAAAGTTCTGTTTCTCCAAACAATAGGACGTTGTTGCCTTGCTCACAATTCCCAGCCAGCACTCTGCCCAAACAGCTCTTTCTCCTTGGTTTTCTCTCAGGGCCTTACTATTATTGCTTCTTCTGCTAGTTTTCTCAGCTTGCTTTCTGCCTGTTTCTTTTACAAAAACATATGTCTGCAATCAAATCAATTCTCATCCCCCGCATTTGTATTCAGTCTAGTCTTTGGGCAATGGCTTCCATTGTTTCAGAAACACTAAACAAATAGGCATGCTAGCCCCCTTTTCTTTAGGCTAAATGAGGGAACAATTAAATGTCCATCACCTTCACAAAGGTCTGTGACTGCCTATAGATCAAAGACATGCTTGCTGGGTGCCTCCCAACCTGCACCATAACACTATACATTATCAATAAACCGTACATTAAATGGATTAAGAAATGGCCAACTGACATCTCAGTTGTCAGTGGAGAGTTCTGAATTGAAGGAGGGAGGTGACTTTACCTGTATATGGCAGAAGGTATGTCATAAATATAAAGGGAAGGGTAACCACCTTTCTGTATACAGAACTATAAAATCCCTCCTGGCCAGAGGCAAAACCCTTTCACCTGTAAAGGGTTAAGAAGCTAAGATAACCTCGCTGGCACCTGATCAAAATGACCAATGAGGAGACAAGATACTTTCAAAGCTGGAGAGGGGGGGAACAAAGGCTCTGTCTGTGTGATGCTTTTGCCGGGAACAGATCAGAAATGCTCTTCATAACTCCTCAGAACTTCTGTTAAGTTAGTAAGTAATCTAATTAGAAATGCGTTAGATTTCCTTTTGTTAAATGGCTGGTAGAATAGGTTGTGCTGAATGGAATGTATATTCTTGTTTTTGTGTCTTTTTGTAACTTAAGGTTTTGCCTAGAGGGCTTCTCTATGTTTTGAATCTGATTACCCTGTAAGGTCTTTACCATCCTGATTTTACAGAGGTGAATCTTTTACCTTTTCTTTAATTAAAATTCTTCTTTTAAGAACCTGATTGCTTTTTCATTTTTCTTAAGATCCAAGGGTTTGGGTCTGTGTTCACCTATGCAAATTGGTGAGAATTTTTATCAAGCCTTCCCCAGGAAAGGGGGTGTAGGGCTTAGGGGGATATTTTGGGGGAAGATGTCTCCAAGTGGGCTCTTTCCCTGTTCTTTGTTTAACACGCTTGGTGGTGGCAGCATAGAGTTCAAGGACAAGGCAAAGTTTGTACCCTGAGGAAGTTTTTAACCTAAGCTGGTAAGAATAAGCTTAGGGGGTCTTTCATGCAGATCCCCACATCTGTACCTAGAGTTCAGAGTGGGGAAGGAACCTTGACAGGGTTTGTCTACGCTACAGTGGCACAGTTACATCATTGCTGCTGCAGCACTATGGTGTAGATGCTTTGTACATTGATAGAAGGGGATTTTCCATCAATGTTGGTAATCCATCTCTCGAGAGGTGGTAGCTAAGTCAACAGAAGATTTCTTCTATCAATTTAGCTGCATTTACAGCGGAAGTTAGGTTGACTTAACTACATCACACAGTGTGTGGAATTTTTCACAGGCTGAAAATGTAGCTAGGTCAATGTAATTTTTAGCTGTAGATCAGACATTGTTATGATATCCATGTGGTAAAAAAGAAAGTTGAAAAATTAGGGAAGGTGCAGAAAAGAGCCACAATAATGATTCAAGGGCTTGAGAAAATGTCTTAAAATGAGAGACCTAAGGAGCTCAATCTGTTTAGTGTATCAAAAAAAAAAAAAGACTGAGAAGTGACTTGGTCACAGTGTATAACCTTCATGGAGAGAAAATGCTAGGTACTGAACAGCTCTTTAATCCAATGAAGAAAGACATAGCAAGAACCAATAGCTGACCTGGCTTCAGATTCCAGTGTTTTAGCAGTGAGGGTGATTAACCTTTGGAACAAACTATCCAGAGAAGTGGTGAATTCTCCATCTTGTGATGTCTTTAAATCAAGATTGGATGCTTTTCTGGGTTTCGTTGAACACAGATTATGCTTTAGTAAGACACGTTACTGAGCTCAATACAGGGGTAACTGGGTGAACTTTAAAGGCCTGTATTATAGAAGTGGTCTGACTAGACGATCTAATGGTCCTTTCTGGCCTTGAACATTATGAATTTATGAAAAGTTGAGTCATTCAGGATGAAACTCACAATTTATGAGAATAAAAATCGATTTGGCATGGAAAAAATTCTTGGGATCCTCCTGGTAGCTCTAAGATTAGTGCTGTGCAGGAGAGGTGAAATTAGCTGTCAGTTCTGGTCTCAACTTGAATTTAACTTCTACTTCTGGTCTGTGTGCCCCCCTGGCTGTGAGTTCTACAGAGGAAGCCTGGCTAGGACATCGTGTCCAGCATCACTTTGCCCGGGTACTTTTATACTGTTTAGCAGCAGCTATTGAAGGGCACAGAAGGGAGTTAGGCCAAGCCCGCCTCACAGAGATGGGGAAGGATTAAATATAGATCTGACCACTTCAGCTGAGATGTGGAGACATAAACAGGAGAGTATTCTCCTTAGTAACAGCTGAAGATGTGTTTGACAACATCATAAGTCATTGTTCCCTCATCAGCGAATCCACTGGTTGTGGGAGGGAAATAGAATTGATGGCCTGCTCCCACTCCCCAACTTCCCATCAGGATTATGAAGAGTCTCTGTTCGCCTTCTCACTTCTGTAATGTAATTAGTTCCTGCCCCTCTGTTAGTGTGTCTGTCTGTCTTGTGTATTTGACTTCCTCTAATTTTGTTTTCCATTTAAAAAAAAAACTTTTAAATTTCCTCCACAGTAAAGGGACCATCACTAGAATCCTGCCCTTCTCCTCCCTCATTGGCACCCCTTTGGCTCTGTTTTAGAACTCTCTAGGTTCTGTTTTAAGTTCTACCAGTGACTCATGTGAAATTGTGGCAGTACCTTAAGCTTTCTGTGCTTTTGTCAAACTGTTAAATGGATATGGTACTTGCCAAATTTACACACGTGTCCTTAGAGTTAATTAAAGTTTGCAAAGCACTTTGAGAGACTCCAAGGACATGTGCTGTAACATAATACTATTTTTGGAGGGAAATAAACAGATTTTTTAAAATAACTACATTTAGGCTCTCCCCAGAACCCATAGTTATTTTATTTAGGTTACAGTCCAAAGGAAAGTATTGATTCTAGAAAGCACCCATTGATAACATAATTGCTGCTAGCAACCAGATGTGTGATAGCTTGTTGTTTTGAAAGGAGAGATCCTCTAACATTAGTAGCATGGAGAAATAAAGCATGGAAAATCCTTTCAACAGAAATAGACAGACAGCCTGATATCGAGTTCTAGTAGACGTTATGATGTATGTGTATCGTTTTTGGAACCTGAACTTATTAAATACACAGATAATCAGAGACCAAACATAAATGAGTATTTTAAAGGCAACACATACAGGCTATGAAAAGGATTTGTTAACACTTCATAGTTGTCCAATAATGATAAAATAAAAAGTTAAAGGGGAGTATTTTTGTATTATCGCATGTGCTTTGTGAATATTGTGATTATCCCTAACCTCTGTGTGTCTCTAGATTTTTTTAACTTTTGCCTTTTTACTTCTTAAACATTTATCTCTACATTGTCCAATGTAACTTTTTAAGCTCTTCTCTTTTTTTTTTTTTTTTTTTTTTTACAATAATTCAATCAGTTTCCTAGTTACCTCCTTTTTCTTCCGCCTCCAGTCACTGTCACTCCCTCACTCAGTCCCCTTTGGGAAATCTGTTAAAGTCAAAAGTTGGTGGCATCAGGTGGGCTCCTGAGGTACTAAAGAGAGTCCTCCTGTTGTGTGGCCTTCTGACTGCAAGAGGCAGCTGTGCCTTTAGAGGCTGCTCACTGTGATTAAAGAAGACTAAGTCTGGGCTGAGAGAGAGCATTGTGGGCCCTGCATGTTTTATATAGTACCTAATGCATAATGATGATGTGTTTGCATATTGTATGGGAACAATCTTAGTGTTAAGCTATAAAACAGCTTAACCGACGGAAGTGCTAGAAGCTAGACTGTACAGAACACTGGAGAATATACTGTGGGGAATAATCTTACACTGGCAGAGTGATGACTTAATGTTTTTCCAGCTCTAAATTCTATATATGCTATTCTATTATATGGCTATAATATATTTATTATTTTTGTATCAGAATAGTATCACTACTAAATAATATTGAAGATGGAAGAAAATTGGGTTACAACTACATAATTTCTGTATAAAATCAAATAAAATGTTATGCATTCACACCTCTTATAGCTGCAAAGAATTGCCTAATTTTAAAAAATTAAATACATGAAGCAGATGTCCTATGGGAGAAATCTGTTATGGTCTGGCAGCAGATTCTATTTTACCATTTTGAGATATTCTAACTGAAACATGTACATAAAATTTAATTACATATGTAATTATTGTAAATAACATTTTATCAAATTTATAGTTATTAAAGATTCCCTCTAGATTTAAAGGTTCAGTCTCCTTGTACTGCTTCTTACTGGCCTATCATTATTATACCATGATCATTTATATTGTATATCGGGAGTACCTCATTTTAGTAATATTTTTCTGTTCTTAATATCACTACTGAATTCTTTGTTTAAAAACATTAGCATTTTTATTGGACAGAGGTGTGAATTATACTATTACCATATAATATATGTCCGAGTCACACTTTTTAAATAATGAAACATAACTATTAAACTTGTTCAGAAGATGGCATTGCAAAGTTAAATACAGATTCTGATATATGTACACAAATACTGTAAATAGCAAGACATAGTCTGCTAATATCTGCTACAATTTGAGCCCATGAAAATTTGATTCTTTGTATATACTGTGTTTATTCTTATGTTAACAAATTAATTGTAATAAAACTGCTGGAATTTCTTACACTACCTTACATTCAATAAATTATAATGCCAAGACTTCAAATGAGACTTGTTTGTTTAAAGTCTGTTAAATCTAAAAATCCCCTAATTTTGAAGAAAATGTTTAATAGTTATGCATTTATGGACGTTTAAAAGTGAGTGGGCAGAATCTGAGATTGGTCAGAGTGTCCATGCTCATCTTTTTGATGACCTATTTGGGATTATTTCAATAAATAATCTCATAAATTGAGGTTATCTTTAATTTGAGGTTACCCAAAAACATTAAACACATGAGATCTGAATTGATTAAAAAAATGAATGAAAAAGTTTCAGTTTGCTGAATTTGAAAGTTCAGAACTGTGAAACTACTGACCCAATTTTCTTTAAATGTTATGCTTTACTTGGTCAAATTTAATTCTCAGGTGCATTGAACTGTGACACTCCTTTATAATAAAAAAATTATGCCAATAAAGCCGTATCTTCAGGGTATGAAAAGAGAAGCTGGCTCCCAACCCATTTTATTATTTTCTTCCATATCTGAGAATCTCTAGTTCGCTTGAAGGGTCTGTTCTCTGCTCAACAGAATTCAGAAGAACTTGTTGATAAGGCAAACTCTTTGTTAATTGCTCCACAAAGGAGTGTTGCCCACCCTATAAATAGGGTCCCCTATATTTTTCATGTGAGATTTAATCCAAGTACCTGATTATATTTGGTCCGACTAGCCCCAAGAAACCTTCAAATATAGCCACAAAGGGGTCTATTTGAGACTGTCTTATCTTCAGCCCTTTCAATATACTTCACAGCCTATGACAGGACATTTAACTGGGTCTTATTTGTCAGCGGTAATATAAAGCAGAATAGGGTTACAATCCAGCTTGCTTTTAGTCCTCCCTGACATGAGGAATTTTTAGCCCTTTGAATTTTTCCTCACTCAAGGCCAACTAATTTTCAGAACTGCCAACTTTGACACTCAGGCTCTGCTGCATCAAACTAGCAGTTGTACTAACTTTACAATTAAGACTCTTAGGCTGCGAGAGGAGTTGTCAATTAATGCTAAATAGTTTAGTGAGATACTGACATCCCAAAAGTAATAGTATTTTGGCTTGACAGGTTTTGATAGAGAGGTGGCAGCCCTGTTTAGCATGTCTATTCCCTAATTCTGGTTACTCGAGGGAGAATGGTGACAAAGGCTGAAGGATATGTCTTAATTGTGGGAGCAGATATACTGTGTTCTAGGTAGTTTTTTTTTCCCTCCTGGATAACCAATAATTAGGAACATAACTCCTGGAAGAGAATTTTTACCTTGTGGGTTTGTTAGTCCACAGAGCAAAATCACATCAGTTTTGTTGTATGATTTTCTGCTCATCTTTTTCCAACCTGAGAAGAATAGTCCAATATTCAATTCCTGAGATATTGGACCGTCTGTCAGGAATTGTAGGACTGAGTGAAGCCATGGTCTGACTGGCCAAGAGGAAAGGAACCGCAAGAATCTTACTGGCCTGTTCACTGTATTTGCCAGCACTTTTTGAAATACTAGGAAAAGGGAAACAGGAAGTAGGAGTGATCATTCTCTGGCCTTTCCAAAGGTTTGAGAAAGCATCTGTCTTCATTATGTGTTTCAGTATGATTCTTAAGAAATAAATTGGAATTTTGTAATTGTGAGGACTTACCACCAGTTCCAAACTTCCACACTTTTATGACTGGATTCATTGTCTGTGCTGATCTGATTCTACCCAATCTGGCCAATTTTGTCTGACGGTACCTACGTGTGGATGCACTGACGGATTCAGTTTGCCACGGAAAAAGAAGATCTATCTTGTTTAAAATTAATGGTGGTACCGGCAAATGCCACACCTGTTGCTGATTCTGGATGCAGATGTCTCTACGATTTCTGAAGCTGACAATTCCAGAAATGGATGGGGTTCTAGCAGAAGAAGGAATCCCCTCCACCATATTATCTCTAACTATGCATTCCAAGACATCCAGATACTTGCTTCCCTAGTAGGCATTTTTACCTGTGTAAGAGCAGAGAACCATAGTAGCTAAATACATCTGAATGACAGCAGGCCAATATCACCTCCTGATATCATTTGTTATGAATTCCCTTTGGACAAGGAAATGTATAGGGTTAAAAATATAGCAGCTATTGCGAATCTCAGTCTAAACAAGAGAGGGAGTTTATAAAATGACTTGGGGAAAAGTCTTATAGAATTTAATAAAGTAATACATTTTCTATAGAGTTTTAATCCAAGCTATAGTATTCTAGAACAGGGATATAATCCTTTGTTAAATACTATAGATCCATCTATACAAAGGATATAATTTTCTATTATCCCCTATAGGTTTTCACTATATTTTCCATGGAATCCAATTAATTTCATCCCTATTAAATTCTATAGTACTTTTCCAAAAGGGTGGACTTCTGTTTATTTACCAGGACACTTTGAGAAAGCTTACCGAGGCTGAGATACAAAATCTTAGGAGTTCTGTTACCCACTGCAATCAAGATTGTCTGCTTGACTAAATATTTTTATTGAAAGAGGCTTGAGGCGATGCATAACCACTCATCGTCAAGCTACAGTTCTTCAAGGTAATGCCCTCCCTTGATACAACATTCCTTTGTAGAAAATCAGAATGTCTCATCATTTTGTTAGGTAGGAATTCTAAAGAAGGCTTGGCTCAGATCAGTTTTTGCCTTTTGGAAATCTTGATTTAAATCTTGGAAAGCAATGCAAAGCTGTAGAGGGATGGGTTGCTTTGAAATTTAGACTTAAAACTAGTCATGTCCCCCCGCAGACTTGGGAACCATGCATAGTTAATGTATCCAGCTCCCTTTCATGTTTCCAATCTATACCACTTCTAAGGCATCAGACTCAGTGCCTTCCTAATTTTTTTTTCTAGGGTGGGCTCCCTGTCTATGTTTGTGAAAAGAGCCATTTTGCACCAGACTGTATCTCTTTTGACACCCATTTCAGTTCTGATAGGAGGAAAAGTTCAACCCTTTCCCAGATTTCAACACAGACTGTTGATAACATCTACTGCCAGAAACTGAGTTGGGTGTGGGGCCCAGAACCTTCTCAAAGGAGTTGAGAAAAATTCATTCTCTTAGCTTATGAATCAGTGCCATTAATATGCTAATTTATTCCATTAAGGACTGGGGTCAAGTATACCTCTCAAGTGTACCACACTGCATTACATCCGGCCCTTCCTCCTTGTCCCGCTGCACCACAGTCACAGGTGGGAGATGTTTCTCTTCTCCAAGAAGCACTTCTGAGGCAGGGAGTGTAAGAGAGAAGACAGCTGCTTTTGGATAGAGTAGAAGGGAGAAGAGATCCTACAATTTTCAGCGAGTGGATGGGTTTGGGGAAATAGATCAGTTCCTTAAGTGATGGGCTCTTTGCAGGCTGGAAAACCTCTCTCCCCACAGTGAATAATACACCAGACCAGCCTACTCCTTCTGACTTTCCCCTCCCTTTCCAGAAATCAGTTGAGAGCTCCTGTCTCTCTCTCAGCACCCTAATGGGGAAGTAAGAGAGAGAAGTAGGTGCTGAAAGCAAAGGTGACAACTCTAGAGCCCTGAAGAGAGATAGGGCTGGACTAAATTAATTGTATTGGGGTGGTGTGCTGACTTAATATTCATCAGGCCAGAGAGAGATTTACTGTAGGCCAGTGGTTAAGGCGCTCACCTGGGATGTCCGAGTCAGGGTTAAGTCCCTGCACCAATAAATATCTAATTAGTTATACAAAGTGGAACAGTTTCAACTAGAGAAATTGAGAGAATCTCAGAAGATCCTCTGGTTTAGGGGAACTATGGGAGACCCAAGTTCAGATCCCTGTTCTGCCTAATTCGGAGCAGTGACTTCCTGGCTCTCTCACCTCCCAAGTGAGTGCTTTAACCACTGGGCTATTGGCTATCATGGAGTGTGAGGCAGGAAAGGTTCTCTCTCCCCCTCTGGTTTTCACAAGAAAGGGCTGACCTAGCTTCGATGTGTAACTCCAGGAGAGGCTTCATGGCTGAGAAACCCAAGGGGAGAAAGTGCCTTCCTGTGGCCTCGACTTAGGCACCAAACTACCTGAGAGGTGTGGGGCTTAGGCCACATCCTCTCTCCTTGGCACTTTCATGTTGGCTATCTTAGGCAGCTCCCCACTCACTGTGTTGGCTTTTTTTTTTTTATCCCATTCTTACTACCTATCTCTCCCCATTCATTGTATAGGGACTCTGGGCACCAAACTCGGGGCTGGGGATTCCACTGAATGGCTAGTAACCAAAAGTTAGGTGTCACAATGTTGAGCATTGCAAGGCCTGAGTCCCTTTGTGGATCTAACACTTGGTTCCTACATCCCTGTGTAAATCTCTCTTTATCCCCCATCCCTTTCCTCTTCATTTCACTCATGGTTAGATAAAGTGGCTCCCTACTCGGCTTGCTGATTTCTAAGGATAACTATGTTAGGTGTCGAACTCTCCTCGTGCATTTCATGAGGAGCCGGGTGCCTAATTGGAGATGCAGATTCCACTAGCTGGGGCATGCAGTGGTCCTTTCCTTTAGCTCAAGCATGTCCTCCACCCATGTTCTTGAGGTAGGAGAGATTGGAAAAACATATTGGGTGGGCAGAAGGATGGCAATATTCTCAGCCTCTAAGGCCTGTGTGAAGTTACCCATTGCTGATCCACTGAAGAAGTGCCCAGACAACAAATCCAGATGTTATCAAAAACATAACAATGGGTCAAAGAAGTCTCTTCTTCCACCAATTTGATGAAGTCAACGAGACAGATAGAGCCAACAGAGGACACAGTGAAAGTGAATGGAAGAGGGACTCCTCCATGTGCCTATTCATTGAAGAAGCAGGGCTGAAAAATATCAACTGTGAGTGGAGAAATCACATTACTAGATTTTGCTGCAAGGATCTGCTCTATTGATCTTCTGATGCCATATTAAAGGAACAAAATAAACACTCAAAAGATAGCAAAATAATGTACTTTTATTTCCTAATATCTAAGCTGCAGTGGAATCTGCAGCAGATTATTGTAACCACCACAGAAATTAATATTAATTGTGAATAACAATGTGAATCAAAAAATCTATTCCATTCTGACTCAGGAAGCACAGGAATTCTGTTCACAAAACAACTCTTTGTTTCCTATACAGTAAAATGTACTTTGCATTAGTAAGCTATGGTATTAAGAAAAATTGATAATTGCCTTTTATAGTTTTTTCAAGCTTCACAATTAGTAAACCTATAATTGAAAAGCTGGATTTTGCAATCCAAAAGTATAATACAGGCAGTGTTGCTATGCAAAAGTAAAGAATTTCCTCCTTCTTTAGCTTATTAATTTTCAAATAATGCTTTAGGGCTTGTTGTGATAGTTCTTTATAAGGTAGTAAATATAGAGCTAAAGAGACTGTCTGGGCTGAAAACTAATTACCATTAGAAACTGAAGCATTTGGGCTCGTTATATCTGGAAATCAAACTCCAAATGCAATCTCCATATTAAATAAAATGTTCAGTGAACCATAGAGCTACTCACAAATCTGGACCATCCTTTTTTAGTTATTGTGGCTTGCATGCAAGGTATTTGGAATATTAAAATACTGTATGAACTGGTGGCTGTGGAGAGGAAGTTGAAAGTACACAGATTTAAAAATAACCCAGGTTTCAAAGAGTATCTTTAGGGGGGAACTAGCAGGAGGAGGCGCACTTTTAAAGTTAAAGATGTCATATGGTTAGAGAGGTGGGAATGGGGAAACCTATGGTTCTGTTCCCAGGATTGCCCCAGACTTTCTCTGTGACCTTGGAAAAATCACAGTTTCTCTGTGCCTTGGTTGTTTTCCATCTGGAATCATAGACTTATAGAATCGTAGGACTGGAAGGGACCTCAAGAGGTCATCTAGTCCAGTCCCCTCACTCATGGCAGGACTAAGCATTATCTAGACCCTGACAAGTGTTTGTCTAACCTGCTCTTAAAAATCCCCAATGTTTTTTTCATAATAGTGTCCCGCTGTTGACTCACATAAGGATAATAATGTTAATTGTGCCTCAGAGTTGCAGAGATGCTTAATTCATTAATGCTTGTAAAACACATTGAGATCCTTGGCTGGAAGTCACTGAAGAAAAGAATTATTTATTAATAGTAATAATAAAAATAGACATGACTGTAAAAAGACTACTCTAGTGCAGGTAAATAATGTATTACCTCTGACTGGACTCTTTGATAATTGCACTTATTGAGATTCTGCACGCTTTTTCAGGGGATGACTGTATTTCAAAACAACAGCTAACTAACAAACAGCAGGTAGGGAAATGGATGATCATGTTGTTAAAAAAATCAGAAGGAAGTTACCTAGAACTAGAAGGAGTCTGAAAAATACAAAAATCTCACTTCAGCAAAGGATATAGCGGGATGGGAGTGGAAATGAATCTGGTTTTGGAATCATTCCTCACCCTAATTACCTGGAATGCTGCCTATGTTCCTGTCAAAAAACATAAAAGGCAAGTGCTGACTGATTATATATATTGGAATATCAAATTTGGATATACATTGTGAAATGTATAGCGAGAATAACTACACATATAATAAAACTGCATTTTTATCAAGGATTTCTGGCAATAATATAAACCATGAGAGAACAGATACCTTTACACAGTACCTGTCATTTGCTAGCTGAAATAAAACAACTTTATGCACAGGGAGGAGATCAGAATAAGGGAGTTGCTTCAGATATCCAGGGAGAAGGGCAATTGTGCAGAATTGTCTTAGGTCACATGACCATGATTCAGCTGAGGTGGTTTGACCATCAAAGGTTGCAATAAATTATAGCTGTTGCCTTGTAGCACCCACTGGAGTTAAGAATGCAAAACAGTTTTAACTTACAACTCCTTCTTTTCACACACTACATTCTACATTTCGGCATCACAGCACGATAACATTGTTGGCTTTCCTAGACTTTAGCACTGGGGCGTGGTAAGACCGAGCTGACTGGAGTTCATTCTGGATATAAGAAAGAGGCAATGCTAACTGGCTGGGGAAAACAACTGGACAATGTAGTGGAGAGATTAGCTCCTTTTTTAGATGTACCATGCTAACTCCTGTTACTAAGAAGATTTGTGGAGTCATGTTGGATCTTCAGCTATATGAACTACTCCTGAAGAGCACTTTTATGCTTCTGCTGGTGGAGAATACAGCTGTCCACTTACTTAACAGTGTTTCAGTAATGAAACATTTTACATCTAAGCTCTATAGACTGCACTGGCTATTTACAGCTTCAATTCAAGATCTAATTTCAAGACTTTTGATAATCTGGGCTGAGGCTACCTCAGACACCACCTCTCTATCCATTCCCAGACACAAGCTATGTTATGATGCAGATTGAGAGAACATATCAATTATTTAGGGTAAAATGTTTTACAGGGATGTTGTAACTAACTCCAAAACTAATAGTACAAGCCCCAGAAATCCAGAATTAAGGTTACACTTGAAAGAAATTCAGACTTGTTAAGGAGTGGAAATCAACAGGGAGGGCACCCAAAAAAGCTTAATTCTGTTATGATCAGGGCTTTTCCATGTTGGTACCCCTAAATTATATTAAATTGATTTTTAAAACAGAATTGATTTTTTTCTTTATGGTGTATCTACAGGAGTTGGTTGGGGTGTTTGTGGAGGTGTTTGTGCCCTACAAAATTATTCCCAGCCCCTGATGTAGCATACAAGTGTTAAATCAATCTGACTCTTCCTGTGAATTTTGGAAACCTTTGAAATGTAGCCTGTAAACAAAAATGCTGCTCTGAACTCTCTCTCTCTCTCTCTCCCTCTGTGTAAGCAAGTTTCTGCTTGTGTGCTAAATATAGCTCTGAGAAAGCTGTGGAATACTCTGTTAATAACTTTAGAATTCTTAGCTTTTGAAGCTGGAACTTGGTGCTGGACGTCAGATATGCTTGGAGATAGTCTAGGGGTATAAATTTTATATGGATAGTGGTTTCAGTCTTTTCCCTAGCTGTGGGCAAAGGAACATTATAAGAACCAGCACATTTTAAAATAAGATAATTTTGAAGAATGGGGAGAATGCATTGCAGGAGCCCCTTAGCTAAAGGACCCTACATTTGCACTACTAGCTCTACCCCAGACTCTGAGCTAGCATAACAATTTTTATACCAATCTTTCTATGTGTGTGGACTTTCATTCACTATGAATAATTAGCCCTAAACCGAAGGCTCTACTCAGCTTAACTATGGTACTGTAGTAGAAGCATAGAAATGTAGAGCTTGGAGGGATCTCAAGAGGTCATCTAGTCTAGCCCCATGCCGAGGTAGGATCAAAAATACCTAACATCTAATTGGAATGACTATTCCATAGTACTCAAAGATTAAATTCTGTCATTTTGGGGGAGATGTGTCGTATTTATTATACATGAAGAGACTTTAAATGCAAAGCTCAGCTTCACCATGGAGCTGAATCTGGCATCTGCACTCATTATGGACTCAGGGCTTGATTTTCCAAATAGCTCAGCACCCAATAGCTTCCACTTACGCATCTAAGTAAATGGCCAGATTTCCAAAAGAGTTCAGCGGCCATTTAGTCACATACTTTTAAGTGGACAGATTTTCAAAAGTGTTCACCACCCAGCAGCCCCAATTGAGGGTGCTGGGAATTCCAAGGTAACTTTCTCAGGCCAAAGGCAAAGCAACCACACTGCTGTGTAGACTAGACTAGACTAGAGTGTTTGGAACACCCTGCTGGAAGAGAGCCAAATGAACCCCAGCCTGTATTTTCTCAGGGCCTGGTGTTAAAGCACTTTTTTTTTCTTTAAGCGTTCTACCTGCAACAACAAAGAAGAAGAAGGAGGATTAAAAAACAAAATAAACCTAATGCTCAAGCAGCTAGACCAAAGGATGGAAAAAGCAGTGTACAATTTGTTGTTTTATATGCTTATCTGAAAAAAAAAAGTAGTGCTTACATACCGTGATTGGCATCCTACAAATACATAAGATAAGATATGCTTCTTTTTGATCCTCCTATGTAAAAACTTCCTAATTTCCATTGCTATTCATAATGGAAACCACCATTAGAAAAATGTGTACTGTTTGATTAAGTAATAAAGTATGGTCTGAATATTTTTGAGAGAGAGATTAACTATCTCTTTGCAAAGTCTTGTTCTTATTTTTTATTCTGAAAATGTTCTTTAAATGATACTAAAAGATCATTTAAAATATATTGTAGTGACAGTTGAAACTGTCAGAAAGAAAATGTGAAAATGAATGAATCATATAAATTTACATATTAAAATGTAGTAGTAGGAAAAAAGGTTAGTCCACTATTTTAACGGGTTATTAATACTGATTTTATTTGCAGCATTTTTTAGTTAAGAGATTTTTTAGGATGAGTTTTTTAATTTTAGAAATAGTCACCATAACATATGAGATACTGGAAAAAGGAGAAGTAGTGGATCGGGTATCAGGAGAATTAAGCATAAGTGAGTTTATCTTACCACAAAGTTTGCCTTTATGTTGGCATTATTAATATTTAGCTTATGGTCCTCTGAGGCAAGATTGGCAAAGACATTTTAAAAATGTAGCAATTTGTTTAAAATTTTATTTTAATAAAACCACAAAGAAAATATGCTTCCTGCTTGAAACAAACCCTTCTTGGAATGACAGGACTCACTAGGATATCTGACTGCATTTTGTGACAGCTAATTTCTGTACAGTAGATGTTGAATAAATTGAGACATTTTACACTAAATTTGAAGATTAATATTTTTTTCAGTAGTGACATTTGTACTAAAAAAAAGTACTTTTTTAAAATGAGGTCACTGCTTTCAAAATATAAGAAACAGTGTCAAATTTAAAATGCTCTTTTAGAAAATAATTCAGTTACTGCACAGTAAGAGAATAGCTTAATGTCTGTGACAAGCAAAACGTCTGCTCCAACAACAGAAATGGGAAGTCAAAACCTGAGATGGGCAAACAAGTTTTTGAAAAAAAGAACGGGCGCAAAATACTGAAACATCAAGTGAGTAGGACTTTGGTAATTTGGGTTCAGATGGGAAAGTAACCACCTTATCCAATTAATAGTAACCTCTATCCCAGCTAATTTCCTTTTCCCTCCTTCTCTTTCACCTCTTTCACTAAATCGTTTGTGGAGTGTCAGCATGTCTGAAAGCCTCTACTGGGTATGTCTACACTACGAAATTAGGTCGAATTTATAGAAGTTGGTTTTGTAGAAAGCGTGTTTATACAGTCGATTGTGTGTGTGTCCCCACACAAATGCTCTAAGTGCATGTAGTCGGCGGAGTGCATCCACAGTACCGAGGCAACCTTCGACTTCCGGAGCGTTGCACTGTGGGTGGCTATCCCACAGTTCCCGCAGTCTCCACCTCCCATTTAAATTCTGGGTAGAAATCCCAGTGCCTGATGGGGCTAAAACATTGTCGCGGGTGGTTCTGGGTACATATCGTCAGGCCCCCGTTCCCTCCTTCCCTCCGTAAAGCAAGGGCAGACAATCGTTTTGCGCCTTTTTTCTTGAGTTACATGTGCAGACGCCATACCATGGCAAGCATGGAGCCCGCTCAGCTAACCGTCACCGTATGTCTCCTGGGTGCTGGCAGACGTGGTACTGTATTGCTACACAGCAGCAGTTTATTGCCTTTTGGCAGCAAACAGTGCAATATGACTGGTAGCCATCGTCGACATAGTCCTGGGTGCTCTTTTAACCAGGCGCCTGAGCAAACATGGGAGTGACTCAGCCAGGTCATTTCCCTTGTTTCATAGCGATTGAGTCATGCCAGCAGTGCACTGTCTTTTAATCTGCAGCTAGCAGAAGACGGTGGCTAGTAGTCATACTGCACCGTCTTCTGCTGAGCACCCAGGTGATGACGATGGCTAGCGGTCATACTGCACAGTCTGCTGCCAGCAAGATGTATAAAGATAGATGAAGTGGCTCAAAACAAGAAATAGACCAGATTTGTTTTGTATTCATTTTCTCCTCCCTCCCTCCGTTTGTGAAATCAACGGCCTGCTAAACCCAGTTTTGAGTTCTATCCTTGAGGTTTTGAGTTCTATCCTTGAGGGGGCCATTCAGTTTCTCACAAAGCCACCCCCTTTGTTGATTTTAATTCTCTGTAAGCCAACCCTGTAAGCCATGTCATCAGTTGCCCCTCCCTCCGTCAGGGCAATGGCGGACAATCGTTCCGCGCCTTTTTTCTGTGCAGACGCCATACCACGGCAAGCATGGAGCCCGCTCAGATCACTTTGGCAATTAGGAGCACATTAAACACCACACACATTATCCAGCAGTATATGGAGCACCAGAACCTGGCAAAGCGATACCGGGCGAGTAGGCGACGTCAGCGTGGTGACGAGAGTGATGAGGACATGGACACAGACTTCTCTCAAAGCCCGGGCCCTGGCAATGTGGGCATCATGGTGCTAATGGGGCAGGCTCATGCGGTGGAACGCCAATTCTGGGCCCAGAAACAAGCACAGACTGGTGGGACCGCATAGTGTTGCCGGTCTGGGACGATTCCCAGTGGCTGCAAAACTTTCGCATGCGTAAGGGCATTTTCATGGAACTTTGTGACTTGCTTTCCCCTGCCCTGAGGAGCAAGAATACCAAGATAAGAGCAGCCCTCACAGTTCACAAGCAAGTGGCAATAGTCCTGGGGAAGCTTGCAACGCCAGACAGCTACCGGTCAGTTGGGAATCAATTTGGAGTGGGCAAATCTACTGTGGGAGCTGCTGAGATGCAAGTAGTCAATGCAATCAAAGATCTGCTGATATCAAGGGTAGTGACCCTGGGAAATGTGCAGGTCATAGTGGATGGCTTTGCTGCAATGGGATTCCCTAACTGTGGCGGGGCCATAGACGGAACCAATATCCCTATCTTGGCACCGGAGCACCAAGCCGGCGAGTACATAAACCGCAAGGGGTACTTTTCAATAGTGCTGCAAGCACTGGTGGATCACAAGGGACGTTTCACCAACATCAGCGTGGGATGGCCGGGAAAGGTACATGATGCTCGCATCTTCAGGAACTCTGGCCTGTTTCAAAAGCTGCAGGAAGGGACTTTATTCCCAGATCAGAAAATAACCGTTGGGGATGTTGAAATGCCTATAGTTACCCTTGGGGACCCAGCCTACCCCTTAATGCCATGGCTCATGAAGCCATACACAGGCAGCCTGGACAATAGTCAGGAGCCGTTCAACTACAGGCTGAGCAAGTGCAGAATGGTGGTAGAATGTGCATTTGGACGTTTAAAAGCACGCTGGCGCAGTTTACTGACTCAGCAAAACCAATATTCCTACTGTTATTACTGCTTGCTGTGCGGTCCACAATATCTGTGAGAGTAAGGGAGAGATGTTTATGGTGGGGTGGGAGGTTGAGGCAAATCGCCTGGCTGCTGGTTACACACAGCCAGACACCAAGGTGGTTAGAAGAGCACAGGAGGGCGCGGTACGCATCAGAGAAGCTTTGAAAACCAGTTTCATGACTGGCCAGGCTACGGTGTGAAAGTTCTCTTTGTTTCTCCTTGATGAAACCCCCCACCCCTTGGTTAACTCTACTTCCCTGTAAGCTAACCACCCTCACCTCCTCCCTTCGATCGCCGCTTGCAGAGGCAATAAAGTCATTGTTGCTTCACATTCATGCATTCTTTATTAATTCATCACACAAATAGGGGGATAACTAACAAGGTAGCCCAGGAAGGGTGGTGGAGGAGAGAAGCACCAGGAGGGGTAGTGGAGGTGGGAAGGACAAGGCCACACAGCACTTTAAAAGTTTAAAACTTTAAAACTTATTGAATGCCAGCCTTCTGTTGCTTGGGCAATCCTCTGGGGTGCAGTGGCTGGGTGGCCAGAGGCCACCCCACCGCGTTCTTGGGCATCTGGGTGAGGAGGCTATGGAACCTGGGGAGGAGGGCGGTTGGTTACACAGGGGTTGTAGCGGCGGTCTGTGCTCCTGCTGCCTTTCCTGCAGCTCAACCATACGCTGGAGAATATTAGTTTGATCCTCCAGCAGCCTCAGCATTGAATCCTGCCTCCTCTCAACACGCTGCTGCCACCTTTCAGCTTCAGCCCTCTCTTCAGCCCGCCACTTACTCTCTTCAGCCCGCCACCTCTCCTCCCGGTCATTTTGTGCTTTCCTGCACTCTGACATTGTCTGCCTCCATGCATTTGTCTGTGCTCTGTCAGTGTGGGAGGACAGCATGAGCGCAGACAACATTTCATCGCGAGTGAGTTTTTTTCGCCTTCTAATCTTCGCTAGCCTCTGGGAAGGAGAAGATCCTGTGATCCTTGAAACACATGCAGCTGGTGGAGGAAAAAAAAAGGGACGGTGGTATATAAACAGACACATTTTATAGAACAATGGGTACACTCTTTCATGGTAAACCTTGCTGTTAACATTACATACATAGCACATGTGCTTTCGTTCCAAGGTCACATTTTGCCTCCCCCCAGTGCGTGGCTAGCCCCTCTCCCCTCCCCATGGCTAACAGCGGGGAACATTTCTGTTCAGCCACAGGCAAACAGCCCCAGCAGGAACGGGCACCTCTGAATGTCCCCTTAAGAAAAGCACCCTATTTCAACCAGGTGACCATGAATGATATCACTCTCCTGAGGATAACACAGAGAGGTAAAGAACGGATGTTGTTTGAATGCCAGCAAACATATACTGCAATGCTTTGTTCTACAACGATTCCCGAGTACGTGCTACTGGCCTGGAGTGGTAAAGTGTCCTACCGTGGTGGATGGAATAAGGCTGCCCTCCCCAGAAACCTTTTGCAAAGGCTTTGGGAGTATATCCAGGAGAGCCACGAATGCCAGGACAAATTAATCATTAAACATACTTGCTTTTAAACCATGTACGGTATTTTAAAAGGTACAATCACCAGAGGTCCCTTCTCCACCTGGCGGGTCCAGGAGGCAGCCTTGGGTGGGTTAGGGGGGTACTGGCTCCAGGTCCGGAGTGAGAAACAGTTCCTGGCTGTCGGGAAAACCGGTTTCTCCGCTTGCTTGCTGTGAGCTATCTACAACCTCCTCCTCATCATCATCTTCCTCGTCCCCAAAACCTGCTTCCGTGTTGCCTCCATCTCCATTGAAGGAGTCAAACAACGCGGCAGGGGTAGTGGTGGCTGAACCCCCTAAAATGGCATGTGGCTCATCATAGAAGCGGCATGTTTTGGGCTCTGACCCGGAGCAGCCGTTCCCCTCTCTGGCTTTCTGGTAGGCTTGCCTCAGCTCCTTAAGTTTCACGCAGCACTGCTTCGGATCCCTGTTACGGCCTCTGTCCTTCATGCCCTGGGAGATTTTGACAAATGCTTTGGCATTTCGAAAACTGGAAGATAGTTCTGATAGTTCTGTCAAGAGTAACAAGAAGGGTTTCTTCAGGTATGTTGGCAACAAGAAGAAAGCCAAGGAAAGTGTGGGCCCCTTACTGAATGAGGGAGGCAACCTAGTGACAGAGGATGTGGAAAAAGCTAATGTACTCAATGCTTTTTTTGCCTCTGTCTTCACGAACAAGGTCAGCTCCCAGACTGCTGCGCTGGGCGTCACAGCATGGGGAGTAGATGGCCAGCCCTCAGTGGAGAAAGAGGTGGTTAGGGACTATTTAGAAAAGCTGGACGTGCACAAGTCCATGGGGCTGGACGAGTTGCATCCGAGAGTGCTAAAGGAATTGGCGGCTGTGATTGCAGAGCCACTGGCCATTATCTTTGAAAACTCGTGGCGAACAGTGGAAATCCCGGATGACTGGAAAAAGGCTAATGTAGTGCCCATCTTTAAAAAAGGGAAGAAGGAGGATCCTGGGAACTACAGGCCAGTCAGCCTCACCTCAGTCCCCGGAAAAATCATGGAGCAGGTCCTCAAAGAATCAATCCTGAAGCACTTACATGAGAGGAAAGTGATCAGGAACAGTCAGCATGGATTCACCAAGGGAAGGTCATGCCTGACTAATCTAATCGCCTTCTATGATGAGATTACTGGTTCTGTGGATGAAGGGAAAGCAGTGGATGTATTGTTTCTTGACTTTAGCAAAGCTTTTGACACAGTCTCCCACAGTATTCTTGTCAGCAAGTTAAAGAAGTATGGGCTGGATGAATGCACTATAAGGTGGGTAGAAAGTTGGCTAGATTGTCGGGCTCAACAGGTAGTGATCAATGGCTCCATGTCTAGTTGGCAGCCAGTGTCAAGTGGAGTGCCCCAGGGGTCGGTCCTGGGGCCGGTTTTGTTCAATATCTTCATAAATGATCTGGAGGATGGTGTGGATTGCACCCTCAGCAAATTTGTGGATGATACTAAACTGGGAGGAGTGGTAGATACGCTGGAGGGCAGGGATAGGATACAGAGGGACCTAGACAAATTAGAGGATTGGGCCAAAAGAAATCTGATGAGGTTCAATAAGGATAAGTGCAGGGTCCTGCACTTAGGACGGAAGAACCCAATGCACCGCTACAGACTAGGGACCGAATGGCTAGGCAGCAGTTCTGCGGAAAAGGACCTAGGGGTGACAGTGGACGAGAAGCTGGATATGAGTCAGCAGTGTGCCCTTGTTGCCAAGAAGGCCAATGGCATTTTGGGATGTATAAGTAGGGGCATAGCGAGCAGATCGAGGGACGTGATCGTTCCCCTCTATTCGACATTGGTGAGGCCTCATCTGGAGTACTGTGTCCAGTTTTGGGCCCCACACTACAAGAAGGACATGGATAAATTGGAGAGAGTCCAGCGAAGGGCAACAAAAATGATTAGGGGTCTGGAACACATGACTTATGAGGAGAGGCTGAGGGAACTGGGATTGTTTAGTCTGCAGAAGAGAAGAATGAGGGGGGATTTGATAGCTACTTTCAACTACCTGAGAGGTGGTTCCAGAGAGGATGGTTCTAGACTATTCTCAGTGGTAGAAGAGGACAGGACAAGGAGTAATGGTCTCAAGTTGCAGTGGGGGAGGTTTAGGTTGGATATTAGGAAAAACTTTTTCACCAAGAGGGTGGTGAAACACTGGAATGTGTTACCTAGGGAGGTGGTAGAATCTCCTTCCTTAGAAGTTTTTAAGGTCAGGCTTGACAAAGCCCTGGCTGGGATGATTTAATTGGGGATTGGTCCTGCTTTGAGCAGGGGGTTGGACTAGATGACCTCCTGAGGTCCCTTCCAACCCTGATATTCTATGATTCTATGATTCTATAGCACGGATTCCTCTCCCCATACAGCGATCAGATCCCGTACTCCCGTTCGGTCCATGCTGGAACTCTTTTGCGATTCTGGGACTCCATCATGATCACCTCTGCTGATGAGCTCTGCATGGTCACCTGCAGCTTGCCATGCTGGCCAAACAGGAAATGAGATTCAAAAGTTCACAGGCCTTTTCCTGTCTATCTGGCCAGTGCATCTGAGTTGAGAGTGCTGTCCAGAGCGGTCACAATGGAGCACTCTGGGATAGCTCCTGGAGGCCAATACTGTCTAATTGCGACCACAGTACCCCAAATTCGACCCAGCAAAGCCGATTTCAGCGCTAATCCCCTTCTCGGGAGTGGAGTAAGGAAATCAATTTTAAGAGCCCGTTAAGTCGAAAAAAAGGGCTTCGTCGTGTGGACGGGTGCAGGGTTAAATCGATTTAACGCTGCTAAATTCGACCTATATTCCTAGTGTAGACCAGGGCTAAGCTTGCATATGTTAAAGCTTCCCTGGGGTTAGAGATATGTGGTGGATTCTGGGCTGGCTGACTCAGAAGTCCCAGAGTACATGAAAACTGCAAATGGCAGTCAATCCAGCAACACTGGCTTGGACCTTATGAAAGAGCTGGCAGGATGTCAAGAAAGGAAAAGTCCAGCTGCTGGTGTGTGGGAAAGGGACTGGGATGGAACAGGAGCATCAGGGCAAAAAAAGCAGGTGTCACCATGCAGGACAAGAGGATATATGAGAGGAGGTTTGAGGTATTTGGGGCAGCTAAGCAATCTGAATTTGAGGTGGGAAGCATATGCCAGGATTAAGAGAAGATGGAAGGAGACTTGATGTGAAGGATGGAAAAGACTTTAAAAGGTAAAAGATTCGATAAGTATCAATAAATTTGAGAACTAATCCAGAAAGATCTCTGAATGTTATGAGGTTTGCCCCTTGATAGACAAAGCAGCAATTTTTGCAAGGTTTTTCCCCCTCCTATCCCTGGGTGTTTTAACATTTTTGGTATATAATGCACACACACTTAATATACATTGAAAGAATGAAACAATCTCTATATCCAATTTACTTTAAGCTTTTATTACTGACACTGATATTCCTAGTATACTGTACAGTGGGTAGGTGTATATATTGCTGAATGACAGATTCTTTGTGGACTGGATAATTTCCATTGTAAATATGTATTTTTTTAATTTTGCCTGAAGAAGACTTAAGAGAAGGAGCAGAAACATCTAAAAGAAGGTAGAACTACACATTGTGGAAACAAAAGAAAATTCTTAACAATAACCTTCCTGTGAAAACTTTAGGGTTTTTCCCTAGCCAACCCCAAACCCTGTGCAAACTGACTCAATATCCATTTGCATCAGAAATGGAAGAAAACTCCATTTCCCTGACAAAACACTAAAAGTTTATGCAACAATCATAGTTACTTAAGACATTAGTCTAAGCAAATTAAGGGTCCTTTATGTTTATAATTATACAAATATGCAGCCGCACTGTTATAATTCAAGTGCACCTCTCACACTGCATGGATTATAAACTACAATGTGTCTTGTATTGGATATTCATAACATACTTTCTTTAGCTATTAGGTTTCAAAATGAGGTCATATAATGTGAAATGGATTTTTTATATGATCAAGTAATTGAAAGGCTGTATTATACACACTTACAGATTGTTTGTTTCTTTAGAATCAATTACACTCTAAAAGTTGTAGTATGAAAACACATACTTTAAATCTTTATACAGGTGCACAGTGTATTTGTTGCTATGTAAAAATATCATAAAGGTTAAACTCATTTGGGCTTTCCCGAACCAATCCAACTACTCCTCTACTAGTCTCATGGGCTCTACAGCTGCCTTAGCAATATCCTATTCACAGCTCTTGTAAGTAGCAATTCGTGCTAATATTGGTGTTATACAATGATGCAATCACCATGGGAATTGCGGAAGTCCCATTACTTTGAACATTTAGAACTGGAATGGAAAAAGCACTTGAAAGTTACTATAGGAAACAACCCTGCATTGACCAGGAGATGGACTAGATTATCTAATAGGTCTTTCCTGTCTCTAACAGCTATTATACTATGAAGCATTGTAGCCTGATCTATAGATTATGAATAAAAATTTCCAGTTATCACTTTGAGGGTTGACAGGATCTTGTTCCAAGATCAGGCCCAGTATTATTAAAATGATTATATAGTTGGGAACCCCGATGTGCACAGGTGTAACACTCACACTATAGTTACTCTTTTATATTTACAAATAAATAATTTATTAATACATTTAGCAAAGTCACACACGCTCTAACTCAGTAAGGTAGATAGAGATAATACAGAAAGTCATATTCACACCATCCCTTGCGGAACAACCTGAAATGTTAGCCATTATCTGCCTCATCACCGTAACCTTCCTCATCTTCCCCAGTGTCCATCATTCTGGCCCCTCCCAAGAGCAACATCTCTCGTCCCTACTGCCCTGGGATGCCACTTTTATAATATGTTACACTGACATTACCATGACTAATGAATATTTAATAGGATTTTCTTCCCTCTTCCTTATGTGTATTTCCTCCCCTTACCAATGTTAAGGTGTCCTTCTTCTATAGGCTAGTGTATTTATGATTTCATGCCATTATCATATACGTCAATTCGTTACCATGGCACTCTTGTGGTCGGATGTTCCGTCCAAAACCTTCCAGAAGCTGGTGTCAGTTCACATTCTGTGGTTGACTGATGTCATCATGGACAAAATTACCGCCCTACACTCTACTTCCAGTTCCCCAAAACTTATGAGTTATCTACGTTTATCTATGACAAAGTTCGTAGGCCTCAAGCCTCATGCTAACTGCTGAAGCCAATGTCTTACAGCAGTGTTTCCCAAACTTGGGAGGCCGCTTGTTCAGGGAAAGCCCCTGGCGGGCCTGGCTGGTTTGTTTACCTGCCGTGTCTGCAGGTTCAGCTGATTGCGGCTCCCACTGGAAGTGGCGCAGGCCGAGGGACGTACTGGCCACCACTTCCTGCAGCCCCCATTGGCCGGGCACAGTGAACCGTGGCCAGTGGGAGCCACAATTGGCTGAACCTGTGGACGCGGCAGGTAAACAAACCAGCCTGGCACGCCAGGGGCTTTCCCTGCACAAGCAGCGTCCCAAGTTTGGGAAACACTGTCTTACAGGATACAAGCCTGTAAGTTCTTTGCATTACTATTGAATATAATAAAGCAGAATATAAAGAAAAGCAGTGAATATAATAGAGGTAAGATGGCCCACGGGGCTACAGGCATTGAGCCAGTGGCTTAATGTAGAGGTAGGTTGCCATTTGCTTGACTAAAAATTAAGAGGCTGTACACCACAAAACTGATTGGGTTCACCCAAGAAAAGAAAGGGATCGATTAATCCAATAATTTCATCCCCTAAACCAGTCAAATAGCACATAATTTTTTAGGGGGTATCCTAGCCTAGGCAGATCAGTATAAGAAACATTTTAGGCTCAGATCCACAAAGGGACTTAAGTATTGCAGTACTTAGCATTGCATCAACTTTCAAGTGTTTAGAAAATAAATGGAATAATATCTGGATGCACAAAGTCTGAGATAGTTACCTAGGCTCTTTATATAATGAATGGGGAGAGATAGGTGTCTAAGAATGGGATCCACAAAAGCCAGTTTGCTAGGCCGAGAGCCATCCAAGCTATCCAGTGGGAAATGCCTACCAGAGGGTTGTGTCCTAAGTCCTGTCCATCTCATGGAATTTAGCAGCTAAGTTTGTGCTGAAGGGAGGTGTCGATTTCTGCTTGCAGTCGACAACCAGGAACTCTTCCCCTGGAGTTAGAAGGCAAAGCCATTTCTTGTGAGATGGAGTTAGGCACCTAACTCCACACAAAATGGTCGGGGGAAACTCCCTTATAACCTTTAGCCCAGTGGTTTATGGTACTCACACAGGATGTGGGAGACTCTGATTCAATTTTCCCCCTCTTCCTGGTGAGGAAAAGTGATTTGAATAGGAATCTGCCACCTGTAGTGTAATTCTCATGCTGTCTTTGGCACAATTAATATTTAATTAAAGTAGTATGGCTTCAACAAGAGAGACTGAAAAAGCACCACATCAGCATGCCTCATAGTCCAGTGATTTGGACAGATGCCTGAAAGGTGGGGAACCCCAGCTGAAATCCTTTCTCTTCAACTGATAGAGGAAGGGGTGGAACCAATGTCTCCTGCTTCCTAGGGTGAGTATTCTAGCCACTAGCCTGTAAGGGAGGGCACATTATGCACACCTTCCTCCACTGCCTCCAAGAGCTCTGATATGACCAGCAGCTCTTTTTTCTCCACCCAAGGGGTCTTCCACGAGACCTCTTCAAGCTGCCAGTCTTCTACCAGGACCTCCTCCAGACCTGGAAGCTGTTCTCGGCAACCAGGTCTGTTATGACCACCAAGGGGGAGGACCTCCTCCCAGATCCCCTGCTACACAATCCCAACCTTCGTGTGCAGGTGGCTGAGTCCCCCTCGGTGCGCTGGATGTTGGTCCTGGCAGAAACATAACTGCAACGTTAAGTGAGGAGTTACTGTACTCCAGATTACTTACAGCAGAATTTGGCCCTCTTATTAAAACTGTAACTCCAATGTCTTGAACTACTGAGAGAAAAGGCTTTTGTTAAAGTTTCAACAACTCAGCGACGTAAACTTAGGCCTCAGGTCTCTGATCTTCAGTAAAAACCTCCAGTGAAAACAAGGATGACAGAATCAGTATTCCTCTAGTTTCAGGGTGTGACAGGGTGCTGGGCAAAGGGTTGCAGATTCAGCCCTCTGTCATGCTTGCTCTTTGTTAGGGGAACAAATTAGACTGGGCTGGAGGTAACTTGGCCCTAACTGGGGAGGCGAGACAGTTGCTATGTAATTAGCCTGGGGCTGCATAAAAGCCTCAGGGAAAGGAAGCCAGAGGAGAGCAGGAGGAAAGGAGAAAATGCAGGGAATGGAAGTGGGGAGGTAGCTCTCTCCTGCTTGCAGATGGCGAAGGGTTAATTGCACATTGTGAAATTAGTGGGAAGAAGCCTAAGAATAAAGTGCACCAGTGGTTACTAAACCACTGGGTCTCCGAGTGAGTTTGTGAACCTAGCAGAGGCAGAAGCCAAGGGGGCCCTGCCACACTCTGTTACACTGGGCAATTAACAGTTGGCATGGGATGAAAGCCCTTTGGAAAAATACCTTCTGACTGTTTCCATGTAGTGTATATTGTAGTACAACACTTAATATTTAATTAACAAACCTACAAATTGAGTCATATCTTGCCATCATTCCACTTGTGGTGGTCCCACTGAAGTCTATGGTAGGCTTTTTGTTTTGTTTTTAATGCAAAAGTAGGATAGAGCCCTATAAAATAAATGTATCTACTGTACTGTCAGAGTAAACCTGTCTGCTTCTACCACACAGCATTTGTACTGTTTAGAAAAAAATATTGACGTCTTGGTGGTCAGTGGCCCTAGTTACTAAAACTACAATTTGTAAATATTATAAACTGTCCTCACGTAGCACCATAACTAGTTGTTGAGCAATTCGCATGCCATTATTTATAGTCAAGACTATGTTGTATAAAAATATCTTTTGTTTAAACTGTTATTTGTAAACCTTAAGCTGAAAGGTTAAGTCTGAAATCTTAGTCTTTTCATACCAAAACCAGGTTTTAGACTCCAAAGCTACTCCTTTGTTGTATCCTGATTTATGCTCTGTCTATGCTTGTAGGGGAGCCAAGTTACAAAGAATGGTTTGTTTAGCAGAGTGTGAGAACATTTTCCCTGACCATAATGGACTGAGATGAACCAGTTGATAACGAATGCCAACTAGAGATGAACTTGAGGCACAAGTTCACTTCCAGCTCTACCTCTGCTGAAATTCTAGGGTGTCTGGATTCAGAATTCTGGCTCTTCCTCAACTCTGATATTGACAACTTTCCAATTGAAGAGTACACAATCTTAAAATACAGTAGGTTATATTTTTCATAGTAAAATATTCTACAATCACATTTAGCATGGAAATGTAGTGGGATGGTATGTAAACGGTTTATCACTAATTTAAATATCAAGCATTTATTCTGTTTTTCAAATACTTTTCTGGAGTTTGTAAACTAGAAACTGTCATTGTTTACACCAAAAGTCACAATTCTATCAGCCTTTCTTACTATGATTTCAGTGGGGATCCTCCATTAGTTAAGTATTACAACAGGTGAATAGCAGAACCACGCCCTTACTATACGTGTATAATGTCTGGAACCAATGCTTATTACTCCATTCACTAATTCCTCTAATTTAGTGCTGTTATAATTGAAGAGAAGCCAGATATCAATGTCCAGAGGAGCATATGTTGTGAATGTTTCCATGAAACAGGACATGAGTCTTGCCTCTTATCTCATCATGCTTTTCCAGACACATACTCTGATGCTACGGAGCTGACATTATCTATCCAAGTATTTATACTGCACTTATGACTATTTTGGCTGAGAATCCATAAAGGAGACTTAGGCTCAGCATTGCAATGCCTAATGTGCCCTGTTTCCTAATGCAATCCACAGCCTCAGATTAGATGCCCTGGCTCCCTATATAATACATGGGGAGAGTTAGGTGTCTAAGGAAGGGATCCACAACAGTAAGCAAGCTGAGCAAGGAACTGCCTAAGATAGCAAATCAACTTGCTAAGCCCCACTCCTCAGGGGGAGTTACGTACCTTCTTCTCACCCACATTTAGGCACCTAGCTCCAGCTCATGACTATGAATCCCAAGTAGAGATAAGTGCTTAAGCACATGTCTCAGGCAGTGAAAATGACTTTAACAGGACAGAACCAAAGAGACCCACTCCCAGAATATCCCATAGGCCTGTAGTTAGAATGCTCTTCAGAGATGTCCGTTCAAATTCCTGTTCCAAATCAGACAGAGGAAGGATTTGAACCTCAGCTTCTCATATCCTGGGGGCATGCTTTGACCACTGATCTAAAGGTTATGAGGTGACCTCCTCTAGCTAAGCTTTGTGCAGGCCCAGTCTTTAGGTGGCCTTTCCAGCCCCATCGGCCGCATATTGTGTGGTTGTAAGTTCAACACAATACCTTGATTCTATCAGAAATATATGCATTCTCTTTCTTTACTACAATCTCCTCACCACAAAGTTAAGTGTCCTGAACCACTTTTATTCAGATATTCCTTTATGCTGATTGAAGGGAGGAAACCGGCAAATCTGGGACAGCATTTAAAGGTCATGAACAAAATATTGAACTAATAGGCTTAGAATTCCCAGAGGCCCCCTAGTCTTTCTGCATTTCTAATCCCATGTGGCCAAATGCTGGTCCCAGAATAGTCAACGGTAAAACCTCACTGCCTTCAATGGGAGGGTGGAATTTTATCTAATCTCAAGTTTTTATGTAAATTGTAGTGGTTTTTCTTGTATAATATGTTTCAGGGTATACATCTGATATGTGTTCACTTAGGAATAAAAAAAACCTTATAATACAAATATTTACTGGTAAATCTATAGGAAAAAGACTAATGACAGTTTCACCATTTCTGACAAAAAGCTATAGCAGGACCTGTTCAGATTAATGTTATGTAAGCTAATAAACACTGCAAAACAGTCTTTGCCAACATAAATTGAGAGAGGACTCCATGACTATCCTCCATTGTATAACAACTACATAGGATGCAATCTTGATAGGTGCTGATCACTTGTGACTCCCAATGACTACAGTGATCTTTAAAGATACTCAAGCACCTATCAAGATTTGGCCCGCAGTGCGTTGTTAATAATCTTAAACAATTAACAACACTTTAAAATGGGTCTAGTTCAAAAAATATACTACAAAGCACTGTAATGCCCTGATCTAGCATCGAAGTCTATAGGACTGTTTGTGCTTAAAATTAAGCATATGGATAAATGTCTGTACTATCAGTGTTGACATCAGCATGTATATGACATTTTAAGGGAAGCTTTATAAATATTTAAATATCTCCCAGTTTTCTGGTTTCACAATGGGGAAAAAAAAATCACTTTTCCCCATACAATTTTGTCGAAAGTGGAAAGAATTGTTAAACAGCTTAACAAAACAAAGTTGTCAGACATCTTTAAAAGTAGGGAGAGCTGAACATGAAAGCTTGTGTCCAGCTGGCTACAACACTCAAAGCTTTGTTTCTTGTTTGAATTTTGCCTGCAAATTAGCAGTGTTTGCTGTCAAAGCGTAAAGTCTTTGGCAAGGAAAAGAGGTATTTGCAGAGGGCCTTTAACTATAAGATGGGTGAAGTATCACTAAAATAAAAAGAAACTGACTTGGACAAAAAAGAGGAGTATTCAGCTTAGATTTAAAACAAGGAACCATTTAAGCAAGGTGAATATGATTTACTAGAGGACTCTGCCAAAGAGGTGAAGTAAATGTATGGAATTTAGAGCATGCAAAAAGAGGTGAAACCAATTCTGAGCCACTGATAGCATGTAGCAGTTTGGCTTTGGTACACATTGGACCAGATCCTTAGCTAATGTAAATTGCTTTAGCTCCACTGACATCCATAAAACAGCAGCAGCTGAGGATCTGGACTATCATGTTTTGATGAATTGGCCTAAATTAGATAGAGTAGAAGTGTGAAGAGCATTAAACAGTAGCTAAGTGTTAATGGCACCCACAGAAGAGAGAAAAGTAGAGTGAGAAATGGAAACTTCTGTGATAGTGAAACATTAACTTATTAGAGCAGTGGTTCTCAAACTTTAGCAACCCGGGGACCCCCATTTTGATTTAAAACTTTTCATGGACCCCCAAGATGGCTTTGAATTTTCCCCAGGGATGCTCAGCCCCAGGCTCTGCCCCCGCTCCGCCACTTCCCCCAAGTCCCTACCCCGGTCCACCCCTACCCCTCCTCTTTCTGTCCCCTCCCCAAAGCGTGCCCCATCCCCGCTCCTCCCCCTCCCTCCCAGTTCCTCCTGCACATCGCTGAACAGCTGTTTCGTGGTGTGTAGGAGGCACTGGGAGGGAGCGGGAGGAGTTGATCAGTGGGGCTGGCAGCTCCAACGTGACTCGCAGACCCCAGTTTGAGAACCACTGTACTAAAAGTCATTTGATTTTGTTTTCAACTGATGTCCATTGATGCTGCAAGGGGGAAGTTCAAAAAGACAATTGTAATAATCATCTAAGTGGGATATAATTAGGTCTGGTCTACACTACAGAGTTAGGTCAACACAAGGCATTTTACGTTGGCCTAACTATGGAAATGTCTACACTTAAATTTGACGCCCGGTGACGTAACTGCTACACTAATTTAATAACTCCACCTCCATGAATGTCAGAGAGTTAAGGTTGATGCAGTGTCAATGTAGACATTGCATTGCTTACATCAACTGCTACTGGCTTTCAAGAGTCATCCCACAACGCCCCACACTGGCAGTATAATTGATACAAGCATTCCAGGTGACGGCATGCACCACCGACACAAAGAGCAAATGGTGGACACGTACAAGCAATGTAATTACTGAGGCAGCTGTATGCCAATGTAAGTTACGTGGACTTAATTGTGTAGTATAGACATACCCTCAGTGTGTGGAGTAAGAATTTAGCATCAGAAAAAAAGAATTATTTTAAATTAAATGAAAATGACAGCTGACAAAAAAATATTGTGATAAAAAGATTAGCTGGTTTTTGCATCAGTGCAGTGGAAGCATTAATCTATAAACCTGGTATTTTCAGGATGGTTGTGCCTATTTAAGTTATAATATATCCAGTCAATGACTTTTGCTAGACATTGTTTTACACATTCAGGGACAGCATCATAAAAATTAAAGAATAGATTTAAGCATCAGCACCATAAAAATGGTATCCAAATCAATGTGACTGAATTAAAACTCTGAAGAGATGCAAACTATAATTAAAAAAACAACAACAAAAAAACCCAGAAATCCTAAAACTGGGCTGGGACAGGCTTATCAATAGTCTGAGTGCGGTAAAGAGTCCTTTTACAAATGCCTTGAAATCAGTGACCAGTAAAATAAAAACAAAGGCTCCAGTTCCACAAACACTTATGCTCCTGAGAAACTTTACGCTTGTGTAGTCAGTGGGATTGCTTTCATGCGTCAAGTTACAAGTGTGCGTAAATTTGCAGGACTGGGGCCAGGAAATGTTATCTTAGACTGCAGAACTCAAAGACAAATAGCAATCATTCAATAAGAGTGTTGTGGTCAGTGGTATCAAAGCTGAAGATAACTGAGCAAAATTAATACAAAAGATCAACTATGTGAATATAAGAGAACCCAGACATCTTAAACTTTATGCAATGCCCTTTCAGCTTAGTAGTTCATGTGGAACCGAGACCAGAAAGGGTCAAACCAATTATGGTCAGAGGAAAAAGGCTATGTTTGACTCAGATATTAGAGTGCATGCTAATAGCTTTGAAGCAGAAGAAAATACAGACATTGGACAATAGCAATTCAGAGTGTTGAGGTCTAACGTAGGATTTTTCAAAATAGGGTTGATCGTGACTGTTACAAAAATAGATGGAAAAATTTGGGGTGACAAGGAAGAAGTTAAAATATTAACACGTATCTCAACATTTAAAGATGACAACATTAAGAGAGAACTGGTAGGAACATGGTACTAGGACAGCGGAGACTAGTGAGATTAATGGTAGGTAGATGATTAAATCATAGATACAGAAATTGGGCAAAAAGACTGAAAGGAAAAGTTATTCTCTCTAATCAATTTATGATTACAAGCTCAGGCCCAGATCAGTAAGTAGCCAAGGTGGAATGAGTTTTAATAATACTGTGAGAACATAATAGCAGCTATCAGGTGAAAAGTTAATAAAAATAGTGCAAGTCTACCTCCCCTCTCTCATCTCCCCCAAAAAAACAGGAACACATTTTGAACACATTGTTTTTTCTATCTGATGCTCCAGGATGGAAGCTGGAGCAAATCATCAGAAACTGCAATGACAAATCTAAAGCTGCTAACATGGTCCTATAAGAGGGGCCAATATGATTAATTAATAAGAGGCCAAGTTTGCAAGCATGGCAGGCAGCCATGGGCAGGTTGTCAGTCAAGACAAAGTATAACTTAGGTACAGTGATTCCCAGACTTGTTTCGCCACTTGTGCAGGGAAAGCCCCTGCCGGGCCGGGCCGCTTTGTTTACCTGCCGCGTCCACGGTTCGGCCAATCGTGGCTCCCACTGGCCGCAGTTCGCTGCTCCAGACCAATGGGGGCTGCTGGAAACGGCAGCCAGTACGTCCCTTGGACCCGCGCCGTTTCCAGCAGCTCCCATTGGCCTGGAGCAGTGAACCGCGGCCACTGGGAGCCACGATCGGCCGAACCTGTGAATGCGGCAGGTAAACAAAATGGCCGGCCCGCCAGGGGCTTTCCCTGCACAAGTGGCGGAACAAGTTTGGGAACCACTGACCTAGGATGTTTGTCAGGTGCTTGGCTGGATAGTGCTGCTATTGTTTGACTTTGCAAGAGACATATTGTTATATCGCCTTGTTATTAGTATTATTTATTATTTGTATTACAGTACCTTATAGGAACCCACACAAGGGTCCAAGGCCTATTGTGCTAGGTGCTGTACAGATAAATAACAAAGGAGACCGTGCCTGCCATAAGATTCTGAAATCCTGATCTAGTTAAAAATCAGTGGGAATTTTGGCCATTGACTTCTAGGCTAGGATTTCATGCTGTGTATCAGACCAGATGCAACAGGCCTACAAAACAGGCAAATGAGGTGAGGGTAGGTAGGAGGACAAAGTAACAAACCAATAAGAGCTTAGCATAAAAAATAGCTGTCTCAGCTTGCCACTTGCATGTCAATGTATTGCAAGACAGACATGTCATAAAATACATCATGGATAAGCAAACCAGTTCAGAAAAAATTATCTGATCTTGGCCTTCAATCATCCCTTAAAACAGAAATAAGGAAGACAATGATTCTTTTCAGGAGAAAGCCTAACAGCTCCATCACAGATATCTTTATATGGGCCAAGCCCACCAGCCTGCTCTCTCCTTCCGACAGGATTTTATTTCAAATTAAACAGCACAAAAGGGTTCTAAGCATGGTGCTATCAATTAAAATTACTTAACAATACCAATAAAACAGCTGCAAACCCCACCCACATCAAACAATCAACCATCAAGAAAAACATTGTCCAGAAAAATCAGCCTGCCCCTTAGTTTCCCACGGAAGCCCAACATATTTTCAAAACCTCGACTACCCCCAAACACCTGTTCAAACAGGTGGACTTTGCAGTGTGCCTTGCAGATTAGCAAATTGGGGCCAGATAACTGAATTCCAAAGTGGTTGTGCTCTGACAGAGAACACCTTACCAATAGCACACTCTATACCAACGGTGATGCATCTACTTTAGGTGCTTCTGCTGAGCTCAACTGTAGCAGTATCTCATGGGGAAAGAAGTGGTTATCAACGAGATAGGTCCTAGATTATTGAGGGCTTTAAAGATGAATACCAACATACCAACATCTTAAACACAGCACTGGAATCAGTGCCAACTCTGGAACACTGGTCTTGGATACATGTGCAGATACTCCACTTAAACTAGCGATTGCATTCTACATGAGTTTCAGTTTCTGGATTGGTTTAAAGGGTAACCCTAAACAGAATTTATTCCAGTAATCCAATCTAGAGGTGACAAAGCCATGGATCATGGTAGGAAAGTCCATGTCCAAGAGGGAAAAAAAGTCACTATGCTTGGTTAGACATAACTGGAAAAAAGCCATCCTGGTCACTGTTGTATTTGATCAGCTAGAAATTGCTGGGAATCCAACAAAACCCCTGAGTTGGGAATTTTGGTGATAAAACAGATGTACATCTTTAGTCTGCAGAGCGGGGCCAGCCTAATTTTCACCTTAACTTGAAATTGGCATATGGGAGGGGGTTGGTTGACACAGTATTGGGTTTTGCCATGTGTAACAGTGAATTGGACAGTTGTGGAAGTGAGGCTGAGGAGTCCTGTATTGTGCAGCAGCTGGAGAGCAATGACTTCAGTTTGTTTGTGGGAGGGCGGAGGGTGAGAAAACCTGGATTTGTGCTGGAAATGGCCCAACTTGATGATCACTTTAGATAAGCTATCACCAGCAGGAGAGTGGGGTGGGAGGAGGTATTGTTTCATGGTGTCTGTGTATATAATGTCTTCTGCGATTTCCACAGTATGCATCCGATGAAGTGAGCTGTAGCTCACGAAAGCTCATGCTCAAATAAATTGGTTAGTCTCTAAGGTGCCACAAGTCCTCCTTTTCTTTTTGCGAATGACTTCAGTGTGTTCCACAGCTCAAATATAGATTCTTACTATAGAAAGCAATGGTACTAATCTCATGTCAGCAGACTGCACACTGAGGGCCGATTAAACCACCCTCTCAGAGCGAGGAAGAAAAGAGCCGAAAACGATGTCTTTGACCAAAAGTTGTTGCAGGTGGTGGATTTGAGGCAAGTTTATATCTACCCTTTCTTCTAGCCGTGTTCCCAAAGGTGGCCTGCTGCCATGGAAGTTGAAACCCTGGAGTATCACTGATGAGCTAGGCATATATGGAGACACAGAGAATTTCCCACACATCCAGGGATTATTAAAGCTATGCTGCCTGATTGCTCCATTAATGGTCAGATGTCCACATTCTCACTACAACCAGATGTTGTCATGGACAGTCTGTAGACTCATGAGCATAGATTGTCCATCCCCAGAACTTTCTCTTTCTTCAGCAGACCCAGACCTAGGTCTTTGTAAATAATAGCACTGACTAGCAACATATCTATTTATAAATCATATAGAATTAGTCTCTCTGGCTATCATCTATTCTTTTAGTAAAACATAAATAAATAAAAATGTCTAGAACACAACTAGGTGTTTTTATTTATTTATTGCTTATCCCACCTAAGAACTCTGCAATATCAACATCACACACACTTAGATCCACTGCTATTAAAGAAAAAAATGTATAGGATAAGATACAATATCAAAAGGGTAGTAGTCAAATACTGGCTCCTGACTGCTATAGTTCACCCTCAAAAATTGTGAAACTGGGTGGTCTTACTGCCTTTTCAATTAAAATTCACTGTTGCACTATTACATGATTAACAGTGCAGAAATTCATTCTTTCTAGCTTCCCCTGTTGTCCCAAAAGTAAATCCAGTTTCTTCAACAAAAACTACATATTCCTTTAAAATAGGTTTTGCAAAACTTAATATTTGTGTGTGCATTGTAAATTTTACAGAATATAAAAAACTAAATTTAGCTGTGAAAAATCCATTTGCCCTGTTTCTTTATTTTTCTTATACATGATAACAATTAATAGCTTAATAACATTAATTAGAAAACAGTCAATCCTAACCTGAAAGGTCACATTGGTAAATATTCTGTTATAATGATGAAATTATATTTTACTTGTGTCAAGGCAAGGACTACTGGAAAAATCACCTGATGGAAATGGTTGTGTCAGATTCCCCACCTCTCTCTAAGCTGGGATTCTGTCTTGGCTAGCTGCCACATTGTAAATTAAGGAAAGAATTCCCTAAATAATTATAAACAGCCCCAAGAGATCCCGCAAAATAGCTAATCTGGGTCTGTGAGCATGCTAACAAAGCAATTTCTTAGAGAGCAATATACTTACCCAGTGGAACAGATAATGAATCTGGGTTGTGGTAAACTTTATAAAAGCACAGGTTAAGAGGATACTTTGCAAGCATGGTCCTCTTTGAATTTTCTGGTCTCCATAAAGATCTTTTGGCTGAAATCATGTTTCATTCTATTACGGAGATACCTGCAATTCATTTTTCACTTCACCTTATTCATCAGAGTATGTTCTTCAGTAAACTTCTCATAAATGTTACCTAAAGCAGAGAGTGTTATTTGCAGCTTATTCATTCTCAACTTCTTTTGTGCCCCATACATAATATTTAGTCTTTGACAGGTTAGAAAGCACAGGAGCTATAGCTGCATACATATCAGTCCTAATGCTTCTTTCTTTAGTATAGGTAATGCATAAAATGTTTCCTACTTTAAAAAGGAAATGTTAAGTCTCTAGGAAAACACATTGCTTTATAAAACATTTTCTTCTGTTGCTTTTCTGTTGCCCAGGAGCATTTTCAGTCACACTCCTACAGAGGGCGCCTTTACATTGTTGGAATCTCAACTGCAAAAGAGAGAATCGGTGGTTATCACAGAAATAAGTCTTAAAGACAGAATATCTGACTTCTCACAAATATTGGAACTACATCTGTGTAGTCATTTTAAGTATGCACATCTCATATCCTCTAGATAATGGAATATAATAATAAGGCTGCTACATTCATTATTGTTATACTCTGTTTGTTATTTTATTTATTATGTCTCCAGCTAGATGGTGATGAACCAGAGCTTTCTAGATTTGTTTCAGAGGCAAACTATCACTAAGAGAAAGCACAAGTTCTGAATCATTTTCTTGCAGTTATCATGTTTTTGGTTTTTGAGATTTGCACTGCAATGTTAGTCACAGGAAAACAAACAATAGAAAGCAAGTCAAACCTTTCCCAAATTAAACCTTTCTAGCAGAGCTATGATCAGAAATTGCTATGTGAAAACAGCTGGAATACAAGAAAGTCAATTTGGACTCCTTTTGGAAGAGTAGAAAACTGGCCCAAATCCTGTAATTGCTACTCACAATAACCATCAAACATCAAGCCAAAAAGTAAGTTTCCTTAGGATATTTGTTCGGGATGCAATTATTTATCAAGTGTCAAATATATAATTTATAATAGCTGTTACTTTCGACTAAAACCTAGCTATTTTTCTTTTCAACATTCTTTTCAACTTGATCAGTCCCATTCTCTCCTTTCAGGTCATTTCACTAACTTGTTAAGGCTGATGCAAATTTCACTGATTTGTGAAGGGCTCTGAGGAAAAATGTCAAAGTATTGTTTGGCTTAATTTTTTTCTTAATTTTACATTTGTCTGTCTATAAAATATGTTTGAAGTTAACTATGTCTACAATGAAAAATGCAAGCCATGATGCTTATGTGAACTCCCAAGGGGGTCCATAGTTTGTCATTTGTTCATAGTAACTTTACATAATTTACATAATACTTTTCAGTATCCTAGTTATAGAAATTGGAAACAGTCTTATAAATTCAACAGCAGTCAAACCTGTTGCAAGAATTGCATGGGGTTGATATTGATTGCTTGTTTGTGAACAATCCATTATAAGGTACAAGGAATGTGTTCTCTTTTAATTAACTCTTCTATACTAAATACATTTTGGTTTACCTATGTTGGCTTCCAAAATTCAATGGAGAGTGCAAGAAAACCTGTAGCTCACGAAAGCTTATGCTCAAATAAATTGGTTAGTCTCTAAGGTGCCACAAGTCCTCCTTTTCTTTTTGCGAATACAGACTAACATGGCTGCTACTCTGAAACACGAAAACCTGGTGCTCTAGTCTACACGAATTCAGAATTGGCTTGTATTTGAGATTAATATTTTTATGTCATTGGAAAATACTTCAGGAGAATATTTCAATGAGCACCACACATGCTGTAATACTACCATTTTTTCTTTTCCGAGGTTGAATTCCTCACTAAGGCAAAAAGAAAAGGAGTACTTGTGGCACCTTAGAGACTAACCAATTTTGTCTGTCTGTATCTGTACAAGTTTTACTAAGGCAAAACTCCTATTGAAATTACTTCATTGCTTGAAGTGAATGGGAATTTTGCCTATGTAAGGATCAGGGGCTAGATTCACAAAGGGAATGAAGACCCTAACTGCCTCTTTAGGCGCCTAAAGCTAACATTTAGGTACTACTCACTTTCACAAAACACATCCTGTGCTGCTGCCCAACCCTGTAGGTGCCTGAGTATCCACCAATAAAGTCTCTGAGGCTCCTAAATTCTGACTCCACCGGGCAGCTTCGCACTTAACTCACCCCTAAGCCCCAACAGGATTCACCAAAGATGCATTCCTTCACCTCTCTTGCCTTCAGGGCCCGATCTGTTAGGGGTGCTTGGTACACGCCTAAACCCCCACAAAAGAAGCTGCTGAAGGAGAAAGTATTGCCTCTACAACTTTTTGCCCAGGGGTTAGAACACTTTCCCAGGATGTGGGATATCCAAGTTCAAAAACCCCTCTTTATGATGTAGTGCAGGGATTTCAGTGTGGGTTTCCCACCTCCCCAGAGAGTGCTTTGTAGGTCTCTCTGTCTTTCCTGTTGAAGCGGTTCCACAGTGCATAACTACTTAAATATTCAATGGAAAAGGAGGAGTGGAACCTGGGTCTTCCACCTTCCTCTGGGCTATAAAGTCATTCACCCTGTGGCCCAATTAAGAGTTAATTATTTAAGTTTCCCTTGTGAGTTCCATCCTAAGTGACTTAGAGTATGTCTACACAGCATGGGCATGACTGGCCTGGGTCAGCTGACTCAGGTTCAGGCTGGGGGCTATAAAATTGCAATGTATATGTTCCTGCTTGGGCTGAAGCCTAAGCTCTAAGACTCCTGCGTGGAGGGAGGGTCTCAGAGCTCTAGCCTGAGCCAAAATATCTACACTGAAATTTTTAGCCCCATAGCCCAGACCCCACAAGGCCAAAGCAGCTGACCCGGATTCTGAGACTCGGTGCCATGGGTTTTTTATTGCAATGTAGACATAGCCTTGGCTGCTTTTGAAAATTTTACCTGATGATTTGGACTGAACATTTGGGGGGTCTAGTCCTGGCTACTGCAGACTTGGTGTGCTAACCTTCAGCTCAGATTTTTAAAAGTGCATGCATATGTTTGTGTACCTCCCATTTGATTCTGCAAAATGCCTGATGCACATGTGCAACTGGATTTGTACACAGATGTAAATCCCCAAAATATGGGGTTTTGTAGGTGCAACTTGGGTGCACGCTTTTAAAAAATCTGAGTCTCAGACACTATGCACCCCAGTTTTCCACATCTATAAAATAGAGATAATATTTACCTATCTCCTAACAGTATTGAGATGGAATATAGTAATTCATTCTTTCCAGCTAGTTACGAGGCTGAATGGATTAAAACAACATAACTGGTGGTGGCTTATTTTTCTCACTCTCAAGTTTCTGTTTTAGGTTTAAACCAAAAATTATTTTGGGGGGAGTTTTACAAATTTCAGATTTGCCAGTAAATATTCAAAACAAATATTTTGTAATGGATACTTTTATCAGTTCAAGCACCTATGCATGTATTGGGGTGCTGCCGCACTCCATGGCTTGAAGTTTTCCATTTTATACAGAGTTTACAGTTTGGTTCATTGGCTCTCAGTACTCCCACTACACAAATTGTTCAAGCACTTCTGCGTACATGGTTGCAATTTTCCTTATTCAAAATTATTCACTGAAGTTTTCTTACAAATTGCATTTACTCTTTAGCTTATTTTTCAAAACCTGAGAGTCAAGATTTATTTCTCTGTTGTGACTGCCTTTTCTGCTCTCTGATGTCGGTCCCCATTGATGGGTCTACTCCCATGCTTAAAGTTAAGCATACATTTGAAGAATGGAGGCCTTAATGAGCCACCTTTTATCCAGTGGCTGGTGTGAAAACATTCAGAATTTGCTTTCAGTGAAGATTCAAACACGTTGTGCTAGTAAAACTCAGTTGCCTGTAAATTCACAGAAAGTGAGCACTACAAGTGCATGAACATTGGCAACATTGATTTTCTAACAAAATTCAAATAAATATTTGTAGCATTAAACTTTTGGCACTGTTCAGCCAGATCTATAATCCTCAGTGCATATGTTATTGTGGTCATGCTACACCTGATCTGTCGTAAAGATGGCTGAACCAAGTTGGGCAAAATAACTGAGCCAAACAGCTACCGTAACTGAACACACACTTAAAAAACCCCACCCTCTTCATTTGGACCTTCTGTGCTTATTTAAATTTTATGTTATTCTGTGGCTTCTACTGTTTAATACAGCAAACTTTAGGGAGAAAGAACTCCTTTAGACATATTAACTTATGGGCTTATTATAATGTATAGATCTGTGTCAGCAAAAAAGGAGAAAGTTAACATCTGTCAAAAGAGAGAGAAAAGGGGTACACATTGACTCAGTCCTGTTTCATATGGTCCAGTGGGTGATTTTTTGTTTGTTTGTTGGACACTGTGTTCAACATGATCTTGAACATACCTAGTTTTTCTTCTTTGCCAAAGAAAGCCCCAGTGCCCCAGGAAGTCTTCAGGATGTGAACCTGTTAATGCAGGCCTTTATAGATAGGGTTAGGGGACTGCAGAAAGAGTTAATCCATCACTGCCTTTGGCTGTGTCCTAGAACATGTGATACTGCTTTGAAGTTGCAGCCATTCACCTTTTGTAGCTCTGAGGATGCACACATGTACAGTCAGTGGAAGAATAGGGCTGTAACTGGGGAGAATGCAGTGTGCCGGAAAACTATGTCGCAGAGGTATCAGGCTGCTGCTACGATAGCCAAGTGCTACAGCCATTTGGGATCATACTGAAGACTAGTCCTGAGATTAGCCTCCGTGACATTTTTTCTAACTGGTCAAGAAAGCTGCATGTCTCCTGCTCTGGAAAGTAGTCAACACAGACTTCAAGAAGTCTTTGTAACTGTAGAGTATCCTTTAGGGAAGTGGAGAACAAGGAGGGGGTGGTTCTCTGATTACTTTCTTAAACACTGTATCAGACATGGAAGTAAGAGCTCAGAAGAAAAGAAGGGACCTGTCAGGGATGCCATGGGGAACTTAAGGTCTGGAAGTTCAGATGAACATCCAAAATCTCAGAGATTCACCCTTTTGAGGTTTCTTGTCAACAGGCTCCAAACCTGAATGCCACCTTTATGCCTTTCACAACTTAGAGAGTGACAAGTTATTGACTGTAGGAGGTATGCCTGTTAGTACATCCCCTTCTCACACCTCTCCCCTCAAAAAAGCTGCAGGGTTTAGGGAGATGAGAAAGGGAAAAGGAAACAATTTTTCATTTTTTGTTGGTAAATGGATAAAAAAAACACACTTTGTAATACAGTAACTGTTATTGACGTGCTTAAGTCAAAACTTCTTGTACTATTCTAATTCTCCAGTCCTGAGATACTCCTCTTGAGTTATGCCCTATTAGTAACAATGAACCGCTTGTGGATTCATCATAATGAATGGCTAAAAACTTATTAAAACTATTCTCCCTTTGTCCATCTCATTCTGGAGCACTCAGATTCCACAGGGATGGGAGTCAGATCAGTATCTAGTTAGATGGGTGGGTTGCAGTTTGTTAAACTGACACAGATCTGTCCTTTGCAAGTTAATTTTAAAGCTCAAGTAAGTCACAGGAGTGCAAATAAAGATTTGATTTTTTTTTTTACATTTGCACTCCTATAACATTTTAAAACACAAACCATATGTATGTAAAGCTAAACCCTTTTTGTATCAAGTTTCATCGCCAGCCCTGTTTTACAGTCTAGTTTAAATCAAAATAGGGGGTTACAGTGGAAAGACCAGTTGCCCTTCTTCCAAGGACGCTAGTGGGCGCTGCAATTTTTTTGAACTTTCTTTCTCTAAACAACAGTGTTCAACATTGCATTAAACACTTAATTTGAGAATACGCCTTTATCTGTGTGGGTTTTCTTCCGCCTGACTTTTTTTTAAAAAAGGATATATATTTCCATCAGTCTGACCTTTGCATAGCTGCCTTCTTTTGTTTTCTAACGTTATTGGAACTGACCTGGCATGGGTCACTGGTTAAGCAGGCAATCTTAAACACCTCTCATACAAATTTCTGGTTCCTTTCCAAGTGCAACTGCTCACAAAGTAAAACACCATTTTACAACTCGAGGCTCAGGATAGCAAAGACACTGCTTTCCATCCGACTTTATCCCCAGAAAGTGTACATTCAAAAATCGACCGGAGACACAAGCTGGAGAACCTTACACACTGCTCATTCAAAAACTTCTTTCGAGATTCTTTCTGCATTGTTTACAACATAACATGGTTTTGTCTCGTTTTGGACTTTTCACCCGCTCCTCTTGAAATTCTCCCACTTTTACTTTTAACAGAGGCAAGATCTCTCCAGCAGTCGCAGGCTCTTTTCCTTTCCCCTGCTTCACAGATCAAGGGAAATGTGCAAAAATATTAAAGCATGTAACCCGAGCCTTTTTTATCAACTTTTCGGGACCTCGTTACTATGCTTTGTTATCTAAATATAATAGGCGGGAATCGTACTTCCATGCAAACAAAGTTCGCCTACGATCTGCTTGGGGTGCTGGGAGAGTGCAACATTTCCCCCAAACTAGATGGTCCTCTCCAGTAGCTTTCTCTGTGTAAAGGAGTGCATTGTCTTTTGACAGCTGATTCTTATCGCCCCAATGAGGTATTGTGTTTCAGCTTATGCACTGTAAAAGGTTGTAACTTTCTTTGAAGTTAAAGGGTGTCATTTTGTTTCCACGTATGAATAACTCTGCGAGGAATTATAGTGACCCAAAGTCGACCCGTTTAAATTGACATCCACCCAACCTGTTTCCCCATCACTGATGGTGCAAAGGAAGGTCCTTTCATAACAATGTGCGATGAGGGAAAACAAAACAAAAAACACACTTCCCAACACGTCTGAGTTGCGTCGTAATTACATTTTATTTTCACCCACCCCGGCATGCTCAATGTTGAGCAAAATACATTTTTAAGTAATGTGTTTGTATTCTTATCTGTAGGAGTTGGAAATTAACAGCGCCGCTAGTTTGCGTTTACTGTTAAGCCTGGAGAGCGAGATATTGCTTTGCAAACATTACAGTTATTATGTCTGCAGTTGGTACTCTTTCTATAAATTATTGATCAGCCATCTTATTTTTCTTTCTGCTTAATGGCTATTATAGCAGAGCCGTTTACAACGCTATAGTTAAGGTTGTGTGAGCACTGCCATTATAATCACCCCCTCTTTCAGGGGTTTAAACCTTGCTCTGAAAACCCGCTCTGGGCTGAAACTTCTCAAACAAAGGACTCAGACTAGAAAGGGTTTTAATTTTTAAACAATTAAATTGTTTGACTGATTTTGAGTGATAGTAGTGTAAATAATGAGTGCAAAGAAAAAAGCCAATGCTTTCTCATTCACATAGATTATATGAAATGGGAAGAGCTGAATTTTGCAGGCTGTTAGCTCGTAAAGCCCTCTGTGTGTGTTTTTATTAAGGAAAACAATGTGTGTAGGTGGTTGTGAGAATAGCAGCCACTTTGCACTAGCAGTTACCTTTCCTACCTTTATAAAAATAGAGGGCCCGCTCCTGCATGCTTTCACATTCAGAGCTACTGCTGACTTCACTGGGAGCAGAATCGGGCCCGTGATGTACAGTGTGGATACGTATGCTTGTGGTGTCTGCGTCATAGACCATGAGGGTTTGGAAGAAGCTCTTTCAGAAATATTCTCAGAGGAAGGATGCATGTGTTCTAAAATCCTATGAACATAAAAAGAAAAGGAGTACTTGTGGCACCTTTGACACTAACCAATTTATTTGAACATAAGCTTTCGTGAGCTACAGCTCACTTCATCGGATGCATACTGTATGCTCAAATAAATTGGTTAGTCTCTCAGGTGCCACAAGTACTCCTTTTCTTTTTGCGAATACAGATTAACATGGCTGTTACTCTGAAACCTATGAACATGTATCTTAGCGAATAAGGAATTTTTAAAAAGCAAAAGTTACCTTTAAAAGTGTTTAAAACGGGAAACAAACCGAAAAAAAGACCATTTCAATATCAGGTCAACACTAATCTTTCTTCACCCCATTTTCGAATCAGTCTGGACTGGGAGTTAAGGATGGACGGAACTAATTTTTTTTTTAAGGTGGGAAAGAAGAAGGAACGGTATTTCAGATTACATCACCAACGTAACATTACTTAATAGCAGGGATTTGGTATTTAATTACTGGGTGAGCAACTTTTATTACCTGTTGGTAGTTGAATTAACAAGTTGCACTGGAGACGTAATCATAGCAAAGTGTAATTTAAATATCACATAGTGCTTATTGCCTGTGACAGTGATAATGTAATTCATACAGGGAAGTTGGTTAGAGTTTCCTTCTTTGTGACTGCAGCTTCCTCTATTGGCTGTTCATTGTAATATAAACGTAGGCAGACAGTACCCAATCACCTGCTTCGTTCATTCTGGACCAGCATGGGAACGGACCCTGACCATTTTCCATTTGGCACTACGAACTGCAGCGGGACCCTGAGACTTAAATGAACAGAAAGATTATTTAAGTCACTGCGTTTGAAACCCGTCCAGCAAATTAATTTAGAATGGCGAGTTTTATATCATTTGTAAAGAAGCAGGACGCTTAGTAGCTCCACTTTGCATACATTGGGGGGGGGGAGGCGAGGGAAGGTTCCCACCCTTTGTTTATTGCTTTTTTTTTTTTTTTAAGTGCAACCATGTCCTTGGTTAGAACACCAGTTAGGATCAGTAAAGATAACCCTCTCATTTCTCCTGAGGTTGAAAGAACTGAAGTTATCCACTTGAGGCTAAATCCTGCTTGTTTTACTCACAGGATTGGTATCGCAGGATTCAATAGGATTGCTCGCGTGAGCAAACCTGGCGAGCGAAGGCCCTTAAAGTCTTCAGTGAAAGTGACTGGTGAGGCAGGGTGTGTATGCAAACTATAAAGCGTGAGATAATCCCATTTCCAGTTAGACACTATAGACGTGCAGGTAGCTGAGAAATGTGCATTAAAACAAAGCCCAGACCACAATTTGCTCCCAAGTTCCTACTGTTATCAAAACTTTTGTGGTTATTTTTAAATACTGTCCGAAATTTTTACATTTTAATTTGTTCACCGCATTTTTTATTAAACATTTATCACATGTAAATATTCGTGTTGATATACAGATGTTAAAACTATTGTCATGTTTTCTAGGTTATGATATATTGTTGTCTGTTCAGAAGTGTATGCTATTGTTAAAGTTGTTTGAGCCGGGCGTGCTAATGCACTGTTTGATTGAGTGAATTAGCAGTCATAACAATCTGGCAGTCTGGCCATAGAAGTGTGCTCAAATTGATTTGTGTTATGGCTGGACTGGAAAATCTAGTGTTAGTTGTTTTTTGCCCTGGGGCATTGTTTGTACCAAATTCCACTTTTCATTTAATTTTCCAATAGATTTCGAAAGACTGAAAGGTTTGCGATCAACATTTGGTGCACTTGCATTATTATTAATTATTATTTTATTATTCTTATTAAAATATCCTATAAGTAATTTCAGATTCCCCAAAACCTTGCTTTCAATCAAAGTAAACATAATTAGCGTGACGTCGTGCTTGGAATGGTAACTCTCTCTTTGTATCTATTAAGCATGTTATTATCTTGTCCCGTCACTGAAAAGAATCCAGTATGTATTTATATTGGGCAAGGTCCCGGCTAATTTGACAATAATGCAACAATTCCAGCACTGCAGTATCTAGTTTCCTGTTGTTACGAGATGTTACATCAATCTCAAATGAGTTAACTGTGTTTTCAAGAAATATTTAAAGGTTTAGTAAATATCTTAGGGGGATTGGGGAAGGGATCCCAGTGCATCATCTTAGATTGCTATAACTTTCTATTTTCCTTTTAGAATCCAGGGAGGGTACAGTATAAGGGTCCCCTTCTATCCTTTTCCTCAATCTCTCCGCAAAATTACAGGTAGCTCCAGAAAAAAAGAGTCGTTGTATGGAGAGTCTAAACATTTAAAGCACAACAAAGCTTACCTTCCTTTTGTCAATATTTGTATCTTCCTTAGAGTCTTCTGCTTTGCAGTCGTTTGCCAGAATTATAATGCAGTATGAATAAACCTAAAAAGTTGCTATTGATCACATAGAAAGCTTTGTGAAATCATTTAGTCAGTTTCCCCACTTGAAAAATCAGTGAACAAAATAGGTCAATAGCCAAGGATAAGATGAGATATAACAGAGCAGTATATTTTTCAGGGGGGAAAGTCAAAATAAATACAGATAGAATCCATGTTCATTAATTTAACAATCTACCTACCTTCTTGCAACAATCCCTTCTCATGCCCCTCCTCCCCCACATTCCGAAGTTCGTATTTTTCTATTTGACTGAATTCATTTACAGTAACAACTGGTGGGGAGGGGGTACCAGGCGGTCAGGTATTCAGACTACTTAAGATGCAACAGCTACAATACATTTCTTAATTACACGTTACAGCTGCCCGCAAAACTGGATTTAATACAATAGTGAACTCCGGAGCAGGTGCTGTTTTTTTTTTTAAAGCAATAAATTATGATAACTATCTATTCATCTTATTGCACATTGTCATTTATCGAAATGGTCAGAGGGAAAAAAGAGAGTACCTGCCCTGAACAGTTATGTGAGCACAAGAGAAGCCCTGCTTCAAACAATATTCCAGGAATGAAATTAAAGACTTCTTAATTAGTGCATCAATTAAGCTTTCTTGGTCGCATTTTAATCAGCACAGGCCCTATCAAAGGACAAACAGAACGATTTGCAGGTCTTTGAATTTTAAGCAGTCTTATTGATTTCAGCACCATAAGTCTTCACTTGACACAGGGAGAATTCTCAAATCAGTTATAGTACTTTGAGTTTTACTGGTGTACATTCTAGGGTGTGGGGAGGAGAATTAAAGTCTAACAATATCATTTCTTGAAAGGATCTACTTGCAATTAAAATGCAATTTGAAAAAATACTTAAAAGAGAAAACGAGCAATATCATTATTTGTTGTTGTGAGTCTGAGTTAAAATAAATCCAGTAGTTTGCTATAATCGTTTGAACCACTTACCAAGCAAGAAGCTTTGAAGATTCTTGAACCCTTTCCTAAATGTGTTGGTTTCTAATCCAATCTTTTCATTAAACGATCACCGTTAACCAAAACCAGTTGTAGTAAGCACTTACAAACGTTTTTAAACTATTTAGAAACACAATGGTTGTCCGTGAAAGTACCCAATTAGAAGAAAAGCAGGAGCCCGTCATGCTGTAGAGTAGGTAAAGAGCAAGTGATATGGAAGGGATATTTTTGGTGGTGGTGGTGGGGGAGGATTAATTCAGAGTTCATTCAGAAGTTGAGGTGAAATGGTGACATCACACGTGCTCGGCTCTGTATTAACTTTCTCAGGTGCATGTTTTATGACGATAGTGTGTGTGAGATACTGAAAACAGGGAAATTAATAGAGCGAGTACGGGCAGCGGGTTTTCAACAACTTTGACACGTTACCTGAAAATAAAATAATGCAATACAGTTACACTTTTCAAGGCCTTTTAAGTATTTCTAACATTAGGTTCCCACCACTATAATTAAAGTGGCATCCGCATTCCTATTTTAAGATTGGTTTGTGTTTCTTGGGCTTTGTAGCTTGCAAAATTACTCCATATTCAAGTCTTGGTGTGATGGTCTATTTTTCTTCTTCTTCTTTTCTTTTCTTAAGGCTGTTCGAGTATTAGGAAAAATAAAAGTTCACTCGCTGAAGAAAGCTTTTGGTATTCAGAACTAAAATATATTGGAATTTAAAAAGCAATCTCACAGGTAGTGAGCAAGCAGGTCATAACAGAATGAGTATAGTTTTTGGCAATCTGGGGGAAAAAAGTGAATTTTCCCCATATTATAGAATTAGTTTCCATTAAGATTCTTATCACACATCTAGACGTGTAATCCCCGATTCATGTCTCGTACAAATAATACACATTTCAAAAAACAGGCTAAGGACAGGTAGATGTCACAATCTACTGAGTACATAATTTACATTGTTTAAAAAGCCTAAATACTTATGTGCACATTATAGCTGCAGCTCCTGCACTTGTATGAAAGATTATTTCTTTGTCTTTTTAAAAAACAGAAAACCCACAAAAGAAATAGAAGACAAAAGCCAAGGCAAGCCCCGTCACCAGAACCCAAAAGGAAATTCGGAGTTCAAGCTAAAACTCTAACCCCTGTGGTGGCCAGGTACTACAACATGTATGCGGCCTGACCCACAATTCAAATATATATCTGCATAGCCTATAAAATTAGATACTGCGCAAGCGCAACAGCTAATTTTACACCGTACCTGGTGACAGGGGCAGAATATCAAAGATCAAACTTGGATGTGTGGCTTGCAGTCACCTGTTGTTCACAGACCGCTGCAATACCTAGACACAACAGGGTGGGAGTAAGCACTCCGTTTCAGCTCTCTAATATCTTGGCTATTGTATTTAAAGTTACTTCAGCCTTATTAGAACAAATGTTACAACTACTTCTTTTCACGCATTTTAATTGACTATCAAAACCACAATCAATCAAACGTGAGTCGGTTTGTACACACTACGAAACACAACCACCAATGCCTTTCTTGTGGAAAAGCTTTACTCTTATGTTCAAAAAGTTCATGGGAGCCTATAGATGAAAACAGGCACTTGTTCATTTCTTTTAAAACTGCTCGGGTAATTCTTTAGCACAACAGATGTTATTTGCAAATTGGAGGAAAAGTAAGTGGCCGGTGTTCTTTGATCCATAAAAGTCTTATTTTCTGGAAATACTGTTGCGTTTGCTTTTCTTTCTTCTGTTGTGTTGCACGCGCCATACCATTACGAGTCCTTCAGCCCTAGTGATCACTATTATGCTCTTTTTGGAATCTTATTAACTTCCACCCCTGTCATTTGGCTTGTTTGTTGTCTTGAGAAAAATACTCCGGGTCTGAGTGTTTTTGTTTTCAAATACATGTGCTACTCCTAAAGTAAATAGCCCCTCAGAAGGTGTGGGGCCGAGTGAAGTCCCCGCCCCTCTCCCCCACACCCCGTTTCTGTGTGGTGAGAAAGAGGCAGCCGAATGCCTGTCAGGAAAACTTGGGTACGTTCTTGGCTCTCGGTCCAGTGTGGGGACAAGCGGTCGCTGGGAAGTGTTTGGAAAATTACATCTCGTCTCTGTTGAGATGAAACATGAACCCTATAATCTAACGGTTCCTGGAGGAGAGGAGGAGGAAGAGGGATCTCGCTCGCTCTCTGTTTCTTTGCTCCGGGTTCCTGGTTGGATAATTTGGGTTAATACTAGTGAGTGAGGCTTTTGCTGCTTCAAAGGGTATTTCAAGTTGCCGGAGCTCCTCCCCTCTGCACCGTGTGACAACAACAACTCGCCCGGAGAGCTAGAGAGCGAGCGAGCAGCGAGCAGCAGCGGCAGCCAGCACTTTTCAGCTCATTTTCTCTCTGTCATTCCCCTCTCAATCTTTGATCCATGTACTTGCCAGAGAGAACCGAAGTCCTTCAAACCTCCCCCTTCTCACCTTCATCTTTAACTTGGTGCTAGAGCAAGGACCACAAAACAAACAACCCTCCCCCCCTTCCCCTCAACCCCAACCCTACCGCCCGCAGCGGACTTCTCCTCATTCCCCACTTGCGGGACACTTTGTGCCTCTCTCTCTCTCTCTCTCCCTCACGCTTCCCCCCTTCTCGGCGGCAGCCGGTTTGGGGTCCCCTCCCCATTCTGCCCCCCTCCCCTCTTTTTGTCCGTGCGGCAACTTTTTTCTCCCCCCCCCCCTTCGTATATGTGACCATGGCCGTACCGGCTGCTTTGATCCCTCCGACCCAGCTGGTCCCCCCTCCACCTCCGATCTCAACTTCTGCCGCCTGCACCACCACCACCACCACCTCGTCGGCCACCTCGTCTCCGTCCCCTTCCATCGCGCCCCCGCCAGCCTCTTCGGGGACGAACCTATTCCGGCCGGAGCCCATCGCAGCCGCGGCGGCGGCGGCCACAGTCACCTCCACCACCAGCAGCGGAGGCGGCGGCGGCGGCAGCAGCAGCAGCAACGGAGGCGTCGGCGGCAACAATTGCAGCCCCAGCCTGGGCACCAGCACCAGCGGCAGCGCAGGCGGCGGCACCTCCACCCCCAGCGCCGCCAACAGCAGCAGCGGCAGCCTGCCGGGCAAGCCGGTGTACTCGACCCCGTCCCCGGTGGAGAACACCCCCCAGAATAATGAGTGCAAGATGGTGGATCTGAGGGGGGCCAAGGTGGCCTCTTTCACCGTGGAGGGCTGCGAGCTCATCTGCCTGCCCCAGGCTTTCGACCTCTTCCTGAAGCACTTGGTCGGGGGCTTGCACACCGTCTACACCAAGCTGAAGCGGCTGGAGATCACGCCCGTGGTGTGCAACGTGGAGCAGGTCCGGATCCTGAGGGGGCTTGGGGCCATCCAGCCCGGCGTGAACCGCTGCAAACTCATCTCCAGGAAGGATTTCGAGACGCTCTACAACGACTGCACCAACGCAAGGTAAAGATCACCCCCCCACACACGTACCCCCCCCCATACATACACACACACACACACACACACACACAGCCTCTAACCTCCCCTGCCCCCGCCTCTGACCCACCCTCACACAGGCAGCCCTGACACACCGCCCGGGCAATCACTGCGCCTCTGCCTGGTGGTGCCGCTGAGCAAGCCCCAAAGCAACCTGTCCTCTTCCCTGCCGCGGCCGCACGAACTGACCCCCGCCCCTCCGCGCACGCACCGGGCTGGGGGATGTGGGCCGGGAAGGTGCTGGGGCGCGGGGGGGGGGGGGGGACTGTTCTTTCCTCAGCCCCTTGAAAGTGTCAGCCTGCCCCCGCTTCCCCCCAGTACTGTGCGCCTCTCGCCCCCCAGGCTGACCTGGGGGGGGGGGGGAATGAGCTAGGCGCCGGCTGGGGAGGGGGCGCAGGAATGGGGCGAGGCAGTGCAAGGGGGCAGCTGATGTTAAACCCGGGGCTCAGAGTGCTTGCTCTGCCCCCTCACCCCATCCCTTCCCCGCCGGGTTGATTTGTATAAACCGCCACGGGGCGCCCGGAGACGGTGCTGCGAAGGCTGGCTGGGGGGGGACGTGAGAGTGCCGGGGAGCCGGCGCACAGCCTCGCCGGGCTTTCTCTGAACGGTGGCCCGACAGCCAGCGTCCCCAGGCCGGCCACGGCGGGCACGGCTCCAAAAGGGGCGACTAGGTGTGTGACAGCCCGCGGCAGCTGTCACAGGGGACGTGGCGTTGCTGGAGGGGGAGAGTTGTAAAGCGCCGGGCCCGTCCTGCTCTCTCGGGCGGGTTAGTCTCTGGGAAGCAGGTGTGTGAGCGAGGCGAGGGGCCGGAGTAGGTGACTCGGGAAGCAGAAGCGTGGAGGGGATTTGGCGGGGCTGAATCATATATTACGGAGCATTTTCTTAACAATAATGCGTGAATCACACATGGGAAGGGAGGGCAGCATTCCAGCTCGGGACAGATCGCAGGACACACTCACACACGTCAAGGCACTCAAACAAAGGCAGCCCGCGATAATCTAAAGTTGGCGCAACTGGGGGGGTGGGGGGTGGAAACTGACAAAAGAGGAAATTCCTTTTGAAATAACAGCTTGCTTAAAAACGGCGAGTGAAAGAATGGGGCTGTTACTACTAAATCTGTCTGATTAGGAAAGGGAGGCAACGGGAACTGAACAACTGCTGTGAGCTAAAGAGCAGAGTGTTTGGAAGCTTCTTCACTTCATCAAAGCCCCCGTTGGTTTCTGGGGGGTCTGCTGGTTTGAAACGGCTTCGGAGCTTGGTGGGAAACTTTATAGAGTAGCTCAGATTTGCCATTAAAGAGGCTGAAGCAGAGTCTCTCTCTTGTCAACTGTTATTTTCATTAAACGCAAACAGGCTCTTCCAACTCATAATTTGGGTTTCTCTTTTTTCCATGTGAGATTTTAAGATACAGCAGCAGCAGCAGCACGTGGGGAATTAACCCCCGATGAGACTTTGTTCATTCCATTTGTAAGGACTGGGTGTGACTCTATTTTTTCTCTCTCTCTCCTTGAATTAGTTGGGGGTAGTAGTTGGACTCATTATCCTAGGGCAAGGCAAAGGAAAGCACTTATTCGTGCCTTTATTTCTAGCTTGATTATTGACGTTTTCGAATAGTCAGGGAAGCAGGACAAACATAAGCTGGAATAACTTTAGAGTATTAATGTACCTGTGTAACTACTTTGGTCATGTGTTGGGTACTAGACATTGTTTGTGGTGGAATCAAATGAGTTTGTAAATGAAGAATAATAAAAGGTAGCGTTAGGATGCCTGTCGTGTATATATGTATTGAAAAAGACTGACATTAAACATTATATCAGCTTTATTTTTGTGACTAAATCCTTCCACTTTTGCAAGGTGTAACACGATTTGTGAATATGGTTAAAACATAGGCTGCTCATGTCAACACTGCAAAATTGACTGTGTTTCAACAGTGTCAGGGGACTGCTGTGTTGTAATCCAACATGGTAGGAATTACAGTATGGACAGGAATGAGCAGACCTGGCCCTTAAAGAACAGTATTGTAGTAGAATATTTATATATCCCTTAACTAAATAAATTAATTGAAAGGACTTACAGTTTGTATGCAAGTTGCAGTATGTACAAGTGAAGCATGGTGTTTCAGTGAGTTTTGATCAAGCTAAATTTCATCTTCAGTACACACAACTGTATTTACTTCACAGTTTCTTTCCTTGGACATGTTTTAATATGATTTTTCTTTCATTTCAAATGGTTTATTTTTAATTAAGTTGTATCTTTACAGAATATATTGATATTAGAATACTTTGATCTCATTGCAATAAATTGGCCTTTTCAGGCTAGCAGTTGCAGTACACTTTGTCTGAATGATGTTTCATATTTCGAGAGAGAAAACTTACTTTTGAGATTAAAAATATAAGTGTAAACCTTACAGACAGATTGTTATACTCCCAACATCCAAAATATTTTATCCATATATTTGTATCATAGTCAGTTGACACACTGGAGTAAGATTAATTCTTTTTTTTAGATAATGCTAACAGCTTAGTCAAGGGTAATCCATTATTTAATCAAACGTGCATTTCAACACAGCTATTAATTTATTGTGAAAAAAATCACATTTGGTTTATCTACATATTTTGATTCATTAGTTATCAATTGCTGTGAAAAACATTATAATTTATCTAAAATGAACCTTACTCTTTATAGATTGTAACCATTTGGTTGAAAAGATATTAAATGAGACCTGAAAAGTTTTTGTGAGTGTTAGTCCAAAATGTACTCTTAACTGCAGTGGCAACTATATTTAAAAATCAATAAAGCATCAGGGAATTTTCTTTTGAACACTTAGAAGTCAGCAAAATGAATTGGTTCCTGTGTCTGTCTGATTCTAATAATTCTAATAATTAAAATACCTTTTTACTAAATTAGTTCTCTGTATCAGTGGAAAATAAGTCTTCTAATGTGGGGACTGATTCTTCTTTCCTATTCACACTGATCTTTGCTTCTGTCTTTTCCATATAAAGCTCTGGTCACCAGACAGAAATTTCAGGAAGTAGCAATTAAGGCATCTATGCAACACTATGAGGAAGTGGGGTTGGCATGGATAGGAGACTCTCAGGGGATGATAGATAGCCAGATGCCAAACTAAAAGGCAAAAATGTAAAAAAGATTGTAAGTTGGTAGATATCAATTTTTTCCGTTATATATGAAACAAGCCCTAGTACATTATTCATCAGATGTTATCTATGTAGGATTCATGGGTTGGTACCCACTGATCCTTGGCTGTTTCCGGTCTCTTGTGTCCCAGAGCACTTGTGGAATTTTGCCGCACTGGTCCCCTCCACGGAGGCTTGCATTGACTTTGAAGGGCTTTGGATCAGGCCCCATTTGAGTAGTGAGGAAAGGCATGCCTTCTTCTTTCCCCCATCCTGTGGCCAGTATATGATAATCTTTTCTGGTACTTGGAGATGCTATTGACTGAGTTAATTGACATTCGTACTGAAAATGGAGAATTATTATTGATTGATAGTAATTTCTTAAAATATGACACATGACATAATTGCTTTTGAATACAGAATATCACTAGGATAGAGGATTAAAGAATTTTTGTCTAACACTTGTCTTCCATTGCAATTATTCAAGTCTACATTTGCTAGCTTTTGTTCCTTTCACATCACATGGAACTAGCATGTACTTGTTTACAGAATTTTGCACTAATGCAGGATTTTCCTATTTGTCTTTATTAAAATATGTATTCAAACTAAATAGGTTACCATAGCCCACATGTATTTCATATGAGCCAGTCAACAAGTCACAGCATAGCACACCACAAGTAATATCTAATGAATAAAATCCATGTTTAGAAGTTTACTCGTGTTGTGATATATTTCCAAGATATTATGCAGAAGTTGAATATTTATAGGTTATGTAAACAAAGAAGATTTATAGAAGGCCAGAAGATAAGTTATATTAACTGCATATTCAAGGGGAGACTAAAAGGTTGGGAGATATCATCTCAAAACTTTGAAAAAAATATTTTTTATCTAGTTCAGTCTTTATCAGTTGGTAAAAATTATAACTTGAAAGTGAGTTTTGTGAAATATAATAATAATTGTCATACCAGATCAGACCCTTCATACCTTTAATCTGGTACTCAGTCTCTGATAGTAGCCTATTCTTCCTCACCAATGTACCTAGCCAGTTGTGCATGGTGGGTGTGTTTGGTGAATGGTGATCATGGGGGAAATTCCTTCCTGATCTCTTCAGGTGATTAGCTTATGTCCTGAAGCATGCAGTTTGATTAACCCCATCTTTATGTTAGCTGAAAGAGCTAGAAATGTTGTTAGTGATCATAGAATTATACAGTTTTTTTACAAATCTTTTTACAGACAGAGTTTCATATACTTTGGCTGTTCATTAGTTATTTAGTAATCATTATTAAGAGAACTAAACAGGAATAATGAACATATGGAAGCACACTGAGATACACGTGCATGTTTGCCAGTAAGTGATTTTAGTCCTTGCTTTTACAAACTATTGTCTTTCTACTTGTCTTCTGTAAAATTCCCAGGGTTTAAATCCTGTGGGACTGATTCTAATCTTACTCAGTTTTGTTATAGGTAAGAAATGGTTATAGCTAAATAACAAAATATAATCTGCAAACTTTCTTAAACAATTTAGTTAAAACAGAAATATTCTTGTTATGGTAAATGAAAAGTTTAAGTAAAGATTTAATATTTACTAGTTAAATACTAATGCATAATGCCCCCTATTAGTTAAAATCTCATTTTCAGTATGCCTGTGGATGTTACTTTGAGTAAAGTATAGTAAAACAGACCTTACTGACCTTATTTGACCTTATTTAATACTTGTGTGTGTAACTAGCTTTTGTAAATTAGCCTAGTATATATTCGGAATTGTTGTTAGAAAAAAGTTATTGTCTGAATGCCATTTAATATTTCTCCTGTCTTTCTGGGTTTTGTTACTAAGTCATTCCAAACAGTTGTTTTTGTCTATCCGTATGATACATCATCTGAAGTACACTCTAGATGAAACATGGAATTTAAGAATGCATGTCTTGTAACATGCAATAAAAATGAAGAATGAATATTTTTATACACTACATTGCAGTTTCATATTTTTATCTTTTATTTCTGAAACTATATTATTGATATATGAAATTATTATAGGGATATCTGGTACAGGTAAGTCTCCGTCAGCCTTTCCAGCATAACCTCTTCATGTAAGAGTTTTATAACTTAGCTGCTAAGATTAACTCCAGGCTGAAGTTTGGCATTCACAGTCTCAGACTGAAAATGTCCTGTTTTATAAAAATTACCAGAACCAATCCACAAAAAGCCCAAAACGTACAGCGTGTCTGCCTCTTTTAATCCATATAGCTGGTTTTATTGGTTTTAGATTTGTTTTGTTCTTTTACAACTTAAATGTGGATTGTTTTAAAAATAACATTTTGGGCATCTGGTTTATATTCTGAGATAATTCCATTCATTGTTTTAAAATAGTTAAGTTATTAACCTTTTGCAAATTATGTACTGCACGTGTGCAGTAATTTTTTCAATAATCTTTAAATGTGAATACTGTAACAGCACCATAATGTGGACTGACATAATATGAATTGTCAGTAAATTTCTAGTTGCCTAAATATGTATTTAAATGATAGAGCAGAAAAATCATCTGCAAAAAGCTATTATGAGCCAGAGAGTTAATTCATATATAGATAATTTCTACAATGTGCTTTATGTTTCTTTTTTCATCGTCATTTTAATTTGTTTAAAAAAACCTAACTGCGATTCACAACAAAATGTCTATGCTTAAAATAAAGGCAAGTGTATGATTTCAAATGATAAAAGCCAGAAGATTGACTCCAATGAGTAACTTCATCCTTAATTCCCCTTGCTCTGCTTATTTATCTAATATGGTTCTTTACCAGGGGCATCTTATAACAATTTCTGATATTTTGTTTCATAAGCAGTACAATATATTGGGATGGATGAAAAGGAAACGTGTACTCCTCTTCCTCCTGAACATACTGCGAATTTTCTTACTGTCTTTGGTCAGAGAAGGATCAGGTTTTGTTTGTACAGTTGGGGCCCAATCCTTCAGCTTTTATTCACATGAACAGGCCTACTGAAGCCAAGAAAACTGCTTGCATGAGTGAGGTCTGCAGAACAGGGCCCATAATGTATATTTTTTTCTTTCAAATATGTTTCTGAGGTTTAAAAATGTAGAATCGACATCCCTACTTTAATATGGCAAGTATCTGACACTGCAAAATTACAGAGTAGATTTTTTTTAAAGTTTATATAAGTGGATTATTAATTAAAAGTTTATGGTAATAATTGTTTTGATTTAGTAAATATTTTACAGTTTTGAGCATGCAGTTGCTACTATCTCGCACCTCTGAAAAGAAACCTACGTACTCTCTTTTTATGATTAGCAGTATCTAGTTAATATGCAGTTGTGTTCCCATTCAAACAATGAGAACTAATCAACTATTGTAAATATATTTGTTGTCTCTGATGTATAATTTTTAACTTGTCTGAGATGAAACTTTTAAATCAGAGAGAAAAAAAGTTATATTTTTTGTTTAAAAATATCAAACATTGAAATTTTATGTATATCGCAAGATTGAAACCATTTGTCTATCCAAAATCCAGAAACAGTAGAGCAGGTGCAATTATTATTTCCTGGTGTACCTCACCACAGTAATTGGGAGTTCTCTTCCATTAAGATGAGAAGGTGTTTCAGTCACAAAATTTTATTCATCCTTAGGCCTCTTTAAATTAGTCAAATTGCTAAATTCTGCCAATATGCATGGCAGTTTTTCCTTCTGATCCAAGTCAAGCTTGGATCTGAGCTAGGCTTTCAGGCTAGTTTAGCTTTGCCCATTATAAATGTATGTGACTGGAATAAAAGATGCTAAATCCAGCAGATAACTAAAAAGAGCCATCAAGCACCTCCTATTTTAATTACTCCTTTTGTTCTTTAGGATGTATGACTAAAGAAGGGTCATAGCGCAGGTATGTATACTGCACCTTGTTGCCAACTGAGAATAATAGACATCTGAATAGAAATGGGATGAGGTTGGTGGGGGAGAAAAAAGGAATTGTTAACTCTGACTGCTACAAACATTTTCATGCCATTGACAGCCACGTTTGTTATATCATGGTGTCATGATTGAAATGCATAACTCTGAATAGAATGAATCTCATGAGTTAGTGCCCTTGTAAAAATTGTGTAATGGTAAAGTACTGGGAGAAAATAAACATGAATTTTACACATTTGAACAACAAGCTTGTTGTTTAAAAAGCATATCTCAGAATATGCTTGATATTTATGTATTGTGGCGTGATGTTTCTTACTGGATAGTAATTTTGAATAGCTTACTTTTGGGAAATATTTTTCTACATTTTTCTATGTAAAGAACAGTTTGCAATCACAAATCATCTTGTTGCGCAAACTGAAAACAGGGTAGGGATCATATAAAATGATTAATATTTAATTACATATCTTTTAACCTTGATTTCAGGGGGTGCCAGAAACTTTCTAGTGATTGCACTCTGTTTCAAATAAAAAGTTAATTGGTGATTTTTCTTGAGGAAAAAACCCAATAACAAAATTATTGTATTTTTTATAAAAATGTATAAACAATATATTACAATTCTTTTAATTTGTAATAAGTCTAGGCATGCTTTTTTAACAAATTAGTTTAAATGTTCTTTAAAATGCATCACAGAATAAGTCACTTTGAATTGCGGTCTTTCAAATTTAGATGAATGTAAAATTAATAATTTTGTTTTTTTACTTAATACACTCTAATAACTGGAAATAGTACTTTGGAATTTCAAGTATTTAACTTGAATGAGTTGCATTGTTTGTGGTCTGATGCTATGAAAAGTGGTTTCTTTTGTTATAGAGGTTCATCTATAGAAAACATCTGTTTAAATGTAAAAAAAAAACCCTCAAAAACCTGTGTCCCCAGTTCTGCACATTGACACTTAATTGATGTGCTTAACTTTGAGAATATGAGCTGTCTCATTGCCTTCAACCATTCTACTCACATGCTTAAAGTTACGCACTTACATAAAACTTTGTAGGATCAGGGTCTATACTAAGAAATCACCTGAAATATTGTATACAAACATATCAGAGTATATTGTTTTTGCATTTGTGGTGGCAATTACAAAATATTTTGCATTATTTCGTGTCTTGTAAATGAGCAACTGAATGTCATTTTACAAGTTAGTCCTGATAAATTCTTTTAGAGCTAAAGTGGAATAGAACTCAAGTAGCCAATGATAAAAGAAGAAAAAAATAACTTTGTACAGTTACTAAGATGATGAGCACACTATCAGCACTTACATAGGTAGAAAAGTCATAATATGAGCTATTCCTTTTATGTATTATATTTTCCCTCCTCCCCTACTCCGTGTCATAAGAATGGCCGTTAGAGTTCTGAGGATTCTTCTGCTTTCCTGTGTTTTAACCCTTCATCTTCAAGGCCCTATACAACAGCCACAGTTCTTCCAGTTAAGATGCTGCTTTTTGGAGTCCTTCATCATTTCTCTGGGGATTGCTTTTGAAGAACATGAGGCTCTGCTTAGCCCTAAGCACTACTGTCACAATTCTGTTCTAATTCAAGTCAGTGAGAGTTTTACTATTGATTTCAATAGGAAAAAGCTTTGGTCTTAAGTTAATATTCATAACCTTTACCAGATCTGGTAAAGATGAATATTTCTAAAACTTAAAATGCAAGTAATTTCATAGTGATTTAACCTTATCTTACGTATATCACATGGATGACATGCAGTTCCATAGATTCCAATGAAAACTAACCTGCTAGGATTTATTTTATAATGTGGCCTACATAAATATTATGTCAATCCCACACCTACAGCAGTGCCATCTTTGGAAAAAATCATTATTCTCTCTTTTTATGCCTTTGTTTTGGTTATGATGGGGCCAGGAGTAGAAACACAAAGAAAATTAGATTGAAATAAAAGCTAAAATAATGCCAGAGTTCTGATTTTTAAACTGTTATTAGAACATTCCCTGTTAAATCTACCACATGGGACTAGATCCTGATCTCAGTCACACCAGTGTCAGTCCAGAGTGACTCCCTGTAGATAATAAAGTTACTCCAGAGTTATACTAGCTGGTCTAACTGGAATCAGACTTTTGGCCTATAATTAATTGTTTTGTACTTTGGTTTACAGAAAATATGATGATAATGCATCACAGAATGAGTCACTTAGGGTCATTTAAGTGATAGCCTTAACTTGGAATTGCTTTAATTTTGTTTTATTGTAAGCTTAATTGTACAGGTCACAGCAGTTAAAATATAGCTAAGTGCAAGTATAAGATCCACTTTTTAGAAGTAATAATGCAAATATGTTAACTTAGTAATTTCGGAGCATGTAGCTGTGCATATGAAAATACCTGTGTGAACTGTAAGAAAAACAAACAAACTAATTCATTTCATAACATTGTTTGCTATGGTAGGTCATCAGTGAAATATTTAGATGGTTAGATTAAAAATCTTAGGTCACAGCTACACGTAAATTGGTTTGATTCCACCTCATGGTACAACCCCTGGGAGGGGTAAAGGCCAAGAAAATTTCAAAAGGATTCCTTTGCAGAGTTTCTTCCACATTATTCCATTGGAGTGGAGGAGGGGGTGGAATTTGTCATTCCATGGGATGAGCTTTAGGGCCAGCCCCCAAACTGAGTGGATGCATGGTTTACAAAGGACAGCAGGGCCATTTTTTAGAGGGCTGGTATCTTCGCTCTGGCTCTGTAGCCCTAGTATTTTTCCCTGCACCCCAGTCTCCGAGTCTGCTACCAGGAGCTGCCCACTGAACTCTCTCTTGAAGAGAGATTTCCATCACAGAAAAGTTCCAGAGGCAATAGGGTATAGCTTGTATTCCATTTCACAAGTAGTTTCCATCCAGGTGGGCTGGTGTGGGATGAAGTACAGTTTACTTTCTGGCACCCCCTGTACAGGTGTGAACTCTGCAGAGTGCCTCCATCTGTTGTGCAGTAGAGGATGACTGCAAAGAGGTGGCTCACACCCTCTTTTGCCTTGGCTCAGGAGATCCTTCTGCAGTTTTAGAGGGTGTGATCTGGGCCAGGATAATTCGTATTACTAATTTATACAGTAGTTTGTAACTCTCTTTTAAAACATCTGATAGTGGTTGAGTTGAATTGAAATCAGGTACTTTCACAACAGCATTTTGGCAAATCCTGAAATTTTGGGTGGTGAAGGAAAGCATGGCCTCTGTGAAACCACTTTGTTTTTCCTGAAAGTGTAGGTATGCATAAATCACAGGCAGAGTGGAAGGAACCATTGTGTGGTTATTAGATCATGGGACTGGCATTAGGGAGACCTGGGAGCAAGGCCAGTTCAACTAAATCTTGGGTTCCTGGTGAAGACATTCTAAATGGCTCTTCCTTCCCTTACTGCAGGGCACAAGATTTAAATGTAGATTTCTTCTTTTGTGCTAAGCTATGGAAATTGTGAGGATTCAGTCTTAAGCGAGGGAAGGATAAGGGATGTCCAGAACTGGTTGGTGGTTCTTGAAAGGATCAGCAGAATAGTGGTTAGATATTTTTCTTGCTAAACAGGTAGAGCTACCATACAAAGTGAGAGAGCCTCCAAAGGGCTCAAGTTATCATTCCAGAGCTCTCAGTGTGAAGCATTTCATACTCTGCACCACATGGCACTGGAACATAAGAATAAACATTGTACTACTGTGATGGGTTTTTCCCGGGGGCAACCTGAACCCTCTGTTCCACCAACCTAGGATCCCTCTCACACTATGATGCTGTTGGAAAACTACAAACCTCTGGCAGGTACTGTACTTACACAGACATCCACAGGCAGGGACATACCCAATTGCATCATATGAATGCTTCTCCGAGACACTCATGAACCAACAATAGAAAGGCTCCAGCGAATTCCCCCCAGTCCTGCTGCCTTGAACCCCAGAACTATACTATCTTGCCCTGGTCAGAAGCATGACCAGTGAAGTTCATTATCCAGTCCACCCCTCCCTTGTTGTGGAGAGGACATACACTAGCCTTTGTAAACTGAGCTGAGATTTCCCAAGCACTTCAACCAAAATGCAGTGTTTTAGATAAAATATAAAACAGGTTTATTAAGTACAGAAAGATAGATATTAAGTGATTCTATGTAGTAAGGATAGAGATCAAAGTTGGTTACCTAAAAAATAAAATAAATTTGCAGTCTAAGTTCTATAAACTAAACAGGATTTGAATCAAGCAGTGTCTCACCCTGATAGATGGTACAAACAGATCACAGAACTTTAATACACACACAGTACAACTCTCCTCCAACACAGGACCCCCTCCCCAGTTCAGAGTCTTTGTCTTCCAGATGTGTTTCCAGGTGTTTAGTTGTGGGGGGAGTGAGACCAACTGATGATGTCACTTCCCCTCTTTTATAGTTCTAGATCTTTGCTTGTGACATGGGGGTGTTCCCAACCTCACAGTATATTTAAGTAACACACACATAGAAAAACTTCATAACTTCACTTACAATGATAGCACATACAATTCAAAAGGATATTAATGTTTAACAGATCAAGACTTTTAAAATGATACCTCACAAGGCATACTTTGTACAAAACATATAATTATATGACAGTGGTGAATATGAGAGTTCCTACATGCTGCTTGGAAGCACAGAGTGCCACAACTACAATTTCAGTGTATCCCTGAAGGGATACGGCCTTTGTAGCATTGGGCCCTCTGCAGCTGCAGGTTTGCTAGCACTGTCTATACTTGCCCTGCTGAGTTCTCTCCTCAGTTCTGCCACTGACTCCATATGTGACTTAAAGCATGTTCCTTTAACTCAATGTATCTCATTTTACTTACCCATAAAATTAGGATAATATTTACAATGATATGGTGAAGGATAATAACATAATTTTTGTAAAATTCTTTATGAAGGATGCTTCACATGTGCTAAATGTACTATAGTGATTACATATGTAAAACACTTCAGCATCTAAACTTAATTTATAAAGAACACCATCAGCTAAAGCCATTGGCATTGTTGGGTGATAAGTCATCTGTTCTTTGGTTTATTATGCTATTTTTGAAAGAAGAATATAGATAATTTATTTTATAGAGCTAGAAAATGCATTCTCATTGGCAATGGAAGGTTATAGCTAACTATTAATTAGCTAATTTTAGATATTATTTTGTGAATTCTTGTCTTTCTTTCTGGAAAGTGTATTGTGATCTGTCTTCTGCTAAGCTAATTGTTTCCTTTCACAGTCCAAGATGTATGCAGATTTGAACTTGTAGCCAAGAACAGTGCTGCTGTGCTTCAAATTGCCAAAAGACCCCAAAGGACAGAAACTTAACCTGCTTTTATGAAACCATAGAATTACATTTATACAGGTTACCCCATGGGAAAGAAATGAACTGATCTCAATTCATTCCTAAATATTGGAGCTTTATGGGTCAAATTTGATTCCCTGCCCCACTGCCCAACACCTGGTTGTCTACTAAATGTAGTCAGTGGATATTTTTAGAAACTTGTTTTACATTAGGCATGTATAATATTTCTAATGTTTAACAATTTAGTTTCCAGTATTCTCATACTTTACAGGTTCTAATGGTATCTTGATATAAATTGCAAAAAGTTTAAGACTACAGAATATATTCACTACATGCTTACAAAGCACATTTAAACCAAAACTGAAATCACCTTGAAACTGGATTTATTTAACGAAGTGCTCTGTTCAGCCCAAATTTGCCTCCATGACTATTATCCCACAAAGGCTCTGCAAACCTTCTAGAGTCTACAACTGTGGAAACTATTTCCTATTCCAAGGCAATCTTTCCCACTTGGAAGAAGTTGTTCAATGCTGAAATTGGCCTAAAATGGTTGAGCAAGTCTAGCTGTTTTTAGGGACAGTCACAGATTTGGGCCCCTTTCATCTAGGAGACTTCCTCTCTTGTCATGCTCTGTCCCAACAGTTGAGATCAGCTGGAACACCTGAGCTGATGTTCCCTATCTTTCTATGTCCTTGAATCGGGAACAGAGCATGGTCTGTGGAGCTATCAGCCTTCACCTGCAAGCTGTCCTAGGTTTGTTCTAACTGCTATGGTTTCAGCAAGAAGTGTTACATGCTAAGAAATGGAAGTTGTAATATATAGAAATTGCTCTTCCTGACCAGCTCTGCCACTCCCAAATATGGAGATGGGACTTGGTTGCTTTGCACACTAGTTGAACTTTTTTCTGTAGTCAATATTAATTAGTCCATGGATTTTCCAGTCTGGTTCTGATGGTATAGCATATCTCTAAGACTATTTTTCAGGGCCACTTTTTCATTTGACTAGGCTAGTGAGGGGCAGGGAAGTCACAGGGTCTCTCAGTTTCATTCTGCATCTTTGATGTGAACTAGAAAGGCCAATTAGTTGGTCATTTTATAGTAGACCCGTAAAAGTGATCATAATGATATACAAACCTTATTTTTCTCAATATTTCTCTTTCTCAGACGTCAGTCTTCTCACCTTTTTCCTGATATTTTTTTTTACTGATGCCATCATCTGCTTTGGCTTACTATAAAGATACTCTGTGTGATTACAGGTAGCCAGAGATTTTTCAAAGATACAAAGGACAGTTAGGCCTCCACCTCCCATTGAAAGCCTACCTTCCCTTTGTACTTAGAAATCTCCCTCAGTGGTTGGTTTTGTTTGTTTGTTTTTGTCGTTTGACAAGTTGGGTGGAGGAGGCAGGATTTGGATCCAGATCAGGTTTAAATTAGAGTTTAGACTAGGGCTAGGCCTCATGGCTGGATTTGACTGAAATGGGACCTGGTAAACTGTTCAAGATTTCAACCCTAAAGGACAGAAATTTTATGAGATCAGCTGTTGATGCAATATTGTTGCCCTGGGGTTGAAATGTGATTTTTTTTCTGAGATTTTAGCAGTGTCCAAACTACAACCAGGAAATAAGCCCTTTCCCATTTGGGTCAGCAAGAAACCAGAAGAAGTGGTTAATTCAGATCCCGGGATTCTTAAACCCAGTTGCTTTTCTCCTCTTTCTGAACTCCGACCTTCCATCTATTATTATTTGTCTTTATAATAATGCCTAGAGGCCCCATTTAGGATTAGAGAGTCCCTGTGCTGGGTGCTGTACAAATATATATTATGTGACAGCCCTATCTCAAAGAGTTTACAGTAGAAATAAGGACAGGTTGTGCTGAGGAGTGATATAGAACACTTAACAGAGGGTGAGGAGATAAGGTAACAGTAACAGGTTATCTGAGTTTATTGTTATGGGAGGTGGTGCTGTTACACATAATTTTCAAAGTTATTTTTCTTAGTGTTTGAGCAAATGCTCAGTCTTGGGAACACATTGTGGTTTTTGTTTGTTTTTTTACTTTTTGCTGTGCAAGGTTCTGTGTAGAGGCAGTGCTCCTTGGAAAGAGAGCTGTGTGACCTGCAAAAGAGTTTTTTCTTTGCTTTGGTTTCTGATTTGGAGTCAATTCCTGAGGCAGAGTTGCTCACTGGGAATCTGGTATTGGAGTTGGGCTGGAGATTCCTGAAAGAAGGAATTGCCTGCATGCCCTTTGACCACCTTTGTTCCAGGATTGGTGTATATGTGTAAATAAAACAAGTTACACTTAGTGACACTCTGTGTCACTGATTATTCTTCCACTAGGAAGCCGACCTCTAAGACCCCAGACATCTGTTACTGTTTGGCAAAGGGGTGATACTGATCTCAGTATGGAATACTGGTGTCAAAAGAATGGGCAATTGTGTAATAGAGCATAATGAAATCCCACTCTGCAAATCTGGAAAAGAAAATAAATAATCCTGAGTGAAAGTGAATTTCTATTTAATCTTTCTGTGTGTTTTTCTTCTTTGCGCAGATTAAGATATACAAGTTTGCTTTTGGAATTTATTGAAACTAGGAGGAATTTACTGTGTCCAAAAGTAGGAATTCCTCAGCACATAACTGCTATTACCAGTCTTCTGCAAACTCTTCCTTGTACCATATGTAGCAATGCATTTTTACATTTTACATTTAAAAGTCCTGATCCTGCAAACACTTAAGATCCTGTGTCACTTTACTTACATGAAAGTCGTGCTGACTTTAGAGACCTTCAGTTGAACTGCTGTTGGGAATATAACTGTGCACATGCTTAAATGTCTGCAGGAATGGGGCCTAAATGGGAGAAGATTAAGCAGAATTTTAATTTGTGAGTGTCACACATGTCAGCAGTCAAAGCATATCAGTAATCAAAGAGCATATTGGTGAACGAAATATGAGCTCTCGATTTATAAAATTGGGCCCTGAAGCTGCAGACGTTTAGATTATGTCTACACTACAACTGAGAGCGAGTCTCCCAGCCCAGGTGATTGATGCTAGCGGGGCTTGAGCTAGTGCATGAAAAATAGGAGTATGGATGTTGTAGCTTAGACTGGAGCTCAGGCTCTTAAGCCTAAGGGGAGAGCCCAAGTTTTAGCCCAAGCTACAATGTCCATATTGCTATTTTTAGACTAATAACTTGAGTCCTGCTACCCCAAATCTGTCTGCCAGGGCTGGAAGGCTCAGTCCTAGCCGCAGTGTAGGCATAACCCCACACACATACGTACTTTTACTTACATGAGTAGTCCCATTGACTTGAATGGGATTGCTTATGTGGCTAAAGTAACATAAATGTGGAAGTGTTTGGAATAATCGGATTCCAAAGTATCAAAAGGGTAGTTATTAAAACTCAAAACCATGAGTTTGTCTTAAACTGGGGACAATCAGAAATATACTAGGGCAACTGCAAAATAACAATACATATTTAACTAACTGACTCTGAATAATTCTCCACTAACTTTCTGGTGCTCTTTTTCTGTGTGTGTGGGGTGGGGGTGGGGGTGGGGAGGGGAGTTAAGAGAGGGACCATGACAGTGAGGCTGTTTGTTTTTCAGGAAAGTTGTTTGTGATTTCAGGTACTCATGGGAAATCTCTTGATCAGATTCACATCTGTTCCTGTCAAAGTGGGTGCTAAGATACCGGTCACCCAGCAACCATGTCCAAGAGGGAATTGGGCCGATAATAACTTCAAAAAGGAATGACAGATGCTAGATTAGGATGAAAGACAAAACGCATGAAAAATGAGCTTGTTAGAATAAAAAATTTGTTCAAGCACCTTCATGCAAATTAAATGAATATTGAAAATTTGCTTGCAGTAATTTCTACTTTTTCTGTTGATTGAGAAGAAATAAAGATGGTACATATAAAACCATAAATGTATTTTTTTCACTAATTAACATACAAAGCTGTAGCTCTCTTCTAAAAATGAGATTAGCCACCTGGGTGCTTGGCTGTATACCACATATGTCACATCATTTTTGTATTGAGTATGGTTCTTTTGAAGGCATACCTTATCTAATTCTTTATAGCAAAACGTACAAGGAAGCAGCCCTATATTAATTAAAAAATGTTTTAGGTTAGTATATTTCTGTTTTTCAGCTAATGATTTTCAAGATAGATTTGTTTCCTGCTGTCCTTGAATTCAATTGGTGTAGTGTGCATTAATAAAAGATCACATAAGATGAGTTCAGACCAAATGCTAAGGTTTCCTAGTGACTGGTCAAACAATGTTTCTTTAAAACAAAATATGTATCAGAGTAACATGAAAAAATAGTTACTCTTTCATACGTATACATTAAGATAATTTAAAATCTAACAATTTTATTATTGAAATGTTCACATAACAGTCAGAATTTGGAAGGGGCTGATAAAATGGTCTGATTGAAAGAGGTTTCTGTGTCTTGGTTTAGCAATGTCTAATGTGGTCACGTACAGAAATTGATTTTCTTCAGAAATTAATTAATTTTTCATATCGCCCTAAGCTGCAGTTAAAAAGAGTGCATACTTGTCTGTTTTTTCCAGAAATATTGCCTAATCATATTAATACCATTGCCCCAAGGATGAAAAGATAATTGTACAAATGCATTTGGAAATATGTATCACTGAGTATTTATGATTAAATTATGCAAATGACCCAGCTCTCATCCTTTCCAGACCCAGATTGTCTAATTAGGATTGATATGCTGAATAGATGTTCCAGAATTTGAATACAAGCATGTCCAAAGAGCAGAAAATTGGAAATGACAAGGCTGAAATGCTAAGAAAAGTGTCTTTCCCTTTTATACTTTACTAATGTGGTGTTAGCAGTTGCAGTTTTTCCTTTGGCTATATTGTATGACTCATGTGTCCTACAAGAAACAAGTCAGGAAAGAAAATTCAACTTTCACAAATAGCACTACTTTGCTCTGGTGTTAATTTTTCTTCAAATTCATTTGGGCATTCCTCTGTCATCTAAAACGTTCTATTCCTGAAGATGAAATAATAACCTATTCCACAAAAATTAGGCTTTAATTTATACATTTTGCCATGTCCTCATGTACTGGTGGTAGATTTCTAGCTTGTAACCATCTCAGGTATTTGGATGATGCATACACTTCTGACATTTTTCTGGTGATTTTCTTGAAAAAATCTTGTATTTTTTTCTATTCAACAGTATTTAATGTAATATTTTTTTAAAAAAGAATTCATGACTCATTAAGCTCATTTATGGACATTTATGGGTTGGAATAATTACCACTAGAAAATCTCCAGTGTTTAAATCCTAGTTCTTCAGCAGGTTGTTCCTCATCTGTAGCTCTTACGTAGCTCAGAGGAAAGCCTAGTGAGTAGCAAAGAGGAGCACTGAACTGTCAGTACTTCAGCCTTTGTTAGCACTGGGAGTCACTCCATCTGAACTCTGCTGGCTCCTGCTTCCCATCTGCAGGATGATGGATTGCTATGTTTAATACATTTCAGCTTTTGTCTGTCATAGTGTGGATAGACAACACTATCAATGATTTCAACAGTGATTAGAGGACTGGTTCTACTCATTCCTATTGGCCAGACATATCCGAGGAATGTTTGATGTAATAACTCATTGGCACTCTTGTCATGCAAATGTATAGTAAAGCTAGGCATAGACTGTTCACATACTGTTTTAAACCAATAGAGAAGTCCACTGAGAGTCACTAAAACTACATAGCCACTTTAGAACAAAATTATACAAGACACCATTAAGAATGTTTTGGTTCTTAGTCTAAATATTCATCCCAAGTGATCCAAAGTTTAAAGATAAATGTATTTGCTTTTTATAGAACCAGCATGTGGTCTGTAGCAGTAATACATTCCACAGAGTGTGATGTCATCAGTGCTGTGACCATCTGTATTGAAGTGTTTAGCTACTGGTGATATGATAGGAGAGCAAGGGTTGTATTAAAGCAATAAGATATGACATGACATGTGTCATGCTAGGATTTGCAAGCCGTGGGTGCATTGTGATTCACAAGTCCAAGGGCTGAATGATTTCAACCACCAGAGAAGTTGCTATGTACCAGCAGAACACATGCCCTGGAGTGTCTTATTATAATTATAAAATGGTGCAATGGACATATAATTTGAAAAAAATAGTTAAAGAATGAATATAGTAGACATTATTTTATTAATACAGATAATGTGTTCTTATGCATATGTAGGCTTTACTGACAAGATAAATGATTTTTTAAAAAAATAACTATAAAATTCACTATTAAACTGAAAAATATAAATAAATTCTAATTACAGCATAAAAACATAATTATATTGTTGCTAGCTTTAAAGTTTTCATGCTTTGGACCATTGCCCACCATGACAGGCCAGGCTGAGGATAACTTTCACTTTATTTTGAACTGCAGGAGGAAGGGAAGCTAACTCAGGAGATGTTAATAGCTCTCAATTTATTTGTGTTAGTAGGAAATGGAATTTACAGGTTACAAGGACCAAGAATAAAGAACTAATAAAAGCCACAAATGGATGAATTGCTTATCTTAAAACGAAAGGCTCTCCTCCCCCAGTTAGTATTCTTGTGGCTATAGCATTTTTGACTTTTTATAAATCTATTCATTTATGGTTATGCCAGCTTTTAACTTTCATGACTCTGAATCTCTGCCAATCTGACATGGGAAAAATTCCGTCCTGACCCCAAATATGGCAATCAGTTAGACCTTGCTCATGTGGGTGAGACTCACCAGCCAGATCCCTGGGAAAGAATTCTTTGTAGTAACTCAGAGCCCTCCCCCTCTACTTTCCTATCTCCAGCTGTTGGAGGTATTTGTTAATAGCAGTCATGAATGGGCCATGTGCAACTGTAGGCAATCTCGTCATACCTTCCTTCCCCTTCATAAACTTATCAAGCTCAGTCTTGAAGCAAGGTAGATTTTTTTTGTCCTCATTACTCCCCTTAAAAGGCTATCCCAGAACTCCTCCAATGGTTAGAAACCTTTGTCTAATTTGAAGCTTAAACTTATTGATGGCCAGTTTACATCTATTTATTTTTGTGCCAACATTGCCCTTAACTTAAATAACGCCTCTCCTTCCCTCATGTTTATCCCTCTGATGTATTTATAGTGAGCCATCATATTTCCCCTCCACCTTTGTTTTGTTAGGCTAAACAAGCCAAGCTCCTTAAGTCTCCTCTCATAAGGAAGGTTCTCCATTCTTCTGATCATTCTAGTAGCCCTTTTTCTGCAGCTTTTCCAATTTGAATTAATCTTTCTTAAATGTGGGAAACCAGAATTACATACAGTATTTCAGATGAGGTCTCACCAGTACCTTGTAAAATGGTAATAACACTTCCCTATCTCTACTGGCAATACCTTGCCTGATGCATCCTAGGATTGCATTAGCCTTTTTCACAGCTGCATCACTTGGGCAGCTCATAGTCATCCTGTGATTGACCAAATACAATGAGGTCTTTCTTCTTCTTTATCATTGGAAACTGATACATCTCCAGCTTATAATACAAATTTTTGTTATTTCCTAAGTGAATGACCTTTCTATTAAATTTCATCCCAGTTCTATTATTCCAGTTTTCAAGGTCAGCCATATCTTCTTTTATGATCCTCCTCCATACCGGCAATAGCTCCCAACTTTTTGTCTCATTTGCAAAAAATTTTAGCAGACTCCCACTTTTTGTGTCAAGGTCATTAATGAAAATGTTAAATAATATTGGTTCCAAGACTGATCCCTGAGGAACTCCATTAGTAACTTCCCTGAAGCCTGACAGTTTCACCTTTCCTTTTGGTCTGGTGTAGTCTCTCCTTTAACCAGTTCCTTACTCACCTCTTTCTCACATTAATCCCCATTTCCAATTTAACTAAAATTTCCCATGTGGAACTGTATCAGATGCTTTACTGAAATTAGATTAGTAGATTACTACTGCATTTCATTTTTCTAGAAATTGGTTATCTTCTCAGTGAAAGAGATCAGATTGGTCTGGCATGATCCACCTTTTGTAAAACTATGTTGTATTTTATCCCAATTACCATTTACTTCTATGTCCTTAACTACTCAGACTTTCAAAATTTATTCTAAGACCTTGCATACAATTAGGTCCCACCAATGGTCCGGTAGTTTCCCAGATAACTTTTCCCCCCTTTCTTAAATATGGGTATTATATTTGCAATTCACCAGTCATAGGGTATGATCCCAAAATTTATGGATTCATTAAAAATCCTTGCTATTGTGCTTGCAATTTCATGTGGCAGTTTGCTTAATATTCTTGGATTTGGATTATCTGGGCTTCCTGATTTGGTTCCGTTAAATTGTTTGAGTTTGGTTTTCACTTCAGATGCGATCATTTCTGTTTCCATATCCTCATTCCCATTAGCCACCCTGTCACTGTCCCCAAGCTCCTCATAGCCTCAGTTTTTAATAAGAGTAAAGTATTCATTTAGGTGTTGGGCCATCCCTAGATTATCCTTAATCTCTACCCCATTCCCTGTTGTGATTGTGGAAAATCTGAGCTCCATGGCACACTTGTGGATTCCATATTTTTTTCCTTGTAAGAGGATGCAGGCAGTGGCAATCCTCCGAGGGAGGAAAGCTCATGCTAATTAAAAGCAGGAGTTTACCTTTCAAAAGATGTTGGCAATATGCCTGGGAGAAATTTCTGTCTTCAGTCACCATTTTTAATCTACTCGGTTATTTGGAGCAATCTTCATTTTAAGAGTTGCCTGGTTTTCAAAAATTGACTACATGCTTAAGTCATTGCTTAGGCATGACGTCAAAGTGCTCACTTGCCGTATATGATGATCAGAGAGGATCTAAGAGGTTTGCAGAAAGGGGCCTCAGCAATAAGAAGGGTGTAATCTTTACATTTACAGCTGCCAGCTTTTCTCAATTTGTGTACTCTCATTTAGCAATAGTTGCACAGCACTGAAACAAGGAGACCTGCAGAGCTCATTATTAATTTAGAACCAAAGGAGAAAAAAGAATCCTAAAATATTTAAAAAGAATATTTATTTAACTTGTTTTTTTAAAAAAATGTAATGGCTACTAGTTAAGAGCTACTGAAAGGTGCAGCTGGGCTGCTGATAGGGTTGGAGAGGTGGACTAAAAAAACAAAGGTGGAGAAGACAAAATATAAAGTAAATGTAGATCGTATGTGTGCATTCATGTACACAAAGGAAATTACATAGTAATTTTAAAGTAACATTTTTATTAAGTTTAATTGCACTATGAAAGAAGTCCATAAATAATATATTGATAGGTGTTATGTCAATAAAATATTCAATGTTAATTTTAAATAAGATACAATTAGGAAAATGTCAGTAGGCTTTAGGTGTTAGATTTGGTATACAAAAGTAATTCTGACATGTGGTGGTGGTGTGCCATGATAATGCCTTTGGCCCTGATGGCAAGATCGATGTTCTGGTTATGAGCTGTTGGTTGCACATAGTAGAACCTTTAACACTGAAATTTAAAAAAAAAAAAAAAAAAAAAGCAGAATCTCTTAAAACAAGTATACAAACCACACAGATGGACAACAAAATGATCTGTCAAGTGTGCCTTTATTATTATTGTTTGTTTTCTCTTGTAGAGGGAGAAACAAAATATTTGGAAGAAAACATACAAGTACAGTGGAATCTGAGTTCCCTACTTATGCAGAATTACCTCTGACTTCAGTGAGAGTTTGCCTGATGGATTAAGGGAGTTATCTATATGTGAAAATTAATCTGGAATAAGATAGGGTGTAGATTTAAAGTGGATTAACTATTCCTGATTAACTTCATGTGGGGACATTCTTATTCCGAAATGGAGTTATTATAATCATGGAATCATTGAAATGTAGGCCTAAAGGGACCTCGGTAGATCGTCTAGTTGAGTCCCCTGCACTGAGGCAGGATTTGGTATTCTAGACAATCCCTGGCAGGTGTTTGTCTAACCCAGGGGTTGGCAACCTGTGGCACGTGTGCCAAAGGCAGCACGCAAGCTGATTTTTACTGGCATGCTGCTGCCAGCTGGGGTCCCGGCCGCCAGCCCCGCTCTGCCCACTGCCTGCCTGGGTGAACGGAACCCCAGGCCACCAGTGGGCTGAGCGGGGCCGGAGGCTGGTACCCCGGCCGGCAGGAGCCAGTAGATAGAACCCCAGAGCGGCAGCGGGCTGAGCCGCTCAGCCCACTGCCGGTCTGGGATTCTGTCCGCTGGCCCTGCTCAGCCCACTGCCGGTCTGGAGTTCTGGCCGCCGGCCCCTTGCCAGCCAGGGTCTCAGCCACCGGCCCCGCTCAGCCCACTGACGGCCTGATTGAATGGAACCCCCGGCCGGCAGCGGGCTGAGCGGGTCCGGCAGCCAGGACCCCGGCTGGCAGGAGCCAGCTGAACCCCAGACCAGCAGCGGGTGAGCCGCTGCTGACCTGGGGTTCTGTCCGCTACCCAGCTTAGCCCACTGACAGCCGGGGTCCCAGCCATCTGCCCTGCTCAGCCTGCTGCCGGCCTGGGATACCAGCCACCGACCCCGCTCACCTTGCTGCTGGTCTGGGGTTCCAGCCGCCTTGCCCCCTGCCAACTGGGGTCCGGGCCTCCTGCCCTGCTCAGCCCTCCTGCCGGCTTGGGGTATCAGCAGCAATCCCAGGGCTCTGCTCCTGGCCTGGGCCCAGCGATCTGCAACCCTTATCAAAAATTACACTACGATTAGCTTAAAAACTAGAAAACTTAAAAACTTAAAAACTTTGTATATTACAGTAATCGTTAAAAATGTATAATGTTAATAAATACATAGGTTTGATGACACAAAGTAGTTGTACTCATGTGCCTGTGCTTAATTCGTGTTTTCAGTGATTTACCTTCTAAAAAAATCTTGCATGTCTCGCACCCCCAGAAAGGGCATCTCACACCCCCAGGGGGTGCATGCACCCCAGGTTAAGAACCACTGCACTAAACTGATAAGATCTGCATTTTAATTTAATTTTAAATGAAGCTTCTTAAACATTTTAAAAACCTTGTTTACTTTAAATACAATACTTTAGTTATATAATATAGACTTATAGAGAGAGACCTTCTAAAAACGTTAAAATGTATTACCGGCACGCGAAACCGTAAATTAGAGTGAATAAATGAAGACTCGGCACACCACTTCTGAAAGGTTGCTGACCCCCTGGTGTAACCAGTCCTTAAAAAACCTTCAATGATGGAGATTCCACAACCTTCCTAGGCAATTTGTTCCAGTGCTTAACTACCCTTACAGTGACAAAGTTTTGCCTAATGTCTGACCTAAATCTCCCTACAATTTAAGCCCATCACTTCTTGCCCTGTCCTCAATGGCAAAGGGGAACACCCTCCTCTTTATAACAACCTTTCATGTACTTGAAGACTGCTATGTCCCCCCCCGTCAATCTTCTCTTCTGCAGACTAAACAGGCCCATTTTTTAAAATGTTTCCTCTAAACCTTAAAATCATTTTGTTGCTCACTTTTGGACTTTCTCCAATTTGCCCACATCTTTCCCAAAGTGCGATGCCCACAACCGGACACAATATTCCAGTTGAGGCATACTCAGTGCTGAATAGAGTGGAAGAATTATTTCACATCTTGCTTACAACACTCCTGCTAATAGGTACTGAATGTTTGCTTTTTTTTGCAACAGTATTACATTATTGATTCATATTTAATATGTGATCCACTATAACCCCCAATTCTTTTCTTTAGCACTCCTTTCTAGGTAATCATTTCCCACTTTGTATATGTGAAATAGATGGTTCCTTCCTAATTGTAGTACTTTGCATTTGTCCTTATTGAATTTCATCCCATTTATTTCAGACCATTTCTCCTGTTTGTCAAGATCATTTTGAATTGTGTCCTTCAAAGTGTTTACAACCCTTCTTAGCTTGATATTGTTCACAAACTTTATAAGTGTACTCTCTGTCACTATTTAAATTGTTAATGAATATATTGAATAGAACTGGACCCAGGAGAGATCCCTGCAATATCCCATTCAATATGCCCTTCCAGCTTGATTGTGAGCTGTTGATAACTACTTTCTGAGCATGCTTTTCCAACCAGTTGTGAACCCACCTTATAGTAGGTTTGTCTATGCTATATTTCTCTAGTTTGTTTCTGAGACGGTCATGTGAGACAGTACTAAAATAGAGATATGACATCTACTGCTTACCCCTTATCAACAAGGATGTCAAAGGAGGATGTTAGGTTCCTTTGACAGGGTTCGTTCTTGACAACTCCATGTTGACTGTTACTTATATTTTCTTCTAGGTGCTTACAAATTGATTGTTTGCGCCATTATCTTTCCTGGTACTGAAGTTAAGCTGACTGGTCTGTAATTACCCAGATAGTCCTTATTCCCCTTTTATAGATAAGTACTATATGTGACGGGTTGGGTTACAGAAACCCCCTTGGGACTGCTACCTGATGTGCTGAGACTAACTCTGAGCCAGTTTTCCTTGCTAGCTTGGGACTTCTTTACCCTGTCTTGTTGAGCCACACATGCTAGCCAGCTGCAAACACAGACCCAGGTCTGAACCACGTCCCCCCAAAACTGCAGACTTAACTGAAAACAGCTTAAGAAATGCTCCTGTATCTAGCACCCAGACATGCAGCTCCCAATGGGATCCAAACCCCAAATAAATCTGTTTTACTCTGTTCCACTGAATGCATCCGATGAAGTGAGCTGTAGCTCATGAAAGCTTATGCTCAAATAAATTTGTTAGTCTCTAAGGTGCCACAAGTACTCCTTTTCTTTTTGAGAATACAGACTAACACAGCTGCTACTCTGAAACCTATATAAGGTAAACTCATAAATTGTCCACCCTCTATAACACTGATACAGAGATATGCAAAGCTGTTTGCTCCCCCCAGGAATTAATTACTTAGGGTTAATTTACAAGCAAAAGTGATTTTATTAAATATAAAATGTAGAATTTAAGTGGTTCCAAGTAATAACAGACAGAACAAAGTAAGTTATCAAACAAAAAACAAAACTCAACTCGCAAGTCTAAGCCTAATACATTAAGAAACTGATTACAGATGAAATCTCATCCCTAGAGATGTTCTAATAAGCTGCTTTCACAGACTGGACTCCTCCCTAGTCTGGGTCCAGTAATCACTCACACCCCTGTAGTTACTGTCCTTTGTTCCAGTTTCTTTCAGGCATCTCTTGGGGGTGGAGAGGCCATCTCTTAAGCCAGCTGAAGACAAAATGGAGAAGCTTCCAGGGCCTTTTATATTTTCTTTCTTGTGGGTGGAAACCCCTTTGTTCTTCTGTGCAAAGTCACACCAATAAGATGGAGTTTGTAGCCACCAGGCAAGTCACATGTCCATGAATGATTCTGCTTTTTGCAGGCTTACACCATTGTTTACATGTTAGTTTGAACGTTCCCAGGAAAGCTCAGATGTGGATTGGCATCTCCCAAAGTCCACTGTCAGTTAAGTGTTTCTTGTTCGGCACTTACTGAGAATAGTCCTTTCTCAAGAAGCTGACCAAATGCTTCACTGAGGCTACTTAGAATCAAATACATGGAGATACAAGTACATAGCAAATATTCACAACTTCAAATACAAAAATGATACACACAGCATAATCATAACCAGCAAACTACAACCTTTCCATAGACATTCCACTTGACCTCCTCTATACAAGACCTGTTGCAACAATGATCTATACGGTCACAGTTCATGTCAATAATGTCACACTATATTTTCCCTTTTCCAGTACTCTGGGATCTCTCCTGTCCTCCACGAGTTCTCAAAGATCTCAAGGAACTGGCTGAGGAGATCTCTAAGTATTCTAGGATGTATTTCATCAGTCCCAGCTGACTTGAAGACATCTAACTTGTCTGAGGCCTGGCCTACACTAGAAAATTAGGTCAGTTTAACTACGTTAGTCAATGGTGTGAAAAATCCACACTCCTGAACAACATTGTTAGGCTGACCTAAATCTCCATGTAGATGCCATTCTGTAGGTGGACAGAAAAATTCTTCTGTCAACCTAGCTACTGCCTCTTGGGGAGGTGGATTACCTACGCTGACGGGAGAACTCCTTCTGTTAGAATAGGTAGTGTCTAGGCTGAAGTGCTACAGTGGCGTAGCTGTGCTGCCCTTGCATTTTATGCATAGACAAGCCCTAAGTAATTCTTAACTTTTTTTAACCTCAGAGCTTCATTTACACTGAGGTTCACTATGTTAGCCTTCCAATAACTGATAAGTTTTTTAGTGAAAATTGAAATGAAAAAGGCATATAGCCCTTCGGCCATTTCTGCATTTTCAGTTGTCTGTCCCTCTTCATTGAATCATGGGCCAACCCTGTCCTTAGTCTTCCTCTTGCTTCTAATGTATTTGTGACTTTTTCTCTGGTTACCCTTTTGTCCCTAGCTAGTTTAATCTCATTGTGTGCCTTAGCCTTTCTACTTTTGTGCCTATATGCTTATGTTATTTTTTAATATTTATTCTTCATAATTTGACCTGATTTTCACTTTTCGTATTACTCCTTTTTGAGTTTCAAGTTGTTGAAGATCTCCTGGGTAAGTCACACTTCTTACTTCTTCTATGCATAGTTTGCTACTAATGTCTCTTTAAAAACCTACCAGCTGTCTTGAACTCTTTTTTTCGGATTTGCTTTCCACAGAACCAATTATCTCGGTTTTCTGAAGTCTGCCTTCTTGAAGTCCCTTGTCTTTATTCTACTGTTTTGCCACCTACAATTCCTTAGAATCATGAACTCTTGTCATTTCATGATCACTTTCACCCAAGCTGCCTTCCACCTTCCAATTCTCAATCAGCTCCTCCCTGTTTTTTAGAATCAGCTCTAGAATAGCATCTCTTCCACTGTCATAACAAGCTGTATCCAATGCATTCCAAGAACTTGCTGCATAATCTGTGCCCTGCTGTATTATTTTCCCAATAGATATCTAAGTGGTTGTACATTTGGATGATTTTGTTTGTTGTTTAAAATAGCCTCATCCACGTCTTCTTCCTGGTGGTCTATTGTAGACACCTATCGTGATATCATCCCCTTTTTTTACCCTTTTTATGCTTATGCAGAGACTTTCAACTGGTCTGCCTCCCTCTTCTATCTCAGCTTCAGTGCAAGTGTATACATCTTTGATGCGAGGCAACACCTCTTCACTTTTCTCCCTGCCTGTCCTTCCTAAACAAATGGTACCCTTCTATGCCAGTATTCCAGTCATGTGAATTATCCCACCAAGTTTCTGTGATGACAATTATGTTGCAATTGTGATTATTCACTAGTATTTTTGGTTCTTCCTGTTTATTCCCCATTCTTCTTTCACGAGTATACAGACTTCTAAGTTTGTTAGATTTTTTCCCCTCTATAGTCTCTCCTGTGCCCCTGCTATGATTGCCCATGTTACCCCCAGGTTCTGACCCTTCATCCAGGTCTCCATGTTTTGGACTTACTGTGGGCTGTTATCTCCTGCCCCTGTTGAATCTAGTTTAAAGCCATCCTCACTAGGTTAACCAGTCTTCATCTGAAGGTACTCTTTCCCTGAAGATAGTCTGAATACCCAACACCTTCACCCTCAATCACAGAGTCCTATACTCACTTCTGATCTGGTCAGGGTCATACCTTGAAGTATTATGAGTGCCCACAGGGATGAGTATCATGGGGTTGTAGTCGGAGGGCCAGATGATCCTTGGCAATCCTTCAATCATGTCTTGGATACAGGCCTTTGGCTGGCAACATGCCTCCTGAGATGCCAGGTCAGGCCAGCAGACAGATGCCTCCATCCCCCTTAGAAGAAGTCACTGACCACCACTGCCCTTCGTTTTCTCTTGGGAGCAGTGACCATGATTCTCTCAGCCTTGGGGGTACGTGGCTTCCCCTCCTCCACCTTTGGGGGAAGTTTCTTTATCCCTCGTTGCCAGGGCTTATTATGACTAATGAACTTATTAATGGTGTTAATAGGGCCTGGTCTAGAGTTAAAACTTAAAGTGGTATAGGTATGTCCATTGGGGTGTGAAAAAACCACACCCCCAGTGACATAGATATACTGACAAAACCCCCAGTGCAGGTGCAGCTATTCTGACAAAAGAAGGCTTCTATCAGGCTCCCAACATCAGTCAAGGGAGATGGTGTTCCTACACCGTCAGAACTCCTTCTGTTGGCATATGCTTGTCTACCTTAAGGGCCTATGTTGGCATAGGATCTGTAGTATAGACGTAGACCTACACTGCATGCTTAGGTTGATGCAATGCAGTTTACGTCAACCTACCTGTGGAAGTGTCTTCACTTAAATTTGGCTCCTGCCAACATAAGTGCCCCGCTATGTTGACTTAATAACTTCACCTCCCTGAGTAGCATAGAGTCAAGGTTGAGGTAATTAGGCAATTAGACACTGCATTACTTATGTTGACTGTTACTGGCCTCCAGGAGCTGTCCCACAATGCCCTACACTGACCACTCTGGTCATCATTGTGAGTTCTGCTGTGTGGAGCCAGGTAGGCAGGAAGCCAACCCTGCCCTTTAAAGCCCAGTGAATCTTTAAAATTTCTTTTCCTGGTTTCCCGGCTTGTCAAGCACACCGAGCAGCTCTCCATTGTGAAGTGTAACTGCCCAGCTGACCATGCTGGCTACACGCTCCAGATGTGCTCCTGCCTGGAGTACACAGGAGGTATTGGATCTCCTGGGCTTGTGGGAAGAAGAGGCTGTGCAGGAACAGCTCCGATCCAGCCATAGAAACATGGACAACTGCGAGCAGATTGCTCAGGAGAAGGACTACAACAGGGACCAGCAGTGGTGCTGCGGGAAAGCCAAGGAGCTGCAGCAGGCATACCAGAAAGCCATGGAGGTCTACGGTCCATCTGGTATGGAGCTGCAGACCTATCACTTTTACAAAGAGCTACACACCATCCTTGGCAGAGACCCCACCTGTGCTGGAGAGCTGGAGCAAGTTTGGTGCACAGATTCAGGAATGTGGCCTTCTACACCTGGAAGTTCTGCAGCCACAGCTCGACATCCCAAATCTGCATGACAAGGTGAACCCATCAGTCAGTGCTTTTTTCTCAGGCCCAGAACTGGTGCTCCATCATCTCCAGCTACTCCTTGAATGCCACCAACAATCCTGAATTGTTTTTAGGTCCCACAGAAATCTAGCCTCCAGGAAATTGTCATGTTCCCCATGGTCCTCCTTTGGTTCTGCAAATACTGTGCTTGCAATGCTCAAAACAAGCTGTGCAGGTTCCATGATTCTGTCAGAGATGGTGGGCAGCAAAGAGTGACATATGGGTTTGTGAGACTTTGAAAAGAAGGTGTGAAATATTATGGGATGCAGATAAATTATGGGATGGAGAGTACTTTATTATGGGACGTTGACCCCATTCTCCTAGACATGCCTGCACAACTCATTTTGGCCCCATTAGGCAAAGCATAAGCTTCCCAAAAGACCCTGCACTGGAATGGTGGGATGTGCCATGGCGGGATACCTACCCACAGTGCACTGCGTTCTGCATCAATACAAGTGCTCCTTGTGAGGATGTGCACGATTGACACGTAAAGCTAAGTGTGCACCACACAAGTGATTTAATAATTGTGGAGACTGTATACCAACGTAACTTAGGTCAACATATTTTTGTAGTGCAGACATGGCCATAGCCTCTGGAATAGCTTTTCCAGAATAACTCTCCATGTAGTTCAGCTCTAAGAATCTTGGGATCTGGCATACAATGAATATTTCTATAGTGAAATGTTTTATGAAGTGAAGTGGAATGAAAATCCCAAAGAGTTTCATTTTCTTTAAGGTGCCTTCATTTCTCATAAATCTTCCCTACACTAAAGTATTTTTCTTTTGGCAAAAGTTTTTAGAAATGGTGAGAGCACCAATGTAGACACATCTGCAACTCTACAGAATTTAACAACCTGTCATTTAGACCTATTGGGCTAGATAATATGGTGTTAAAAATGCTGATGGCTGTGGGAAACTTCTTCACACTCACACTTCCACTTTTGAAACTATACTGGTGTTTCAGAGTAGCAGCCGTGTTAGTCTGTATTTGCAAAAAGAAAAGGAGTACTTGTGGCACCTTAGAGACTAACAAATTTATTTGAGCATAAGCTTTTGTGAGCTACAGCTCACTTCATCGGATCTTTTTACACTGGTGTTGTTAATAATGGTGGGAAATGTTGTGCCAAAATATTTTTTAAAAAGTTAGGGCTTGCTTACATGGGGAAGTTTTACAGTAATACTCATAATCCCCATGTGTGAACACTCTTATTCTGAACTGAGTGCCTTTTTTGGATTAGTTTAAGTCCCTTTCCAAGAGACATAAGAAACTGAAAAAAGTCACCTTTATTCTGGTGTGAGTGTATGTCTCCACGGTAAGCATTACAGTTGTGCAGCAGCAGCAATGCCATTGTAGTGCTCTATCATAGACACTTATAGCAATGAAAGGGATTTTTCCATCGCTGTAGTAAATCTACCCTATCAAGAGGCGGTAGCTAGGTTGATGGAAGAATTCTTCTGTCTACTTAGTTTCATCTATAGTGGAGGTTAGGCTGAGCCAACTATGTCACACAGGGTATGAACTTTTTCACAGCCCTGAGTGATATAGCTAAGTAGACCTGTTTTAGGTACAGACCGGGCCTAAAAGTCTCTGCCTGGAGAGTTATACCAATATAATTGTATGGGTTTAAATTCACACCTTAGATTATATTGAAGAATTTTCATTGTGAACTAGTGGCTAGACCCCTGGCTTGTGACATGGAAGAGCTGGGTTCTACTCTTTGTTCTGCTGGGTGAGTTTGGGCAAGTCACTTCACCTCTCTGTGCCTAAGGCCTTGTCTACACAACCAGGGTAAGTCGACCTAAGTTACGGTACTTCAGCTACATAGCTTAGGTCGACTTACTGCCATGTCTACACCGCACTGCAGGAGATGCTTTCCTGTCAACTTACCTTACTGTTTCTTTCCAGTGGAGTACCCAAGTTGACTGGAGAGCACTCTGCAGTTGATTTAGTGGGTCTTCACTAGACCCGCTAAATCAGTGGCTCTCAAACTTTTTTTACTGGTGACCCCTTTCACATAGCAAGCTTCTGAGTGCGACCCCCCCTTATAAATTAAAAACACTTTTTTATATACTTAACATCATTATAAATGCTGGGGGAAAAGTGGGATTTGGGATGGAGGTTGACAGCTCATGACCCCCCCATGTAATAACCTCAAGACCCCTTGAGGGGACCCTCCCCCCAAGTTTCAGAACCCCTGCGCTAAATCGACCCCCACTGCATCAATCGCAGCAGCTTCAATCCCTGGTAAGTGTAGGCATGGTCTAAGTATCCTCAGCTGTAAAATGAATATAATGTAAAGTGCTCTGAGATGAAAAGTGCTGTGTTATTGCTAAGTATTATTACTATTACACAAAGCCTTTTAAACTAGTATGATGGTAAAAATGCCAGAAGCCACTAGAACCTTGTCGGAGTTTTTTTTGGAAATTTCGCTGTGCAGGTGTGGTCATAACGAAACTTCAGTCTGTTCAGATTGGTTCCATTGTGCTAATCCTCTTGGAATGCAGCAATTATCACCTACCATATAGGTGTTAAGTGCTGAATTTCAAAGGGATTATCACTTTCCCCCCTTTCTAGGCTATGAGAAGAAAATAAAATTGCAGTACTTCTTAAGGGAAATGAGAAGAAATTCCTGACTGCCAGTCTTCTTGTATCTGCTCCCAGCATAGGGGTTGACTCTGTGGGCTCTCCAGGGCTGGAGCACCCATGGAACCAGCAGCCAGCCCCCTCTAGCACCTCCCGTCCACAGGCACCCCCCCAATCAACTCCTCCCCCTCCCTCCCAGTGCTTCACAGCTGCCAGGATCTGCAGGATTTGCAGCATGCAGAAGGAGCTGTGGGAAAGGGGGAGAAGTGGGGAGAGGTGGGGTGGGGAGGGGGTGGAGCTGGGTTAGGAAGAGGTGGGGTAGGGGTAGGAGCGTGGAGTGGAGCAGGGGTGGGAAGAGGTGGGGACTTGGGGGGAAGGGGGGTCAGGGCCTGGGGCGGAGCGGGGGTTTGAGGACCCCTGGAGTCCAGAGGAAGCTGGTGCCTGTGGCTCCCGGTATGGAAGATGATGAACTAACTGGTTTTACTACAGCTGCTTACCACTGGGACTGAAATTGTAGAATTCTAGAAGCTTGCCACCCCCGAACCAGCTGTCAGTGCCTCAGTGTAGCTGCATGGTATGAAACCCTGCCACCCATTCTGAGTGAAGAGATGGAGATCTTTTTCCTGGGTAGATAGTTTTATCTTGGAAATGCAAAATTCTGGGTATAGTTAAATCCTCTTTTTTTGGAACTGCTTATGGGTAAAGTTAAGCAGGGTTAAGTAATAAAATGTCAGTAGGGTTTGAGCCAAAATCTTTTTGTAGAACTCCATTTCTTAGGATTCTAAATGCTTAGTTACTGGCTGCATTGACACTACTGAGGGATTATAAAAAATTAGCCACAGTCTGCCATCATTAGACACTCTTGCGCACACTCTCTTCTTTGTAAACCAATGGAAATTTGGGGAAGGGGGTGTTAAATAATGAAATGATGTAGTAATATTCTGGGTTTATTTAGGACTAACTGAGGCACAGAGAGATTAATTGAGTTGCCTGAGGTTTCACATGGTTTTTGGAGGAGATGGGGTTAGAAACCAGTTTTTCTTGACTCTCAGTCCCTTGATTAATCCAATTTTGTCTGATATGTTATGCAAACTAAGGGCCCTACTCTCAAGGAAAACTCCCATAGAAGTTCTGCCTGAGTATGAATTGTATAAGAAATTCCAAATAGAGTCCTATGAGCCTGATCCTGTATTCCTTGCACACGCAACTTCCAGTGACTGAAGTCATTGGGAGTTTTGGGTGGGATCCACAAGACTGCAGTGTAATTTTCATATTCCCAATTTTCAGCCTGGGAGTACTGTAGAAATGCGAGACTCACCGATGCAGCGCCTCCTGCTGGTAGTCTCGGGAATTAGCTCTTTCCAGCCCAGAGCATCCTCTGCTGGCCAGTGTCTCCCCTTCTCAGCCCTGGGTCTTCTCCTGAGTCTGGGTCCTAACAAAAGCACTTCCTGAGGTCCCTCCACTCCTGCTTCCTCAGGACCCTCTTTCTATAGGCCAATATATGAAGACAAGTCTGTGTCCTTAGTCCTGAGCCTTAGTTCAGAGCTCTTCCCCTGGGCCCTGCCCTGAAAATCGTGGTTTCAGGGGAGCTTTTTGAGTCATTGGGACAGCCCCTCCTGCAGCCACCAAAATCCTATGACTCGTGATCAACTCATGAGAGCTGGCCATGCTGCAACACTGCCTTCCCTTGGCTGCTCAGAGAGGACTCTCCTTCACCTACAACTCCCCCCTCTCCAAGGCTAAGGGAGCTGCCATCCAATCTCTCCATCACAATTCTCTGAAGTCGCACAGCTCCCTATATCCCCTAAATCTGCCTCCTGTTCCCCCTCCCCGGTTCACCTTGCACAGTGTCTCTGGTACTTCTCTCAGTGCCTGTGTCTTGTGCAGCCCTGGGAACAAAGAGTGGCAGACATTTTGCCTGTGGGCATGGCTTCAATCTTATTGAAAACTGGGGGAGGTAGCAGCCAATTTTATTAACGGAAACCTCTCTTCCACATGCAGATGAACTGTAGGTAAATGGTGGCCATCTTGCTGGCTTCCACCCCATTGACAGTAATTACTCAGCTGGCACAAGGTATGCAATGTTGAGCTTTACGTTAGCATCATTTGGAATATCATTACCAGTTTAAAACTCCAAATTCTTTGAACTAGAAAATGGGTAAAATAATCATATTGATGTTCCTGCATATTTGAGTCACACTGTTTCTTAAATTGCAGGCTGAAATTGTATCATAATACACAGAAACTGTTTTCCTGAGATTGCCCCTTAATATCACAGTAAATTAAGATTCAATTGAATAAAATATTTTAGCTCTTTATACATGGTGCTAGAAGTACCAGATATTTCACCAGTATATCTTGGTGGAGATCTGATTTGTTAATATAAGAGTTTATAAAGTATCTGCAACTTGTCTTACAAAAAAGAGGACATAAAAAGATTGTCTTTTAGTTCTAAGCCTAACAATGCTATCTTGGGTATAGCAATCTCAGTTTTAAATGTAAAACAATTCAGTAGAAGAACACATTCTGCTAAACTTAGCAAGTTGTTAGAATGAGTATTCTTAATTTTTAAAGCATTTCTGAAATATTAATTCATTTAGTCCATCTTTGTTAATGATAATGATTTGTTGACTTTATATAGAGTGTTTTGTACTGTAGAGGCGTTAACTTCTTAACTTTCTATATCAAGATGAGACTATTTTATACCTCTAAATGTCCACAGTGAAAAGAAAGTGCTTTGTATTGTTAAAAAGTGACATTCATCTAGTATTTATAGTGCATGCATAGATTTTGGTATTTATATAGGTAGAGATTCAACAACGAGTTTGAAGACAGGTGTCATCATAAAATTTAGAAATTTGTTTCATTGGGGCAGGAAGATAGCTGTAGTTATTTGGCTTGTGGATTTCGACATTTTTTTTTCACAATTTGATTTCATCATAATTCCAGTTGTTTTTTTTTATAAGGAGCTTTGTGTTGTAGAAATAACTTCACATTGGAACTGTTGGGTGAAGAATTTGGGTATGCTCATGTGAAATGTTTGTGACAGTTGTTCTGTGGTCTCTGCAATATAATGATCATGATTCCAAAGAACTACAGCTCCTCTTTTGTCAGGAGGATTTATGATGATCTGTTTTTGTAAATGATGTAACACACATTGTTCCTCCTTTGTTATATTGTGAAATTTAGTAGGTCGTCTTAATTGTTTGATTGATTTTTCTCTTTGTCAGTTGTCTACAAAAGCATCTAGTGTCTGAAATTCACCAGGAGGAGGACTAAGCAAGAAGGATGGCTTTTATTTGAGTTTTCTGAAGGCGTCAGGAGGTTTAGGAATATTTGTGATATGTCTTTTGTTTTGTGAATTCTGGAAGTGGGTATGCAAACACGTGCTTTTTTTAAAAAGTGCCAAGTGTCGCTATATCTTTTAAAATCATTAGCATATTTCCTAACTGAAACAAATGTTAATTCTTTAGATAATACCAAATATTAAGCAGCTGTGAGTGATTCATTTTTGTTATTGTTTGAATAGTAAAAGCAGGCTGTGCTACTTTACACTATAGATTTAGAGATTATAATATAACTTTAGAATGCATATTGGTGTGGAGTGAACTATATTTTAGTGGTGAAAGACTGACCCCAAAGAAGTCAATGGCAAAACTCCCATTGACTTCATTAGGGGCAGGATTTCATCCTAAGAGACTCTTAGTTTTCACTTTAAACAGATACAACCAAATTAAAATACTATCCAAGCAAACTTTTGAGCTTCAGCAGTTATAGAATAAGCACTGTCTTTGCAGTGCTGACATTTTTGGTGAAAATCATTCCACCCCACTAGCTGGCAAAACATCAGAAGAAATTGTCCAAAGGCCAAACTAGCTTTGGATGTTCACGCAAGAGATACCGCTGAAGTTACACATGTTCACACAGATACACTTGAAGTTATACACACAAGGTTAGAAGGGACCACAAGGATCACACATGTTCACATAGCTGACCTTAGAGTCATATGTGCACTGAAATGCATCATTTTTCTTTAGGCTGCTGCTTTTCAGAAACATTTAAAGACAAGTCACATTTTTATATTAATTTCAACTTATGCTACATTTAGATTTAGCAGAAGGGCTGAAAAGATAATTAGCCACCAAATTCACTAATTTATACAAGGCCCAAATACATACTGCTGCCACCATATTTTTATTTTGTAGAAGTAATACTGTAGTTTTGTTTTTGTTTTTTGTCACAGTACGTGTGATCTCTTAAAATAAAGCTTATAGGTTTCTTACCCATTTAACACTCACTGTGAGTGCACATGTGGGCATCTATCGGGAAATAAACAAAAACTGAGACTTGGTCTTTGCCAAAAGCGCAGGTTTGTAGTGCAACAGTGTAGCCACTGGGCTACTACAGCAATCTGCGTTTCATATGAAACATTGTTTAGGGTTCTTTTGGGTTTGTTAACACATTGATTTTTTGTTAACCTCCTTGCTGAGAAATCCCTTTCAGTGCAAGACTAAACAGTTGACCTTTTAGGAATACATTCTTTTGGTGGCCTGAATGACTGTATACCTATATAAATAGACAATACACAATAAAATATTAGCTAAGCTAGCTTTACTGATTTTTTTTCTTTTTAAAGACTGTTTCATATTGAAAAATGTTGAATGGTGGGAATCTAAGAAGGAACTAAAATGTCTAAATAGCTCATTCTACCTATGCTAATTTTGAATTAGAGTAAATTCTTCAGGCTAAATTCTACCTTCAAATACATGCAGGCAACTTTAATTGACTTCAGTGGGCATTATCTGAAGTCAGATATTGGTGATATTTGCTTATTTTAGGTTGTTGTGGTGACTGTTCATTAATTGGGTATGAAATAGTAATGGGAGAACCTCCAAAAATGTTTCAGATAAGCAGTCCAAATGTCACCTATCTGAACCTATTGGGCTTTCAAGATGAGGTAGAATTGTGCATGAGGACAGCCTTATTCATGAGATTTCTCATGCTCCCACTTACCACTTGGGCCACAACCACTGTGTTAAGTCTTTCTTGTGCTATTTCTACATGTTTGCTTCTGGTCCTGCCCATAACTATGATGCTCAGGGGCATGTGAAAGCAAGTAATAGGTTGGGGGCATGGAGGATGGGGGGAAGATGGAAGTATTATAGACATGCATTGTGTATTGTGCATTGCATTTCTGATTTCGTTCTTTGCTTTTTTTTTTTTTTTAATGTGATGTCCTTTGTAAAGAATCCCAGTATATTCAGAAATTTCTTCTCTGTAGTCCCAGTACTTTTTAATACTTGGAGGTGCCTAGGCTTTTTTGTTGACCATTCGTCTGGAATTTACTCTCTCAAGTTCTTATAAGGTTGAGTCATTTTGTGTTTCTTGTTTGAGGTTGTAAAATTTGGCTCGGAAATGGGTGGTACCTGAGACTCCTGTTTCTGTTTTGATGTCAGTATTTGTAGTCATTCTTGAAAGAATATCTGCTAGAAGAAACTTCTTACTGCACCTGTATTACATATTTAATGAGTACTCCTGCAATTTCATGATCATTTTCTGAAATCTAGGTGGCATTTTGCACAATGCTGTCTAAAGTGTGGTCTGTTTGCATTTGTACTGATTCTGTTGATAAACATATTCATTAAACAGCACACAACCAAGTACTTCTTTTTGATTCTGGGCATAATTCTTTGTGTTTTAGTCAGTGTTTTGAAAACACGACCTTAGGAAATCATTTTCCAGAAGGATAGACTCCAGCCCATGTGAACTTCTATTGTAAATTCTTTGTAAATCTTAAATTATTTTAGAATTGGTGCTTCTATGACAACTTTTTTAAGTATCCAGAAGCTTTTTTCTTACCAAGTGTTATTCTATGCTCTTCTGAAGCAGAATTCTGAGTGGATCCCTTAAATGTGACCAATTAGGGATAAATTTGCTGAGATATATCATCGTGTATATGAATCTCAGAATATTATGCGCTCTCTCATTGTTTTGATGACTTTTACCCCAAATCACCAGATCATAAACAATTCGTTACTTCCATCCCAGCCAGATCCCCAAAGATCTTTGACTTATTGTGCTTGTTGAAGTCAGGTGCTGAGGCAATTCCAAAGGGAAGTCACTTAAGCCTATGCTTAAACCTTCATATATAAATGTTCTTGTTATCTGCTTTGTTCCCTGAATGATAAGCCTTCCTGAGCTTTCCAGTATCTCAATAACTCACTTAATGCTAAGTGTGGGACAAAATGTTATTTTTGTTGTTGTTTTTTTTTTTACAATGAAGTTTTCTTTACTACTAGGATGGCATATTCTGTAGTACCATTAATTGATAACTCCATGGGTTTCTATACTCTCTCCTACTATTTTTTTTTTTTTTTTTGCTTTAGGGCATTTCCAATAGATCTATATCTATCTATATCTGTTTTTCCTCTATCCACACCATCTCCAACCATTTATTTTGCATCACTAACTTTCTATGAAATGACACAGAGGTCAATATATCCTCAAAGTTGTCTTATAACATGTTAACCCTTGCCTTACTGCTGCCTGCTGTCCATTACTAATGCCACAGTATCTTCCCTCTCTCCATTCGATAAATTGTATTCTCTGTTGAGATTCTAAAAGTTATTTATATTTTATAATTTTGTTACTGCTCGCTCATCCCCTAATATATAGTAACATGGCAGCATATTTTCTTCTTTAACTTCCTTCTACACATCTCAGTAACTCATTGAGTCTTCTCATTAGAAAAGTTCTTGTATGCCACAGTTATTTATTTGGAGATAGAGCCTCACAAAAAGTAACATTTGTGGAGCTGCTCTTGAAGTGAATCTGGGTAAATTGCAAGAAAACATCTGACCAATGCACACACTTCTCAAATGACAAACCAGGTAAAGCTGGTTGGCAAATGACATGTGAAAGCAGACTTCTAACAGGCAAAGTGTTTGACACTTAAATATGTTGTTATGAAGAAATAAAAAATGGATGCTTTACAAATTATGAAAAATACAGTGCCTATTTCAAGTAATGTTTTCAATAGAAACATGAAACTGGAATATGTCTCCTTACCACCTTTAAAAAGAAAAGGAGTACTTGTGGCACCTTAGAGACTAACACATTTATTAACTAAAATAAATTTGTTAGTCTCTAAGGTGCTACAAGTCCTCCTTTTCTTTTTCGGATACAGACTCACACGGCTGCTACTCTGAAACTTACCACCTTTATGTTTATTATGTTGGTACACCTGCTTCTTGTTGTAATAATGGTGATTTAAAAAAATGCCAACAGCTTAAGACTTATAAAGAACATTACAGCTTTTGTGACAACTTTGGTGAGGGGAAGGAACAATATATCAAGAATTACAGGGGAAAACATGGGAAGGTTAAACTTTGTGTCTATGAATTTTGGGTCCACTGATAGTATCCCTTGTGAGATTATATTTGCTGACCAGTATGTAAAAGGTAAGCTAAGAGCTATGGCTGCAAAGCATTCAGTTTACACAAAGAAAGCTCAAGGCTTGTGCATGTCACATCTCTCTTCTCACATACATCTTTAGCTAAGGTAGTCTCTTCCAGATATGCAGGAATACATCATAAATACCTATATTCTAACATCTCTGCTTACTACTCAGAATTCTTAGCTCTGAAAGTTTATTGTCTTTAAAATGTATTCAGTTTATTTACTGTTTAATAGTCAGGTTTTTGTAGTATTCTGGAATAACAGCTGAATTCAAGTTTGTATTTGCATGTCACTAAGCTTCCGATTTCTTGAGTTCCATAGTGCCTGTTTATAGCATGAGTATGGCGTGGAGCAGCGGAAGCTTTTCAGGAGGAAACCAGTGTTCTTGACCCAGATGTGGCTGTGTGGCCACTCTTTATCACCGGTAGAGAGCTCTCTCAGCGACAAAATAAAAACACCTCCAACGAGGGGCGGTAGCTTCGTTACCGGGTGCGTGGCTTCTGCCAACAAAGTGCTGTCCACACTGGCACTTTTCGCCACTAAAACTTTTGTCATTCAGAAGGGTGTTCTTTCTCACCGCTGAGTGACAAAAGTTTTAGCGACGGAAGTGCCAGTGTAGACAAAGCCTAATAACCCCAGTACAGCATAGTCATTGCTGGTTTGTTTACTGAGTGTCCAAGCAGAGTCAATATGTACTAGAAACAGCTTTAGAGAGATACTTTGCAGAGGTAGCAAGTGAGGATTACACAATGTCTGGAACTCTAGATTCAGTCTCCAAGTAGGTGGAATCATTTAAATACAAGGATTGATTCTAGTCAGGGCTATGGAGGAAAAAGAAATGTGGGAAGGGGGTTTGGTTGTGTCGTATCTTTGAATGGTCCCTGTAGTTGTTCTTAAGCCAGAGGCATGGTGCCTCAGTGAGCTGAAGACAGGGCCCATGTCAAAACCCTGTTGGAAAATCTAATTTTATTCTGAGGGCCCTTTACAGATTTTTCTTATATGAATGGCAGAATTTCTTTCAGACCCTGTTTTGAAGAATGGAAGAATTTTTAGACTTTAAGTATGTTTCAGTGATTGTTGGAGGGAGATCTTTTGGATGACCAGGCTGTCAGGGTCAGGATAGGGTTTGCCAGTTGGTTGGATGTATTCCTGGAGATTTGATCACATGACATAATCTTTAATTAAAGATTAATCTTTAATTCCTGGAGACTTCAGGCCAATCCTGGAGGGTGGGCAACCGTAGGTCAGGATCTTGTGGTTCACATGAAGAACCAGGTTGACGATATTGAGAAAATGTATAAGAAGACCCTTCTTTCTGTGGACAACCAGACAGGTTGCTAATCCTGCTAATCAGGTTTATTCTGATAACATAGAAAGGCAATGAAGATAGTGTTTTTTAAAAAAATCAGATCTCTCTGTGCCACACTTACACCATCTTGTGAAAAAAGAGAAAGGTGGAGAAGGAGCTGTAGAAGGACTGTAAATCATGGTATCAATAAGGCAGACATTCTTAACCCTTTACAGGTGAAAGGATTTTGCCTCTGGCCAGGAGGGATTTTATAGCAGTGTATACAGAAAGGTGGTTACCCTTCCCTTTATATTTATGACACCTCCCTTGCTGCAATTTAAGCCCATTGCTTCTTATCCTATCCTCAGAGGTTAACAAGAACAATTCTTCTCCCTCTTCCTTGTAACAAGCTTTTATGTACTTGAAAACTGTTATTATGTCCCGTCTGTCTTCTCTTTTCCAGACTAAACAAACCCAATTTTTTCAATCTTCCCTCATAGGTCATGTTTTCGAGACCTTTGATCACTTTTGTGATCTTCTCTGGACTTTCTCCAATTTGTCCACATCTTTCCTGAAATGTGGCGCCTAGAACTGGACACAGTACTCCAGTTGAGGCCTAATCAGCGTGGAGTAGAGCGGAAGAATTACTTCTCATGTCTTGCTTACAACACTCCTGTTAAAACATCCCAAAATAATGTTCGCTTTTTTTGCAACAGTGTTACACTGTTGACTCACATTTAGCTTGGGGTCCACTGTGACCCCAAGATCCCTTTCCTCAGTACTCCTTCCTAAGTAGTCATTTCCCATTTTGTATGTGTGCAGCTGATTGTTCCTTCCTAAGTGGAGTACTTTGCTTTGTCCTTATTGAATTTCATCCTCTTTACTTCACACCATTTCTCCAGTTTGTCCAGATCATTTTCAATTTTAATCCTGTCCTCCAAAGCACTTGCAATCCCTCCCAGGTTGGTATCATCTGTAAACTTTATAAGTGTACTCTCTATGCCATTATTTTAATCACTGAAAAATATAGTTATTTAATTCTTAGGGAAAGAGGGAAATGGTCTATGCTCATGCGCTGATATTATTGCACTTGTCTGATCAGTATTTTTAATAATAATAATTAATTAATACTTAGCTCTTATATAGCACTTTTCACCAGTAGACCTAAAAGTACTTTACAAAGGAGGTCAGCCATATTCGCCATGTGCACTAGACATATCAAACCCAATTTTTTAGCAGAATGAGTTTTAAAATAAACCAGGTCTAAAACATTACAAGAGGCAATCAACTAGGGGATTACTATTTTGTGAAATGTGCTTTCTTTCTCTTCACCTTCAAAGTAATGCAAATCTATGGTTAGTAACACAGTAAGTATGCTCATTGATATTTATTATTAAGTAGCTCTTGACACCTGATTGAGACAAGGTGAAAATCTTCATAACTGTTAATGTTCAAATCTGTGTGCTAGAGAGAAAGAGGGAATAAGATATATTGCAGGCAAGGAATATACTCTTATTTGGAATGACTCAAGGAGGCAATTTTTTACTTTGTTCTCAAAGTTGCCACATGACATGATTTCCATTTTTCACTGATCATTTTGGAAATAATAGTAACATGATACTATTAAAATCAATTGATTGAAAATTTATCAATTAGAAATAGAGTATGGTGAAATTTAAATTCAAGGTTAACAATCAGTAACTTAAATATATCAGCAATGGTGTGTGTGTGTGTGTGTGTGTGTGTGTGCGCACACACACACATATTTATTTTTAGGCTGGTGAGCAAAACCCAGCTTCTAGTCATTTTTGTTTCATGCCAATTTAATTGATTCAACTCCCTTTGTCTTCCCACATACTTGAAAATTAATTTAATTTTATGTTTACATAGTCTCTTTAATTCCAATGGATGTTAAGCATTTTAGACAGTGTATAAAATATAGAGTGAGCATTGTTCCACCACTGAAACATAGGCATAATTGGAATGGAACACAACAATTCTTTAACAGCAAGGAGCAAAATGTAGAGATGTTTTAGAATAGGATGTGAAGAAGAATTTCATATCCAATTGAAACTGCATAGGGAATTTAGGTGCGCCAGAATATAATTACCCAAACTGGATTTTGATCAGGACACTCTGGTTAACACTCAGATTTTAGTGAAGAGTGCTAAGGATCTGTACAGAAAAGGTTAGGACATAAGTTTGCAATGTAATTTGATGGGATGAAATCCCAAAAATATGGTGAACTACTAGAATATTAGCAACAAAGATATGGTTAAAAAAAATCCCCAAATGAATAAGACTTAAAAAGAATGATTTCCTGGTTCTATTACTTAATTCGTGGAAATAATGTTTACCAGAAGTTGGATCAATTGGTGGTGATTTGTACCTGCCCACTTGGGAATGCTTTGTGTGCAGTGGATGGGGTGATTGAGTAGCCACAAATGTAAACTTGGATAATGCAGAGATAAAGGCCAGATATCTATCTGGGTAGATACATTAGTAAATAGTTGTGTGTTCCTTCAGATTATCTGTCTCCACTGACTTCTATTTCACAGACCTAGAAATAACCACTTGGCCTCTAATAACATTTTCTGGATCTGTACTTTTTGCCATAACCCCTCTGTTATATAGCAACACTTGCTGATTCAGCAGCAGTTTCTTTCCAGTGTGCAGTTTCTAAACTGCATCATTACCAAAAGCATATGACTTAGAAACATGGTGTAAATGCTTTACTTAGAACACGATGAACAAATTATTGAGTAGTGCATAGACTGCTAAAGTAACTTTATCCTAAGGGACTTTTCACCATTTTAATTGATTTTTTCCTTGAGATTTTGCTCATCTTATTAAATGAGTCCTTAGAGGAGTGAAACAGTAGGTTACCTCTTTGAGAGCAAAGGACAACCTGACTTATTTGCTGCGATTATCAATTTGTCCTTATCTTCATAAAGTGAAATACTTTTTCATCCTTCTGAAACAGCTTGTGATGATGAATAAAACAATAAAGAATAGTCGGTGTGAACTGCAGCTAGATCCTATTTAATTTTTAAATATCACATGTAATTTTGTGAAGATTGAACATAATTTTGTGTCTTCTACAGGTTTTTGGCAGGCACAGTTGATTGAACTATTACATTTTGTTTTATCTGTACTTTAACACTGAACAGTTACATTTTTAGTAAAAATATGTTCTGTGTTTAGCAGCACTAAACCAGCCTTCCAGCCTCAGTCTATCGAATGAAAAATGTGTTGGAGTGTGACACATGATTCTAGAAACTATTGGATTCACTCATAGCTTTTTAGCCTGCTCCCACTGAAAACCATGGCAAAGTGTGGGGCATAGGGCCCAATATGTACTATGTGGGTGTGCTGAGTGCTCCTTTATGGGCTTGATCCTGAAATGTTGAATTCAGTGGGAATGTTGCTATTGATTTTTTCATGTGATAGCATTTTTCAAACCTGCTCAGTGTGGTAGTGTGACCTGTGCTAACAATTTTTGCTTCCTCCTTCTTCAGAAAGTCTTAAACACACAGTGCGGGCTTTTCCTCACTTGCTTTCTTTAACAAAGATGCCTATTGAGGTGAATATTAACTGCCTAACCTGTTATACTGGATATTGATGATAATAATTTGCTTTTACAATAGTAGGGTGGGCCTTTGGTCTACTCTAGTTCACTTGTCTATCATTGTTCCCATATTACTCCCTGCTTCTGTGTGCATTGGGTCAGGCCCAAGTTACAGCCCAGATTGCATCCTGCATTACAGGTAGCAGTGCGGGAGAGGAAGCAGGTTCCTGTTCCGTCCAATGCACTGTCCAAAGTAGCTTTGCCAGTGAATTGGGGAATGTATGCAACACCAGGGGTAGGCACAGTGCAGTTTATTCATGCCATGGAATAGTGGAGAAAGTCAGGGGGAAATTTTGATTCAGATGATCACAGTATCTCACCTGAGCTGCTCCAGGGGCAGTGCAACAATGCACTGTCCTGCTCAAGATTCATGGCAGAACTATAATTCAGCCCTAGTTAACTTAGTTTTAATAATTAATTTTTAAATTTCTTAAGTGAATTTGAATTATTATTTTTAAAATGCTTCCTAATAAAATCATTTCCCTTCAATCTTGTTTGGTTTAAAATTCTATGGTTAAAAAGTCTTACATTGAAAGAAATGAACAGTAAATCAAGTTAATGATGTTTGAATAATTTAAATAAAAAATGTAAGTGACAAATTATTCAATACTTTCACTTAGACTAAATAAAAACAGCAAGGCAGGCAAGCTACTTTGTACTCTTTTCGTAATGAAGTGTTCTGTTGGAAATGGGAAATTTTCAAAATATTTTCCCAAAGTGTTTTCTTGATACTTCTATAAAATAAAGATACGTGTTTATATTAGTCTTCAGGAAGATTCCTTCTTATGGTCCTGATCCTACTGTATATACCCTTTTTCTCCTTTTGTTCTGTTTAAAAGAATGGCAAACACTCAGTAGACTTATTTTGGGGGAGGGAAAGGTTGTATATACTGCACATATATGTAACCCCCTCTTATGTACAAATAACAGAAGGTATGTTGGGTTCAAGCTGTTTTATTCCTAAAATGATTTGATATAAGAATCACAAGTTAGTGCTCAGTCAGTAGTGATTTGATAAGTTTAAAAGAAATAGTTTTCCTTGCTTTTGTCATTAAGAGATCCACTTCATTCTTTTCCTATTTAGTTGTCTACTCTTTGTCAGGCTTCAGACTAATGAGAAAGTCTTAGAATGGTCCTTTGCTGTCTAAACACCAAGCACGTAAATGCTTTTCAATAGAAAAAACACAAGAAATGCGTGCAGAGATAATACATAGCCTGAAAAATACTTGCGTGCTGACAGCTATCCAACAGTGTTGTCGCAGCAGGAAGACATCAGTTGAAGAAACAGATAGTGACCTCAAAAAAAAAAAAAAAAGAGTCTGGTCAGCAGTGTGGACAGGGTTTCACAAGATTATAAATCACCCCAGGGTCGCTCTGTTCCCACCATAAAGAGAGCATGGTCGTTTTATTGTAATCTAATAAGCTATGGGAGGAAAGGACAGCTCCAGTGTGTGTGTTTGAAAAAAAAAAATCTTGATTACAGTTTCAAAACTATATAGTTTCCCTTGCCATTGAAGTGCAGATTATGGGGGTTAAGGCCATTTTAGGATTGGATTACCTTTTTATAGCTGTATGTTATTCCCTTGTTCATGAATCAGAAAGTACTTAAATTAAACTGAACGTTTGGGAGTAATCCTAATATGTAGTGGGGTGGTAGAAAATTAATCACTATTTAGTTATAGATTATTAGCCATGTAAATCTTCATTTTCAAGAGTTTTTACACTGAATCAAATATCCATCTTTCACTTGATGAGTTGAGAGGGGAATACATATCTCATAATTTCAATCTTGTTCAAAATGTTAGTGTGTGCGGTGACATGAGAGTGAGAAGAGGCTGGGTAAAATATAGTAGAACTATGTTTTTAATGTCATTTTTGCTTCCACTTTAATCCTGTTTTCAGCATAGGAATATCGTACCTGCTTCCTTAATTCTATACTGATTGTTAAAAAGTAACACAAGGAAAGTTTATATTTTAGGATCCTTCATCTTTAAATCTTATAAGTAAAGTCAAAGCGGGGATCTGCAGGACCCAAGACAAGAAGCAGAAGGAGGGTCTGCTGTATCCTCTAATTTTTCTGCCTTTTGCAGTTTTTTCTCCCATAAAAGATTTTTCAGATTTTCTTCCAAACCTCATGTTTTTTGTTCAGAATTTAGCAGATGATTGAGATAGACAAGTAAAGCAAGTAGTTCCAGAAGGCAAGTGATGATGTGAGCAGCAGAGCTCTAGATGGTTGATGAAGAAAATGGTACAGTTCTCTTGCTACCATCAGCCAGTAAAAGGCTTTATTGCTTCCCTCCACTTGTGCTCACTTGTGCCTGCTTGGATTTGCTATATGATGATGTCCCATAATACTGTGTATCTGAGCCTAAGTAATATTCCACTCACTGCTGTGCACGAGTGAGTGTATTTTGTGAATCTGCTGCTTATAGTAAGCAACTATATTATAGAGAAACTGAAAAGCAACTAAAAACTGAATAGGTCTGCTCACACTTGCCACTCCTGACCAGGCCCTGTGCTTAGAAGGTATGGCCATCAGGATGGACTAAGAAGCGAAACTTGAAAAGCCTTAGATTTTACTTGGGGCAGATTCATTTCTGTTTTCAGGGTATATGCCTGCCACTAAATGAAGGAAAAAATCACACACACACACACACACACACACACACACACACACACACACACACTTTAAGTGCATCTGGACAGTAGTGAGGCTCATGAACTGTTTTGTCTGCAATCTATCTTGACTCTCCATTCCGCCTTTATCCTATTTAGCTTGACTTTCACAGCCATGATATGCAGAGCTGTGTCACCACAAAAAGCTTTAATACCTGGGAGTCAGTCCTTTGGGTCAGAGAAATCCACAACAGCCAATATCCTGGGCCAAAAGCCAGCAAACAATTATGAGAATTAAATATTGGTTTGACATTTTGAAAGGATATTTTAATGTTCACTTAGGGGAGTACTAACAATATTGTAACAGTTTTGATAGGAAGGTTTTAAGCGTTAGTTCAAATATTTTCATACTTGAGGATCTCAGACTACTACATCTATAGAAAGTTCTATATGACATAATTATTCTTAATTCAATTTACTAATCATATTTTAATTCAACAACTTATCTACCTTGCTTTGTCTGTCAGAGTGTACCTGTAGAATCATACTGACTCTCTGAGATAAACTCCGTCAGAGTTGGCTGATTTACTGAATTTTGATTTCTAGGAAGCAGACTAATATTGTGAGAAGAAATACAGTGCAGGTGGCTGCTTGCTTCAGGCATAATTTATGTTGCATTTCAAACTCCAAAAGGTAAATGAGTGGAAATGGCAATCTTTGTTATAGCTCCTGGTTTTCATGTGATAGCATTTTTCAAACCTGCTCAGTGTGGTAGTGTGACCTGTGCTAACAATTTTTGCTTCCTCCTTCTTCAGAAAGTCTTAAACACACAGTGCGGGCTTTTCCTCACTTGCTTTCTTTAACAAAGATGCCTGTTGAGGTGAATATTAACTGCCTAACCTGTTTTACTGGACATTGATGATAATAATTTGCTTTTACAATAGTAGGGTGAGCCTTTGGTCTACTCTAGTTCACTTGTCTATCATTGTTCCCATATTACTCCCTGCTTCCACCCCCCTTAAGCTTTTAATATAGGCAGCTCTCACCCTGTGCCTAATAGGACTGACAGAATCTCCTAGTGCTGCTATCGGTGTCATTCCGTTAATTGAAAATGCGGCATGATTGATAGCTAGGTAAGTTCCATTTCGCCTTGGACAGAAAGCATTCCATCTGACTTCCCCAGTCCCCTTTTTGGTCAAGAGACTAACACCACCAAAGTTATTCCCATACCAAACCAAAATGGTGCATAATGCTGCAAAGGTCCATATACTGTCTGTTTTATAGATGTAGAACTCTCATCGATATTGGTGGATCTTCAGAAGAAAGGCAGAAAAGAGACTATGGTGCTAAGGGCTTAATTTTACCCTGCCTTCCACTCTGTGCAGCTGCATTGATTACCTTGAGGTCTCCCAAAATATCCGCCAGGCAAGAATTTTGCCCTAAATCTTTTGACTGGTTTGGCTGAAAGATCTGCAAATGTTTATTAAACCTTCTTTTTGCTAGTTAAAAGAAAATCTGTAATACATTTAGGGTGCATACCTACTCTGCTATGAAGAATTCACTTGAGCAACCACATTGCATTAAAACAAAGGCAGAATGTAGCATAAAAATTGTCAGCATTCATGCGACATTGCAATAGAAAAAAACCCTTCCCATCCCCTCCCTCAGATGACAATAGTGATATTCTTCAGGGTAATACCCACAAAAGTCAGTTTTACGTATTATTGTTAGAAGTAGGATCTGAGTGAGTTGTTTTACATATGATGTTTTACTATCTTCGTTTGTTTTCTCAAAGTAAACTGCAGGAGTGCAAATGCCGGGGTGTATTTTTTTGTTAGAGACATAAGGTAGATTGGTTAAGGTAGAGAAACAAATGTAGTTGCTTTGATTTATCACTTGTGACATTAGCATGTACTATACTGCTCTCCTGGAAACAAAATGGTTGCACCTGAGGACAGTGATATAAACACGACTTCGATTATTTGAAACAAACCATTAGGCTTTGATGAAAGAACTATTACTATAGTAAATCTTGTACAGAGAGAATGCTTGGAAATAATGGATGAGGAACCTACAAATTGATTGTTTAGAATTTGAAGTCACATGTTTATTTGAACTTCATGGAGTAAATAGATATCTAACATGAACAATGCAAGCGAATATATATCGGAAAGTTAGTAAGAAAGAAAACAGTATTAACACTAACTTTCCCCCTACTTTAACAGTTAATACTGTATTTTAAAACTTGTAATATAAATTGGGTAATTAGCTGGATAGATGATAATTTAAGGCTATTCCCAGGTTAAGGAACTATGAATATATGCTGTCAGAATTACAGAACTTTAAAATTGTGTCTTTTAGTTGTTAGACAATTTGATCATAGAAAAATATTTGTTCTAACCCACAAGTCACATTTTAGGTAGATTTGATTGTATATTTTTCTTCATTTATAATTTGCAAGTTTTTATAGCAAAACATCTAGACTGCAAAATTAGCCTTTTCTTTCTATCTTCCTTCCACTTTTTCTTGAGCTTTTGGAAACCCTAGTCATTTTCATAATCCTCATTTCATGTTGATTTCCTCTTCACTCATTCTGTGCACATTACCAAGCTTGTCTTAATGTTTTTATGCAATTAGTGCAATTCAGTATTTTCCTTAAAGTTTGTAAATGTGTCTTTGTTTAATTTTCTGCACAAATGTTTTAAAGTGAAATGTCACTTTTACAAAGGAGTCAGATTGACAACTCTGAATAACGAAGCCCTCTGTATATCAACAAGAAAATTATAGGAGGGGCAGTGGCAAGGTTTCCTCCTAGTCCTTTAACACTGACCCAGCAGGTGAGAGGGTAGTTAATTTTAGTATCTGTTTCTATTCAGTCTTTGGTGTATCCATCCGATACACTTTCTGCTGGAGCTGCCAACAGCAATTCAAACTGTGACTGTGGGTCTTTTAACCTGGCCTCCTGTTCACCAGTAAGTGGACTGAAGCTACCAATTCACTTTAGATTGGATCGTTGGCACTTGACAGCTCTGAGAGTCCTCTATGGGGGTGGTACTGGCATCCCTCCCAGGAATGAGTCTTCCTGCATGTACTTCTGCTCCACAGGAATGGGGCCAGTGACCAATGTTCCCTTTATATATGGTTATAAAAACAGTGAAGACAACTAACTTTATGTTACTCTCAGATGGAGTACCATAAAAGACAGTGATTCAGAAATTTCAATGGCACTTTGCTGATCTACACCCATTAGGGATCTGGCCTAGAGTTCTCAGAAGTAATGTTGTTCTCTTGGCTCTATTTTGGGATGGAAATGATAGACTAAAAGAGAGAAGCAGATTCTAGGGTTGGTGAAAATTCAGCTTCCACAGGTTCTTGTCCATTATTTGTAGTGTGGTAGTGTTTAGGAGACTCAGTCGTGAACCAAGACCACGATGTGCTAGGCACTGTACAAAAAGTACAACAATGAAATCTGAACATCTGTATGATTATTATTTTATTTATTTTATAATCAGGGAATAATTTATGGGAACAAAATAGTGAGAAAATTGGCTTCCTTACGATATTTCCATGATCCTGTGAAGATATAAGGGATAGTATTCCTTTGGGGTCAGAGACCTGCAACTGGCCAGCTGGCTGGCTGATTAGCCCCACCTGCTGCACTTGGGCAAAGATGAGCAACTTAATTGGCTGAAGGAGCAGGGAATGGGAGAGAGGACTGCAGCACCCCGCAGAGGCTGGAGCAACTGCAGGGAGCAGGAGCTCCAAGAAACAGAAGGGAGAATGGGGAAAGTCCTGTTACCTCAAAGGGCACTGAGGTAAGAACCAGAAACTTTTGGGTTGATGAACTTGTGAGATTGAGGGACAGACTTGGGGGAAAGGGACTAACCTGTACAGACTTTATGGGGAAAGGCTGTGAAGCTTTGATTCAGCTTTCTGTGAAGAAGGCTTGAAATAAAGCCCACAGCCATTAATCAGATTTGGGACTATCCTGCCTGGATTCTGTGAGAGGGCCCCAGGCAGGATGTCCCAGCGAGGAAGCTGGTTCTGCAGGCACCAGCCTGGGTCCAGCTGGAAGAGGGTGCTATAAGGTAGGCCCAATCCTTCACAGATCCAAAAACTGTTTAACATGAAAAGACCAAATCTTTCTTGATTGCAGACCCATAAATAGTTTCCTGATGTATTAAAATGCTTCAGTAAAATGTAAGTGCAAATGTGAGTACTAAAATCCAAACATATCTGTATCAGTTGTATACTTGCATTTTTAAATAATTGACTTATCCCACAAACCTCTAAAAATATTTGTACTGGGAAATAAAACTTCCCGAGCATGTTTGGAAATAGTTAAATATATTCTTTGAGATAAACGTTATCCTTTAACAATCTCTTCATCCTTTAAAGTTCCTCTCTTTCACTACCAATCCCTGTCTTAAACTTCCTTTTTGTACCTGAGTTAATTAGAAGCAGGGGTGAAAGTAATTTAAAGGATTTACCGGTACGCCGGAGTCCTGAGTGGGGGCGTGGCCTCAACTGGAAGAGGCGATTTAAAGGCCCCGGGGCTCTGGCTGGGAGCCCTGGGGCCTTTAAATCACCCAGCTGCAGAGGCGGCTGGGAGCCCCGGGGCTCAGGGGTGAATTAAAGGGCCTGAGGCTCTGGCCGCTGCAGAGCTCCGAGCATTTTAAATCCCTGCTGAAGCTCGACTGCCAGAGCCCCGGGGCTCCGGCAGCCGGGCTAAGGCGAGGATTTAAAGGGCCCGGTGTTACGGCCACTGTGGGGAGCATGTATATTTATTCATTATTTTTAAAAAAAGGAAAATTAAATTAGAAAGAACAGTTTATTTAGCGGCGGCAGGACACTGGTGGTGCTTTAAAGGGCCCAGGGCTCCCCGCAGTGGCAGGGGAGCCCGAGGCCCTTTAAAGCACCACCCGAGCCCCGCTGCCGGAGCTCAGATGGGGATTTAAAGGACCCAGTGCTCCCCTGCCACTGCGGGGAGCCCCGGGCCCTTTAAAGCACCACCAGTGTCCTGCCGCCGCTAAATAAACTGTTCTTTCTAATTTAATTTTCCTTTTTTTAAAAAAAGCAACTAAATGTGCTCTTTTTAAATCAAGAGTTTATTAAACAGTGTTTTATGGAAATGTACAAAAAGGAGGCAATTCCCCCTCCCAATTTGAACAATAAACTTATATGGTTCCAGTAAATTTTTCATAATCAATAAAGCTGCAGGTGAGCAATCTGTTGTCTGAAGCAGAATGTTCTGAAACTTCCAAGATTGAATTCACCTTTAGAGTTTCATGGTAGAATAAATTAAGTGGGTTCTAATCTTATGATCAGGTGTGTTTTATTTCACACAACACTGATTCAGCTTCCTAAGGTGTCTCACGTACTGCACTGAGGAAGGGTCAATACAGCAATACAACAATATCAGCAGTGAAATCAATGTATACTAAAGCAGATTTTTGTGTGCATGAGAGAGTTGTTTTTGACGCCTCTCCCTGTTCAGTTTAAATAAGTTAATCACTTGTCTATTTATGAGGTTTTTCATTGCTTGATAGCCCTCTAAAGTTCCACTGTGAGCTTTTAGTATCATTATGTGCTTGCAGTGTGGATATCAAGAGGTTTAGCTAACTCATGAAATGCCTTTTTCAAACTAGTTTTGGTACAATGACTCAATTTTTTTCTTATAGAGTTTACTAATTCTCATCATCAAATAATTATTCGGTGGTGGTGGTGGTGGATTAAGGCTTTTTTTATATATAAAAAAAAGTTTGTTTTTACAGCTTGCAAAAGTCAGTTCCCATTTTAATGGGAAAAAAAATCTAATCATGCACTGGTCAGGAAATAGGAAAAAATATGTTAAACATTGCAATAGTGCAGAAATTGCCTTTTAATATTTGAAACCTTAATTAATGAAGGGATTTTTAACTTCTACAGTGCTGAAAATGTATATTTATTCATTATAATGAATCCAAAGATACACATTTTGTTTCTCAATAAGGAACCTTAATGGTACAGGCTCTAGGATTGCAAGGTGTGGTACTGAATTGACTAGATTTCCTGTTTTATTCTTCTTTCAAATTCTGAAGCTGATAACTGAAAGATTTTTAGAAGAATTGTTCATTGTTCACCTAGGCTGTGATCCTGCAAAGAGTTACATGAGTGGTTAATTTTATGCACTTTGTGTAGAAGTTGGCATGTGTAAAATTAAGCATGTGCACAAATCTTTGTAGGTCTGGGGCCTTAGTTTGAACATTTGTTCACCATGAGGAATATGTGGATTGGTTGCTTTTTTTTTTTTTTTATGGTGGGCCCTAATTTCTTTCTCTTGGAAAAACAAGATTATTGTATTTTATTATTGTTCAGTCTCATCTTTATTTAGAATTATACAGCTCTAGTGGACAATTAGCCATTTACAGAACACACAATGTAAAAACTTTAAAAGCAGGATCCCCCCCTCCCGCTGCCCCCAGTTTGGTGTCTAAAGTGACAGGTTAATTTCAGATTCAGCTTTGATTGAGCCTATGTCACTTTTTACATGCTTTACATAACTAAAATAGAGCTGTCTTTAGAAACCTGTATATTAGGAAAATGAGCTCTAATCAGAGAGAGCTTTTTTCATAAGTGGATATATTCATGCATTCCTGCTTTTTCAACCATGCAGTACTTAAAATGATATTAGGAAACTTACAGAAGTATTATTGCATCTCTCAAAGCAGCATATAGGAAATAATTGAAGTGATCATTTTGATATGTATTTTCACCGATAAATAACCACTGATATTGTATTAGTTGCATTATTACCCTCAATGTAAAATATCTGCCTTTCATTTGTAGTACTGTTTTCTTCACAGATGAAAGAAAATAATCTTCCTTTATGTCGGCAGTTACAGAATATTGTTGTTTTGTTTGAAATAGACTTGTAGATGTAGGAACTCTAGTAAGAACAAATCCAGAGTTAAGTTTTATTGAAGCTAATAAATGTAGAAGTTGGCATGTGTAAAATTAATCATGTGCCCCTCTGAACTTTTCTTAGGACATCTATCTAGTTATATATTTGCCTTGCATATACTGCAAACTAATATGTAGTGGTTTTTTTTTAATGGAAACCTTTAAAAATGACAAAAACATGTTAAAGATTTAAAGACACAGTAAACTTGAAAACCGCATTTGTCTTGAAAATGTTGAATGTCATAAGTACAGAATAACACTAAGCTTTTGGAAGAAATGGGAAAAAAATCAGGACATGCTCTTGACAAAAGGGTCCTATCAGAAACTGGCCCTTTTTGAAATATTAGCCAATTTCACAAGTAGAAGTGCCCTTTTCAGATGGATTAGTTTTATAGCCTAATACTCAAAAAAAATCTTGAGTGGGAGAAAAGAAAACTGCAGTCACATTCCTTGAATTTGACTGCATATTTACATTGTCAGTTAAGAAACAAACAATTAAACTGAGAGTTGTCAGGTCTCTTGGCTTTGATAGTTTGATTAGATGTCAGCTAAGCCAAATTTCTGTACATTTAAAATACACCACAAAGCATCCATGCCTGGCTTGAAGTAATTAATCACAAAAATGTGTGGAAAGGGGAAATGATATAAGATTTCCATGGCTTTGAAGCAAAAAAATTCCTGATGCATCCTCCTCTCTAGTAGAAAGGGCTAGCAGTTTTCTGTAGGAGCCAGATGAGTGCTCTCCCAGTCACAGAAAATGTAAGGATCTACAGGAATCCTGAAAACCAAAAACTGTGCTTTGCACTTGTGATCCCCTTTCTGCAACATGTCCTTCTTTGCGGCTTATCCCTGGTCTGCAGTGCTGAACAGCTTTTATCTTGCAACATCTCATCATCCACCCTCAGGAAAGGAGTTGCAGATCTGCTGTTTAGTGCTTTTAGGACAACAATATGCTATAAGTGATCTCTCTTCTTCATGCAAACCTGTGGATTTTCCAGCGGAGAATTCTGCATAAAGTGCACATCCCCTGGCATGGTCTCTCCTCTCCCCCACCACCTTCATGCTCCCAAACCCAGAGACCCTTTCCTAAGGAATGGAGACACTAAACAGGAGTGGCCAGGGGCTACAGGCCTACTGTATAGGCTTAACCTTAAAGTTTTGTTCCTGTAACAATGTAGCAGAATTTTCCCATCGCCTTTCCCTGTTACCAGGGCTGCAAGCTAACTGCTGTTGGGTCACCAAATATAAGGGAGGGTGGGTACTTATACTCCAGGGTGAGGCTGCGTGCACTACATACATTCGTAACCAGTTGCATCCGATGAAGTGAGCTGTAGCTCACAAAAGCGTATGCTCCAATAAATTGGTTAGTCTCTAAGGTGCCACAAGTACTCCTTTTCTTTTTGCGAATACAGACTAACACGGCTGCTACTCTGAAACCAGTACAGCTGCATTATTGCTGGCAGTAGCTATAATGCAGGTATGTATTTTTCTAGTATACACAAGGCCTTAGTAAGCAAGAGTCTAGGACAGGTGAGTCCTAAGGAAGGAAGCCTAGAGCAGCCAAGCCTAAGGAGAAAATTCATGTCGGCTTTTATGTTTAGATTTGATGTTAAAGCCAGACCTCCAAGTGGGAAACTTGGACCTTATATGAAGATCATGCATGGTAGAGCACAATAGGGACTCTTGCAGTTTACACTTCACAGAAAGGAGGGAAGAATTTGGCTAATTTTTATTAGAAGTTGCTTAGATGGCATGTTATAAATCAAAAGACATGACTATAACAAATTCAAGAGTGCAACCTCTGTAGAACAAACAGTCTGTGCCATCCAAACTAAACTTCAAAGCCTGCTGGGATTCTGAAGTCCTGTTGCAGCTTGCCACCAATGTACCAAGGCACCCTTCACATAACTGGTCTCCACTGATGTCACATTAGAGGTCCCAATTACCATTCATCAGAGCTTTGTGGAGGCTCATCCCTTGTGGTTCCCACCTTAATTTCCTGAAGGGGAATTTGACAAATGAGGTTAATCTGTGTTGATGCAAGGCAACTAAGAATGTACTTAAGCAACCGGGATTGAAAAATTGAGCATAAATATTTAGAATTTTATAATATTTATTCCAAGAAACCTTTTGGAAACTAACTTCCAAAAAGTGTAGCAGTAGATATGAATACTTATGAAGTGGATCTTTCTCAGGTGTTTTCCCCTCCTATTAAGGGAGGCCCTGTGTACTTTCAGGTACAAGATTCATATTTTCTTCAGAACCATTGGTTCAGTTGTACAAATGCATATGTATAGTCATTAACTCATGTGAGTAGTCCCAGTGAAATCCAGTGGGCCTGTCTTGATGGGTAAAAAGGGTGTGTTTTTTCAGTCATGTTAACTCAGTTTAGTTAGTTTAGCATGACTGAAAAAACATACCCTTTTTGCCCATCATGATAAGGCCAGCGGGGCTGCTCATATGAATAAGGGTTTGCAGGATTGGGCATGCATTTTGTGCCCCTTCTTTGGACATAACTATGCAACGATTGTTGGTTAAAAGTAAAACATTGTGTGAAAAGAAAAGGAGTACTTGTGGCACCTTAGAGACTAACAAATTTATTTGAGCATAAGCTTTCATGAGAAGAATATCCTAAATTTAGTCGGGTGATTAAGGAAATCAGTTTGTTCTAGGAAAGTAACTAGTCCTTTTATTGATATACAGTATTGATTCTGGAAATCAGTTGGAACAAAGAGGTACTTTTAAATGCAGCATGCTTAGTGCTCTCGTCTTTAATAAATGCTATTACCACTTTGTTTGAAAATGCATTATTTCACACAGAAAATGTCTATAAATGAGAGTGAGTGCACCACTAATACAGTATATCAAGTTAAAGAGCAGGGTTATTTTAGACTAGGTGTTAATACTGAATAATGATGTGAGTTTTTTTTCAAGCATTTTTTTTTCACCCCAACTCTAGATCTACATGAATGTTTTAAAGTCCAACCCCTTCCCCCAAACAAAAATTAAAAAAACAACAATCTCTGCCATTTGAAGAGTCTCACGCTAAGGAATATGTGGACATTAGCATAAAGGTTGCACATGTTATACAAAGTGTAATTAAAGAAGCTTTGATCCCCCAAATGTCAACTAGCTTGCTAAGTGTCATAACAAAGTGTCAAGCATCTGGTATACAGTTAATTTGTAGTCATTAACTGCATATTGTTGATGTGACAGTTTGTTAGCAAAGCAAGCTTGACAGTTTGCATTTTGTTATTGATTGACACATCCAGACCTTCCCACCCATTTAGTTTACATTCCTTGTGAGGTTTCCTCAGGTTGGATTTTTACTTTTAACTAACTAATCCTGTTTAGTTTTTCAGTGTGTTAGAGTATGGATAGGTGACATTTCAAAGGTGTCCACTGGGAGTCCAGGACCCCAAATTTGTTTACAAGAGCATTTCTTAATTACAATCTCCTATCTTGGTCTGTTTTCACTGTATAATAACCACAGTTACTGAACCTAGCAATTTTTCTTTTTAGGCAATGACAACCTAGTATTGTATTGAAATATAATAGTCACGAACACACATATTTACAAAACGTATGTTGGCAATTAATCTAGGCTGTACTAATTTCTTGTACCATTCTATTAGTAATAAAACTTCAAAAAATGTATGATATTACCTTTCTCTTGAGTTCCATTTTATATTTTGTAACATAATAGTATTTCATTTTGTATAACTTGTTAACATTCATTAATACTTTGTATTGTTTTGATAACTAGAATAAAAATAAAACAAACCCCTAAATCTGGATCCTAGACCAAAAAGCAATTTTCATTTCCCCCATATGCTATGCGGACAGATCCATCACCAAACTGAGGATGCCAATGAGCAGAAATAAATAACATGCAACATTTTTTTCAAAAGTAGACATGAATTAATGTCTACATAGGAAAATATTTTGTGCCATGGAATGATAAAAGTGGATTATGAAAATATTGTACAGAACATTCAGATTAGTTAAATTTTGAGTGCTTCTCATGCACTTTCTCAAATCTTGTGTGTGTTTATACTTTTGTAAATGTAATTAAATCACTCTTTTAAAACATGTTTATGCAGGAGGAGAGGAAGGAGTGAGTTTCTATGTCCCTTCTGGAGCTCTATGGAAGTCCTTACATATTTGGCCACTTTATTAATCATTCTTCAGGTATTGAAACCACCATTCTTCCCCCTTCCTTCCCCCAAGAATTGGATGAGATTCCCTTCAGAGCTCACCAGTGTTATTCCTTAACGGGAAGATGCTCAGGCATGGTATAAGAACTTAGATGTACATCCTGATTATCACTACAACAGTTTTTTTCTCCTGCTGATAATAGCCCACCTTAATTGATTACTCTCATAAGAGTTGGTATGGCAACCCCCATTTTTTCATGTTCTCTGTGTGTGTGTGTGTGTGTATACACACACATCTTCCTACTGTATTTTCCACTGCATGCATCTGATGAAATGGGCTTTAGCCAACGAAAGCTTATGCTCAAATAAATTTGTTAGTCTCTAAGGTGCCACAAGTACTCCTCATTATTTTTAGATGTACAGTATAAACACTGTAGCTCCCCAAGCTATGTATACTGGGATTCCACGTGTACATGGTTTATTACGTGCTCTGACACGTGCCTTTGGGTGTATGTTAGTCAATGGCATTTTGAATATAGATGTCAAATATGACTATGAAAAATTCCTTTTATTTCTTTACCATATGCATTATTGCCATCTCAACAATTCAAAAATCAGGAAATTGGCTTCAAACCATGAAATATAAAACTGAATTTGGGGTTTTTATGTCTTCTGGTTTTTAACCCTTTAGGGTTCATATTTTCGAGCTTTTCTTTGTAGCAATGAGGGATAGTAGCTTAATCTTGTCATGAAAAGTGAGATTCTTGACTCCAGGAGCTGGGGATTGAGGAGGAAAAACCTCCAAATATCATGAGACTTATGATAAAATCACGAGAGCTGACAACACAGAATATGAAGAAGCAGCAAAAGTTTGAACAGGTAGCATAATGCGCTGCAGTGCAGTCTGTTTGTGCTTACAGAATGCTGTCACTTCCAGTGCCCTGAAAATTATTGTTTTTCCATGTGCTAATGATGCTGTTGGGAGTCTGGGCCAGAGGAGAACACTGACTCTTTTCACATCAACATTGGGATGATTAATCTTAATCTCCTCCATAAAATAATAATAAAAAAATAGGGTGAAATTCTCACCCCATTGAAGACAATGGCAAAACTCCAGGGCAGTACATTTGCAAAGTTGCTCAGTGGCACTAATGTTTGGAGATGAATTTGTTTCTCACCAAAAAAGAAACACAATTCAACAACAAACATTTTGTCCAAACCATGGGAACAGTTATGGGTACTAGGATGGCTCCCGAATGTGCCAAGATCTTCATGGGCCACCTTGAGAGAGAATTTCTGGACAAATGCACCACAAAACCAGTGATATACCTAAGATACAGCAATGATGTTTTCATCTTCTGGGCAGATGACCCGAACTCCCTCATAGACTTCCATCACAACTTCAGCAACCACCACCCATCTATCAAACTCTTTCTAGAACACTCACACCAGCATCAACTTCCTGCACCCCACAATCAATGGAACCCCACAGACAACTATATACAAGAAACTCATGGATCAACATACTTACCTTCACAGATCCAGTAACCACCCCAAACACACCGAGAAAGTCTGGGATACACATCTTAAAACACTTAAAACCACTTTCACCAAACAAGGACAATCCATCAGAGAAGGAGATCATATCATGGAATGTGCCACCCAAATACCCCGAGAGAATCGGCTTCAGTACAAAATAAATAAATGAATCCCTCCAACTGAACACCCTTAATTGTCACCTATCACCCCACACTGGAAACCATATGGAGTATCATTAAACAATTACCTATATTCTATGGGGACCACATCCTGAAAGAAATCTTTTCCAACCTCCCTTTTCTAGCCTTCAAAGAGCCCTCCCTCCCCACAACCTCACCGAGCTCATCAGACGCAAGCTCCCCACTTACCAGGACACACCAACTTGAAGCGGCACTAGACCTTGCCAAAACAGATGGAAAACCTGCAGACATATCTCCATTGCAACAATGATCAGTGCGTCTCACAAAACACCTTTCAAGATTCATGGTTCCTACACATGCATATCACAACATGTGGTGTCCCTCATCCAATGCACCAAATGCCCCAACAACAACAATGTGGGTGAAATCAGACAATCACTATGTTCTCGAAGAACTCACAGGAAAATGATAAGACAAAACACCTTATCATCCATGGGCGAACACACTTCCAAGAATGATCACTCTATAACTGACCTCTCAGTCCTAGTCTTCAAAGGAAACCAGCATAACATCTTCAAAATATGACTGTGGGAACTTAAATTCATAACTTTGCTAGACATAAAAAATCATGATCTTAATAAAGACACTGGATTTATGGCTTATTACGACAATCTGTAACTCACTAAACCGTTTTTCATCCTATGATGGTTAATGGGAACTGCAGCTTGACTGGCCCCTTGAAATGTGTGACTACTTAAGCTAAACAATCGGAGAATTTCCCCAGACCTGAAGAAGAGCTTTGTGTGTGCAAAAACTTGTCTCTTTCACCAACAGAAGTTGGTCCAATTAAAAGAGATTACCGGAACCAACATGGCTACAACAGCACAGCAAAAAAACAACACAAAAAAACATTAGCACTGCTTACACTGTCAAGACAAATGAACTGTACTCTAAGAGGAGTGGGAGAGAACACATTAATTAATGGAGAATGATTGAGTGTTTTCGCTCAGTAAACTGGGGTAGCGGGAGAGGGGCAGAGAAATGGTAGAAATATCAGTGTCTTAGATTTGTGTTTATGAAAGAATGTTGCTAATGTAAAATAAAACTGTGTAGTTGTACTTTCCCCCCTTTTATTGTTTCCTGCATGCTCCACGTGTTTGGAAGATTCCCATAACTTAAAGGAGAAAATGGTGCAATGCCACATTCTCATTCAAATGATATTTTCTGTACTCTGCCCTACATTTTAATATGACCAAAGAGAAATTACATATTTTCTCTTCTCCAAAGTGTTCAAAATTTCTGAAAAAAAGTGAGTGTGTAAATTAAAGCTTCTGAAGGTAGCTTTAAATTGTGCCTCCAGCTCTTATACAGCAGCTCTTGCTGTCCTTGGCAGTGTTATACATATATTGCTATGAATATTTATTGTTCGGGAAGAGTTTATTGCATTACACAGATGTATTTGTCATTTTCAGGACAAATACTACAAATATGAAAATTAAACGTTCCAGTGAAGTTGCAAAGTACGAACTTAAATGAATTTTTATCATAATTTAAACCTGTTTAGTGGCAAACTCACTTGGCTGTTCTAGAGTTGCTTGTATAGAAAGATGGTGCTCTGGCACTCTTCTTCAGACGATCCTAATCTGGTCCAGGTTTACCTGCAGTGGTGGAGGGAGACAACAGTAGCATCTGTTCCCTTTCCTTGCTCTGCTCTGCCAGTATGCTGTGTTAATGACATTGTGGTCAGATCATCCTGTGAAATGTGAAATGCTGTGAAATACTGTGGTCAGATCATTCCTGTGAAATGCTACCATAGATACCAGCAAAACAGTACAATTATTAGCCAGCCTATTTTTGTCAATTAGGGGAGCAGCCCTGTGGCAATCACCTTGCAATCTGTTGCCCCTTGGTGGGGGGTTTGTCTAAGCTGGGAAACTACATCAAGTTAGAAAACATGTTAACATGATGTAACATGATGTAAAATACTGATTCTCAACTGGCATAAATTATCATAGCTTCATTGAGGTCAATGGAGCTATGATCATTTACAGTTCAGGATCTGCAGTTTACAGTTGAGGATTCATGTTTCCACTTTCTCAACAGCTGAGCTACTCTCTTTGAGGATGGTTTGGCCATACAGTTGAGTCATTATGTTAGCATTGTCCTAAGTGTTATCTCGGTCTCTGTTTTCCCTTCTGCACACCCACAAACTGCATGGTTCTCAAGCTTACTCTCCCTGGTGGCTACTTATCTCATAAAGATTAGATAAATGGTCAGATTTTAGATTACACTTGATGTTTTGCATGTGAGGCTTTCCATCATGATGCAGTTGTGAAGGGCTTCTTTAAAAAAAAATAATTTATTAGAATTCAAGCTGCAAGTGTCCTTTTAAGAAACAAAGGTGTAAATATCCTTTAGTAATACTAAAAAGGAGGGAAGGCAAATAAAATATTTGTGATAATGTAGAAGACACTCTGTAGTAATCTTTATTTGTACTGAAGTTTGTCCAGGTCTTTCAATTACCTAGTATTTAACAACTTGGGCCATAGCTACACTAGGAAAAAAGCAAAGGAGGACTTGTGGCACCTTAGAGACTAACCAATTTATTTGAGCATGAGCTTTCGTGAGCTACAGCTCACTTCATCGGATGCATACTGTGGAAATTGCAGAAGACATTATATACACAGACACCGTGAAACAATACCTCCTCCCACCCCACTCTCCTGCTGGTAATAGCTTATCTAAAGTGATCATCAAGTTACCGGAAATCTACTGACCGCTATTCCTACCTACATGCCTCCAGCTTTCACCCTGACCACACCACACGATCCATCGTCTACAGCCAAGCTCTGCGATACAACCGCATTTGCTCCAATCCCTCAGACAGAGACAAACACCTACAAGATCTCTATCAAGCATTCTTACAACTACAATACCCACCTGCGGAAGTGAAGAAACAGATTGATAGAGCCAGAAGAGTTCCCAGAAGTCACCTACTACAGGACAGGCCTAACAAAGAAAATAACAGAACGCCACTAGCTGTCACCTTCAGCCCCCAACTAAAACCCCTCCAACGCATTATTAAGGATCTACAACCTATCCTGAAGGATGACCCAACACTCTCACAAATCTTGGGAGACAGGCCAGTCCTTGCCTACAGACAACCCCCCAACCTGAAGCGAATACTCACCAACAACCACATACCACACAACAGAACCACTAACCCAGGAACCTATCCTTGCAACAAAGCCCGTTGCCAACTGTGCCCACATATCTATTCAGGGGACACCATCACAGGGCCTAATAACATCAGCCACACTATCAGAGGCTCGTTCACCTGCACATCCACCAATGTGATATATGCCATCATGTGCCAGCAATGCCCCTCTGCCATGTACATTGGTCAAACTGGACAGTCTCTACGTAAAAGAATAAATGGACACAAATCAGATGTCAAGAATTATAACATTCATAACCAGTCGGAGAACACTTCAATCTCTCTGGTCACGCAATCAGAGACATGAAGGTCGCTATCTTACAACAAAAAAACTTCAAATCCAGAGTCCAGCGAGAAACTGCTGAATTGGAATTCATTTGCAAATTGGATACTATTAATTTAGGCTTAAATAGAGACTGGGAGTGGCTAAGTCATTATGCAAGGTAGCCTATTTCCCCTTGTTTTTTCCTCCCCCCCCCAGACGTTCTGGTTAAACTTGGATTTATGCTGGAAGTGGCCCACCTTGATTGTCATGCACAGTGTAGGGAGAGTGGTCAGTTTGGATGAGCTATTGCCAGCAGGAGAGTGAGTTTGTGTGTGTGTGTGGGGGGGGGTTGAGAAAACCTGGATTTGTGCTGGAAATGGCCCACCTTGATTATCATGCACATTGTAGGGGGAGTGGTCACTTCGGATGAGCTATTACCAGCAGGAGAGTGAGTTTGTGTGAGTATGGGGGTGGGGGAGTGAGAAAACCTGGATTTGTGCTGGAAATGGCCCACTTTGATTTTCATGCAGGTTGTAAGGAGAGTGGTCACTTTGGATAGGCTATTACCAGCAGGAGAGTGAGTTTGTGTGTGTGGTTTTTGGAGGGGGGTGAGGGGGTGAGAGAACCTGGATTTCTGCAGGAAATGGCCCACCTTGATTATCATACGCATTGTGAAGACAGTGGTCACTTTGGATGGGCTATTACCAGCAAGAGAGTGAGTTTGTTTGTGGGAGGGCGGAGGGTGAGAAAACCTGGATTTGTGCTGGAAATGGCCCAACTTGATGATCACTTTAGATAAGCTATTACCAGCAGGAGAGTGGGGTGGGAGGAGGTATTGTTTCATGGTGTCTGTGTATATAATGTCTTCTGCGATTTCCACAGTATGCATCCGATGAAGTGAGCTGTAGCTCACGAAAGCTCATGCTCAAATAAATTGGTTAGTCTCTAAGGTGCCACAAGTCCTCCTTTTCTTTTTGCGAATACAGACTAACACGGCTGTTACTCTGAAACTAGGAAAAAAAGTGTATTTTAACATGCTTTAACTAACAAGACGTGCCTTTGCATGTAGACAATGTAAGCTGCAATTCTTTGAGTATGTGTCAATCCTGCTGGTGGTGCTTACACATCTCATGCATGTTAGATTGGATATTTTTGAATAGCAGTATCGATCAGGGCTGCACATGTCCCTTGTGCCTCTTTGTGGTCCTGCACAAGGGCATTAAAGGTGGAGTCGCCATGACTCTCCCTCAGTTTCCTCTGACCGCATGTGGCGATGAGACAGTGAGTGTCCAACCTGCTACTTCAACTCATCTTCCCTCCCCCTCTCCCCAAACGGGAGAAGACCACTTTCACCCTCCTTATTCTTTGCTTCTTTAGTTTGGACATTCCCAACCCCCAAAAGAAAAAATGCCTCTTGCACACACCTCCATACAGTGGGGCTAGGCTCCCAGAGCCTATCATAGGAGACTCCAAATGCTCAAGGTTTAAACCCCGTCTGACCTGTAATGGCTCATGCCCCTGGTTGATTGGCATAATTGATGTCTATTCTGTTTGGGGGGGAAGGGAGGGGAGTCACATCTGTGATTAGTGTGTGTTGAGGAGTTGAGGAGTGACAGGAAAGCAGTAAAGAAAATGACTGTGACATTCCCCTCTGGTGTTATCTGGACCGGTGATCTGCTAGGTCACTCTAATCCTCGACTCAGGGAGCCAGCCTTACTCTGCTCTGCTGTGAGAACCCCCACTCCTGGGCTGTTCACGCACAGCCTCTAGCATGTAAGCTGCTTGGGTTGTGTAACCAAATGACACTAGCCAATATCTCCAGTCCCAGACACAACCCTAGGAACCTCAGTCTTGCAGTGTCCAGTTATGCCTGCTGCATCGCTGCAAGCTTATATGTTAAGCTGCAAGCTTAACAAAAAAATTGATATATACCAGGCTTGTTATCCCAAGGGGAGTGTCTGACATGCTTCAAACCAAACACACTGCTTCAGGTAGAATAAACAAACATATTTATTAACTACAAAGATAGATTTTAAGTGATAGGAAAAAGTCAGAGTGGCTTCCAAAAGAAAAGAAAATATAAGCACGCAGTCTAAACTCTCAACCCTATTAGATTGGGCAACATGTAGATTGAGTTTTTCTCACCCCATTGGATATTGCAGTCCTTAATATGCATGTCTGGCCCAGGTTTAAGGAACAATCTCCTCTGTTGGAGTCTTGTCTTCTTCTCAGTGTCTTGTTTGCCTGCAGCAAAGGTGAGGGCAGGAGAAGGGCCGAGTATGTGTCACTCTGTCTGTTTTATACCCTCAGTCCATGTGCTTGGGGAGCACAAGTCCAGGCATGTCTGGGGGGCATTGTTGAGTCTCTCCAAGAAAGGTTGAGCAATTCCCCTGGTGTAGCCTCATGCAGGTGAGTCATTGCATTGTAGCTCCCTTGCTGGACAATGGCTGTTGATGGGTTGTTTGACACCCTGCCCAGGCGTTGGTTACCTTCCTTGCTGTTGCCTCTGGGGAGTTAATATCTGGTTGATTCTCCAATTTACAGCATGTTTTAGTGACCGCCATACAACACAATTCTCATAACTTCATATGCATTAATGATACACATATATGGATAGAGAAATAACTTTCAGCAGATTATAACCTTTCCCCTGATACCTTACAAGGCATGCTTTATATGTAAGATCATGATTATATGAAAATGAGGAATATGGAGGTTACAGTACACTCCCCCCAGGTATAGAATATCACAATGACATCATAATTGTTGCTGGCTGTGTGGATTCTGACCACCTTGGCATTGGGAACATTTGCACCAGCCATTGCATTTGGCACTAATAATCTTACTAGATCAGGGACTGACCGACACTGCACTGGTCTCAACATGGGAGCCTCTGGCACTGACAGTTTCATCATTAGAACCAGTGCCTGTCCCCCAACGTAAGGGCGAGACTGAACAGCATAGCAAAGGGGAATCCCGACATGGCTCCAAACATCAGGAGGATGTCTCAGGAGGAGGAAAGGAGAGAGATTCCCTAACCCTGGAAGAGGGCTAAGTCCTCTGCCAAAGTAGAAGTGACATTCAGCTGCTGGCATATTCAAAGACTCTGGCACCATGTTAGGAAGTTATATTTGGGAAACAATGCCTGCTAGTTTGCCACATAAGTGTCATTCCACCCTGCAGGGTCAAGTCAGGTTCATGGCTTTTGACCTACAGGATGCATACTTCCACATAGCCATCAACCCAACCCACAGGAAGTACTTGAGGTTCATGGTGTAGTCAAATCATTACCAGTGAAAGATGCTGTCATTTGGACTTTCCACAGCATCAGGGTCTTCATGAAATGTCTTGCAGGGATAGGAGCTCAGCTGTGAAGGCCCACCTGTACTTTGGATGACTGGCTGATCGCCAGAGGCAGGGTGCAGCAGGAGGCAGCAGTGAGCCTGGAATGTGCTCAATCTCTCTTCATCTGGCTGGGCCTCCTAGTGAATTATGAAAAGTAGTTGCTCACACCTCCTCAGACAAGAGTACATAGAAGCTGTGACCCACTCCAGATCAGCAGAAGCATACCTGCCAGAGGACACGTTCCAGTGATTACAAGCACTCAAACTGCACTGATCACCACGCCCTGCTACGATAGTCTGGAGAGGACTCACAGTTTTAGGGTACATGTCAGCATGCATGTATTTAATATTGCTTGGCAGACGTTACCTACAACCCCTTCAGCACTGTCCTCAGGTCAGTCTGTTCTTCGGTCAAAGGTAAGGTCTTAGTACAACAGGATGGTCTTGGCTTAGTGACTGGAATCCACACACATGGAAAGGGATCTCCTTTTTCAGTATCTTCCCTAGCAAAGGCACTAATCATGGGACCACCTATAGATTCAAGTGACTTGGTCCCCAAAAGACGTGGGGTTACATATGAATGTCTTAGATAAGTGCTTCCCTATGTTCTATGGCTCATGGAGAATGATGAAAGGTTCATGGGGGAGCAGAAAGTGGTGAGGGTTACAATGCCCTTAGAATCTCAGGGAATTCACTCCAGTCCCAGATTGTTCCCAGAGAAGTTTCTGTCTCCTGCCTAGACAAGGTTTACTCTTATTGTTGAGAGTTCCATTGTTAAACACTATGCCTTGGACTTAGATGCTATTTCAGGTGACAAGCTTCAACTGTTCAACGGATGCAGTTGAAATTCCTCCTCCCCACCATCCTATGGGAATACTAATTGCCAGTCACCTACAGGGGGAGCCACACCAACACACACTCTAACAAAAAAGAACAGTTACTTACCCTACAGTAACTGGTTCTTTGAGATGTTATGAGTGTAGATCCCACAACCTGTCCTCCATCTCTGCTTTTCAGAGTCCTTGGCTCTCATGGGCTTTGAATTATGTGGGAATGAAGAAGAGGTTGCTGTTGCTCTGCCTTTTATATCCTCATCCCAGGGGCATGAGGAAGTGCAGGGTGCATTGAGAGGCCTCAGCAGACACTGCTATTCAAAAGATGCTGATCTCAGATACCTGAGGTTTATGAGCACCAACAGTAGGATCCACACGGCTACAACATTTTGAAGAACCACAGTTACTGTAGAGTAGCTCTTTTTAATGCATGTTAGGGTCGTTCTTTTTAACACATTAGGAAGGGGCCTGGCATTTACTTCAACCAGGAAATGAGTTAATACTACAATTTGCCTAGTGTACCTCAAGATTTTAACACATCAAAAACAAAAATACTTTTTGTTCTAGGGAAGGCAAGCCTTTAATCATTTAAATGAGCTTTAAGTGGTGCGTAGGCCTTCTGTACTGAGGCAAACTTCATATTTACTAATCATATTTTATTATGCAACTTGTGAGAAATAATTACATTTAATGAAAGGCATGGTTTCTAAACAAAATATGCAGTGTGTACAAGGGGAATCATATCTAAGTCCATATCTATGTTTTTTTATTTATTTTTTCCTCTGGAAGTATCAGTGGATTTTTAATATGTTAACAAAAAGATGGGGGAAACCCAATCAGTTGGCCTGTTCTTTGACAAGTAAAGCCAGCTTACCTGTTTTAATAGTAGCTGAAACAATCTCCAGACTAATTGTAGAGAATCTGGTACTGATTTAGAGCCCATGGGAGGCAATTCTGCTTTAAGTATGGAGCCTATTCTAGAAGAAGATTAGAGCCAATGGTCTTATCCTGTGTGCAACAACTATGTGCTGTTTCATTATCTTCTCTTCACCCTTCCCTGGGAAAATAATGTGGCTAGCAATTGGCCAACAGTTAGCAAATAACAAAAACTAACCTCTGTGTGCCAAATAATTATGGCTGTATATTTACCACTGCTGATCCAGCTGCATGATATGCCAATTGCTTTATTTAGGATAGGCTAGAAGGTGGAGTTTTGCAGACAAAAGGCCAGATCCTCTGCTGGTATAAATTGACATAGCTCTGTTGAAGTAAATGAAGCTCTGATGAGTTATAACAGCTGAGCATCTGGCCCCAAGTCCTCAGAACAATATAAGAAATATATTACTTTTCATGTTCATTGCTCAGCTTCTTTTTTTCCTTCTATAGTTGGTGGTGTTTTTGACAGGGGAAGTGGTTGTGTGTAATTTCTTCCACTTTTAATTTTTCTGTTGACTTGAATTAAAATATATCTAGCTCCAGCACTTCAGTGTTTTTAATTAGAAAATAAATAAAACTAGAGCTCTTTAGGTGAGTTTCCACAAAATCTTTTTGCTGCAGGGGAAAAAAAAACTTTTCAGTTGTTTTTCATCATATCGTCTTGTTATCTGCATGCTTAGCTTTGTATTATAACCATTACTGCAGCTTTCTTGTTAATCAAATGTGGATTATCACAAAGTCATTTACAAATCAAAGTGAGGGTGAAAGCATTTATGTATTGTAAAAGTGTGGGTTAATATTCCACTCTGTTTTCCTTTTAAATACATTTAGAAAGTGTGAATATGGTGTATGCATCAGTCTATTCTTGGAAATCATTCCGCACATATAGAAGAGCTGATTTGTATGCATGAACTCTCATTCTTGTGTTTGTGCTAGCTTTAAGTAGTCGCACAGCTTTTAATTGTGAGGTTTTAAGTTCTGCAATTAAAATTTACCCTTTCTACTGAGAGGATTGAATGATAGTTTTTCACTTACTTTAGACAGTTTAGACAAACGATAACTGAAAGTACATAAAAATGCAAGATGCACATCCTGATTCTGAGACGGTCAAGATATCTTAGCCACATTTGCTGGAAGTTTTAGTTTAAATAGTTAATGATTCTTTCTACTGTATTAAAGAGAACATACTAAGAAGTTGCAAATAGAATGTTCTTCAACCTGCTCTGAAAGCTCACCTCTTTTGAAAACCAGGACCAAAAGACCTTGAAGAGTTTACCTAATATATTTCCCTTCTTGTAAATTTATGTCAATAAAGTTCATTTCATGAAGCATCCAAAAGCCAAATATGAACAAAATACCCAAAGTGCCTCTAAGGATAATTTCATATTTATAGAACAGATACAAATTATATTATTAAAAAGTCTTCTTGAAGATGAGGTTGAATTCTCACTATACAATTTTGTAAATAAAAATTTTTTTTTAGCTTTGTTCATTATACAAATACACAGTAAAAAGGTTGTTTTTTTTTAATTGTATTAACTATATATTGTACACATGCAGAGAAAAATGGAAGTATTTCCACAAGTATGTCATGGAAATAATTTGTAGATGTTTCACCCCCCCTTTATTAGTTCATGGAGGGATTAAAGAGATGCCTCTTTCTATTACTCTGAAAGTGTATATACTTTTAAACCAATTTATAAAGTGTGGCATATGTTGTTGTTTTTTTATATTGCCACCTCATGTCTTACTCTGACCAGAAACAATATATTTTTAACTGCCAGTATCCACAGTGTTAAATATGTACTTCATGAAGTCAACAGCAAAAACTGTGAATAACGGTTGAAAAGAAATCCCCCAAATATGCCAGAATCTATTTTAATGAAAAATACATAAAGTTTTGCATAACCATTGGATTTCTATGAAGATATACATAGTCTCAAAAATTATATTATACGCTAATGATTAAAACTGGTTTAGGTCCAACATTTAATTGACTTTTTTTTCTTATGTCTCTGTGAAAAGTCTATGCAATTTTTACATCATTTTAAACAGTAGTTTCAGTGATTTTGTTCTTAAACAAAAACCCAGTATTACTGAAGTCTGTTACTAATGAGCAATCCTACAGTGACACATATGTGACAGTTTGGCTGGAAAACAAATAAATTTGAAGTTTCTAAATAGTGGTCGTGAATAAACAGAGATGTATTGTTAAAAAGAATCTTTAATGTATGTTTTATAAGAATCTTTAAATGGAAAACCATATAATTCAGTAATCTTCTTAAAGCTTACACATTCCTGGTTTTTCGTTTTTTTTTTTTGAATGAATTTGTGAAGATTTATTGAGTTGTTTGATTCATCAGTGGCAAATATCTGCTAACTTTACATATTGAGGTTTTAATTAAATATGTGATTTATTCTGGCAGAGCACTAAAAATGACATGGGTGCTGAAAGTGTGGATGACCATGCCCGTAACTCACTCCCCTCCCCCACCTAGGCCACTGTTATCTTAATGTATACAGTAATGCAATAACAGACAGTTTTGTTAGCCGTGGTTTGTAATGGATATGAGGCTTGCTATTTTTAGAAGGCTGGTAATCATCATGAACTTAACTTACATTATATGAATGATGATTTGGCATACAAATATATTGCTCACCTATCTCATAGAGTTTTTAAGATTGTGTGATATTACATACACTTAAACTGAGTCTGAATAAAGCAGAATTAGACAAGAGGTTTTACAACAGTGGGCCTTGTACCGAAGGAACATTATCATAACATAGCTTTAGCAAAGAGGCAGTCTTGAATGGCTATGGAGATAATTAATAGGATATAGAGTCTTTCACATTCAGGTCAGTGGGTTAAATGTGGACGGGCCAATAATAGCAAAGTGCTAAATTATGCCTTTGCTGGGTGGGGAAAAACACTTGGAAAACTCCATGAGTGGCTGTTGGAGTTCCAGCAGTAACATCCTGTTTTGGGGAGGGGTTGTGGGCTCCTAAAGGGGTGTGAAGCCAATAGCTTTCCCTCCCTTTGATAATTTTAGGCCTACTGTAATGGGATTGCAACCTTCTCATCCTCCCCCTCAGGTTGTGCAAACACGTGAATGATTTACCAAATGACAGGACCATATCATGTATATTCAGTGGCTTGGTCACTATTCCTAACGGTAAGCTGATCAGCAGCTCCTGTCGAAATTGTCCCTCCTGCTTCTAGTTTCAGGATGAAAGCCAAGGATTGAATGGGTGATCAATCAAGGTCATGGTTTCAAAATGTTGGTGACCCAGTGTAGGGAATCTTGCACTGCTACTGTCGGTGCTACACACTTTTTTCGATAGAGAACTTTTGTTTCAGGTGCTGTAGGAATGGCATTTCCTCTAACAGTGACCTAAAATGGCCTTTTAATATATAAAACAGTCATGGTTTTTGAAGTCCAGTATATCAGAGTCTATCAAGGCTAGAAGCACATGCCGAATTTTGTTGGAAGGGTGAGAGTCCCAGCTTTTCATTGAGTTCAGGAAGTTCTTGAGATATTGGAATTTTAAAAAGCAGCACTGTGGTGTATGAAAAAGCTAATTTAAGTAACTTTTTATAAGTTTCTAAATTTGTATCGGTTATATATTTCTCTCCATCTGAGGTGCATACAGTTGGATTCATGGTACAAAGGGAGCCCAGTATTATAGGCAGCAGAAGACAAAGTAATTACCAACAACAATTTTTTAAAAAGTCTCTAAACAACTTTTAAAATTTAGTTTTCTGTAAAATATGTGGTGTATTCCTAATGTATGAGAGAACATTCTGTTTCCCTCTGTAGATGTATGTATACCTATTTGCTTTTTTTAAACAAACAAACAAACAAACAGAACAAACAAACAAACAAAAACTTCTCTTGGAACTTGAGAGTACGATTCCAGATAGGTCAATTTCCATTTTAAGTCCCTTTGTTCTTGAAGGAACAGGCTTTGTGAGGGCTGTTTAAAGAGCAGGCTTATACCATTTTGGGGAATGAATAGGCTACCTGCACTGTTCAGTTTTGACCTATCTCCTACAGCCTAAGGTTACCTTTTGATAGAATATTTACATTTTATATAGAGTATTTCAAACTGATTTATTATTCTGCTGGCCCAGTATTCAAAGAAGACCAGCTTTTAATTTCCAGCTAGCTTTAATTGCTTTAAAAATGATTCTTAAATAGAATAAACTTTGGTTTGCTCTCTTCCCCTGCCATGTTGGGGAGGAGTGTATGTATTTAGGGGCGTATGTTTAGGATGGAAATACAAACAGATCAAGACTCTCAGCAGGATTAGTTCAGAGACAGGACGATGTCTTATTTCTCACACCAAAAGAAAAGCTGCTTTAAAAATGCTAATCTAATCTAAGGGTTAATGTTTATGTAGGAGTGCCAAAAACAGGCTCTACTCAGGGGATGAAAAATCAGAGATGACATTAAAGAATCTTGTAATATGAAAACTTGTAGAATGTAAAATGTTGACTATACAACTACACACATGAAAGCAGAATTCAGTGAAATCCAAGTGTGTGCTCATCTCACCAACCATTATTATGCAAGTGTGGAAAATTCTTTACTATAGGACTGAAATCAAAACTGGAATTAAAGAAATTAGGCAGAACCAGAAAAAAACAATTTGGATTAAAAATTTCAAATAGCTGATGGATGAAACATAATAATGAAATTGACATTAATTCCCAACCTGCCAAAAATGGCATTACTAATCTGCTCTTATGTACAGTATTAAATTTGTGAAAATGTTCAGTGTATTTTTTAATGTGGCTGTTGAGCAATAAAGTTGCTGTAAAGGATACCAAACTATTATCCAGCAAAAATACTACATGTGGGTTAGATTCAAGTTCCTCATTGTGCAAAAGTTAATTCATCCTCTCCCCCATCCCCCGGCAACATTATGGTGATAGTGTTGACTTTAAGGGGCATATATTCAAAGCACTTTGCAAGGATTTATAGCCAAACAACTCCCATTAATTTTAATGGAAAATGTGTGGCTAAATCAGTGTGCAGTATTTGAAAAATGTATCCTTAAGGGTATTGTCTTGCACACTTTTGTGTGCATCTAGCTATCAAAGTTTATATTTTTTCAGCTGTTGTATATAATACACATGCAAATGCAACATACATAATAGTCTTCAAAGTATTTTCAAGTGAAGGTATAAACAGATTTTTTAAATCAAAAACCCATATGTTTGCTAAAACCTAAAGACAATTCAATATAACTTGCAGTCGTTAGAGTTTCACCTTGTATATTTTATGCAAATCAAAGTTGCTGCAGGTTTTGTTTTGTGTTCTCATCTTGGATTTGTAAATAAATATATAGTAAGCCAAAACCCTCCCTGACTTGTCTTTACTTGCAAAGTCAACAATAAATAACCTTTTAAGACTAAATTCTGTTTTTCACTAAAATGTTTATAGTTAATTACCTATTGTATTCTGTATGCAATTTGTAGTATTTCTGTGTTAATCTTAGCTTTATTATTCACCAGTGCCTGTGGCACCCATGACTTATTAGGGACTTCTTCATATATGGTATAAATGTGCTTTCCCTCTGGAATGGACCTCTGTGTGGCTTGTGCTAATATATAGAGTATCTTTTCCCCTCATGGAGGAAAAAATAATTGCTCAAAATGTCGTATCATTTTATCTTGTTGCCACATATTTGTTTGCTTTTTAATTTTAATCTTGAAGAGTGCAATATTTGGGGAAATATTCTTTCAAATAACTATATGTTATCAGGACAGACAAAAATATATTACTTTTAAGGGTCATATACCAAATATTTTTTTTAAAAAAATCAAAAAGAAAAGTAGAAAATAAAGAAAACTAAATGAATGGCATAATCTAACTGGCCACTGTGGATTTGGCTCAAAGAATATTTGATTAAAAAGTAAATTTTTGTCACAAATGTATAGCCTGAATTTCAGTTGAGTTTCAAATAATAAAAGGATAGTGAAGGGGGGGTGGGAGAAGAGAAAAAAGGATAGTGAGTATTTGCTAAACGCAGACAATGTGAAAGGATTAAAATGCTTTAATCAGAAAGAAAAAAAGGCTTTGGCCACTTGATTAGGGCTGATTTCCACCATCTGCTTATACTTACTGAGGATCTAGCCCTGACTGAACACTAATTTGTGCACTTCCTAGAAATTGAAATCTCTCAGCAAGCAAATTAACAAGAGCAGGGATTCAGCAATAATGGAGCTCCTCGGCTTTTGTTTCCCTCTGACAGATGGACAGGGTGCGCTCAAATTGAATTCAGCTTTAATTGCATTGTGCCATTTAAAATTTTATCTGCTCCACAGATTTTGTTTACAGGTTTCAGGATTCCAAACCTTTGGAAATTTTTTCAGCCCTGGGTAAAATAAAGAGCACTGTAATTCGGTGTGACTAGTAGGTGTTCATTACCACTATTTGCCCTAAAGGATGGTGTGTTAAAAAAGTCAAAGCAGTGTATTTTCAGGAGTACAATTTGCTCACGGTATATACGTACATACACCCTCATATAAGTCCTACTGCAGCAGCTCTAATTTACGAGGCATCACAGACCTCAGCTATGAAGTATGTCCATCTGGAGCTATACATTTTTGAGTTTTAAAGATAAACTTTTACCAAATAAATAATATTGTAAAGTTTCTTTTTGCTTCTGTTTGATTGAAGTTGTACAGATTATGCGAGCTATTCGTTGTAGTACAGTTATGAAATACTACTAAATAATTTACTCATGTTCTAAACATTCCTGTGAGTCTTACATTGGAGATGCTTTTGTTACAAAATTGCTTGTCAATCTGTGAGCTCTTCCTCGTAAATCTGTGGCTTAGTTGGTACTAAACTGTGACTCTTCTGTTGGTGAACCAGAGATACCAGAATTTGAATCTACTGTGGCAAGATGTGATTTGTATTCCTATTTAGGTAAACATTGAACACTGTAAATTGCAGAGCAACGAAGAAAAAGAGAATCACATTTTTTGATGTACTTCTTCAAATAAATGTTTCATTTTTGTTGAACATATGTAATCGTGATTGTTGAATGATGGGTGATTCGAGAATTATGTTGCATGTTTTTACACACATACAGGAAAATTTCACACCCCCCAGAATTAGATCTCTAAAGGAGTTACCTCTATAGCTTTGTCTATATTAACACTTTTGTCGACAAAAGTTTTGTTGGTCAGGGGTGGGAGGAAAAATGTCCCTGACTGACATAACTTTCACCGACAAAAGCAGTGTGAACAACACCATGTCAGTGGGAGAGCATCTCCCACGGACATAGCTACCGCCGCTCATTGGGGGCGGTTTAATTATGCTGGGGGGGAGAGCTGTACATAGAGCAGCTACACAGGAGGCCTTACAGTGGCGTAACTGCGGCAGTATAGCTGCATTGCTGTAGTGTAGACATACCTCAGGGCCTTATTTTCCAAAGTGTGGGGCACCACAACTCTCATTGAATAGAATGGAAACTGTGGTGCTAAGCACCTCTGAAATTTAGACTCTAATGGGCTGGTATGACTCTCATTGACTTCAATAGGAGTTGGATCAGACTCTAAATGCTTAGGTTTGCTTTGGCCTTTCTTACTTACTTTTTTTTAATCTCCTGTGCAAACATTACCACTCCCCAAAATATTTGTGGTGATTTTTATGAGGTGGATTTTTGATTATCAGGAATGTTTAAAGGCATGGGGATAGGGAAGGATCAAACTCATTTTTCTTGGCATTACAGACTAAATTTAGTATCACAGGGCCTGAAATTAAGATCAGAATTGTATCCAATAAGATAAGACAATTTAGAGATAAAAATAAAAAATTCCATTTACAAAGTTTTTTATTTTGTAACATTTATGAGTGTGAGAACTGAAAATAAACTACGCACATGTCAAAACCCTGAATAACTGGACCAATAACTGCATATTTCAAAGGGAAGATTTTGTTAACTCAAGTACATATAAACCAAAACCACTTATGTGGTGGCGGTGGGATACTGAATATGATATGAAATGCTACACCGCTGGGTTACAGATTCAAATCCAGCCCAAGTCAGTAGTGATAGTCCATTTTCTAGTAGGTGTGTACTTATAAAACCCCACAGTCATAGCTTACACCCTTGTCAGGCTAAAATCACCCTGTTAGACCTAAAACATTCTCTTTTAGTAAGGGACTAGGCACATTGCTGAGGGTTACTGGGGAAGCAAGGGGTGAAACTCCACTGATGGCAGTGGCAAAACTCCCATTGACTTAAATGGGGCCAGGATTCATCCATGAACTGCACTGTCTGTGCTGTACTTTTTCTCTGGCTAACCAGAGCACTTCAGTCCTTCATTCTCCAGTGCTTTTCACACCTTTAACAAGCACTAATTTTTTTTTTTTTTTCAAGAGAGGATAATAAACACCTGGCATTTCAATCCCTGAGCATTTGTCAAGGGTTAAACTGAGTAATAAAATTGTGTTTAAAGCCTCTTCTACTTTTTCTTCATTCAGTTTGTTGTTAAAATCCAGTGTGAGGCTTTATTTTATGCTCCTTTTTGTTTGAGATCATTTGAAGAATGAATACCTTCATTTGATTTTGATCCTGTACAGCAGTATTCAGGACCACGTTTTGTAGCTCTCTTGGAGCAGGTCAGTTTTATAACAAATACAAATAATAAGTACGATTTTCTCACTGTATGAGTGTAGCACCTTGGAGCCCCAGTCATGGACCAGGACTCCAGTTTGCTAAGTGCTGTCAAACACAGAACAAAAAGACGGTCCCTGCTCATCAGAGCCTACAATCTAAATATAAGGTAAGAGACACAGATACAGACAGATAAATGGGGGAGTACAATTAAGACAATATTGGATAATAGTGATAGAGTGTGGCTTCTGCACATACTATATACTAGGTTGCATAGGATTTGATTAGGGTGACCAGATAGCAATTGTGAAAAATCGGAACGGGGGTGGGGGGTAATAGGAGCCTATATATATATATATATATATATATATATATATATATATATATAGACCCAAAAACCAGTACTGTACCTATAAAATCAGGACATCTGGTCACCCTAGATTTTGTCACCTCTTACATGGCCTCTACCAGCTGCACTTTGCATTGCAGAAAAAGGAAGCATGTTCGAGGCAGAGAGAAACTGTCTCACAGCCAAATAGATTTAATCCTCATGGATTAATCCTCAAGGGTCATCGTTGTCCAGAAGTCACTTCAACCCCAGATCAGGAAGCAGTCAGTCAATGGGACTTTTGCAGTTGACATAGGACATGATCCAGCTCTGACCAATCTGCCTACACTGCCTTAGGCAGTTACTGCTGATGGGCACCTGCAGTTAGGAAGTACATGTATCACCTCTTCCAGATCAGTGAGTTTACACTTGCAGATCTGGGGCTTTTAACTAATTCATCAGTGTGCCCCTGTCCCCTACCCTAGGGCCAGTTATGCCTGACTGCCAACACTTCTATCATCACAGGGGATCTTAGGTCAGAGGGCTTGGCACCCCATGCGGTTGGTCTAATTGTTTTTAAAATAGGAGCGATTCACCAATCTTAGGCTTTGCAGGGAGCCATGGAACTGCTGACTTTGGCCTTGGGGTCTCTATAGCTTTAATAACAATGAGACCAATTGTTTGCAGCTGACCACTAAACCGCTTCTATTGCCCACAGCCCTGACTCTGCGGTCCATTTCAGATGCAGATTTGGCATCCTGACTCTACTAGCCTTTTAGCAGTGATGTGTGTTACCTTTTAGTTTTGTTGGGTGTTAGATATATCTAGGACAGTGGTTCCCAAACTCGTTCTGCCGCTTGTGCAGGGAAAGCCCCTGGTGGGCCGGGCCGGTTTGTTTACCTGCCGCGTCCGCAGGTTCAGCCGATCGTGGCTCCCACTGGCCGCGGTTCGCTGCTCCAGGCCAATGGGAGCTGCTGGATGTGGCGGCCAGTACATCCCTCAGCCCGCGCCGCTTCCAGCAGCTCCCATTGGCCTGGAGCAGCGAACCGCGGCCACTGGGAGCTGCGATCAGCCAAACCTGCGGACGTGGCAGGTAAACAAACTGGAACGGTCTGCCAGGGGCTTTCCCTGCACAAGTGGCGGAAAAAGTTTGGGAACCACTGATCTAGGAGATAGCCTTTCCAGTAGCTGATATGCATATTTTACCAAATTATGAAAAGGAACCATCCCTCCCTGAAACCCCAGAACACTGGCTAAATCAAAGCACCCTCCAGAAAACGTGTATCACATACACAGCTACTTGCAAGTGTGCAGTAACTCTTTAGTACCAGCCGTAGTTTTGGGGCTAGTGATTTGTGGTGAATGCTCCCGTGTAATGAGTGTTTCTGCCCTTTTTTGAACTGAAGATACCTGTCTATAGATATGTGTTTGCATGTCGTCTTTGAGGTACAAGGTGTAGAATTTGCTTACTATACAGAGAATGCCTACAAGATAAAGACCTAAGTATTGTTTGGAAATTATACTATTTCTAATTGAAGTTTTATTTAAAAAGGGAAAAACAATGATCTGCTTCAGGAGTTATTTTGGGGGAAGTTCTAAGTGTTGCACAGGAAGTCAGACTAGATGATCATAATGGGCCCCTTCTGACCTTTGGAATGTCTGAATCTATTAAAAGTATTAACTCCCTCAGTTAATGTGGATATGTTTTTAAAAAATTCTGGCTAATAACTCCAAATGCTGATACTTCTTTTGGTCTTTTTAAGGTATGGAAACATAGTGATCATAGTAAATAGAGTTACTTGGTACCTGCTTTGTAGCACTTTTAAAAAAATTTTATTTTTAAACAATTATGAGATTTAGTAAGTTTTTATATATTTTTTTTAAGCAATAGTGTTAAACTACTAAACCCTTTGCTCTCCTCCCAAAAAAAGATTGACTCAAAGCTTGTGGCACTTTTTTAACCACAAATCTTGCCTCCTATCACGTTGCCAGACTTCGTCACTTGTAGTTAATTAAGATTTCAGACATAGAGTTGCCAATCAAAATACTAAATGTACCTCTCCCTTCTGTTTTCACAAGCAGGCACCAGGAGATTGAACACAGTAGTTGATAGCTGGTATGTGATATCTGTCTCTGGTTTATAGCCTGGTACAATAATGTCATTGCCCCATGTGGCAAATGGTGTAAGCTATTGTAAAACTGTTTGTCTATGTGATTAAGACATTGCAGCAGTGTGCAGCACCAGCCAATTACTTTTTTAATTTAATTATAGCAGGAAAAAAAAAGAGAATAGCATAATAGAAATTCTTGTCATTGGGAATATGTAAAATGTAAATTGAAGAGCCATGAAAATTTCATGCATTGGCAGGCTGATTTGTTCTTATTTTCAACTTGTTATGAAGACTGAGTTTCTTGAATGCAATAAAACAAGACATAGCAGCGTTTAGTAATTATTTAGTTCTACATTGAAATAATTATATATAGTCTGTCTTTGCCATCCACTCTGCTGTATATGAATGTAAAAATGAACACTTCAGGGCCTGTATCAATTTTGTCTTTTAGACAGTGTAAATAAAGCTGAATCTTCAACTTTCAAATTAAAACTGATAACCTTGGGCAATAAGGGCTTTTATAAAGAAGGGGGAAAAAACTTTAGTTTGCCTCAGAACAGGTTGCGTCTCTGGAATGCTTCTGGGACTAAAGAGATCAATTAAGTGTGTATAAACAAACAGTTGGAAAAAAGCTACTAAAACAACAGAGGAGAAAGCTCTCTATTGGGCTCCAGGGGCCTGGGGGAGCGAAGTTTCATTAACTGGATCTGAAGTCCTATGGCCTTCTATAAACAGGCATTAATTAAAGAATGTAAAAAATAAAGTTTCAGACCTTGCAATATGTTAATGATCATATGATTCAGGGCCTGGGAAGGAGAGGAGCAGCAGAGGTCATAAAATAAGCATGAAGCATTTAATATGAGTGCTTGGCAGGGATTTCTGCAAATTAGTTGGTTATTTGCTGGTCCAAAGCAAATTAAGGTGATTTTGCTTCACTTGCTAATTTTTTATGTGCATGCTTGGCAAAATGTTTTTCACAAATGGATGAAGGTTATTGTTAATGGCATAATGAGAAATATTAACATATTTAAATAAACCAGCATATTCTGACATAGGACACCAGCATACACTTTATTTGTCACGCATGGATACACCTCAATCTGTAGCACACTGAATTATTTTGGATAAAATTCCTAAAATAGTTCAGGCATTTACATGCAGTATGTAAACATAATATTATATCTGATTCTAATCAACATCTTAGAAACTTCTTATATCTTCATGTAAAAAGGTAGTGCTCTTAGTAAACCTTAAAGAGATACACAGAGGTTAAAATTACTGTATTAAAAGCATCCACATTTCCTGGACTATTTTATTCATAACACCTATTAAAAATTAAACAATTAAAAATTGAATTTAGTTTTCATTTGCCGTGCTGTTTGTTTTTTTGCATGCCTTTCATCTGCGGCAGTGAAATCAGACTTAGGTTCACTTTTGTTCCCAAGGAAGTTCAAGTTTTTAAGACTTTTCCATAAAACAAAACATAAAACCTGTGCATACCTTTGGCATTGGTTTTAAGTTGTGTTGTTTTCTAAAAGCACCGAGGAATGTCTAAATGTGTGCACAGTGGGCTTGGGGGGGTTCCACAAGACACAAAAATTGGGCCAAATTTAATTTGACTTTTTTCCCCTTTGTCACTTCCAGTAAAATGAAGACTGAGTTCTTATATGTTGTATTTTTGAGGCAGCACTATTAGTCAGATTATTCTGAAGAACAAAAAACAGAAGAAGAAAACAAATTAAGACACTCCATAACAAGAAGTAGAGATCAGATCACTGTTACTTCAGGGTCACAAGACTTATTTTAAGACTCTAATTTAAATTTGTTCATCTAGCACTTTTTAACTTATCATCAATTTGTATATTCTCTTACTTGGTTAACCTAATCCTGTTTTTTAAAATATAAATATTAACCTCTTATTTATTGGGTCCAGCTACTTTTCTCCTCTCTCTCTATACCATCCTACCTCAGTGCCACTAGTTAACAGAATAATAAGCAAATGTAGAACTTGAGGAAGTATTTAACATTTAAACTGTTCTCTCTGTATCTCTTTAAACTCTGTGAAGTTACAAGGTGATGTGTGGCAACTATATCTTGTAGAGGGAGGGAGTAGAAGCTACTATTGACATTGTTCTGTTACAGCAATTTTAGATGGACAAATTGCAGTTGAGAAAATTTCATGACTCGGTAAAATGAGCAATGATGACATCTGTGGATGCAGGTCTGTTCATATCTTTGCAGAGCCTTTAGGGAAATAAATATCTCGGAACATTCGGTGAAGTGAAGCTCACTCAATAAATCAACCTGACACAATAACACTTCTGGCACATGAGCTCTACTTTTCCTCAGTACCACCTACCCCTCTGTGTTCCTGTGCTACCAAATGGTGTCTCCCCACAGGCCTCTAAATCAAATCAGAGCACACAAATACAGTGAGAATTTATTGGGAATTGGTTTTGTTCGGCAAAAACATTACTTATTAGATGAACTGAAATGATAATAAATTTTGACCCTTTAAGTACTGATCAAGTTCAGGTATCTTACTGGCTAGTAAAAGGAAGCTGAGTCTTGTTTCATGCTGGATAGAAGGTACATCTATAATGAAGCCAAATCCAAACTTCAGTTTGCCAAAGTGAATATATTGGTTACCTTGAATGGGATTAACACAGAAGTCCACAACCTGTGTTAGGATGTGCTGGTTTTTTTCCCTTCTCCCTAGTCTCCAAAGTTTATAGCAGCATTATTCATAAAAACCTTCTGTTGTACTTTGGTGGTGTTTTTTTAAATCTGTATATTAAAGGGACATACCAAAGAGTAAACACTAGGATGATTGCTTATGCAGGAAGACTAAAATATAATATCTCCATATCCTAAATTAAGGTAAATAGTGTGTGCTGTACACTGATCAGACTCCCAGGAAGGGAGAAAATAGAAAAGCCAGGCCTCAATTTCCTGTGTTCAACTAGAGTTAGTTGAATCCTACAAGAAGCTGATACGTTAGTGTTTTGAATTGGAAATATTTAGAATGCCAAAATTCTTGGGACGAGGGAAGAAAAATAGAACCCACTTGAATAGTTGAAAGAGAGAGTGCATTGCATGGCTTTTAAAGGTATTGAAACTAGCTGCAATTAAGTGTCTACGTCAAAATTCCCTCCCCCAAAGGAAAAAAAAAATCTATAAAATCATAAACATTTCAAATAGAAACTGTCTACATTTGCTAAATGCGATTTTCATGAACATAAAATATTTTATATTGGGCAGAAAACATATACCAGTAGGATTTGTAGTATGTTTAGCTGTTGAGGATTTTTATACTTGCATCTGTGTTCATTATATCTGAACATCTTGGGTAGAAGTCATTGATTTAACATGTAGTTTCAGAGTTAAACCTTGTCCGCACACAAACTTGCATCAGTTTTACTACAGGCATGTTTGTATGTCTGTTAAGTTAAATGGTTGCAAGTTTGCATGGGCATGCTCTTATTTCATTTTAAGAGTGGCTTGTTTTGGTAAACTTGCACCAGTTTAACTAAATTCATGTTGAAAACAACAACAACACACCTTTAGTTAAACTGATGCAAGTTTGTGTGTAGACAAGACCTAATGTGGTAGTATTTTGCCTTCCATCTAAAAGTTTAATGTCCATTTAAGTGAATATTTAATTAATTAATCTGATTTCTTTCTAATTAGGTTGAAATTTTAATGTTTCCTGGAATGTGCACTTGCTAAGCAAGTCACTTTGTTGAACATCTATGCCCTGGGGAATGTGGAATGTCTTTTGCTTGAGGGAATTATAGCAACCTTAGATTGTTACACTGGAACATGCTGTTGGATCTCTGGTGGAAATTACAAGGGCTAGGAAGTTTATAGGGATGCTGTTAGCCCTACTGCTAGCCAATCTGAATAACATTGAATACTCCTCCCCATAAGCAATAGTTCGTTGAAGATGCAGATGCTTATAGTATCAGTAGGTTTAATGTTTTGTTTTTTAAACCTAAATCTTTTAAATCTTGAGGAGGAAATGTATTGAGGTGTCCTGTGTTTTGCTAAACATGTAAGAGTTTCACATATTTAAAAAAGGAATATTTAAATTGAGAAGAAATTGTTTATTATTGATAGCTAAGACTTTTTATGGGTAGATGATGACTCCCTATTTTATAAGAAATAGTATTAGAAATAAATGCACTAAAAACTAAACCTTGTGTCAGTGCACAGGTCTGGTAAAACAAGGGACTCATCTACACTTGAAAGTTGTACCTATTTGACTATATTTGTATAAATAAAGCTGTCTACAGCAGGTCTTTTACTAGTATAACTTTGGCAAAAAATCACATCCTTAACTGACATAATCCAAATTCATCAGTTTTATTAAAAAACATTTTAGGTGTTGTGAAAACTGATGAGTTCCTTCTGTCCCATAATACAAGAGCAAAGACATGATCAATAACATTAATGGCTGACAAATATAGAAGAAATAACAGAAAATACTACTTTACATAGGGCCAGATTGTGAACCTCTTACTTATGATGGAGAGCAGTTCCTCACACGAGCAGCTCCACTGGAACTATTTGTATGAGGAATTGCACACCAATGTGAATCAGGTGTTCAAAAATAGTGTGTTGTCAACCTGTGGAATTCCCTGATGCAGGAGGTCATTACATCAAATACAATGGCAGGGTTTTTTAAAGGGCTCGATAATTCTGTGACCATTAATAACATGAATGGTCATGTATGCTAAAATAAAGCAATCTCATGCTTCAGGGTGTAAAATCATAATGATTAGGGTTCTGGGAGGAATTTTTCCCATGTACAACATTGCACAACCGACCCTCTGTACTGTGAGTTTTTCTCTGAAGTGTTGGATTTGCTTGGGCTTAACGTCTGATACTTTACTTGATAGATTTGTGGTCTGAAATGGTATGGTGAATTCTTTGTTCATATGAATTCATGTTAATCAACCTATTGTTATATTGCCTTTATATGCTGTATTTGAGTTTTTTGTTTTATCAAAAGGGAGTAAAATGAGAGTAACAAACTAATTACATTCATTGCTTAATCAAAAATAGAAAAGATAAATTATCAGACCACAAAGTAATCTTTGCTGTCCTGATCATTCAACAGAAGTTCCTATTGGTACAACTTAATTTGCAAAGTAAGTTAGGAATTTGATTATTGACTCAGAATTGAGATAGGTACATAATTTGCACCTTATACCTTCATTACTGTTTATCTTTATCCCACTGTTCTCCTTGGGCCTTCCACACCTGGCAGAGGAAACAGTTTTTCTCCAAAGCCAGGAAGATGCCACTTTGTAAGATTTTCTACAAGAATAGTGAAGTTGTCCTTCCTTCCCATCCTCAGAAATCAAACATCAGTCCAGAAAGAGACTTCTGTCATTGTTTCTAAATCTGGGCCGCTGAACCCAGGCCAGCCCCTATCACTTTTTGAGAGATCTGAGTACGAAAGCAAACCAATCTACAGAAATGACTAGAAGGTATAGCTTCAGCTAGGAGCTCCATTTGTTTTTCTTTTACACTGGTTTAAAAAAAAAGGTCTGTTTCAAATCCTATTTGCCCCTTATCTCTGTTTGTTCAGTTGTTTTTAATATCACGTACTGAAAGAATTTCAATAGCTGTTTCACCATGAAGTCATTTGTTATCCTTCAGCAGGCCTTAGCCTGCTGAATTGTAAAGCAGCCTCGACTATTTGCATCCTCCAGATGGAGCAGCATATAAACATTCCCAGATATTTCTAGTAAGTATGAAAAAATATTGTATTTGTCCTTTCTGTGAATAAATAAGAGAATGTCAAATTTTATAGACTAATAAATTTGTATGCCGGCACTGACACTGAATCTCTCATGGCCTGCAATGTCACAGACACTGAGAAACACAATTTTTTTGTTTTCCAATGTATACTAAGTCAAATAGAGGCTCAATTAAAAAAAGCCAGGGAATTTGATTGCATTGTTTATGTCTGCCCAGTAGTCTAATTCAGTTGCAATTTACCATGAGGAAATACAATTTACATTTTTCCCAGGCTTATTGCATAAGCAATCACTCACATAACATGAAAGAGTGTATGTCAAAAAAGAACAGAAGTAATGGGTTAAAAATACATTTAACACTATAGTCTGTGTGCCTTTATACAATTATAACTTTGCTTTACAACTGTGCATTTTTAGATGCTGAAAATTTAAAATATAATATTTTTGGTTTTTATTCTTAATCATGTTGTATACCACAGAGTGCAAATCTCAGTTGCTTTTGGATAACACCATATGTTGTGGCAAGTCTGCCCACATGCAACAGTTTCAGAAATCGGTGCAATTGCACACTGTAAATTCACTTACAATAACTTGGATTAATCTTAGTGGGATTTTTATATAGGGATTTCTAAGTTGGAAACCACAGTAGAGTAACTTGTAATGCTCATATTCATTCAAATAAAGAACCTCAGCAATATCAATTTCATCCTCCTTGCATTTACCAGTTTTCACATTATGCTTTCCAGTTGCTTTCTTGATTGAATGCACAGTAATTGAAATGGACTAAAAATATATATTTAGCAAACAAGATAAAATAACTGTAGGAGATAAAAATAAGTGGATGTATGAATTGTTAGGAATTTAACTTAAATTACTATAATGACACCAGGTAAAATATTATATTTGTTTAACTGAATCCCTACTGATTTTTTTGCTGGTTTGATTTTCTAAACAAAGTTTTAATAAGTAATATATAATATTTATCTTCTTTCATTAGTGCAGTTAAAATAGGAATTAGTGTCATTCACTCACATTATCCAGCATTGATTTGATTCCTTGAAAATGAATTTTTCTGAGTGGGTTTTTAGTTGAGTGAATTGAAATATTTGAGACACAAACATTGTAAATCAATATTTGAAATGTCTTCTGAAATAGTGGTCTGTAGCAATTACAGTTTAGCAACAAAGTGGGGGCTCTTTCAGGATAAGTTACAATACTTTTTCCATCTTGTATTGCGTATGTAAGCATATTAAAGTATAGCTCTATAATTGATTCTTTTTATAACTATTTTTAATTTTTATTGATAATCAGTTAATTTTGTGTTTTATACTACATAATCTAATTATAATAATTCTTCCTTTGTGAATTCACATGAATAGAAAGAAAATGTGCTATAGATGAAAGGGTTTATGCCTGAAGGACTGTCTGTCTTTAAAGGTGCATACAGCAGGACAAAATCCTGCAGTCTTTATTAAGTCCTTAACCAGACTAAACATTCATTTATTTGAACAATTTTCCCTAAGAAAGGATTGCACTACGTGGACTCTAATCATTATAGATCATAATATTATTTTATTTTATTAAATATTATATTTTATTGCTTTTTCCATAACAAGAGAAACTTGAAGTAAACACAGTAGGAAGTATTCTTTTTTCACTATTACAACCACTATAAACTTAGTTCAGTTCCAAATTCACCATGGGCCAAATGATTCCATTCACTGTGAAACATGGAGGAAGGAAAACTGTGTGTATTTGTGGGAGGAGGGATAGCAGAGAGATCCCTAAACCTGTGGAATGGGAGAGTAGAACCTAAGTGGCATCTTTTGCTGCACCAACTCATAACAGCTGGGTAATTTGAGTGAGCTGGGGGTAGGATTGATTAGAGCAGAGGATCAGCTGATCTGCAGAGTATGTTCCCAGATCTCATTGGGACAAGTTAGGTAGAAACTAGTGTTAAAGCCTCAAGCAGAATTAACTTCCAGTTTTTGCAAGGTAGGCAACAAATGTGGGTGTCTGTCTTCTGTGAGCCATTCTGCAAATGAGACACAAGGTAGGACTGTAGGGGAGCCAATACACCATTCACAATCTAGGTATCAGACAGATTTGTCTGTGTACCTTTAATCTCTCCTGAGTTTGGAGGCTGTGCTCCGTAACATCTTTGTAAGGCTTCAAAACTGTCCCCATTAAAGGAGAATGCCACTGACAATGTGAGTTTAAACTTGTATTTTTAACCTTCTGCGCATTCCTATTGGGTACAGCCATGCAGTTTCAACTGAGTGAGGACAGTGTGCAAAATTGTGTATATATATATATAAATAGTATGGGCTGTTTTAAAATTACTCTGATTCAAGTATTTCCAGTGCGAAAACATTTTTAAAGATCCTATTGCTTTATCAGAAGCATATTGGCATGCACTTTCTAGATTTCTTTCTCTTTTATTCTTAACATGTAGCATATTTTAGCACTAAGGGTCATATGCCATCTTTGTTCTGCACACACTATTCCCAGCAAAGATAATAAGATGTTTGTGTGAAAACAAGGACAGAATATAGATCTCAGTCACTTAAAACTATCTAGGTAAGCTAGTTATTTCTGATGTGCCCATTACAGTAGGGTCTATGTAGCACCAACTCAAAAGCCTAAGTTAAAGTAACAGTAGGTTGTATGTGTTAATTTTGAAATACAGAAGAATTTTTAGCTGTTGATATAAAGGAAGGCTACTTCTGTAAGTACTACTTCCACTTTCTGCAAGTGATAGCTGTCCTTGGGGAAAAGGGGGAACTGAAGTGATAGAGGATCTTTCAGACCCATGTAGTGAGCTCATGTACTGGGAATTGTATGATGGGTGATACGCAAATAGTATATTGAGGAGGCTTGTAACTTTAATGATCTACGTTATCTACACATGTGTGAAGTAAATACTAAAACCGGGGGAAGGGAAAGGCAGAGATATATGAGAAAACTAGGGCAGGATGCTGCTCCTGATGAAGTCAGTAAGAAATTTACCACTGACTTCAGTGAGAGCAGCAGTGAGCATATGAACATTAAAAATAAGTGAGTTAGAAATAATGATTTTTTTTGCATTATATATGTGAAGTAGTAATTTGCTTACATGTCTCCCTTGCTAAAGTGTCAGTGAGCTAGATTTGCATCATTGTGCAAGCTGTGCTTAAAGATCTTAGTTTTATGTTTCTGAAAATGTCATCTATTCCTTCAGTCACTTGTAAGGCCCCTGTAATCTCTTTTTAATGTAAGCGCACTGAAGTTTTCCCTTTTGTTTGCTGCCCTTGCATTATTTACTTTGATCCGCTGTGAGAAAATCTGAAAGTGTGTTGTCTTAAATGCTAGCATCTCACCAACAAGATTTGAGGCCTTGTACTTCACATTGAAGAAAAAGGCTCTTGTGTGAAGATGCAGGTTTTGTTTAGTTCTCTGTCCCTGGTGGGAGCCTTAATTGCATTTTCTCTCTCACACAGTGGCTGGCTAAGGAGTGCCTGCCTTCCCTGCTGATGCTGGAGTTTTCAAGCTCTATTACTCTGTGACGGAGAAAATTCCTTAGTCCAAGAAGAAAAGACTCAGATTAAGAAAAAAAGTGTTTAAGTATTGTCAATTTACCATGCATGGTAAACAGAACAAACAATAAGCTGGCTTACCCTCCCCCACTTTATTCCCCTGAGACTGCTATACAAGTTTTATATGACCTAATATGTAGAAATTACATTGTACTTAGAATGCTACATATTATAGACAGTATAATTACCTAGGGCAAATAAGCTAGACTTCTTGAGATAACTGATATGCCAATAAATAAATAAAAAATTGTGATCTCTTAATTTCCTGACCCATTTTTAATGGTGTTTTATAGATTATAGCTAGATTTAATACAACACATCAGTGGCTGACTGGTTTTAAATATCATTTCATATGCATTTTGAAAATCTCAGATTTAAGAGAGAAAATTTTAATCACATATGAAGATGCATTAAAACAGATTTAAAGTTGCAGCTGGGATATCTGCCATAACTTCTCTTGTTTTACCTGGATGCCTACTAATAAATGTTGTGCAGCATCATGCACTGAGCAGAGAGGCCTATAGTATATAGACATAATGGGAGCAATTATGGCTGAAGTGTCATGTCAGCTTTTTATGTTTTTGTTCAGTGATGGCACATTCTAACATCACTTTCAAAACAAACTCTGAAGGAATTTTAGTCAGCATATGTATACGTGCATGACTGCAACAACTCAGTGATTTTTGCATTTGAATCTGTGACTTCAAGGCATGCTCAGACATTTCATATTTGGAAATGGAAAACCAGTGATGGATGAAAAAAGTGCCGGTCTTTTATGTTCTGAAGCTCTCCATGACTATCTTAGAAATTTCTCTTTCTTGTACCTTCCTGGTAGTTTAGATCAGAGGTTCTCAACCTTTTTCCTTCTGAGGCCCCCACAACATGCTATAAAAACTCCACGGCCCACCTGTGTCACAACAACTGTTTTTCTCCATATAAAAGCCAGAGCCAGCATTAGGAATTGCAAACAGGGCAGTTGCTCAAGGCCCCATGATACAGGGGCCTCCACGAAGCTACATTTCTTAGGCTTCGGCTTCTGCCCCGAGTGGTGGGGCTCAGAGGCCCAGGCTTCAACCACATGCAGTGGGGCTTTGGCTTTGTGCCCTGGGCCCCAGATTGTCTCATGCTGGCACTGCTTGGTGGCCCCCCTGGAATCTGCTCATAGCCCCCCAGGGGCCCTGGTTCAGAACCACTGGTTTAGATCAGCTAAAATGCTTTTGCTAATAGATCTGCTAATTAGATTTGCTAATAGGTTCAGATCTTAGATCTGAATTCTAGTTTGTTGAAGGCATTTGAATGGAGGGGATCCTCAGTTCTGGAATTCACTTCCCTCAGTTTAACAGTCAGAATTTGTTGAGCATGTTGCAAGGCCTATCTGCTTACTTAAGCTTTTCCTGGAATACGTTAAGTTTCTCCTATGGTTTTGCAGGAATGAGTTTTGGCCAAGAAAGGGCATTTTAAGGGCATCCTTCTGTTCCCAGAAATTGATCTATACACAGACCAGTTCAGGTGAAAAAGTTATCCCAGCAGTTAAGCCAAAGAGGCAGAATAACGGTCAATTGTCCTCCCCATAGATGGACCCACTAGGATGATGGCTGGATATATTCATCTTTCTTACAAGTATTTACTGTTGTTAAGGTCTCACTGCAAATATTAGGACTCAAGAAAGGCCTCTGAAACATTTGATGATGGCTTTTAAATAGACTTTGGTGCCCAAAGATGCTGCAGATGCAAGTGTCTACATTGTTTACTTTAGTGGAACAGAAATGTATATTGAAGGCTATAGTAGAGCATGAAAAGTTCAATGTTTTTACCGGTAGATGCTTTCCTAGTACAGTAGAAACAAGGTCTCTTTTTGGTATTACCAGCCAGTTCTTCCATTACTAATTAATCTGTACAGTAGAAGAGGACAATGCTTAGCTTATTCTATTTTTAGAGCATGTCTGCCCTACAGCAGCTATAGAGCTGCAACTCTGTCACTGTAAAAGTTTTTTACATCAATGGAAGGTTTTTTCCATCAATATAGGTACAAACAGGTGGTACATAGAAGAAGAATTCTTCCATCCACCTAGTTGTGTCTACACTAGGGGCTAGGTCAATCTAATTGTGTCACATAGGGTTCGAACTTTTCCACAGCCCTGAGCGATGTAGTGAGGTCAACTTGAGTTGTAGGTGTGGACCAGTCCTATTCTTTTGGCTTCAAAGACCATGGCTCATGGAGCTCATTTGGTTAGCCATCAGTGATCCTTTTCGCTTTCCAGTAGCCTCTGATGTCTTCAGTCAAAGAAAAGTACTACAAAGAGATCCAAAACGTCAGTCTTTGTGGCTTGGTATTTGAGGCTGCGATGCTGAGATTGGTATGGTTAGGTTTCCCAGAAAAATAATAAATTTGTTAAGCTCTATGAAGTCGATAGTATTACAGGGCTGTTCTGCCCCGACCCCCCAGTGTTCTACACTTAGGAAAATAAATCCCAGAAACATCTTGGATTTTTATAGCAAGGTTAGGAATAGGGACCGATTCTTAGTGTTCTGAAAGTTTGCATTTCTGCCCTTTGAGCTACCGTTTTGCAAGGAAAGTGGGAGAAGGAGAGTTCTAGGTGACTTAGAAGATACCATCCCTCTAGTTCTGAGATTCTTTAAAGTGCTGTTAGGTTTTACAGTTTTGAACGATCATTCTCAGCTAAACATTAAGTTTTGGGTTCAAAAATATTTATACAAATCACCTAATAAGCCCATGGTCTGTAGGTCCTTTTTTGGGCTTCTATTCATATTTTATTTCTGGTAGCCTTAACGTTTTGTCTGACTGCGGGCAGTTGGCTGTTTTATTGTGTAACTCCCTTACTTAATGATCTGGGCCGGGGGTGGGGGGAGTCTTTCACTGTTTCTGCTTTTGTCAGTCAGTGACAATGTAATCAATTGCAAGATATTCTCCTTCTTTGCCCCAACTAAAATTGCGGGGGGGGGGGGGGAAGTGTAAATAAACTCAATGCCATTTTCTTGCCAGTATGTCTGTTCTGTAATAGAGATAATAAAGGAGTCTTAAGGCCTCAGAAACATACCTTAGCTGACTAGGTTTGTGGGTATGTGAGAAGAGATTATTAAATGGAAGGAATAGTGTTCCCCATTCAGATTAGGATGGTATTCAAGCAGTTTTTACTTCTTGGACTGAGAGACACATATTGAGTAGCAGACTTGTCTTTGTATTCCACCTCAAAATACTAGTTTGGATGCTTTTTGCTGCTACAGATGAAGGCTACTTCTGTAGGGTTGCCAACTTTCCAATTTCTTAAAACTGGACATGACAGCACCTTGCCCCCGTCTTGCTCGCTCCCCCCACCCTGCTCGCTCGCTCAGGTGAGCTGAAGCAAAGCCTTCCCACAAGATGCAGGTAGGAGTCAGCCCTGGCTGAGAAGGGGCTGGTGCGGATTGGTGACCTGATGCCCCCCGACCCCATGTCCCGGGCCAGGCTGGCGGTGGCATTCGCAGGCATTGATTGTGGGGAGGAAGGGAAGGTCATGTTGTCAGTCTGTCTGTCTGGGTGAGCTGGGCCAGGCTGGGGGAAGTGCCCTTCCCTCCCCACGCTGTGCACGAGCTAGAGGCCAGGCTCTGCAATGAGCTGCATGCTCTAAGGTTTAAGGGCGCTGCTTCCCCACCCTCCTCGGTCAGGCCAAGCCCCCATCCGAGTGGCACAGGAAGGGAGGTAAAGCGGGAGGTGGTGCTGCAAAGTCGCCTCTCCCCTGGGGAGAAGCGGCCATCCCGCATGGGATTCCCAGCTCAGGTTGCAGCTCTGGTGCCAGTCCAGCATGTCTCAGAACCCCTGGAGCAGCTTTCCACAAAAATGCGGTGTTTCTGCAGTGGGCGGGGTGCAGGGTGGAGAGCCGGGGAGCAGTGAGGAGGGTGGAAAATAGGATGCACAGTCCTGCGGCATGGATCGACTCACAGCCATACTGCCCCCAGCTCTCTGCAAGAGTTCACTCCAGTCACACACGCTGTGGTAGGTGGTGCCTTGGCCCCCTCTGTTCCGGCGACCCTGCAGGTAGCAACCGGACTTTTGGTGTCCGGTCAGTACTTCTGACCAGACACTGTACAAGTCCCCTTTCAGCCAGAGTCTCTGGTTGAAAACCGGACACCTGGCAACCCTATACCTCTGGTCAGAATTTGAAAGAATTCCATTTTTAGTACCTGGATGATAGCCCCTAACTTTTCAGATCAGATTGTTGAGCAGATCCTGTTTCCTGGACTGGCAGATGAGTGTAGAAACTGGAATTACGTTTGTAAATTTTGTTTCCTCATTTCAGTCCAACAATTCAGAACATCCCATACTAGAAAGGAGAGGGGAAAACTTTTTTGTTTTTCATTTTGGATCAGGTTTTTTTTCCTACTTCTTAACTGGGACTATATCTGTGGTATTTGATATGATTCATTTTGGTGGTGGTTATGGATAAGGAATGGTTGATTGGAAACGGGGATATATTCCAAGATCACAAATTTCATTACGTTTATATTCTTGATTGACTGAGGCTGCCATAGACGCCCCTCTCCCTACTATTCTCCTAGGTAAAAAAGTGTTCACCCATTATTCAGGGTGGATATATTGAGAAGCAGAAAAAGTATGGGTAAAATTCAAGTTTTTGAAGCCTAGCAGAATGGTAATTTAATAAGATTGCAACATTTTGTGCTATGTGTTATATACAGCAAGGAAGTAGATGAGAGATTGAAGATTTGCTTTTTAGTAGTGTCATGCTATAAGGAAGTAGCAATGGAATGAAATATGCTTCAGCCAAGAAAGACCCAAGGCTTCACTTTGCTGGCATGTAGGGAACGTGCCAAACATGCTGCAGTTTCTTCTGTTTTGTCTTACAGTTTACATCCTGAATTCAACATTCATGACCCAATGGACAGTTTAAGCAGATGATTGCTATATTTTGCATATGACACTTTTGGAAAAAATTGGAATAAGCCAACATAGAAGAATTTTTCAGATTCCTTGTTGTGTCCCATGTGTAAATACTCTCCAGATTATGTGGGCCCATCTAAATTCAGGTTAGGAAATAACTGAGGCGCCTAAGCTGTGTGGCCATTTGAAAGGTCTGCACCTTGAACTAGCACCAGATATTTAAATCTAGCCCCAGATACAGGTCTAATTAATGATCGAAGGCTGATCATTTTTCATGAGCATTGCAGATCTGGAAACCCCTTTCACAGGCAGATCCATATAGCAGTTTCAAATTGCAAACAAGAAAGGATTCAAGCTGATTTCCTCTACCCTTGTTATGCATTAACATCCACAAGCTATTGGGAGATCCATGAATATGTGATAAAAACACCTTCAAAATTTTGACCAGAAAAGCTAATCTTCTGCATATGTGCAGGAGTCACCTTTGTGAATGAAATATAATTTGTCATTTTTATTTTATTTTTTTTATAGCAAAGATCCACACTAAATAGTAATAGATTGTAAGGTATTAGATTTCAGTTTTTCAGTGAGTCATCAGTGATAAAATATGGCTGAAGTCAGTAAGCACTGCCTTTATTGGTGAACAAGGGGTAGTCCTAGCTCTGCTTCTCTCCTCCTTTGGACTGTACTTGTGGAAAAGACTATAATTTGGAAGGCTGAGGAAACAGTCATGACTTCACACCTTGATTAATAGAATCGGTTTGAACCTCAAGGTGGGGGAATTTTTCTGTTTGTTTTGTTTTTTCTGTTACCTTATTTTGATTTCTATTTATAAGCATTAGCCTTTGAAGAAAACCTTTGCTGATTACCTCTGTTTCCGCTAAGTTGGTCCACCTTTGTTTCTATATAAACTCATGTAACTAAGCGCTCAGTCCAGCTCTAAGTGGATTTGGAGACAAAACTTCCATAGACATTAGTGGAAATATGATTGGGCCCTTAAAGCGTGATATAACATCTTTCAAAATTTGTAAAATAAATTCTTACAAGCCACAGAGCTTATGTTTCAACACTTGCTATTCTTGTTTATGCAGTACTCAAGTAGGACTGTCCGGTAGAGTCCAAGACCGGTTTTATCTAAAAAGTGTGATCAAATATAGCCCCCTGTGATAGTGGTAAATCAAGTGCCAGCTCAGGCTGAGGTATGCCTCTGAGAAATCCATAGCTGGAATCGGTTTGTGTGTTAGCATTGTTAAGATAGGTATTAGAATGATAAGAAATGTGTTTAGCATTTATACTTTATGGAATGCTTGTGAGTTGCTGCATGCATTAAACTCACTTATAACATCTGTATCCCATACTGTAAGGTAATATTTGAGTGTTTGCATTGTAAGCCTCTGTAACTGTGTAAATCACCAGACAGGAGAGAGACATTACTAGTGTCAAATGCTGATCTCCAACAGAAGGTGTTACGTCCTGCCCAACAAGGAAGGCCCATCGACACCAGACAGACTAGATTGGAACTTTAAAAAAGACAAAATACTTTATTTACTCTCCTCTTCCTCCCCCATGAAAATGAGTCTTGCAAGTGAATTCTTCCCATCTGCTGAGTTTGAAGCTCAAAGCAGAAGGAGGAAGAAGGAACTGTATCTTTATGTTGCTTGGACTCTTGGGAGGTGGGGGCAAGGATTATTATGCATAAGCAAAAGATCCCCAGTACTTAGCCTGGTTAGTCCTAAAGGAAATACAGAGACTGGTAATCGTAGAAGCTTCTAATACTTTTTGAAATTTAAGATTAGAACTCATTTTTGTGTATTAATGTTTATGTACTTTTATCTTGTAAATAATTCTCATTTCCTTTTCCGATATAATAAATATTTAGATAGTTTATTTTGCATTGCCTATAAGTGTTGCCTTTGGGTGAGATCTAAAGCACAATTGATGTGGGGTAAGAGACTAATCATTTGGGACTCGGAGTAACCTGAATATTGCTGTGATCCTTGGTGTAAGTGACCATCTATCACAAAGGTAAGCTTACCTTGGTGGCAAGGCATATCAAAGTACCCAAGGGGACTATCTGTGACTCTGTGTTAAGGCTGTCACAGTGCCTGAGGAGTTTACACTTAATAAATGGTTGGTGAAATTCAAATATTGAAGTCTCAACCAATTTGGGGGTTGTGCCTATTTTCCCTAACATTCTGTCCTGAGTTTGGTACTTAAGACATGCAGTGTCATGTCACTGCAGGGCAGCTTGCACCTTCAATGAGTTTTTTCATGGCCAAATTATAACTTCTTGAAAACACGTTTATCATGAAAATGCTGAAAGTCTTAACAGTTGCATCACAGTGCTGCTGCCCCGCTGTTAACAATGAATATAAAATAGTGCGACAGAACTACTTATAGATTGTGTCATTAAAAAAGGAGAAACAACTTTTCTATTAAAGGTTACCGTTGTTCCCCACAAGAGACCCTGAGAAATACATTAAAGGAAAATAAGTTATTTTGACTTACAGTTCAGATTGTTAAGAACTGGAGTAACAGGAATTTTTCCCTTTTGTACTTATAACCTCTGACATGATGCAGTGAAAAAAGATTAGGAAATTAACTTCAGCTTGCAATGTAAGTACCAAGGCCTGCATTAGGTGCAACTTTTATTCTATAGCTGATTTTGTAACACGTAAGAAGGAATGAACAGGTCTTGCTAGGAACTGGCCTTTCTCTATGGACTGTGACAAAGCTCTGTCCTTGCCTCCATGGGTCCTGCATTTCCTGGTGGATTTCACTAGCCTCAGAGGCTCACTGTGACCCTCCATGTAACCCTTCTTTCTCTAGAGACAAGGGTCACAGTCTACTGAGCCATTTTCATCATAAGCCAGCAAGGGAGATGAGGAGAAGTTATCCTTCCTTGCACAGTCTCTGTTGTCTCCCAGTCTCAGTGATTAATCCGGGGGCAAAGGTCCGGGGGGAGCCTGGGCCCACCTTCTACTCCAGGCTCCAGCCCAGGGACCCTAATAGTATCAGCTATGGTAGCTGACCTTTTAGAAACATGACATGTACAATTTCCCTGGGCTACTTCCCCCACAGCAGCCCTCACTTCCTCAAGCTCCACTTCACCCTTACCTCAGGGCCTCCTTCCTTGTGCCTGATATGGTGTGTACTACTCAGCCTCTCCAACAGCACAACTTCCTTCCACAGCTCCTGACATGCACACCCACCTGACTGGCTGGGAGGCTTTTAACTAGTTTCAGCCATCCCCTGATTGGCTTCAGGTGTCCCAATCAACCTAGCATTCTCCCTGCCTTCTGGAAAGTTCTTAATTGGCCCCAGGTGTCTTAATTGACCTGGAGCAGCTTCCATTTCACTTAACCTGGTACCAGGGATTTGTGTAGCCTGGAGCTAATATATCTATCTCCCACTACTTTTCTATAGCCAGCTGGCCTTGACCCGTCACAGGACCTAGAGATCATGATTGCAAAAGAGGTGCTCAGTTTTAACAGTTACTTTGACTTTGGACTGGCTGAGATCCTTTAGAAACCTGTTTATTTATGTGCAGTTATTTTAAATACAGCCATAGTGATACATATGCTTTTATAATCTTTCAGTTTCTAGAATAATCTACCCTTCAGTGAGAAATCCAGGGGTTGTTAAATTCAATTCAATTTTTGATCCACTTTATCAGCTCATTCTACAGTGGCTGCCAGATTACTTCAGTAAACTAAAGAAAAATGGCTACAGCAGCTATGTATGTATTGTAGAGACATCACAGTAGTTGATTGAGAGGATGCTAACTGTAACTAGTAAGAGATTTTTATACCATAATGTTATGTTAGACTTTGAATTTACCTTTTTTCCTGATGGCCCTAGTAAACATACTAGTTTAAGATGGGAATTGATCCTATGAATGTTGAATGCCCTTGGAATTGAGGGTATCCAGCAGTTTACAGAACTAGCTCAGCAACTCACAGAATTAAGACATCGTATGTTTTTGTTTTCTTCGTAATATGTTGGATATTTAGTATTAATGTAGGGGAGGTATTTTAAAGAATTATTCTCATGCACTGGTGTATTTTAAATTGTAATTGAACAACATATGAAATTGCATGCTAGGAAACATGACTTGATACCTTTATGGGATGCAATGATATTTACCCCACTCAGTTCCCAAATATAGACTAATTTGAAAAACAAGATTATTAGTTACTGTTCTTATAATTTCATTGTGATTTTATCACTCTAGGGGAGCTGGGAGCAACTCCTATATTTAGGCTAACACTTTCCATTATAAAACATTCTTGGAAACTTTTATTTAAGAAGCACTAACACCTTGCTATTTCAAGCAAGCCTTTATAATTTGGCAGGGAGAATGCCATGGATCCAGAGGAGTGCCTTTTGGGGGGGGGGCGGTCCTTTGAAATTTCATTTGGTATGGCTGAGATATAAACTTTTGAAAATTATTTCCCTTCTCTTATTTGTGTTCCCCAGGAAAACTTTGGCAGCTTGCCAAAATAATAATTGAATATGATTATTGTAATCTAGGGCAAGGCCCAGGCCCACTTTGTGACCAAAGCATCAGCAGCACAGAATGCACAGGGAATGCCATAGGCAGAGAGCCTCTCTTGAAAGTGGGGGAGGGAGGAAGAAGAGATCGGGGTCCATAGGTGCTGGAACTAGGGGTTCTGGAGGTGCTGCCGCACCCCCTGGCTTGAAGTGGTTTCCACCATATACAGGGTTTACTGTTTGGTTCAATGGCTCCTAGTTCTCCCCTCCCCCCACACACTATACAAATTGTTCCAGCACCCCAACAAACTCAACATATAGCCCAAGTGGTTGGCACACATGGGGAAGCACTTCCTTCTCTCCTCTATCCTGGGTGGGGCGGAGGGAGGAGTGTTGGGCTGGGCTTCCCCTGGTGATCCCCTGGACATAGCACATGGCCCCAGCCATTCCACTGCCCTATGTTAAGATCATTGTGCTGTCACCAGCTATTATACTAGGTCAGTAGCTCAAAGAGTGCTAAAGATTCAGGGATCAAAACATGCTGGTGATGCACCACAGGGCAGGAGTTTGCTACAGTTGCATTAAAAAGAATCAAATGACTTTTTTCCCTTTTAAATAAGCCTAGGAAATTACATTGAAACACCCCCTCCCCCCCCCCCCACACATACATACCACACCCTACATTAAAAAAATATTAAGGTTACAAAGTAAAGCACTTAAAAGTTAGGAAATGTCAGAATTTAGGTTGCCTATGCAGTCAAAATTCTGTCTTTCTGTGTGTATTAATCAGGATATATCAGATATAAAATTATAGTCTTTAATTTTATGATCACATCATATTTTTTTCCTGCAGGGTCTCTTCCTAATTCAGTGTACAGTATAGATGGAGTTCAGGGAATGAATCAAGCTTTTTTGGTGCATCGGATTTTCGTAGGGTCCCTTGCTCATTTGCTCTGAATGTTATAATGTACATAGAAAACCAAGGGAGGAGCTACAAGAAGAGAAAGGAAGGTCTTGTGGTTAAGGCAGGTAAGCCACACACAAGAACTCAGTTTTATCCCTGCCTCTTTCACAGACTTCTTATGTGATGCTAAGCAACTCACTTAAACCAAAACTTGGGCAGATAGCCACTAATGGCATATTCCTCATTTTCTGAGTGCCCAGCTTGAGACACTTGGGGTCTTATTTGTAGAAGTGGTGAATACTCACTGCAGCAGCTGAAGTTGATGGGAGCGGGAAATGCTCATCTATACAGGCAGTGTGAATTGGAGGAATGTGCACAGGGCTGAGAGTCAGGTGACTCTGAATTCTAATCCTGGCTCTGACACCGTTTCATGATGTGAATTCTGGAAAATTCTTTGTCTTAATTTCCCCATCTGTATAATGGCAATAAGAATGCTCTCTTATCTCAGTAGGTAAATCTGTAAGGTTTGTGATGAGCATCTTAAGAGAAAAGTGATTTATTCTGTTCATTGCATGGTCTACAGTGAACAAGATGGGGCTGCTAGATGAATGATGAGTATAAAAAAGGGCATATTTCTTGAGCATACTTCATCATGTGGTCACATATTTAAAGATCATATCATGATGCATACACACAAGGGTATGGAATTAAGGTTGCACAATCCTCCTAAAATCTGATATTTCTGGATTTTTCAGTGCTTGACTTTGCACCCTGAATAATCTGTTCACACAGTTTTATTTTTTTTAAATGATGTAATTATATATGGTATGGGTTATGGGAGGTTACCTACTGCCTCAATCCTGCAAACATGTATGCACATGCTTAACTGTATGTATGTATATGAGTATTGACATAAATGAGACTATTCATGTGCATAAAGTTCATGTTTAAGGACAGATGTATATATATTCACTTACACTTAAATCTACTTCAGTGCAGCGTGCCATGCACTAAGTGTCCATGTGGACGCTGCTTATGCGCACAAGAAGGACTGATATACTGCTTATTCAAACCTCAGTCTTTGCAGAATCAAGGCCTAAATAGTTAGGGGCTTGATCATGTGGGATGCAGGGTTGGAAACTGAGATTACACCTCCCAGGATCGGACCCTATGTTGAGACAGACATGTCTATTTATAGTTAAGTACAAATATATGTATGCACAACTTTTTCATTGGTTTACGCTAAAGATATATGCTAGATGATAATAAAGTAATAAAAGATTGTTTTCACAGCTGTTTGTCTTTGATTACATATTTCTTTGAAGTATTGCAGTAAGACAGACTTTGAACCTGGAAAGAGATCAAATAATGAATTGTTCTGCTTTGTGAAGCTTAAGAAGGGATTTTATTGTTGAAACATATAGTGCAACATATTTTTTTCTTTTAACAGTTAAATAATGGTTGAAAGTACTATGAGATCATTACAGATGGGCTAGATTAAAGGTCTTGGGGCCAAACATTAGGAATTGTGTTACTACTTAAAAAAATAAAGTTTTGTAATTACCAATTATTTGTGTTAGTTTCCTTTTTGAATCAAAATAGAATTTCAAAGAGAAAGTATTTTAAGTCCTTATAATTGTCAACTTATAGCTAAGTGAGACAGGAAATAATAGATGTTTGATTCCACTGGTAATTCAATTTAAAATATATATCATTCCACCATTGTTAGACTCTTAGATTATATGCTGTGTTAAATATTAGAATTAAAGATGTGAAGCGGTTAATATATATCATCCAGGTTTCTAAAAATAGAAGTTTAAAATGTGTCCGAGGAGATTTAATTAAAATGTGCAGTGTAAAATTTTAAAGCCTTTTGCACATTTTTATATTACTTTATTTGAAAACTGTATCATGCTACATTAATATCACCTGTTTATTTTAATGTTGAATGAATGAAACAACCAAGTGATACACTTATAAATGATAAAAGATATGAAACTTGCCATACTTCATTTTTTCTAGGCTACTATGGAATACAAATATCAAGTATACAACTGCTGTTCAGGTCAACATTTCATCATAATATATTTGGTTATTATAAGTTACATGGGAAGAGTATTTCTTTCTACAATAAATACTTTGAAGTTCATGACCATATATCTTGGATAGACTCAATAATGTTAGGTGTATATATATATTTTTTTGAATCCATTAAATACCTATACTTGGTGTATCACTCATCTGAAATTGGTTGTTGAGTTATTTAGAACAAACTTTTGCCTCTGCAAGAGAGAAACCTTTCAAATGATAATTTCAATAGAAACATTAGACAAAGGAATATTGTAACTTTAGAGATTTTTATGATGAAGGTGTGTTTAAGAGATGTCACTTTGATATTTTTACATTATGTCCTACATTTGTCAGCTAAAACCAGGATATTGCCTCAATGAGAAAAAGCATGTTCTGCACTTGTCAAAAGGCAGTAAGTAATGATTAAAATAGCAGTGTGAAACGCTGGGAGATTAAAGTGATGCTAATGATAAGTGAGAGAAGAAAAGGGCAAGCTATATTTTAATCCCTGAGAGAATGGTTAATGACTTCTATTGCCTGAGATTAAACTAAACCTGTCTCATCAGCTTTTTCTGCCTGGTGAAAAAAAGCTCTCTGCACTTTAATTTATTAAAGTCTTTTAAGGAAGCACATTGATCCACAGAGGTTAAACTTTAAAAAATTGTGCAAAATACACACTAAAAATGCTTTAACAAAAGTGTGACTTTGTTGCTTTAGGCATGCTCACAGTTTTATAAAAATTTCATTGTCTATGACTTGGTGCATTTAGTTAAGAAATATTAATTACTTAAACTGGAATGTTTTTTTAAAAACAGAACATTTTCATAATGCTGGTGCAGACAAAGTTGCAGGTATATCAGCAGGTATGAATAGATTGTTAGATTATTGCACCATCTGTTCAGAATAATACTGTACCAACACTGTTGATATTCAGGAACCATTTTAAAGAAAACTTTTCAAAATATATGTAGTTCTTGGTGTGAGGAAATCGGTACATCTGTTTATACTGAACTGATGTTAATCCATTTCATTTAATTATTTTTGCTATCCTCTCTAGCAGGTCAATATGTTTATAACATTATCTTACATATTCAATAGCTCGGCTTCTCAACCCCATTTCAGCTTCACCTTTTTAAAAAAGGATATAAAATCTTTTGCTTCCTCCAACCAGCATGGCAGGAAAGTGGCAATATGATTGTTAATACCACAGATTTTTTTTACTTGTGATAAAATGCTTAAAGTCTGAGCTCTTGAAAGGTTGTGGCATAGTTGAGAAAACAAGAAACTCCTGTCCGATTGTCTTGCAAGCTTTTGGCACTTCCATACTATCATGATGTTTGAGCAGTATAGTATACGTAGCTTCAGTTCACAGGTCAGCTTATTAAAACACATTAATGAGCTTCGACTGGGTAAAAAAACATGTCCAAGCCAGCATATGTGGACTGGAGAAACCATATTCAAGTTCAAAATCTGTTTGATGCAATTCTAGATATTTACAAAGTGGGATGCTTGGTGTTCTCACTTGCAAGATTCCAATTCCAAGATTGCTTTTCCAGGTTTCTGCTTCTAAACTAGTGCTTGTCTGAGCTCTGGGAATAAATTTGGAAGGTTTGGCCATGCTTGCCGGTGCCCAGAGTGCCATTCTGTATGCTTACCATCCTGGCTTGTGGAAGATGTTTCCAATTTTGAAGCTTGCGTACATTTGTATTTAAATAAAAAGAGAGTCTATTTAGTGTTTGTCTTTTGTGATAGTTGTAATCCAGGTTATTTTTTAAAGCTGTTTTTTAAGCATAACTTGTTTGGTAAGTGAGTTTAAACTTGATTCATGCTTTGATGTTAATGAAACACCAATTTATCAGAAGGCCCTGCAGCCCTAATGAGCAGTTTCTTTAAAAAGAACATTTAATCAAGGTTTATTTTTAACTTGTTTAAACAGATCTAATAGTTTGTGCTGATTTCATTTCAGTATAATAATTGCTAGCAATCCTATTAGTAAGTCGTGGTACATGGAAGTTAACACAAATTCCATTCTAATGAGTGTAGTATAACAGCAAAACCCTTGTAGCTGGGGAAAGGTTCACGTTAGAGTGGAGTGACGGAGGCACTTGGACATTCTGCTGACAGCAGATTATTTTTGTTTTTATACAGATGTCAGGCATGAGTTGTTAGTATTTAAGTGGGTTTTATTATTCTTTGGAGGTTAAGTGTTCATATTGCCTTTTAGAAGATGAAGCTGGACAAAGTTAATTTTTGATGTTAAGAAAATGTTACTAAACCTGTTAGTTCAACTCATGTTTGCACTGTATATTTTGTACATTCTTTAGGATTTTAGCAATAATATGCTGCTGTGGAACAGTAAGGTTATACAATCTTCAAATACAACCTCTGGGGCATGATTGTGTTTTTTATTGTAAAGGATATAAAGTTTTGGGGTAATCTACTGTAAAAAGCAAAGGAAGTTTCAGTGCTCAATTTATGGTAACAAAAATATCTGAAGAGCAAATGGAATTGTGAAAATGAAGTGTAACTCATTTGTATTAATAGCTTTTTTAGAGTTAGCTTATAACAGCTTTATAAGTCTGTAAAAATATGGGTTGACAATTTGGGGTGAGAACCTGATATGCTGATTTAACCCGATTCTAGGTGTAGTGGCCAAAAACAAACATGCTAAAAACAAAACACAATATAATTTCCTGTCTTGATTTTGAAAAGATCAATATCAAGTCAAGAATTTCAAGTTTGGCTATAGCAGTCTACATCTGTCAAGTTCAGGTTATAATCTTTTAAACTTTTTATTACTTAGTATGACAATGACATTTAAAATATGGAGAAATTTGAAGATCAATGATAATGGAGTGAACAGCGGAATTTATTTATAATTTTAAGGCTGTGCTAAAAGTATTCTAATGCACTGAAGGACATCTGTGAATTATACATTTGTATGTGGGTCTCTGATCAGAATCCCAAAGTATGATTATTATATATACTTTAGCATGGGACAGAATTTTTTTTAGGTTCAGGAAATATATAACTTAGGCTCCAATTACACAAATTGAAATATTAGAGGCTCTTTGTGGGTGCAGGGGTCACTCAGACAGAACAAATTGCAGGACCAGGGTCTTTTGTGAAATGAAATCCACAGTGGTGGCATCATTATTTTATTTTGGAGATAATAGTTTTGAATGGTACATGATACTTTACCAATATATCAATGTTGGTGTTACCAACTGTAAAATAATTGTAGTACTACTTACCTATTTGTAACTTTGTGTTCTGCATCACTTTCCTTCCTTCCCAGCCTCCAGGAGAAATAGCTTGATTAGGTTATAATTTTTGTGTGTGTGTGTGTGTGTGTGTGCGCGCGCGTGTGTGTTTGGTATAGAAGTACCTCAAATGTGTATTATGGATATTCCCAGGTTAATGTTTGTAAAGCATGACAAAAAGTGTAATGTAACTGCTCTGTGGTGGTGGCCATAAGGGTCAGTGATCTACCTAGAGAAGGTTCTTTCACACCACAGATATTTTCTTGCTGTGTGTAAAGGGGGTTGAAGCTGAGCCCCTCACCCTACCCAAATCCCTTTCTATATGGTCTGGGTTTGCCCATTGGAGACTACACTTGGATTTGTGAGAGGAGGAGTAGGTGGAATAGTGATGGTTGCACATATCATTCCCTGCTGGTAACACAATCCCATGTTGTACTACTTCTTCAGTACAACCTCTGTGAGGCCACTATGGCTGGGGGAGGGAGAGTTGGAGTTCTTGTTCGTGCAGTTCCAGCAGAGCTGCACGGCTAGGGAACCAGTGCTAGTGGGACCTAGGTTTGCCAACTCTGACTGAAGCTATTCCGGGAGACTTTTTTCCCAACATGACATAATGTCATTTTCTTAAAATCTCCTGGATTGCTTTCAATAATCACCGGGAGATTGATGCTGATTCTGGGAGACTCCAGGCCAATCCTGGAGGGTTGGCAACCTTACTGGGACCTCTATGCAGATTGTCCTGGCTTCGAGTGGATTCCCCTGGGCCCATGACCCTTTTCCTCAGGGAGAAGGGTTTGCCAACCCTGTCTCTACACTGGAATATTATGGGATGATCTCAGCAAGGAATTCCTCACAGAGGCTTCCTAGCACCTTCCACTGCTTTTCTCATGGAAGGGGATGAGTAACAACAACAGCCTCTGATGTTTGTTTGGATATTTGCCACCTTTCATGCAGTAATGGGGCATTTTCACTTTTTGTTAACATATAAAATAAGTACAAACAGGGCACAAGTATAATTAAATCTTATAGGAATAAAAGATTGTGATTTTTGTTTATTACAAAACATGCCTTTTTTTAAAGATTATTTTTGACCAATTTATAAAGGCCTGTATAGATGATCATATGAATCAAAGTATATCATTAGTTCAAAGACTGATGCAGAGACCCTATTATTTGCGTTAAACTTTGAAACTAAAGAGTATTGCAGAATATCCTGAAATACGTTTATTCATTGGTGTATAGAAATATGTATAAGTATGTTTAATTCTGTGCACACTGAGATGAGAATACAACTAGCTATCTTTTTGTCTACGGAATTTTTAATGCACTATTTTTTAAAAATGTTGATTCACATTGAATACGCTTTTCTAAGAAAACTCTGTAGACTTCTTTAAATACCAGAAGGGAAGAGTGGGAGGAAAAGCAAAATAATTTTGGAACTCATCTGTTCATTGACAAATGTATGCTCTAATGAATCATGTCATTTGGCTCAAGTCCCTTTTTCTGTCTTACTAAAAACAAACTCATACTATTTGTACTTAATGCTGATACGCCCTGCACTCTGAATACTAAGCTGGTGTGTATTTACAAATGTGAAAGAACCTGTGGTCCTTTTTATGCATCAGGTCGTCATAGAAACTAATAAACTTTTATTCCTGTGTCAGGGTAAAATAGTGTAACACCGATGTAAATTGCAGTTCAGGAATTACAGTGATGAAACAGTGGAGAGCCTCGGAATCTTCAGAAATCCAGTAGGACATTATGGAATGCAAAATATTGCAGTGTTAAATGCTTGAGTAGATCATTTAAAACAAAACAAAAAGCTCTACCAATTTCTGAGCAGTATTGAAAATGCTGATAGACTGACAAAACAATATATTGTTCTACAGGAATTTTGTTTGTGCATGTATGTCTGTAGTGTGTGTCTGTGCGCACATACAAGTCCATATAATGAAAATACCAAGAAATGGTGTATTGTGTATATATGTGAAATGTACCATAGTTCTTATGGCTGGAAAAAGTTTTTAAACATACTGTATGACCCTCAACCTTTCAGATTAATGTAGCTGATTTTGCTCCAGCTTGTTTCTTTATTTGGTAGTTACTTTTCTTTTATAAACTACCTGAAATATGAATACATTAATATTTTAACTAAGAGGGAGATAGTTTGACTAGCTTAAGTGCCAAAGTAATGTGATTACAAGATGATTTACTAGAAGTCATTAAAATGATTTATTAAGGGAAAATATTGTGCTACTGAAGTTATTTTTTTTCTCTGTCGAAGACGGGATTATGGTGTTTTCGTTTTTCCTGGCAGAGGAAAATAATCTGTAAAATTCAGGAAAGCATTTCTCTGTACGGATACTGGCATTTTAATACATGGTATTAGCCAGATTGTGGCTAGAAAGAGGTGGACAGAAGCTTTTTTTCTTACCCTACTATCTCCTCATTTGCCTTTGTGCCCCTCAACAGGATGACATCATCATTGCAGTCCTTGAGTTCAAGGACTATATGGATCTTGCTGCAGCAGCATTGCTACACTATGTTTCTCAAAGAGGGAGGGGAAAGAGAAGGGCAAGCCCATGGCAGAGTTGGTGCAGGCTGCACCCTTTAAATGGGTGGAAGAGTGCCTGTTCTATCATGCCTCTCCAAGTGAAGAGTGTGGCCTTAAAACAAAAATATGACCCATAATATTGTACTCAAGAAAACTAGAGAAAAAGCTTTTCAGTCATGATCCAGTTTTCCTGTCGTGAATTCCTTTGGTCAATATTATTTTGTAAACAGGAATTGTGACAAAATTGAAGAATTTCTTGCAATATGGGAATAGTTTCTCTTGTTTTCCAAGGAAAAGGGAGCAGTGCAATTGGGAGTGTGAGAGTTGATACGTGTTGGGGAAAGAGGAGTGATGGTGTTTTGTATCGGCCCAGGACTGTTTCTGCAAAGTTAGTACTTTGATTTTCGCTGCTGGACCATAGCTACTTGTTCTTAAGCATAGTTTTGTCTAATTGTTTTAAAAGAGACTTTTTCTTGAAAAATGAAACAAAATGGGATACGTTTGTAGAGGACAAATAATTTCTCTGGAAAGTATATATTACTATGAGGTGGGTGATATGTGCGGGCCTAATTCTGCACAAATTGGACTCACTGCAAATCTCACATTGACTTCAATAGGAACGGGATCTGGCACAATAAGGAGGAATATATTAAACAGGGGAGGTGTACATACGCCACAAAAGAGTAATGTATCTTTTTCTGAAGACATGATGGAAAGAAGACATGGTAACACAAAGAAACATTTAAGAGAGAAATTGGCCAGATCTGCTGAAACTTTATCAACATAAGTACTGTATCAAGTAATATCTAAGGGCAGTTAGCACTTCCAAGCTAAATCTTCTCAAGGGAGCTTGCTGTAATCATCTCCACCTATCCATAGATGAAGAATCTGATCAACAAGTCCCATACCAGAGAGTTCCGAGAGCACATTGCCAAAAATCACCCTTCTCTTGCACAAAGTATCTGGGCCCTACTGTAACCAAGTCTCTGCTAGCCCAGATAACTGACTTTTTTTCTAATCCATCTTCTAGGAACAGACGATTTGGAACCCCTCTTCCTTTTAGCTTAAACTTAAGAACATTTCGCTAACTCTCTACCCACTTGATACAAGCCTAGAATTTGAGGCCCATGCATATTCCAAAGGAACAACCCAAGGAAGCTTTTGTGATGATATGAGCTTAGAGACTCAGTGTTATCCTACTCCAGCCTGCTACAGACATACTCCAAGACTCCATGTTCTGTCAAGAAAGAGAAATAAAGATGAAGATGAATTCAACTAGGAATGCCAGTATATTGGTAGAGGAGGTGGTGATGGGTGAGAGGAGAGAGAGAGAGAGAGAGAGAGACTTTCTTACTACAACTCGGGCATTAGCTTGACCACTGGGAAGACCTGCATGACCAGCCACCATGGCAACCAGCAAATGAGGAGCAGTAGCTTGAGACATCTTAACTCCATCCTTTCCCCCTCTCTTGTCAGTCATAAAAATTAACTAGCCAACGTGGAGGCTGGCATTAATTTTTGTGTTGATTAGAGGACAGAAAAGACCCCAGTGTCCCTTGCTGTGCCATTTCCCTCTCACCAAGCTAAGTGGATCTACGAATATGTCGCAGCCCTTGATCTCTTTCCTGCCACCTAGCTCAACGTGGGTGCAGGTACCTGGCAGAGTTCAATTACGAAGATGTCCACAGGAAACTGTACATTCTGTAATTTGTGCTACTATCAAATGAAGTGCTAGTAAAGAAACCCTTTATAAATACTGTTATTAACACAGTTTGATAGAGGGAATGAGCACTCTAAGTATGATGTTGAATCTTCCCACAAGGCCATTTTACATAATTTATTAACAAGATTGTCTTACTTCCTGATTTAAAAGATTTGTAACTATAAGCTCCTGTGTTTTCCCTGAACAAGTCACACAACACGTGCAGTAGGCAAAGTGTTAAAGGACTAGGAAAATATTATTTCATCACTCCTGTTCCATTAGAATTCACTTGGGTGGCTGAGAAAATGGTTTATGGATTAGACAGAGAAGAACAAGCTAAAACATTTCATACCTTCATCTCTGATAAATTCCCCAAACTCATTCTTCGCATCTGAGCCATAAATAACAACCATACTTTTTGCTAAAAAGAGCTTTTTTCCTATACCAGGTCTTTTGTCTTGGAGATGAATGCTATAATAAATTTGAAGTCTTAGGGGGGGCATTGTTTGAACTATAACATTATGGTTTTCAACTGTTGCTTCTATTATGAGGAGGATAAAAAGCAACTATGAAGCTTGATCTCTGTCATAGAAATGGATTAATATTTCAGCCTTCAGCTTGGGTCAAGTGTGTGATTTTTCCCAAAAGTAACTTAGCAATTAATTATTATTATGTTTGCGTTTACTGTATTACTCCCTTAGCACCTTTTAACCTCACCCAAAATGCAGTAGTAACTTTAATTGTACATAAATGAATTTTTAAATTTCCCAGATTGTTCTGCGGAGTAACTAATGTAGGAAAGCCTCAGAATAAAACATTATTAGAAATTGAGGATTAATTCACTGAGTGAGCTACTCTTTCCTTATAATTGGACAATGTTTGTTTTAAAATTAAGATTAGGCTTAATGACTTCAGTAGTATTGCTTGGAGGACAAATGCAAACACCTTGAATGGTTGCATTAATAAACAAACTATTGACATTAAAATTGCTGTGCCCATAAGCTTTAGTTTTCCTAAAGAATAATGAAAAGGAGTACTTGTGGCACCTTAGAGACTAACCAATTTATTTGAGCATAAGCTTTCGTGAGCTACAGCTGTACTCCTTTTCTTTTTGCGAATACAGACTAGGTTTCAGAGTAACAGCCGTGTTAAAGAATAATGTTTCAGTTGAGTAATGGAGACAGTTAATATAAAGGGTCTGAAGGAAGGGATAGTGTGGAAAAAATATACTGTGCCCTGCACTTTATACCTAGTTGTGTTCTCCTCACATAGGCAAAGCTTGTGGAGAGTCCAGCATTGAACACCACTAGAAGGAGCATCTCTAGATGAGTTAAAGGCATGACACTAGTTGCCTGCCTTGTTTACTAGCCAGCACCCACGAGACCAGTGCTGAGGGAGCACAAACTTTAACTTCAATAAAGGTGTACTGAGGGCTGCTGATAAGAGTTCTCTTCTCAGCACCCCATAGGCACTATGTCTACACCTTCCTGACACACAAATCTAGCTATTGCCATCTAGGTGGTGGGCTTATTTTATTTTATTTTATTTCTTTTACCACTCCCCTTACGGGTGTGTAGCCCTAAGGGCCTGCTGTTACATGGTGTTTAGTACCTCCTTAATCTTGCTGAGCTTGCTGAATTCCCATGATGCTGAGATACTCAGCACTTTGTAGGTCAGTCCCTAAGAAACTCAAGCTCTAATGAAAGAATAAAGATGTAAAGGTTGGACCTAGAGTGTGGGGAAAAATGGAAGATGCTACCATATAATTTAACATTTTAGGACATATATTTTTTAAAAGCACGATCATTTCAATTGCTGTTTCCAAGACCCCAAACCTCAATCCCCTTTACCAGCTGAACTGTATTGGTTATCTGCATCTCCGCTTACCTATTTACCCAGTGGTGAAGTCGTTATTTAGCACCCTTCCTGTATGTGCCTGAATAAGGACTTCAGGGTTAGCCCTTTATATGAAGGAGCATATCTATGGATCTGTTTAATGTTATTTATATTTTCAAAATAGTTTACATCAATAAAATGTGGTATTCTCAGACATCAACTCACCTTACAGTGAACAAAGAATTGAGTTTTGGCATACAATAATACAAAACAACACACAAACTTTATTTTTAGGCAGACAATCACTGTGAATTAGAATAAGGGGAACAATGCAGCTAATAGCTGAAGAATGTTATAATAAAATATTTTAATACAAATTATTAGAGACAAAAAAGAAGCATCTCTGTTCCTCTGGGAAGAAGTGAAATGTCATATGTTTTGTTTAGCACACTAAAATGTTTAAGAGCATTCTGATAACAAAGTGAATATAACTTTTCAAAAAGTTTCAAGTTTTGTAAATTGTAAGAGATTTTAAAACTAATCAACCCCAAACCCCAAGAATTTCTTTCTGTCTCCCTCACTCAATATTTATAATTACATAAGGTTTTTGAACTTCTCCCTGCATATCTAATTCTTGGTAACTAGCCAGTTTTGTATGTTACTAATAAGTCAGTTGATGTAGTTTTACTCTTTTTTTTTATGTATTAGAATGAAACTGGTGATCTAAGTTTCTGGCTCCATCTAAAAGTAATAAAATGGATTTTTGTATATAAACTACAGTTGTCTGGAAATGAGTGAACACATTTCAAATATGACCACTACAAATATGAAGTTGTCTTCCAATATAATGAGCTTTGAAAGTGAAAGAAATTTATTGTAAAATCTGATTTGATTCAGTCTTCTCTGTTACTAAACCTCCCTTTCTCCTTAGACCAGGGATTGGCAACCTTTGGCACGCGCGGGCAAAGAGATGCGCTGGCCGCCGCTTCCCGCAGCCCCCATTGGCCTGCAACAGCGAACTGCGGCCAGTGGGAGCTGCAATCGGCCGAACCTGCAGACACTGCAGGTAAACAAACTGGCCCGCCCACCTGCGAATTTCCCTGATGGGCCGCGTGCCAAAGGTTGCTGATCCCTGCTCTAATCCATCCCTATTAATTTATTTTCACTGAAATAAGGGGTTTCAAACTGGGAAGGCATATTTTGCTTATTTGTATTTGGCACATGGGCCCTTTTAGCTCAAAACAAACACCCCCCCACCCCCCACAGATGAAGCTATAGCTGTAGCTCACGAAAGCTTATGCTCAAATAAATTGGTTAGTCTCTAAGGTGCCACAAGTACTCCTTTTCTTTTTACGAATACAGACTAACACGGCTGTTACTCTGAATTCTTTCTCAGTGTTATACATGTTGTGAGCAGAAAATTATCTTGACTTATATGTTGGCAAACTGATGTTTTGATTCAATAAAAATGCTATTTTTATTTGAAAGACCTGAATGGTATTTAAACAGCACGCCAGAGGGGAAAGTTCTTAAACGTGTACCATAAACCATAGACATTATACTTTTTCCCCGAAAGTGGAGGAGTAGTTACGGTATTGTGCCATTGTGAGCTCTCTAATGTAGCTGCTCTAAGCTTCTGTGAACTCTCTCCTGTTGGCTTAAATACTCCAGCCCCTGCGAGTGGCAGAAGAAGCTCCCCTGCAGACATAGCGGCGTCCACATCAGGACTCATGTTAATGTAACATATGCTGCTCAGGGAGATGGGTTAGGCACACCCTTGAGTGACAGAAGTTATGCTGACCTAAGCTGTGGCATAGACATAACCTCAATATCTACATTTAACATCTTTGCAACTTAAGACCTGAGACTGTGAGGCTCTGAGTATCCTCAGGTGCCATTAACTGCAGTGAGAGTTGAGGACACACTGCACCACATAGAACCAGACTATTAATTTGAAATATTTTGAGACAGAGTGTAAGTTGGTGTATTTTTTTAGTTTCTTCTCTTCTGTCACTAGAACCACATGCTCCTTAGGAGATACTCATAACAGCACACACGTAAAGTGGGGATTAAAAAGTGAGCAATAATTTGGACGGAATGAAAAAATACATTGGGTGACATAGAGACAGTATAGGTGTACCGGTTTTTGTCCCAGGATGTTAGAGAGACAAGGTAGGTGAGGTAATATCTTTTATTGGAGCAACTTCTGTTGGTGAGAGAGACTGTGTGGCTTGAAAGCTTATCTCTCTGACCAATGGAAGTTGATCCAATGAAAGATATTACTTCACCCAACTTATCTCTCTAATAGAGACAGTACAGCATTTAATGAAATACTCATGGTTAATGGTTTCAGTGCTATGTCTCTTGTATTGAACCCCCATCAACTGGCATCTGAGTGGCAGTGCATTTTGGAAATGGGTAGCTACTAATTGAAGGTGAACATTAGTGCTTTGTATGGTCAAGTCTCTGTAGAACCCTCAAGTTCTGCATTAAAGGCTTAAATTGGTGTAGGGCTTTGTGTGGGCCCCCTCCATGAACAGGTTAATTTCATTCCATTTGTTTATGACAGGAGTTAAAGTGTGACTGTGAAAGATGTCTTCGTACAAATGGCACCTTCTGTCTCATTGATCTGCTGTCATTAATATCTGCAAATTTTAGAAACAAAGTTATGTTTTTACCGTACTCTACTCCTTTTAACACTGCAGAGCCAATGCAGCTAAGAGACAGTGAGCTGAAAATTCTGTTCCACCTTGCTCATCATCAACAGTCTTCCTTATTAAATTCCAATCAGTTGCACCCACACAAACCCATTGAAAATAACAGTATTGCATTCGTGAAAGACAAGAAAGAGTTCCTTATTCAACTAGGCACTCAAGCTGATGCATACATTTAAGCATGTGAGTAAACCCATGGAACTGAATGAGACCACTTATATCCTTAAAGTGAGGCATATGCTTTGCCTTGCTGAAATGGGGCCTAGGGTTACCAGTGAACTTAGGCCTAATTTGGCCTGTAGAATCTGATTACTAGTGATAATGCATGAAGTGGCAAAAATCTTGTTTGATTCTTTTTGTTAGGCTGAATTTGCAGGACTGGTAAGGTTTGTTTTGTTTTTGTAATCATTTGTCAACTGTGCACATAGGATGTGGAAATCATTGAGAGACCGTGAACCCACAAACCCCAAAAAAGCATTTCAGAGGTATTTTCAGAACATTTTTTAAGATTTTTGAAATAGGGGCACTTTGGGATGAGACATGGCATTAAAGAAATTGCTTAGTGGGCCTTCAGTCTTGGGATTTAGATTCTGTGTCATGGCCTAAAAAATAAAGATCTCATTGAAGTCAGTCTGCTACTGGAGGGAGAACTGAAATCATGTACTGGAATCCCATTTGTCCATCTTTGGCCTTTCTAAAGGTGCCTATCACCTTGGTTTCTGATATCCAGCAAAATTATGAAGCATAAAAGTCCAACAGCAAATGTTGTTTTCTCTCTTTCTTCCAGGGGTTTATGAATTTATATATTCTAGTATTTATTTTTTCAGATTTTCAGCATCATTAAGGCTGTATTGAAAAGCTGCTACTACTGAAGGGCCTGATCTTGAATGGTGCTGAGAGCCTCCAGAGAGGCACTGGATGCCCTCATTGATTTTAGTGTAACCAAGTGAGAATATTTAGCATCTCTCAGGAGCTGCTCAACACCTTGCAGGACTAGGACCTATAGTAGCAAGAACAATAATCAATAGTTAAAGGTGAGTGGCTTTTTGATGAGCAAATATATTTGGAAAGACATAAAGGTCGAAGTAAGCAATGAAAACATCAGTAAATCTGTTAGGACCCATTTTTTTAAAAAAACATTATTCGTAGACAGGGCTGTGTCCTTTCCTTTGATGATGGTAACAAGTTCTGTGACATTGCCACTTTGAGTTCTTGCTTCATTAGATTGGGTGACTGTTTATTTGAAATTGTAATGAAATATTTACTTTATAGAGCTATAAGGATTAGCTGTGATAATTGAGTGAGGCTGATCTAGAGCTTTCAGTGTAATAGGGCCCCCTTGTTTGAATACAGAGTTCAGTGAGAATGAACGAGCAAGTGAGTGTGTTTCTGCCTGTCACTTTCTCTCTACATGTTGCTTTTTCTTCTGGAGATAAGTGGGCCTAATGCTGAACAAATACTGGAAATCAGAAGCCACTGAGAATCATTCGCCTCTCGCTTTCCCATGGCAGCATGATAGACGCTCCGTCAAAGAGCCCCCCTCCTCTCAGCAAAGCAACAATTTTGTCACCATGAGCAAATCCAATTGAAAAGTCCCTTGGACTGAGAGGAGAACTCCAGTTGTCAGAATCAGCAAACAGAATGAAAAGAACTAAGAGGAGTAAATTGGCACCTGGTGCAGCCATGGCTGCTTGTGATAGGCTGCTGCATTGTGTTGGATAGACATTCAGCCATTTTCAGATATAATGGGAGAAATTAATGCAAATGAGTGAATGGAATGAAATGTATTTTAATGCAGATTTGAGGGACTCTTGCAAACTGCTTGATAACAAGTTGCTGTAAGAAAAAGCCTACATTGTGAAGACTCATTTTTTCCCCATTTCTTCTCACTAGTGGCTCATAAGGGCCCTTTGTTCTCTAAGTAAACTCTTTCTAAACTATTGACATTGCTCATTTATGTGAATTTCAGATTTTTTTTTTTCCTGACAAAGTAGCCTTGGGTGATCTGGGAAAACGTTAATTGCAAAAGGACAAGGAAACTGGCTGAAACAAGAAATGCAATCATTAAGTGTAATGTTGCAGTTGTCCATGCCTCATTATAACATGCATACAAGGCAATAAAATGCATGTTTCACAAACAAATCTTTTAACAAGTATAGTTCAAGAGCCTCCAGCTGTCCAGCTTTACATCTATCTTTTTGTTTTTCATTCATTATAGCAAATAAACCTTAGATACCATGAACAGTCCTTCATAATTATTTTAGAATTCTATAGATTTCAGCGAAATCAAGTTTCCTGCATTCAGAAATCATTATTTATGCTTTTAGCCATTTCTCTGCTAACCCAGCAAAAGGGTTTATCATTATTTTGCTCTATTTAAAGAGCAGTTGTCACTAGCAAACAACTAAAAACAAAACAAAACTTGCGTCAGATCTTTGCAGCAGTTTAATATGGTCAGTGCTGTATTTTCAATAGCTGATTACGTGTTCAGTAGTCTTTCTGTATAAAAGTATTAAAAACGTTGCTACATTTTGAAGTGATTAATCCTTTAAATTCATGGATTTTTACCTTAATTTGCATGAGCTATGTTTAATTGGAATAAAAACCACTGTGGCTAAGTTAATTTATTTAAAAAAAAAAAAGGACAAAAAATGAACAGGTAAATAATCAGATGAAAAGGTCATCAAGTGTAAGTACAGCTAGGAACCATTGAACTATCAGATCCAAGAATAAAACAGCCAGAAAGAAAAAAGGTAACAGATTCAGCATTGTCCAGAAGTTCCAGACCAGTGATTAATGTGTAAGATAATGGACTTGGGAAATGAGTAAACACTCCCGTGCTCCCTGCTTTGTGCTTGAATGACTTGATGACAAGGGCAGAGCAAGGTGAGAATTTAAACAGGACTACAGGGAAAAGAGACAAAGACTAGGAACAACATAATGTGAGTGGGAGTTTGCTATTCAGTGTTTATAGAAGTATACAGAATAACTTTCTCAAAATAGGTTTTAAAATTGATTAAATTAAACTTTTAGCATTAGAAATGTACATTGACTAATAAAAATGCTTAAATTATTTTTCAGGCTAAAACCAAAGTCTCAAACAAGTCACAAGTAAACTATTTCTCACAAACATAATCATATGATTCCTGTTGATTGTGCTTGTTTGGTGCCTTACACCTTAGCAGAAGAGATCACCTTAGTAAGAGGCACATCTAATTTTTATTAAACTAAATTGGCTTTGGGTTAATTTTTACACATATAGGAAGCCAAGAAAAATGTTTCATTTGGTCCGTTTTCCTCCGTCTTCTATACTTTGCTGCAGACATGATGACATAGTTTTTTTCATTTGAAAATATTTTTACCTGATACTGATGATATTACATGTTTGAGGTTTAAAGAGAAAGGAAAAATAGCTCCACATGCTGTTGCTCCTAGATTTTCAAAGAAGGATCATTCAGACATTTTGACTTTTGTCCCAGCTTATTTTAATTTCTGTACACAGGTATTTCCATTGGTCTGTTTTCAACAGTATCAGTCCCTCATAACATTTTAACTTTGTCAATTTTCTGCTCAATATTTCATTGAACAAAATGATCCCTAAGCAGTTTTCAGTTCAATCTGCCTGAACTCACAGACATTTGGTATTTATGCATTTTGGGCCAGATCCTTAGTTGGTAAAATCATAGCTCTAGTGGGGAGCTATGACAGCACACTATACCAGTTGAGGCTCTGCTGCTGTATATTTGTTAATCTCTAAAGACACAGACAATTCACCACAAAAACACAGTACTCAACAGCATGAATATTATTGAACACATCTTGGACATTTTCCTGGAGTTGACAGAGGTAGGGTCCTCAATTAGTGTCATCGTGTTATTGCACAAATATATAACAGGCCTTCTGAGTGATTTCAGTGAGCTTTGGATCAGGCCCTTAATGCTGTTCTGCGTCTGAATCATTTTGAGGGAATCTCATCATTATTTCATGCAAACTACGGTATGTGCAACAAACAAGATGTTATCTCTTTCATCTATGTGCAAATAGCAATCAATGTTAGATTTAAGTAAACGTAGAAATATAAGTAATTTTTAATTGATTTTGTTCCATGCCAGTTGGGAAGTTTGTTTTATTCTTCAAGGCTTTTTTAAAAAGTTGTAATTTGGTTAACATTCAGAAAATATTTTTGATCATCATTTTGTAAGAATTTGTAGTTTGGGAACTAAATGAAGATGTGTGATACCTACATTGACCCAGGTCCTTGTTAGTAAACTAAAATCTCTTACATTAGAGCTTGACATAATACCTTTTATCTGCTACTTTGGAGAAGTTACAGGGTTTTCAGTGAATGTCTTGCATTTCAAAATGTCCATAATCACTTATTCACAGAACAGGACATAATGACTACATAGAGTTCTTCTGGTCTATGGTCAACTCATACACCTGATTTTTCAAATAACGGTTATATAAAACATAGGAAATTAAACCACAAAAGACTCTGTTAATGGAGGAAAGGGTCTGAAAAAGCCACAAAAGCCAGGAATTCATAGTGAAGCTTCTAGCTATTGCAGTAAACATAGTACATAAAATCAGGCATTTCTTAGCTCAGACTACTTGGAGATCGCAATAGTTTAAACAAATAGTGTCAGTCTGGATTTTTATTGCTATTACATTTTGAGATGGAGTTACAATTTGATCTGCAAGAGGGTAAGTAAAAAGTACCTGCTACTTAAATCTTCTAATAACATACGTGTTTCTTTCACATTTTTGGAATATAAAGTTTTTTATTATTGAGAAGTTAACTTGACAGCACTGATGCATTCCAAAATTGTAGCACAATATCATGTTAACACATATTTAGTTTAAAATTTTATGTCTGTTTAATTGTAGAGAGTTTAAAAAACTTTAAGCAGTCCCACTGAACTCCTGTGTTTATAGCTGTGTGTATTTGAGTGTTTGTTTACAGAACTGGGCTTTAATTAGAATTAGTATTATTATTAGTATACCTAAAAGTGTCTTGAATGTTACTCCTGGGGGAATTATGCGCTACTGCTCATGCACACAATTTATGTCCCCCACATATTTCTTTGCTTCCCCACAGAAAAATGACTTTCTGATGGGGAAGCTAAGGGAAGCCACGAGAGCGGTCATATGACCCTCCCCAGCAGTATATTTCGGGTGCCCAAGGCAGTCGGCAGAGAGATAAATCACTGTGGGGAAGGGGGCGGGACTGGGAAAGACCCAGTTGGTGGCTCCTACTCTGCGCTGGGCTCAGCTGCTCGTCCCGGCTGGACTGAGAAGGACAGGACTTTCTCTTCCCCTTCATGGCATCCAGGACCGGGTAAGACTCACCCCCAGATTTCTCCACTGACAGCAGGAAGCTCTGCAATCTGCTCTCCGTGCTTCCTCCACCTATAACTCCTCAGCTGCAGGGGGAGGGATCGCTGTCCAGGGAGCTGCTCCCCAATCCACCCAACCCCCATACATCCAGACCCTCTCATACCAAGACCCTCCCACCGAGCCTCACTCCTCCCACACCCGGAACCCCCGACAAGACCCACTCCCATTTGCCCTGAACCTGGACCACCCCAATGAGCCATCCGCACCCGAATCCCCACCCTATCAAGCCCCAACCAGCTGCATCTGTATCCCCATCCCACTGATCCCCACTCCCCAGCATCTGGACCCCCCCTCACTGAGCTCCCCCCATCCCCCCCACTGAGCTCTACCCCTCCCATATGCAGACCCCCCACTGAGTCCTAACCACCTTCACCTGGACCCCCCTGAAGAGTCCCATTACCATTTCACCCAGAACCCCCCCAACAAGCCACTGTGCATCCAGATCTCCCCTCCGCACCCAGATCCCCCACTGAGATGCCTGCACCCGGGTTGCCCCACACAGAACCCTCTCAAGCCACACCTGGATCCCCCCACACTAAGCCCCTCCACACTTGGATCCTGCCTTGCTGAGCCTGCCTACCCACACCTGGTGCACCTGGCACAGAGGAGCAGGGGCCTGGGGTGTTTCTGGGGCAGGCCCAGTCTTTGTGCTGTGTCAGGTTTGGGTGCAGCCTCACCGCTGAGTCTGTGTCCTGGGGGGAGGTGCTCAGTGATCTCCCACCTCTGTGCAGCCAGTGGCCTGTGCTCCCCAATGCCATGCTGGATCCTCCATATTTATTTGACAAAATTTGCAGAATTTTAAAATACTGTGTGCAGAATTTTTAATTTTTTGGCGCAGAATGCCCTTGGTAGTAATTGAGTGTTTAGCAAAAGCTCCAATCAATACCCATATCTTCTGGGACACTTATAAGATAGGGGCCAATTTTAATGATGGCAAAGTTGAGGATAATAGGGGATAATTGTCATGTAATTTACACACTAGTACATATGAAATGCCCATTTGATTGTATTGCATTCCTCCCATTGTCTGCATGTGACTTGCCATCTTATCTCTTCAGGTCAGGGACTGTCTCGTCCTATGTATTGGTACGTTGCCTGGGCTTTGTGCATTATTGCAATATAAATATCAAATAGTAGTAGTATTAGTGAGGCAATCAGAAAGTGAAGCCTTCAATTCTACCTCACCCCAGTTCAAACCCTGTATTAGAAACTGGACCAACATTCTCAATTTATCACCCCCTCTTTGGTATGTCTATGAAGTTGGTGCGACAGGGACAAGAAGTGGAGTCATATTCTCCTAGCAATAACAGCACAACCAGACCACTGGGAGCTAGCTCCTATGCTTTGTAGGCATCTCAACAGGGATCAAAGAATGTTCAGGGATAGTTAATTAATTAATTATCTCTGTGTGTGAGGTTTTGAGGGTTTTTTAAAATGTGAACTTTAGTTCTTCTAGGAGGGGGAACGTGTCACATAAAACAGCTGTTCCCGAATTCCTTCCCCAGTTTATGCTCCTCCCCCATTTTCCGTAAAGCGTACTGGCTGTGAGGAGTTTTTGTGTGGAAGGTTGCAGTTTTGTTCCCTTCCCCACTGTGCAACAGAGAGCTCTAAGTTCCTAATGCACACATTTTCTGGATTTAATCAGAGCCATAAACATGACACTATTTGGACTTGGTCCAATTCCATACGAGAGTTAAACCTGTGAAAAGTTCCCATAGGGACCTTTGACACTTTATACGGTTCGTCACAATTACTGTTCTGAAGTTGGTCCACGTTATTGGGTCTTGTCTCTGCAAGCCAGCTGTGGAGTTAAGCATTTTGCTCCCTTGTTCCTATTTCACTTATTACAATAAAATGAACAACCCTTTCATCTTTCCAAGTTATAACTACGTTAAAAGTGACATCCCCGAAAAACTACACATGTAGGAATAATGTGCCATGTTAATTATATATGTATATAAATATTTGTTAAATAACTATTAACTACACTATGTAATGATGATTTCCTCTTTTATTTTTAATTCAGTTATATCCTTCAAGCTAAATCACCATGCTGCAACTAAACAAAATGATGGATGTAGGTTTTTTTGGGGGGGGATGGGTGGGGGGGACAAAGGAGAGTTGCCCCCCACCCTCAAACTGCAAGCCTTGGACAGGCGTGGAATTTGTCCCCCCATGTGCGGCTCGACTTACTGGATCTGCCCTACCAAATATAGATGTAAAACAATGCAAGAAATACTAAAATGTAGCACTCTGTTACATTTATTTTCAAAGAGAATATATGTCTAAAGTTTTTAGATTTTAGTTTATACTTTTATTGGAAACTGGAGCAACAAACAGCTGTCAGACAACAGAAATAATGTCTTTGGTAACTTTTTCCTGTTCGCACATGCATAGAGAATAAAAAAAGTAATATAGTTTTATCTGTCCAGATATATCATTTAGAGTATATTGAAGGCTAACATGAGCACTATCATTGAAGCCAGGGGAAAGTCCCATATTTAATTTAGACCCAGGGCACAATTTATGTTTGTCTGTTTGCTTTTACTGGATAATCTTTCAAAAAGAAACCGTTCAGAAAGCAACCTAGTAGCCCTCCCCTCTATATTCCGGACTGTGTGCCCATCTTCAACATTTTGTGACGGTGGCACCCTATTTTGTTTTTGAAAGCTACACTAATTGCTATAAAAAGACCAAGTTTTCAAGGAGTTGTCACTTAGCAGGGAATGAGACCTTCTACTCATTTCTTCTGCCAAGTACATGATTAAACCTATGCTTACTGTTGGGGTACGATGACTTTTACAATAGTGACCACTATTAGAAGTGGCTAATTAGAAGAGAAATTGAGACATGTCATAATTATCCTTACATCCCCAGGAAAAGGGGGCACCCCTGACTATGCATGAAATGTTTGATTAATATGTATTGTAATCTCTTCCTCAAGAGGTTTACAGAACTGCGAAGTATATACATGCCAGGATGTCTCTGGATATGTTTATCATTGTATTTGTAAAAAGAAAAGGAGTACTTGTGCGAATACAGACTAACACGGCTGCTACTCTGAAACCTGTCATTGTATTTGTAGTATACATAGACAGATTAATAGATACATACATAGAATCATACCTACTTATTGCTTTAAGCTATTACATGTTCAAACAGATGTTGTCGAAAAGATTAGCCTCTTTTTGCATGTGCTAGTGTGCAAACCTTTTAAAGGCATCTATGAATGATTGCTTTGGTTCAGCATGAGTGCAGTGAGAAGAAATGTACCTCATCTGTAATACACTGTGTAGACTAATATCAGCTCCTTTTTCCTTATATTGCAGTGAGATATTGATCTGGTAAAATGGTACCATATTGGAGCTGTCTGTTGTGGTATTCATCATGCTGTCACATCCCTAGTGCCTTGGAGTTATTGAAAAGTGGAATTGAGGGAGTTTTATCATTGTGTGTTGCAATCCATTCATAAGAAAGTTCACTAAAACATTTGAGATAGTATTCTTATTTATTTATTTTTAGCTAGGACAAATTCACTTTTTTCTTGACAACAAAACCTTCTTATTCGATGCATAGAGCTGTTAATAGGGGTGGTTTAACTGTTCTTGAGGCTTGTTTCTCTTATATAATGTTCTTTATTCAATGCTTACACCTGCTGCCTTCACTGTTGCAGATGCATTTGGGTTCTCTCCTTTGGGAGTAATATATCTGAGAGCTGTGGCTTCATTGCCCTTATGCTTTTATCTGATAGCTGTGAGAAGGTAAACGATGAACTTTTATATGTAGAAAGCTTTTAGTTTCTTCCCACACTAAAGTATCAGTTAATGTTAAAAGAGCTTTCAAAAATATATAAAGATACTGTCAATCTGCACTGAGTAGATTAAACAGTTTGAGTGAATTATTTTTGTTTTGGAGTCTGCCTGGCAACCTGATGATGTATTTAAAAGGATGTCATGTTTTCTATGAGGCCAGGATGAAAGAGGGATTTATTTTATTTTATTATTTTATTTTATTTTTATAAGTGTTATTGACTAGCACTGCTAAAATAAAGGTCTGTTCTGCCATTACAAGCCCTGCTTTAGGAGGTCTATTCTTAAGTGGAAAAATTCACTGCAGCTTGGAATTTACGATATGAAAGATCAGCTCAAGATTAATTATTTTAAAAAGCCTTTTTTTCCATTTTCCAAGTGCAAACTCCTCCCCCCCAAAACAAAACCAACAACAACAAAACAAAAGAGATATTTAAGGTTGGGGTGTAATCATGGAAAATGCTGAGCACCTCTTGCGAGGTGTTGAGTGCTCTCAACTCCTATAGATTTCAGTGGAAGTCAGGGATGTTCAGTGCATCACAGGATTGGGTCCAAAGTGCTTTGTGTCAGAAATCTTGTATTCTTATGTCTTTTTGTAAAGCACCACAGAAAACATTTTGCTTTCTTTTGAGTCCAACGTTCTTTAAATGAAGATTTGAAAGACATTTATCAATATCCCATTTCCTTGGTCTAAAAAATATGTTGGTGATACTGGGATTTAAAGTCATTGTCAGACATGCATATTTATCACAATTTTAAATGAGGATTTGAAATAGACTTTAGTACTGAGATAGATCTGAATAAATATTATGGATCTATAGTACATGCATGCACTGTTGTTAATACACATTCACAGCATGCACTACAGTTGCTCAGAAGGAGCCTTCCGTGCCACTATGATGTATGACATGAATGAATATTGAGATTTATCCATGTTTTGTGTATTGTTTTTAAAATGTCCATTAACATGTCAGTGGTTTAGGAAAAGGTGCAGAATGACTAGCATGACAGCATTTATTATTTCTTTGTCACTGTTTTAAAAACAGATTTTCTCATTCCCCATAAACCACATGAAGGACCAGAAGTAAATACACACAAGAAAAAGTACTGAAATTCAAGGCTGAAAGTAGACCCTCAGCTCAAGTCAGTTGTGCCTTTGTGCTCCATTGGAGTGCAGCTATTGAACCAGATTCTCAGGTATGGTCTAGGGGCTCTGTGCCATGCTACCAGCAGAATCTGAGTGTACAGCTGACATACCTGGCCCCTGGATGATCACCCCAGTGGGGCTCCTCTATACCTTCCCCCCTGCTGGTGATTATCAGGGTGTGTCTGGGGCTTCTTTATAGCCTGGCCTCATCACTTCCCTTCTTGACTGCCAAACCTTGTGTTGTACTGTAGTGACCCTCTTCCACCCAGGCTTCCCCAATACATACATCTCCTGCCTTCAGTCCATATGAAAGATTGCCATATCAGAGGTGGCCATATCAGATTATTTGCCAGCAGATGTGCCCATAGCCCTTTCCTCTTTGAATCCTGCAACTGTCTGCTTCTTCTCCGCTGCGTCAAGTTCAAGTTTCTTGTCATCTCCTTCAAGGTCCTACCTAACTGCCCCTCCTGTTTAGAAAGCATCTAGCAAATTGTGGATGTTATCATAATGGGGAAATAACATAGGGCAAGATTCTGGTATCATATAAGTCAATCGGAGTTTTATCACTGGTTTCAGTAGGAGGAGGATTGGGCTCATATTATGGTTCGTGCAAATATGCCAGCATATTGAAGGTATTGATTTATTTCTTGACACGTGGTCCAAGTGAACTTGGATATATTGGAAAAAATAATACATAAAACTACTTTTTAAATGATACTAATGTGTTTGGAGACCTTGCCACATAATACATTTCTATTGTGACACAATCAGCCTGTTTTTTTTTCTTTCTTTCAAAGTCAGAATATGTACATAAATATTTTTATTCCCCAACTAATATTTCCCCAGGATCCTTTTCTCAGGTGTACAGTTTTTGAAAAAAATGTTTCTTATGCAATCTTGAGTAATATAGGTTCATATCTCTTCATCTAATCCATACCTGCTAAATTTCCTATCTTGTCCATTGAAAAATGTCTATGGTGCAATAATGAAATCATTTCCCTGTCCTATAGAGTATTTAGATCAACAAGACCTTCATGTATTAGAAAGGGCAGAGTAGTAATGCTTTTGGCAAAGCCATTAGTGTGGTATTGGTATTCACTAGAAAGGACAGAAATAGAACATCACTGTCCTCCATAAACAATTTCAATTTGATCTGTGAACATGATAAAATCTTGGCTTCTCAGTGCATTTAGGTGCTGTCATAGCTGTTGTTGCCAAATAAGAATGCAGTGTGATGTTATTATAGTAAACAGCACTTAAGCACAGCTGGCAGAATTGATCAGGGCCACATTAGAGTGAACTTCAGCAGATGACTGACGCAGCAGAAACAATAACTGAATATGCAAACAGTTCTTACAATGAATGCTCTGGGGATGAGGCACCATTATTTTTGACTTTGAACAGGGGAGAGGAGCAGATTTGTAACCTCCTTCCAACAAAAAGGTTCTGGGTATTCTGTAAACAGCTGACTGCCATTTATAATAGTAGCTAGTTATACAGCAAAACTCTAGGCTCCCTTGACTATTTACATTTAATTAATTATTAAAGAGAAAAACATAAACATCAGATATGTTTGTTTAATGTTTCACACAGGATTTTTTGACTAGAAAAGGCTTCTCAATTAATGTTAATCATCAAGGACTTCCTGTTTAAATTGCACAGAAATGTATGCTTGCCTCAGTGAGGGCTTTCTCCCCCCCTTTCAAATTATTGAGAGAGCTAATTATGTGACCACATATTGCTATTCTTGTATTGTAATAATTTGGATTACTAACAATAAACAGAGGATAAATACTCAATGAACCTCATTCGTGCAGAATGTAAGTCAAGATTTCTTTTGCTTTCACTTGAGGTTGTTTGCATGCTACACATTACCAAAATATTTTAAATCTAAGTAAACAACTATGCTTCTACATATTTTAGCATTGTACAGTGTTACGTATCCCTTAAATTGTTCAGCCATCCCCACCACCTCCCCTCCCCACCAAAAAAAGAGAGAGAAACAAAATTGCACATTTTCTACATTGGAAGTGGGCACAGTAATAAAATCTCAGTTTCTCTAACCCTTGTGTAATTTTTTGCCATTTCTCTAAAATGAATGCCTTATATTTAAAAATGAACATGAATAACAGGGAAATTGAGGATGTGATGGGGAATGAGAATACAATTCACACAGCCAACATCTCTTGTCCAGTGAAATCTGCCCATGTGAGGCCCTCTGCACCACTTAAAGCCTCACGCTGCCTCTCTTTGGTGGGCAGAGGTAGAGCTGCATGCTGTGGAGGAAGCTGTTTAGGATGTCTCAGCTGGAGCCACACTTGCAACACCACTGCCATGAAATCTTCTCCCAGAGGGTATGGAGGGGCTGCAGTCCCCATTCCAGTTTATAAATGAGATAAAGAGCTATGTCGCAGCCTTTAAGCTGCCCAAGGATACAGATGAGATTGGTGGGTTACATTATTCCCTCACACCCCCTGGAACCTCCCATGCCACAAATCCTTGTTCCTCCAGCTCTGGGCAGGAGGAAGTAGTTTCATCCAAACTGTACATATGTACATTTCTAATATATTTTTCTTGTAAATTATTTGTATTGTAGTTCTCAGTATTTTACAGAAAAGTAATAGTGAAACTGTAGGGACACTTCATAACCTCTAATGGCATTTCTCACTTTGGAGGTATGCAGCCCATAGCTCATGCAGAATTTGCATGAGAATAAGTGTTCACAATGTTATGATCATTCTACTGCTACTTCCCACCAAAATTGCAATTCTTTCTCCCTTGCCTATCGCAGAAAAAGCAGTCTTATACAAATACAATATTCGTATTGATCATGAGGAAGCATTTGCAGTTAACTCATGATCCTTGTCTCATTCTACAGCAGTTTATTGCATAAAAAGTGATGTTTTTATGCAGCTGCTCTTGTGACGAATTATAAACTTCACAGATTCTAGAGGACTTTATATATAACTATAACAATTCAAACCTTCTGTTGCAGATATAAGTATACAATGCTTTCTAGAACTCTCAAACCATATACGGCAATCAGGTGGGAACTACTTTGACTCTGAATGAGCAAACCTTGGGGAGCAGCATAAATGAGAAATTGGAATTATGTGACATTTATAGAGTGGGCAGTTCCTTCACAGAAATGAAGCATCCTGTTTGACTGTTTACTCTGTGTGTCAGTGCTTCTGTGGGCCAGTGGCAGCGGAGGCAATCTTGGCAATCTGATAGAGCCAGTACCCTAGGAATTTGCTGTCACCAAGAAAGTGTTTAAGTGTCACAAAACTCACCTGGTGTAACAACACACTCGGTTAAGATGTTACTTTATTGCCTGTTTGTGATGAATTGAGCTTTACTATACCAAAAATGTTGCAAGAATTCAGTGAATTGTGCTATTTGCACATTTTGAAGCCCCCCCATTATTATATTGTAATATCCATGCTCTCTTGAGCCAATGGTGGGAACAAGCTCCATAGAGACGAGGTCCTCACAGAAAACATTACCATACATTCTCCATTTAAGGGTCTTCACCTATTCCCTCTGAGACTGACCTCTAGAGAGTTTTTAATATATCACTGGCCTTATCTAGCGCCAAATGGGTTTAGCAACAGCTCCTGATTCCAAGGGGGAGGTAGTTTCTACGTAGCAGCTGTGCAACGCAGACAACTACTGTCATCCTGGGAAACACAGACCAGTATGTGGTAACAGGGTCAGGGATAGGGGTACAGTTGACATGTCTGAGAAACCAGATGTTCTATGTGGACTGGGATGGCTGAATTCTTCCTCAGCTAATTTAGTCGGTCAAATGGAGAAGAGTTATAATGGGTCCACAGCATTAACTGGGCTTTGCCTAGTTGGCTTCTTAATTTTGAAGCCCAGTTAGGAAGATAAACATAGGGCTGATGTGGCTCGACAATTGCCCTCTGCCCTGTCTTAAAAGCAAACAAGCAATGACCCAAAAAATGATGATCTGAAGGGGGAATCCTTTAGAAAACTGCATATTAGATTAGGGAGTGTGCTTTCCTACTTCTCAACCTAGTCGTATTAAAATGACTTTTTATACCAGACCCCATCTGTCTCCCACCTGGACTCATAATTCTGTGAAAACTGAACCACTGGGGATGGTGGAAAACATTTACTTGAGCTCTCCTTATCTAGGCCTTCCAGAAATCCCTGCAATCAAACTTGCAACAGAGGTTTTCTTTTCATACCCCAACAGTAGTCCCAGGAATAAAAAAGACCCATTACAGTTTTGTAGTAAAGAATTGTGTAGTTGCTTGGGAAAGGAGTGCTGATGAAAATGAGTCTTGCATCTCCAGAGGGAACAGAAATATGCAGAATAGAACTTTTATGCAATTTTTTTTTTACATATTAGATTTATGCAAGGTTGCTTATTGACTCATTTATTAACTAACTCCTTTGATCTAGGGTTCACCCAACAGAACCGCACATAGTAACATGAATACAAATATGACAGGCAGTCTATATGAAACATATGTCCTTTTCATGTGGAAGCAGATATTCGATTGCAAAATTCTGCTCAGCTAACCTGTTTTCACACTAATAGGAGTTTCTGCAGCTCAAGGAAAAGGGCTAGCTTGCCACAGAAACAGTATCTGTATTCTTTCAGAGTTTTCATGGGCAGGAGTGATGCATAAATCAGGCCCTTTATTATTAGCTGAAATAACTTTGACTCAGAGTAATAATGTTGGAGTGAGGACTCTTCTTGCTGAAGGAATGGGTGTAAATATCTCCCTTTGTGATCCAGAATTTCTGCCAATATCTTGTATGACTCAGATGCCCAACTCTGGGATGATTTTTTTCCCTAGCCATAGTATCTGGGCATCAGCTTTTAAGTCCCAACTGGTGCTTATTTAGCTTTACTCCTATCTTTGATACCCATTGTATGCGTGTCAAGAGACACGAGTGGTCTGAACACCTGAAATCTTAGGTTCCTATGGACCAAAAATTGGGTAATGGTTGTGTGATGGGTTGCAGAGAGTCTTGAAGACAAATTTTTCCTGCTTGTAGCTTAGAATTTCAGATATTCCTTTCACACTCCAGACACCTTCTAGCCTGGATCCAGTCCTCTCGTCCCCAGATCAGTCATAGGTGTTTTCAAAAGGCATCTTGGGTGGGGATTCCATGAAAAACCAACCCTGATTAACTCACTCCCCAGCCTTAAATAGGATTTACATATGGCGGGAATCCTTTGTTTCCCAGTTTGATCCCCACTCCCTACTAGTGTAAAAATATTAGCAGTGCAAGATAGGGTCCAGTACCAGGTGACATGATCACAGGACCCTGCAGTATTAAAGCAGCCTCCCAGGAAGCTTCTCAGGAAGATGGGAGGTTAGCATCGTCAAAGTCCTATTGTTCTCCCTAATGGCCCATCCAGACTGATTACATTCTATCTGGTAGGTATTCCCCAGATGTAAACACAGTTGTATTTGTTACTTAGTCAATATTCCTAACTTCAGATACAGAAATGATACATTCATACAAATAGGATAATCATATTCAGTAACTCATAACCTTTCCAATGATATCTTGCGTGGCCCATCTTGCATAAAACACATCTTAGTTATGTCATATTCACATCACAACTATATCTCTATGAAGAATATGGGATGTAGTGTCACAGGTTGCACGTGTCCATTCCTGAAATAAATGGGAGATGTGATTTTGCATAGGAAGTAGCATAAATGTCTCAATCAGCAGCACTGAACAGATCTGGAATTATGCTGGTCTGTAGAGCTGGGGCAAGGTCAGTCTGTTGCTGTCATGCACACTATCCCTCCAGATATAATTTCCATTTTGACAAACCTGGAGGTATAAATCAAGAAGATATTATATCTCCAATACTATGATGTGTGAGCTATAATAGAAATAGGGATTGCTCATATGACATTTTTTCCCCCTCCCCAGTTCAAATACCTACATTGACTGAATCCTTTGTGACTTCCATTGACATTTCTATTTTATGTATACAAAAATGAACCTTTTCTATCTTGGCAAATGTAGTTGGACCAGAACATTGATTAAGTGTTAATGTAAAGCTAGAGAAAGATGCATTTTCCTGGTTTAATTTGAACATTTTATTTTATTTCTCATTAAAAGGGACCAGTGCTCATGTTGCAAGTTCAACACTGGTATCGTTTGCTTTTTTTTGGCAGGTCCAGTAATGACAGCTGACAGTTGGAAGCTTAACTGGGTAAAAGTACTAATCTCTTCAGTAGTTGAAGTTCCAATAAATATTAAGTTAGTCAATTTTATCTGCCTTCCCTTCATTATTGGATCTATGATCAAATTAAATTCATACAATCTATGTCCATTATGCTATTTTGTGGTCTAATTTTGATTGCCAGTATAGATCTAGTCCACATAAACAAGGATTTACAAAAGCCTAAGTGAAAGTGCTTACTATTTTACTCCTTGGAATTTATTAAATTGTTTAGATAAGACAAAAATGTTTATCAATTTCGGACTAAAAACTAAAAAATGTCTTAAAATGTAAATAATTTTGTATAACAGTCCCATCCTGCTCTAATGGAAGTCAATAGGAGTTTTGCCATTAACTTCAATGGGAGCAGGATGGAATTGAATGTATATACTCTGAGGACCAGTGTAAACAGCTGTGTCCCTGATCCTGCAGGAGGTCTATGCAGTGGACCATATGTCCGGGGGGAGTTACTTGCAGGAACCAGGCCTAAGATTCTAACTCTTCAAAAGTGACAGAAAAATGCACAATAATGCCTTTCCATTGAAAAATCAAACACCTTTTTTTGCAGCTCATTTTTATGATAAAAATCTACAGTCCCTAAATCTAACAATAGGTATATTGGCTCCGATACTCCTCTCCCTTGCATGAATGAAGATCAGGAGTAACTTCACTAAAGCCCCATTTTTTATAGCACCAACAGTGTGGTAGGTGCCAAGTCTTGACAGATCACAGACATTTCAAAAGTCTCGATGTGAGTGGTTTTGCATGTCTGCCTGTTACAAGGGCAGTGGAGTTTGTATTATATTCTGCTTTGATTTTTGTGGATTTGTTTTTCTGAGTCTTAAAATGTGCAGGATTTCCATACATGCATGTATATGGAATATGTATTTATAACATGACACAAACCATGGATGTCATAATAGATCACAGTGATGCTATGGCTACATACCATGCCATTTAATAACTACAGAAATATGTATTGACACAACAGAAAAATGACAGCCGGGTCCATCATGTTATCTGCCATCGGTCTTATAAGTAGTTACATGTTATGGATAAATTTTTTTAAAACGGTATCTAAATTTCCACAGGTGCAATTTAGAGGCTTGTTGAGACCGCAGTTAAAACTAGACACATCATATCTACTATTACAGTACAGTAGAACCTCAGAGTTACAAACACCTTGAGGATAGACGTTGTTCATAACAGACATTTTTGTAACTCTGAACAAAACGTTATGGGTGTTATTTCAAAAGTTTACAATGAACAGAAGAAAAATGCTGCTTTTCCTTTATTTTTTTAGTAGTTTACATTTAACACAGTACTTTACTCTATTTGCTTTCTTTTTTCTTTTGTCTCTGCTGCTGCCTGACTGTGTACTCCTGGTTCCAAATGAGGAGTGTGGTTGACTGGTCAGATCATAACTCTGGTATTGATAACTCTGAGGTTCTACTGTTCTACAATACAGTTTATAAAATGCACATTATATTATAGTAATTAAGGGCTTGATTCTGCTTACTGCCACTTGAACAAAAAAGTACATAAGTCGTATCTGTACAGGCCAAATCAACAGCATTTATACTACATTCTGCACAATTGCAGCAAGGGAGGTTTAGGTTGGACATTAGGAAAAACTTCCTAACTGTCAGCACTGAAATAACTTTTCTAGGGAGGTGGTGGAATCTCCATCATTGGCGATTTTTAAAAGCAGGTTAGACAAACACCTGTCAAGAATGGTCTAGATAATACTCCGTCCTGCCACGAGTGCAGGGGACTGGATTAGATGACCTCTCGAGGTCCCTTCCAGTCCTGTGATTCTATATATGAATCTGCAGGCCCTACTAGCTTCTTGCTGCACCTATGGAGCTCCGCTGCTTGTTTCTCTTAAAGCTAGTGATAGGTTTATATCAGTTTATATCAGCCTTGACGATGTAAGCCATTTTTTTATAGAGAATAGCTAACAATTTACTTAATTTAGGAGGTAAAATAGCTGATATTTTCATTTACATTTCTAGTTTCCCCAAGTCAGGGAGACTTGTGGCTTCAGGCTTCACAAGACCCAAAGGACAGCTTTGGGCCCAGCCCAGTAGGGGATGTAAAATGAATAGCTATAGGCAAAACCACAAATATATGTACTTAAATCCAATGGGATTTCAGTTTATGCCTAAGTGATTTGCTGAAAGGCCTAATTAAAGAAAGCTTTCAATGCTCCTGCTATTTAACTGCAGATTCCATAATTGCTTAAATTTTGACTTTGCAACTCTGGAAGTACACAGCAAAATCTGTACAAATCAGTATTTAATCTTCTTTATCTCCTTTTCCCTTAAAACAACACACAAGGGAAATAAAATACAAAGACTATGGTAATGTGATGGTGTTACAACACTGAACAGTCATCAAGAAATGCAACAGTTAGGGTTTCATAATAACATTAATATACTTATACTACAAAAACTAAATATTAACAGCACTTTCTACCTGTTAAACCTATACCAAGTAAACAGAAATTGCAGTTATTCAAGGTCTGGGACTTCCTATGTTCGTTCTTGGACCACTGCCAAAGCAAGTATTGGTAGATCCCTTGAACCAGTAGCAGTTTTTCAAGTCTGATATCCTGCAGTTCTTCAGGGCAAGTTGGAATCCACAGCTCTCCAGCAGGACAGCAGTCACACAGTGACACGCCTGCCATTCAGCTTTTTTCCCCACTTGAATTTTGTGATATTAGCAGAAGATACCTCAAGGACTACAGAGGTAGAACTTACTGAATGTAAAAACCATGAATCTCTAATGCTAGAATTTAAGGGGAGGGAGGAGGGTTATTAGAATGACATGATTTGAATAACTGGTGTTTTGTAACCTGCCAGGGCTAGAAACAGTTCACTTAGAATCAATTATTAGGAAAAAATCCAATGCCCAATACATTTCTATAATCCTGTTCCTGATGGTTATGCTCTCAAAATACATACATTTTAAGCGTCTCTTCATTTTGTATAAACAATTTTCATTTTTCGATCGTTCATGGTGTTTTGAAACAATTGAGTGTTTTGAACTATGTAGGTAGAATAAAAATATAGGTAACATATTAGTAATTTATTTTAGTTGCCTCTGTTAAATTGTACATATATGGAGAATATTAAAATGAAGAGTAATATTTACATTGTAGCTATCTCCATATGCTGTAGGGGTATGACTAGGCCTTGGAACCAAAATTTCACATTAGAACTCTCCCTTTCTGGAAGTGCCCCTATTCACACAAAACTGTCATTTCTTGCCCAGCCCCGTTGACTCTTCCTTTGACACCAAACCCTTCAGATACTGCCATAAATCCCTACTAGTATATATAGATAAGTCAATAGACGCACACTTATGACTGTAGGTTATTGGGTGAGTGAAGGCTGAGAGTCAACTCTTGGAGCCTCCCTTTGCTTCCCCCCCCAAATGCTAGTGGAAGCTCCCAAAGTGACTCTGTCATGGGTCCCCATCCACTATGGGGCTATGAAGGTGAGAATCACATCAGGATATTAATCAATAAATGGTTGTACAATATAGAGAAGTATGAGCCATTTATTATTATATTTATTTGTGTTACTGTAATGACTAGGAGCCCTAGTCATGGATCAGGACCCCATTGTGCTAGGTGGTTACAGACCTTTAGTTTATAATTACAGTTTTCACAAATCCACATGATGTCCCTGAGTGCTGGATTTTGCTTTAAAATCTATGATTTAGCTGATATGTGAAACTTCCTGAAACTACTTGAACAAAGTCCCAGTTTTCAGTGGATTTCCAAGCATTGCTAATTGAAAGTGATGCTAGCCAGTACTTTTGCATCTCCTCCAGTTTTACTTACCTTTCAAGCAATATATTCTTTTAGGAAATTTCTTCTGTATATTTTGCTGCTGAATAAATATCTTTTCCCACACTGGATAGATTATCCTGGCAAGTTGGATCTTCAGATCTGACAGCACTGGAAAAAGGAATTTTTAAAAATTTAGGTAATTTAGAAAATGTCACTGACATTTTGTTTCATTTTCTCTGAAATATGTTCAGTTTACTTTTATCAACATAAGTATGTTGTACATTTATATGCATTGAGTTTTTATGATGAATAATTGAAATTAAGTTATATAGTACCTTTCATCTTGAAGGCTCACTAAAGCATTGTACAAACTAGATATCTACAGTACCTATAAAATAGACACCCTCCACCCCTGTATAGTAGAGGTCAACAGTCAAATGTATTACACATTTTGTAGCCCATTATATAAAAGTTGTTGGATGGGAAGGAAAGGTTGTCAAACATACCAGCGCAAACATCGAATTTTGCAAATCAAGAAAGTATCATTGGGTCTTTAATGTCTTTAAGGCAGACAGGACCAGTCTTTTTTTAGAAGCTTGCATGGTGTAGAATTTATCTATTGTAGAAGGCTTAAGAGTTGAGTTTACTCTGGTGGGATTTCAGTTAGGGAGTCAAAGGACTTTATTAGAAACCATGATATGTTGATTAAATAATGCAAAATATTTTGTAATTGCCACCACAAATGCAAAAACAATATACTCTGACATGTTTGTATACAATATTGCAGATGATTTCTTAGTATAGACCTTGATCCTACAAAGATTTACTTAAATGCTTAACTTTAAGCAAGTGAGTAGAATGGTTGAAGGCAATGAGACAGCTCATATTCTCTGTGCACACAACGTTAATTTCTGCAAAATTCTGCATTGTGCAGTGGTAAAGAATTCCCCCAGGAGTAGGCTTCACTTCAGTCATTACTCACCCTAGTTTAGATTAAGACTATTGGGGTTGCCTGCCAATGCTGCAATCACATCTTCACTTGCTGTATAGACATACCTTAGTAGGTATAGTTTTCATGCAAAGGGGCAGAAGATGGTGTAGATAGATGTCTGTAAAAGTAGCCCCTACCTTATATTAATTTACACTGTCTTTCATCTTCCAGCGCCTTCGTGTGTCCATTGCACCAGCTTAGATAGCGGGGGAAATCTTCAGTTGGTGTAAATTGCCTTAGATCCATTAAAATTAAAGAGCTATGACAATTTGTACCAGGTGAGGATCTGCCCCCAGGATGAGTATGAATAGCTTTAAGGTTGGGCTGGGTTAATATAAGAGAGTCTAATTTACGCATCATCTTTGGTCCTGCGAGCCTAAGGAAATAGAAATATAAATAAGTACATCTAAGTAAACAAGGAGCTTTCTAAGTAAAACAAGGATTTCTCAGGGTAGACCTGGTCTTGAGAAGGGTTTTATGTACCAGTGTGTTTGATAAAATGTTCTTCATCTGGTAGGTGGTTCTCTTATGTTCGGACCTAAGTTCTTTTTTCTTGCTATGTACCTGGTTTTGGCTTCCAAACACAAAACTGGCTCCCTAATCATTCAATTACCTGAAATTATAATCATCATCTGCTTAATTAGTAATAGTATTATATGAAGCACAATTATGTTTCTGCAGAAATACTGGTGTTTCAACAGATAATTTAAAATGTTATTCCACAATGGATTATCCCAGACAATATACCAAAAGTGTCCCATGCCAGATATAGATGAAATTGCAGAGCTCCTTCGTTAGATTCTCAGTTAAGGCGTATTTGCCCTACACTTTGATATGCAGTCCTGTGTTGGGGCAGTCAGCAGCCACACCATTGTAGGTGGAGCTCTGGGTTGAAATTCTGTCACAGGGAGGCATAAATCATCTCTAAGGTCTCTGGCGCAAAGTGCGGAATGCACCTGGCTGCTCCCACATTTCTGGGGAAGTGCGGCATACAAACCCGTCCATGCCCACCCAACTCTCCTAGCTGTTGCATGACAGGATGGGATAAAGATCCTGCCTGCTTCCTGTCCCCATGGATATTCTGCACCCATTTAGGCACACGTAGGCTGCAGTCCACAGTGTTTGGCCCTACCACTTCAGAGGGACACCTTGCTTCACTCTCCACCTTCCTTTGTGCACCCACCGAGAAGCAAGGTACAGCCTAGCCTTAAGTGATTTAAGTTCCAAAAAAACAAGTAACAGTTACATGGCATGTGTGACTGGGGTTAGTCACTTCCGGTTTTAAACTACACTGTTGTTGCATGCTTTTGACAAGTCCCGCTGAATGACTGCATATTAATGGTGGCTGAAGAGACTCCTGTGTCTTTGTCGCTGTGTGTGTGTATTTGGAGGTAGATCATGAAGCTGTACTGTTATTGAGGTGTTTTGGTGTTTTGATAAACATTACACTTCAGGAAAATTATAAACCATAATTTGAGAACATTATTCTTTACTAAATATATATACATTGAAATTGAAATTCACGCTTCTAGCCATAAACGTTAGTGGTTATGAAAACTGACTGGCCTGGCAGGCATAAGTTTCCTGATAGGAGTGAGGGGATGTGTGTGGGAGTAGTGGGAGGGATGTGGGTCTGTGAATCTCAAGGGAATATGGGGATGTGAGAGAGCAGAATCAAGCCTCACAATGAACACAAAAATTCAGTTCAGTGAATGAGGGCTCAGTACTTCTTTTTTTAAAAATTTATTTCTCATTGTCTTTTTTGAGACATCTTCCAGGGATATTGCCTTCATGGATTTCGCTTGTCCTATGGGACTGCACATTTTTGCACTGCCTCCCTGTAGAGAGTTCAAATTAACAAACATGCAACTGTTCTAGTCCAGCCACTTCATGACTATGTTCATTCAGATGATTGAGACAATTTTGCAACACCTTGCTGTTTGTAATCCCTAATTCATGGGTAGGGAATGCAGAGGTGTAAATAGTTTGTACGCTTACAGTTTTTACATCATATGTGTAGCCTATGGGGATATAGTTTATGTTCTTTGGGATTTTTTCTGCAACTTCTTACCTTCTTTTCTTCTTCTATTGTCTGAGGAGATAGACAGCCTCTGCCCAGAGAGTATTTAGTGTGGTAATTTTTTACATTGACTTGTCTGATAGGATGAAGCCTTCATCAATGCACATTGTAGTACATTGTAACACCAAATAATAAAGAAAAGTTTTTCTGTGTGTATGACACACACATTATAGCATTGTTACCTCCAGCACAAAACCCAGCCAACCAAACAATCTCCTCAACATTTCCCTGCCCCAAAACCCAGCTTGGGCTGCTTATGGGACTGTGGGGAGGGAGGAAAAAAAAGATGTAAAATGATCAGCAATTTAGAATAAAAATGAATTGATGTCTAACATGTTTTGGCAATTGGAATTATAACTACTACTCTGGCTTATCATGCTTCATATGAATTATACCAATTTTTTTCCAGAATCTAGTTATTAGCTGCTCTGTTTTTTGGACAGCGGTAGACGAAGGTCATGTCATAGCTATTTTGCATATAGCTGGCTGTTTACTGCTTGCAGTTTTTGCAGTAGGTTGAATGATGATGATGACATAACATACTTTCAGAATGAGTGCAAATCTCATCACCTTTCATAAATAAACATGCATGGTATTTGCATGTGCACAATCTGTTGCCACAATCAAGTGATACTTCAAAACATTAGTTTGATTTTCATTTTAAGGTCCTTTGCTGCTTTTACGAAGTATAAAAATTAGGAAAGAATGCTATATTGAATAAGAAATAAATATATTAAATGAACCTAAATTCCTTGCTGAATTTAAATATTATATAATAGGAAAAAGTTATCATGTGGTAGATGTAAAGCAGTAGAAAGGCATTCTTTGTTATCATATTAATTGTGACATGAATTGATATTATTTGTTCATTTGTAACAGTCCTAAAGTATGGAGTTGTGGTAAATGCCGAGAAGAGTATAATTTGACATTGCACATAATTGTAAAGGGTTGAAGCCAATTTTCTCTTTTTTAAATTTATGATCTCGTGTTGTCAGTACAACTTCTGATATCCTAAACAAAAAAAAACTTTGTTAAAAAAGAATTAAGGTCAGAAGTGTCTTTCAAGACAGTCTTCCTAATAGCCAAAAAGAATGGAATGCGGATTCTACACCTTTTTAAATACCCGATATTAGAATGTCTGGAAATAAACAGTTATAGGAATTATCCATTTCCCAAGTGCCATATGATCTATCTTCACCTGCTGCCACCCCTCCTGACTTACACTTATCATCCAATCTTATGTTTGCTCCCTTGTTTTATAATTAATATATAATGTTGAATTCATCTTATTAGTAAAAGTTTAGTGAAGGATTGATGCCAGAACCTAATTTCCATCCTATCTGATTTTAAGCAGCTGGAATCTGGCAGATTCATCGTGCCAAGGTTTCCTATGCCATGGGAAATGCCTTGACTGTGTGGAGCCAGCATAACTAGCTCTATATCATCCCCCTCCAGGTTTCTGAACATGTAGGGAAAAGAGGATGAAGCTGAAGAGCAGAGACCCTCTAGCAATCGTTGGCTATTGGAACAACCCCTGGTAACCATAGGCAACTGGTGTAATTTAGAGCAGCTCTGAGGATGCTCTAAAAATTATGCTGGATGTTAAGAGTAGCCCCTTGCCAGCCCAGGTATCTTGTAGCATCAAAGCTGGTTAAAAGCTTTGTTTTCCCTACTCATACCACAGATACAGTGATCATACTTTTGCTGCAGTTGAAGAACTGGTTCTTTGAAAGAAATTAATTCCAGGTTACATTGTTGTTCATAGTTCTGTAAATTTTCTCATAGCTGAATATGGTGATAGAGTCAAAGAATATTTTAATAAGTATAATTTGAATGAGTAATCTCTTTGGTTTTATAAAATATACTGATTATATGGTGGTGTTGGTTTGTGTAAGAGTATGTAGACCTTTCAAGTTGGTGTTTTTAACTATAGTTACTAACATGTAGTTTATGTTGTGAATAATGACTTAGTACATGCAGTTATTGTAATATATCTAAACTGAATCCTTTGTAAAGGGGAATAGCCATTTTATAATCTGTGAATAATTTACTTTGACTGTTGCATACATGTTTTGCCAGTTTGGAGGGTAAGGTTGGATTGGTGTTGTATACTGGTTGTGATATCTGTAAGTGATGAAAAATTATCACAATGAGAATCAGGCTGAATTCCTCAACTCTTTAATGCCAACCAGTCTAAGATTTGGATTATTTAAAGGTGTAGAATTTTTTGTGGAGAAAGTATAATATTGTGTGTGTAGGGGACTCCACTAAAACACACTTACAACTTTTAATTTATTTTTAACAAAGACTTTTGTATGGGAATTTCCTATTTGTTCAAATGAGTGCCACAATTCTTAATCAGTCTTGCATATAATATCCACCATGCTTCAGCAGGTATTATCAGGAGAAGACTTTTATTCTGCAGACCTACCTGACTTCGTGGGAGGTGTGTATGGCAGTTATACCCAGGTGCATATGGGAATAGTGCATGAGAATAGAGAGAGGGGAAGCTTTTATCCACATTGAAAACTATAAGCACTTTGAATGCCTACATTTTCTAAATCTAAAACCTTAAATTGAATAGAATAATCCAACGTGAATAGAAGAATCCATCTTTCTCTGTCCCCCCACCCCTCCAGCAGGGCTGGTGCAAGATGCAATTATTTGTGTTTCCCCCACAATGCACTTATTATTAAAACTATGTATGCTTTTTATGTAAAATAAATCAACTGCTACACAAATTCCCCAGTGGATGATTAACAAAGTCTCTCAAGCAGCATGGTCCTACACTTTCCCAGTTCCTTCTTGCTTTCTAACTCCATGGTGTGGGTAAAAAAGGATTTGCACTTCCTCATCTTTATATCATTATTCCTTATAATTATTCAGGGACCCCTCTCCCTGCCTTCTGTTGCCACCTTTTTACATTTCGGTTTTAAATATTTAGTGAGCTCTGCACCTGAATGTGGGGTATGTGTGCCCTATCACAAGCTCAGTATGTATACTTACATTCTCTCTCTTTTTCTAAAAGATGTCTTTCCTCAGCAAGGTCAATATATTTATAGAGCAAAGCATTTGGGGGGCACAATCAGCCAACAAACTTAAGAAAATTTTGAAACAGTGAATAAAAGGGAAATTAAAATAACAGCATAATTAAAAAAAAAAAAAAACACAACCTTTCTAAATTCACACAGAATTTCTACCCTGACCTGAAATGTCAACGTACAACTTTGGAACGTTTTAAAATTTATTTATTTATTTTTTTGGAGGGGAGATGGAGAGGTGATTGGGAAGGTAGATTTAAAAATCTGGTTTATAATGGAAAGCAAGGCAACAATGCCACTGTGAAGTGGCATTCACTCCCTAATAAACATCCAAGTTTATCTGTTAAATCTTTTATCCTAAATTGCGGTTTTAAAAATGAGTTATTTTTTACAATTCTTATTTGTACAATAGGCTAGTTGTAAATCTACTGTGGCTGCTGCATTGGTTTGGCCTAAGGTTATGCTTTCAGGTTCAGCTAAAATCAGTCCAGATCATCGTAAGTATCAGAGCAATATGGGAGTCAGAAACTAAAAAAGGCTATATAGTCACTTATTTTACTTTGCTCTTATATCTCTTGCATAGTAAGAGATTAATCAATTTTGAAACCATTTTGAGTGAAGTGTACATAAATAACAAAGCAATATTTGCACCTCTATAATTTGTTGAGCATTTCATTGTGTGAACCCCAACTTGTCCCCAGGCAGGAAGCTGTACCATAGGTGATGCCTTTTATTGGGCTAAGTATAGAGGAGTCGTAACTTCATCCTAACTGCCTTTCATTTCAAAGTAAATATATTGAGGTAACCAGTCATTTTATAGAGCTTTATATAGCAAAATTGAACAGGTGGTTTGGGTTGAGGGAATAAAATAAGCTATATTATTGTAGACAGGGAAAATTCTTTTCTCATTACACATTGCTTGGATAGAGTTAAGCAGACAGCTCATGCTGAGAAACTTGAAACTCAGAGAATGCGGCAGTTAGAAAGACAGTCAATAAATGCAGTAGTAATTCGGGATGAACTTAAGCAATTTTTTATTTGAGCAGCTAATTTAAGATAAAAACAAACACCACCCCTGCTCCCTCACCCCCCCCCCCCCCAAAAACCAATCCCCCCCCCACTATTCTGATGTCTGAGCCTGTAGTTTGGAAATCCATTTTATAAACCAAGCATAATGATGACTTCATTTCTCTGATTAAAGTTAGTCATCTGTTTATTTTTCCAGGGTGAGTTAAATTTATTCACATGGGATTATGTTAGCAATTATGTTTAGAATGAAATCTCTTCTCTTTTTACCACAGCTTTTGAGAAAAAGAGAGAAAAATATTTGTTTGTCTTTCAGTAATCCAGTCCAAATGTTCAACAATCCCTCTATGGCAAGAGGAAGTATATCATTATTAAGCTAGTCTCTCTGCTGAACATATTTGATCAAATAAATGTTAGTTCACCAATATTTAAAGTATTTATTTCTAATTTTCTTACCGTCTGCTCTAAGACTCTGGTTTACATTATACATGTTTCAAACTTGAAGGCCTGACCTAATTTACACTGAAATCAATTGAAAAATTCCTTTTAACTTTAGTGAGAGGAGGATCTCATCCTAACTTTGTGAGCAGTTTACACTATCAGGAATTACTAAATTTTATAAGAAGATCATAAACGTTCTGAATTGGATTGTAACTGTTTTACAGTGTACTATTTGTTTTCCTCATTGTTCAGCACAACGGTTCTTGGAGGAAAGTTAATACTTTGTTATTGTATTGCCTTGCTACTTTTTTTTCAAGTTAATTGACAATATAAAATGAGCCAATACATTCTGAGAGAGAACCTCAACAGTAATTTTAGACAGTGTTGATATATTCATATATTTTAATTTAGAAACTCCTAGACATGAAGGAGTGCTATGCATTAAATTCAGCACCTGATCATATGCATGTTGGAAAGTATCCAGAGACTGGTCTTGCAAGGACTACTACTTCCTAGTTGTGCCACTGAAATTAAGATCAACTCCCTAGAGAAGACAATTGAATTAACACAGTATGCTTTATGTGCAACTAAAACAAACTAATCTGTATTATTACTTTGCTTAGAACTTTCAAAAGTGCAGTCAGGTACAGACAGCTCTGACTTTAGATAAGCTGATTTGTTTACATTAAACATTTGTTGTCTTTTCTCAGTAATATGTTCATGTTACATTTTAACAATTGGTTTAATTTTGTGCATATTATCATTACAGTCCAAAAAAAAAAAATTCTGAATTTTAAGAGTGGTGGCTGTTTTAAGTGATAGATTTATAAATTGATATTTGTCCCCATTTCTTAGGAGTTTGTTATAAAGCTCTCCTAATCAAATTAGTGGAGTTAAAACATAAACAAAACTGCAAATACTAATTGTTTTATTTCAGATCCTATGCATCCATTACACATTTTATATAAAGAAAACAATCATGCCATATCATTAGCAAACAAATAATAATCACTCAGACATGAAGTAGTATTAAAAGACAAGAAGATTTTGTGATGAAGACAGGAGAAAAAAATAGAAATTTGCAGAAGGGCTGTTGTTGTATCTTGTAAGGAATAGCTAGAAAATTAGATTAATCAAGGAGCAGACATTTGGAAGAAAGTTTGTGTGAATGCCTGACAGTCTTGCTCTTTCCCTCATTTCAAATGTTGGCAGGGTAGCAGGCAGCTCCAAGGGAAATGTGCTCCTTTCATACTTGAGTAATTGATGAATTGTATGCAATATGCAAATGAGAATCCATAAATCTTATGAATGACAGCTTAATTTATGTGAGCCTTAATGAATGCAGGATTAGATTTTAATTAAATATCCTCAAAGGCACCCTGAGTAGTAGGTTTTTTTAGGCCTTGTTTTTTTGAAGACTTGTTTCACATGCAGTGCATTTTGTGAAAGCGAAAAATCAGGCAAAGAACTTAGTAGAAATGTTCTTACGTTTTAATGATAAGCATTGTTCTGTTTTGTGCAGCAAATGGTACTTAACTGATAATAAGCATTTAACAAAATATCTACAGATCTTTTTATACTTCCTACACATTTCCCCAAATTTGATTACCTTTAATTACTTCTGGCTTCTGATATTATATGCTATTTTTAATTACAGGAAAAATTATTAAAACTTTTCCAAAAATACACAGGAGCCGAGAAGAGTTCATTAAAGTTTGATTGACAATATAAATGTTTTAAATGCTAAATCTAATTCCACCAAAATAAGGCCTTCCCACCCCTTTTTGAAAATTGCATCTCTAGACAATACATAATGAGATAAAATGATAAATAAGAACATTTTGTACATAATATTTAGTAAGCAGAATTCTATGATTAAAGTGGCTTGCAACAATATATGCCATTCAGTAGTATTAGGGTATGTCTACAGTGCAATTAAAAACCAGTGGCTGGCCTGTGCCAGCTGACTCGGGCTTGTGTGGCTTGGGTTAAAGTCACCTGGTATGGGCCAGCTCTGAGTGTCTAACTACAGTGCAGCTATTTCCTAGGGATGAAGGGCCCAATTCTCTTACTTGTGCCTGTTTTGCACTGCTGTAATGCCAGTGGCTTCCGTTGATTCCCTGGTAAGAGGGAAAAGAATCCTGATGAATGTTGATGTATGTTTGAAGAAGATAAGGCAGTAAGTATGCACAAGAAATGTCGGATCAGGCCCTTATCCTCATTTCACTTCTGCTGCTAAACTGGGGAGCTTTAGTGTCCACTGTGGATCAAACCTTACAGTCTGTTCAGACAAACCTCCCACTGACTTGGGCGGATTTTTGCTTGTTTACAGACTAGTGCTCCCATTTTATTAGGCAGGATTGGGTCATGGGCAGTCCCTATGGACTGCCAACATTTTAGCAAGGGGCTCCCTCAAAAAATGTTCACCTCAGTTATTAGATAAGGATGATATTTCCTGGGAATAATATTTACCACCACTTCTAAAACTAACAATCCATCAGTTTAACACTTTTTTCTTCTTTGCCCAAAACAATACATCAGTTCCATACCATCTTTCCAAATAAGTCAGTTCTTCTATAACCCAGCTTCCTGCTATTAACCACCTTGATTCCTTCTCCTCAGTACCTCATTGATGCTCCTGTTGGGGGCTCCTCTCTTAGGCCACTGTTCCACACACCATTTGCAGTAGTGGCCCATGTGTTGTCTTGCAGATTCTGGTAGCAGTAAAGTCATCTTGTAGTCTCTCACTGTGCACTGGTTGGTCAGATGGGGGAGTGGTCCCCTTTGGTGGAAGGTTGAGTGATCAGTTGAGGTGAGCAGCTCTCCCTTGACTTTTTGAGACTTCTTTATCTGGTGTCTGGTGCTATAGAGGAGTAGGATGGAGGAGCAAGGCTCCAGGCTCCCTCCCAATACTAGTCCTTCAGACTCCAGGCTAGTGTTTGGCAGGTGACACTGGGAGAAGCAGGCTGCAGTGGACTTCCATTCAATGGATCATCATTGTCAACATGATCCCGTCTCTTCTCCTCATGCATTGCTAGACCAGTAGGCAGGAGATGGTGTTGGTTAGCAAGGTCTATATGCACATCCCTCATGCACCTGCTGGAGGCATGTGTGGGGAATGTAAAAGGGGTGTGCAGTAGATACTCTAGTTGTGGGTGCATTCAGAGAAAGCTCAACATTTAAACAAGCAGAGCTAGCCTTAGCATTTTGGTTGAGTGGCGAAACATTTTCTTACCCCCCGGGATCCTCCATATTTAACTGACTTTTGTCCATAATTAGCACACCACAATGCACAGGGCTGGACTCAGGTGAGTGAAAAAAATCTTCGGGTTAATTGACTTATTTTACGTAGAAACTTTGTATGTATTGGAGTGTCCCATGAGTTCCCACCTCCCCAGCCTCCAGCAATTGAAGTGGAACCCAGCTGCGTTCTTTTTTAATCTTTGCAACTGGCTTGAATTTACTTGGTTACATTTTCAGGACTATCATCTCAAGAAAAAGGGCAGGAGATTTTTTTTTTTAATTTGAAATCTGAGTTTCTCCTTGACAAAGCCCAGTGCTGGCCCTGTCAACAGCAGCCTTGTGTGAATCCCCGCCAGCTCCTCAGAGGCCTTGGGAAGGGACTCCAGAATTGACCTGGTGTGTGTGTGGTAATTATTAAGCTGATGAACTGGTTTAGATGAGAGGAACACTTAATTCTCTATCAACATAGGTCTTTACAGTAGTACTTGTTTAATTCAGTAACGTCAGATGTTTGATGACCTATTTGGACTAATTCAGAAATTACTTTTCTGTTTGTAACTTAAATGATCTTTTTAAAGTCAGTGTTGAGCGTTGTAAATGGCAGTGGCACAGGGTTGAATGGCAACAGTTTACCTGGCTAGTGGTTTCTGATTTTAGGCCATGTCTACACTACCACTTATGTCGGTATAACTTATGTCACTCAGGGGTCTGAATAAGCTACGCCCTGAGCAACATAAGTTTCAGAGACCTAAGCCCTGGCATGGACAGTGCTATGTCAGCAGGAGAGCAGGGTCAGACCCCTGTTGAATTAGGAGCTGGATTTCCCCTTTATTGTACTATTTACATTTCACTTTCTCAATGAAGTGCAGTATACATGACCAATTTCTGATAATTTTCACTTTCTGATACATACTATCTTGCATAACTCTTTGTTGTTTGGTTTTGAAATGTTGGAATGTAAGTGTTTTCACTGACACAGAGACGGAAAAGTGGAATGAAAATATTTCAGAATGATTTGGAGCTGGAAATGACTGCAAAACGCATCTCAGTAGTTGCAACTTTGTACAGATACAAATAATTTACAACAAGCAAAGATTAACTTCAACTGAGGTGAACTTGGAGATTTCTGTATGCAATCAGTTCTTAATCTGAGGGACAATATGTAATAATGCTCATTGAACCGTGAAGTAATTATACGTATTATTACAGACATTCTGAATATGTGATCAGATTGGTTAACATTGTTCCAGACCTCAGTTTGTTCATCTCTGAAGAAGTAAACAATACAAACGTTGATTTATCTTTTGATTATGTTTAGCCAACTGCAAGCACAGAATTTTGTTTGTGTATGTAACACATCAGTTACAGCATATTCATTGCACATGGAGGATTTTAATAAGTTTTAGGGTACAGGAAAGTGTATCTTTAAGACACAGGGTACGGGAAAGTGTCATGAGTCACCTAATAACTGACATATGAGATGCTTTTATAATATTTACAAAACCATGATGAGGTGGAATAATATAGCAGTTGCATTTTAAGTGTGTGACATTAGATACATCTGAACAACTATCAGCAGTGATGGTCTACTGCAGAAGGCTGTTAAGTCAAAATATACAAAAGCCCTTGTAAAATTTGAAGAACCATTGGTATAGGATAAAGTTTTTGCAGTGACATGTATTTTAATGAAATATTTTGTGTCATACTGTCCCTTTATCCCACATCTATAACTCCAATTAAGGGGAAAAATCTGGCATGGCATATATGAATGGCTATAATATGCTACCAGTGTATGCTTTAATAAATAATTACAGTGGGCCAGCGTCTGCCACTCCTACTGCACAAATAATACCATTTAAGTCTGTGCTGCTGAACCACTTCTCATAACAGTATGTAATACCATGTACTTTGGATATACAATGTGGTTTCAGAGTAGCAGCCGTGTTAGTCTGTATTCGCAAAAAGAAAAGGAGTACTTGTGGCACCTTAGAGACTAACCAATTTATATGAGCATAAGCTTTCGTGAGCTACCGCTCACTTCATCAGATGCATGCAGTGAGCTGTAGCTCACGAAAGCTTATGCTCAAATAAATTGATTAGTCTCTAAGGTGCCACAAGTACTCCTTTTCTTTTTACAATGTGGTTTGTTGCCTGTGAGTTTTAAACATAACATAACATAACATTTCATGACTTTTTTGGGTTTAACTGAGATCCTTGATTTTAATAGTTTCCTAAAATGTAGCTTCCTTTAAAGGTCTTCTCAGTCTTGGGTACAATCCTGCAAACAGGAATAACTTTATTAGCTCAATGTGTGAGCAAAGTTATAGTTGTGTTTGCAGGATTGAGCCTGTAGTATTTATGTGGGGGGGAAGAAGGAAGGTTCAGTGACTCATATTTTCCATCCCAATAATGCTGCCCTTCTTATTTGTTGTATATCTGGACTCATGAACTTCTGTTCTGTTAGTTATTGTATGTATAATGTGAATTCTGCAATCATTGTTAAGTTTCTGCAAAGTTAGTCATTGTAATTTTTAACAATTCTAAGATCTTTTGGTTCAGGGAACTTTAGGAGACTGATGTATTCCATCTATAGTTCTGTTTCCAGTATTTCTCCATCGTCTTAAATTTACAGTAGAAGATTATTGTAAGGAATTATTTTCTCTCAGGATGTATCTGGGAGTTCTAGTCAGAGAGTGATGTTAGTGGTTGCTGAGGGTTACACATAGTATAATCTGTAGGAAAAATGGGTTAAGAAACATTTCTAAAGTCTGTGATTTCTTCAGAGAACCAATATTTGTAAAAAAGTGAAAAGGGGTCCTGGATTTCAACCAGATTCCTGTCTCACTTCTCATTTACAGTATTGCCAACACCAACTGTTCAAAAATTGTAAGTAAGGCCCCAGAAATCATGCGATTGATTGATTGATTGATTTTAAAAATTAATCCCTTTTTTAAAAAATTTCTACTTATTTGTCTTTTTGTTTCTGAGTGGGTACACACTGTTCATATTATCAGGCTTTTCTCTGCAACTTTGAGCAGGGGTCTTCGAACAATTTGTATAGTGGGGGTGCTGAGAACCATTGAACCAAACTGTAAACTCTGTGTATAATGGAATCCACTTCAAGCCAGGTGGTGCGGCAGCATCCCCCCCAGCATCCCTGGTTCCAGCATCTATGACTTTGAGGGCTAGAAACTAGAAATAAATAAATAAAAAAAATAGATTTTCACATAATCACAGGATTCCAGGGATTTGGGCTTCAAGAAAAATCACCATCTATTGTGAGATTTACAATAGAATTTAGAGTGGTGATATACTGCCTATAGGCCCTATTTTCTAAGGTAAATAAACTCTTGCTTAAAGTATTTATGTATTTATTTATTTATTTGTATTGTATTATTTGTACTGTTGGAGTGTCAAAGAGCCCAAGTCATGGACCAGGACTGTACTGGGCTAAGCTGTACAAACACGCTACTACAAACACAGAACAAAAAACTATCCTTACCCCCAAAGAGCTTACAATCTAAGTTATGCATGTGCTTAAATATCTTACTGAACTGAGTCATAGTTTGTCCTTTTGAAGCTTAACTCTATTGGAGCTAAGAAGTAGTGGTACTACAGAATTTTTTTTTTTTAAGTTACCAAGAACCAACTAAGATTTTAATGTCATATCCCAGCCATATTCAGTTGATTTTTGGTTTTGGGGGGCTTTTTTCCTCTTTTTTTTCCTCCCAGTTATGTGACAAGAAATGACATGAACACTGGTTCTCTTACAGTGTTTTCAACTATCCAGAAGCTTAACAAACATCAGATCTTCCACTATAGTTCTAGCTTTGCATACTTATGTGAATAATGCTGTCAAGTCCATGCACCTACTCATATCAATAAGAGCAGGATTTTTGGACCTTTTCCCATAAATGACTCCCTGAAACACTGAAGAAGTCCATGCAAAATATAAAAACAATAAGGAGAATCTATGGTGACAAGAGAATCAAGACCAATTTTTTTTGGTAAGTTGATTGACATCTCAGAATTCTCCACTGCATCCTAAAATCTGCCATGTTGGTAATGGTTTTATCCTGTACTGATGGAAATCTGAGACTCAAGACTCCTTCCATATTCAGTAGTTGTACTTGTACATTGTAGAGAGGGAGTTGAGTAGATTGTGGATGTGCAAGTCTGTAATGTGCAAAACTGGGAGGAAGGAAGCATAAACACAGATATTAGGTCAGAAGGGTTTAGGTGTTTGCTGAGTTTATAGCTTTTATCAGAATGTAGTAATAACAGATGTATTTTGGTGTTTATGCAGCTCTCAACTTGCCTACTATATACAAGAGTTGGCTGGCGCCAACTAGGGCTGGTATGGGTTAGAGGAAATATATTGAGTATGTCTGGGATGTGCCAATTATACTGAAGAGGCAGGAGGCCTTGGCCTCTTTCAAACAAAACGCTTATGTTGCAAAGGCCCTGCTTGTTTTACTATTGCCAAATTCAAATAACTGTAATTCTCAATACATCTTGGACTCTCTATTAGTTCATGGCCTTTTATGAGAGAAAAAAAGTTGAATATTTTTGTTTTTTTAAAAATCAGAACACAAAATTGCTATTACAGAGAGAACCATCACCCTGTCATTGCTTTACAGGTACCACAGGTATTGTGGATATTTCTAGAAGGGACAAGACACCTTTTATGTTAGTCTTCACTTTGAATGGAATACTTGTAATTTTGGTGTAGACTGGACTGAAGTCCTGATGGAGCACTGAATTTTTGATGCTGCTTCGCATTTGCCCGTGGGGAAAGATGGAAAATGGTGCTCTCTGGAGTGCTGTTGCATTAGGCAGTATAAGGATACCTACTATGATCACTGAGTAATAGTGTTATAAAATGATACAAAACAGAATGTTAACCAATGAACAGATACCTACAGAACAAGCTGCAGTGATGTGTAACATTATTTCAATCTTCTGGTAGTCCTTGTTTCAAAGCAGATGAGACAGTAATTGAGCAAAGAAAATTAAAAAAAATCTATGTCCAGGGTATTTGAAATGAACACAAAATTAAAACACAGTAGTGCTGACCTAATGTATTTTTTCTGGAATCATATAGAAATGGTATTGGGTCAACAGCTTCTTTGAACCTACTACCATATTAATGGATTCATTATGAATTTGATGTGAGTTTTGTGCATTCTTTCTTTATATACAATAGAAAGAATATGTGATAATAGGAAGGCTCATTCACTATTATGGATCCACAAGATGGAATGTGATTAGTCATATTTTATATCTTTTTAATACACATTCTCAATTTATGAAAAGACAATATAGTTACAGATTTTTTGGGGGGGGGGAACCACATCTGTTAACAGAATGAACAAAAAGCATTAATTTTTTTGGCCCTTCAGTGGGCTAAATATATGTTAGTATTTTATCTCCTAGTGATAATTATAATTGTGTTGTTGGATCTCAACTCTTCTTTAATTTAGCTCCATCAGTATTAATCTCTTGGATGTACACTTCAGTGGAACTCCATTTAATATTATCTAGAATAGGTGTACATTTCTGTGATTGAGAGAAACTTACACAAACATTGTGGCACTAAGCAACCACAGAGGGTCATATCATGCCACAGATTGTTTTTATGCAGAGCTCCCTCTTGTTTTATGGGAGCTCTGCTTTAAAATTGTTGGTATGATAAAGCTCAGTCAGATTCACTGAGTTGATTTGGCCATGATAACTGAACATTTGTGTTATGAATTTTCTTTATTGTTCTGAAAATATATAAGGAATGCATTTGATGCCTTGCAACTTCTCTATTTGTTACAAAGTGCTGGCAGAGGAATGAGAGATTTTTTTTTATTTTTATTTTGCTGGCATTGAAGGTCCAGGTATCTTCAGGTGACTTTTTCTCTTTGGTTTCTTTATTTACATAATCTCATTAGTATTGTTTGTTACAATGTTGGATGTTCATAACAGAAAGCTGCTGTGGAACAGTAATAAAGAATAGTTTTCTTGAAGCAGTTTTACATTATCCCTCTGCCAGTATTTGATAACAGTCACATTTATCCGGGTGTAGGAACATTCTGACAGGTGTAAAGGATAACTGATTGATATAAACTCACTACTGCATGAAAATGAACCTTTTGATAAAGACGTCTTAGTTAGAACTGATAAGTAAAGTACAGAGAACATAACTGTCTGCTATTATGTATCATTTTATTACCTTTATGTTGATCTTGGATCTTTTAAATGGATAGTAAAGCATTGACAAAAGATGACTGAATATAGACATTTGTATAATGTACCTTTAGCAGGAGCATAATCTTTAGATCAAGGACAACTTAACAGGGAAAGGGTTCATATTTCATTAAAATAGAGACAATATCTAGTTTATAACATGTAAAACTTAAACAATGTAGTGTGCTTAGGTAAGCAAAATTAATGTATTTTTCAGTACATTTAAATATACTTTTATTAATGTTTTAATGGATTGAGAGGCAGGTTTAAGTATCAACTAAAAAAAATAACAATATTAAAGGAATTTATTTTCTCCTTTATCAATTCATGGCATTTGTACAGATTGTTTTTACAGGCATGTCCCCATCAACATCCCTCTGGTATTAAATTTTAGAGGAGATGATGCTGTGAAAATTATTACTTCTCAAAATAAGATAGAAATGAAAGCTTTTCTCCACTTACCTGTTTCCTGTGAGCATGTTTTAATTTAATGTATTATCAGTGTAGTAATTTGATACATTAATAAGATAATAAATGGAAATATATAGTCTTCTACAATACTGTAGAATCTAGCAGTCATATTGACTTGATGATGTAACAACATCTTATATCAGCATGTTGGCTTCATGGAATAAACATCATTTATTTTAATATCTTGATATGTGCTGATTTGGTTTGCATCAGAAATAAAGAGAAGAGAGTCAGTACATGTACTCAACTAAAAAAACTTGTCCAGTTAATAGGGAAATAAGATGGACCCAAGCTGAAAGGATTTAAGCAGGTGCCTATGGTTTCTTACCCAATCTTAGCTATGCTGTCAATGTGCTCGTAAATGTAAACAATTAGGCATCACTAATTCAGTATTGCCTCACTGTTTGACTGCCCTGCACCTATAAGTGCGGGGGTGTTTGGCTGGCTGGCCGAATGAAGGGAACAGTGCTTTATGGCTAGGTCGGGGAGGGGGAGAGATGAAAACTGCTGCAAAAAGGTCAGCGTGGTCGCTGACTCATCCCCTAGGAATGCAGGGTTTAAAAGGGGCAGCTCTGGGCCTGAAGCCTCCCTTTTACATGGAGCAGTCTGAAGCAGGACCCTCCCTCCCTCCCCTTTATGTGGTACAATACCAGGTTTGGTCAAGACCTGCTGTGGGCATTACACTTGCTGCCCCTTTTTAGGGGGTCTGGGAAAGAATTTTTCCCTTACCATCATATTGGCTTGGGTGCAGTTGGGGTTTTTTCACCTTCCCCACAGCAGGTTCAGGAAGGACTGTGTTCATGCATGGCATGACAGGCGGTAGTCCATATGTTGCAACTCATCATTTAAGTGTAGGTACTCCATAGGAAAGGTATACAGTGCCTGGATAAATGGCTTGGAAAATGACTTTAAAAGAGGAACAAACTGGGGGCAGTTGGGGACTGCTATGATTGGTATGGCAGGAAGCCAACCCCCCATTCCTATAGACCACTTTAACCCTCCTACGAGGGGGTGGATGGTAAGATCCTTGCAATGGATTTGCTGGAGGGACCTGGATGGAAAAAGTGTGTGTGGGGGGGAGCTGGTAAAAGCCCCAGGGTAATTACGGAACAATCATGGTTACCTGCACTGTACAGTTTTATCTTATGGGTAGTCCCAGACATCTAATAATAAAGTTGTGCCTGATTAAACCTATATTGAATGTCTCCTGTCCTTTTGGTATAGCTAGACAATCCTTGTACTCCACCCATTGATCTGTCTGTATCCATCTGTCTCTTGTCTTACACTTAGATTGTAAGCTCTTTAGGGCAGGGACTGTCTTTTTGTTCTGTGCTTGTACAGTGTCTAGCACTGTAGGGTCTTGGTCCATGACTAGGGCTTCTATGCCTTGTTAATACAAATAGGAAAAAATAATTATATGCTTGCATAAGCAAAGCATGTAGAATATCCAGTCTTAATTAAGTGTTTTAGGTGGATTCCTTTGATATTTAATGTATACAGAAATATTAAAGTTATTTTATTTAAATAAAGTTTAATTTTAGGTGTTCTCATACCATGGTGGAAGGGACAGTAGAAGAACCTAAGAAGATAGATGATTCATTACCTCTGGAATACCCTTCCATCCATGTTCCTTCCCCACCTTTGTTTCTTCTTTAATAAATATACAAATCTAAAAATAAAAATTACTTTTAATATAGCACTATGGACTATCTAAAATTTTTTTAGGACAAAGACTTTGATACTGGTTGTGCAAGTACTATGCATGTGAATATCATACTTATTGCTTGCGCTACAGTACCAGACAAATAGCCCGAGACATTGGAATCTGTTTCCTTTTTTCATTCATGTTAATATTTGAGAGAGTGGATGACAGAGAATGTTTGTTGCTCAAGCCATTGGAGTTATCCCTAGTCTTTACTACAGGAAATGCAATGGGAACTTTGGTTTTCTAGATGTAAATGTAAATTGAGCAGAAGAGATATTAGTTAAATGGTTCTAACCAATCACTTATAAGCATATTGTAGGCTGGCTAAACTGACTTATTGCTTTTTTCTAAATGAATGGAAGTATAAATACTTATGTTGACTGACAAGAATTTCCTGGAGCTGAAAACCCAATAGCCTGATTTGAGGAAATGAGACTTTCTAAGGCAGTGGTTTGCCAAGTTTTTCATTTCATGGAACTCTTGGGCTTTGTGAGAGAGCTCCCCTCGTGGACCATTTCTCCCAACTCACCATTTTCCATGCAGTGAAAGTGGCTCCATAGACCAGTGGTGGTACATGGATCAGTTATTTTGAGGTCAATGGGACTTAAGCACATGCTTAACATTAAGCACATACCTAAGCATCCTGAACAGAGAGGGATTTAAGCACATGCTTAAGTTCTTTCTTGAATCAGGGCTGCAATGTTTTCAAGGAGGATTTTAAATATGAATAGTGGCTCTATGCTGTGTAATTAAAACAAGTGATCAGATTTAACTTAATTAATGGTAAAACAAAACAAATGCTAGAGGCCTGACCCAAATCCACTTAATCAAGGCTATTCAGAACGAATGCTTTGCTGCTATTCTTAACTTGTCATGTTGTGCCAGGATTGAAGATGAATGAATTATGTTACTTACTGTACTGACACATTCTTGCTCCTGATATGTTGTTCTATGTATAGCATTTGTCTGAATTAGATTGTAGGCTCATGTGCTGCAGAGCTTCATGTATTTTTTGCACTTGCAGAATTTTTTTTTAAATATATGTGGGCACAACGTGAGTTAATGATGGAATAGAAACATTAACTCTGCATTGTCTTGTTTTTTGTGGGTTTAAGACAAACCTTTGAAAGTATATCAATGAAGCCTCCTGTGTGTCAATTTTTCCTGTCATCTTGTGTTAATTGAAAGAGGAAAAAAACTCAGTGAAGGTGTATGAGGCACACCTACAACTATGGGATCATTGATATGACAGACTATAACAATTGTCATGTCAATGGAAGCTTGTGTAGTTAAAAAATGTATAATTTGCATAAAGGGCAGTTCCCATGTCTGTTGAAAACCATAATAATATTTAATTTGGCTTCAATGGGAGGAGGATCAGGCCACTAGCTATATAGAACTCCTTGTAACATTTCAGTCTGTGCACACTTCTCAGCAGTAGCAATAGTGTCTGAACCCCACCAGACTTCCGGTTTTAATGTGCCTTTGGACTTAAATTAGAAATGATACAACCATTTAAATGAAAATGTGTTTAAAGCAAACAACAACAAACAAACAAGTCACCATTTTGAACTGGGTTCTGACTGGTAATGAGTGAAAGTTGATACCATATGACAGCTGTTTGGTGTCCAGTGTGAACTCAGTAGTCTAAATCCAGTTCTTGATGGACTGGTGTCCATTATCACAGTTGGCAATACATGTGAACTCAAAAGAGAGGCTTAAGTTTGAGTTAGCATGGAGACTGCATTACCATTCCCCTTTGACAACATCATCCCTCTAGTTAAGAAATGAGAGACAGTAGCTGGGCAAGGTGGGAAACTTGGAGGGATAGAGGTCTTCAGTGTACAAGGCTGTTGGTCTGGCACCGTTCACAAGTGCTAGACATTCACTTCTAAAAACTAAAGTAGCAAATGTATCTATCTTAGAAACTTTTTACCGCAACATTTTAGCTTGGATAGAGTGGAATTAAAATTAAAGAAATCAGTTTGGTGTGGATATATTTATAAGATCCTTGACTGAAACAGTATTAATAAGCACCTATATGATATACTTTATATCCTCATTGTATTAGCACATCTTAAAAAAAACAGTTAATGATCATGGAAAAACTTAATGGTGTAAGTGTAAATAAGAAGCAAATCAAACGGATGACACTTTGGAATGGTTCATTGGAATTGCATCCTGGAACAGACTGACTGGAATATATGAACCTCTTTTGACCATTGACTCTCAGTATCTTAGAAACTGAATTCTGGAAGCATATCATGTATTAGCTTTGGTGCAATTTTTTTTTTATATTTACAAGTCCTGGCAATATCTGAGAAACCTTGTTTTCATTTCTGGTCACCACCTCAGCAAACTAATCAATGAGGCATGAACTGCTATCTGCAGTGAAAGAAATGAAAAATAAACCAGAGATAATCCTTCAGTTAAAAGGTTATTCTGTGCGATAAAAGCTATTTTGTTAATTTATTTACTTACTGGTACAGTGAGATAAAGTGAGGGAACAATTAGGGAATTCTAGTTGAAAGGATTTAAAAGGGCAATGACGACTTAATATTTTAGATTTTTTGACATTATAGTTAGGTAGATTTTTAAATACTAAAAATATTCTGCAGTGACTTAAATTTCTCATTGTTTCAGTTAATGTTTTCTTTATTTTTCTATTGACCTATTTATATCTATAGGAAAACAAATGTTATTTCTTCTGAAGAAATAACTTACTCTTGTTAAAGTGAATTTGATTGTATAATGTGTTTTGGTATATTTAGGATAATTCATTTTGTTTAACTCTATAAACCGTCTGCTCCGGTAACTGTTTTTAGACTAAAACTAAACCATATTTTCACATTTATCATTCTTCAACATTTGCTCAGTTGTAAATGTACTATATTAGTGTTATAGATATTTTAATAGAGAATAGTATAATTTAGCTGTTATGAAATGACTTTGCTGTTTGATTTACTAAAGCTAATGAAAAGCTTACTAAAGTAAAGTCAGATCGTTTTTTTTTAAATGTAAATATTTGCAAGGAAATGAAAAGTTAAATTGGATGCATGATTTGTTCTAGATTTGTCAGTACATACAAGCAAGTAACATGGTCTCTGAACTGAGAGCCGTATAATGTTTAAATGCATCAAAGTATCCATATTCCAATTTCCAGCCAGAAAAGGAAGGTGGGGCCTTCCACCAGCTCCCATGACTGCTAGCATGGGTCGAGCATGAATGAGAAACTGAGTGACCAACTCCTTCACTTCTGGGAAGGGGGATGTGATACTAGAATTCTACAAGGCAGTGCTCCAGACTCTGATTGCAATGTAGGGTGGCCTGACTTGCATAGCGGCCTTGGCTTGTAGGTGTCTAATATATTTGGACTTCCACAACCCCACAGGTCTTGTCAGTTGGGAAGGATGAGGAGTTTTCACCACAAAGAGTAATTTGCTCTCTTTCTCTTCTCTAGTCTCCTTATCACACTCTTCCCTGTTTGGGATCATCTTGCCTCATCTGCAGGAGGGACCTCTCTGTTCCTTTTTCTCCCTCCACCTCTCAAACACTGGGGATCCTCTTTCTTTGCCCCTGTTTTCTTTTCTTTTTTTTTTCCTGATCAAACACCTCCATCAAGCTACTCAGTACATCTGTACTTCACAGGCTTTCCAGGAAGTGGCAGAGAAATCTGTTGAGATTTTGCAGCTGCTTCTGAAGTCAATAGGAGTCTTTCCTTTGCAAAGGAGGATTGGATCAGGCCCATTCTTCCAAAGCAACAACATTCACCTAAGGACTCTTGTCAGTTTCACTTCTGTTCTTAATGCAGGCAGTAGAAGTGAAAGGGAACAGAGTCTAGTGAGTTTTGTGCAACCCCAGCTGCAGCAAGTTCTTAATCTCTCTCTCTCTTTCTCTTTCTCTCTCTCTCTCCCCCTGTCTCCCTCCCTCCTCTGCTTCCTTGCTGCTTCCACCTTGTGGAACTGGGTCAACTGCCACATATTATGGGCTGCAATGTGAGATGCCCCATACTTTACTGTACAGTAGCACAGAACATTCTACAAAGTGGTTAGCGAGAGAGATGGGGTCTACGAGTACAAGTGTGTTGGAGATGGATGATGGTAGAAATCAGAAGAGATACTTTAGATAGGATGCATAGGCTGTTCAAAATGTTGGTGCTTAAGAAGAAGTGGTAGACTGTACTTGGAGGGAGGGAATGCATATGAAAGGCGGCAGGAAAGCTGGGGTGAGAAATAGAGGGAGACATCATCTTACCTCCCCACCAGCCATTGCGCACCTTTAGCAGTCATATACCATGCTTTCTAAACATACCGGAAGGAACAGTATGTGTTCCAAGGATCTCAGTCTAAGGATAGACAGACAACTAGACAGGTTAGATAAATGAGATAAGATGTTACTGCCAACTCTGCATACTATATCTACATATATGTGATATTTAAAATTTATATTGCAGTGGCATCTATATGCATACCAAATTGAGGTCTCCTTGTGATATATTCTGTAAAAATAAATGACAATCCCTGCACATAGTAAAATTGTTATAGCAAAATATGCATGTGGAGATTAAAGGTGCACAACAACTTTAGATCTGTTTTTAGGGCGGGAAAGTTTTTGTTCTATCTGTAACATAATACGGTCTTGGTCTGCTACTTGGGTTCCTAGGTGCTACTACAATTGAAGTAATAAATATTAGTAATAATAATCTATTTCTATCTCCAAAACTGTAATGAACTTAAAAAAAACTGGTCCATATTTTCATGAAATTGATATTATTTAAAAATTGTCCACTATATACTTTTAAAAATATATTTCACTTACTTTTTGACTGAGACATCTGAGCCTGGAAGGAAACTCCTGAAAATAAGTATTTAAATCTGAAACATCCAGAATCTTAAACAGTGGCAGGAAATGGTGCTGCTGTGATCTGTGTAATACATTATTTATCATGCTATGATTGCAGAAATAACAAATATCTTAATTAGTGGATTTAATCAATTATGCTTTCATACCTTAATTGCCTGTAGAGGAACATGAAAAAGTTTCTTCTGTTTTTCTGCCTTTTAAAACACTTTTATCATACTCTTCTTCTTTCAAGCGTTTAAGTCTTGATAACTTAATTACATGCCTTATTCAAATGCAAGATCATATGAACCTATAATGACTTAAATCATCTGTTTACTAATAATTCATCCAGTAGCTTTTTGTGTGTTTTTTTGGGGGGAGAGCAGGGTGGGGGGGGGGAAAGGACCTTATCGGCAATTACATTTGGTGCAGTATTATAAACAAATAACAATATAGTTGTATAGTCTGCCATTTAGTTCAGTGTTTGGGTGCATTCAGTCTATTGAATTAATCTCACTTTTAAACAATAGAAAATAATACTTTAATAGCCCGATTTTCACTGGCTCTGTGGGATGCTGAAATTAGTATTATAATGGAGTGTGTATAGTTTGTGTTGAATCTGATTGCTTTAGCAGCAGTCAGTTTGATAGTATCAGGTTCCAGCTTGCACTACTAGGTCAACATGGACCCAGGCCATTAAAGGAGAAAGGTTCAGGGAAAGTTCATTTCTATTGTTTTACCATGGTTACAAAACAAAAAAAAAAAAAAAAAAAAAAGGAGAAATCCTGCATTTGTAACATATTGCTTCCTTGGGCCCTGGAGGTACTATGATCTCCCTCCCCGCCCACCCCTTAAATTGAACACAGAAATATAAACCTCATGATTATCTGTTGTGTAAACAAAAGAATATTCTCTGATCATTTTTGAAGGAAAACACAGATGTTCCCTGTTGACTGCTGATGTTATTAAGCAAAATGTTTATATTCATTTAATTTGATCTCCTAAACTGTCAAGGTTTAAATTTGTTACTAGGTCAATACAAAAATTAAAACTTCATAAAAGCTGTTATTACTGGCTTTTGTTTACATTATGTTAGGGTTAATTAATTCACAGTAAATCTTGTAGAATACGTGTGTTTATTTTCTCTTTAAAATAACCTGTCCATTAGAGCGTTTTCTTTTTATTGTGGTTATAAAATAAAACAACATTTTCAGAAAAGTATGTGTATCTTAAATGTCACCATGTGTGTGTAACATACATTGTAAGGTTGTAAACCACTTGTAATGTGCCATTATGAAAAAGTTTAAATCCTACAATCTGTGTTTTGGTTACATATTTCAAAAAAGAAAAAAAGAAAAAAGAGAATCTTTAGAACAGTGTGTATGCTTTCTGTTGTTTTAAGTGTGAACTGTTCTACACCATGGAGTACTTTGTTCTAAGGGAAAAGTCTTATAACATGGCACAGTATAATGTTCAACTGACTTACTATAACAAACCATAGTAATTTTGTAAAGAAAAATATTGTACAAATATCCTCCGTTCTAGGAAGCTTTGATGATTTTTAACTGAACGCTGTAGATTATGATACAAAGAGAGAACCATATTCAGCAATATATTTTTGTTGTTAAAGAACCTCATGCAAAGCTCCCATAAGCTGGTTCTTTAGGAGAGTGCAGCTGTGTATGCAAGCTCAACCAATTTTTAAGCAAGTCAGAGAAATGTGTCATTTAGGAGAGAGTCTGTATTCAGTCCCAGTGATGGAAGCTAGCTAAGGGACATCCGATGAAGTGAGCTGTAGCTCACGAAAGTTTATGCTCAAATAAACTGGTTAGTCTCTAAGGTGCCACAAGTCCTCCTTTTCTTTTTGCGAATACAGACTAACACGGCTGTTACTCTGAAACCTAAGGGACAAGGTAATTTTACAGAATTGCCTGCAGCCATATCTCCCCAGACTATACTCTCGTAAAAAGATCTCATGAGTTAAGCAGGGTCAGGGTAGGTGAGTATTTGGATGGGGGATCTCTACGGAAAATGTAGCATTGTTGATTCGGTACTTGGCATTTTCCCCTCTGAGGCGGTATTGACCTAATCCTCCAGTGTGGTGGTGCTGCTGCTGCTCCTGGTTCTGTTTTTGGAATGAGATGTAAAACAGACGTCCTGATCACCTGTGGTCATTAAAAGGATCCGGGGGTGTTAATCCCTCTATACTAGCTTAATTCAGACTTAGTGTGTGAGACAATGCCTTCCTAACTTTTTCCTGTATTTTCAATTGGATAAGGTATTCACTTCCTGTCTTAAATTATCGCATGGTTTGGCTGTGCACTGCTAATCACCTGCAGTTTTATTGCGGTAATTGCTGTATTCACTTGTGGGCATATTTATCCATTATATCTACATATAATATATGTATAAAGAGTTTATACTAAGTAAAGCTTGTAAAATTCTTTAGGTTCTGTGTGAATGGAAGGAACTGTATAAATGCAAGATCTTTATCACCAGGTAGGCTGGAATGGTGACACAAATATGTTGCTTACTTGAAATGCATCCTAGGCTGCAACTTAGTTCAGTGATATCATTACACAATATATCCCATAGCAGACTGAGGTAAGAAGTTCTGACAGTGATAAAGGGCTGAGGAGGGCTCTGGGTTTATCTACACTGTATGTATGCCACCTATATCCTCCTCTTCAAATATTGTTAAACCTGCTGGGAGGTCTTCCAGGGCTCACCACATAATTGAAGGTCAAACACCTAGGCCAGTTAAGTGCCACCACCTATGAGAGCCATTACCACGATCATTCTCACTGGGGGAAATGGGAGGCCCTGCGTTCCAACTCCTGTTTGTTCTGAGGCCTGTACTGCAGAAGGTACAGAATCTCTCATCTCCCAGGCACTGTGAGGCTGAGAACCTGCTCCTTTACCACAAAGATCACCAAAAATATACCCATGTGCTTTGTGGTTTGGCCAGCAACACAGGATATTGAACATAGTTAATTAGTGTTGCCAACTGCAAATGTTCAAAGATCATGAGTCAGACCCTCCAAAATAATGAGAGAATTTTTTTTGTGGAGGGGATGCTTTTTATTTGACTTCTTGGTTTCTGAGCTCTCAGGTACACTCAGGTCACATTTTCAAGCTTTTATCTGCAATATAAGGACTAGAAACTTATTTTTTTAAAAATGGAAGCTGGGACTTTAAGAAAAACACTAACTATCAAGAGACTCATAGTAAAATCATGAGTTGGCAAAACTGCCTTAACACTTGCTTTACTGTGCTCCTGATTTTGGAAGGATAAGGTGGGTGAGGTAATATCTTCTATTGGACCAGCTTCTGCTGGTGAACAAGACAAGGTTTTAAGCTTACATAGAGATCTCTTTTAGGTCTGGGAAAGATACTTAGGGAAGGTCTACTTTTAAAATGCTACATTTAAAACTGGTACAGCTGTGCCACTGTATTGCTCCAGTGAAGATGCTATTACACTGACGGGAGAGCTTCTCCCGTCAGTATAGTTAATCCACCTCTGTGAGAGGCAACAGGAGAAGCTCTCCTGTCAACATAGCGCTGTCTATGCCGGGAGTTAGGTCGGTATAACTGTTTTCCTCAGGGATGTGGATTTTTCACACCCCTGAGTGATGTAGTTATTCTGTTAGAAGTTTATAGTGTAGACCTGGCCTAAATGTCACAACTAAATACAAAGTGAAACATATTGTTAAACAAAAGGAGTTAACACATGTTGCAAGAGACTGTTCAAAGTGAAGTGGGCATTTAGCACCTCTGCAGTCGTAGGTGGGTTACAGAATGTTGTAATGAGCCATAAATCCAGTATCTTTTTTGAGTCCATCATTGTTAGTGTTTACCAAAGTTATGAATTTAAGTTCCTAGGCTAGTGAGTGGTGGGCACACGGCCCATCAGGGTAATTTGCTGGAGGGCTGCCAGATAGTTTGTTTACATTTGCACAGCCACGCGCAGCTCCCAGTGGCTGCGGTTCGCCATTCCTGACCAATGGGTGCTGTGGGAAGCGGCGCGGGCTGCAGGGACGTGCTAGCCACCACCTGCCACAGCTCCCATTGGCTGGGAATGGTGAACCAAGGCAGCCCTCCAGCGGATTACCCTGATGTGCCACAGGTTGCCCACTACTGGCCTAGGCTCATCTTTTGAAGATGGTGTGTAAGTTTCCTTTGAGGTCAAGGACTCAGAGGGCAGATATGGAGTGATCGTTTTGTGAAAAGTGTTTGCCCATAGGTGCTAGGGTGTTTTTGTATTTTATCATTTTTCTGTGTGAATTCATTCGAGAGCATAGTGATTGCCTTATTTCACCCGCACAGTTGTAATTGGGGCATTTAGTGCACTGGATGAGATACACCACATGTTATGATAGGCCTGTGCAGGATTCATGAATTTTGAAAGATGTGTTGTGGAGGTGTTGATCATTGTAGTAGTAGAGGTGTCTCTGTTGGTTTTGCATCCGTTGTTATGGCAGGATCTTGTGCCACTTTGAGTTTACCCACTAACTTCCTTTGTCCTACAATTGCAGAGGTGTTAACTGGCCGCTTCACCTTGAATGGTCTCCTGCAATATGTGTTAACTCCTTATGCTTAACAATCTGTTCCACTTGTATTTAGCTGTGATGCTCTGAGTGCCTTTCCCAACCTGAAGAAGAGCTCTGCGTAAGCTCAAAAGCTTCTCTCTCACCAACAGAAGTTGGTCCAATAAAAGATATTACCTCACCCACCTCATCTCTCTAATATTCTGGGACCAACATGGCTACAACAACATGGCAAACTCCTGATTTGGGGCACGGGAAGAGGAAGTTGTTCTAATTACTATGATTCATTATTTGTATTTCAGTAGTGTTTAAAGATCCCAGAAAAAATCTGGGCTTTTTGTGCTAGGAGCAATACAAACAAAGCAAAAGAACATATCTGGCATGTATGGAGCAGTTCCAGGCATTGGGCATGCAATCAAGCATCACACTACAGCCCTAGCCAATGGCAGCATGCCCTCCTGAGAAAAGTTTGCTACTGCTGTCTGGAGCCTTTTTTAGCCGTGGAAGATGGGAAGTCATTCTTTTGCATGAAATTCTACAGTCACCAACACCATATTCCTGGAGGAGAGAAGTTACGAAGTAAAGATTAGGATAAAACAAATTAAAAGTACCTCAAACAGAAGAGGCTTGGAAAATCATGAGAGTTACAGTGCATGAATGTGCTCTTTTGCTTTGAGATTTCTTTACTGTTTTGATGATTGTGAGGTATTTGTTAAAACAAACTTGTATAACTGATTTTTTCTGTCATAGTGTGGTAGAGATATGGAGTGAATAACAAAAATATAGTATCTATATTTCTCTCAGAATGGGTGTTGGAGGTGGAGGTGGTGGTTTAAAACATTTGTAAATTGTCCAGGCACAAAATAAGTACAATGCAGATCCATGATTAAGAAGTTTAAATTACATATTAAAACAAACTTCTCAGTAATTGATTTATGTCCTTCCTTAAATTGAGTCCTGATGCATTTTTTATAATTTCCTATTCAATCCTTCTATGTGCATCTTCACAAAATGGGAACTATTTGAAGTGCAAATAAATATAAATAAATAAAAAGTTACTGGGGAGAGTACCATTTATCAGCTCTGTTATCCAAAACCATATTATTTGTACCACTCTTGACACAAATGACTGGTTATCTCCTCAGTGGTGCCCTGAAATAACACTCTGGCAGCAGATGTATTTCTGCTAGGGAAAACTTTTTATAGAATAGTTTTGGGACAGATTTGAGCATTGGCTGTGTTAACAGAAGTCAGCAAATTTGGGAATGTTATGGCTGCAATCACTGACTGAACAGTTTTGGCAAAGATAGTTGAATACAAATATGAGCTTTTATATTTCACACAACAGCTAACTCTGTAGCAAGATAATATTATAATTTAATACATAAAGTACGATGAAAGTGAACATTTTTACCCTTATCTTTAGGTGAATCTGTTTCTAAATTCCAATTTTCTTACAGTTTTATCATTCTTTTCAATGTCTGGCATATGCTGGATTGAAATTCTGCATTTCCCATATAGAATCATAGAATCATAGAATATCAGGGTTGGAAGGGACCTCAGGAGGTCAACTAGTTCAACCCCCTGCTCAAAGCAGGACCAATCCCCAACTAAATCATCCCAGCCAGGGCTTTGTAAAGCCTGACCTTAAAAACTTCAAAGGAAGGAGATTCCACTAGGTAACCCATTCCAGTGCTTCACCCCTCTCCTAGTGAAATTTTTTTCCCTAATATCCAACCTAAACCTGCCCCACTGCAACTTGAGACCATTACTCCTCGTTCTGTCATCTGCCACCACTGAGAACAGTCTAGATCCGTCCTCTTTGGAACCCCCTTTCAGGTAGTTGAAAGCAGCTATCAAATCCCCCAAATCTCTACTCCCATTTCTGTGGCCACAGAGGGTTCTCTGCATCCGAAAAAGTGTGGATCTGCAATGAAAAGGGGTTCTCCCTGGGTTATGCAAATTGTGCACAGAGAGGAAAAAATTGAGGAGAGGCAGAATAGAGGATGATCACCCAGATCCTTTGCTGCATGGATTTTCTGGCCCTTCATCCAAAGGACATTGATGCTTGCTTCAATCAGTTGGCTTCTTCTTCCCTTACCTTCCCCCAGCATCCAGCTCACCTATTCAGGCTGGTCATTGGCATGAAGATTTGGACCATGCTACATACTTGTAAATGTATTATGAATTTAGATAGTTTTGATTTTAAGGTTTATTTATTCAGCTATTTGTGAGTCTTTTTATATGTATATTAGAATGATAGACACTGTATCCTATTCAAAAAGTAACTTTTTGCCTAACCATCTTTTCAGTTAAATGTGGGTAGTCTTTCTCCAACAAAAAACATTCTTAAATTGATCTTCTAGCATGTCTTAAAATGTGTATAGATTAAGGTCTTAATTCTCATCTCACACAAGTGTAAATCAGAAGCAACTACAGTGAAACACATCTCTTTGTCCGCTTAGCTGTCTATTTAAACTATTTCCAACCTTTCCCACCATAATCATGTGTGATGTATTCATAATTTGTATGCAAAGCAGCAGAATGGGTTTATGAATGCTCTCAGTAAGGGCAATGAGGGGAAGATGGAGGACGTGAGGAGAGATTTGTAACTTATTTTTCAGTTTTCCAACAGTCTTGGTGTCCGTTGGTCTCAATCTTGTCCCCCTCTAATTCTTTACTCTATCTCTGGGGAGCCTCATTTAGTCGCACTATTTAATATATTGCTTCTGACCTGATGTCTCAAAGATCTAGCTGTACTTTCTTGGCTACTCCCACTCTGTTCAGAATTGTACCTCTTTGACAACAGCTCCCCTTGGATGGTGTCCCGTTGAGAGCTAAAGCTCAGCATGGCCAACTCCAAAATCTGACTTTCCTTGAAAACTTTCACATCTTCATCCCTCTTGCTTACTTCTGGCAATTCCATTGCCAGCTCTGTTCCCCAGCCTTACAACCATTTTCCTTCTTTATCTGGAATCCATCTCTCCACTCACTCTGCCATACTCTTAACCTCTCCTCTGTAAATCCCCTTCCCAAAACCCACTTCTTCCAAAAGCCCTATAAACCCTACTCCTCCCTGCAAAAAATAATTCTAAATAATTCAAAAGAAACAGACTTATTATAGGTATTTTGGTAGGAGCCCCAGTCAGTGATCAGCACCCCGTTGTGCTATGTATTGTACAAACACACAACAAAAGGATGGTTTCTACTCTGAAGAGTTTACAGTCTAAGCAAAGCAGATGAAACTAACAATGTGCATTCTCACTTGCTTTTAGTTTGTGATAGCCTTACTCACCGTGAATAGAACCATACTCCATTAATGAACCCATTGACTTCAGTGCAATTATTTGTGGATTAAGCTAATACCTAATGTGAATATTACAACATGACTCTAAATGATGGTTTTAGCAGGTAAGCTGTTTGGGGCAAGGTCTATCATCTTGTGGGTCCCAGAGCCCTGGCTCCAGCTTGATCCTGAATGTCTACACCAGGGATCGGTAACCTTGGCACATGGCCTGTCAGGGAAATCTGCTGGTGGGATGGGATGGTTTGTTTACCTGCAGCGTCCACAGGTTCGGCTGATCGCAGCTCCCACTGGCCACGGTTCACTGTTCCAGGCCAATGGGGGCTGTGGGAAGCGGAGGCTAGCACATCCCTCCGCTCACGCTGCTTCCCACAGCCGCCATTGGCCTGGAACAATGAACCGCGGCCAGTGGGAGCTGCGATCGGCCGAACCTGCGGACGCTGCAGGTAAACAAACCGCCCCAGACTGCTAGCGGATTTCCCTGACCGGCCGCGTTCCAAAGGTTTCTGATCCCTGGTCTACACTGTAATTTTGTGGCCCTGCAGCCCAGCCCTGCAAGCCTGAGTCAGCTGACACAGGCCAGTTGTGGATGTTTTATTGCAATGTAGACATACCTCCAAACTACTAGTGACTTGAATGAGATTCATAGGTGTTTTTGTCCTGGACACACGGGAAGAAAGACAAGATGCAAGGGATGTAGGTTAATTATGCCACAGGTTTATGAACTCATCCAGGAACTATCCAGCAATAACTTGTACAGTGCCAGTCATAATTCCTTTCTGAATCATTATCACCTGGTTGAGGGCTGCTCTCAAGCCCCTCACCCCTCCACACCATTTCTGGGATGCCACAGTCCCGCCATCTGAGGGCTAAGGGCAGGGGAGTGCTATGCCAGGCATTAGAATCCCCAATCCCATTCCCCAGCTTCTTTAGGGATGCTTTCTCCTAAGTCCTCTTACAGTTCTGGTTTCTCATGGTACTGGACCTCTATGGAACAAGTACCTACACTGGACATCTGCAACCAGGGGGTGCCAGTAATTACTTGCATCTGCACAGAGCAGTGGAGAGTCTGATACTGTGTATGTCACCATTGTGAATCTCACAGTTATGATAAATAGAATTACTTTAAGAAAATATAGCATTAAAGTTGATTTTCTATTTGGGTGACTCGGACTACTCTTTGCAGTATATAGTGAATGAGTGAGGGTTTCAGATTAATAATAATAATATTAAAAAAAACCTAAAGGGCAGTGAACATTAACCACAATCTCTGGCAGAAGCCAAAATATAATCTTTTGAGTACACTTTTTTTTTTTAAAAGAATAAAGGTTTAAGATATAGGCAGCTTCATTAAATAGGTGACAGTTCACTTGTTTCAGCTTTTCATGTGAAGAGTGTGGCCAATTAAATGATGAATGAATTAGAGTACTACAGTGGATACACATACATGGTGGAGCTTCATTATCAACTGTTGTGAATAGGAGTGGAATATTATTAGCAAACCAGCAGCAAGGCCAGAATATCCTCACAAAACACCTACCTAGAATAATAGGAATATTTGCCTATCCCAGGTAGTAATTTGGTTACCACGCAAATATGAAGTGAAATGTATTTGCTATGTAACTTTATTTGAATATAGTAGATAATGAATAATAAGTCTGAGATCCACAGTGGAGTTTATCAACAAATTCTTCGTGTGTGTGTGTGTGTGTGTTTTAAGAGGGTCTCAAAACTGAGTGCTGAGATCCAATAATTTTTTCAGATACACTGATAAAAATGGATTTTCTAAACTTTCCAAACAAAAATTCCCTATAAAATATGCACTTTAATTGTGTGTGCTTGTACAAAATGGATAATTGTACAGGGAAATGGCTTAGTTCTCTTTTATGAATCTTATGGGCTATTTACACATGCAATTATCTGATTTGTGTTCACAAACTAGTGAATGTTTGCAAATGTATGCACAGTTCAATGCAGATGGCAAAAAAACAAACAAACAAAAATCCAGGAATATTAGCCACATTCTCTGGCAGAAGCAAGAATAAAATCTTTTATTTTAAGCATAGTTTTTTAAAGGGCAAATTATTTAAGGAAATCAAGTCTTTAAGCAGAATGATTCATATGAGACTATCAATGAAATCAATACTTCACAAAACAAATATATATTTTTCAGATTTGTATAACATGGTCATGCTATTGTGAAGAACTGTAACACTGTCCTTGGAGGTTCATGTCATGTCACTGCTTGTCAGGTGACACAACTGGCAAAATGCAATATTTTGTGACAGACATTGAACATAAACATGTTCTTATTTGTTGCTGATTAATTATTGAATATATTAATACACTTTTTACTCATTCACTTTACCAGTTACCATTACCATGAGATACCATTTTGTTCTTGCCTTTTTTATTATTTTTTTAAGTATCTTTGTACCCCATTTTATTGGTAAAATCATGTAACTGAAATGATTCCTTCTGTTTCGATAAAACTGAAGAAAGTTGTAATGAGGGGAAAACTAATAATTAGTATTTAACTATCTGTTCTGAAGTTTTCAAGTTCAGATATTGTCAATATCTGGATTTATGCTGAAACTCTTATACTGAGGTATCACACACATTCTGTGCCGGATTACATATTGCCCTCATCTATTGTGGAACCTCCACTGATGTCAATGGGAGGTAAGCACAAAGATGAAGGGTAGAATATGGTTGTTATGTACTAATTTAACTTTTAGTTAATCTGATTATTTACTATTTGAATATCTTATGGACATGTTTAGTATTGCTCAATGAGAAAATATACTCACCATTCGGAGCACAACTATTTTAACCCTTTGTTTATCTCCTTTTCCCATCCTCCTTTGTTTTTGTTCCTTTTCCCTAATTTTGTGTCTTCTTAGTTCTTCATTGCAGAAGCACCCAATTCCCACTTTTGCATGGCTTCATTTCTGCCACCCTCTTCTGTCACAGCACCTATATGCCACGCTTGTGATCTGTCAAGGACAACCACTCTAAACTCCTCAGGAATCACCTCTTTTGGGAAGAGACCCATGTCTCCCTGCCTCCTGACAGCGTTAAGCCATGCAGCTCCCAGATTTACACTGTGATATTCCCAGCAAGCCAAACTGCCTAGACGGACCAGCACCTGTTCTTGGCTTGCTCTCAGTGCTTTATCTATAATAAAAGAGGTGCCGGGACTCAAGCAATTAGGTGTTGGTGCTCACACAATATTTTTCCATTCATAACTGATACAGCAAGCCCAGAGGTGCAGAGGCTATGAACTGCCAAGTCTAGAGGTGCTAGGGTTCAGCCCTGGTAAACCCCGGCACAAATTAAGCACTGCTTGCTCTCCAGATGCCGTGAACAGAGTAATTGTCAACAGTTACAAGTTACCACACAGTTCATTCTAAGCAATCACGTTTATTCTTAAGGTGAAAACATTACAGAGAAAAGAACCTGCACACATGCTAAAAAGCTTACCAGAGGTCACTCCAAGTCCAGCCTCAGAACCTGGTAGGTGTTAGTCCGTCCAATCCTTCCTCAAGGATTGGGGGCCCTGGGTCTGAAGGTTCTGTCTGTTTGCTGGACCAATAAGAAGGCCCTGAGTCAGTTTTAAGTCAAGCTATTTATTCCAAAGTCCTTTCTGTGTTTGGTTGGCCTCTGGAGAATCCAGTTTGAACTCCCAAGCAGGTGGTACCTCTCAGGGTGGGGGTTACAACCGGGATGATTTGCCTTAATCCCCACCCACTGTTTTAAGTTCCTAGAGGAGCTGAGGTAGCCCTTCCTCACTGAGTAGAACACAAACATACATCATCCATTCATTTAAAACAATGAACCCCCAAGATACTGCATGGGGTTGCAATATCTGTTACATCTCCCTCTAGAGCAGGGATCGGCAATCTTTGGCAAGCACCCTGACAGGGTAAGCCCCCTGGCGGGCTGGGCCGGTTTGTTTACCTGCCGCGTCCACAGGTTCAGCCGATCGCAGCTCTCACTGGCCGCGGTTCGCCGCTCCAGGCCAATGGGGGCTGCGGGAAGCAGAGGCCAGGACATCCCTCAGCCCAGCACAACTGTTGTAGCATTTCAACCAATGGAATGAAGATGCAGTAGTGAGCTGTTGGCCAAGTCAGCTGTGACATCACAATCTTACAACCAAACAATTAACTGTTTGTACCTATCATTTATGATATAGATTAAAAACAGGGTGGCTTGCATGTTAGTTGTTATCTGTTAGGAGAACCATAATGTTTGAGTAATCTCCCCCAAATCCTGTACCTTTAATATCACAGCTACATGCAAGAGGCAAAATTATAAACATCATGGCTTCTACCAATCCCACCCTAATTGTCTCAGCCAAATAGCAGCCATGTTTGTTACTGTAGACATCCAGTCACTCTGGTTGCCATAAAGAAAACAATATTTGTTAATGGTGACACACTGCAGTCTATGAGATACTGCAATTATTTCCTGTCATGTTTTGGACAAAAATGTACTATTTTTGTGGTAACTGTTTGGAAAAATGTTGACTTTTTAATGGTGGCCACTGTGTTTGAGAGGCAGTCTGGTCTAATGCATAGGGCTGGGTGTCATAAGACATGAGTTCTAGTTCCAACTCTCTCACTGAACTGCTGAGTGACCACTTCACAAGTGTGATTCTCTTTCTCTCTCACCCTTTGACTTGTGTATTTAGATAGCAAGGTCTTCAGGGAAGGGACTACTTCTTACTGGTGTTTGTAGTGGGGCGCCCAACTTGAAATGGGGCCTTTAGGTGTTACAATAATACAAATAATAATATTCTGCCTAGGGTTTTCCAAATATTTCCAAGAACAAGTTTGGTACGATATGTGGCAAGTTTAGGGGAAGCCATGATATTTGCATAGGAGTTTGCAGCAAGGGAAACAGCCTAATGTGGTCTGCTATAACCACCGAAGAAATGTAATGTGCCTAGAACCAAACAGCTGATTTATTAGTGCAATGAATGTCCTTTGGATAGGCTATTGCGTGCAGAGTATCGTATTCCATTCTGTCTAATTATTTGTAGCATTAATAAACTGGTACTGCCCACTAGGCCAAAGATTCATTTCTCAGTAATTTAGTTTTAAAAATAGAAGAAGTATATATTTTAAGTCTGTAGAATACTATTGTACTGTAGAAAGTACTATAGAAATACTTTCACTTTCTGGAACCACTTTTATGGCACAGTCTCTCCCTTTCAAAGATCATTGGTTTGTTTCTTTTTCCCTTGTGAAGATTTTAAAATGCACCTCTGTACTTTATTTTTTATCAGCATTGTTTGCTGTCTCGATAAATCTTTCTAATACATCATGAGAAGTTCAACAGTAATTATGCGTGAGAAGGTTTTCTGCATAACTGTGGGAAGAAAAATAAATTTAAAGTAATTGCCCTGAGACTTTTATTGTTTTATACTACTGCTGTAAGTAAATAGAACACAAAGTAATGTTTGTTTTACTAACTGCTAAAATAGAAATTTATCTAATCTCAGGATTACATTCTTGCTTCTCTGTTCTTGGACATGCTTTCAGTTAACTAAAGTTGAGGGTACGTGTCTAAGTGGAAAACTTGAACTGGCGTGAATGAACATCAGAATATTTTGCCTTTTCCCTTTAATACTGTAGTGCAATACATTTGAAATATTCTGAAAGATGGTAACCTTATAAATCAGGCTTTTTCAAAACTGAGGAATGAAGTTACATGGTGGTTTGGTCAATCCTTTGGCATTTTGCTTTGTTTTAGGCTTTCATTTGCAAGCTGATGCATCATTATAGTGTTCATGAGAGGTGCGGGTACAGCACTGGCAGCAGCAGTGCAAGGTATCCGAGGAAGGAAGGACCGCTTCTAATAGTGGGAGATTCTCAGTGCCATTCAGTTATTGATCTCTCTGCTGAGACCAGGAAGATTTTTTGTTAGTACCAACGTTGGTAGTGCTTTTTGTAATGCAGATATTAATTCTTTGGGAGCTGGGCAGAGACATTTAACTCATTTCACATAGCACACCAGCTAATCAATAGACTGTAATAACTTTTGATAACTGATCACCTATACTGGATTCAATCAATTGCCTTGAGGTAAAAGACTCCATATGCCAGTATCATTCCTTTGCCCTATCCAGTCTCCCCTAACCCCCCTAGCAAGATATCTTCCTACCACACCAGATTTTTAACCATTACAGTGCTGCCTAATACAACAAGCACTTAGGGTGTGATTGTGATCCCCTGCTGTTTTGCATACCTGGTGTTTCCTCACTGAGAATGTTAGCACTTAAGATGACACTGCTGCATTCCAGAGCATGGATGAGAGGAGCAAAATTGGTTAATCCATTACTGCTGCTGTTAATAAGTGACACTGGTATACTGTGAAGCTAGAGGAGAAGGAAGGAGCAATTGAGCTCTAAAGTCTTGAAAGACGTACTCTAAATGTGGCAGGAAAGGGCTTATTGAATGCAAAATGTATTTAAGGAGATAATTTCTTCTGTTGTCCCCTTGCAAAGGGACCTGAGTTTGGACCAGATTCTTTCCTTTGATTGTAGTGCACCTATACATGAAGGTCTGGCTGAACAAGGAGTGTCTGGAGATGCACTTCTGCCAAACATGGTTCATTTAAAGTATATACCTGCTCTTTGCCCATAGGGCAAGATTTTCAGCTGCATTGGCCAAGCTGCATAGGCCAAGACTAGCCAAGCTGCTTTGAAATTGATGGTGCTACAATGATATAAACCAGCTAAGGGTGTGACAGGACATTCTGAAATGTCCTTTGTGAAAGTTTTAAAGAATAATAATAAAAAAAAATATTCTCTATTTTTACCTTGTTACTTTTCCAGTTTGAGAGGAGGCAGACTGAGCAGTGGGTGCATACTCTCCTCAAGCATTTGTCATTTGTCACCTCCCAAGTATGATTTCTTCCCATGTATTTTTTCTCCTTTTCATAATTGAAAACTACCTGCTTCATGGCTGCTTCATTGCAACATGAGCTATGCTTAGTTTGGGGGAAAGAATGGATTAAAAGAGGGCAATCTATTTGTGGACCAAGCCCCTCTGGCAGGGATGGCTATACCAATTAGGAAGTGGAACTATGACCCTGTATACGGACATCTGGCCCTGAGAGCAGTTAATCTTGGTTAGCTCCGCAGGAGAGAGCAGCGTACATTCTTGAGTCTGGCCATAGTTATTTTTAAGGTTTTATAATAGAACTAGAAAAATTTCATCATAAACGACAAAGTAGTATGCAAGGTTTTTGGCGAGGTACAAAAACTTTAAAATGTCAAAATAAGTTTGTTTTTTTTTTACTTTTGCTGAACTGTAGGAATGAAAGATACAAGAATATGTACTTTTTCTCCATTCTTAGCTGAAAAAGCATTCCTATGCCCCTTTAAAAACAGAGACAGTCAAGATTTTGGCATTATATGCATATTATATATATGTATAATATAAAGGATTAACTACCTTGGTGGCAAATATAAAACAGGATTATTGTAGTTTAGAAATTTGTTAGTGAAACAAGTGTGTAATGTAAATAATAACTTAAAACAATTGTTATTACATAATCAGTCATTTGGGGAAATCAGTGTATGCTTCCTTTATCCAATCAGTGGTGTACTCATTTTAATTGGGTACTAGACAGTCTGCAGTGACTCTAAATTAGGTCTTCCAGACTTATTATTTTAGGATTCTGAAATTTATTTACCTGAATTTTCATAATTAGCAACTATTTCTTAAATAGATAAAAAAGTGCAAGATGGTTGTTTCTACATGGAAAAAAATGTTATCAGAAAAAAAAGAGAACTAGCCCACCGAACTGGCATTTAAATAGCATCACCCTTTGGGTTTTGAATTGGAAACTTAGGTCTTCACCCAGCAAACACTTACTCCAGAAAGTTACCCTGTTGGGCTAGTTTATGACTTTGTGGCAACCCCCTCTGTAGGGTGAAGCACGTTCAAGTGCTGCTCCAGGAGCAGCATATGGAAGGAATCATAAGGGTAGAGCACTGCTTCCCCTGTGTGCCCAGCCCCAAGGTCTGGGTAGCTTACATGGGGTTATAAGGCTCTTACTTCCCCTGAGTCACTTGCATAGGCCTTGCAGCCTGTGGCACAATCAAGCCTGCTGACTTCGCTGGGGCTACTTTTGTCAGTAAGCACTACCTCCAAAAAATGAGTCTTTGCAGGTGTGATCGCTTACATTTTAATGAGCCTGAAGACCTCTGCTAACACTCCATACATAATGTGCTCTATTATGGTCTGGTAAAGCAACACATAGGCTATGGCTTGTATGTTGATGTCAGACTCCTGCAATACCCAGGCTCACCACTGTGAGTTGAGACGAGAGGGTCGCCACTGGTATTTAAATTGAGCCATTAAAGTTTGCTAACACAGTGGGCTTTTTTTGTGGGGAATATTTTAGAAACGCTCCATTGAAGTCAGATGGTTTTTGTGTGTGATTTTTATCAGTTTCAGGTGTTTTCATGGCATGTTTATTTTATTATCACTCATATAGAACATTCCAAAGAAAGTGAGGATTTTTGATTTTCTGATGTGATGCCTCTTTGTGATATCACTGTAAAACAATCTGGTTCTCATGTGGATCTTTTTCAATTAGAGGAGGAAATAAGAATTTTTGTTTATCTTTAAAAAAAGAAAAAAATCCCTGGTTTATAATATTAATAATGACCTCAATTCAGGACAGTAACTTAGGAATTAATGACCAGTTAAGGTTAATGGCCCAAGGCTCTGAGTCATTAAACTCCAAGGAAATGTCCTGCACTTTGATTGTCATTAGTTTATTAGAAATGGGTTGTAGAAGTTAAAAAAAAAATTGGGTGTTTCTAAACCCAGGGATGATCTGATGGTCACAGGAAAAGTAGATGTTTTATTATCTGCTTCCTGCTGCAGTCCCAGCATAGATAACAATCCCAATACAGTCAATGGTATTTTCGCCTATGCTAGGACCACAGGGGCTGAGCAGCTGATTGTCACCATCTTCCCCCCCTTCAGAAATAAACGAGACACCCTTATATTGGGCATAGCCAAGAATAAGACTTCAATGTCAAAAAAAAAAAATAGATTGCCTGGCTCTGTGAAGTCATCCCTAAATAACCCCCAAGTAGGTAGCTACAGGAACGTACAATAGCATAATGGTTTGGTCTATACATGGGCATATGCACACTTTGTTGACGCATGTGTTGCATATATATTCATATGTGGGTAGGTAGTAAATATTTTCATTGTAGTCCATGTTTAATTTGTAGGTTACTGGAGGTGGAAAGTCATTTATATGAGCAAAGGACAAGGAATGCTTAAACTTGAAGCCCTTTATTTATTCACACTGGGCATATGTATGCTGCTATGATGACAGTTGCTCAACAGTGTCCTACAAATAATTCTGAGCCCTTTCTGATGTAGTACATTTAAAGTAAGGTGACTTAGTGTGATTTTCACTTTAAATAGAATAAGGGTTAAATGATAACTTGACTTATCTTTTAAATGACAAAAAATAAAGAAATTGCAAGACCTTTTCACACATTAGATATGTATTGTCATTTATCATCTAGATATCAGGCTAGCAGTGCGAAGTAATAAAACATATCATCGAAAAATGTGCTATAGGTCTGAATCACTCTTTCATTCCACCTCCCAGCTAACTGTAGTATTAAATCAAACAAGCAGAACATTTCCTTAGGCAGCCATTGCCTTTTAATTTCCTGAAGAACCTTAAAATATCATTCATTACAAGTACTACACATATTTGGTTTTTAAAAGTCTCATAAATCAATAGCAAGCTGACTGTAATAATTATTACAAGTTAGTGCATAATTTTCGTGCTGAAGGCTGCATGCAGAACTTTAGCATATGCAAACGAGGCAATTCAAACTGTGTATAGATATTAATATGAAGAAGCAGGTAACGAGGTGCAGGCTATGAATTATGCATCAAGAGCGGCTGATCTTCAATGAGGAAAATGAATTCAGCATGTAATCTAATTAGTGATGGAAGTCTATTACATCTAACTGCAAAAGCAACCGTCCTTGAAACAAATTTATTTACAGTCCATGTTACCACTTGAAACAACTTTGAAATGATGTGTAAGACAACAGCTTAATTGTAAAAAAAAATTTGTTTGTTTGTTTCAGTTCTAGACCTGGAAGGCCTCCTAAGAGGACTCAAAGTGTCACCTCCCCAGAGAATTCTCATATCATGCCACACTCTGTCCCAGGTCTAATGTCTCCTGGAATCATCCCGCCAACAGGTAGGACTGTTAATAATGCATTAACACTTGAAATCTTATGGCTAGTTGATTTACATTCATTTGTTTAATAATCACAAACAATAAAAAAGGAAAAAATACAAAATCAGCACTGTAATATCACATAACTTATGCTGCAATATGGAATATCTTATTGTCATGTCAACGTATTGTCTACTAGAAAGGTAGCAGCACAACATTTTACAGTACAAACACTTGAGTAGACAGTGACCCTTTATAGTGTTTTCTCTTTTTTTAATTTAAAAAAATAGTCCTTTGAAGCATAGCATTTCTTACCTTATTGTTTTCATCCTCCACTTGGCAAACAATAATTCCCTCAGTCCTTGTATTTTGAATAGATCAGTGATCCTTGTCACTGCTCTTTTTTGCCTCTTTATCTGACCATTTGTACAATAGTTGGTATCATCAGTAATGTGCCTGCCCCAGAGAATTGAGTTTATTAGTTGGAGTAATTACTTGTTGCACAAACATTCCTTATGATTTCTCACACTCAAATCATGCCCATGGTATATTTCAATGGGAAGAATGTCTGCCTTCCTTTTGATTATATTAATGTCCACTTAGGCAACATTTTGTCACTTAATTAAACTGCCATCATCTTTTTTAAGGTGAAAAGATAAACACTGTGGGTCAGATTCTGCTTCCTTGTGGAGATAGGATGTTCCTAGGATAGTCCCATTGAAATCAATAGGAGGGGCCTACTACTGTACATAGAAGACCTAATCCATGTAGATGGAAGATCCTAGTGGAAGAGTTGCTGTGGAACCTCGGCCCTCACCCTCATGCCATCTCCTTACTTTTCAGGCTGGCAGGAGCCCCTTTATCCTCTGCAAGGCTGATCTGAATCCCCCCACTCCTTCCCCAGGTACCCACTTACTTCCTCATCTTCATCTTTAGCACTGACTTTCTCTTCAGCAAGAGACACATTGCTATAGACAGATCTACGAGGAGAAGGCAGTGGGATCCCAAAGCAGCCTTGAGGAGAATAAGGGATCTTCGCAAGGCTAATAACTGGGAGGGAGGGAGAGAGAGAAGGGAGACAGATGGTAGGAGGACATTTGGGGAGAAGACAAGAAAGGGTGAGGGCAAGATGCCATTGGTAGCAAGGATGTAATGGGTGAGGCAGGAGTATGTTGGGTAGGCAGGACTGACAACATCTTGTGGGATAAAGGAAAGTACTCTCGCGGGGCAGGGCTAGGGAGAAATGGAGAATCAGGTTTAGAGAAGCGGAAGGCATAGTAGGAGAGAGGAAAACTAGTGAAGAGGAAGTATGGTGGATTCACAGAGAGAACAGAGTGGGAGGGAATTCGAGCATGAAGAAAAAAAGAGAAGGCCATGGTACCCTTCAGGAAAAGGAAATGATTTTGGAGAGGGAATGATCAGAAAGGGGAGAGGGAAAGAGAAATTTGTCAGGGATGGAGTGAGAGAGAAAGAAGAACATCAAGGGAAAGCAATCAGAGGAGAAAGACTTGTTCAAAGTAGGTGATGTGAAAGAAGTTGGAGAAAAATACACAGAAGGAAAAGTGGAGAAGAGGGTGATAAGAGAAATAATGATAATGATAATAAGATAATAATGATAATAAGAAATAAGGCAACATGATCATTTTTTATTTTCTTTTATTGAAGATTTTCTGGGTGATAGATAAGAGAAAATCCCAGTTGTTGGTGTCACAGTTTTTGGTCTTTGTGGCTTCATTCTTTCAAGCAATAATTTATGAATTAACTATAATAAGAAGAATTATTTATATAGTTCCCAGTTCCTCTCTTGCCGCCTGTCAAGGTTCCTTCCCCACTCTGAACTCTAGGGTACAGATGTGGGGACCTGCATGAAAGACCCCCTAAGCTTGTTCTTACCAGCTTAGGTTAAAACTTCCCCAAAGTACAAACTACCTTTTGTCCTTGGACCTTATGCTGCCACCACCAAGTGTGTTAAACAAAGAACAGGGAAAGAGACCACTTAGAGACGTCTTCCCCCCCCAAAATATCGCCCCAAGCCCTACACTCCCTTTCCTGGAGAAGGCTTGATAAAAATCTTCACCAATTTGATTAGGTGAACACAGACCCAAACCCTTGGATCTTAAGAACAATGAAAAAGCAATCAGGTTCTTAAAAGAAGAATTTTAATTGAAGAAAAAATAAAAGAATCACCTCTGTAAAATCAGGATGGTAAATACGTTACAGGGTAATTAGATTCAAAACATAGAGATTCCCTCTAGGCAAAACCTTAAGTTACAAAAAGACACAAAAACAGGAATATACATCCCATTCAGCACAACTTATTTACCAGCCCTTTAAACAAAACAGAAATCTAACACATATCTAGCTAGATTACTTACTAAGTTCTAAGACTCCATTCCTTTTCTGTTCTGGGCAAAAGCATCACACAGACAGACAGACCCTTTGTCCCCCCCCCCCCCCCCCCAGCTTTCAAAGTAACTTGTCTCCTCATTGATCATTTTGGTCAGGTGCCAGGGAGGTTATCTTAGCTTCTTAACCCTTTACAGGTAAAAGGGTTTTCCCTCTGGCCAGGAGGGATTTTATAGTTCTGTATACAGAAAGGTGGTTACCCTTTCCTTTATATTTATCACACGCCCTCCCAAAAGTATGCAGGAAAACAATTTAATCATAAATATAATATAATATAATATAATATAATATAATATAATATAATATAATATAATATAATATACCAGCTTCTTAAAATACCAACACATAAATCAAATGAGGGGTCCAGATAAATAATAAAAAAAAGGGAAATGGTTTGGAAGGGAAGGCAATAAGTATAGGGAGAACAGTGGTGATTCATAGGACATCTTCAGAATATGGGAACAGTTTAGGTTGCTTCATAAATGTGGAGTGAGATGGTGAGATCCTTAAACAGCAGGTGGAATATGAGCACAAATACTGTCAGTAGCATGCTCAAGGGGCAGGTCTTGCACATAGACTGAGGCAGCCAAGCTAAGAACTTTAAGAGCCAGCACTACCAAGTGAAAGTCAATCCACCATTTTAAAGACAGCTAACATAAATATAGCAGGGCGGGCATAAAATATGATCACAATAGCTCAAATGAGTGAGCAGTTGCACTGCTATATTCTGAATCAGCTGCAAGTGACAGAGCAGCCCCAGGGAGAGGTCTGCCAAGAGGGAATTACAGTAATTGTAATTAAAGTTGTTAGTGCTGATAATGAAAATGCTCCATTTTACATGCACTGAAAACTCATATTATGAATGTTTTCTCACACATTTCTTGGTTAGGATGTTTAAAGGTTTGGAGTTTTCATAAGAATATGTAAGAAGATTAAGCATTTTTGTAAAAATAAACAAAACAAAACAAAATCAAGCCACTCCTGGAGTGCAGAGTAGGTAGGGTCTCTTCCTTTAGCTGATTCTCCACCTTCCTTAAGTTCCCTTCCCATAATATATACCCAGTGTTAGGCCTTGTATCTATCCATTTGCTGCTGTCTGTACTGAAATTCTCTACATGTAACTTTATTTTGCATGTATGGGTGGACAGCGCTTCCTTATCTTTCGCTGTCTTCCCTATTGCTGCAGTTCTCAAACTGTGGTCTATGGCCCACTGATGCTAATTCCCCTTGTTTCCACTTAGCAAATCACAGTCACATTATAGGAAGAAAAGGTAATGCAGTTTTAGCTAAAATTATTTATCCGTGTAAGCAATTGGTTTAATTGCCACAGGAATGTAAGACGGTCTCGGATAGAAGTGGGAGGGGTTTTGCACAATTTCATTTTGGAGGGGAGTTGGATTATGAGACAATCTTTCTATTAAGATGTAGTTCATATTACAAAAAAAGTTTAAGAACCCAGCCTTTTTGGCTTCTACTTGACTGATAAGATATTTGAATGTTGATATTTGGATGGGAAACCTTATTGGGTATGTCAGCTTTGCTTGATGGTTACTGCAAGGGAAACAGGTGTGACTGTTCTGATCTGAAAGATTGAGTTGTCATGGGCAGTTGTCACTTATTAATAGGATTTGTGTTACATCCCCAGTTTTGGAGCAGTCTCTTGGAGGACCCTCTTCAATGTACCAAACCCCAAGGCGTCTCACTCTTCCTTTAGGGAAGGCCACTCAGCTTCACTGCCTCCTGAGACCGAACACATAGGTCTTGAGCACTCATGCCTCATACCGTGAGCTCTGTATGGCAAGTCCAACTGAGACAGACTCCTGGTAGAGACCTGTACACTCTTCAAGAATTAGTGGACCTAACCTAGTATTTGAAGTGACACTCAGGCAGAGTTTTCAAAATAGTAGGATCTATTAGTCAAGTGGAACACAGCATAGGAAATCCTTAGGCTAGCATAGAGAAATGAAGGTTAACGCAAAGGCCATTCTGGTTAGCCCAGAGCCCCAGCCAAACTTTAGTAAAACTCCATTTTCAGGTTCTGTCTGTCTTTCCCAGTCTCACCTCCTTAGTCAGTTCCCAGGTGAGATAGCCCCCAGCTTCCTCCAGAACCCAATGCTTATCCTTTACCTCACTCCTCTCCAGTTCTTTGTTCCTGTGCTGGGGTCTTTGCTCAACCTCCCTGCTGAGAGTTGGGGAAATTCATCCCCCTCTGGTTGCTAGGTGTCAATGTCTTGGTGATTGGGTGTTTCATTGTTTTCTCAGATTTTCCATTGATATGGGGTCAGCCTCTGCCAGTCCTTTTTAGTAATCCCTTCAGGCTCAGATAACTAGGCCATACACACACACCTAGGTTTCTTAGCCTGCCCTGAGCACAAACTTAGTCCTTTTTCTTCACTGGGTAGCCATGCAAAATATAGTGGAAACTGAGGCTCACATTGGATTCATAAAAATATTACAGAAAAATCCCACTTTGTCATGGCAATCCAATTCACAATCTCAGGTTGGGAGCTGGAACTAGGAGTCATATATCTATTGTTTGGAGACCTGTTCTTCCTTTACTGGCCCAATTCCTTGCAACTTGTTAGGGAAAAAAATACTTCGTTACCTGAGGACCAGCAATTTGATACTCCCTTGCTTAAGGAGAAAGTTGGTTGCTCTCTTTTTACAGAAGTTCTACTGACAAAAATCATGTCCGCTTTGGAGCCAGCTGCTTGTGTGATGCCGAGAGAGATTTGAAATAAGTTAGGGACACAATAAATATTTATTAAATTTTAAAAGTAGAGAGTAAGTAAAAATCTAAGCAAGGCAACAGGCTGTTTAAGGGTAGTGCATAGTTATTTTAATGTAATTAGATGCTATTGAGGGGTATTATGTGGAAAAAAATCACTTGGGGGCTTATAATAGAGCTATGGGCTGATACAGCTTTCACACAGGGAGATATGATGCGCTGAACTTGCTTTGCCTCAAATTTCATAAGTGGGTATGTTGCTGTGATGCATCATGGATGTTTACCTCTGTCATCTTGCATTATACTATATGGTGTGATGCAATGCCAACTTTGTTGGACTTATGGCTTCATTCCAATGATATGCTTAGCTAAGGATTTTTTTTAAAATATAGTTTTCAGAAATCCCTCCATTTCCTCCCTCCACTTCCATTATTATTTTTCCCCCAAAACTTGTTATTTTAAGTCAGTGACATACTGTGGTTAGTGTTTAATTAATTTTAACACCTCAAGTGTGGGGGGGTCAACATTGATAAGCCCTCCAGTCAGTGAGTTTCAATAGAAGATTGTAAGAAGACAATAAGGGTTTACCACATAGAGACACATTCCAGGAGTAGTGGAAGTGCAAAGGGAGGAAGACTGTAGAAGGAGGCTGGTTAGGCTATTATAAAGAAGGTTCAGGCAGTATCAAACACATTAATTCATAGATGGGAAAAAAACTATCTAAAGGGAAACTGGATGAGAAAGTTCCAAGGTCAACTTTTTTTTAATAAAAAACGTATGGGGTACTTGTGATACCAGCATTGTATTAAATACAAACTGACATACAATTGAGAGGACTTACAGCTGTATATTTAATATGAGCTAACCCTGCTGGTGTCCCTCCAATTTTTTTGTAAGTAAAAATAGACTGCCTATCTTTAGGTTTGTTTGCTTGTTTTATGGTAACATTTGTAGAGTTTTATATCAATAACAGAAGTTCTAATTATACAGTGTGACGATAAAATGGTTGAACTATGGCACACAATCATTTCCACTACAACATGCCTCATACCACAGGGGAGAAGAAAGGCTAGGAAGTAGAAGTGGATTACATGTTTGACCACTTTTGACAGCAGGTGGCTGCCCCTTCGGATCATTTCCTCCTCAAAATCATTTCCCTTTTCTAAAGGGTTCCGGCACCTCCTCTTTTCTTCTTGTTATTAGAACCCAAACTCTCTCTCACTCTGTTCTCACTATGAACCCACCCTTACTTCACCCTCTTGCCTATTATTCTTAGGTAGAGAGGGCTATTGAAAAGTCAGTCAACACACCTGTGACATGATGCATTCCCACAGATAATTCAGTGTCATGGGAAACAAGGCCATTGGTAGGGCAGTAAGTTTGGCTCCCAGTGACAGAGTCATAGTAATGAAGAGGAAACAGAATGTGGAAAACAAAGAGGAAATGAAGAAAAGTACTATTAACTATTCAAAAAAGTTCACCATTGCTAATCTATTGCAAAGTTCATTACTATAGACAGCTACCCTCTTGTGAAGAATAAGAGTTGGCACTACCATGAATGCAAGGACGTTTTTAGAAGCTAAACTACTTTATAGGTTGTACTTTCACATTAACATATCAGGAAGGGACAACAGCTGCAAATGTATGGGTGTTTCAGATCAGAAATGAGGGTGGGCCTACAGAACTATGAGAGGGTGAATAGACTGATTTGTTTATTTTAAAGGTTTCACTAACCACAGCACCCAGGAAGATACACAGACAAATAAAACAAATCCAATCACAACAAATGCATCAAAAGTAAACCATATAAAAAGAACCTTTTTTAAAACAAACCCAATCAAGCTGTGTAGTTCTATCATACTCTCATTTTAATGAATAATTATACCAATAATAATTTTCATAATCTATAGGCTTTACTATTAGATGCCATGTATTTCTGAGCAAGATGTGCACCACTATCTTTAAACACTTCCCAAGAACAGATGGTTAAAACTATTCAATCTCACAGAATAGTGAACATTGAGGTCTCTCTGGGGGGGGAAGAAAGAGCCATGCCAAATTCCCTGAAGTGGATTAAATACCTAAAACCATTTGCAGGTGGGCAATGTACCTGTTTCTTGTTCCCATAATTGATGGAAGAAAGGAGGGAAAAAGGAAGAGACATCCCCCCACACACTAACCACAGTATGTAAAACAAACCAAAGAAAAGTGTCTTTAGCCCATAGTTGACTGGTGTGTTTGGGTTTAAATGCCATTTATTTCCTTTTTTTCTGATAATAACCTTCCTGATGGAGGGATTGTGTTTTGTTGTGTGCTTTTACACAGTGCTGAGCACATTGATGGTGATAAGTGTGCACCGTCAGCAAACAAGGTATCAGTATAAATATTAAGAAAAGGAGCAGGACAAGGAAGTGCGGGAACTGGTGAGGCAAAACTGAGGGACTGGGAAGCTGGTGAGGCAGGTTTAAGCTAGCAGTATTTCATGGACTATTCCTAGATCAAGATATTCATTCTCTCAAATGAAAACAGCACTGTATTCCACATTTTTCAGTGCTTGGGCTAAACACCTTATTGAAGCTGAATCCAGGCCAGACTGTGGTGATGTGGGTGGGAAGAGAAAAGGGCTTCTAAGAGATGCCCCTCAAGAACAGACTGCTCTCAAATTATTTGCAGTGTTGTAGCTGTGTTGATCCCAGGATATGAGAGAGAGACAGTGGTCCATTAAAAGGTATTGTCTCACCCATCTCTACTCTATAATTGTTAGCTCAGTTTTGAAGCTTGGTATCCTTTTGGACACCTCACTTCTGTTGGACGTCAACTGAAGTGAATGATAAGCACCTAGATAGATGAAACATACAACTCTTGCACTTTGGCTCATCAGACAAGAGCAGTAGAAATTTCTTACTACTACGCAAGAGGAGAGAAGTGGTGAGGAATGATCAAATTGTTTAATAGGTGACCTTCATGAACTGCCATAATTTTTAATAACGAAAAAGATCAACATTTCTCCGGCTTCTGTCTCCCCAGTCGCTAGGGTGACCAGACAGCAAATGTGAAAAGTTGGGACAGGGGGTGAGGGGTAATAGGAGCCATCGTAATATGAACTCTCCATTATTCCACTTCCCCAGAAATTTGAAAACCAATTGCTGTCACTTTTCATGTCGTCAATTAAGTATTTTTTAATCAATACTTTTAAACAGCAGAGTATTGCAGGCACAGACAGCATTTGGTAAAGCACCCTAATTGAGTCTTCTACTCGGCCCACTGAGCAACGTCTTTAATTTGAAATGTGTGGTACTGAAGCAGTGATACTTCAAGTGCTCCTCTTACCTCTCTTAGCCCTGGTCTACACTAGGACTTTAGGTCGAATTTAGCAGCGTTAAATCAATGCAAACCTACACCCGTCCACATGATGAAGCCCTTTATTTCGACTTAAAGGGCTCTTAAAATCAATTTCCTTACTCCACCCCTGACAAGTGGATTAGCGCTTAAATCGGCCTTGCTGGGTCGAATTTGGGGTACTGTGGACACAATTCGACGATATTGGCCTCCGGGAGCTATCCCAGAGTGCTCCATTGTGACCGCTCTGTACAGCACTCTCAACTCAGATGCACTGGCCAGATAGACAGAAAAAGAACTGCGAACTTTTGAATCTCATTTCCTGTTTGGCCAGCGTGGCAAGCTGCAGGTGACCATGCAGAGCTCATCAGCAGAGGTGACCATGATGGAGTCCCAGAATCGCAAAAGAGCTCCAGCATGGACTGAACGGGAGGTACGGGATCTGATCACTGTATGGGGAGAGAACTCCATTCCAGTTTTCAAAATGCCAAAACCTTTGTCAAAATCTCCCAGGGCATGAAGGACAGAGGCCATAACAGGGACCCGAAGCAGTGCCGCGTGAAACTTAAGGAGCTGAGGCAAGCCTACCAGAAAACCAGAGGGGCGAACGGCCGCTCCGGGTCAGAGCCCCAAACATGCCGCTTCTATGATGAGCTGCATGCCATTTTAGGGGGTTCAGCCACCACTACCCCAGCTGTGTTGTTTGACTCCTTCAATGGAGATGGAGGCAACATGGAAGCAGGTTTTGGGGATGAAGAAGATGATGATGATGATGATGATGATGAGGTTGTAGATAGCTCACAGCAAGCAAGCGGAGAAACCAGTTTTCCCGACAGCCAGGAACTGTTTCTCACCCTGGACCTGGAGCCAGTACCCCCCGAACCCACCCAAGGCTGCCTCCTGGACCCGGCAGGCGGAGAAGGGACCTCCGGTGAGTGTACCTTTTAAAATACTATACATGGTTTAAAAGCAAGCATGTGAAAGGATTAATTTGCCCTGGCATTTGCGGCTCTCCTGGATGTACTCCCAAAGCCTTTGCAAAAGGTTTCTGGGGAGGGCAGCCTTATTGCGTCCTTCATGGTAGGACACTTTACCACTCCAGGCCAGTAACACGTACTCAGGAATCGTTGTACAACAAAGCATTGCAGTGTATGTTTGCTGGCGTTCAAACAACATCCGTTCTTTATCTCTCTGTGTTATCCTCAGGAGAGTGAGATATCATTCATGGTCACTTGGTTGAAATAGGGTGCTTTTCTTCAGGGGACACTCAGAGGAGCCCTGAAGAAAAGAGTTCCTGCTGGGCTGTTTGCCTGCGGCTGAACAGAAATGTTCCCCGCTGTTAGCCACGGGGAGGGGGGAGGGTTGAGGGGGTAGCCACGCGGTGAGGGGAGGCAAAATGCGACCTTGTAATGAAAGCACATGTGCTATGTATGTAATGTTAACAGCAAGGTTTACCCTGAAAGACTGTAGCCACTGTTTCATAAAATGTGTCTTTTTAAATACCGCTGTCCCTTTTTTTTTTCTCCACCAGCTGCATGTGTTTCAATGATGACAGGATCTTCTCCTTCCCAGAGGCTAGTGAAGATTAGAAAGAAAAAAAATCGCACTCGTGATGAAATGTTCTCTGGGCTCATGCTGTCCTCCCACACTGACAGAGCACAGACAAATGCATGGAGGCAAATAATGTCAGAGTGCAGGAAAGCACAAAATGACCGGGAGGAGAGGTGGCGGGCTGAAGAGAGTAAGTGGCGGGCTGAAGAGAGTTAGTGGCAGGCTGAAGACAGGGCTGAAGCTCAAATGTGGCAGCAGTGTGATGAGAGAAGGCAGGATTCAATGTTGACGCTGCTGGAGGATCAAACCAGTATGCTCCAGTGTATGGTTGAGCTGCAGCAAAGGCAGCTGGAGCACAGACTGCCACTACAGCCCCAGTGTAACCAACCGCCCTCCTCCCCAAGTTCCATAGCCGCCTCACCCAGACGCCTAAGAACGCGATGGGGGGGCCTCCGGCCAACCAACCACTCCACCACAGAGGATTGCCCCAAAAAAAGAAGGCTGGCATTCAATAAATTTTAAAGTTGTAAACTTTTAAAGTGCTGTGCTTAAAGTTCTGTGTGGCATTTTCCTTCCCTCCTCCACCACCCCTCCTGGACTACCTTGGTAGTCGTCCCCCTATTTGTGTGATGAATGAATAAAGAATGCATGAATGTGAAGCAACAATGACTTTATTGCCTCTGCAAGCGGTGATCGAAGGGAGGAGGGAAGGGTGGTTAGCTTACAGGGAAGTAGAGTGAACCAAGGGGCGGGGGGTTTCATCAAGGAGAAACAAAGAGAACTTTCACACCGTAGCCTGGCCAGTCATGAAACTGGTTTTCAAAGCTTCTCTGATGCGTACTGCGCCCTCCTGTGCTCTTCTAACCGCCCTGGTGTCTGGCTGCGCGTAACCAGCAGCCAGGCGATTTGCCTCAACCTCCCACCCCGCCATAAACGTCTCCCCCTTACTCTCACAGATATTGTGGAGCACACAGCAAGCAGTAATAACAGTGGGAATATTGGTTTCACTGAGGTCTAAGCGAGTCAGTAAACTGCGCCAGCGCGCCTTTAAACGTCCAAATGCACATTCTACCACCATTCTGCACTTGCTCAGCCTGTAGTTGAACAGCTCCTGACTACTGTCCAGGCTGCCTGTGTACGGCTTCATGAGCCATGGCATTAAGGGGTAGGCTGGGTCCCCAAGGATAACTATAGGCATTTCAACATCCCCAACAGTTATTTTCTGGTCTGGGAATAAAGTCCCTTCCTGCAGCTTTTGAAACAGACCAGAGTTCCTGAAGATGCGAGCGTCATGTACCTTTCCCGGCCATCCCACGTTGATGTTGGTGACACGTCCCTTGTGATCCACCAGAGCTTGCAGCACTATTGAAAAGTACCCCTTGCGGTTTATGTACTCGCCAGCTTGGTGCTCCGGTGCCAAGATAGGGATATGGGTTCCGTCTATGACCCCACCACAGTTAGGGAATCCCATTGCAGCAAAGCCATCTACTATGACCTGCACATTTCCCAGGGTCACTACCCTTGATATCAGCAGATCTTTGATTGCGTGGGCTACTTGCATCACAGCAGCCCCCACAGTAGATTTGCCCACTCCAAATTGATTCCCAACTGTCCGGTAGCTGTCTGGCGTTGCAAGCTTCCACAGGGCTATCGCCACTCGCTTCTCAACTGTGAGGGCTGCTCTCATCTTGGTATTCATGCTCTTCAGGGCAGGGGAAAGCAAGTCACAAAGTTCCATGAAAGTGCCCTTATGCATGCGAAAGTTTCACAGCCACTGGGAATCATTCCAGACCTGCAACACTATGCGGTCCCACCAGTCTGTGCTTGTTTCCCGAGCCCAGAATCAGCGTTCCACAGCATGAACCTGCCCCATTAGCACCATGATGCATGCATTGGCAGGGCCCATGCTTTCAGAGAAATCTGTGTCCATGTCCTGATCACTCACGCGGCCGCGCTGACGTCGCCTACTCGCCCGGTATCGCTCTGCCAGGTTCTGGTGCTGCATATACTGCTGGATAATGCGTGTGGTGTTTAATGTGCTCCTAATTGCCAAAGTGAGCTGAGCGGCCTCCATGCTTGCCTTGGTATGGCGTCTGCTCAGAAAAAAGGCGCGAAACGATTGTCTGCCCTTGCTTTCATGGAGGGAGGGAGGGAACGGGGGCCTGACGATATGTACCCAGAACCACCCGTGACAATGTTTTAGCCCCATCAGGCATTGGGATCTCAACCCAGAATTCCAATGGGCAGCGGAGACTGTGGGAACTGTGGGATAGCTACCCACAGTGCAACACTCCGGAAGTCGACTCTAGCCTCGGTACTGTGGAAGTGCTCCACCGAGTTAATTCACTTAATGCACTTAGAGCATTTTCTGTGGGGACACACACACTCGAATATATAAAAACGATTTCTAAAAAACCGACTTCTATAAATTTGACCTAATTTCGTAGTGTAGACATACCCTCAGAGACTGCACTTTTCTCCTGTTTATAGAGATAAAATGCAGATGTAAAGTGCTTTCAGAAATCAGAAATATATGGCATATTTATGGAGAGAGAAAAATACTACTTTTCAGTTACACGGCTTCTTTCATCCCATAATTTCAAAGCACTTTACACACTTAATTTTATTACATTAACTTAATCACAGTTTTTATCTTATTTCTTCAGCAAATTTGTTTTATGAGGGTTTTTCCTCTGGTTATTACTTATGCCCCCATCTGATGCCAAAATCCTTCATTTCCAGCGTAAAGACATTATAATGGGCTTGCAATACACTCTGCGATTTAAGTTGCTTCCTGTCTTACTTTGTTATTTTCCTTTTTTCTCTTTTACTCATCTTTGAATGATAACCTGGCACTATAAGGGTGATCTCTCTCATTACTACTTCTTACTTTGGGCCTGAGTCAGTAAAAATGTGTTCCAACTTCCACTCTCTTTACAAAGCCTGATGAACGCTGTGACATCATTTCCACCCCTCTTCCCTGGGGTTGGAAGTGTTTACATGGGTTTCCTGACTATGGAGGCCAAATATGGAGTAAACAGAGTATAGCTGTTGCTAAGGTATGGCAGTGTTCTTTCTAAAGTAGCAACTTGGTATTCAAAGCCAGTTAAACCAATCATGGAATAATTTCATGTTAATATCTTCACGTTTAAATTATATTTTCTTGGCATCTAACCACACTTTATCAGTTCTACCTAATCAAGTGTTATTATTATTATTATTTATTATTATTATCCCACCCAAAAGCATACTAGTCATGTTATAGAGGACATAAAAAGACATAGTCTCTTACAATGTAAAGACCGGATCTTGCAAATGCTTATTAAAGTGTTTAACTTTATGCAAGTGAACAGCTGAGTTGAATTCAAGTACTGTGTGCAAAAAGGTAAACTTGAGAGTAAATTTGTGCAAGACCAGGACCTAGAATTTCCATCTAATACAATGTGTGAGTATGAGAATTGCCAGTATGGGAATGGAGTAAGGAAGGATGAAGGTTACTGTAATCTGATTTGCCAGTTTCTTAGTTTAGGCATGTACAGCTTTTAGAAATAAAGAAGATACTGATGGTAGACAGTAAGTAATAGTGACATATTTCTTTCTAAAATAAGTACTTATTAACACAGTATTAGGCTATTGGTAATGTCATGATTCTTAATCTGAAAAGTGCTTTCAGTTGATTACTACTGTATATTGAGCTGTTTACCTGTTGGAAATAAGATAATATATTGTAAACTTAAGCAACAAAGTGTATTTTTAGAGTGATAAACTGTAAACTAATTCAGCAAACTGAATCAGATTATGCAAACATTTTTGCACTTCATTAAGGAAATAGTCACTATAATTAATGTGAGAGCTTTTATCACGTTCACTTGTTGACATATGGCTAGGAAAATACAGTAGACTGAACTCTGTAAAGATATTATTTCATAGCTTTTTACATTTTAATTATGGTTTTAATTCAGGCCACCTGTCCTGTTCTGAAAAAATTGTCATTCTTTTGTCATCTTGTTGTCCTGTTGAATCGCTATCTTGTACTACTTTATCACAATGAGGAATTTTGACAATTAGTTGAAAAACAATCCTTTCACTGTTCATCAGTTTGCAAATCTCACTGAGGCCATAATTTTGTCAAACTAGATGTGGATACAGTAAAATTTTGCTAATCCGCACATTTCATAAATACCCATTAAAATTTAAATGAAAATTGGTCCTGTCCGAGTTCTCAGTAAAGATTTAAGGGCCAGATTTTGAGGCCTATACTCCTCCTACTGATCACTTATTCATGCATATAGTCCCATTGAAGTCAAAGGGATTACTCAAAGAAGTCAATGCTTAGCAGTGTGAGTAAGGGGTCTACAATCTGACCCTTAATTACAGGTAGTCATGTATGAAGTTCTTATCTTAGTACAACATAGTTTTTACAAAATATACCATACTATATTGCCTATGAAAGACTCAGTTAAAAGAACATTAAGCTTGCAAAGTCAAACACACGAAAGTTAGGCAATGCCACAGTTAGGGTTGCCTGGGAAATTCTGATTCATCCCCCTTTCTCTTCAGGGTCCCAGGCCACGGCTATAAACACAAGAGAACATTCTTTCTCTTCTTGCAACACTGCCTCATTCACTGTTCATTTTGTATACTGAAAGAGGTTGGTTTCCCTTAAAACAAATAGCATGTGACCATATAATTAAAGACGGTATCATAATGCACAGGGGATTGGGAACTGAAGTAAGATTGCAAGGGCAACCTTAATTCTGGCAATTCGTAACTTCTGAGAGCTTTATCTTGGAACCTTAGAGCTTTTGTATTTGAACAGTTAATTTGCAGCAAGCAGGGGTATGAATCTACCCTGCGCTAGCCTGCCACCAACTAACTGTCCACATGGTCTCTGCTGACATGCATTAATAGTTTGTTAATGCACTTTGATCTAGTCCTGTTTCAATAAGGACTAGATCAAAGCACACTGATAAACTGCTAATGTGCATCAGCAGGGTCCACATGGACAGTTAGTTTGCAGAAGGTTAGCGCAGGGTAGATTCACACTCCATCTTGCTGCAAAGTAATTGTTCATGTAGACCCGTGGTTCTCAAACTTATTTGATCATGCCTCACCTCCCCCCGTGTTTCCCCTATCCCCCAAGTACATATACCCATCTCTGAAGCGTACTTCAGAAGTACGGATGGCAATGTGAAAAATGGTATTTGTCAATATGACTTTTCACAGCAGATATAGTGCCCCCATTGACACCCTTACTTGTGCACTGCTGCTTCCACTCTGGGTCTGACAGCTGGAGCCACACTGCCTTCTCCCGGTGAGCAATTTGGGGGAGAAAGAAGGGCCCAAACTGGTGGGGAGAGGGAAGAAGAGCCAGAGTCTGGGGCAGCGGGGCTCCAGCTGTCAGCCCTGGGGTGGCAGGGCTCCAACTGTCCTCTTTATCCCATCCCCCCACCTCCCAGGGATGCACAGCCCTTCTGTACTGGTCTCAGCCCTTTGCGGATGATAGCTGGAACTCTTAAAAAAAAATAGCAGCAAAAAAGCACATAGTTCTTGCCTCCCTTGGGAGGCCCACCCCATAGTTCGAGAACTGCTGGTGTAGACAAGCCCTATATGTTCTTTTAAATTATTTATTTTTTGTATGTAATTTCCTAAGCTCTCAGTAAAATAAAAAGACAAATTCCGTCATGTGGAACCATATTCTTCTGCCATATGGGTCATCCGGCAAGGTTGGAAACGAGGAACATTAGATCCACAGCATAGACCATTATCACTTGAGATAAAGGAGAAGCTGGTAGCATCAGTAGGCTGTTACAGTGTGTGTGGACCAGCCAGTAGAGATGGCCCTGATACACTTTACCAGTTGTTTGCACAAGTATTTGCTATACAGCAGTAGAATGCGAGAATCAGGATTTTCAGGTTCTATTCCTGTCCATGGAGGGGAGTGTGATCTAATGGCTACCGCTCAGCCAAATAACCTAGATTTTTCATGTTCATCCTGAAAGACAATATGACTAAGTGGATGAGCTTTCAATCCACTAAGCATCTGTAAATAGTGGTTTCAGAGTAGCAGCCGTGTTAGTCTGTATTCGCAAAAAGAAAAGGAGTACTTGTGGCACCTTAGAGACTAACCAATTTATTTGAGCATAAGTTTTCGTGAGCTACAGCTCACTTATAGTGTCTTTCAGTGTCTCAAATTGGCCAAATCAGGATGGATATTCATGTGAACTGCAAAAGGCACTTCTCTGACCTCAGGATTATCCCTCTACCAAATTTACAGTTTATGCTCCAAAGCACAGAGTTTAACGAGAGATCTTCTGTAAAAACTGTACTTTTTTTTAACATTGGCTTAAGAACCCATTTTTCCTGAATGTTGTTCTTGAAAATGGCTGAACTGTTTCTGCTTAAACTCAAAAAAAAAAAAAGGAAGCAATTAAAATTTCAGGTCCAAGTTATAAGCAATTGAAATGGGTGTTTGTATTGTGAAGTTCTAAGCAACCTTAAATATAGGGGTTTCCACCAATTCCACATACAATTATGAAGTATTATTGAAATGAAACCGTTGTTAGTTATCAGATATTTATTGTGATGTTTATTTTTATTGTTTTATCATTCCATTATTATTTTTTATTATTTATTGTTTTATTTTATTCAGTGCTTCACAATGGGAGTCTCAGTCATTTGTATGAATTAATGAGATTCTCTTGTAGTTCAGATTTCAGGCAAGGGCATTCAGTAGAACAACAATGAAGAAATCAATAGATTCCTTGTTTGTTTGTAGCCCTCTTGTTCTGAATGTGAGAGCTTTCAAACAAAGTTTTTCCACTTGGTATCTATGGTGGATGTCCACCCAGCCTAGTTTTATATGTAATCATTAACTAAAATAATTTTTTGACAGATTAGCATGGATTGTCATTTTCTCCTTCAAGCATGTAGGATTTATCTTAATTAACACTACAGTTAGGAATAAGACTGATCTGCTAAATTTGGAGTCACATTGTGATCTTAAAAACACTACGAATTTGGGGATCTTCATATTTCATGCTCTTCTCATTATGGAACTGGTTCTGCCACCCTCTGCCAATAGGAATATTTGTTGAGTAAGGTACTGCACAACTGGAGTTAGGGTAGCAGAATTGGGTTTGAAGCTTGTGGATGTTCTGCTTGTTCACATCTCTTCATTGCAATTCTATTTCAAAGCAGAGAGATCAGGTTCCTGAATGCTAAGAAGCCATGGAATTAGAGAACTATCTTTGAATGACATAATCAATGAAGTGCAAATTCATTGTTTCTCTTCATTTACACATGATCTACTAACAGTGTTACATATTATGTTCTGTAAAAGATGGATCCAAGTTCCAGAATGATGGTTCATGTTTTCATTAAATTATTTGGGGATCGATTCTCTAATGCAAAAGGGCAAACTGTGACTAAAGGCTTACATATGATTTTATACTTTTTCTATTAAATATTATTGTTTAGTACAACTGTCTCCCGAAGCATTTAATTTTCCAGCTTTTGCACCAGGATTTAAATGATCAAGGAATATTGGCACTATATGTACAAGTAAATTAGCATGGGAAACATTGGGCAGCCATACTGGAACCTTGTCATAGGGCAGGGGAGTGGGTGGAGCTCTAGGCACACAAACAAAATCTCTGAGGAAAATAGATGTAAGCAAATGCCAGTGGAGTTGGGCAACTCTAGGTGATTGAAACTCACGAGCAAGGAAGATTGGAGTTTAAGATTAATAAAATACAGCTGGAGCTATTTAAGTCATTTATATTAGATAATAAAATCCCTCTAATGGGGTTGCATTACTGGGGGAAATAACCCTTAAAGGCTCAGGAAGGAGGATCCCATGAGAGCAAATTGATACACAAAAATTCAGTTTTTAGTTGTCTTTGGACCTTGCAAAAGAACAAGTACATGAATGCATAACACACAAAGATCATTTTATATCTCAGTAAGCAGCCTGGAGGGGTCAAGCACGTAATCATCACATCATATCTAACGTTTCAGGCAACAAGCTTATTGAACACAAAATGAACCTAGAGCTACTTTTCCAAGGAGAACCAGTCACCATACAAGTTGTCCTTTTGACTTACATCTGCAATAGCATTTCCTGCATGAATTTGCTAAGACATGATAGAATACTACCAGAATTATAATGAATCCATTATCCCTTATCCACAATGCACTATATTATTGTTTTTTTGCTAATGTCATCCCATGCAATATATAAACTTTCTCAGAAGGCAGACCAACTGGAGACTGTTTTTAAAGAGACGGAGGTGTATGTTGCAGCTAAGGTAGAGGACTCAGAAGTCAAAGGCCTGGTTGTGCCACAGACTTCATCCCAGATCTTGGGCAAATCACTTAATTTTTCTGTGCCTCAATTCCCTTATCCATAAAATGGAGATAATACTTATCTCAGAAGTATATTGTGATGCAAAATTAATTGATGCCAACTACTCATAATTGTTTATAAAACTAGGCATGGGTAGATATGTTTTGTCAGATTTTTGACTTTTTGAGTCTGTGAGTCAAAAATTATTTGTGGTCCTAGCTTTCATGTGTTCAAGTCCTTCTAGATTTGACAACCTGCTTGAGTTTACTTTCTACTTTCTGCTTTTACGGGTTAGTTATCTCTGGGTGCGAAAAGACACCACCTCCTCCTCTCTGATGTGGAAATAATGAGAGATCTGCCTTTCTGAGCCATATATTGTCTGCTGTGTGTCTGAGACAAAAAATGACATGGGAATGGAGAGGAGTGGGAGGAGCAGTTGAAAGAAAGGGCAGATAACAAAACAAAAAAGCAACCCTTTGAAAACATTAATGTGGTTCTGTAAAAGGATCTGAGGTAGATAAAAATCCCCCAATTTAAACACATAACTTCTGCAAGAAGAACAAAGGAGAGAAAGAAATCATGATTATATGCAGGGATTCAGTAAAAGAAGCATACTGGTGGAGAAGAAAATCCATTATGCCAACCACTGTATAGTAAATGTTGAATTTTTAATGGTGATCACTATAATATCACATTGATAATCCATTTGTGCCACCCTACATATCCTTCTCCATTTGTGCACCAACATATATTTCTCATTGTTATTTATTAAAGCTTCAATACAAATGATACTGAAAGTCTTTGGAAAACTTCTGTTAGTGGGAGACCATATACTAGCTGCATTGCATTACACATTCTTAGGTATTTGAGGCTCTGCTGAGTTATGGAGCTTCTGCAAGGGCACCCACTTGATCCACCAGGGCAATTACTGGGGTTATCACTGTAACATGCGTTAAGGGGAGAGAGACACTATTTGTTATCACTCTTTAAGATAAACGTGCTATTTGTTGTTCTGGCCCTCCCAATGCTGCTTTTCAGTTGTATATTTTCTCTGTTAAAAGTGTACCTAAAAGAGTATTTCTCTCTGTGTGTGGGTGTGAGAGACAGAGACTGTGTTTCTTTATCACATGGGAACATCTGTACACTTGCTGTACCACTTGTTCATTTATTTGCTGCTGTGTGGCATTACACAGCTACCGCTAAGTTACAGTGTCACTCAGTTAATTAATGGGAACTCATCAATATTATAATGCTTTTGGGGTTGTCTTCTCTTGACTACGCTTGTCTGGGATGATTTGGTTTGTCCTCACCAATGTGGAGCACATCATTGTTGATTTTATATATATTTATATGTAAGAGAATCGTCTCATCAACCCCAAAATCAGGGCGTATCCACACTGTGGTATTGTAAGATCATCTATTCTGCTGTCATTGAAAAAAGAGATGGAACTGCTATTTCTAAACATGGCCATTTAGACATGAAGAATGTGATAACAGTGTAGCAGGGTGCTACTGTTATTGTTAATCCTTATTCATCTAAGGATGAGGTCCGCAGCAATTTATGGTGAACCAAATTCTGAATTTGAAAATCATTGTCACCATGGAAATAGCCAAACTGGAAGAATAATATCTCTTTATAAAGGCAAAATTGGCAAACCCCTGATTGTCCAGTTTTTGCTCATTAAAGAACATAACAATACTAAAGGAAATAGTCCATGTACTGGCAATTGCAGGTCTCCTTTCCCTAAAGACCATCATCTGCCAACATTACCTTTTTGTTACTTCTGTTATACAAGAGTTAGATCAAAGTGTAGGAATTGGAGCAAGTGTTCCCTGCTGTATTACACAGTCCTGCTTCACCTATTGTGTTTCCTGTTCATAATGAGGCTCACCACTAGTAGTGAATTCACACCCAGGACTTGAAAAATCCCTTTGCTCATGGAGGGAAAGAAGCTTTCGTGGGTGAATGTCATGCAGAATTTAAACTTTCATTTAAAGAAAGACATTTCTGGCAGTTAGGGTTGCAAAGATAGGCTTCCAAACATGATATAAACCAGTGCAGTGCTCTCTTTCTGAGGATATAGACAGTTTCTGTGCCTCAGATTCTGGCCATAGCTGTGAAAGTCACAGGAGAGTAAAAATTGAACAATCTCACAAGTTTTCAGTGCTACTACTCAGAAGGCTGCAGGCAGCAGTGAAACAGACCAAAATCTAGTTAATTTCAGCCTACTGCAAATAGGCAGTTATGAGCAGCTGTGGAGGATGCCAGTGGAGGGTTATTCACTGGGAAAGAGGACTCAAAAATGTAAGGTTGGGGGAGAGAAAGAGGAGTGGAAATAAAATTACCATCACAGCTTACAGGAAAGCTGGGCAGACGAGGGTAGAGTAGGGTAGAGATCCCCTCCGCAGATCTTCCTAGAAACAAGGAGACTCTACAGAAAGAGGAGTAACATAGATGCAGATAGAGAGTGATCCTTCTTCCTTATGTTATTGGTGAAAAGTAATAGTGATTCCATTTTATGAAACTACAACTACCAGGATGCTGTTGTTTTCCCCAGTGGCTAGAAGGTTTTGCTTTGTGTTGATAAGCATTTGTCATAAATATAAAGGGAAGGGTAACCACCTTTCTGTATACAGTGTTATAAATCGCTCCTGGCCAGAGGCAAAACCCTTTCACCTGTAAAGGGTTAAGAAGCTAAGATAACCTCGCTGGCACCTGACCCAAAATGACCAATGAGGGGACAAGATACTTTCAAATCTGGATGGGGGGAACAAAGGGTTTGTCTGTCTGTGTGATGCTTTTGCCGGGAACAGATCAGGAATGCAGCCTTACAACTCCTGTTAAATTAGTAAGTAATCTAGCTAGAATTGCATTAGATTTCCTTTTGTTTAATGGCTGGTAAAATAAGCTGTGCTGGATGGAATGTATATTCCTGTTTTTTGTGTCTTTTTGTAACTTAAGGTTTTGCCTAGAGGGATTCTCTATGTTTTGAATCAGATTACCCTGTAAGGTCTTTACCATCCTGATTTTACAGAGGTGATTCTTTTACCTTTTCTTTAATTAAAATTCTTCTTTTAAGAACCTGATTGCTTTTTCATTGTTCTTAAGATCCAAGGGTTTGGGTCTGTGTTCACCTGTACCAATTGGTGAGGATTATTATTAAGTGTTCTCCAGGAAACGGGATGTAGGGCTTGGGGGGGGGGGGGGATATTTTGGGGGAAGACGTCGCCAAGTGGGCTCTTTCCCTGTTCTTTGTTTAAAACGCTTGGTGGTGGCAGCATACTGTTCAAAGCTAAGGCAAAGTTTGTACCTTGGGGAAGTTTTTAACCTAAGCTGGTAAGAATAAGCTTAGGGGGTCTTTCATGCAGGTCCCCACATCTGTACCCTAGAGTTCAGAGTGGGGAAGGAACCTTGACAGCATTACATAAAGTTTTCAAGCCCTGCCATCACTTGATATTCGCACTACTTACCACTGTTGTCATTTCTGTGGTATGTTTTCTTCTGTGAGTAAACCTGATCTTTGATGTATCTTTTGCAATATACAAAGTTGGTTCCATCATGTTCCTTCCAGTAGCTGGATTCAATTTGCTGTCTAAATTTTGAACATGAATATACCTTTGTCATGAAAAACCTGTTGCAGTACAACTTTTTGTTTATTTACTTTCTTCTTTATTATAAGGGAAGGATCCTGTTCCTTTGTATCCTGGATGCTAATCCCCATTTCCCCCCTGCTTTATGGCTCCTCCCTTTGAGACCTCACGGTGACCTTATGACAAAGAAAGAATTAATATATATCCATGTTATCTTTCAGTTGCCACATATATGGTACAGTTACTCTTGTGAGCAAAGTGTGGTACCCTGCCTGCCCCAGATTGATTGCGATATTTCTACAGCATTGACAGATCTATTATGTAGAAGGGATTATTAGTTATTTGTAGTGGAGTCTTAGGTATGTTTAGCTTTAACAGTTTTGAACAAAGTAGTTTGGATATATGTGATCAGAAGATCAGCAGTTGAGTATTTGTTCCTGTAAGTTTCTAAGTTATGGACAATCTTCCACAGCTCTTGTTTTTCCAATAGACATTAAACTATCTGTATAATTTGCTTAAATTAACAGTAAACAGTTTGATTTTGGATTTTTCTGGATGGTTTTACCTTTTAAAAAAACTTTTACTCAATGTGGAATGCCACAATAGAGTGGATTTGGTGTGACTTATCTGTATCTCGTTTTTTATTCAGGAATTAAGCTATTTCAAAGTATCTTGAGTTATAATTTACTATGAGTAAACATTTACTCCTATTCCTTGTGAACAAGTCTGATCCCAGAATTTGCCATCGGCAATCTGGTATTTCATCTTTGTCTGTGACTTCATCTCAGTTAGTTCCCCCCTCCCCAAGATGGCGTATCAAACTAGAATGTGTAATACTTGATCCATTTTGATGTCCAAAAAAGTGACATTTTCATTAATAATCGTTTCAAATTTCACTAGGTCCAGATTTACGCAGTTTTAGCTCTGGCAAAAGTTCTGAACATAAGATCTGCTATATAAAATTCCTGTAATGTTGGTAGGAATCTGAATCTGAATTCACTTTCAAATATTTTTCCCTGCCTCTAAATTCTGGAGTTCATATAATAGACCTGAGTGTTCAAGCCCTTGGCTATGTAAAAAGATGCTATTGAAAGAAAAAGGAAGGCTGTGATCATGTCATGAGCTGTTCTGGGAACCCCAACTCCTGCCACCCCTTAATTCCAATCCTTCATCCTGGTGTCCAGGCAGAGAGTTCATAGAATTCTTCTTAGCCAACAGACTGGGTACCTGGATGGACAGAAATTAGGGATAAGAATGTGGGGTTTGTACCAGAAATGGTGATGTGCTTCCACAAAGTTCCTCCCCCTTCTCCCCCCACTGCTGATTCTCAAGGAGGTTAATAGATTCTCAAGCCCAAACACAGGGCAGGACACAGGGAAGACAGAATCATAGTTAATCCTAGCTGTTATACCGTTTTTGATTAGGTGGGTGAGGGTTAGAGTCAGCTGATATAACTTCATTCATATCTTCCAAATTCAGATACAGAAATTCTGCCTTAATCATGGGCTTTTTAGGTAGTAACAGACACATTTGCCCCATCATTGGTACCTGGTTTTATCTTTGTGTAGAAAGTGTTTAAAAAGTAGCTTTTTTCCCAGTGTGGCTAATGTAATCTCTTGGAGAACATGGTCTTCTGAAATAGTATTTGAATCTGCTCCGCTGCCTCTTTTGGAGTTTTTCATGACTTAATTGTATTTATTCACTTAACACAGATGCATCTGTGTCCCTTCCCAATAACAGGCTCCTCATTTCATCCTCTGTCACTAAATGCTAACATCTCATGCAGTGCTTAGCTCCTACACACTTTTATTCAGTTTGGTTCCTATGGTTACGTGATGTGATTCCTTTTAACAGAGCTTGCAGTATAATCATAAGAGTTTTTATTTGTTGTGGTGGTGCAGTTTCTGCTGCCCTGCATCTATATCCACACACTTATAAGCTGTTTTATAATTATCTCACTACATACACCATCCACAAGATGTCTGCATCTCTCTTAGAGGTTGGAGTGAGGTTTTGAGGATTTGTTACAAAGTGGCAAATGTTTCATCTGTTTTTCATTTGTGAGTGTTGGTAACATGGTAGTCTAATGTGATATTTCTTCAGATCCTCAAATCTTTTGATCAGGCCATTGATTTTGTTTTATTTTGTGTGTTCATTTCTTCATCTTTAAATATGATCATATTGTAAACATCTTCTGCTCTCTGAAATTTAGTAGTTTTGAGTGTTTGTTTTTCTGATGGGTTTTTCCCTCTCTTACATTCGTGCGCATTTTTAAGGAATGCATCTTTCTCCTTGCTCTACAAAACAAATCAGAGTAAAAAAGACAAGTTTTATATGAGGCCCTCTCAGACTTTACTCTGTGTCCTCATAACTTCAGAAGTGTTTGAAGTGCAACCATGTTCTGGCAAAATCATTAGATTTGTTTTAGACACCTGTATTGCTGCTACAAATTTGTCAGATTTCTTTTTGCCTTAACCCTTAGCACATTGACCGGTCCTGAGTTTATAAGGACTGGCTAATTTATTGGGTTTGGGAGGAAGCCCGTTAGGAAGTTCCTGATTAGGAAAAATTAATAACTAAATGCTGATAATGAAGAAGCTGCAGCAGGCAGCAACATAAAGGGAATTTGTGGGACTAGCCCCACTAGTTACTTTCCCACCCAGTTTAATGATGGTTTCAGTTTTAACTATGATATGTTTTGTTTTAAACAATCTGTTTTGTACTAAAATGAAACTTGTACAAAGTAGCAGCCTGGTTGTATTCCACATCCATTTACTGTGAACAACATAAAATTATTTCTTCCTTATTCTTTAAAAGTAAATAAATCCTTTTTTTCTTTTTTCTGAGTGTCCTCATACCTTTCTCAGTATCCTCTCCAATATCTGTTATTTTTCTCACACACACACACACACACACTCTCTCTCTCTCTCTCTCTCTCTCTCTCACTCTAATACTTGCATCTATTAGAAGAAATCCCACTGATTGATAAAACTGATCATTTCTGAGAACCCTTTAATTGTTAAAACCTGCCCAAACCAATAATTCCAGAACTTTTGGACAAATTGCTACAGATGTCCTTGCTCATGCCCTCTTTGTTCTGTCTGTTTTCAAGTGCAAAGAGTTGGAAAAAATCCTGCTAAATGCAGGACCACCTCAATAATATTGTGAGAGGGAAATATAATATAACCTGTTAGCTGCTGCATAGTGAGCTAACAAGGATAATCACACAACACAGCATTCTTAAGAGTTTGTCAAAAATATTGGGAAACTTTCCTAAACACTTTATAAAATATCTTGATATTTTTGAAATTATTTGTTGTCAATTTCAAAGTTCTACTTTTTCCCTGTTATTTGCATATTTTTTCTACATTTTATTTCTTATGTGGTTTAGACTCCATAGACCTGCCTACCTCTAGGAATGCTGTGTCAGGCTGGAGTGACAGACATCATCTTGGTGCTGTGGCTTTCAGGGTTCCATCACCACTCTATCTCTCTTCTGCTGGAAATCCACCTCCTACTGCTGCTGCCCACTTTGTCTTGTGTGAGGAGCCATCTGTTCAGAGAGCCAGCAAAGCCTGGGCCCAGAGACTTCTGAGGGCAGATACTAATGCAGCTTCATGGTGGAGAGGCAGCCAGAAGCAGCAGACAAGGGGACTATGGGATGGTGGGCATTGTATCAATACTGAGCATCTTATTTAACCACTTAATGAGTTATACGGGGTAGGTCACACTTCTCAGAGCTATTGTTTCAGGCTCTCTGCAGACTCAGATATCGGTTCTTCTTGATTCACAAAATGGAGGTTTTCTTTACAACCCTGATAGCTATAGACTTCTTTCAGGCTTCGATTCTGGGGTACATGATGGAAACTGGGAAAAATACTGATATACTATACTACAGCATGCCTTCTGGCCCTAATTTAAGGTCTGGAACTGACTTTGGGATCAAATCCTGCTGTCCATATTTAGGTAGATATCTGAGTGGTAACTGACATGAGTCAAATTTTAATCAGTAATCCATTTGTCAAAGGCTCTGTATATGTTTAGCTGTCTTAGGAGACATCTAATCCAGCATTGATTCTGGTTGTTTGTTAAAAGTGAATGTTTATATTGTGAAATCAGTTGGTCTTGGTCATATGAATGTATAGGAGGTTGAACAAAGGAAAACTATAAAATATTATTAAAGAACATGACTGTGTTAGAGAAGTAAGGAAATTCAAAGTGACATTACTCCATCTGTTATCCAGGACAATGTGCCTTCCTTACTTTTCTGCTTCACAAAATGTATTTTTACATTTGTGTATTTTCCTGTCAATAGAACTCCCCCCGCCCCACCTTTTTTTTTCCTTTAAGGAGGAAGAGAGAGCCACCTTGAAAGCATAGATTTGTTAAAGTGGTGGAGTGATTACATGTTGTGCACATATACATATTATTTAAAAAAGGATTATTGAATTTATGGTTGCAACTTTTCTGAATGAGTTATTCATGCATGCACAGTCAATGGGACTCCACTAAGGCACAGGGGTCTGCAGTGGCTCTTTATGGTATCCGGTCCTTACTAAGCATTGGACATGTGCATTAGCCCCTTTCTAGCCCTAACACATTAACACATTTTAATTTTGATTCTAAAATTTTCTGCAGCAAATGAAGTGGTAATGGTTTACAAATTCCACATTTTAAAGAAAATTAAGTTCTATTGGATTTACAGGAGTGCAAACAAACATAAGCCTAAACACCCCCTTGAAACTTTTACCTTTGATTGTATTCCCTCATGGTTTGGGTATGATTAAACAGGTGTAGGGTTTTTAAAAAATATATAAATGAATGTAGCTTAGTTGTAGATTCCTTGTTGGGACACACTTGATCTTGAAGTTCCCCATCCCCGCCGTCCCCAATGTGAATTTAAATGGAAATTATGGCTCAACCTTTGGCTGAACTATGGCTGTAGACCTAATAGTCCTCTGTGATATAACTTGATGATAATTCTATATCAATACAATACTATTTATTTTTAGAGGAAATAAACATAAAATCAAAATTTTGAATGCCAATGCATAGGTTCATTGTTTTTATTTACTTGAGACCTGGTCCTGCAAATATGAACAAGTTACTTCACTTATTATATGTCATTGGGCCCACTGATGTCAGAAATGTTCCTTGTAAGAGTGTGTGTGCAGGATTAGGCCTGAAAATTTTATAGGATGATTTAGTAGATTATCATTATACTAATTTACTACATTTAAAACATTTGCTTATATGTATTTTGTTTTAAATAGAAATAATAAAGGTCTTTTTTTTCTTTTATAAGAAACTTTAAATTTGACACATACACAATTGAACTTACAATCTGGCCACTTTGAGACCCTGACTTTTCTACAGTCCCATTCCATTTAGTTCAATGGGAATTTTGCCTGTGTTACAACTACAGGTTTGGGCCCCTACTGTTTTATATACACTTGTGTTTTAGTGCTTCAGTTATGCTCTTAAACTTGTTCATGGGTTAATGCCTCAGGTCTCCTGCTGCTTGATATTTAAGCAACCGAAGATTTAATCTTGCTCCAGTTGAACTCCAACATGAGCTTTGCGCTTGGCTTCAATTTAAGCAGGATCAGGCCTTCAGTGTTGTAAATAAGGATAAATAAGCATAAACATATTGCTAATTTAGGAAGTTCAAATAAACTAACATTATCCACATCGATATTTTCTGAAGCAGCCTTTCTTACCCAGGCAAAATCACATGAATCTCACCATCCCGTATTAAAAATACAGTGTAAGTCTCTTCTAGCTGTTAAAGAAACAATACTGCTAATAACTCTGCATCAATTCTTCGATCAAGTACACCAGAAAAAATGAAGGCAGTTTTTTACAGATAACAAAGACAAATTTCTTTCCAGTCTTTAAAAGTCATCTTTAATCTGTACCCGTGATGAGTGAATATGGAAATGTGGTTATCTGAACTGGTGAGTACTGAATTTCATCTACCCTGCTAAAACTGCCCTGTTAAAGAACGTGCCTACACTATTTCATGGCGTATTGTCATTTTTTTCTAGTGCTCTGTGGAAATATTTGAATTTTATAAAAGAAAAAACTTGCAGTAAGTATTCACTATTTCTGAATAACTGGTAGAAAATCAGAAATATTGATAAAGGGCACATCTGGCCTTCAATCTGCAATAGTTGGGAAGATCTGACTTTTGTTCATTATATTCTTTAGTTGTGCTATTATCTGTTACTTTGGTGGTATCTTGTTAGCAACTTCATTAGGTAAGAAGTGGCCTCTAGTCTTGATGTCCAGCTGAAAGCTGAATGCTTAGAAGGATGTATGTTAACCATGAATAGTAAGTCCTGACTCCTAATTAAAGAGTCTAACTCTCTTTGCCATTTAGAAGCTTTATTTTTTCAATGCTCATCAACCTAGATTAGATAACCCATCACCCACTAAAGAAAAAGCTTATTTTTCATTTTTGTTTAAGTGAAGATATAGTCCATTTTAAAAAATCCATATCCAAATGATCACTTCTCAGGCTACAAATTGCTTTTTGCCTTATTTTGTCAGTATTCTGAGTCTCTTAATCCATGTTTCCCTGCTCTGTTTCATAGGGAAATCAAATTGGTTTTGTAGTGCATTAATGTTTTATACAATATTCCATAGAGAACATTAAATAAAAAGAAAAGAAAAAGATTGACCTCTAACACCTTCACCCATTTCTTATGTCAAACTGGGAAATGTTGAAAGCCCTATATGGTTATAACCCTTCTATCTAACTGTGACCCCCCTTAACATTAAGCAGGTGACTCGATTAAACATAAATCAGGCATAAAATGCCCTGCATGAGGCAACACAGTGAATCAAGCAAATTATCAAATGGCAAAACTCATTCTGTGCTCTGGGCAATGTAAGCTGCCAGCACTTGTACATCAAAACTTCACTCAATGTAAGATTGATTTTATTTTATTTTGTTTATTTTAATTCCCTTTAGCATGCTATGTTACTCCTGTAAAATGCTGTCTGCATCATTAGCTTCCTAAGAAATGCTTTTCTCTTCTAGCAAAGGCTGATCACAATCTTAAGCACAGAAATCTCTCTATGACTACATATGCTGTAGTCTGTAGTGCATGCTAGTAGAACTGGTATGTTGTGTAGTGGTACTGAAACTCAAGCTTCTGTGACTGTGTTGATTTGTGTGTGTGTGTGTGTGTGTGTGTGTAACTTTATCAAAATTATGAGCACCAAAGGAATAATGTAATAAAATTGAAGCACAGTAGCCATTGAGGATATTTTCCAGTTCCAGTAAAGATGTTGGGATTAAAATATGTAAGTCCAATCTTAAGGCTGGAATGAATTTTTATGTAAGATGATACATGTCTTCCTTTCACAGTGCTTTTTATGCTGCTTTAAAACATGTCAAAATAATCCCCAGCAGAGGAGCCTAAAAGGAATGTCAGCTCTGTGGTTATGTAAATTGAACTGAGTGCTTTACTGCAGGTTTAAGATTTTTATAACTCAAAAGTTGTTAACAGCCAGCTGGTTTGTATCTGTTTTTTATGGTTATTCTTGTCATATGCAGCCTCCACAATTTTTAATTATATTTTATGGTATGTGTTTTCCCTCCTCTTGAATCCCAGAGCCACTCTTTGCTTCAGAAGATATTTTCCACTGGGAAGAGAACAAGCATTGCTTTGGGACTCCATCATTAGAAATACTGTTGTATAATTACTTATCGGTAACAGCAATAGAGTGTGAATATCATGGAACTCACCATTGCAAATATGTAACTTGCTATTCCAGTACAGAAATCTATATAATTCAACATACCTAGTTAGTAAATTTTGCCTGCCGCCCCCAGCTAAAAATAAATAAAATGATGATCATGCCTCTGTTGTCTTCAATTTAAAAAAGCTGATTTACAGTTTTTATTATATTCATCATGCAAATTAATCTTTGCTTCACAGTTCAGTTCTGAATGCATGCTTTGTGTTTAGAAGATTTGATTACATTGCATGTTTGAGATCACAACTCATTTTGTATCATAATTCGCAGAAATACTGTATTTATAATGTAATGAATATAATAGCAGTACTGGATAAGATTGCTAATTTTTTTCTATTATTCATATCAATGTACTTCGAGAGGTGGCTTTATTCCTAACTGGAGATACAGTAATTGTAAATATCCAAAAGAGAGTATCCTTTTGATGGAGTTAAAAATAACGATTCCTCCTTTACCAAAAAAACACCAAAAGAAATAAAACCTCAGCAAAACCCTGTGACTTAAAACAATACTTAAAACAGTAGACCATGAATATTTATTTATACATTGTGGTAGATGCATTACCAGAAAGTCCTTGTTTTTGAATATTTTACAGCACTTTGTTTAAGTGTTTACCCCTTCAGTGAAATGAATCAGACTGCTCTCTAATTGTCTTTAATGGCAGCTCCTCCTATTGAAACACCTCCTCTCATTTTGGATCTAATGATGTAAGAGCTGGAGTCTTAAATAATTAATCATGTATGTAGAGCTGCCTTGGAAATGCTTAGATGTTTCAGATACTTTTTAAGCATCAAAACCACATGAATACACAAGATTATTAATTTTTTGTTGTGCTTTGTGTGAGGTATGTGAAAATTAACACTTGCTGATTAGTTACAGTATACAGTAGACAAATACCTGCAACCAACCCTCATTTAAAAGTGTGTATCAGGCAATGTGAGGAAACCATGTGTGCTTTTGTATTATATTCAAAACATTGATTTATATAATCCAGTTTCATTACTTTAACAGGCTAAAATCAATATAAGTATTATCATCAAACTTAATATTTTCAGACATTATGACTCTGTCCGACTACTTGTATTACACAATATTATCATATTTAAGCTTTTGAATGTTAAAAATTAGGGAGTGTTTATTTTGACCAACTTATGCTGTAATAGCTAAGAAACATATTTTTGTTTTTGGCACTGTGGAATCCAAATGTGCTTTTGTACTGAATTTGGCCTTAAATTATTTTATGGAACTACCCATAGTTGCACCAAACACTAAATATAAATTCATATAATACAGAGGTGTAATGTTAATGGTTATACATTAAGATAATACCAACTTAATATTAAAAATGACAGAATATATTGAAGAAAATAAGTTAACTAAATAATTGTCAGGATTGATCCTCAAAATCAGTTATCTTTTAAAACTTAATTTTCCATGTGGGCAAAGTATGAAGATTAAAAGGGATCCTGGCTCCGTGCAAGTTAAAGGGAGTTTCTTCATTGAACTCCCTGGGGCTAGGATTCCCCCGTAGGATGTCCCTAATATTCTTCTTTCTTTTACTGAGCAATGAAGAAAAAACAAAATAAATTTCAGCTTGCAGAATTGCCCCATAGACTGTAACCAGAGCAGGGATACTACCATCGGCAGTGGTGCGTGTGCACAGTTTTATTGTCCTGACCATGCCAGAAGAAAGACAGGAAGCAGTGGATTTGCTTTAATTAGGCCACAACTTTATTCACTTAAAATATCTGGGAATGCCCAGCAATAAATTGTACAGGGCAGGTCATCATTATTTCTTTAAGTGTTTCCCCCTACTTGGGGGTGGGGGGCTGCCATTAACTGTCCCCCTTCGCAGCCTGGTGCCAGCCAGCCAGTTGCAAGGCCCCGCAGCCTCTCCCCCAAGGTAAAGTGTGATGGTAAGGGGGCTGGCACAAAAGGGGAAGGGTTGGCTTCCTTTTGAACTGAACATTAGGAGTCCTAAACCTCCCTTGCCCAACTTCCTTAAGGGATGCGTTCCTCTAAATATCCTGCCAATCTACTTTGTCTGACAAACGTATGCTTTCCATAATGAGTACCTGTACTGGACATCTGCCACATTTTTTAGTTATTAAATTACAACATTTTAACCTAATCTCCCTGCTTACCCCACCTGACCTGCTGTGGGGAAGGTGAAAAAACCGACCCTGCCTAGGCCAGTCTGGCAGTGAGGAAAAAATTCCTTCCCAACCCCAAGGGGAAAAAAACCCAGCATCATGCCCACCTGATTTTACTCTGATTCCATGGGAAAGAGGGTAGATGTTGTCAGCCCGACGGCAGGGAGATAAGGTTTCTGCAGAACTGCCTGGGGTATAAATAACCCTCTCAACTGGTCACCAGGAAAGGCACTACCCCCCCACCTAGTCCAGCCACTTCCTGTTCCTCCCTTTTTTGTCCAGGTAAATTTTCCCCTTCCTCCTCCTCTGCCAACAATAGCATAGGGGCCTCTATATAGGGGCAACAATTCCTTTTCTTTTAGCCAGCCAAGGACTCACTGCATATAGTTGCACTGAACTCATTTGTCTGGACTGCATGAGATGTTACCTATGATCATTCACAAAATAATTCGCTGCTTGAATTCGTTGGTTGAAGTATAAACAGAGAACCATCAGCTTCATACCTACAAGTAAAACAACTTTTAAGATAAGTCACTTTTGAAGCTCTACAAAACTACAATTTTAGAACTTAAAGCTCCTCTCCCCTCGCATCCCCAAATCCGAGGTCAGTCTGCCAGAGCTAGATCTGTTAACCTTCCAGTCATGCTGCGAAGCCAGTCTTTACCTCTCTGTTCTCTAAGGCTGTTGAGAATGGTGTGAGGTGAAGGGAATATATTTATGGATTGTCCTTGCTCTGTTTATTTTGTTTTTTTAATTTATGGGATGTGAAGAAATAAATAATATGAAGAAATGAAATAAATAAAATAGTTTGTTATTAAAAGCACTCTGTATTAAAAGGAACTAAGCTTTCCTCACAAACCTTGTGCAACTTCCATTAACTGTTCTGTGTATCTTGAGAGATACTTGTACATCTCAGTTGTCTCCAGTGTTCAATAACTTCCTGCCTTTGAACTGAGCTTCTGAACAAACAAGGGTTTTTAAATGACTTAAAATTTACTTACAGATAGGCTGCAAGTAGGTTTAGTGAGCCCAAATCTGTGCTGTAAATCTGAAGTAAATAACTGACTCTCATTGAATTTATTTGTGGAAGGCCCAGCTTTGGGAGCAGAATTTGACTCAAGCCTACCCCCCTTTAATTAAGGACGACTGGCTTCCTTATTTGGGAGTATTGTAGCTTCATTTAGCACTGGATCTGAAACCAACTCACCCTGGTGATTCTAGGATCCTCATGGTCATAGCACTGTAGCACTTTATATTAATGATCACTAAAAAGAAAATAGAAATAAAAATATTGATTTTCTCATAGTATCCTTGAACAGAAGGTCATCTGGGGAACAAATTCTCATACATGTTTGCTCCTATCTGAATAGATTGCAAATTTGTTAGCTAATCACATTGTTCCTCTTTCCAGCCCATTTTATACTGTGATATAGTTTTATGGCACAATTAGAGTAGAAAATAGTTTTTTAAATCTTTAATATCCTGTTTTGCAGAAAGCAGTTTCCTTCACATTCAACAAAAATAATTAATCACATTTTACAAAAAATCATTATTTTCCTTCTTGATAACATTTAAGTGATTCAGAGGATTGTATTTTGTATTCCAGCAGAGCTAATGATTATCAGGTAGTAACAGGAGGACAGAGAATGTCTGGTTTCAATACAGCCCTAGCCACCATTCAAGGTATTTAAGATTCTTCATGAAACATCGTACAGTGAGAAATGTTTGAATAGTTTTGGTCATTCATAGAAATTATTAAAACCTCCACTGTGCCCCTCCCGGCATCAGACTGTCAATGGATGGAACACAAACATCATTTAAAAAAAAATAGTCTAAATTTTAGAATCCATTAAGTTGTGGGGTTTTTTTGTTTGTTTTTGTTTTTTAAATCGGAACTGTATGATTTAGGTTATTTCATAATAAGTTGGACCAACTTCTGTTGGTGAGAGAGACAAGCTTTTGAGCTTACAGAGAGCTCTTCTTCGGGTCGAATAAAAGGTATTACCTCACTCACCTTGTCTCTCTAATGTCCTGGGACCAATATGCCTACAACAGCACTGCAAACAGCATGTTAAAGCATTTTTCTATACGTGCTGAATTTAGGTGCCATTTGAAAGCCGTGTAAAAGATGCTCTGTGCATTTTTAGAACCAATGAGTGTACAGTTTATTTTCAACTACTGTCTCAAACCTTAGAGAAGTTTCGTTATAGTACTAATCCACCACTTGACAGAGGGGGATTTAGAACAAGTGCTAGTAACAATTTTGGATACTTTTCTTTTTAATAGTTTTGTGCAAGCATTAAGTAATTTATCCTTATAACAAACCCTGCAAGGGGGAGTGATATAATTTCTACTTGAACATGGGGGAAACTGAGAGATCAAGTGACTTACCTGAGATAATACAGCAAGTCCAGTGGTCGTCTCAGTATTAGAGCACATGAATCTCTGCTTTAAAGTCATATTTTTGTCCCACTAGACTAGTCTACTTCTCAACAATTGAGGTAGGATTTTTCTGACACTTCATCAGATGCTGCCCCGCCAATTCTTGTTTTTATCTGTTCTCAGATTCTTCTTGCTCCCAATTATGAGTTGTTATAACACAGAGAACAATTGTGTATTCTGTGCATAGTAGAAAAACAAAACCAAATAAACCTGTGCGAGACATTTGGGTGTCAGTAAGCCCATGTGAGTGTAGTTACAGGACAATCAGATAGGTCTGGGGTAATGATTTTCTAGGATTTCATTTACTGAAGATAAATCAGAAGAAAATGGCATCCAGGAAAATAAGGCAGACCATCAGCTGCCTAACCCTGTGAGTGACCTAGAGGCATCTCTAAAGCTGCCAAAATAACTGTTTATGGAATCTGTCAAAAAGCCAAATGCTGCTGGAAAATATATCTTCCATGCTTTTCCATCTGGATCTAGTATCTGACGAGAAAAAGAGGTGAACATGTGGTACAGTGTTCTTGGGTAAATGGTGTCTTACAATCCACCATCAACTAAAAAAATATTGGCACTGCACTTAGGATTTGCCACTGTTAATACTTGTGCGAAGATACTAACACTAATAAAGGAATGATCTTTTGGCACACATCTAGGAAGCTTGTAACATAAACTTAGATCTGACAGTTTACTTTCTTGGTGTTACCTACTAGCCATCTGCAATTGCTGTAGGTACCACCTGTATGTGTGAGGGTTTTATTATTTTTATTTTATTGTATTTTTAAATTTGTTGTTATTACATCATTGAGTGTGGGTGGCTGATACTTTAATATTATTCACAGAGATAGTGATGTCATTGACATCTATTATATAAAAATGGTAGCTTCTCCAATTTACTAAACACTTACATACATAATTTATTTAAAAGCTTGTGTATATTAATATCTCCTAGCTTCCTGTATATAATATAGCTCTCTATGAGGTAATCTTTTTTCTATAATGCAATCATCCTACAGTACATTCCTCATTTTATATCCTTAGATATGAGCATGTTAATTAGTTATAGTTGAAAGGGCAAAACAAACAAAAAACCCCTCTATTTAATTTTGGACAAAATTTTGGTGCTGTGGGTACTTTCTTTTTAAGAAACATCTGAAAGCACAGAAAAGCTACTTGTCAAAATTCTGATACTTAAAACTTTGTGAACACAGAAGTTAATGGTACCATGTCACTTTCTAAATGTCTCCTTTGTAGGTTGGTAATTGAGAATGTCAGCGCTATATAGAGACAAAATTATAAACACACACTTTTCTGAGATGGAAGAGTTTTGGATTTGATTATGGTACTATGTTTTGCAGAAACTAGGGATTCCACACAGGTGCAGGGTTGTATGTAAAATATTGTTGTCTGCGAGCACAGAATCATACAGATTCATCCATCAGTCACAATAACTCCTACTGTTCTAAATACCACCTTATACTATACTGCCCATTGGTTACTGTGAAGCTTAGATTAAGCACAGCTTCTTGAAGAAATGCAGACCACAATTTCCTTTCAAGCTGTCATTACAATAGTAGCTCTGTTTTGCCAAACACAATAGTTTCACTCAGCCTTAGTGATCTGGATCATTTGATAAGCTGGACGCAAACAAACTATGTGTTTTTAAATGGCTTAATGTAAATGTGTATATCTAGGAACAAAGAACATAGGCTATACTTATGGAATGAGGGACTCTATCCTGGGAAGCAATGACTCTGAAAAAGATTTTGGGGTCATGGTGGATAGTGAGCTGAACATGACTTCCCAGTTTAACATGGTGGCCAAAAGGGCTAATGAAATCCTGGGGAATCTCAAGTAGGAGTAGAGGTTATTTAACTTCTATATTTGACACTGGTGCAGCCACTGCTGGAATACTGTGTCTAGTTCTGGGTTCCACAATTCAAAAAAGATATTGATAAATTGGAGGGGGTTTGGAGAAGAGCCACGAGAACAATTATAGGATCCTATATAACAATTCTATAGGATTAGAAAGCATGCCTTGTAGTGATAGACTTGAGCTCAATCCATTTCACTTAACAAACAGAACGGTAAGGGGTGACTTGATTACAGTCTGTAAATATCTACCTGGGGAACAAATATTTAACAATGAGTTCTTCAATATAGCAGAGAAAGGTATAACACGGTCCAGTGGCTGGAAGTTGATGGAAGACAAATTCAGACTGGAAATAAGGCAAAGATTTTTAACAGTAAGAACAATTTACCAAGGGTCTTGGTGGATTTTACATCACTGAGAATTATTAAATTAAGATTCTATATTTTTCTAAAATACAGGCTCTAGGAATTATTTTGAGGAAGTCCTATACCCTGTATTGTACAGGAAGTCAGACTAGATTATTGTCCCTTATGGCCTTGGAATCTAGGATTTCATGGAGTCAATGAATCCATGAATCCAAGCTTGGAGCAGACATATTCCACGTGACCCATGTGTCCACTCAAAAGTCCCAATGAAGTTTGAATACTGCAAATGCACAATGAACTTCTTCAGTCATTGGCAGAAATGTGGCTAAATTTTATAGCATCTATTTTCAACTGTAAGTGCATTAAAATTAAATTAAATATTTCTATATTCTATCAAAAGCTAATTCTCATTCTTACAAAATGGCCACACATCATTACTGAACAGCTTAACTGTCCTAGTATAAACACCAATTCATAATAATAATTACAATAGACAATCCACTCCTACTCTTTCTCCTGCTGTTATCCCTTCCTCTCCCTAAATGCCAATGAGAAAGGTGGTTTTGCAGCCTGTCCAGAAGGTTGGTGTCTGGGTTTTGGTGGATCACCTGGAGAAGCAAGTTCTAGCATCACAGGCCTTTAAAGGCAGTCCCTGCCCTTTAGAACTAAGGAGAATCCTGAGTAAGTACCTCCACTGATCGCAGCGGTGGCAGCATCGTATGGGAGAGGGTCAGTCCCTGAGGCAACAATTGAATGTTTGTAGATTTAGAACCAACACCTTGAACTCTACTCAAAAGCTTATTGGCAACCATTGCAGATTATAAAACTACAGTGTACATGCTGCTTGTGAGATGTTCTGATTTATAAGCTGGTAGCAACATTTTGCTTCATTTTCTGAATGGTCTCTTGTAGAGCAATCTAATCTATAAATCACAAAAGTGTGGGTAATTATGACAAGGTCCACATACCAATGAAACAGTAACTCACGCATTTTCCTTGCCATTTGCAAGATGTGAAAGTTTATTGAAAAGATGCATGCACTCTCTCAAACAGGGTGCTGATATGGTCTTTGTCCTCTGTTCAGGTTGTTTCTTCCAACTAAAACCTCTGTTTTCCTGATTCAGCCTCAGCCAGCCACTCCTGTTAAAAATCCCAAACTCTTACAGACATTGGGCAATCCATTTCATAACACCAGCCAGGTTGGTTGTGATGGAAATATTGGAATATAAGATTGCTTTGTACCCAAATATTATCATTACATATTTGTACCACTCTTAACCATGTGGTTGGTTCCTCACAGATCTGATAAAGGAGTCCCTGCTCTGAGCAGTGTACAACTTGGAAGTTAGACATGATATAACTAATGAGGGAAGCCACAAATGATGGGGATGGGTCAAGAGAGCTCATGCCCGATCATTGTCTCCAATGCGTATTGAAAGGGAGGAGGGAATAAAGTTGAATAATGAATAAATTTGAGAAAATCATGATCTGCTGATGGACAATTCACAAATAACGAAGGAGACAAAATGAATCAAATTATTTGTTGCAAATTATGCTCCCAGTTCCACTTGTAACTAATTGAGAGATTTTTCAAAACAGTGTATGTGCAAAATGTGTACTGTCATCAGACACTGCTGCCTTCACATTCTGGCCATTGTCTGATGCTACTAACTCAGGTGAGAAGTGCTGACATCAACTCTGTTCTGATGGCTTCTATCGTCTCCAATATTGCTAGCAATGAATGTGTGATTTCTCAAAACTACACATGCATAGCATGGCATACTAGTAGTTTCCACTGCTGCCAAAAATGATCTTGTGCGCACCAATGTCCATATATTCAGCATGCTTTGTACTGGTCCATTTGTCCTTAGTGAGGTGGACCATTTCACACACAGTTATTGATTTCAAAGAGTATAATACCTTTTTTGGAGTATTTATGATCTGTTATATAAACTTGAATTTAGTATAATATTGCACTTTTCCATAATGTCGAATGTTGTGACATGAATGCAGGAAGGAGTTAAAAATACTATTATAGGAAAAAGTTACTTCACATCTACTATAACCGATATTCAGATGTTAATGACATGAATGCATTTTAAATACCAACATTTCCCACTTCACATTTTGGTTAAGGGTCTTCAAAATTTCATTCTATAGTGATGAAGCTGTTTTAAGTTACAAAATAAGAGCATTTGGAGATCTTGGCCGATAATCATTCTATATAGAATTCTTTTTGACATAAGAGGGAGTTTTTTATGAAGCCTTTTATGATGGCAGGATCAGGTCCTCAGTCTAGAGCATATATAGAGAGAGAGCTGAGGTGTAATCCCTGACAATTGGTATTTATAACAAAAAATGTAGCACTATGGTATGTCGCTAAGATTATTCAAATGTTGCACTATTCATCATGGCTTACTGCTACTTTTAGTATCATTATTCCTTATACTGCAGTCCAAACAAGCCAGTTTTACTAAAGTTCTAGGAGAAGATATATATATAACGTGCACTTGGCTAGCTGCATCATACATTTTTTAGGGGTCATTTGTTTTTTTTGTCTTCCTCTCATGCATTACTTACTGACCAATGCCAGAGCCAAGATAATGGGCTAGATGGGATTGGACTTTGGGCTTGAATTTGGTATTCTAGTTTGCAGATGGTAAATGGGCCAGTAGGATTTTGGACTTTAGTGTGCTGTTCCACTTTACAAAAATAAGGGTGCATAGATGGTCGAGGGTTGTCTGCAAGAAGCTACTATTTTGTCTGCCAGCATAGAACTACATAAAGTCAGTCAATATAACACCTACTGCTTTAAAAGTTCTATCTAGTCCAGTACCTTGCCTCTGGTACTGCTCTACACATAATAGATCAGCAGAAGGTTAAAAAACAGAGGATACCCAAAGCCATAATGCAGCCAATTTACAACTCTGTAAGTGAGTGGGGAAAAAATATCTCCTGATCCTTGCAGATCAGTTTATGTTCTGAAGCATGAGATTTGACTACCCTTATATCATTGTTTTAACATGTGAACATATTGCCTTGAAACAATCAATAGTTTTTTCTTGTTAAATGGAATTTTCCTATAATTAAAATGCTCAAGTGTATCTTGTGTATCAATACTGTAAACAGGGAGATACAAATAGTAAAGTATTGTAGCTGTAGAAATTGTCAGCATATTTGCAAGGTTCATGTCTTCTCTGGGAAGAATGATTTACTAAATACTTGCAACATTTTCTGAACTTCTTTTTGCAATTAAATTTGTAACTAAATGTTTATGGCTAGGTTTTCTACAACATTCAGTGTAACTGATCTTGAAATTATGTCAAACTCTATCGTATTTTCAGCTACACATAAATGTGACAGAAGAAGAATTGAGATGGTTCTTTAGTGATGGGTATTAATTTTTGCAGTATGTAGCCAACTTTTTATGCTGCTAATGAATAATCTTATACAGACTTCTTTTAAAAATCCCATTAAGTAGTAGTCTGCATTTTAGTTGACTGCTGAGGATGTACTAACATGTAGCTGTGATCACATCTCATCTTAGTTGGGCATGTAACTGTTTGCATCCCTTGCTAAATCCTTGCATCCTATGCTCTTTCCATGTACCCCTATTTATGAGTGAGTAATGCTGCTTTCCTTTGTTGGGAAGGGCAAGACCCTGAAGAACTTTTGCAGCTGACCATCCTTATGCATGGTTTTACTAGAAATACTCTGTAACTTTCCTTAAAGACTAAAAAGTAGTTTTGACCCTGATTTTACGTTGTGTAGATGGGGGGGAGGGGGGAGGGGGCTGCTATTTCAGTGTGGAGCCCCATTGCATATAATGAGGCCAACTGCATGCTACAAAATCCAGGACTGGTATGTTGTGGTCCAGAGTTAAAATCCTAGCCCTAAGTCTACCAACATTTATGCAAATAAGTAATTTAAATTTAAATGTTACACATATGAGTAGTCCCATTACAGTCAATGGGACTACTCAAGTGAATAAAGTTACTCGCATACATTAAGTGTTTGTGGGATTGAGCCCATAAATTGTTGGGAGACATACTTCCACTGGGCCACCAGGCTGCCTCAGCGATATTTAGATATTAGTTAATCAAAGAACTGGGTACCATTACCCCAGGATCTGTGTCAAACTGTGGACTACGTTAAAAAAAACGACAAAAGCTCCTGGTGATTGAAAGATTGAGTATTTAGCTACATTACTGCTGTTACAGGCATGAACATGTCCTTTCAGTATTTTTGAATTGTAGCAACTTTACAATTAATTAATTATGTCCATCTAGCTAGAAATTAGACTAAAGTTAAAGAGTTTTATTAAATCCTTTTGATTTTTCTTGATCTCCTTGACTGTGTAAGTATAAATGAAATATATTTTTAAACTAGACTCAGTTAAAGAAAGTGCTGCAGTTAGTCAAATGTAAGAATGTTTTGTAATCAATACAATTCATTGCATGTCAATAATTTCAGTTGTATCTCTATTATGATATTCATGTTTTTAACCAGTAGTAAAAGAAAGTATAGTACGATGAAATCATGAGAGAATGCACACAAAAAATCAGTGAGGAACTTCTGTTTGCAACATTTATGGAGAAGTTGTTCCCATAAGAAATTGTTTTGTTAAATAAAACCTATTATTGTGCTCCAACAATGCAAATGTAAAACAGAAAATTTGTCTATTAACATCACTGTGTCAATGTATAAACAGCACTTTATTTTTTTGGAAATTTTATAAAACATTTGGCTAAAGAGATTGTGGACCAGGGTTCAGCACCTCCAAAAAACATTTTTTATATTGTTCAAAGCTGACTTTTTTTTTTTTTTTTTTTTTTAAACAAAGGTTTTATCTGCACTTTTTCATCTGTTTAGAAGCATACATTTTTGGTTAAGAAATTGAAGACAATCTCTTTGTCTTTTTTCTAAGCTAGGGAGGTTGAGATAAAAAAGAATGCCTGCTTTAAAAGTCACACATGGCTGTAATTTAAGATTTTTTTTTAACTTCATTGTCCATAACAGTTGAAAGAAACCTTCAATGAAAGTTTATTAACTAGACCAATGCCTGAGGCAATAAAGGTTCATTTATTACCAGTTTCTTGGCTGTTTTTCTTCTTCTATTTTTCAGTTAAACTCAGAGCGTAAGATAATACTTCACAAAATTAAACCTTTGACCTTCTGTAGAGTTAAGTCTCCTTTGATTAGATAAAGTAACAATTTATGGTCCGGCATGAGGTTGCACATGAAATGAATAATGCAACAGATTGAATGAGGACTGAGAATCTATTGCTTTAGAAGAGATGACTGTTGTTTAAGAAAAAAAATGTTCTCACTTAATTGTATTGTTTTGATTCTGTATGCACTTCAGCAGGATTTCAAACTGTTCTAAGAAAATTCAGTAACAATTAGGCCAACACATCTACGCTATATTGTTTAATTCTGCCAAAAATACTTTGAAATAAAATCAAGTTCACAGATTGCAAAAAAATGTTAAAGCTGAAAACCTTCAGTATTTATTATGGTATTGTAATTGATGATTTCCCCTTCTACTTTAAGAATACAAATCAATGAAATCACAAAACTGAACAATTTTTGGGAATAACTGCCCACTGATTCTTTAAATGGAATATACTGCTGATGAGGGAATGAGGTTTTCACTTTATTTGTTGAATAATTTAATTTTTCTCTGAGTAGCTCCTATTTTTAACAAATGAACAGCAAGAGCTATATAAAGATCTCAGATCAAGTAATGAAATCTTAACATTTCTATCAATTTTATTTAAAATATATATAAAGGCATGCTCTCCTGACTATTTTTAAGCAAAATTCCCTATATCCTTCTATAAGGATTTCTGGATGGGACCAAGATGGCCTTTAAAGTGGTAACTGCTCACTTCTAAATTAAAATGATCTATTTCTCTATCGTAGTATTAATTGTTTGGATGCTTGATGATTGAAAGCAAAAGGAGATTTGAAACCTTGAAGCCTAGTTGTTGACATTCAACTCTTTTCTGCCTTATTTGTTTGTTTTAAATGCATTAGCCATGCATCAAAATTAATAATGCAACTTAAATATAGTTACAGAAAAACTTGATTAGTTGTGGTTAAAAACATATGGACTGATTCTCATCTCACTTACAGCAATTTTTTTAAGTCTGATGACTTCACTGAGTTACTTCAGTGTATACAATGTGAGAATTGGCCTAAAATTTGTAGAATTTTAACAATTGATTGAATTACTCTAAACACTTGCTGTGGAAATTTAAGTAAGATACTAATTATTAACCTTTTAGTCATTGTTTCTCTCTAATTACTACAGCAGTCATTTTTTAACTGTTTGAAAACCGATTGGATGAGCAGTAAGAAATGTAAATCCAACAGGGGGAATGTATAGTTATAGAGTCTGATCACTTGATCACTCAGAAATTGTAGTTATGGGAGTTTTGGGTGTGCAAAGACTGTTGGCTTAGGTTGGACTGATCCATAACGTTTAACAAAAATAAGAAGTGTGAATTACTCTTAAATTCCAACCAACTGCCTAAATAATTTGAAGTGAAAAAAAAACTTCTGCTAAGATTTAATGTATTTTAACAGAACATTTGAGTACAATCTAAGGCTTCCCATTCTGCAACCTGTTCTGTGTAGTCAGACTGTTGTCCTAGTGCGGATCCCCCATTGTTTTAAGTTTCCTCCATCACAGAACATAAGAGCCTAAGTTTCTGATCGTGCTTTATTCAAAATCAGTGGAAAAATTCCCATGCTCTTCAGTTGGGATTGGGATAATAGGTCACTTGGTACGTCTACACAGTGAGTGGCAGTGTGTCTCAGAGCCTGAGTTAATAGATTCGGGCTTGCAGGTTTGTGCTACAGCGCTGTGTAGACATTGGGACTGACTAGAATTCAGGCTCAAAATTCAGAGCCCAAGCTCCAGCTCAAGCCACAATGTCTACACAGCTGTATTTAGCATTGTAGCACAAGCCCTGAGAGGCCAAGTCTGTTGACCCAGGCTCTGAGGCTTGTTGTTATGGGTTGCTGCTCACTGTGTAGATGTATCCTTAGAGCCTCAACCTGCACCACTGAAGTCAATGGGAGCTTTGCCATTAACTACAGTAAGCTCAGGATCAAGCCCATAGACTTAAGTCCTGCATTTCCTCCTGAGGCAAAACTACCACTGTGCCTGACTACCGCCTACATGATCAAGTCCAAAATTAGGTCAAGAAAAGACATTAATTATTTTCAAGTCAGTGCAGCTGAAATAAACTTAAAGAAAAAGGATTAAGTATTAATTTGAAATACTGAAAAGGCTTCTATCAGAACTTAGAAAAGATCTGGATTTCTTCCCACAAGATATATAAAATATTTCTGTATGCTGAAATGAACTTTCCAGCAAATAGAGGAAATGAAATGTAACACCAGCCATTGACAATTTTTTTTTAGCTTTTTACTTGTTCTGTGTTGCCCAAGGTGAGATGGCATGAAAATGCTAAAAAAACAAAACCAAACCCTACAAAAATTGGATGTAAACTAAAAAACAAACAAACCACAAACCCCCAGAAGAAACCTTTTGAATTAGCAGATTGAAAGGGTCATGTAATAAAGAAGCAGGGCCAGCTCCAGGCACCAGTGAACCCAGCAGGTGCCTAGGGTGGCAAATGGAAAGGGGTGGCAGGAGGTTGGGCTCGGCGGCAATTCGGCAGTGGGGACGTGACATTTCTTCGGTCGCTGGTGGCAATTTGGCGGCCGCACCATTATTCCGCCTCTGTGTTCGGTGGGCAGGATTCCGCCTCCCCATTCGGCGGGTGGAGCCAGCCCTGTAAAGAAGAGACACCAACAATTACACAATTCGTTTACCTGTCTTGTATAACAGAAACAGTATTTCAGGTTTTCCCAGTATGATTCTGTAAACGTCCATAAACAAATCTGTATTGCTGTGCTGTATGTCCGTTTGAGTCAGTTATCAGTTATTACTTTACGGCTTGACTCTGGAATCCTTAGTCACCCAAATGGTATTGCCACTAGGAGTCCCACTGAGTTTGCTGGAAGTATGTGTGCGAGGACTACTCAGATGAATACGAGTACACTGAATGTGCGGTATGCCCAAGCAACAGTGTGTGTATATGTGTGTACATACAGTCCTGGTATTTTTTTGCTGATTTGATTGGTTAATAACTGCTCACATTGCCAAAACTAGAATTTGGATAAATCCTTCCTAAGCAGGTAGGAGCACATGTGGGAGGGCAGTAGCTTTCGTCAGACATCATCACTGGTATCAACGTGGATACTCTTGAATAAACTTGCCAGCACAGTTGCCAACCTTCACGCGGTAAATAAGCACCCCAACTTTCACAATAAGCCAAAAATCAGGCTAATTGCATTTCAAAACAAGGCCAAAACAAGCCAATCCATAAGAACCCCAATACTTTATGTGACTAGATACCCCCGGCATGCAGTCTAGGACTGTGGTGGGCCCTCTGTGCACCCCTGACTCCCTCCCCCCCTTGCCCCTGCTTGCCCCTTGCCCCTGCTTGCCGGGAGCCAATCAAAAAAAGAAGCAACAAACTACAACAAGCAACAAGCTACAAGCCCAACAAGCTACAAGCCCAAAAAGCTAAAAGCCAAAAACTAGCCAACAACCAACTCACAAGCCAGTTAAACCAAACAAGCCCAATTTCTGCATTTTTTTCACAGGTTTGGGATGTCTGCTTGCCAGCACAGTGGGCTGTTCTCCTGAGCATCTTGCTAGAGAAGGTAAACTGCATTTCCAAGGTCTCCTGCCAGGAAGAAGTGATTCTGAAGGCTTTTGCTTGGTTCATTCATTTCTGGCCCTGGAGTCCCACATGTAATAGGCCAAAATCTGGTCTCGTTTACACCCATGAAACTCTGCTGACTTCTGTGGAGTTGCCTGGGTGTAAACGAGACCAGAATTTGGCAGGAAAATGCTGCTGATTATATTTGGTAAAAGCACTAAAAAGCACCTTGGTTAAGATATTGAACAGCTACAAAGACCCAGTAGGCCAAAGCGGCCGAGCTGTTGCACAGCACACCAAACCCCTAAAGCCCCAAGTACTGACAAATGCTGAGCACCAGACTGTGGAATATGCTGTGACTCCATGGCTTCCTTTTCACTGAGCTGAAAATTGAGCTTTCACTAAGTGATACTTTTCCTTTTCACCCAATGACAAAACATGTCTCTTGCAACCTGGTACCAATCCTGCATGTCAAATGCATCCTTTCCAGCTCTGTGCTTGAATTTTGAAAAAAAAACAAAAAACGATGTACTCCGATACTGCTCCCTGTAAAACCTTAGTGACTGTCTGAATTGTTCCATAACCTTTGCTTATAAGAGCCATGTGCCAAATATGACTATTTAAATTTCTGCACCTTCCCTTTTTGTCCAGTCCTGTGAATTGCTGTTCTAAACCAGCTAGGAACACTGAGGGAGATTACAATGTGTTCCCCCAGAAACCAGGAATTGGCAATTATTTCTTCCAAGGATGGTCTAATTAGTTAATAATACAAATAAATATTGCAGCTAATTTCTCAGTTTCCAGCCCTCTTTACCCCACTTAGGTAAGAGATTTTCCAGATAGCCTTGGCATCAGTATGGATTAAAAATTAAAATTGCATTTAAATTTATTATTATGTTTTTAAAACACATTGCATAATTATGACAGCAATTACAAACTGTGTAATTATTGGAATGTATCTCTTTCCAAATATGTTTATTTTAAAATATGTATGATTGCAAGAACATAAAATTGTACTGATGATCACCATCTGAGTGGCAGAAAGGAGAAGGGCTTTGTAGAAAGAGATCATTCACACTGTTTCTTTTGGTGGTCTGCTTCTAGCCGAAGTTAAGTCATGAGTTCCTACTGAGGCTTGCAGAGCTTTCAATTGAGTTATAATTCAAGCTCACACAGCTCTTACACGACACCTTGAACAGACTTTTGCAGATGAGTCTATAGGAACTGTCAGTAGCAAGGAGATTACTTCAGGACCATGATTGTTGAATTGAACTTTACTTTTTGATGTTTTGCTTTTTGAATTAAATTGTTGGACAAGATTAATTGCACACAGTGAGAGCTTTAAATGAATAGCTGTGTAAAGCATTAAACTTCTAAGTATGTCTCATGGGAAAAAAAGCTAGAAGGTTTAAATGAATAAATGTGTTTAATGCATAAAATGTCTAGGCTAATTTTTTAATTCCTTTACTAACATCTTTTATTGAAAAAAACATACTTTATTCATCCATCTTAGTTATATTGCTGTGGTTGTGGTAATTTAATATTCCTGCTCCTTGCTAATCTTCTGGTTCAACAGAAGTAAACAATAGGTTTCATAAATTAAAAATACGCTCTTCAAAACATGCTTCTAAAGATAAAAAACAAGGCTGTAAACATTTATGACTGAAACAAACTAGATTGTTCAAATCCTGCCATGATGTATCATGTATATCAATATGGCACTGATATCAGTTAGAATGCAAACAAGGTTTTAAATGATGTCCCCCTTCATTTCAGCTGGAGAATCCGCTTTACACCATCTGCCTATCAGATGGTTAGGAAGCAGGACTGCGTATTAATGCCACATGTTCGATTTTCCTCCCTCTTGTAATGGTTAGATTCATATTGCTAATAGCTGTGCATGAGCACTGTCGATGAAATTTGTGTGACGGTGGAGTGATGAGATAGTTATAAAGCTGCCTGTCTTACAGAATAATCAGCAGGAAGAATGCCAGACATAAACAGCTTATCAATTTTAGAATATTAATGATACCTACCATGGACTGGAGTCTACTGAGTATTTTGACATGTTTCTTTAACTTTTCAAACAAATATTAACAGAGAGTAAAGTAACTTATTATCTGAGCTATTGAATATCCAATATAGTTCTTTTCCATTTTAAATTGCCTTTAAAGGTGACATTTGGTCATCTAATTTTCAGAGATGCAGTTTGCATAATGAAAAATGCGAAAGTACAGTACTGTACTATTACTTTAATCTCTGCATGGCTAGGAAATTCCCAGGCAGCTTGATGTAAGAGAGTAGTGATACTCAATAGTGTTTAGTTTGGTGCGGGGTGAGGAGAGTTAAGCTACAATTTAAGACATTTCTTGACTCAGCTTGAATCATATTTTCAGAGTTTCAAACAATGGAATAGTAGCTGCTATTTTGCGGAATTGTACTCTCTGCCCTTTACAGTACATTTGAGAGTCCTCTCTGGAGAGGACTTGAGATAAATAGGGCCCTCTGTTGGGGAGAGACCTTGTCTTGTAACTGTGGTCAGAATATATCATGCTGCAGATGGCTGGCTCAGGATCTTGCATGCCACTTATGTCCCATATTGTGGTTATGAAAGGTGTGGAGAACAGAGTGACAGCACAGGAGTAGTTGTGCTAGCGTGGAAATTACTTAGGGGACAGACTGTGCTGCAGTCTTGAGCACTGTCCCCAACTTAGTGGATTCCACCCACCCCCCCCCAATCTGAATCCTGTGCATTCATCTGCATTAACCTGTTATTTCAGGGTTTACATGGGTGAAATGAATTTGACTCGGTAGCAGGTTCACGCTTTAAATTAGCAAAGTGTTCCTGTTTCAGTCAGCTGTGCAATTATGTAAGAGAGAGAATGAATATAGGAGTTCAATTCCTATCTTTATTTTTTTTTTTTCCTTTTTAAGAGAAAAATATTACCACAAGCAGAGTTTTGGTAATGGCAGTTTAACAGCTCAACAGCATGTTTGAGATTTCTAGTCCTCATACAAAAGCCTTGGCCAACTCTAGAGAATAGCATTGGAAGAGAATAGGGTTGTATATTGGGGTATTCCGATGCAAAAGAAAGTTTACATTCATTAGGTATGCTGTATTTGGACATTTCTGGTAAAGAACCATTCTTTAAAGACGCTAGCTATAGCTTGACAATGGTATTAAGAAAAAGGAAGTATAGGATACTGTGTTGTATAACAAACACAGGATACAAATGTAAGTTCAGAGATGCATCATCCCTTTTCTCTGGCTTAATTTAGGAACCCCTAACCAAATCTGCATAATGCATATCATCATATCCTTCCCTTAAGATAAAAATATCATTGAAAAGCATCTATGTTATTGTATTAGTCAGATCTGAATATGCAAGCTTCATAATAGTAGTAAATATTAAAATAGGTTTATGTCTGTTCACCTTGTTCTTTGATATTTGACTTTTGAACTCTTTCTTACTTCCTAAATAGCAATTTTGTAACTAACATTGTTATAACTGTACAGAAAGTAATTATGGTGTAATTTATAATTCCAGCAACACTTGGAGGCATTAAAGGTTTGTCAGGAAATTAGGGCTAGCCACAATCTGGCCCTCAGTTACATGCAGTGGAATAAGAGTTAAGGCAATCTAGAGCCCTAGACACAGTATGACACAGGGCACTCATGGTCCTGGCTCCCATTATGTCCCCATCCCCCAATCTGAAGACGCAGGGGCAGCGACATGGGATCACTTCCTCTCTCATTCCAGCAGATCCAGCAGGCTCCCGCTCGGCCTATTAACCCAGGTGTGGCTATAGGGGTTCCCTTCTTCCCACCGAGGAGGCAGGAGACCTCTCATCAGAAACAGCAGTGGTGGCAGCAGGGGGTTCTCCAATATTTACTTCAGCAGGCAGGGGTTATCTGCTTGCTTGGGCAGGTAGGCTGGGCTTCTACTGCACTCTTCTCCTCTGGCCACACAGATCCCTCCGCTGGGGTGGTGGTGCTGCCCCCCGACCCTCCCGCCCAGAGTAGTGAGTTGTAGAGTTAACTACCTTTTGAAGTGTGTGAAGCAGTTCACACCTCAGAGAAATAGTTTAAGGCTGTCTGCAGATTCAGGCAAACATCACTGTCCTAGTTAAACTTGGATGCTTTTCTTTGCATCCAGGAGGGCTAGAAACTTACTTAAAAAGAACAACTGAGATTTTGCCCTCATCACTTGTTTCCAGGTGCTGGTACGCTAAGCCTAACCCTGTAGTACCTTTGCTTTGCTAAGGGGGAGTAAGACCCCCATCTCTGCCTATTAGATCCAGGGTGGGGTTGGGAGGAACCACATACATGGAGAGAGGTAAGGAGTGGACAGATCTGTGCCTCCCACCACTCTCCAACACACTACACAGAAGAAGAGGGTTGTTGCAAAAGAACTGTGAGCATACTGCCATTGGTAGAGGCTGTGGCAAAATTCTCCCTTTGCAGAAGCAAGAGGGGAACAGGAGAGGAACTGTGAGTCTGTGAATTAAAATTTCTCCCCTTGGCTTCTCATGGCTTGATGCAGCTACGCACTGCCCCATACTCAGGGCACTGGATGAAGGCTGAATGTAGTGTGATGAAAGCAAATTGGGCAGTTCTACCAATCATTCTTGACAGGAGGCTCATCACCAGTATCAGTACCAGCTCATTATTACAATATAGTGTTTCACAAATATAGCTGAATGCAGAGATTTAGTCTGGAGATGGAGAATTTGTGATAGGAGGTGTAGAACTTGGGTTGTAGGAGGGTGGTTGGGAATTAAAGGAGTTACACACTTTGTGTGTGGTATCTCTGGAAGAGGCCTTGAGGTCTAAGCCTGCTTGTAGGATTGTAAATAATTATATAGATATATTTTCCCTATGATCTACATAGCTAACCTTTCCTTTAAGAAAGCTATGGCTGTTTTAGTATGACCCATTTATACTGCTAGAGTAATTTGGAATTTTATGTGAGCTCAGGGAGAGTGGCTTAATTGTGAATATAACTTATTAGTCATGTATATGCTATTCAAACTCTATGGCCCTGATTTTTAGCTTGTCCTCCAATGTTTCAAGTATAATTTTGCATCCACAGTTTATTGTAGGTATATTTATTTACACCCACATTTGCACTTAAATACATGGTTTGCTGGCAAAGCTAGGCTTCTAAATGAGTATGTTTGTAGCTGCAGTTGTATTCTGACTAAAGCAATTAGAGACCAATTTTGTGAATTCACGTGTATATAAGTAACTATTTACATAGTATGCTATGCATTTTACATTAAAAAGTAAACAATCTCCCAAGCAAATAAGGATGAATATTATTCAGTATTATTCTCTGCTAATTATGTAGTAAATGATGAAGGAAGAGTAACAGTTTCAAGCCCTACACTAATGAAGAGTCATAGTATAATGTATATTAAGTTTCATTCATATTTCTTTGTAGGTCTGACAGCAGCAGCTGCAGCAGCAGCAGCTGCTACCAATGCAGCCATAGCAGAAGCAATGAAAGTGAAAAAAATCAAATTAGAAGCTATGTCCAACTATCATGCCAGTAATAACCAACATGGAGCAGAATCTGAAAATGGAGATCTGAATTCAAGTGTTGGTAAGTTTCGGAAGTCAACATTACATACATACATGCCAGTAATGTATCATATCTTACTACAATGATACCCTCCCTCCCCCACCCCCTCCTCGGACCATTAAACCTTCTTTGATTTTGGAAAGAACTGGCACATTTGCAGGCCACTTTTGTAGCTGACCTTTACAGGAGCATTCAGCATTGTTGTTACTATTATAAGAACATCCTTTCCTTTGTAGGATGCTACTTCAGACCCCAGTTAATATTGTCCATGAAAGAAAGCAGTTTGATTGCTAAGAGTTCATTTTTCAAAGTACAGGTATGGTGACAGATGAAGGTGTCAGAGGGAAATTTAACCATGTCTCCTACTCACTCTATTGGGTATTGACTTTAGGTAATTCAGAACAGTTGCTTGGAAGCAAAATATTTCACAAATTCAGGTGCCCTGTGACAAAAGGAAAACATACATACACAATAAATTATTACCATGCTTTACAATTACTCTCCTATTTTAATAAACACATTCTTAAAATGTTGTTTACTACGGTTTTTTCTGTTTCTTAAACAATTATCAGGAACTTCTGTTCTTTCGAAAAAGGAATTCTTCCAATACATTATATGCATTTCTCTGGCAAGTTTGTTTTGATAAAACACACTTCAAAGCTAGACTAACTTTTTTTGTTGACTAAATCATATGCATGCCTCTGCAATAAAATGGTTTGTTATACCTTTTTATAGGACTGACTCCCTTTATCACGTTGAGACAGTACTAACAAGATAACTCAGCAGTAGTAATTCAGTGACTAAAATGTGCGTTCAGAATACTGTACTCAGGATAAGCATATATAGAAATAAAATGGCTCTCGATGGTTCAGTACATTCCTTTCCCCTTCCCGTATTCTTCATACCTTTTGAGATTACTCTTAAGGTTAAATAGGTGTCTATTTTCCTTCACTAACTATAAATAAAAGTGGCTGCTAACCAGATCAAGAGTCTTTTGAAGAGCCTAGGGAAGCCCACAAGAGCCAATGGGCTAGACTTTTCTCCCATCTCCAGCCAATGGAAGGTGGTGGACCTGAGGCAGGAGCATCCAGCCATGCATGCTTTCTCATATCCCCTCTTTCTGCACGGCATACTTCCCCTGCAGATGGATCAAAGCTCACCCCCTGTTGATTTCAGGGGAGGGGCATTTCTTTAATTAAAAATAAAAGTAGGTGACTACTCTTTCTGTATATTTCTGCATGTACTTATAGTCTACGTATATAAATATAGATAGAATGTGGACTGGAGGGCCAAAACACTCTGGCCATGTTTTTTTTTTTAAACAACAACAACAACAAACTGTATACTTGAAAATTCCTATCAAGAGAGTGCCAGTTTTTTTAAATAAAGAACTGCTCTAGGAGTAGAGAAAAACCACCACAGCACTTTGGAAAGCTTCTCCAGTGACAGTGAAGAAGGAGGCTCCAACTAGTGTGCTAGCCACTGAAATACCAGCAATTACCAAAACTGTAAGGAGGGGAAAAAACAACCTGTCTTCTTGGCAGGATGTCAGGGGTGAGTAAGAGGAAGGCAGTAACAGAAATCTGAGAGCCGGGGAGACGCAACTGTGAACTGGGGAGAGCAGGTGGCCCTCAGAGAAGCAGAGGAAAAATGGGGCAGTGAGGAAGAATGTGAGGGTAGCATTACCAGCTGGCAGGATGAAGAGGCAGTAACAGATGTAGAAACATGTGTGGATCTTGAATGCAGGACTCAGATGCATTCATTATATGAAGTAATACGTTCAAATATTATGCTATGGGATTAATCCTGTTTAGCAGTTCTAGAGACAAAGTTCTTGTATGCCTATGGCACTGTAGAAGTTAGTAATAGTGAACAAAGTAAACAGAATACATCTTCTCTCGGACAACAGTTGAGGAGACGGTTCTGGATTTAAAAAATGAATTTTTATACCTAAAACCTAGCAAATATGGAAGCAAAATTTATAGACTTTTAGTATGATAATCAAAAGTGATCAATTCATAAGTACAGTCAAGTTATTTCTGTAGTAAATATGTACTACTATATATATAAAGCAGAGGTGGCCAAACTTACTGATCCTCCCAGATGTATATGATAATCTTCAGAAGTTCGAGAGACGGGCACATCTCCTCGAGGCTTCTGCCCTGCTGCAAAGTGGTGGGGCTCGGTGCTACAGCCCCGCGGGAGGCGCCTGCCAGTGCTTAGGGTTTCAGCAAGATGTGTGGGTTACACTTGCTAGCCACTCAGCATTACCTAAGTACTGAATGAAACTCTTCCTCAACCTTGTTGCAATGAATAGTAACATTCTAATTTCTCCCATGTATTCAAGAAAATCTCTGTGAGTGCATTATGCCTGTTTGGGTTACACTATCATCTGCTATATTATAATTGCTCAGGGCCTCTTGGTTCAGGACTGTGTTTACTGTTTAGCATGGCTTACCTAGTGTATAGCATCATATACACTTACGGATGTATAGAAATAAAAACAAATAATTATACTAGATCAATCAGTTACAGATAAAAAAAATCTCTAACTAGGTCATCAGAATAAACCATAATGGCTTAAAAATAGCCATTATACTCTTGTGTCAGTGACAGTTGCACTGGCCTGATGGATGCTCCTAGATGGATGCTATGCTAAGAAATATCAAGCAGGCTTTGACAGAACTATTATAACTACTGAGGGAAACTTTTAGAGGCACAAATGGAAGGCAGTAGCCTAACTCAGATTGACTGTCAGTGGGAATTAGGTGCCTAGTTGCCATGTGTGCCTTTGAAAATCTCCCCCATTATAACCAGAACCTGTATTTTAAAATGTTATCATTACATATCTAGTCAATATTTTGTTTATCTAGACATCTGGAACTAATTAAGAGTATTAGATACATACAGTATTAGTGATTTACAATATATATGGTTGAACTTGCATTTTAAACATATTATTGAGGGCTGGGGGTGGGGAAGGGATAAAAGATGAATAAAAATAATTTGATCACAGTCTACATTTTAAGTGTATGTGATGCACCTGACTAAACACATATAAAAGCAAGAAAATTCAGGGTTAAAGCGCTAAACAAAGTAACTTATTCCATTATATTGTGCTATTATAGCATATTTATTATACATGGATTCTCAGGCTCCTACAGTACCTATGCAAAGTAAGCAAAATGAAGCATGAAGTCCCAATTTGAATTGTTAGTTTTAGTTTGTAATTGTCTTGCTTTTTTGGTTTTAATCAGACACTTTATATGACTTATAAAAGTCATTTTTGTGGCTGAATATTTTTCAGTTATCCACAGCACCACACAAATTTATTAACTGGTCCTTTGAAACAATGGCCAAAAGGCTAACAAGTAAAAAATTAAAGGAAGTCAATGATACTAATAAGTAATTATTTTATATCCTTCAGTTTTACATGGTAACCTTGAGCTTGCATCCTCCCACCAGAATTGTCATTTTAGCAGAAAAAATAAGGAACCATGGAGGAATCAAAGTGAGGTATTAGCACACTGAGTAAAATATATGGCAGCTACGCCTTTCTCCCCCATCCACAATCAATTGGATTCTTTTAGTTTAATATTTACTTGCTAAGATGAGATGCTAGTCTGCATGGTGATAAACAGTCTGCTACTGGCATCTGAAGGTGACCTGTCAGTTCATATGGACAAATCTCCTGCTTACTGAAATGTACAAAATAAATCATTAAAGCAGGCAGGTGCTCATTCCCAGATTTAAATCACCATAGATTTATGATTTGAATTAATGCTTCATTTGGTCATAGAAATAGATGCTGAGACAAATGATATGCAGTGGTTGGAGTTTCCATACTGTAGCCATCCTAATATTGATTACTGAGATGTCTTTGCAATCTCTTGTTTATATCAAGTACTGTCTTGTGACAGGGTGGCTGATATGAGCTACATTGCAGATAAGAAGGAAAAATGTCCTGGATTCTTTTTAGTGGCAACTCTAGACACAACATGCAGGCCAGATAATTTTTTGTTTGTTTGTTTAAAGAATTATCTATGTAAACTGGCATTCAAAACTCTACTGCTTCTAGGATTATGCTCTTATAAATGCAGGATTAAAAGAAGAAAATTTACAAGGTCAAACGTTAAATTGACTTGACATGTTTTTTTTTTCTGTTTGTTTGCTATATTAACATATCTTCTGTTACTATGATCAGTAATAATTTTATTTTAATGCAAGTAAATTATGTACAGATTCTGTTTTTGAGTTTTATACTCCAAAAATATAAGTACAATAATCATCTCAATTGTTTCACTGTTTTTAAACACTTACTGTGCTTACTGTAATACTTCATTAACAAAGAGGAGCAAAAAGAATGAAATTTTTACAGGTAAATACATTTTAAATCATTCCTCTGAGCTAGCCTCCAATTACTGTAAATTAATAGGAAAAGTCCCTGTAATTTTGCTTCCCTTAATATTTTATATGCTTAAAATACTATGTACACAGTTTAAGGAATACTCCAAGGATTTGAGAGGACCTTTGCCACTAGCTAATATCTGACTCATGGAACTTGTAAACAGCTATCAACAATAGTAAATTGCTTTCTTAGTAGGAAATGAGTTCATATCTATTCAAAAAGTGATCTCAAAACAGATGTCCCAAGAAAATGTCATTGTTTAAACTATATCATACCAAAAAACCTGCTATTATTTCTTTAAGGAAATGAAGCAATCATAAAGACTTTGGTGTTTTCTGTTTCTAAACACAATTAGGAAATACAAGACAGTATTTTACACTTAGCTAGCACAATAATCCATAAACAACCACAAAATATGTTGAAAAGTAAGAGGGGCTCTCGACATTTTAGGCTTCCTTTTTATCCACATTAGCTTACAACATTTAAACTCTGAGACACATGTAAGGAAAGCCAAGATCTGTTGCCTGAAATTAACAGTTGCCTTGCTTAACATTATCCCTTCCCTTCTCCAAAAAGGGTGGAAAAGACATTGAGATGAAATTATTTTTCTCTAGTGACCTCTCCCAATAATAGAACTGTGTAAAATGCGGTCATTTCCTTTCTCTAAACACACGTCTATTCTGAAGGAAAGAATTACTTTTATGGTTTCAGGAAAAAGTCTTGGAGACCTTGAGAAAGCAAATAAAAGGAAACAGAGAATGCAGGCCACTGAGCACAGCTCTGCAGTTGCACATCTGATTCTCTGCCTTGGCAATGTTAATGAACCTCAAATCCTCTCTATAATTAGATGAGGGAATTGCTTATATTTTCAAACAGATGATGCTGCTATAATGAAACGATTGACAGGGAACTTAAGAGTGTCTACAGTAGTCATTTGGTTTCTGATTTTTTTTTTTAAGTTTAAAAAGAAGATTGGCTGTAGACACAGGTCCTGGGAGAGGTAGTAATTTACAAAGAATGCTATGACAGGTGTCTTTGTACAGTGAGGAAATAAAATGGAAGAGAGAGGAATGATGGGCAGGTATAGCAATTTTTGGGGGAGGAGGTGTCCTATGCTTATTCTGCTTGGGTTCTTTAAAAGGGGCCGAGACTCAAGAGATGGATCCGGATTGAGTGCACAGCTGTAACTGCTGATGAGCTAATTGCTCCTTATCTCTCAGCCCCATTCATCTTCATTTTTTACCAATTACCGAGAATTATCTGTGTTCTCAGTTGGATATGAGAGTTAATCCTTTTTGGTTAAGCTGGCAGTACTGTGAGCAGATTCCAAATTGTAGGGTGAAAAAGCCAGAGCAAGCTTGTTCTAAAGCTGTCTCCAGTTCAATGACAGTATCACTAGTTCATAAGAATTTTTCTATTTCTTAACAGTTTAAACACTGAAAGATTTTTTTTTCCTTTTTACATTTTTATTAATATATATATTTTCTGCTGTGTTTAGTGTAAGCCTTAAATACATTTCCCAGGTGGACAGAAGTTTAAATGATTTCTAAAAACTATACATTTGCAAAGTTGAAAACCTGACAAATACAATTTCAGAAAGAAAATATCTCCCATAGTGTTGCAATGTGTAATATGTGATACATAAGAATCACCCTATACTCTAAAGTTTTAGGAACAGGACCATACCTATAAAATTGCTTCAGTGCCATAGGATATCATGAGTGCTTGGCAATGATATGTCTCTACTTCTGTAAACCTCTTTGATGAAAAGTGCTGTCTAGGTGCTAGCAAAGGGATAGTCATATAGCCCTAAGGACATACATTAGATGTTGAACACATCACATTTCAAGTTAAAAGGAATGCTTTCATAAAGCTGTTCCCTGGGAATGCACAGAGGTACCAGAAACAGATCATTTGGTGGCAGCCAGGCCACTAGACATTGTCTTTTGTCTTAAAAGGCAATACTGTGGAAAAAAATGAATTGTCATATTGAATGTCAAGCCTTAAAAGGAGTGTTAATCTGCTCGTGCAGGACATTCAAAATAGTCATGGGTTTCCTAATATTTCAGGATCTGCTTCCTGTGCCTTTCACTATGACTCTTGAAGTTGCTAAACAAGACAGACAGTCTGATGTGTTAAACTTAACAGCAATTAGCAAATTTATGAAAGGATTAGCAGAGCCTCAGTGCTTTCACACTGGACAGTCAATAATATTAAAAAGGGGAGACCCTTAAGTACTTAATGCCAGCAGTTGGGATTTCGTGAAAGAAGACATGAACGAGTTAATAGTTCTTGCCCAAAGCTGTGACACAGAAGGGACAAAATTGTGGCTGAGACACAATGAAAATAGAAATAAACAGCAACCCTGTGTTGAAAACAGTTGATGAAAATTTCATAGTGTCACCCAGAAGACTATTTACAAGTCAACTTTGCATTTTAAGCTTTGTTCTTATTCTGTATCCGTAAATATATATCAGTCCTCAAAGAGCACGTGTACCTGTGTGGGTTACTGTAAGTGGTAACATGTTTCAAAAGATGTAGAAGCAGAAGCCACTAAATGAAAATTGTTGTCTTCCTCTAACACACAGCTGTCCTTAGTTCATTTAAAATTACCCCGGGAGTGAGTAAAAATATTTTGAAGACGTGTCGTTTCTTGCCAATAAGAAAAAAAAAGTAATTTGTATTGTTGAATTATATTTGTATTATTTCTAACTCCATCCAAAGACTCTATAAATAATTAGGTAATTTTCATTTTGCACATTTTCACTATACATTTCCTATTGTTACAGCAATTTTAGTCATTTCCCTATTTATAAAGAAGCTTGGAATCATCATTTGAAAATGTTAAACTACCAACTTGCTTTTGCTTCAATATTATTTATTGCCACTAATGACTGGATAATTAAGTAAACATGAACAACAAGGAGTCTGGTGGCTCCTTAAAGATTAACAGATTTATTTGGGCATAAGCTTTTGTGGGTAAAACACCACTTCTTCAGATGTATGGAGATCTTTTGAGCATGCCGTATTAAGAAATTTAAGTTGAATAATTGTATTTGCTAAATCTTCCTATAGTTTGTGATCATGGTTCACAAAACTGAGGTAGGAAATGTATCTGAAATAATAAGACACTAAACCGCATGATTATTAGTTTCCAGAAAATAACATGTATTTTTAGGGTAGGTGACCAATGATGAATTAGCGTCATAAAAATATACTTCTCTTGTGAGTTTGAGACTTGTAAACATGCTACACATATATGTCCAAAAACTATAATTTAAATATAATACTGAAGAAATATAGAATTAAAGTATTCTTTCATAAATAGCAAAATGAGCAGAAATATCTTTCTACATGATTAAAAACGTAATATCAAATAAAACTACACACTTTCTCCTTGCTGAGTGCCATGACCAAAATGGTGCTGAATAAAACACATAGATCCTGACTGGGCTTGAAGGCGACTTTATTAAGCATAAAACTCCAGCATCTTAATTAAATCTGCATAGCCTCAGCATACCTAAAGGCACCCCAGTGCTTGTCTAACTAGGGAATGGTCACTGAAACAACAATTCTTCCCAGCTGCTCTAAGTGAATGGAAAGAATCGGATACTATGGCAAGAATACCACAGATCTGTTCCCAGTTATAAGACCCGTTCCCACCAGGGGTGTCACTGGTATCTTGCTCTATCCCTTTTTCCTAGTCCAAGCTTGGAATTTGGGATTCAGTTCTCAGATAATCAATTTTATGACAAATCAGGATAGCTAGATGTCTTGTCTCTGATCAGAATCTAAAATAACTACTTATATGTAGACAAGCATTCAGTAGTAATGCCCACTTATATGCACAGAATAAGACAAACAACAACAAAAAAAACCTGAGCAAAAATGGGCAATTTTACACAGTGGGAAAAGTTCCTTCCTATTTCCATATATGCTCTGCAACCCAGTGATGATCGAAAAGCCCAGTCTTTCCCTTGTCGCATGTCTCTATATAAAACCAATCAACCAATCCCAATTCTAATGGTCCTAAATCCAAGCAGGCAAACCCACAGATGAGAAATAAGATGGAATGTAGTGAGATTGAAGATCTTCTCTTTTTGACAATTCATCATGTGTACAATCCAAATACACCTGTGATCACACTGCCCTCTGGGTTAGTCTTGTGAGGAGGTCAACTTTAAATTTGCCAGTTGTACACTCATGTAGAGTCTGACAAATCAGCCCATGCCTGATGTGCAGCCAGAATGAGACTCTCTCCAAGTACCGGAGATCCCTGGGAGGATCACAGCAACATAGTCCTGTAGCATGATGCCTGTATTTGGAATCAGCCTTTGTACCAGATGACTGGAAGGTACTAATGCAGTGCCGATTTTTTAAAAAGGGATCTGGAGCAGATCCTGGCAATTACAGACCAGTGAGGGAGGCATATTGGTAGAAACTGAAGTAAAGAACAGAATTATCAGTCACATAGATAAGCACTATTTGTTGGGGAAGAGTCAACATGGCATTTGTAAAGGGAATTCATGCCTCACTAATCTTAATGAATTCTTCGAGGGAGTTAGCAAGCACATGGATTAGGATGATCCAGTCAATATAATGTACTTGGATTTTCAGAAAGCCTTTGACAAGGGTTCCTCACCAACGGCTCTTAAGGAAACTAAGTAGCCATGAGATAACAGGGAAGGTCCTCTCATGGATCAATAACTTGTTGAAAGATAGGAAACAGAAGGTAGGAATAAATGGTCAGTTTTCACAATGGAGAGAGGTAAATAGCAGGGTCCCCCAAAGCACTGGAACCTGTGCTGTTCAATGTATTCATAAATGATCTGGAAAAGGGAGAGAACAGTGTAATGGCAAATTTATTCAAGATCGTTAAGTCCAAAGCAGAGTCTGAGGAGTTACAGAGGGGAGGAGGGATAGCTCAGTGGTTTGAGCATTGGCCTACTAAACCCAGGGTTGTGAGTTCAATCCTTGAGGGGACCATTTAGGGAACTGGGGCAAAAATTGGGATTGGTCCTGCTTTCAGCAGGGGGTTGGACTAGATGACCTCCTGAGGTCCCTTCCAACCCTGATATTCTATGATTCTATGATCTTACTAAACTGGGTGACTGGGCAACAAAATGGCAGATGAAATTCTATATTGATAAGTGGAAAGTAATGCATATTGGAAAAAAAATAATCCCAACTGCACATATATAGTGATGGGTTCTAAAGTAGCTGGTAATACTCAAGAAAGAGATCTTGGAGTCACTGTGCATAGTTCTCTGAAAATGTCCAATCAATGCACAACAGAGATCAAAAAGGCTAACAGTATAGGAGCTATTAGGAAAGGGATAAAAAATCAAACAGAAAATTTAATAAAACCACTATACAAGTCCATCATGCATCCACATCTTGAATTCTGTGTCTAGTCTTGCTCACCCCATGTCAGAAAGGATATAGTGCAGGGGTGGGAAAACTATGGCCCATGGGCTAGATCCAGCCCATCAGCTGTCTTAATCCGGTCTTCGAGCTCCAGCTGGGGAGCGGGATCTGGGGTTTGCCCCGCTCCGATGCTCCAACTGGGGAGCAGGGTTGGGGGCTGCTCCACGTGACTCCAGGAAGCAGCAGCATGGCCCCTCTCTGGCTCCTACATGTAGGGGCATCCGGGGGCTCCACTCTGCATGCTGCACCCACCCCAAGCCCCACTCCCACAGCTCCCATTGGCCGGGAACCGCGACCAATGGGAGCTGCACGGGCGGTGCCTGCGGACGGGGCAGCATGCAGAGCTGCCTGGCTGTGCCTCCACATAGGAACTGGAGAAGGGACATGCCGCTGCTTCAGGGAGTAGCTTGAGGTAAGCGCTGCCCGGAGCCTCCCCCCCCATGTCCCAACCTCCTGCCTCGGCCTTGATCCCCCTCCTGCCTTCCAAACCCCTCAATCCCAGCCCAGAGCACCATCCTGCACCCCAAACCTCTCATCCCCAGCCCCACACCAGAGCCCTCATCCCAGCCGGAGCCCTCAACCCCTCACGCCCCTGCCCCAGCCTGGAGCCCCCTCCCGCATTTCCTGAACTCCTCATTTCTGGCCCCACCCCGGAGCCCGCACCCCCAACCAGAGCCCTCAACCCCTCCTGCACCACAACCCCAATTTTGTGAGCATTCAAGGCCTGCCATACA